>NC_086336.1:6471660-9080055 GCF_032445375.1 Bacillus rossius redtenbacheri | reverse complement strand
TTTTTTAAACTGAAAAATCGCTATAACTTCACATGAAGTTATTATATCACGTTAACCTACCACCAAACACTTTCGTGAATGTTAATTTTTGATACGACCAACCATAACTGCAAGAGATTGAAAAACAAGGGGTAGAAATAAAAAACATATAATTTTCGTACCATGTACTCTGTAACATCGTATAATGTGTATTGTTAAAATTCTAAATATCGTCGACAACTTTCATCTGAAATAATTAATTTAGGATCAACTGCAAAAAGTGGAAATAACCGAGTTTGCAGGAAAAAAAATTGCTCCCTTAGTATGCACACTATACCAACCATTGCTGCAAAAGTGGAGAGAAAAGGGGTTGAATGACAAAATTATAACTCCATTTTTAGGTACATTATAAAAACTGTAACAGTATATTGTAAAGATCCTAAAAATTATCTAAATCTTTTATCTGAAACAATTTTTGACATGACAAGCTATTGCTAAAATTAGTTGAAAAATAGGGGTTGTAATAAAAAATGTGAACGAGTCATACAGAACTCGCCAGTGAAGTGTAAATACTTATTTAAAATCGGTAAAGAGCATATTCATGTGTTCTCATGTTGCAAAAAATCTTATGAACGAAACTCTTGACACGAAATTTAACGTACAATTCTTTCAAATAATTTGAGCGAAATAGATATACGAAAAGCATTAATTTGAGGAGGGGGGGGGGGGAGAAACTGTAAAACGTATTCCCCTTGTGAAACCTTACTATAATCCTGTTTAACAAGATAGTAATAACGTAACTGAATCCAACCCAATCCAATCCAAGTTAGGTTACGCTACTTTTTTTTTATTTCCTACAATTTTTCTCAAAGACGGTGCATTTATGACCATCGTACATTTTCTGATCAATTCGTTAAGCAGTTCGTGCTTAATTTCAAAGACATACGGTTTTAATTACAGCTACGTATTTAAATGTGTTTAAACTTTTTAATGTATTTTAAGCCTGTAAGTGTAATCCATACCATACATGGTATGACTTAAGGGACGTATATTAAAAGTATTCTTATACGATATGATCATATATATTAAAATTTCATTTACAAAACAGTTAATTTTTATAGCAGATGTTTTTATATATGGTACAAATAAAATGGCATACAGTACAGGACTCTCATGCGCCATGATATTATAAATAAATATGAATTTTAAGTATTTTAAAACTTTTTATACTACATAATATTATGTTCGTTATGAATCGTTTAAAGGCTTATGTTGAAGTTATACAGATGCTATATGCTGAAAGTTATATTAACATTTTAAAACTATTTTAAAAGCAGTTGTTTTCATATAGATATATTGTACACGCACACCTACACACATGCACACGAATAAATCCCGCGGGTCCGCCATTTTTTTTTTGTTTCTGAGATTTACACGCAGACGCAGCAACGCTGTTACGCATTTCCGTTCCATATTCACGAAATTACTCCTAGCAAATGCCGTGTACCGAGAGCTAAAATTTTTACACATCAAAAACTTCCAAACTACAGGTACGTACACTTTCAAATTCGTTAAAACTTATTGTAAACCATCTAAACATTATCCTAAATCTTTGTCCAAAACTAATTTTTATACAAACACTTATTAGTGCAAGGAATGAAATATAGTGCTCGAAGCCAGAGATTTTTTTTTTTTTTCAGAGTTTTGCGTTTGGGTTTCACGAACACAATCATCTCTGGATATGGTGCTTGTATGTTTTATACTGCCCTATATATACCTATTTGCATAAATTCATGCAATAAGCAGGAAGCTTGAAATGTACAGAATTTTCTCCCACAGTACATTGTTTTGGACGTTTACGTTTATCACGGTTTTGCAAGCGCAAGCGGGGGACAGCTTAGTTGCAGGGGGCCCGGGCCCAACTGCCCCCCCCCCTTCCGCGGAGATCTACGTCAATGCTAGAAGGAAAAAAAATTGTAACTACCCTAGTAGGCATCTCTATTATTATAAAACTGTACATGTGTGTCTGTTTATATGATTGTTTGTTCGAGCATTCCGAAAAAAACTCCTAAACCGATTTTGATAAAACAATTTTTGCCTTTAAAAGCGTATGGTTAAGTCTTAAAAATGGTTTATATTTTTTTCTCGCTGTAATGATGGGAACAGGAGATATAACAATTGAACCACATTTATTTTCACAACCAATAGCAACCAGTATAAGGTAAGCTCCGATTTCAAGTACATTCATATTAAGGGGGGGGGGGGGTCAATGTTTAGTGGCCCTAGCACTATATGCCAAGCGGGTGAATCTATAAGATAATATGAATATTAAAAGTTTCAAAATATAAAAAAAAAATATTCGGATGAATTCCGAATTATGTCCCTTGAGAGTCCGTTTATTTTTTATACAAATTTACAGAGTTTTGCTCCGATCTCGATGAAATTTTTCTCATAAGACCTTTGAAACATGAGTGAGGAAACCACCCCTAAAGCAGAATTTAATTATTGTTGATGAAATTTTTTTCCATTGCATTGTTAATGCTTCCTTCGTCCCCACGGCAACGGGCTTTTGCTTTTTTGATGCCTTCTTGCAACAGGATTATTTATTATTGATACTTTCTTCGACTTCATGCCAACGGGAATTTGCATTGTTGATAATTTCTTTGTCTCTATGACACATGGGTTTTGCATTGATGATGCCTTCTGCGTATCCATGGCAACAGCTTTTGCAACATTAGCGTACCCACGAGAACGGGCATGTATAATAAGCATCGCGAGAGAGTTCTGCCTGTAGACAACCATAGTGAAACACGGGTAAACCGGCTAGTAGTTTATGAATTTCGTTCTAGAAATAACAGGAAAAACCAAGATGATAGTGTTACATGCAGATCGTTTGGATACTTATATGATAGTCACAAATAGAGTTATTTATCAGTATAAGAGCGTACCATCTCAGAATATGACAGACCGGCCAGAAATATTCAGTAATGTTTCTAAACAAGTAGTGGAAGTTTCATTCTTATACAATTCTATGCATATGACTTTTCCCAAATAATTTTAGGAATGATACCATGGATTAATGAGAAATATCACATGCAATGTTATAGGTCAATATCTTCAATCACAAGTTTAGAAAAGTTACCAAAAGGTTTCTTATATTGAGGTTTTTGTCAAGTAACCGCAGGGTCTAAGGTCACATAAAACCTCTATAGGCTATCAATCAATAAATAGATCAAGAATGCCAAATATAAGAATGTTTGGATCCTAGTAAATATTCAATATTTTTAAGAAGTTTTTCCGATCTCATCTTGCATGTTTAGTTAAGGATAATATGATTTTTTTAGAATCGATGTTTTCTTTCAAGTGATAAGTTTAAGAGTTTCTTCATCTCCTAGAATTTAACTTTACGTAAAGTTGTTCATAATCACATAGTTGCAGCTAACTGTTGCTTTGTGCATACGATTTCATAAGAGAAATCTTGGTTTCAAACATTGCCTGAATTCTCGTAGTTAAAAATGTTTATTAACCTAAAGTAGTCTTGTAACTTCAAAATGCCTAGTTTGAATATGGAATTAGATAGGTGTAACATCTGCTATATGAAGAAGCTAACTCAAGAAGTATTTCATTTCCGCGCTAGAAGTTCTTACAATCACAAGTTCTATAGTCAAGAATCATGGTCGAAGCGATCGATAGATTAAGAGCGGCAAGATTTCCTTTCAGGAGACTTTGAATTAGTCCGACGCCCGAATAATTCCGAAAACATCGGAAGTTTACTGTTTGCACGTGTAACTTCATGGTGGAAACATAAAAAATAATCTAGCGAGCATAATTAATTTTACGATCTTATAGTACATATCATATAAACCAACCTTTCATTTAACCTGCCTTTCACGTAAAAAAAAAAAAAGAAGTGCTAGCCCGGCATCTGACTTCATGGCAGTGTTTCGTATGTCTCACGTTTCCAAATTGTAGGTAAATAGGTTTTTTTTTGTAAATGAAACAGAAATATTAATATATAATTACAGATATTTGTAAAGTTGTACATTTACATTAAAAAAACTGTATTACTACAAAATTGTGTTCGCAGTCATTCTGGCTTCGGATTCTTACCCAAGCATTTATGTTTTGTGTTGTCCCAATAGTTACAGTTATTTGTAAACCCTTCCCTGAACAGCTTACCAGTATTACTAACTGCGCACACTGATGAGCATGATAAAACAAAATAAAGTTAAATTATTGAATGTATGATAATTTTTTTTCCATAGTTTGAAATGAGAAATAAGCTAAAATATAAAATTATGCTCCAATTTTCGTAAGAAATACTCAGTAGGTATTATCTCGAAAAACCATAGACACGTGTTGTAAAGAGTTACAAATCTTTCTGGTAGCATTGGCAACACTTTTCCAAACTAATCATTTGTAAAAGCACAGAACAACTTCTTTTTTTTTTTCTGTGCACGGGGCAGCTGTGTCGCGACACATCCGCAAGCGTGACTCATGCGCTTCGTGCGCCATCGGGGCGAAACGGAACGGCCTCGCCGGGACCGTGAGGGGCTCGTGCGAGGAGAAGGGAGCTCGCGCGAGAACGATATAAGAAATGATGGCGACACTGCTGCTATCTGTTGGTCGCGCCGACCACTGGGGAGGCTCGACACCGCTCTTAACACGCGACCAATGCCCGCCGCTATTGCTGCAGAAATTGAATAGCCTTGCTGCATCGCCGGGAGAAACGGAGAGACGCGAGGAAAAAAAAATATCCGGTCCTTACCGCTTTCGGCCTACGCCCACCCGCTCCCTCTGCACTCAGCGACATTTAGCTTATTGAAATGGCCAGTGGGGCAAATTTTCTTTCCCCCAACCCCCAAGAAAACACGCTGTTACTTTTTTATCATACATAAATGTGCGTAGGGATACCATGTCGATAGCCTCTTTTCTTCTCTTGCGTGTTCCATTTTTTTTTTGTTTCACTAGGCCGCTGGGAGTGATAATGCTAACAGAAGCAAACACGATACGGGCCAAGTTGTATTTCCAACGCCACATGAGATAAACGTAAGTAGTTTCGACGAGTTTTTTGTTTCCGCGCGCGACACGGAAAGCTAACAATCTCGTTATGTTTGTTTTTGTTTTCTTTCCCGCGCAACCCGTCGTCATCTAAGGATTTTTTAGTAGATATAAGAAGCAGATTTTTCCGCTCAATTGATAAACGAATTTGTTTAGAAATTTTACACAATCGATATATGACCAAAATAATAAATACATTTGAAAAGGAAGTACAAAAATATTTTGTTTCCGTCCTTACGTTTGCATTTTACAATGTTGCCTATAGGTAAGTCTGTTCAATTAAATTTTAATGAAACAATCTGTGCATCGCGAAAAACAAAATAAATCTTCTCTTTAAAATAATATTGAACGCAACGAGCACAATTTTGCAATTAATTTACCTATAGGCTATATGGCTTTATCACTCCAACACTCGTGCATTTTACCTAGGCTCTACATGTCTGCTATTCGTCATTTGCAAATTTAAAAATGAATATAAATTATATATTATTTTGACAGATGCCACTGTCAAACTTACTGAATATTACAAAACTTTAACTGAATATTAAAAATTTTTTTTGTTGCTATAATTCATTATTCTTCCACTTGGTAGCCATAATTACAATAATAAGTTTAAACAAAGTACTTAAAAAAACTAAACACGTTATATTAACTTAGATTTGTACCCACAAAACTGAAGTATAAATAATTAATTATTTGGTGTTTAAAACTCAATCTGTTTACACGTATCTTAGTTCTAGCCAGTCGGAATATAAATATTTATATGCCTTTTAAAACGAAAATAAAACTCAAAACCTAGTCCTAAACACCCCCCATAACACTAGATACAAGAATAAAAAAATCATTGGCTATGTGGCAACGGGCTTAAGAATGGAAACTTTACTCTCCGACAATCAAGTAGAATTATAAATAATTAATCATTTTACTTGAACGATAAAACTAAAATATAAAAATACACAATTACATACTTAAATACATATTGCATACTTAAAAACATATTGCACTAAAAATGAGTAGGTATGCAATGCATAATGATATAATTTTTTAATATAATTGTGTAAATTACATAGTTGGATTAGTTTAATAAATGTCCACGTTATTGTTTTTATTTCGGTAGTTTTCTATTGCCTGCAAATTGCTAGCAGATACACCATTTCCGAAAAAAACACATCCTTCCCTACTTGAAAATCTCACTAAAGTTTGCCCGATATTGAGGAGTGGGGCGCTCAACAATCTCCTCCCACTTCACCATCGAATACCCCTGAACGTTGCAATTTTCGTTAAGCTCTATGAGTCATCGCCTAAAATTGGCTACCGGCTGTAAGGAAATTACACTTAAAAAAAAACTTGAACCGGAAGTAATTCAAGTGTTAAAATATTTGGCTGGAGAGTAACTGGAACTGCAAATGTTAATTTTCACGGCGAGCTTCTGGCAACACTGCGCGAGGCGCCTGTTATGTTGGCGCCACTTGGCCTGGGCGGCGGAATGGAATGGAAGTACGTACAACTGCGCGGGAGGGTTGCTGTTTACAAGTACGAGGAGTGTGTCTGTCCCTTGGGGAGGGGGGGGGGGGGGTAGTGGAGTTTGCTGAAGTGGATGAAAGTCGAGGGAGGAATTATTTTAATTATCCCCGGCGGCTTAAGAAAGCCCAGCGGTATGTGTGCGTGTGTGTGCGTGTGTGAGCTTGTTCCGTCTCCCTCTCCGTCCTGCCAACCCCTGCGGAAGGAACTTCCCCGCGAGCGACGTTCTTTCCGGCTGCCGCTTGAAGTGTATCATTCCGCGCGCGCGCCTCTGCTCTTTGCGCTTCCGCGACTGAAACTGCCTTCTTCTCCCTAAAGGGCGCATCCGCCTGGCAAACAAACCCTCCCCACTCAGCGTAACAACGCTCAGGGATTGCAGGATTCCCTCCCCACCCCCAACCTTTCCCGGGCATTCATGGATCCACCACCAGAAAAGCCATTAGCGAAGCCGGCACACAGGTGTGCCACTGCCTTAAAACCTGCGCGTTCCATGTTTACTTTCTGCGCATTCCGAGTCGCTTCAGGCAGTCTCGAGTCCCGGATTCACTTCAGTCGCGCGCGCTTAGCGCGGTCGACTGCATGGATACGTTTAAACAGAAACTGCTGAAGAGGAGTTGCGGAAATTGGTCTTGGCACTTGTCGCGATTTCTTCCTGATTTTCAACAACCGCTTCAGCAATTTCTTAAACACTAGTGCCGTGTTTTAAGTATAAACTAAAATAAAAAACTCAACATTTTCTGTAAACACTATTGAGACTCGGTCCTACACGTCATATTTCAATAGATTTTCTTGTCATCGCTAATATGTGTATTTTATTATGTTTCATATCAAATTTTCTCTATACATATTTGCTGAGGATTATTTAACAGCGGTAAATTGTCAGGTAAGTGTTCATTAAATGTATGATCACTTTTGTGAACTTTTAGGTCTTGATAGTAACGTTACATAGTAACGCACATAATGAGTATTAAAATAAATTTACAAGAACCCTTAATAGTAGAGACAAAAAATTTTATATGACCTACTTGGCCGGAGAGAACGAGCTTTAAGGGTATACGTATCGTTTCATGTCACTGTTTTATTTTTAAGTTGAACACGGTTAAACTTGTAGACAGTTTGAGTCGCCTGACTTCAACAAAATGTAAAAAGCATATTTTTTGTATAATTAGCTGGCATAGTTCCATTTTTTTTACATTTTTGTGTAGTATGGATAAGGAGCCAAATGAAATAAATAAGTGAACTTTTTTAGGTGGTATGGTTTAAAAATTTTCAGAACAAAAGTTTTTTATCAATCCTTTACAAATTATAAAATAATTTCTGATTATTTTTAAATGCCAGGTAAAATTAATAATTTTTTACTGAAATAAATTAAACCATATCACAAAGCAGCCAGTAAAATTTACTTTAAACGTAAAAGGTTCCAGTTTCATACTCCATTTCATCCTCCTTATCCATACTGCACAAGAACGTTAAAAATGCAACTATGCCAACTAACTCTTTTGTGAAAGTTCAGCCACTCTAAAAATAGGCAAGTTTAGCCGTGTGGAACGTAAATATAAAATAAAGACCCGGAACGGGACACTCGCCCTTACGGCCCCCGTCTACCCGGCCACACACACGGTGCGCAGAGCTTCAGGAAAAACAACGCGATTACGAAACTACTCAAGATATACGAGTGGGGTCTGCCTACGAAAAGCATTTGAGAGTTCGCTGAGGGCCGAAAAGTACTTTTGTTTTCGTATTAAGTTTTTAAACTGTAGTTTTAGAAGAGTTAAAAGGGCTAAAACGCGTGTTTTCAGAATAATCTTTAGGCGTGAAACACTTGGTGCAGATTCTTGAAAGAACTTAAGGTACTTGCATGTTATGGTACATTTTTAATTCTCATATATATCCAATGCACGACGAGAAGACCGCGCGTCAGTCCACAGCATTGCGATTAGAGGCGATAATGCTTACCATTCCGCCCCTTTAACACAACTACACACCTGACAAGGCGGGCCCCTTAACTTGTCAGTTACAAAAATTGTAGATCTTGCATATAATTGGATAATTATTTGAGTTTTACATCCCGTCGATAATGAAGTCATCACAGACGGTCTTACACGTCACAAGCCAGGAAAACTGTAGGGAATAATCCCAGTATTTCCTGGAATTATTTAGAGAAACCACGGGGAAAATGATATTAGAGAGTTTGAATCGATATTTGAAACCAAGTCCTCACAAATGCGAGTCCAACGTTTTATAGGTGTTTTAACTCGCTCGGTTCAAAATTCGAAATTGTATGTTCATTCAAATGTGTATGTTTATTTCATGTGTCCTAGTAATTCCAACGTTATTCCCCTCCACATCAATTATGAAATATCAATGGAACTTACCCCTTTCGTAAGTTTTTTTTTTACCTGATTCGCACCTCTACCTCGA
This sequence comes from Bacillus rossius redtenbacheri, assembly GCF_032445375.1. Lineage (NCBI taxonomy): Eukaryota > Metazoa > Arthropoda > Insecta > Phasmatodea > Bacillidae > Bacillus > Bacillus rossius. The sequence goes on along the minus strand of NC_086336.1, from coordinate 9,071,073 downwards.
ACCGAACAGAGCCCAACCTCCTGGCACATGCTTGTAGCCAGTCAGGAAAGTCCTGGCTTGTATATTTGGACGCCCAGGCATGGCCGTAGATCCCAGAGGGAGGGGGCAGGGGGACATGCCCCCCCCCCTGGAGTTAAGAAGCCTCTCACTGAGGGGGCCTGCTTGCACTTGCAAAATCGTGACTGAAACGGGATTGATAATTGTAAACCTCAAAACTATGTTTTATGAAAAAATTTCTGTATATTTTAAAAGTTTTCGCTTATTGCATGCATGTATGCCAAAATATGGGCAGTATACAACATGCAAGCATCCTATCCAGAGATGAGACTTGTGTCTGTTGAAACCCACGCCCAAAAAACCCTCTCCCTCCTTGTGAATCCTACTGAGTTTCGCCCCTACGGTCCAGGACATGAGATATTTGGAGCTTGAAATAGTTTTGATATGAGTTTTCCTGTCTGCTAATCTTACAGTGTGGGCAATTCGGGAAAGAAATATTATACACGAGGTCATATAAAGGCAATACCAAGCATTGCAAGGAGAAAACTTGAGTTGTAAAACTAGTGGAATTTCCTTTCAAATCCTTTATTAATGCTGACGAGAGAAACAATAATTATTACCATCAGTGTTATGTTTAACATGGAAGTAAAGAATTTCGGGAGTGACAGTGTGTAATATAATCTATGTTAGATTAAAACGCTAATTCCTTGCAGGGAGTGTTACTAACATCTTTTTATAAAGAAGGCTAATTTAATGATGCCATTTGTATGATTATCCCTACAAAATTCCTTTCAAGCTATCAAAAAAAACACAAACACGGTTTATTTTGCTAATCACTGCTCGCCAGAAATACTTCCACTTAAGACAGACACTCTAGCTATTAACTCCCTGATTTTAAAGTTCGGGTCATATTTCACACCGTGTTCCACCATGTGCCACTCTGTCTCACCACATTCCAAAATGTCCCATCTATACCACCATGTCTACCAAGTCCTACCGTGTACCGCCAATTAAATCTACGTCCCATCATGTCCCATCAGGTCCCAACATGTCCCGCCATGTGCAAAAATATTCCAACCATGTCCCAAAATGACCCATCATAACCAATCATGTACCACCATGGCTCACAATGCCCCACCTTTTCCACCAAGTCCTACCTTGGCACACCATTTCTTGCTTTCTATTTCTTACTATGACCCACTATGTACTAGCATTTCACAATAGGTTCCACCATGTCCTATTATCTCCCAACAGGTTTTACTTTGTCCCATAATGACCTACAATGTCTTACCATGTCCCACCATAATATAAACTAAAGTGAATTCCTGAAGATAATTTTCCTTCCGAGACGGTATTGTCGATCCAACCATGATCCTGACAAAATACAAGTTTATCACTCTCCCAGCAAGCTCTAGCCCTTGGTATGAACTCTTGCTGTTGCTACTGTGATCTATGTGTGTGAGTCGTAAAGGGTCAGAGGAGTATTTTTTCCTTAACGTGAAAATGATTTGCTAATATTGACTGCAGAACAACTTATTTTCACTACCTAAAAAAATTGTTGTTACTAACACTGAATAAACAAGAGTAGTGGTCGCTACAAAACATTTTTGTCAGTAGAGACTTCGACAAAAATATTTGTTTAAAACAAATGTTGGTATTCATAAGTTGTTTCCTTTATAATACATATTATTTTTCTGTGGCCTCATAATAATTCATATGATCTGTATTGACCAAAATATGTTGTGGAGGACACTTAACATTTTTTTTATTGTAAGTAGGGTAAATGGTATTTGCTTTACTTGTTTTTGTTCAGCTTTATTTAAGCTTGCTACACACTGTAAAAAATTATACTTTTTAAAAGGAAAATCCTTTAAAACTCAGTTGCCAGAGATATTAATTGTAAAATAGCAAGGCAGAGCTTTGTACCATTTGCAATTTTACAAAGCCCTTCCTTGCAGTTTTACAATTAATATCGTTGGCATCTGAGTTTCCAAGGATTTTCCTTGTAGAAAGTAAGTACAAAAAATGTTTTAAATGGTACATACAATTTTCAGTGAGCCAAACACTTTTCCTTTTAAGAACTAAAGCCAGGAATAGCTCAAGTGTATGGTGTATTTGGGTTACGCTCTGCACACAGACACTCTGTCATTACAGGAAAAGGCACAGTCGTCATTGCATCAGTTATCTGCTACGGGCGATTTCAACGCCCTCCCAAGTATAACTGAGATTCCCTATAATCTGTGACCTGGGAGGACTGTCATCTTTAACAATGCAACTTTACCTACGGTTATGTACTTAGATTCTGGTCTTCTGCACATATGTAGGATCAACATTGATTTTATATCGAAGCGAATTGCGAATTGACATGTGCTTTTTTGCAAACAGTGGTCCAAACAAATGTAAGATTTTGTAAAAATTATTAATTAACGTGTTTTATTTTTACAGAGTACTAGACAAAGCTCTTACTGCACTGGAATCAGAACATGACAAGTAGGACGAGATTGCATAACTTCGTAACTGCGTCCACCGTGACACGGGTTTTTGACAGTTCTATTGTCAAAAACGTTGAAGATACGTTGCCGATCTCTTTCCAGAGCATGGGCGTAGCCAAAATTTGTAGGAAAGTGGAGGCTAAATGAAACTATAACATAAATAAATTTTTGATATGCCTGTGGTCTGAGGTGAGTGGTATGAAATTCTCCCCTTGCCCCCCCCCCCCCCCCGCCTCCCACCGGCCAAGCCTCCTTTTTTTTTTTTTTTTTCCATCGCTGTTCTCAGAAAAGTGGCTGGTCTGGTGGTCCTCCCCCCAGTAAAGTTGTCAAGAAATGATGTTTTAAAATAAATTTTTGGTTTTCTGATGACCTTCAAGTGCTCTTTTTCTTCAAAAAGTGAAATTATCAAATAAAAAGTGATACTTATGAATGGTTGATCGTTACACTATTTACTACTGATTTTGATTGTTTCCTTAAACGTTCCAAAGAGAATGCTTCTTACTATATAATTTTCATATTCGTTGGCCAAAACTGAGCCGTATATTCGTTATTTTAAGCTGGTTAATGAGTTTCTTTAGAGGCCTCCTCCCTACCCCTCCCTCACTGCGGCCTTTTTTTCAAAGGGAAAGCATTGTTTTATAACATTCTTCAGAACTAGCGGATTCCAATGGTCACTTCGAACAGGCGGTCCAGGTGACCACTGACCCGAAGAATCCTACCGCAACTTTACAGTTCGGCAGGATCTATGACCGTCCTTGATGTCCTCGGGTTCGTAGAGTGGGAATCAGGACTGCCCCACGGGCGTTTCATCCCTTCAAACTTTGGGCATTTTTCCAAGACGTTCGGGTAAGATAGCGGATAAGCACTGCCTTGTTGCTGCAAAAACTTAATCTAACTCGTGGGCCGTATTCCAGGACATGTCCAAACTGAATCGCAGCAAGGAAACAAATCGGCAACCGTTTAAATGAACAGTGCCCTGCGCGAGGCTAGAGGCTAGAAACTGGATCCAACGCATTATAGCGGTCGTTACATCGATACAATTGTTGTGGAAAAAATCCTAGAGATAGAAACAACGTCGCACAAACTTGGAATCGCCCTTCCAATATTATTTAAAGTACTTTTTAAAATTGCAATTATTTCTTGTTATGGGTAAAATGTATTCCAGGATAGTTTCGCTATCATAAAATTTAATTTTTCAAACCAATACGTTTGGTTCATCCCCCGATGTTCACGTAATTGAATATAGATGAGTTGATGGGGCCAGACGCGGATCCACCATCTGGACAAAATGAACGAAAAAGTGAGCGGTGCGCATGCGCGGAATTTGGGCAACCGATCGGCAACGGTTAGGACACCAAAATCCGTCCCCTCAAAAAGAGGGACTGACCATGTCCTATCGTGCACTAGGAATACGGTTAGAATATAACACCCGAACTTTTATTTTTTGGTCTTGTAATACCGGCATTAAACTCTGTGTGTGTTAGACCCGTCGACATATAAGTCTAGGTGTTCAACACTATTCCCTTGGAACTTCGTTGAGACTAGTTTTTTTTTATTGTTGGCCGCGTGCACATACTGTAGCACACTGCTAGTATGTCGTGTCAAGAGTCAAAGTATCAATCACCATGTATTTTATTGCACTTTAGTTGAGTGAAAAAAAAACTTATAAAGAGAGTTCACAACATCTCACTAATGCAAGGAAAGGAAGACATCTCTTCAGGGTAATGATGATGTCTTATACCACTGGGAACACGAAAAAAAAATCCGCGAATGACCAATCGAAACAACACTGAATCTTCAAGAAGCAATTATTGTATAAATATTTCTTTTAAAATAAATAAATTTTGTGTTTAAATTGTACTAATCAAATATATAGCCTAAATTCTGGTTTTTATGCCTCATCGTAACTGAAAAAGTGCCTTCTTTGTATTGTTTTTTATTTTGTTTCCTGTACTAGAACCAAATAACTGAAACGTCTCTCAAAGATAATTTATTCCTAAGTTAAGTAACAACTTATAGAGTGAGCACAAATGCATTTTATACATTGGTCACATCTTAAATTGTTGCACCTGATACATTAAAAAGTTAAAAGGACCAGTTAATAGAGAATATCAGGAACCGGTTTTTATGGTAGATTGCAGTGCTACAATATATAGTGAGCAAAGCAATACGATTTCGGCAACAGTCATTTGTTACGGTAAGAAAAACACATTTTCTGAAGATGAAATTGGTACTAAAGGTACCTATTATTGAGTGTGGAAAATTAGGTCGCAACAAAACAGGTAGGTATTCAAATTCAGTTAATAATAGGTTTTAAAAAATCATTTATCAGAAAATTGAGTAAGAACCACATATGTAAGTGAACATAATATCTTTTCATCACGTTTGTTTGCGTTCGTTCGAAAGCCAAGTTTGGCTTAAGCTGCATGGATTAAACGATAATGTTAATGAAAACATTGACCAAACATTCAAAATGTAGGTCAAGACAAAGTCCGACTCAGTAAATGCTGACGAAATGAAGAAAGACCTTTTTACCTTCGTTTGTTATTTATTTATCGCGGATTCACGTTTGGTTTGAATGGCATACATGGTGGAATATTTTACTTCCCTTCATTGGATCAGAAATTAATGTATTTATTTGTTTGCCAGGAGATTCCTTTCGTGTACATCGCAGTCCAGGCTAAACATGAGCTTGCGAAGACGGGCAATGTGGTCGCGGGGTGGGGCTCGTGTTCAGAAATTAAAGGTTTTTTCCAAAAAAAATTTCCCCAGGGAAAGGAACTGTGTATAGTTTCAAGTGGCCATTAGAACAGGGGGATATAACTTCAACGCTAGTCAGGACGCACTCCGGCATACGGTGCGAAGTATTCTGGGTACGAGTCCCTGTTAAGTCCTGTGTGTCAAATTCGCGGGAAAAATTTCAAAGCCGATGAAACTCACAAAATAAATAAATGAATGTCATTAACAATTCATTCACGTGTGATGGTTGGCTCGTTCGTAATGAAAATTACCTACGAGACAAACATTTGGATATGATTAATGAAAATTAAATGTTAGGCAATTAAAAATACAAAAAAAAAAAGGCTACTACCGAGAGAGGTGGCACCACAGTAAAGCGCAGAACTTGCACATGCAAAGAGCCCGGTTCGAATCCCACTCCATCGAATTTTACCCGCGCATATTCCACGTCATTGATGGGGCAGTGGCGAAGCTAGGTGGGAGGTCCTGAGGTTCAGCAATTTAGCTACCTAACGTTACAACGATAATAATTATGGGAATATTATTGTAATCCTTAATGAGCAACAGTGGTGTGTTTCCTCCATATTACAGCCCTCATACAAAGAAATGGCAGAAATTTTGTTTTCAAGTTTCATGCCAGTCTGCACATGTGTAAGTATATCATTCTAACAAAATTGACATGAGTTATTTTATGTTTTTATTAACATTAATATGTATATGTTTTTTATGAATTGCCTTAACAAAATCAAACAGTTGACTTAATAACACAGTATTAAAACAATAAAATAAAATTAAAGGATATAAATGTCTAGTTTTCGTTTCTCAAGCAAAATCATTAATTAAAAAATTAAATGTGTAAATACAGGAGTATTCAAAGTCTACCATTCCCTGAGATTTTAGTGTGACAAAAAAATTTCTTTCGTAAATTCCAGAAATTCCATCATAGAGAATACTTACTCGTAAAAACTGATATAATGGTCCTGGCTGCGGTAGTGGATTGGGTTGTTCCTTATGATAACTCCCGCATGACTTCACTTCCCCCCTCCCCCCATACTCCCTGCCCTGATCAGTACTCACCCCTGTCTTGTGACCTAGTCGCCCGCCGACGAGACGTAAAACAAGAATCAATAAACCAGCCGACCTTAAGGCTGGGTTTACAAACTACACAAGGAACGCAACAGCACAACAAGCTAAAACACAGTCGTAGTAAGCAATATACCAGACATCACCTACCCTATCGATTAAAATTTTAAAATAGTAAAAAAAAAATATTTTATTCACGGAAACCAAAAACTTTGTCAAATTAAAATTTTAGGTGTGATTTTATTGCACTATGTACAAGTTTAAAAATTCATTTGGACCTAGCCTACAGGTGTAGGTAGATTTCGAAGTACCTTTTTATTCTGGAAATGTTTTGGAAAAATCTATAAATTCCTAAAATATTTTGAGAACTTAATGTGCATGTCATCCTATATGATTTCCAATATTCCAAAATAACTGATAAAACATTTTCTCATATTTGTTGCATCTTAAATGTTTCCAATTTTCTTAACTCAATGCATATAGAACTGAATCTCTTAGAACGAATTTCATTTTATGCCTTCTAAGGAATTTCTTTGACCTTCATAAATTATTATTTATTTCTTGCAAAAATGCGTGGTATGATAAAAATTTTCATTGAATCAGGGTTTAAGATAGTATTAAGAGGGTTTAAAATATTTTCGAACTAATTAGATACATATTAACAAAGTTATGAATTTTTTATTTCAACCTTTGTTTTTACAGTAATTGTTTTATCAAAAATGGTTTTAAATAATGTTTCCAATATTCATAATAAATTATAACGGATTTTAGAGTGTACCTAAAAAAAGTTTATTGTTTTATTTTTCAACCATTGTTATTGCCACCACTTATTTAAGAAAAGCGTTTTAGACGATACCTACTTAGAATAATTGAAATAAATAATAATCGAACCGATAATTCTCATGGTACTGAAGTTTTATTTATTTATTATTATTCCAATTCCTGGTTTTTTCATCTCCTTGCAGTAATGGTTCGTCTTGTCAAAAATGTTTCGGACCAGAGTTTTAGATTTTAATATTTACAACTAATTTTAATAAATTTTATAATTAACCTAATAAGAGAGTTATGATTATTTTATCTTATAAACCATGTTTATTTCACACTTAGTAGCAGTGAATGGTTGTATCAAAAAAGGTTTCTGACAACAATTATAGAAAACATTTATAAGCTTTACAAACAATTTGAATGGATTTTATATAGTTCATACTAAGGAAGTAATGATTTTTAGTTCTTAAACACTTTTTTTCACTCCTTGCAGTAATGGTTGGTCGTATAAAAATAATTTCACACAAAAGTTCTAAATAATATTTTAAGGCTTTACAATAAATAAGAATGAAATGGTATACAAGATACGGATTTTTTTGTTGTTGACAATTCTAGCTCAGTTTTTTCGACCCCTTGCAGCAACGGATCGTCATACCAAAAATTATTTTAACCAAAAGTTTTAGATACAAATTATAAGATTTACAAACAATTGGAACGAATTCAATGGTGTACCTACTAAGGGAGTTATGATTTTATTTTTTATCTCTAACCTTATGTGTTTTCCAACCCTTTCAGTTATGATTGGTAGTATCAAAATTTTATTTAGACAAATGTTGTTGGTATTAGGCTACTTATAGAATATGAACATACGTTTAAACGGATGCGATATCATCATATTAACGGAGCTATAGTGAATTGTCCGTTTAAAAAAATGCAATTTCTAACCCTTTGGTCGGATTTTGAACATTAACGGATTCGACCGAGTTTTTCAATTATTATATTTTATGTATCAATTTGGAAATGATTTGTGTAAAATAATGGCAGTTATCGTGTCCAAATAATATATATATAATATATATATAACTCTTCTCTCTCTCTCTCTCTCTCTCTCTCTCTCTCTCGAGTTGACGATGGTTTTGATGTCTTATGGACCATAAAACGATAAACTATGTAAAATGTTTCCGGAAGTTGCACCATGGTAACGGCTACAATAGGTGGTCTTTCGAAATCTACCTAGCAAATGTAAACATTATATTTATCATAAAAGAAATCGTGGGAAACGCAAGAAAGTGTTATTGCAGCTTACGTAGTTTATAAACCGGTACACTATCAGGCCTAAGCTTCAGTGTGCACTTAGTTCGTGTATCGGAGGCCTACCTACCACTTCAATAATTCAATAGGTTAAGTAGAATAGGATATTTATTCCTGCCAACAAACTTCCAAATTTATATGTAGCCGATCACAAAGTTTGCCACTCCCAATGGGCTTAATACGATGAATCGAATTTACCTTGAAATATGCATTAGCTATATATTATTAATATATAATTAAGTATTGTTAATTTGTGTTCAATTATTTATTGAATTCCTGGGATGATACAAAATAAATAAACACGATAACCGATATCTTTCAACATCGATTCAAATTATCGAAATCTGAACTCGATTAACGCGTTCATCGATTAATTGGGTGGTGAAATACTACGATATTATTTAGTACAAAGTGAATACATATTATTCATTAAGAAATTTAAAACAGTAATTTTTAACTCGTTCACGGAATACAATAATATTTAATTGTAAAACTCTCCAGTGGAACTTTGGTTATTGACTGCTGAAACACGCTGGGTTAAACTGTGCCCAGACAGAATATCGTCCTTCTCTTTCTTTTTTAACAACGATGATGGGGAGAGAAAGAGAACTGGGAAACCGATGGATGAATAGGGAGGGAGAGAGGGGAAATTCGAAGAGGCGGGATGGCTATGACGTCACGGCGTGGCACCGCCTCCAGCCGCACGGATGGGCGGGAAACTTAACAGGATTTACGAGGCGCGATCCCAGTGCCATCTAGCGGCGCGCGCGAGAAGCTTCCCCGCTATTACCGCTCCTCCGTCGGACCGGCGAAACAGAGCGCCGGTCGTTGAGCGTTCGGCGTTAATAATCCCGGAATCTCTTCGCTAAAATTAGAAAATACGATGTTGCACACAATATTAACACGGAAAAGTTTTATTTATATTATTTTTAGTATTTATTTTGGTTTAGTAGAAATATAACAGTTAATTTTAGTTGAGAACGGTTATGTTTTTGACTACCACGTCTAGGATTTTTTTCGAGCGTCAGTGGTGGGGGTAACTGAAGCAGCTCTGCCACTAGAGGGGATAGCTAGAGAGAGAGAGAGAGAGGGGGAGAGAAAGAGCGAGACCAGGGAGTAAGAAAGAAAGCGCAGATCGGCGGCCATAACTGTCCGGAAAGAGAGAGAGCGATAGACCAGGGACGGGGAAGAAGGGGAAAGACAAGGATAGTCGCGGCCAATAAAGAACAGAGAACGCGTCTGTAAGAGGCAATGCAGTTGATGCAAACAGAGGGGCAGGTGCCCAGACATCTGAGCAACGAATCTTTGAAATAGTTCTTCAGATGTTTTTTCCCACAGTTAGACACGCCGTGCTTGTGACTTGAGACCTCCCTCCCTCTGTCCTAGTGTTATCTGCTGCAACGGCCTAGCCAACGGCCTTGTTTAGTGTCGTATCATCTCTGCTGTGATGCGGAACAACCAGGGCAAGGGAGGGGAGGAAAGAGAAAGACAGCGCTTGTCTAGTTGCCACGCCTGTAAAGTCAAGTCCCATTCAAACTTCCAAACAAAGATCTAATTATTGATTTCTTTATTTTATCGAAAAAAAATTAAACTGAATATTTTAATTATTAATTCGAATTTAATATTTATATTTTATGTATAACTACCATAAAATTAGTACAATCATATGGTCTCATTTTAATACAAATAACTATTAACAAACATTAAGATAAAAAAAACATTTAAAATAAAATAAGATTTTTTAACATTTTATAAAGAGTAAAATATATTATTGAGCACAGTTCAATGAAATATATTATATGTTACAGAAATCATGAAGATTTTTTTGTTTATTATAATTTATATAAACTTATTTTATAATGAAATTAACAACATGTAAGTAAAATATCTAATATGAATTGCAAAGAGCACCAAGGATCGAATTCAACCTTACCTACATTAAAAACATTATTAAAATTTAACGTAATGTTAACTGAATACGTGGTTATTAGGCTATAAACCAAACAAAACCGCTATATACAAGAATGTGGTAATTATTTTCATAAGTTTAGTAATTATAAAACTAGCTTTACTAGTTCTTCACATTAATTTTTTAACGGGAATGACCAAAGTAAAATAAAGTCTTTCAGTTAATGTCATACTTCTGAAACATTTATAACAAAGATTAACATGTTGTTAGATTTGAAACTTTGAAAATAATTTTCAGTTACTTACATGCACAATATATACTATAGATACATATATTTAAAGTCTTTTGAAAAATAAATAAATAAACTCGTTCCAGATACGCGTTTGCACCAATACCGTATTTTCCAACCAAATTTAAATTCTATCGCTATTAATAACTGATGAAAAGTCAAATGAATTTGGGTTAACTGTATTATCGATATTCAAGTTATAAGTAATAGAGGCGGGTTTAGATGTGTGTGGGGGGAGGGGGAGGGGGGGGGGGGCACTGGGGCGCATGTTCCCCTGCCCCTAGAAGGGTAAAATATGCACTGGATAATCCTTCTGAAGTAATAAAAAGGTATTATACTTGGTCCAGACTACCGGTCCCCCACTCAAAAGTAAACCCTGGGTCCGCCCTTGGAAATGTCGTATGAACAGTGTAATAAGATAAGATGCAGCCGTGAAGGATTGCTATGTCGGCGACGCCAGGTCAACCCTGCCATAACCGACCGGCAAACATCAAACTCAGCAAACTTATTTAGGTGCCACTTGTAAAAAAAAAATCAGTGCATGACCCAGATAAGCTACGTCACGGGATATTTAACTTTATTTTCCTGGTTGAAAATGCTTTTCCAACCAAAGTTTGTGAATTGGAACGGTAAAATTATGTCCGTAGACATTTAGCCACAAGCTACATCAGTGTCATGAAATTTTTTAAAAATTTGAAAACCCTCAAAATCAATACCGTTTATCTACGTGTCCTTCTACCACCGTTGTTCTGTCATTATTCGTAAACAAACATAACGTGATGATTTGCAAGGTGACAGTTGGAAAACGGGTACCACTGCCTCTTCTTTTGATAACTGTCAGCTGGAGACAAGCTACATAAAACCGACTATATGTTATGCTTTAAATTTATGAAGGCAAACAGAAATAAAATTCATATAAAATAAATCATAGTTTAACAGAAAATAATAACAGCGAAGAATACGATTTTATATTTTTCTATAAAATGGGGATTTTAGTATTGATTTAGAATGTCTTTCGTGTGTAGGTCGATTCCTTGATTACGCTTTGTTTCGCAAATCTCGACCGTGAAATTAACAGCGAGTATAGGACATTTTTGCATAATAAAAAATATGTTAGGAAGGTAATAAAGTAATTCTAGCAAAATAATAACTAAATTTTCACACTGTTTATCGAAAAAAAATTATGCGTATGTAACTGAATGATCCAAGTTAAAATACACTATTTGATATGTCATTTAACGTTTTTTTTTGTATAGTTGGTTTTAACGGTATTTATTTTTTTAAAAAAAGTGTTATTTTAAAATTGAATTCATAGATGTAAAAAAAAATTGTGCCGAGGAATTTTTTTGCGATCAAAGACATGCCATGATAAAAACAAATCGTTACTCCTATAAAATCTATACTTTCTTCCTAATGTAAACTGTGTCTTTTAAGTGCCAGTACGAAATAGTGTTGTAAAATTTTTACCACGTGCCTTTAAACGAATAACTACGCAATAAGTGTCATTTAGAATTGCTCCAAGAGTGCAGGCTAACTGATTTTAACGTTCATTTCAAGTGCCATTTTTATGAGAATTTTAAAGCCACTTAACCCACCCATGACACAAATACAGCAGCACGTAAACAAGCTCTTAAAACCGTCATAAAACCCCCGAAAAAAAAGCGTCTTTGAGTTTTCATTTTTTATTCTTCTTTTAAGAGAACATAAGTTTTTTTTTAGAATTAACGCAATTTGGATTGAAAAGCTAACTTGAAACAACTTAATGATGTAAAAGTAGTAGGTGATTTAATCTTTAAGAGCTCGTAAAACATTTATTGTAGTTATGCTCCCCCATTGGTTATGGTTCGTAAATGTACAGCGATAAACTCAGAAATTATCTTGGCGCTAATTTTACAGCTACTTAAACATACTGATAGCATTCTTGTTTGTGACAGATATTTAACTTTGACGTGTTGACGTTTAGTTGGCTATGAAAGCGTTGTCGAATGTTGTAACGTACAGCCATCTACTCAAATCGTTGCGAAAGACAGTCGCTTTCAGTAAATAGAAACCCGATGGCGCGCGTGTGCGAAAGAGAATTCCAAGTAGTGTCGTAAAATGACGTCAGATGGCAGGAAGAACGCATCCTGGATCGTGGCGGTGCCAAGCGGCAGCTTTTTGAATGTCGTGCACTGTGAATCCAAGACGGGAGTAATCTCTATAAAAGTGTTTTTACATCGTTATTTAAACTATCGGAGATTAATTTTTAAGAACTCTACAACTTTATTTACCCAAATTATTTTTCTAATACAAATATTTTATATCTAGAGATGAATTTACGAAAACAAACAGATTAACAAAAATAAATATATTTCTCGCGAAAACTCAATTGAACCTTTCAAAAGGCTCGCGAGTAACTAAAATGAAAAATTTTAAGACAGCAAATCATAGTATGTCTTGCTTTGCGTTTATTAAAGTTACACATGCAATTTTACAAATCATATTGGTGATATTTTTAAGCGATTTTTGCTCATAACATTATATATCAGCAATTTATATAACTGTGCTTTGTCCTTACGCTAATACGTACTACTTAGTAGACTATGTAAAAAAAAAAGATACAAATAAGAAGCAACTGATTAAATATGGAGTAATATATATAGAGCATTGATATTGATTTGAATAGTTAAGAATTTTGGTAAATACTCAAGACCTGTGTCCTTTCTAATCCTCAGTAGTAAAAATATATTTGTATAATTGTTTACAATATTATTATTCAAGTCTAAATGATGTTTATCTGAATTTGGCCTGCCATATTATTTACTATTTTTGTTATTTCATTGAAAATTTTACGTACGGCATTGAATAAACCTGTAGTATCATTAGTTAGTATCATAATCTCGTTAAATGTTGGTATACATTTTATTAATATTGAATAAAATAAAAATTTCATATCCCTTCACTTTTCAATAAAACACTGCTTTACTTATTTTTTTTTATCTTGAAAACATTATGTAACAACAATGTTGACTTTAAATATAATTAAATATCGATGAAAGCAAAAATCAAGAAGAGAAAGCAACGTTAGATTTATGGTATGTTTTATAAAACCATATCACATAAATATATAAAATATTTTAACTTAAAATACGCCAAAAATTGTAACAGAAAAGTCGGAGGAGAATATTTACAAGTAAACTTTGTTAACATTAAATTTTATCAAACCTATTTTTAAAATTATTTATAACATTTTTTAATATAGATACCCAGTATGAACTTAACGTGGCATCGTACTGTCAACAATGTTTGAGACACCCGTATAACATATCTCTACAGTAGTGTTTTGTAAAACGAACAATATTTTTCCTTTATCATAAAAATTTGTACTTATTTTTTGTTTTAAATATTATCAGAAAAGCGCAAAGATTTTTTTACCGCAAGTTAAATGCGTCCATATGTTAACGTGACTGTTATACGTTGAAAACATGTTTAGGCCTAACTGCGTGCTTTTCTTCACAATTTTAAGTTTATATTTTAAATGGTAGGCCAAAAAATTAAATATAAAAATATTAGTTTTAATATGCTAAGCAATTTCCTCGCTTTATTCTTAAATCTAATCAAAAAAGCTTCCAATTAAAATATATATATTTAACTTTCATAAACAAAATTTATTTCAATTTTTAAACCAGGTTTGAATCAATACCCACGAACATAGACGGTGTTGCTATAAACGGACCACACAAAAGTTATGTTTTAAAATGGGTTTTATGTTTCACAGAAAAATTATAAGCAAGATCTTCTACATGGCAAAATTGTTCTTTTTAAACGAATTCTTGCAAACTTGTTTGCAAGAATATTTCTTTGTATAGCTACAAGAAGTTATGTTTTGATTATAAGTACAATGCATTTCTGAGTAATGTAGACCATATGATTGATTCACTATTTGTATAAGGAAGTATTGTGATCCCCAAGTTAATATGGAGATATAAACTGTGTTTTAGTTAAAATATTACAAAATTTCTCGGAACTAGTTTTATGATGTTTGTTTAAAGCAGAAAAAAAAATGTTCACTGCGTTGAACTGTAGATTAATGATTTACAGATTGATTATATATTCTTAAATGATTGACACGATGTTGACTTTGTTCAATGTTTCTGACTAAATGCGTGTGCCTATCATAAAAGTAAACCAACCCATTGACCTATTTAGCATAAAAAAGAAACAAACAGTAGTGTACCTGAAACAGTATAAATCCAGTGATGCGGTGACAGCAGGCCCTGGCAGTTTGGTGTAGGCGTCATGAAGTTCCTGTAGTGGCTTGTTCCGTTTTGAGAACACTCAAGGACGCGATGCAACGTTGGCGCGACGTCGCGCCATAACTAAACATTTGGTTTGAAGCAAGCCGAAACCACCTTACCTTCTCAATGCGGTTCGCACTTACGAAACATTAACACATATGGCAAGATATAAAAATTACCCGCTAGCCTGTTTGCTGTAAAATGTTATTTCCATGCACGAGAACCTGATTCTCCGAATTTAATTTTTGCGAAACGAAAAAAAAAGAAGATAGAATAATAAACGCTATTTTTTCTTTATGCAAAATCAATCTCATAGAACGTCACAATAGCTCGAGTATTTTAATTCGGTCATTCTGACTTAGATTGTGAAGACGTATCTTCGATGACATACCTACAGGTTAGTAAAACACACCCGTATAACGGACTGGTATTGAACACGTATCGCTGTGAAGAAGAGAAAATAAAGGAGTCCGATCACTTGCAAGTAGGCACTCTCTTCCTGGCGCCAAAGACAAAAGGATAAGACGCCATGACACTCTTGATCAGTGACAAAACGTGCTGGTGAAAGGAAAAACGTACGAGATCTCGGCTTATTTCTCGCTGTGTCGAAGAGTTCTCGATCAGCCCCTGCAACCTCCCTGCAGGAAGGCTTCGACTCCTGCACTGACCAGGAAACACGGCACGGAAGGACCTCCGAGGATCTGCGGTGTCCACTTTCTATTTCACCGTCGCCGAGCCACCTGCGTCACTCTGGACCCGTGTTTTCCAACCCTTAACGCTCCCGCGGCGACGGGAATTACTTGCCGGGCTTTTAGAAAGTTGGAGGATAAGATTTCGCTCCGGTTGTAAAACCCTTTTTTTTCCTTCACCCCCTTTTTTCTGAATTCGACAGCGGTGGTAAAACTGTTGGCCACGTTGGCGAGAAAAGGATTCGTGTGAAAGCGGGCACCATGTACCTACATAGGCCTTGGGCTTGCACAAGGGAAGAGAAAGTTATTTGGCTCTCTTGAAGGTCCTGCAGTTCATGACAAAGCACAACTGGAAAGTCTCAGTGCAGTTTGATGAAATGAAGCAGTTTGGTGTGCAAGTGCATTGATCTCTTTATAACGATTTTCATACAGTTCTTAGTTTCTGAATTTAAAAGTTCCTGACACCAAATAACGTCGTAGCTGTTCCTCTTAAACAGCTCTTTTTTGTCTTCAAATAACAACACAGTAATAAAAAAACGGGTATTTTTTGTCCCTTCAGGTATCTTCCCATTAAATGTGGTGCGACTTCCAGATAACAATTACATAGATTTTCATTTCATGTTTCATAGACCCAAAAACCATCGCTATCTTAAATTTCAGTATAAATATATAAATAAACATATAGATATGACTTTATTATGGGCAATATAGCTACCGCAATTCTTCACAAATATCTTCCAAACTCATATATAAAAGACACAAATGAAGGATTTCCTTACGGAAGTTTTTTTAAAAAAGAAAATCTCTATAACTACGTAAATATTACATATCACATCTGTTTGAGGTAATTAAACAAACCTCGCGAGAATAATTTCATAATTTTTTTATCTAAATACAGTCTTTATATGAACAACCATTAGGTACTGCAAGGGGTGAAAAAAACTGGAGTCGAATAAAAAAAATAATAATTTCCGTTCCATGAACACTAGCAAATCCGTCCTTATTTATTGTAGACCAAAATCTTGCCTACAACTTTCGTCTGAAATAATTTTTGTAAAGGTTGGAAAAAAATAACGTATTCAAATCCAACAACAAAATCACACGTTTTTTTTTACTATGTACACTATTAAATAGACTGAAACAAGTTTTGATACAAATAACCATTGCTACAGATGTTCGTAATATCTGTGATTGAATGACAAAAATTTTATAACTCCCTCAGTACCAATACAATAAAATCGATTCAAATTTATTTTACAATTTTTACATGATATTATCTTAAACATTTCTAAAACGATTTTTATTGATTCACTTATTAAAGCAAGGGCATAAAATTATTTTTTTTAAATATGGGAACAATTCTTTTTACTGTATAAAATTATATTTTAATACGAAGAACCATTGTTCTAATGGATGGACAAAACAGGGATTGAAGGAGAAATAATTTCACTAGTCCTTAGTAGGCATAGGATAAAAACTGTTCAAAATGTTCGCAAATATTCTTAATATTACCAAAATATTTTTCTAACTTCAACCCTTAGCGAAACGGGCGTATATATTTGTTTAATGACTATGTTATTTTTATGGAATGTTTCACAATAAACGCAGCATAAAACAGACATACTTACGCCACTAATTCAAGTGCATGGCATTGTTATTCTCATAAAGTAGGCTATATATTATAAAAAATTGTAATAAAATGCTGTTTACATAGAAATCATTCGAAAACGTTTGGCTGAAAAGAGTATGTAAAAAATTTATATTTTAAAATTTGTTTTTAGATAATGTAAATATTGATCTACATATGTCTTTATAATGCTTCAAAAGTTTATGGAATGCTCAGGAAGTTTCTAGAAAGTTCCAAAAGAAATAAGAACTTTGTAATCCACCTGCGCCTGCAGGCTTTATGAAAAGGGATTTTATTTATGTCAAACGTAAAATAATATGTAGACTATCTCAATTTATATTCGTAACAGAAAACCTACTAAGGGCCCTACCTACCTGGACACACATACCTTTGAATTTTTAGGAGAGCGAAAAGGGATAAAAGGCTGGTTTTCAAAATTATTGTTGGATATGAAATGCCCGGTACAGATTCTTGATAGCAATCAAGGACCTTGAATTACACCTTTATCTTAATTCCTACAAAATTTAATGATATGGCTATACCTAATGCACAAATTTAATTTGCTGGCCTGTGCACAACGAGAAGACTGCGCGCCAGTTCATACCCTGGCGTTTAGAGGCGATATCGCGGTACAAGCACGAGCGAGCGTTGCGCTTATCCTCCCACATAACTAACATAAATAAAACCCTAACTAAGCGGACCCATTAAATATTTAAACATTGTATTTTAAGCTTTGAGTTTTAATACCTTTGCTTAGGGGAAAGGCACCTAAGAGTGCGCATCCCCTAAGAGTACGCATTGCTATTTTCTTACAGTTGGCAACATTGAAAAAAAAGTGTATAGCCTCAGATTGTTCGTTACTGTGTGACAAACGAGTGGCGTGAAACTTGCAGCTGCACAAGATTATTTGTAGATTTGAAAGGTGAGAGTTCATTTGTTGTTGTTTTCATGTAATAATTTTATCGGGTAACTTAAGCTATAGCAAGTAGGTAAACAGAGATGCGTTCATTATCTTTATATTACGTAGCAGCTTTGGTTTTCAGCATTCGTGTCGATAAAGCCATATTAGCTTTTACGGTATGTGCTGCTATCTGTCGACTCTTTTAGATACTTCGTGTTCATTCCCTAAGAGTGCGCACAAAGTTTGTCCACAAGAGTGCGCGCGCACTCTTTGGAGCACCTTGCGTACTCTTTGGGACAAGTTTATATTAATGCAAAAATGAACAATTTTAATCAAATAGGCCTATATTTGTTTCAGAATGTCATCTTCTTATAAGAGAAAATCGGAAAGAAAGTTAATATTTTCAGACGAAATCTTAAATGAAGCAAGAAACAGAATACTAAATGGGGAAAGTCAACGAAAAGTTGCAAAGGATCTGGAATCTACGCTAAGGAAACGCCTAAAAGCAGTAAGTACTATTTAATTAGCAATAATTGTATTATATTGATAAATGTAACTTAAATGCATGAACTTATTCATGTTTCTTAGTCCGAGTCTTCATTAGAATTAGTAGTGAGTTGAAATCGGCCAAATTGAGACCAACCTAGTATAGGCCAATCAATAGCAATTACTTGACTTCCCATACATAATGTTCCAAAACAAAATTATTAATTACATTTTTTGTAAAAAATACACAACAATTTATATATATTTCATAAAATTGCTAAGTTACAATAAAGAAAATTTGAGATAATTTATTATTACCTACTTTAGAATTTTTATAAATATAATAAACTTGCATTAATTTAATTCCTTGTCAGTTATCTAGGCTTACTTAACAAAATGTTAATTCATTTCCCATTATACAAAAATAAGGTTTGTTAAGCCTGCATAATTAAAGCAGTCGTTTGTATATTTAGTTATTATTTAGCGATTACTATTCGAAAACTGGCCATCGCTAGCTCAGAATTAATGATTTAGGCTAAATTCAGTCGATTTCGTCGTAAAGAAAAATAATGTACTGTGTCAGTTTAATGGATATTTTTGTGTTCTTGTTTGTGTGTCTCCTTACTCATTTCATTGCTGTTTCATCTACATAACATTCCATTCTTTGAAGCGCTGTTAGGGTAGATTGACCCACTAATATTTCCTTCCTTGCCTTTCCTAGCTGTCATTTATTTTCATTAGTAAGTAGATTCCTGATATCTTATCCTGAGTTGAGTTCGATGATTGTTTCAGGGATCCATACCAGTGTCACTAGGAAGATTGAAACGAGTTTTTACACCGGCTCAAGAGCAAGAACTAGCAGACCACATAAGGGATTTGGACAGCCGATTCTATGGCATAGGGAGAAAGCAACTGATGAGTTTGGCTTTTGAGTATGCGACTCTAAACAATATTCCACACAGGTTCAACAATGTGACAAAGGCAGCAGGGCGACACTGGGTGCAAGATTTCTGCAAGAGGCAGAATTTGTCCCTTCGAGCACCCGAAAAATGCAGTCTTGGCCGTGCCATTGGATTTAACAGAGTACAGTGTCAGCGGTTTTTCCATAACTTGAAATAAGTGTCAGATGAAAAGAAATTTCATGCTCATCGTATATTCAATATGGATGAAAGTGGAATCTCGTGTGTCCCAAACAAAGTTCCCAAAGTACTTTCTCCCAAAGGAAAACGTTCAGTCAGCAAAGTGTCTTCAGCAGAGAGAGGACAAACTGTGACAGTAGTTTGTTGCATGAATCCTGTTGGTTTCTATGTGCCCCCTGCGATTATTTTCGCCAGGAAAAGAATGAAACAAGAGTTATTTAAAGATGCTCCTGAAGGTTCTTTGCACATGATATCTGATAGTGGCTTCATTAATTCCGATATGTTTTTGGTCTGGCTTAAACATTTCAAGACCTATGTCAAACCATCTGAGGATGACCCAGTACTCCTAATTCTAGATAATCACTCATCCCACTATTCTCTTGAGGCTGTTCTTTTTTGCCGAGAGCACAATATCACTCATCTTTCACTCCCTCACCATGCTACACACAAACTGCAACCTCTCGATCGAGGATTCTTCGGCCCTCTGAAATCAATGTTTGCTATTGAAGCGGAGAAATGGATGCACAACCACCCCGGCCGTGCAATTTCCAATTCTGACATTTGTTTTTTGTTCCGCAATTCATATGAGAAGGTTGCCACCATGGAGAAAGCAAAGAATTCATTTCGTGCAACAGGAATTTATCCTTATAACCCTGATGTGTTCAGCGACGAGGATTTCATCCCATCTCATGTGACTGACAGGCCAAATCTAGAGGAGCCAATGGACAGTGGCAACGAGGTGGTTCCTGTTGCTCCAGATCCTTCTGTACAAACTGTGAAAAACCCCATCATGCCTTCTAGCTTTGACACATCCCCATCAACTATTGAAAATCTTCAAGTTGATATGGAATGTTTGGTGTCTAGTGAGAATAATGAAACAATGCTGGACCAAATACTGTCGACCAGTAATATTGTCCATGTAGCTGGATTGGAGTTTTCTAACGCTGATGAGAATGATATGCCGATCGATAGTGGTGTCGAGTTGTCGACTAGTGAAATTAATCTGGGTTGCCAAATGCTAGCTGGTGTATCAAGTGAGAAAAATGTTAAGAAAATTAACTCTTCCACCTGCATTGTAAATAATAGTCCTATGAAGGTAGATCAGAGTGAGGGAAAGGGAATCTCTCCAGCCAGCATCGTACCTGTTCCCAAAGCAGACACAACAGTCAAGAGACAAAGGAAAGCCAGGCGATCGGAAGTAATGACAAGCTCGCCGTTTAAAAATGCTCTTTTGCTGGAGAGTGAAAAGAAACGTTCACAAGATTCACAGAAGTCAAATAAGAAAGGAAAATCATCAGGTCCATTGAAAAAGCGTAAAACTTCAAAGACAGTGGAAAGTGATGTACTCTGTCCAGGATGTGATGAGAGATATACTGAACCAATCTCAGAAGACTGGATACAGTGTATTAAATGCCAACAGTGGTGGCATGAGCAGTGTTCGTCATTTGAAGGATCTGTAACATTTACTTGTGATCTGTGTTAAGTGCGCACTCTTAGGGTAAACAATGCGCACTCTTAGGGGCTAGCTCACCTAAGAGTGCGCATTTGCATGTATTTGTTTTTGTGTGTTTTATAACAATATGAACAGTTTTCACATAATTGAACATATGTAGATGAATGCATAATAGATTAATAAAACCAAATTTGACTCAAACATTTATTGTTAATTTAAAATGTAGTCACATATGACTATTGTTTGTTAGGTGCGCACTCTTAGGTGCCTTTCCCCTAAGTAGGTATCTTATGAGATGATAATTAACCATTAAATTTCTATCCTAAAATTAAGGCTCGGCTTCTAACCACCATGCTAGGATTTTTGTATTTATGTTTTTGCAGTTTGAAAAAAACTATAGGATTTAAGTGTGTGTGTTACTAAAATAGCTATTGTAATAAAAAATATGAACTTCTTGTAAAGCGACCACGACAGTGTCAGTCAAACAAAATATTTCAATAATGCATAGGTAGGTACATGTCATAATAAAAAAATTATACTACTTGTTACTAAAACGAGAATTCGAGGTTTTCATTCCTAATAAAATTATACTCAGGAATTAATTTAAAACGAATGTGATTGCGTACTTTTGCAATAAAAAATCTAAGATTTCATCGAAAAAAAAAATTTATTAACATCTGTTGCTGGTGCTTATTGAGTGACAACTATTATTTCTGCTACAACATAATTTTTTATATTATCGTTACAGAAGTCACACAGTTGAATGCGGCTGTGTATAACTCATATTTAAAGAACTTTAGCAATATTTATTGCTGTGTCCTAATGGTGACAGTTATAAAACAAACGTTTAAAAGCGAAGTTATGAAAAAAAATTATGAAAGTCTACGTGATACGTGGGAAACTTCCCTATATAATTTTCTGGACAAGACTTAGATGTGAGCAGATTGTTGCCGCCTGGTGGCGGGCCTCCAGCTACCTTCAAGCAGCGCCACGTGGTCATGCCACTAGTTTCCTAAGTCGGCTGCTTTTTTTTGACGTGACAACGTCTAATAAATCGATGAACGCCGGCTGCACGCACGAAAAAGGATGACTCATTGTCCCGTTACGCTCATTGTTCCGTTACGCTTTGTCCCGTTACTCTCATTGTACACTTGCGCCGCATCTATCTCTCTTCCACTCGATTGGAACAACCATCAATTTGACTTTTTCGAGGCACATTAAACTTGAAACACTTCCATTCGTTTCCTACTTTTCCTAGCATCGTCCTATCCTTAACAGAATAACACAGATTGGAAGAAGTTAAATAGCAAACATGTATAAAAGTTATAGTTAGAATAATCTGTTCGTTAAAGTAATAAGCATATTTGAATTAATGAGTGCAAATAAAAGTAAATTTATCAATTAAATTGTGGATTTCATTTCACTCCTTCTTTGTATCCATACAAAATAGTGATAATTCAATAAAAAATTATTCAATTTTATTCATAAAAGTATGCAATCATTTCATTAATGTTTTGTTATGACGTTGTCACGTTAAACTATCGTCCGTAAACTGACTTTACAGACAACCAATTTTTTTTTTGCTTGACGTGATTGTGTGTCGACGACATAGGGACCCCAGCGGGCCAATGAGAGTGGACCAGCCACCGGAGAAGACTCTGGTCTTCGGAGCTGCGTTCACGCTGCGACGATCACCCTGGTTGAAGAACTATCCTTGTCCACCGCTCTAAATGGTGTAGGTACTTGGAGGGAGTGTTTAGTGCCATTCATCTCTAGGGCTTGGTGTGGGTTTCCTACCCGAAATGGCTCAGTTCGGTGGCAAAGTCAGTTGGTTGAAGCCTGTCTGGTGGTAGACCTCGGTGGTCACCAGTTTCCAAATTTAGTATACGTACTGGTTGGGTCTGTGCCTGCTGGGCGGAAACCTGAGGCCAACTTCCTGTGAAACTCTGTACATTGATCTGCGTAGGCAGTTGGCGGTCCGCAAGTCGGACAGAGCGGAGGGGACCTGTTTTCCAAGTCTAATTCAGATGTTGGGCTCTGGATTAAATTAGATCTGTAAGACGACTCCTATTCTACCCTAAAAGGGCGCAGACATAGGAGGGGAGGTGGCCTTCGGGCCGGAAAACAGTGCCCCGCACGACGCCACGCTGACGGAACAAGTGCCTCGATGGATTTTGCTGGAGTCGGGCTCTTTACTGAAGCGTTCTGCGCAGTCGCGAGTTGACCCGCCACGCAGGAAACAAGAGTACGTCCATCGAGTCGCAGGACCCGCACGCAGCGCGAATGAGGACGGTGCTCGTCCTGGAAGATGTGACGGCAACGAGTCGCCGCACTGAGAGAAAGGATTGTTTGCCCCAACAATATATTTGTTCGTAAATGGCGAAATAAATGTAATTTGTAATTCAAACAAATATTTTGTAGTAGGAAAGATTCTGTTGACCAAACAAAATGTTTTTTTTTTCAACTCAACAAAATGTACATGTATATTTGTATATGTATAAATATGTATTTATAAATTATTTATATATTATTTAATATATTATTTGTTTATTATTATTATGTATAAATATGTATTTATAAATGTATATGTATTATATGTAATGTATATTTGGTTAGGTGTAATAAATCATTTTTTGTTACTTACTAAGTTTGGTTAAGCTAACAAAATATTTTGTTACAGCAAATAAATATTTGTTTCGTCGTAGGGCCTATATGAACAAAAATTTGTTTGATTCAAACAAACCTTTTTCTCTGTGCACGTCGTCTTCCTCCAGAGCTGACAAGAGAGCAGGCCAGTGCAGTGTCCAAGTGCTTCGTCATACACGAGGGTCGCGACCAGGAGACACCACGAGCAAAGTCGAGTGCTGCTGTCATTTGAACCCACATTGTTCGACCGGTGTTTACTAAAAAGACAGCATGGTACATACAGCGACAGTTAGTCACACGGAATTTAAGTACATTCTTATTTTAATGAACCACAATATGAGTCACTTTGTAGACTTAAATGAAGCTTATAAACATTTTTTTAAGGTAATCGAAGATGTTATAAAATAAATTTAATCTAGATGTTATTGCTGATATAATATGATAATTTTTTAATAGCATAAAATAATAGTACAGTTTTGTATTCATTTAATAATGTTTGGAAATATTTCAGTAAGTGTTGTGATAAAAGTGAAGTAACAGAGGCTTAAAAATTTCATTTAAGTACAGTTCTTTCGCTCTGGAAATATAACACGCCTCAAATTTACAAGTATTTTGTAAAAAAAAATACAAATTGTTGTATTATTTATAAATTATCCTATAAAACTTTCATCTTGCAGCAATTCAGAGTTTTATGAGAACTTCCGTACTTAAAGATTATATTCATTCAGCCAAGAAAACGTGTGTTTTTTCTTATGTTTCGTGAAATGTCAGTTTAAAATAACCACTATTTACGCTTAATACTTTTCTCGCTCGTTATCCAAACACTACATGTGGTGTTGCACCTCACCCGGTACAGCACTGGAAAAGATTGGCTGTGTGCAAGAACTCTAAAAGTGCGGCTATTCTTGAAGTCCCTGTCACACGGTCAAAATTTCACTTCCAATAACTTCCATTATGTTGTGTCGAATAAAATTGGAGGGTTATAACGTCAAAGAAAACGTCACTAATTTCAAAATTATGTTGGTATGTTGGAGGCAATCGGCCAATCAAAATCGTGTATACTAAAAACAGAAACACTTTTATTTCCGTCTCAACGATTCTTTGGAATGGCGAAGAGCACATGGACGATTAAAGAGGTTATAAACGTTAACTTTTCGAAATAATTTTAACACGAATGTCGTATGGGAAAACAATTTATGTGTACAAATGAAATTATGTGTCTGTAACTTTTAAAAAAAATCATTGAACATTTATTTTTAATGTAACGAAAATTATTGTGAGTTAAAATTACACATGTATATAAATAAATTAAATATGCATGAATGGCAAAACATGTTCAAAATTTTCATACAGCACTGTGATACATTATTTAATTTTAAAATGAGATTTAAATTGAAATGTTTGAGATATCTTTGCCAAAAAAAACTTCGATAGTGTGACATGATTAAAAACATATTTGAGGTTTTTTCGGTTCAAATATATTTGATGGAGGAAATTGGAAGCCATTTTCCGTCCAATACTATCTCCCAACTCTATTGTCAAATATTGTTGGAGACTAATATTTGACACTGTGACAGGGCCTAAAGGATGACAATGGCTCGCGCATCACACGCCTCTTCGCCTCTACGTGACATGCAGCGTAGTTCTGGCGGTTGTAACGTGCCTCTATGGCACTTCAACCAGTGGCTCTGTAATCTATAGCTGGGATGTTATTATAGATAAACGTCCATAAACCACTGTGTCATAATAATTATATAGATATGGAGATGGATTGAGATATAGATAAAACAGAGATACATAGAAGATATAGAGGGAGATTGAGTGATAGAGGTGGATATAGATATATAGATATATGTAGAGAGATAGAGATATTGAGAGATGATGATATATAGAGAGATAATTATATAATGATACATATATAATTATATATGGAGAGAAATATAGTAAGATTTACTGAGGGACACATGTAGAGCGATGGAGCGAGATGCTTTGCATATGTGTACCAACTTCAAAAAATAAAAAATAAAAAATGCTTAAAAGAGGCACAGCAACGCATGCCGGGCATTAGCTAGTATAATATTATTAATATTATTAATAATTAGGGTAAATCCAGGAAGAAATGCCTGGTTGGAGCTGCAGAGGAGGTGTGTGCAAGAACAGGCAATAAAATGAAATGGAAGGAAACTCCATGGTGAAAAGAGAGAGTGAGAAAGGCAGTGAAGGAGAAGAAATAAGCGTTCAAAATATGTTTTAAAAGCTGGTGTTCCATCACAGAAAAGTAGTATAAGAAAAGGAAGAGAGAAGTAAAGGAAGTGGTAGCATAGGAGAGAAAGAAATAGATGAAAAAATGGAGAAGATGCTAGAAAAGAATGTAGAAGGAAGTAATAAATTATTTAAGTACGAAGTAGGAGATAAGGTAAGGGTCAGACAGTTAAAATGATAATTCAATATGAAAGAATGTTGAAGACAGAAGAAGAGGAAAAGGTACTGTGGGGTAATTATTTTGAAAAGCTGCTGAACCCAGACATAAATGAGAAGGAAGAAGAAAAAAACGAGCAGGGAAGAATATTCAGAGATGAATGATGATGATATCACATGGAAAGATTTAGAGGAAGCACTGGATAGGGTGAAGAATGGCAAAGCTCCAGGGATGGATGAGCTTACTGTAGAAATGATATGAACAGCAGGAGAAGTAGGATTTCATTAGCGGTATAGAATGATGAGGTGTATTTGGAAATAAAAATGCATACCAGAGGACTGAAGAAAAGAGACAAGAAAAGTTGTGAGAACTATATGGGGATCAATTAAATGTGCCACAGTGCAAAGGTGAACGAGAAGATCTTGGAAAAGAAGTTAAGGTAAGCAATGCAGGCAAATGGTTTGAGGAGCAGCATGAATTTAGAGAAGGAAGGTCTACCATAGGTCTGATTTTTGCCATATGACAACTGTTGGAGAGATGATAAGAATTTGGGAAAGATCTGGTAATGGTGTTCTTGTATGTGGAGAAGGCATACGACAGTGTGAAAAGACTGTGTTTGACAGGCTATGAAAGAAGCGAAGCTGGGATTAATAAAGAGTTAATAAGTTAAGTGTAGAGTATGTATAAGGAAAACAGTAGCAGTGTAAGTACTGGAAGAGGGATGACCAAGTGGTTTAAACAAGCGAATGGAGTGAAGCAGGGTAGTGCATTGTCTTCATTGTTATTTATTATAGTGATGGAGATAATAATGAAGAGAGTGAAAGATGAGATTGAAGAAGGAAATATGAAAGCCATTCGATTTTCTGATGATTTGAATATTTGGGGAGAGTAGGGAAATGCAGTGCAAGATCAGTTAAATGCATGGGGTGAGGAAGTGATGAAATGTGGAATGCGATTCAGCACTAAAAAGAGTGAAGTGATATGCATGACGAGGAACAAAAATTAAGTAATAAGATGCATTGAATTAGATGGTGTTGAGTTAAAACAGGTTTAAACCTTCAAGTACCTAAAAAGTGTGTTGGATGGAGGGGACAAAAACAAAGAGGAAATTGTAAAGCGAGGAAAATAAGCTGATTTATTCTACAGGCGTATGAGATATTTGGTTTGGAAGAGGGAGGTGCCATTAAAGTGCAAACGAGTGTTGTACAATACCTACTTTGTGCCCATAGTCACATAAGGAGCAGAGACTTGGACTGTAGATAAGAGAGATTCTGGGAATACCTATGAGAGCAATAGGAATGAAGTCTATGAGGAGTATGTTATCAGTTACGAGGCAAAGCAGAATCAGTAATGAGATATTGTAAGCAAGAGCAAGAGTACAGCTCTTGAATAAAATCATTGAAAAAACACTAATGAGATGGTATAGCCATGTTCAGAGAATGGATAAGCAAGGCTGCCTAGGAAAATTATGGCGTTGAAGTATAAAGGAAGAAGACCCCAAGAAAGACCAAGGAAGAGATGGAAAGAGCAGATAGTTAAAGGAGTGCAAGAGAGAGGAGAAGACAGGAATAAAATAAAGAATGAGGAATATTGGAAAGGACAGAGGAAGATGGGGCCATTTTATTTGGCTGACCGGGCCACTGTATAAAGTTTATGATAATGATGAGAGCCTTACAACAGTTCCTTTAATAAAGGGAACTGTAGTATGTATATGCATATAATTTTAGGGACTATTTTTTTAAATTATTACAGAAAATATTTTTTGTACTTTCTTTGCACATTTTAGTATTGTAGGTGGGAACAAGTGCTACACTTAATATGCTAAACTACGTGCCACTTTTTCAGTGATGCAAATATATCAAGACAATACTCTCTATTTAAAAAGTGGTTTAAATATTTTATTTTTTTCAGTTACGAATTAGTGATCAGTATGTGTGGGTGTGATTAATGTTGCAAAACATTTGGATTAGTTCGATGGTGTGTTAATGTGTAATAAATAATTTGAAATTTTTTGCTTAAAGTTTTAACTTAAATTCATATTATGAGGTCTACAGATTACGATTTTTTCCATCCGTAGTTTTGTATCACGTTTTTAGGGCACTTAGTATTATATGTAGTGCTTATTCCATCCTACAATGAGAAAATGCAAGTGCAAAGTGAAATGCAAAGATTTGCAAAAAGGAAATGAAAGTGCAAATAAAAGATTTTAAAAAATCAATACTGTAATATGTTTACATGTAACCAGTCCAAACAAAAATTTCTGTAATTATACATACTATATAGAATATAGGCTATAGATTCTTGTTTTGTAGGAACTGTTTTATGCTACAAAAACCCATACATTTTTAACAGTATGGATTCAGGGCACAGAAAATTAATTTTTGTGTGAAAATACCATGTTTCCAAGTGTGTTACTATTAAATGTAAAGTTTATAGAATCTGTATACCAATCCACTAATTGCGCTTCAAATATGATGCATTTATGTTTAATTACTTAAATCTTTTTCACTAATTAAATTGCCTTATAAGAGTATGATCCAATTTAAATATTTTAATTTCATATTCTTAGGTCGTAGGACTTGAATTTATATGGCGAGACAGAAATTGAAAGTAAACATATTTAAGGGGATATGTAAAGTAATGGTGTAAGTCAAACATTTTTAAGCTTTGCATTAGCTATATATTTGACTTTGAAACGTTAAAATTATTATTTGGCATGGAAAACTTAAACCTACAAAATTTCTGACTTACACCATGTTCCGAATTACTTTATAACTATGTAAAAATTTTCGTACTTTTATGCATGTCTGTATTTATTTTTATGATAGTTCATTTAAAGATCCTCACAATCCAGGACATTAATTACTTTAAATTATAAATGTTTGGCTTTTTTTATTTACTAACCTGTCATAAAAGACAAAACTAATTCTTACAACCTTTTTAATGTTTTTTTCCCCTTAGCCACCATGTAACTACATAAAGAACGAACGTGTTTTACTAATAAGTTCTTCATATGGGCAATTATAGATAGTTTTAGGCCATGAATGTTGAATTCAATATGCGTCCAAAGTTAAGTCATTAAATATATCAGGTCAATCTATAAATAGTAATTGAAAAATATAATTTTCTAATGAATAATTCAAATTAATTTATATTAATCTTATAATTTTGATCTAAAACTTTTGTTGGAAACAATTTTTTATAATATGGTACAAAACTTGTTGTAGGGGGTTGAAAAAAGGGATATAATTTAAAAAAATCATAATTTAACTACCATGTAAACTAATGAATTTGATCTGTTTTATTGTAAAACCTAAAATTACTATCCACAAATTTCGTCTGAAATAATTTCTTATACGACCAAACCATTACTGCAAGGGGAAGCCTAGAATAAACAAGGGTAGGAGAACAAAAAAAAAAGGCCGTCTGTGCAGCTTTAAAGACTTTGTTTATGAAAATTCTTATTGGCTTAAACTAAAATGTATTTGTGTATTTTTTAAAAAAAATAATTTTAAAATTGGAGCTTTGTGGGTTTTTATTTCTAGAGTTTTAAGGTACCGAAATTTTAAACTAATAAATAATAATTAAAGTAAGTAGTTGTTTCGACTCACGTATTATACCAGCAGCCACGGGTATACAAATAAGTTACAGATGACGGGGCTCTCAGACCTCCTCTGAACGCGTTTCAGTGCGGAACGGTTCTCTTCAGTAAGTTTCGTAAGATTAGGTTGCTATTACAATATCGGCGCTGATGGACAGATTACCATCAACAGCGAAGACCTCGATGGTAGCGTCGTCGATGGCGTCGGAGATCTTGATGTCAGCGACGCCGACAGCAGCCCAGATCCCGATGGCATCTGTGATAACAGCTGCAGAGGGGGAAATCAGCAGGCGCTGTTCCATCGCTTTAAGTTTCGTCAGCAACCCCAGAGACTTCAGCGGACGACGGATGTTTATCGCATCTGTGCAAATTCTGTGATGCATCATTAACTAAACCATCGAATGCCCCCCGTCGTCATGAAAGAAGCGGATGTCTTAAAATGCAAAAAGAATACTGTTTTAGTGCAGAAAATGTAATAAACTAATTTCACGACTAGATAGCTTAAAACCGCATTATGAAATCTGTACAGGTTCTGTTAAGTGCAAGCAAGAACCTGTGACAAAACCTTTAATGCCAGTACAGCATGCTAGACGTCATGAAAACTGGAATTGTCCAATGGACGCGTCGTTACGTTTGTCACAATGCGAACGGTGTGGTGTGTTATACCGACACCCTGACTATTTGGCAGTCCACTCCAAGTACTGTAAATATACTAACTGGAATTTGATTGGTTACAAAGTGTCACATGACTGTTGCATGCTAAATATGTAACTAGCCTGCCTTGGGCGTGACTCTCAGCTCGACTATGTTTGTGGAAGATTGGGTACAGTTACTCAACAGTGTTACTCGGACTTGAAAGTCGATAACCTCGATGGTGTCATTACCATCTTTAAATATGATCTCGATGACATCTGTACCATCGATATCGGTGACCCTGATGGTAGCGACGACGACGGTGACTCAGATCCTTTTGGCAGCGGCGTCAGCAGTTGCACCTACTGTTCCAGCAGAGCAGGAGATTCTAATACACTTAGTGTCTTCAGCAGCAGTGAAATCAATAACCAAGGAGGCAGCAACTTATGGTTTTCCATCACCTGACTGTACGTACTGTGACACCATCAAAAACTTGAATATTCGCAATTACATAATGCACAACTGTAATAATAATAATAATAATAATAATAATAATAATAATAATAATAATAATAATAATAATAATAACTCTGAGGCATTCAATATCAGTGCAACATGTGTCATAGTCATTTTATATTCTACGTAAGATTAATTGTGATGGACTGGTTGTGCATTCATCAGAATCAAGCTGTATCTTCTGTGGCAAGACATTTGTATGCACAAATCCTCCAAATATCACTGACCATTTAACGAAACTGAGAACTCTGTGCTGTGTGTAAAATGAGGTAACCAACTGACATGTGGAACTGCTCTGAAAGGACTTTTCAAGACATGTAAAGGACTTGATTCGTACTCAATAATAATTTAGAAAACGAGAAACGTTAGTAATTTGCTTCTTTTATTTGTAATAGCATAGAATTTATGCAGTAATTTTTTGTTTGTAAAATAACTTTAGGTTTTATTTCTAATCCTTTCATCTTTATGGTATTTAAAATTTAATTACATTTTTGCATTGACCATTTATCCAAGCAAGGACACAAATCCATCGATTCAATCAGTAAATTAATAAAATAATAAATTTTTAAAAGATTTTTGGTTTTTTTTTCGAATTTCTTGCTTAAAAATTACAAATTTCCAAGATGGTGGTCAATATATGCTAACAACGGCTTACTGGAGGCTGTTAGTAGAGGAATTTAAGCCTCTTTTAGGTCTTTTCACCATATTCATTAAAATTAATATTTTTTATTTAAATGATTTTTTGCATCCATCAAGTATCTAACAAATTAAAAAATCAATACATTGATTTTACATTTTTAAAATTAATTTTGGATTTTTTCTTGAATTTCTAGCTAAATAATTACGAACTTATAATGTGACGGACGTGACATTAAAATGGCGGGCGCCACAGTAATAATTTATCACTGCTTTCTAGTGGGTAAAAATTTAACTAACATGGTTGTTGCACCCACTATCAGACGAAAACAAGATGGCGGCCTCCAGCAGACGAAAACCAGATTGAAAACATGACGTCATACTAGCTGGTGATATATACTATATACCTTGGCATTAGTGGTGGGAGGTCATTCTGTTTGTCGCTTCCTTGGGGGAAGGATCCGTCACCATTTTTTTTTTTGCCCTCACCCGGTTCTAAGCTAGGACTCAATGATGCAAGTGCATTTTTAATTTTTTTTTTTAATTTGAATAATTAAATATTTTAATGAAGTTAAAATTTTTCACAGTTATTTTTCTAATAATAATTACAGATTTTCAAGATTTCGGCCGTAACGAATATTGCAATGGTGAGGTCATAATTAAAAATGGCAAAAGGTATAGAAAAAAGGCGGAAAACGAAATGGCGGATCCAAGATGGCCACTGGGGTACATTTAAAGGTCAAGATCAAGGAAATCCAATATGGCCGCAGTGATGTCAGAATTGAAGATGACGGCTGACAGCGTCGACACTACACCTTAAACCCTGGGCCAGCTAGGGCTATTGCATAGGTACTACTTGAAAGATATAGTACATTACATTTTTTAAATTTTACTTAAAGTCAAAAAGTTCAGTTTCGTAAAACTACCTGAAACCAGAGTTCCTTAAAACGTCTACTTATTTATGGTCAAGGAACACATAGCTCTGTGAAAATCTACCTGTTATTGATAAACTCCTGAACATTAGACTTATACTAGTCTTTCGGGCCTGGCTTCGAACAGCATCTGAGAAATGTTAAATTTAACTATAGCTATATGTGCCAGTTACTTTAGTTTTCTGTTTTTTTTTATTAAGACTAGTGTTATAATGGATAAGATGCCTAAATTTTCATTTTAGAAATCCACTCTTTACTAAAGCTAAGTAAAACATAGCATTAACATATATTCATTATGCAGGGTAACTGTGTTTAGTCTCATATTTGTACGCAGAGGAGCGAAAATAATTCACGCCAGTTGTAAATTACGTGAAAGTGGCTAAGGAGTGCATTTTCAAAAAGGATATACCTATATATATGTGTGTGTGTAAATTGTAGCACAGGATATTAAAACCACTGAAAGTATTTAGATCTGAAATTTGTATGTATATATATATTCTAACATCAAAAGTTTTTAAGATGTACAAAGGTTTGATTGCATGACCGTTCACTGTATCTTGTGCAGCTGTTTACAAAAAAAATTCTGTATTTTTATAAAAGATTCCTATGGAAAACTGTTGCCAATAAATTGTTTGTAATACTACAATAAAGATATTATAACTTTGTACAACACATAGTTATGGTTACTTTGCACATTTGAAATACTATTTGAGATGATACTTTAAGGAAATTGGAGGATAAATTTATATTTTAATTAACGTTTCATTCAAGCATAATATTTTTAAACCATGGAAATACAACAGAAAAATCAATAACGGGACTTATATTTGTTTTTTATCCTTTTTAATAAGCACACTTAATACTGGAATGCTATTCAGGAAATGGTTTACAAATAACTTTAACAATTGGAGGTACTGAGAAAACACAAATCATAATTGCCCGGGTAAGAATCCGAACTCATTATTACTGCGAACAATTTTTTGTAGTGATACAGTTGTTTTCATGCATATGTACAAATGTACAAATATCTGTAATTTTACGTGAATAATTTCTGTTACATTTACAAAACAAAAAAATCAGTGCGGGATTGGATGAATGAATAGTGGCTTAATAAGTGACATAAAGATCGTAGGTTACGATGCAAACTGGAGTTGTAACCGTGGAGCGTTGTCGTAATGGGAGAGTGGGAGGAAAGGGAGTATCTGCCCACGGCAACGCCCACCACTCTTCCCATTGGTGGGAGGCGAGTGATTTCGACCACTCACCCGCCGCGGCCCCGCTGTGGGGAAGCAGCGGGGCTATGAGTGCACGTGACGTTGTTGCAATCAGCACACATTTGAATTAGCTTTGCTTCTGGGTTGTAGCCGTGTACTTGGCAAATAATTCACCGACGTTTCGGTCGACATTGCAGTCGCCATCATCAGGGAGCAGTCAGTAGGTTAACTGCTTCCTGGTGATGGCGACTGCGATGTCGACCGAAACGTCGGTGAATTATTTGTTAAGGACACGGCTACAACCCAGAAGCCAAGCTACTTCAGACAATGGCCGTGAAAGCCTGCGAACATTATCAGTAGGCTACACATTTGTTTTTTATCAAAAATAATTCACACCAGGAAGGAAAGTCTCTCAAATCTCGGTCAATAGAGATTTTCTTTGATTTTCAAACAATTCCACATAAATATTATTTTTTTTTCCTTTCAACATGGTGTAATTTAAGATGTGTGAAAACAGTATTAAGTCCTTCATTTCTTCCCACTCGGTAAATTTACGAATATTCAACAAAGAATTCAACTAAAATAAACTAAGAGTTCTTCGTAGTTTCAAATAACTGAATCGTCGTAGTAACTACGCAGTATTTCAAATTGCGTGTTTTATGTTACGTTATAAACAAAGACACACACACGTGGATAAAGTAAGAGTGTTCTTACTGTGGAATTAACCAATTTTTTTTTAAAGTTTTGTTAATAGGTACACCAATAATATTATTTTGGATTCATGTTCAAAGTAAGTGAACTCAGGGTCCGTAAACTTACGAATAAAGCATTAAAATTACGAAGATCTCTGGACAATAATTAGTAACCAGCATTCTTTGCAAATTAATGGTGAAAATTTATAACAGTGTAGACTGCACGCAAAGCCTTAAACTGAAGCTGATCCAAACACATAAGTTGTGTCATGTAGCTCGCCTAAAATTTTACAGTTTTTAAAAGTAGTTCTAATGGTCTAAGTAGGTATTCGTCTGCCACTGCACAAGAGTGTCTGTAAACATCTTAATGGAACTGTCGGTGTTCTTAAACAAACATCACGCGTTGTTTTGCACTTGACAATTAAGGAAACTTTAGGAAACTGTCGTATTAGAGATAAGCCACATTATTCGGATTCCCAAGATCTCTGTGTGCTTCAAAACCACTTGGTTGCAGATGCTCTGTTTATGAATTACGAGGGATATCGCAGTTGGAGTTCTGTGCTTCTCAGAGCCAAAGTTACCTGGGAGGCCACAGCAATGAAGGCAGCCGTTGAAGTGGTTCGCGAGTGGAAATAAATTGTCCCTCGTCCGGCCAATCAGACGCGGCCCTGTGGACGCCCTACGTGTGCCGAGCGAGCCGTCGAGTGTCGCGACACCGCCAGAGGGTGCCCCAAATGCTGTTCTTGACGGCCGTTGAACCTCCTCGGCCCCCTAAGTCTTCCTCGCTGGCCATCCAGTCGCGACGCTGGAGCCAGTCACGAGACCCAACCTTCATCGTGTACCTGCAGTCGACGTGTTGTATTCTCGTGTTCATTGGGTAGCAGAGTAACTGGTAATCGCATTTTATTCACGCTGATGTTCGGTCTGCAGTGCAGCACGCCTTTGGCGACTTTCAAACCGCAGTTATAACCAAGGAGAAGAAGTGGTAACCCAACCACGTGTTACCCGCTTATGTAATTGACCTGGTGGATTTCCTTAGTGTAATTTTATTTTCCTTCCTCGAGTGCATTCTGTCTATTCTCCGTCTTACCTTTTCACGTTTTCATCCCAATCTTCTGGCCTCGTTGCAACGAGATATCTGCAATTTTTATGCAGTTAGGATAGTTAACTAGGTAAGAAATTAGGGATATAGGGTTTGCAGGTTTTCTGTGACAGAAGAAGCTCATAAGTGGCGCTGGTCCAAAATTGAATTTATTCATTGTTACGCCAGTGTCACGGGATTGAGTTAAAAAAAGGGCATGAGTTTTTTTAGGAATATTTTATTTTCGTCAGATGTCAAAATTATCAGTAATTGGTGACTCATTGTTCCATGAACCACTTTGCTACCATTTGATGAATTTTATTGGTGATTCCACTAAGTTATATTTAAACCACAAAGGTTCTGGTCATAATCCTGAAACGGTACAAGCTTTGAATATGATATTATTCTTCTGGACTTTAACTCCAAGGTGTGCATCGTAAATATAAAGGCAGTTTTCTTACCAACATGACATTTACATAATTCTGTATAAGATTTAAACTTTATATGGCTCTCATGGAATTCAAAGTCACCTTTTCTTTATGTGAAGTTAGGACTAGGTTCTAAGCGTCATTCATAATACAGGCTGGTGTCATGAATGTGTGTTTATTTAAGTACCTTAGATAAAGTTTGTAGTGCATTAGATGGCACTCAACTGAGCAGACAAGGTGAACATTAAAAGAAACAATAAACTAAAACTATTTTAATAAAATAAATAAAACAGTTTTCTACAATTTTCTTTTCTTTGCAGAAGGGGTTGTTTGACCATATAGGATGGGGGATGACTGCAGTTTAAAAGATGTAGGTGATTGGGAATAGGCTTTCGCTACGTTTTTTCTTTATTTTTTAGTATTCAACCAGTAGTGTAGAAGAGGATTTTATTTAATTGCTCATAGCCCTGACAATTTACTTAAGTCATCGTAAGTAGAGTTCGGTAACGATTGTTACGCTGGTTTACACGTGAAATTTAAAATAAAGAGTTACTTTCCCAGCGAACAGAAGCTAGGAATCTTATATAAATGTAATACTGTATAAACTTATGAAAGCTTAGAAGCCTATTAGTAATGCTATATTTCCAGAAACTGTACAATAATAACTAAATATATGAGAAAGTTTAAATTTTCTTACATTTTGGTCTCGGGTATAAAAACTTCTTCGACAAAAAAAATTGTTAGAATAAATTTTATTTTTAATTTGAAAATTATTTTTACTAATCTTGAATGGCGTTTTTATTCGCTTCTACATCACTTTCCTGGAACATATTTTGGAGAATACTGAAATTTTCTATTAATTAAAATGATTTTGAAGGCCGGGTTTATTTCAGTCATTGCTGGGACCATCGTTTTGTTGAATATAACTTTAGGGGAATGTTGACATGGTATTAACAACTTTATCCGCTCAACCAACACTGCAATCTGACTGAATCAGCATTTACTTTGACTAAACAAGCCTTTCGTTTCATTAAAAACAAATTTAATATTCATTCAGCACCGACACGCTGGTAAGCTTAAATAATGCTTCCTTTATTTATGACCATGGTAGTGAGAATGAGAATGTATAAGGGGCAGAAGAAATAGTGGGAATACAAAATACAAACCCAGCAAGAATAATTGTTGTTGCCTCCAAGTTATGTTTTCTACATACTAATTATTTTGAAGACAGATTAATTTAATTTCTTAAGTTCATGACCATTAAAAAAATTTAATGATAGTCACGAATATACTCACGTGATGTAGAAGATGATAAGGATAAGGAGGACAATAATGATGATGATGATGATGAGGATGATGATGATGAGGATGATGAGGATGGATTTAAAAAAATATTTCCTATTTTTAAGATACTGAATAAGTTCCAAAGGGCCTACTGTAATACTGTAGGTTTTATTTGAAACTTCTATACACAACTGCATCATAGGCAAAGCTTAAATATAGCTTTTGCATCTTAAATTTAGAGAACACCAGCCCTATTGTTTTTTATGTAATTTCAATTTCGTATCCATTCATGTTTACGCCAGAATGAATTAGGGAAACAATGGGCAGTCCAAATAGGTATGATTGAAACAGGATTCAAACCCATTTTTTCTTCCGTATGTTAAGTCCAGTCTTCTACCACCATACCAAATCGCTCGCTTAGGCTTCCAAATATAACAAAAAAATTATTATTGGTATCCTTCCTACCCATAATACACAAGTACGACTAATATGTAGGCTATATAAGTAGGTGTCAATTTATATCCTTGTGATTAAATTAATAAAATAGGCTATTGACAAATTTAGACTGGTGGTCATGGGACGAGAGTTCCTCCCTTCCCAACTAAATCCCATTAAACTATTAAAAAACTTGAGAGGTTACAAAAATAACTGACCCCAGGCCTCACCTGAATTTTTAAGTAGGATTATTAATTTTTTTTTGTGTAAAATCGTATTGCGTTACATTTTTAAGTGGCACTGTTATTTGATATTATTTTTAACTTAAGTACCTGTTATTAAAAATCAGATAAAACCATGTTATATATATTTTTTGGAAGTTGTTCACACCCCATTCAAGTGGAAGATATTCCATGCTATCCAAAACGCACCCGTCATCAAACTTCACACGGGTCCTCACAGGGTCCGCCACTATTACCTTCAGGGATTAGAGACATTCCTTCAAAAAAAATTTGCAATCCGTAAAAACCCGAAAAGCCAGCACGTCAGCAAAGAAGCTTATTGCAAAAAAAAAAAAATTGGTTGTCTGTAAAGTCGGTTTACGGACGTTAGTTTAACGTGACAACGTCAAAACAAAACATTGATGAAATGATTTCATACTTTTATGAATAAAATTGAATCATTTTTATTGAATTATCACTATTTTGTATGGATAAAGAAGGAGTGAAATGAAATCTACAATTTAATTGATAAATTTACTTTTATTTGCACTCATTAATTCAAATATGTTTATTACTTTAACGAAGTGATTATTTTAACTATAACTTTTATACATGTTTGCTATTTAACTTCTTCCAATCTGTGTTATTCTGTTAAGGATAGGACGATGATAGGAAAAGTAGGAAACGAAAGGAGCGTTTCAAGTTTAATGTGCCTCGAAAAAGTTAAATCGATGGTTGTTCCAATCGAGTGGAAGAGAGATGCGGAGCAAGCGTACAATGAGCGTAACGGGACAATGTGCGTAACGGGACACTTTTTAGTGCGTGCAGCCGGCGTTCGTCGACTTATTAGACGTTGTCACGTCAAGAACAAAGGGGGAGCATCTTGGACAAG
The DNA here is from genome assembly GCF_032445375.1 of Bacillus rossius redtenbacheri. Classification (NCBI taxonomy): domain Eukaryota; kingdom Metazoa; phylum Arthropoda; class Insecta; order Phasmatodea; family Bacillidae; genus Bacillus; species Bacillus rossius. The sequence continues at coordinate 9,032,286 of NC_086336.1, read as the reverse complement.
ACGCGAGGTGTCGGCCGGCCTCCCCTAGAGCTACGTCTTGCACCAGCCGGGAGTGTACCCGGGGCGCGCCGTCGTCGCCGCTGATGAAGACGGACGAGTGTCGACGGGCACCCTCCCAGCAGCCCAGCTCGCGACGTCTCGCGGCCGCGCAGATGCAGACTGATGGTCCCCGCCGCACCCGGCGATAAGCAGCGGGCGTCCTGCGGACTGGATGAGTTTGGGTCGTGTCAGGGGAGAGAGGGGTACACACTGCTAAAAAGGAGGGGGGGGGGGCAATGAGAGCAAGTCGTCCAGTACTCGTCAGAGGAATGTGTGACACCTAACCTAACCTAACCTAACCTAACCTAACCTAATCTAACCTAACCTAACCCTATCTAACCTAACCTAACCTAATCTAACCTAACCTAACCTAACCTAACCTAACCTAATCTAACCTAACCTAACCTAACCTAACCTAACCTAACCTAATCTAACCTCACCTAACATAACCTAACCTAACCTAACCTAACCTAACCTAACCTAACCTAACCTAACCTAACCTAACCTAACCTAACCTAACCTAACCTAACCTAACCTAACCTAACCTAACCTAACCTAACCTAACATAACATAACATAACATAACATAACATAACATAACATAACATAACATAACATAACATAACATAACATAACATAACATAACATAACATAACATAACATAACATAACATAACATAACATAACATAACATAACATAACATAACATAACATAACATAACCTAACCTAACCTAACCTAACCTAACCTAACCTAACCTAACCTAACCTAACCTAACCTAACCTAACCTAACCTAACCTAACCTAACCTAACCTAACCTAACCTAACCTAACCTAACCTAACCTAACCTAACCTAACCTAACCTAACCTAACCTAACCTAACCTAACCTAACCTAACCTAACCTAACCTAACCTAACCTAACCTAACCTAACCTAACCTAACCTAACCTAACCTAACCTAACCTAACCTAACCTAACCTAACCTAACCTAACCTAACCTAACCTAACCTAACCTAACCTAACCTAACCTAACCTAACCTAACCTAACCTAACCTAACCTAACCTAACCTAACCTAACCTAACCTAACCTAACCTAACCTAACCTAACCTAACCTAACCTAACCTAACCTAACCTAACCTAACCTAACCTAACCTAACCTAACCTAACCTAACCTAACCTAACCTAACCTAACCTAACCTAACCTAACCTAACCTAACCTAACCTAACCTAACCTAACCTAACCTAACCTAACCTAACCTAACCTAACCTAACCTAACCTAACCTAACCTAACCTAACCTAACCTAACCTAACCTAACCTAACCTAACCTAACCTAACCTAACCTAACCTAACCTAACCTAACCTAATCTAACCTAACCTAACCTAACCTAACCTAACCTAACCTAACCAAATAAACTTAAAATACGAAACACGAACACGAAATTCATCGTTGAATTCTTTGAAATAATGCCGAGCGTGATAAATTTAAGCAATTTGTGTTTTCGACTACATACATTTCTGGACGCGAATCACACGTACTTTCCGCACCCGTCGCTTGTATTCGCTGCCATAGCAGCTACATCGAGTATCGAATCATTCCATTTGCAGACCGAAATTTTATTTTATAAAATGAAACGGCTTCCGATAAAAGAAAAAAATATTACAAAATACTTAACTTCGGTTTTGTATGTGATTTTTAATAACGAATAACTTTCCATTTTGTTAAATTTCATTTAACCAGTAATGCTATAAAGTTTCCCTTTGGCTTTGTGAACGTTGGTTTGTCCCATCTGCCACAGATGGCAGCACCATGGTGACACATTTTTGTTTCATGAGACTTCCATTCCATTCACGAAATTACTCTTAAAAATGCTATATACCGAGAACTAAGCTGTTACACATCAAAAATAAGTTAAGTGGTAGCTATGCGTGTTTGGAGTAAAACTTTACACTTGAAAAAAAACACTAAACAACAGTGTATACAATATTCATTTTCACTCTGAAGTTTTACAGTTGTAATAAGTATGGCGGAGAAAAACCTTCTAAAAGTCCGACTTTTTATTTAATTTGCTGTTCTCGCCTTCCAAGCTCCGCTCCTAGGGTGCTCCAACTTTTAAAGTTGCTTTTTTCGTTACGCTCTAATGAGTCATCGCCTAGACTTACACTACTAGCCGTAAAAATGTTTCACTTCAAACATTTTTTTTGTTCCGTCAAATCACGAAAAAAAAATTGAATCGTATTATTTTAGTTTTCATTCTATTGTCTGATTAGTGTCAGCAGTTGTAACTCTGCAACATCTGGTTCCTTTTTGCTCTCTCATCTTCATTTCTGCTTATGTTATCACCCCTCATCCTTCGTTTCCTTTTCAGCGTAGTTCATCTGAGGGCGTCCTTTTACTTTCTTTACCTTAAAGTGTTACCAAATAAGGTGGTGAGGAATTTGTGGCGGAGTAGTTGACTCTAACATTATATCCCTTCTTTACACAAGCTTCTCTCTTCGCACAAATTTAACCTCATTCGCGGCCTTCATGAGCAAGTTCTATTTCAATCTAGGCTTTCACAGCTTCTATCTTCCTTTGTGATGCAGCATTTATGGCCTAGTTTCACCATAAACAGGGTTGAAAATTATCTAGAGATCACAGTAAATACAGGTATGGGTATAGCCTCTAAATATTCAGCGAATTCATCGGACAGAAAAGCAGACTTGAAGCACATTTACACATAGACCTACTTCTCGTTGGTGATTGGACTACAGTGCTCTTTACATGTCTTTGACAATCTTCAAGCCAGTTATAAACCGCCAAAAGATATGATCTTGTTATAAACCAATGAGCATTTTTACAGGCAAGTTTAGTTCTTTTTCTGGAGTGAAATAAAAAAAATTCAAATAATTTCATTTTCTTTTAACTCCTAGTTTGGCTACGTGTTTAATTTAATTCCTCTAGGTGTAGATCCATAAGTAATTTTGATTAAAATGTAATGTTTAACTCGGTTTGGAACATGAAACAAATGAAGGAGTTTGATTTCAAGGATAACACATATAAATAACTTACTATAAATAGCTAATGCGATGTTACTTGCTTCTGAAATGTGGCAAGCCGTAAGAGAAGATGCACAGTCGCTTAAATTCGCCACCTACGAGTACGTTGAATAGACACTGAGGACGTGATGAAGAATCCAAAGAAAATAAATCTCCCTTCCCTCGCCGACGGCGCAAAGCTCTGCAGACAACGCCGGTCACGTCTCGGGCGTAAAGCATTTGTCGCGCCGATCTCCGGCTGTAAATCATGCGGCGGCGCGACGCGACGCGACGTGACGCGACGCGACGCGACGAGGCGCGTGCCAGGCGTGGACAAGTGACGCCGGACCATGATGAGGCCACGCCGCCCCGTGAGCACGTGTCCCGTTGCGGGAATCTTCGAAGGAAGCATTCCCAAGAGGACGGCGTCTGCTGCAATGGGACGCGCTGCCATCTTGGAGTCCTGCACAGAACAAAAATGTCTATACGTTTACAAAATATTTCCTCTGGAAAACATTTGCCAAAAAAATAGTTTTTTTAATACCACAAGAAAGCTATTTAACTTTGCACAACACATACATGGCTATGGTTATGTTTGCATATATGAAATACTTTTCTTTCCGAGATATACTGAATATTTCTTACGAAAATTGATTCATAATTTTATTTTAATTGATGTTCCATTAAAACACGCTTATTTGAAACCGTAGAAAATAAAATCGAATATTTAATAGTTGGACTTTATTTGATTATTTTATGTTTGTTAATACGCGCAGGAGACGGAAAATAACTTTTGCAAATAACTTTAACTTTTGGAGGTACTGGGACAACACAAAGCATAAATGCGTGGGTAATATTCTACTTTGTAGCGATGCAGTTGTTTTCATGTAATTGTACCAATTTACAGATATCTGTAATTTTATTTGAATATTGCTGCTCCATTTACAAAAAAAAATACACTTTACAGACAAATTAGAGTCACAGTTATATCGTGTAATAATTGGTTATCAACAGTAGACTAATAGACATCTTCTTCATGTTGATGACTGGACTTCAGTGCTCTTGACACGACCTTGACGACCATCAGCCAGTCATGAGCAAGATAAGAAATGATAGGTAGGTCTACGAGTCACGTGCAATACCAAATGATGTGAAATTGTTATCGAACAATGTGCCCTGGAAAAAATCAAAATGATGTGCAGGCTTTGCAAGTCGAGTCCATCCTTAACAGAAATAAATCAGCAAAATAATTTTAGTTCCAATAACTACAATAAAAAAATGTGTGTATGTTTTTAGGCACACTTGTTAGAAGTTATACCTACTTCTTTTTGATAAAATCCTCTGAAGTATTTTGTAAATATTGTTTAAAAAAGTATCAAAATATGAGTACATAATCATTTAACATAAAAAAATGCTACTACAAAATATCCATAGCGTTTATTACACAGCATTTTGTTAGAGGTAATTAGAATTACGAACTACTGGTGGTGGAAGATAGGCGTAGTATTGGAAATAAGACGAAGAAAGTAATTTACGTCTTATTTTGAATGTCATGTGTGCAATTTTTAATCAAACATGTAGTGACATTTTATATGGGGTGGGAATATAGGAAAAAGGATTTCTCTTTAACTTAACTTGACAGGTATCGTACTTTTTCTTTTTTTTCAAAAGTATACATAAATTGTATTTTTGTCAATTTTTCTTTATTCATAAAGAATTACCAACATTATTTTTTAAGGGGTGGGACTGTAGGATGATGTGGTTTTTAGATAGTTTATGTTGACAATGATCATACTGTTTTTTTTTGTTTTTTTTTTTTCAGTTTTGTGTGTAGAAAGTAAATTTTGACTACACATACTTCAATTAAGTTTGGTTATTTCTAACTCAAAAATACAATACAGCCTGAATTTAGCAAATTCCGAAAACTTACCATACAAAATATATTACAGCATGGTGCGTAGAGGCGAAGATAAATATTAAGTGCGAGCCAATGCCATCCTTAGCTGCCCCACACTCTTAGAGCCCGGTGGCCCTCTTAAACATGCCATTAACAAGCGTACTTAATTGCAAAAACACACAACTACAACATACCTTTTTCAAAAAAATCGTATTGTTTTAGTTTAGTCTGGAAGAAAGGTAAAATACCACACGTGAACCACGCCAGCAATCCGAAGACGTAATGTGCCAAATTATATTCAGAATATATGTGGCGAAGTTTTGCAAAACCGTATTAATATGTAAGAATAACATTTGCACGCGTTTAGAAATTGAGAAAAACAATAGATCAAAAATTTAATAAAACACATTGTTTTAAAATTTATCTATATGTAGGTAATAGCATGGATTATAACTGCGCGTAGCCCTGTAGGCCTATGTAGTCTTGTTTCCATCAAATGTAAATACAATTCAACCTCTCGCAAATACGTAACTTTACAGAAACTATTCATGAGATGTATGTTTTCTGTTCAAAAGACAAAACAAGTGAACACAAAATAAAGACATCTTCTTTTCAGTTCAAGGTACCGTAGCGTTCTTTTTATTTTATTACTTCTTCTTCCTTTCCCCTCGATACACAAGGAGCGCGGAGAAAAGAAACTTGCGGTGATAAATGGTTTCACATAACAAACTTTCAAATACCTATAACATGGCAGTTGCCGTTATTTTAATAGTGTTTGTGCGAGCCGCGGCTGGGGCGACGGGGAGAGAATTTTCGGAGCCGTTGGTTTTGCAAAAAAAAAAAAATTTATATATATGGGGGGAGGGGGAAATAGAACCCACCAAAGTTTGAGTTTCCGTGTAATAAAATCCATTAAAACAATAGTCGTTGGAGTCCCTGGAAGCCGCCGCGGGCGCCTATATTTCGTCGCCAAACAAACAGCAGAGTGAGTCTGGAGCGGGGCGCCGGTGTTGGTGGAGTAGAGAAGAGAAGAGAGGAGAAGAGACGAGAAGACAGGAGTGTACGGAGAGGGAGGTCCAACCCCCGCATCGCCCGGGGAGGGTGGAGGGGGTGGGGAACAGCTCACGAAACATTAAAACTGAAATGCTAGCTTCCCCTTTTGCCTCGCTCCTTCCCCCACCACTCTTCCATTCCCTCTCCACCCCCCATCACCGGTCCACAAAGTCTGCGTACCGCCCCGCGGAACATTAGCCACGCTACATTAAACAATCTCAAAGAGTGTGCGTATAAATTTTTGATATTTTCTGACGTAAACGATGTCTGTGGCGTTGCGCCAACTCATGACAAGGTTAGTTTCTGCTTCTGTGCCTCTTCTTCATCTTCTTCTTCTCTTCCACCCCTTCCTTTCCACTCTTTCTGCTCTTCCCTTCATCTTTCCAAAATTCTACTTATACTACATAACCTTGCTTTTTTCCCCCTTTCTGTTCTATTCTATCACTGTTGTGTTTCACCCAGTTTACTTTGAGCAATTTTCAATGTCCGTCTTCCTCGTACATTTTCTAAATGCATTCGGGTAACTAGATTGGTTTCAGCTACTTTGTATGACATATCATTATGTTCTACATTTTTTAAGCTTAAAATTAATTTGTAGTAACTTAGATGTATGGAAACAACAATCAAAATGTGTAAAACAAACCAAAAGATTATGAATGCTCCAACAGCCACTAAATAGTATGAGACAATGCTGAAATATTGGCAAATGAACCATCGCAAACAGATTGTAAATGAAGAATGCTAGCAAAGACACAAAATTAAGGGAAAGTTCGTTAAAAATATTTACATCAAGAGGCAAGCTTAAAATATCATTACCTGAGAATATTATTGGGTAAATCAGTGATCTTATATTCAAGTGAATTAAACAGGGATGATCTTGCTTTATAGTGCACAATACTTATGTGAATTAAAAAGGCTATACCTGCTAAATAAATGTATTTTCTCAACCAAGAAACGAGTAAAAATTAAATAATATTTAGTGGGTATTCAAATTGTGATAGTCGTTGACTCCAAAAACTACATTAGTGTTATTTGAACGTAATCCAGTGTATACACTTTCACGGTTTTAAGTGAACTGAAACTTATGATTGTCATATTAATTGGATTATGGAATTGGTAATTTTGCAACGAATTCAACTGCTCCGAGCAGTAGATCTCAACAACATTTCAGTGATATCTCATTTGTTGAAATGAATTTTATGAGATAAATATTGCACACTATTTTCCATCATATTTAAACTTATTGGCTGAAACATTAATATATTTTACAATTTACTTTAAATTTATAAACATTGTGCTTCTTTTATTCAGTTAACGTAAGGAAATTTTGTGTGCTTGAGGGTTTGAATTTGTTTTCCAGTTTCCTTTTCTGTTTTTATTTTGGTTCAATTTTGTTCACAGTGTGCAATGTTCTGACTTCAAACACTATAAATTTTGGTGACATGTAAAATGATGCCATGGTGATGGAGTCATATAAAATTTGATATATATTTTTACCTGCTGATGATATTTTTTTATTCTACTCCATGTAAGTGCCATATTTTTTCCCTCAAGGGTCTCTAAATTCCTCATATTTTGAATTGACTCTGTGTAGCTTAGCTGAATTTTTCTGGATAAGTTATGTCAGTTTTAATTATTTAACAGTTTACTGAAAGACGCACATCTTAATTTTTGAGCTTGTTATAAATGTTTATGAAAAATATTTATTAATCTACTTAACAAGACAATGAAAAACATAATCAGCTAAAAGTTTAAACATTATTACATACTTCAATTAAGACATTAAAACAATTCTTAAGGAGTTCACAAAAATAAAATTAAAAAACCATGATAACATTCTGCATTCTGACCAATGTAGGCAGGTAGAAAATAATGATGTACTTCCTACTGCACCATTTCATACAAATTTTTCTATAACGCATTAACTTTTCTTCCAATTTTTTGACAACTGGAGGAAAATGATGATCTCTTGACCTCGACTAAGAAAGCTCTCTGGAAAACTCATTTATTCAAAGAATGCATGTTTTGTAGTCTGGCAATACGTCGCTCGGTCACATCAATGAATGAAGCGCAACATAGGCGTATTAAGTTGTGCCTCGTTAAGTACGTTCTTGCAGGGAAGAAATCCGCTCCAAAGGCTCTGTCACACACTCAAAATTTTGTCTGAAATTATTGTTGACAATAAAGTTGTAGGGGTAATAATGGATGCAAAGTGGCTTCCAATTTTCACCATCAAATATATATTTGGACAGATAACATACAATATTTTTTAAATCACATGACAATACCAAATATTTTTGGTTTCATAACTTTAATTTTTTAGTGTAATTTTGAAATGAAATAATGCAACATAAGGCTGGAAGAAATTTTTGAACTTGATATTTTTTTGTGCATATTTAAACTTTTAAATCATAATATTTCTTGTTACATGATATTTGAATGTTCATTGATTTTTTAAAGCAATAGGCACATAATTTGTTTTTCTTAAACATAAAATATTATTGTGCATACGACAGTCATTTTAAAACTATATAAGTTAGTTCACTAATCGCACCTGTGTTGCTCGCCATTGTACAGATTCGTTGTAACGGAAACAGGCGTCATTCCCGTTTGCGCCGGGCACGATTTTGATTGACTGATTGCATTAAACATATTTCAGAACCTGTCCCACGTGCAAAAATTTGATGGAAACTCAAGTCATTCAACGTGGCTGCCCTGCTGGTATGCTGGTAGCTGCTCCTCCTTGTCTCTCGGATGTTGCCGCTGTCGGAGCTGCCTTCGACCTGCCCTCTTGCTAGGCATGGGAAAAAGGAAGAGGAAGGGGGGTAAAACCCCTAGAGCCTAATCCTCGAAAGGCCGCTCCAGGAGGAAGGTCCTAGAGCATGATCCTCGAAAGGCCGCTCCAGGAGGAAGGTCCTGGAGCGTAATCCTCGAAAGGCCGCTCCCGGGGGAAGGTCCTAGAGCATAATCCTCGAAAGGCCGCTCCAGGGGGCACATGTAATGTTTTCGTTGACGTGAAAAACCGTCCAACTTAGTTTGGCACAACATACTGGAAGGTGTCGGACGAGAAGGTTTGAGAGCGGGACATGTGCTGGGACGATGGAAGATGGCCGTGCGAAGCGTGTCTTCAGCAACTCGCCATCGGCCACCTGGGGCCGGCGGAGGTGACGACGGAGGCGATGAAGACGTCCTCCGAGGTCGTGTCCGTCGCTCCGGGGGTCCCCGCGCCGGACACAAATGGCGCCGTCCGTCTTCTCCCGAACCCAACCGCCCGAGACGATCAAAAGGAGCACCGGACCGACACGGAGGTCGTGACGACGACTTGGGCTCCGTCGAGAGTCACCCGGTCAGATGTAGCAACTCTCTGGGCGAGCGATGCAAACACCTTACATGCGGCCTATTGTGAAGAGTGTTTGCACAAGTCCCGACAGTCACGACTCCCTTCATTTGAGGGATGAATGTTGGCAGTTACAAAATACGGCACAGGTCTTGACCTGCAGGAGCTTTTGTTGCTTTATGACCACCTCCAGGGCGGGACGGCAAAACATAAACAGCTCTGTAATAAAATTGTCGAGGAGATTGGAGTAACTGGACAGTTGGTTGGAAAAATAATTTATATATGCCCATTTTATCGCGCAACTTGTCTCGTGTAATACACGCCATATATATGTGAGCCTTAGAGCTACACAACACTACTTTTAATTCTCTACGTGGTTATAGAACTATTTTTTTTTTTAGCTTGGCTACAACCTTTTTCTGCCAACTCAACCGCGTATAGTCCAAAATGCGATACTAACACCTCAATTTTTTTGTGCCACTAATGCTCTGATATTTGGCGCACAATATATAAGTATAGTATTGTCTTAGATTCGTGTTTATGAATATGATAATTTATTATTTTCTTTATTGCACACACTGAATATAACGTTGCCACCTCCGTTGATATAAAAACCATTTTTTCGTCACAGTTTCATAACGTTTCATGCAGCTATTGGTCTGGGGAAAACCAAAACACGGAATAGAATGCACGTTTACTAACTCAATTCCTTTAAGAACATCAATTCGAGGGAAGAGTAAATAGTCAACAGCAATATTTGAGTATTTATAGAAAAAATGAAAACATTGGTTCTCCCTGAGACCTGACCTCCAAAATGTACGAGTCAAATCTATAAAGTTTTAAAGTTTTTAAAATAGTCACACGCTTTTAAAAATAATGATTTTAAATAAAATTAACGGAGCATGAATTACGCAACAGAGTTTATTTTTAGATGATCACGTCAAAAATAAAGTGATGAATAGGTAAGCATGGAAAATATTACTCCGTAATTATTTCTTACATACCATTTATCAGCATTAACACCAGCGCAATAACGGTGCTGTGACCTTAATAGCACACCACGCATTTATGAAGTCATGGTACATGTATATAAGTTTGAAAGAAATTCATAAAAACGTACTTATGCTAAAGATGACTTTATAAATTAATGCTAATGGTGTTTTCTTGGGTCATTTGACACAAACGACCCGTGAAAGGTCATAAGGGAAAGAGAAAATGTTGTTATGGATGAATGCATTACACATTCTAGGCACCAGCTTGTTTGCTAGCTTTATAGCAATAATACCTATTTTCTAAAATATTAATCCAACAAAAAAAAGTTTAAATTTAATTCCTAAATTTTTTAATGATCAGTTTATATTTCAAACAACAAACTTTATCAACAAAATACAATTGAAGAACACATAAAAATAAGATGACATGAAGGTACAATAGTTAAATTCCAAAGAATCGAAGAAAATGTTATTCATACGATTATTTTTTAAAGAAATTCTAATAAAATAGATCGTACGTACTCTTGCTGTAGGTGTGGGCTTATATGGTTTTCTTAGTTATCGGTTTCATCACACAAAAAAATCATTTTGTACATTTCGTAGTTTGTCTGGACTGGATTAGCTTTGACAGCATCAAAAAAGTGATTTTGGTTACACAATAAGTAGAACACAATGTATTTTTTTTCGTGTCCCAAATTTTATCCCCTTCCATTTTCTTCCGCATACACTCATTCTCAAAAATAAAATAATTACATAAAACTAGAGGGAGATCAAGTATACCATTTTTTTAAAATTCTAAATCAGTTGTCACGAAACTACTGAGCAGCATTAATCGATAATATCTAGTTCACGATGATGAATAATTATTAGTTTTAGTTTTTTTGTGTGTAATGCTGGCATGAAAAGCCTTGTTTTGTGAGGTTGCGTGGTGGCTTTCTTCATCAACATGGTACACACAGGCGAGTCCGCGCTATCTCTCTCTCTCTTTTTTTTTAATTAGGAGTAATAATTATGGCCGGTAAGTTAGTCGGTCTCCTTGTTCTTCCCTCTTCTGTTGTTTCTAACCCCCCTTTCCACATTTCGTTCCCCCCCGCAACCCTCTTTACCACCCCAACAACCGAGCGGCCAAGAATTAAATTACTCGGCGAGCGCTCCACGGGCTAGCCTCTTCATTTTTACTGCCATTTTTAACTCCCTCCCTCCCCCCAACCCCTGCAGCCCTCGGGCCCGGGGGGAGGGGAAGACTTGTGCTCGTCACGGCCATGAATATGCATGCGTTAAATAGCCGCCGGTCCATTGTGCTGCAGCCTCCCTCGCTCAGCCACCCCTGCGTAGCGCGCGCCGACGTACTTCACCGGCTTGTACGACTCTAATGCTCGCGTCCGTCCCGACTGGAGTGGGCGGGGTAGGTGAGGGGACCATCACATCCTGGGTGTCTTTGAAATATTGCAGGCCCTGCAGAGCGCTGCAACTTCGGCACGGTAAATTAGTCTTTTCTGTCAGCAAAAAAAAAAAAATTACACACACGTCTATTGTTCTATACTAATGTGCTGCGGAGCATAAACCAGCTGAAATGGCAGACGGGGAGAATCGTTACTTTCTACTTCACCCTGAAGTTTGGAATTTTAGTCAAAAGCACCATCATTTTTTTTTTAAATTTATTTATCATTCTCTCTCTGTGTCACCGCTTCAATTGCCTTTCGCAGTACGTCTGGCATATTAAAAAATAAACACTGACAAAAGTAACCTAAATTAATGTAAATTAATTCTGTGTCATTTGTTTCAAGACACTTTCTGCGGGATTTTTTTTTATCTTCGTGTTTATGTTGAAAAATTGAGGAATACAAACAATTTTGTCAACAAAAATTTTTTGAAGTAAATTTACTAAGTATCTTCAGGAAGAGTGGAGTTTGGTTTTCAGTGATACATGTGACTTCATCGTAATCTAATCTCGGAAGTTATTTGTTGAAGTCTTATTATTTACATTCAAAAAATCATTCACAAATCTTTGGTTATCATCTCCAGTAGTCATTATGTGTTTAATTTAATTTCAGTAATATTCTTGGAAATTGTTTATGTTAACTTAATCCGTTATTATATTACTCAAATAAATACTATCAGAAAGGTAAAATTGTACACCGTTAAAAATTACCTAGGGTCCTTAATATTATTTGAAATGAGGTTTTTCATTAGAAAAAAAAGCCGCTTAAGAGATAACTATACAAACTTATTAGTCAGATTTGTAGCAACTGCAGTTTATAAACAGTTTGAACTATTATGTATTTATTTGCTTCAGAACAATTTGATATTAAATTTTGGATTAGTTTTATGAAATATTATATCCGTTGTGTGGTTTGATGAGTGCAATAGAGACCGTCATATAAAAAATTAGTCTACCTTCTTAAAGCCTGAATTATAAACACCCCACACCAATGATCTAAGTACGAATCAAAATGAAGGTTGCGTTTGTTTGGGATATTATCTTCACCAACATATCATTAGCGATCAGAGCAGTTAAGGAAAAAAAATCCACCTTATCACACAACCAAAACACAAACTGCGTTGGAATAGGCGAAAAAAGTTGACTTTTGACACACAGTTTCATGCCAGGCAGGGCAATCTAAATGTTTATTACATGTTTAACTTACGTAAATTTAGATTAATATCGAAGGCTTCCGAGGCCAGGGTCATTGGCCTAAGTACAGAAGCCAAAAAAAAAAATAATTCACGAAAACTTTGTCCCAAAAACTAAACGTTAAGTTCTGGAGATTCGAACCTGAAAACTTTTCATCCAATAGGTAATAGTAAGTTGCCTTTCAATGGATAGTTCTATAACACTTTTATTTCAAAATAACTTAAGTAAATGGCAAGTTCCCTTTGAATGAATTTCAAAAATCGTAACATTTATGGATGCCACACAGAAGTAGGCCTACAGGACTGAAAAAAAAGTAGTAGGCCTACTGTGTTGTTCCCACGCAAAAATATTCTGCTTCAAGAAAAATATATTGGTGCTATTATTTCCAATGAATTAGCTTCTGAAGTCTCTGAAAAAGCCTTTTCTCTGTAGTCCAAGTCTTCCTGGATTTCCTGAAACAAACAAGAAACGTTGGATAGTTATATAACATATATTAATTAAAAAATAACTAAATAAACGGTGCTAAATCGTTCAAAGTTAGTTATTTATCCTTTAAGATATATAATAATATTACATTTACTAAATATTATTATTTAAAAACAAAGACAGTCTAAAAGTTCAATAAAATATTTTTAAAATGTTTTTCAAATTTAATTAAAATATATGAAATCAGTTAAAAATATGTATTTTTTTACGAACTTTGGTTTTTATTGATAATTTCTCTTGAAGCCATTATAATGAAATTAAACATGTTTCATCTATCTCATCAGTACCAAGAATTTGACCACAAAAAATTTTAAGTTTGAATTTTAAGAATAAATTCTTGAAGTTATTTACAGTTGAACGAAAAAAATTGTAAAAAGTTATTTAAAGTGAAAATAATAAATAGTCAGAATGAAGAGATGTATTTCTAAATTTTCTTTACTCGTAACTAGCCAGCTTTACCTGCAAATTTATTTACGTGGAATTTAGGATCAATTGTTTGTTCCTACATGGCCATCAAATACACTTGGCAAGCCCGGAAAACCTTGAAAACTGACATGAATTAGAGGTCACTTCAGTATTTAAAAAGATTCTTCCCAAACTTAAAATAAAGGAAATCTAAAGTTACATTTCAAACAATAAATAAATAACTGCGCCTTTATTTAAATATTAGTACACAACCTAAATTAATGTAGTGTTTTCCAGTGGCACTTACAACTTTATCACGAAGGAATTAAATTCCTTAGTTGCACAAGTAACTTCAATTGAAAATTTTAAATACTTTTAAATAATCATAAATTAATCAAATAACTATAAAAGTGAAATAACTGCAGTCAGTTTAACAATTGAAGGTCTAGAAAGCCAAAAAAAAAACAGAAACTAAATTACTTTTGTTACGTGTCATATGTAGCTTTATCTGCATTCTTTATCTGTATCTATTAGTTAAAAAAGTAAAGAATTAATTGGTAGTATACCGAAACTATTTGTTTATAAAAACTTGTTGGATAGTTTTAGCAAAAAAAGATGCAATCATCGGGCGGAAAAGTGTCCTTAATGGTGGTTTAAGACACAATATTATTATTGATCTGAATTTCACTAAAATACATATTATTTATTTTGTGTGCAGTTATAGAAAATTGACAGACCGAAAAATAAAATAGATCACCCACCCGTACAACGTTGTAACCAAACCCGTTTTTTAAAATAAGTTCAAGATAATCTAACGTTAAATATTTTATCTTGCCATAAATGGAAAACGTTTCTCTTACTAAAAATAACAATTGGACTTATGATCAACATTTGACATTACTGTTTATTATAACATCGTTGTAACTGCAAGCAATTTGTCTGTCTCTGCTGTGTCGCTAACAAAGAGTGATAAAAAAAATCTAAATAAAGAAAAAAATAAAAGCTCATTTTGCTAATTGGAAATATAACAATCTGAAGGCGTTTAAAGACAGCGGATGCCAACATATTTCGAAAAAAAAAGCAAACTTTTCCCGGAAAACTAACTTTTTGGGGTCAGAAGAAAAATGTTGTATGTGATACTGATGCATATAATGCTTAAATTGTATTACTTTAATTGTTCAGTATTGATATAAATATTAAGAAAAATGTAAAATATTCAGAATTAATGTAAAATGTTTATACCTACGTAAAATATTTAGATTATATTCTTATATGTGCTTGTTAAACTTTTGGAAAAACAATACCTATTATTTTAGGGCAATTTTATTTCAAAATATTGGCCAATGATATTATTCGGTATTCATCTGTTGTCACACTTGTATAAATTGTAACCGATTTAATACTTCTGATCACAAAAAATGTCTTGCAATAGACAAACAAATTATAAAAAAAAACTTCAATATGCTAAATGTAGACCTAATTTAAACTCACTTGAAAAAATTTGTTATTTATGTAATTTTTAATTTTATTTTAGAAAAGTTTTCCACTGAAATTTTTCGTGCGGAAATGTACCTGCAAATAGTAAATGAGAAATCAAAAACAATTATTGGCCACCTATGCACAGTTCAACTTTTCTTTTATATATGGAAAACCTTTACGACACAAGAGCTTTCTTGTAAGTACAATCAATACTTGTAATAATACTGAATGGAATCTCGTCCTTTTGTAAAATTTAGATTTTTGTATGATTCAATTGGATCTGTTATTCAGATGCATAGAAATATATTCCTTTATTTGAATCACTCACCTGTACAATGTTGTATCCAACAGAAAGTTAATCTTACGAGAGAACAGAAAAAAATTGTTTCAAAATTAACTAACCTTATTTCGGAACATAAATTTTATACGTGGTAAATCCCATCGCTAAATAATACAATGTAAAGGTAAAAAAAGGTCTAATGTTTTAATAAACATGACATAAGTGACAACAATTGGTTCAATTATAGCACACAAAATAAAATCACTAAAATTACCTGAATGTAACAATAAACTATGAACAAATCTTTACAGTCAACCTAGGTAGCTTAGTAGGAAGACAACTTTGTTTAAGAATTCTAATAACCTGGAGATGATGTCTGAAATAAAAAGTGAGCTCTTTTTTTTAATTAAATAATATATGCGACAAATTTCCATAAACCAATTGACGCGGGATAGCTTTACTATTAAAGTAATTATTAATTTTTATATTGTAGTAAGGTTTAAATTTTCTGGTTTTTAACATGTCCAGTAAACTATGCTGCAGCAGATTTATACGAAATATTCGCTTTACTATATGCTTCTGGCCTCAAAAAATGTGATTTAAATTAAGGAAAAATGAAACAATGAGATGTATAAATTGAATGACTAATTGTAAACATATATGTTTGGTTTAAGTAATCGAACTTATGGCTATGTTTTGAGACACCATCAATAAGGTATAGAGAGAATGTCTATTTTCTTAAAGTAATACAAAATGTATTAAAAGAGATCCTACCCTAGTAAAATAGTTTTACGTTTCTTACGAAAAATACAATATACAGGTAACTTGGGGATATAGTAGCATGAGATGTGTAAAATCCATTGTGTTTTTTGGAGAGATTCTAGAATACTGCGATCTACTGAACCATTGATAATTTTTGCCACTCCCCAAAAAAAAATAACATCTGACAAAAATGCAAATGATAATATAACCTGAAATCCGGCTGAAAGGTAAATTGTTGAAGTAGGTAACGGTCAATTAACACAAGTGGTGGGAGTGGATCGTTGAACCAGGAAAAACAAAAACACGAAAACTGTAATTTTTTTAAATTGGAACAGAATCATTCAAGTAAAAATACAAATATTTGTAAATTCGTACATTTATACAAAAACAACTGTATCAATACAAAATAGTGTTCGCAGTTACAGACTGGATCAGATTTTTACCCAGGCATTTATGCTTTGTGTTGTCCCAGTAATTCAAACCGTTCCCTGAATATCTTTCCAGAATTAACTGCGCATATTATAAACATATAATGAAACAAAAATATAAGTCTTATTATTAAACACTCGATTATCTTAAAAAAATTTACGCTTTAATAACACAGAGATTAAAATATGAAATAGTGCGCCAAATTTCGTAAGAAATACTCAGTATTATTATATGCAGTAATAACGATAGCCAAAGGTAAAATATCTTTCTTTCTTGGCAACTGGTTTCCAAAAGGAATCTTTGGTAACAGTGTAGAACTTTATTCCCCCCCCGTGTAGCTATAAAAGAATGGAAGATGCGAATGTGCGCTGTGAATATTGTCGACGGTTTCAGGTGAAACAGGTTAGTGATCGGAGCCGGTTTCTAAGTACCAAGCACTAAGTGGTCTGGTGACCGGCGACCCAGTGTCCCGCGCGTAGCGGCGACGCAGGGACGTAAAAGCGGCGAGGAAGTCGTCGGGTAAATTTGTCCGGCGGCTTGTGTTTGGTCTGCAGGAGGGGGAGGGATGGTTGTTTAAGGGGCGGGTTGTTTTACGCGGCTGTAAAACCAACACCGCAGACCCGCGCACCTGTAGCCGGCGGGACGACGGCAGCCGTCAACGAGGCCGTAAACACACCGCGAGAGGAAGAACCCGAACATCAGCTGGGCAATAAACGTGACGTCAGCATTGGCATGGGCCCGGGGAGAGACTAGGTTAGTGGGATGATAGTGAAAAGGGGGGGGGGGTGGTTTCAGGAGTGGTCCAAGAGTGTTAAAAGGGTGAAGGGGGGGGAGGTGAGTAAGTCGGTAAAAATCCCCCGTCGCTCCCGACCTGCCCCGCCAGAGGAGAGCACGTTCCGTTTATGATCCATCAGGAGACGTATCCCAAGTGCCACTTGGAGCACTGCTTTCCATAGCATCCCGAAGCACCGGCGCGCAGCAAGGGCGCAACTGCGAGCCCGAACCGGGTCTGGCACGCGTGCGTCTCTTCCTGTTGTTTGTAAACCTGTGCCCAAATTGAAACCTCCGCTGCGGGGCCCAGAAGTCTGTTCCAGAGTAACACGGATGCGTCCCTTACAGATGCTGCACTTACCACGCAGACAAAAATTTTTTTTCTGTACTTTATTAAAGATTCCTTTGGAAACCATTCAGTTGCAAATAACTAGTTTGTAATAGGTACTACAAGAAATATATTGTAACTTTGTACGGTACATGGCTATGGTTATATTTGCACATTAATGCATGATTGTATATTTTAATTTATTTTTAATTATATCATAATTTTTCCAAACCATGAAAACAATATTAGAATTATCAATAATTGGTAGAGACCTGTAAAATTCGCGATTTCAAATCCCTAAAGGATAGACTCCATGATCCTCCATGCAATCGTGCAAATTACATCTGCTGATTGGTTACCGACTCGTAACACCTGTTGACTGGAATGATCGTGATTCGCTAATTATTCTGTTAAAGATTTTTCATTGGCCAGAGTCCTTCAGATAAACTGTGGCCCAATCACTGAAGCAAAATAATGTCAAAAGTATTTGGACTCTATCCTGTCGCGAAATGAATCCGCGAATTTTACAGGTCTCTAATAATTGGACTTTATTATGATTTATTATGCTTATTAATCTATTCAGTTAATACTGGAAAGCTATTCAGGCAACGGTGTACAAATATATTTTAACTATTTGAGGTACTGTGATAACACAAAGCGTAAATGCCCGAGTAATAATCCGAAACCATTATTACTGTGAACACTGTTTTGCAGTGATACAGTTGTTTTCATGTAAATATACAAATTTACACATAAAAAATAATTTTATATGAATATTTCCGTTCAATTTACAAAAAAAAATGTTTGCAGTGCAAAACATAGTATAATATAAAAGATGCATTATTGAGAAACTATGATGGGAGGTTTTTCAAATTCTTTCTACATTAACTGAACTATTCGTGTAAAAAAGGAAACACTATTTTGGTCGGTTTTTGGTTTGCATTTAAAGTCTTGTCTTATATATGTATGAACAATCTTTATTTGTACACGGTCCAAGTTGGTTCATTCGCAAATTTAAATAAACAGAAAAATGTGGGGACTATTTGCTTTTTTAACTAACAGCTATTGCCTTATTTGTACAAGCTATTAGCATGGCATAGGAATGCATATAAAAATTTCCCTGTTAAAATTATAACTAATAATTAATAAACTAATAAATAGTAGCATTTCACACAAATCCACAAGTCTTATTTTCAAGATCAAAAAAGGTAATTTTACAGTTGGAGCTTGAGCTGTCTGAAACATTTTTTTTAAATTTTTTTTTTCTCTGTGTGGATATGTTGTTCGTTTGCTTACATACGAGTAAGCTTTTTTGCTTGTTTTTATTTATAAACGTGATTTATGCCCTCCACCATTAAATGGGAACGTGTGTCAACAAATCTATTTTCATTACTACGCTTAAAAATAGCCACCATCAAGTTCGAAGTACAACATTGTTTCTTCAGTAAAAAACCAGATAATTATTCAACGGTAAACGAACGGCCACCATGTTGGTACATGGAATAATTGCTCTCTTTTTTTCTGTACATTATTTTCACTACTTGTGCATAGACATCAACGAAAGCTCCAAACTGTATTACACTTCCTTACTACCTTTATCTCTATTACCAACATGGTTCGGATTTTAGCGTGGAGTTTAGAATCGTAGATAGATGGAAAGTTGTTACGTGGTTTAAGTCACTTCGCATCTCACCATTGCCATATTGTAACACCCAAAACATTTCAGGAATGGTGCTTGATTACGCCCGACGTTCGTAACTAACGCTCGGTATCAAGCGACATGTTAATTTTTACGTATTTTATTAATTACTTTAATTTAAGGGATACTTCTAAAGTTTATCTCGACACCCCTCCCTTGAAATTATTTTCTGCCACAAATACTTTTTGTAATATCAGGGGTATAAAAAGTCACGCAAGTGATGACGTTCGCGATATTTACACCTATTGTATTACATTAGGGGAATATCTGTAGAAAATATTTGTGGCAAAAAAAACAAATGTAAGAAAGGTATCAAGTTAAAATTTTATAAATATACCTTAAATTAAAGTAATGACGAAGCATTGAAAAAAATCTACACGTCATGTGAGATCGAGCCTCAGAATTAATTGGAATAATCGTCGCTAAACAGTCACTTCCATGAGATGAAATCCTTTAGATCTATTCCACCATGAAAAAAAACTATACTTCACTCACTTTCTGGTGTGTTTTACAAAAATGGTGCAGACTGGACCACGGTAATATAGATAAGTCTGGAAAATTCCTATAATGTTTTTGCCTTGGCGTGTCTCGTCGGCTTAGTGAAGCTCGTGGCGGTCTGCGAACTAACGGCGCTAGTAGTAGTTCAGCCCGTTAATAATATTGCGTTGAATGGGAATTTCGTATGTGATATTATTCCTAATTACGTCTCAATTTTTGAAAATATTTCCCGATTAGTATTTTTCTCATTCGTTTGGGTGCTTGGTAAGTGCCTAATCCGTACTGTTGTCAGTTGTTGTCAGTTAAACTGAAGTGGTGAAAGATAGTGCCTTGAGCGAATTCTCGTCTAATGCGTCTGCTTGTAATGAAGGTTATGGCTCAAGACCGTCAAGTTTTTCGTTATTATACGTGCCTAAGGACCCGTCAAAAGAAAAAAAAATGACTTCAATACCAGGAAATAATTGTAGAGTTTAAACCCGGATAGGCAGTGGTGAAAAACATGTTGCGCCTCAGGATATTGTTCGAAAGAAAGTGTTTAAAGATGGCAACAGAGCAGTTTTGGCTGAGGTATGTAAAAAAAAAGAATAATGAATCTCAAAAGTCACATTGGAAATAATGACTCTTCATTGAGGATTAAAAGGTATGGTAAACGAATATTTTTGATTTAAATACGCGCTTAACATTTAAAACATTATTTTTTTCTAATGAGAGATCCCAGATTGCTTGGGATCCGCATTCTCAACACTCCAAATTTTAACTGACAATTGCGGCAAAGTTTCAAGTTATTTTTATGCATTGAACCCTTACAAAGATCCCAAATAAATTAAAATTCCTAAACTGTAACCGACGTTCGAAACGAAACAGAGTTTTTAAAAAAATATTCTCACTTTTTTTACGAAACTATCACTAAACATAAGGTTAAGAATGAGCTCAACAACTACTACTAGTGCCGTTAGTTCGCAGGCCGCCGTGAGCTTCGCTAAGCGGAGGGAGAACGAAGTCAAGTTGCCAGACCTGTCTATCTGACCGTGGGCTAGACCAAAGTATCTTACACACTACAGGTATCCATGTACCTGAAATACATGGCCACCCCTGCATGTAGAGATCGCTTAAACACACAAGTAGACCTATGATGGATATGGTTCACACCAGCTGTTCATTGAAAATAATCGAGTCAATAACATTGATGGAATTATTTGCCCATATAACGGTCAAAAAACTGTGTAATATGACTTTGAGATTACAAAATCTATAGTCCTAACTTATATGAATTGGTTGTTTCTATACTTCTCGGTCGCCTTTTGTTGTGACGGTCGTGGGTTTAGCATAACTGAAATTCTCGAGCAGAGAAAGTCAGTAATCCAAGTACCCAAGTTTTCAGTTTATTTATCACGCTTGGCAATAATCAAAAGAAATTCAACATTACATCCCCTGTCCGATTTTCATTTCTTGAGTTTATTTGCAACCATGAGCATCATGAGAACGCCTGATGAACTTGCTCTTTTCCGAGTTCATGCTTGGACATCACTGGCTAGTTAGTACCTGCTGATGAACTCGCTCACAATTTTTTTTGACGTGATAACGTCTTTTAAATCGATGAACGCCGGCTGCACGCACGAAAAATCACGAATCATTGTCACGTTCCGCCTGAGCCGAGCGTGCAAGAACCGGCCAACCACCGTGCGAGAAAATCTTCTATAATATCAAACAGGTTAAGGAGGGCTTTTTTAACTAATTGTTCGTGATTTTATCTAAACAAAATATTTAAATTAAATTTTCAAAAAAATGTAAATAATATTTGAAAATTAAAAAAAGTATGCAATTTTTCATCAATGTTTTCTTATGACGTTATCACGAAAAATTATCGTCCGTTTACCGACTTTCCAGTCAAACCCCCCCCCCCCTTTTTTTTTTGACGTGACAACGTCTAATAAATCGATGAACGCCGGCTGCACGCACGAAGAAGTGTCCCGTTACGCACATTGTTCTGTTACGCTGTGTCCCGTTACGCTCATTGTTCCGTTACGCTGTGTTCCGTTACGCTGTCGGCGAGTGCAGTAATAATAGGTCATGTTACAGTTGACTAAAAAATTATGGTGATTCATATAATTGATGATAGATATTTGATTACAATTTATTTATATGAAAACTTGTTCATAATTTATTATATTTAAACTTTATAGCTATACGCCAGTTTTTAAATTTAATTACAAGTCATCTACACGTGAACTGTTTCGTCGACAGTTTATAAAGTGAAGTGAAAAGTTAATGTGGTTTTCATTGCTTATTACAACAACAATTTCGACAATAAAGGTTAATTATTCATGTATTTTAAAAATCTGATTACTAGTACTATAATTTCAAGTATTTATTCTTTTATTATTAAAATAAAAATGATTCAATTTATTATCCGTAAACCGACTTTACAGACAACCAATTTTTTTTAGTGTTCTACAATTTCTAAGTAGTTGTAGACTGGGTGACGTATTGGGAATTGCGTGCTTTCTGGACGACTGTTTTCCTTGCGTCGGCTGCGTGGGGCGTCGACGACGAACCAGGCCCGAAGACTCTCAGACGCCGTGCGCCGTTCTCGCGCGGAGGAGAGCCCGCAGCTCGGAGCTTCGCTGGTCGTTCATCGCCGAGTAACGGCATTTAAAGTGGCCATGACTGCGGCGATGGCCGTCGCCGGCTCCTGACGAGGGAGAGCGACGAGCGCTGAGACGGGCCCCGGTGGAAGGAAGCGTTCTGAAGAGCGCGACGCGCGCGGGCCCATTTAGCGGCGGAGCACACGCAGACCGCTGTGTGCTCGCCGTGTTTACGTATACGATGTTCGCTGACGCGCGTGACACACAGCGTGTCCGTAAAAGGACATCCCAGTTTCAATGGTGTATTACAACAGTTTACAACTAATCATGGACCCAATTTCTTTTTAAGGTTTACGTACTGTTAAGAGCCAGCAGAAAATCGTATTCATCGGAATCATCACTCGAATCCCACAGAATGCGTCTCTCCCAACCAGTGGCGGATCCAGAGGTTCACCTCGGAGGAAGGCACTCTAGGATTTCAGAGAAGCCAGAAAAAAAGTGTCTTAAAATTAATAAATTTGTATTTAATCTACTCACACTACACACAACATCCAACCGCCAAATTTTATGATTCTACAAGAAATTCATTAATTATAATAAAATATTTTATTGGTTTCAGAAACAATAATTTTTGTAGGTAATATTAATGTAGCAGACAACTGGTTTTTCGGGGGGGGGGGGGGGAAACTTGCCCCTGGTGCCCCCCCTTGGATCCGCCACTGCTCCCGACTTCACGAACAAGACTGATCTGTCTGGCCACCTGGCGCACTGAACATAGCGAACATCGCGAACACAGCCTAGGTTTCTGCGTGGCCTCACCTTTAAACACTCCTGCTCAGGGTCAATAAAAATCTGTACATGCAAGCATAGACCAGCTGGCCAAGAGAGTCAGGATTCTGTGTCCCGATAAACCATAACGCGCAGATTATTACACATGACAGTATTCTTTCGTTTTAAAATAATTTTTTGGAACTACCCTCAACATGATTTGGAAGTTGAAATATGAAGTTGAAGTAAGCTTTGTTTTATGGGGAATTCACCATGCAAATATGCTATAGGAATATCCTACAATTGTTTAGAAAAAATAAAATGCCTAATAAATTAGCAATTTTATTGCACTTTTTTCCATACAATTTTATAACTTGATAACATCCAATTCATACTTAGTAATGTTACCAAATACTTATAAAAGTGTAGCTTTGTCGTTTCAAACTTAAATTTGTCCATATTTTATACATAAATTTGTCACTTATATGCTGCTATACTGGCAGGGCCATAGTACAAAAAATTAGGATTTTTAACTGTGAAAACTTCCCAAGTTGTTATAAATTATCTTTAAAAATTAAATATTTTTTTTCATATTTAATAAAATGATCTTGTTATACCACACATGCGTCCGATCAAAGTAATACTTATTTTAAAAAGAGAATTAAACATTTATACACGTAGCTTAACAAAATAACGAGCTAAATGACTGAAGTATTCGAAAACAGAAAAGTTTCGTTCCACAAAACCGAGTTTTTGGAATTTGTCATGTTTACAACTGGGCTTGGTCGAAAGCAAATTTTTATACGACAACTTATTAGTGCAAATGATAAAAAATACAGTGCTCGAATGTAAAAAAAAAATATGCATAACTACCTTAGTATGCATAATATGAAATTCGTTCTAAGCAATTAAATACTGAATGCATTGGTTAAAAACATTTAAAGCCTTTTCGCTCCATATGTTCTAGAAGTTTATAGAAGCATAGAAGTTTCCAAAACATTTCCAGAAGAAATAGGTACTTCGAAATCTACCCTACACCTTCAAACTGTGCCGAAAGGGATTTTTTTTTTTTTTTTACATTTGTGAATCTCCTATGTGAAACTCTATTGTGTATTTCATTGTTTCTTTTTACCATCCAAGTGGATTGTAAAAATATTTGGTTTCACATCAAGCGCATGGTGGCCACGTGTCTATATTGATATTTTTGGCCGCTTTAAGTCTGGGTTGCCTAACGGCGTATAGAACTGCAAGTGTTGATGCGCCATTTATAAACAGCATTTTTCAATAATGTGTGATTACGAGTAGCATTTAACAGCCATTGCACTTTTCGTTAAAAGTTTCATTCCATGGTTTCGTCTATGAAGGGTGTAATTTTTTTGACTGTGGAAAGGGTTACAACGAGTTTTTTTTTTGACAACAAAAAATATCAACCAAGTATTGTTAAATTTATAAAAAAACAGCATGGTGTATTTCTCTTTAATATTTCAGCACAGAATTACGGGGTCACCGATTTAAGTGGTGCGTTACCGTGTAGAGGCTGCAAGGCGTGTGATGAACCAGCTAGGGTAGACCTTAGCACCAGTGCGTTACCGTGTAGAGGCTGCAAGGCGTGTGATGAACCAGCCAGGATAGCCCTTAAGAGCTCGTGGGCCTAGCCAGGCGGCATCTTGAGGGATCCTGTAGAGCAGGAGACGCATCCGGTGTGGCAATCAGAGTTACGCCCCAGATTCATCAGCAACATCTGTGCAAAGGAAGGAACGGAACTTAGAAGTCACTTAAGGAGGTAGCAGCTAGCATAAGTTTTTTTGTTTCTCTAATTTCAAGTTTGATCTTTAGTTTTTGAAAAAAAATTAAATATATAATATTTAGTTGTTTATAAATTATATTTTAATTTTTTTATATATTTATATGATGGTTTTGAAAAACATAATGACTTATGGAAATTAATAATTTAGATTGTTGTATAGAATTTTGAGTTAGTTGTTCGCATTAAGTTTTTTTTAGTAGAGCTACATATTTTTATGATACTGTTCATACATACTTACGAATTATTTTTACAAAAACTTGAATAATCCAGACATTTATGTATAAAATATATCCATAAAATAAAGATTTTCATGACATGGCTATAAAAGAAAGGTTAAAGAAAAACTTTATACCAACGTGTTAAATGCTTTCAATTAAAGATTGGTGTTGTAAAGCTATGTTCGTAATTTCATTGTTATGACTTTCTTTAGCTTAAAGGCGGTTCCTGCAGACTTATAACAATGTTTTTTTTTTTACTTTTTTTATTAACACATTTTGTCACCAGGTATTTACTGAGCATTAATTACGAGCTGTAAGATGTCTAGGTACTGATTAAATTTACGAAAAAGGTGTGCGAATTTTACAGCTGTTACTCTCATTAAATAGCTGGTGACAATTGTAACAAAACATAAAATACAAGAGTGACATTGTGACCAATTTTCAGTAATAGCCTTTAATTAAAGGAAGTGATTAGAAAATGAATTTGCTAGCATGGCGAGCAAGACCACATGCCTGGTGATTTCCGTGGACGACACACCGACTATGTGTGATAGATATAGAAAGCTTTAAAATATATATAATTTATGTATAAATATATATTAAAATTAAAAAAAATAACATGAGTTAAATTTGAACATTTTATTTTGTATTGCTCTCTCTGTATGCCATATCGCATTAACATACACAAAATTTCGTATTATGATTATTTTACAAGAAAAAAATTTAGTTAAATTCAGAAAACTTCCAAGTTTTTCGTATTATTGAGTGTTGTTTTATACTTTCTATCTACAGCACATCAAAGATCATGATCAAAGAGCTAATGTTTGATTATCCTCGATGATATTGTGTAAGTAAATATTATATATATAGCTATATATTGTATGTGCAGGATAATAAAGTGAAAGTTCGGTTCATGACGAGAACAGATGCGGTATGACGTAATATCCTTGTGGGACAGAAGCGTATTCTTATAAAGAACCATTTTCTTTATTTCGAGTAAGGGATGATTTCCGCTTGAGTAACGTCCACAAACGCCGGGACAGCAATTCTGGAAGGACTTACGACAGGAAGTGTTCCTGCCTGCCTGTAATTGCCCGCTGTGTCGGGCGAAGGGTGACTCAAGACGTTCGGCCGGTGATTACGCGACGGTAAATCTCTCACAGAAGCCGCGCCTGTGCACGTCCTGAGAACAGTTCGGCGGAGAAACAGCGCTTACATCTTCCCTGCGCTCGCACGGACTTCATTAAGGCCATCCGGTGGTCCCGAAGACAAGAGGAAAAGATAAAAAAAAACAAAACAAAAATATAAGGTCTCGGACATCAACTCCATTACTCCTCGGACATTACAACATGTTCGGTCCCTCCACAAGCTTGTCCCTAATGACCCGCCGAAACGAAACCAGCGCGCGGAAGAGAATACAAAATAAAATACAGAGAGGATCAGAAGAAAAAAAATAATTGTAAAAAGCGAAAGCCGAGTTGTGACCAATGGGATCGTGGGACCGAGGGAAGAAAGACTACCTGCAGCAAACACATCTTTTTCTTGGACTTTGGGTCTATGGGGGATTTTTTTTTTGAGGAGTTGTGGGAGGGTGGATGGATGAAGCCACATGTCTTTTTTTACTTGGCAATGTGGACCTTATTTACCTCCCTCCCCCCCCCCACCACTGGGTTGTAAAGGACAAGCGTGACCACTCATCGGGGCGTTATTTCTTTTGATGTACTGTGGCGAGCGCCGACTGCTTCACAATAGTCCGTCGGCCATAACTCAGGGCAGCGTGCAGACAGTGCGAGTTCCCTGGCTGCCGGGGGGGGGGGGGGGGGGGGGAGCATTTCCATTATGGCCGAATGTAAATTCCGAAGGGTATTTTTCGGGGAGGGGGTGATGGCGTGGAGGTCTGAACCAGTCGACAGGTGGAGGCGAAGATGGGTGGGCGGGGTGGGCGGGCCCAACAGAAGAAGGATATTATAACGGAGGCACTTTTCGTGAGAAGCTGAATGCGCCACACTCGGGGAAACTTTAATCTTTCACCGTACTTTAATGTAATTCATAATGCCTAATCCTCATTTTTGTCGTATGTTTTGAGCACCGAAATTAGGTACTATCATCTCTTAAATATTGTTACACATCGAGAAGTATCTAGCAGAAACAAAATTCTAGATAATCAAATCAGAACAACATAAAAAAAACAAGAGACGCGCATGATCATGGTCAACATAAATCTATTAAATCTATTAAATTATATACAATTCCAACTGACTGGAATTTTATTAATATTTACTTAATATGTCCAAAAGTGTAGGTATAATCACAAGTGGTAAATTATAACTGCAATCAGTGTACATAAACATAATGGGAATTGATAAATTTTAACACTCACCGCGTACGAGATGAAGTTTCCAACTTTTTTCCCTTACTATAATCATTAAGTTCTGACCCACAGCTGTGTTAATTTGAATATATATATATATATATATATATATATATATATATATATATATATTAGACCTTAATTTTATTTACTGGCCATTTCTAAACTTTCAACTCGACAGCTAAATTACATTTGGTGTTCTGCCCCAAAGATTTTAAGAGGTATTCACATAGTGTAATATCATTGGTTTAAAAAGCGCACGTGTTCGTAATAAATTATCATCACTTGCGTGACTTTTGATACCCATGGTATAACCATACGGGTTCGCATAGCAAGGTATGTTACTTATTTATTCCAGTCAATACATTGTCTAAAACACATTACATTTATTTTAACATATCACTGAAGTTAAAAAGTATCCAAAGTTAGGAAGATTGGCTCGTTAGTAGCGAAAATAAATTACCACCCAGCCATAAATTAAGTTAAAAAAAAAAGCTATTCGCGAGAGGCATGTTAATTGACTGAGATAGTGTAGCTTCAAGCAAGGCTCCACGAATACGATATCCCAGGCTAATGCACTTTCGTTCTAAGTGCGTAGTACCCTTAAAACTAAAAATAAAGTTTTCTTTCTTAGATTTAGAAAAATGACTACATATTGCAGTCGTTATAATGGTGCGAATTCAAAAAAAATACTACCTAGTTTACCGTTTCATGATCTCTAGTTCCCAAAATCATAGTCAACTATAATAGTAAATGTAATTTTTTTATGAACACGATAACTGCCATTATCTTACTTTAATTACTTCCAGATTAGACATAAATTTAAGAGGTAGGAAATATAAGGATAACTACCTTAACATGAAAACGAATATTGTGTCCAATTAGTGTTATTACGTTCCTTGAAAGTAAAACCACATCTCATGTCTGAAATTATTTTTTAACAATCCATCCATTACTGCAAGTTGTTGAAATGATAAGGATTAAAGAACAAAAAATGTTTTGATTCCCTTTGTACTTTCTTTCTAAAATCCGCTAGATTATATATTTAAATCTTATAAATATTGTTTAAAAAAATTTGGTGTCTGTAAAGTCGGTTTACGGACGATAGTTTAACGTGACAACGTCATAAAAAAACATTAATGAAATGATTGCATACTTTTATGAATAAAATTGAATCGTTTTTATTGAATTATCACTATTTTGTATGGATACAAAGAAGGAGTGAAATGAAATCTACAATTTAATTGATAAATTTACTTTTATTTGCACTCATTAATTCAAATACGTTTATTACTTTAACGAACAGATTATTTTAACCATAAAGTTTATACATGTTTGCATGTTATTCTGTTAATGATAGGACGATGATAGGAAAAGTAGGAAACGAATGGGAGTGTTTCAATTTTAATGCGCCTCGAAAAAGTCAAATCGATGGTTGTTCCAATCGAGTGGAAAAGAGATAGACGCGGCGCAAGCGTACAATGAACGTAACGGGACAATGAGTAATCCATTTTCGTGCGTGCAACCGGCGCTCATCGATTTATTAGACGTCATGTCAAAAAGATTTTCCAACAATTTTTTGTTACATTCAAGCGAGGGAATGAAGGACACCTACGTGCTTCACGCCACTTGGAACATCTGCGCTGGCCAGAGTAGTGCTACTCAGTGGGCGTAAGTGTTCTGACAGTCCGTAACTACCGGGATAGGATCGCTTCATAAAAGTCTGCTTCACTGTGATTGGCCGGAAGCCCCAGCAAATCATGAGTAATTATGGCGGGCGGTGTGCAAGCATACTTTTAGGTTGTTTAAATTTCAATACGAGATAAAAAAAAAATAACCCGAGAGAAGAAATATACGGGTTTTGGTTGAATGTGCACGTATTATAAATTTTTTCCGCAAACCGAATTTTTATTTTTTTTTTTAAGTTTCTAGGTTCTTAAAGGTTTATCATTTTGTATGCGGTGCAGTCTTATGAGATGAGTGTTTCACAGAAAATATATTTTCTGTAAGTTATAAAATATTCCTTTGGAAAAAATTTGCCAAGTAATAGTTTGTAATAAACAACACATAGCTATAGTTATTTTATGTATTTATGAAATACGATTTTAGAGATAATGCTGAGTGCACATTTTATATTATAATTGCTATTCCAATCAAACTTAATTATTTAAACAATGAAAAAGATAATAAAATATTCAATATTTGCACTTTATTTGGGTTTATTATGCTTATTAATGTGCGCAGTTAATACTGGAAGGCTATTCAGGAAACGGTTTTCAAATAACTTTAACTATTGGAGGTACTAGGACAACACAAACCATAAGGGTAAGAATCCGAACCCAGTATTACTGCGAAGAATATCTTTGTAAGTAGTGATTTTGTTATTTTCATGTATGTGTACTATTGTACAAATATATGTAATTTAACATAAATATTTCTGTTTCATTTACAAAAAAAAAAACACTGTAATTAGTTATTGGTCAGTTTATAAAAAATAGACCGTTTTTATTGTTGCTTTCCGCGCGCCGCCAAATTACTGCATAGCTATAGTGATTTTAGTCTCATTGGTGAGGACTCGGTACAAATCGATGTGATTCCGCCATAGAATTTTAGAACCATTAATGCGCCGTCTTTATAATATACCTAGGTATATTTGATCATTAAATAAGTTAATACGCGACCTACGATTGACAAGCGAGACCTATGTTTTAGCGTGATAACAATCGTTTGGATTGTACCGAGTTCACTTTTATTCGTAATTTAGTGTAGCCTACTTTTGCTTCATTTCAGTTAGCGTAGTTTGGAGTCGGTCAGTGACTAACTGGAGGTTGTGAGACCAGGCGTATAGTATCATGTCGTCTGCACAGCATCCTATATGTAACGGTTTGTTGCCACATAAAGATGGAGATTTAATAGAAATACATGGCCTTAACAGAATACATATATTGAATCTTCAAAGGTTAAACTTAGTGGAACTACGAAACAATAGCACCACAGCACTATCGAATGACTATAAAAAAAGTATTAAATTTCTATCTCGTTAAATACACAATATCTCGAAAGGGCTATACTTACATACAATGATATTCTGGTATAAAATACATATATGACATTCGCTGTAAAAGTAAGAAAAATATAATAGTATTGTTTTAATTCTAAAAGATGTAAGTAATCTATATATACCAGACATATACAGTTTAGCCAGTTTCTACCAGTATTACTTGATGTTCTTTGCAACAATATATAATATAATAAAATGTTATTATATAATTTTAATTTGTTTTCAGCTATTCCATAGTATATTTAATTAATAAATAAAGATAAAAATATAATTTCATCAAACAATTTAGTCCAGAAATTAGAGCCTTATTTTTTTAAGTTCATCAAAACGTTGAGCATTTACATCAAAAAAGGTTTCATGAAAATATAATAAAACAAATTTATTTAACTAATTCAAAATTGAAATTGAAGTATCTTACCGGCTGAAATGAGTAACTATTGTATTAACATAACACATCCTTAACTTAATATTGTGAAACCCAATGTGGACAGAAATAAATCGGTAATAAATTAGTGGGACGGTTTATTTTAATAAGATGTTAATTTTTAGTGGTTTCTAATTTACAACATATTTGTTATAATAAATTTGCTCGTAAGGGTGTCAAACATATGTATATTTAATACGGATAAAATTTTTGAAGTGAAACTTTTAATACGCTCCAACAAGGTTGCGTTAAACGTTTAACGCTACCATGGAGAAAGCACTGTTGCGTTAAACGTTCAACGCTCCTGGGGAGGGGGAATAGAAAGAGACAGAGCGAGAGTGAATGCGTGGCACTCGAACGCATGCGCGTAGTATACCTGTTACAGGCCAGCTCGGGCGTTAGCAACGAGTAGCGTCCAATATTCCAACGCAAGAGGGCGAGAGAAAGAAAGCTACAGAAAGGTAGAAAGTAGGAGAGAGAAAGAGAGTGAGTCGGTAGATCCCAAGCACATGCGCGTGGTATTCTTGCTATGCAGCGAAGTAAACAGTGAAGTTTCACTTCTTCCGCGCGGAGGGACTCCACACACTATTTTTTAACATCATTCCACAAAAAAAAAAAAATAATGTTTTGTGGAAGTCATTGGGAAGGAAAATATTTGTGTGTTTGAGCGGTAAAAAAAACATTACTCAGCCGAGCTGTGACCGGACGAAGACAAACGAAGTCCCCGCATCGGATCACGTGTTTCCGTTCGCCGGCGGCGGGCGACGCGGCTACGTGCGCTGCAAACCAACTGCTTTATTGTGCTTTCATTTCTTCCTTACTTTCTTCTAATCTCTTTTGTTATTAATTCTCTTCTGCCATCTCCTTACTACCAATTGGAATCCTACGCATCCCTAACCTTAGATCAGTCTCGAACATATCCGAAACTAATCGCATCGCTCGTACAACTTCGCGGTCGAAACGAAAAAAAGTCATTTTTCAAATGTCGCTGAAATAATCTAACCAGTCTTTCATTTTAGTGACGATCACCTAGGCATGCAGCAACCTACACCTTTAAGGAGAGAATGAAATAAAATGGGAGGCTTGTAACAGTTTTATTTCATTCAACAGATTTTAAAAAACCTAACTTTTACTTTAAGAACAAAAAAGAGCGCTTAGAACTCAGTACAAGAAATAAAAGTGAAACTTCTTTGGAAATTCAAACCTCATTTCGTAAGTATATCGTATGGGGTTAAACAGCGTGAGAGAGAGAGAGAGAGAGAGAGAGAGAGAGAGAGAGAGAGAGAAAGAGCGAACGTGAAAGTGAGAAAGAAGACATGTTTCTAATAATGATTAATAACAATTAATATTACTCACTGTTGAAATACATCGTAAATAAAAAAAACCGCGTGTGTTACTGTTTATTTAAACAATCCTGCCATTTAGAACACGCCAAATCTCTGAATGAAATATGATATTCATAACAGGCAGCGATATCTTTGCGGGAAATACAGGGACTGTCTCAACAGCGCTCTCTGCGCTGCTGGTTGAACAAGGAGGAACGCGAGTGTTCTGGTAGAAAATAAAATAATTCAAGGTATTCACAGCTGACTGTATAGGATACCTATATCTATTTTCTGAAACAAGCCATGAGCATACTCTCTGTCTTATTGTTTCGTTCATATATCTATCTCGGTTATATTTATTTATTTATTTTGGTGGGGGAAGGATCATCGCACAAAGAGGAGAACGAAAACGAGCACTGCAACGTATATAGCACAGTGCTCTCTTTATAGCCTATCTCTTCGGCAAAATTCCTATTATCTGTCTTTTTTGCCTCATAAGCGTTTCACAACTATGTTTCACGAATAGTTTGCATGGCAATTTGGCCGTGATATTTTACTCTTATCACGCCCAAAAAAGTTTCACTTCAAAAAAATATATATTTCCGAAGATGCACGAAAGCTGATTATTCGGGCAT
This sequence comes from Bacillus rossius redtenbacheri, assembly GCF_032445375.1. Taxonomy (NCBI): domain Eukaryota; kingdom Metazoa; phylum Arthropoda; class Insecta; order Phasmatodea; family Bacillidae; genus Bacillus; species Bacillus rossius. Next base: position 8,998,987 of record NC_086336.1, on the reverse strand, counting down.
CCCACTCGGGGTTAGTGAATATTTAGTAAGTTTCCAGCTCTCAACAGGCCTTCCAGCGCATCTGGTTTCACAATGCCACAGTTTCCAAAAGGATCTGGGCTAACCGAGGCTCCATTTTCCCTTAGATCTTTCTTCTAATTTTTTTTTTTACCCACCGCCTCAGCCGGAGAGACACCAGGAGGGGACAATAACTCGCGGAGTCCCCGAATAAAAGGAGCTTGTTAATTCCGTCGTTAATATTCATATTACGGGCCGCGTCCTTTCTCCTGCGCGCCGTAACTCGAGGCCGAGAGCCCATAGCTGTCGACGTTCGGTGCAATTGGAATGTCGCCCCCTTCCTCCCCCCCTTCTAAAACCCTTTCCCCAGGATCCACTGTCCTCGTCATCAAGGCTGCTCGCAGAAGATTCCCACCGGCACACGTTACGGAATAAAATTTTTAAAAAATTGTCTTTGCTGGCTGCTTTAAATAATTTGGTGCGTGAGACGTTCACGTGCGAATTCTTCGCACGTTATATATATAGATGAATATCCATAGCTTGGTGTGTCACAAGCATACCGATAAATTACTAAATGAAATTTAATGAATGTGATGCAGGCTACAACTATTATTTTTCAAGTGGCAATGATAATAGTGATTTAATTTTTATATTTACCTTTTTTTGTAATTTACCTTTTCACCAATTTACATAGGTATTTAGCAATCATTCCTTTAAATATGGTTATTAGCTATAAAAACAGCAAATTGAAATTTAGTAAATTATATGAACTCAAATTTTATAGAATTGCTGATAAAATGTATTCACAGCTTTATAATTGAAATAATTTAGAGCCGTTTCATTGTTTTCATTTCGTTAATTTTCTAAATACTACATTCTATAAATTTTAAAAACCACATAATTTTTATGGAACCTAATCAGTTATAAAACAACAAAAAGATGTCCATAAAACTTAAAAACAGGTTTTATGTTATTGGTATTGCTAGTTACCATTAAAAATATTGTAATTTCTGCTCATATTAAATTCATTCACCAGTTTCTATAAATCAATTTTTTGGTCTATTCCTAGTTAATAATTTAATATAAATAATTGAGTGTAAAGGAAACCTACGACATTTTATGAGTAAATATAAATATTAAACTAATTAATGTGTAAAATGTGTCTAAAATCAAACAATTTATTCAAAAATAAATTATTGATTAGCATACTCTCTGGATAAAACAGAAAAAAAGCTGAACTTATGTTTACACCATTCACGAAAAATTATAAAAACAGTATAGCAGGGCTCTGCATGCTGTTTACTTCACAACCAATGAAGGCACAACACCATATGTAAACTTATACTAATAATAAAACTGCTCGGTATAAAAAAAACTGCATAATGCGTGAAACAATGTTATTATATAAAAGGCTATTTTCATTGTTTGAACTCAAATAAATATATTTTATTTTATTAAAATTTGGTCTATTTTGTTTTTTTTAGACATTACTCGAAAACTACTTAAAAAGTTATAGATTAACTTTTTTTTGTCATTTAACGATTGTGCTTAAATACTAGGTTATTAAAAAAAATAACAATGCAATAATAATTTCAATAACTAATAATTTCTCCTAAGCCAACCAAACAAAGACTAATAATTTTAATGTGTAGGTACGAGTATGAAACAAACATAAACTACCAACTCATATATAGCATTTTATAAAAATTCACACTTGAAGTGTTGTAAAGACAGAAGAAATTTGTGGATGTATATAAGAAAAATAAGATCTGTGAAGCTAATTAAGCGAAGCATGATTTATTGGAATTTAATAATATACATACGTCAGGCACACCATACACATGAAACAAAAAGTAAACAATAGAAACTAAGTGATTAAAATAAAAACTTATATCATTGTTCACACTTAAAAAAATAAAGTATGTTAAAAATGGGTGTGGGTACTTAAATATGTACGTGCGTTAAAAGTTATACTTACTTGGCACAATTAAAAACTAATTTTAATTTGGCATGCAAATAATTAATATAAATAAATTAATATAAGTCCTGGAGTGATTTCATAAAATTTTTTGGAAGAGTATAAATTTAATCAAATTAAAAATTATATACAAATACTCAGTAATTTATATGAATATAAACATGTGTAAAAATTTTTGATTTAGTAAAATAATCGAGACAATTTTTATTGATAATGAAACTAAGATTATTTATTAAATATTAACGTATTGATTTTGTGGCATTTAAAATTAAAATATAGGTATATTATACAATCGTGATCACAACATTGTTTATATAAATAAACTAGAAAAAGTTTATAAACACAATTTCAATCTCTAATAGTATTCTGTATTCAAACAGTATTCAATTATAAATCACTAAAAGATATTAATAAAAAATTATGATTTTTATATGTTTTATTATAATATAATTTAATATATTTAATAAATATTCATAACATTTTTGTTTGTATGTAACCTTTTATCATCCTGTTGGTTTGGTTACACGCTGCACGAGTATTTTTTAAATGAATTCTCATTTTTTTATAACGTGCCTCACACAAATACAAGTGGAAAGTTTATAGAACTAAAATTCACATTAAATAAATGTTTTCAATGATGTAGACCAGTATTCAATATCAATCACAATGGTATAAGATTTAAAAGCAAATATATAATTTTTACTTGTATGCAATGATTTTTTTGTATGTAACCTTTATTTTATCTTGTGAAAAATTTGTTGCATGGTGCGCGAGAATCATAGAAATTTACTCTCATCATTTATTTTTCATAACGCGCCTAAAGATGTATAGTATATCTTAAATAATCACATAAAGTTCGTGAATGGTCCTTAGAGGGTCGCGGCAATTGCTTCAGGCGTGAGACATTAGTCAAATCATAGACTATGTTAAATGTAGGCAAAACAAATTCAACACAAATTGCTGTAAAAGTGCCTGAAAATTCATAAATGTTATCAAAACAATAATTAAATAGTTTTCATAACAACACTGTGCTTTCGTTACTACACAACTTTTACAACCAATTTACAAAGATTTCGGACCTTTTTTTAAAATCCATTGTTAAATGGAAAAAAAGGTTAAGTATGATTTTTATCACTATATCTCTTAAGGTAAAAATCCCATAGGTAATACATGCGATATATAAATAATATCGTAACAATTTTACCAACTCTTTATTTTTACTGTGTAAAAATAAAAATAACTACGCCAAGTTAATATATTTATGCCAAACAAAATATTTCAGTAAGTAACCGTATTTCATAACCTATCTTGTCTTCAAATGTTTTTACAATTTTTAATTATTATTTTTAATATATATCTACTTATTTGATTTAAAATTTATGGCGAAATCATACACCATAAAATTCTAACATATGAAAACTTAATGTTTTATTGGATGAAGAATTATTATTAAATTTTATAGTTTTAACTGTATACTACAAAAATAACTATTTTTTATAATTTTGACAGCAAATGTTACATACAATGAGAAATTTAAGTCTATTTTCTATTAAAATAAAAATCTGTAAAATAGCTAAAAAAATTAAAAGTAAGGTAGGGTAAATAATAAAATATGAATAAATGAGACGCTTTTATCAAAAGGATTTAAAATAAGTCTATGTAAATAGAGTTTATGACATTTTTACACAATATAGAGACTGAATTTCTCAACTTAACAGAATAGTTGTATTAACACTATGTGTTTTTATAAACTTTGCTATACGGTTATACGCTATAATGAATTTTCTGTACCATGGTATCGTTTTAAGTGCACGTATGACATTTTTGTAGAGCAGTGCATTTTTAGTTTGTGATTATAACGTGTGCGCGCTAATTCCAAGTTAATCTCAAAAGATTCAGTTTGTGTGTATGTGTGTGAATAATATTACAATTTGTGCAACTTACACTTAAATACGCGAAAAGTAGAAACAAAAATGATTAATTAATAATATGATGTTTAATGTTGGGAATGTTAAAATCTGTAGCAGTTTCATTTATATATTTTTTAATTTAACACTTCAGAAATTAACAGTAATTTATTTATACGAAAAAATTATTTTGTTAACTCTGTGAAAAATTCATAATCTGATTAATGACAGAAAAACAAAAGATTGTTTGATTTTATTTCAAAACTTTGCATATTTCTTAAATTGAGTTGTTGTGAAATGAGCTTCAATTTATTTTGTACTAGGAACTTTTGTTTAGATTTAAATATGTTTGGCAGCCTAATAGGTATTTATATCAGGCCGAATCAACCACGATGTGTTGTTATTATTCCAGCTCATCACATCATTAAAGAAGACACGGGCTTGTTTTAACGAGCACTGATAAGATGACGTCGCGAGGGCTGTGCTATCTCGCGCCCGGCCCGGAGTTAAGGGCGAGTCCGCTGTGCGACTCCACGTAACTCCGGCGCCCGCCGCCTCCAGCGCTGCAGTCGGCGGTCCGCGGCGAGATTTATCTGCGCAGCGCAGACCCGTATATCCTTCCGCTCGGCGGGACTCCCGGGCCCGGGTCGCCATGGCAACGGGCCCGCCGGTAGCCAATGGCATCGCGAGGATGCTTGAGAAAGGCGGTAACCGTCAGACAAAAGTTTAAAAGCGTTACAATAATTCACCTTCTTTCTCTTGCGCCTTCCTCCTTTCTCTTCTGTTTCCGTTCTCCGTCTTCCTCCTTCGGGTGCCCGGAGGTTTCCTTTCCTCTCTCCATCCCCACACCACTTTTTATTCCCCCCCCCCCCCCCCCCAGTTTTCTCCCCGTTCCATATCCCAAGGCGGAATATATTCTCTTCTTTTTTTTTTTCTTTCTGTGAATGCCTCTCGAAATTCTTGATGCGTCATTTTCTCGGTTTCTCTGAGCGAGTTTCTTTTCAGAGAGAACTGCGGACGGTTCACTCCGAGTCCTTTGTCTGCAACCAGAACACAATAGCGACGCCGGCATTGTTAGTAAAATGGCGCCCTTATACCTTCTCGGAGCGTCTCCATTTAACTCCCCAATCTTCACCCCTTTCCCCACCCAGAGCTCTTTTCAGCGGGCAATCCTGCGAGACAGTACATCAGAGCTGAGGTTGAAGCATTAGTTCCCCGGGTTGTGAAGTCGCGCCGCATACGTTGCAGCCACACAATTACACCTGCAGGTGTTCGAGTGGATGGGGAGAATAAGAATAAGGGACCAGGCTACTCGAATTAAACATGAAGCATATTCTGCTTTAACGTAAAAACAATATTTATAAAAGCATATTCCCAGGTAATGACTACGAATTCATTCGTTAAGTTTAGTAAAAATTTTCTTAATAGAATATATAATGTTTGTAATTCAACTTTCAGTGTTACAAAAATATAAAGAAATGACAAAGTACATATTTTGAAACGAGATGACGCCTGCACTATTCATCTGTCAGAATATTTCACATCAGTATCTAGACGTAAAAGACCTTTAATCCACTAATGAGTATATAATTAAGCTTTCATATAACTACGTCAAATATTAAACCGTTGATATTGCATATTGCAAGTAACTAATAAATTGCTTGCTTAGTAGCCACCGTAAACATTTAACTTACAAACGTTAGCACATGAAAGTGGGCTCTTTATTTACATAGTATTAAAAAATGCCCATGCATACAAACACGCAATGTTAGAAATACATCTATACGGAAATTTTTTTAAGTCAGTTTTATTGCACAGAATCCCAAAAATGCAAATGATAATAAATACTAACACTTACTGAGCTGGAAAATAGTAATGAAAATCAAATGCTCAGAAAATGAATTGCCTTCACCGAAGATTAAAAACGTTCTGCAAGTACGTCAAAAATATTAATAACATTAAAATTATATCCAGATAAATAATAAAAAAAACTCTATATTACATTTTAATAAGCTCTAGGGAAAAGTCTTACGAGTTTTGGGAAACTAAAATTTATATTTATTTTGTTCTATAACAGATGTCATAAACTGGTTTAAAATTTATCCAATAAGTTATTTTCTAGCTAAAATGCAGTAGCTGAACACGATGCCCTCCAAATTGGACTTGGTTGATGTTTTGAATGACCAGTTTGACAATTTCATGATACCATTCCTGACCAGTTTATAGGTCATAAGTATGGAAGGAGTAATTATGGTCAAGTTTAAAATTCGGAAAATGTCATTAATATGTTTGCGCCACTGGTATAACCAAACCACTGAGCTGTAGCAAATTTTGTCACCAGATGTTTTATGCTTTTTGTTATCTGTTATTTATAAAAGACGTGCAAATATTTGTAACAGTAATTTTAGCCGACAAAATGCAACGTGCCACTCAAAATAAATTAATTTCCTTGTATTCCACAACTGGGTAGATAGAACATTCGGAATGTTTCTACTGTTCGTTTTATAATTATGGTATTCTATGATAATTAATTATAAAAAATATAAGCCGTTCTGAAAATTAACCTTTATTGTGAAGATAATTTTTTTCTATAAATTTATATGTCGAAGTTACATGGTGGCTAAACTAAAAAAAAATAACAAATTTCGTACCATCTGGTAACTAACCAAATCGGTAGTCATAAATGATGATTGATTTTAGAAGTTGTGTTAGAAACATAGAACGTCTGTTCTCTTAACCAGAGCAAAGTAAGTTACTTAATGTTGCAGACTGAAAGGTAATTTTAACGCCTCTGGTGTATTTCAGAACTGTGACGTTGGCAAAGTATGAAAAATATTCAATTTAAAAATTTATATATTCATATAATACTCTGGAAAGCAATATTTTCACCAACTGCAGTTAACTTTGAAAATTTTTCTCTGCTAAATGTTTATGGAGACTCCTTAATTAAACTTTGATTTCATTTAATATAGTTTTGCAGTCAAAAAAAATATTTTTGCAGTCACTATAAAATATTCGATCATGAGACTCTCAAAAAAAATTATTATTTTTTGGTTGTTATAAATCATTCTGTACTGTAAACACACAACGGAATTTTTTTTACGTAACCGAAACAGATGTTGCGCACGCGCAGCATACCTGCAAGCAATCTCCCCAGGGAAATGAAGACCACAGGTAGACGATTCGCGCGAAGTAATAACTTAAGTCCCTGACTTACATTGTAAAGCGTGCATTCCACTTTACCACCCATTGTGAGTGAATCTCAAATTGAAAGCCTTGAAAAATTGAGGAATCCTTTATCTTTATTCATTAATATTCATTCACCACCTTTCTAAGAAACGAAATGTTACCTTCGATTCATCTATCTTGCGAGAACCTTTTTTATTTTTTACTAGACGAGTTGTCACGGTAAAAGGTGTTTTAATGGTTTCTTTCAAAACCTCAGATAGACTTCACTGCCCTTTTGGGCGACATCTTTTTGTCACGGGGATGAAATAGCACTCAGGGAGTTCTTATTGGTCTGGAGTGTGCACCCCAACTTCTTAAATTCAGTAGGTAACCGTATTAAACAGCCAATGAACCGCCATATCAGGTAACGTGAATAGGACGAAGGGGTTCTGTATGAGTGATACAAAGGGTATAACTGGAGTCATTATGGATCATTCATTCTGTTGAATGAATGGGTGGCTGCTCGACCACCATTTTTTTTTTCAAGTAGTAGATTCTGTTCTGACCTGCTCTCAAATAAAATACGAACTCCTAAAGTGGTTATACAACCGGACCAGTAAGCACAATTTGGATCTCACAAAATCTAAAACGTAACGCAAAAAAAAAAATATTTAACCAGAGTTACCATAGAGACATATTTTTTTTCATCTCACACAACTAGGAGCTTCCTTATATCTTAAGGAATACATTAATGCAAAAATCGAATGACACCATTTAAAGCAAAAAAATGTAAAATTTTGGAATTTTCCATAAAAAACAAACATAACCTGTGAAAGCGTAATTTAAAGTGTAAAATTAAATGGATTGCTTTAATGTTAAACAATTTATTTACCTCATAATTTATATTCCATACTCTACAATTTCAAGTAATTTTCGGAAAGAAATAATTGGTTTATTAGATGCCTTTCTGTTTGCTTGTATATGTTCACGTAGACGTAAGTAAATAAGTACGTAGGCCCCATATCACACACCATATTAAATTATTTCCCCATTAACTTTTCTTGATGGAAATATGTATTTAATAGTTTTTCAGCTTGTAGATATATTCTGTATATTGCTTACATTATTTACACATTAAACAATGATTTTTATAATTAAAAAAACATTACTTTAAAATTTTGCTCAAATCAAAGTTATTTAAAAATTAATGAAATATTACAATAATGTTTCAATCAAAAATACATACTTTTAAAAAAGGTTGTACTAATTTATTGTTATGACATTTAGTACTACATAACTTTCTAAACATATCTAATTTAAAACGATAATTGGTGTAAATATGTTATAAAACACACTTTGCTCAGGATACAAAATACATAATCTAAAATATTTACATAAATATGCATTGCACAAAAAATTATGTGACCAAAACTTTCAAATTTTGTCGCACAAAAACCTACACATTTCTTCTTAACAGACTTGGCACTAAATCTTGGTTGTGTGAGGTATTTAATATTTTTGTTAATAAATTTTGGTAACTAGTAATGGACAACCACTATCTCTATATAATCCATAACTAAAATAACTATCAGTATTTTCAAAAAAATGTTATTAATATAATTATAATTTTTATTCTTTGTAATAATAACTTCAATATTATTTTTCAAATATCTGAGTTATTCTTTATTATTGAACTATTTGATTTAATATGGTATTCGAACTCTTGCAATTTAACAATCTTAATATGATTTAATATTAAGTGTTTTAGTAATATATTCTTAGTTAATATACGTTTTAGTAAGATACGTCGAAAGGCACAAAACGGTGATAAGCCCTTAATTGCATGATTTAAATTAGTATAAAATATTTGTTACTTAAAATATTCAGCAGGTATAATTCGATATGTATATTATCCCTAATAAAAATATGAAATATTTATATAAATATAAATTAAATTAAAAAGTTAGGAAAGATCTGCCATTTAAATAATTTGATTATAAGTTTGTATGTTTTACCTACTACTTTTCTAAATTTTTAATATCTTTAACGGTGAAAACTTATCAAACACAATACTTAAACTTACTACCACACTAATTGTAAAAGTTTGATATTGCTAATCACATAAATTAATTAATTACGCAAAACCAAAATTTTATAAATTCAATGCTGTTACTGAGTGAAATAGAGTTGTTAGTACCATTAAGACTTAATCACTTTATTTAGTTCTAAATACGTGCTCTATTTTCAGGAAGGGGGATAATAATGTTTTAACTGCTTCAAAAATTTGCATCGAAGATTATATTCATTAAATATCTTTTGAAAATATTTGCCTACAATGTACAGTTTAGTTTTATATGAAATTTTATGGCTGAATTGGCAAATATTTGGGCAGTTTTGGAATAAGAAATATCGCATTTATTGTCGCCTTAGTGGTATTAAAGTAACAAACTAGAGCATGTTACATGTTTGACCTTAGAAATGTAAAAATAATATTGTAAAGTTTTTCATGATATCCTTAAAGATAATAATTAGTAGCTACCTACCCTTGATAAAGATATACATAATAATAATTAATTAAAACCATTTTTAAGGGCAAGTGATAAATAATCTTCAAGTAAAGGGAGAGATTCCCGACAAACGCCGAACAACAAAATGAAACTACAAGGAACACACCTGTTTATATGATGTCACATGAAGTTCGATTTCACTAAAATACACGAAGGCTGCCATACCAAACATCTCCTACTACATTTTTTATATCCAAACAGAAGCGGAATATATTAACAATAGGTTTAATAATTTTTTTCTTGAAAAATGCTACGTATGCTGGCAATGTCCTTTTCTCAAAAATTTTCTTAAGCGGTCTCCTTTTGTAGATTTTGATTATTTTTTTGTTTGTAAGTTGTATACAATATAAAGTGGATCTTCGATTGGATGATAGGCATTCATAAACATGATCTCCGTCATATTGAGCTCAGAGTTTGTAGATAAAAAAAATATCTTAATATATATAAATCCAGTGTCCTGATGTTTGTTTCCAGTGAACTATTCAAGTCAACCGATTTCGATGAAAATTGTCATTTATGTGTAATTTTTTCCAACTTGAGAGATAGGATAGTTTTTATTTCGATTAATGGTTTTAATAATTTATAATTAATAATAAACAGATTATCAATGTTGATTGGTGTTTCAGTCCGGGAAACAGTGGTTACTTCGCCTCTATGACAACGTTGCGTGCTCGAGAGCCGGGAAACCATCGGTGCTATTCTTTTTTCTTCGGTACATTACAAAGCATTGTATTAAGTTTTTGTCAAAATTAATTGTTTTAATTTTATTTCATTTATTATAACTGTAAATAAGAGATTTGGTCTCATTCCCACCCCCTTTCTCCCCCCCCCCCCCCCATTATTACAACCGTGCGAAGCCGGGTCGGGCAGCTAGTTTATTATATAATGATTCAAGTTATCTCATTAAAGGATTGTAGGTACTATATTCTGTAACATTGCGCAATGCTTATTTTGTATGGCAAATGCATTCAAAATTAGAAAACTTACATGAAACATGATCCTTTAAGTCTAATATTTTTTTTTAATTTCAATGACAAACCCATCTTAGTTATAAAGATGTAAAATTAAGATAAGTAATCTGCGTTATTTTTTCTTAAATTAATGAAAATGACTTAAAACGATATCGTCAAAATGCGAATTAATTTAAAACATATTAGTATTTATATATAGTTAGTAAATCACAATCATTTAAGGCCATTTCATTTATGTCACAAATATCTCGCCAAACAATCACGAGGATTGTGCCCCTTGATTGGTTAACAAGTCCAACCAGTCAGGACGCCTGTCCTACCGGACCAGTATTTATAAAGGCAGGAAAACTACACCACCGTACTGTTCAGATGGCAAAGTATCCATATGTTTATTGAACGGCCGATGTAGAGTTTCTATAGCATTGTTTACCGTCCCAGAAAATAGTTTCCCTTTTTTTTTCAAATTTAATTAGCACACAGTCTTGTTTGTGGTTGAATTTTAAGGGCATAAAACCGTGCAGTGTTTATATATATATTTTTTTGATTTACCGCGCGGGGTGCGTGTACGTCAACTGTAGATGTCTCGTAAAGTAGGAAGGTTCTGTGGAGAAACGCAGGGGTCAAACAGAGGTCAGGACAGCGGAACTCAAGGAAACAGCATTCCTGAGGTCTCTAGCTGCCCGTCGCTCGGATCTGATAACACTGCCGAGAATAACAAATGTATGTGTGTGTGTGAGAGAGAGAGAGAGAGAGAGAGAGAGAGAGAGAAGGAAATACAGAGAGGAAAGAACCACAAAAAAAAAACCAAACGAGGCTTTTCAGAGATGTACTATTTACTTTCACGCCATTATGTTTACACGGCCATATAAAGCGCGCATTTATGATCTCGCCTCCCGATATTGAGTAAATGAACTTCTTTGCTTGCAGATGAAATTTATGAAAAGGAAGCCAGGAAATATTGCACGTACTATGCGTTAACAACAGGGTTACCACATGTCCGCAATAATGCACACAGCAAAAATTTTTGATATTATCCGCATTCGTCCGCATAAAATCAGAAACCATGTTTTTTTCTGCTTTTATTTATATATGTTTCTACGCACTAAAAAAAAACTTTTTTTTTGTTACATTTCTATTATTCATTGGAATCAAGGTTTCATTACACAGGCCAATAATAGTTTTGGTGCAGAGGTATTTGGAACTGATTTCATATGAATTTGGTGCCCTGAATTCAAATATGACATTAGTTTTTTCCTAAGTAGAAGGTTAAATTTCTAAGAAAAAAAGTTTTAGTGAAATGTAAGTTTTACGTTATTTTATCTTAAATCCATGAATAAATCTAAAAATTAAACATGCAATTATTTTTATTAAATTACACAAATATTTATCATACAAATATTATTAGTACTTATTTACTCATATTATTATATTATTATATATACGAAGATAGTACCAAGTAATCTATGGAACCAACTAGTCACTGAACACTTCGGAAGCTTCTTTTTCGTAATTTTCTTGAATATATCTTGGAATAGTCCCCAATAATCCGCCATCATGTGCGTATCCCATCTTCCTCGAGAGCGTTCCTCCATAATTTTTATATCTTGATGAAATATTTCACCTCGCTCCTCACTGCTGTCTCCCAAATTTTCAGGAAGACAGTGTAGGTGGCTGTGTAAATAGTGCACCTTAATAATCATGTTGCAACCAACGGATTTGAAATTTATAACCATATTGTTTACCAGTTCAGCATGGTTTTCTGGTTTTCGTTGGCCCAGAAAGTTTCCGATAAATGCACCAAATAAAGTCCAGGATTTTCGCTGAGCCTCATTTAAAGAATTAACGAAATCTTGGTCGTTAATGAATTTTCTTATTTCTGGGCCTTTCAATATTCCTGCTTTAATTTTTTCCTTGCTCAAGTGAGACATGTTCCCCCTATAAATGCAAAGCATGATCAGTCCTTATCGAAGACCTTTACAAATTGCTTCATAAGGCCCAGCTTGATATGCAGTGGAGGAAAGATGATTTTCTCGCGTTCAAATAAGGGTTAATTAATAACTGTTTTTCTCCAACGACCATGTCTTCTCTCTTAGGCCACTCTTGTCTAACCCTGTGGTGAGTTTGTCTCTGCTATTCCAGAGGAACAATAAACAAGGATAGTTGGTGTGGCCACTCTGCTGTCCGAGGAGAATATTAACCATTTTAAGTACACACAAATCACCTATTGATATTCACGATACCTTTTCTTCTCCAAGACCAAAGCTATGGTGCTATGTGTTTCTTTCATTGTCGTAGAAATAACAATTCGTATTGAACAAAATATGTTCCCATTGTGTAGAAGAACACATTTCAAGCTTCGCTTATCTGAAAAAGTATATCTGATAGAAATAAAAACTTATTTCATTATTTAGATTCAGCGTCCCAAATATAGCTCAAATCAGTTCCAAAGTCCTAGGCACCAAAATGTTTTTTCTTTTTCTTTCTGGCCTGTGTTATTTACATAAAACATAGTGAATTTATTTAAGAAATGAATACAACATGCTATGTATAAATCAATCATCCATAAATATTACCTACATTACTATTTTACAATGTATAACCCTACATCTGTAATATAACATCTGAAAAGAAATTTTCAATTAATAATTAAATTAATGGTAACTAATGTTACGATGCTCAGCAAACATACAAATACTGTATATATTTTATTTCTAGCATAGAGCATTGTCGGAATGGGAGCAAGCGGCTAATGACAACTGTTGGTTTTACAAAACTCCCATCATTCGTGTGAAATGTGGTCTTAAAGTCTTTTGTTCGTTCAGCAAATAAAGATTTAACTGGTTGATGATTTTTATTGATTGCGGTCTCGAATGCTGTCAACGAGCTCTCTGGAAAGCACATGATCGAAACGACTCGGCGAACCTGGGGAAGACATCAGCCACAGGCAGGGGCGAGGAACCAGCCCGAACCTGGGCTGAATTAGAACCCAGGTGCTTCCAGATACGGGTACAACTTTTAACGCTTTGTGTAACCTAGGTCAATAACTTTAAAAAATTTAACTTTATTTAAATTAAATTGTTTGTGAAAATACGACTGGTTTTCGCATATTCTTCAAATGATTCATGCACGGGACAATTTTGATTTAATACATTTTTCTTGGACATATGCTATTGCAGTTTTGCACTGTTTGTCAAGAGAAAAATTAATAAATGCAAAATAAGAAATAAAAATGAAAACATACGCCCAGAGAAAAAAATATATAATTTTTTTTTAATGGCTGAATTCCTTTCACGAAAATCTTGTGCTGTCTGATATTTATGTTTAAATGTGTTTGTCTTTACTGTCGTTATTGTGTTGTCCGTAATAACTGTTTAGGTTCATCGTTGGATTTATCTGTTTGACATCAACTGAGTTAAGCTTGTTTTCTGTGGGTTTAACTTTTCATTTTTATTTCTTATTTTGCTTTTATTGATTTTTCCGATGACAAACAGTGCCAAACTGCAATGGCTTATGCCCAAGAAATTGCATAAAATGGTTTTTTTTGCACCTTATAACTAATAATTAAGTACTAGAGTTTGGGATTAAATGTGTCAGTATTTCTTAGTTTTGTCCAATTAAGATATTAACATAAAAACAATTTTCATCCCTCTTTGCATTGCACCACGCGTTATCATCTTCGTCGGCTGCTGGTGAGCTTGGTAAAAATTGGCCTCCTTATATTAAGCGCCTGTGCTTTATCACGTTCTCAAAAGCGGCGGGAGAGAAAATTGGACACGTCTGTTTGGATTCGTTGTCACGTTTTCCGTTTACAAGCGAAATATTTTTGACTACTTTAAAATACAACAATAAAGGCAGGCATAATGCCCTTGGTAAAAGGAGAGGGGTGGTGTGGTGTAAAATCTAAGTGCTCCGACACAGCCAAAAACCCCTCTCTCGCTGTACGCCCCAGTCATTTAACGGGCGAAGAAATTGCCAAGAAAACTCGGTATTAAAAAGAATGAGGATTTACAAGCGCGATAAGCCACGGGGCCGGGTGCGTATAGGAAAAGAACAACCCGGGGGAAAGTTTCGCCTTAACTCAGGCGTATAAACATCATAACCGGGAGTTTCATAACCGCCTCCCAGGAAGCGGGCCGCGGTATATGAAGGAAAACAGGAAACATGGTTGGCAGGAACGGGCGGAGAAGTTTGTTTCCTGCACACGTCTGTCCATGACGGCCCAGGGGCCAGCCAGGGGAAGGGGGGGGGGTATAGACCGGTCGCGGGACAACGCAGGAATATAAGAGTTTCATTTGCCACGGAAGCGTGCTGCGCGCAGAGTTACGGCGGTTTAACGCGGCGTGCGGAAACTAGACAATACGCATGTGGGCCAGCTGCGCTCGTGCATCGGCACAGACTGTACGCCAAAACATTAGTGAACAACGTCATTAAAATTACACGTGTACTGATATGATTGAAGGATAAATTTGTAAAGTGAATCTTCTTAACTCAGGGGGGGGGGGGGGGGGGGTGGAGCAACAATTTTCGAGCGTTACGAAAATTCCGATCGCATGAGTGGAATAGTTGGATACGTGGTGGGGTAACCGGTAGAGGAGTATGGGCTAGCGGTCCAATGGGAAGACTGAAGGGAAGGGGGGATAGTACGTAGCGTAGCATGCTATATGCTAATTGTAACGGTTGGAAGGGGAGACGGCAGTGGAGAGGTGGAAATGACGCAGCAGTGATGCTACAGAATTATCGTAAAGCTGCTTGTGTTTTCTACTCCTCAGTTTTCGTAACGCTGTCGGTTGACGCTGCCATATTTCTTTTATTTAATTTAAATAATCTACCGTTTTATTTATCAGTGTGGATAAAAGTTATTTAATTGTGCAGTTGAGTTTATAAATATTATTCATTTTAATGGGGATTGATTGGAAATGAAAATCATTTATCTCTAACTATATCTAAAAAGCAAGAAGTTTTACTATGTCGTGCGTTTACTCCGCGCGCAATTATTTTTTAAATTATTGACATACCTTAAATTTTAAATAAAAAATACACAAGAGATACAGATACTTTATCTTAATAGGATATTAATAAAAATAATTAACAGGGTTTCAGTATGTAACCACAGCGCCTTCAGGAATTAATTTGTTTTTTTTTTCTTACGTGAACGACTTTATTTGACGTAAAAGATACACAAGTGGTAGATACGACTATGCTTAAAAATATACCAAAAGTTTTCTTATGCGTATCACCAAAAAAGTTTAGTTAAGTCCTAGATTACACTGAGTTAAATCAATCCATTGAAATGATTTCAATTTATGCAGTTTATGGCGTAGACTCTCCATAAACATTTATAAAAAATCTAGAAACGTTATTATACACATAAATGTTAAAACATATTCCAAATACATAACACTTCTATGCTCGAAAAGCTCTAGCGATGCAATCAATTAGGCTAACCTTTTGAAAGAAAAATATATAATTTTAAAGCTGGGTTCGGTATTTTTTGTGCTGTCATCATTTGTGGTTTTTTTTTTTCGTTTTTGTTAGTCCATTTTTCTTTGTTTTTCTTTGTTTGTTGACCATATTTCTGCTGTGGAGTATTGTGTGGTGTTTATATCCTGACAACAGCAATTTTTTGCTTAATTTGTGTTTTTGTCATTTGTGTTTTTTGTAGTTTTCTTCTACAGACATACATGAGCATAGCAATGGCGTATGTCCAAAAGCCTACATCAAGTCATGCACTCCCACTGCACAAATCTTTCAAAGATAATAGTTACCTACTTCATCGCTAAAGACAAGCCCAAATTGCGTTGTCTTCCTGTGCAATGCTAGAATCCGAAAACTTCTGCGTTATCAAGACGATCCCATGTGTTCATTGGTCGCACATGATTCTGTCATGTGTTTTCCTGGGTGTTTTTTACATTGGCTTCTAGTCCTTCAAGGCGTGTCTTATAAGTAGGGGCAGACATTTTTCGCGAAAAAAATCTGCAACGCCTTTTGGACTGCAGCAAGGTATATCCGCACCAATGGTGTCTTCCTTGTGACTGTCGGCCGTCTGCAAGAGAAATCGTCTCATTTGCCTGAACCGCTTAGGACGCGTTTGTCTTCCGCGCTGATTTACTGTGATTGATTGCTGTAGTAACATGAGAGTAGACATGTACCTACTTGAAAGAAACTCGCCCAATCACAAAACACAGAAGGTGTTACAGTGTTTTGACTTTCAGCTGGTCCCGGAATCCTTTCGAGAAATATGCATGCCCCTACTTATAAGTCATGATTAGAGACCCGTGAATTTCGCGGATTCAATTACCTCCAGGATAGACTCCAAAATCCTCTACACACTTGGGCAAATGCCAACTGTTCATTGGCTGTTGACTTGTGAGTCGTCTCAAATGGGTGGCCTGTAATTCGACATTTCTATGAGTGAGGGTCTTTAATTGGCCCTCAGTCCTCCGGATTAACAGAGAACCAATGACAGAAGCAGCACTAAGGTATAATTATTTTAATTTTAGCATAACACGAAATGAATCCGCGAAATTCACAGGTCTCTAGTCATGATCCAATGACCAGAGACGTCCAAGTGTACAAAAATTAGCATTCTTAGACTGTCGCCGGAACAATAGCGCAAATTTTGCAATTTTCTATTAATTTCGAATTTTTTTTTGCCGCAAGAGGTGCGGCGACCGACCGACAAAAGACAGCTTCCGCCTAGCTTCCCCGAACAATCAACTCATTTCCAGGCCCCTTTCCACCCTTGTTTAATTATCGCTGGCCGCGCGCGCGAGGGTAAATATTAGTGTCGGTCCTGGCGCCGGCCGAATGGACCCCTTTCCCCCCTCCGGAACATTCCCCGCGCCGTATTCTAATTGGGCAGCCGTGTTGGAGCGGCGCGCAGTTTCCCAATGGGCCCCTGGCGGCCCTTGCGCGCCCGAGGGTGTCCACGAGCTAGGAGGGTGGTTGTCAGGGGGTGGCGGGAGAGATGAGGTCCACCCCTTCGCCCAGCAAAGCAACCCCCCGGAGTTGTTACCCCCTCCGTGTCCCAGGGCTGCCGGCGAATCAACCGCGGCTACACTTCTGATGGCGCCCGCAGAAATCATTCGGACGCGAGAAGGTCTGTTCGGCCGTCACAGAGACAGTCGGTCGAACTTCCTTGCGTGACATAACACCGTCAGATTTGAATCGCTAATAACCACGAGATAATGCTTGAGCCCATAACGGACAGGTAATATTTGTATAGTATTTTTTTTTGCCTGTGACGTCATCGTAGCAGTGTAGGCGCATGCGGGTGATTTTTACGAATTTGCGTAGCGTGGGGACGCTCTTAGCCAGGACATTGATTCGGGTGTCATTGCGAAAAGCTCGCAGGGCACTACTAAGACTCAAAGTGAGAAAATAAAAATATTCGCCGGAATATGACTGAAAAATGCTATTAAATTGAAAATGAAACAAAAAATAATTAAAGACATCGTCTCATATGCTCGGAATTATAGAATGACCCAAATAAAAGGAAAGCTCGCGTCGAAAAGACTTCAAAAAGCCTAAAAAGTCCAGTGCTGAGTGGATTCGAGAGCTACAGCAGCGTCGAATAGGAAATAAAAAATGATCCTAATAATTAAATTATATACTTTTACGAAACAGTTGTTATGGTATATCCCGACGTTTTCACGAAATATCTACGGCGTGGATCCGAACTGCGCCTTTCACTGTGTTTTTTTTTTATCTTTAGTGACGAAAAAATTATTTCTTGTTCCCCAGACGAAACAAAATTTTAGTGACAATAAAATATTTGCTGCCATTGATAAGCCATGCATGACCTGATGGGGTGGCTCAGTGGTACCCTCCGCCAGCAGGCTTCCTGTGTGAGGAGTCCTGGGTTCGAGTCCCGGGCAAGTCATGTGCGTGAACTTGTGTTGTCTAAAGTCGGTCTGAATGCAGTCAACGTCATCAGAACTACCAAGGAAAAGAAATATGTCAAAAATTTGATAAAGAGAGGACATTGTCTCGCATCACGATGAAAAAGTTACCAATTAAAAATTATCATTGAAATATATATATATATATATATATATATATATAAATTAACGTAGAGATTCTGGCTGGTACGTCAAGGATAGCGTTATCGATTCCTCGCTGAGTTGAGTATTTTGAACTTTTTGGAAAATCCCCTTCCTGTGTTTCCATGTTATAAGCTCAGTGTTATAAAAGTTTCTTTTGTTTTCAGCACAGAACAAAATACTCCCTCGGCAAACTGCTACGCCACATGCATATTGACTGGTTAAGGTTGCAGCAATAAGGAAAACCTCGCTCTAGTAATTTTAGTTATTATATTTTTAACTTTTCGTTTTTTAACAATAGATTGCCGACAGTCCTACTGTAGCGTTTTGAAAGGTATGGAATGGATTGGATACTAACAGCATGTGCCAGGAGCGAACCTACGAATCTAGATCATTACTGTGTGTCCAATATGCAGAATTCGCGTTATTTTTCAAGTATAATTCTTAAGACATGTTACGAAAAAAATGATGCTAGTGAATTTTTACTATAGGCGCGCATTTTGCAACGAATTGTTCACAGGATGAAATAAAAGCCTTATACAAATAAAAAGTTATATATGTGCTTTTAAATCTTATACTACAGTGATTGATATTGAACACTGGTCCATTACATTAAAACATTTATTTAGTGTGAATTTTAGTGCTAGAAACTGTGTTTATAAACTTTTAAAGGGAATTTCCGGGGGTATATATACAAGTGAACTTATGTTCCTGTATGTATAACGATGTCAGGTTTCTTGTAAGCTTCCATTGCCACTGGCAGGGAGTATATGTGGAAAGTTTAGTAGTTTAAAAACGGTTTTCATGAAAATTATTATTGTACATAAATAATACTTACTTAATCACATAATTGCCACAGACTATCAGGAATATGTTGAGGGCAAATCCCCCCCCCCCCCATCATTGAACAAACTTAAGTTTAATCTTTATTTAATATGGCGAAACTTTAAATAATTAACAAGCAAAAGCAAAACGGTTTACACCAAATTATATTTCGAAGTAAATAAATCTGAAATTTTTTTCTTAAATTCTGTAATATTTGAGAACATGTGTTTCATTTCACTTAAATTTACTCAAAAGCTTAAACATTCATGAATTGGTGTGCCATATTTAAATACTGTAGCTCAGAAGGTGTCCAACAGCAGTAAAGGCAGAATTGGCGTCAAAAGTTGACCTAAGGGTGGTTTAATAGGGATTTTAAATACTTTTCGATCATTTGAGAAAATTTGACATCATTAGAAACATATACACGCAAATAATATAAACAGATTTAACTTTATATACCTATATTAATTAAGTTTGACATTATGTATAACCTATTTTAGCTGGCACCAAAACAAAGCTATTAATTAAGTTTGACATTATGTATAACCCATTTTAGCTGGCACCAAATCAAAGCTTAAAACAGTGAACCGACTTCCTCGGGCAGTGAAAGAATTTTCTTTGAGTTTGATGGAAACTGCTCAGGCAGGCATGGGCACGGACGGCCTTTAGCCCGCTCTGGAGTCACCCGCGCTCAGGAACGGCGCGGGCAGCATACCTCGCAGGCGACCGCCCGGAAGGACGTGAGGGAAATTTATTAGTTCATCGCGCGCCGGGCACGAAGGCCCTGGAAATGCACTGGAAGGAATCGCTCCCCTGGAACGGGGAAGAGCCTTCTCTCCCGGAAACAGCCACGGGATGGGTCCGTTGGAAAAGGGGGCAGAGGGCGAGAGGAAAAAAAGGAGAAGCGAGGAGGGAGAAGAATTCCTCTCTCCTATCCCGACGAGGGAAAGGAGAGCGTTTGAAAGCTTTCCAGGACCCCGCAGTAGCAAAACAAACGGTGCGCGAAGACAACAGGAAGCCCTCTTTTCTATCGAACTGCTTGGCAAGGGGTTGAGACCAACTTGCGGAGGGTAAGGGGGGAGGGTGGATACGGTGTTGTTTGCAGAGGGAGTCGCGCTTGCTGGCAACAAGGTCCCACGGGACAAGCACGCGAAACCTTCCTCCGTGGAGGCTTTGTTGGGCCGCGTCGCAAATGCGATTGAATTTGCGCACAGAAACCTGATAGCTTGAGGATCACGGAACCCGTCCTTTGTACTGGGGCAGTAAAATCGCTGATGGAAGGTAAAGATATTAAAGAAGATTTTGTAATATTATATTCCAATTTAAAGATGTGGGGAAGCTAAAATATTACAAACTGATTCTAAAAAGGAAACTATGTTTTAAAATTGGAATTATTGGAAAAAAAAAATTGTTTAAATTTAAGCTTTTATGCTGGGATAAAAATTGCCTGAGAAAGGACTTCAAAACGGTTATGATTATTTCACGGATTCATTGGTCGGCAAACTAGACTGGAAGCAGATAAACATATATTATACGTTGATGACTGGACTGGAGTACTTGTCACACGTCTTGCAGACCCTCAGATACTTTAAAAATAAAATTATATTCAAGTTAACATTCATGCGTAATCCGCCAAAGGAAGTTATATTATTATTGACCTATATGCACTCTAAAATCAATTGATTACATGTGGCACAACTAAGTCTAGTCTGGAGCGAAATTAATTCAAGAAATAACCGTATCTCTAGGTACCAGTTACCAAACTCCAGTTAACTCCTAAAGAACGACCCGCATACAGAATACTGTTAACCATTGTTTACGTATATAAGTGTCACGTGTTATAAGAACATAACATAACCAAACAGTAGTGACGTATTTGGAAAATTTGCTGGAAAATTATAAATAATAATTGTTTTCCGGAAAATTGTCTGATTTACGTAATTTAAAATAGGATCTTATATGTTATACGATAATTTATTTTCTGCAGATTGCATGCACTCCTTAAAGAAATTTTTTTGTTCCTCTCAGTTGGGTCTTACCCAACTCTCAAATGTGAAGTAAGCCGTTAGTTGGTAAAGGAGGACAAAAATTCATCTTTTATCTGTTCCTGTTTGTATAAAAAAAGGTTGACAAAATTTATTTATGTGTTTCTGTAAAAATATAACTCATAAGATTTTCCTGTTTTTCAGCAAATTTTGTTGTTGAAAACTGGAAAAATTTCCAAAAAATATTTTTTTTCTTTCGAAAAATAACATCCCTACCAACCACCAATCAGTGAACTGTCTCTTTGAAACCTTTAAAATTCGTTGGGTTTAACGAAATCTGGTTCCAACAATCTTTTTTTTTTTGTTTGTAATCTGCTTTAATACTTGTCACTTGCAGCTAGGCCTATAATGCATAGCCTATTACGTGGATAAGCAGTAACTCACTTAACAATAGTACTTTTGGACAACTCTGGAAAAGTAGCTTCAACTGACACATGTGTTAAATAGGTTTTCAATCCGTCAAATCACTAATAGCCGTTCATGATTTTAAAAACCTTATCTATTGTAAAGTATACATCTGCACTTATAGTAATATAATTATGTCTGTTTGTTAATTCTGACACTGAGTTATTTTAAAAAGTACCCAATAGGCAAACTAATTATTTACTTCTAAAACCCTATCACAATAAAATTTAGCATGACTCTTAAAGAAGCTACACTTTAATATATTTTGTCGAAAACATCTATCTTTTAGCATTGAGGTATCAAATTGATGTAAAAGACTTTTTTCCATGTTCTGACACTATACCAAATGGTGTTTATTTTTTGTTTCCAAGTCTGGATAAGGTTTCAACGTTTTTAAAACTAAACTTGTTTTGATTATTACAAATACAACATTTAAATTATTGAAAAAATAGGGCACTTAAATGAGGAAAAAATTCACTAAATTAAAAAAAAATTAAATTCAGTGTAATATGCGATAAATAAATGTGTAGGGTTTTTTCAACACTTACGAAAGTCCTTTAGATATTATTATTTAAAAATATATTATATTAAGGAAATTCTGTTTTTTTGGGTTGTTATTTTCCTTATTTAATAACTACGTGTTACACGTTCGGGTTATTTTCTAAAGTTCGTTATATTTAAATTCGTTCGATAAAAGTTGGGTTTGTGTTTCGAATAACTCTATAAACTTAGAAAAACTTTGAAACTAATTTGTAAATGGAAATTACTTACTAGGGTGTAAAGTATTTTTCTATAATATTCTGCGTTCTTAAGAACCAAGACTGTACGTACATTAGAAAGTACAGCACATTCAGTATTTTTGGAAAAAAAATATGGTGGATAAAAACATAGGAAAAATGATTTTCGTAAGGCCGCACGAACAAAACCTAAGGAATTTCAAGTAAACAACCATTCGCACCAATAGTAGGGTAAATATTTCTTAAGGTTTAATAATCGTTGAACACGTTTAAGCGAATATTTAACATCAATATTTCACTGCCAGACATTTTTAGTTCATGTGTTACACCTTCTTAGTTAGATCTGTTTCCATAGAAAAAGTAAAATTTTTAAACGTAAAAATATTTATGGGGAAAAAAATTAAAATAAAAATTACAAACATCCTGCATTCATATGTTATTACCCTACACATGTCGTGTTTAGTAGGAATAAATATTCATAAATAAATTTTTATCGATTTCTAGGCATAAAACAAACAATCAAGTATTTTAATTAGACTTTTTTACGTCAACAACTGGAACTGCCTTTCCGAACTAAAAATTTCGATCGCGTCTTTTATTATGAATTCTCTATTAAAATGAAATGAATTACCAACATATACTCTTCATTTATTATATGAATTCCTATGATTTATAACTTTCGCATGATAAACGTAAAAACCATCATTATCATGATTAAAATGAAATTATATGTGTATAAATTTTAAATCAAACAGTCAGTTTAACTACTGTAGATTAAACATTACAGTCACAACGAACAATAAAAATAAAATATACAATAACCAATAAAAAATAAACAATGAAATTATTTTACACGAAGTGCTATGCAATTTAATTTTATACTGATAAAGTGCTAAATTTCTAAATTCCAAATTTCTGCAAATCAAGTCCAGCTACTTAATTTTGTCTGAAGGAGAGTGAACTTATATAAATGATGTATACTAAAATTACTCAATTTTTATTAAACTTGAATTTATGTATAACTTTTAATAACATTTAGCGCACTACATTTAATTTATTCAGAAAGGTTATGACAAATTAATAACTCTAAACGAAATTTATAAAAAAAATTGGCAGATTTGGAAACACTTTATTTTGGATAATAACAGGTGTTTATATTTTACTTTTGTGGTCAACTATCTCCTTCTCTTACACAAAACTAAGAAACTATATATGTATATATATATATGCGTGTGTGTTTGTTTTAAGTTTAAAACAGCTGAAATATACTAGACTACTTTAAATGATGTACGTGATTGATTTTCGGAAAGCATGTTAACATAATAATAATTCGTTTGACTACAAATGTATTTTTCAAAATTATAAATTAATATCTTATTACTTTTAAACACTGTTCATGAGAGTAAAATACGTAGAGGTAAAGTGTGGTTGATGAAATATTTTCATAAAGAACATTATATACATAAGTTATATTAATTTTACGTACTTGACATTCAAAGAATGGAAATAATTTTACTTTTATTGAATTTAATTCATTGCCAGAAATATCTACTTGTCAGTAAAAAGTGGCCACTAAAAAAAATTGACAACTATTTATAAGTGAATAGTAAGCTATTTAATTGTTTTTGAGTAATTTATCTAATATTCTTATTTCAAACTGTTAGTTTTTTAAAGGTCGTTGGTTAGGAATTCTGCACTTGCATTAAGTATATTTATTGAGCACAGGCTTAAAGTATATCGTAGGAAAAATGTTACAAAACCGTCTTCTAAATTTCATATAGCAAATCTTTATTATTGTAAATCATATTGTATGAAACATTTCATTTGTAATAAATATTTAAATAAATAATAATTTATCGTAATAAGAATATTTGAAAACAAATTATGAAATACTTATTTAATAGTAGTAAATTGGAAAAAAAAAAATGTTTTAATTTTGAATCCAAAAATCAAATATTTACAAAGAAATGTATTTTTATTATGTTCCTTATATTTTTGTTATATATATATATATATATATATATATATAGCTATTATTTCGATGTAGAGAGTTGGAATGGTCAACACCGGCGTGAGAAATAGGTGGCTCTTGTTCAACGAGAACGCTCTACGAATGAACAACAGTAGGCGTAGGTACCAAGAGAACTTCTCACTGATTACAGGCAAATAAACTGGAAGCATTTGGTTCAACGAAATACAAAAAAAAAAAAAATCGACTGGTAGTATTTTTAACCAGTTTTTTTTATTAGCTCTTACAAGGCCTAGAATTTCGTTCTGAATTTAAGTCAGTTAATGAATCAATTTCCAGAGGGAATCTTTTTGGCAAGGTACCTAGCATAACGGGCCAAATACAGCCTTTTATAGACTTTTTAAACTTTCTTGATCAAGAAACATGCAACCAAAAAAAACAAAACAATTGCTGGTACAACAAGTTGCTGATGTGTCATGATGCTTAAGACGACCAATCAAAAATATATAAGTATATATAGTCGTATATGTGTGGTTTAGACTTAATTTAACATTTAAATAATTCATAAAATTAAACTAAATGTCTTAAAATTTAAAAACTCCCAGCTTGTACAAGGATCGTGTATGATAACCATGCCGTGTGAAAATATTTCAGCCAAACATAAGAGAAGCACGGGGTAACAGTGTATTTAAGACTTCTTTGGCGCAAACTGTATTCCCAATTCATCATCATCACAAATGAAAAAATAAAAAAAAAGCATTCAAACAATATATACATCATTTCTAATAGGCCTATAATTTTGCTCAGAGAGTTGCTGATACAAACTGTTAGAAATTACAGTAAAGTTAAGAACTTTTAAACGAAGAAATTGACTGAAATTAATGAAGAATCTTCGTGATTTCAGATAACTGAACCTTCTTATAAACTACGGCATGATCCAGCTTCCAAGTTCCATGCTCCGCATTCGGAAAAGTAAAGAGGCAATTGTAACAAGTTTTTGAATAATTTTTTTATGGTATACCAATATGATTCATGTGGATTTGAGCTCAATGTAAGTGAATTGATTACCTGTTAATCTACGAAGATTGCCGTAAATTAACGAAGAACCGTCGGATGATTTGTAAAATTAAGGCGAGAATTGTTATCAGTGCAGGGATTACTCGCCTCCCGTGAGATCCCGAGTACTTGAGACGTTGTTGCGCTCGAGCAGCCCACCTCACGCATCGCGGTGAGGTTCCGTGTACAGCGGGGATGGTCGATAATGGTCGAGGGAGGGTGGGGGCACCCCGTAGGATCAAACGACCTTCTTCCTTCTCGTCAGCCATTTGCGTTACGCCCCGAGCGGTTCCGTAACCTTCCAGGAGGTGGGCCCCGGGGTCTAGGAGGGTGGGCAGGGGGTAGAAGATGCGGCGCCCCTGTTTAGGGGAGCAAGAGGACTCGCATGTGTGTGTGCGTCTGAGAGCGACCCCGTAGGTCAATGGGGTGTGACATCCCAACCCGCTATCGATACGTTTATTTCGACCCCTCGCGGTCCTGCTTTAATTCTCTCCTTCCTTCGGACCTTCTTTTTCAATCTCCATGCCATTACCGGCGGCACCCAAGGACACGCACTGTGTCCGCTTCCAACCCACGAAGGACACAACCAGACGGAAACCCCAGGCTGTCTCGCCTGATTAGATCACTAATGCTGATGAAGTGTGCGCATCTCCGAAGAACGGAAATTGCTGCAAATAAACTCAGACTCGACGGTAAAATTACCAATACTTCAATTGTATTTCGGATTTCCTAGGTTCAGCCGACGTCTCGCTCAGTATTGCAGCAGGCATCTTCAAGGTTGAGCGAATGCCAAGATATTGTTTTTAGACATTTGACTGGAATGCGTACCAAACCATGCCAAATCCTGTTGCTTTGTCCTTTCAGTTCGTCCTTCAGAAGGTTACAAGTAGAAAATAGGTTCACGTGTTGAAGTATTGAGACACTATCCAAATATCCACTGATATTATAAACGTGAACGTTTGGATATTTGTATTTCTAGATGTTTGGAAGTTTTAATGTTTATTACTTAATCACGCCTGAATTTCAGAAGGGATTTTGATGTAATTCGGCACACATCTTCCTCACATAGGCTACATATTATGAAATTATGAAGGGGTATATTTAGTTTTGGTAATAGATTAGCTTACAGCCCGTGGGTTTGCTTGTGGCAACTTCTGAATATTGCACCACTGTAAGATATTTTTGTGAATAATTCAAATGCACACACATCAGATTGAACATCAGATTTAAGATTTCATTTGTATCAAAAATATAAAAGATTGAAATTTGTAATGTTGTAATAAGTACCTCGAGAATCGATACACAGAGTCCCGCCTGAGGCAGGGTCTGCATGGGTGGAATGGAGCTGACATTCATAGGAGCCGGCTGCTCTATCCGAGGGAGAATGCATGAGGGGTGAGAGTATGGGTATGAATTTATGCGGGAAACGGGAGTACCCAGAGAAAACCCACTGGCTATGGCATCGTCCGCCACATTTCCCACTTGCGGAAATCCAGTTTCGTCTTCGCTGGGAATAGAACCCCGGCCGCCTTGGGGAGGGGGGATATTCTAACCATTCGACCACAGCGCTCTTGCTGTTGTAAAAAATACTGATTAATTTTAAATATATTTTAAGGAGGCCGATTTTATAACTCTGGTTTTAGTGTGTTCGGAGATATATCTCCTTGATGAAATCACACCTCTCTTTTATTTGATTTCATTTATCTGAGATAGCTTAATTTAAAATATGTGAAAGACGTGCGTTTATATTTAACTTTAATTTATATTTTATCATCTCTACATTTCCACTTTCATTTAATTTGATTATAAGCGCAGAATTATAAAAATTAAACTCCCCCTTTTTTCACTTCATTACAGACACCTACATTATTTGAAGATATTTCAAATAATCGTATCTTAATTTGAAATGTATTATAATTGGTATCAATTTTCTTATCGTAAGTGTGAGTAGATTTATAGTTATGCACAATACTAATAACTCAAACTAAAAAAAAAAATCACTTGATTAGATCCGTTTATAAGACTAAGGTTTCTCACTCTTTTGAATGTTATTATTTCTCAGTTCTACATTATTCGCCCTTTCCCACTTGATTTGCTTCGCATAGTGGATTTTTAGTACTAAACCAACTTATTTGCAACATGACAACACATGAATCCGCTCGTTACTGAGGTTAGGTGTTTCCATATCACTGGCGAGTAATGAAACACACTTACTCACATATTTCTATTTTTTTTAAATTTATTGACGGTATTTTAAAAAAGTATCTTACCTTACAACATTAAATATCATCCAATCATAGCCAACATAAATGAAAGCAATCAAAGCCAAAGGTCAACATTCAATAAATCTCTTAGTCTCGTAGTAATTTTTTGCAAAGTTTTCACGGTTTTTAGTTCTTGGTTAGGTATATGTGCCATAAAAACCACTGCTACTATTATAAGTTAGCAAAAAACTAAGAAGCTGTCTATTGAAATGTAACTTTTAGTTTAAAAGATTAAATAAAATAAAATTTTAAAAACTAAAAAAAAACACACTTTCATTATTTTATAAAATAAAAACTAAAAATTTCTTTAAAATTAAGTAAATTGTTCAACAGCGATTGAGTGAACTATGAATCTGTATAAATAATTTTTTAATAAGCTTCAAATAAGACTGAATTAATAAACAAAACAATTAACTTTAATAAAAAAGCGTGATATGCTTGATAACAGTTGTCTTAAATTTAATATTACTTAAATATATTCGTTAAGATAGTAATTATGAAAGTGAAAGAGGTGCTTGATATTATTTGTCGTAAATTTTCTATCACTAATGTATATTCATTAAGATAGTCATTAAGAAAATGGAAGAAGAGAACATCCCACGTTTTATTTATTTAAAATTGTTTTGTTTATTACTTTATTCTTATTTTAAGCATAATTGAAAATTATTTCATACAGATTTATAGTTCACTCTGTCACTGTTGAACAAATTACTTAAATTTAAATAATTGTTTTTAGTTGTTAGGTCATAAAATCATGAAAGTGTGTTTTTTGGCCTGACGTCTAATAATTCGATGAAGGCCGGCTGCACGCACGAAAAGTGTCCCGTAACGCACATTGTCCCGTTAAGCTGTGTCCCGTTACGCTCATTGTACGCTTGCGCCGCATCTATCTCTCTTCCACTCGATTGGAACAACCATCGATTTGACTTTTTCGAGGCACATTAAACTTGAAACACTCCCATTCGTTTCCTACTTTTCCTATCATCGTCCTATCCTTAACAGAATAACACAGATAGGAAAAAGATAAATAGCAAACATGTATAAAAGTTATAGTTAAAATAATCTCTTCGTTAAAGTAATAAACATATTTGAATTAATGAGTGCAAATAAAAGTAAATTTATAAAGAAATTGTAGATTTCATTTCACTCCTTCTTTGTATCCATACAAAATAGTTATAATTCAATAAAAATGATTCAATTTTATTCATAAAAGTATGCAATAATTTCATCAATGTTTCGTTATGACGTCACGTTAAACTATCGTCCTTAAACCGACTTTACAGACAACCAATTTTTTTGTTGTTGAACAAATGAACATTTCGTTGAAAAGGGCCAGTACCCATCCCACCGAGGGGGGTCGGAGAGGGTTGTCACACCTACGTCCGACTTCCTGATACACCACTAACTGCACCGCAAAATCAATTTTGAGAGTACCGAAAATTTTGGGATAGTTAATTCCCCCCCCCCCCCCCATAAAAACAACCGAGTCCCCACCCGAGAGGGTCCGATGGTGCCCAAATACCTCGGGAGCACGTCAAAATTAACGTATTTAAATTTTCCTTACTTTCAAAAAATCAGGGGCAAATAACCTCCCCTCGTGGAGTGGGGAGGGGAGATCGAATCCCGGGTACATTTTACACCGTGCCCCAGCCTCTTGTATCGGAAATACTTCAAAACGAAAATGGATGTATTTTTGAAATTTTTGAAAT
The DNA here is from genome assembly GCF_032445375.1 of Bacillus rossius redtenbacheri. Classification (NCBI taxonomy): domain Eukaryota; kingdom Metazoa; phylum Arthropoda; class Insecta; order Phasmatodea; family Bacillidae; genus Bacillus; species Bacillus rossius. The sequence continues at coordinate 8,969,347 of NC_086336.1, read as the reverse complement.
TTTGGTGGTGGTTGGAGGGGGAAAGTCGACTACCGGTGAATTTCCCATGCCCTGGCCTCATAGAAATACACGACGGAGCATTGTTATTTCACATAGTACGTAGTGGTTTTTGTGGCGTTTGCCCATTGCTCGAAAGTAGAAGGTTTCTACCCCTATGACTCTCCCAACCTCTCTCTTCAGGTTATAGTAAACAAATTATTGTATTGTCAACCAGATTACATATACTTACAAAGATTCAAATCGATACGACAATATTATAAGTATGTTAAAATCGACTATCAAGATTTGATTACATAGTTAGTTACAAGTGAAGCTAATAAATGTGTGTTAAAAAGATATCGCCTCGTTTGTAATTATTTGTAGCACCTTTCAAATATCTCTGACACCATGTTTGTTTTCACACATCCCAATCTTTCATTTTCTTCAAGCTGCTCTCGTGTTCTAGAGAGATAAAATATGTACACGTTTTTAAGTCTAATCATAACCTTTTAAACACAATAGGTTTCATTTAAATCGGTCTAGGAGTTTTTGCGTGATGCTAAAAAAAAAAAAAAAAAAAAAAAGGCGTGACGGACGCACCAAGCAATAACGCGTTTCAAATTCCAGGTAACGCCATCTATTGAGGATATTCAAAACTAAACTGCTATTAGCGCCGTTAGTTCGCCAGCAGCCGCGAGCTTCACTAAGCGGAAGGGTCTAGCCAAGGAGAAGGAGAGGAATTATCTATGCAAAATTTCGTTTTCATTTATTATCTCCGACTGCCTTCATAGTAGCGAAATAAAATATAAACCAGTTTTTAAGTCAAAAATATGTTTTAAACACAGAAAGTTTCATCAATATCGGTACAGTAGTTTTTTCGTTTTGCTCGAACAAACAAACAAAGACATACACAAGTTTTATAATAGTATAGAAAGTATGGAAATAGAAAATAATAGGAGGTAACTCATATACATACAAACACTGAGTGTGTTTCATTTTTTTTTTCATTTGCCCATGTTCACCATGAGGTCATCCAGTAAGGTCTGGCAACTTCCTATCCTCCATGGAGAGACCCGTTCGCTTAGTGGAGCTCGCGGCGGCTAGCGAACTAACGCCGCAAATAACAGTTTAGTTTTGAATTTCGTCAATAGATGACATTGCCTTGAATTCGATAGTGCACCATCGTTTGGCGCGACCGTAAATAGAATACAAAAAAAAATTTTTAGACGTGCTAGTTGGCGAATAGAAGACATACACATAGATCCACACTTTGATGACCAGTTACGACAGTACTTCTTCCCTCGTGGAACTCCTCAACTCCTTAGCATCGGCAGGCGTGCCTTCCCACAAACTGGAGCTGAAGGTTGGCGTCGCGGTTTGGTTGATGCGTAACCTTGATGCACCTAGATTGTACAAAGAAACCAGGCTGCACATCACAGAGCTAAAAAGACACTTCAAAAAGACGACTATTCTCACCGAAGCAGCTACAGGAGGGACCGTGTTGATTCCCCTCATCCTAGTAATTCCAAACAATTTCCATCTCAATTTAAGACGCTCCATTTCCCGCTGAAGTTAACATTTCCAATGAAAAGAAGTTCCAGAGCAAACATTTAATGTGGCAGGAATTCATTTGGACAATACATGCTTCTCGCGTGGTCGGCTCTAGGTTGTTTGTTTAAAATTACCGAGTGTCAAAAACGTATACATACAGACCGAAAATAATAAAACATATAATGTTTTTTACACAAATATATAGCTTTAAATTACAAGTGTCACGAAACAATATAAACCATGTCAATGAAGCGCAATACCGGAGTACATTTTCCCTCTTTATTCATTCCCCTCAGGATCCAATTCTGAATTCCACGCAGTCAAAAAGTCGTGGGCAAAAGTGCGTTATAAAATCATACACTTGATGTTTACTAATAATGCATATGCAAAACGACTTTATAAAATACAATTCATAAACAGTTTAGTTATGAGTTAAATATTTTATGCATCTGAAACTTTATTGTGTCTATTTCTTTAGCAAAATGTTTGGAATAAATTACATACTTTTCTTACAGTGTTAATATATTAGCAATACCCTGAAATTGCGCGAGCAAATTCACGAGCTACTAACTAGTTTTGCATAAATTCTAAAGAATTGTAGTTGCAATTAAACGTTTAATTAATTTTTAATTTTATTTTAGTATTTGCGGTAAGATATTTGGATTTACAGGAACTATAGAATAGTTTGATTTTAACACAAACACAATTTTCGTAGTGAATACTTTATCTTATAACTGATATAACAACAGCGTTTTAAAGGGGAAAAAATGTTTCAAGTATATTCTAAATAAGGCCCAAATTTTGGTTACACCAAACTAATCTAATTTTCAAATTGTAGTATGCAATGTACTGCAACTATGTATATTTCAGCCACGATTAAGTAATTATTTATTTTAATTTATATTTATTAGTTCCATGTATATATTTTTATTATTTGAAAAGTATTTGTATTTTATGTGTATATCTATGTGATTGAAACTCTATGACCAAAAACGAACGTTTGAGACTAACGATTGCAAGGACCCCTCTAGGAGCAATTGAAATTTAAACGGTAAACTGTTAAATTGACACCGTTTTTATTAATGTAAAATGTTATTCCTATATGTATTAATTCAAATTTAATCTGAGATTTTGTGTTCTGCGCTATTGTTGCGCGCGGAAGTGGTGTGTTTGATTTAAAATAATGTAACTATCATTAGTTCTCGGCCAATCAGGAACCTTATTTTAAATGTGGCACGCATTGTTAGCTGACTTAAATTAAGAAGGTTTAAAAAAGGAATGTAATGGCCTACTAATGGATGAACACATATAAGCCGTCGCCGGAATTTTATCCTGAAAAATAGTTAAAAAATTGGCATCCGCACCAAAGGATGGTAAAAATGTATTTTGTTAAAGTGTCAGAAAATATTATTAGGGCTTTATCCAAAAGGATAAAGTTATTAGGAGTGTATAAATACGTGAGTAAGAAATGACTGAGTCTGATACTCCATTTCGTTAGTACGAATCACGTATCACATCCATACTTAGGTATTCTGCGGCCTAAATTCAAAAGAGACATTGATAAACTGAAATATTGTAAAATTAACTACGTGAACCTAATTTGACTTACTATTTTAACACACAACAAGGGCACGCCTCGTCAGGTGTGTGTGTGTGTGTGTGTGTGTGTGTGTGTGTGTGTGTCAGTGAGGCGGGATGATGAGCGCGACGCTCGCTGGTGCTTCTAGCGCGGTGTCTCCTCTCGACTGGCGCGCAGTCTTCTCGTCGTCACAGGAATACTGTGAAATCTGAGCGGTGACCGTAACATTATATGGCCGAGAAATGAAGATAAAGGTGTGATGCAAGTCCCTTAAGTGCTTTCAAGAATCTGTACTGGTGGTTTTACGCCTAAAAATTACTCTGAAAACATCAGTTTTAACCATTTTCACTCTTCTAAAAATACGGTTTAAAAACTTAATCCGAAATCAAAAGTACTTTTCGGCCCTCAGCGAACTCTTAAAAGCTTTTCGTAAGCAGACCCCACTCGGATATCTTGAGTAGTTTATAAATCGTGTTGTTTTTCCTGAAGCTCTGCGCACCGTATGTGTGGCCGGGTAGGCGGGGCCCTTAAGGGCGACTGCAAGTGTATCTGTAGGGCAACGCCTTGCAGCCCCTGGGCACACAAAACGGGGCCGCGGTATTCGGAACTACTGCGTTCACAGTACACAGCAGAGTCTTCAGAGCTACCACAGGTGTAGCGTGTAGCTGTAAGATCAGACAGTGAAGCCTGGGCGTGTACAGTATCGACCACTCAGTGCGCAACTGTTTCGAGCTGATTTCCTGATGAATTTCATCTGTTACCTATCCTTCAGGGAGAGGCAGAGGCAGTATGCAAGGCTGGGTTTAAGGGGCCTCCCTAGTAGCATCAGAAGTTAGCGGAACACTATGTTTTTAAAATAATGATGGGACTTTATTAATCGACACTACGAATCTGAAAATTTTTCACCCACGAGAAGATAATACACGAATTGTCTGTATACTTTTACATTTTTGTTTTTTTCTATCAAAATATGAAATAAAAAATCACCAACTTGTCCAACTTTGGGGCCATTTTATACTGCTTAGGAGAATGACAGAAAAAAAGTACAAGTCTAGAAAAAAAGATAATTTTTTTCTGAAGAAATTCATGTATTTAAAACATATAGTCATCGCTTTGAATTCCGAGATATTTTTTCCACAATTTCCGCAAATCCTGAAAGTTTTCCACCGTCTCGTGCTGCCGCTCGGCGAAGCCAGCTCGCAGGCCACACAGCTCAGGTAGCCGGGTGGAGGAACACGTGGCCGGAGGGGAGGCAGGCTACCTGTGTGTGCGTGCGTGCGTGAGAGGGAGACAACCCACAACCGGCACCGGTAAAAGATAATCCCGTGACCGAAAGAAATTCTCAGAATTGCTTTTAGTGTGCCTCGCCACAGTACCATGTGCTCGACTTACTCTGTGACTATATTCGTGTATCTCTAAAACATTGCTTTTGTTTAAACTACAAATATCCTAAAGCTTACCATACTATATCATGTATTACGAAATAAAGTATTGAAACTAATCAATCAACACATTGAAAGTTGTCCTACAAACTATTTATTGGTGGCTTTACAGTCTCGCTAGCTAATTCGACAAAATTTATATTTAATTTTTAACATGAAAATACACTTCATTGTTTTTCCTTTTATTTTTAATAAAAATTCAAGAAACAATTATTATACCACCCAATATTTTTTAAAATAATTTTAGTTTTCCAAAATAATTTTACACATCTTACAATGCCGGGGAAAAATTTTATACTAGTATTAACCAAATGGTTAACTATTTACAAAAGTTTTGATACTTAAAAATGTAGGTTTTATATAAAATGTATTTTAAATTAAAAGAAAAATCGTATTTTGAAAACTAAATGTCATTTTGCTATGCTTTATGGTTAGATAGATATCTGATTGCCTGCACTGTTTTAAAAATGTTCATGGGATGATATATAAAAAAATAAAAACTAGGGAAGTTCTATATTAAATAAGCTAGTCAGAATTATGTAAATGTTCCTCCTGGCGCAGGAATCACGAGGAGGATTGAAGATGAGGTCAGTGACCGATCGCTCACATATGTAGTTATGGATGGTACGTTATTAATTACAAAATTCAAAAACCATTTTGAAGTTAAAAAGTATAATTAGTGGCAATGTTTAATAAAGATGACGTAAATTTTCAGATGAACTTATTTCTACAGCTCAATTAATTAATAAGGGCAGGAAATAAATTTTTTACAGCAATTATACAAAATTATTAAAAAAATTTAAACCACAATTAATTTATCCAAAAACAAAAATTAAGTAAATATTGCCCACACATTACAACATCCACGAAAGAACCTTGCAAATTATTTTTGTTATATGCATTATTTTGCATTCAAGTTCTTTATTTTTTTATACTTCACCTACTTATAATTGTTACATATTTGGCACATGGTCCGTCACGCCCAATTAAAGGGCCTGAATAAGTAGAACGCGTTTCTGATCAAATTGCACGCCTGTTACTTTACCTGCAACCCGGAGCGGTGTGAAATAAATTATTGTACATTCGTGACGTTGGCAATCAACTTAAATATTTATGAGTTAAAACCAAACATAACTATAACGGATAATCAAAGAAATTTTGAAATTTTGAAAGCTTGTTCTGTTTTTATATAGTACACAAAGCAGTTAAACCATAAATTATTTGTTGTTGAAAAAAAATAATCCTTAACCTTTCATGCTTTTTTTCATTTATTTTTATTACCAGATATTTCCGTTTAAGTAATACTTATATATATATATATATATATATATATATATATAACAATATAGCAATCTAGAAAAAAAATTAAGGTAGCCTTATTCCAAATATGTTATGATAGACGTTAGTTAACTAAGAATATAAATTCGCTTTACAACCACAGCTTGTACACAAGTAAAAAAAACATGGTTCTACTTACAGGCCGTATTGAACGTAGGGTAGGTTTATGACAAATACAACAGCAATAAACATATGGCTGAGTCTGCTTTCATGTACACTTTTTTTTTTTAAGTTATCACTTTTAAAGCGGGTAAAGGGTACCTATCAAGTAGCTTAGCATTACCCAAAGTGAATGTCGTGCTCCAGAAAATGTTCGAACTATGTAATATTTGTATCACTGTTGCGTTACAGACCTGCAACTTTTTTCAGTGCGCGATGTCACTCTCATGTAAAAATATGTCGTGTTTAGCGCAAACGTGTTCGAATGAATCCACATCGAGCTGCCAAAGAATACCTATCGATGTCGGCAACATACATAAGTATACAAACCAACGTTTACAAGTGTATTCATACGTAAGTATAAAACTGGCGGCGGGCCATGATGCAGTTGGTTCTTCGCGTACAGTCCACTGACGGGATAAGAAGCGTCAAAGATCTTATATGGCTATTCTGTAAACTTGTATGTCATTTCACTGCCTGCTTCAGACAAACAACATCCATTACTTTTAGCTTTGGCTTGAAAAGAATTACTCCGGCCGGCTTTCTTATATTACTTATTTCAGCTCCTCGTGCGACCAGTGTGTATACCTAATTTGTCCGCGGCCTTATCTTTGGGTGAAAGTTATTTGTAAGGGAAGTTGTATCGGTAATGTTCATCATGTATTACATAACAATTCGACTTAGATACGCACATGTGTTTTTAAAATATATGTTTAATAACTTGCAATACAAAGTATGTGTTGAATTTCATGTATTGAATTTTTTTTACATTATGTACGAACATAATAATCACAATATTTCATGAGAAATTTTTAAAACATTTTACAAAGTAATCTCTAATTTCTTCCACACCTCATGGTTAACCTTACTATTTTATTTCATGTTTCAGTTGATTTAAACTGTTTGGAATCATAATATGACGGACAATGAAGAATATTAGTTTCAGTAAATTTTATGAGAGGATTTACTTATTACATTAAATATACCTCAATTTTTACCTCAAAGGAAAATAGTTGCATATAATTAAATGATAAATATTTGTTTCCCATTAATATAGTTTATGAACATAACTTATTGTTATAATACCTACATTAGTTAAATTGTGTTTTTGTAATGCTCTCCTATTTCAGTAAAATTTTTGGGCAAATTGAATAGCATATAGTCGATCTTTAACATAAGCTTTTGGAATACATAAATATAATAAATTATGTTCTCGTGATTTTAACAATTAAATATTTCTTCGCATGAAAAAATTAATTAACTAAAAAATATTTCAGTAATTTATACTTAAGGACTAAAAAATTTTATTTTTATAATATAATAATATTGTATGTATGTATACTTTTCTGAAAAAAGTAGATTCAAGAAAACAAATTTTTTTTTTTAATTTTGTTCTTGAACTTACTTGACAAGCGATATTGAACTTCAACTTTATACTTTCGGTATAGTACTTTTCGATTTATTTTCTCCAAACGGGAATTAAAAGTAAGGAATAAATAACATTTTCCTCTATAATTATTGCAGCCGTATACTGAAAAGTTTAACTTTCCTTTATTTGCATGACGCGGAGCTCCTAACTACACAAAATTTTTGTTATTTATTTTGAACGTTGTATTTATGTTTCCTTACGAACTTAAATGAACCCCTTAACATTTAATTTCATCAAAAGTTATACAATATAAGTATCAAGTTAAAATATTTTTAAGTGTAGTTGTGGCTATTTTGTTGTTGAAAATGACACTCTTAAGTTTGAATGAAAGTGAGATATGATAAAATTATATTTGTAGTTAAAAACAGATAATTCATTTCAAATTCAATCTTTTGTTACATGCATATTTCCAAATAAATTTGACAATATATTAAATTCTATGCATTTGAATCTATTCGTATATTCTGCAGCATTAATTCCTATAAGCAAATACTTATTACGTACAATGTACTTTTAGTCCTGTTGTATAGTTATGCAAAAAATTGTATCAAAAGTATTGTTTCTTCTATGCGGTTATGGTTTAAAAAGAAAAAAAAGTAATTTAATTTATTTTTAAATTCGGTTGTCAGTAAGAACACGTATTCAGTGTAATACGACATATATTATTCTGTTTATTAAAACATTACTATCGATAACTCCATTTTAGATTTATCTGTCTATGTTATATTTCAAATTGATTCTTTTTCTTCGGCTTATGACAGCAGCAAATTTTGTTTTATCGCATATGTAATGTTTTTATGTTTTGCATATTATAATTAATGAGTTAGTATTGTTGGCGGGTGAGGCTTTTTCACAAATGGACGCGTTCTTGGTGGCTAGTAGGTAGGACGCGTGTATTACGCAGGCTGGATAAGGGAAGTACGACTGCGGGCGAGCTCCATGATAGAAGCAACGGGAGTAGTATCACTCGGCTATTTGTATAGGTTGGGATAGCTGTGTGAATGGTAGAACAGATCACGGGACTATGGTGAGGAAAAAGGTCCCAAGCTCGACATCCCGACGATGAGACCGTTTACGAACTGTCGATGGATCATCAGGAAAGTTGACAACTTCTTCAGAAACTTGAGTCCCTCTTTCAAAATTCAGTTTAATACCTGGAGATGACTATATTCGGTGTTCTACCAAGCGAAGCATACTCTTAATTCATTACTAGTTGATGTTTAATATTTTGACGCAAAATAAAATTGTGAATCAGCTTACTTTGCTCATGCCAGGTTTTACAAGTTTTGTCAAAGTTAATTAAATGAATAAAAATTGTGTCCCTTTGTTACTGGCTACCCGCAAGAAATTATCATGGTGAATAATAATAATTTTAAGTCGACATGTAATATTTTGATTTTTATGGGATTGTGTTTTGGTAATGGTGTGTGTAACTGTCTTGTGTATTTTATTACATTCACTTCACGTAACGAATTGTCTGAACGTAATGTTATTGTTTGTTTGTTTTAATATTTCGTTTTATTGAACAAAGATACATAGTTTGCCACTTCGAGCGACTACAGAAATGACAATACAATTAGTTTACAGTTTTCCAAACATTTTAGTTTCCTCTACTGTACATGGGGGGAATATTTTTTATGTTATGTTTACTGAAACCATTTTACGCGCTAAGTGAGATGTTGCGATTGAGTAGAAGGGAAAATATGTCATAAAACCCTGCGTAATGTTATGAATTCCATTCATTCGTTTACTCTGTGATCCGGAGGGTCTAATGTTAAGACTGAATACATGTGCACTTCCTCTATGTAGAGTGGCTTCATTGAGATGAAAGCAAAGCTCACGTTGATGAAATACTTATTAATTAAAAAATTAAAATGTTGTTTTATGCTTCAATTTCTGTTAGTGTCGTACACAGATTAAAAATGTAATGCAGAGTTCCTCAGTTTTATGTATATTGAAATTTGCTCATGTGTAGAGTAGTTATTAAAAGCATAAAAAACATATATGACGAATTGTTGTGTATTATTTCCATTAGGCGTGACCATGAAAATAGATAAGATTTTATCATTATGTGAAATCTACATTTTAAATGTTGGCGTTTAAATATTTATGAAAGCGTGTGATCTTAAAGCACTATTTATCTATTAAGGAAGTAGGTAGTTTCTTTGATTTTAGAAGGGTTTTTTAAACAAACAACTAAATTAATTCAAAAATTTGAACTACTGCAAGCAAAAAATACTTTATTCCATTTTTATTTTAAAATTAGCCATTGTATTCTACCTTGCTTACACTCTATTATCGAAAAATATATTTTTTTGACAGAGATGAATACCGTAAATTAATACACAAAACATACATGTTTTCGTATGATACAATAATAGCTAGTGACAGTGACGAAACCAAAATTATTTTGATAGTTTGTATAGAAAATCCCCAACATTAGTGGTGGTATATTTAGGGATTTATTTGTAGATGGGTAAGTACTATTCCACAATAAAAAGGAGTTATCGTCAATTATCAAAGCAGCCATATTTCGTATCTTCTTTGACAGCCTAAATACAGCACCAAATGACGTACTTGGCTAAAAATTAATTCCAGCTGCATGCGTAGATTCCGGGAGGAGGGGAGAATCTCAGGGTGGCCCGAACCTCCCTGAAATAAAAAAGTCCGTCTGAGGGGGCCCCGCTTGCATTTGCAAAATCTTCACGTTATCCCGTGGGCCTCATGGGAATCCTACAAATTTTCGCCCGTGATTCCAGCTATACATTTCACTGACACCTTGAGCACAACAGTCAGTGCACACTGAGTTCTTCCATACCACCCGCACTTGTCTTCGATAAAATCTGAACTCAGGTGGATTCAGCGTGACTGACTAAGCCTGCAGTCTGAATCCACCTGTAGGCCGCTGTTGCAACAGCTAAGAAATTTACACTGCTCGTAGTGAACAGTCTGTATGTAACTCGAAACGTGATTCCAGTTCATTCGTGTATACTTATTCATCATATTATGCAACGTTAAAGTCATTAAAAAAATATGCAAAAATAAAATAAAATGCTAAACGTGTAATAAGAGCCAGAAAATAATAATATGCAGTAATATTTAGTGTAACTAAATACGACGTGAACCCTAGAATACAAAGTTGACGATGTGTCGTTGGTGGGAACACTTGTTTGTTCCTGACATTTTTTTTCTTTACAGAATTTAAAAGTAAGTTTGACATGCACTTTTTATTCAGGAAGTAAGTTAAAAATTTATTTGTCGTTATTGCGATTTAAAAAGTTGATTTGTGTCTAAGATTAAAAATAATTAATATTATTTTCATCATTTTATTCCCAGTTTCATTACTCAATTATTAGTAGGACGTGATTTCTCGTCGCGGTGCGGAATACTTTTATGAATGAAAGCATAACTGTTCGTGCAAAACCATTCATCACACAAATGTCAGTTCGAAAGTATAATGTTGGAAATTTTTTTAATGATAAAATTTTTGCATTTTCCCCCCCTGAAAACACAAGCTAACACATCGATTGTTGGTGACAGCATTTTTTGTAATGTATGTAAATCTCTTAATTATGTAGAACGTTAATTAAAATAAAAATACATGTTTTAAACAGAATTGACGATTGGTTGCATTTCATGGATATGGACTGGATCGCAACACTAATTTAATGTTTCAAGTTAATAAACACTGTCAGGAAGCAAGCAAGGCAATATGAGAACATTATCTTTTGGTTGAATGTAGCGAAAGGGAAAAACAGTCAACTTTCTTGCCACGATCTTGTTCGCAGATAACGCAGGTATAAGTAGCAAATGGACTCCACACAATGACAACCCTCCCATTATTCCGCCCCCCCTCGCTGAAACGCCCTCTCCCTCCTCCACCACGGCGCAGGCGACAGTCTCAGGTATATCGCCACGCCCAACCACTGGCCGTAGCACGTGGCCAGTGGCCCACCGCGCTAAACATTTTTACTAGGGAGGCCCCTTAAGGAGCCGTGTCGAGGAGGAAGCACCTGCTTTGAATTTCATTAATAAATAATTAAAATTACCATTGTGTTTTGTATGATATGGTAATCTACCTATTACCAACTGAATTCATACCCATACATTACATGTGTATACTCATCTATGTGTCAAAAGCAGTTGAGCTAGTAGTAACTGCACGTAATAAATTGACTTAACACACTGAGAGACCTAGAAGGTAGTCTACGTACCTATATCTAACTGTGGCCTAGAAGCAATAGCACATATACAAACTGTCGCACCAAAGTGGAGCCTTTTGTCAGGAGTAGCTCTACAGAGTAAACTATCTTCACCAACGTGGGGCCTTCAAAAGCTTGCTCTACGTGCCCTATATACACTACAGCAAATTTATCATAAGCATAACAATTTTTTGAAATATATTTTGCCTATTATTCTACGCCATTCTGGAATTAATCCCTAATACGAATCATGGTTTAGTGTAAAGAAAATGGACTATTCCTAAATAAAACATAATTTGTAATTTTAATACAATTTATCGGCTTTAAACCCAACTCATATCTTTGCAGTTTTAGAGACGTACTGGTTTCAGTATAAAACATGATTTCATTTTATACTGGTTAACGAAACATAACTTCTTTTAGCCTATAAATTTTGAGTAAATAAAATCAATCTACAATTTTGTGTAATTTTCTTACCTAAAGGGGTTTCCATATAAGTTAACAAACTAGCTCTGCTTCATATCGTGTAAATAAACTTAAATATTTAAATCCATAAATTAGTTGATTCTAAATGGCTTAAATATTAGTAATTAAATATTAAAATTGATTAATTTTTTCAACGTTAATACCTATCATTTATAGGGAACATATACCTAGTCATTAATTTGGACACGAAATTAACTAAGAATGAACTTTATTATATTGAATAAACTTTTTTTTTTACTTAAACCATAGAAAACTAACGAAACATATTTAGCGAACATTAAAAACCACGTATTTTAAATATATGTAAGCAAAAATAAAAATAAATTAAAAAAATTGATATTACATAATATATTCATAAATTTGTATTTTTTTTTCCGTAGCTTGATGTGCAAAATAATTGTAAATGTTTACGTTTGCGTTACATAAGATATAATATCACATATTAGAATATCCACCAGTATTTAATACGATAATCATGCAAAGTGGAATGGGAGTGATAGTTTCTATTATAGTTTGACTGTTTTTATCCCAATTTTATGCTAAACTTTACTATATCGTTTTTCTGAGGGGCCGGAGATGCTATTGGAGACACACAAACCAGTTGCTTGTATTGTATACTCATAAACTTTAATAGTTGTGGCACGTTAAGTGTATAGGTTATTTATGTTATTTAACTATTTGTTTTATGTTTTTACTTTGTTAACCTTTTCCTGTTTATGCACTATTTTACATATACATGTAGTGTGTATTTTTTCCCTTATTTATATTAGTTTGATAAATGTAAGAGCTGGCCAGTAGGTAAATGGCACAGCGAACTAAATAATCAAATAATTAATATAACGAGTTTAAGAAGCCCGGTATACATAAAAAACTTGCTCAGACCATATTTTTTTTTACTTTTTGGGATTTCAAGATTAAAGTGGTAAAACAAATGTAAATTTAGTTTAGAAAACAGAATAAAAATTAATTTGATCTTTTCGAAATCCCACCACTAAAAGGCTAAAAACGGAGTAACTTTAGTTTTACAAAAAGAAGTTCCAAATCTACTTAAGAAAGAATGGCAAGATTAACATAAATAATAATACAACAAATTAATATTTTACATTTGAAATATATTTTCCTTTTAAAATGATAAAAAGGATAAATTTCGATTTTATTTAGGCTATACCTATCACCGAATCAATGAGACGGGGGACTTTACAAATTTTTAAAAACGTGCAGTGAAAAAAACTGAGCACGTGTTTAACAATTTCTAAAAATTCTTCTTCTAGTGAAGTACACTGAAAAATAATTTTTGTAGCCCCCACTAAATGTTTTGTCAAAAGACATAAACAAATATTATATGGGGAGAGACAATAATTTTTTTTATTTCACCAAAAATATTTATTATTATTACACTCCTTCGTGAAGAAAACATCTATTTTATACTGCATAAATATTTTATGAGGCCTTTACAGTATATATATTTATATATATATAAGTATTGTAGCTACCTTAAGTTGTGTTTTCAGCGTGGAAGTGAAATACATAATATTTTATCAATGTTAAACATATTTACGAACACACTAGAGCGGGAAATAAGAAGCTCAAAAGTTGTACGAGAGAATCGAGGGATGGATCAATAGTTATTAGTAAACATATGAATTTCACAATAGTATTTTCAGTTAGTAACAGAGATAGTTCAAGAGCTCTAAATTGTGTTGTATAAATGCGATATGACGTAACTATGCCCAAGTAGTAACTTCAAAAGACAAAAAAAGTTTTAGAACTCGACAATCCTTCAAAATAATGTAAGCAGCATTTACAAAGTAAATGTTTTTTGAATGATAAAATAAAAACATTTTTATTACTCCAAAAAGTCTGTTTTAATACATAACTCCTTTACATTCCACAAAACCTTTTTGCAAAAACTTCTACAGTAAAACGAGTTCTTTTGGATACACTAATATTAATACGGCGATGTTTGAATATTTTTCTTAAAAAATTTCATAAAATATATTTTTTAAGAGGTGCCATCCCACTGCATGTCATTAAAAGATATTCTGGTAAAAGTTCAGTATGGTCTATACATTTCTGATTATCATGCATGCGGTTTTTACTTTAAACAACCCACATTTTTAATGCTGTGCTTAGCATAGATGCTTACAAACCTCAATCTCATCCCAACAAAAGTCTTGTCGAAACAAGAAATTAATAAGGTTTACTTTTTAAGAATATCTGATCGCCAGAAACAGACAATAGATGCGCGAATGTGTTTTACAAGACAGAACAGCCAGCGCCATTGCTGCTATAGTGCCCGGAAAGACGTCGCAAGTGCCCTCAGCAAGAAGTGTAGGAAGGTTTCAAATTTTTTATATATATATATATATATATAAAAGGGTTGGCCGGGGACGGCGCAAAGAGAAGGAAAAAAAAAAGAGCAAAAGGAGCGAGCAAGGAAATATTGAGGATTGAAATGGGCAAGAAGATTGATACGCAATTCCAAATTCCCATTACCCATCCCCCTGGTGCTCGAGAAGGGCTGCCGTACCTTCCTGAGAGGAGAGAGAGCAGGAGAGAGTCGACTCTCTCTCTTTCTCTCTCCAGAAAATTGCACTTCCAAGGCCTTTTCTTCCACATCCCCACACCCTCCACTCCTTCCTTTCCTCTTATTTTTTTCCTCCCCTTTTCCTGCAGCAGGCTGTGTGCCGAGGAGAAAGTCGATTAAACCTCCTCCCTGGCTTAACCCTGGACTTCTTTTTTTCCCTTCTCTCCTCTCTCCATCTCTCTCTCTCTCTCTCTCTCTCGCTCTCCCAAACTTTACTTTCATGGAGGCACTAGCTTTTTATTTCCTTCTTTTGCACTTTTCTTTCGGTTTCGGAAAATTATTTCACGGAGCTTTTCTTCCCGCTTCCGTGGCCGTTCCTGCGATTTTAATAGTAATTAAACATTTGTCTTTATTCACATTATAACTGTAACAAAGTTTGCTTTCTAGAATGGAAATGAGTCCGAATTTCGCTGTGATAAAAATGCTTGAATAATTTCCTATTCTAATGAGTATTAAATTTCGTGACAAAGTTATAAACTATATGTATCTTTAAGAAATAATATTGGTATTTAATTCAACAAAATGATAATTTTTTAAAATTAAAATAAAATAAAGTTTTTACTGTTTGAGTTAAAGTATTTAATCTGTGAATTATTTTGATGTTATTCTCATTCGTTAAGGGGAAAATGCTAGTAAACATAAAGATTATACTAACAAAAATTGGATTGGAATTTTGTATTTATAGGTAATATTTATTATGTTGCGAATATATCCCCTGTAAATATGAACGAATTTTAAGATTTGGAAGTGATGGCTTCAATATTGATGACAAAGGTTTATGATCACACGCCTATTTAATATAAAATTACCATAGTTTCAAATTTTTTTTATCATTTCATGAATATTTTGTAAACAGTGCAGATCATGATATATCTCTCTACCCAAATAGCATTTCGATATTATATTTACTTTTTAAGAGACAAGTTTAATTTACAATGCTTGTTATAAAAATCTATTTTTAAGTATAAACTATTCTGTAATTACTAAAACATTTGGTTGGATCTAGTATCAAACATTTCCAGTATTTTTAGCTGTGTAAAATCATTTTGAATGAATAAAAAATAAAAAATAAATGTTTTTCATAAAAAATAATTGTTTAACATTTATACATCAAGCTATTGAATGGTGCCCAAACGTTCTTGATACCTCACTCGACAATATTTCAATTTCTATTTAATCATGCAAATACACTTAATTGTTTCTTCCATATATTTTTCAAAATTTAAAATAAAATTATCAAAATTCTTTTTAAAGTTTTTTTAAATGATCTTACACATCACACAATACTGGGAAAAAATTAATACTAATTTAACCAAATAATTTTATATTAACAATATATGTTATAATTAAAAATGCAAGTTTTTATAATACGAATAGTAAATTAAATTTTTTTTTTTTGAAAACGAAGTATTGTATGGGAATGTATTTTGAGTAGACATATCTATATCTTACGGTCTGCACTGTCCACAAAATCTTCATGAAATTATAACTAAAAAAAATCAAAAACTATGTCATTTTAAATTAAATAAGCTTGTGGTCATAAACTTTGGTTGGGTATTGAAATTAAAGGCCTACAAATAAAAATCCTCCATATTAACTAAGTACACCGTGGATTGTATTCACTTCATATTGTGACTTTATATCGGAATAAAATATAAAAAATAGTTATCTTTTTAAAGTCAGGCATAATTTTACCTCATACGTTACAGGTGCTCGAATATTATGCAGTGGAATACAATTTTTGGGGCAGCATTCGCACAAAAATATTTTTAAATGGCAATTTTCTCGAGAAAAAAAAATGGATAAAACAAACTAGAATGAAAATTATCTCTCGAAATGGGTTTCAAAAATAGCACTCCTTCGGTCGTTCCATTCGGCATTTCGGGAGCCACTTTGGAAACGCGTTAATCCTCGTTACGGGGCGCGTTTTAAGCCGGATTACCAGCGGCGGAGGGGCGGTCGTATATTCGGGGCTTAAGCGTCGCTTTTCAGCAGCCCGTTCCGGGGATTAAGGGGTGGGTGGGTGGTTGGTAGGGGGAGGGTGGCTGGCGGAGTGTTGAGATGGGAAATATGAAGGCCCATCCACGCAGGAGAGGGAAACGTTGTGCGTCCTCCCCTGGTCCAGGACTTTTTTCTCTCCCCCCCTTTCTCTCACTCGCTCATCCGGATCCACTCCTCTTCCACCAAACCCCCTTCCTTTCCACCACACCACGGCGTCTCCACCCCCCTCTTCCCGGGCGCCGCGACGCCAGCGAGTAAAATTTGCATAACATTCATATGAAGCAGGCTAAAGCCGCGGGGAGGGAAGTCATTGCCGCGCGAGGTGGCACGCCTGTGGATGGGCCGCCTGAACTGCTGCGCGCTTATCCCGCTCCTTCCCCCCTCCTTTCTCCTGCCCCCTACCTTCAGGGGGGCTCGTGGGGGGCACACTCGCAACAAGACTCGCCCAGAACTTCCCCACCGCCCCCACCGCACGACAGGTTCCCACCTCGAGGGACGCCCTCCCGCCGACACCAGGCGCCATCCGACGGCACAAGAACAGTCCTTTTTATTGAAACTGTTCAACACCGTATTTATTTATTTTTTTTTCTAAAGGGATCACAAACTATTCACGTAAATTTACAGACGTTCTTAATTTTGTACAGTTGCACGAAAACAACTTTACCACTATAAATTACTGTTCGCAGAAGTAGGTACTGGGTTCGTATTCTTACCCGGGCATTAATGTTTTATGTTGTCCCAGTGCCTCCAATAGTCAATGTGATTTGTAAACATTTCCCTGAATAGCTTCCTATTATTTACTGCGCACATTGATAAGAACATTTAAACGAAATGACGTGTAATTATTGTATATTCGATGAACTTTTCCATGGTTTAAATAAAATATGATTTAATGAAAAAAATTGAAATTAAAATATAAAATTATGCGCCAATTTTTGTTATACATACCCAGTATTTTCTCGAAAAACATTTTCATGCACAAAAATAACCTTAGCCATAGTATCACCAACTATTTCTTACCAACTGGTTTACAAATAAATATTTTTTAAAAGTACAGAAAATGTTTTATTTTCTGTGTACTTATAATGAAACTCATTTTTAGTGCGGGGAATTATAGTGGCCTTAGAAAGGCACCAGTCGAGTGATCGATGGAGTTAGTGATCGTCTCGGAAGACAGGTAGTCAGATCCGCGGAAGAGAACCTGCGTTGATACCGCCAAAACTAAAAATTGGTTTTGGTAATGGTGCAAAACTTGGGATGGTGTAACGTGACAGGTAGAACAATTCAAGTGGCGCATCAACTAAGGAGTTCCACGGGATGATGCGGTCTGTCTGACCTGTGCTCCCAGCTAGGAATGGAATGTTTGAATGTTATCAGAGGATATCAAAAGCGACCAGTTTTATAATTTGAGACGATCCAACTGGAATAATTGTTCAGAAATATACAACGCAACTCGAGATAAAGGCGTTTACGATAGCGATGGCTGTGGATTATTAATTATATTAGCTTGTGCCTAAAAATACTCATCTCAATAAGAAAATGATAGTACAACTTCTGTGTTTTTAACTCTGATGGCAGGAATGATGACGAGACACAAGCTAATCCTACTAATATTATAAAAGCGAAAGTCTATGTGTATGTTTGTTAGTTCTTTACGCCCGAACCGCTGAACGGATTTAGATGATATTTGGCATAAAGCTAGTTCATAACCTGGATTGACACAGAGGCGACATATTACTATGATATTCCATCCCTAATGAAGTGAAAAAGGGGTAGTTTCATTGTTATAAGAAAAAATCATAGGTCATAGACTTATACAAACAGTGAGTGTGTGTCAGCTATTTATGTACGCCACAAGGTCATGCAGTAAGATCTGGCAACTTCCTTTATGAGATCCGTCCGCTTAGTGGAGCTCGCAGCGTCTAGCGAACTAACTGTGCTAATAACAGTTCAGTTCTAAACTTCTTCAATATATGGCGTTGCCTTCAATTTTAAACGCACTATCCTTTGGGTCGTCCGTCACGTCTAGAATTTTCTTTCGTTTGTACCGTATGCGTTCCTATACCATGCATCCGATTGCGATGGAATTTCGGTGAGTTATATGCACATGCTCGCGAAGGTTTCTGAGTTATACAACTATTCTACAATTTGTGGTGCACGAATCGTTTTAACAAATGTGTGTATTTCACGGCAGTTTGTTTTCGTTGTATGAATGTGCACACATGGCACAATTGAATTAGATTAAATATAAAAGAGAAACATAGAGATTAAGTGATAAATATAAAGTAAGCTAGAGATAGATAGAGAGATATAGGGAGATAGAGCGAGATATAGAGAATAATTGGAGTTAGATAAATAGATATATAGATATATAGAATTATATGTAGGCATATATAGAAAGATGTAGAGATTGGTATATAGAGGAGAGAGATAGTGGAGACATAGATTAATATATTTAGAGATAGATAAATAGATAGATATAGATATGTAGATTTAGATAGAGATAAATATATAGAGAGAGATAGGGATAGATGCTTTGTATATGTTTACTCATTTCAAACAAATTAAAAACAATAATAAATGAGGTATTGCAATGCATGCCGAACATTAGCTAAATCATGGAATCGTTTCAATATCAGTAATCTTTTATTTCTCCATTTTTCCGTAGTAATTTAAAGAGTTGAGATTAAATAACGATAATCCCTTTATAGATTTATAGAAATAAATAACTATACAATGACAGAACAACGCCTGCCACGTTCTGCTAGTGATAGAAATTTTATTTTGCACAATTGACATTCAAATTAAGAAAACAATTACTGTCTACATCTGATTTCGTAAAATGTCCCCTTCATCCTGTGTAGAGCCCGGAAAACGCCCGGTACTGCAGCTAGTTTTAATTATGAATTTAATTTAACCCTCGAACAGACGCCTTTCCCATTATCTTATTTTCGTTAAATATTTTTATCATTATAAAAAGAATATGCTATGTAGGCCTATGGCTTATTCCATACAAAACATGGAAATAATAAAACTTTTCCTGGCCTTTCAAGGGGGGTAGGGTGTTGTTTCTTGTCGCCTGAGGCATCTGAAAGAGCAATGTTATTTAACCATTTTAAAATCTAACACTGTAAATGACACTGGTGAATTAGGTGATACCTATAGGATTTTCCTCCAGAAAAAAATAATCCCATGATTTTATTTTTTCAACAGTTATTATATATATATATATATAATATGTTTATACATAGTTGTGGTTGTGTAAACCGCATGAATATGTTTTTCCACCCAGGAATATCTATTCGTAACTTTAAAAGTTAACATAAATCACTTACTACGTTTTAACCACTTTCTAAGTGAAAGATAATTTTTGCTATGTCTGAAAATAACATAAACATCGATCAAATTTCTTGTAATATTAAATATTAAATTTTTTCTAGAAAATTCGGAAAATATACTATGTTTAAATAGACTTCGCACCGCATACATTAATTTTTTTGTCCACAACATATTTTTTTCGATATATTTTTTGTGGTGACAAAAAATAATTCGTTGGTATTACAAATTGGCTTGTTATTGAGTGAAAGGTCTGGTGCCACAAATACATAATTTTGCGAGGACTACAAAATTATTTTGAAGTTACAAGAAAATATTTGGACTATTCTTTACGGACAAACAATTTTTTTGTCAGTTTAAAATAATTCACCCATCTTGATGGACGCAAAGACGAAGTTTTTAATTTCGAAAAAAAAATATTTTCCGCCTAGAATTCTCAATATCTCTTCACATTACCTAACCACATAAGATCCAACCAAAACTAAATTATTTTTCCAGAAAGAAAATCACAATGCTGGTGAAAACAGTTTGTAATCATTCATTTTCATAATTCAGTGTTAGCTAAATATAATTACAGAATATGTAATACGCTATAAATTACAAAAATTAATAACTTTATTTTATAAATTATATATACCACTTTAACTTTGAAAGATAAAAGAAAAATTATTTACTTGACAGTAAAAAATATTATGTCGATAAAATATTAAATATAAATTAAGGTAGTGATTATTAGAGATGTAAACTGTAAATTACTGCAGCCGATGTCTTGAATGCACACTTCTTCACTTTGTCATCGAACGGATATGCCTTTCCATATAGGTACCTATACAGTCCAACCACAAGTTAAAACTTTTTCCTACGTCGATTTTAAGTATTCTCTTGTAGCCATTTTTTCATTGTTAATAAACTCTTCGTGTGTTGTATTGACAAAATATTTATCAGTGATTTAAGTTATGCACACATCATTCCTGTCGCAAACTTGTTTATATGAACTGAGTTTTATTTCGTACAAATATTAACAGTTTATGAAAAAATTATCGAAAAAAAACTGATTGATAACAACCTGTACTTAAACATGCGTTATAACTTGAACACGCCCATAATTTCAAAGAATTAAAAAAGGAATTAATATTAATTAAAATTGTGTAAAATCTTTGGTATGAAAATTAAAACATATTTATGTTTTTACCGTTGCTAAATTACAATTTTGGAAGCAATATTGTCTGTGTACGTTTTTAATAACGTCTTCACGCTAATATATTTTGTTTCTGAAAATATTTTCCTTTTATTGTAAGACGCCGAGGATGTTAATTCTGACTAAATAACACGGTGTTATATATTTTCGAACCGTTTATAACACAAACAGCATTTTCAATTAGCATGGTGTGATTGGCTGCTGCCTCGGCGGCGAGGCACGACGTTCAAAAATTCAAACAACTTGATTGTTTGAATGTTTTGAGCGTCCGGTCCATTGCATTATGGGAATTGGAATTTTTAGGAGAGCTAGGGTCCAGATACAGTAAGAAAAATCGTCACCTGTGTCAGGTGGGGCTTCACCTGACACTAAATAAGTGAAAGCGTTGCTGCGACACATACATTAACGTGCAAACGACATTGTGTTGCTAGGTAAATATTTTGAATATTTGTGTGACTTGATTTACCTGTGCGGCAAAATTTCATGAGTTATTATATGGTCCATATCAGCAGCATAACAAGGAAGGCCTTCTTGAAATGTCGTTGGGCTCCTCTGTATAACAAAATTTAGTAATGCCACCGGTATTCTGTTATTATACCCTTTGCTTAGTAATTTGCTCCTACGTACATGTTTTGACACTAACTATATATCGTTATACCTGCCTAAATACTATAAAACAGTCACATGAAATTATTATACAATCGAGTATTACAGGTTCAGATGTCCGAGTTATAAGATTTAATAACAATAGGGGCCAGTGGACAGTTCCCCGACCTCGTCATAACCCCGACCGTTTCCCCTGCACTGCTTAGACCTCCCTCCACGAGACATCCTGCCAGCCCTTGGTCCGCCCCGCAGAAGGGGTGGGACCCCCCGCGCGACGGCATAGACTCGTAAAATGGCGGGCAGCGAAATGTTTAAACCACGGTCTAAGAAGGGGAGGTCTGGACACACGCCAGATAAAAGTGACTACTTACTGTCTCCATAGTTCGTTCGACGTCCGCTATTCAACTCTAGCGCTAGGTGTCTTGCGGTGGAAATATATCACTAGACGTTATGATGAATTTGTCAATTCTCTTGAAAAACAAACAAGAGATAAATAATACATATACGATACAACGATAGTTTAAAATCCAGAGGTGTAAAAGTAACAAAAAAGAACGTACCCATAATTATTCGTTACTATAACAATTAGTACTCGTTACTTTCGTATCGTTTCGGTAGTCGTTACTTCTGATACCGCATAACATGCTATGTTATGTTACAGCAACGAATCGTATTGTGTACGCGTACAGTATGACGTCGCGTAAATAATAATAACTCGAATATTAACAGTTAACAATATTTGATAACTAACAGTTTTTGTTAACCAAGAAACAATTAAATCTCATAAGAGCGGCTTTATTATATTATCTCTTTTAAGATAAGAACAAAACAACGTGAAAATACGCGATGATAAAAAACAAAAACATACATACCTATTTCTAATTTGTAAAAAAATCTTTCTTACGTTGTTTCTGTTCCAATCTGAAACTTTGTCTACACACACAATACCTATAATAAACAGTAAAAAACTTGGACGTTCTTTGTAACGTACGTTTTAAAATTCATCGAAAAATATTAATAATAATGACACTATATTTTAACATTTAAATTTAAAGAGTGAATCAAAGTGAATAACTTGGCTGATTTACGTAATAGGTATTTGAATAACAAATACCAAACCTGCATTTACAATACATTATTTACTACACAAATAAGTGACATCGTCAGGTATTGTAATGTAAATTACACACGGCGATTACTCCTAAACTAGTTGGAATTTCGTATCTCCGCCTTTTGAAATAACAAAGGAAAGTTTAGAGCACCGAAAAAAATTATTTTGGGATTTTTATTATTTTTTTAAAGGAAGAGACCGCACTCGTTTTGCAAATTTTGTATTTTAATAAATAATGGTGTATTGTCAAACTACTTACAAACAGGTATTATCAGGGGTTTGCTGGTCATTAATAAAATTCATCATACATTCCATTTTTAAAAAAAATTGGGCCTATACAAAAATAAGTAGGTATTCTTTAGACTACATTCATACAAATAATACAATTTAACTTACTATTCCAATGACGTTTCCGAACTGATCTTTGTGATCGTTTTTTGTGAGAATGTCGTCTTCCACAAAATGTTTTTCGCATACATAATGGGATCTTTTAAGGACAAACTTGTCTCGTGGAATTGCTTTCTGCCACAATTGCCTAACATTGTCATCATTGGGAACTCGGAATATCGCAACTTTCTCGTCCGACTTTGCCTGATAATTTGTTTTGCATCCAGGTGCAACACAATGGTTAGGCATTTTCACAATTACAATAATACACACTTATTCTCTGTACTAACAATCAATGCTTCTTGCTCACAATGAAGTTCCCGTCTGCCTGTCAATGCTTATGTAGAAACAATACTAGGTACGTAACCTAATTTAAGTACCTCATTTATGAAATAATTCCCAAACTTATGAAACAAAAACACATCAAATTTAATACAGTATCGATATCTGGAGATTAATGCATTTCTAGCATTTAAATGAAAATTTAAATGATTATTATGTTGAGTTGTTCATAACAACAAAGCTTAAAATACCACCGCAGAACAACCAGCGCTACACGTCAGATGGTGGAGCGGAGCGGAACTACGGAGACATTAGGTGTGCCACTTTTGCATGCTGGCCAGGCTGGGGAGTGTCCAGACCTCCCCTTCTTAGACCGTGGTTTAAACCAATAGAAAAACTTAAGGAAATTTTTATGTGGCCCTTTTTCTTAACTGTAAATAACGGAAATAGTGCTCATTTTCGTAATGAAAGTATCCGGGGACCACAAGGCAGATGGAGGTAGCAGGAACGTTTGCTTGCTATGATCGTTCCCGCAAGACCATTTTTTTTTTCTCCAGCAGAGGAGCCGAACCAACAGAAGTATCCGGCGCTTAGAAACTGCATGGACGTATACTGCTTGATCGTGCCTACGAGACTTCATTGGTGAAACAATTTACGTTTGATATATTTTAAATATTTTAAAATTAAAATATCAATCCACCACACTAGCAGTTTATATATATATATATATATATATATATATATATATATATAACGTATGTGTATGATAAAAGGCTAAGGGCCAATTGAACCACAGTCGTTAAACAATGTTTTATTAACGACTGTTAAATGATACCTCTCCGTTTTAAACAACGGTTAAGCTTTTTCATTTCACCACACTTTTCTTGTGTTTAACTTTCCTCAGGTAGATAAAATGGTTTATCGTTATTAAGGTTCGTTAGAAACTCAATTACAAGGCAGTGGCCATTCTTTTTTGTTTGTATTGAGTTCATAAGAAGCTTTAATTTGCAAATAAAATGTTATAGTTCAGAACAAAACTAGATTATTTTAATTTTGTAAACTTACGTTTTATTATTTGCAATTATGTATGTTCATAATAACTTAAGTTTGACAATATCATTGGAGCTGAAATTAGTGACGACTCAGCTGACTATTGTTTGTTACAATAATATTCACTGGAAATGTTTGGCATGGACAGTAAATTTAAGCATGACTTATTTAGTCTAAATATTACATGAACAAGACTTCAAAATGTTATAACAACTGTAAGTAAATAAATTTGTAACATTCGAGGTGTCAAGCGTGGCCCAAATTTTCCTTACAATATCTGAGATGACCAAGCTTCGCTCAGAAGAATCTTATTAAATGAATAGCTAATAACTCGCGTCTTCGCTCATGCAATTTTAAGAGTGTTGCTAAAATCTTACAATTTAAAAAAGTGTATATATTATTAATTCCCAATATTTGGACTAAATAAACAGACGCAATAAATCGTCAGGTGCATAAAAATATATTTTGTAAAATAACCAATTTCGAAGTAGTTATGGGTATGCTATTTTTAATTTTTAGTAAAGATTAGGTATCGGATTTGAAAACTTATTTTTTAGACTGATCGAGGATATAGTTTACCTTGATGAAATTACACTCCCTGTCATTTCATTAGGTAGTCAATTAAAAATTATATATATTAAACTTACATCTATACTATTTCAATTAAGTTTACGAATCTTTTACAATGCCACATTCATTTTCTATGGTTGGACCTAAGCTTAGAATAATCAAGGGATCTGACAATTAGACAAATACATCCCGTTTTTAACAATATTTGATGCAATCGCATCTTTCTTTTAAAAGTTTATTATCGAACTTATTAGTTGAATCTAATTTTTTTTTGTTATTAACTAAGCAGTAAGTATATCCAAATTGTTACCAATATCTTCTTTTCCCACTAGGATACTGATGTAAATATTAAGAATTAAGTAAATGTAGCAATATTGGTTAACCAGAAAAAAAAACCAAACCCAGCTTATTTATTAGATTAAATAAATTTATTACTTTTTTAAAATAATATTAACCTCTGTTAAGACTGACAAGTGATAATATGGAGAATGTTGAATAACTTAGGTAGCTTAAGGTATGGTCATTTATAATTTCCTTAAGCACAAATTTGTGGGATTTGTTCATAATATATTTTTTTAATATTAAAACAGTAATTGAAATATTTAACCTCTTAAAAAATTAACTTCTGTAATTTGTAGAAAAGAGTTGATAGCTTTTGCATGCTTGTAAATCCTACCACATAACTTACATTCCGCTTCATTAGCTTTAGGGATACGACTTTTATAATAAAAATAAATTCAAATGGTTTTTCACCCCTTTTGTGGTAGAATGTGGGAAAATGATAAACGTTAAAACCGATATTAAATCATAATAACTCATTTGAAAGTTATTCTTGCTCAGTTTTTAACAACATCGTAATTTGCTTGAATATATGATTTAGTAGACTACTATTAAAACTAACAACTAACGTGCCCCGTTTCACGCACTGCCTTTGAGGTCGAATATCTAAAAATGTTTAAAGTATTACAGATAATAATTTAATAAAGTAATTCATGTGAAGTTGCTTACAGCCAGCTGTATTTGCTATGGAGATATGAATTTTTCTATATTATAAACATAACTTACTCCCTATTCGCACCATTAAAAATGAAGGCAAAAAAACTAAAGAAAAAATCATATGCTTCGTGCTTACCTTTATGTGCTTGTTGTTGATTCTTAATTTCTAATTCTTATAGGTATTTATTAATTTCAGAAGTATTAATTTTTGTCTTTACATGAAACGTCGCCCCTTCCACGTAAGGACGGAATCATACAAATAAGTAAAATAATAATTTTTAATTATTATCTTACCATTTTATTTACATCTTACTTAGTTACCGAAATTTTATGTTTAAAAACATACTACCTCATTTTCCACGTCATTACAAGATGTATTTTAATAAACGACCAAAAGTAATACGTAACTTCAGATGCCATTTTTTTTAGTATCTTACGTCTATTTCTTATTCAATAGGAAGCTTTTTTTTTATTTAAAACATTCCTATCCTTTTATCAAACTTAGAGTTTGAATTGCGCAAAATGGTAATGTTGAGTTTGGTGGTTTTTGTAAGATGATTATTATTCGTTCCCAATTTTTTATTTTGATTGATTAAGTTTTAAGTTAAAATCATTTTTATCCAGCAGATACACATTCCACTTCTAATGCCAGAACAGATTGGTCAGCCAGTATGATTTCATGGCAGCCATCTTGAATCTACCAACTTGTTTTCGTCTGCAAGAGGTTGCAGCCACAATATAAATTAAAATTTTACCCATATCATTGCTTGAATAAACTTTCATCGCAAGTAAAACCATTTCAGCGATAGTACGAGTTCAGCTATGTTTGGACGTGTGCGCTATCAGAATTCTTTATAAATGACTCAAAATTCATAACAATTTCCATATTTCGAGGGAAAAATTTCCGTTTCAAGAGAAAATTTCCTGCTTATTAATAAAAAAAACTAAAAATTCTAAAATCTAAAAACTAAAAAGGTTTTTCTATTTGAAAGAACCTTATTTCCTAAACATGGCTTAAAACTCATGAAAGCAAGCTACTCTGAGCTGCCTCGACATGGACTGTAAGATTGAAATTCTTTAATTTTGACCAAAAACTTCGGGGAAAAGACCAAAAATCATCAAAAAATTCGCTTGTTATTTTACTGATTAATTCGAGTGATTCCTGCACGTATTCGATCCTTGCCTTATTCGCAAATGGTAGTATCAGGGGAAAAAACATCTAATAAAAAACAAAAAAAAATCCTAAGGTATATATTCATCATACACCAACCACCAGTAAGGCGCATATAATTTTAGGTTAAAATATATTTCTCTATTTAAACTTAATATTGAATTACAATGTTCAAGGGAAAATGCAACAAAATTACAAATAAGAAAATTTATTACATAATTTCCACAAGTACAAACAAGGATTACTAGCATTTATCTAACTCTTCAGTCTTCTTGGAAGGCGGGTCAAGTTCTTTGCATGCACTGACATGTATTTTCAAGGCAGTTCTACATGACAGTCGATTAAGAAGCAACGTAGAATCAGTGGCCAGTCACATACATTTGGTTGTTTAGGAACGTCTGATAGGTTTACCAGACACGTGAATTTAGTCGGGGTTTGGGGTTGGATGAGCTTTGCATTCTCAGTAATGTTGGAACAACCAGGTATCTTTCCCATTCCCAGCAAAGCAGGTCAAAATATGTAAGGAATGGGGATGGGGTGAAAGGCATCGTCTTGTCCCGCAGGGTACTTAGCAACGATAACGGATTGAAGGCGCACCTGCATCTGGCTGAGGTTTTTGTCTTCTGCGACAAGCTGCTTCCGGCTCAACTTATTACACACAAGACATAGTGGCAGCAAATAATCCTGTCTGACTGGAAGCTACAACAATGCTGTCTGGAGTATAGAAGTTATCAGAGATTTCACTCCCAGGCTAAATATAATTTCTTCTCTTTTCCTGAAATTAGGCACCAATGATCCTCACACTACCAACCACACAGCGTAAAAACAAAGAAATTTAGTTTTGTCTGGAATGATATAAGGATCTAGAGTATTTATAATTATTCGGGTCCAGTTTTTATGGCTCGTTAGTAAATTTCATACTTTTTAATAAAATATCATCTACTTTGTATTTACGTATGTTGATAAACATGACATAAATGTGAAGTATTTTTAAAGATTATTTTAGAGACGGGAGGTGGCGTTCGTTGGTGGTATAAAACTATATTAGCTCGTAAAATCGCGATATCAATTTACACATATGGCCATATAACAGTGCCTTCTTTCATTGGCGTATGTAAATAATACTTTCTAGTATGAACGATTGAATAAAGTCACGTAGAACTGTTAGAACTCTAAATATGATCAATTTATTCTTAATTTTCTCCTAATAAGACATGGATCTGGCTGAAAATATAATAGCCTACTTTTAATAATGACCAATTTTAACTGAATATATGCAAAGATCACTATGAGTACAACTTTTTTTTTTCATAAAATAAATGAATTTCTTGTAAATTTGAAAAGTGTTCATATAACAGCAGACGAACAATATAACAATAATTCAACATGAATTTGGGATTGGATTTATGTTTTTCTAGTTTTTATGTAGCCAATATTTTGATAGCGCATATACATATCGATGCAAAACGCCCACAAAAAATAGTACTGTATGCCAAAAGTTGAAGTGAACGGTTCCTTCTCATAGTTGTAATTTTATAGTAAAGTATAACCTTATAGCCTAGCCGCTTTTATAACGTTGCCCAAAATCTTCCAAGAGGGTTTGAAGGCGATTACAAAGCACATTAAATGACTAATAACTATAATATTTTGTAAGAGAAAGACGGGACTTTATATGTTTTAAGTTGTGATATGGTATGGTATTCGCTTTTCGTGGTAAAATCGCAATATAAAGTGGTTTTACTTAAACCTATATTATTTATTATTATTTTTAATTGTATACGGAAATGAACACTAATTACAAACACGGTTATAGGGTAGCTCACGCAGCTCTGTACCAAAATATTTAAAAACACAACAATTTAAGTGTGGCTGAGCACCAGAGAAACATAGAAATAATATTTATTTTAACAGAAAAATATTTTTAATATAACATGCAGCTTCTATTGCAACATGTTGCGTTTAAAATAATGGAGAGAAAAAGTTATTTTGAAAAGCTAACTCACCATCTTTTTTGTGTGTTGTATGACCTCAATATACAATTAATCGTAAGCTTCTAAATAAAAACTGTTAACTAATTTGTTACTTAAATTTACAATTTTAGGTGAAAATAATAAATTAACTAGTATGTATTTTTGATAGTGAAAAATTGAAAAGGAATTTTTACAAAAATTATCCGATTTTTAAATATCCTACGGTTGTCACGAATATTGTTTTTTTATAACGACAGTAATCTACAGTAATTTAGAGGTATTTTCTATAAGTGTAAACATTGTAGTCATGCCGTATTAATTCAATGTATGACATGCTTTGTACGTAATCTTAATACAAAACAGTTATTTGTGGATCTCATTAATAATTTTGCACTGAATCTAAGCCAAGCTACACATTTCATTCGAACATGCTAGTGTACATACACCGGCCGGTGTTGCCAGTGAAGCTGCACTGCATTTTGCTACGCTGGCTAAGCGTCTAATGTTTGAAAGAAACGTAGCGGAAATTAACGTATTTGTACAAAATAAAATCTGTTGCGATCGTGCGTTTTTTAAACTAAGTTTCATTTTAATGTTCAGCAATAACCATAAAGTATTATCCTAAGAAAGAACAGCAGCGGAAGACTTGCGCAACACTGAAAATAAAGTGTCGGTGGGACGTTGCGGAGTGAAACTGTAATTTTAGGTACCAAGTAATAATTCTACTAGAAACCAAATTACTATAACCATATAATATGTAAAAAAAAAAATTCCATCATGAATATATATTTTTTTTCATTTGGAAAGAGTTCAGAACAAAAACTATAGCTGAATACATAGAGGAAGCCGGGGCACATTCCAACAAAAATTAGTTATATATTTTTTCTGGTTTTGTATTATGAATATTTAAAAAATATAACATCCTATGAATACTATGATTTTTTACCCACAGTATTCAATATAATATAATGATTGCAAAATAATATTTATCAATGACATAATCTATTTAAAAAGCACTTGCACATGTTGCAATTTGCCCCAAATGCGGGGCATATTGCACCATTGGAAGGGCCACATTGAAACATTATCTAATTCGGAATTTCCAGATTCTAAATCGTCTGTGTCATTATCTGCACAGTCAATAAACACATAAAAAGGATTGTTTTTAGCACAGGACCAATGTGACCACATTTTGCACCTTAAACATCGTAGGGGAGGGTGTTGTACCTTGGACCATTTATCATAAAAATCGAAATTATCGAGTTATAAATAAGACATTTTCTGTTTTCTTGGACGCAATTAACTCTTCAATGTGTTTTCGTTGTATCTTCATTGGTATAAACCCACGATCTGTGCACAATTTATTTCCAGAAACAAAACAATAACATGTTGCATAGTGGACCATGGTACACGATGCTCGTGTACCTTGGGACAACCATCCTGTACCTTGGGCCACATTAATAAAGTTATAAGAAGCCAAGCCTATGTAATGCAATATATTATAACTATAATTAATAATCATTATTTCATATACTGTAGCAAAAAACAATACAAAAAACACAAATAAAACATTTTACAAACATAGTGTACCTTAAAGGTAAAACAAATTGCATTCAAAACAAAGTATTGCTTTCATTGTTAGTTAATTCAAAGGCACACATCCATAGAAGTAATGTAAATAATGTCACAACATATACAATGAAAAAATTCGGACAAGTATCCTTTAGGTTACCTTAAACAATGGTAAAAAAAAAATGGTTTTAAAAATTAGTTTGTAAAGCTATTATTTATATGACTAGGCCCTACTCTTAATCAAACAATGATAGACCTACAATAATTAGCCAATTAATAGGTTATTAGGTTTTAACGTGAAACACAGTAATCACAACTGTATGTTTTCCAGTCGTTGCCTTCTACCCCAGCGCACAGGAAATGAGTCCAGCGACCACATTTAATGCATATGCACCACTTTTCACCACTACAGTAAGCCTTCTTTGAATTCCTGCAGTAAGGCATTCTTCGTCAGAACGGTTCACAGTTGCTTTATTGGTAGATTGGCTTACGTGAAGCACAGTGTCTTCATCTTCACTTTCAGATGACAATGGATCCAGTAGTTTCAGCTTCTCCGCCATGTTTGGAGGTATCGATATCTTCTCAGAATGTTCGCTTTTAATGGCTGGCTTTGATTTAAGCACTTTACTTAAATAATTGGCAACTTTAAAAGAACTTCTGTGTTTTTCCTTTGAAGTTTGTTTTTTCCCTTGCTGTTTACCTTTATGTTGCTTTATAGCTTTTTTTTCTGGAGTGTCCGTAGCTATCATCGTATTTCTCGATCTTCTTCCTCTGTTTGAGATTTTCCTCCGTGCAGCCTTCAAATATGCCTGGATGTCTTCAGGGGTGACCATTTTCTTTTCTTCTCTTGTCGTGTCAGGTGTAACACAGTGAACAGGAAATATTCCCGATTTTGTAAATCCGGATAAAATGTTATTTGGTGTAAATGCTTTTGGATAAGCCACCCCCAAGGCCTCTGCTACTGTATAAATGTCAAATGTTTTCCCCTTGTTATACAGCCTGATTGTAATAGGTCTTCAGTGGGCTATATACAGATATGTCCAAGGCTGAAGCTTGTGAGATGTGTGTGGGGGAAATGTTACCATTGTTAGGATGCTGCAACCCCACACACGAGTATTTCTTCGCCATTGATGGTAATCTCTTGTACCATGGACCACTGGTCCAAGGTACAAGATGCATTTGTGGCCCAAGGTACATGACGATGTATTTTTTAACACTAATGGCTGCTGACAGTTTAAAACACGACAGAAAGATAAATGCTTATCATTTTTCACTCACCAAATAACAAACTATCCAGTAGTGGTACACAACACAATGTTTATACAGGTAGTTTAAATAAAAAACACATTCAACGGGAAACGAAAAAATTTACTTCACACAACTTAAAACAACTTTTTACTGCAGTACGCGCGATTCTTGTGCTAGCGCATCTATACTCAACCTGACGGGTGAAATCGTCACTAAGAACGACACACTTAATCCAGACATCGCTAGGTTGCAGCACAAGCACAATAATCAAACTGGCCCAAGGTACACCATGGTCAAGGTACAACACTCTCCCCTACTCATTCTTCATTATTCTTATATATTTTTCCACAGTTCAGACAGTGAGTGTGTTGTGATGGTTCTCCGAAGAATCATCACTGAATTCAAGTTTCCTTTTGATTCTTGTTTTCTTCTTAGATATTTTTATGGGCAGGTTTTACTTTTTTGTTTGTTTTCTTCTTACTCTCTCTTGCGGCTTTTTCCATTTCCAGCAATGTTTTCTATGGTGTATCTGTGAGAATTGCACATTTCCTTTTTTTCCTATTTCGACTGCATTCTTGCCGTGGCCCTGCTTTAGGATACGGGCGAACAGCTTGAGGTGAAAATATTAACGTTAAATCTCCAGGGTCTGATATTTGGACAGCGCTGGGCCCAGGGACAATATCTAGTTGGTAATCACTGCCCGAAAACACTTCATTCACTTCCTTTATTTGACTTATATTTTTTTGTATGCCTTCCTCGGGCAGAGTATGATCTGTTACAAAAGAAGCTGCAAAATCGCTGTCTTGAAACTTATCACCATTCAGTGGGAAAATGCCTGCAGCTGAAAATCCTGAAGTAATATTACAAGGTGTGAATGGTGTCATGAATGCTTCTTTAATCATACTTGGCAAGTCGTAGATATAAAGTGTTGTTCCTGGATTTATTTTTAGCTAGGAATCGACTCCCCTGCTACAGAGTTTCTTGAATGGTCCGTAAACACGAATGTCAAGGGGCTGGAGCCGGTGTGAACAGTGTGGTGGAAATGACAAGAGTACTACACCATTGTCTTTACACAAATCCAAAACTGTAAAACTAAGGTGAGAGGAATGGTTGTCTAATAAAAACAATAGAAGTGGATCGGCTTTGTCCGGTTTGGTTTAGGCAATAAAATGTTTCATAAATTGCACAAAACTGTCATCTGTCATCCATCCAGATCCTGTAGCAGCACCAATGCAACCAGCTGGTCCATCTCGTATGAAGTGGTCTTTGAATTTATTTCTTGGGAAGATAATCATAGGAGGAATAAAGGTTCCCTGTGCAATCACCGCTGCAGCAACAGTTACGAGTTCACCACGTTCTGCTGATGTGACTGTTCCCACTTGTTTGACTCCTTTTCCTGCGACAATTTTATTTGGTTTCAGCACAGTAGTTGCTCCAGTTTCATAACAGTTCCAAATTTTTGAAGGAAGTAGCCCTGATGGGTGACGTGAGTAAACATCACAGAGTTTCTTGTAAAATTCATTCATATAATGCTTGTTAAAACTTGTCATTTTGGCTTAGCTAGTTTCTTCCGGTTGTCTTATTAATAGCTCTGGATGTCTTTTCAAAAATCCACACAACCAGTCCACTCCTGCTGTTTCTTTTTATGCCCAAGATGGGGGCTTTTTTAGTCCATAGCAATATAGAGGAAAGAAATATTCCAGAAAATGAGTGGGTCTGTGCCACGTGTGCCACGTGTGCCACTTGTGTAATACAAATGGATGATGAAGAAAACTACATGGCATCACTGTCGAGGGAGTACAACACAACGCATCAAATTTGTGCAACTGTCTCAGACGATAGTGCTACGAAAACGCAGGTGGTCCTTGTCATCCAACTTCTGGAAGAGGTGAGTTCACTACGAGAAGTCATAAATGTAATGCAAATTGAGCTTAAATCTGTCTGACAAAGGTAAAGAAACTGCAGTAAGTCTTCCTTCTCCGTGCTTGTGATCGCAAGTGGTGCGTAAGCGGAAGTTCAGCAAGACAACTTTACCGTGTGATTTTTTCATTCGTGTATCAAATAAGTTTGATGCTCTGAACAACAGGGCAGAAGAGACTACAAAACAAGATCACACAGTCAAACGCGATTCAGTGAAACACAAAAAGTCAGGTAACATAGTTATCCTTGCTGCTAGTCATGGCAGAGGCATAGCTGGTGTGTTGAGTAATGTAATGCCTGAAAAATGTGTATTTGGTATGATTAAACCAGGTGCAAGTATACAAACCGTCCTGTAAAAAAGTGAAAACGTGAGTAAAAAACTTGATTCAGCTGTAACCATTGGTGGATCCAATGATGTTTCAAAAATGAAGGTGATAAAGTGATTAATGTGCTAAAGCAAAAAAAAAACTTTTTAGTGAAACAAATGTGATTGCTACAGAACTACTACACTCCCCCCCCCCCCCCCCCCCCCCGTCAAGATCAACCAACTTGGTCGTGTGTTAATGTAGCCGTAAAGGACACAAATAGGAGTGTCAACAATGTTTGTAATTTGTTTAAAATGTTCAAGTTATATAAACTAGTACGTTAGCTAGGAAATTATTTACCAGGCATGGATTGCACTTGAGCCACGAAGGTAAACAGAAACTGACTACTCTAATCCATAGCTCTACCAAAACAATGTCAGGTGGGGAGTGCATATCCGAGATTATTCCTTTAGGCTTTACTGTACAGGGGAACTAGAGAATGGAACCGAACTAATAAATAATAAATACAGTAAAGCTCGGTTCTCAAACTCAAATACAAGTAGCTACTTGTAAAGTTGATTTTGGTGAGAATGTATTCACACTACCTATAAGTACTGACAATGGTAATATTGTGTTTCGAATAACAGAAGTATTAATGTAAAGTCCCGAAATTTAATATCTAGGAATAGCAATACATAGGGTACACAAACTAAAGATAATATTCTCAATAAACAAGACAAACACCATGCTTCTAACAAACCTATGCTTCTCATCTTGCACCAGAATATTCAGTCACTGAGAAACAAACTCACTGATCTCGATTTGTTATTTAACACTAAACTGTTAAAAAGTGAAGCAACTACTCCAAATATTACATGCTTTATTAAACATTGGTTAAATAAAGAAGAAATTACGTTTTACCCAATATCAAATTACACCATGATTTCCAATTATTGTCGAACTGAACGTATAAATGGTGGTAGTTGTATATTGAAATCAAACTTGCATTTGACAGATGTATTATATTATGTATTTATAGGCCATCTGACGGAGACATTGATTCATTTTTTAAACAACTGGATATTATGATAAACAAAGCATGGAAAACACATTAACACTCTGTAATGACCTAAAGATTGACTTCTTAAAAGAGACTAATACAAAAAGAAAACTTGTGCACATCCTTAATTCATATAACTTACATAACATAATTAATAAGCACACCAGAATCACTAAACAATCCAGTTCTGCAATAGACTATTTCATTACCAACCTTGACCCAAAATACCTTACAAATAATGTAGTTGACTATGGACTCTCAGATCATATGGCTCAGATAGTTAAAGTGCATCAATGACATCTACCTGATAGGAAAACTAAAATAAAATATAGGCGCATTAATAGGCACAATAAAACATTGTTCTTAAATATTTTGGATAAGGAAACTCGGATGGATATCGATGAAATGACAGCCATTGAACAAAAATTTAAATTCATAACAGAAAAATTGACAATCATCATAAATGCAACATTTCCGTTAAAACACGTTACAACTGACCAAAAACCCAAACCATGGCTAACCAAGGGAATAATTACATCCAGTAAAAAGCTAAAGACCTTACATTTATTAAGTAAAACCTATAGTCAGACCACACATTTTCAGCAGTATTACAAGAACTACAATATATATATATATATATATATATATATATATATATATATAGAAGTGTCATACGACAGGGTAAGAGGATGTATTTACAGAACAGGATAAATCTAAGTGAAAATAAAATGACCACAACATGGAAAATAATCAATTCTGAACTAGGTAGGGACACTAAACTGACAAAAGAAATAAATAAACTAGAAATAAATGGCAAAGTAATACAAGACAGTGAGCAGATTTCTTCATAATTCAATATTTTTTTCACTAATATTGCTGATACACTAAATTCAACACAAAACAGACAAATAACAGAAGCTATTCAAAATCTTAAACATCATTGTCCCTCTAACAATAAGACCATTTACTTATACCCAACATCAGCAAAAGAAATAATAAAATTTATAAAACAATTAAAAAAACTCAAATTCTTCAGATATCTATGGCATATCAAACAAAATGATAAAAGTTGCTGGACATCACATTGCTAAGCCACTATCAAAACTAATGAAGGAAGTTTTTCTGGAAGGTATTGTACCATACTGTTTGAAAAAAAAAACAAAAATACTCCCTGTCTATAAAAAAAAGGAATTACAACAGATGCAGCAAACTATAGACCTATTAGTTTACTACCCATTTTTGCCAAAATCTTTTAAAAAATACTTTACAATAGACTATCACTTTTCTTCAGAGACTGCAATATTTTGAACAATAATCAATATGGTTTTCAATAACATAAATCAACATTAAATGCTATACATAATTTCACTAGTAAAGTTTTTAACATTTTGGTCTATATTAATGACCTGCCTCTAAACATTCCACAGGCCAACACAGCCGTAACTTATACTAAGAGCTAACATGTTACACATCAGAACATCCAACATCAATTAATGCAAATGAGTCATTGAAGAGAGAAAAAAATTTGCGCTGCGAGGTGAAGTAGAAATCGACAGTGGCAGCCCCAAGCAGCCGAACAATGAAGGCAAGGGTGGGATTAGCCTAACTCTCGGCAAGGGAACGAATATCTGAACAAAAATACACGGACAGGTCGTGGTCACTGTTAATATCAAGTTAAGATTTACAGGGAATCCAAGAAATAAACCATCCAGCGCCGCGCCTATTTCCTGCCGCTCAAAACAGCTATTAGCCCAGGAAACAAAGAAATAAAAAGGACATACGTGTGAAAAATTTGTGCAAATATGAAATTTGGCACATTGGTACAGTTGACTATGCTTAATAACATACCGTTAGTTACTGTTATAGACCTTGTGCGTATCACCGAAAACATGCAATTAAGTTCTATATAACAGCGACTTAAAGCAGTCCCTTAAAATGCTTCCCATTTATGCAGTTTTAAAAGAATTTTTCCAATAACCAATCGGAATAATGTATAAACGCTATTTAACATATTTATGTTAAAAATATTTCGTGTGTTTAGATTAAGGATAAGATTTAATTCAAATTATTTATAAAGGAAGTTTTATATTTAATCTCTACCACCCTAACAGCTAAAAATAATATTTGCAACGAACTGAAGAGCCCAATGTGAAAAATTTCGGTATAAATATTTTTGCGTATTCTTTAAGCTCTAAGACAGTGTATTGATTGAGAGTCTATCTAAACAGGTTGGTTCACTAGAGTGGACCGAGTTTCGCAGGGGGTTTACACTGCAATGGTTCTAAGCTCTCACGGCCAGTGCGACATTGCGAGACTCATTATTATTCTTGGTATTATTCTGGGACTAGCTAATAACCCGCGTCTTCGCTAGCACATTTTCTGAGTATTAATAAAATCATACTATTAAAAAGCTTACATCGCGCATTATTTTTATAGAGATATAACGTTCTATGATTAAACATAACTGAACCCTTTTCCCCACGCTTAAAAGACGAAATAAGAAAAAAAATTAAATAATAAATTTTGTAATTCAATTTGCTGGTTTTCATTCTTAATTTTTTTTTCTCTGAGATCCAGAAGATTCTCCCCACATTAGTTCGTAACAATATTGTAGGTAGTGATTTTATTTTATTTTTGCCGCAGCAGTATGACGTTTGAAGAACAAAAAAAAACTAAGTTTACAGTACATTTCGCTAATAAAAGTGCCGTCGTTTCGAATGAAATTTTATATTCATTAATACTTTCCGTGAAAATGTTGCCGAAGGCTCGTTGTGAAAGTATACCTATGGGGTTTTAAATATTTTATTGTATGTGAGTAAATTATAAGCAATGACTTGGGTAAACATTTAATTTATATGGTGGCAACAACATTCGACGGAAAAATAAAAGAAAAACTACATAAACATTTTCCGAAAGAAGTACAGTGGTAACGGCTACAATAGCTAGTCTTTATTCAATATCTACCTAAAACTGTAATCAATTAATTGGATTATCCTTTCAGACCTCTTTCACACCCATCACATTTCATTGGTTTTTTTTACCGTTTCTATTTTTAATCCCTTTTTATGTCCATATTCTCTTTATAGATGTCTTAAAATGAGAATATTGTGACTTACCGATTACAGTTTTAATAAAATTAATATTACATTTACTAAAAACAAATTTCGTTGAACTTCTAATTTTATATAGGCCAACTAAATTTTTAATCTGGGTGGGTAACGTTTCGTCAAAATGAGGTCATACGAGACGAAAAAACTCATCAATAACAATCAGGTGTGTTAAAAGATATGTCATGACCTGCAAGTGAAAACTACCATTTGTTTTGCCTATAGTGACTTATAAAAGTATCCAGATTTTTAAAACTGCGTCAATTTGCTTCACTGGCTGTGATATATATATATATATATATATATATATATATATATATATATATATATATATATACACTAGCTGACCCGGCAAACGTTGTTTTGCCATATAAATAGCTGCCCGACCCGGCTTCGCACGGCTATACTAATGGAAAAAGAATTATGCCACATCTCCCATTTACAGTAATGGTAAATAATAAAAAATTCCGTGAAAATTTATTACAATGCTGTATAATGTACCGATGGTTTCCCGACTCGTGCACGCAACATAAAACTGATGTACCCGTACTTCGCTACGGCAGTCTACAGGCAGATCACTCTTGCGCCGCTCATTATACATGCCCCTCGTTGTGGGTACGCCACTGCCGCGCGATGCCTGTTGCCATGGAGACGCAGAAGGCATGAACAATGCAAAATACTGTTCTCATGCAGACAAAGTACCCACTGTTGCCTGGTTTTAACCACCTATGCTATGGGATCAAATTTTCGGAAAATGTCATCCTGCGTAACATAAGGAACATTACTGTGAAGTTTCAAGTCTGTAAAATATATATACTTGAAAAAAAAGGGCAATTTTTGATATTTAAAGTACTTGCAAAATTTCAACGGTGATGAGGACTGCACTAACAATGAAATAGCCGTTGCCATAGAGACGAATGAAGCATCAACAAAGCAACAGCCGTTGCCATGGTGATTTCCTACCAAAAACTGGAAATAAAAAAAAATTTAGGGGTGGACTACCCCTAACATTTAGGGGGATGAAAAATAGATGTTGGCCGATTCATATAGATACCGGATAAGCACAAAAAATTTCATCAAAATCGGTCAAGCCGTTTCGGAGGAGTATGGCAACGAAAACTGTGACACGAGAATTTTATATATTATATATATATATATATATTAGCCTAGTTGTTTGAACAAGGTTGACACTATAACACAAGAAAAAAATCCCTTTCAGCGCAGCCTACAGGAGCAGGTAGATTTCGACGTTTATATTTCTTTATGTTGGAACAAAAGTGACTTATATTCATTTTAACAACATTACCAGAAAAATCATCAATATCCGCTTAGATACATTTTAAATATTAACCATGGCTACTTAATTAAAAAAAAATTTAGAGGTATCTTGTATCTAATATTTACTATATTTTAATGAATTAAAACAGATTGAATAGTGATCATAGTACAGAAATTATTAATTTGTTTTTAATCGCACATTTTTTATCCCCTTGCGCCGAGTTCATCTTAAAAAAAAAATTATTTTCGACCAAAGGTTTTAGATAAAATATAAGGATTTATACACAATTCTAACGGAATTAATAGTGTGCCTACTGAGGAAGATATGGAATTTTTGGTTTTTCAACCCCCCAATTTTTTCCACCCATTGCAATAATGGTTGGTCGTATAAAAAATTATTTCAGACAAAAGTTGTAGATAAAATTAATACTCTTCAATAAAAAAGATTAGGACTCAATAACGTACATAGTACGGAAATTATTATCTTTAAATATTCAAACCCTGTTTTTTCCACAAGTTTCACCAAAGGTTCGTCTCATCAAAAATTGTTTTGACAAAAGTTTTGGATAAAAATTAAAGTATTTATACACAATTTGAATGGAATTGATATTATTCCTACTGTGGGAGTTATGATTTTTTTTGACAACCCAGATTTTTTTCACCTCTTGCAGTTATGATGGGTTGTACAAAAAGTTATCTAAGATAAAATATTTTGGTATTACTCATAACATTTATTAAAAGTTCAAACGGATGTAATACTAATCATATTTTTGGAGTTATTTCGATTTTTCTGTTTTTCTTAAAACCTTAGCCATCTCTACCCATTTTGTCGGATATCGCCCATTAACGAACTCGACCGAGATTTCCTATTACTAGATTTCATTTATCAGTTTGAAAGTGATATGTGCAAAATTACGACAGTTATCGTGACTATAAAAATTTTAATTGTATATATAGCTATATATATAAATATAAAGGCTATATAAACTTTTGAGATGACTATTGTTTTGGGGTCTATGGACCCTAAAACGAAAAGCATTACAAACATTTTCCAAGAGTCGCACCATGCTAACGGCTACAATAGGTAGTATTTCTTTGAGATCTACCTAACAAGGCAACCAAAAAAAAAAAAACACGTAGACCTACAACAAAAAGACGCAAATCATTACTTAAAATAAACATATATTTCATTAAACGTTAAAATAATGCAGACAATTTTTTTTTGTAACTATGACTCAACGAGCATACAATCATTCTGAAAGAGTGTAAACTCCCATGTTAAACGCGTGTCACGATAAGCAGACTGCTATCATGGCTGCTATGGAGCGTTTGCAGCGAAGTTGACGCTGGCACGGACAAAATAAGAACTAACAACTTGCGCATGCGCAGTG
This sequence comes from Bacillus rossius redtenbacheri, assembly GCF_032445375.1. Lineage (NCBI taxonomy): Eukaryota > Metazoa > Arthropoda > Insecta > Phasmatodea > Bacillidae > Bacillus > Bacillus rossius. Next base: position 8,928,036 of record NC_086336.1, on the reverse strand, counting down.
GGAAGCTGTCACGCACGCACACATTCATGTTTTTTTTGTTTGTTTATGTTTGGTAGCGGTAACGTAACCATGAAAATGTTTTTTCTTGTCAAAGCAGAATGGAGTTTGGATCAGCTTCGGATGTAATACTTATTTGCTGCTAATCTTACGACGTGATATACATGTGGGTTCTAACATGTTACATAATTAATTGCTGCCGCCTCCGTATATTAAAATTATTAAGACGCATCGTGACATTGTTTCAAGTTGCAATAGATTTGACATAGGATATTGATATATTCCTTTTGTAAAAACTTGTGGATATCACGAGAATTTTGCTTAAAATGTAAATTACATGCCATAACATAGTAAACGAAATTATTATTAAATATTCTAGAAACTCTCATACAAAAGTACACAACTTTTTATCCCAGATTTACAACTTTAATTTACTTACAAATGCTAATTTTAAGGGGAAAGGTTTGGGGAGAAAATAACACCTCTGTTAAAAAGTTTCCCTAATGAATATAAAAACATGTTTACAAACATCAAAAGGGTATACCATATACTAAAAAAATATGTTCTCATCTGGGAATATGAGTTAGCATTCTAATTGAATTGGTATGTACACTATTTAATTAATTAGTATTTTTATGAGTTATATTATCTTGTTTTAGCAGAAAAACCTATATGTGCTATTATTTTAAATATTAATTAACAGAAGTTTTTAACAAATTAGTGGAGCAAAATATTCTGCTTGTCAGGTTACACTACAGGATGATAAAAAAAGGAAATTAGATTAATCAAAAAGTTTTAATGCATGTGTAGAGAAAGTTTATTTGCAATGTGACACATCAACAATGTAAGAATTTCTGACAGCTATATTTGTGAAGCACCATGGTCACCAATGCAACTACAGTTCAGAAACGACTTTTATCACTCTGATAAGACAAAACACAAATATTTTTAGTCAGGCAGCAAGACACTGAAATAAATAACATCTTCATAAGTCTCTGTAGTATATACACTCATTTAACAAGTTCTATTAAAACATGAAAATGCAAGCAAAAAAAACCATAAGCTCTCACAAATGAATAATATGTTAAATGAAAGAATAGATTTTACAAAAGTGGCTTATAAAAGTTAACATGTGAACATATAAACTTGACAAATTTAAGCAACCGATATTACACATAATCAATACATGTGTAGGGAAACATGTTGAATATACAATCTCAGAAACAGGATGGTAACAATTAAGGATATGATTCCAGAATAGCAACCAAATAACCAGCGTCATCTTTACCCCTCTTCATAACACAAACTACGTAACCACAAAAAAAAATTTTTATTTTAAAAAATATATTAACACCAATGTCAAGTTATAATAAATGTTGATCAATGTATTAACCTACAAAAACGTATAAAAATGACAAGTGACTTCAATTAAACTTTAGTAACCAATTGAGATTTTTGAAAAAATAAGTTTAGTTTCAAGTGACCTACTTGGAGGTATGTTATACGAAAAAATAAGCATAGAAAAAAACCAATCTTCACATAATTGGGCCCCTACTTAGAACCTGTCATAATAAATCCTCCATGTTAGTGAGGGCTGGGTTGTACATGAACTACAATTTAAATTTCAAATATATTACATTTGTTTCTGTGGTTGGCAGTGTCGAACAGTTTCTTAAATATTAACAAAACAAAAGTTATACTGGGAATTTTTCTTTACCTACTTAACATTAAATTGAATACGGACTATTCCATTGTTTCCGCAAAACACAATCCATTTTCCATGCTAAATATTACAATACATGTGTCAAAATATCATGGGGCCGAACTATAGTGGCAGGCTAATATAGACTATGCACATTTATCTGTAAAAAGGTATACCTTTTCCGAAATTTTAAATAACTCTCAATTGTCCTGTTACATACAAATTTTGCACAATTATAATCGAGTGTGAAAATAACGGTATATGTTTTACCCATATGTATCTCGCAAACCTATCCTAAATTTCTGCCCTGCACATAGGCACATGTGGAAAGTATCATTAAAAACAAAAGTCACCAATAAAAATCCACATGTGACAAAAAGTTATATTCTCAAAGATCTTGATATATATGTACATTGATTGTTTCGCAGAAGCTGCTAAATTAATGTCTACAAAATTACTCCCGCAACAATTGCCAAGAACTTGTACATAAAAGTTATCATTTTTGTAGTTACTATGAAATTGGAAATCTGTAAACATTTTTATAAATGTTTGTGTTTTCATAGTACTTTCCTCAAGAATTAAATTTTACATATGCAACATAGGATAAAATTTTTCCCAGCACTAAATGTAATTTCTTTTCATAAAGGTCAATGGAATTTTTCATTTCTTGTCCGTAGGTATCGTCTATCAACAAGAGCAAAGAAATGAATACGAATGGAACTATTGGATCATTCCCCTTGAGCTAGGGTCGCAGACCGTGGCTCGCAAGCCGCATGCGGCTCTTTTCATAGGATATTACGGCTTTACAATTCACTGCTCTGCCAGAGCACAAAAACATGCCTAACCAAACCAAACGGCACAATCACAACGCATGTCCTCAACCTGCATGCCACTGCACTCGCCTCCCTCTCCATGCAAAGTCTGGCTTTAGTTTCATGTTTTATCAGTAGGTATATCTCCATTAATGAACATAATTTTTTTACAAAAAAACTGTTTAGTGTAGAATGTGAGAAATAAATATTTTAATTTTGTCATTTTTTATTACTTTAATATTCTGTGTAGACACAGATAAAATATAAGGTTGCCACTCACTAAAAAAAAATTGGAGAATATGTTTACTTAATATTTAGCTCATCTCACTTGAAAGTCTGCCAACCCCTCCCGTAAAAGCGTCAAGAATACGGCCCCAGAAGAAGCACATGCTTCACACAAAAACATATGTACCATGTTCAATTCCCTTAAGAAACATACACAAATGTGTAGAGGAACTAGGATTCACAAGTATCTCCCTAAACTCCTACGCCGGTATACTGGAGCTTCTACATTGCTTTTATCACATTCATCTGCTTAGAAATTATAATAGGTTATTGCTTCAACAAAAATAAGTAATATGCTTATTAAATAGATGCACGTTAATTCCAACTTACAAACACAAACAAACACACTACTATGACTACATGTGTCAAATATATAATTACAAGATTACTTATAACTTAAGTAAAACATAGTTTTGAATTTAAAAATAAAAATTATTAATATTTCTGTTAAAAGCTACTTATTTACGTTAATATGTAAAAATATAATTGTCAAAAGTCTCCAGTATGACCTAATATGTTACAACTAGCGATAGTTTCCGCTGGCACGGGAATAACAGAAACTACCAAAAAAAAGGCTACATAACATTGCAACCGATTCCTATACCAGTTTCCTCCCCATGCTATGACTTGATATTTTAATGGTTCAGTTTTGTTCAGTTAGAAAGAATCCATGTCAAAAACATAATTTTCATTGTCAATACAGCAGCTTATTAATTGTCCAGTTCTGAGTGTTGTGTAATACTTCTAAATTTGTGGTTTCAAATCTTTAGGGGAATTTGTTAAAAATTTCTTAATAGTAGAGCAAACAGAGAAAACTTTAAAAAAGAATCATGCTTTAAAACCTTAGCGCTTTACTATAAATAATTTTTATTGTCGTGAAATCATACACAAAATAAATTTAAAAACTGATAACTTTGACAAATATTTCATAAACACTTATACAAAGTTTAATTATTTTAGCTAATACATTTCCAAAACGTGTTGAGCTCTTTTCCTAAATAGAATGATCAACCACAGAGTATAATTCCAATTTTTATGAAACTAATTCATGCAGTAAACAAAATAGTTGCCTTCATTAGAATTTTTGGTCATATTAGAGATGTTTATTTGGATTTACAAGATATTTATATGATACAAATAGAGCTTGTTGTCAAGTAAAAGAATGATTTGTATCTAATTGATACAAAATATAACCAAAACATTTTCACGCAAAAAAAATTGCGGGGAATAAATAACGTGAACACTTTTAAGTACGTATGTTACTGTATTATCTCGTAACTTATTTACCCCTAAGTTTTCACCAATAGTTGCGGCACTTAAAAAAAATATATCTCCATGAAAAATCAAGCATGTAAGCACATATATAATTGACTGGTGAGAGAACACTAGTATTTGATACAAAAAAAATGCAAATTACGCAGGTATTATTTTTCTTACAGCATCATATTTTAAGTGGAATGCAGTAAATATTTCAAATAAAAGACCAATGATCAAAGACCATATGAATGCATTTGTAATGCCGCAGGAAGTTTCCCTCACCTCCCACACAGTTATGAGCGCCTAATATCCAGTTCGCCCGAGCACTCCGCATTCGAGTCCCAACCACCGTGCGGGTCCCACCCACCCCTCGGGTCCCCCCCCCCCCCCACCCCACAGGTACCCTCCCCCCTCAGCCAATGGGAGTGTATTTGGCCACTGCCAATGGGAACAGTGATGTTTCTGCGGGGCAGACCAAGGGCTGCCAGGAGGTATCGTGGAGGGAGGTCAAAGCAGTGCAGGGGAAACGGTCGGGGTTATGACGAGGTCGGGGAACTGACATAGAGCCACAATAGGTACTGACCTGAAATCTTCCGAAGCATTTAATAAAATTACACTGAGATACAATTTAAATAAATTTCATATATTTAATTTTTATTTCGTGAAAATTACGATGAGAAAGAACTTTTTCCTTATGTTTGACCATCATATTGATAATGCTAGTCAGAGATTTTATTATCTCATCTGAATAATTTTTACTAGAGAAGAGTTAGTTTGGTTTTCTGATTCTAATATTTTTATATAATGAGATTAAATAATTAACAAGAGTGTGTTCATATATGATTGACAAGTGTTCGTGTTTTTCAAGTGTATTGTTGTTTTATTTCATTGATTACTTCCTTGTCGTTAATACAGGTATATTTCATTGTCTTTTTATAAATAAATTGAAATTCTAAATATTTAATAAAAGGTTTGTTTCGCTTGTCGAATGCCCAAAGAGTCATGTTCCTTTAAGATTTATAATTAAAAAGGTGTATACACGTAAAAGCAAACAAAGAAGCTAGTGTTGAATGTTCAAGTTCACCTGTTTCTCTATAGAGGGAGCCCAATGTCTTAGGACTTTTACGGTTTTGCCAATCTGTGGGTTCAATTACAGTTACGTCTAACAACATTTCAGACCAGGTTCTTGTTATATGTATAACTCATTATAGAGTTTCATAACAAAAATGCAAGAACTGTCTCGTTGTTGATATTATTTAATAATCTACCGAATTATCAATAAAAATTCTACATTAGATATTATAATTTATAGTACTATACACTGGCATACGTTTGCTTTATTTTTATGAAAGTTAGACTTTTTATGGTTGAGGTTACTTGCATATAATGCAAAGAGATAACCAAAGTTTTGGTCGATATGGCTGTCACCATCTTCATGATAGCATTCTCTTACTAAAGTTCTTGGAAGTTCTCTTGCCTTTAAAGGTAACCTAAGATGTCCTGTGTTTCCTGATTGGCAGCTGCGGCTTTGGGGCAATCAATCAGAAGCTTCTTTCCTTCTTTTTGGTTGCATGTTTTAACTAATCAGAGATGGGCATATGTAACTGATTAAAAATGCTGGCCAATCAGTGGCCTCCACTCTTCTGTATAGCGGGGGCTATCTAGTCTGTCAGAGACAATCTGTCTTTTGTTGAATGCAGAGCTTGGTTTTGGAGATTTGTGAAGAATTTTTTTTTTTTAGATAATGCTCAATTTTCGTCCATCGTCTCTGTTCAGTTTTGATGGATGTTTCATAACATAATTTTTATTGAATCTCGAAAGTATAGTTTCTCGTATTTGGGGATTTTGGAAATAGTATTAAATTTTCAAATTCCATGCTGATGCTGTGGGTAATCCACTATGTATTATCGTAAGTTTACAATTTTGTAGTCGCTGATGTGTTGGTTATTCCTAGTGATTATTCGCCTCCCAGTTTGTCCAATCATTACCACATGAACATGGAGTTCTGTAAATTCTGGCCAAATTTCTACTGGAACTATGTATTTTGCTGCTGTAAGGAATATTTTTAATGGGTTTCAAAATTTCATACTATCTTACTTCCTGAGAAGTCTGGCCAATTGGTTAAAAATTACCTTTAATTTATGGACTCAAGAATTTGCTCTTAGACGTTCGATATTATTTGTTCTTGGGTAGCTTTATGGCTTTTAAAAATTTATGTCTTAGATGTAACATCTTAGTTTTCGGTATATGGCAATTGGTTGGAGAAACTTCATGAATGGGGACGGTGGTCGAATGAACGGTAATGTGTCACCACTATGCTGCCGTCTGTGGAAGTCTCAGAAATCTTGAAACTATGGTTGACCCGCGTGATTCTTCCGTATACATAGCTTTCGTGAACATCGCAGAATTTACACCGTGCAAAGGTTTTTAAAATAAAACTTAATAACAGGGCAACTGTCTTAATACTTTATGTTATAATTTGTAGTCATAAAAAGAAATAATGGAAACTTATAAAATAAGTTATTATCCTGGCATTACAATTTTTAATACCCTTAGTTAACATTTAAATGCAAAGAGAGGGCAGCTTACTATACTGTACAGACACAAATTGTTAGCCTACATATATTCTACGAAAAAAAAAATAATTTCATGATTTAATTTTTACTGTTAAATCCTTAATGTTTAATTAGCTCAATTAGGTTAAAAAAATTGTAGGAAGAAATTAGCGACTGTATTTTAAGCAAAATAAAATATACATCCAAATAATTAGTGGTAAACGAAGTGTTTTAAAAAGTTTCAGGTTATTATTCTAGTAATGCCATAAACTATAACTGTTAACACGTGTACATAAGTACAGAGTCCTTTAAAAAAATTAAAAGTACAACCATGTTAAACAGAATTATAGTTGGGTTTAAAAAAGGGAAAACATTTTATTTCGTTTTCCTTTCAAATGAATACTTATAAAGTGACAGCCATTTTAAGATTTTAAAAATAGCCCCTTCTTTAAAGTACACACAGAAGAAAAAAAGAGTATACGTACATTCAAGAATATGAATGAAACAATGAATACATTATTAACTGTTAAATAAATATTAACAATACGGACAGTATTTTAATAACATTTCTTGTGAAATATCATGTCCAAAGCCGAGGTTTAGTAATTTTTCCAGCTATTTTCGGTTTTGTCGGAGCCGTTTCGTTATATAGTTTTAAATTTCGCTCTGAAAATCAAAAGATTCTATAGTCAACGCAGCTGTTTCGGCAGTGAATTCTAGCGGCGGGTGTCGAATCTACGTGTGATTCACGCCAAGAAATGTAGTTGAAAAAACCAAATTTTGGACATTTATCACTCTCTGTATTATTTTAAAGAATTTTAAGTTACATTTCGTGTCCGAGCTTCGTATTGAGTGTATTTTCAACGTGAGAGCATACGATTTTGCTCCTTACCGAGGTTAGATGTTTGCACACCGCCGGCAAGTATTGAAAGACTCACTCACCTTTCTTTTAACTGTTAGCTTGAAGAGCAGTTGTTGGGTTTTTCATGTAATCTCCAAGGCTGGCTTCTTCACAGATAACTAGATATATCCTCGTTTACCACAGTAGAAATAAGTGTTCTCTTCTGGGATGGTGGGTAATGTGAACTAACCTATAGATAGGTACGTTTTTGTGTATATCGGCTTCCTGTAGACGGTTTGGCCGAAGTGATTCTCCTATTCCGTTGGGCACAGAACATTCAGAAGTTACAGTTTTCCATTCGCGTCCACCTCCATGGCATACTCAACGCGGTTCAGGTGTTTCAGGAATTCTTGAAGCTTCTATTTGTCATGGTTCCATATCACACTCTATATATAGGTTTACCTATGTACAAGCTTTTGGGTGTTGGAATTGACTGTTATTAATAATTGTCTCTCGTCGAAATCAGGAATGAAGATGTCGGCTAAAATGGAGGAGAATGGTTAGCCCGTGTCGGACTCTTACGTTTGCTCATATTTTGGCCTCCTGATACTAAAGAACGTGTGTGAAAAGTAATTAACATTTTATAGATGCTTTATATAGGTTAAAAAAATATATATATTTATTCATGTCACTTGGACTAGGATATATCTAGCATATAACTGATTTAAAAACGCACTATACTAATCTATAGTTGCTATAGAGATATGAATATTATAAAATTTTAATTTTTTACTAAAAAAATGTTTTAATAATGAAATATTTTAAGGTGATGTAAGATATTTTGTTTAATCGTTATGATAGGTTGTATTGTAATAATATAAATGAGTGTTTTTAAAGAGTGCAAACCTATGAGACGGTCAGCTCTGCTGGCTTGACGTGAGGATTCGGCAACTGGGAAAGTATCAGGTCCGGCGATGCAGCGCTGATGGCGACTGGATGTGGTGATTGGTTGGGGGGGGGGGGTGGGGGGGGTGACGTCATGATCGTCCCCGCCGTGGCTGGACGGGCGGCGCGCGCGTGTGGCTGGGGCCACGTAACTGCCCGCAGCAAGTGTTTCCAGATGGCCGGAGGCGAGCCGTATAGTGGGGTCCCGTGTATTGCTGCCATAACCTCTTCCCCCCTCCCCTACTCTACTGCCCAACCCCCTCCCCCTCCACCACCCCCCCCCCCCCCGGCGCCAAGAGCAAGAACGAGAACAGCCAATTCCCAGCAGCCACCGCGGTGCCCTCACGAAGATGATTGCATGCGGGAGAATTGCCGCCAACACCTCCCACCCAACCCCTTTCCCCTCACGTTTCAACCCCCAAATACCCGCCGAGTTTTTCCATTTCCCCCCTCCCCTCCTCAACAATCGCGTAGGGGCCAAAAAAAAAAAAAAACACCCCGCGGGTTGTCTTACAACGAGAGAGCGCAGGAAATGGCAGTAGAATTTCCTTCTGATCTCAACCCCTCCTTCACCACCCTCATCTCTTTATCGTTAATAGCTTTATCATCCCGCAGGAAATAATTGTACTCTTTAAACCAGTGCGCGATTTCTTAACCACCGGAAGGAAGGTAACTACTGTTATTATCCTGACATCCCCCCCCCCTCCCCCGACATTCGCCGTCGGCGAGATTCCACCCCTCTTCGCTGGTTCTGACTCCACAGGGGGAAAAAAGTGAGGGGGGAAATGCGTACAAATTTGCCAGTTGCGTATTTCCCAACGGAGGAATTCCACAAGACGTGTTTTGGTTTGTGGTTAAGGAAATGTCATCTTGTCGAGTCAGCTTTAGTTTTAGTGCTCCAAGAAGACAACGTAACGCTATCTCTCAAAAAATATGTTTTCAAAATGTAAGACAGTTATTGTTCTGCCTTGATAAGGTACTCACTTTGGGTAAAAAGTAGTCAGGCAGCCAGACATGAGTGATTCTTGCAGCACATCAATTTACAACATTTGCGACATTATGCAGAAAAATGAACAAATCACCAATAATACAGATAAAAGCAAAACTTCAATTCAATTTTATAAATTGCAATTTCTCAATGAAATGGCAATTTCAAAAATTGCTTTAAAATGCATATTAGACCGTATATTGGTGAAAGCGACTGAAAAAAAAATTAAATCCTTACTGACACTACAATGACTTAGCTAACATGTATGACCAGATGGTTACTTATTTGATTTGAAAATAAAGTAAAAACTTTGTTCGGAACTGTATAGGACAGGGACTCCGTGCTTATAAACCACTAGCTAAAGGGCCCAGCGTTTCCCGGGCTGAACACCGGGAGAAGGAAATTTTTTTCCGAATTAAAATGTAGACAGTGTAATTAATTTGAACGTCAAGTGTGCAATATTTCATCAAGAGTGGACAGAATTCGAATTCAAGAGGTAGAAAAGAGCGATGTCGGAGGGAGGTGTTTGGGGAAGCGGGATTTTTTCAAAATCACATGTTTTCATTTACTTTGTTTTGAAATCAAATGTAGATAGTAGTGTTATTCTTATTTTTAACGTAAAGTGTGGGAAATTCTATTTAGGGGGACCAAAATACTTCTTTGAGGGGTAGGAAAGGAAACTGGCGTTTCTTTATCGTAATAAAATGTTTTCAATTATCTTATTTTTCGTAAATTGTATGTAGACGTTAAACTACAATTTTTTGTACGTGAATTTTTCAAAATTTCATCAAGGGTGGACAGAAATATTATTTAAGGGGAAGTAATGTAAAAATGGGGTAGTTATTTCTAAACATAATGGAGTCAGGTAAAAGAGTAGTCTATATTCAGCAGGAATTTTTATTTTTAACATCAAGTTTCAAAAATTTCATCAAACAATGAACATTTCCCCCTAAAGGGATAAAAAAAAGGGGGATGAGGTGGTTTTTGAAATATCATGCATAAAATTAACTCAATTAATTCAATCAGATGTAGATAGTAATTTCCCTCCTCTTTTGAACGTCAAGAGTGTAAAATGTTATCAAATTGTACCAGCACCATACTTTAAGTGGTGGGAAATTTAGACGGGAGTGTGTTTTCTAAATCTCATAAAGATAATTTGATAGGGGTAAATTTTTAACTAAATTTAGAAGGTTAATATTCTATTAACGTGAACCTCAATTTTCATTAATTTTATCAATAAGTACCATAATAATGTTTTAGGGGCAGTAAGCGTAATTAGGAGTGTTTTTTTATTTTCTAAATCTGGTTTACAGTGGGATAGGAGAATTTTCCGTTTTTAAATTAACATAGACAGATGTCTTCCTCTTAAGTTTAACACCAAGTGTGCAAAATTTAATAAATATATATCAATATCCGGTTTTAAGGGTTTGGTAAGGGGTTGGGGTGGTTTCTGAAACCTGATGTGGACGAATGGATAGGATTGGCTATTTTTAAATTCGAATAAAGCAGTACATTTTCTCTTGTTTTGAAAATTAATTGTGCTTCTTTAATATATGTTTACCGATAGAATGCTTTAAGATATGTTTTTTTTAATCTCATGGAGGTAGTTACCTCACAATTTTTTTATAAAATGAAATATGTGGAAATTTTCATGAAAAGTACCAAATTTTTGCATTAAATTGTGGGAAAGGAGAATGGAAGTGGTTTTCTGACATCCCCATTTTTTTAAAAAAATCAGTTTAAGACAGTCATTTTCCCTTAACTTAAACGCAGTTATTTTTAGTTTCAGAAAAAAGTACAACAATGTTGAATATGAAATCGCATGTTGAAAGCGACCTCTCTCGTGGTTCGAAGTTCAAGTGTGCATAGTTCCAACTCAATCGGATGAACGGTACGCCTACATATAGAAAACGGTCATACAAACATTAATTTGTTATATATAATATTACGTATGCTTACATAAGGCTTGCCACAAATCACTGTTGGTTCGCTCGCTTCGCCGCATGGGTGCTTCGGTTCAAGAACTTCATATGGTGAGAACATTTTGTTACCATATCAGGAAATCTGGAAAAATTTAAATTAATAAAAATGCTCAAGTACCAGAAACAAGATCAAAAAGATACATGTGGCTGTACTTTGACCCACTTCACTCTATGGATTGAAACATTGGTGTATTCTTGCCAAAAATTAATACTTCTCCTTCTCCCCTCCCAAGTATTTCCCAAAAGAAAAAAAATTCAATCCCTTAAGCAATTCTTTCGATCCGCCTCTTGATGAAACGAATTTGTATATTGTATAGAGCGAACGTATTAACTGGATTACGCTGACTACAAATGAACTTTGCTGCTTTATGTAAATGTGATTAATACGTGTAACAGAAAAAAATTAATTGGTTTAACAAGTTAAATGGATAAATATTCTCTATTGCAGTTTAATTTAAGAAAGAAAATTTTGTTTCACAATTTAATTGTTTGATGAAAATAAAGTTAGAAGCCTAATATTTTAAGTGACCATAAATACTTCTCTGTGTAACTGCTTTATTTTAATAGACTAAGATGCATTTAAAAGTATTTATTTAGTTGGTTTTTAACTAAAAAACTGAAATTACACCATGTTTATTTGAATAATTAATTTTTTATGTCGATAATAAATTAAAATACACGTATGTATAAAGCCGTGAAAACGATATAAAATTATTGTAGTGTACAAATCTTATGCTTATTTTAATGATTACATATTAAATTAACTATGTATTTGTTAAAATAATTTTGATTTAGGTTTTTTAGTGTTTAATTTTTAAGTCCTCTATTTAATAACTTACTTAGTATATTCGTATACTAAGATATTTGTGTGTTGAATACTAATTTCTATTAGAAATTAAAACACTTTACGTCCTTAAAGATGCCAATTCACGTTAACAGCTAAGAAAGATAATTTCAAGACAATTAAATAATGTACATTTTTTTTGCAAAAGAAATGTACTGTTGTAACAATTATAAAAAAAAGGTATTATCTTCATACTTACTTTTGACATGTGAAAAGGTAAAACTAACACATTTGGCTTGCGATTGTTTGTGTAAATTAGATGACGGATTAGCGTAAGTCCAGGTTTAAAGTCATGGCCATTTATCTCAATGTATACTTGTCCGACAAAAAAAATTAAAGGAAACTGCTTTAGCGGGTTTTAACCGGTTTCAGCTTCGCGTTGACTTTTTTATCATAACAAATATCTTCATTGAAAATTTAAAAAGAAAACACAATGGTAAATGTTACCACTTAACATGGAAATAGTTTTAGTTGCGTGCTAAAATTATAGTTTAATGTAATTAATTCAAAATTATAAGCCAATTTTTTAACTATATACGAAAAAATTTGTATAAAAATTTACGATGTTTATTTTCATTTTATCTTACATCTTAGAGCGAGTCTATATTGTATTCAAAATATGATATAGGCCTATGATTTGTAACATTCCGACATTAAAATATCTAATCAAAAAACCGTCACAAAACACTACTCAAAATAATTTTTATGTCCTTCTTCAGTTCACAAGTGAAATAGATAATGTTTTTGGAAATACTTGGCGAATAAAATAAGTACTTCCAATAAGTATCAAGTCAAAAAACATTGATTAATGAAAATTCCCGAGGTTTTTTTACTTTAAAGAAAACTTAAAAAGGTTTTTTATTGCATTGTTTTGACGTATTTAGTTTTTTATTTGAAAAGTAATAACATTATATGATGACACCTCTTTCACACATACGAGGTTTTCATCATTAGCAGCATACTTTAAATAGTTTGAAGTAGTGATCATTAAAATTTCTTCAATAAATGGTTTCAATGTGGAAGGTAACTTTTATCGTTCGTTTTAATACGTTTAACCATCTTGTGAGTGTATTCAAGAAAATTTTTGTAAACAAATATACAATATATGATGGTTTTAAAAATCATTAAAATTAATACACAAAGTTATAAAAAACCATACTTTTTTTAAAAAAGTCACTTAAAATTTCCGGTAGTAAATTAACGATTTGTGCAGATATGTATTCATTAACATAAACTACAATAACACAAACAGCGCAAAAAAATATATATTTTAGGATATTCTGTAATGAGCTCGAGTTATAATGTATTTCGTAATAGGTGTACAACAGGAATTTAATAAAGAGCAGATCTTACGAAGTCATACCTCTATTAAAGAAACTGCTGAAACTGTAATAGAAATAAATTTTAAGGGGTGTATAAAATTAAAACTCAAATCATAATGATTGGTAATTTTATATAAGGAATAAAATATGTTCTTTCACAATGGTTTCTAAACAACGCAACGGTGTTAAGGAAAATATTTTTCTGGACGCAAATAAGATCTAAGGTGAAATTTTATGTATCAATTTTTTGTCTGGGGCTCGATTAAATATGAAGTAACATATGTTCAGAATTATCACTGATTTTCATACATTCCATTGATTTTCACACGTTTTTATTTAATAGTATATAAATTTAACTGGGTCTAATTTTTTATAGGGAGAAAAAGGTCCCCCTTAGTTAATAAGTATTTGTATTCGTTGAAGCTTATAACATTGTTAAATGAAATACACGCATTTAATAGTGACTGTTGCAGATATTGTCGTTTAGTATAAAATTTATTTTTAAGAATGACGACAATCTGAAATAATATCTAACCAGACACTATTTTATATTTTCAGAGCATCTCTCAATGTGTTTTTTCTGCTTTAGTGAATACAATTTTCAATATTATTTTTAAAAAAAAATTAGCAATGAAAACTGTTGAAACCAAACTGATGTTTTTCTCTTTCAATATTTCTCTGTTAAGAATTGGTTTTATCATTATGGTTCAGGACATTTAACTTTTGATACAATGTGTTTATTGGCTACTATGTGTTAAACGTAACTCCAGACGCTGAATCGAGGGATTCGAATGCTACTGAGGACATTATTTCCAGGGATAACACTCTCTGCTGTTGGACCGAGAGTATGCTTGATGGTGTCGGCGAGCGGTGTTTACCCGCGAGTTGCTCTGAGCCGGACCACCGAAAGCTACGGGGGTTTGTCGTGACGTAATTGCCGGACAAGCAGGGGGGTAATTTCCTCGCCTAAATCAAGACATTTTCGCTGATCCCTGATAGCGGGCGAGGGCTGGTTCATACGGCCTGCAGGGGCCAGATACTGTCCCGCACGCCCGCTCCGGGGATTTCCAAGTTTCGCTACATTTAACCCTTCCCGTCGTATCCTCCCCTCCCCCCTCCGTCCGCGGCGCTTCCTCTCTTCCCGCCTCTTATCGCGCGTTCTCGCTGAATTACACCGCGGTTTGGTGAGGCGGGGGAGAGGTAGTGGCGCTCGTTACCAGGGACACCCAGCATCGATACGCCGCGATATATCGAGCATATAAACGAGATATCGCTTCCGAATCAAATGATCCATTCGCTTTTACGGGCGCGGCGGGGCCACCGGGCCGAAGCATCAGCGGGGTGGAGGAGGGGGTGGGACCGACGCCGGGCGTCGGGACGCCGCTCCGCCCGGCTTCACGCCAGGCCGGGGTCAGCCCGTGTTCGGGTACCTCGTCCCGCAGCGAACAGTTCCAGAGTGTTCGGTCGTCCAGAATGCGAGCAGCTGGTGCTGGATTGAACCCTGATGACGTGGTGTGGTGTGCCCTCGGCGGGTCTCCGGCTTAACGGGAGGAGGTCTGAGGATTAATGCGTACCTGTTTCTGTACAAAAATGCAGACTCCGAGTTCCATGTCGTAAATGTATGCTTTTTTAAATATTTTTATTATAATTTCATTAATAGATTTTTTTATGAATTTTAAATTTTTTTCATTAAAATTTGATAATAAATAAAGATTTTCAAGATGGCGTCCGTAACGGAAATTGCAATGGTGACGTCATACTTCTAGATGACGTCTGCGGCTTATAGCGGCTAGCTCTTAGGACTTTTAAGCCGCTTTTAGGAATTTGTCTTTTTTCTAAGGCAAAAGACTTTTGAGGTTTTTCGAAATCCTAATTTTTGAATTTTTGTGGAAGGTAACGTGAAAGTTTTCCTCAAAACGAGAATATTTGAGTCATTTTGAGTCATTTTTGAGGAATTCGTAGGAATTTTTGAGTCCAAAATGGCCGCCGTGACGTCACAATCCAAGATGGCGGAAGAACACCACCACCACCACCTGGCGCCTGTGCCAGGACACTACCAAAATATACTATTTATACCTATATCTCCACATCACTCTATATATCTCTACATCTCTCTATATATGTTTATATATATAAATCTTAATCCACCTCCCTATATATATATATATATATATATCTACATCTTTTTATATCTAAATATATCTCGCCCTATCCCTCTAATCTCTCTGTGAATGGTTATATCCCCTTCTCTATATCGCTCTATGTCTGTATCTTCCCATATTTATCTTTACAAAACAGAAGACGAACACTCATTCATTTATATATTTTTATACCTATCTAAATTTTATATTTGTACATTCCTATGTCACAGGTGTGACACAGGTACATATAAACACGCGAGTATTCGAATGCAACGTCGCGTCGTGTCAAAATATGAAAGCTATGAGTAATTGACTTTTAGGGATTAGCTATTTTTTAGGAACGAAAATTTACATTTTTATTTATATAGATTGTTTACACCGAACATCCGAAAATTTACGAATATATCCACAAATTCTTTGATGTTTTGTAACCAAAGTTCGCTGTAAATTTGAAGCGAAAATTTTTAACATATGTGTGTTCAGAATCACTCGCCACACAGCGCGGAAAGGCACTCGTTGTTTGATTCGAAACATGTTGTTGTTGTTGTTGTTGTTGTTGTTGTTG
This sequence comes from Bacillus rossius redtenbacheri, assembly GCF_032445375.1. Taxonomy (NCBI): domain Eukaryota; kingdom Metazoa; phylum Arthropoda; class Insecta; order Phasmatodea; family Bacillidae; genus Bacillus; species Bacillus rossius. Next base: position 8,911,800 of record NC_086336.1, on the reverse strand, counting down.
TTGTTGTTGTTGTTGTTGTTGTTGTTGAGGCGGGTGAGGTGGACAGCGGATGCGAGCCGCACAGGCCGATGGGAAGCGCCTGAACGACCCCCGAAACGGAGGGTTCCGGTATTCACTCGCGGGGGAATAGTTTTCATTTAACGAGAATTTGGAGCCGCTCGTACGTTGCAGCCAAGCACCTCGTTCCGCCAGGCTTTAAAATGGTGTTCGGAATGTGAGTGATGGCAACAGCTCTCCGGCGCCATTTCCCGTTTTCCCTTTCCCACCCCCTTCCCCTCGACCATCCCCGGGCAGGGCTACCAACTGATTAACAGCGGGAGGAGCGTCGCTCATTGGACGCGGCCCTCGCGCAAGCTCTCGTGTTTTGTTTTCGCGCCGAATAATAAACACGGCAGCTCGTTAACGCGACAGCGCTCCAGGGCTCCGGGCTCTGTATTCTAAACGGCAATTTTTTAACTAACTCGCCCACCCGTACTTTAATTTTCTCTTGCACGTCGAATGATTTTTGAAGAGTGTAAATTATTACCCGCTATTTCGGATTAGAAAACGACAATAACTTCTCTCTATGTAACGTTCACAGTTACAAAACGTGAAACGTCGTTTACAATGTTTTTACCGTGTGATAATAAATTTAAAAAATATGAGTCAAATTCGTTTACAATTTAAAAAAAAAACTCAAACTGAATGCTAAGTTAAACTTCCATAGTTGAGATATGGTGAAATATTATAGTCCGGTTCGAAATTATTGTGTGCACAAATGAAACACAAACAATTATTTGAAATATAGTTTTTAATATACGAAGCGACAAGGCTCGGAACACATTTACTCAAAAACAAACAATTAAAAAATACTTAACAAATATTCAATTAACTTTATCACAATAGTGATCACAATTTTTGGCACAAAGCTATGACTTCTCCCTACCAAATGAGTAAGAAAAATATGTCATGGTCTGTTGGGGAGTATGCAGAAAACTGGTTTTTAATGCTGTACATGCGGTAGGTAATTGTAGAACAAATTTTTTCCTTAGACTGTAAATAATTGTAGTTTTTATAGCTTTTAAACAATCTATTGTATGGAAATTTTCTTGACTGTAGGTTTTTATACTTGTCTAGTTAAAGGTACTTAAAAAATACGATTAAAACATTTGTAACGTACAAACCAATTTCTTGTACAAGTAGATATTTTATTGGTATTTGTTTACATGAGAAATTCATTCCAGTCGACTAAAGGCTGATAAATTATAGGCAAACAGAAGTAACTGACAGTGCCAATAACAATCAGCGCCAGACTGAAGACTATAATAAAATTAGATTGCACAATGTACAATTCATTTTTATTCATACGAATGAAACAAATATCTGTTACGGCAATTAATTCGCGGGGAAAGCAGTAAAATGTTAAAGTAATGCAGACAATCTGTTTAAACTTACTCTGCTAATTTATTTTTAATTAAAAAAAAATCATTTTAACATGAATGTTTGCTGGTTTTGATTAAAACACAATTTTAAATAAATACAAAATCGTGATTTTTAATCTTCTATTTTTAATAGTAACTGGAATTTTAACCAATTTTCTGTATTGGAAAATATTTATTTCAACACAAACGAAATAATGATTAGTTTACTAACACTCAAGAGTTGGCACGAAATCTAAGAACTATTAGACAGCTCAGTATTCCTGTTTACACAATATGTAAATCACTCACATTATAAACAAATCAAAGACGAAAACAGAGAAACATGGATGTGTTGGATCCTATGAGTCGAAAAGTTCATATTATGTAACGAGTTTACCTAACGATAAAAAAAAATAAAAATCTGGGCTGTATATTATTTAAAACGCATTTTTTTTTTCCTGATTCTGTATAGCCTAGATAGACATCCTACTGCAGTGATCAATGAGACGAAATGCATACTGCATTTAAAGACCGTCTTATATGCCTGAACACCATATGGCAACATCTGCGCGTGCAAAATCCATTAGTGCCATGCAACATCTTGTACCGTCGTATTTCATTTTTTATAGGAGCATTAAGTCTCGAGATTAAAAACGTAAGTGAAAGTAAAGCTTCTTCGAGGCAAATTTCGATGTTAAGTGTTTACGCTAGATACTAGAGTAGCTTAAGGGAGATTAGGCCCTGCATTCTTGGGTTTTTCTATCTATTGGGCTATAATTATAATTTTAAACTTCTTACCCCAATTTGTGGCATGTCAAGGAACAATTCATATTTCCTAGACCTTCTATACCGCGTTGCAACAAAATATTTAGTAACAGGCTCTATTCAGTAAGCGCCGCGATGAAATAACTCATATCTCGCGGGTGACTACAACTATCATGGCAATCACACCTGTTGACAAGTGTTGACTTCAACAAGTATATCAAAATATAAGAAACCGAAAAATGCGAGGCCTAATATACATTAAGAGAAATAATCGCAAACCAAATAGGTACAGTTCCCGAGATCACGATAGTATCATAGAGATAATTACACATAAATAAGTCGTTCCACGACAGTTCACTTTTTATATTTTTAGCCAATGGGTTTTTACAGTCTGTTATCTTCTGAAAAGTCTACATTATTCATTGTTTTTGGTTACATATTTACAAAATAACTAGTACAGATGTATTAAATTATAATAATAGGTTGATTAAAAATATAGGATGCATGCGATGTGATCTAAATTAATAATCTTAAAATTCAAAGATTATAATTAAAATGAAATAAAACCAGATTTCCACGAGATGTTCAAATAACACGATGTCCATCCACATGATGAATTTTCCATAACTTTAAAGACATTAAACTTGAAATTTTGAACACGGTTTGTAAAGCCATTGTCAATTTTTTCCCCCCTGCATTATCACACATTCAAAGAAACTTTATTTAATTTTGATACAAGTAGACTACTCTTGCAGGTTTTAAGTATTCGTGACTATAGAATTTAATATTTTTTTCTACCAGAGCCATAAACCAGAAAACTTGGCTTTATAAAAAGGGTTCTTTCAATGGTCTTGCAATGGAGAAGTTTGATTTAAGATGTTGTTTTGGACAGATGCCATTGTTGCCCGACAAAAAAAATATAGGAAGGAGAAATGTGTGCTAGAGAGAGAGAGAGAACGAGTGAGAGAAACAGTGTTTGCGCGTGTGCTGGATAAAAGGACACAGCGGAAAAGAAGAAGCTGAAGGATTTAAAGGACACTTTCTTAATTAAGGTAATTTCCATAAGTACTGTGTGGCAAGAGAAGGTACAAGATACAGCATGTTGCCGACTTGTTCCCTACAGCGTCTACGTTGGCAGGGTACACTGTTAAAATGTTTCACCTTCAATTAACGAAGAACTATGCTCACGAATATCCAGGGAACTTGATCAAATTACTATTTCAGTAAATTTACTGACACCCAGTTCACTTGATTTGAACAAGAAAAAAAAAATATCTTGGTAAATTAACAAAACATTCAAAAACTGGTTAAGTACAAAATTAAGAACACACTTTTTTTTGCCCACTTTTGTTTAGAACTAAATATACAGCATTGAATGAAAATATGGAGTAGTTTCAACGAATTTTCAGTTATTTTAAATTACGAAGAAACATTCATTTTATTTGAAGTGAATTCTTCGTTGAATCATCCTAAAATTTATTGTAATTTCTAACAGCGTAACCTGGCTTGTTTACCTCGTTCTCACGATGCTCCCTGACTAAAATTTGGTTCACTACGGGCAATAAATTGTGCATTTATCTCCACGCTCATTTCGGCCGTTGAAAAACTAAATAAAAATAACGGTGTCACAACCAGTCGGAGCGGGGTGGGGAGGGAAGAACATAAAGAGTGTAACAAACACGTAATTTGATGTCGTTCCGTTCTTGGGAAATTAATGTTACGAAAAGAAAAACAATGATAATAAAAATTTTCTGCCATTTTTTTTCTCCCTAAAAACTGGACATTATGGCGGATTTTAGGCCCATTTTTGGCAATTTTTGGCATATTTTGAAGTTCAAGTTAATCTAAGATGACTAGGGTGACGTCACAATTCAAAATGACGTTCGGCTCCTTTGCTTCCCTCTTGTAACCGTAGGCTGGATCCCCTTTTATATACTACTGTAATAAGTACTTAAAAATACCAGAAATTTACTTCATAAAATAAGTTTAATAGTTAGCATTAATCATGATTGAATTCCTGTTACTTTATTATACTTTAATACTTTTTCCACTAAGATTATATCTCCAAATATAGTTTTATTTTAAATTTTTAATCATTCATACAGTGCTATATTAAATTTCGATAAAGCTATGATTGATATGAAATTTTGTCAACCGTTAACATTGTTTCATTTTAAAACTTTTAAATAATTTTCCAAAATAAAATGAATTGCAAACAATGTTTTAATTTAATTTCGATATTGTTCTTTTTTTTTTGCAGCAAAATTACTTTACAGATAAAATTTTTGTGATCCCAAATTTATTTCACTATCTCTTTTACCTTCATTTATTTTTCGCCAATTTAAATTTTTAATTTTCTGTTGTAAACGTCAACAATTTCAGTTTTTGTTAGGCAGGGTCCTGATTTACTGATTCTGTTAAAAATCTAAATAAAGTGTAAAACTTGTTTGTACCTACAAAATATTTGAAGCCAGTTAAAGCCATCCAACTTCACTAAACAACATGGCTTCTCTAGTGACGTTTTCGATGTTGTCATTTCCTTTATCTTTATTTGATATTTACGGACTATGAAACGACATTTTTACCATTTGGCAGGAAGTTAAAACGAGTTTATAAAGCAAATGTTAAAATCATAAGCAATAAAACTAAAACCTGCATCGTAAAAACCAAAACTGATTCAAATTTATTAATCATATTATAGGTGCTAAAAACAATATTTGATTTCCAGTTTCAAACTTTGATTATGATAGCTACACACAATGAGATCGTTTTAAACACATACTCCAGTTCTTAACACAAATTTCGAAGTGAACGGGATTTATATCGAGGAATGCAAAGTTACTGAATTTATAATTTTAAGGAACGATAGCACAATTGCTTTCTTATCAATTATTTTGTCATTTTAATCTACGACTTTATTTGACGTGTGTGTTGTGCAATATTGAAAAATAAATATGCTGTCCTTCTTTAATTATTTATTTTTAAACTTTAACCTTTCTTAAAATTCTAATTGAAAAATAACTTTTATCATTTCATCATCTTTCCGAAACGTCCAATTTTGGCTCCTTTAGATAACCACGCTACAAAATGGCAAGTGTATTACCGATAAACTTTCCAAAATAATTTGTGCTATGATAAAAAATAACTACTTAAATTTTTATCTCTTTGAATATGTTCATTTGTCGCTCAAGTGTCACTAGTTTCTGATCACGACTCACAAGCTGTGTCTGCCACTGGACCGAAATTAAGACATTCATTCATCTTGCACTTTTTCTACCACCCCCCCTCCCCGCGAAACCAAATAATTTTTTATTCGCCCTTTTTCGTTTTTTTTTTGTAGGGGAAATAAAGTTAACAAGTTAACCTGTTCAAGCCCTCTCACATCCCTATATCTAATTTTATCTTTTGTTTATTGTACAGTCCTTAATCTTACTATCTGTTTAAGCCTTATTAAATGTTGTATGTGGGATTGTTTTCTCACTGAAGTGCTTTTTATATATCCTAAAATATATAAAGCCCATTGTGCGACTCACTGAATCACTCATTCACTCACTCACATATCTACACAAATTCTAACCCACTTCCAGACGAGCTAGAACCTCGGGATTTTGACATTAGGTAGATATCGTTCCGTAAACGACGGCAAATCTTCAAAAAAAAATTTTTTTATTTTTAACCCCGAAAGAAAACACCATCAAAAATCTACCAAGCCAGGCCATTATAGCATTGTTGTAGACATGACAACACGATCGGACCAATATTTATTTGTCAGCCTTGGCCATAGACTGCAATAAAACTTGAACACACAAAAACTTTGCTCTCTTCTGTGAGCGATATGTTGTTTCCTTCGGAAAGGTATTGAGAAAAAAAACATGGCCACCTGAACGATTCAAGCTGTATATTTAGTGCGTATGCCATTTCTTACTGATCTACCTTGCGTTTTTGTATAGTGGTTACGTTGCTGCTGAAAGCATGCATAAATAAATTCCTAACTCATTGGCAATTATTAAGGTAAATATTAATTTTACACGTTGTGATTGAAAGTGTTGGAAATTTTGCACACTAAAAAAAATGTGCTTCCCACTGCACGTTTCGCGTGGATTTATAATTATATGTAACATGTAGCAGTGCTCGAAAAAATATCACTTAATAATTTTCTTTTTAGTGGTCAAAAATTAAACAAAAAAATAATTAGTGCTCACGTATTAAGACTAAATTCAAACTACGTAAATTTACACCGGTAGTAGTCTACAGTCACGAATTATGCGGGGGGAAATAAAATATAGTTGTGTTTCAATTTTTAATAAATTGCTGTGATTATTCTGTTTGTGCAGCATTATGATAATTAAAAAAAATAAACGGTTGGGTGTTTAGGTATACGTTTAAAATAATTGAAAACATTTTGAAAAGTTCGTTGGTTTAGATTAAATAAATTAAAAATACTGTATGATATATTTTAACTGTTTTTAAGGTGAGCTTTTGGGGCTAATCAAAGAATTATAGTTGTAAAATATACATTTTTCAGATATTTTTGCCATGGAATAGATTTCACTCTAGAATATTACTTTCACATCAGAATACTCAATACCTTTAAGGGCCCTATCCCTTAGTTGTCATGCAATTGGTCCATTTAGACGCTAGAATTGTAATTACAAGCATGTAAGTTTGCTTTCCGAACATTGAGACCAAGTCAATTTACTCTTATTTAAATCAATCTTAAAATCCGTTATGTGTGAAAACAAAAAAAAAAATAAAAACAGCACACCCATTTATAGCATATTAGCCTTTTTACAGCTACGATTTATTTTGACATCCAATTTCTAAGCAATTGGTTTCAAATCCAGAACAGACACCACTCTTTAGACTAATATCTCCACGGTTTTTCTCTAAATGCAAATGCATTTGCTAATAACCCATTTACGCATTAAATAGCAAATAAAGTAAAATAGGGACACATAAATCTCGTACCAACAATATTGTTTACATCGCTAGGTGCAGCCCAGGCCGTCGGGATCGCTTAGATATCACTTGTCTCTTGGATTTTCGAAGACATTTCAATGTTAACCTACAACAATATTTCATATATATATATATATATATATATATATATATATATATATATATATGTAATATATATATGTCTGGAAACAGGGACGTCGGAACGTTTTCTTGAGGGGGGGGAGGGGGGGGGGGAAAAGATGTATCACACTTACCTCAGTCTTAGAGTGGCGGGTCCGGGGGCCCTCCCCCGGAAAAATTTGGAATTTTAGATGCAAAATTGTGCTATTTAATGAGTTTCCGAACCAAAATATTAAATATACCATTCCAAGAATTTGATGACGTAGTATGTATTAAATATGGATTAAAATATCGTGGGTAGTGGGTGACAAATAACTTAACCCATGTGATCTACCCCTTAGCTTCGGTCTTGGAATTTAATGTCAATAGATATTTCTTTGGTTCCTTAACCTGCGAACATTGGTAACTTGAACAAATTATTTCTAATCAATGTGATCACCATTGCAACGTTTGTAACTACTGGTTGAGAAAAATACTACGAGGACCAAACATTTATTCTGGGAAAAGGATGGGGGCGAAACGCTACTCCCCCCCCCCCCCATCCCATGCTTAACAGCATGGGGGCGACTCGCCCCTGCTGCCCCCCTTGTTGCGACGTCCCTGTCTGGAAACATCATATCCTTTTCCTTGGAATGACCTGTCCTCTTTTGAAGCTCGTGGCGACCAGCGAACTAACGGCAAATATTGTAGTAGTTTAATGTAGAAGAGCCATCGAAAATCCATGAGACATGTAATACTAAGTGAACCTAGTGGGATGAGCTATAGCTAGAGTTGTAAAAATGATGTTAGTACGAGATTATTGAGTTTTTATTCACCTTAACTCTTATTTAATGCGTAAATGGTTTATTAGCAAATACATTAGAAGAGTGTGGAATTTTGGTTATGTTAGTGACATTTAACATACATCACTGCAGTTTCCAGAACAAGGTGTATCTACTCTAAAAATACGCTTTAAATTTTTACAGAATAGCGCCTGCTCTAACCAATCACCATCATATTTATTATAAATATTTTACTTTATTATCAAAAGTTGGGGTGCCGTTATCCATCGTTACATTGGTAGAATATGTAAAATCAAGTTAATTTTGTTGACAAAGAATGTTTAGATTTTATGAAAATTTTTAACCATGAATATAATTTTTCATAACTATGGAGTAGTATGAAAAATACATTTTAGCATTATTTTATGCCCAAGAAAATAATTTCCAGTAATTTTGGAAAGCCATGCCTAAGTCATCCAATAAATCGAACACAAATTATAATTTCTCCCGTATGCTTACAGCTCACGCCGCTAGGTGCGTTGCAGTAGCACGTCTTGTGCTTCGCCCATGTTAACCGGCCTAAGTTTTCTTTATTGCTTCTAAGTAGTATAGTTTGGCCGGTCCGAGATCAGGCGCCAGGCGGTGGATTGAAGATTGTCGGTCCGCCATCTTGGATTGTGACGTCACGGCGGCCATCTTGTATGGTTGTGACCTTGACCCTTGACCTTGAATTTGATCCTCAAAAATCGCCAAAATCCGCCAAAATTGGGCAAAATTTGCCCAAAATTCCTCAAAAATCGCCAAAATTTCCATTTCTGTGGAAAAAAGTTCCGCCAAAAAATCTCAAAAAATTCCACAAATTAAAAATTTCTCTTTTCGAGGGAAAAATTCCCCGTTTCGAGGGAAAAATTCCCGTTTTTAGTCCTTAAAAATCCCAGCGGCTGAAAATTCCTAAAACTGGCTTAAGCATCCTTAACTCAAGCCTCAGTTAAGCCATTTCTAGTAATAAGGATACCATGACCGCCATCTTGGATTATGTCGTCACCGTTGCAATTTTCGTTACGGTCGCCATCTTTAACTTTTTTATTTATTATCCGATTTTAATAAAAAAAATTAAAATTTATTAAAAAAATTCAAATAATAAAAATTTGATAAAAATATTTAAAAAGCATACTTTTTCGACACGGAGCTCGGAGTCCTCGGTTCGAACCCGACGAGTGCAAAAAAAAATAAAAATGACGACCGATCCTTCCCTCGTGGTGGGTGCTGGCAGACTGACTCCCACCACTTTTTATCATCATCTAGTATGACGTCATGGCCGCCATCTTGTCTTCGATGCTGGAAGCCATCATCATTGTATCGTCGGCTAGAGTGCGCCGATGACATGTTAGTTTAATTCGTATCCGCTAGAGTGCAGTAATCATTTATTACTGTGACACCCGCCATCTTGTCATTTGGCCGCCATCTTGAAAATCCGTAATTAATTAGCTAGAAATTCGGGAAAAGTTCCAAAATTCAATAAATAAATCACTCATTAATTTACATATTGATTCGATCGATTCCCGTCCTCGGTTCGATACCCGATCGTTGCAATAATGTTTAATCTTATGTAAAAAAAATTATTTAAATAAACCATGTTCAACATTCGTAAAGAGACTCTAAATACTCTACGACCACCATCCTATCAGACATCAAGACCACCATATTGGAAATGTGTAATTTTAATGCTAGAGATCCGGGAAAAAGTTCAGAGATCATTAAATAAATTTCCGATCAATATACTGATTAATTAGATCGACTAAGGTACTTGGTACGATCTAGGATGATGCAAAAAAATGGCTTGGACTAGAACTCTATCTTTGCTCAACAATGTGAAGTTCAAAGCTAGCATAATCAGTTTTTGAATTTGTTGTGTTTTTTTATTTATTAATTTTTTTCTGTAATTTTATGATAACAAAGAAAACTTGTGGCGGTTTTCTCCGTGTGCTTCCGATTATTCTTGTCAATATTATGGTGGTTTTCTCCGTGTGCTCCTGAATATTCTTGTCAATATTTTGATGGTTTTCTCCGTGTGCTCCTGATTATTCTTGTCAATATTTTGATGGTTTTTCCCGTGTTCTTGCAATCATTCCTGTGGTTTCTTCAAGTGTTTCTGACTATTCTGAGAAACCGCTCTCTGCATGGATTTTTTTTGTCTAATGAGACATGTCATTTTATTTGGAGTTACATTTAATTCGATAATTTCTGCTACTAAATCAAAACTTGCAATATTTTTATCAGGTGGAATTAACACATATCATTACTCAGTCAAAATAATATCATGCCATGAGACATCTGTGGAGCACCAACATGCAAGACGAACTTCCTTTTTCTTGGAGTCTAGCGAAGCCATCCTTCTTTTGCGATCGTTAGTGAGCATCCCGCATCCCGCATAAAAGAACTAAATATTATTTACCTGCAAGCAACATGTGGCGACATCTGTTGTTGAAAAGCAGAACTACATGCATAAAGTACTTTTGCATGAGATATATTAATTCTCGCTGATGAAATATGAAAAAATTTCTATTTAAGTATTGGATCTAATTTAAAACACTCAATTGGTATCTGGCATTAGTCTCAGTAACTAATATGAATTCTGATTTGGGATCTGACGCTGTATCGAAAGAACATAGGTGTAAGTTTTGCAGTAAAGAGTTTATCTGGAGAAAGAATAAAAGACAACACGAGAAGAATGACTGTGTTAAAAATCCACTGCGCAATATGATAAGTTGTGTTCGATGTAGCAAGTCGTTTACGCGGAGAGAGAGCCTAAAAAGACATGGCAGAACTTGTAGCGCCAAGCCTGCGTACAAGCTAGAGGACAACGATGAATCTACTATCCTAAGGAAGAGTGATATGCATTACGATAATAATTTTCTTGGCTCTTCCGATCTCGACAAAGAACTTAAATTGAAGGAGGTTGATGATTTACGGAAGAATGAAGACAATGGAAGAATCCTTAACGTGAAAAGTGAGAATATATTCCAGCCGAATTCAAGTAGATCTTTCCTACTTTGTAAAAATGATGGACTCCTAAAAAGGAAGCATGAAGACGATGAAGACACTTCAACATCATCAACATCGAATTATTACGGTAAATTGGGTGAAGAAGATTCCTTCTACGGTGATTGTTACAGTGACTCTGAGGCTGTTGACAAAGACATAGACTATGATGAAGCACCTAAAGCTGCCAAGATCGAAGAATGTGGCGGTGTCCTGAGACCGAAACGGTGGAAACGACGTGATATATTAAATAAATCTGATCAAGCATGTGATGATCACCGTCTCAAACATGAAAGTTACCCTGAGGTTGGTGGTAAAACGGAAGACACCAGAGATCATAATATTTATAAAGGTGCAAGGAAGATGGTGGTAGAAGAGATTGATTACACATCATGGAAAGATCCAAACATATTGGTTGACCGGCTAAGACTTCTACATGGTTCGCTTTGTGCAGGAAACTATTCGTGCATCAAAGAAATATCCTTCATACTCAAGGAACTGAGGAATGCTGGCTACATACAATAATGGCTTGTTTTACTTGCATTTGTATAATGTAAAGCAATAAAATAAATAATTTAGATAATAATAATTTAATGTTTTTATTTCTTGTATTCTGATTTCTAACTAAGACTTAGATCTCGTAACTTGTGCTTCCTCTTTGCCTTTTTTTTTTGTTGATGGAGCTTCCAAATGTGCTGCCTTTTCGATGATGGCGCTTCCAAATGTGCTGCCTTTTCGTTGTCGGTGCTGCCAAATGTGCTGCCTTTTCTTAGTCGGTGCTTCCAAATGTGCTGCCTTTTCGTAGTCGGTGCTTCCAAATGTGCTGCCTTTTCGTAGTTGGTGCTGTCAAATGTGCTGCCTTTTCGTAGTTGGTGCTTCCAAATGTGCTGCCTTTTCGTAGTCGGTGCTTCCAAATGTGCTGCCTTTTCTTAGTCGGTGCTTCCAAATGTGCTGCCTTTTCGTAGTCGGTGCTTCCAAATGTGCTGCCTTTTCGTTGTCGGTGCTGTCAAATGTGCTGCCTTTTCGTAGTCGGTGCTTCCAAATGTGCTGCCTTTTCGTTGTCGGTGCTGCCAAATGTGCTGCCTTTTCGTAGTCGGTGTTTCCAAATGTGCTGCCTTTTCGTAGTCGGTGCTTCCAAATGTGCTGCCTTTTCGTAGTCGGTGCTTCCAAATGTGCTGCCTTTTCGTAGTCGGTGCTTCCAAATGTGCTGCCTTTACGATGACGGTGCTTCCAAATGTGCTGTTTTTTCGTAGTCGGTGCTTCCTATTGTTTTTCCTTTTTTGAAGGTGCTTCCAAATGTGCTTCCTTTTTTGTTGATGGTGCTTCTATTTTTTTAATGTTGTTTTGACTCTAGTATTTTAGTAAATTGTTCTTGATTTGACTAGCGTATTATTAAAACCGGTTAATGTATATAAACGAGTCCTAGACAGCAGGACGCTCAGTTTGTTAGTGTCGACGATGGTGTAAGGATCACCTAGATTATTTCATCTGGTGCATAAGTTGCGTAATTACCTGTTCTTGAGAACTCGATGGCATCTTTACCGACTTTAACGCCGAACTCGATGGACGTTGTACCATCGTCTACGGGAACCTTGACGTCAGCGACGACAATGGTGGAGCAGATCTCGTTGGCAACGACGACGACGTCAACATTGGAGGAGATTTCAACAGATGTGATACCACCAGCAGAAGATAGCTTAATGACTACTGAGCTGGATGTGCAGGAAACCACGACGATCGACGATACGACCTCGATAGAGACTTCAATGGATGCTGATTTGACAACTAGCGAACATCGGTGCTGTTACTGCGACAAGATTTTCTCAAACAACAGCAATGCTCGGCGACACGAGAGGAGCGAATGTGTCAAGAACCTATATCGTAAAATGTTTGTTTGTGAGAAATGTCATAAGCAGTTTGCCAGAAAAGATAATATGAAAACGCACATGAAGGCATGCAAAGGTCCTGCTGTGCGGCAGAAAGTAAAGGTTTCGTCGCAACAACGATGCATCGATGTGCATAAGAGAATGCCTGGAAATGGTACTACTGTTGCAACGCCTGTATCTGGATCGGGTCTGAAAGGATCGTCTTCATCACCACGGTATCCTTGCAGCTACTGTGATACGTCGTTCGCATTTTCCCATGATGCACGAAGACATGAGCGGAGCAAATGCACGAAGAATCCTTCTCGCATGAAGTTTCGATGTTATGAGTGCCTTAAATGGTTTACTCGAATTGACAGTTTGCGACATCATGCGAAAAAATGTAAAGGTGGAGTCTGTGCTCCTACTGCTGAACTACCTGCCGACATTTCGACTCCTCGCTTTAGATTGGAGACACGAAAGCGTACAACCAAAAAAACAGATGCTCAGCAACCGATTGTTATGACGTCTGAACATGGAACTAAACCTAAGACTGTGTTCGGAGCATTACAAGTGAACGATAATGGCTTCTACTTGGCGCAGTCTGCATTTCGTGGAACGTTGAAAGACTACTATTATCTAAATACGTTCGGTGAGTCGAAGGACATTTGTAATTTTTTTGACGATATCAGACAGAAGATAATCAATCAGCTTACTGATGATGTAGCAACAAACGGACCTTTAAAATATAACTTGTGGTTGGACTGTATATATGGAAAGCCATATCCGTTCGATGACAAAGTGAAGAATTGTGCATTCAAGACATCGGCTGCAGTAATTTACAGTTTTAACGATGTGAAGCAAACTGTTAAAAATGGTATCCAGAAACTCTGTCAAGAAGAGGTGGACTATGTCTGTAAAGGTTCTGGCTGGACTCTGTCTAGTATAAACCGATTGGAGCTAAGAATTAGTCATTTCACACCGCTGCGGAACTAAATGATTATAAGATTGCTGGCTTTCGTAAGTGATCCTGTAGTAGAATAGAAATTATGTAATAAATATTTTGTTTGTAAAAGAACTTGTGGTGTTCAATTCCTCGAACCTGTTACTATTATGTTAAATTGATGTTATATTTAATTTTTTTGCATCATCCTAGATCGTACCAAGGACCTTAGTCGATCTAATTAATCAGTATATTGATCGGAAATTTATTTAATGATTTCTGAACTTTTTCCCGGATCTCTAGCATTAAAATAACACATTTCCAATATGGTGGTCTTGATGTCTGATAGGATGGTGGTCGTAGAGGATTTAGAGTCTCTTTACGAATGTTGAACATGGTTTATTTAAATTATTTTTTTTACATAAGATTAAACATTATTGCAACGATCGGGTATCGAACCGAGGACGGGAATCGATCGAATCAATATGTAAATTAATGAGTGATTTATTTAATGAATTTTGGAACTTTTCCCGAATTTCTAGCTAAATAATTACGGATTTTCAAGATGGCGGCCAAATGACAAGATGGCGGGTGTCACAGTAATAAATGATTACTGCACTCTAGCGGATACGAATTAAACTAACATGTCATCGGCGCACTCTAGCCGACGATACAATGATGATGGCTTCCAGCATCGAAGACAAGATGGCGGCCATGACGTCATACTAGATGATGATAAAAAGTGGTGGGAGTCAGTCTGCCAGCACCCACCACGAGGGAAGGATCGGTCGTCATTTTTATTTTTTTTGCACTCGTCGGGTTCGAACCGAGGACTCCGAGCTCCGTGTCGAAAAAGTATGCTTTTTAAATATTTTTATTAAATTTTTATTATTTGAATTTTTTTTAAATAAATTTTAATTTTTTTTATTAAAATCGGATAATAAATAAAAAAGTTAAAGATGGCGACCGTAACGAAAATTGCAACGGTGACGACATAATCCAAGATGGCGGTCATGGTATCCTTATTCCTAGAAATGGCTTAACTGAGGCTTGAGTTAAGGATGCTCAAGCCAGTTTTAGGAATTTTCAGCCGCTGGGATTTTTAAGGACTAAAAACGGGAATTTTTCCCTCGAAACGGGGAATTTTTCCCTCGAAAAGAGAAATTTTTAATTTGTGGAATTTTTTGAGATTTTTTGGCGGAACCTTTTTTCCACAGAAATGGAAATTTTGGCGATTTTTGAGGAATTTTGGGCAAATTTTGCCCAATTTTGGCGGATTTTGGCGATTTTTGAGGATCAAATTCAAGGTCAAGGGTCAAGGTCACAACCATCCAAGATGGCCGCCGTGACGTCACAATCCAAGATGGCGGACCGATAATCTTCAATCCACCGCCTGGCGCCTGATCTCGGACCGGCCAAACTATACTACTCTTCTACAATATTTACTACAGTTCACAGGGATTAAAGCCACAACCACAACGCGACAAGTTCCGAAGTTCATCGAAGAAAAAATTAGGTTATGTTCGGTCGGTGTAAAATAAAAATAATTTTTTTTTTGGAAGGTTAGGTTAGGTCAGATTAGGTAATCGCAACTAAAATGAAGTTTGGTTACGTTAGCGTTATTTAAAATACACTATGACCGTAAAATATATAAAATTTTGCAATATGGATTTTTTTCACAAGTGCTCTGCATGCAAACTTCGGACAACTTAGGAATTTTTGGGGTGTGATTCTTATTCCTGTGAACTGTAGGCTTCCTGTGATTCAAGCAATACGTTCTGTGCTGCATGGGCCACGTTTTACAAATTACGCATTCATTTATCTATGATACTGAAAACGTGCGTGGATTCAAGTTATGGTAAATTTTACCACAACGGTATGATAATAATTTTTTTTTTCAATGTTCAGCATTTTATGCATTTTATAATGTTCAACAATTTGCATATCACTACAATTTACACACACATTTTTAACCTTCCATGAAGTTTAAACCCGTGTTCAAAACAATACAACTACTTGTTTAAGGAAAGTGGTATAATACTCATTCCCAAGATGTTTTGATTAAATATTTAAATGTGTTTCAATTACGTTTTATCGTAAATACATATTTTATAATTTATACATTAAACTCCCATGTGGGGGCTTGGGGGTAAAGCTCCCAACGTGCGAAAGCGAGTATTATTCATGCAAGGAAAAAAGTACAATATCATAGTTATTGGAGTTTAAAAAAAGTCACAGATTTAAGTGATCAATGAATGAATAAGATTTTACGAGTATAACCTACTAATATGTAGAACATGAGGCAGCATACGCGCAAAAATCTTTTTAAATTTTACTGAATTTGACTTATCGAAAAAAATGTCGAAATTAGAAAAAAAAATCGAAATAAGATTTTAACACATTTATTTTAATTATTTTAGGGCATAAATTCATATGATATCAAACAATATGTTTGGTAAATTATTGATGTCCAAAAAGATTTTTCATTACTTGATGTGGCTGGCGAATAATAAATACAATTTTGTTTTGAAATGGTTGAGTTCAAAATGAAAATCCTCTGTATTTAAATTAGTTTCATAATTTCGTGCACAATTTTATGCACAAAAAATAGCTGGTAAAATTCACAAGGATGAAAACAAAAATCACAGACGACTATTGTTGTTTCTAGGTTGAAAACAAGTCTGCTGGAGAGATCCTTCCAAGACTAAGTCGCTCCGTGAGTTCAAAGCTTTGTTGGAACATTTGCATTCCTCCAGCTCTATAAATATTAATCCTGCATTTCCAAAGTTTTCTCGCGTATTTCCCCCTCTTTCTAGGGTGTTCGCCCAGCTTATACCCCCCTCCCCCCCTTTTTTCCCCCACAACCCAGAACAGACACAGCAGGGCAAAAAGGATTGGACCATTCACGCATATCAACAGCCGTGTTTAGCATAAAATACCCACTAGAGCTAGCACCACGGGTCCTCCCACACTGCTACCAACTTTCCCTTCCTTATCCTTAGAATTTCTCGTCTTGAGGGTTCTGTCCGCAATCTCTTTTGACTTGGTAATACAAGACCGTCTCCCCATCCCAGATTCCCGTCGGGAAGTTTCCCCCCGCGGCGAGGAATTCTAACGTCTAACGCTCCCCTACAGCCGCGAATGCTGATTTTCTGTGTTCTTTACGCATATTTTAATTATACTAACAAGCCCCTGAATAGCCATTCAGTGAATTACTAACAAATGCTTTTTTTTCTTAACGCCCAATTTTTTTTAAATTTAAATTATCTTGCAGTAAGTATTCTTTAGCTTCACTAAAAATAAAAATAAAATTTTAATTTATATGTAGGAACACAATATTTGTAAGTTTATATATGACTTAGTATTAAACATTTAAGGAATTTTTAATTTAAATATTTAAATATTTAATACCAGGCATGATTATTATTAAAAAAATTAAAAGTTTTCAAGCAGCCACTTGATACGTATGAAATAAAGTGCGCGTGAGATTATGAACTGTTAAACTGACGTACTTAAGTGTGAAATAGTTCGAAGTTGAAAATTACAGTACATATTTAAAATACGTTTTGTTAACACTTGTTAACTATTGTTTACTATGATAATATTTGACTGTGTAACTGTGCATCCAGTACATAAACATACAGAGGTATATATGATTTTATCCACAAGTGCGTATCAAATGCACATCTTATAATAGTTGATAGTCCAAGACGTAAAATAATTTTTATGGGCGCATAAGTATTAATATAAGTAGCCTATATTTAAATTTTATTGCAGCTTTCGTGGCCATTGTCTAATTAACTATCATGGCTTTCGAGGCTGAGTCGCATCTAAGTGGTAGATTGTACCGACATTTCACTCTGCATTACAGTAGACATCTTCAGGATTGAGAAATCTTGCAATGCAGAGCTAAACGTTAGTACAATCTATCACTTCGATGCGGCTGAATCATTAAAGCCGAGATAACTTATAAGTAGGTTAGTTTTCTGTTTTATAATAGTATAGTTTCTGATGAAAATGACAAACATTAGGGTGCCGTAATGTTTCCGCTCTATTTTCTGTCTCTTTCTCTCTCTCTTTTTTCTCTCTCTTTCCTTATATACCTCTCTCTGCCCCATAATTTTAGAGTTTCAAAGCTTGCGCATTTATTACTTTACTTTACAAAACGGTGACATTCGTTTTGTTAAAAAAATATCTGTCGCGATAACCACGCAATAACTGCGACAAGAACTATCCAACGTGCAAGAGAGAAAAGTAGCGACGCTGCTGCCACCACGAGCTGGTGGCGAGAGTTGGAACTACACGGTGGAGGGCAGGCAGTGAATAAAGGCGGGCTCGTGACGTCACGCAGCGGCCCGACCAATCACGGAGCAGGGCGGGTAATACCATCAGGAGAAATTTATGGGATCTAGAGAAAGAGATTGTGCAGGGAGAGAGAGAGCGAAGACACGTGTATAAAAACAACTCTGAAGTAACTTTAAATGTATTGAAAATACATAAAGAACTCTTTATGTTCCATCCGAGTTACTTTTAGTGGGCCATAGAACTCTATAACAGCTACCATGAACAGAATTGAATTACCTGTAACTACGTATTTCACTCAAATCCGATTTCTTGGCTTTTGTCACCTTCTTCGACATGAAAGTTACGCTGTGTGATCTACGTTATTATGGCAATATTAACTAATATATATTTTGTTTAATGTCATAAAATAATTATTTGCTTAAAATAAATTTGCAGTAGGCCTATTATTTCCTTTAATTCTCTAGGCAATGATAATTAACAAAAGTTGCAGATTTATCAAAAAAAAAGTTTTGGGACAAGATTGTATGCATAAATTTGTAACTCATTCGTGTTACTTTAGTTGGCAGAATTTTTTTTACAATACAGCTATTTTTAGACTCTATTACCATATTTGTTGTTAAGGTGTACTGTAGATACGAAAGGATTAAAAGATAATATTAGCTCAAAAAATTTGCTTAGGTTTTTATTTTTTTTAATACAACGGGAAATACAGTAGTTAAAACAAATTATATACGATGTAAAATTGTATTTTCCTTTAATGTTTATTTCGCCTAGCTTATATTCCTTTGGTTTATTTATATTTATTAAGGTTTTCACGGTTATTTCAAATTTTTTTAAAATAGGTAGACATGTAATAATAATTTTATTTAATTTTTTTCAACCTATTATTTTCATCTTTTTTGATGATTAGAAAAATTAAGTAGATCAAAAATACACAAAATAATATAATAATATAATTAAATTAACTAAAGGATAGTTTTAAAAAAATACAAATAAGAAATTAAAAATTAAAATACAAACAATAATAAAGCGAAAATGTGTAAATAATAAGTAGACGTGTATGGTCTACTTTGTAAAGAACAGTTACACTAAGCCCAGTTTTTCAAGTTCCTATGGAATTATAATTTCCTTTTAAATTTAAAAATGCAATTTATTACAGTTAAGACTGTGCCTTTGGTTCTTATGTGTTTAAATTTATGTTGTACCTATTTAACTTTCATGTATGTACAATTTTTTCAACATTAAGTTGATTTCTCTCGTTTGTACGTAAGTCAATGTAATTACTCTCAAATAACAGCTTCCGAACATATTGTTCGGTATTTAAAAAAGCTACATAGCCTATTGGAAATTCTAAAATCACTTTACAATTATCTGTATTTCTTTAGAAAAACAATACAACTTCAATGTTAGAGAAAGATAAAGGTCTTCAGTTTTCTCATTTTTGTAATAAAATATTGTCTATTATGTTTCAAAACTCCCAACCTGTTGAATTTATCACTTGCTGTGGTTGACATATTTTGAAGCACATTTTTTAGACTTATAAATACTTCGGAAACATATTCTTCTAATGTATGGTGACCAAAATGCGTGTATTGATGAACACATTACATGTTTCAAACATTCAGTTACTACAATTTTCGGTCCTGATTTAAACACTTGAATTAATTTTCACAAAAGTTTTGCTCACTCCATTAAAGCAAGAATAATTATCAGCTTTAATTTAAACTATTTGACCACATTTTGGTAAATTTCCACTTTCATGTAACATTTTTATGGATATTTAAATTATAAAACATGTAATAATTCACACGTATATATGTATGTATACATTTTCAAGTCTTGTTAAGTTACTTGTAGTTTGATGCTTGGAATTATTAAGTACATATATTCTAATCTATGTTACAGGTGGAAACAGTGGCTCTTATTCTGGACATTCTCCTACGTAGGAATCTTTAGAGTTTCTTCGGGGATGTCTCTAGATCCTGTGCAGCTAAAGGTAAGCACATATGATTTCTATCGCAGTTCACTTTACATGTGTGGTTTGACGTATCTCAGAATATAATTGGAAATTTTTTAAGTAATACATTTTAAATTTATAATTGTTTTTATTTAAATTCTCAAAGATAACGGGGGAGCTGTAACAACAAGCCACTTTCGTTACACTCACTGCTAGCAACTGATAGTTTGGAGCATCTGATTTTAAGTCAGTTTCTTGAAACCAAAATTTTAGGTCCCTGCCCAAAGGAAGACTTTGAATTACCCGTAGTTCAGACACGAAAAGCGTGCAAGTGTTAATGTTAGGCATTAGCAGGTGACGTTCAGAAATCAATGCTTTTGTTTGCTCTGTATGTCCTCCGTTCCGTGGAAGTATGACAAGCCTTTTTGTCACATACGGTTACCATACACATCGGGATAATAAATCACACGGTATAAAAAAACGTGCGTGTATTATTGTAGCGTATTAAAAGTATTACTTAATTGTAATAAAAATCTAACTTTAATTTTTAATGTTAATAGGTAATTAATAGAAACAAAATAAAGGACTGATTTGATATTATTAATGCGGTTGAATAAGTATGAATAATGCCGATAGATGGCCGTTAATTTAAATTTATATACAGGCAATTGCATTGCAATTTGTTGTGCTTATCGCCAGATAAACCATGAGTGTAAGTTTATGTTAGCTATCGGGACTTAGAAGGTGTGTTTACCAAATGATGTACTGTTTCCTCGATGATTATTTGTGTGAACCAAGATAATGTAAGAACTTTGGTGTATATTATCATGACATTATGATAATCTGTGAAGATTGCCTACTTAATTTTAAATTCTAAGAAACACGTTGGTGGCCACCACGCGCGTCAAAAGTGAAACTCCACACAGGGGATTGATAGGAAATTTTTTAGGGTACTCCAATGTTTGAAACACTTGTAATCACGCGTTCAAAGTAGACTTTAACCAGTGTCTTTCAATGGAATATAAAAAATAATCAATGATTACATGATAGCTAAAAATATAATTAATAACCCTATTGTTAACGTCTATTCATATTGTCATAATTTTAATGCTAACATCAGAGTTCAGAGTTTAGAGTTACGAATTACGAAGTGTGAAAGTATGCGAAAGAATGGGAAAGTAAGAAAAAGTATAAGAAGTGTGTGAACGTATACAAAATATTTAAAAGTATATGAAATGATAAGCTGTTAGTGCGACCACGTGACGAGTATTCTCTCACCGGTCATCTCTTTCTCTCTTTTTTTCCTCCTCCGCGGTAGTTTTAGAAAGTAACGCAAACGTTAAACGCGAGAACCTCGTATCAGAAGTATAACTTCAATAACTTCAAAATATCTAAGTGTACGTACAATAATGGTTACCAATTATTGCTAAGACAATTAATGTTATTAGTTTTCCACAAAGTCGAGGTAAGCATTAATTACAAGCTATCAACCAGAATTCTTGAGGCTCGGTTTCACAATCAGTGTAAGAAATTTAATATTCTTGTCATTTATATTATTGAAGGGCAATTCTTGTACATTTTTTTTTATCACGATAGAGGTTTTGCATTTGTGGTTTTGCCACCTATTTTGTCACCAGATGTTTACTCAACGTTATATGCGATTTTTTAAGTTTCATGCAATTGCTCGAAATTACAAACACCTGCCAACATTTTATCGCCAATAGATAATTTTTTTTTAATGTGAGCGAGTCTTATAGTAATCGCCATTGATGTGAAAATATCTAACCTCTCTAACCAGCAAATACATGTGTTCTCATTTTGTTCATGTCGCAAATAAACTTATACATAGGCCTAATAAGAAAACTCGGACACAAAATTAAAAGTAAATATCTTAAAAATAATGCCGAGCGTAATAAATACACCGATCAATACAATATTCGCTTTTCAAGTATGTAAATACCAAAAATTAAAAACGTGAATCACATACTTACTTTCTGCACCAGCCACTAAAATTCGTTGCGTGAATCGTACACGTACGCGCAGATAGCAACATGAAACAATAGGATATTTAAAAATATTAGAAACGTCTCTGATAAACCCCGGTTTTGGAACTGAGTTTCTATTACGAATTTTATAAAAATTCTCCTTATCTTGTTGAAATTCACTAAAGAGTTAATATTATAAAGTTTCTGCACACGTTAGAAGTTATACTTCTATGGCATTACTAAAATATTAAGCTGAAACATTTAAAAACCACATCATAATACTAAGTATATGTATATATTCTGTAAATACCTCCTACAAACTAATTGAGCTGAATTTATATTATTGTTTGTAATATTAATATATTATAATGTAGATAAATAAAGTTAAAAAAGAGTATTTCCAATATGAGTTTTGAACCACGTCCTTTTAGGTCATCAAGCGCGTGCTCTACTGCATTGCTACTAACCAATTGGGAATTATAATTGAAAACATATATGATAATAATTGAAATGCCAGTTTAATTACATATTTTAAAACGTGAAATTACTTTTTACAATGACTATATAATTTACCAAATATAGTCCTGGGTAGTTTTACTTACATAAAGTTTAATTTGGCACCCCAATATGTTTAGAATGTTCCCTTATAAAGTATGCCGTGAGCTAAGATGTTTACACGCTCTGGTGACATTTAAGACGAAACATTAAATGTAATACATTATATGTGTATCCTTAATATAACATAATGCAAAACATCAGTATTAGTTCTTAATTAACAGTAATGTTAGAAAACAAATGACCAGCATGGCGTGTAAAACATAGACACTTAACACCAGATAGTTCGCCCATAAACTGCATTGCGTAGACAATCTTGCTTTCAAAAATCTCACGTTGTTAGCAGTAATAAGCCACCATTCTCACACTTATTATAGCTTCTTTTTTTATTATGAAAACTGTGTTTAAGTTCTGAACGGAAAATAACCACTGACACAGGAAGTGTTTCTTTCTTGGTCATTTCTTACACTTTTTTTGCAGACGTTAATAGAAACTTTTTTTAAAACTTTGCTGCGAGACTACTATTCTAAGTGAATGGTGCATTGTTTACATGTGTTACGAGAAAAAAAATTATATTTTCTTAAAAATATAGATGCCCTCATCTTGAGCACTAATATAAATAGCGTATATGTACATAAACTATATTTATATATAGGTGAATGGAACAGAAATATTAATGTAAAATTACAGATATTGGTTCATTTACATGAAAAATTATATCACTGCAAAATAGGGTTCGCAGTAATACTGGGTTCGGCTCCTCACCCGGGCATTTATGCTTTGAGTTGTCCCAGTACCTCCAAAAGTTTAAAGTTATTTGTAAACCGTTCCTTGAATAGCTTCCCAGTATTATAGCGCACATTAATAAGCATGGTACCAAAAAATAAAGTAAAAACTTTAAGTATTCAATTACCCTTTCTGTGGTTTAAAATAATCATGTTTGAAAAAAAAAATAGCAATTAAAATATGGAAGTACGCGCTAATTTTTTTGTGAGAAATACTCAGTGTTATCTAAAAAACAGTGTTTGATACAAGGAGAAGTGATAATGACCATGTGTTGTACACATTTACAATATCTTGTACAGGAAAAAAAAAATGTTTTCCGTGAAGTAAGGACTGCATTCATCGCTGTACTCTCGCAGCAGTCACGAGACGCAGAGGAGAATGTTTTGTTGAAAGGATAGCTTCTAAGCTGCCGCGACTGTCGCCACTTCTTGCCCCCCCCCCCCCCCCCCTCCTTCTACGGAACGCTATCCAGCGATGGATCCAGTTGAGAGCCATTTCCATTTTCCCCCCTCCTCTACAACCAGGGGAACCCAGGCCTGCAGGGATTGTGTGAATATGCTCGAGACGGACGTGTCTGCCATGCGAGATTCTGGCGAGGCACCTGCTAGCGATCGAGGCACTTCCCGCGAACCCCCCTCCCCCCTCTTATCTCTTCCGGGCTCCCATACCCCCACCCCCACCACCTCTCGAGAACAAGAAATTCCTTGAAGGATACGGCCGGCGTGTGTTCGGCATTGGCTATGGCCGATTCCAGCTCCCCTCGCGCGGGCCAATATCTGATAAGCCGCGCGCGCGCAGACAGCGGGGCCGGCGCGGAACGACGTGTGTTCCCGGCGCAGACTCTTGCTATTCCGGGAGGATCTCAGCCTGCCTTCTCTCTCCTTCGCCGCTAAACGAGTTGTGTCATGGATTCTCGCGAGATTTTTCTCCTCGCAAAAAAAAAATCTAATACATTTCACTAGGGATGGGCGGTTAGAATCATCGAACCATCGAATACAATCGAATCTCTGATATCGGAAAGATATTTTCAGATTCCAGGAGATCAATTCGAAGGAGATAAAAAAAAATATGCGAGCGATTCTTTCAGTACTCGTCAGAAATTTTTTAAAACATCTAACCTCGGTAAAGAGCAAATTCACGTGTTCTCACGTTGCAAATAAACTGATAACACGAAACTTGGAAACAAAATATATAAATGACGCCGAGCGTGTGAAATGTACTCAACAATCAAATATTCGCTTTTCAAGTCCATACAAAAATTTCTAGACGCGAACCACACACTTACTTCCTTCGCCCGCCGCTAGAATTCGCTGTCCGAATCGCAAACGTTGCTCGCCACCAGCACCCGCAGATGGCAACACGAAACCACCGGAAATGTTAAACTATTAAAAACGACTCCTATAAAAGCATAAAAGACTTGAAAAAATCATAAACCCCTGCTTTGAACCTGATTTTAAAATACCAATTTTATTAAAATACTGCCCATATTGTTAAAATGGACTAATCAGTTAATACTTTAAAGTTTCCGCACACGATAGAAATTATGCTCCTATGGCTTTTCTAAAATATTAACCCAAAATATTTTAAAACACATATTATAGCACTAAGTAGCCTAGTTGTTGGTATTTTTTTTGCTTAAACGACTTAAATCAGTTAGTAAGTAATTACTACAAACCTCAACACTATTCACCTGATGCATTATTATCTTTATATTATGATGTAATTAAAACAAGTAAAATACTTTCAGTACGATTTATAAATTATGTCTCTTGTGGTTAATGAGCTTGCGTTATACAGCTGTTCTACTGAGCTCGTTGACATATCGGAAGGAGAACATGTGTTTTAATCATTGTAGTACCAGTTTTCTAGGTATTTTAAAACTTGAGATTACTTTTTACTTTTAATATTTTAGTAACAAAATATATTCCGAGATAGTTACACTATCATAAAGTTTCATTTGGCACACCAATACATTTGGTATGTCCCCTAATGTTTACGAAGTTGACTATTTACGGGTTTATATTGCTACAAATGAGTCCGTCACCTTTGTGTCACACTTTCGTTCATAGAATTCCGTTCCATTTTTTCACGAAATAACTCCTACCAAAAACCGTATATATCGAGAACTAAGATGTATACTAATCAAACAGTATCGGGGTAAATGTAGTAAATTTAAAAATTCAACACCGAAATCTCTAAAGTTGATTTGAAATATTTGTGTTTTTCTTCGTACTAATCCCATAACCATACTTTATTTTGTAATTGTGTGTATAAAATAACACTATGTGTGGATTCGATAATATTTGTTCGTGTAATGAATATTAATATTTTCGACCGTTTCAATATCATACTATTAGTTTCAATCATTTTTTATTCGTTCGTTTTTCGGCCCTCGACTTCAAGATTCGGATTCCAAAAGACTACTACTTGGGTCTTGTCGCTCAAAGAGAGACGGCAACACTTGACAGTCTAGGAATGTCGAAGAAGGATCCGCTTACGACATATCGTAAGGAACCAGTCCAACATTTGCCGGGGAGTTATCGAGGAAGTGTGGGAAATTAAGATCAGGACGGCAGGATTACTGTGACATCGCGCTCCATTTAATAAATATTTATATCATACAAAGGACATAGCATAACATCGGCCGTATACAAGCCGTAAGCGATTGCACACTTGCTTGAAATTTATTTGTAACATCTTATCTCTCTGAATACAGCATTTGGAAGGAGAAATTTAGTAAATGGGACGGTAGTCACAAGGAAATAAACTTGTAACAATCACGGTTGTGCCACCTGTGGCGGATGGCACGAACCGAAGTTTGCAAAGCCAAAGGGAAACGTTATAACATTAACTTTTTAATGTATTTGAACAAGAAAAGCAGTGTTTTAAAAAAATTGCTTGTCTAAAATCAATTTTTTTTAGTCTTTTTAACTTTCACTGGGGTGGTTTCATTATGTAGTTGAAAATTTTTGTTTGTTAATCAAATGATTCAGTAGTCGACGTAGCTGCTCTGGCAACTAGTTTCAGCGATACGTGCGGAAACTAAGTGTGATTCGCGTCAAGAAATGTAGTTGAAAACACAATTTGTGTGTGTGTATGTATGTTTATATATGTATACACACACACACACACACACATATATATATATATATATATATATATATATATATATATATATATATATATATATACCACGCTCGGCATTATTTCAAAATATTATATGTTAATTTTAGTGTGCGATTTTGGTTTATGAGTGTATTTGCAATATGGGAACACATTAATTTGCTTGTTACGAAAGTTAAATGTTACACATCTGTGGCGAGTACAGAAAGACTCACTCAAGTGTTTTTTTTTTCTTTTAAGGTATCAAAGTTTTATAACCACTGTATGGAAGTACTAAGTACATCAAAATATACCTCGTTTAGATGACTTTTAAATAAAAACCTTTTTACTACACTATTCAGTCGTAACATTATAAAAAAAACTCTGACCATTATATTTAAATACTCGGTAGCTTTTATACAAAAATACAAACATTTTCTAAATGGTTGCATGTACACACATTGTGAAGCTAGGATCAATGGTTTGCCCATAACTTCAGAAAGAAAATTCATGACTTCTAATGATTCAGAGGCCATTGCACATAAATCTTTGAGGCCTTAATTGGGATACACAGTTAAAAATTAGAATTATAGTAATAAGATGAAAAAATCCAAGATGTGGGGCCTAATCTCTCTTGAAGAACTTAAAAATCCAATATTTAACTACAAATAAAAATTAGCTAGTCTTTCAGTACTCAGCAGTGATGTGAGACATCCAATCTTGGTAACGAAAAAAATTCGTATATTGATCTCATGTTCCAAATAAACTTATAATACGGAACTGTGACACAAAATTTAACGTAGAATTCTTAAAAATAATGCTGAAAAAATTGTGTTATCAAACTACATTTCTGAACGCGAATCACACGTAGTTTCCGCACCCACCGCTAGAATTCGCTGCCGGAGCAGCTACGTTGTCTATCGATTACTTCGAATTGATGAGCGAAAGGTTCAACTATATAATAAAACGGCACCGATTAAAGCGAAAAAGACTTTTAAAATATACTGAACCCCGGCTTTGGATTTTATTTTGCCAAGTAATTTTATTAAAATACTGTCCATCTGGTTAAAATGCATTAAACCGTTAATACTTTGAAGTTTCTCTCTGTATTTGTAAACTTTGGCTCGCGTCATCTGCCACAGATGGAAGCACCGTGGTTACACACTTCCGTTCCATTCATGAAATTTCTCGCATCAAATGCCGTATACCGAGAGCTAAGATGTTTACACATCAATAAATGTTTATCGTCTTAAAAATATTGAAAACACGATGGCGCCTTTCCACTTCTATCGTTCCCTCTCGCCTGTCCCCTGTCACCTAATGGCGCGAGATCTCGCGAGCTGGCAGGCATCAGTAACCGCCGCAGTCCTGCGCGGACCCACTGCCAACTTTAAAAAAAGCGAAATCACGGACGCGCGCAGGCAGCGCACGCCGGTGGCCTCTTGCGAAAATGAAGTTCCGTTGCCCGGAAGATGCGGTATTTTTCACACTGATGGGTTGTTTGCAAGGGGGAAGAGGGGAGGAGTTAGGGTGTTGGGCTGTTCTTAAGCCCCGTTCGAACTTAATCTGCCCGAGGCCTGAAGTCGGGCAGATACGGTGTCGCCTCGGAACAACATCAACGTTAATACCCACCCTCTCTCACCCCCTCCAGGGTTGCCAACCGCCACCTTTTCCAGCGACAAAACTTCCCCGTTAATCCCTGCAAGTTTTTAGCCGCGCGCGGGGCCGCTGGCGCTACGGGAAGTAGTTGGTCGTATCAAGGGGGCGGAGGGGTGGGCTAGAGGAGGGGGTAAGGAGATTGTGGAGCCCGCTAATGCCATGCCTGGAGGCCTGGGAGATGAACGCCATTACCAGCGCCGCGGATATATATGTAACGTGATAGCGGAATTTAATTTAAGATATAATTTACGGTGTTAATTAAAACGGTTGTTTAATTAGGGCGCCGGAGGAGCGGAGCTCGGGGCATGCAGGCGCGGGAACGGTCTTGACTGGAAAAAGGAAGAGTTTAGGTATAGGTTTCGGTGGGAAGGGAGGGGGAAGCTAAGGTCTGTACGGATGCATAAAGTTGGCACAAGTTTCGCCGTGACCCACGGGTACAGTCTGTCCCAAGATGCAGCGGGAGATAACCTCGCAATACGGCGATTACGGAAGTACCATGCTACCTCTAGCAGACAGGTAGACGTAAATGTTGTGTAATACGTCACGTGGTTATGCAGAAAGGCCTAAGACGACTGGTCCCGAACCACTTTGCTACTAACTCGGTGTTCATTAATTTGAAGCATGTTGTTGGTTGGGGATTGAACCCGCGACCTACGAGAGAGACTTGTCCACGACCATGGCATGATCAACTAACAAGGAATATTGAGTTGCCTCAGGCGCCTCCATCTTGGATTTTTCTATTTTTTCTATAATGATAATTTTGAACTCTATATCCCAATTTTTGTAATAAATCATATATCCCAGACCTTTTTGCAACCACACACTCCGCGAGAAACACCTTATTATATTACACGTGCGACTACATACAACTGTCATGATTACCACACCAGTTGACTTCAACAAGTAGCCAGTGCTAAGTATTATGCCATATCAAACCAAAATAATTATCAAGGAAGATTTACTGCAAACGGTGTCAAAATATTTTAAATTGCAAGATAGCTAATTGCAATTTGGAATGGAGAATTTTATTATTTTACCTTTGATATCAATTGTATATTAGTTGATGTATACAAATACGAATGATTTTTCATTATCTTAAATCTTTAATAACTTATTACCACCCTCACATTATTATTATTTTTGCTTAGTATTGCAATGTATGTAAGCTTTTAACGAAACAGTTTAATATTTGGATTTTATTTAAAACTCTTTTGGCAGGAACTTCATGAATATTAATACATCATGAGTATTTAATCAGTTATATAATTAATAATTTTTCAGTTAATATTGGACTGCTGATAGAAAATGTTTGTTAAGGGACGTAACTTTTTTAATGTCTGGGTATTTTAATTTGACTACTTAATAACTAACACAACATTAATGAAATTATGTAAATATATATATTTTTTAAATCACTCAAAGCATTTAATGTCCGATATTGATTGGTCTTTTTTTTTTTGAAGGTACAAAATTCCACATTAAAATTCCAGAAATTGTTTTTTGAACGATTACTAAATGTAACTTATTCCTCAAACTAAACTAAAAAAAATTGTAATAAATAAAGTCATATGCGTAAATTTATTCTGATTTTTTTTTTCACTATTGGAAACAACAGATAAGCATGTAATGTCATTACGAAATATTATTTCAGACTATTCACCTACTATAACATAGAAGTTTCGAAAAATAAACAAGCAACTTATGGACATATAAAATTGTACTGACTGCATTTCATTTTTTTGTAGGTGATTGTTAATAGAAACTGCAAATACATGGGAATGGAGTGACAAAATATATCGCCTACACACACAATTTAAGTAATCGCGAAAACGTGCTCATTTGTAGGATATTTTATTGGAAATTTTTTAGTTTTACATGTGTGTATCACTCTAACAAATCGAATCGACTAATTTTTCTGACTTTTTTTTAGTACGTACTCTGGTATTTAATATTTTAAAATATAACTGATAATGAAATTATGTTGTACTTACAACTTTCTCGATTCAAAATTACTCCAGCTAGGTGAATTTTGTCTACGGACTAGCACAAGTTTATTCTTTAGTTTTTGATTAGATATTACTTAGTAATTAAAATGATAATTTTTTGACTGGATAGATTTTCGAATATTGTTATTATAATATATTAATTTTCTTGAAAGATTAGCTATCCCCATGCATTCTGCAAGTCAAAATATTTGTATTAATATACACTGTTATTGTATTATATATGGATGAATTAATTAAAAATTTCAGGGAAGAGTATATTAAAACACATTGAAAAGCTTCGCTTAATCTTCTTCCGATATTCTATAAAGAATGTCTGAAATAATATTTTCAAGTGCTTAGTAACTAATAAAAATTCTTCAATCACGTAACTTTGTTTAATTATAAACATGAATGATAAAAAAATACGTCACGTCTCAAAATTGCGTAAATAAAAATGAATATATTTCTGAACGGAAACTATTTATATCTGTAGCACTGTTACGGTGACGATAAAAATACACCAAGTCTCTGTTGTCTAATCTTGGATTCTGACGTTAGACTCTGGGGCCGAGTGTTCTCGCCACATAGCGGGCATGGGTATTTTTACAATTATGTCGTTACATAATGAATAGAGACCTGCAAAATTCGCGGATTCATTCGGTGATAGGCTAGAATTCTAACACATATACCTCTTAGAAAATTTGCTATTGGCTTACTGTTCATCTGGACGAATCTCAACCAGTTATAAACCCTCAAACAAAGAAGGATCGAATCACACAGACAAACCAGCTGAGACGACTTACAAGTCGGCAGCCAATGAACTTGCGTTATTTGCCCGAGTGTACAGGGGTATGTGCAGTCTATCCTGAAGGCCATTGAAACCGCGAATTTTGCAGGACTCTACGTGATGAATCCATAAACAGTATACACAGTAAGAACATTTTTGTATTGTTCCTTAACACGTAATTTGTTAATGATATGCACAGTTGCGCACTTATAAAAAGTGTCCGCTTCAACTTACGAATAACGCTGGTTACATATTATCCAGGAATCTTCGTAAATGTTCGGCTATCTTCGTGAATTTACGGACACCGAGTTTACTTACTTTGAACACGAGTCTCCAGTAAGAACAATCTTCTTTTTGTCCACGTGTGTGTTCACATTTGTTTAGAACGAAACACACAACTCTGAAGTCAAAATTACGAAAAATTCTTCGTTTATTTGAATAAAATTATTCGTCGAAAAGTCCGTAAATTTGCTGTGATTTTCTAACAGTGTATGGAGAAAATACCATGCAAAATGTTTTTCGAAATAATTTTAAAAGTAAATAATTTACTTCCGTTACATTTTTAGGTACGTATCAAAATAATTCATAAAGATGATGTAGGCCTATACAGCAGAAACATTTATATTGCACCAAAATATGCAAAAAAAAGTTATAATTAAGGTCATGTTTAAACTGAGCTGCATGCGGTTGTTGGAGTTTATTTGCGGAGTTACGGAATGCTGTGTAGCCGCGTGGTGCGCTGTTGTTCTGCCAGGAACTGTACCGGCGCGGCTTAGAGGAAGACATGTAAGAGTGCAGGATGGGCTTACAGCGCCCGAGGAGCAAGCCCTCTCGGAGAGGGATGGAGAGGGGAGAGAGGGGGTTGGTCTGAGGTTTTGCAAAGTACAAGTTTCCCCCGAGAGGGCTGGCGCGCTGGTGGCGTGTGTATCAGGGGCGATAGCGCACGAGGCCTGTTGGCAAGAAGGGGGGTGGGGACAAGAGAGACGCGAAGAAGGGAAATTGCCCTAGTAAATCAGCCCTAAGTATCCGCCGGTTCTGGGGCGTCCGCGGTGTCTTCGGGAAGGTTTAAGGGCGCGCCGAGGAATTAGGAAAGGGGGGGGGGGAGGTGCTTTCGGGGGCGAAGTTCGCTGCCGTCGGAGGTGCGTACGGCTTCATCCGAGCGTCCCGAGACCTCGCCTCCCTCGGATGCAAGCCCTTTCTCCGGAGGTCGGATTATCGCCATCCTCCACTAGTAACACCGCACCTTCTCAAGTCTTACGTAACATGCATTTGAAAATAGAAACCAAACATATATTGTTTTACAAGTCTGCACAACAGATGTAGCAAAACGGATGGAAAGTAAAAATTGGTTAAATCCCAATGACAATTTAAAATCCGTTTTTATCTCTAATACGAGGCTATTGCTGGAAAACCCAACTTAGGAATGAAGGTAATTTACTTTAAAAGTTATCTTGTCAATGGCAACCACGTTAAAAATCTTTTTTTTTTACAGTACACGAAATTATTATTGTATACTAAGCATCATTTAAAAGTATTTATTTTCCCCTTTTTTTTCTAGATATATACGGCAATGCTTATCATTTACAAAAACTGTTCAGTTTGCCGCCCCATGTTGTATACGTGATGTTAGCATGACAAAATAGCGCCGTGGGTGCAACGATAACTGAAATTAGCGTTAGAATTGGTTTTGAAAGATGGTTGAACTGATGTCTTGGAATTATGTACTGTTACTATCATTGTATTTTTTTAATTTTCTGTTACTTATTTCTTTATTATAATAAATCTTCAAACGTTTTCAAGCACAGTTACACAAATGAATATTAAATTTGAGTTTAAAATATTTCTCTCATACATGTCGATTAGAAAAAATATATTGAAGGCTGTCTTAAGTTTGGTGCGTATATAAAACAAGAGACTATTAATGTATAATTGTATTTTTGTTTGCGTCAGAGGAAAAGAAAACATGTTCTCAATTATGTCTGTCGCCTCGCATCTTTTACGTCACGCCTGTCCTGTCGCGTTTACATGATTCTAGCATTACGGCTAAGAACAGACGTGAAGTGTCAGGGTGCAAAACCAACGTTCCGTTTCTACATGTTCTGAAATTTGTCTTCATTATAAATACAATTTCATCTGCTGGTCAACGATCAAGGCAAATAATTTAAGTAGCTTCAGGAAAAAATGTCTTACCTCTCCGGTTTCGGAAGCTCGCAAAAAATGTAAAGCAATATGTGTGAAGTCCCACTCGTAAAACCAATACCGGTATTTGATGCGACGTTTGTGGCTGCCATAAATAAGCCTCTACCTACTTTGTAGGTCTACCTGCTTGATACTTAACTTAGTAACGTTTATAGCTTTCCTCTACAACAGGTACTGGTGTTGGTTTAATATCCGCTTCTGTTTGTCTCGAGTGTCACGTTACAAAACATCAGTAACTTACTCTAAACTTGTCAAGTCCATTACTAAAAGCCATCAATATAAACGTAATAGTGTAGTTTGAGTTGAAGCAACATGGCAACGCAAAAAAATGCATATGCCTTACTAAAAACGTTACATAGTATTAATTTGCTAATAAAAACTGATAATTCATTGCCAGCCATTTGAATCTCTATGTAAACAATTTTCTAATGTATTTGAGTTTACTCTATAGGCTACAACCTAGTAGTTTTTTAATGAAATAAAATCGTTAAACAAGGGCTTTGAAAAACAAATATAGATTATTAGACAATAATTTTAAAAATATTTTAGCAATAATAATATTCTAATGATGCTCTTTATAAAAGTGTTGTATTTTTTTTTAACTTAACACTCAGTAGTAGACTTACTGAAAAAAATTTTTTTTTCTATGTTATTGTAAATTCCAGCATAGAGCAATTAAATTAATTCTAAATCAGGAAGAGTTTCTCTTTAACATATTTGTTTTGATTTATAATCTTTCCAGACCAATTTCGTAAATTTACCACAAACTTTGGAATAGCTACTTCATTCCAATTCCGGCCTCACACAGAATGGACATTACTTATTTGTGGTACAATCCAAAAAGAATATAAGTTAAAAGTTGATGTTAGCTTATTCTTGGACCATCTACGTGAACGGGGTTATTCAAATACATGCGGGCACTTCGAACGTATAGCTTACACGCTCTATACAGCCTTGAAATCTTGGAAGACGTTATTCTTTGTGTTGTAAATCTGGGGATACACGTCTTCATGCCATGTCCGCCGAGAAGGTTTTTTTTTTTTTTTTTGGAGCCGACGGGGTTGGAGAGGAGGGTCGAACCATGCGTCACGTGGGCTGGCGGCCATGCACCTCACAGGTGGCGGTGATAATTATTCCGTCCGCTGCCCCTCCCTCCTTGAGACCACTCCACCTTCTCCGACCGACCCGAGTCGAACACGTTAGTCCGGAGATTAAAACGTCACGGAACAAAAGACCGCAGTACGTCACCCGGTATATATGTGCGTGTGTATTTAAAAAAAATAAATAAATAAAGTCGACCCGCGGGCTCCGAAGAGGCGGGCCTGCCGCCATTATCCCTTCGCGTCGCCGGGGTGGAGTCTTTGGAGGCCCGTCGCGCGCGGTGCTTTACTACCCCAAACTGAGTCGTTAGCGGCCGTATAAATATGAAGTAAGGCGTCTGGGTATTTCGGGAGAGGAGGGTTTCGGCGGGTGAATCTCGAAGGGGGGGAGGGGGGAACCCTCCACTGGAATGCCTTCCAAAGAAGCTTGATGGATGGCGCCATCCGACCGGCAACCCACCCCTGGTACCACCACCAACTTCGGCGATCCCCCCTGGCGGGCGAATGAGGAACTAATCAAGATTACGAGACGAGACGAGAAGAGATGCGATGGCGTGACCCCAGAACTCGGGGGACCCGCTCCCACATCTCATCCAGGACATTATACACTTCATATACGTCTCGGTTATGTTCCACCCCTTTTCCCCCTCCAACCAGCATGCAGAAGCCCCGAACATCTTTGTATACCCACACACACAAGCCTGCGAACCCGTACGAAGTGTCGCACCGTGTTTATTTATTCCCGATATTTATCTCTGGCAGTCTCGTCAGAATTATGGTACGTCCTTATGTGAATACGAAGCAGTATAAGAAAATTTATAAATTTTTTTTTATCGCGTGAACATTAACTAAATCTTACTGATATTTCCGTAAGCTGGAATAAGTTTGTGTGTCCCGGTTGATAAGTTTAATCTATATTTTATGCGGAAAAAAACTGTATGTTGGCTTCGTTTTTTATGCGTGTATGGAAAAAACTAAGACAAATACTTGAATTGTACATTTTCTGCTAAATTCAAGTTTTTAACCGTCTTAAAAAGTAATAAACTAAAAAAAAAATCATTTCAATAACTCGTTCTTACGCTTTCGACTTTTAAAAAATATAAACGTGCTATGCATCTCTGTAAAAAATATAATCAAATTTGCAAAATAATACTAGTTTTTGAAATGAAGGGAAAAATCATTATACCTGGATAGGTTTGCTGGTGATTTTTTTTTTAAAGACCATACGTAGATTTCCACTCGAAATGGGACTATACAACACTCTTAACCAGCAATATTAAGACAATTAATGCAATAAGTCAAACAGATAAACACAATGATGAACCTAAACTGGAATTATGGATGACAAATCGACGACAACACCGACGAACATTGTAGATGTCCTATGACAAAACAGTTGCGACGTTTCGGGAAGTGACATCCAATTCCCGTCATCAGGCACAAATAGACTGATAACGGACACTGGAAAACAGGGGATTTGTTCTTTGTTCGTATGTGCTGTTTGACTACAGCTCATTTTGGCTTGTTTACTGTTTCGGCGGTTTTATGCTTTCTTGTTTATTATTTTGCATTTATGAATTCTTCCCATGACAAACAGTGCAAAACTGCAATGACGCATGTCCAAGATATTGTATTAAATCACTCTTAACCATCTGCTTGTGCGATGGTTCTCAAACATGTCTCAAAACCAAATTGGTGAGACCCAGCTTTGCTAAATTTTTGGCACGGTAAACCTTTTAGGTAAGTTCCTCAGTAGAATTTTACCACTTGTAGATCAATGCAGTCTCTGCGTGGTGGTTTAAGTCCGGGGGCGACCGAGTCACCGTACACAATGGTCGAGTAAACCTGGAATTACGCATATGCACCAACTCAGCGGTGCTTTGATTTGACAACAGTTCAACAAATAAAGACAATATCGTCACGATTTTGAATTCCAGTCTTACAAACGGAAGAAAAACTACAATTTCGAATATCGATTCACTTAAATTTTGGTCGTTCATAAAGCCAGTCTTAAAAGTTTTGTTCTTAATTATACGAAGGATTTGGTTACAATTGATCAAGGGAACTTCGTAAGCTTACAAATATTTAGTAACTTGGCCTCGTTTATAATAAAAAATTAATCAGATCTCTGGAACGACAAAAAAATATTATCATCATCATATAGCTATATAAGTGGTATAAGAACTGAAATTAGTTTATTCCTTTTTAGCAGAATTTATGCAGTAAATATATATAAATTTGGTATCATTAAATTTATAACTTTTTATTATTGAGTTAAAATTATTTTGAAATAAAATAGATTTTTACTGAATTAGTTTTTTAATTTAATTTCAATATTGTTATTAAATATTTGTTCGTTGTTGTTTTTTTGTTCGAGCATCGCGCGAAACCTACTGGAACGATTTTGAGAAAACGTTTTCGGATTAAAATCTTATGACAAGACTTAAAAACTGATGCTAATTTATTTCGCTACTATGACGGGAACCAAAGATAAAACAATAAAACCACTTTTTTTTACACAAACAAGTGCAACCAATATATGGTGAGCTCCCATTTCTACCAACAACCACTTCAACCAATACTACTAAGTACCACATTAATAATATTATTTATTTATTCTATCACAATCAGTAGCTAGTTCAATGATGAATGAAACCTTTTTTACAACATGTTGTGATACACCTTCGTTTGTTATGTTGTAAATTGGGAACCATTCATAGCTTATAATCACACAACTTAGAAGGGTCATAAATTAGAAAGTCATAACTTAGAACTATCACCACTTAGAAACACACAACTTAGAACTGTCATAACTTAGAAACACAAAACGCTGAACCACATAATTTAGAACTATCATAACTTAGAAACACACAACTTAGAAGATTCTATCTTGTGTGTTTCTAAGTTGTGACAGCACCCCTTTTACATTGACTGTCCTCATCTTCAGTCCGGCGGTGGAACAGCCTTGTTTTGTTCCGCGGATGATGGAGAGAATTCAGATTGCGGGTGAGGGGAAAGGGGTGGTCGCAGACTCTGATGGGGTTCCATGGCTTGTCGCGTGTTTCGCGGGGAAGGGATTGCGAGATGTTCGAAGGGGAAAGGGGGGCTGTGTTGGTTTAGAACAAGCGATGCTCGGGAGGGGTGGTTCGCGTCTCGCTCGGTCGAGCCGCGGCTCCACCGGGGGTGGATCGACGGGGGTGTTATGGCGAGCATGTTTCCAGCGGGGGGTGGACGGCGCGAGGGTTGTGGTCCTGGGAAATGTACGGGAATTGTGAGTGGAGTCCCGGAGGCGTGAAATGGGAACGAGAGCCCGAGGCCGGCCCTGAATTATATTTATGTCTTAATTCAGGCGCGGAGATTGCGAGAGCCCGGT
The DNA here is from genome assembly GCF_032445375.1 of Bacillus rossius redtenbacheri. Taxonomy (NCBI): domain Eukaryota; kingdom Metazoa; phylum Arthropoda; class Insecta; order Phasmatodea; family Bacillidae; genus Bacillus; species Bacillus rossius. Next base: position 8,874,155 of record NC_086336.1, on the reverse strand, counting down.
GGGGGTGCCAAGGGGTTGTTCAGGAGCAGGGGGGGTGCGCTAGGGGGTGTGGCCATCCCTCCCCGCGGCGAGTGGGCGGCTACGGCCCCGATGAACAATCGCTTATTTCCAACCGCGCGGCGCTCGGTGGCAGCAGAGCTCATGAGGCGCGTCCAGGTTCAGTCCACACGATCCCAAACCTCGCATCGCGACTCTTGTTGTTCTGTGTCTCAAAACTATTTTCTGCTACCATTTACCGCTGTGTATTATCACACTGTAATCAAAGGCTTTAATCTTCTGTAAAAAGGAAAAAAAATAAACTATAGGCTATCTGTACGTTTTACAAAGGAAGATTTTGGAAACTTAGTTGCTTAAAAATTGTACTGCAGAGCTATAAGTCAAACAAATTTTTGGTGACTGAACGAAGTTAATGATCAACTCCAGGTTTATTAAAAACTAGCCGAACCCGCCCGCTTTGCTGGACGTGAAATAAGTTAACTGCATTGAAGGCAAATAATTAAGTAATGACTGTTATACGCAATACCCCATTAGAATTCGTATAGTAGTTGTGTAGAATACCGCGTACAAACAGACAGAAAGACATAAAAAGAACTACTGTTTTATTATAGTAAGATAGATAGATTATTCTTACATGTTCACATCCATGCAGTATATGAAAAATCAGCATGCATAGCCCTGTACCTACAATTATAATACGTAGCTGCTGCCCACGAATTTTTCCGCATGTAATTTTGTATTATCTTGCACCATTTAGAAATTTATCATTATAACATAACAGTTGATACAGTTGTAGTAGTTTTTTTATGTTCACAAATGATAATTTTTCTCACCTCTATTTCAGTCATTGCAATAAAAATATGTTACTACTTAAATTTTGGGTAAATACGTTTCTACTTTCAAATGTAATGTCGGGAAGACACTTCATAAAATTTCTTTGTAAACCACATTTACTGTTTTCCCGTCTTTAGCTAAAATGTAAAGATTGTCTGCATTACTGACCCGCGAGCAAGCCACATACATCTGGCCGTGGGAAAAACAATCAGACCTTAAGTCGACACCAGCTGCCTTAAGGCTCTGACCCTGAGACTTATTTATTGTCATCGCGAAACAAACTGCTATTGGAAACTGTGTGCGCTTGAAATGAGTAAATAAATCAAAAGCGCTTATGTTTATGCAAATTACAAATATGTATTTATATAAAATTTGCTTTGTGTCAGATGCTTTTTTTTGTAATATGTTTGTGTTATTATTTGTCGTCTGCATCCTGAATGTTTACTATATATATTTTATTAATATTCATAATAAATATTTTCTAAGTATATTCATTCCAATTCCCATTAACATTCTGTGTTTAAAAGACCCAATCAACATACTAAAGTGATGAAACAGCATAAAAATATTGCTTCGTTGATTGTATTATTAATATAAACCCCGTGTTTGGATGCTAATACATTTATTTAAACTGTATGTTCTAAATGCATGCTATACAATACACATAGCAAAATATTTTTACGCTTCGTAGCCACTCTTACTATTCAAACTATTGTAAATGAACTTTCTGCGTCGTATTCCCGTAAGCGCGCTGCGTGTAGACCGGGCGGTGCGACCAAGGTGACATAGTGCGCAGTGGAGGACGAGTTTGGGCGGCCGGACGGTTTCACCTCCTCTTCTTTACATCATGCACCTGACCGTGTGGATCAGGGAGGGCACCTTCTCCAACTTTTAATAGAACACCGGAAAATTCTTCCGCATGAGAATTACCACCCAGCTGTGCTCTCATGTTAATTGTTAATTGCAGTTTTTTTATTTGAGGACAGAGGTAAGAATTCTTCAGTGAAGCTTTGATTTCATCTGCTCTAGTCCCTCGACTTACAACTGGTAGAGTTTGCCGATAATCTCCAGAAAATAGTAGTGTGACATTCCCCATTGGCCTTTCTTCGCGCCTAATGTCCCTTAGTGTCCTGTCCACAGCTTCAACTGCTTTTTTATTCGCCATCGTGCATTAATCCCAAACGATTAGAGAGAAATCTTGTAACACTTTTGCCATATCACAATTTCTTGTAATCGAACATGTTGGTGATTCATTTGTGTCTTTATAAGAGAAGATTTTCATGAAATAAATCATTCAACGATAAAAGCTGTTTATTTAATTTAATTAAGCGGACGGGTTCGCCCCAAGGAGAAAATTGACGCGGCGAGACCTCGTGGACATAGAGAAATGACACACACTCACTATTTATGTGTCTATGAAACATGATTTTTGTGCAATTTAAATTGTAATATACAAAAAGGGTATTGAAAATTGAAACAAATATGGCGACACTACAAACTGTCAGGATCTTTATTTTTTTCTTACTCTCTACTTAGTTCCTTACAAAAGCAAAACTTAATGGCTTCTTATAATGATTATATTGTATGTCATAAAATTAAGATTTCTTTTCTTTCCTTGAGCCGATTTTGATGAAATAAAGCTTATATTTCTTTCTCTGCTACGCTCAAGTTAACTTGAAACCCCCATTAAAATACGTATAGTAGTTTTGTAGAACACCGCGTACAAACAGACAGACAGACAGACAGAAAAAAAACTTCTGTTTTATTATAGTACTAGCCGAACCCGCCCGCTTCGCTGGACATGAAATAAGGTAACTGCATTTAAGGCAAATAATTAAGTAATGACTGTTATACGCAAGACCCCATTAAAATTCGAATAGTAGTTGTGTAGAACACCGCGTACAAACAGACAGACAGACAGAAAAAGAACTACTGTTTTATTATAGTAAGATAGATAGATTATTCTTACATGTTCGCATCCATGCAGTATATGAAAAATCAGCATGCATAGCCCTATACCTATAACTAAACGTAGCTGCTGCCCACGCTTTTTCCGCATGGAATTTTGTATTATCTTGCACCATTTAGAAATTTAAACATTATAACATAACAGTTGATACAGTTATAGTAGTTTTCTTATGTTCACAAATGATAATTTTTCTCACCTCTATTTCAGTCTTTGCAATAAAAATATGTTACTACCTAAATTTTGGGTAAATATGTTTCTACTTTCAAATGTAATGTCGAGAAGACACTTCATAAAATTTCTTTGTAAACCACATTTACTGTTTTCCCGTCTTGAGCTAGAATGTAAAGATTGTCTGCATTACTGACCCGCGAGCAAGCCACATACATCTGGCCGTGGGAAAAACAATCAGACCTTAAGTCGACACCAGCTGCCTTAAGGCTCTGACCCTGAGACTTATTTATTGTCATCGCGAAACAAACTGCTATTGGAAACTGTGTGCGCTTGAACCCGAACGGGAAGTTATTCGGGATGATAGGTATGTGTGGTATGAAAACAGTTTTACCTGAGCCACATCCAGTAAGAAACTCAGCTTCGATTATATTTCGTTGTAGAGCAGTTACTTTAAGTCGGGTTTCATTGCACAATTTTGGGAGAGTAAGGTTTCTATGAAGCATTATTGGAACACCGACTTTGAGAACAATTTTGTGAACAGGAAGACCACTTGCAGTGAGAGAACTAAAAAACTCAACTGGATAATTAGTGGCGTCGTCCTGATTAAGGAAGCTGTTAAACGATGTATAAACCACTTCAGCCCCATTCAATTCATTTAAAAAATTTTCATTGATTGCAGCAGATTGGTCATTTCTTGGAGTGAGTATGGCACGTTCACATAACCACGTATGTTCCTGATGTTGTATGTTTGACAGATCCCCGAATACCGAACGTATGAGTTCGTCTTCCGAAGATACGACTCTGCGAAGAATTTCTGGAAGCGTCACCTGACCGTGTTGCTCAGGGAGGGCACCTTCTCCAACTTTTAATAGAACACCGTAAAATTATTGCGCATGAGAATTACCACCCAACTGTGCTCTCATGTTAATTGTTAATTGCAGTTTTTTTTATTTGAGGCCAGAGGTAAGAATTCTTCAGTGAAGCTTTGATTTAATCGGCTTTAGTCCCTCGATTACAACTGGTAGAGTTTGCCGAAAATCTCCTGAAAAGAGTAGTGTGACATTCCCCATTGGCCTTTCATCGCGCCTAAATGTCCCGTAGTGTCCTGTCCACAGCTTCAACTGCTTTTTATTCGCAATCGTACATTCATCCCAAACGATTAGAGAGCAATCTTGTAACACTTTCGCCATATCTCAATTTATTGTTATCAAACATGTTGGTGATTCATTAGTGTCTTTATGAGAGCAGATTTTCATGAAGTAAATCATTCAACGATAAAATCTGTTTATTTAATTTAATTAAGCGGACGGGTTCACCCCAAGGAGAAGTTTTGAAGCGGCGACCTCGTGGACATAGAGAAATGACACACAATCACTATTTATGTGTCTATGAAACATGATTTTTTTCTGCAATTTAAATTGTAATATACAAAAAGGGTATTGAAAATTGAAACAAATATGGCGACACTACAAACTGTCAGGATCTTAATTTTTTTCTTACTCTCTACTTAGTTCCTTACAACTGCAAAACTTAATGGCTTCTTATATTGATTATATTGTATGTCATAAAATTAAGATTTCTCTTCTTTCCTTGAGCCGATTTTGATGAAATACAGCTTATATTTCTTTCTCTGCTACGCTCAAGTTAACTTCAAAACCCCATTAAAATTCGTATAGTAGTTTTGTGGATCACCGCGTAGAAACAGACAGACAGACAGAAAAAAACTACTGTTTTATTATAGTATAGATAGATTGGGGGTTTAAACTATTTAATTCTTCAGATAATAAATATTTTTTATACATACACAACCCACGAATGAATTTGTACAATTTTTGCATTGATATATCTAGATTACAAAGGAAATATATGAGCAACTATTTTCCAAAGAATGTCTTTGCAAAATAATAATATCATTTTTTTTCAATGTATGCAGACTTCAAAAATGTTAGTTTCTAATAAGAAGCATTACGTTCACAGCTGGGCAAATTCGCAATGGGAGCCCACGACTGATAACTTGCGTTGCATCGCGATGCGCCGACAACCTGGCATTGCGCCCGTCTCACGTCGCGTGTGACGCGCCGCGAAAATTGAGTCGCGACGCAAAAAAAAAAAAAAATATTGGTTGTCTGTACGTACGATAGTTTAACGTGAAAATGTCATAACAAAACATTGATGAAATGATTGCATAATTTTATGAATAAAATTGAATCATTTTTATTGAATTATCACTATTTTGTATGGAAACAAAGAAGGAGTGAAATGAAATGTACAATTTAATTGATACAATTTCGTTTATTTCCACTCATTAATTCAAATATGTTTATTACTTTAACGAAGATATTATTTTAACTGTAACTTTTATACATGTTTGCTATTTAACTTCTTCGGATCTGTGTTATTCTGTTAAGGATAGGACGATGATAGGAAAAGTAGGAAACGAATGGGAGTGTTTAAGTTTAATGTGCCTCGAAAAATAAAATCGATGGTTGTTCCAATCGAGTGGAAGAGAGATAGATGCAGCGCAAACGTACAATGAGCGTAACGGGACACTTTTTCGTGCGTGCAGCCGGCGTTCATCGAATTATTAGACGTCACGTCAAAAAATATATAAGCTAATCAATCTTCCAGTACTCGTCAGTGATGAGTAAACATCTAACCTCGTAAACGAGAAATTTCATACGTTTTGATTTTGCAAATCTATAGCTACTATTATAAAAATTTAGTTAGTTCGTTTGTTTATTCGAAGGTGACGCAAATACCACTGGACTGATTTCGATTGAACTTTTGCTTTAAAAATCTTATGCTCAGACGTAAAAACTGGCGTACATTTTATCTCCTTATGATGACGGGAGCCGGAGATAAATAACAATATAACCACATTTTTTTTACAACCAAGTGCAACTAATATAAGGTGAGCTCCCATTTCAAGTACCTACAGTCATACTAAAGAGAGGTCAGTTTTTAGTGGCCCTTGCACTAGATGCCACGAGGGCGAAGTTGTAACATACCACAAAAGATTAGCAAAATTAAATCTCGCTATTTAATTGATGGAGCTTCCTTCATTTCCATGGCTATGGGCTTTTGCATCGTTGATGCCTCCTGCGTAATCATGGCGAAGGCTCTTGCAACGACAGTGGCGCACCCACGAGGAGGGGCGTGTATAATGAGCAGCGCGAGTGTGTTCTGGCTGCAGACTGCCGTAGCGAAGCACGGGTACTTTGGCTTTACACTAATATAATACGAATATAATATAATATTAATATAATACGAATCTCGCACACGAACATTGTCAGAATTATTTGAGATAATTCCGAGCGTGATAAATATACGTAAATAATACATTTTAGGGAAAAATGGTAAACCTTCCGTCCCTTTTTAAAACCTTACTATAATTCTGTTTAACAAAGATGGGACTATTGGTTTATAAGGGGTAGCCGAACAACAGGAGTACCGAACGCGGCGCATGTAAATGCGAACCTGTGACATTTCCCCTCCTAGACCGAAATTGCCATTGCCTGCGTTTTTGAGGTTTTTATTATTTAGGCGCGTTGAGACTGAAAATATAGAGTGCACCAGAAATGCACTGAAATAAAGCGCGCGTTACACAACGGAATTTTTTTAACACTTTGAAAGACAAATGCGCATGCATGAAGAAACTGCTATAGCCACGAGCCGAATTCGTCGAGATAGCGGGCTCACTTGTTGAAAATTTCCCCCGTAGGTACCTGTATTTATAACTTTCGCGAACATCGGGTGATGTACTAAGCGTATTGGTGTGTCAAATTAAAATTTATGGTAGTGAAACTATTATGGAAGACATTTTGTAAACCTGAACAGTCATAACAAGATGTAGTCGTAACATAAAACATACCTATAACTTATTACCCAGGAAAATTGTTTTGGAACAACCAGTACCAGTGTCAGTAACATCAAAATAAAGCACATTTTCAAGTCCAATCAAAACTACTGTGTATCTTTCAACACTGTTATCATATTTTGTGAATTTTATTTCGTAAATTGCTAACTTAAGCACAAGTGACTTATAAATTATTACACACTGTTACGAGCGTACTAGAGACTGGGCTTGAGGCAGGCCAGTCAGCCGGGCCTATAGCCGGGTGCGGTGCGGTGACGTGCGGCATATCGAAGTAATGTGCATACCTCTGCGGATTAGAAAGATCCTCGCCATAATACCTTCCCCCCCCCCCCGCGAGTCCTCCTTCCACGAATCTTGTTATCGATCCAGAGCAGGCCATCGCGTGGAGTAGCGTGACTGGCACGCCACTGTTCTCGATGCTTCGGGCGTCATGTCGACCCGGATGACGTGGCATGTCAAAGGAATGCTAGGGCATTCCAGAAGGATGGCCGTCGGATATATAGGCGTCGAAGCAAGCCTCCGAGCAAGTGCAGTAAAGAGGGTGAGCGAGCGCGGACGAGTGACTGGTACATCGAGACTGTGCGTGTGCTACGGACGACTGAGTACCGCGAGACTGTGTGTGGGAAAGAGGTGCGAGGTAAGATCCGAGTAGTAGGGAGATCCATTTTCGAGCCGAGCTCCATTGGGGAGAGTGAACTGTGGACTGAACCAATTATTTATTTGTGATCAGACAATTTGAGTGCTGTAGCTTAATTAAAAGTGTAAATACTAGTTGCAAACAAAACTGTATTCAATTTTCGAGCTATCCTTTTTCTGACCTGCCCTCTAACTTGTAACAATATAATATTTTATTTACATTATTACAGTGTTAATTATATATTAATGGTAAATTATAAAAGCAGAATTATTAGTTCCATATACATTTTTATAGGAGTAAATGAGTTTGTTACTTTCATAATAGTATTTACAATCAGCATGGAAATTTTTTTTACATATACTGGAGTAATGTTAAGCACATGGCCACGTTTTTTTTCTTTTTGAGAATATTATAGAATTGTACAAAAAATCTGGATGCGTTGAATCTTAAATTTAAAAAAATTGGTTGCATGGAACATGCGACGAATTCTTATCTTTCTTTTCTAAGTTTTCGAGAACACAAAGAATGTTTTTCTTGTAGTTTCCTGAATGTTATACATAGGTTCACTCCTGCACTCTAGGAAGCTCTGCGCAAATGTGACTCTATGCACCCGAGCCTGTAGCCCGAGCAAGAAGCCCTGTGTTTCAAACACCCTGCTTCGACTAGCACGAGACAACCCTTGGCACACTTGCTATGCCAGAAAAAAATGTTTCTGTACATGATTTTACCACTAGCCTTCGTGACGAAGATGTAGGTTTTAATTGTGTGGCTAATCTGCTTTACAACGAAGCATGTTGCCCCATAATCGTTAAGTGAAGGTTTCTACCTCCAAGTTTTTCATTTAGAAAAACGGTGACGCTTATTATTATACTTTATTATGCTGCAATCAAATCAATACAAAAATGAAAGATTCCGCCTATTATGTTTTTGGTGACAATTTTTTTTACACATACGAAGATTTAAAGTTTTGTAACGAGCTACGATAAATATTTACGCACCTTACCTCATTCCATTGTCATCTTTTGCAGGTTATTTCAGGAACGTGAAATAATGTTGTGTCTGTTGCAGGCTATATTATTTATTTTACAAACGGGAGTTAACTTTAAAAATAATTTTACTGTTACAGTCAAAATATTAAATATGTAATCTGTGTCGTGTATACATAAAAACATACAAACTATAAATAAAAAGTTAACAGAGTAGAATTTTTTAACAAGTTTGAGAGCATTCATTTAGTACGTGATCTAACGATTATAACTCACATAGGTTACTAGAAATCTAATAAAATATTTACTACAAAGTAAAAAATTATTACAATAATAGTTCCAGAATAAAATTATAACATTGTCAACATTGTCAACATTGTTACAATTAGGTATATCACCTATTTTACTCAGAAATAGCTACACTAAAAATTACCAAAAGTAAGCCTATAGGTAACATTTTATTCAACATACGACTGAAAAAAAAGTGTATGATTATCTCATATAAGGTGAAGTATAATAATTATGATGTAAAAGTAACATGTTTGTCACGCGACAGAATATGTCCACGCCGTAAGATGTAAATGCAACGAACAAGAACGGTTATGCTAGAAAATATAGGTTAGATTAAATATATTAAATAACATTGCTAGCCAAATTATTATTCGAGATGAATAATTTTACGAATTATCATGTTTAATTGTCTTTGACATATATTTATGTGAAACAGCTCTCTGTATACAACAGCGAAATGGCCAGGCCGACTTCCGTTACGAACGCTTTGGTCGCACACGACCCAACTCGCATGGTTGCAGCAAACTTTAAATCACGTTTCGTTCGTGATAACACCGCGCGACTACCATCTCGCGTGCGAGCGCAAACTCAAACATAGGGCCACAGGAAGGTAATTTTTTACAGTTCTATCGGCGAATAAGCTGTTGAGTGATGGACGAAAAAATAAAACTACCACTGCGCGGCTTGCGAAAGGGTTCTTTTTTTTTTTTTGCCAGCGTGTCACGTGGATGGGGGTGCGATATTTCGCAATCACGGCGAATGGCCTGGCTCAGTGGTGGAGGGGGGGAGGGTTGGCGAGCCACCACTCGCCGGCGGCCGAGCAGCGGTCCCCTGCAGGCGCGTGGAAAAACAAAAGGCATGTCCACCCCCACGGGACGCTAAATGGCGCGCGCTGAAAACATAGCGTAGAGGGTGAGAGAGGCGGAGTTCGGAACAGCATGGGGTGGAAAAAGGAGGGAAGGGGGAGGGGGTGGTGACGGAGGGTTGCGGCCATAGGGAAGCGGAGGGGGGAAGTGGGGAAGAGAGGGAATATTTTTTGAAAAGAGAGATAACTAGAGAATTCGCAAAGTGCGTCATAACAATATCTCACAGTTTAATTATCCGGGGAGATGGCTTTCGGTGCCGGAGGCGGTGGCAGGGCTTATCTGCGCCCTGGAAATATTGAGGGTGTCCCAGAGGGGCAGGAAGGCCTGGGGGAGGCGGGGGGGGAGGAGGGAGTCGAGCGGAAAAGGGGTAGCGCCAGGGCATTACTGGAGACTTACGAGAGCTGCCAGGATGCTGTTATCGTGGAAGAGTTTTGGAGGGAGTGTCGTGTGTGTGTGTGTGTGTGTGTGAGCGTGTAGGGCGTGGGCTTTGTTTTCCTCGGACCCACTCCCCCCCCCCCTCCTGATAGCCCCTGTTCCCGCCACAACCACGGGGCGAAAACAAAAGAGGATTGGAAATCGTAGCCCGCAGGGAAAAGGGTTTGTTTCTTCCTCCTCGGACCAAACAGTCTCCCCGCTGTGCCAGACGGGCTGAGGTTGAGCGCGCACGGCCGTATGTCTACGCGGGCGCCAGAACCGAACACTCGAGTTCCCGCCCACAAGTTACGACATTACATGTTGAAATAAGCGCGTTTGTACTTTCACAAACAATCCAACTAGTTCATTTCATTATTTTTTAATAATCGAAAATTTACCTTGCACAATTCTTTGATTTCATGTCGACAGTCTATAGATTACTAATGTTTGTATACGCTTGAAAGCCCTGGTCTTTGGATTGCAAGTTATTCGACTCGCTGTGAATTAAAAGAATCCAATTAAAAAAAGCCTATTTACACATCTGAAGAATCATGTGCAACCCGGAGGAAAGATGGAATTCGATAGCAGTTGATGAAAACGTGACATCGACTTGATTACGCTCAAGTTTTTTTTTTTTTTTCATTTAAATTTTAGAGGTCTCTACTTAAATATGTTCGCGGCAGAACTCATTTTGCTACGGGTTTGTTTTACTATAAAGATGGACACTTTAACACATATTATTTGTGTATGCACGTATAAACGGGTATATCATATCACCAAGCCTAATGAGAGAGAATTTTTTTTGTGTTTTTGCGTTCATGTAAGTGTTTGTAAGTATATGAGCGTAGGTACATAAAAAAAATTTCCATCTATTTTTGCAAGTAAGTAGTGTTAAATGTACATATGTCATTTTTATGATAGAAAATCGGAAAAATTAAATAAAACACTCCTTCATCTTCGATTATGAGGTCATGACCAACAAATTGAAAATCTGTAATTATTATCAAAATATAAATAAATTAAAAAATTAATTAACCAAATTTTATTAAAATTTTATTTACAAATGAACTTAAATCATATAGTTCGTAGTGAGGGCAAAAAGAAATTACGACAGATCCTTACTCCACGGAAACCATCGACAGACTGACATCCCACTACTAATGCCAAGGTATATATATATATATATATATATATATATATACATATATATATATATATATATATATATATATATATATATATCGCCAGTTAGTATGACGTCATGTCAGCCGTCTTGTTTTCGTCTGCTGGAGACCATAATCTTGTTTCGTTTCTTGAAGGCCACCATCTTGTTTTCGTTTGCTAGAGGTCACCATCTTTTTTTTCTAATGTTGTAGGCCGACATATTTTTTATGTCTTCTGGAAGCCGCCATCTTGTTTTCGTTTGCTAGAATTCACTGTCACCGTGTTAGTTTTTTTTACCCACTAGAGTTCAGATTTAATTTATTATTACCATCTTTAAATTCTGCCACCATCTTGGAGATTCATAACTATTTATCTATAAATACGGGAAAAACTCCATAATTCACTAAAACAAATGTAGAGGAAGGATCTGTCTTTATTTGTTTTTATTTTTACCTAACCATGTTTGAATCATTGACTCCATAATGTAAGTTAATTTTTATTAGAATTGATCAATTATTTTTTTTATAAATTTAAATATTTTTCTACATTTTCTGATAATAATTACAATTTTTTTAATATGGTTGCTATGATTTCATAATCTAAGATGGAGGAGTGTTTTTATTTAAATTGTATTAATTAATTAATATATATGTATTTTTAATTTTTTTCCGATATTCCAGCTTTAAAAATACGGATTTTCATGATGGCATTCGTAACTATAATTGCAACGGTTACGTCTTGATTCAAGATGGTGGCCATGGCATCCTAATTGTCAAGGTCAGGACATCGGTGGCTTAGAGCGTCTTGTCGCCGGGGAGTTCAGCCACTTTAGGTAATTGCCAAGCTATTGACTTTTTTGGGACTAAAACGGGAAATTTTTTTTCTCCAAACGGAAATTTTCCCTTCAAATAGAGATATTTGTAATTTATTAATTTTTTGAGATTTGTTTGGCGGTTTTTTTTTTTTTAAAAACTGGAAATTTTGGCGGATTTATCTATTTTTGGGCCATTTTTGGCAAATAGTGAGGAATTTTTGGCTAATTTTTTTAGTATAAGGTCATGGTCATCCAAGATGGTCACTGTGATATCACAATCCACATTCTGAAACCTGTGACAAGGCACCACAGCCAAAAGCCAGGCGCAGAAGGAACCTATATATAAAACTAGTTTGTCAAAACTTTAAAAAAGGGAAAAACTTAAAATTCACATAATTAGTTATATACCTAAAACATAGCTCTCAATTAATTGTATCAATTATTTCAGCTAAATTGTATACGATTTCCTTAATTTTTAATAACTTAATGAAATTAAACAATTTCTAGTAGCCACCAATGCTACATTAGCGTCGCTTTAAATAAGAATAAGGTACTTTGTCTTTATTTTACACTTACACTTTACACTTTGTTGACAGCTTAATTAAACAGTTAAAATATTTTACAATATTTGGTTGACAAAAATTATTAGGTGATAAGCTTTTATAAAATAAAGTTTAAAAAAAAATATTCGTTTAGGAAATAGAACGGCTTGTAAAACATTTAAACACTGTTATAATAATTTTATTGAAACTAATATAGGCTTATCTATATAACGCATATAACTCCAGCTTCGGTGAATTTGCAAGCAATTTCTCCTCTTGTCACCCTCTGATTATAAACATTTTTAAATACAAATATAACATGCTCTTGTGAATTTAAATTTAGCTTAAATACAGCCCTTGCTCATCGTCAGCAATAAAAGAATTAAATATACATCATGCAAGCTTCTCAGGGGTGTAATTTGTAAATGGATATAAGTGCAAATAAATAATTCGAAGAGAAAATACTTTTAAGATACTTAGGAACTAGAAAAATCTTTAAATATCTTTATAAAAGAATATAATTTTAACTGGGTAGGTTCAAACAAAATGTTTAAAAATTCTTTTGAAATAAATAATACACAATAATGTATGCAAATCAAATGATTAGGACATTATGAATTCTGCACCGCTGGATCATTACGATGCATACGTCCACAACGACCATAAATCACAGATGGTAGTTGCTAAAATTTATTGCTCCCACTGCCAAGTGTTACGAATCGAGCAAACAAACACCACTTCGAATTATGTTGATGTAACGATACATTTACAAATCTGACGAAATTCCTTCCGCTACCTATTTTAAATATCACTGCAAACAACTAAGGATGCTCTAATTTCGTAAATCGTGAAACCTGAGAGGATGTGATGTGATTTACTTCAAGTGTTTCCTTACCTAACGAGAATAGTTGTTCCACGGGAAATAATCTTGGGCCGCCATTAAAAGGGTCGGTTATTTACCTACAGATAGAAGCAATGTCCCCATTATTTCTTTGAGAGATGTAAAAAGGCCGCAAAGAGTGGGGTATGTGTGTGTGTGAGGAGGTGAAAAAATTTATTTCGGTGCGCTTTAAAAAGGTTTCTGATTGTTTTCTGGTTGTTCCGGACTTTCAGCCTTCTTTTGCCCGGTGCCCCAACCTCTCCCCCGCATTCCCTCTCAGACTTCGTCCATCTCCCACCACTCTTTTCCAGGGGTTCCCGAAAAGCTTTCGGGATCATTAGATCCGGGCCATTTACCGCGAAAAGTGCAGGACCGCTCCTGCGCGGGGTGGAGGGGAGGCTGGGAGTTGGTTTTCCATGAAGAACTGGTCGCCATTTCCACGAGACGTCTAAAGCCTTCCCCCTTCCCTTCACCACCACCGCACGAAACCACCCTTTCTTCTTCTGTTCGCCGTGGCACCACTAGCAGGAGAATGGACCTCCGCCTTGCACGACGGACATTCCTACCCCGCCAGGATGGGGAGGGTGGTTTGGCGGGGTCCACTGGATATGTTTCTTCTCCAGAACAGTTCCACGTGCGCAAGAGAGAGAGGGAGGGTAGTTTTACTGCGAGGGCTGTGTACCTTATGTGAACTCAGTTGCAACCCGGAGATTTATCGTCCGAAACGTAAACAAGGTCGTGCTTCGCCTTTAGGCACCAGAAATATACAATATAATAAGTATTTTATCTATCCAAATATAGTACGACATGAATTTAAAAATGGATTTAATTGAAACACATTATTTATCCTAATCCAAGACAACTCCTAATGTAAAGATGCATTACACATAAATGTACAATTTATTCGAACACCATCGCATTACATTTTAAATATGAATACATTTTTAAGACATTATTCATCCGTAATTGAGACTTGGAATTTAGGTATTCTTTAACGTGTCGGGAAATATCGTTGCAAGAGTTTTCAAATATGTTTTTTTTCTACAGAAAAACTTTGATCGTAAGAAATTAAAAATAATAGCTAATGACGACGCGGGTTGCCAACATCACCCAAGTGATATTGCATTGAGCTTTGTTGGGCCATATAATATTCCTTGAGTTTACTGTTCTCTTAAAAATTAAAAATGAATATTTTAAATTATTTGAGTGTTTGTGTTAGGGAATATATATTTGTACACATAAACCGACACTACCCGATCATACCTACATGAAATTTAAATATTTCATCTCTTCAGTAAGGTTTCTGGGGTAAAGGTAAAATATAGCTAATATAAATGAACTGGTATTTTTCGAGATTAAATTTAATTATCGTATTGGAGTACTTAGGTCTCAGTAATACTGATAAGGTTCCTAATTGGTTTTGTTATCATTAACAAAAAATAAATAAATAAAGACCAGTTACCTGAATAGCTGGATTCCTTCACGTTCAACTCAAATCACTCGTTTATTTCCATGTTGCGCTGTCGTCTTGTGAATTTAGTTTTGTAGGCCAGTTAGTCCCTAAATCCACAAATCTTTCTCAACCCTTTCATCCAAGCATTAGTTTTTTTTTAACATACTTGACACATTCAGTTTATAACTGGCATTTGCAGTAGGTTGAGACTGTGTGCAAAGACTTAAGGTCTATAAAACATGATTTATGGGACACACCAGCGTGAGTAAAGACGGAAGGGCTGGTAACTGAAATGTAAGAACTCGGAAAAGAGCGCAAACATACGGTGTCAATTCAGCTTAAATCAAAAACCCAATGGTCGAAGGGTGAGACCACCTACCGCATTTATGTTACGTATATTTACGCTACAGATATTACAGTATTTACGTTAAGTTTATTTACAATTGTTATGTATTTATTGCTTTCTGGTCACAAGAAAATATTAATAGCTGATGTCTAGCATCTGAAGTAGTGATAGACCTATATATGTCTGAACCTTAAATTGGTTGCACATTTTACAATATAGTAATTTTGTAAACTAGTTTACCCAAATACGAGTTTTTTGGTAACACAAAAATATTATTTTTTAATAAATTACTAAGAACATATACATACAATATGCTTTGAAGTAGTGATGGGCAGAGCGATTCCTTTTTACAGAATCTATTCATTTCAAGCAGTGCCATGTAATGATTCGTTAAAAAGTTTCATTCTCTTCGTTCTTTTACCAGATGTGGCTCTTATCCAGAATCGTAACTCGTTTACCCTTTGAAGTACTAATTACGTATTTGCGTCTGGCTGGTTATCATAATCTACTCGGCTCGGATAGCTGAAATTCCAGACATCTAGCTGTATGATGACTGGTTCAAAAATATTGACGATTGATTCCTGCGAATGTTTCCTGCAGTGATACATATAGCCTACAGTTTGGAAGTATTTGCATACATAATCGCATTGATGATGATTCCTTTATACTCGTGTCTGAGCACGATTACCCCAGGTAACGTCGCGGTGGGAAGCCGTGGTGTACCTGGGTTTTTTGTAGCAGGTTGACTGCGCGATTGTTTACCATTGCTTTCCGTGAAAGGAAATCGCAACCCCACAGTCCTGGACATGAGTGGGATATTTTTCTAAAGTAAAAAAATTCCCGACTCGGCTGAAAATCAATGTTTGTACCTTTTGTACCAGGAGTTAAAAATGTCAGATATATTTACATTAGATAATTACATATTAGCGAGTTTTTACAATAAATAACATCAATCCTACTAATAATATAAAAGCGAAAGTGTGTGTGTGTATGTTCAGTTCAGTTTTGAACTTCGTTAAAAGATGGTGTTGCCTTCAATTTTAAACGCGCTATTATTTGGGACGTCCGTTACGTTTTGAATTTTCGTTTGTTTTTACCGTATGTGTTCCTATACCATTCATCCGATTGCGATGCAATTTGTGTGAGTTGTTATGCGCATGCCAGCGAAGGTTTCTGAATCAGTACAACTATTATACAATAGGTGGCGCACGAATCGTTTTAAAAAATGCGTGTATTTCATATAGTTTAGCGGCTGTTTATATGTTTTCGATGTATGAGTGCACACACATTACAGAATTGAAATTAATTAAATATAAACAGTGACAATTCACAGAATTAAATCGAATAAATTACAAACAGTGACATTTCAGTTCGTTTGTGATATAAACAATACGTAGCCCGAGAGTCATTTCAACAAACGTGTTTATTTCATATTGTATAGTGGCAGTTATTCCGTTTTCGTTGTGTAAGTGCTCACGCATGACAAAATTGAATTTAATATTTAATTAAATATAAAAGAGAGACAGAACGATAGAGTGATAGATATATATATAGAGATGGTGAGAGACAGAGAGATAAAAGGAGATATAGCGAGTTATAGAGGATGAAATGGAGTTAGATAAATATATGAAGATATATAAAACTACTAGCTGCAGTACCCGGCTTTGCCCGGGCTGAACACCGGGTGATATATTGTCCGCGAGTTACAGCAAAATGGATAGCGATATGTCCAGTGTGTTGGACATTAAGAAATGACACATAATTACTGTTTGTGTATCTGTGACCTATGATTTTCTGTTTACCCAGGGCGATCGGTTGAAAGGTTTAGAAGTTGATGCGCTACAGCGCCATCTAGCGGCGAGTTACAAAAAAAATGGATGATAAAAACACTTCGATGTGCCAACTTTCATGGCGATCGGTCAAACGGTATAAGAGTTTATCGACGTCATACATACCAAAATCCAATTATATATATTCTTATATTTCGAAATTTTGGGGCTTTCACTTTTGCGAAAAGTGGATGTTCAGGACCTCGAATGGTTTGGAACACTCCATCTCGAAAGAAATGATATTTGAAATTCCTGAAATTGTCGAAATTTTGGAGCTTTGTCCCCAGAGGGGGAGGGGTGATTTTGAGGACCCTGAATGGCTGGGAAACAATAAAAATCGAAAGAATGATATTTGAAATTTTTGAAATTTTGGTGTTTTGACCCCTGAGGGGGGGGGGGGGGGTGATGTTGAGTACCCCGAATGGCTCGTAAACACTCCAAATCGAAAAAGAATAGGTTTTTGGAAATTTTGGGAATTTTTTTAATTATTGGGTCTTGACTCCTTGTGGGGGGAGGATAGTTTGAGGACCCCGAATGGCTCGGAAACACTCCAAATAGTAAAAAAAAAAGTATTCTTAAATTTAAGAAATGTTTCGAAATTTTGGGGTTTTGCATTCCCCCAATCCCCTTACCACAAATTTGTTGGAGAACACGTCTTTGGGTAAACGTTCCGCCATCCCCCGGACACTTTAGTTAGTAATGACTTAATTTTAATACAATTTCCTCCAATTTTTTGAAATTTTGTGGCTTTCACTTTTGAGAAAAGGGAGGGGGGTGGAGTTTCAGGACCTCGAATGTTTCGGAACACTCCATCTCGAAAGAATAGATATTTGAAATTCCTAAAATTATCGAAATTTTTGGGCTTTTTCCCAGAGGGGGGCGGGGGGTTCTAGGACCCTGAATGGCTTGAAAACGCTTAAAATCGAAAGAGAAAGATTTTTTAAAAATTTTAAACTTTCGAAATTTTGAAGCTTAAACCACCTGGGGGGGGGGGGGGAGAGAGGGTGATTTTGAGGACCCCGAATGGCTCGGAAACACTCCAAATCGAAAGAGATATAAAGGAAAACTTATTACCTACCTATGAATAATTTTCTAAATAAATTAATAAATAACTCTATGTTTAAGAATTTACGTACATACATAAAATTAAACTTCAAACTATACACACCAAAAAAAAACTAAGGATGTTTGTGAAACTATTTTTTATTTGTCATAATGTTTAAAACATTTGTAGGATTTGTTGATATGTAAAACTGTGGTGGCCATATTACGCTTATCCAAAGGAGTATAGAAATTAATAGAGATATCACTCCCTGTACACACCACAAATCTTTGAATTAAGTAAAAAAAAACGTAGTCCAAAATGAAACAAAAAGTATAAATAACAACTAATTTCTCAAAAAAAATTATTCAACTGGAATGGCAATGTTAACATCCACCTGAAATTTAATAGAAGTAGGTAGGTAAGAATATATATATATATATATATATATATATATATATATATATATAAGAAAATAAATGAAATTAAAACATACATAAATAAAATTATCTCACACTCAACCAAACATAATGTTTAATATGAAATAAAGGAAGATGGCAATTACACGTAACTATTATAATTAATAAAAAAAATCGACCTACCTGAAATAGTAAAATTCAAATTTTTCAACAATATATTACATAATTGATAAATATTTCTGGTTTTCGGTCTCAGTAGCCCTAAGACTCTTCACGCTCAGCAGATAAATTATAAACACTAAACCAAACTCCTTGCAAATAAGTTATAAGTAGGTATGGTAAAAAAATAATTGAAATTGTAATATACAAAAACGGTATTGAAAACTGAAACAAATATGGCGACACTACAAACTGTCAAGATATTTATTTTTTTCTTACTCTCTACTTAGTTCCTTAAAATAGCAAAACGTAACGTAATGGCTTGATAGCTATTGCTCGGCAGACATAGAGGAATGACACTAACAGTTGGTATATCTATGACACACGTTACATAAAATTAAGATATATTTTTTTAACCCGTTGAAAATTTATTTTTTTTAGACAAAATATAGCCTATGTCCATCCTCAGGATATAATCTATCTCCTTGCCAAATTTCATTACGATCCGTTCAGCCGTTCAGCCCGGAAAAGGTAACAAACAGACAGACAGACAGACAGAGTTACTTTCGCATTTATAATATTAGTAAGGATAGAGAGGCTTACATAGAGATGTGGCTATAGATATTGTTATATAAAGGAGAGAGAGATACTGGTATATATGTGTAGAGATAGTTATATAGATTTAGATAGAGTTAAAGATATATATATATACATATATATAGAAAGATAGATGCTTTTATATGTGTACGTATTTCAAACAAATTACAAAACAAAATTGAATGAGGCATTGCAACGCAAGCCAAGAATTGGCTAAATGCTGGAATATTTTCAGTATCAGTAATCTTTTATTTCCCTTCTATTTCTATACTGCTTTATATAAACTAGATTATATACAGACCATCCAACTTTAGATATACAGAAGTAAATAACTATACACTGGCAGAAACCCGTCAGCCGGGTTTCTGCCAGTGATATAAATTATTATGCACACTTGACATTCAATTTAAGAATACAATTATTAATCTACATCTGATTTAGAAAAAAGTTCCCTTAACCCTAGGATCAGCTCGGGAAACGCCGTGTACTGCAGCTAGTATTGATATAAGTTCGAAAGCTTTTGACAAATTTAATATTAAAATTTTGTCTAAAATAAAAAATACAGTTAAAAAACTTTTTTATAATTATTTTTATTGATATTATATTTATAATTTATATTTTAGTAAAAATATAAGCAAAAACCAAACAACCTGGTTTTAGGACCGCTCTTTAAAGCCAGTATCAGCAATGTGAAGTAATTAAACAAAACAAAAATTGTAAGTGTGGTGGATTTTGTTGTTGTTACTTTCCCTGTGTTTTTAGTTCGCGTGATTTGTTAGTTTTTTTTCCTCCAATGTCCGTGTATGTGAACAATAAATTTCAACCAACTACTTAATTGTTCACATTGTCAGGTGTAAATAATTTAATGACACTCTATTTTATTTTATCAAGTATGGTTTTCTCTTGTGTATACGCACGCTCGCAAAGCGATTACTGATTACTCTGAATCCACACGTCATGATTCATTTCACGAACGAATCCAAGGAACGAATCAGAGTGGCCGGTTCTCATCTGGTTCTTTCGTCGTTTCGTTCTTCTGACTCGTGTTTAACTTCCGAGGAATCAACTCTCAAAGAACCGATTCCTTGCATCGCGAACGAATCACATGATTTCGTTCTCTCGAAAATTTGTTCATTTTGAAAGAATCGTTCACGAACGACACATCACTACTCTGAAGCTATATCTAGGTATGCTAAGCTTACTCCTAATTAAAAAAAACTTTGTTACCTACTTATTAAAATAAAACATAATTTTTATATCACACATTATTCAATTGTACAATGTAACTGAATACTTCTTATTATACTCAAAAACGTATTGTATATATATTGTATATCATTTGAAAATAATTTATGTTTCATTGGAGATATATTATTAATGAAATTTAGGATATATTTTCGAGGTCGTTGGCATCAAAACGAAAGTACCTGTTAGGTACCCAGGCTTTACGGGTGATAAATATAAAAATGTAGTCGGAGATACCGAGAATTTGAGCCCACTTTAAAAAAAAGTCATATATTTTAAGTTTTCTGCACTTTATCGCACGTAACAAACCTCAAGATTAAAGAACCGCACTAGAAAAGTTTAAGAGCTGTGGCTTGCTGGAGACTTGTTTTAAACAAAAAGAAGAAAGAAGCTAGGACTACATCTTCAAGTTTTAACGCAATGCTTCCTTGTAGAAGGGTTGGCCAGGTCTCGTGAAGAGGGTAAAGGAGTGAGGGGCAGACTCTTACGGCAGACGTGATAGCGTGTAAACAACGGCTAAAGAAGGTCTGTGACAGGGGGGGTGGGTGAGGGGGTTGAAATCAGGACACTGGAGCTGGAGGAGTAGCTCGGGTCGTCAAGTCGTCTACCAAGCGCGTCAACTGGCCATCAAGACGAGTTTGAGGGGTGCTTCGCGGAAGGATCGGAGTGTTGGAAAAGGGGGGTTGGGGCAGTAGGGCCCTGCCGTAACCACGTGCGGGGGTCTGTAGTTTACATGCCCTTCATTTCGAGGGGTGGAGGGGGGAGAATAATTCCATCCTCTCCCCTCCTTCCCCGCCTCGTCTTTCCAGACGACACTTTCAGGGCAGTGTGCGAGCGAGCATTCCAGCGTCGGTTTCATAAACGGGAGTCCTCAGAAGGCGGGGATGTCTCTTCCTCACCCAGCCGACTCTTCTGGAGTGAATTACTGCACCGCTACTGCCGAGCACAAAGACCATGCGTCTGGCGCCATCACATTACCGAAGGTGGTTAAACGTGAACTGTAACAAGGAAGTGTATGGGATTCACTACATTGTGGACGATGACAACATTAATGTATTGCAGATTTGCGAACGTCCGACGATAAACATCCGCCAACTGAACACCAGTTTGAAAACGGCACAGTACTTTCTGTGAACTATATCGCACGAACAATGATTGGTGAACAAGTTCAGTTAGACCATTAAGTTAAAGGCATATTCGGGCAGTATTACTATCAAAAAAATTTAGGCGGCCTATAGACACATGCTTTTTGCATGAAAAGTTTTATATCTTCTTATATATACAAATAAAAGTTTTTGTGTGTGTTCGTCTTCTATGCGCTCTGGCATCGTTTATTCGATTGAGTTGAAAATTTGCACAATTGACCTTCAAAACAAGGGGAAGGTCACTACCTAGGTAATATGTTGATAAAAAACCTTAAAGAATAATTTAATTATTGTTGGTGAAATCTCGCTATTCCATAGTCGTAATACAGCCTAACCACGAAAGAATGCGGGCTATTGAATGTAGTTCACTCGGCACAAGACAGAGCGTGGGCGTTGCATGCAATGGGCAAGCTATCGATATCGATATTGGACCATGCGAGCGCACTCTATACAGTAATCAACTTAACCAAATATTAATTCGCTGTAGATAAATACTACGACTGAAAACGTATTTGAAAGAGACTTTACACATCGCCAATAAGTAACAAGTAATATCCTAACAATAATGGTTTTTAAACTTTAAAATACATAGTTTTATACGGGAAAATAAGTTTATTAGCAACATCTTACATCGGAAAAAAACTAACTTATATCTTATTAATGGAAGGAACGAAATGTTTGACCGTATTGGACGTGAAATCGTTGTAATGGTAATTGTGTGACCGCAACTTGAAAATCGATTGCTGTTGCCTGATGCTTAATCTGCAATGTTTACTACTTACACAAAAGGCTCGGTATATAACAGTGGAGTGAATATAAAAGGGCGACAATTTTGCAAAAAAAAAAAAGAAAATACACGGACAATATTTCACTACGTTTTCTCTTTTGTATAGTCCAAATAATAATTCTGGCGTATCAGATAATCATCAGTTAGAATTGTTACGAACGCAGACAGGACTGCGACACGTGCCAGGTTCGGAGCTGGCTGGCGGCCCAACACGGCCACTGACGTCACGTGCCGTCCACTGACGTAAGGCTTGCCACACGTGCCTGGCCGGGTTACAAGGGTCCTCGCTAACCCCCTCCCCCTCCCCTTCAGTACCATCGCACCTTCCTTATTAGGGCATTCATTGTCAGTGACACTTTTAGTGGCCTAGGAACTCTGCGGGTTTCCCGAGGTCGCCGCACGGAGTGGCGCGAATAAACACCGCCTTTCTGGACTTGTCGGGCATCAGGTCGGCCCAACCCAATACCGCCAAACTCATCCAGGTTTTATTTTATCAGAATTAAAATATAGTATGTATTATTAACTTCAAATAATAATAAAATTTATTTATCCAGCCAAGTGTAAGATATTGAATTTAATAGATTCCATATTGTTTTTTTTTCTTTCTAAACCAATAACTCACCCCTGTTAAAACTTTGGATATGAAAATTTGAAAAACGATGAATAAGAAAAAGTATTTTTAAGTATTGTTATAAATAATTACTAATATCTTATATTCATTTTGTTTAGGTTACTAAATTTTTATTAATAAAATCATAATACACTCTTTACACCCCTTAAAGGGTAGAATTTCATAAAGTCGTAAAATGAGTTTGTATTTTTATATGTTTATCAGTCATACCGAATAATTTACCTCTTGCTTGATTAGCTTTAGAAATATGTTATCTAATAAAAACAAAAAGTCCGCCTTTTTACACATTTTGATATTGAATAGGGGAAAGGCACCTAAGAGTGCGCATCCCCTAAGAGTACGCAGTGCCATTTTCTTACAGTTGGCAACATTGAAAAAAAAGTGTATAGCCTCAGTTGGTTCGTTACGGTGTGACAAACGAATGGCGTTAAACTTGCAGCTGCGTAAGAATATTTGTAGATTTGAAAGGTGAAAGTTATTTTTTTGTTGTTTTCAAGTAATATTCCAATCGCGTAACTTAAGTTCTAGCAATTAGGTAAAAAGAGATGCATACATTATCTGTATACTACGTAACAGCCATGGTTCTTAGCATTCGTGTCGATAAGTCAGTTTAGCTTTTGCGGTATGTGCTGCTATCTGTCGAGTCTTTCACATATCTTGTGCTCATTCCCTAAGAGTGCGCACATAGTTTGTCCACAAGAGTGCGCACGCACTTTGGATGCACAACCAACCCTACCGTGCAATTTCCAATTCTGAAATTAGTTTTTTTGTTCAGCAATTCATATGAGAAGAATGCCACTATGGTGAAAGCAAAGAATTCATTTCGCGCAACGGGTATTTATCCTTATAACCCAGATGTGGTCAGCGACGAGGATTTTATCCCATCTCATGTGACTGGCAGGCATATCTAAAGGAGCCAATGAACACTGGCAACGACGTGATTCCTGGTGCTCCAAATATTTCTGTACAAACTGTGAAAAATCCCATGAGACCTTCTAGCTTTGACATATCCCCATCAAGTACTGAAAATTGTCCTCAAGTTGAAATGGAATGTTCAGTGTCTAGTTAGAATAATGAAACAATGCAGGACCAAATACCATCGACTAGCGATATGATTCATGTAGCTATATTGGAGTTTTCTGACCCTATATGACAATGATACGCCGAGTAGTGATAGTGTTGTTGAGCTGTCGACTAGTGAAATTAATCTGGGTTGCCAAATGCTAGCTTGTGTATCAATGGAGAAAAATGTTGAGAATATTAACTCTTCCACCTGCATTGTAAATAACAGCCCTATGATTGTAGATCCGAGTGAAGGAAAATGAATCTCTCCAGCCAGAATTATACCTGTCAAGAGACAAAGGAAAGCCAGGCGATCGGAAGTAATGACAAGCTCACCATTTAAAAAATTTATTTTGCTTGAGAGTGGAAAGAAAAGGTTATAAGATTCACACAAGTTAAATAAGAGGGGAAAATCATCAGGTCCATTGAAGATGCGTGAAACTTCAAAGACAGTGGAAAGTTATGTATTCTGTCCAGGATGTGATGAGAGATATAATGAACCAATATCAGATGACTGGATATAATGTATTAAATGCATACAGTGGTGGCATGAGCAATGTTCGTCATTTGAAGGATCTGTAACATTTACTTGTGATCTGTGTTAAATGCGCACTCTTAGGGTAAACAATGCGCACTCTTAGGAGGTAGCTTACCTAAGAGTGCGCATTTGCATGTATTTGTTTTTGTGTGTTTTATAACAATTTGAATACGTCTACATGATTTAACATATGAAGATGGAAGCATAATAGAATAATAAAGCAAAATTTGACTGAAATATTTATTTTAAATTTAAAATGTAGTCATATACTATTGATATTGTTTGTTAGGTGCGCACTCTTAGGTGTCTTTCCCCTATCGAAACATGGTAGTGAAAACATGCCATGAAATCACTACGTATGTATTTTTTTTTTTTCGTTTCTTATCGCCTGCTGGATTCCCTTGGTAGATATGACCTATTATTATGTACCTTTAAAGCAACTTACCCGGTTTTCACACTCTTTGCAGTCAAAATGAGAAAAGTATTGAAATAACGAAGGTTTATTTACTTGGATTTTACCTATCATTTCATTGGTTTGGCAACATGCTACTTAGCTAATTTTGCACATCATTCGTCATCAGTTCCTTTCTTCCCATCTAATTTGCTTCGGAGGTTTTATTTCTTCAAAAAAATTGAACTTACTTCATTATCACCACCTTTATAGACAAATGTACATAAAAATATGTATGTAAAACGCATTATGAAAATCATAATGTAAATTTTTCAAGCTCAGATACTTACATACGTCTTGATTTTTTTTCGGAGAAATGACTTGTTACTAAAGAATAACTTAAGTCTTTCACCCATATGTGGTCGAATTAAAAAAAAATATGAACACGGTACCTTAATATTAGGTAGGCTATACTTTAAAACACGAACATCTGACACTGTAGACACAACTTAAAACCTTACATTTTTATAATACCAGGAGACCCTCTTATCATGTTCATAGTTCTGAAGATTGTAAATTAATAACCTTGATGTAAATTTCAGCCATTTGATCAAAAAATAATATAAATGTATAAGGAGTAATGACTTTTCTGTAAATATAATTATTAATATTGTCGCGGGTTGAAATTTTGCAGGGTTGTTGAAATCAAATTTAGGGACTTTACTGACGGGACTCTGGGCTGGCTGCTCTGTTCACTCGTCAGCGCAAGTGGCGTGACCATGTAATTGGGGCACGGGGCCGGCGCGGCGCGCTGCGGGCTTGCAGAATTTTGTTTGTTTGTTTGGCCGCGCGCTGGCGCAGCCACGGGCCGCAGTTACTGGGGCGCGCTGTCGTAACAAGCCGCGCGGTGTGGCCTGCACATCGGGGTAGAGGGGGGGTAGTCTTCCCAGATGTTCTAGTTAGTTGTTTAGTAAATTTGACTTCAATAACGAGCTTTTGTTATGCTAGGCGCGGCAGGGCGCGCAAATTTAAGCGCAAGTGATTGGTGACTCGGGGCTCACTCAGGCGGAGGCTATGCGTCTCACCTGTGGTCACGAGTTGTTAGTTCGTTCGTGATGTAGGAATTCAGGCTCACTCAGGCGGAGGCTATGCGTCTCACCTGTGGTCACGAGTTGTTAGTTCGTTCGTGATGTAGGAATTCAAGCTTTCGGGCGGAAGCTATGGTCGACGCCAGAGGCCACGAGTCGTTTAATTTAAGTTAGGTCATAATGTAGTCATCTTCAAGCTTTCGGGCGGAGGCAATGGCCCTCGTCACTAGTCGTTTAGTTATAATTTTTAAAATGTAATGTTCGTTCGGATTTTAAGGGCAGGAGAGGCCCCTACGTTAGTTTTAAGTAATCGATCAAGAAAGGCTTTTCGGAAAATGTGAGTATGGACTTATCTTTGTTTTAATTTTAAGTATTAATTATGATTTGAGGTATTCGGAAGGACTAGGGAAGTGTTTAGTGAAGTTCTCTCATTCTCTCTCTTGTAAGGTCGTTCAATCGTTAAGGAAGTAAAGAGATTATTGTTTTAAATTGTAATCCCGCTATTTAAATGTTCTTTAAAATGATGTTGAGTATTTGACTTTAAGAATAAAATAATTTTAATTAAGTATTATGTTATTTTGCAAAATCTCCTTAGTTCAGCTCTCACCAGACATCCTGTACGGGATGACGAACCTATGATCCTAGGTACAGTAAAGTATTTTATGAAGTTAAGACTAGTTGATGCCAAGCGAGTTGTTTCTATGTAAAGAGCTACGATTCTCGCCCCCCCCCCTCTGAAGGTGGATCGTGACAGAAATGGCGGTGGCACCGGCTAGGTGCACGTGACAGAAATGGTAGAGTTCGCCGGATAGGTTCTATTTCTGGAGAGAGAGAGAGGTAGATTTTTATGTTTATTATTAAGTTAGTTTCAGCTTCTGATAGCAGGTTATTAAGAGTTTACTTGAGGAGAATTTACGGAATTTAATCTAAGTGGAGGAAGTCTTTGAGATTTTTTTTTGACGTAACAGATGTTTATTTGAGGATACTTGTAAGGATAAAGTTTATAGTGATAAGTTGTTTTAAGTCGTTGAATTTATTGTAGATTTATATCGGGGATTATTACGTGAGGAGAATACGTTATAAGTTAAATGCTTATTAGAGATAATGCAAGTGGTTTAATTTAATTGAAGTTCATTTTAAGATTGTAGGTTAAGAGAATTATAATTTAAAATAAAGTTTTTTGTCGTAAATAGGAATTATTTTCAAGAGAAGTTTGTTTTGTTTTCGTGCGCGTAGGAGACGAGACGTACGAATTAAATCAGTCGAGGGAAGGATAAACGTTAGAAAGGAATTAAAGAGAAAACAAGAGTTTATTTAAAAGAGAGTTATAGAATTTATAGTGATGTTTTGTTTTAATTAGAAAAATGTTGAGAGTTGTTTCAGAACGACACGTCAGTGGACGTGGCAGAATGAACACGTGACGGGGAGGTGCTGAGACCTAGCGGAGAACGGAGGAACCGCAAGCGAGGGTTGGCGCACCTGATGGAATTCGGTGACGTCACGGGCTCATACGGAGACGTGGACGGCCGTGACCTTGTTTTGATCAGCTGTACGGTAACTTAGCGATAAGAAAATAGACTATTGGTTAAATAAATTTAAATTTAAGTGTGTTTTAGGAGAAGAGGAACTTTCAGTATGTAAGTAATTTAATTTAAGAAGTGTATGATGTATAGGCTAGAAGTGTTTCGTTGTAAGTTGTTTATGTTTTTGTTAGTTAAATTCTACCTCGGTTTTAAAAATATTTTTTTGGGATTTGTAAACATTATTAAGGAGGTACACTATAAAATCGATAAGCATTGAGAAAAGTGGGAAGGATAGTTTTTGTGTGTAGAGGGAATTTACTCCAAGGGAACAGAGAGACAAAATTAATGTTTTCTTTAGGGCGAGGGACCCTAAGGTGAGGTGTTGTGTCCCTGGGAAGTAGGGATTGTAGAGCAGACCCATAGATGGGCTGGCTACGTGAATTAAGGGTCAGGAGAATCCTGAGAGTTGTGAGTAGTTTGGGGCAGGAGTTCCCCATGGTAGTACCGAAGTGGCTATCCTGTATGGGATAGGGTACCATTTCAATGAAGTTTGTTGGTGGGGTTAGAGCCCCCTGTGTAGTGGGCCTATAGCAGATAGGCACTACAGTGAATTTGGTTATTTTGTGAGGTAAATTCCCTGGAGGTTAAGTAAGATTGGATTCAGTTAGGAAGGAGGGAAATGAGAAACATTGCTGTAGAGAGTTAGTGTACTTGCCTAATGTGAAATTGAATTTTAATAAATTAATTAATGAGAAAGTTTTTTCTGGTCAAATAATAATGGAAGGGAATTAATTAATTTTTTTGAGTAAGGTGTTTTAAGTAATGAAATAAAATAAGGTGAAGTAATTTGAATAATTGGGGAGGAGTTTCTTTAAGAGTTTAGATAATTGTTTTTGAATTTATTGAGATATTCAGCCAGTGAAGTTTGAGTGTGAGAGATACAGTGAGATTTTAAGGAAATCGGTTGTTTATTAATTAGGACAAATGAGATTTTATGATTAAGAGTCAGTAAGCATAGTTAAAATTTACGACATGATATTTGTTGACAGTTTACAGTTATTAAGGAGAAAACAGAGTAATCTATTTATTTTTATTTTAAGGGTTTGAAGATAAGATTATGAATTTTTTTTTTGAAAGTTTCTTGGGCATGTTTGAATAATTTTTATTTGGATTTTAAGAAATTACAGAGAAAATTTAATTGATTTACATTAGTTTGGAAGTATGGAGGTTTAGTGTTCGATTAGCCCTAACTTGATGGTCGGATCCCAAAAGAATGCCGTAAAACCGATAGCCAATTGAGAGGAATGCGGTAGGCGCTTGTGTAGAGAGGGGTTGTGGGAAAACTCCTTGGGACTGATGGCAGATCAGGGGCCCTAAATAGTGTGTGATGCTGTAAAACCAGTGCAGAGAAAGCCTGGTATGCTTAAATTTTTGGGCACAGGTTATGTAAACCTGGGGTTCCATGGGATTTAGTCATGTTAGCTGCTGTGAGACATTAAGATTTCCAGGCTCCATAGTAAATTCAATGTAAATTTTTGTTTTCTTAAAATAATAAATTTGTTTTTAATTTTTTTGAGATATTTGATTTGTAACAGTGAATACAGACCCCGAGGAATAAGAGTTGTCATGATGTGAGAGGAGAAGGTGGTAGGCCTAAAAGGGTACAGGCACCACAGAGGTTATGTGCATTGCATAATTTAAATATAAGGAAACTTGAGAATTTGAAATTTTGTTGTTGGTTTGTACACCCATAAGAAGAGTATAGGCAGAATTTTTATTGTTATGAGATGTCTAATTTAATTGAAAAGAAGAAAGTTTAAAGATGCAAGGTAACATTATTATTGTAATAATTGAAAGAGATTAAGAGGTAGAGAGAAATAGGCAGTTTTTGTTTGTAAGTACTAAAGTTTACATATAGAAATTTAGTAACTAAGAATGAATAATAAGTTAAGTCTAGTGTAAAAGTTTTTTTTAAGTTTGTTAAGTTAAGAGTCACAAGTAAATTTTTTTTTAGAGAGAATGTCTTTGATAGGAAGTATTAGAAACTTATGGTAATTTTAGGGTAACATAAATAATGTAGGTAATGAATAATAAATAGATGGTAGGTCTTAAGTTAGGATTAACATTTGAAGCAGAATTTAATTAAGAAGAAGGAAAATAAATAGGCCTAATGAAAAGAACAAAAAAGGATTTTATGGTAAAGCATTTTTTTTAAGTAATAAACAATGAATAATAATGTTGTTTCAGGGTAATGTGTACTAATAATACAATTTTTTTTTAGGACCAAAGAACAGGAATTATGTAATTTAAATTAACATGTATTTTTGAAACTGTTACAGATTCCTTAAGATGAGCTGAGCAGCAGTCCAGTTTACAAGATGACAAGAGTTCGAGAGACAAGATACAAGATCACTGAAACAAGAGCCAAGACTGAAGATTCAAGAGAAGAGAAAGCTGGCAGCCATGGACTTACAAGTGGAGATTAATAAGGTCATGTAAAGTTTTATTTTTTTTTATGGAAGACAGTAACTGGAGTTTTTTTTGTTATAAACATTATTTACAGAACTTTTTAGGTTATAGTAATGTAATGGAACTAGTGAGTTGTGGTAGCTGTCAAAAAGAACTAATACCTTAAGTTTAATTTTTAAAGTTAATTTTCTTAATTTACAGAGGGATTAGTAGTTTTTTTTAAAACCTTATTTAGGTTGGAATTTCAATACAATAGCTTATTATAAATGTGTACGAACAGTTCAAGTTCACCGTACTGATAGGTAGGTCAGATGATCTTATTGATTTTGATGATTTGTTGTTTTGAGTTGATTTTTAGGTGTTGTGAATTAGACAATGAAATAGTTTTGAAAACTTAAATTATTTCAAGCTAAGAAATAGTAAATTTAATTGTAACTCAAAGGACACCAGAATTTAATTTTTTTTTGAATTAGTAATGTTTGAAAATTTTATACTTTACCAGAAAGGTTATAAACAAACAGATCGGATGGAACAAGGATGCAGTAAATCACAATTTCATTTAGAATTATTGATTTGCTTTTGAGGTTATGAAGGAAAAGTAGCTATAATTTAAAAATTTGAATAAAAATGGTTTTTTTTTATTTGTTTGAAATAGAAAGTTTAAAAGTTAATTAGTCATGATCTAGGTGGGTGATGGGGTGGGAATTGGCCACTCTTTTTCCCTATAACCTCCCTAACATGGCCTTCTATTACATCTAACAGAAGAAAAAAAAAGAAGAAAAAGAAGACTTAGTATTAGTTAGAATGTTTTTTCATGAAGATACCTGATGAACTTTTTTTTTATTGTTGGGAAGAATAGTAGCAAGATTAATCAGATGTTTTACTCAGAAGAAGAAGAAGAAGAAGATAAAGCAGTTTTATGACTCGACAAGCCAGAGATTGGTGTTTCCCCTCTGCGCTCCTATTGACTACGTTGTTTACTCTCATGGGATAGCTGGTTCGGCACCATGGAGAGAGATTGGTGGGCATTGTGGTTGCCCCCAGAAGAAAAGAAGAGTAGAAGAGGTTATGGGTGGGTCATGTGAACTGACCTTCAACCCAGTTACTTCGTGGGGACTATTTGCTGTATAGAGAAGATCAAGACTCAAGAGTTAGGGAAAATCATTGGAGGTCATGTTTCCCTTCCTTAAGTTTTTCCTATCAAATTATTTGCCTGATTAGATTATGCTAAGGGTGGGATACTTTATGTTAGCAGTTGAATTAATTAATTATATTTTTTTGTGTGTTTGCATCCTTGCCCATCGATTGCAGTTTAGTAGTTAGTTTTGTATTTGTCAGGCGTGATGGGAATGCCTGTTGATGATGTTTCAGAATTGTAATCTGTTCGTGATGAGGATGGCACAACTCCGAAGCAGATGTGGGGAGAAGTTGTGAGCTGCCCTGGAAGCCAGTCCAGTAGCTGTTGGAGTTGAGTGGTGTTTGCTGATGGCCAGCCCAGGGAGCTACTCTTCTCGACAACACTGACTTCGAGGAGTTGCACCAACCTTCACGAGATAAGAGTTTAATTAATTGAAACACTGTAAGGACACTTAATTTTTTTTGAAGAACGAAAGAAGTATGGTAATAAACGGAAACCGAAAAAAAAAAAAAAAATAATAATTATCAAGAATTTGCACATTGTTTAACGAATACTGAGAAACTAAGAACAGTAATTTAATTTGTAAAGAGAGCTTCACTAACAGAACAATTTTTTTAGAATTGAGAACTCGAGCCTCTGAAGGTTCCTGTGAGAACAAACCAGATAAAAGTTTTACATTTAATTTTATGAATACTTGTTGTTTTAAAATAAATCTTATGCAGAATCTAGATGTATGTTCAGACAGCAAGGAACTAAGAAAATTATTATTTTTGTGAAATGAGGAATTTATAGTTATGGTTTAATGGAAAAAGACAATTTGTAATTTTGAGGTAGCTCGATGGGGCTCGAGCTCTGTGAGGGGAGGGTTATGTCGCGGGTTGAAATTTTGCAGGGTTGTTGAAATCAAATTTAGGGACTTTACTGACGGGACTCTGGGCTGGCTGCTCTGTTCACTCGTCAGCGCAAGTGGCGTGACCATGTAATTGGGGCACGGGGCCGGCGCGGCGCGCTGCGGGCTTGCAGAATTTTGTTTGTTTGTTTGGCCGCGCGCTGGCGCAGCCACGGGCCGCAGTTACTGGGGCGCGCTGTCGTAACAAGCCGCGCGGTGTGGCCTGCACATCGGGGTAGAGGGGGGGTAGTCTTCCCAGATGTTCTAGTTAGTTGTTTAGTAAATTTGACTTCAATAACGAGCTTTTGTTATGCTAGGCGCGGCAGGGCGCGCAAATTTAAGCGCAAGTGATTGGTGACTCGGGGCTCACTCAGGCGGAGGCTATGCGTCTCACCTGTGGTCACGAGTTGTTAGTTCGTTCGTGATGTAGGAATTCAGGCTCACTCAGGCGGAGGCTATGCGTCTCACCTGTGGTCACGAGTTGTTAGTTCGTTCGTGATGTAGGAATTCAAGCTTTCGGGCGGAAGCTATGGTCGACGCCAGAGGCCACGAGTCGTTTAATTTAAGTTAGGTCATAATGTAGTCATCTTCAAGCTTTCGGGCGGAGGCAATGGCCCTCGTCACTAGTCGTTTAGTTATAATTTTTAAAATGTAATGTTCGTTCGGATTTTAAGGGCAGGAGAGGCCCCTACGTTAGTTTTAAGTAATCGATCAAGAAAGGCTTTTCGGAAAATGTGAGTATGGACTTATCTTTGTTTTAATTTTAAGTATTAATTATGATTTGAGGTATTCGGAAGGACTAGGGAAGTGTTTAGTGAAGTTCTCTCATTCTCTCTCTTGTAAGGTCGTTCAATCGTTAAGGAAGTAAAGAGATTATTGTTTTAAATTGTAATCCCGCTATTTAAATGTTCTTTAAAATGATGTTGAGTATTTGACTTTAAGAATAAAATAATTTTAATTAAGTATTATGTTATTTTGCAAAATCTCCTTAGTTCAGCTCTCACCAGACATCCTGTACGGGATGACGAACCTATGATCCTAGGTACAGTAAAGTATTTTATGAAGTTAAGACTAGTTGATGCCAAGCGAGTTGTTTCTATGTAAAGAGCTACGATTCTCGCCCCCCCCCTCTGAAGGTGGATCGTGACAGAAATGGCGGTGGCACCGGCTAGGTGCACGTGACAATATTATGTTCTTGGGGTAGTTCCACAGATTTATTTGTTTCTGTTTTTTCATGATAAAAATTCATTGGGCAGCCAAATGTGCATTCTTCGCAAATAGTCATGTTCGCGATGACAAGATAACGAGGGTTGACTTCCTGTATGAACCACGATCGATGCGTTTATCCCTCTTCCTCTTCGCAATAACACACAAAAATTACACTGTTCTATAGGTTTACATTTCCATTGTGATCTGTGTTATACTTACACTAGCTGCAGTACCCAGCGTTGCCCTGGCTGAACACAGGGTGAAGGGGAACTGTTTAGAGATAAGATGTAGTTAGTAATTGTCTTCTTAATTTGAATGTCAAGTGTGCAAAATAATTTATATCACTTTCAGATCCCGACAGACGTTCTGCCAGTTTATAGTTATTTACCTGGTCTGTATGTAATCTAGACTATAAAGCAATATAGAAAAAAAACTGAAAAATAAGGGATTATTAATATTGAAAAGATTCCATTATCTAGCTAATGCTCGGCATGCATTGCAATGCCTCATTCAATTTGTTTTGAAATATGTTTGAAGTAGTTCCACATATACAAATAATCTATCAATGTCTCTTAATGTATATATTTATCTCTATCTACATCTATAGTCCTATATATCTATGAATCTCTCTATCTGTATTTATCTCTTTATATCTACATATATACCTCACACTATCTCCATGTATTCTACAGATATGAGGGTACTGATTGCTTCGTTGTAAATATCACACGGGTGTTTTTTACTTGTATGGGAAAATTAAGAATGATACGGCATCTAGTGCGAGGCAACTTCTAGCGCCTGTGGCATTGTCAAAACACACTTCGTACGTGTACTGCATGTTGTATCTAACCCCCTCCAACGCATTTTATTATAAATTGGACTTTTAGTAAGGATCCCTAATGTTATTGATAATATAATATAGCCTATAGCCTTCCTAGATAAATGTACTATCTAAAACTGAAAGAATTTTTCAAATCTGACTAGTGGTTCCTGAGATTAGCGCGTTCAAACAAACAAACAAACAAACTCTTCAGCTTTATAATATTAGTATAGATATGCAGAGTTCCAATTATACATTGTGTGGCGTTTTGTGCTCGTCTGCTTGTGTTATATCAGCCCCTAACGTATGTATCACGAATTTTAAACAACATTTGTTTACCAGAAGGGTGGCTTATAAAAGAGTTTGTAAGCTAAGGAGCAACCTTTTACGAAGTGTGCGGAATTGTTGGTGGGAAAGTGCGTACTTGTCTGGTTTATCCCAAAGACATACGCGTGGTTTAAGACGATACCCTTAGTGCACTATGCCCTAAGACACGGAGGCATCATGATCTCCTCAGCGACAGTCCTGGGTAGGAAGAGGTGGGAAGGGGGGGGGGGGGGAAGACGCTCGCGGGGCAGAACCCTGCAATGATGGCGCGCGCGCATGTGCCGTTTGAACGTGTTTTATTGATTCCAGTGGCCGGGGCCGCGTCTTCAGCGGAGAGGTTGTCGGGGGAGGTCTGGTCCAGAGGGGGATGCTGCAAGAGAGAGAGAGAGAGAGAAAAGGGGTGGGTTGAAAAGAGGGGGGCGGAGGCAGAAGTGGCGCACGGAAGAAGACGAAGAATAAGCAGGAGAAGAGGCAAGAACAGTGATAAGAAAACATTCCCACCAAGAGAGCCCACCTCCTAGCTGCTCTGCTGTCGGTGCGAGGGCTGGATTCTAATTTCTCCAGCGAAGAGGGAGCCGGATTTTTTTTAATGAAACAAATCGCTCATTTCCTACAATCTTTAAGTTGGCGGATTAAAGAAATTTAAGAATTCGTTTATCGTCCACGAGGAACATTTTTGCCTCTTTAGAAGTTGGTCCACGTTTCAGTCAATACTTCCCCTACAATCTTTAAAAATAAAAAAATCATCACATACCTTTTTTTTTTAAGTACCGGATCATACACCACCATGCTTCCTATTTAAAGTGATTTTAGAGCGACACTGAAGTAGAAATACAATGTCAGTAGTTTCGTACATGAAATGATTACGAAACCAGTAATCAATATAGAACATAAAAATACAGGTTCTTCGTTGTTGAGGACATACGAACGAAAGTATTTAGGTTACCGTATACAAAAATATTTCTTTTTCTGGCTCAAGTGACAAGCTTAACATGTACGGGCACAACAATTTTGAGCCAGATTGAATCATCTTGCATTAAATCACTCATTGTCTATGAAAGTTTTACACTGAAACTCTCTTGTTTTATTATCTTAGCTAAAAACATAATAATACACGCGCAAATATTATTTTTTTTACTATAATTTAACAATCTCGACTAAATTTTTAAATACCACCTCTGAACATTTAAAGTATTATTTATATCCTCCCGCGGCATAACTACATAAGTTAAAATTCTATACATAGTTTTTTTATTATTTCATTGTTTACATATTTTTGTATCCCATTGAAAAAAAATATTACAAGCACACGTCTGCGACTTGTGGTAGAGTCAAAACGCAATGGAAATGTTGATGCCATGGAGGTTTCGGTAAGTAGAATGATATATTACTCAGACTGCGATCTTTAGTTACTTTTTATACCTAAAGTAGGTTTAACTAACGATTTGGATATTTAGTTTCAGTGCTAGATTAGTCTCACCATTTGCGTTTAGAAACTTTAATCTGCTATTGGAATGAATGAAAAGGCATAACATCTTGAACACACCGAGGACATTAGTGATGAAATTAAAACTTGGCGCTGAAGGAATGAATGAGTGGGTAAAAGCGGGAGTACCCTGAAAAAAAACATACTAGGTAACGGCAGCTTACGCCACGTTTACCGCTTCTGGACATTTCGAGTTCGACTCCTCTAGTGGCAGGCAAGTGGACTCTACTATACGAATTATCTCTCATTTTTGTCCCATTAAAGCCTAACGGGTTAAGGGTTATAAATCCTCTTGTTTTATTGTTTTAAGTTTGTAAGAATTTTTCATATTTCTGGTGTTTGAGCCCTTGGTGAGTTATTTGAAGCAGAACAATTTTTTTTTATCTCAGAGTCTGTGATATTTGATTTTATTTTTATTTTTCGCTACATGTTTTCTCACTCTTTTCAGAGTTTCCCTCCTCTCCTTTACTCGGTCCTATCGAGTTGAATTAGCATATTCTCATGATCTCTTGAACGAGCCAAGGGCCGTGAAGTGGTGGAGGGGGGTGGGGTGGGAGGGAAGGACTACGCTCTCATTGTGCTAGGAATATATTCATGGAAGTTACTCTATGCATGGTCTATTTTCCAAGACGCATTGTCATCTCCCTAACTTCGAGGACGTCTCCCTCGGGAACTTCTTTCCATCTCTTTTCTTTTATCGCTCTTCTTTCTTCTGGATATTTTCTTCTTTTTTCCGCCCCCTCGAAAGGAAGTCCTGGCGCTACAGCGAAAGGGTAAGAAATAGGGTCGTGTCCTGCGAGACACCGTCGGTGGTCGTTTTCTCTTCCTTTTGTCTGCTCGCTCGGTTTCTTTCCTCGCCTCCTGCTTTTCGTCCTTAATCTCTATGCATCAGGAATTGACTTTCCTTCTGAACCCCTCGCTTCTTGCAGAGTTTGTTTATCCCTTTTCCTTCCTCCTTTATCGTCGTCTCTCTTCGCAACGTTCTGTTTATTTTCTGTCCTTAGGAACCCTTGCTGTATTGGTCCTATCTCGAGGATGCTGTGATATATTACGTCAGAAGATTCCAAAGGTAATCACAGTAAACCTTTTCAGAAAGTTCCCAAGTGTTCTTTTATGAATCTTCGCGTTTATTCGACTTCAAAAGTCTGTTATAGTAGTTTTTTCTTCACCTCTCTCCCCCTCACTGCATAACAGAATAAACACAACTGGATAACTGGATAACTGGATAACGATAATGTCAGTTGGAAAACAGTTTGTGAAAGTGCAATGAATTTTTAGACTTGGTGTGGAATTTTGTTTTTCGTTTTAAAAACGTGTTTTTTAACTCGCTTTTTTGTTAAAGTTTTAATTGGCCACATGGCTGTTGAATTATTTCAATTTGAGGGAGTTGGGTGGGGAGAAATATTTTGAAACTTCTTTAATGCTGACAAAACACACTTGATTATTTTTCGCATAAAAATATATGCCCAGAACCACTGCAAATTGTATTCAAATATTATAAATAGGGAAAAATATCCTGACATAATAATAAACTTTTTTCGTTTAATGAAGCAGCAATAAAATACTTGAATATTGAAATTGTTTTTACTATGTAGTGTTTGTATTTGCATTTGAAACATATCTTACCTCAACTGTAATAGATTTCAAAAAGTTAAAAATTTAATTAAACATTTTTGACGACTTTTTAGCGATCAATTCACTTAACAACACCCAAATCCTGTTGAATTAAAATTTACATTATTCGTAAAATAAATAAAAACAGTAAAATAAATTTAAGTCTAAATATTAATGAAACATATCATTTCTCGCTATCCACAAATTATAAAATGTGTTCAGAAATAGAAGAAATAATTATAATAAAGACAAGAAGTAAATTGCTTTGTAATATCTGCACGCAATACCATATAAAATAAAAATTATAAAAATACATAGATCATCTTTGTAATTAATTACCAACGTTTTTCCTCGAATACTATTTCCTGTGAGCTTTTCCAAACATTTGTACCCGCCCGATTATCTGAAATTGTACATGGTCATTTAATAATGAATGTTTCCAAATTAAAAAAAAAATAATGTCTCATCTGTAAAAAACTTGTCCTTCTTGGCATCAACATGTTAATAAAACGAAGGAGCATAAATATTAAAAAAAACACCATTCCCCTACAAATATAACAATTGCATTTGTAGTGTTGGCCGTGTTGCCAGTTTTCTAAATATGCAATTTTTGCCGTTATTGGCAGTGTTTCCATTGTTGGCAGTGGTACCAGTGTAGCCAGTTTTGTATGTCCTGTCTGTTTTAGTTGCCATAGTTCCCATTATTGAATGTTACGCCAGTGTTGTCAGTCTTGCCAGTGTTTCATAGTTGTAATTGTTGTTACTATGGCAGTTTTTTTTTTGTTGGTAGTGTTTCTAGTGTTGCCAGTCGGGCTAGTCATGTTAGTGTTGTTAGTACTCCATTTGTACCTATACTTCACAGTAGGTATGGTTGCTGTTGTTGGCAGTGTTGGAAGTGTTCTACCTGTGTATTTAGTCTTTCCTATGTTTCACAATGGCCATTGTCTTCATATTTGGCGTTGACGCAATTGTTGGCAGTTAAGGCAGTGTTGCCAGTGATTCCAGTTTTGCCTGTGTTTCACAGTTGTTATTGTAGTCATTATTGTCACCGAGGTCTTTGTTAACATGTTGCCATTTTTGCCATTCTGTCTGAATCAAGTTATTATTGCCACTGTTGTCAGTTTCACCTGTGTTGCCAGTATTGACTGTGTTTAACAGTTGCCATTATTGCCATTACTTGCAGTGTTACCAGTGTTTCTAGCCTTGCTTCTTTTTCTTTGTTGCCTTTTTTGCCTTGTTATAATATTTGCAATTGTTCCCAGGGTTGCTGGTGTTGCCAGTTTTGCCAGTGTTGCTAGTTTCTGTTGTGTTTCACATTTGCAAATGTTGTAACTATTGGCAGTTTTGCTACTTTTGCCAGTCTTGTGTGTGTTTTATTGTTTTCATTGTTGCCTTTATTGGTAGTTGTTGCCAATGTTGCTAGTGATGTCATACTTGCCTGTGTTTCACATCAGCTATTGTTGTCATTATTCGCATTGTTGGCATTGTTACCAGTGTATCCAGTATTGATAGTGTTGTCAGTCTTGTTTGTATTGCCAGTGTTGCCAATGTTTCACATTTTCCATTGGTGTCATTATTGGCAGTGTTGCCAGTGTGGCCAGTGTGGCCAGTGTTGCGGGTCTTGCCTGTGTTTCACTGTTGTCATTTTTGTCAATATTGGCAGTGTTGCAATTGTTGCTATTGTTGCCATTATTGGCAGTGTTTCCATGCTTGCCGGTGTTGCCAGTGTGGGCCAGTGTTGCTGGTGTTGGGTGGATTCCAGTGTAATGATGGCCCACACTCAGGGCCGGTGCAACGTAAATTGGCGCCCTAACAAAAAACCTTAATGTCCCCCCCCCCCCCGCCAAACACTACAAAAAAATTTTCCTTGCCTCAAAATACATCATGTAAACCTAAGATTTTTTCAAAAATCAAATGTAAGCAGGCTTGTGTTTTTTTTTTTACTTTTTTACTTATTACAAATCATAAACAGGTCACCGTGGACTTTAAATAATTACTTATATCAATATAAACAATCCAAACTGTTACAAAAATTCATTTTCATCTAGTTTCAATAATCGTTAAACATATTATATGAGCTGTTATGTGTCGTGCTGCGCAGCCCCCAGCTACTTGGCGCCCTAGGCGGTTGCCTAGTTCGCCTACATGGACGCGCCGGCCCTGCCCACACTGGAGCGAGCCGGCCCTCTATCGCACCAACCACGCTTCTCGCACGCGCGGGCCACTAACCCCCCGGTCGCAGCAGTTGAGCCTCGGACAGCAAACAACTCAGCATTAGCCCGGGGTGGTCGCGTCGAGAGGATCAGGCGAGATGCTGCCGGGGTGGATGTGCTCGGGTCCAGCGAGTCGGGATGCTGGGGGGCGCCCGCTGACCACCGCGGCGTCGAGATGTGCTGCCGGGATCAGCATCCCAGCTCGACGGCGCTTCAACCATCGCAACCCGGAGTACAGCCCTCGCACAACGACACACACCCAACTGCACTGCTGGTAAACGTGCCTACCTTAAATCTACGAAGAGCTACTGGCTGTGGATGATCCAGCGATCTTCGTTAATTCGTGCGGGTATCCACGCAAATGTTTGAATACCGAGTACTGCAAGGATGCCCAAGGGACGAACTTAGAATGCGAGAATGTGAAGGAACTTACCAATTTTGTGTGCAGAATAATAGGAATTAATTAGTTTATTTTATCAGACAATGTAGTGCTTGTTGTTAATGTCTAATAAATTTATCTGTATGAGAAAAAAATTCAATATAATTAACCGTTAGGCAGTGTTAAATGATAAAAATGATATATTGAAAATTTATTTGTCATGTCGATGCCTGAGTTTTAGTAAGTGTGTGGTGCAGGCTTGTTGTGAAACCTTTATTATTATTATTTATTTATTAGCCATGTTTATATTTGTATCAATTTGATTATATAGATTTTTTTTATCTATTAAGCTACATGTATTTGGTTAGTTGAGTTTTATTATGTGTAATATTAATACTAATGTGTATTTTAAAGGATGCTTCTGTTTACAGCTAATAATAAAAATCTAGACTTCGAAATAAGGCATAGTTACTACAAATATTCAGGTTTACGTATCTACGAAGGCAGCTTTGTTTGTTTGACATGTAGTCGACGCTAAAAAAAAGTACTCTCTAATCCAATGGCCGCTCTAGTGGCACGTGGCATCTTTACAGATATTTAACATTCCCCAGCATATGAATACATATTTTAAGTAAATTTTGTTACGAAACCACAAATATAACTTAGTGATTATTTGACTCATAATAAACGAAGTTTTGAACTGTGTCGTTCGCGTTAAGGAATAATAATGACCTTTGCGCATTATTATAAAGCAGATTTACAGTGACATGGCGCAATGGTATTACACACTTTATTGAATTTCAGACAACACTGTTACAAATACAGCACCACGGAAAATTCTCACCTTAACGAAGAACGCTGGTTATAAATTATCCAGGGATCTTAAGAAATGTCTCGTTACCTTCGAAAAATTTGCGGTACAAAGTTATTTTACTTTGAATTGAAACCACAATAATAATCTTGAAATATAATATAAATATTCAGCAGATTCGTCTTACAGTGATGTTGATTGCAGCCATCTCTAACTACGCTATCAAAGAAATTAAAGCCCCAAATTAGGTTAAACAAATAACGAGTAGAAATTTCATGCCTATGGCTTAATGATTTAACATTCTTACGTGATGGCCGAGATAGGGTCGATGTTGGCATTTATGAGGTGGACAATGTACACTTTTGAAGCCGGTTGTAGAGTACCGTCCTGCGGCAACTATTGTTCCATGTCGCAGCACAACATTAAAATTTATGAATATTCACGGAAATTAAAATACAATATCAGATTTATTTTTTTACTTTCATGTTTTTACGCATTTGCATCCACGGTTTTTGTTTTATATGTACAGTTTTAAATGACAGAGAAGAGAAATCATAAAATTAACTTATGTTCACGCACGAAAGGAAATAATTAAATCATAAAACCTAAAGTAAAGGATGTCAGCGGAAGTGATTGTATAGTATTTATTAAATTATTATAAAGTTAAATAAATCACCAAAAAAATATTTAACATGTTTCTAAGAATTGAATGCCCGGTAAACATATTACTAACTATCTGCTTAGAAAAGTCAATTTTATTAATAATAATTATAAAAAAAGCGACAGGTAATTATGAGTGAGACATTGTGCAAATATAGGTATTTAAAAAATCAAATATGCAGGAAAGCCTGTGTTAGCATGCTGAAACACACAAAAGTCATTCAAAAGTTTAATTTAAAATGTGTATCTAAGCAATAATATAAATGTTGCAGACTAACGCGTTTCCATACGCATTATTTTGGAAATGCGCGCAAACACTAACTATAGCATTTACTTTGAAGACTTAAACAAAGTGGAATTGTTTTTACAAATTATTATTCAACAGAATTAAAGTTATTGAGCAGATACATTTATAAGTAAAATAGATTGAGAGAAAAAAATCTTTTAATGTGTAGGAAGTTTTTTTTTGTATAATTAGTGTGAAATTGCTCGTATTCATTTCTTGCACAATTACTTCTCTTTCGGCTTACACGTTTTCACTCACGTTTTAAAAATAATTAAGTTAAAATCTACCTGTGTGGATCATATTAATATGATCACACGTTAAAGCATTTTACAAATTTGCCAAATACGATGTACACCATTATAAAACAAAATAAAAAAATCTGGTCTTGAAGACCTGGGTAATATAATGATAATAACTACGAATGTGATATTGGTTGAAATAAAAACTGATTTATACTAGCATAATACACTTTTGTTTGGCATAAATAACCTTGCTCTCTCACGCTTTGTCTCTCCAAAAAAATATATATATATTTTAAATTATTGCACCATATTTTTGACCATGAATGTTGACCAAATATGATAAATTATATTAATACAGCAAAAATGTTAGGTAAACATATATAATACGGGTTGAATACAAGAAAATTATGAATTTTGTCAAGATATTTAAAATTTATCATGGAATAATGGAAACAGAAATTTCTAACTATAAAATACAATTTTAAATATACAGCCTAACGTCAGTGAACGTAAATATTTATTGAGGTGTCCTTTGTTTTACTGTGTGATTTTAGTCTATGTTATCTGATAGTTAATGTATATTCAAGCGTTAACTATTGCCATTTTACAACAACTATAAATAGAGTTTTGTTTTATACAAGATCTGAATTTCTTTAGGCCATTAACTTAATAAAAAATTATTTGCAACTTCTTATGGCACTCTTTGAGCATAGTCTGTATGATGCAAACATATAATCTCTGCTAAAGTATAAGAATGCATTGTTAACTTAGAAATGTTTTGAGATATATACAGATAACAAAATACATTTCAGCGTAAGCAGAAAAACAAACATGTATAAACATATATATTTAATTTGTAAAAAAAAATGCACGGTAGTTTTATTGCTGAACACATTACTACAGTGTCATTGAAGTTCTGAAGTTTTCAGCATTGCGGAACGGCTTTTTTTTTTTTTTTCAGTCAGTTTGATTCAGAACTTTACCAAGCCATTTATACCTCGGATAAATCATTGTAGCTGGCTTACCCACGCTGCACTCTCACCCCATACCTCCCCTCGGGGAAGCGAAAAGTAACTATCTGCGAATATATTTTCTCGTAAAAGCACTGGAATATGGACCGTAACAAAAAATACTGCTACGGCGGCAGCAGACCGTAATTTGGGACAAGAAATTATGGAGCTAATGGGGATTTATATTTATGTATATATATATTTTTTAAATTGCTGTGTTGGAAGGGGAGGTGGCGAACACGTAGTTGCTCTCACAAAAAAAATTTATAGTTAAAAAAAGGGGGGGGGGGTTTAAAAAGAGGGACGGAAGGTGTTCTTTTGACGCGACTATCGGTGTTTGTAAATCTCAACCCCCCGCATCCCCCTCCTCCAACACTCCGGCGGGGTACATAAGGGCTCAAACGGCCTTTTAACACGGCCCATTTCGACGGACATCGGATGGCTGCATCATTGTCGGTGCCCATTGTTGCCAGATAACGTACGGGCGGGACGAAGTTGCGAACCCTCCTGCTCCCCCCTCCTGGACCCGCTGCTATCGGCGTGATAACGCCCGCCGGACTATGGCCTGACCGCTTCATGTGCGCTGCAGCGCCGTGCGCGGACACACAATGCCCTTGGTTTGGACGAGGAGTGGGGGGAGGGCTTATAGAGGAAACATGCCAGGAGGGAAAAAAAAAACCGGAACGCGCGAGCTGTTGTGCATGTGCGTCCGCGCTCCGTCAAATAGTGCCGACACGTGTTGGGGGGGGGGGGGGGGGGGGGATAGCCATTCTGCGCGGAACAATCCATTGCACAATTACGCATACACGTAGGCCTACAACGCACATTACATTTTCGTTTTACAACCATTGACACACCGTGTGGTTATCCGTTAAAACAACCACGTCGTTTTTCTCGTCGCAATGCATTTTAACTTGTATTTTTTTTTTTAAATATAAAAACTCTGATTATCACCTTTACAACTGTTTAAATAATGTCAAGGTGAGATTTTACGATTATGCACAGGGCCCTTAAACTGTGTAGCTCCCTAGATTGTGATCATGATCGCAGGCGTTCGTGGCCAAAAGTACCAAATACTTCTTGGGCTTGTTAAGTTAAGGATACGTACTAGGAAATGATGATGATCTTGACTTGTCATCACGCCATGTGGTTAGCAACACGCCACAACGTCAGCCATTAAGACGTTAATCGCTCTTGAAAATGTCTACAGCATGGCATGCCACAGCCTCAGAGCACATAATTTCCCCGGACGTGGCGTTAAGGCCCCTGCCTACACGGGCACACAAAGCTTGTGCAGAACT
The DNA here is from genome assembly GCF_032445375.1 of Bacillus rossius redtenbacheri. NCBI lineage: Eukaryota > Metazoa > Arthropoda > Insecta > Phasmatodea > Bacillidae > Bacillus > Bacillus rossius. Next base: position 8,829,604 of record NC_086336.1, on the reverse strand, counting down.
TCAGGAAAAAAACCACGTGATTGGGAAATTTTTCAAGATATCCGAGTGGAGTTTGTCAACGAAAAGCGGTTAAGAATCCGCGGAGGGCGAATGAGAAAATCTATTTCCATATTTCGTTTCTAAACTGTATGTTTAGGAGAATGAAAATTGGCCAGAACGCTTGTTTTCAGAATAAATTCTTGACGTTAAGCACCCGGTACATATTTTTGAAAGCAATCTAGAGACCTGCACTGCACATATATCTTCATTTCTCCGCAATGTAATTTCATAGTTGCCCCATGTACGATGAGAGGTCTGCACGCCAGTCTTCACCATTGTTTTTAGAGGCGATACCACGCTAGAAACACCAGCGAGCGTAGCACTTATCCTGGCTCATTAACTAAAATACACCCCTGAAAATGTGGGCCCCTTAACTTAAAAGCCAAAAAAAAAAAAAAAACTTGCTACAAGATTAAAGTAGACTACAAACTTCTTGGGTAGCTACTTTCTGCTCATAAATTTGATCCCACGAGTGTGAGGTGTCTTTGTTCATGACCGCTTAAGTCCCTAAAGATTATTTTGGTGCAAAAATGTAATTTAATTTATATTTATGTTCAATAACTAATAAAACTGTCTAGACTAACAATATTTTCCAAGAAGGGCCTGGATGATGTATTTAACAGCATTTACAAACTGCAAATTAAAAGGCTAGGCAATTTGTTTTAATGTAACTTCTCTACGTACTATATTCCATCTTGAACCCTAAATATAATTAGGATTGGCTCATAAATCAAATCAAAACTCTTTCACTGTGGCAGTCAGTATAACTAAAACAATTTTTATATATTATAAAATACAATTAATTGTTAAATATTTATTTTACTGCATTTTAATGCCTAACTTTCTATGCATTTATATTCGTTCAATAAAATCAATGATAGGTGCCGTAAGGAAATATATATTCTCATGAAGCGACAACCGCCTATCCAAACAGCAGGGTTTCCAGCATGTGCCCGTACTTTTACGAACAGTGCCGTTTACACGTCTGTCGGGCGGAGGGCGTCAGTGATGGTGCAGCACTGTACTTTGGCCGGCGACCAATTAAAACTACAAGGGCCGGTAGTGTGGTGTTTAAGGGAGGGGGGGGGGGTTAAATACCGCGGGCAGTTCGGAGGGTGGTCCGAGGGTGCGGCGGCGCTGTAGCTGGACCGACAACCCCCCTCTTCACTCGGCCCCTCACCGCTGGGGTTAGCCATGTAGATTCATTGTAGAACAGGGGGATGGGGGAGGTAGGAAGGATCTGTCGACAAACCTGCTCGTAACTCAGGTGATAATGGGCTCAGGGGGGGAAACTGAGCTAGCCGAGCGCTAAAACAGCGCTATGTCCCCCACTCAAACTGGCGTTGCTTAAGCGACGCTTTGGAAAAGCATTGCCTTGCCTACATTTCTACGCCTTCACAAGGGCGCCCATATGAAAGTTGGGTGGGGGGGGGGGGCAGAATTTGTAGGGGAGGGGGGGCAAAACATCACAAATGACAAAAAATGGCCAACATGGCCTTAAAGGACTCAAAATTTGCACAAAATGCTCAAGAACAACTATTTTTTTTGTTTGCCTGAAAGCTAGGGGGAGCCATGGACCCACCCTGCCCATAGGTATGGGCGTCCTTGCGCCTTCACCTGATGAATGCACTACGACCGCAAAGCAGGCAGTGAAGTGTCTCGAGTTTGACAGTCCGCAGAAAGTATTAGTACCACGTGATGTTTGCTTACGAACAGTGACAATACATGAGGCTGTTGACAAAACAGTGGAAATGTATACGTAGCTGCCAAATTTGAAATAAGTTAAACGACACAGACTTTATACTAATGTATGCGTGCTCTGTTGCTATTGTTTAGATGGCTCTTGTCTCTGTGTGCTGTCCCTGTAACTTCCATACAGTACTTTAATATGATGTAAATTTTCGTTCCATTGCAAGTTATGTTGTGATAAAGCGTCCCTGTAAAGCGAAAGTGTCTATCCATGATTTTAATAAACGAAATCAATGTCCTAGTAAGTCAGCTTAGTTATAAATGAAAGAGTCAGTTTGGAGATTTCTGGCGTGATTTGGACCGCTTTTTCACCGAGAGCCTGGAGTAGATTCACGGCTATAGGCATGTAGGCCACACAAGCTATCCCCGAGCCGAGCAGTGGACCAATGGCACGTTACCCCGATATATGAACGCCATTTGACCGGCACCCTTTACCACCCCTCCCCCCACCAACACCCCTGCTGTTTGCTATCTGTGTTATTTAAAGTGAGCCGAGAGGGTTGGTGTACGAACGCTCGGAAAGGGATTTAAGCGGAGGGAATGAAGGGCTTGGTGGAAACTGGGGAAGGGTGGTTTACCCCCCACTGCTATATTTCCCTAACCCCCTTCACCCCAACCCTTCACAGCGTTAAGAGCGCGGTGCCTTCGCTAGGCGCAATTATCTGAATGTAAGTTGACACTTGAACATGGCATTTACCCCCAAGTATTCTAAAGGCTACCTCATTTTCACTTATCTTTACGCGTACGGTAATTTTGTGGAATTCACTCATTCTTCTCTGGACATACAAAAAATACGCCACTTCCTACAACACGGGTGTAAAGCCTTCCCCGCATTAACTGCGAAATACCTTCCGGGATCGTAAAAGGTTTTATTGCATGGTAAATCCACGCACTTCCTTAAGACTATAGTGTTCATTGTAACTGCGTGCTCGCTCATTACTCTTGAAGTGAATTCGTTGATCGCGCTGACAATTCTTTTCTACTTTTTGTGACATAGACCATCTAATCATCCAGGGAAATATATAATATGCATTTGTTTATTTATCCATACGTACAACGGCCGGTTTTCAACCAAAAACGTGTACGTCATACACCAATATTTAACCTTGTCAAACTTAATCAATAACCTAATAAATAATGATAAAATCACAACTATCAATACTTCCTATAACAACATGTTCATATTTCACATAGATTTCATTAATATTGAAATTTAATTTTTTTCTAATTATTTACATTTTGCTAGCTGAGTAAATAAACGGTGTTTTTGTAAGCCGTGCTTCTATACGCTGCAACACTTAAATGGTTTTCTAACTTGGTGAAAATTGCCGTTAAGAGGTTTCAGTTGCAATAGCTTTTACGACAAGTATTTTAGCTTCTTATAAATTCTTATTTTTTATACCTGTATAATTATACAGAATGAGTCTGAATTCGACCAACAAACTTCGGTTGCAGGTTTATCATAAAAAAAAGAAAAGTTGAAAACATCTACTACTTGTTATTTAAAAAGCTTCCCAAGGTTGGTATATCTATTTCAAGTTGGGGCTGAACAACGTTTTTATTGTGATTAATAGATGAAATATTTTAACTGGAACACTGAACGTTTGTATTACCGATGCTTGTGTGTGGATGTGTGGATGTGTGGATGTAGTAACAAGTTAGAACAATATGTGGAAAGTATGTTTAAGTATAGGGATTATTTTTTTTTACTGTGTATTGAATTATTTATCTCATTATTTCACAAAACATTTTTTTTAAATTTATTAATTTCTAAACTTATTTAAGGAAGTATAGGTAACTTTCAAAGTGCCACCAAACTGTTGTAAATACAAATCTTCTCATTCACATATGTTCGGAGAACATGGATAAAGATTCTTGAATAAAATATCCGAGTTGTAAAGATTCGCTAAAACCGCGGAAGTCGAAGAAAATAATAATGTTACTATTACATAATAGTTATCTGTAATTCCAGTATTTTAGTCATAGGAAGTCGAGAAATGTAATTATAAAATTGTTTCAATTTTCGGTTGTCGTAATTTAAACAAACCTGACTTCCGGACTTTGTTATGGTAATATTTTTGCCTTTAAAGTACCTGTGTTTGCACATATGTGATTACTCCATAACTAATTGAACAAGCGTAAATCCTTTGATACGCAGACTATGCTATTGCTTATATTACTAACAATAGAGAAGCACATTTCTTATATACTTATATGACTCAATGTTTTCATAAACAATTTAATAAATATCACCTACAAAATATCAAATTATTTCATATTTTTCAATTGATTTGAGTTTAATATTAAAATATAAATATATATAATCGTGCCAACTTATTTAACCAAGAGCCTGGAAAAATCATTGCATACTAGAATAAAATAACTGCTAATCACGATATCTGAATGATAAATCAACTTTTCTAAAAAATATATCAGGATTTAAACTCTTGATTGGCACGTTCCATAGCTCCCCGGACGTTAATAATGTTATATAACGGTCATATAATTACAGTAGATAAAATATTTTTTTTGGGAAAATGTTAACTTACACTCAATAAAATTTATTATCGTACACACATGACCATTTTTTTAAATTGATACTCATTTTTAATGCAAAACTTTTTTTGTTGTAACTCCTAATGCTTTATTTCACAAGTTTGATATAATTTTGTTGTTTTTATAATTTAACTGAACAATATTGTCGGTATACGAATACCTGATAAACTGCCAATATTTAGGAATAGGTACCTACGGTGAGCGAGTGACGTTCTGACTTTGTCTCTCTAGCCCTTCTCTCTCTAACTCGCTCGCCAGTATATTACCTGGGTAGCGCGAGGGTGCTGGAGGACTGGTCTACGACGCAATGTATTCAAGAATAGGCAATGTTAGCGGGCGGAATGGGCCATACAGACTCTTGCGCGGAACTAGGGGTCGGAGTGGCTATACAGCCGCTCTCTTCGTGTCCCCTTAGCCACCCTCCCCCCCCCCCCCCCCTTTCCAAACAACCTTTCCTACCCTTTTCTCAAATCTAGTTCCTCCTCCCACTTCGCTCGTAGGTACTACACGGCTCCTTTCTTCTCCCTCCGTGCCGAACCACCGCACGCTACCCCCCCCCCCCCCTCCCAGCCTTTCGAGAGTAAGGAATTTGCGCCCTACACTGAGATGTGGCCGGTTGCACGAACAGAAACAAATTTTATTCGTTACATTACAGCAATACCGAAGCAAAGAAGTTGCTTAATAGTATACGCAAGTAATTTGTTTGTTTATATAATGCAAAATAAAATATCGTTGAAGACACATTGAATTAAAATAAATCCTTTTATTCAGGCAATAATTATTGGAAAAGTTTTCTCACATATAAATTTTTTTTAGTACCCACCATAAAATATGCAGTAAAAATGCAATACTTCTGCAGTGTTGTTATTAGTTTATGATTTGTAAGATTTAATAAAAGTTGGTTAAAATTGTATTACATGTTTTTTGTTATTTTTGTTTATTCTATGCATATTTAACGAAGCAAAATTCAGTTCTTGAGATTAAGTCGTACTATAGGCCACAGTTTAATTCCACTTATGTATTTGTTACATGAGGATAAAATGAAGGTCTGTAAAAGACAGATCTGTAAATAATTGAATACTCTTTTATTTATTAGCTAATAATAACACCATTTATTTAAATTACAAATATTTAAACGTCTGTTTACAAATGAATCACACTTTTATAGGTCCGCCATTTACTCTCCCCACTGTAGCTCGGCTCGACAGTGCCACTCTATAATGTTAGTCTCTTACCACACACCTCGATCCCATCACACCGCATCGCACTACTCACTCGTCCGCCGCTTCATGACACCGTCGCCTGTGCTTCAATCTTCGCACACGAGGCCTGTAACTCGTCGCCCGCTATCTCTCGCCAAACTGGGTCATTCACCCTTTCCACTTGACTCTGTATCGCTCCGAGGATTCGCCGGTATCGCCCCTAGTCTCTCTCGTTCGGTGTTGTCGCCACCAGCCTCTCTCTCTCTCTCTCTTTCCCTCTCTATCACACTCACACTGTCGCAGGTGTGCGTCCATCTTTTATATACTCGCCAAGTCGAAGTGTCAGAATTCCCAACTTAACATTCGAAGTTGCGAGAAAAATGACGTCCTAGTTACGCCACTTAGTGTGACGGTACTCTCGGGATGCGCAAAATGTACCAGATAGAATGTACCAGATGGTACAGTAAGGAGCTGCCTCGGCCAGTTCATGAAAAATTACAGGGATATGGCTAGGAGGTTTAGGAGCAGCCACCCTACAGCACAGACATGGCTACACCCCCCCCCCCCCCGACTAACATATCTGTTTGGCCCGTAAACAAGCTCCTCAGCGGTGAGGAGTGTGACTCTGACGACGAACTCAACCGGGCCGCGCTAATGTGACTATTCCCGCATTTGCACATGCTGGAAATCCTGCTGTTTGGATAGGGGTTGGCGCATCATGATAATATATATTTCCTTATGGCAGCCTTCCGCAGCCGATGGAGTTCTACGAGACTACGATTTTCAAACTGATCCATCGTTGCGACACAAAAAATGCCTCAACACGCGTGGAAGTTACGTGGAAAAGCAATAAATAGATGGTTAACACATTCATTTCTGTTCCACATTGTCATCAATTGCTCCTTTTTTTTTTACTTTATGTGCGTTACTTATTGATACTCCCTCGAACATTAGGTGTATAATTATAGTCATTTTTTTACAGTGCACTGCAAGCAGAAGTTTTTAAATATATATCCAAATTTTTGCAGGAATACACAAATGTGAGGCTGTATTTTTTATATTAAACATAAAAATTGGAAACTGCTGTATTAGCTTGTCAATAAATTTTACAATTGCAATTTTAAAAGCAATGTTATGTTAAATATAACAGTTTTTGTTTGATAGTAAATATTTGGCAACACATTTGTAATTGTTTTAAGTACCTAGTACAAATTATTTTTACTGTGTATCGGTTAGATCCGCGCAGTAACAGTATTTGTATAACCTGTTTGAACCATTTTTGAATGGTGATTTAAATTAAATTAATAATAAATGTTTGTTTTATTGTTTATAAATGATCTTATATACCTATAAAAATTTCTACTTATTTTTTTTTAAATCCTTAACGCCAATTAATTTTTTATTGCTATCACGTAATTGTGTCATGTACAACTTGCAATTGGCCGTTTTTTCTAGTAGCAAAGCCGTAAAACACTGAAAAATCCAGGTCTCTATTATTTTGGAAAACAAATATCTAATCGTTTATGAATGGTATCCTACGACGAACACCTCAGATGAACAACTGATCTCTCGAACCTTATAGCCTACCACATTATTACATAGTTAAAGCTATGTAAAAGTTGAAATATTATATTCTAGTTTTAAAACCAATAAAATAATCGCATATTTAATTTATTTAACTATTTGTAAACAATTATACAGTTTTAAACAATGCATTAATTTAAAATCCTAAAAAAAAAAAGAAATCATCGAGGCAAAACATTGTTTTATACCATCACTTGAACTTGTCCAATAAATCTGAAATATTTCATATCATAACATTTTCACTGATTTCTCTTTTTATTAAGATACCTAGTGAAAATATAATGTTTCTTTTTTGCAATGGTGTTCTTTAGAAACCAGTGGCCAAAATATATATTTTTCTAAAACTGCATGCGAATAAAAATATCTACTCGTAGATGAATCTACGAAAAGAAAAACAACTATCTTTTATAACACATTGCTGAGGACATACACGATATGACTGTATAATGTATTTATAGTTATTTGGGATATTACCCTTATTCCTTGCTCAGATAAAGAATTTATTTCATACATTCCACAGGAATGTAAAGTCCTGGTAAAACTAACACGTTCCGTTCGTAGACTGACGAGGAAATATTCTGGCAACTATTTTTAGAGGATCTACGAACATACTTATTGTGTACCTTAGACAAGGATTTGCAGCTAATTTTCACGCGTAAAAAAAAATAATATGCCACTATTTCATTGAATTCAATTACTAATTCAAGTAAAGAGTTTCAATTTGTATTATCCTGGACTTCAATAAGATGTAGCTGACAGGTTTATTAGCAAAAACATGGCATCCCATCAAATGACTTACCCAACTTGTGAGTTGGAACTAATAACCATTTAGGACACGTAAACTGCCCACTTTATTTAAAATAAACTAGCAGAAACGAGCTATTTACTCGAAGATAACTATTACTCGCATTGTGTATCCACCGAGTTAAGTTTATTTTTGTAAAGCGGCGATTTTAATATGGAAACCAGCCTACTTTAAAAATTTGGTATTTAAAGTCGTGACACTATACATTCACATTTTTAATTTATTTCAAACCTACTACCCTTCTCTGATAATATTGGCATGCTCCTGTACAAAAATATACCTACTAGTTGCATTACATGTAATATATTTTGCAGGCTAAATTCGAAATGCTCGTTATAAAATTAATGTACTTTGTTCACGGAAATGTATAAGTGACATAGGTACCAATAAATTCAAGTCAGAACTCCTGATGTGACACAGAAATAATAAAAGTTACATTGTAAATTCCTCTGTTATGTTTTACATACTATTAAAATACACATAAACATCAAACAAGAATACAATTTTCATATTTTAAAAATGCAGTAAAACATGATGATTTGTATGTTTGTATGAACGTGTTTTGCATAACATAAATTTAAACAGTTTTGAAACTCTGCAATGATTTACAATGGGAACGTTTATTTTATTAAATGGAAACTACCAAACACAGGAATATTATTATTTTTACTGGATGAATCAAGTTATTTAAAAGCTTCACTTAAGTTTTTTGAGGGTTCGTGACCTTAAAATCTTCACAGTGGTGTAGGTCGGGGCAAGAAACACGTTAATATTCCTGTACACAAAAGGTTTTACTTAGTAGCATGGTTCTGAAAGTTTTGGCATAATTTCTAGTTAACTGTTCAAAATGTACTCTAAATTCTGGTCATAAATATATTGTTACGAACGTGAGCAAGGCCGCGAGACGTGCAGGTGCAGAGCTGGCTGGCGGCCGCCGCAACATGAGACGCGCCACGCGCGCCTGGAAGATTACAAGGATTATCAATTTCCCCCACCCCCTCCAACCCTCCGCTCCCCGCGCGGCGTTGATAGCTAAGACACCTGACACTTCACAGCTGCGGAGTCCCGCTCGCCACCTGGCAGCTGCCGACACGTGTTTCGAGAGATTTCTGCCGTCGGGTCAGCGCGGAATGACGCGACTGGCCCAAGCCGCGCTGGGGAGTTCTAGAAGGCATCTGGGCCTATATATATGTGCCCGGGACGCCGGTCTCGGGGAGAGTTCAGAGGAGTTCAGAGTGAGAGTTAAGGCGGGAGCTTTCCCGTGGCGGAGTTTTCGGGGCGATTGTGCCGCGGGTGCGGCAGAGTGGCGAAGTCCTTGGACGAAGATTCCAGGGCGAAGAATTCAGTTCCGGGCGATAGTGTCGCGGGCGCGGCGGAGTCCCGAGCGAAGTTCCGAGCGAGGCGTCAAGCGGATCCTCGGCGAAGGCAAGTCTGACGGCGGCGGCGGAGATCCACGAGGGGTGCTGCGGCGAGAGATGCGCCAGAGGTGTGTGGATTGTAGGAAAGGAGTGACTGGGGGAAGCAACATTTTTTTAAAGTGCAATTGTTTATTTGCCATTTTAGATGATTAATTGTAAGTGACATAAGTAGTGGCCATCAATAAAACTGTGAAGTGTAATAAAATCTTTAATTGGGCTATCCTTTACGAACTTCGTAAATCGCAAAAACATCAATAGGCAACATTTAATTTCAACCTGTAACAAAAGATACACATATCGTTCATATTTCCTTCTATAACAGTATTGAAATTAACAAACACAAATGCATGTTTAACTTTTCTTAATTACTATTTTTCTAACGTGTGTTTGGTAGTACGAATTTCCCGTCAAATACACTTGACCGTTCATATCATTTATTTATATAAACCCAAAACTATGAAATACATGCCTTTTTCACCTACCCCATTTTTTAATATAATAAATCACCATACACAAAAATGTATTTGTGTTCCTTAACAGCATTACTAATAATATATTGTTAAAAAATAAAATATAATTTCCAATTGTGTAAATTAATATAGTAAACGTGAATGCTATATTTTTCATGCCGTAAATTCCTATTATATTATATATATCTCTTACAGAAAATACTAGAACTATAAACCTTATTTTCTAACAGGCCAATTCTCTGTGTTTTTATGAACAATTGTATTAGGTTTTCAATTATTTTAATGTACCACATACAAAAAAATTTTCTGACCACACAGCTATCATGAGGATAGTCCCCAATTGGCCATCGAAATATTAAGCGTAAATATATGCTATAATGCTAAAAAATCTATTGTAATTTTGAATATTTTTATGGTAAATATAAAGAATAAATGTCTGACGGTAATACAGGAAATCCGTCCGGCATAAAGTCTTCGTTTTACCTGTAGCTGCATAGCCGCGTAAATAACAGAACTGAAAACTAAATGGGTCTCTTGCCTTAAGGATTAGAGTCCCAACTCCCTTAAAGATGGTAACATGAAACGAAGGAAATAAAGTGAATTGCTATAGTCGTCAAGTGATTGAAATGGCTCGTAAAACGCTATGCGATCCCCCTAGTCAAAGGTTGCCGACGAAGTGACGTTCCTTTCAGGACATACGTGAAATTATAGAGGCAAGATGTGTAATGGTAGACAGTTTAATTACAGGGTAGCGCGATAGGGGTAGTTCTCTCCCCATTCATTCCACCTCCCATCCTCCATCCAAATACCCATTATTACTGCCAGGGCTAGGACTTCGCCTGCTGTCATTCTCTTCTGGGATGAAAGGGACAAAGGGGAAAGGGGGAAGGGGGTGATTATTAGCTGCTAGACTTTTACCCATACTTGTTCTTCAACACACCAGACACTCCAGTGCCGAAGAACAACGTCCTATGTGCCTTAAAAAAATTTTAATGGTGGCCATCAGGATCCTGTAATGTTTACAAAATAATTCAAAATGGAATCGTCGGTAAATATTGCTACTTTGACAAGAGATAATCATAACTAAAAGCAGTTGCTTCAATTTTTTAACAACATGCCGGCTAATAACATAAGTGTATTAACTAGTTATCTTTTACGCATGCGATTTCGATATCGTGGTTCTTTTTGGAAAGAATTGGATTTTTTAATCCGTTTGATTACAATATTGTATAATAATAGTGAAACACGATTTTCCTAGAGAAATGTATAATATTTACAAAATAAAAAATAGGAAATTTCCTTGAAAGTTTGAAATAGTCTGTTGAGACATAGCGCGATGGTGAAACAATTTTGTACTTACAGTTTCCTGGTATTTTTTTCTCTATTTAGTTGAACTATAGAGTGTAACACAAATGATAACTTCATAAAAAATATTTCAATTATGCAAATTCTAATATTCACGTTTGTCTCTCATGCATATGTAAACAAAACCGCAGGTACAACAATATATCCCAAGAAATCTATTTACTTATTTTAAATGCTACAGTTATAAAGTTTGTTCTATTAGTCTTTAAAAGTTACCATGGTGATTTGGAAACCAAATAATAATTGGTTGTACATTTAAACATGTAAAGAATTTGTTTATAATGCCCACAAATAGCTCAACTGAACATTAATCAACCAACATGTGACACTCATATCTGTAAAGAAAAAGCGCACAAAGAAAATAACCGTAGAATGTCATAGATATATTCTAAATATCAACGTACCAAGCTAGTTAGTAGCCTATTCTATTTTGACATTTTTTGACAGGAAAAAAAATTACTAAAAATACATGCAAAAGTATTGATTGAGGTTATGGGACGAGCATGAATGGGGAATTGGTCGCGAAACCACATGGTTGTTTTCCAACTTAGCATTACCCTGGTGGGATCCCCCCTGCCGTCAAACTGCACTGTAGTGCGAACCAAGTTTACGGCTTGGTTTTAATGTCGTGTAGAATGGCTTGTATCTTTCTTACCCCAACAAAACCGGGGGGGGGGGGGGGGGAGGGGAATACAAATAAATAAATATAAGAGTATCGAGCGTACGTCTTAATAAACCTCGTGTAGCGTGGCTGGGACCCATTATCGAAACACAAGGCGTGGCCATTAAACAAATGCTCCCCTCCGTTTATCTTCGGTAGACGTGGGGTAGCTAAAGGGGGAGCGAGAGGGGTTAGGGATGCTCGCGTGGGCGACTGGGCCAATGGGGAGGGAGCCCTGGGCTCAGGTGGCGGTCGTAACAATGATGGATTCTCCCCCACGAACCAATCGCGAGCCGGCGCCTTTGAACCACGCGGGGAGGGAAAACACCTTAAATCTTAGACGTCTTTCTTTTTTTGTCCTCCTCCCTATACCTGTTATCTTCCTATCTCTCGGCCGGCCTTTCCCATGGGTCGCTGTAGCCATCCGCCCTGCCTCCCGCGGTCCTGGTCTTTGTCCGAAGATTCTCTCCCTCTCCCTTTCTCTCTCTCTGTCTATGTATACTTATTCGTTACTTTAACTTTTTTTTTTTCGCGTAGCCCTGGCGCCTCTTTGCCGATGTCGTACGTCATAAACAACAATCTCTTGGCAGCCGAGGTGGTTCCTTTTGTCGGCTCCTTCGGAACAGCTCATTTACTACTAGCTGGTGAGGCATTCCTCGTGGGTCTCGTTGCGCACTTCGACGATACTTCACGTCGTCAAGGAAAAAAAAATTGAAAGATTTCGTGTAACGAAACTGTAAATTATTACGGAAAGAATATTTCAAGGACGTGAAGAAAATAGACCTTTCCGCTTGTGAATGTTTCGTACACTGTGTTTGTCTATATATATATATATATATATATATATATGTGTGTGTGTGTGTGTGTATACATATATAGCCTACATATATATGTATATATATACATATATAAATTGAACAGAAATATACATGTAAACGTACTAAACGTACAGATATTTGTAGATTTGAACATTTACATGACAACAATTGTATTACTACAAAAGTGTTCGCAATAATACTGGGTTGGGATTCTTATGCTTTGTGTTGGCCCAGTACCTGAAATATTTAGTTATTTGCAAACAGCGCCTTGAATAGCTTTCCAGTATTAACTGCGCTCATAATAAACATGCTACAACTATATTAATTCACATTGTTCTACATTAAATTATCTTTTCCATGGCTTGAGATTTTTTTTAGCTCGAATGAAACATAAATTTAAATATAAAATTATGCACCAATTTTCGTAAGAAACACTCAGTATTATCTGGAAAAAAGTATTTAATATACCTATGCAACATTAACCAAAGCCATCTGTTGTACAAATTTAAAATACTTATCTTTCTTGTAGTATTACAAACTGTCTCTTGGCAACTTGTTTCAAAAAGAATGTTTTCTAAAGGTATTGATTTTTTTTGGTGTGTTTGTACAGCCGTTGCCACTTACATCTCAAGGCCTTACTTATGAAGAAAGTAATGCTGACAATGTGGTAATCACAACACAATAATTAAAGCAAGTAATATATGTGTGCATTATTGGTTTTGAGGAACAATACTAACACTCGCTTTCTTTAGACTTTGATGGTAGCCATACCACGTAAAATTATCACTTTTAACTAATAGTGATTTCCCTACACTGTATGGATTTATTAAGATATTCTGTATTTTCTCGCATCAATTATTGTTTGGTTTTGTTTTGTAAATACAGGATACGTCGGTACAAGATGAATCAATCTATTAAAACATACAAACAAAACATCATTTATTTCCAAATACAAATTTTATTTTGCGCCACTTTTGGCGATACGAAGATAACATTTAAAAGCAGCAGTCTTTAAAGTTTTTTTACCAACGGATTAGCACAAAATTGTTTTTAAATATAACATAAATTCATCAATAAATTATTTGACCAATAAGCGAAATTTAAATGGTAGAAATTATAACTGGAATCAATAGTTACCAGTGCTAAATGGTTTAAGAAACAAATGTTCAGATAAACAAAGCCACGATAATAAATCAAATATAGGAAGCGCTTTTACGCTTCCAACTAATCTACACGCAAAAGAAAAACACGAAATCTATACTATTTAATTGTATTTAATAGCATTTCGACATTATCTTATGTGTTTTTAAAAATTACGAGAGGGTTGGTGGTAAATAATGACACTTTTTAACTTTACAATCGGGAACAAAAAAATAATAAGAATTAATTTTCTTATTAAATATATTCCTTTTTAAAAAAAATATTAATTTGAAACAGGTCAAGGCAAGAATTGCCTGTTGCGGGGAAAAATATTTTTGGCATTCTCCGCTGAATATGTATTAGAAAACCTAGTGTTGTTTAAGATATAATTGTTTTGATTTGACAGTTTAAGAAAGTGATAAGTTAAAAATAATCGGAGGTAACATGATTTAAAATAATGAAGTTTTCGAATTGCGGTTGAAAAACCGAAAGAACATCTCCGCAGAATTTAGGGAGAGACTAACCACGACACTCTACCCCCTGCCTATCATATAGGTATTACTCTGGTGGTTGGTATCCGTTGTAAAAAGTGATAATGGTTAGTAATTGGTTTATAAAAACCGTGGCTGAATACAGGCTAACGCTAAATGTTTGTTTGATAGCTGGATGGGAACTTGTTAGAAATAATCGCACAAATGTTATCATAAAGAGATGAGACCTTAACAACACATCAGCAAAGAATTATCATTATATTTCATAAAAAGAAAAGAAAATTAACCAGACTTTAATTTCCAACAGAACAAAGATACATAGCACACACACTCCCTATTATGTAGATTTCAAAGAAATACTACCTATTAAGACTGTTACCGTGGCGTGACTTCCGAAAATGTTTTTTAGTTATTCGTTTCCCCAAAACCATCGTCAACTCAATAGTTCTTATAAATATATCACATTTTTATGAACACGATAACTGCAATATTTCTTTTACAAATAACTTCCAAACTAATGCATAAAATAAAGTAGTGGAAAATCTCGGTCGCGTTCGTTAAAATGGGGAAGGATTTTCGAAAAACAGAAAAATCTCTATAGCTTCTATAATATGACAAATTTCACACATGTTTGAACGTATCATAACACGTAGGATTAAACCAAAAACATTTGTCTAAAAAAAGTTTTGATACGACCAAATATAACTGAAGGGGTGGAAAAAACAAGGATTGGGGGACAAAAAAATTATAACTCCCTTTGTAGGCACATCATCGAATATGTTCAAATTGTTTGTAATTGGTATAAATTTTATCTAAAACTTTTGTTTGAAACAATTTTTTATCATAGAACCTTTACAGAAATGGGATGAAAAAAAGGGGTGGAAACTTATAATATCAGATACGTTATAATTTATTGTAAAATTCTCTAAACTTTATAAACTTTATCTAAAAACTTTGGCTGAAACGATTTCCGATTAAATGAAATTATCATAAAAGCAGGTGTTTAAATTTAAAAAAAAATAGGAATAGCCTTAGTATAAAACTAGTCCAAATTTTTTTTAAATTATATTAATATTATCTTAAACCTTGGCTCAAAATTATTTTTATACGACCACGTATTAGTGCAAGGGATTAAAAATTGTGTTTGAAGGTCAAAAAATTTTCATTCATAACTACCTTAATAAGCATATTATGAAATTCGTTTTGTTATTCAATGCTGGATGCATTTAATTTAAAACAAACAAAATATTTTCGCTGCATGGAATATGAGACAATGTCAAATCGTTCATTTTGGAATACTGGAGAACATATAGGATGTTGTGTACATTCATTTCTCAAAACGTTTCAGGAGTTTATAGAAGTTTCCAAAACATTTCTAGAAGTGGTTACTTTAAATGTACTTAAGCCTGTTAGATGTGCTAAAAGGTTTTTTATTCTCTACGCCAGTAATTCCCTGAGAGGAAACATAAATGTAAATTTGTAGTCTCCGCCATTGTAATAGAATACAAGTCCTGGCGTTATTTTGAAAGGAACTTACTTAGATCGAGAATTGTTTATTATTATTTGTTTTGGCAAATGAATGACTTTGTTTTATCTTTCCATTGAAAAGGAAGATTAATGTAATCTATGCTATTAACTACTATGCTATTAACTACTATGCTATTAACTTACCAAATTTATATGTTACATCCATTGCGTAAGTTGTCCTGGCGGTTCACTGGTGTTTACGAAAAATCAGTGAAGACTATGTCCATTTGCTCTCTACTGCACTCCTACATATTTTGAATAAACAATTAAGTATTTTTCACGTAAAAAAACGAATTTATATAATAATAATTTAAAAATTGTACATGCTGATAGCTTAACATGTTGGCAAAACAATTATTCACAAGATAATAGCTACATATTGTTTCATAGAAAGGCCAGAAGTAAAACTGCATGTAGGTACTAATTTTTCGGCACAGTTGCGAAGTACGTAGTTATCTAAAAATAAATATGTTTGCAAGTATATTTATGATAAACATGTGCATTATACTATTAATTCTCACTTTCCATAGCAAATTGTTTTAAAATATTGGCCAAAATTAATAGACTAAAGAGCAGCCAAAACCGATTTTTGCAACTATTTCACGACTATAATAGCTTTGAAAATAGTTTTTTTTTTAAAGGTTTTTACGAGTATCAATTTAATGTAACAGTCTAACTTAAAAAGGCATTTAATATATTTTGTACACTTTAAAATACCTACTATACTACCGAAAAATAATTGGGCACATAGCCAACTTTTTGGACAAATTTGCACCCGCTCCAAAGCACAAAGTGAATGCAGACCACGTTCACAGTATGTAACTCGCGAACCAGCCGGACAGGAACTGAAGCGTGGGCAGTAAAACCAAAATCTTTAAGGGAGCCACATCCATGAAAATACAACACCTGCTAAGTATGTCATTTCTGCCCCTTCTGCGCATCCCCCCTCCTCCTTTCGCCAGACTAGTGTCTTTTAGTGGACTCTAAAATGCGATGACAAAAGATTACCCCCGAGACCTCCACATAAACGTTACAGCCCTTTAACCGGCCACTCGGCTGCAGTAAAAGGGCAACTTCAGAAGAGTTTTGAAACCCCACAAAAAAAAATTCCTTCGGGCATCAGTGTCATTCTACCAGTCCATCGCCTCGATGTATACACGAGACACGATACACCTTGTCGTAAAAACAGACGTCTCTTCCCCCCCCCCCTTTTTTTCACATTGACAGTCAGGTGAAATATGTCCCTCCTTCACTCCACCCCTCTGTTCTTTGCTGAAACTTCGAAGGTCGTCACCCCACAGGAGGACAAGGGGTGAACTATAGGACCGCCCTGAACTAACGAACTACCCCTCCCCCATTTTCATCCAGTTTTTTTTTTTTGGTTGTGGTGGGGGGAGGAGGTGACCTTGGAAACTTTAGACTCTAGTGTAAAAAAAAAAGTTTTCTTGAGTTGCGTGGCTGTTCGAAATCCACTTAGGTTTTGTAATATTTGTTGATGGGTGTACTCTTTCATCCAGACTTTAATCGTTTTATGTACTAGTTTCAAATAATTAGTTCACTAAAGAAGTAAATTTGCATAAATGTGTTGTTCTTGAAGATGATCAAGATGATCACCAAAGTCCGTGTTATAAACCTCACTTATCTAAAATATGAAATTTCTCAATATTAGTAGGTATAAGTGATCGCCATTTCTCAACTGTCACTCATACAAAAACTTATAACAGACTATGCGGAACGTCACAAATGTGTACAGACAAATATTTTCTCTACTCTCACATAAAATTCCTTTGGAAAAAATTTATCAAGAAATAGTTTGTTACACTACAAGAAATATATTGTTACTTTGTGTAAACACTTGGCTATAGTAATTTTTGCATAGTGAAATAGTTTTCGAAATAATACTGAGTTTTTCTTACGAAAATTGGCGCAAAATTGTAGGTATATCTTATTTGATGTTTCATTCCAGCATTAATGTTTTAAACCATGGAAAATTTTGTTTTATCGTACTTATTAGTAAATACTGGAAAGATATTAAAGGAATGGTTTACAAAAACTGGGACAACACAAAGGTAACACCCGGGTAAGAAGCCGACCATAATTTACTGCGAACACTATTTTGTAGTGATACAATCGTTTTCCTGTAAATGTTAAAATCTACAAATATTTGTAATTTTACATGACAATTTTAGTTCTTTTAAAAAAAAATACAGTCAGTGGCAAGGAACACGGGTTTTTGTTCAACAGCTTGCGTCACCAAAGTTCTCAAATGGCAAGTCGGTTTTCCCAAAGTGGTTGGAAGCTGACGATGTCCTGTGTCGTGAAGCTCTCTGCGTGTATTTGCGCTATGCAAATTACTACATTACCCTCAACATTAACTAACACTTTGAAGACAATACCAATGAAATTTTGATCCAAGGTAAATAACATTCGTGATCTCCTTATATGCAAACAGTAATATTCAATGCGGGTAAACGGGATCAAGTGTTTAGACAGGTTATGTTTTATTTTTCGGACTTCCGCACTACAAAAAAGTAAATTTTTACGTTTCGCTTCCCATTAGCCTGTGTATAGTTTTTTAATGCTGCTGTATGTACTAAAATGTTTTTTTTGAATGTATGCTCTGAAATAACTTCTTTGAATTATTTAATTCTCTGAACAATAGTTTGATTGAATATATTTTTGATGGAATGGGCTGTATGTAGAGCAGAAATCATTTTGCAGAAACATTTCATTCTAGGCTGGTCCCAACTGTACTTTAAGATACATAATTAAGGCTTTTTGGTGTGTCCATTAGCCGATAAAAAGTTTTCATTATATGGTGACCTACCCGGAGTCGGTTAACAACTTATCCTTGTTTATAACAGGCTCAGGTTCAAAAGCACTGCAGTGTAATCATCTACGTGAAGCAGATTAGATGTGCTTCAAGTCCACTCTGCTACTTGACGGTTCCGCGAAGTAATCCTGTCTCTAGCTACAGCCTGTGTGTCGTGCGCGTGTTGGCGAAGGCGAAGGGTGGGTGTCGGGCTAGTGCGAGGAGGAATCTGCGGGAAAGTGAAGTGGAAGAAGCGCGGTGTATTGGCGCGCTACGACGGAGCGCTGGGGTCCGCCATATCTTGGTAAGTTGTACAGGGTGCAGACGGGGGGCGGGGGGTGGAAACACCCCTCGCGCGGCCAGTAATTGAAAGAGTGGTAGGACCCGTCGCTCTCCCCCCCCCCCCCCTCCTGCCCTCTCATCGTCGACGCTGCCCCCAGAAGCCAGCAACATCGCTGGCGGTCGCCGGGGCTATAAATACCAATGCGGCGTGACTTCCCTCTGGTCGGCCATCTATCGTCGTTGCCGCCAGCACCCCCTGCGGTGCGCGAACTCCTGCCTCGCCCCCCACCAACCCCCGCCAACCCCCTCCACCAGCCACGCAGCAGGACTCAATATTGGAAAAGCTCGTCGGGTCGTGGCTTGCTGCTGCAGACGGCGGTGAGAGGCAAGGCAGCGACCCCACTGACGTCATGGCGGCGGATGAATTTCCGCTTTGGCCTGGTGCGGGGACCCATTTGATTTCACCCCTCCGCGGATATTACAACTCGCCCAAGTGGCGCAGCGGACTTTCGACCTTGTGAGTAGAGCCACCTAGCACGTACATGTCTGCTTCACGTTGACGATTGGACTACAGTGCTCTTGGCCCGCCCTTTGACGTCCCTGAGCCAGTTAAAAATAAAGTAGAAGCCGTTACGTAGCCACGCGTTACCCGCCGAAAAATATCACGTTTGTTTATCAACCAACGAACACTCTAAAAATGCAATTTTAGTCTAGCGTGAAGTGAAATTCATACGCGAAAAATATAAGTTGTTCTAATGAGAGGATAATCCCGGCCATTTAATTATTTTGGGTATAAAAAAGTAAGATTTAGAGTATTAGAATTTAATTGTTTGGATAACATTATTTCATGGTAACAACTTGACAAGTATTGCTGCTATTGGTATTTAAGGAAAAAACTATTTAAATATGTAGGCACGTGCAGTGGTTAAAAGCAGTGTCTGCGTTTTATGTTACAGTTATACTCTGTAGTAAATTGTATTACATATTTTTTTATAATTTTTTTCTTTCGTTTTATTATTTTTCCTTCTCATTACGAGATATTGCCCATTATATAACTTACATTTATATGAAAAAGTGATGTTTCGAGAAAACATATACTGTCGTTCAATGTTATCCAGTTCTGTTATTCAACATTTCATATTTAGTTCAAAAATATTCACACCAACACCCCATTTTCATTGCCAAAATTATTTTTAAACACTTAATTGCTTTCTAATACAATCTTATTTAGTCATATACTTGGGGCACACTTTATACCACATTTTAATGTCGTAGCATAAACCTTATTAAAAAGGATAGGCTTGGCTTTGAAATAATGTGACATAACTTGAGTGTGAAAAATTAAGTAATGGTACTAATTGTGAAGTGGATAACTGACTTAATTTCAGGTGCTGTTGTTATTTATAAATGAGACTTGTGTGAAATGCTTGTCATGAAGACATGTTGTCACTGTAGGAAAGACTAAGTAAGGTAAAATAATTATCTTAAGATAAATAATTGACGTCTGTTTCTAACCAACCACGTTAATTATTGATTTTTGTACTAATAAAATAACTCATAACTACCAATGAACTAATTAAATACAGAGGTTTTATTTTTATTCAATGTGATATTTGTTTAAAAAAAAAACTGTTTCAATTTTATTTGTTTGCGCTATAAAAATAATTTTTGTTACCTAAGGAAATTAAAAATCTTGAGAAAATTGAAGTGTATTTTAAAAGGCTAAAATTTTATTTATTTTATTTATTTACTAAAATTTATCAGGTTGAAAATGTATATAAATGTACTTATAAGAGGCCAATTTTGGGCATCAAAGTATCGAAGTAAAATTTCATATATATATAAATTGACCAGGTGTTAAACATATTGATTACTTACTTACACGTGTTCATGTCCTTGATTTTTAGATCTTTCTAGTATTCACAGCCTACGTTTCTCGTTATTTTACAATCACTCTTACTGTGTTCAGAATTGTCTCAAACTAAAGACAAGATATCAAATAAATACATGAGGTTGTATCTTAAACGTAAAATAATTATTTTTAATATTGATAGAAAACAAATAATTATACAAATCAAATTTTTGTATAAGTAGAGAAAAAAGAAAATCTATTGCTTTTATTAAAATTAGATAAGAAAATTCCTCAAAAACAGTAGATGTGTGTATTATGCATATTGCAACCTTATCTCTACTTGCTCTTTGCAACCGATGATTCTCAAAATGTAACTAAAAATCTAGACGAATGCATAGCTTTACATCTAAATTGTTGTATTTTCTGTCCGCAAACACAGTATATTCGTGAATGTATTTACACCCTTTAGGGTCCTTGGTACACTTTAGATAAAAAGTTACAGCCATTTTAAGAATTTAAAATAAATTCTTAAAATGGCTGTAACTTTTTAAAGTATTTATTTTAAGGAAAAACTGTAAATAATGTTGTCCTATTTACAAATCAAATTTAGCCTAATTCTGTTTAACAAATTGGTACTACTGATTCCTCAAAATGAAATTATTTTACACGCGCTTCTCCCTACGTCTTATTACACATGTCCACTCCTTGTCTTCCGTCGCATTCACGAAATTACTCCCACTGTATACCGGAAGCTAAGAAGTTACACAACAATATAGAAATGTATTATAAACGTAAACAAATACATGATGCAAATAAACACCTATATAAAAATGTCGCATGTACGTCACTAAAAAGATCATGTCGAATTTTGTAAGTTACATGTGTGGTTACTTTGGAAAATCTTGTAGCTTGCTTCTGTAGACACAAACTACACTTGTAACACAGTACTGGAACAATTACGTGTCAATGGCAGCTTTTGAAAATCTGTGCGAAACCTCTTCGTTACAATTTTAAATTTCAAAAGCCTAATTTTTTACAATTATAAAAGAACAGTTCTTTAACAATTGTAATAACTGGCCTCAGGTGGGCAAATATATTAAATAATCCACATGGCGTCGCGGTAAGAAGTGGAACGAAACAAACTGAGGAAAACTTCCTAAAGCGCTCGACCGCAAACGGCGCAGGAACTTTAGTTCGGTCTTCTCGCCGACGCAGCATCTCCGAGTGTGTCTGCCGACGCCTCCGGAGGCGCCTTGAATACTGCACGTGGCGCAGTCAGCGCGCGATAAATCTGGGGACTGTTCCCACGACTCGCCCATTTCCACGACTTTATCGTCCCCATCCCCCCTCCACGACTCTACTTCACCCCCCTCCACAGTCTTCAATCTCCCCACTCCTCTCACACATCCGGTCCTGGAGGCGGCGACTATTCCGCCAGCTCACCTCCCGGGCCAAGCAGGTCCGCTGCGGTATTAATCTTGCACGGTCGCCAACTTCTGCCACCACTTTACTTATTCAACTTTATTTAAAAAAATCCTCCTTCGGTACTCCAACGTATACGTCGTCGCCTCACTGAAAGAGCTGTTTACCATCCAGTCCATTCCTATAACCAGCTAGTGAGTTTCACTAGCCACCCTGAATTTTACAAACATTTATTTATTTTTCGTTCCCCAGTAGATGCAGCAAATACGTCTCGAGTAATTTTTGAACTGGAGCAACGCTATGTTTTCTTATTTAATGAAATGTTCTTTTTCTTATGAGATGCTTTTCTGTTAGTATTTTTGCATGATTTTCTTACTAAACAGATCTCATACGTCACCAAGGATTCTCGTAATGTTTATTTTTAAAACCCCTACTAAATACTACCGTTTACAAAGTAAAGGTAATTAAATTTTTTATGACCACCATGGAACATATTAACGTCCTTATGTCTAATTTTAAACAATATAATAACGTATGCTCGATTACATACATGAAACACTCTTAAAATTTTAAAACCTGAAGATTTACAAATAATTCATATAGTAAATGTGTTCATAGTTTAATGTTTTTGCTTTTTTTTTTTTTGCTTTTTATCTTTCAATCCATGCATAGGGGTAAACGAATGCTGAAATATAATACGTTTAAAAAAAAGGTAGTTGATGTCGAAGGGTGAATGAGTGTCAGTGTACATATTCAATTACTTTTTTTTTTTTTTGTATTCTGTGTATGGATAGATTTTTATTTATATATATGTATCATCATTATTTGTATCATCTGTATATATCATTTTCGTGTAATTTATTTGTTTTTACCAAATCAAACGAAGAAAATTCATAAGTTCATTACTCCGATCGACTATTGTCCTAGTTTCAAGTTTTGTCATCACGTATAAAAATTATGCCTGATTTATTATATAATTGGCTTAGTTCGTGAACGATGTATCTGTGGTTATTTGTATTGTAAAAATATTTTTGTTGCAGTTAAAAACTACTTTAAAGCATATTCAAGCAGCTAAGTTCTTGATTGGTGAGAAAAATCACAGACATACTATAAATTATAGTATTTGCAGAACGTATAGCATACACACGAAATGCAGCTACTTATATTTAGTTGCAGGATCCGAATATTGAGGTAGGGAAATAAATTATTGGTTAACCTACTAAAATTTAAATAACTAAATGTTTAGATTATGCCTACCAGTAATGTAACCTTTTTCCATTCCTCAAAATAGTCACCAATAAAGATACAGTCGTAACTAATAAGCAGCTACTACATGTATAATAGACAATAATAAAGAGTTATCTCAGAAGTATCATGGTTCAGAGACTGTGTAGCACAGCCGTATTCAGCTGTCCATTAGCCAACCTAAGTAGATAGATTTGGTACCTCCGAGCACAGAGGATTATGGATCCAGATTTCGGACTCGTGGTTGGAATGTATTCATGGTAAACTGGAGCCGCATGAAAATCAAGTCAGCAAGTGCATTTTCATGAAATCGGCTCCTGCAATTTACGCTTTAAACGATGTGAAGCCGTCAGTTAAAAGAGTGTCGAAAAACTCTGCATTGAAGAAAATGAATGCGTAGGCCTACATGAGCATGGGTCTGGTTGGACGCTGACTTTGGTAAACCGTCTGGAGCTGAGAATTGGTCATTTCGACCCACTACAGATGTAGATGTATACTGACACATTTATTTAATGTAAAACAATGTATAATAAAATCTTAATAAATATATGTTAAATATTTATAATTTTTTTCGCTTGATTTGACCTGATTAATATTTTATAGTAACAACTATATATATAATAATGGTAATAAAGTATATTCTACCAAACCTATGCTGAAATATAAACCTTTTGTTTGGTTGTAAAATGAGTAAATATTCCGACATACAGTATGTAGGCATAGTAATAAGAATGGTTTGTACTCATGTAAAAAAACATATTTGACTATTACAATAAATAAGTAATTTTTCTAACATTATGTTTCCCAGTTAAAATGCCATACGATTAGATAATAATGAACTAGGTTTGAATGGAATTGAATTGAATTGAAGAAATTCTTAAATCAAACTCAAATAAATAATATTATTATAAAAATATCTGTATAAATTTTCAAGTTAGGTCTTCGATGTAAAATGCTTGGTGATTATTCCTGTCTTAATAGTTTAAATGCCTGAGCCTAATAACCTTGGTATAAATTATTTTAAATTAGTATTTGGGATGACTAGTGTGATGCACTTTTATATTTTATACACTTCTTTGGTCTTTAGGTTAATGATGAAATAAACAGCACTCTGGTATGCATCTTCGGTTATCGTAAATAACGTACTAAGGGCCGGTTTCACCAAGCAGGTTTAATTTTGTTACAAAACGAGATTTACAAAACTAGATTAAGAATAATCGTAAGTTTAATTCCGAAGTGTGTTTCACCATCGTTACATAAGTTTAAATTAATCGAGATTTCCAAAACTCGATTTATAAATGCCATCCACATAAAAACACCCATTACCTAGCGAATATACCCTAATATCTGCCGTAAATACCCGAATATGTATTTTTTCCCCTCTTGTAGATGCAGCTTTTGGTCGAGCGTATTTTATGGTGCCCGCATCAACCTAAAAACAACTTGTTTTTATTTTTTTTTGAAAAATTAGCAATACCGTGGAAATTGTCATATCGCATATAAACATGATTGTCAATGGTGCAGTTTCAGCTGCAATTAAAGAAAAGCGACAAAGAAGTCGAAATCGTTCGCCACATAAGAAGGCAGTTTTATTAGATCAAGTAACGGAACACTTCTCTGTGATTGAAAATCGTCGTACAGATGCTGTCACACAAAGCAGAAGGCGAAAGAATGGGAGATTATTGCGGCCGAATTCAATTCGATTTGCAATCAATACCACCGAATGCCAGACCAGCTGAAATCGTCGTGGGAGAAACTGACGAGAAAGATACATGCTGACAACCGAATTGAAACGTTATGCACAGGCAAGGTATTTTATGGCATTAGTGCTGATTGTTTTGGTTGCAGTGGCTTTTTTTTTCTCCATCCGAATCTTCTTCTTCTTCAAATATAACATTGTAAGCTGCTCGAGCCATTCGTTCAAATACGTTAAGAGAGATTAGCTGCGCAAACTGGAAGAACTTGGCCAGTTAATATAAAATCTCGCTTTACTCTGGAAAATCGAGATTACGCATGTGGTGAAACGCACAATCGACTAAACGAGTTTATATTGAAACTAATCGAGATTAATTTGCTTAAACTACGTTGGTGAAACCGGCCCTAAATGATGACTGTCGAACTAACAATACTAAAAAACAATACATCGGAATACTTTAGCAGGGGATAAATAATAAAATATAGACATAGCCTATTTCCTGGTTAAATATATGAGATGATGGGCAAATGAAATACAAGATGTTGGTTCAGTAAGTAAAATAGAAGAGCGGTGAACATTAAATACAAGATGGCGTATTTAAATGGGAGAGCATGAGAAAAATATCCAAGATGGTGGATGTATGTACGAAATGGAAGGAGAGAGAAGACTATGATGACTATGAAGATGAGGAGGTGATGACGGTGATGTTAAACGTCAAAGGTTATGACAACGTAATCCAAGATGACATTAAGTTCTAGAATTTAAAATGGACGGAAATGATTTATCCAATAGGAATGAAGTAATTAGATATTTCTAGGTGATGATGACACCCCAATATGTGATAGGTCAATATATTACTATTGATGACGACATATACCAAGTTTACGGTAGAGTTGTAATAAGTCAAAGGTGGTGGTGAAAATATCCAAGATGGCGGAAAGTTCAAAAGTCAACATTTTTGGCGGAAATGATGTAATCCAATATGGCGGTAAGTTCTATGTTGCTACAACGATATCATAGGTCAAAGGTGATGAGGACATTTTCATAGATGCCATAGGGTAATATGGCGATGCTGATGAAGAAATAGTCAAAGATCATGTCAGGGATGTCATTAGTCAAAGGTAATATTAAAAAAATTCAATATGGCTGACTTTAGCATTTGAAAT
This sequence comes from Bacillus rossius redtenbacheri, assembly GCF_032445375.1. Classification (NCBI taxonomy): domain Eukaryota; kingdom Metazoa; phylum Arthropoda; class Insecta; order Phasmatodea; family Bacillidae; genus Bacillus; species Bacillus rossius. The sequence goes on along the minus strand of NC_086336.1, from coordinate 8,803,304 downwards.
AAATATGGAGATGTCAACATGATGCGTTAAATGGGTCTCTAATGTCGATCCGAATCAGAAGTGGCAGTCGCAGTTGCCAAAACTGAAATATGCGCAGAACGAAATTAAAGTAATCAATGCAGGGCATCTGAAAGGAAAGACGTAATATATGATAGACCAGCATCTAATCACTGAAAGCCAAATCAATCTACAAATAACATCACCAGTATGTATTTAACTTGGGCAACTAAAGGTAAAAATTACAATCAGCTGCAGCACATAGCTATATACCATCAAAATTATAGAAAATACCTGGTATTCTAGGTTGTTTAAAGCCGTAAATTTTATGATATAAAACGTTAGGCATATACAAGAAAATGTAAAATTTTAAATTTACAATCAAGTCTATAATGCCCCAAAAAGGTAAATACAAAAAAAAAACTACTATAAAAGGCAAAGATAAACCAATGCAATAAAAGTCATTGAAATCTAAATAACACGCGCAACTATCCTTTCGTGTATAAATTTAACATAGACATATTATCGACAAGGCCTAAACTTACTAAAAATTAGAAAAAAATTAAAAATGGTATCTTTGGAGCTGAAAGACTCGTGAACAACAAATAAGGGTGTCATGACAGGCGTCGATTGTGATGGCTAAGAGCTTTAAGTAATTCTTAAGCCACAAGACTATTTCTCGCAAAAATTAAGCCCACAATCATTCACTTTAAGCGTGCATCAAAAACACACTAACATTAATTTAGTACGCCAATATGTTCATTTGGAACACGAGCAAACGCCTCCACACTCGTGTATAACTTCGTCACAGAACACAATTGTTGCGCGACCCAAACTTCTTCGCCCGTCCCAAAGTAAATTTCATGTTCTTAAAATTATCGCTGAGGCTAGGGATATGGAACGTAGATATCTCAAGGCAAACTATATTGACTGCTTTAGCTTGCAAAATATTTAAAGAGTCCCAGTTCAGAGCTAAGGCCAAAAAATTACCTGCTGATGTTCAAAGAGATTCATGTGCAACCATACTATACCCAAGTAACATTTTTAGAAAAGCCCAGATATTTTTGATTACTTCCCAAGTACTTAAAATGGCCGTATAAACGGAAACCAGTTCAAAAGTAGCCCCACTAACAGTCAAAATGTCTCAATCCACAAAGTGAGGCACCACTTACAGCATTACCTGCGCTTTAATTGCAACAGCTTGAAACGACATGCTCAAATTACATCTCTTTCTGAAGTGGGCTGGCGAACCGAAAGTTAACCACCACAGCCGACACGTGTAATAATTTTAAGTTAGTTCCAACACACGCCAAACACAGCTCACTGCGCTGCCACAGCTCAACTAAACCAATCACAGCGCATGTCCTCAACCTGTGAGCTGACAGCCTACCATCACCGACAGCACTCGCCCAGGTGTTAATTTATTTTAATTATTAATTAAAATAATTTAACTTTTCTTGTTCTATCAGCAGAGCTTTACCAAGGAATTCCATATGTTTACATTTACGTGTTTCCTCCTTAAGTATTTAAATAATTTATGTTGAATTTGTGAATAAAATATTTTTATTTTATCTCGTTTATATATCGACATTAATTTCTTGTAGATACAGAGAAAATAATACATGTGGCGGTTCTCTAAAAATATTTGTAGAATCTGTTTACTTAATATTTGGCTCATCTCACTCGAAATACTGGCGACCCCTGGCCTAACCAATATTTCGATACTGATAATGTCCCCGGGATCTCGCATCTTTTAAGGTTAAGCTGCTAGGGCTTGTTTTCAACATATCATTTTGACTTAATTAGATTGCTGGCCTAAATATTACCACTTTTCAGCCTATATTTTGTTACACGGTCATCTTTCAAGCAAACAGAAAGCATAGCTGGAAGAACAATAACGTCGGTGCATTGCATGGACGAAGATATTTGATTACAATTTATTTATATGAAAACTGGTTCATAATTATATTTAAACTTTATAGCTAAACGTCAGTTTTTAAAATTAATTACAAGTCATCTACACGTGAACTGTTTCGTCGACTGGTTATAAAGTGAAGTGAAAAGTTAATGTGGTTTTCATTGCTTATTACAACAACAATTTCGGCAATAAAGATTAATTATTCTTGCATTTTAAAAATATGATTACTAGTATAATTTCAAGTATTTATTCTTTTATTATTAAAATAAAATGATTCAATTTTATTCATAAAAGAATGCAATCATTTCATCAATTGTTTTGTTATGACGTTGTCACGTTAAACTAGACAACCAATTTTTTTAAATATTTTTGATGACGGTTTGAGGTCGTGGCTGCAGGCAGTGTAGGCGAGCCCGAGCCAGCACGGCTCTTGGACACCCCTGAGCTGCGGCAAGACGCGCGCGGCTCGTGATTTGCGACGCAATTTTCTGCGAGTCCCGCAGCGCCAACACCCACGTTCCTCGAATATTTCTCTTCCCCAATTTGAATTTTCCTCGGCAGCGGAGACGAAGGAAAGGAGTTAAAGGAGGGGGGAATAGAGGTGGGAGTGTGAGAGGCAAGAAAGAACTGGAGGGAGAGAGAGAGAGAGAGAGAGAGAGAGAGAGAAGTTTGGGAGAGAGCGCTGGTTGGAAACAATTCCTGGGAATGGAAGTTTGGAAATGCGACAAAGCAGTGTTTTTATTTTAACGACGGTTACATTCATAAACCGAAAAAAAAATCGTTTTGATGGTCTATGGTTGGTATGCTGTGCCAATAATAATAATAAAAGTTTTAAATAGTCATTCAAATTACCTTTTGGTGACGGATGTTATAACACAAAATTAAAAGGATAGAATTAAATTTATTTCAACTTAAGTAATAAAATAAGTTGCATGAAGAAATAACTAAAAAAATAAGTCAGATAGGTTTTCAAATTAACATAAATGCACTAGTGACGTTTTCGTGGTCGTCGTGACCCTGTAACTTTATTGGAATTGTCGGAAGCGAAGGTTTGACAGTTCGACACTGTGAGTGTATAAGTGTAGGCTAGGTGGGTTTAGGTTACGCCATCTTGCAGTTTTAAATATTTTGAACTGCTTGCAGTAAAACTTCCGTGCTAATTTTTTTTTTTGATTTGGTATGGCATGATTTAGCTTTGGATACTTGTTGATATCAACACTTGTTAACTGTTGTGATTATCATGACAGTTGTAGTCATCCGAGTGAAGTAATAAATTATTCAAGATGGCGGTGCCTAATGAGTAGGTACCTTTTAATGAGATTACAGCTATGCTGAGAACAACCATAGCCTCAACTGTAGAGACTGTGGAGTAGATCTTGTTTTTAAGATGCGGAGTAAAGTATTTACCTGGTTTGCTAATTAATGACTCTTACAAATATTCCCTCATTTTTTTTAATGCCATGGCAACGAAACGTGTAAAGGCGTATTGTAACATGATTTTACACACTAGGTCCAATGTCACATGCTTGATGGCTGCTCGCTTAAGAAATGTAGGTATGTCTAAACTGGATTGACAGTGATTCAAAACACTTTAAAATAGGGTTTATCATGTATTTCATGGACACAGAAAGTAGAGTAGGTAAGTACGAAACCATGAGTAATATTTTATTTTTACTAGCGGGTTTGTTTTATGGCATAAAATACACATAGAAGTATAGAATAGATTTCTAACTTTTATTTGTCACACACTCTCCCAACTATTTTTAGATTTATTCCAAGATAAATATTACTTTAACAACACATAGGTATATAAAATCCTGGAGGAGTTCTATCGAAATCAAAATGAATGGATTTGTATTCTAACTAGTTTTTTTTCTCAGAACTACTAGATCAGTAACACACAAAAAAATAACTGTCATTTACCAGAAATGTAATAATACGAAATTATCCAAAATCGTTTTATTAAAAGTTTTCTTTGTCTCTTGGTATTTGAACGTGTCTCTAAGACTATGCGACTAGAAATTTCGAAGCGTATTTTTTAACTGAATATTCTTTCGCCTGCTTTTCTTAGAGAGCACAATGCAGATCTCTCAAGAATGAACTAATTAAATTTATCAAAATCAAAAATGTAAACAAACAATTGATAACAGACTGGAAGAATTAGCTTATTAATTTCAAGATTGACTAAAATTAAAATACATATAGGCTACATTTTAGCTGCTTTTGCTACAGGGTCACTGTTTATCTGGATAACTCTGGGCCAGTGAGAAATCATCATAGAAGTACCCAATCACAGACAAATTAGTTCAGACGATTTACAAGTCAGAAGCCAATTAACTGGCGTTCATTACTACACTCATTTTGTGACGTAATGTCTTGTAGGCTTTGGGCAGGCTATTTTGGCCCCACTAAAACGAAATAAAGGTAATCATTAATATGTGATGCCTTCCTTGGAATTTATGTTTATAGAAGGCAGACCTTTACAACCAGTAGTGTAGTCTACCACTAAAGTAATCGAAATCGCGAATTTTTTCTAATCCCAGTAATTGATCTACACTCCTAGAAATTACAGTAAATTTACGTACTTTTCAATTAAGAATATAACGAAAATAAACGAAGATGTCTTTGCAATTTCAAATGACTGAATCTTCGTTAAAACTACGCCGTATTTCGACTTCCAATTGGTTTGTTTCGATATAAACAACAAGAGGACAATAGAAGATTGTTCTTACTGTAGAATAAATTTGTTTTTGAATTTATTGTTAATATGTCAGGAATATTCTTTTGGATTTATGTTCAAAGTAAGTGAACTCAGTGTCCGTAAATATGTGAAGATCCCTGGATAATTTATAACCAGTATTCTTCGTAAATTGAAGATGAACATTTTTATTAGTGTAGAAGAAATCAACGATTATAAACTGGCGAATTTTCCGGTTCAAACACTTCACAGCGTGACACCGGCCTAAGGCAGCGGCCAGATTGGCGACAGCGATCCATCTCAAGCAACGAAAAAATAGGCTAGGCTAAGAGAAGTTTATGGGGTAGGCCAAACTGGCACAAGTCAATCGCTCACGATAGAGCGACCTGGCGCATTATTGGCTCACGAACCGAATAAATTGATTCCCGAGGCAAAGAACTATGATCTGGCACTGTTAAATTTGGTCCAGTGTTGTGGCTTATGATCCGATCACGAGTACTTCGAAACATTTCAACCAAATGTTTGTACCAACACTTGCTGGTAGGATACTCATAAAAAAATATCGTCGGAATATTTCCCCAGTTACAGATAGGTATAGTGTGTGCAGTTCTCCATAAGTTTGTCTCATGCTGTTGACAGGTTATCACATCTATAAATTACACTACTTTTGCGGAATTTCCTACGAAGTTGAACTCAAATAAACGAAGAGTTCTTCATAATTTCCAAATAACTGACACCTCATAGAAACTACGCCATATTTCGACTTCCGAGTTGTATGTTTCGTTCTTAAGAAAGGTAAGCACACACTTGGACAAATTAAGAGTGTTCTTGCTATAGACTTAACCAGTTTTTGAATTTAATGTAATAATACCAAGAATATTCATACTCAAAGGAAGTGAACTCAGTATCCGTAAATTGAAGAAGATAGCCGTAAATTTACGAATATCATTGGATAATTTGAAGCCATCGTTCTTCGTAAATTAAAGGTGAGAATTGTTAACAGTGTATACACCAAATTGCTCGCTTCTTAGCACCATAAGCTATATATAGTTCTCCTCAACGCCATCATGCAGTCGGACAAGAATAAAAGCTACAGTAGTCCACCTTCGTGTCGCTCACAGTGCGGCTAACCTGTCGCTCGCGAAACGCGCACAAACCCGTCTGAGACAAGAGGGAGAAAAAAAAAAGGTTGGTAAGGCTTGTGCAAGACCACGCAACTATTTTCGTAAAAAAAAAAACCGTGAACCAGGAAACGCGCTTGTGACCTTCGCAACGGCAAAAAAAATTAAAAAAAACCGCACCGCAAGAGTGACCGACTTAACGGTAAGTTCGTGGGAGGTCTGCTCACAAAGGCCTCCCGAGGGCATGAAGGATGGTTGACTCTTTTTTTTTTGAGAAGGGTTGTAGGGTAACCCCGCTTCCCCCGGTCTAAATGTCCAGTTCACCATAGACACCCACACCCTTTTGCGACAATGTGGGGCTTGTCATGGCGCGGGGGGTGATTTACAACCAGGCCAGGTCCCTCCCTGTTCTTAGGCGACAACGGCGCACACCTATCCTCGCGAGCCAGCCAAGGCTGACTTGCACCACAGCTTATACAACACCTGCCTCAGCTGCTTGCATGTCTATGCAAGAGACTATTCGTAGAGACCGGAAAAATTCGTGAATTCATTTCGCGATAGGATAAAATACAAAGAGTTATACCTCAGTGCTGCCTCTGTTATTGGCTCACAACTCACCTGGATGAATCTGGGCCAATGAGAAACACCCAACCAAAGCTTTATCGAATCACAGGCTGCTACGTTGAGACGTCTCACAAGACAGCAGCCAATGAATGGGTGGCATTTGACCGAATGTACGTAGAACTATGGAGTTCATCCTGGAGGTCATTGAACCCGCGAATTTTTTCTGGAATCCACAAACGTGTGCGTAAGGTGTGATCAAGTCTACGCCATGTGTTCATTGGCTACATCCTGATTTCACTTTCTGTAAGATTTAATCTAAAACCTTCAGAATAATTGATTGTCACATTCTTTTAGATTAATTATTCATTTGTTTATTTATAGTCTTTATTGATGGCTTGGATAAACACTTAAAACACTTTTTCCGCTATCATATCATACATTAAGATTTTGCAAAAGTAAGCGTATCATAAACATAAAATATGATTAAATACTTGATAAGATATAAATCAGAATTAAAATCTAAATAAATGTTCAAAGATAAGAGATAACCATTACAAAATTTAACCTCAAAGCTAATTTAAAGATAACGAAAAATTAAGCATAGGCATAAATTTGCTGGAAAGTAATTAACACTTAAAAATTCCGGCGTTGTCAAAACCAGATAATCATACCTAAGTAGTATTACATTACAGTACTTACCATCATACATATTCAAGCAGAGGTAAGCCGTGAATTGATAATGGTAAATATGTTTTCCAAAGGTTTTTTTTTTCCAGCATGTGATTGGAACTTTACATTTTAATATTGCCTATTTTGATTTTTTTTTTATGAAAATGCTACTCATTGGTTAGGACTGTATCTGATTGGTCGCCAGCAGTGCGTTGTAATAAACGGCAGTCCGTCCTGGTGACCGTTAGTTGGCTCTGGTGAGTCGCAGGCTGCAGATACGAGTATCACCTCAATGTTGCTATCAATATCAACAATTCAGATTTCAATCACTAAGTCGATAGTCATATGATAATTGTTAAACTGTAAAAAAAATATTTTTCAATATTAATTGAGCTAAGAATTTTATTGAGCAGATTGGAATATTCTTTACTAAGACAGATAATCTAAAGGGGTTTGCCATAAGTTATTAAAACTGTTAATAACTTAGGTTTTTTGCTTAATAATGATGGTTCATGACCTTGACATGACACATATGTATGCAGAAAATCATTCTCATTTTATCGCTGCAAAAACTAGTGCCTTCTGTTTCTTGCGAAGGTGAACTGGGTGGAGTGTCTTGCTACGGTGAGTGGTGATATACCAATTTAACAGAAACTCCTGGCGTCAACGTTACAAAGAATCCAGAAAACATGTCCAAGAACAAGTAATACTATATAAAATATTTCGTAGATTTTTGTTGGCGTATACAGACCAGCTTTTTTGATAGCGACTTTACAATAGCGACTTTCACATCGCTTATTAAATTTAGAAATATTATATCCCAGACTAATTTAGCAACCAAATGTTATCCTCAAGGGATAGTCAGATCTAATATACGCTCTAAATTGGACTTTGTGCTCTGTAAAACCGCTCACAAAACGTAGTTCTTTTCCAACTTTATTTGAGGCGCGCGATTGTAATAGGCTGCCTACAAAGTAGCGAGGCTCAGAAACACTCTCAAAGTTGAAACGTGGGATAATGAAATACATTGTTCAGTGTCACCAATGATTCTAGAACCACGGCTAGTAAATATCGGACGTAGCAGCTTTTTATAAAGGAAATAAAAAATCGGAACACATTTTTTTCAATCCTACACACGTCCCTAAATTTAACCTGATGGGATGGTTTCTTAATTTCTACTAGTTTGTGAATAATAACAGATTAAATCTTTCATTACTATACCCATGTTTTCACACTGCCACTCGCAGTCATTGTTTACCCGTAATTGTATATCTATTTATTTATCATAACTGTAGCCAACTATGGAGAATTAAAAATACGCTTATTCTTACGTTTCATATATTTAAATAACCTATATCACTGGATCCTGACGGCTTAATACTGATGGTATGATTCTTTTGGCTTGATCCTGTAGTACATGAAGCTTGCTTTTTTAGTTCAGTATGGAGAAGGTTTGTATGCTATCCATTTTTTGTACCTCGCCGCTAGATGGCGTTGCAGTGAATTAACTTCTACACAGCTCAAACGATCGCCTTTAAAAGTGTTATACAAATATATTTGAACAAGAAGAATATTTTCGCGATATCCATTTGCTGTAACTCTTCACTAGATAGCGCTGCAGTGGATCACCTTATATTCCATTCAACCGATCGTCATAACAGTTGGTATATTGCAATGTTTAATGCCCTTAATCTCAACAACAACAAATAGTGATTACGACTATGATTGGTAATTTACGAGTGATTTTAAAATGGAATATCATTATCGTCTGAAGTTCTGGACATCAATTTGAATAACCATTATTCTTTTTTTTATATATAGGGTAGACCGGAGGAAATCGGGTAAATTTTTTGAAATTACTGAATAAGTATAAAACCAATATTGATTTACTATAAAGTAATCTACAGTAATATCAGTTATACATTTATGTACATATTTACATACAAACATTAGCCAATCTTCCTTACGAATTGACATTAAACTTGATAAAAGGAAAATGAAATGTTTTGACCCGATTTGGACAGAAGTGGGGTAAATCGGATCACAAGTGGGGTAAATCGGATCAACAGATTTTCTTTACTGTTTTGACAGACACATTCCGCATTAAAACTGTTTACACTGAAAAGCATTGACACAGCGCTCATGGTACCACATTTTGCAAGACTGGCACTGAATCCAGTCTCCAGCAGTGCAGCTTCTGATGTCTTTGTATGCAATTTTGCACATGTTGCAGAGAACATCTTCCTCATCATCCTGGCCTTCTTCCAAAATTTACAACTCGGATGTGTTTTTAGTTTTTGTTCGCTTCTTCGTCTTCAGAGGTTCAATTTTGCTTTGCTTTGAACTTAATTTAACACCTGCATCTTGCTTTTCAATTTCCTGGATTCCAACAATGTGCGATTCTCTTTTGACAGTAGCCTTAGAGAAGCAACAGTTTTTCGTTCACCTATTCTCTTTGGTGTTAATTTTTCCGGTGTTGGTAACAGGAATTTCACTTCTTTTGTGGTGCTACTTCCACTTACATCTTTGGCAGTGAACTTGTAATTCTATATTTACATGGATAATATTTTCATTATTTTAACATGTCCTAAACTTTAATATTATTATAAGTACTTACAAATTTTAACTAAAGTTGAAGTCATGTGCCTTAAATTCATTTTTTCCACTTATTTAGAATAGGTCTTAACTTAAAAATTGAGAAAGAAGAATAAAGTGCTTCACAATATATAGCAAATATATGAAGCGACCCGATTTCCCCACTGTATGCAGTGACTCGTTTTACCCCAACGGCAGCGACCCGAGTTACCCCATTTTGCACTTTAAAACAAAGAAAAAGATTATAAATTCTGTCAAACATATAGAGCTTCAGTAATGCAGAATAATGTTAATTGGGTACATATTTTCATACTCCATTACTTAAACTACAATACTATTTCGAAATGCGAACGTAAAGGCTTATTTGAAACAAAATAAAACTTACATTGTTAAGAATTTTCCACTTCAGGACTACACAGGTTCAAGTTCATGTCGCACAGACTACCAGAATGTTGTTGCAGACGATGTTCGCCTTGTAGTGGACGGTTGTATAGACAGATAGCAGCACTCTTTGGTAGGTTCCGTAGACTCCAGTTCATTCTTTCGCCACAAGACAGCAGATCTTGTTACGATGACCCGGTTTACCCCGTGACCCGATTTCCCCCGGTCTACCCTATATAAACAACAGGCATTTGCGTGGTCTATCTTTGGACTGCTGGACATCGACACGAATAACTTATTATTATTTTGTTTATAAAAGGATGACATTTATGCCAATTATTTTGGGACGTCTCATCTGTCAATAACCATTAACATCGAAAACTATTTTAAATCCCACGCAAAAAAAAAAAAATCAAACATTTGATGATCAGCCCGAAATGCGCGGCAACTGTCAGCCAGTAGAGCTGCTGAAACATCTGAAGCGCGAGAGGAAACTAACGGGAACAGAGCCTCTACTTCCATTATTAATGAAAAATGTATGTAATTTATCATCAATTTATACCAATATAAGTAAAATAATCTTATCAATTTGAATAAACGTTCATAATAAATAAATAAACACTGGCAGGACAACGTGTACAGGGTTCTGCTAGTATATATAAATATATATATATATATGTGTACACTAGCATATAGCAAACAAGTATATATACGCAATTTAAATCTCTTTCTATGTATATAAGTATATATATTTAGAGAGAGATCGACTAGCTTTATTCTTTTAATCAGGATACATTGGCTTAATGTATAACAAATAAATATTAACTAGGTACATACATTGTATTCAGCATTTTGCGAAACTGACGTATAACTAAAATTGTCTTATAAATGTGAGTTGAAAAAGTATAAATACTATTAAACAATACGTTCCCAAACGTATATTCTGGTTTTCAAAATACCACAGCTTTGTTTTTAAAGAGACCATGTCGTATAACCTCTGTTATGTCGACACTCCAGTTGTCAAGGTTGTTCTGTTGTTTATTAATTTAATATCTGTATTTGCCTTAAGTACTTCGCGTAACCTTTTAACCTTTCTGTTGTAAAAGTTTAAATTTGAACCAAGTTACACGGCAAAAGTATGTTAAATTTTTCTCCATTTATTTTGTTTCTTACAATATGCCATCCTCATTTGAATGACTGTAAATGTTAATGTCACTAAAATACAATGTTATTGGCCTATTATTTAGAGTTTCTAATAACATTTAAACATTGTTATCTAACAAAGTAAATAAAACCGTCCATGGACAAAACTTTGTGACATACTGCATTGTGCAAATGCATACTGCATTGTGCATACTGCATTGTAAAATGTAGCTCAGCTAAGGCTAAATAATTAAACCTACTCCATATTTACGGCCACACAGTATTTTTTTTTGTAAATGGAACAGTAACATTATGTTTAATTACATATAGCTACATGAACATGTTTACATTAAATGAAAACACCTGTATAACTACAAAATATTGTTCGCATTAATATTGTTTTCGGATTCATACACAGGAATTTATGTTTTGTGCTATCCCAGTACCTCCAATAGTTAAAGTTATTTGTAAACCGTTCCTTGAATAGTTATTCATTATTAACTGCGCTTATTAATCAGCATACAAAATAAAGTAAAGTTCACTTATTGGATATTCTGTTATCATTTCCAAGGTTTAAAAATAATTATTCTTTAATGAAACATTAAAAAAAGTATATAAAATTATGCGCCAATTTTCGAAATAAGTACTCAGTATTATCTCGGAAAAAGTTTCCATAGTCTATACGCACAAATAACCATATTAGGCTATTACAAACTATTCCTTGGAAATTGGTTTTTCAAAGGTATCTTTTGTAAAAGTAGAGAATATTATTTTCCATGCAGTGCAGAGTCGCCATCTCTAGTACAGTAATTGCATAGACGAATAGGCACAGATCTATTAATATAATCGCTGTGTATTTCTGAAAACATCATCCGCTATAAATAAAACTTCATAACACTACATTTTCCCTTAGTAATGCCATTTTATTGAACAGATTTGATATAATTAATAAGTAATTAATGCTAATCTAAACCCATTAATTGGCCAAACCACTAGAAATATATTTGCTTTATCTTAATAAAAAATTGCGTCAAGTGTATTTTAGTTTAATTTAGCATTAAACAACAATATTGTTTTACATCTGGTTAAAGTTAGCCATAGTTAACTCTCTAAACGTAGAAACAAAAATGTTGATTTAAAAACCCGTATAAATAATTTATTTTATTTTTTCTTCGTTATTTAACATAGAAATATTTACTAAATCTATATTTTAAATACCCTTTTACCCTTAATCATTAAAATTATAAAACTAAGACTACTTAGTCTATGCACAAAAAAGGTTAACATTTTGTATGTAAAAAATTTTTACGATTAATAACATTTTTCATTGGGTAAATTCAAGCCAGTTTACTGAATGAAAATACATCAAAATTATAGGGAAACTATGCCAAAAGTGACCATCCAGTTTTTATAAGTAAAATTTTATGTTAATTTTGTTGGTAGTATCTACTAACGCGGTGGAGGTAATGATATAAAGGTATGACGTAGGCCGTATAATTATATAGGCTATATATTTTTTTCACTTATCACACTATCATGAACAATCAGAAATTGTGAAATATATTTCATAAACCAGACACAGAACTAGAGTTTCTTAGTATGCATTATTTTTATTTGCTTTGCAATGTATGCAATATCATTTTCCTCGAAAGTCCCTGCAATACTTAAAATTAAATTTAGCCATTTTTATTTCTAATCTAAAATTTATTACATCCATCAGCTATAATTTTAAAAGCTAATGACCTGTTTACTGTGAGTCGTGTTTAAGCTACAAATATAATATAGTATAAACAAGTATCTTGGATATGCCAGGGGCGATAATTTAGGCTTTACTTTCTTCTTCGCCCACCAAAGAGCTACTTCTTTTATGACGTGGCTGTACCATACATCTTCCTTTCTTTACTTTACAGCTTCATCTTTTCAAAGAAGTTTCTCCCCCCCTCTCCACTTCCCGCACTGAGTGTTCCGAGGAGTTGTTTTCCACCCTTTCCCATCCACTCCTTTGTTATATATATTTTTTGCCCCTCCAGTTCTGCTGTATAAAGTGGCAGGAGAGGCAATATTTCCTTCAAGGCAACCACCCCCCACCCCTCATCGCCTTATACCACGCGCTCTACTTTGGCGACCAGGGCGCTTCATCCCCCCACCCTATTCCTAATTCAGCGAGGGGTAAAGGAGGATCTATACGATGTTTTTGAGCAGTTATCTTGGGAGAACATATATCTACTGGAAAACTTCGTGTTTACTATACATTTAAAAGCTGCAGATATTCTAAATCGAAAACCTCTTACACTCTGCTAATGAATTTTTGACGTGATAACGTCTTATAAATCGATTAACGCCGGCTGCACGCACGAAAAATTGTCACGTTCCGCCTGAGCCGAGCGTGCAAGAACCGGCCAACCACCGTGCGAGAAAATGTTCTATAATATCAAACAGGTTAAGGCGGGCTTTTTAACTAATTGTTCGTGATAATATTTAAACAAATTTTTTAATTTAAATTTTCAAAAACTATAATAGGTAATATTTGAAAATTAAAAAAGTATGCAATTTTTCATAATTTTTTTTTATGAAGTTATCACGTAAAATTATCGTCCGTAAACCGACTTTACAGAAAACTCCCCCCCCCTTTTTTTTTTAAATAAATGGGCAACTAAAATTCTTTGACGGCCAAAAATAATTCCCTTGTTAATATGTTTTCAATTACTTGTATTTTTTTTAGTAAAAATAAGTAAACTTAATATGTTTATATTTTTTTTCTTTGTGAACTTCAGTCCATGCAAGTATTATTACAGTTTAAAAAAATATCTTACTTAATGTGTAATTACTTAATTACACGATATAAAGTATAAATTATCTGTGATTTTAAATCTTAAATTGGAAGTTTATAATTTTTTTTTATCAAAAACGCACTTTTGTCATACGTAATTTGTGTAACTGTATGTTATTAATTTTATAATAAAATTATTATACTGAAATCTCAGAATTGAAAAATATGAAACACGAACTTAAAAAAAAACAACATTTATCTAGGTCTTATCTTTGACATGACCTAGTCACAATATGTTAGGTCAAAGCAACTTAACATGTTTCAGTATTATTTGTTAAAAAAATTTTTACGTGTATAGCTGCAATATTATTCATGTTATTTATAACTTTATGACGTAACTCATACATTTAGAGAGGTAATTTTTCTTTCTCCAAAATATTATAACGTCTTGGTTTCGGCCATAAAACGAAGGCTACTCGCTGAAGGATTTAGATACTTTCGATAATTTTCATCGGCGAAATTAATTATTCAGGTTTTTTTTTGATGAATTTAAAAATTCATGTTTTTAAAAATTATCGTTGATTTTAAAATCAAAAGATTCAACTTCTAACAAGCATAAGCTGAAAAAGATTCCTTGGCGCATTTCGTTAGCGTGATCAATTTGAGTATTACATACTGCATGAATCTTTGTGTGGAATTGTGTATGAGTAGATTTTACCTTATGATATGCAAAGCCAGTTCAAACATTGTCCACGAAATTCAGCGTACGCCTACTTTATTTGGTTTCTACTACAGAAAACATATTTTGCCACAAAAATCTGAATCTCTGGGTTTTAGATATTCCATATGTGGCATAGGTCACTAATTCAAGTCAAGTATCACGCCTAAAATTCCCATGAAAACTTGCCTTGCATTTAAAGTTTGCTAAAGGCGAAACTTGATGCCTATTTATAGGCCCAGGAAATCCATATATACTGTCTGGACGAGCTGGGATACGAACTATGCATCTTGTATATGCGCTACACGGCTTAGCGTGAGGACATGGGATTATTTTAACCCAAGTACTACTATCTCCTCTTCAGCAGCGAATATAGCGCCGATAGCCCGCGTCTTTTATCCGCAAATTTATATCTCAACTTTGAGGTTTATTTTTTCTTTTTAACACACCCGGATAATCGTTATTGATTTGTACATATATACATATTTACCAACAAGGACACAGACCAGACATTCCTACGCCTGGGACACGAGTTGCGTGAAAACCACAGCCTGCCTGACTATTCTGAAGATTTGCTCTTATAAGTGTGTGTGCATATATATATTTATATATGCATATATACATATACATATGTATATATATACATACATATACATATATATGCGCTTGCCGATCTCCTCAAAAGTGCTAGCGCAGTTGAATACTCGCCCGCTTTCTGTCCTGGACGTTCAATTGGTGTAATAGTTATCGTCTAAATTCGTAACAATATTCATGTTTAAGACCATAAATATATTGAATTCATCAAATTAACTTTAATAAGAAGTCATAGAGGTGGGATGGTTGGCTTATTATCTCTAAACAGTAATAAACTAAGTCGCTTTTCGCGTCAGTTTGTTCGATTACGTCTTCTAAACTATACTATGGATTCTGATGCGGTTTTGAGATCAAATAGAGATTTTATTTCGGTGGGTTTATGTGTAAAATAGATTCTTATTAAATTTAAATATGGTAAATAAATCTTGATATTTTGTAATCAAGTATTAAAAATACGCTTTCAGGTCGATTACATGGCTTACGTTGACTACCTGACTGATACATCAAATTAACGTCCTACAAAATTGTAGGTCTTAAAAAGACTATAGCATATGCCTATCGTATAAGGATGATCCACAATAACAAGGAATATTTTTGAGAATGGAGTGCTTTTCACATGGACAGCTGGCTATATGATTCCCTTTTTCGTGTGACTTCCAAACAAATGCTGTATGTGTTGTTTCGTAAGAAAAAACTTGTCAACATTGTTTTCAAGAAAATTCTTTAGTTATCGGCAGTACGTGTTAGCAGATGTATAAATTTTAAAAACAGCGAACACTTGCGAGAACTTGATAATTATAAGTACTTACTTCAGTAGGTAGATGCATCCGTACGAAGACGGGGCGGGTCACTTGTTTAAAATAAATACATAAATGTGGTTATAGTTCCTGGCTGGTGGAAAACAAATCCTGGGTTTCGATTACTGATTGGATCCGGGATGTTTAACTTGTGAAAAATTTCCTCTCTGAATGCAGATTTTGATGAATTTTTTTAGGTAGATTTCGGGTAAATACTACCTATTGTAGCCTTTCCCATGGTGCGACTTTCAGAAACTTTTTATATAGTTTTTCGTTTCATGACCCATATACCCCAAAACCATTGTCAACACAAATGTTTATATATTTTTATATCTTTATATATTACAATTTTGTGGACATGATAACTGCCGAATTTTTTCACAATTCTCTTCCAAACTGAAACATATTTCCAATTTTTTTAAATTTTCTACCTCATTAAATGAAGAGTAGGTAAGTGTGATTTTATCAAGGTAAAATATATAATCATCTAAAACAGAAATTTTAACATCAGATACTTAATATATTATAAAAAGTAATAATGGCTACGCATAACCAGTTAAACAAATATTCTTAAACGGTTTTGTTATGAAACAAATCTCTTATGCACTTGACAAATAATAGTGTAATTTTTTATTTAGTAAAAATGTTTGGAATGAATCACATGCTTTTCTTTAAATTGCAAGATTTTATCAGTACTCAGAAAGTGCGCGAACGAAGCCGTGGGTTATTAGCAAGATAATATAGATAAGCTCTTCGTGTAAATTTTACTTTATCTAAGATTTCAACGGTACCTAAACAATAGTTTGCCACAACTCCACGTTATTCATATTTTAAAAGAAAAAAAACAGCTGCATTTTCAGCTAAAATATGTGTTCTGTTTATTCCAAATAAACGTGTTTCACAATTTACACTTTCGTGGTGTTGGATTAAGAGGAGAATTATCTTACGAAATTGTTTCCAAACAATTTATTTACCACTAGTTGAGCACGACTGCCTTTGACAGATAGAAAGCCAATTTTTTTATTTTTCAAATAAATGCACCTACGATAGAGAAACTGCTAACATCCGTAGCTCGTGTGTCCACCGGCAGTAGTAGAAAATACTAACGGGGGCTCCGTGTTGCATCGTAAGAGCGGGTTTTGCGGAACAACGTTACGCCGAGGCATGCAACGAAAAGTTCCTAATGCGAGAATGTCTGCGGTGATTAAGAAGTTGAAAAAAAAAAGAACTCCTCCACGGACGAAAGGCGTAATGCGGAGGTGTGTTGTTCCCTCCTCCTGACCAGCAGGGTTGAAGAGGTTTGGCTGGGAGGTTAAGCGAACGTGGCCTCGCCCTGGAAGTAAAAAGGATGTAGCGGCCGAAAACCCGAATCTAAAATACCTCGAGCAGCTAGGATGAGGGAAGGAGGAGGGGGGGGGGAGAAGGGGTTGGAAGCAAGGAAAGTTTTTAATTACTCGCCGCCATTAGGAGTCTTCTCTGTTGATTCCCGCGCGCTAAAGCCCGGAGAACTCCGGCAGAGCGCGCCCATAACTCCGGGTTAGCTCCGGGCATTACGGTCCGGGGGCCCCGGGCCCCGCATATCCAAAACTTAATTACAACTAATAAATTCATTAGTCTGCATTAGGCGACATGAGCACTCGCTCCTGCGCTGTGCAGGATGGGCGGGGGTGCGGGGCCTGAATCGGCAGACTGCGTGAGCTGCGGTCCGACATGTGCCGACCGACATTTCACGCTGTTTGGTGCCTTAACAGCCCCGAAATTAACTCGCGGCCAGGCCATTTGAATATCTGCTACTGGCCACTAGTAGGTGCACAATTTTAGATACTATATATATTTTCTCAGGAAAAGAGGAAACGCACATTCAACTAGAGCTACTCAGACTGATTTGTCCGGAACTGGGTTTTTAAGTTTAAAAAATTCGATAATGATTTTAATAAAAAATTTTTTTGTGCATTTAAAGGGAATGCATAGGAATATAAAGATGTCATCTTGCTTTGAACAGTTTTAAGGCAGTACAATTTTTATTTTAGTTTTATTTTTTTCCTAAATGATTTTTGTTAAAACATACCATACTATTAAACAGAATAGCTGAAGTTTTTTCCAGGGTGGCTTTGTAAAACTGTGAAAAACTGTGAAATGATTGGAGTTTAGCAGAGAATACACCTACCTACTGGTTATAAGACACAATGCTATGTTTCCCGTGGCAAATTTAATTAAATGAATGTACTAGTGGTGCCATTTAATAAGTAAAAATTTCTTCGGTAATTTTCATTGTGAAAACCTTTACAGGTGTTGCATATAGATGTGGCGACATCATTCAAGATGGCCACTAGCTATTCCACTTGAAGAAAATGCATTATCTTGGTCGTTATATCTTATTAGAATGGTACTTTTAATTGCTGAATGAAATGTGCAAAGCAAGTATTGCAATATATATATATATATATATATATATATATATATATATATATATATATATTTCGTTTACACCTGGAATTAGGCTAAAAAATTACTTGTTTAGCCCGAAATTGACGGCTTTTTTCTCTGTGTTAAGCGGTGCTGTCTAATTGTAATTTTTTTGGAAATCGTAATTAATTATGTAAGTAATTTTTTTGTTATTTTACTTTGACCATGTTTGGTTTTATTAATGTTATTTTTTATATTTCAATATAAAATATTACGTAAAAAATCGGTAGACTAATTATTGAAGGGATTCTGCAAGTTAGGGAAACTGACAAATAGTGTTTCTGTGTGTTGTATCAAAGAAAAGAAAAAAGAAAATTGAATCAATTGTCAATGAATAAATCTCCTACGGAACACTTCTAGTAGCCCCGCAAAATAATATTAGTTCAGACATAGGTTTAACAGTATTTGTGCTCTGAGTCTCTGTGTTGGATCATTAAAAGCGGAAGCTATAAAGTACCACATAGGCCTAAATAAAAAATCGTTACTAAAGCCGTTTTAATACTTTGCGGTAAACTGTGGTGTGTTTGAAATCATTATCAGATTGATGTTCTCGAGTTCATGAACGCTACAAAGGAATTATTCAGCAAGAACATCACACCAGATGCTAGCCAAATTGAATCAGTTCAATATTTATATGAAACGTTAAAAAGCATCTTATATTTCATTGTGGATCAGTCTGTTTCTGCATATTTGTAAAAAAAAAAAATATTACACTATGCTCTACCCCTTACAAACAAATAAAGTGTTGGATTTGTTACAGAGTAGGATGCAGATCATTCACTTTTTGCACGACTTCTGATTGTCGCACGATCTCAGAAAAAAAAAAAAAAGCAGGAAGTGAAATGGGTTGTGGCTGGACCCACTTTTGTAGCAGATGGAAAAAAAGACATCAATGTTCAGTTAAAAGTAAACTAATCATTAACTTTAAGTTTGTTGAAACCCACAGAAAAAAAATATATATATATATATATATATATATCTGTTCAAGCTTACCAACCAAATAGCTGGGTTGCAATCGTTGATGAAATGGGAGAATTGAGGGCTTTTTCGCAGTGGAAATATGTACAGATCAGACTGATGTGTTCTCCAAAATGACCCAAAGGAAACACTGGCATAGTGATGAACTCCGTATTGTTACGAGGATGCCAGAGACTAGGCCGGCCTGTGTTGTGAGGCTGCTGGAGATGAGGCAGGCCAGTCAGCCCAGCGCGCCGGCCTGCGGGGGGTCGAGGGAAGGCACCTGTAGCACCCACCACCCCACTAGATGGTAATACTATCAGGAGCGGCGCCTCTCTGTTCCTATCAAGTCTTGGGCAATTCCGCAGGCCCTGTCCGCATGAAGCGGCGTAACTAGGACGCCATTGTTCTCGCAGCGTCGGGTGTTAAGGGGCCCGCCTCGTCAGGTGTGTATATGTGTTAGTGAGGCGAGATGATAAGCACGACGCTCGCTGGTGCTTCTAGCGCGGTGTCTCCTCTGAACTGGCGCGCAGTCTTCTCGTCGTCACAGGATAACTGTGAAATTTGAGCGGTGACCGTAACATTATATTGCGGAGAAATTAAGCTAAAAGTGTATTGCAAGTCCCTTAAGTGCTTTCAAGAATCTGTACCGATTGTTTTACGCCTAAAAATTACTCTGAAAACATGCGTTTCAGCCATTTTAACTCTTTTAAAAATACAGTTTAAAAACTTAATCCAAAGTCAAAAGCACTTTTCGGCCCTCAGCGAAATCTTAAATGCTTTTCGTAAGCAGACCCCACTCGGATATCTTGAGTAGTTTTGAAATCGCGTTGTTTTTCCTGAAGCTCTGCACACCGTGTGTGTGTGCCCGGGTAGGAGGAACCCTTAAGTCGACTCTGATGACGCGAGCTTTCGTAGGGCTACGAGACAGGGCGGGACTTCACAGGTATATAAGACACCGAGACGCCGAGACACTCGCGATAGCAGAGAATCCTCGGAGATATCTGCAAGGGCGGTACAGTGAAGAGGGTCAGTGGCCCCTTGGCGAGGGACTACGTCGCGACACGGACGTGCAGTAGGGCGAAGCAGTGTGTTGGGACCGAGGTGCGAGGTAAGAGACGAACAGAAGAGGACATTGTCGAGCTTGAGCGCCGATGGGGAGAGTGAATAGTGGACAAATGAAGTTGTGATTAATGTGTAGACCGACATAAGAAACTGTTGTAAGTTTATTAATAGTGTAAATATTTCTACTAATAATTTAAATGCGAAAGTGTGTTTGTCTGTTGGTCCTTCTTTCACCCAGCAACAGAGCAACGATCGACGTGATTTTTTGCATATAGGTAGTTTATTAGACAGAGAGTGACATAGACTAAATATAATAAAGTAATTATATCTATTCCTAAGGAAGTGGAAAGGGGATAAACTCAGTTTTGTAATAGGTAAATCATATTATATAGCTCTTCGACACAACAAACAATGAATTTGAGCTTTTCTCTATGTCCGCCAAACGGTCATACGGTTAAGATTGGCAAATTCCTGTCCTTATCCTTGGCAAAACCCATCCACTAAGTGAATCTTGCGGCTGTTAACTAACTAAAGTCTCTAATACAGTTGAGTTTACAACTTCGTCAATAGACGGCGTTGCCTTGAATTTGTAACGCGCTATAGTTTGGTGGGTCCTTCACGTCTTGTCTAGGGGTTCACCTGCCTTCTCACAAAATGAAGCTGAAGATTGTTGTCCCGGTTTCACTAATGCGTAGGTAGCTTTGAAGCGCTGAGACTGTGCAATCAATGGGAATTTAAAATCAAAATTTCCCGTTTTTTTAAGTGGATGCCCTACATACTTAAAATTCGGTTGTGATATCCCTTATATTATAATGTGTATAGCCCGAGCATAGCCAGTTACTTCAGCTAGTAAGCTTATAAATTTAACCGTAATTAATATTTTGGGATATTCTTCTGGACCTGTAATTCCCACAATCGTAACCCAAGATTACTTGCAAAATTATAGTGGCATGTGTTCACGGCCAAGAAAGCCCTCAGAGATATTCTACCTGCCTCTAGGTGCAGGTGCGCTTACATAATTCAAGCATTTGTGTGGAAAATAGTTGAGAAACCAGATTCAGTCACTCGTAAGACAGTTGGAAACTCGTGTGTGGAATAGGAAGTGCTTACCCCTGTCATGTGTGAAAAGCCGATGTTAACCACAGTGCAATGGATAATCTGTTTGTGGTATTTGATATTTCCTTCTAATTACACCGATGGAGACAGTGATGGAGTTGACGAGGCCGATTTGTAACCCCTCTATTTTATATTTATACTCATTAAAAGTTTGAATTTGTTAAAACCTTTTTTATGCATAGTAAGTTAATGTTATGTGGATATATTTTCTTGTTATTTAGTCAGTAATTTCATTTTATTGTTGTTTTTATTACAGATAACTTTTTTATATATTTATTTATACATTTCTACCGTGAAATAATAAAAAAATTATCAAAAACCGACTAAAGCAACAAACTTAATTTTTTTTAAAAAAAATGTTTCACTTTATTTATCTTAAACTCAAGTAGCAATTACATTATTCATTTCCCGCAATATAATTTTCCGACATTCCTTTCAGCTCTTAAAAATACCTTTCCATAGAGGTACCAAAATTGAAATCTTTTAAATACCAACATAAATATAAGGCAGTTTTTTAAAGTGCAATAATGGCCATGATGTATGACGTCACCACAACTACAAGCAACACCTGTGAAAGTTTCACCATTGAAATGATCAAACTACATGTTTCTACTGATTTTTTTTTACCACTAGTACTTTCCCTTCAATGAATTTGTTACGGGGAAGTTTTTTTTTTTTTATTGTGCTTCCAGTATAGAGGTATTGTTATGAAATAAAAACTTTTGAAAGCAATATGGAGTCTTTGGGTTGTTTTATCAGTCCCCATTTCCACATATCTTTTTTCAGAAGTTACCGCGTTCGTGTTAAATGTCTACAGTTACCAGTCAGTGCGAAGAGGAACTTCACTTAAGCGCGTAGCTCAATCATTGAGTCATCCTCTTCGGTGTAATATCACTCGGGACTAATAACCCTTCATGCTGCAAATAGTTTTTTTTAGCTCATTCCATATTTGTGTAAAAAAAAATATTTTTTGATGAGGAATCTCTGCTGTATAGTGATGCAATGAGTAAAAAAAAAGAGTATTGATCATGATTATGTGCCGGACAATTTACACATGACATACATGTAACTAAATCTTCGTAGAAAGAAACTTCACGGGATCCCGAATTCCAAATGTTGTGCATCATTGTGAACAGCTCTATCATGCGCACTGAATGAAGAAGTGAGTGTTTTCTGTGTAATGAATATTTCTGAAGGTTTGATTACGAAGCAAAAAAGTTTTATGTTGTGAGTTTATACAAAAAAAAAGTAAACTCAAAGCTCGTTCACTTTAAAAAGATCTCTAGGTAGTTTGTAAATGGTGGTTTTTTCCCCCCATATATTCACGGTATGTAATGGAACATAATTCTACAACATCTGCGAGACAGTTTGCTACGGGAAGACGGTTTGTCTGCCTCGTCAGCAGAGAGATCGTTCTTCGCCCCTCGTGACTGAGCGGGAAAGGCGTGTTTATACATGTCAGCACATCCTCGCATTGTGCTGAGATTCGCAGACTTGCAGAGTTTCCCCCTCCCCCCACCTCCCTCCCCTAATCGACTAAACGCGTTTTTGTCACAGGTCAGAGGTCACTCAACGTAGGAACGGCCTTACGATGGCCTCACAGTTGGTCGTGCGCAGAGAAAGTTAGGTTCAACCGAGAGCTAAAGTAATGACAGTTGTACCGAGAATCATTTAAGATTAACTTATGTACAGGATGATAGTTGTCAACGAGTTGAGCGGGTTGCCTACGCGGTAGTCAGTAGGTACTACGAGCAAGTCGTGCACGCTAAAGGTCCTTGGTTAGATGCTGGTGAGAATGGTGGCATCCAGTGACCGAAGTTGTACAGCGCAATTTTTTTAGAGCATGAGCATGGAACATAACAGCATGGAATAGTTTTTGAGTACAGCTCATGACTCTCCATCCTAAGGCAGATCCTCACAATGATAAGTGCGGAGATCCAGTTGTCTTAATTCCACTCATTCCACGTCCTCCTGACATATTTCTCTTCCTTATCCTCGCCTCTTCCTTCCAGAGGTTACTCTGGTGGTTTAGCAATCCTGATTATACACCTGACATTGATTTCAGAGGTTCGCAGATCCATTACAGGTATAGTTATTTTTTTTTAAAGTGAACCAACTCTTTCAATATCTGTTCACTCATTTTAAATTTTATTCGTGGCTTCCGTGTCGTTGACACAGAACATGAATAATGAGAAAGGTATCCGAAATATCTTATGCAAGGGACTGTTGCAGCATTTGCCTGGTTTGATCTAACGAGGCCAGAAGGGAAACTGGACTCTGGGTGATATGATTGGGATGAATATAGGTATTCCGATCTTGCGGCCGGCATATCTCAACGTTCCCCTCCCAAAATGCGCCCTTGAAGGGTAGTGTGGGAGTAACTTCCAGTTCAGTTTTAAAAATCATTCCAGAGCTTTTATAATGTACAGAACTGGTAGGGATCGCTCCCTGTTGTTGACTGGGAGGGTACCAGAGGCCAGGGTCCAGTAACTGGGAGTGTAACTCGAGTCCAGTGTCTGGTCGCTGCGCCAGGTGCTCGGGCCAGCCTGGATGCGGCGCGGTGCGCTGTGTCTGCAACCCGCGACCCCTCGTCGGCGATGGACGCAGTCAAACCTCCCGCCGTCGTAAAGGGACGACTTCCCACGCCTAATTGCCGCTCGGGTTTACGGCCGGGACCGCACTCGCCCGAGCCATGGGTGTCGCAAGGATATATTTTTGGGGGAGACTGCAATTAATTTAGTTGTTGAGGAATATCCATCCCCTATATTAAAAAAAAAAGCGAGGGATCCGGGGGTCTTCCCCCAGGAAAATTTGGGGTTTGAAGGTGCAAAAAGGTGTATTTTAGGCATTTTTCTTTCCTAAATATTCTTATTATAGTGGGTTGCAATATATAATTTATTTTTTATAAAAAATATTTTCAGAGAACAAATTTGTAAAAACACAGTGCTCACATTACCACGATTGGACTAATTGCACCATGCGCAACATATGGGTTGTATCACAGAAATCATATTTTTAATATACCTACGAAACTAAATATATTATTGGAGGGGACGAAATTGAAGACTTTTATTATTGGGGGGGACGTGTCGCCCCCCCCCCCCCCCCCGGTTGCGACGCCCATGCCTGAGCACGTGGCGAAGAGATGCTCCTCGGCACCACCCAGAGACCGCGGAGGTCACGAGGAGGATGAGGCAGTGGAGGAGAGAAGAGATAGAAGTGTAGGAGCAGTCGTCGTCAGTTGACGTCACCATTAGCGACTCTCCACTCTTGGCGAGATATCACTTTTTCAAATGCTCTTCGTTTTGACAAAAAAAAAGTACAGCTTCATTATCTTTTTTTCTTGATTAATTCTCTCATACTGAAGGGTAAATTGTAAATATTATAAATATAACATTTAATTATTCAATTATTATTGTTATTTGAGTACCTGCCAACAGTCATTACCTTTAATAGATTGGCACTTAACAAATATTACATCAAATAAACATTAATATTATAATTTATTTCAAATTAAAAACTTTTCTAACATTTTATTTGAAAGACTTAAAATAAAAATTCCATTAATGTCTGAGTTTCATAAAATAATGGATTTTTCGTTTAGAAAGAGTTAAAATCTAATATAGTTTTTGTAGAAATATTTAAATAAATGAAAATATTATGCAAGTATTTTAATTTGGATGCCATATTTAAGCAAATGAGCATACATATTTAAATAATTAATCAGTTACTTAATACTTAACTTTGCGTTTACTAGAAACATATTTAAATTTATAATTTTTACTAAAGTATTTGTGTGAAGTATTGCATTGCTTTATTACATATAATCAGGGTAAAATTATTTTAATATTCTATAATTTGCTTAAGTTATATTTACAAAGACCCAACATTTGAAGCATTTACGTACAAATTTTAAATGAGTTAAATATTTTAGAAGATACTGCTGTTTATGTAATTAAGACATTAATGTGAAGTGCTAATTTTTCACAACTATTGTTTACCAAATAAGTGTATATGGATGATATAAGTATTCAAAACGAAAATTCAAATTTAAGACAAAATAAAAATAAAAATATTTGTTTCGAATGTAAAAAAATATATATATTTATAAAACATTAGGTGGATAGTTTTAATTAGGCACGGCCAAATCAAATCCTTAAATTCTCATATCCCTTAAAAACATTAAATCCTTAGTATTCGATATTCGAGGAAAAATATACATAAATTAATATTAGAGGAAATAAAGTAAATTAATAAAATTCAACACTGATATCCTCTGAAGTTTAAAAGGTCAAACATTTCTTCATCCCTATCCTCTCACTATTCCCCAAGTCTTTTGTTTAATAAATACTTGCAATTATCTAAATACAATTACAGTATTAATTTATCCTGAGAACGTGTATTTGCGAAACAAAAAAAAATCATTTAAACGGTTGAACCTTACACAGCTTAGTTAATATTTTTCACGTCTCATAAAATATTTTAATTTTTACTCTTGACAGCAAGGAAAGGAATCGATCGAATCAATCAGTATATTAATTACTGACTTTTTAAATTAATTTAGGATTTTTTCCGGATTTTATATTTAAATAATAACGAATTTCCAAGATGGTACCCAAATTTCAAGATGGCGGGCGCCACAGTAATAAATGAATACCTACTAGACTCTAGCGGGGGAAAACTAAAATAATATGGCGGTAGCGCACTCTAGCAAACGAAAACAAGATGGCGGCCTCTAGAATACGAAAACAAGATGGCGGACATGAATTTATCTTAGCTGCCATAATATATACATTGGTATTAGTGGTGGGAGATCAGTCTGTCGTTGGCTTTCGTGAAGGATGCATCTGTCACCAGTTTTGTTTTCCTCTCACCGGGTTAGAACCGATTAGGTAAGGTGGGGCAAGATTACGCATCTAAGATTCTCATTCATTTTTCTCGCATGTAAAATCCAATAATGACATGTTACTTTGGTTATATTTAGTATATTATATTTAGTTTCTTATACTAAGACAACATAAACGTAACATCTTATGTAATTATAGAAAAAAAAATTTCAAAAATGTGATGCAAAAATGCACTTTTACCCCATAGTGGGGCAAGAGTGCATTTTAAGTGGGGCATAAGTGCGCAATAATTCAAGTCACACACAAACTGCTACAAAAGCAAATGGAAAAATTATCAAAAGTTTTTATACATATTTTTATCCAATTAGTTTCATTTTATGGTTATAAATTCAGCTACTACTTTGTCATATCGATAAATAATAACAGTTTAACTAGTTACTAGTTCAATGGTTAATATGTCAAGAAGTAGTGAAAGTACTATCATAATTAAAAGTAGCTGTAGACTTATCTGTAGACAAGGATACTTTAACAATAATCACAAACAAAGTTGCTAATATTATCATAATTAGAACATGATTCATGCCACCATTCCATACACATACTACACTGGATCCAGTCCTCTGATGGTGGATCACGATATTGTTCCTCACATGCTGGACAAAAAGTATCAGTTCTCAAGATTTCCTCTGTTGACTTTGATTTTACTTTCTTACTTGAACACTTTTCCGCTGTTGTAGTTTCAAACAATCTTTTCCTTGTAATTGGATTATTTCTTGTTTTCAATATTCCAGAAGCTGAAGTCTTTTCTTCTGTCTTTGCTTCTGTATTTGCTTATAGTTCTTCTTTAAATGGCGTTACAGACACAATTTCGGATTTCTTCCCCTTATTCCTACGATTTTATTTCTTTTCCTTTCTTCTTGGTAGGGGCACAATATCTTGTAGTGAAACATCAGTTCTTGGTCCACTACAACAGTTTTGATTAGGCGACTTCACCACAAAAGCTGAGCGAATGGAACATGAAGGTTTTTCTGCTGTAGTACTAGAAGTAGAATTGGATGATGATGCTGCCCCAATATTAGAGCAAGAAGGGGAAATATTACAGGTTGTAATCTCAGAAAAGTATGAATGCTATTGAACAAATTAATCAGTTACAGATGATGGCAAGAAGTCTTCTTCAGTGAAAATGTGGTGATTTAATGGGTAAATTCCACATACTATAAAGGCTTGTATCGATTTTTTAACTGTTGCACATCTGTTGTACGCAATACCGAACAATTCTACTATTTGAAACAGAGTTATACAACGGCCAGGGTTGTTCAGCAACCATTGGCCGGATGCTTGTGAGTAGAAGTCCTTCAATGCCTTGAAGAAAAAACGATCTAACGGTTGAATTTTGTGACTACTATGGGGTGGAATTGAAAGCACAGGAATACAGTGTTCCCTGCAGTACAAAATTGCATTCAAACTGAGATGTGAAGAGTGGTTGTCTAAAGTAAGTAGAGCTGGATTTTCTTTAGATGCTAGGACATGTTTCTGAAAATACTTTAACCGCTCTACGAATAATTCTGAGTTGATGTAATCTGAGTCTGAACACAGCATTGTTGTCCCTGGTGGCGCCCCATTCAATGGTTCTTCCTTTAGCCTTTTTCGCGGAAAGATTACTGCTGAAGGAACATAATTTCCACCCGCAGACATGCAGCAAACCGCAGTGACAAATTGGTCTCTCTCTGCTGAAACAACCTTTCCTACACACCTTTTACCTCGTTTACTCACCACTTTAGGAACCTTATTTGCAACAGTTTTGAGTCCTGTTTCGTCCATATTAAAAATTCTATGAGGAGGAAAATTATGTCGAGATAAAATATTTGCGTTTGTTTTGCCCTTAGTATAAATGCGGGGCAAGAATACGCATTGCGCACTTTTGCCCCCTCTCTACAGGCGCACTCTTGCCCCACACGTAGTTGTACATTTTCACAGTAGATCGCAGCACAATGCATAAACTGTTTCTTACGATCTTGCTATGAATATGTAACAAAAACAGTGTGAAATATGTCTGAATAACTGAAATTATATTCTTACATATATAATTTTTGAAGAAGCTTAAGTTCTCGAAGCACAAAATTACATAAATGTGTGTGAAAATCGTACATACCTCATATTGAAGCAAGTAACTGGCGCACTTCAATGAAACTACACCAAATTTCTATCCGCCATGTTACCTTCAGCCAGCAAAACACTGTGACCAACTGCTGAAAATCGTTCATGGAGAAACAGCACGTGCGCACTCTTACCCGACGCGCAATCTTGCCCCATCTTACTCCATGACGTAAGTGCGTTTTTCATTTAAAATTTTTATTAAAAAGTGATAATTTATTTTTTTATTAATTTTTAATCTTTGCTTATTAAAATTGGATAATAATTATGGATTTTCAAGTTCGCGACCATAACGAAATTTGCAATGTTGACGTCATAGTTCAAGATATCGGAAAACAAAATGTTTGATGTGAGAATTAAAGTGACGGAATCCAAGATGGCCACCGGGGTCAAGGTCACAGATCAAGGTCTAAGGTCAAGGTCAGCCAAGATAGCCGCCGAAACGTCACAATCCAAGATCGCGGATCCCAACACCACACACCACAGCGGAAACCCAGGGCTTTGAATACTACCATATACTTCTACTTTGGGATTCCAATTCGAGATTCGGATTCAAGATAAGTAATTGAAATTTGAGCCATCACTAGTTTTTATAATTGTTAAATATCCAAAATTTTCCAGCTATAGAATCAAAATTAGAAATATTTTTCTGATGAATTTATGTACCTATTAATACCTAGGTTCAAATTATTGCGGAATTATTTATTGAGGGTCTAAATGCAATTATTCGTGAACACTGTTTGACCAAATATAAAATATTCAAATCTAGAGGCTTTAAATCGCAAGAATAATGAATTGATCATAATCTGTTTTATAAAAGCGTTAGAATACAATTATTGTTTTAATTGAGAAAATTGTACAAATTTTCTTTAAACAAATATATTTATAATTTTAAAAATTTAGAAATAATCTAGAATAGAATTTATTAGCTTTATAATGTTTCGGTGTAATGCATAGTTAGCGAGAAATTTAGGCCTATTAGTCATTTGTAACGTAAGTAAAGTGCTTATGTTCGCAAAATAATCAAATTTAAAAATGTGAAATAGAGAAGATTCAAATGGCTTATATATGATATTTCAACAAAGTTCATTCATTAGAAGATATGAAGAGCCATATTTTTTTTATAAATGGTTAATAAAACTATAATCTTCGATATTATTTGAAGTTTAAATAATTAAAAAAAATTGGATATTGTTATGCAGAAAATAATTTATTTTAGCAATTCATATTTTGTAATTTATTGAGTATTGGTAAACTGGTAGTGTTTGCAAACTAAATTTAACAAATATGTATGCAAAAGTTTATATTTTTTCACAACTGGGTATAGCAGCAACTCAAATTCCGTAGTGCGGTTTTGTATAATATTTGTTCATTAGTAATGATCAGAGGAAAAAAATATACATATTAGTCAGGCAAAGTAGGTGAGGTGGGTTTCCACAGTCTCACTAGAACGCGGTCTCGTCGACTTACTGTCGGACAGCTCGAAGCACAGAGTAAGTAGAGAGAGACAGAAACGTCATCTTCATGTTGGCGGAACTAGAAATGTCATCTCCATGTTGGCGGAGCTAGAAATGTCATCTCCATGTTGGCGGAACTAGAAATGTCATCTCCATGTTGGCGGAACTTCCTTATTAGATAATCTCTTGGTGAATGGGCGGTGTAACTAAAAACCGCAGTCACCAAATACAAGAAACGAAACTTTCAAATAATATGTAAGTAAAGAATAATTTTTTAATATGTATTGGTGACTACACTGTAACTTTTTTTTAACGGAGCAGATATTTTAAAGTAAATACATATACAAATACTTTAAAGTCTGTATATTTACATGAAAACAACTGCATCCCTGCAAAAGAAATGTTCGCAGCAATACCGGCTTCAGATTTTTACACGGGCAAGTATGTTTTTGTGTGATCCCAGTACCTCCAATAGTTAAAGTTATTTGTAAACCGTTCCCAGAATAACTTTCCGGTATTAGCTGCTCACATTAATAAGCTTAACAAATTTTACAACCATGCAGCGCTGCATTTTCTTGGATATTTTGCTTGCAGAGGTAATTATTTACTCATTAGTTTTTGGTTACGGAAAGATTTTTTATTATATTGTCCACCCAACATCATTTCGGTCCATTTTAAATGTTCAGAACTAATTGAATTAGGATTTTTAACCACGAAACCACGAAAGTATACGTATGACTATAAAAATCTGCACTAAAACATAATCAAGTGTAAGTGTGTGGCCACCCTTTCGGATAGTTTTATGTATGTCCATTACAATGGTGTTAATTAATACACGAAAAAATTAAATATCTTTACGTAGAGCCATTAAATATTTAATATGCAAAATAGTGCAATTTTTGACTGTCGGAAAACAATATTCCCGCTCGTATACAAGACACACATTAAATTCATTCAGGCTGCTGAATTATGTCGGGGTTGTAATAGCATAGGGATTTACTTCAGACAAGAGTTAGTGTCAGCCTCCTGGGTTGAAGCGTGGATTCGCCCAACCCCACCCCCTCCTTCCACCCTCTGTGCTGCATGATGGCGTCAGCAAGGGTTGGAGTGGCTGGGAGAAAGGAGGGAAAAAAAGGGGTGAGTTTTTCTCCCTTCCTCTCTCGCAGGGACTTGCCGCTCGAGAGTTTACGGTCGCCAGGGGGTGGAGTGGCTTGGCGGGGGGTTGAAGGGGGAGACGGTGGCGTTACTGCGCTGAATAATTCACCGCGTAGCCGCCTCCGGCGCTGCAGTCGTCGTAAGATTGAGTTGTAAAGCCATCACTGGCCAACTCTCTCGCGGTCCCTTCCCCTACCTCTTTTTTTTTTTTGAGCGTAGGGCATTCCTTCCTCCTAGACGCGTATCTCTCTCTCTCTCTCTGTTTCCTTTCCCGGAAACCCCGGGGCTGGATGGAAGGCTCCTGCGGGATCATGCAAATTGGTTCTACGTCTCCCGCGGGGACTCCTAGCGCGGCACTTCCAATAACTCCGCCTCCCCTACTCCCCCCCCCCCCCCCCCACCCTCTAGCGGCCCTCCGCGATACGAGGTGCGAACTCCCGCATCTCGCAGCTTCATCCCGGACCGGAAACACACCCTCCCCCACTCCCCCCTGCTAACTCCCTCCCCCCTCTCGCAGGGGTCACGGGATATCATATTCAACCCCCCAAGTTAAGGCCCGGCCATATTGGAACTTTTTTTTTTTTAAAGTTTTCTAAAGCCCGCAAGACCGCGTCCCAATTCCATTTAAGTGTCGACAAGGCATTATGATTAATAGTTTTGGGCTAGTTTTTGGCTCGTAAATTTAAAACTTGTTTTGATGGAACAATTTGATTTTGTAATATTTAAAAATGTCCATAAAAATTCTGCACTACGTACACTCTTTGCTTTTAAAGATATTAACATTATTTGGTATTGAGAACTTACTATTCATCATATATTTAAATATAAAATTTTCTTTTCAATGAAACAACGTTTTATTTTGCATATAAACTATAGAAAGAAAACGAGAGGATGAGAGTTACGTAAATAAAAATATAGTTATTTTTTAACAGGCACACGACTTATTTTCTGTATAACAGCACTGAAAAACATTCAGTAACCGAACACTTTATTACAACAACACAAGAAACAAATTTGGGGTCATTAAATTTTTTTTCCTGTATTGTGACGTGCTGGCCTTTTTTAATAATGATAATAGTCTAATAATATTTGAAATGAGTTACCAAAAAAATAGGTTAAACAATTTTTAACACCGACAAAATCATGTTGACCCATATTACTATGATACTTTAGTCGTCTTCTATAAATAATCTGTTAAATTTGGTCTTGACTGTTTTCATACGTACTGCAGTTTGTTTTAACATTTTGTTGTTTAGTGGAATAAAAAATAAAGTCACGATACCTCACTTACATTTGTTTAGAATAAAGAAAATTCATTTACAATTTAATTTACTATTTTTTTGAAGTTTTCGTCAATAGTTACGTGGATTAACACTAAACGAGAGAAGCTTCAAATGCAGTCCTAGCAATGGGATGGTAGGTACCCAATAAGTACGAAACACCTCTAGCCCAGAGAAAGGTTTATTACACAACTTAGCCCCATAGGGGTATCAATTTGGTCCTTTACACGGGGAACTAAGATAGTCGCTCCTCAGATCATACCACGACTTTTGAACTGATTTTCTATACTGTATTTAATTAAAATCCTGCCAATATTTATCAAAGTCATTAAACAAATCATACCATTATATTTCCCCATGTCTTTGTGATGTTTGGTCCGCGCATTCGCCACAGATGGCAGCACCGTGGTTGTTACACATTTCCGTTCTTTGTCTTTTCATCGCATTTACGAAATTACTCCCAACAAATCCCGTATACCGAGAGCTGAGATGTCACACATAAAAAAACCTTCTCACTTCAGATGCCTATTTATAGCCTATTATTTATTAACGAACACAGACTTGAAACACTGAATACAACGTAGTTTTTACGAAGATATAGATATATGTAAATATTAATCTTTTCATTGTTTTAAAGAATATTCTTCTTTAAAAGTCCGCACATTTATCCTAAAAGCTAACAGACAGCGCATCGCTAGCTCCGTGACTCGCATAGCTATTCACCACCTGCGACAACCCCCTATGGGACTCAGCTTGTGAACAGAAGAGGCCTATGTCAGATGTTCCCTGAGCCCATTGTGTCGTCGACTGCCTTACAGACAGTTCTGCTGGCTGGAAAATACTTCAATTTAAGCCAGACTCGTTGACAATGATCAGCATTGGGGTGGTTCAGATTCACGAGCGCAGAGGTTTTTGGACGTTAAATCTTTCAACCAAGAAGAAATTATAAATAATGATAAGGCAAGATCTCCTTACCAAGATAACTGCGATGGTTGTCTGGTGAGGTTTGATTCAGATTTGAAAAGCCTGTCAGGTCTTCGGGCTTAAATACATGAAGGCAATCCGAGAAACATTCAAGGGAGTCCCATGGAGCTCGACCGCAGCCCCTAAAGCGCCTGTCAGTGTGAGTCAGTTTTAGGAACCTTCCAAGTAGCATCTTCGGAATGCCATAGGATTAAGTATAATGTGAATGATTTATCATTATGACTCCTCTAAACACCCCAAATCCAGTGTGGAGTAAAATACGGGGTGGCAGTGGCTGTTTAGTATTGTTACGATTTATAATGTGGGGAGAATTGGGTTCTTAAGGGATAGCCCCATTAAGTTTTATTACAGTTATAATGATTACTTATATTGACATACAACACAAATCACTGGCACTGAAAAATATTTATCAAGTCACTCAATGTCTATCAATTTCCGCAGTTCGCACTCCTCGCTGGAGTTAGGCTCAACAATTTTTCGCCCCTTATCTCGCGCCTGTCCACACACACAGTCTCGCACCACTCAGTCGCACTTACGATCCCGTCGCTCCGCATTATGCACTCTCAGAGGGGGGTCTCACGCCCTCTTCGCCGATGTCGCACTTCCCTTAGCTCGGAATCCCCTCGGAACTCCGCAGAACTCGCTCGGCTCCCATCGCGAAACTTCGCCGCGCTCCTCGACAAAACTCCGTCGCCGAACTCTCACCGCACTCGCGGCACTCATCGGTCCTCACCATCGCGAGACTTCGTCGCCCCAAGAACTCCGCCGCACCTTCCGCACTCCCGGCACTCACAGTTGCCGCGGAGGCCGGTATCGGTGCTTAAGTAGTCTGTAGCGCCCTTCTCGAACCTTCGCGTCATCCCGGGCCGACCCGACGCCCGAACAGTCCAGAAGGGTGGCATCGCTTGCTCGCTCGGCGTCCCGCGGAATTCCCAAGGCCGCTCAGCGATAGATACCAGCGCCGAGGCAGGACGTTGCGGGAGGAGTGGAGGGAGTGGA
This sequence comes from Bacillus rossius redtenbacheri, assembly GCF_032445375.1. Classification (NCBI taxonomy): domain Eukaryota; kingdom Metazoa; phylum Arthropoda; class Insecta; order Phasmatodea; family Bacillidae; genus Bacillus; species Bacillus rossius. Next base: position 8,768,859 of record NC_086336.1, on the reverse strand, counting down.
GGGTAGCGACGACCCTTGTAATCCGGCCAGGCGCGCGTGGCATGCCTCACGTCAGCGGGCCGCACGTTATCGCCGTGCAGGGCGGCCAGCCAGCTCCACGGTCTGGTCTCTCGCATTCGTAACAATATGTTAAAGAAAGCCCGGAATAACTCTGCATCTGTCCATGGGGTTAAGGTCAAGAAAAAAAAATGAGCTGTAGCATCTTTATTACTGCCATGGGTTGATCTGAAACATTACTGGTGTCACCTTATGACTCCTCTAAAACCTCTATCTAGGATGGAATAAAACCCATGGGATAGTGGTTGTTTCATATGTTGAAACAGACCTGGAAGCCCATTGCATCTTTTGATGGGTTTAAGTTCAAGAAAAACCGCAAGGTCTGTAGCATCATCATTATTATTATCATGGGCTGATACGAAATGTTACTTGTTTCACCGTATCACCCTTCTGAAACCCTATGCCCAGAGTGGGTGAGATGTTTCGTACTTCGAAGCAGGCCCGAAAGCCCGCTTCATATTTATCGGTAGGAGTAAGTTCAAGAAAAACTAAAAGGCTTGTAGCATCTTTATTATTGCCATGGGTTGATATTAAATGTGACTGGTTTCACACTATAAACCCTCTGAAACCCAATAACCTTGGTGCAGTAGAATAGGTGGTGGCAGTGTTTTTTCGTTATGTTGAAACAGGCCAAGAAATCTGTCCATGGTAGTAAGTTGAAGAAAACACACAAGTGCTGCAGCAGCTTAGTAGATCCATGAGCTGATATGAAATGTGACCTTATGAGCTATTTGAGGCCCCAGGATGAGGGTGCAGTAGAATTCATTGAATCAGTTGTGGTTTGTCATGTTGAAGCTAGCCTGGTAGCTCACATCAAGGAATCTCTCTTGAGAAATAATGCTAGACAACATGACAAGAAGAATGACGTGTTAAAAACCCAGTAAGCAAAATTATAAGTTGTGTTCGGTGAAACAAGTCGTAGACGCGAAGATAGAGCTTAAAAAGACCCAGCCAAACTTATATACTACTATACTACTTATACCATTGTGAGTGTATTTTAAACAAATTATATGTACCTAAAATTTTAAGATAGATTTGAAGACCATTTTTGATATCTATGTATTATTTTGATGAAAATATAGTCAAAATATAATCAAACATATATTATCTTGTTGATGTTCTGCCACCTGTCAGAATTTTTGAACATAGGTTATTTTCCCTTCTATTTTGAATTAAAAATGCAGGTTAGGCCCCATCTCGGCATTTAAGTTTTACCTTGCGTGTTAAAAGTTTAGTAATTTGCGTTTTACTTGCATTGCGTTTTAGGTTCAAGTGAGACCAGCATGAACAAAATTTATGATTTATGAATTTAAATGAAAGCATGGTTCTCTTGTTTCTGCATAACTTATTAACACGTTTCTTAAATCCCAATGTAAAACAGACATAAATATTTTATGATGTGTTTCGTATGTAAGTGAAATTCACCAGTTTACGACTAAAAATTATTCATTGAAATCACAATGATAGTTCATTGACCTTTCTGAGAAAAAATATTTATTCTACTCAATTGAATTTATTGTTCGCTGATATTTAATCAAATACCTACTTTGGCAATTTAGGTAGATTTCAAAGTAATAATGCCAATTGTAGTAGTTACCATGGTGGGAATTTCGGACCATTTTTATATTGTTTATCTTTTCATGGTCCGTAAACCCCAAAAAAATCATTAAAATAAAAATTTTCTGAATACGATAACTGTCTAAATTTTTTTTAAACACATCCAAACTGATACATAAATTCTAGTAGTGAACTATCTTGGCGAGTTGGTTTATGGACAGTATCGAACCAAATGGCTATAAATAGGGATGGTTTCTTGTAAAACAGAAAAATTGCCGTTACTCCCATATTATGGAAATTATCACATCCGTTTCAACTTATAATAACTCCCAGGAGTAATACCAAAATCTTTTGTCTGAAAAGGTTTTTGATACTACCAACCATAACTGCTAGGGGAAGAAAAAACAAGGGTTGCAGGACAAAAAAAAATCATACCTCCCTTCGTGGGCACAGCATCGAATAGGTACAAATGATGTATTAATCTTATAATTTGTATCCAAAACTTTTGTCTGAAACAATTGTTGATTAGACGAACCATTTCAGCAAGAAATTAAAATAATAAGGGGTAAAATTAAAAAAAAATCGTTACTCTCTTAGTAGGTATACACTATCAAATCTCTTCACATTATTTGTTTATCTTATAATAATGTTTATAAATAAATTTTGTCTGAAACAGTTTTTGATAAGACGAGCAATGGTGGAAGGGGGCGGAAAAAATAAAGGGTAGAATTAAAAAAAATCATAATTTAAGTACCATACATTGTTAAATCCGTTCTATTTTATTGTAAAGCTTCAATTATTATCCACAACTTTCTTTTGAAATATATTTTACATGACCAATCATTACTGGAAGGGGTAGAATAAACAATGTTTTGCTAAAAATACTGTTATTCATTTATTTAATTTTTAAAACTTATTTATTCATCAAAAGAGTATAAATTTAATTCGCTTTCAGGAGATAATTCTTAGTAAAATAGGCTATAAGAAATGCTTGCAATCTATTGAAGTGATTGAGACTAATATTTTAAATTATATTTTAACCAGTTAGTTGGAATATTGTTGTGTATTATTATTATACATTTTCACCTTATCTCTTACGTGTACACTTCAATTAACGGTTATCAAAGGACTCGTATACAACATTAAATACCTAAACCTTTAAGTACAGAATAGTGGCAATATGGCAAGCGGGTGATTTTATAAACTAATTTAAGATCAAGAGATATGCCTGAGAAACAATATTAATCGTCCTCAAACACTTCTTTAAAAATGTTATCGTAATACCGACAATACGTGAATTCTGAATACATAATAATTTAATGGCCTGAAATACAAATTCGCGAACATTTGAATATTGTGGGACTAACAATAATTGTCTAAAAGAAGTTTGGATTCGCCAACTACGTTTTTAGTTGTATTAAGTGACTTTAAAAATATTAATAGGCATTTTCGTAAAAATGAGTAAGTCGTATTCCTGTATTAAACTATGATAATATTGAATTATTAATATCTTACTAGAATTTCTGTAAATCATAAATGAACGTGAAATATTCTAATTTTTTTGACAATCGGTAAACTCAGACCTCATTAAATAAATAAGCAAAATAATACAAAGTACAATTTAAATTTATGCGATTTTGTTAACTAAACTCTAGTGCATATCACAAAAAAAAAAAGCTAAGATATTTTTTTTTGTAGTTTCCTTTAAAAATGTTAAATCCGAGAGGGTCGGCACGTAGTTAAGTGAACAGCCGATAGATGGCAGCGGCGCGGGCCCGCAACTCCGGCCGCGGTCCACTGCAGGTTGCCTGCTAGTTCCGCCGGCCACCACCGCTCTTGTGATGGCGCTAGCGCTGTGCTTGGAAACTAAGGCCATCCACGCGGCACGATTACCACCATAAAAATAATGTAACTGTATAACTTGCATTGTAATATTCAAGATAAAATTTAAAAAAAAACTGAAATGAATAAAAACTAATATTTGCCAATAAATTAATACGAATAGCACTAAGTAGGTACACACTAAAACTTTTTTTTATAAAAATGAATAAAAATATTTTTTTATAAATTTGTCAGAAACTCTACATTAAAAATTTTTAGATCCTTATCAACTAGAAAAATTATTTGCTTAAATTATTTGGTCTTTTGGCACAGTAAATTTATTAAAAACGCATAAAAAATTATTTTCTTATAATTTTTTTCAATAACGATTCTTGGGTAATTTGAAGAATTGCACCTTATTTATACTGTTAAATAGATAAAGAAGAAGCCCACTATGAAATTATGTACAATATATACAAAATATAGGTTATGAATGAAAAAATAACGTATGCAACTTTAAAATGTTGATTTTAATTTTCAAATAAAAACGTGGCTTGATTACAATGTAACATTAAAGATTATTTCCACAATTTATTTAACATTTATTGTTGTATGTATTCATAATTAATTATATAATTGCTAACAACATGCACAAATTTAATAATAGAAAAAATAATAAATTATGCGTAATAGGATTGCTACACATTTACTTCCAAATACTGGAAAATTAAAATCATGCCTTATTCTGAAAATGCATATATTAAAATGAAGATTCGGAGCCAGACAATAAACTGGAGCCCAATAATTTTTGTGTACAATCGTGAAGGCAACAATCGTTAGAAAATAAAATCAAGCTAAATCACAATATGAAATATACTGTAAGTTTATGTCTATATGTGACTGTACATTAGCACGAAATAAATTTTTAAAATAATTTTTGGACCAGTATGTGTTCAAACCAATGAGACTTTAAAAAATTCAGTTCTTGTACAGTAAAAATTTACATTAAATCGCTTTAAATTGCGCAAGGTCAAGAGAACTTAATGGTGAGTTACTTCACCAAACAAAATAACTTTACTTAATTCGTGGAATTAGATGACAATCGTTTTTCGTAAAATATTTTGATTTAGAAAACTTCTCTTAACAGATTTTATTGTTAATGGTTTTAGCTAATAATAATACTCTCTGTACAATATACAAACTACCAGCTGATAAATACCTACGAAAACCTTACTTTAAAACAAATGAACAGTAAGACGATTAAATTTTTTTATGAAATTGTTACGTTTATATTCACGTACTCATTTAACAGTGTTTATTTTGTAAATGGAACAGAAACATTCTTGCAAAATTACAGATATTTGTAAAATTGTACATTTACATGAAAACCACTGTATCACTACAAATAAAAAATTGGCAGTAGTACTGGGTTCGGATTCTTACCCGGGTATTAATGATTTGTGTTGTCCCAGTACCTCCAATAGTTAAAGTTATTTGTAAACCGTTCCCTAAATATCTTTACAGATATATACATAAATTAGTATGATAAAACATAATAAAGTGAAATTTTTAAATATTCGATTATCTTTTCCGTCATTTAAAACTATTATGCTTGAATGAAACATCAATAAAACATAGCCATGTGCTATAAAAGGTTACAGTATCTTTCTTATAGTATTACAAACTATTTCTTGGCCACTAGTTCCCAAAGGAATCTTTTGTAAAGATTCAGAAGAATGAGTTTTTTCTGTGGGAAGCATACTGGAATTTTAAGCACATACAAAACGGCGTAAAGATTGGTTTAAATTTGATGATTGATTCTTATTTCACTTCACCCATTCTGCAAAAACCTGAGCCAGTAATCAACAGAGAGCAGCAATAAGCTATGTACTTATCATTTGCAGCAGAGTACCAAAAATCAAAAAGAATCCGACTGTGGTATCGGCTCGCAAATAAGCCTGCAGAAGGGTCAGTGTGTTTGCTATGGGAAAGTGAGTCCACACTGGAGCGAAAATTCCGTGCAGTGCGTCGCAACAGTAAAACGTTGGACTAGCAACAGTCCGACCACGTTTCAGACGGTTTGCCTAATTTACCCTATGCTAATGATGGGACCGTTCCTTACTACAGGTGACTGCCAGTTCTTTCCCTAATTTACCTGACTTGTATGGCATGTGTGTACGTCTCTAGTAACATCTGTCGACAAGAAGTAAGAGGGGGGGGGATAAATGATAATGGAGCGAAAACAATAAGTTAAATAACCGTGATTCAACCAATCAATAATTGTATGCAAAATTCGCGTTGTTATTTGTAGATAGGCTAGAGTACATGGCATTGTGCACTTGAACTGCGTTCTCATTCGAACATGGAATAAATTAACAAGCTGCGCAGGACAAGAAACCAATAACCACACACAAAAATTCCAAATGACCCAATCACAGGCAATCAGGCTGGAGGCCACGGACAATAAATATACACTGACTTAGAGTTCACTCTGGTAGAAGAACGATTATTCCAAATGTCTCTACAAAACATTTTCAAGTCCTTTTAAGAGTGCTCACGTGTAGATAACAAGGTCACGTCATTTGAGGGTTACACTAGTTTAGGTACCAACGTCTTCTCATTGTTTATTATTGACTCTAGGTCGTCAATAGTGTGCCAAGAGCATTGCAGTCCAATCAACAACGTGAAGCAAATGTACAGGATGTCCATTTTCATGTTCCAGTTCATGTCCATGTTCCAGTTTCAGTGGTATATTATAACATTTTAATTTGGACTGTTTACAATAAACCATACATCAAATTGAAGAAAAACTAACTTATTTTTTATTACAAATGTTACAAATGTTCAATAGTGTATCTTCAGCTAAACGGCAAACATCCAACCTAATGTCCCTTTCTTCCCACACTCTGGTTTACAATTCCGGAGTAATGGAGGCGATAGCCTCTTCAATTCTTTGTCTAAACTCGGGCAAAAGATTAGTTATCGGCGGAAAATAACACAATATTTTATAAAGCCCCAAAGGAAAAAAAAAATCGCATGGCGTTATGTCAAGTGAACGTACGTGGAGGACAGCGGAAAAGAGCTCTGTCGTCTCAACCATTACGACCAATCTTTAAAGCATGTAGCAACTGTAACTGGCATGGACTTTAAACAAAACGCACGTAACAACTAAAATTACCGTCTCAAGCATAGAAAATTGCAGAACACAAAACGCTTTAAGCTCAGAGGTCGACCATTTGCGTAGGTGGCGCTGAAGCGAGAAAAACTGCAAAGCTTTACTCGCGCATGTGATTATATAAGACTACTAGCTGCCCGACCCGGCTTCGCACGGTTGTATTAATTGCGGGGGGGGGGGGGGGGGGGTGAATGAGACCAAATCTCTTATTTACAGTTATAATAAATGAAATAAAATTAAAATTAATTAATTTTGACAAAAACTTAATACAACAATACACGCGACGTTGTCATGGAGACGAAGTACCCACTGTTTACCGGGCTTAAACACCAATCAACATTGATAATCAGTTTATTATCAATTATAAATTATTAAGACCATTAATCGAAATAAAAACTATCGCATCTCTCAAGTTGGGAAAAATTACACATAAATGCCAATTTTCATCGAAATCGGTTGACTTGGTGAAGAGTTCACTGGAAACAAACATCAGGACACTGGATTTATATATATTAAGATTTTGAGTTACCATTTAATTGTGACCTTGAACCAACAGTCTACAACGCTTGCAGTTGATACTGTTAAAACTGGGACGTTCATTTATTGACATGCTGCGTTTTGGTATGCAGTGAACCTGCGGAATAATCGTGGCTCCTGTTGCAAGTAGAGTAGAGCCGAAGGCTAGGCGGGAAGCTTCACCGAGTCGCCTCGAATGTCGGCGTCTACCCGCCTATCAAGCCCATGCTATAGCGAGGACCACTTCTTGTGGGAGTGCTTTTGCTTGTCGAAGGAAGGCCGCCTGCTTGTCTTATATCTCGGCGTGGTTGTCATGACGTTGTCCAGTCACCGCATTTACTCGTGATATTTTTCTTCTTCTTCTGCCTTTCTTGCGGTCGTGCGTTCGAACACTTTCCCAGCCCAGCCGCACGCACTGCATTCTGTCCGAGCCAAACGTCTTGGCGTCCAGCCAACCTAGTGACCCGTTTGCTGTTTTTCGTACCAGAATATATAGTCTGTGCCTTGTAACTTTTCCCGTACAAAAACAGTCCTCAAATGTAGTAGCTCCAGAGCAGCGCAAGAAGGGCATCAGACTGGGGCCCCGTGACCATCATCAGCTCACAAATATATAACTGTTGTATGTAAAAAAATTTTATAATACAAACCATTATTGCAAGGGTTTGAAAAAACCTGGAGTTGGAATGAGAAAATAAATAAAACTACGCTATCCGGTATACTATCGACTCCAATATTATTATTGTTTAACTGTCAAATTATTGACTGAATCTATTGTTAAAAAAGGTTTTTGGTTTACTCAACCATTACTACAAGGGGTGGAAATTACGTTTGAAAGTAAAAAAATAATCATTACTTTTTTAATAGATATAATATCATCCGTTATAATTTATTCTATGAATCCTTAACTTCATCTAAGACATTGGCTGAAACAATTTTGATGAAACGTAACTAACAGCAAAAAAATGGGTTCAAATTTTAAAAAATAATTGAAAAATTAAAAATTTTCTAGTACGGTATCAAATTTGTTTGAATTTATGTTAAACCATTTTAATATTTTCTTTAACCTTGGTGAAAATCAAATTTTTATACCACTACGTTATTATTGCAAGGGATGAAAAATAGTGTTTGAAGGTCAAAAAAATTAAATTATTATCTGAGTTGGTATATAATATGAAATTCGTTCTAAGCTATTCAGTGCTGTGTTGTAAACAATTTAATGTTGGATTCAGTGAGTTAAAAATTTTCGTAATATTATAACTGCCTGGATAATGAGCAAATATTTAAGCAATAATTTTTTTACTATTGGAGAACATAAATATATTATGCACATTAAGTTCTTAAAAGTTCCCAAAGTTTACAGAAGTTTACAAAATATTTCCACTATAAATAGGTACTTCGAATCTACCTACGCCTGTAGGTTGTGCCGAAAGGGAATTTTTTTATCTGACTTGCACATGCCTAAACCCAGTTTGTAGTAACGAAAAAAAAAGTTGAATTTGGTAAACCGTGTAAGACACGATTCAGCACATTAGATACATTTCAACATAGACGCAAAGCGTTAGAGAAGGAGAATTTTTAGAGCGTTAGATGAAACTTTTAAAACCCGAAAAGAAAAATTTAAAAAAAAATTGACGTATGGCTTTGAAAAAAAAATCGCTGTTTTTGAGGTCAAAATGTTTCATGACTGTCGTGTCTAAAATAGCGAACTACAAACCTGAAGTAGTAATTTGACTAACTGAAACGAAAGTCGACATAGCACCGTTGCTGACGGGGAAATAAATGTAGCCTGCGTCACCGACAATCAATTCTAAAGATAATGAAACTCAATAAAACAAAATAAATCTTAATTATCAAAGAACCGGGAAATTCACGTTATTTTGTAGGGCAGGGCTGGACTCCCTAAACGTCTGCATAATCATGTCGTTGCCATGTGTTTTTTTTTTGGGTGCTGTCACCTTTCACCTTCTTTCCTGGTCGGTCAGATGTTTTCCTAGGTGTTTTAAAATGGTTTGAAACCCTTCAGGGCGCGTCATATACCGTATGATACAATGACCTGGGACTTTCAAGTGCACAAACATAAGGAATTTCGTGATTGAAAACAAACTGCATACATCCACACATTCAAACGAATTAAGTAGTTAAACTTACATGCGGTCAGATTCCCTTGTTATTTTCTTTGAAAGATTTGTGCAATGGGAGTGCATGACTTGATGTAACCTTTTGGACATACGCCATTGCTAAGCACATGTATGTTTTTTCTTTGTTTTTTGACCATATTCCTGTTATGGAATATTATGTGGTGTATATATCCTGTTGACAACAGCAATTTTTGCATAATTAGTGTTTTTTGTCTTTTGGTTTTTTATAGTTTTCTTATACAGACATACATGTGCTCAGCAATGGCGTATGTCCAAAAGCTTACATCAAGTCAGATTCCCTTGTTTTGGAGCAGTTTCAATTACTTCGTGTTCAGAGTGTGGAATTGCGAGCGTCGGTGCCCCGTGGATGGCTAAAGTCTATGTCATGTAAAACGTCTTGAACTTGACAAAGTTTTCCAATGGTCAACTGCAAATCCAGAGTTGGAATTTGTTCACGAGCACCGGCTACCACACTAAGTTGTTCACATTCACCGTTCAGGGGAAAACAGTGGACCACAGGTTCCACTGCTGAGAACGAGACCCGGACTATGCAGAGTCCCCAGCGGGTTGATGACGAACGGACATGCGGTGTTCTCAACTTTCCACCGAAACACTTGCCCTATTGGGAGAACCAACATGCGGTGTGTGCTTCGTTAGGTTATAAATACGTGGCACTTGTGTGAACCACGGTATAAATCAGTCACGCCAAAAGTAAGCAAACCCAATTTTTTTTTCCACTGATACACAAATATTTATTATTAGATTTAATTTCTGTATCGAGCATTTAAAACTATCTTTGACGTGTTCAATAATTATTATTACATTTATGATTGAAGTAAAATAAATTTGTGTTTTCAATGTTTCAGTACCTGTGTTTTGCCATAGAAAACGTGAAACGGCGGTAACAGTTTCTAACCTCAAATATTGTTTACGTCAAACTTAATTGTAATTTTTCCCCCTCATACACCCGGCTGTGTGGAAAGGAAATATCGCGCCATTTAAAATTTCACATCATTTAATACTTATCATAGTTTAATTAACCTCTGGTACATAAACTGACGTGCGATAAATACCTTCCGGAATGTGTGTTCGTGCTCAAAGATTACGGCACACGCCGTTAGAACGTCAGCAAAAGTCGGAGTTTAAGGAAAAATGTTTTTTTGTTGGCAATGAAGCAGCTTCTTCCTGCGGTAATCCGCGCGGCCCTTGTTGCTTGCGGTGTCTCGTGTTCGCGACCAAGCCTCTGGGCGCGTCGCTGCTCGGTGGTGGGCAGGGTGTCCACAGTTAGTACTTTCCTACTAGATCTAGTACTTTTATAAGTTTTTTAGTGGTCAAGTACAGATCTAGTACTTTTTTCTTTAATATAATATTATTACAGTAACTCCAATATGTTTTATTATTAAGCGTAATGATTTTTAAAAACTATGGAATGTATGCGTGTGTTTGGTGTGATATATTTAAGTTAGAGCATTGCAATGTCATAATAACTTCCTAAATTGTTAAAACCATAACAAATTATAATTTAGTAATTTTTTTTTCAAATCTAGTACTTTTTTCTCGCCTAAGTTGGTACGAAATATTTTTTCCTTGTGGACACCCCGGGGTGGGTGACGACGGGCCATAAAGGAGTCAGACGCCGCTCGCTGCTGGTAGCATCAGTCACGAGAGCGCGCCGCATGCGGGCTTCGCGGCCCGGATTCCCCCCTCCCTGCACCCCGGAGCGGTGATTGAACCCCCGGCCCCTCCCCCCGGAAGCCGGAAGCGGCGGCGATGAAGGTCCCCGCGCGACTCCGGATGGGAGAATGGTCCAGAAGGGATAGAGCTTCTCTCTCCTCCGGCCGCCGGCTGGATATCGCAGTCCGAGCCACGCGGACGGGGGGCGGAACAATGGGGGTCTCTGCCCGAAGAAGTTTGGGGGGAGGGGGTGGCTGCTCATTGGCGAAGTTTGCACGATGGCGCCCCCGCAGCTCCGAGACGGGGCCGCCGGTACCCGGTGCCCCGAAAAACCCGGGTCGCCCAAAGTGTCTTCACGCGACTCAATTTCCAACCCAAACAACGATTTTCAACAACCATCCCGTCACTAGCTTCATCACTACTTTTGGAAGGTTGAATTCAAAATCGTTAACAACATAACACAATCGCTTTTAGTTAGAATCTTTTCGGTGTTCCTATAAACGATTGATGCATGTATAGTTCTGCAAATGATATGAACTGCTGTGTGAGTTTTATCAACGACAGAAACTCCCTACACGTCTTTCTATTATCGATCGCATGCGGCCCACGTTTTTCGTTTTTAATATTACAAGTTAATTCATTGTTGTTAAAGATCAACAATAGCAAATTTTTAGGACAATATGAATTGGGTTAGGAATCAGTATGGGGTTATCATCTCGGCGGGGCTTGGAACAAGCAATTTATACTTTTAGACCGTTTAAAAACTTTTGTTTTTCAAAGTGTCAATTTGTTTTATATTCTTAAAACGTGAAAACCGGAACTCTTCAATCATTAATGCTGCTTGTGTCTTACTACTTATTTTGGCTGTTGTGGTTTTGATCCCGACATTTATTTAGCATATGTTGAGGACTAAATAACTTAAGAAATAGGAAAATTTTACATAACAAACAAATCCGACATCAAAAAACAGTTTTAAAAGGGTATAATTTACAAAGATGATTTTCAGTTTAGTGATAAAAAGGACAGCCTGACTGGCATTTAATTTTCTCGTAAGCTTCCTAAATATCTGTTGAAAATTTTGACAGGTGACGAGTTTTACAGCCAGGCACAAAAGAATATTTATTTTGTACAGATTGCTTCATATTTATCGTCAGACAATGTTTTATAACACTTTCGGAAAAAAAATTGTGAAATTTTTAGGCGTTTCCCCCAGCACTGATTTTTCATTGGGTTATCAAATTTGGAAACGTATTTGGTAGAAATGAACTTTCCATTTCCTGACAATGGTTTAGTTTCAGTTTGTCCAGAAATGTTTATCGTGTTTTATCAATATGTTTTTCAACATATTGCTACCAACAAAAATATGTTTTTTTTCTTCGGAAATACAGCATATAATATATATCTTCATACTCATGTAAATAAAGCGCTACAATTTTAAGCATCGATGATTAAAGCAAATTTTTTAAACCAATGAATCAGTTTTGTTTGTTTATTTAATTGGAACACAAAATAATTTACTACGCCTTATTTAATTTTGAGATATAATTATCATAAAACCATTTATATATATTTTTTAACCCCTTAGAGTTTGTAATTCGCAAAATGTAATAATTGAGGGTAGTAATTTGGGTAATTTTATTATTAGTATCTAATGTCATATACAATGCTTAATTAAATTCGGAGATATTGTTGTTATTTTAAAATACTTCCCTTAAAGGTTGAATTTTGCAAAATGTTAAAAATTGTGGTTAGTAGTTTTCGTATGTTTAAGATTGGTACCCAATATCATTTATAACGCTTTAATACATCGGAGATAAAATTATTATTCTTTAAAATTACATATCCCTTTTTCATACCTTAAGGGATAAATTTCGGAAAATTTAATATATTATTGTGGTTTGGTAGTTATTGTATGTTTATTATTGTACTCAATATAATTTCATTTGCTTAGTTATTTTTCGATATATATTATTAATCTTAAAGATATACCACATTTCACCCTTTAGGTGTTGAATTTTGCAAAAAAATAAAATTGGTGGGTAGTTTTTGTACGTTAGTTCTTGTACCTAATAACTTTTATTTGGCTTGAATAGTTTCAGAGATACAATTAATTTTCTTTAAACCATATTCACCCTTTTTTCACCGTCACCAGCTAAACACTCTTTTAATAAAAAAGTTATCTATATCCGTTCAGTAATTTTCAATTGATGCTCAAAGAAACAAACAGACAAAAAGACAAACAGACAGAAAAACAAACTGTCAAAAAATTGACAACACTATAATTTAGAGTTCTCAATAATGTAAATAGCCATTTCCAATAGTTTTTTCATCATTTAATCCAATGTACAGACATTTGCCTCAAACAGTTTTGTTATTAGTATAGATTATTCTTACTGATAATTCTAGACCCAGATTTATTAGTTTCGCAATTTTTTTTAAGTAAAACAAAACTCAATTCCAGTTTTTCCGCCTTTTACAGCATAATTATCAAATAGGAAAAATATAATATGTAACTCTATATGGATGTTGTTCGGTCTTAGTTTCTTACCTCTTGTTCTAGAAGATTCGGAAGCATGCATTTTTCTTCTTTAATCAAGTTTACTCTTTTTTTACCATATACGTGAGAATATCACAAAATTGTGTAAAAAAGTTGTTAATTTTTGGTATGTTTATTACTGATATGTATTTAATATATTTTCTTCGGCTTGAATAGCTTCATAGATATGTATAATCACCTGAAAACCTTATGCCCCTTTTACCCCCCTTAGAGGTGGAATTCTGAAATATTTTATAGCCATGTTTTTAAGTTAACGAATCACCTAACAAAAAAAATTTCATCTAAATCTATTGTGTTGTTTTTAAGTGATGCCGGAACCAACAGACAAAACAAAAACCTCCTTTTTTTAACCTCGTGTACTTCAGAATATTTATGAATAAGGTAAAGTGGCAAAAATAATGAAATAATATTGATAAAAAAACGTGTAGCCATATTTTATTTAGGCAGATGTTACTAACGCAACGAGTTTATTTATTGCCTTAGTTTCTTCATAAGAATATTTATGTTATATTTAATTGTTGTGTATATTTTACATAAAGAAATCCGCTCCTTTATAAATTTCTTACTTAAAATAATTGCACTCTGATTTATTTTATCCAGAAAACAAAATTCAGGTTAAGGAATAAAACAAAAACATCATAATAACCATGACTAAACTCTAAATGAATATTTTTCTTCCAAAGCTGAGAGAATAGTTAAATATTTAAGATGAAACTGTCAAGCATACTAGACGCTACCTTTACGTTGATAAATATATTTTTTTTAAACTTTTTATATAAATTTTATAAAATATTTATCTGATATGTTAGAAGTATTTAGAGTAGAGCTATAGTGATTTAATGCGCTCAGGCTCTTTGGAAGCGTTTAAAGCTTAACTGCAGTATTATGCCGCGTTACTTTTTACGGCCGGCGCTGGGAAGCTGTTTCGTGGGCAATCTCGACGCGAGGACGGAGTCCCGCCGCGGTAACCGCGAGGGTTCGAGGGGGCAAGGAGCTCCCAGGGGGCGAACCGCGACGATGCTGCGTGGAGATATTCCTCACACCGCCTGGCGCGTCACGTCCAAGAGGCTGAGGCTCTAACATTGGCGCGGCGTCTGTAGGCTCACGCACGCACGCCAAGGCGGCAGACGCGCGCGGTACATGACGGCTTCTACAGCTCGTCGCCCACTTCGCCGCGCCGCGCCGCGCAGCCCCGCGCAGCCCTGGAAAGAATTCCAGCTCAACAGTTTGCATGTATTTAAACCAGGATTCGCCCACTACGGCCCTGTCCGCCGCGGAATTGTTCCGGCGCCGCAACTCTCGGGAGAATTCGGAGCGGAATATTCCTGCGCGGCGCGGCGGCTTGCTACAGTGTGCGGTGGCAAACGGAGGAAAATTTGGGCTGACACAACCTTCGGGTGCCTTCGGTGCCACTCGGTCATGATCGGTATCCTTGTTGAGTCTGTTTACGAGATCTGCGCACGTGGCCGTACTTATCCAGAGTAAAAATATTAGTTCAGGTAAAGTTTGAGAGTTTATTACTTTATTTAATATATTTTATGTGTCTATATTAATGGGATTATCCTTTGTTTGTTTAGAACAAAACCAGTCACGCGATTCACCTGTACACTAGGTCAACACTGAAGGAACTGAGCGGTCGGAATCATGAAACGGCGTCTGTAGTGTGCGACCGCCACGAGCGGAACCTTCGGAAACTTCCGCAGGGCTGCGCGGCGCGCTGTAGTGGGCGACGAGCTTACGGCACACGTAGCGCTGAAGAGCGGGCCTGGTCCGTCTGGTACGCGCAGCGGTGTACGTCATTACGGCCGCGTGTCATTGGCCACCTTCACGCCATGACCAGACTACTCAACTCTCCGGTGGCCGAGTGTTCAGAGCACTCGCCTACCGTCCAGGCGTTCCAGGCCAGGTCACACGTGGGTGACCCTGGCAGGCGCCGCCGTGTGTCGGTGGGTTACCTCGGGGTACTCCCGTTTCCCCCACCCGCTCATTCCGTCAGTGATCCATTCAGTCATCGTCTCTCGAGGCCTCGAGGTCGAAGAGACATTAGGCCCATTCGCATGTTTCTATTCCTTCTTCTCCACTTGGCGGAGTCTGCACAGAGGAATAGAATGGATTGGTACAGAAAAACCATTGTATGTGGTAAAACAATATAACTTCGCTCTAAAAAAAAAACAACATAATTTTGACCTAACCAAATTTAATGACTGACATAAATGATTTTTTACAGTTAAAAATAAATAAAGTTTGGTTAACGAAACCATTTTGTTAGGTCCAAAAAATATGTTCTATTGAGGCGGATGGCACGCCTCATGACTTGTGTTTTGTCCAAATATTTTTTATTTTATATTTTCACTTCAAGGTCTACTAGATTTGGCAAATTGTATTTTTAGTAATTTACCATCATTGCTTATAATTATTCAGTTGCGCTTTATTGCTTCTAAAAAATATTTTCATTTTAACGGACATTTTTTTTTGTAATTTTTTTATAATTTTTATTAAATCGATTAGGGGTGCCACCAACGCAGCAAAGGCGTACCGGAAGTGTACGAGAAGTGTGTGCGTGGGTGTACCTGCTGTGCTGGGACTCATACCAGAATTCAGGTGAGTTCTTTGGGATGCGCGAGTTGCGCACTCCGCGCATGCGCGGCGCCCGAGTGTGCAGCTGATCGTCGGGGCCGCAGAAGAGTCTGCTTCGTGACGCCCGGTGGTGTGACACGACGGAGAGTGGGGCGCTCAATACCTTCGTGGGCCGGAACATCTAGTGCAGAGAGACTGCACGACCGCCAGAGCGACGAGCACCGCTTGGATTCTGGCTGCAACTCCCCAGCTGCCAAATTAATAGCCGCCCAGTTTCCAGAATTTAAGTTCGGCATGGAAGAAGTGCCTTTCCAGTTTGCTGATTCCGAGGGATAGAACTAACTTTGGTTCATGCGGCACGTTTTCATTATTTTTTTTTTTGGGGGGGGGGGGTGAATTATCATAGAACTATTTTGACAGTTTGTCACAGCCCCGCAACTACTTCATTTTAGTTTTGGAACTAGTGTTAAAGCGTAACGTCTGTTACGTTCCCGCGCGCCTCCGACACGAGACAACTGTGTGGCAAGCAGTGCCCAGGGTAATCTAGCCGCGCGCACTGGACTGCGAGCGCGGCGCGTGCAGTGTAATCCCTGCGGTAGCCACCTGTGTGTCTGCAGTGGGAAGGAGGTGGGCCTGGGGGAGTGACAGGCTCTCTACACTAGGCCTGCACCACGAGGCAAGCAGTGGCCAGGGTAATCTAGCCGCGCGCACTGGACTGCGAGCGCGGCGCGTGCAGTGTAATCCCTGCGGTAGCCACCTGTGTGTCTGCAGTGGGAAGGAGGTGGGCGTGGGGGAGTAACAGGCTCTCTACACTAGGCCTGCACTATCAGCACAGCTGCGAAAATCAGTTTTGACATGTTCATATTTGTTTCCTAATACTGCAGTTTCATTACGAACTATGGCTTCAGTTTTCTTCCCGGACCTGTCTGCGAAATTCATTTAAGTTTTGGAGAAATTTTCAATTAACTTACACTTCACATTCTTTTCGTTCACGAGTCGTGCAGAGACTTGTTCGCACACACAATAATAGTGATAAATTGGTGGCACACCCAAAACATAGACTTAACAGAGATTGGAAATTTAGTCATTAGTTTAGTATAAATCTTTGTAGGTTTAAATTTTGTGTAAACGCAGGTGCAAAAGTTTTGCTATACGACTAAATACGTCAAATAAATTCATTAAGAAGTCTTAACAATTTATTTCACTCCGAATGGTCTTAACTTTGCTATCTGTTATTCTTGGTCACTCTGCAGGTTGCTGCACACTTTTTTTTAAAAATTCAAATGTGTTCAACATTTTGGACGTTAGTTAACATCTTGTGTTTAACCCCTGAAGGAATAAAGGGGGCGGGGGTTACACTGTGACGGAATATTTGTTTTTATAAACTCTTTAGAGTAATTTATCACCACATAGAAATATATCGTTGATGCAAACAAACATTTTAGAGTGAGTTCCTCCTACAAGTTTACCACCCCCTTATATCTTTTACAGGGGCTTAAGCAAGAAGATGGGGAAGATAAAGGTGGTCTACCCCCAAATTCATAAAAGAATTATCATTCCCCATTTGAAAGGTGGTTCTATTACTACCCCTCCCCAATTTTATTTTTTTTTGCGGCGAAATTGTGTGTACACTCCTGATCTCAAATGAAACATGTTTGGTCAGAAATTTTGTCATTAAATATTTACTTCGCGTGGTTCTTCAGTTGTAAGGTGTCATGCAAAGGATAATTATTACAAACTGTTGCGTAGCTTTTAACTTTTATAATATCCCATTTACTACAACTTGGAAGGTATCGCTCGTGTCCATGTCGTGTGTACATTGTTACTGAGGCGGGCAGTCTTGCTTGACGTGCGTTGCATGGTGACGCCCCCCTCCCTTCTATACCTAGTGCGTGCCGCGCGTGGCCAGCCTGCCTTGGAATATGAGAAGTGCATCGCGCGGGCAAGCCTTCTTTTCACAGACGACAGAGCCACACCCGAAGTTCCCCGAAGTTCATGCTCGCTTTTTTTTTTCGTTCTATCTCACTGTATAAACAGGTGTGGCATTAAATTTTGCGGTCGATTAGGATATGTTAGCTACATTATAAATACTTAAAAACATTGTGGATGGTTGGTTATATTAGGTAAGAAGAGCTACATTAAAAATATTGTAAAATCATTTTATGGTTGCTTAGCAAATAACTTTTTAATATGTAGCTATCCAGGGCTAGGAAACCGTTTACATGATTTCACAGTATCTTTAATGTAGCTATCCTAACCAAATCAACCGTCCAAAATGTTTTAAAGTATTTATAATGTAGCTAACCTAACCTTTTACAATGAACAAAAAAAACCGGGCGTTTGGCTCTCTGGTCTGTGAAAAGAAGGCTTCCCCATCGCGCGCGGCCTGTCAATAAGCCCCCCCCCCCCTTCATAGTGCGAGTGCCCCGCGTCAGACCACGAGGCTCGCACGTCACTGGCCTCGCCAGTCCCTGGGCGCCGAGAAGTCTGGAAGCCCTCGTAGTAACGCGGGTTACCGGAGACTTCAGCGGGCCTTTAAGGCCCTGGACGGCAAGTGCGTGAGGTGCGTGATTTGGAGTGGAGAGCTTGGCGAGCTCCACGGGGCGATAGCAGCGAACACGAGAGTACTCGGGTGACGAGAGACTTGTAGGGACCCCGAGAAGATATGGAAGAAGTGTCGCAGGGCATTTCAGTCGTGACGTAGGTACAAGCATGTGGTCAGTGGTGAGCGGGCACTGGCCACAAGAGGCGTGCGTATTCATCCATAAATCAGGTTTCAATAATCTGTAGTTGAAGTCTCCTCCATTGTTGCTGATGACGATGATGAACATTCCATCGTGATCGGCATCCGCTCTGACGAGATCTCCGCAGTCGATGGTAAAGCTTCCATCGAGGTCTTCGTGGTTGTCGTCGACGATGTCCACGGGATCTGCGTCGCCGTCGTCGTCACTGCCGTCAGGGTTGCCGTGAACGATGGTACAACTTCCATCGAGTTCGGTGTTAAAGAGGGTAAAGGTGCCATCAAGATCTCAAAAAACAGATTTTTACGTTAGTTATTTATTAGATGTGTCAAATTACACCATCGTAGCCATTAACAAACTGAAAGTCCTCCGTCTGGGACTCGCTTATAAACCCGCGACCGATCGAATAATATGCTACTCAAAACAAGAACCATTCACTATAATGCACGAGCCAAAACAAAATAAAAAGGTTAGCAGACCAAAAAAAAGCACATTTAACGAAAGACACGCAATCAACAAAAGAAAAGGACAAACTGGACACACAATGGACACGCACTAAACACACTGGACACGTATGAAAATACAGTACACACAGTACACGCAATGGACACACAGTACACACACTGGACACATAATGAACTCACAGTACACACTCAATGAACACTCAGTACACACACAGTACATTAAATGGACACACATTACACACACTACAAACAATAGACACACATTACTCCAAGTCTCAAGCCAACAAAAAAAAAACCGTTTTAGTTCGTCAATACCAGGATGGCAGCCTCCAGCAGACGAAAACAAAGTGGCAGATCCAAGATGGCGGATGTGACGTCATACTGGCTGGTATAAAATATGTACCTTGATATTAGTGGTAGGAGTTCAGTCTGTCGTTGACTTCTGCGGAGGAAGGATCGATCGCCATTTTTATTTGGACCTCATCGGATTCAAACCAAGGTATCCATGACGTAAGTGCGAATTTTAAAGTTAAAATTTTATTATAATGAGAATAATAAATTTTTTTCAAAATTTCTGGCTAAAAATTGTGGATTTTCCAGATTGCGGACAATTTGAAAAATGGTAGAAGTTTTTTATTAAAAATTAATTAATTTTAAAATTTTTCCCATTAAAATCAGTAAATAATACGGATTTTCGCGATGGTGGCTGTAACGATTCTTGCAAGAGTGAAAACACAATTCAAAATGGCGTACATAATTATTAATGTCGAGGTCATGACCTCAGCGGCTAAGGGCGGCTTAAAGATGCGTAATTTAAGCCGATTTGCGTACTTTTCAAGCTTCTGGCTTTTTGAAGACTAAAACGGAAAATGTACCCTCAATACGAGAATTTCCTTTGGAATGGAAAAATATTAATTTTTCCGATTTTTTGAGATTTTATGGCGGAATTATTTCCCTAAAAACTGGATATTTTGGCGGACTTTTGCGATTTTAAAACAAATTTTGAGTAATTTTGAGTCATTTTTAGCCAATTTTGAAGGATAAGGTCAAAAGTCAAAGTCAAGGTCACTCAAAATGGCCGCCGGGATGTCACAATCCAAGATGATGGACATGCTCCAGCTCCACACTCCGACTCCAGTAGCCGAAGCCCTCAATATACATATACTACTAACGTGCTTTAGTTTTCTCCATGTGTTCCTGATAATTCTTGCCATTTTGATGATTTTCTGCGTGTGCTCCTGATTATTCATCTCAAATATTTTTTTTTTAAATTTTTTCAATGTGCTCCTGATTATTCCTGCCAAATATTTTTTTCTGGTCAATCAAGGCGACGCTTCTATTGGTTTTTCCGTGAGCTCCTAGTTATTTCTGGCGAGACTTCTGCCGATGTTCTCCGAGTGCCTCAGGTTATTTCTGAGAAATCAATCACCGCATGGGAAATTTTTTACTTAATGAGACAGCAATTTTAATCTGATATAAATTTAAATAGAGAATTTCTGTTACTAAGCGGAATTCAAACAAAATAATCATTATTTAGTCAAATAATATGCCTTAAGTCGGGTGAGAATCACTACTTATCACGCAAGACAAACTTCCTCCTGCTAGGTTTCTAGCGAAGCCCTCGTTCTACGGCGATCTGCATCCCACATGAAAGGGCGACTGCCTGTACTACCCAACATGTGGCGCTAACTGTTGTAAGAATCGAGACTACTTGCAACAGGTTTGTTGCATGTGAAAAATTAACTCTCGTGGCTTAATTATATCCTGTTGCCTCTTAGTCTTGTAGTCCTGCAGATCGTAGTCTCGTAACCTTTTAGTTATGATGTATTATAACTTCCTAGGCAAATCGCCTTGTAGCTAAGTGTTGCAGGGGCAGTTAGGCCTAAGACTCAAGCTAATGACTTTTGGAGCCAACGACATTTGGATCTGATGACATTTGGAGCCAATGGTATTTGGAACCAAAGACTTTTAGAGCGAAAGAATTTATGATACAAGGGTATTTGGAGCCAATGACATTTGGAACCAAAAACTGTTTGAACGAAAGACCTTTCAAGCGGATGACTTTTGGAGCCAAAGACTGTTGGAACCAAAGCCTTTTAGTAGCCAATTACATTTGGAGCATAAGACTGTTGGAGCCAATGCATTTTGGAACTAAATACTGTTGGAGACAAAAACCTTTGTAGCCAATGACTTTGGTAGCCAAAGATTTTTGGAGCCAAAGAATTTACAGCCAATGACTTTTGATGACAATGATTCTTGGAGTCAAAGACTGTTGGAGCCAAAGAATTTTGTATCCAACAATATTTTTATCCAAAGACTGTTTGAGCATTAGACCTTTGTAGCCGATAACGTTTGGAGACAATGACTTTTTGACCCAAAGACTGTCGAAGCCAAAAACTGTTGGAGCCAAAGTGTGTTTGATCCTGAGGCTTTTGATGTTGATGCCTTTTAGAGCCAATTAATTTTTTAAGCAAATGACTTTTGGAGTCACATGCAGTTTAAGCCAAAGACAAATTGATCCATTGCAGCCTTCCGTTAAATAACAATCACATTCTACTGAGTTGAATGTTTGTTTAAAAGTACCTCATTTTCTTTAAATGTACGTAGTCAAGCCTGTTTTATCGTATCCTACTGATGTGATTGTATCCCTGCGATGAGACCGTGTTCCTGCGTTAATATCGTATCCCTGTGATGATATCATAACCTACTAAGTTGCATTTTCATCCAAAGCTGCGTACTTTTTGTAAAATTATCTCTTGGTTTGTGGACTATTGGCCTATACACATAATTATTTATATGAAATGTTTAAATGTTCGCCGAGTATCGTTGAAAAATACCTCTTGGCTACTGAGTGAATGTTTCTGAACACCTACTGGATGCGCCTTGCTACCAACTGGAGGTGGTCTGGCCACTTACTCGACTTGCGTTCCTGGCTATTGCAGAGGCGTGATTTGGCCACCGACTTGCGCACCTGGCCACCAACTGGACGTTATAGCCTTTCAATACGAGTGGCCAACCGACTGATGTGCATGGTCACCGACTCGGCGTACCTCACCACCAACTTGACGTGTTAGCCTGACCAACCGAATAGATGTACCTTGCCACTGACTGGATGTACCTGGATACCGACAGGACGTGGCTGGTTAATAGACTTTCACGTGGAGATGCCCTTAAAACACATGTTTATGCATGCAAAGTTTTCTTTTCGCCTTTTAAGAAGTCTGTTGACACAGAGAAACGCTTTAAATTTGCTTGTTTTTTTTTTTACTTGTAAAATTTCTGTAACGAATTTTATATTCCTAATTTTGTTGTTTTTATTGAACCTTTTTTTGGTAATTTAAATTATCTATCTTTTATTGCATCAAGCAAGGATCGAACCAAAAACACATATTCATCGAGTTAATCATTATTTTAACAAGTGCTCTTTGATGGTTTTTGGAATTATTCCTAGCTAAAAAATAAAAATCATTAAGATGGTTGCCTAGACTACCGACAAGATGGCGGGTGCCCGGGCGTAAATAATAACTGCATTCTAGCTGGTTAAAATTAAACTAATATAGCGATAGCGCTCTCCAGAAGACGACAACAAGATGGCATTCATGGGAGATCAGTCTACCGGTGGCTTCCGTGGAGGAAGAATCCATCGCCATTTCTTAATCAAATGACCTCTTCGGATTCAATCCGAAGACTTCTAACTCCATGACGTAAGTGCGTTTTTAATTAAAATTTAATTTATTTATTAAAGTTCTTATTTATTTGATAGTTTTTCACGATAACATCAGGTAATAATTACCAATTTTCAAGAGGACGATTAAAACGAATCATACAACGTTTATAGAGTCCAAGATGGCGGTTGTGACACAAATATTTTTTAATAAAAATTTTATTTTAGTTGTAATTAAGAAATTTTAAACATTTTTATATATAAATTTCATGTTTACTCTCGTCGCGAATCGAAACGAGGACTGAGATGTATTTATGACTTAAAATTGAATGTAAATTTCTTTTTTTTTAAATATTTTTTGGAACCTTTTGGAACTTTTTGGCCAAAAATTAAAGAAATTAAACTTTACATCCAAGGTCACAGTCATGACCTCTGATGGAACTTATGAATAATGTTGCCCCTCTCCTAGGAATATTGCCTTTCTCCGAGGAATTTTGGTCTCTCCAGATTTTTTTTTTGTATTTAAAACGGAAATTTTCCCTAAAAACGGGTATCACCCACGAAATAGGAAAATTTTGAGTAATTTTTAGGAATTTTGAGTCCAAGATGGTCACCCATGAAGTCAGAGGTCCCTCATCGACCCCATCCCCATCCACGACCAGTACCAGTCCAAGCTCCACCATTTATATACTACTCATGGTGTTTAGGAAATTACTGAGACTAAGTAAAATGCTAAAAAAAAGTATAAAAACATATTTGCTGACTCTTAGAGACATTTGGAGGGACAGAAGCAAGACTCTGCTAAGGAATAGTTAAATAAAATGAACATCGAATATCACCATCAACTCTATAAAAGAAAAGCGTTGATTTGTCATGTCACTTGTTTCCAATTGGACAGTTCTCAAAAGTGTATCCACGTATCCTTATGCCACTGTTGTTCCGTAAACTGAAGTTTTAAACAACTTGATGCGATTGTCAGTGTTCGTAAACTAACAAAATGTGTTGCTTTGCAAATGTCGATAAATTGTTACCACTGGAAGGATCTACTATTCAGAAATTTCAAATGTAGTACATGTTGCATGGGACAGACTATAGAAATAAAAACGAGATTTAAATCAGATAAAGCTATGTACATAAAAATATTGACAAAAATTCCTATTATTACTTTTTTTCATTTTTCTGAATGAGATAAATTGAGCTAAAATATTGTAAAAAAAACTCTTATAATGGCAGTAATTCATGTGTCTTTATTTTTTTTAAGTATTTTAAATTGTGAATATTTTTGGCTGTTTTGGGAGCGTTCGTTGACCATGAATACAAATTTCTCTGACTCAAATGGTAGGTATGCTGGATGGTAACATGTTTCGTCCTAACTCAGGAATGACTCACAACAATGAGCGCTTTAGTGTACAAATGTTTATGAGCTCCATTAATCTTGTAGGTTTTATTTCTTTAATTTGGCTCTACTGTGCTTAACCATAAGTCATAAAAACATTTACAAGTGGATGTCTTCAAGACATTTAAATTGTTTAATTATGTGAAGTTGAACCAGCCCCCTAACATTTAATAGGAAAATATTGTGTCGGTTAGTAAGCTGTGCCAGAATTATTTTAGACAGAATAGATTGGCTTAGGAATGGTTAATGAGCAGGAGTGTGGACCTGTTTATGTTTGCAAGCAGGTTATAGACACATTAACAAAATTACCTATAAAAATCACTTTATTGAACAATACTTTTCAGACTACGAAAATTAACCAACGAATTTTTTAAACAAATTGATGAAAAAATAATAAGGAGCTGGTTTGAATTTAATTTAAACAAATTTTGTATAATGACTCTTTGTCACACACAACAATACCATTACATAGCATTTACCATAACACACTACAATCAACAATACTGTCAAACAGAAATACTATAAACACAAGTTTTATATTCATTACAAATATAAGATCTCCTAAAACCAGAAAATTTTTAAACATTATAATATACGCTTAGGCTCAAATTCAAACTGAAAAACAGGGCAGTCGGACAG
Source organism: Bacillus rossius redtenbacheri (assembly GCF_032445375.1). Classification (NCBI taxonomy): domain Eukaryota; kingdom Metazoa; phylum Arthropoda; class Insecta; order Phasmatodea; family Bacillidae; genus Bacillus; species Bacillus rossius. The sequence continues at coordinate 8,743,883 of NC_086336.1, read as the reverse complement.
TAGCATTTCAAATGTTATCAGATAATTTATATTATGACAAACAATATGTATCGGAAAATAATGGTTCATGACAATTAAAATATATTTACTTTCGGCCGTAAATAGCGGTTAAAGTCGTTTTAATCACAGTCAATTGGTTAAACAAGTTGTCGCTATGCGAAAAAGTTCAGAAATTAGTTTTAAATATTTAAAATCACTAAATGTTCTCAAAACCAATGGCAGTACCTAAACGTCTACTTTAAACAATGTTTTAAGGAAAAATAAATCTAGACTATAGGGATTATGAGCGAGTGGCATCAGTAGCAGAGAATATTAACCGGACGTTGTAACAATGGTTGGATTCACACAGTCTAGGAAGCTGTACTGATGATGTTGATTTACAGATAACACTTAAATAATACTTCCAGTTGCTTTCCGGCATGTAGGCCTACTTATGGCTAAATGCCTTAGTATTAAACTCGATTTGAGCTGCTGTACAAACTGCCACGTCAAAACAACTTGGTAGTTGGGATGGAAGGGATGTTAATTAAGAAAGTTACAAAACCTGCATAAATCAACTTTCAAAACATTCAAAATGTGGGCTTTGCTATGATGTCAACCACGTCCAAAGACGTCAGCAAACGCAAACCACACATAAAGAATTCATTTTAATACCAGCAAACTCAACAAATTTAAATTCAAATATTTCTGAAGTTTCATAAAAACAACATCGAAAAATAAAAATATAGATAAATCGTTTAGATCAAAGTCAAACTGTGAGCTACGATTTCATTCGCTGCGACTTATCGAAACAGCGACTGTACGGATACTCGGGAGTCCAAAATAAATGCTGAGTTCATAAACATACCGAAATAATCAAAATACTTCAGAAAGACTTACAGACATTCACTTAATAATACCTGTCGCAATAATCTTTAACGCATGTAGACAGACAACATATTTATATTTTATTTCACCTCTCTTTGGAATATTTGTGATAGCCCTCCAGTCCAAAAAAAAAGGATATTTTTTTTTTTAAGTTCGTTAACCGTGGTTGAACTGAAGCTACCGCCATGAAGAACTGGCTGTTGTCTGTTTTGATGTTTTTTTTGTCTGGAATTCGGCAGTGTCACTTGCAAACAAGCAACAGCACACAATGTTTGTTGACGAAATGACAGAACAGCTCTGAGTCCAGGACACAGACTGTACCTGCCCACCCCCACCTCCCCACCGGCCCTGTACGTCCCCAGGCCGTGGACGTGGGATGATTGCGAAGGGTAGAAAATTTTCGGGAGCAGGAAATGACGTGGAAAGGGGAGGATAGGGACTGCCAGGAAATGAAGAGTTAATGAAGAGAGCGCAAGACAAATGGAGGGAACGGAAAGAAGGGGCGAAGAGAAGGCGCGGTGGGGACGTGATGGGAAGAGGATGGGAGTGGAGTTATCTCTGGCCTGCCCTTAACCGGGGGAGGACGCGAGGGGGTGAGGGAGGCCATCAGAGGGCTCGCTGCTGGATCTATCGGGACCGGCGCGATACGGCAGCCCAGGCACGGGCGCCGGATGGCAATCCGTGCCTCACTCGCAATCCTCAGTCGGGGAACTTTCCCGCGAGACTTTCCCTCGGAAAGAGTAGGTACAGCAGGAGAGACTGCCTGGCTTTACTACTGCCTTTCAGAACCTCCAGTTTCTTCCAGTCATTTATCCTTCAGTAGCCTATCTCCACAAGGTCATTGCTGCGGCAGTAATCGAACCTGAAATACTGAAAAACTTTTAAAATAGAATAATAATTAAAGATGAAGTGACCTAGTAAAAAGCGTTCCATTAGGTTGGAGAGCAAAATTTTAAATCATTGGATTAGTGTTTTGATAAAACAATTGGAGCCTGGCGTTATAAGGATTCATTATAATATTGATATATATATATATATATATATATATATATATATAATTACAGGAAAACCTTCTTTTATAGACTAAAGATTTAAAACAGAAAGAAAAGTATTAAAAATTCACTTTGAATGGACACTAACATTTGTTAGCAACCGAAATTTTATGAAGAAATATTAGTCTGTTTTAACACATTTTCAATATATATCATAAAATTTACCATTTAATAAAATCTATAATGTGTTTTTTTATAATTATTTTTTTTTTTGCTTTTAACAGATTAATAATTTATATGAGCACAATTTTTCAAACTTGTATTAAAACGTAGTTTTAATTTTAATATGAAAATCTCTAGTTTCATTTTTAAAAAAGTTAGATCAAATATTGATATCATATGTTTAATCCACTAGCGTCACATATGCTATTCTGTAGACGATTTTAAGACCTACAGTTCTGTAGTAAATTAATTTTATGATTTAGTTATGTTTAAGTTTACGTAAGCCATGTAAGCGCCCTTAAAGCGTCTTTGTAAGATGGCTTTACTATCTTCACAATTAGTATTTGTGTATTATACACATTAACTTTCCAGAAGAAATTCTTTAAAAAATGTTGAAAACTGCATCAAAACCATTGTGTATTTTTAGAAGAAATAAACGAACAAACAGACGCGAATAGCGACTTTGTTTAATATAATTCAATATAGATAAAACAAAAATTATGCCACACAAATTTTTTATGTTGTGGATAATGTATTCGTAAAAAATTATAATTTTACTTATAGCAAATATGTTTTAGTACGCTGCTTTATTTTACCATTGTTTTGCAAATGATAAATTTGATAAAAATTACGTCCATTGTGATAAGTGTTAAATGTTTTAAAAAGAGAGGTTAATAATATGTTTCTGAGTTTATTTCAATGTTATTTACACAAGTCTGTAACATAACACAGGGACAAGTAAAACTTCATGTTGCTTCATAATTTATCTCTTTTGCTGCAAGTTTCCCTTTTTTTATTTTTCTTCGTCTCTAATTTTTTGTAAAATTTTATACAATCATTCTTTATAATTTACCTCCCACTATATTTTCTACATTATGGTCATATTTTACCAACTTAAAAATTATATTTGAATTGCCTGAACGAAAGTAAGTGAGGCGGTTGACACGCCTCATAACTTGCGTTCTGTCTAAATACCTATATACATTTTTTTTAAATTTCATATTTTCACTTCAAGTTCTAATAGTTTTGGCACTTTGTATTTTTTGTAATTTCCTTTTTTTTTTTGCTTATAAATATTAGACTGCGCTTATTTTCTTCTCCAAAATATTGTAATTTTTAACGGAAATATGTTTTGTAATTTATTTATAATTTTTATTGAATAGAGTATGGGTGCCACCAACGCAGAAACCGTGTACCGGAAGTGTACGAGAAGTGTGTGCGTGGGTGTGCCAACCTCTGCTTGGACTCATACCACAATTCCGGTGTTTTTTTATTTGGGATGCGCGAGTGGCGCGCTCCGCGCATGTGCGGCGCCCGAGTGTGGAGCTGATCGTCGGAGCATTCCTCTTAATACTAAAATTCGAACAATCGAGAATGGTATTTTGTATTTTCGAACCATATGTTTGTCAAACTTAAAGACCAGCTTCAGAAAGTTTATTTACGATAGAGCTGAGGGCAATGTCACTCATGTTGATGCACTTGAACTAAACTGGCACGTTTTGGCTGCGTCCTTGGTTGCTGTGATTTTAGCCAATTTGACGTGTTGCTGGTATTGGTCGCTGAAGCGCAGAAATAAAGCATCCGCTACACCCTAATATCTGAAGAGTGCTCGTTTGGTATATGAATTAGAGGTATACTTAATACTGAGCCCGGGCTGTCTAAAACGTTCACCTAAAACTTACAAAGAACACTACTTACAAATATTCTTAAGAAATTCGTGAATTTCAATGCACTGATTTTACTTATTTTTCAAAATTAATTCTTAAGAATTATCTTGGAGGATTAAAAAACATGTTAATTGCATTAAAAAACCACCCTTATTCCCTTCGAGTGTGTGTTTACTCTGTTTACATCGAAACATATTATTCGAAAGATGAAATCTGGGGAAATTTTTTGTATGATATGGAAAACCCTTCGTTTATCTTCGTTTAGGGGAACGTAAAATTACTGTAATTTATAACATTGTGCCAAAACTACGTCGTAATACGAATATTAGTTTTCCCGTCAATATCCCAGATGGAAAACATAGTCGTTAAAATAGTCTGATAATTTCATGACTATGTCCAATCTTTAGAATTGTTATAGGCTCCATCCAAGACTGCAGTTCTTATGAGAACCATTAGTAGAGTGGATTTTCTTTGTCTTAGAACCGTTTATTTATGTTTTCGTCTTTGTGTTTACTATTTGCGGCACCTACATAGTTCTTAGTGAACGGAAGAAAACTTTTTTTTTACATTAAAATATATTCCTTAGTTACCTGTTAGGTAGAATCTATCAGCCATGAGTCACGACTACATTTAAATTCAAACTGTGCAAACTAATGGGTAAATAATTAGGTCATATAATTTAAGCTTGATTATATTATGTTTCAAAGATTAATACTTCATCAACGCCACGGCCAATTTATACGCCCCTTCTTTTAAAAAGGCTTCAATGGCCTCACTTTCAACGATACATCTTCAAGGAGAAACTAATTCTATAAACATATTCCGTATAAGTTAGAAGATAACAAAAATGGAGAAAAATGTTGTATTTTACTACCTACAAAAATTTTTGATGAAATATTTTTGTGGCAGTAAGTAAATAGTACGCTAGTGTTTAAAGTCACGTGGTCATGCACGGTTATGCTGTACGCAGTTCATAGCCTCAAGCGAACGGTTCATGCGGTTCCTCTCCAAATACGATTTTTTTGCGCGGATGATAATCGATTCGTAACTCGGTGTGAGCTGAAAGTGGGAGCGGAGAATCGGAACGTGGGGTTGGAAGTTTGTTTTCTCCGGTCGCGAGGAATCGCTCGGGCGTAACGTGGGCTTGTGCGGAGAACGGTTTCCGTGACGGATGCTGCAGGGCGCGCGTGTGTATGGCAGTGGGGAGGGGGGGGAGGTAGGGGGGTGCTCGGGTTTCCGGTAGATTGGCGCCGCTGGCTGCCCGGGCCTCCGCGGGCAATGGCGCGGAAGTCGGCCGGCGCGCCTGGCGATGACGGCGCGCGCCTAGGCGCAATGGGCCGCGAGCAGATAAGTCTTCAGGTAATTGGCCACCGCGGTCCCCCAGGGGGGTCGCTCCTCCACAACGGCGCCAACAGCACAGCCGCTCTCATGGGTGAGGGGGGAGGGGAAGAGGTGGAGGGAAGAACGGCGAGAATGGCGGCCTGGAATAGGGAGCTCCCGACCTCGTGAAGCGCGGGATGAAGAAATACCATGCGCTCGCTGGCCATGTCTGTACCATTTGTGTCACGCACTCACAAAATTTGACAGTTATAAAAAGTAGTACCAGCGGTACCTATTCACCAACTGGTTCCGATCGTGTTTTGCTTTATAAAAAAAAAAAAAAAAACACTCGCAACCACGGGAAGTTGTTTACAGACACTTTTAAACTTGAAACAAGTCACGTGAAATAAACTTAGGAATATAACTCTCATAACACTGTCAGAATTTAAGGTGAATATACGGAAGTTTTAAACTGAGACAACACTTGGAATGTATACACAAGGTTTTTTTTTTTTTTTTCAAAGTTCGTAGATATTATTATCTACAACGTTCGTGTAAAATGATTTTTTTTATACGACCAACCATTACTGCAAGGGGCAGGAAAAAAAACAAGGATTGAAGGATAAAAAATGCATAACTCCCTTAGTAAGTTATCCACACTAAATTGTCTGTGAATCATAATTTTTATCTAAAACTTCTATATGAAACAATTTTTGATAACACAAAATAAAACTGTAAGGGATTGAATTAAAAATGGTTAGAAATAATTTTTTTAAAATATAATTTCAGGATCCATACATACACGTTATTAAATCCACTATCATTTATTGTAAGATATTAAAATATTATCAATAACTTTTGTCTGTAACAATTTTTGATACAACCAACCATTTTTGCAAAGTGTGGAACAGATACTAAAAGACAAAAAAAAATTCGCGACTACTCAGCAAGCACATCTCCAAATCTGTACAATTTGTTTCTAAATATTAAAAATTTTATCTTAAACTTTTGTCTGGAACAATTTTTGGTAATACAAACCATTCTTCCAAGGGATTAAAATAAACGGTGGTAGGAACAAAAAATAAATTCATAATTTATGTACCATGTATGCTATTAAGACTGTGCTTATTTATTATGAAGTCATAAAATATTAACCACAACTTTCGTCCTAAATAATAAGTATATTATACGAACAACCATTATTGAGAGCAGTAGATAAAACCACAAGTTGAAATTAAAAAAACTTTTGTACCATGTACACTATCGAGTACATTTTTTCAAAATATTGTTAGGAACGCGAGAGACCAGACGGCGATGACAGGTTCGGAGCTGGCTGGCGGCCTGGCACGGCCAATTGCGTCACGCACCGTGTCACGTGCCGTCCACTGACGTAAGACATGCCACGAGCGCCTTACCGGGGTACAAGGGTATTCGCTATACCTCTGCCCCACACCATCCCCACGGGCTACCCGCGCATCATTATGTTATCTATAGCTGACCGGCTGCGTGGAGCAGCGTGAATTTATGCCGCCCTTCTGGACTGTTTGGGCATCGGGTAAGCCTGGGATGACGCAACACATCACAGCTGCTCTCTTCGGTTCGATAAGGGCTCCCTGAGGTACTTAAGCAACGCGGCAGTTCCGTGGTGAGTTCAGCGACGGGTGTCGCGAATAGTTCCCCGAAACAGTTCCTCAAGAATTCATCCGCGGGAGTTCCGAGCGGATTCCGAGCGAGTCCGGCGACAGTTCCGAGGTTCCGCGAGCGAGGGAGGGGGAGTGCGACATCGACGAAGAAATTGAGAGACAACCCCCCTCCCCCCCCCCCCCCAACAAGAGAGTTGCGAGACGCGGAGTTCTACTGGATCGTGAGAGTGCAGCGACTGAGTGAGACATCCTTAGGATTATCTGCTGCAGAGACTATCGCATTAATGTGTGTTTTGGCTAAAAGCAGTACAAGCTCTTGTTTCGTATTAATGATTATTGCTTGTAGTCTTCAGTGAATCCGAGAAGCATAACTAGAGAAGTACATACTTTTAATTTTCCTTTGACATAAACGGAAGCTTGCAAACATCCTCGAGGTCCCAGCAAGGCATCTCGGCATGAGCGAAAGGTTGTTTTACATCGCGGATGTAAGTCCATACAACTCGTTTGGTCTTACTGGACACCATTAGTTACATATGAAAATTGATTTGTTGGGTGAAATATATCATTTCAGGAGATTTTAATAGTGGTTGTGTGACCTTCATCTGCCTTTGGCAGTGTGCCTCTTAAACATAAAAACGACTGCAAAGGTAAGGAACAGATAACATTGTGCTGTACAGTGATGCATACATACGTTAACAGTGTGTACAGTCCGAGCAGGAAAGGCTGGTATTCGTGAAGTTCCATTTTTCTATTTCTGTCATCTAAATGTACCTGGTCTTCTATGTTTAGGAATTAATCTTCCATATTTATTTATAACCTGACCTATACTGAGATATTACATTACTTTGTCAGGTAATAAAGCACCAACAACTTGTAGCGAACTGGTTTTCTGAAAGACAATGCGATTTCTTTTATGAATTTCTGGCATCAAAAACTTTATGTTCATAGCTTCAAGTTCAATTGTCATGTTATTGCTTCGTTTAGGATATTCACCAAGCGTCCTCGTTGGTCAACGATTCTGACGACGACTTCGTGTGCGCACTTCAGGGCGAATGGAAGGTAAATGATACTTTGCTGCGCTTCAACCAGTTTATATACTGGCGGGGCAATTGGTAAAAACGCGTGTAGCATGTTGTTTAGTCTTCCATTGAGATACGTTCCACTTGCCATTCATGGGCAATATTTTTACTGTTTGATTAAATTCATATGATTTTCCTGCAGCATAATTTTCTGTTCGAAACCTAGCATCTTAACTATAGTGTCTGGTTTCGTAATGTTGATATTTTTACTTCACATTAAAATGCTTTTTTGCATGCTGGGATTTCCACTTAGTCTAAATCTAGTGGTATTTTTTCCTTGATATAACTTGCATTGTCATCAAATTTACTAGAGCTAACAGGTCACTTTATTTCTTGAGTGGTCCCTTACTTTTTCAGGTAGTTGAGCTTGCATTTATCTTAATATTCGGTATGGCATTATATGTTTTAAAATATCCTAGTACAATACACCACTCTCCTTCCAGTTCTAGAGGTGGAAAATGAACTGCCCGCAGTTCCGAACTATGACCTGTAAGGTAAGTTTTATATACATGACTGATCATTTCTCAATATTGCACAAGTCTTTTATTTATTTCGAACGAGAAATCTCAAACACAAGTGCTCGCAGTTTGTTTGGTTGAGCGACTGTTATGTTTTGCAATTGTAGTGCAGCCTAGTCCTGCCAAGGTATCAGTATAGTTATAGAGGCGGTCTCAAATTACCGAAATTTTCGTACTGAGCCTTTTTCCCATACTTGATGAATGCCACCCAGGGCGTGCCACGACCTGCCAAGCCACCGGCAGACTGACTTACCATTACTTAATGCTAGGTATATATATTGTCAGCTAGTATGAATCCGTGTCCGTCATCTTGAAAATCTGTATTTAATTTCAGATTTTAGTGGAAAAAAAATTAAAATTAAAAAAAAATAATCAAAATTTAATAACATATTATTTAAAACAATCACTTATGTCCTCGGTTCAAACCCAGCGAGGACATAAATAAAAATAAAATAAGCAGATCCTAACTCCACGGAAGCCGCAGGCTAATGCCAGGGTATATATTTGTCACCAGCTAGTATGAGGTCATGTCCACCATCATGTTAGTTTAATTTTTACCTGCTAGAGTGCAGTAGTCATTTATTACTGTGGCGCCGCCATTTTGAAATGTAGATGCCACCTTGGAAATTGGTAATTATTTAGCTTTAATTTCGGGAAAAACTCCACAATATATTAAATAAATTTTCAATTAATATACTGATAGATTAGATCGTCTCATGTCTATGGTTAAATCCCTGGGTGACGCAAAAAAAATTTTTTTTTTAAATAATCATATCAATAAATAATGTTGAAAATCCTAAAAGTCGCATAGGCTCCTAGTCTACCAGCCTTCACTAAGTCGTTATGTACGCCATCTTGAAAATTCGTAATAATAAACCTATAAATTCGGGAAAAATTCAACAAAAAGCACTCATTAATTTACTGATTGAATTAATGGATTCCTGTCCTGGCTTCGATTCTTAACCGATGCAAAAAAATTAATTTGATGTAAAAGTAGTGTACAAATGTATGTCCGGAGACAGAGTTCAGGATGTGGAGCCTGGAGCCGACCGCCATCTTGGATTTGTGACATCACGGCCGCCATATTGGAATACAAGGTCAAGGTCAAAGGTCAAATTCAAAGGTCATGGACAATGTTTACAGTTCAAGGTCAAAGTTAAATGCCAACAGTCGTGGTAAAAGGTATGGTGAACAGAAAATTACAATAACATGGTGTTAGCACACTCTAGCAGACAAAAAAAGATGGTGGCCTCCAGCGGATGAAGACAAGATGGCAACCATGCCGTCATACCAGCTGAAAATATATATACCTTGGTATTTTTGGTGGGAGGTCAGTCTGCAGGTGGCTTCTGTGGAGGAAGAATCTGTATTTTTTATTTTTTGCTCTTACCGGGTTCAAACCGAGGACGGGAATCGATATAAGCAATCAGTATATTAATAAGTTAATTTATGGTGGATTTTGAACTGTTTTCATTAAAATCGGATAATAAATAAAGATTTTCAAGATGGCGTCAGTAACGATAATTGATACAGTGGTGACATTATTCAAAATGTCGGGTGTGATGTAAAACGTTTTTATTACTTTTTACTATGATTTTTTTAAATATATTAATAAATTACTGGTTTACTCTCGTCGGGAACCGAACCGAGGACCGAAATCGTTTAAGTAACTATACACTTGAAGTAGGCAATTTAAAATATTTTTTTGGGAATATTTTCTGAATTTCTAGCTTTAAAATTACGGATTTTCAAGATGGAGGCCGTAACGAAACATGCAACATTTATAGAATACAATTTGGTGGACGTAACGAAAAGTGTACCGATGACACTTACTCATCCAGGATGGCGGGCATAACGAAACATACATTTATATAATAATATTTTATTAAATTTAAATTAATTAATTTTCTATAAATTTTAAATTTTTTTTAATCGGATAATAATTACTCATTTTCAAGATGGTGGACATGACGTCATACTAGCTGACGATATATGTACTTTGGCATAAGTGGTGTGAGGTCTGTCAGCCGGTGGCTTCCGTGGAGGAAGGACCTGACATGTTTTTATTTTTGGCCTCTCCGGGTTTGAACCGAGGACTCCGAGTTCCATGGTGTAAGTGTACATTTCATTTTTTTTAATAATATTTTTTTAAATTTTTATTATTAAATTTGATAAAATATTTTTTTATAAAATTCAGAATTGTTTTATTAAAATCGGATAATAAATAAATATTTTCGAAATGGCGGCCGTAACGGAAATCTCAACGGTGTGATTTCCCCCCCCCCCCAAAAAAACTGGAATTTTTGGCTAATTATAGAGATTTTTAGCGAATTTAAGGGGATTAGGGGCAAATTTGGCAAAAATTGGCATAGTTTTAAGGTCAAAGATCAAGGTCAAGGTCATCCAAGATAGCCGCCGTGACGTCATAAATCCAAGATAGCAGTCGACTCCCGGCTCCACACCCTGTACCCTATTCCCGGGCATACATTTGTACACTACTTGTAAAAAATACTTATTTAATAAATCATGTCAAAAATCCTAAAATCAGCTTAAATTTCTTTACTGCCGGCTTCCCATGAGCCGATTAGGCTGCCATCTCGGGAGTTTGTATTTATTAACATAGAAATTTCGGCAAAATTCCAAAATTCATCAAAAATCCACTTAATAAAATTATGATTAGTGCGATAGATTTCCGTCATTGGTTTGATTATCGGCCAGTGATAAGGATAACTAAAGCTTAAAATAAATTTTATATTCTGTTTCCCATTACCTTTCGTGGAGTTTATCAATCATTTACTCTACGAAAATCATCACTAGAAAAAATACCTGTTCAACGAATTAAATACGTTGCCCTATGTCTAACATGGAAGTCTAATTATTCGATACTTATAATACATACCGACAATTTCATGTAAAATGCTATACGTATAGGCCAAGTTTCTACGGACCACGAGACTAGGTCGTTAACAGAGTCAGTCATATAGACCAGACATTTCCAAACCTCATGACCATCTTCGTCGATAGCTGATATAACATATTTCAGCCAGTAAAGACAAAGTCTTCGAACTGTCAGATCTAAAGTATCGATAAAATCAATTACAAGCATTTAGACCAACGGATCATGTTTTTACGCTTACAAGAGGACCAAAAATCCTTGAAAAATGTTTTATCAAGACAAAGAGGTTATGGACTAGTAAATATTCAGAGATACTACAGATTTGGCATTGCGCATTTAACGAAACAACACAGACTCAAATCAAGAAAAGAACACACTCTGGATACAGTACATACAGTACACACAGGACACAGAATGAACACACAATACACACAGGAAACGGAATGAACACAGTACACACTGCAGACACGGAATGAACACACATTACACACACACACACACACAAAGGACATGCAATGGGCATGTAATGCAGATATTGAACACGCATTAACATGAACTCGGGCCTAGAAATCATAATTCGTGAAATAACAACAATCACTTTTTAAATTTTCAATATAATATATTATTTTTAATTATACAAATTCGTGTAAAACAAGTAATTATAGTATGTCGCCAGCTTCCCTCAGTTATTTGAGTATTAGGACTACTTCTTTGATGTGCGAATAGTTTACTGCACATAGCGAAGTATGTACCTAGTCTTAACCTGTCATACAATATTTTAGGATTTTCCCATGAGGAGTAATTAATATATTCTGCTGCTATCTTCCATGCATGTTTATTATAAATTATTTTAATATCACTTTTGTCCCAGCGATCATCGTAAGCTTTATCAGAATAATTAATTTTTTTACAACGTTTCCATCGTTTTAGTCTCAGGGCTTCATCACAGTTTTCGAGCTTGCATGCTTTAGATGCTTCAGCACAGTCTTCGATCGCGTCACCAGCTGCAGAGTCACTGTCGACATTTCCATAGAAGTCAGCATCTTCACCTGAATTACTGTAAGAACTCGAAATCGTTGACGTAACAGCTTCTTTATCGTCTAAAATCTTCCTTTTTAAGTGTCCATCATTATTCCAATGTATGGTGGATCTACTAAATATGGGCTCCATTGTATGTATTCTTACTTTCAACAGGAAGGAGGGGGGGGGGGGGAGTTTTAAGCGTGGGGTTATCCGAAAAATTAATCTCTGAATATGGTTTTTGCATGTTGTATATTGCCCAAATTTTGGCCTAGATGCATGTAATAAGCAGAATACTATAATATACACTAAAAGTTTTCAAATTAAACATAGTTTTTATGTTTACGTTTAGCAACCCCGTTTTACAAGTCACGCTTTTGCAAGCGAGGGGCTGCTTAGCTACTCAGTGAAGGAGGTCTAGGGCACCCCTCCCCGTAGGTCGACGCCCAAAAAGGCCTTGATTTGTTGGCACTTATCGGTTTAAAGACTGGAAATACAGTGAGTTAATACAAAAAAAACAATGATAATGCAGCTTAAAATCACAATTATTAAAATATGGGGGAAAATAAACAAAATTTGGCTGTCTGTAAAGTCGGTTACGGACGATAGTTTAACGTGACGTCATAACAAAACATTGATGAAATGATTGAATACTTTTATGAATAAAATTTAATCATTTTTATTGAATTATCACTATTTCGTATGGATACAAAGAAGTAGTAAAATGAAATCTACAATTTAATTGATAAATTTACTTTTATTTGCACTCATTAATTCAAATATGTTTATTACTTTAACGAAGAGATTATTTTAACTACAACTTTTATACATGTTTGCTATTTAACTTCTTCAAAATGTGTTCTTCTGTTAAGGATAGGACGATGATAGGAAAAGTAGGAAACGAATGGGAGTGTTTCAAGTTTAATGTGCCTTGAAAAAGTCAAATCGATGGTTGTTCCAATCGAGTGGAAGAGAGATAGATGCGGCGCAAGCGTGCAATGAGCGTAACGGGACACAACGTAACGGGACAATGTGTGTAACGGGACACTTTTTCGTGCGTGCAGCCGGGGTTCATCGATTTATTAGACGTTGACACGTCAAAAATATTTCATCCGTGGACGTGTGTGGTAGCGTACTTTCCCAAAACTGGATTCATCCCTCAACGTTAAGAGTCTTCACGTGACGTTACACCTAGTCAATTTTAACTTCACGCATTCCATTTCATTATTTGTTATTCATAAAGGAAACAGAATTTGGAAAATTAAACGTTAGAATACAGTTATGTCCCGAAATCTGTTAAGATTTTTTAAGATGCCGTCTTTTGAGTGGTATTTATCCACATAATATAAGCGATTTGCGCTTGAGTAATTATTAATTTAATAAAATTTCTATTAATTAATTTAACAGTTTCTTTTGTAACTTTTTTCTAAATAAATGCGTGTTGTCATTGCTGCTCTAAAAAATGGCCTGTTTTAGCAGCAACGTGTTTAGGCGGGCATCGGATGAAGTTGGAAGGGAAAAAAATCCTGAATAACGAAATCCAATATTTACTCCATTGGAATTCCTATCCTTTATCCTCCGAGCGGACGCAGGGATAGCGGACGAAAGAGAAAACAGCTAGGGAAGAAGAGAGAATGCTTCCCCCCACCATTCGAAATTTAATTTCCATAGCAGCGCGCGCGGGGCAGTAAATCTCGCGGGCCAATCCAATTTCCGCTCCGGGTTTTCGTCTCTCCGCTCGGCGTCGGTGGACCAGTTTTTAAATAAAACCATTTGTCACGGGAGGCGCGCCACTGCCGCGCGCAGTCGCTGAAAACGAAGCATTTCGCGCTCCTGCAATTACATTACAAACTTTTCAAGCCACCGCCCTTTTTATTTTTATTTTTATGGAAAAACGCCGCTGTTTCGCGGTTCTCAAATGGGTCCTATGGGACGTTCCACATTCTCACAGCCTGATATATGTGTTTACGCAAACATGAGAGTGATAATTTTTTTTTCCTTCCTATAGCTATTTACATATTTCTTGAATTTTCATAAGTCTGTTTTTCTTCAGAAACGTTATGCGAGCCAATAAAGTAAATTCTAAACCATTAATAAGATGGATATTTTTTAACGATTTGTTGTCAATGTTTTAAACTCACAAAAATTACTTACGTTCAAAACTCAAAATATTTGCAACTTCGAAACAAATATCTTCGTGGGAATCAGAATACTTCCAATACACAATTTGAAAAGAAAAAAAAATTCTTGAAAACCATAAAACTTTTACTCTCCATATTGTTTTTATGTAATGCTCTCAAATTAATCGTTTGTTGACTAACTGACCTGGATTGTTAGTTTGTACTGAAGATCAACATTAAATAATTTTTTTTTTCCCGGATTTGAGCATAGGTAAATATTATCACTGTCAGTTTTTGAGCTACAGATAAGTAGGTATAAGAATAATTTCATAGGTGTAATTATCTTTTAAAATATGTATTTTGCTTATTAACATATGGAATGAAAAATTACTACAGTTGATAAATTCTAGTTGAAGTTATTGTACATTTTAATATCTCAAATTTTGTGTACGATTTTTGAAAAGGGCGTGATTATAATATTTTGGTGAAGTATACATTTTTCACTAACCTTACTGTTGATGGTGGACAGTCAATTTTTTATTATTTTTTATTATATTTTTTCAAGCACGTGACATAAAGAAACACTTCAGATGCTGTTACTAGGAATTAGTAAGAAATTATATTTACGATTATTTATTTTATTTTGTTTCCAGTCCCAAAGGCGAAACAAATTTCTCTTGAGGACATATTTATGGGAAGAGCCCCTGGGACTTAAAAAAAGTATATATACAAAATTTCAGGGTTTATTATAGCAACTGGGTTGGCAGTGGCACAAAGTCATTAATATGTCTGCCGCTAGGAATGTTTTTTTTTTTTTTTTTTTTTTTTTTTAGCCTCCCGACACAGCCGAATAGTTAACTGCGTTGAAATTTGTCGCGGCAGCCGCACGAGAAATACTGATGGCCAAACACGCTAGCTCCTGTTCGTTTGGTTTCTTCCTTCGACCACCACCTCTTCCTACTTTTAAAAACGCTGGCCATCTTTTCCAACCAACAAAGAGCTATCTTTAAAAAAAACACACACCCCGTTAAGGTAAGGGGTGCGTCCAGCCTAGAGGTTTTTTTTTGAGAATTATTATTCAAGTGCGTGGCGACATGTATACGATCCTTGACGCCGTGTGTCGGGGATGCGAGAGCTGGGTGGAGTCGATTGTGTTCTGGGCGACTAGACGGCGGCGCTGGGGGTGTCTCGCGAGGTAAAAAAAGAAGAATAGGGGTTGGTTTGTTGGCAGTGGGTGCGAGGAGGGGAGAGGACGACGATTCATAAGTCTGTGGGCACGTGAAGGCGACACGACCTGCTGTGACCTTCACCCACCGCTCTCCAAATAAGGTGAGAAGTCTTTCGATACTCACCAGTGATGTGTAACATCTAACCTCGGTATCGTGCAAATACACGTATACGAAACTCGTTCACGAAATGTAACGTAAAATTCTTTAAAATAATGTCGAGCGTGTTGAATGTTCGCAAATTTTGTTTTAAAATATACTTCTGGACCCGAATCGCACATAGTTTCCACACCGACCGCTAGAATTCGCTCCCGGAGTAGCTACGTCGACTATCGAATAATTACATTTGCAGAATGACATTTTAAACTATATAATGAAACGGCTCCAATAAAAGCAAAAAAAAAAAAAACTTGGAAAATGCTATTTCTGGGCTTTGGAACCGATTTCCCAAAAGGAATTTTGTTAAAATATTGCCTATCAGACAGTTAATATTTTAAAGATTCCCTTTGTCTTTGTAAACTTTAGTTCGCGTCATCCGCCACAGATGGCAGCACTGTTGTTTTTTTCTCATGTCGTTACACATCCCAACAAATGCTAAGATGTTACACATCGAAAAGGCGCCATTCAGACGATAAAGATACTTTGGCGCGAATGTGAGACACTTGAAGAGGAATGACGTAGAAGAAAGAATTTGATGCCTCACCTCCGTAGGTGAGCGTTATCCATAGTATGAACCCTAGTATATTTTGCTTATTTCACAACAGGCTAGACTCATTCTGACTATATTTAATCAAATATTTAGAGTGCTTATCCTTCGATAGTGATGTCACTAATTTGACGAGTTTTTGTGTAACTACTTATTCTATGTGTTTATAACTGGTTCAGGAAGTCAAGAGCGTGACAATAACACTGCAGTCCAAGCATTGACGTCAAGAAGATGTGCATATTTTTAATGTATACTTTGTTTTCCAATGAATTCGTTAAATAATCTAGGCTATATCTAGAGACCGGAAAAATTCGAGGATTCATTTCGCAATAGGCTGAAATCACAAACATGTTTACCTTCATTCTCTTGAGCCAATGAAGAACCCTCAACAAAAGTAGTAGCAAATCACTGTCATCATCGTTGAAAGTCTCACAAGTCAGCAGCCAATGAGCAGGTGGTATTTGTCCTTAGTGTGTAGAGGATTGTGAAGTCTACACTAGAGGTCATTGAAATCGCGAATAGTTTTACCTATCAATAGACTAATGGGTAGCTATACAGAGCTCACAAATATTGAACTCTAAACTATTAAGCTTTCTTAAAAATATTATTCAAATTAAAAGTGTTCTTTTAGCTATCATTGTGGCTTTTAATGCTTCGCTATAAACGTCTGAAATCACTATCATGGAAACCACATACTTATTTATAATCTTACCAAACCGGTTCTTTATGATGAGAATGTAATTATGAAATTACTGACGCATGAAATTTTCTTTGAACCATTTTCCTCCGAAAATGTGTTATTGATTTACATTTGAATGCGTGAGGCTTAAATGAATATGCATATTCCAAAGAATTTCGTATTGAGTCCCATTTACTTCGTGTTAGTTAAAACTGTATTTATTTTAAATAATGGCCTATAATAACATTGAGTAAAATTACACTGTCGATAAATCATTGTAAATCTGTTAATCTTTCTCAACTAATTTGCAATTTTTAATTCAAAAAATGATTTTAGTTGGAAAATCAAAATTGTAAATTAAATTTCATGCAAATTTACATTATTAACGACTAAGCTACAAAACAGAACAAATTTTATAATTGTAGTACTAAATTTTACTTAAAATACGTTAATGTCATAAAGAGGTAAATCGCTGTAGTGACGCGTTACATAACTTTATTGCAATAAAATTTAGTAGAAATGTTTAGATTTTTACGTGTTTAATTTAGAATATTATTTACAACATGCACGTTTAATTGAATGAAAATAATATTTTCTTGAAAATCTTATTACTGCGTTATAGTGAAAGCGTACCACGACCTGAAGAAAACCAAAGTCCAGGCAAATGTAAGAATTAGTTCTTGTTCGATTCGCTCTGAAACGATGCAAAAAAAAAAACCAAACTTAACTCAATGAAAATTTAAAAATAAGTTTTCTATTTGGTATAATTGTGTCAATTAGCGTTATTAGTTATTTCGAAAGAGATGGGAATGCATAGCATTATACACTTGAACTGCATTTTCATTGGACCATGGGCAGTTTTGTCTCGACCCGAAGGACAGGAAACAAGCAACAACAATACAAAATTCAAAACACCCAGTCACGGACAATCCGGCCGGAGGATAAAATGTCGCAGCAGCCAATTGACATTTGACATCGACTTATTTGTGTACAGGTGTGAGGAGTTGATCCTCAAACACAGAAAAAAAATTCTGTTCTTTTACTAAAAATACCTTTGGAAACGAGTTTACAAAAATAGTTTTTTAATACTACAAGCAATGGTATTGTAAATTTGTACAACACATGGCTATGTTTTTTTTACATATATTAAATAAGTTTTTCGAGATTATACTGAGTATTCCCTACGAAAATGGGCGCATTATCTTAAATTTCAAGTGATTTTCGTACTAGGACAACACAAAGCATGAATGACCGGGTAAGAATCTGAACGCAGTATTACTGCGAACACTATTTTGTAATGATAAGTTGTGTTCATATAAATGTAAAAATGTACAAATATCGGTAATGTTACATGAATATTTCTGTTCCAGTTCCAAAAACAAAATTACAGTAAACAAGAAAATAACGCGAATTTCCTCAGGTCTTTGTTGATAAAGATTAAATGACAAAATGTTTAGAACAAGATAATGTGTTCATTTCGTAATGAATTCGGTGAAAGATAATATAAATTGAAACATTTTTCTTGCAAGAACACACTACAAAATGTTTTTATTGACGTGACAACGTCTAATAAATCGATGAACGCTGGCTGCACGCACGAAAAAGTGTCACGTTACGCACATTTTCCCGTTGCGCTGTGTCCCGTTACGCTCATTGTACGCTTGCGCCGCATCTATCCCTCTTCCACTCGATTAGAACAACCATCGATTTGACTTTTTTGAGGCACATTAAACTTGAAACACTCCCATTCGTTTCCTACTTTTCCTATCATCGTCCTATCCTTAACAGAATAACACAGATTGGAAGAAGTTAAATATTAAACATGTATACATAAAAGTTATGGTTAAAATAATCTCTTCGTTAAAGTAATAAACATATTTGAATTAATGAGTGAAAATAAAAGTAAATTTATCAATTAAAGTGTAGATTTCATTTCACTCCTTCTTGGTATCCATACAAAATAGTGACAATTAAAAAAAATGAATCAATTTTATTCATAAAAGTATGTAATCATTTAGTCAATGTTTTGTTATGACGTTGTCACGTTAAACTATCGTCCGTAAACCGACTTTACAGAAAACCAATTTTTTTTGTAATATTGATAGACACAGCTGATCACTTTTGAATTGTGGCCTTTTGGTATCGGAGATATGAATAGGACAAGAAATTAATTGATCTGTTACACATATCACAGTCATTGACGAAGTAGAAACTACAGATGTTTCACTACTCATATAAAGTAGGATTAAAGTAAAAACGGATGAGCCAATTTTTGCGACGATTTAAGGGTGTATTTTGATAAGAATCCGGGGGTTTCTGTGAAAAATGAATCCAATCTTCCTTGTACAACACTAGAAAAACGTATAATTGATGTAAAAACATGGGCACCCACAAATAATTAAAATAACGAAAATATTATGTTAAATTAGAAATAAAGCCGTATCGAAGTTATGCTAACGTAAAATATGTAATTTCCGGTTAGCTTGTGTCTCATGGAGTTGCCCTGAACGTAACCGGTACAACTGTTATTATCAGCACATTTTTCAGTAGTGTGTGCATTAATTACATTAAAACTGTTGTGCTAGCATCAGTTAATATCTAAAGATACTTATGTTGAAATTCTCTCTATCAAGAATGTTAGCCGTTTGAACATTAAAATGGACTTTAGAAGCTTGTTCCTCTCGGCAATGTCTTGCAAACCACAGCAGCCACTGGCAGATTCGATGCTTGTCAGCAAGCCAAGGCCACGAAGTGGAATACTGCTATGATTCCTTAGTACAGCTTCCAAACTGGTCGTTGAAATAAATGTTATAATTGTGCATTTTTTACATAATTACTCTACCAAATCGGCTGTTACGAAGTTTCGCGATGCACAATATCCAGGAAATAAATGTTCGGAATTGCAATACATCTGTCAATGGATAGAATGTTCGTTCTTCGAAAGAAATCAAGTCCAAAATCACCATGGTTTTTGCCAAAAAGATAAAATTTCAAACTCTTCTTTAAAATTTTTAAAATTAATTGGTTTGGGTTTAACTTAGTAACTAAGAACTATTCTTGATTACTTCCTGTAGCCTATTTTCGTATCGATATCGATTAAATAAACAAATCTATACTGGCTATAAAACACATGTAGTGACCATGAACGATCGAAGAATAATTAATTTTTTTAATAAAAATAACTCGCTAGGACCCTCCAACGAAAAGTTCTGCCAAATCAGAAGTTTATTGAAGGATAATTTTGACAAAAGAAACCAAAGAATAAATAACAAATATAAAACTATAAAAATACATTAATTAAATTTGTGCTTAGAGAACGTTCATTTAACTAGAATAGCAAAATTTGTAATGAAACATTATAATTTTATTAAAAACTAGCTGAAGTAACATGGCGTTTCCCGAGCTAAACCACATTCGGGACATGATTTCCACAGTAAAAAAAAAAACAAACAAATTGTGTAGAGATATTAACTTAGAGACAAATAGATCCTGAACTGCAAGCAACTTCTGCAATGGTCGTTGCCATAAAGACGCAAAAGGTATAAACAATGCAAAAGCCCGCTACCAATTATACTTAGCATGAAGAGTTAATTACAGAATTACGCTCCAGATATATTCCACAGAAATCACGCTTTTTTTGGGAGATAAAATGTATTCTATGTCACTCTCCGAACCATAAACTATCTCTTTGTAAAAAAATCATGTCGATCCGTTTCTCCGTTGCTGCGTGAAAGAAGGAAACCAACAAACCAACAAACACACTTTCGCACTTATAATTTTAAAAGTATTATCGTTAACTACTGTCACATCTGTGGGTAATTACTCCACAACATACCTAACTACATGCAATTTTTTAAATTTATTACTTTATAAGCAATACTCTGAACCCAAAAAGCCACAAGATACGAAGGAACCGGAAGAGTAAAATAGTCGAAACATCTGGTGGAGGAGTGCTTTTACGCAACTTCAGGTTTCTTTAAACATATCACATGTGATGTACTCAAAAATTAAACGACTCGAACAGCAGACATTTTATCCGCCTCTTCACCACTAATGCGCAGATCTCGGCCCCAGTAACTGGTCCTTGAAGGGCACAGCTAGGAAATATACAGTTCATTGCCATGGTTGATTCTGCATGTTTGTCAACAGGAGTTTAAAGCCAAGAGAGTTGAATATTTTAACCAGAGGGAGATGGTACTCCATGAAAATCACATAGACTAATTGGGTACCTAACCCAGCATTTCATAGAGTTGATTCCATTAGGCCACTGAGTTTGCTCGAGGTCTGTTCGCAACTGTACTGGCTCGTACTGGGACCAGCTTCAAGAGGCTTATAGCCCTTGGAGTCGATGACAGGAGCCCGAGGAGCAGACAACGCGAACAAAGTGGCCGAGAGATGTTCCCCTAGAGCGCCACGTGCGACACACGGGGACCGCTGCGCATCAGCACCAGAGTGTACCCCGAAGAGACGCCAAGGCGGTGTCCAGTTTCGCAGCCGACCTGCGCGTACCTCCGGGGTCAGAGGCATGCGAGCACACGTGGGACTTTATCAAGGGGACTGGCAAGCCTTCTCGGCATGGGGCACTCCATACGGGGACTTGGGCCTTTCTCTCTCTTCTCGCAGCCTTTTTATCCTCGTCGTACCCCAGCAGATAACAAGTAGGAACAGCTCCGGACCACGCAGGAGGAGGGGGGGGGGAGAGATTTATTTAGACCGTCCTCTCGCCCGCGAGGAATTATGGGAAGTGTCCTGCGGGCGGCTGGTTTATAACGCGAGTTCCTCCCGAGGTGTAAAAGTACACAAAGAACTTGAGCCTCTCGGAGAATTACGAGAAGGCAATGGCTGCCGCCGCACAGGAGAGAGAGACGGAGAGAGACAGAGAGAAAAAGTCCTAACCTCTTACTCCGACAGACTTTTTTTTATTATTTTATTTTAGTTCCCAACCCCCCTCCATCCCTGGTTCCGTAGGAGGTTGAGTTAATGGGTCGAGGGCTGAGTTCATGGACGCTCAGACAACTATTGTTTTCTTTTTTCTTTTTTGGGGGGTTCGTTGCGTGCGGAGGGAGAGGGTACAAATCTCCCGGTGGAGTTATTTTCGGGGAGGGAGGAATCGAGACGGATGTGCGTGTGGGCGTCGGTTCGGGAGAGGCTGATGAGGAGGGGGGAGGGAGGATGTTGCGTCGACGGGAGAAGCGCCGCCACCATTTCGCCCCGGTGCTTAGGTAAACAACCCGCCCGCCTCCGGCGCACCTCGGCGGGTGTCGGCGCTGAAAGACGCTCAGGTGTCGGGTGCTCGCTGTGTTTGCGGGGTTGGGGGGGGGGGGGAGGGGCGAGGTCAAGCAGGCCCTGAGCCTGGCGCGTCAGCGAGCCTGCAAATAAACCTCTTCTCGAGGGGAATCGAGAAGTGCTGGAGCTCAGTTTCTCTCTCGGTCCAGTGGTCGCGTCTCGCCTGCCTGTTTGGCCGGCGTGAAACACGCCCAATCCCGGAAATACATGTTGTACTCAACTGCCAGATAATTGTTGTTTATTAAACAGTTATGTGAATAATAGTTCAAAATAACAGTGAGAATTTCACAGCAAATTGTTTTGAAATAAATGTATAATTCTGTACTTTGAAGACTTAACACACTGTAAAGAACAACAATATTTTTCATTAGAGCTGTTTAAAGAATTTTTAATAGTACCTCTTTTTTGCTCAACTATTTTCTACCCCAAATACGTAATTATTTTTATATATCATAGTTATTATTGCTGTACGCCACAAGAAAGTAGGTCAAACTGTGGTCAAGTTTATGGTTAAAAGTGCATTTTGCTCAAGAGTGGACATATTGTCTTATGCTTCCGAGATACAGAACTAAAAATTCCGTGTTTATAATAAGCATTCAAATACTCTATAAATCTTCTAAATTTTAAATAAGCGTGGTGATTAATAAACACAACTTTACCTGATCACTGAAAAAAATACCAAAACAAATCGTGTGATTACAAAAAATCTCCATTATTATCCTTTGCCGTATTGAATTATAATTGAAGCAACCAGGTACTTCTGCAACCTTACATGAGCTCCGTAAAACTAAACCTATTGCACGCTTGAAGTGATGCGCAAATGGCATCACAAGCCAGGGCACTTGAAAGAAGGCGGTACTGTAGACTTCACCTGCAAAATAATGGGAAAAAACTTGACAAATCATGGATTCTGCATAACTCTTTATAACCATGTTTCTTATTGAAAGAAATTCTTCCATATCTATGTATCTACAATTAATGTGTCACATTTTTACTTGCATTGCCCTAACTAACATAAAGTTCTTGATCCTTTTTCTTCATAAATTCTTGAATAATTTTTTGTTAGCATATATATAAGTAAATGAATATAGTTCATATGAGGTCAGGGGCTGGGGGCTGGGGATCGGGGATCCGCGGCAGCTACCTTAAGGCTTCGCTTCATCAGCCATGTTGGATTACGTCACTTCCGCCGGCCATGCACGCACGAAAAAGTGTCCCGATACGTTCACCAGCCATGTACGCTCGAAAAAATGTCCCGTTACAGTAGTAGGAAATAGGGGGTTCAAGGCCAGGCGGAGGATCGAGGATCCGGCGGCCGACCTTGACCTTTGACCTTGACCTTGAACATTGACCTTGAACATTGACCTTGACCTTGACCCTTGACCTTGATCCTTGTCCTTTAATTATGACCTTGATCTTTGACCATGACCTTGACCTTTGACCTTGACCTTGAACTTTGACCTTTAACATTGACCTTGAACCTAACCTTGACCCTTGACCTTTAACTATGACCTTGACATTTAACCTTGACCTTGAACTTTGACCTTTGACCTTTAAGTTTTGACCTTTGACCTTGAACATTGACCTTGACCTTTAACTATGACCTTGACCTTAGACCTTGACCTTGAAATTTGACCCTGACATTGAAATTCGACCCTGACCTTTAGCCTTGCGACCCTCGATGTTGCCAACCTCTTGGATGACGTCATCTAATCCGTATGCTAATCCATGCTAATCCATGCTAATATATGCTAATCCATGCCAATCTATGCCAATCTATGCTAATCCGTATGCTAATCTATGCCAATTCGTATGCCAATCTATGCCATTTTGTTTTCGTCTGCTGGAAGCCACCAACTTGGATGATTCCACGACCACCATATTGTTTTTTTTTTCTTTTCTGCTGGAGGCCACCATCTTGGATTACGTCACTTCCGGTCGCCATCTTGGATTACATCACTTCCGGCCGCCATCTTGGATTTGACTTTAACCTTTGACCCCGACGACCATTTTGTTTTCTAGAACATTCCACTTGATTATGACGTCATGTCAGCCATCTTGAAAAACCTTATTTATTATCCGATTTTAATTTTAAAAAATAAAAATTAGTAATTTAATTTTAATTAAATGTTACAATTATCTAGCACCACACTCCTATACATTGCGTTTACATCATCGAGCGCCCCACTCTTCTACATTACGATTACATCATCGAACACCCCACTCAACCCTGTCGCAATTTTTCGTAACACCACCAGCTTTAAAATAAATTTATTATAAAAACAATAATCTAAACCATTATCGTCTGATGGAGGCAGCTATCCTGGATTCCGCCATATTGATTTCATCCGATGATGTCATCACCATCCTAAAGCACCTTAGTGTATGTAAGGACGACTTTCTATCCAGTACCAATGTTGTTATGATCCTTATAGACCATAAAATCCTCAGTCATTTTGTTGTTGTGACAACCATTTATTCTTAAAGGCATAATCATTTACAGGTTTTAACTAACATATATGTTATTATTTCATTGCTGCGGATGCGATAGTTAAAGTAATTATAATTTTAAAAAATATAAATTTATTACTCCATCTTAGCGGACCAGAAATTTTTCAGAGTCCGAGTTTGCGTACTCGTGTTTAAAAGCTGCATGGAAGCAGATATTTTAATGTTTGCGTGCAATTTCACATTTTTTAAATTTTGATTAACTTGAATAAAGGTTCTATATTTAAAATAATAAGCAGTATGTAGGTATTGTCATATTTATTTAAATAACCTCGAACGCAACAAAAACAAAATTCTGGATTAAAGAAAAATACATACACATCAAACGAATCTATACAACATAAAATGAAACCATATAGCAAAAATGAAACCATATAGCAAAAATGGAAACTATACAACGAAAATGGAAACTATAAAACAAAAAACGGAAACTATAAAACAAAAAACGGAAACTATAAAACAAAAAAAGGAAACTATACAACAGAAATGAAAACAATACAACAAAAATTGAGACTATACAATAAATTGAAACTAAACAAAAAAAACTGAAACTATACAACAAATTGAAACAGCAACACCAAAACTATTCGCAAAAAATATTTACATGTCATCTCCGACATACCCGTGGGGGACCGTGCGGATACCATCTTCACAGATCAGCCGTTTGTCGTCCTCCCACGTTATGGCCAGATTATTACTGTACTCAGTATAGAGTATGTGCTGCCTCGACCGTATGGCCCTAACGCCTGCCCTCCTAGTGCGGTGGTCTTGCAGGGCATCCAGGTAGTCACCGAATGTGATGCGGTTTTTGACCACACAATGCTGGATGCCCTTGGCCTTTTTCTCGACCATGCCACCGCACTTGTAGGCATAGAGTTTGGCCCGCAGACTGACAAACTCGCTCATTACTTCGCCCCCACACTCGTCCTTGAATTTGCCAACAACCTTTTTGTTGACTAGGGAGAAGCAAGGGTGGCCGGGCGGGTAGCAGCTGGTATCGAACTTCCCCATCAGTATAGGGTCGGCTTTGAGGTCATGGTAGAAATCATCGGTGTGTATCTCATAGACAAAACTATCAGTGTCCATGTAAGCTAGGTGAATGTTTTCTGCATATTTGGGTTTCATTGTGCTGTAATGGAAGTCGTACATCAGGGTCTTTGAGAGATCAAGTACTGTGAGTCCGGCATAGATCGGTTTGTCGAAAATTATGGTCTCGTGGTTCAGGTGGACTAGAGTCAAATTCGGTTCGTACATTGTGCGGTCCTTGAAGGACGGGCAACACACCAGTTTCTTGAACCGCTTCTCGGAACACACCAACTCCATTTTGAGCCTCCGCCTCTTGTTCTCCATCAATTTTCCGAAGGTGGAGTTCACAGCCAACTTGAAGAACTCCTTCTCGAATTCGTTGGCTGCTGCTTTACGCTTGTTGGTGTTCAGTCGTATATAGGGCTCCAACCATGCCGACTGCTCAAACTGGAGGACTCGGTGTATCTTAGTCACTCTCAGCCCATGCGATACTGCTTGCTGGAGGTTTTTGTAGTGGACAATGTAGTGCTCTTTATTTTCCAACGTTGTCATCAGCTTTGATTGTTTTGAGCCGGGAGGACATTGATTCACTGGGAGAAACGGAAGGTCTTTGTGACATTCGTGGAGCTCGTGAGGGTACTCCACGTCACACTCAATTATGTAGCCAGTAGGTGAATTTTCCGGAATAGACATAACATCAATGGACGTATCCGACCATTTGAAATGACGAATTGGAAGCGGCAGAGACATCGCCCACTCGTACAAATTATTTGCATCAATATACTCTAGGAATATGGATGGCTTGGAAGCATCATATGTCTCAGGCACATATGAATTATTCGCAACACAATGACGTTTGATGCTTTGTGCTACGCCTCCACGAATACCGGCTTCCACAAACATGTACATATCATAATCGGTAAGAAGCTCTAGCTGTACACCTGTGGTTCGAAGCATCGCGTCGAAAGCGAACCCAGGACAAGAAATGTAGTGAGACGGGTCTAAACTATATGTCTCCAAACATATTGAACGGAAATTCTCGAATACATCTGCTAGGATCAGAACATCCGTCTTCAGGTACAAGTCAGCGTACTCTCCTAAGGTAGCACACTGAAACTTGTCCCAGACTTTCATTGCATGAGCGTAATCCGTCTCTGAAATCCCAGTATCGGTCAGACTGTTGTAGAAATCGCCGATAAGTGGAAGACTAGTATCTTCCAAACGAGCAAAAGAATCCACAAAGTCGTAGGGGAAGACCCCCTTGCGGGTTACCAACTCCAACTCATCAGGAGCGAAAAACTCAGCAGTACTGACAAACTTGTCTGCAGGCAAGAACTCAGCGAGCGAAGCAAGACCCCGACTCATAAAGCGGAACGTATCAACAAACTGGATGCTGAACTTATCATGCAACTTCTTGGAAAAAGTTATCAGCTTCTCTTCCGAATTAGGAATTATGAAGATGTCTTTAGTGTCGTACCCCAACTTCCTGATAATAAAGTTCTGGTCGTACGCCAGGTTGTGGAAGAACACAATCATCTTTTTTGGTCTGCACCTGAGAAGGTTGCAGTCATTACATGCAGGTCCAATAAATTCGCCGGTGAAGTGAATATGGTCACGGACTTTCTTTGAATTTCCCCCGAACTTTCCTCCACAGTAGCAACACACACTTGCTTGCAGAAAAGCAGTGTTCTGTGCATGTGTGAGCGGAGTCATAGGAACAGACGTAGAAAATATTTTCTGTACATCATGTCCAATCTCCACAATGCGAGAAATGAACTTATCCTCTGCGTCACAACCACGATACACTTCAGGCTGTGAAGGAAGTGAAGAAGTGAGGTGTGCTGGAATGACGGAGTTATCTGCTTTCACGTAAATGCAGTAGCTGTATGCTTTATGCTTTTGGTACTGCAGCGTGTATGACTCATCAGGATTCGGGTGACATGTATGGATTTTCTCCAGAATAGCTTCAAAGTCACAATATGCCACGATGGGCATCTTATCACTGTGATGGAAGTTTTTGAACTTCAGAACAGGAGGCTGACCGTTCTCATCAAGCTGTGGCATTTCCATCCTAACAGCAGCATGCTGTTTGCAGAGCTCACTGTGTTCTGCCAAACACTGAAGACCAGTGAGCCCGCTAACCCTATCCTGATCATCATAATGCTTGAAGCATCTTTTGCAAACGTGGATAGCATCATGATGTGTAGTTAGTTGGGACCGAACCAGGGCAGAAAAATTTTTAATGTAGGTGAAATGGGACGAATTGTCATTAACCAAGAGCAGAAGGTCGAAATGATGTTATTTTTCTTCAGGAACGACTCGTGCAGGAACAACATTCAGGTTCTCGTCGATACTGTAAATGTTGATGGAGACTCCAGGGTTCTGTTTTTCAAACAGCGGTATTTGCCTGATTGGAGTAGGAAACTCGACATTGTTGAAATTGAATTTATCTTCCAAGTCATGGTAGCGCTGTTTGACACGTTCTGGGTGCTCGCCTTCCACGTACTTCACAAGAATTGACCACTTGAAGCACATGTGATCATCCAGGTTTTGTGGATTTATCACTGCGAATTTGTCTTTGATGGAAGTAGGTAGTTCGATGTAGGAGCTGGCACGGAGTGGATCAAGCTTGTTGATTCGTAGTTGAAGTCGCTTAACGGCCGACAAAGTCCATCCGGACCCCTTACCTATGTAATCTCCCTCCTCCTTGCAGATCTTGGAGACAGACTCGGCAACTGCTTCCTCCACCTCGTGAACTGCGTAGAGGGGTACATTAATGGTTTTGAAGGCCCTCTTGTCTTCGCTGGCATCCGTAGGTTTTTCGTAGTCGCACTCCAGCATTATGTTAAACTTCAGCGGCCCATTCTCCTCTATCTCCTCTATGAGCTGGCTTATTATTTTGTTCTTGATGGAGTTGAGGTACGTACAGATATCCTTCTCAGAACTTGAGGTATTTACAGCAACGTACGTCTTCAAGTTACCCTTGAAACCTACTTCGGCGGTGATGAAGCCGTGGGTATTGGCCAAACCCATGCCGGTCACCATCTTTGTACGATTTGGTTTAGGTGTAACTGCAGGCTTAATTGCTGTCATCCTCTGCTTTTTGGTGGGAGGTGGAGCAGGTCCCTTGCATACCTTGATGTGGGCTTTTAACTTATCTACCCTGGAAAACTCCTTAGCACAGTTTTCACATGAATGTGCTTTGCGGTTAGGGTTTAGTCCGCAAGCCGACTTCTCATGACGTCTGGCATCATTAGCATAGGTGAAGGTCTTGTAGCAGAAGCTACACAGGGTGCCTGATGTCGTGGCGACAGCTCCAGTGCATGATACTGCTCCACTTCATCGTTTTTTGAGGTATGCTACATGTTTCGTTAATATTTTTATGTTTCTCAGCTTTTTTGTAGGTTATAAGATAGCTAGTTTTTTCTCTGTACACTTATGTGTGGGTAAACAGGAATTGTTTAGCTTAAACTTTTAACAGTACTTTAAATATTCTAGCATTTTTGGGGTGTGCATTAGAGTAGTTTTGAGGTTATGTAATCAATCATTTTTATTTAACATTGAATACTTTTTCAGCTTTAACTTTTACCAGTACTTTAAATATTATACCATTTTTTGGATTGTACATGAAGGAGCAGCTATGAGGTTATGTTTGCAACTTTTTTATTTAGTTACATTGCTAACAGTTTAGGTAAGTAAGCTTGAGGGCTAGAGTTTTGAGGTTATGTTTGCAAATTTTTTATTTAGTAACATTGCTAACAGTTTGGGTTAATAAGATTGAGGGTTAGAGTTTTGAGGTTATGTTTGCAACTTTTTCGTGTAACATCTAGCTACATTGTTTTCTTTATTCGTTTGTTATAGTTCTCCGTACGTCGAGCTTCCTTCGCCTGTTCCGTACGTTGAGACCGGACTACCGATTGCTATGATGACGTCTACCGTGCAGAAATGCCGTTTCTGTCCTGCTACCTTCACGGTAGGCAACAACCGCTACCGGCACGAGCGTCAGTGTGCTGAGAATCAGCTTCGTAACTTCCAGCAGTGCCACCTGTGTGGGAAGATGGTCGCACGCAGCGACAAGATGCAGCAGCACCTTGTATCATGCACTGGAGCTGTCGCGACGACATCAGGCACCCTGTGTAGCTTCTGCTACAAGACCTTCACCTATTCTAATGATGCCAGACGTCATGAAAAGTCGGCTTGCGGACTAAACCCTAACCGCAAAGCACATTCATGTGAAAACTGTGCTAAGGAGTTTTCCAGGGTAGATAAGTTAAAAGCCCACATCAAGGTATGCAAGGGACCTGCTCCACCTCCCACCAAAAAGCAGAGGATGACAGCAATTAAGCCTGCAGTTACACCTAAACCAAATCGTACAAAGGTGGTGACCGGCATGGGTTTGGCCAATACCCACGGCTTCATCACCGCCGAAGTAGGTTTCAAGGGTAACTTGAAGACGTATGTTGCTGTAAATACCTCAAGTTCTGAGAAGGATATCTGTACGTACCTCAACTCCATCAAGAACAAAATAATAAGCCAGCTCATAGAGGAGATAGAGGAGAATGGGCCGCTGAAGTTTAACATAATGCTGGAGTGCGACTACGAAAAACCTATGGATGCCAGCGAAGACAAAAGGGCCTTCAAAACCATTAATGTACCCCTCTACGCAGTTCACGAGGTGGAGGAAGCAGTTGCCGAGTCCGTCTCCAAGATCTGCAAGGAGGAGGGAGATTACATGGGTAAGGGGTCCGGATGGACTTTGTCGGCCGTTAGCCGACTTCAACTACGAATCAACAAGCTTGATCCACTCCGTGCCAGCTCCTACATCGAACTACCTACTTCCATCAAAGACAAATTCGCAGTGATAAATCCACAAAACCTGGATGATCACATGTGCTTCAAGTGGTCAATTCTTGTGAAGTACGTGGAAGGCGAGCACCCAGAACGTGTCAACCAGCGCTACCATGACTTGGAAGATAAATTCAATTTCAACAATGTCGAGTTTCCTACTCCAATCAGGCAAATACCGCTGTTTGAAAAACAGAACCCTGGAGTCTCCATCAACATTTACAGTATCGACGAGAACCTGAATGTTGTTCCTGCACGAGTCGTTCCTGAAGAAAAAGAACATCATTTCGACCTTCTGCTCTTGGTTAATGACAATTCGTCCCATTTCACCTACATTAAAAATTTTTCTGCCCTGGTTCGGTCCCAACTAACTACACATCATGATGCTATCCACGTTTGCAAAAGATGCTTCAAGCATTATGATGATCAGGATAGGGTTAGCGGGCTCAATGGTCTTCAGTGTTTGGCAGAACACAGTGAGCTCTGCAAACAGCATGCTGCTGTTAGGATGGAAATGCCACAGCTTGATGAGAACGGTCAGCCTCCTGTTCTGAAGTTCAAAAACTTCCATCACAGTGATAAGATGCCCATCGTGGCATATTGTGACTTTGAAGCTATTCTGGAGAAAATCCATACATGTCACCCGAATCCTGATGAGTCATACACGCTGCAGTACCAAAAGCATAAAGCATACAGCTACTGCATTTACGTGAAAGCAGATAACTCCGTCATTCCAGCACACCTCACTTCTTCACTTCCTTCACAGCCTGAAGTGTATCGTGGTTGTGACGCAGAGGATAAGTTCATTTCTCGCATTGTGGAGATTGGACATGATGTACAGAAAATATTTTCTACGTCTGTTCCTATGACTCCGCTCACACATGCACAGAACACTGCTTTTCTGCAAGCAAGTGTGTGTTGCTACTGTGGAGGAAAGTTCGGGGGAAATTCAAAGAAAGTCCGTGACCATATTCACTTCACCGGCGAATTTATTGGACCTGCATGTAATGACTGCAACCTTCTCAGGTGCAGACCAAAAAAGATGATTGTGTTCTTCCACAACCTGGCGTACGACCAGAACTTTATTATCAGGAAGTTGGGGTACGACACTAAAGACATCTTCATAATTCCTAATTCGGAAGAGAAGCTGATAACTTTTTCCAAGAAGTTGCATGATAAGTTCAGCATCCAGTTTGTTGATACGTTCCGCTTTATGAGTCGGGGTCTTGCTTCGCTCGCTGAGTTCTTGCCTGCAGACAAGTTTGTCAGTACTGCTGAGTTTTTCGCTCCTGATGAGTTGGAGTTGGTAACCCGCAAGGGGGTCTTCCCCTACGACTTTGTGGATTCTTTTGCTCGTTTGGAAGATACTAGTCTTCCACTTATCGGCGATTTCTACAACAGTCTGACCGATACTGGGATTTCAGAGACGGATTACGCTCATGCAATGAAAGTCTGGGACAAGTTTCAGTGTGCTACCTTAGGAGAGTACGCTGACTTGTACCTGAAGACGGATGTTCTGATCCTAGCAGATGTATTCGAGAATTTCCGTTCAATATGTTTGGAGACATATAGTTTAGACCCGTCTCACTACATTTCTTGTCCTGGGTTCGCTTTCGACGCGATGCTTCGAACCACAGGTGTACAGCTAGAGCTTCTTACCGATTATGATATGTACATGTTTGTGGAAGCCGGTATTCGTGGAGGCGTAGCACAAAGCATCAAACGTCATTGTGTTGCGAATAATTCATATGTGCCTGAGACATATGATGCTTCCAAGCCATCCATATTCCTAGAGTATATTGATGCAAATAATTTGTACGAGTGGGCGATGTCTCTGCCGCTTCCAATTCGTCATTTCAAATGGTCGGATACGTCCATTGATGTTATGTCTATTCCGGAAAATTCACCTACTGGCTACATAATTGAGTGTGACGTGGAGTACCCTCACGAGCTCCACGAAAGTCACAAAGACCTTCCGTTTCTCCCAGTGAATCAATGTCCTCCCGGCTCAAAACAATCAAAGCTGATGACAACGTTGGAAAATAAAGAGCACTACATTGTCCACTACAAAAACCTCCAGCAAGCAGTATCGCATGGGCTGAGAGTGACTAAGATACACCGAGTCCTCCAGTTTGAGCAGTCGGCATGGTTGGAGCCCTATATACGACTGAACACCAACAAGCGTAAAGCAGCAGCCAACGAATTCGAGAAGGAGTTCTTCAAGTTGGCTGTGAACTCCACCTTCGGAAAATTGATGGAGAACAAGAGGCGGAGGCTCAAAATGGAGTTGGTGTGTTCCGAGAAGCGGTTCAAGAAACTGGTGTGTTGCCCGTCCTTCAAGGACCGCACAATGTACGAACCGAATTTGACTATAGTCCACCTGAACCACGAGACCATAATTTTCGACAAACCGATCTATGCCGGACTCACAGTACTTGATCTCTCAAAGACCCTGATGTACGACTTCCATTACAGCACAATGAAACCCAAATATGCAGAAAACATTCACCTAGCTTACATGGACACTGATAGTTTTGTCTATGAGATACACACCGATGATTTCTACCATGACCTCAAAGCCGACCCTATACTGATGGGGAAGTTCGACACCAGCTGCTACCCGCCCGGCCACCCTTGCTTCTCCCCAGTCAACAAAAAGGTTGTTGGCAAATTCAAGGACGAGTGTGGGGGCGAAGTAATGAGCGAGTTTGTCAGTCTGCGGGCCAAACTCTATGCCTACAAGTGCGGTGGCATGGTCGAGAAAAAGGCCAAGGGCATCCAGCGTTGTGTGGTCAAAAACCGCATCACATTCGGTGACTACCTGGATGGCCTGCAAGACCACCGCACTAGGAGGGCATGCGTTAGGGCCATACGGTCGAGGCAGCACATACTCTATACTGAGTACAGTAATAATCTGGCCATAACGTGGGAGGACGACAAACGGCTGATCTGTGAAGATGGTATCCGCACGGTCCCCCACGGGTATGTCGGAGATGACATGTAAATATTTTTTGCGAATAGTTTGGGTGTTGCTGTTTCAATTTGTTGTATAGTTTCAGTTTTTTTTTGTTGTTTAGTTTCAATTTCTTGTATAGTCTCAATTTTTGTTGTATTGTTTCCATTTCTGTTGTATAGTTTCCGTTTTTTTGTTTTATAGTTTCCGTTTTTTGTTTTATAGTTTCCGTTTTTTGTTTTATAGTTTCCATTTTCGTTGTATAGTTTCCATTTTTGCTATATGGTTTCATTTTTGCTATATGGTTTCATTTTATGTTGTATAGATTCGTTTGATGTGTATGTATTTTTCTTTAATCCAGAATTTTGTTTTTGTAGCGTTCGAGGTTATTTAAATAAATATGACAATACCTACATACTGCTTATTATTTTAAATATAGAACCTTTATTCAAGTTAATCAAAATTTAAAAAATGTGAAATTGCACGCAAACATTAAAATATCTGCTTCCATGCAGCTTTTAAACACGAGTACGCAAACTCGGACTCTGAAAAATTTCTGGTCCGCTAAGATGGAGTAATAAATTTATATTTTTTAAAATTATAATTACTTTAACTATCGCATCCGCAGCAATGAAATAATAACATATATGTTAGTTAAAACCTGTAAATGATTATGCCTTTAAGAATAAATGGTTGTCACAACAACAAAATGACTGAGGATTTTATGGTCTATAAGGATCATAACAACATTGGTACTGGATAGAAAGTCGTCCTTACATACACTAAGGTGCTTTAGGATGGTGATGACATCATCGGATGAAATCAATATGGCGGAATCCAGGATAGCTGCCTCCATCAGACGATAATGGTTTAGATTATTGTTTTTATAATAAATTTATTTTAAAGCTGGTGGTGTTACGAAAAATTGCGACAGGGTTGAGTGGGGTGTTCGATGATGTAATCATAATGTAGAAGAGTGGGGCGCTCGATGATGTAAACGCAATGTATAGGAGTGTGGTGCTAGATAATTGTAACATTTAATTAAAATTAAATTATTAATTTTTATTTTTTAAAATTAAAATCGGATAATAAATAAGGATTTTCAAGATGGCTGACATGACGTCATAATAAAGTGGAATGTTCTAGAAAACAAAATGGTCGTCGGGGTTAAAGGTTAAAGTCAAATCCAAGATGGCGGCCGGAAGTGATGTAATCCAAGATGGCGACCGGAAGTGACGTAATCCAAGATGGTGGCCTCCAGCAGAAAAGAAAAAAAAACAATATGGTGGTCGTGGAATCATCCAAGTTGGTGGCTTCCAGCAGACGAAAACAAAATGGCATAGATTGGCATACGAATTGGCATAGATTAGCATACGGATTAGCATAGATTGGCATAGATTGGCATGGATTAGCATAGATTAGCATGGATTAGCATGGATTAGCATACGGATTAGATGACGTCATCCAAGAGGTTGGCAACATCGAGGGTCGCAAGGCTAAAGGTCAGGGTCGAATTTCAATGTCAGGGTCAAATTTCAAGGTCAAGGTCTAAGGTCAAGGTCATAGTTAAAGGTCAAGGTCAATGTTCAAGGTCAAAGGTCAAAACTTAAAAGTCAAAGGTCAAAGTTCAAGGTCAAGGTTAAATGTCAAGGTCATAGTTAAAGGTCAAGGGTCAAGGTCTAGGTTCAAGGTCAATGTTCAAGGTTTAAGTTCAAGGTCAAGGTCAAAGGTCAAGGTCGGCCGCCGGATCCTCGATCCTCCGCCTGGCCTTGAACCCCCCATTTCCTACTACTGTAACGGGACATTTTTTCGTGCGTACATGGCTGATGAACGTAACGGGACACTTTTTCGTGCGTGCATGGCCGGCGGAAGTAACGTAATCCAACATGGCTGATGAAGCGAAGCCTTAAGGTAGCTGCCGCGGATCCCCGATCCCCAGCCCCCAGCCCCTGTCCCCATATGAACTATATTCATTTACTTATATTGTACTGCTATTTCAAATATATTATGTTTTTTTTATTAAAAACATTCATTTCAATATTATGATGATAAAGAAAACAAGGAAGAGAATCCAGAGGCCTGAAGAGGGCTATAGAAAGGAGGTCGAGAAAACAATATAATTTTTTAAATTCAGAACCACTTACATATTCAGTAAGACTCCTTTACATGATTATTATTCCTATGTGAAAACGCCAGTTTCATTATGTTTCAAATCAAATGTATTTTGTCAACGTTCGTCTTCTCAGCGAAAACTTCACTAACAAACCATATTATTTTGACAAGTTGCTTCACTCGAGTTTCCAGCAAATATTTTGTATTTAGGACGGTTTCTAAATAAGGTTTGATGTTGGACGGAATCAGCTAATCAGAATCGTTTCCAGGAAAAAAAACGGAAGAGGCTTGCATTTCAGACTCGACGATTTTTTTAAAATGGCGAATAACACGTGGGAGATTAAAAGGGACTATAAAACTAAAAACATTAAAAAAAATAGTATTATTGAACTATGTAAAGTAAGTTATCTAAGTTTCATATCAGCACAGCCTACAGGCGTAGATAGATTTTGAAGTATCTACTAGTTCTAAAAATGTTCTGTAAACTTCTGGGACATTTTAAAAACTTAATGTACATTACATCATATATATTCTTCAATATTCCAAAATGATCGATTAAAAATTTTCTCTTATTCAATGCATGAAAATGTTTGGAAGTTTTTTAACAAAATGCATCTATCATTGAATAGCTTAGAACGATTTGTCATATTATGATTTTTAAGTTAGTAGTGGATTTTTTTTCACTTTAAAGCACTATTTTTTATCCCTTATACCAATGCGGGGATGTATAAAAAATTGCTTTGGACAAAGCTTAGGATAATATTAACATGGTTTGAAAAAAAAGTTTGAAATTATTTTTGTATTACAACCCCTCCACGGTTTTTCTATAATAGTTCGGCTCATCAAGAATTGTTTCCGAAAAGGTTTTTACAAATGTTTTAATTTTTACAATAAATATAATGGATTTGATAGTATGTCTAATAAAAATTTATAATTTTTTGTCATTCAACCCTTGTTATTTCCATGCCTTGCAATAATGATTCGTCTTATAAAAAAAATTGTTTCAGACCAAAGATTGAGATAATTTGTAGAAGATTTACAATCATTTGTTATATATTCTACAGTTACCTAACGAGGGATTTAAAAATATTTTTTGACCTTTAACCTCCGTTTTTTCCACCCTTTGCAACAATGGTTGTTTTATCCAAAAATGTTGCAGACAAAAGGTTTTCATAACATTAATTAGGTTTACAAAAAGTATGAACGGAATTGAGAATTTATCTACTATAGATGTTATTAATTTTTTGGTCTTTCAACACTTATTTTTTGCTATAATGGCTGGTGGTATAGAAAATTATTTTGAACGAAAGTTGTAAACATATTTTAAGGGTTTACAATAAATAATAATTGATTTAATAACGTACTTAGTAGGTACGAATATTATGAATTTTATTTCTAACCCTGTTTTATTCATCTCCTTGCTTAAATAGTTCGTTTATATCAAAAATTGTTTCAGACAAAAGTTTTAGATAAAAAATTTTTTACGATTTACATACAATCCGAACGGATTCGATAGTGTTTCTATTAAAGGAGCTAGGAATTTTTTGTCCTTCAACACTTGTTTTATTCCACCCGTTGCTGTAATGGTTCGGCGTATGAAAATTTAATTCAAACGAAAGTTTTAGATAGTATTTTAAGGTTCTACAATAAATAATAACTGACTCAGTAGTGAAGATGGTACAAAACCAATTATTTTTTTTTCATTCTACCCGTACAAGGGTAGAAACATTTTTCCACCCTCTTGCTGCAATTGTTCTTTTAATCAGAAATTGTTTCTGACAAAGTTTTAGATAAAAAACATATAATTTACAAATAATTTAAATGGATATAATAGTGTGCCTACTAAGGGAGTTATGAATGTTTTTGTCCTCCAAATGTTGATTTTTTTCATCCCTTGCAGTTATGGTTGGTCATATAAAAAATGTATTTAGAGAAATTTTTTTGGTAATACTCCTTCGAGTTATAATACGTTCAAACGGATGGAATACTTGCCATATTTAGGAAGCTATAGCGTTTTTTTCTGTTTTTCAAAAAACCTTCCCCATTTCTACCCTTTAAATTGAATTTTTCCAATTAACGAACTCGACCGAAAATTTCCATTATGTACTTTATTTTATATATCAGTTTGAAAGTGATTGGTGCAAAATAACGGCATTCATCGTGTCCATAAAATTTTGATGTAAAACTGTCTATATATATATGTATACATACATACAAACATATATATATTTATATATATACACATACATATCAAATTTTGAGTTGACGATGGTTTTGGGTCATATATAAATAAACTATATACAAATTTTCCGTGTGTTGCTAATAGGAAGTCTTTCTTCGAAATCTACATAAAAAATAAAAATAAAATTTCGCAGAACTTTCAGTTCATTATGCAACGAGTATTTATATAATTTAAATTTACAAAGTTTTTAGTTATAATAAGTTATGCACAAGAATTATAAAAAAGTTGAAAATCTTCGTGCTTTATTGTCTTGCATTTCTTTAATATTAAAATAATATAAAAACTAAATTGCTTTACATAACTCAGTCAACACATAAACTGAAACTATGAAAGGATGAAAACCAGTTTCAGGTTTCTTCCCAAACATAGTTTGATTAAGAAGTTGGAAACAACATACTTATTGTCCAATATTACCATTCATACCTTTTTGTCAAATATAATTGGGGAATTAAATCTGACACTAAGAGAATCTTTAATAAATACAACTGTAGCAACACGTTTTGTTGTATCTTTGGAGACATTTGCATTACGTGCCGAGATATTTTTCTTAGTCATACAAATTATTCTAATTTTTCAGATTTGTAAACTGAATTAAATAGATTTTTAGCAATATTTTAAAAAATTATATAGATCAAGAAAGATATTTTAAACACCTTCAAGCAGTCTAAACTCCCTGAAATACAATTCTCAATGCGTCATTTATGTACCAAGGTATAAACCATAATTTGTATAACTACCCATTTCGTTATTAAAGCATTGTAGAGCTTTTTAAAAGGGAGGGGTACGATTTTGTATCCTCCAAATACACTTTTCGACTATTTGAAACATTTTCCCAGTAATTTATTGCAGTCGGATGAAGGCAGAATCTGTGTAGGTATCACATCCACGTTGAACTCCCTGAAACCCCAGCACGGAAGCAGAAAGCGCTAAGAGTCACTTAGTGGTGTGGTGCAGCAATTGCTGGTGGGAACCGCG
The DNA here is from genome assembly GCF_032445375.1 of Bacillus rossius redtenbacheri. Classification (NCBI taxonomy): domain Eukaryota; kingdom Metazoa; phylum Arthropoda; class Insecta; order Phasmatodea; family Bacillidae; genus Bacillus; species Bacillus rossius. The sequence goes on along the minus strand of NC_086336.1, from coordinate 8,704,981 downwards.
TGAGTGAGGGCAGGGGTTCGACACCTGTCCGTCCATCCTGATCCAGTTCTCTGTGTGGTTTCCCGAGGTCACTCCCAGGCAAGTACTTTGTGCTGTCATCATTTGTGTTTTTTTTTTTCGTTCTCTTAGTCCATTTTTCTTTGTTTTTCTTTGTTTGTTGACCATATTCCTGTTATGGAATATTATGTGATGTTTATATCCTGTTGACAACAGCAATTTTTTGCTTAAATTGTGTTTTTTGTCTTTTGGCTCTTTTGTAGTTTTCTTCTACAGAAATAAATGTGCTTAGCAATGGCGTATGTCCAAAAGCTTACATCGTCAGGAAAGTACTTTGCGAAAAAGGGGGGGGGGGGGGGGGGGGCTCATTGCGATAGGCCATGGTGTATTAAATCCTGAATCCACCTTGCTTGTTTGGCATATGGTTGTCCACTTGAAGGCAAGTATATATATATATATATATATGTGTGTGTGTGTAATTAATAAAAGATAGAGTTTTGTTTTGTCTGTCTGTTTGTTTGTCTTTCACATAGGCCTAGAGCAGTGAAATGGAGTAGGATATTTTTTTTTTCAAAATTCGTTTTAGCATTTTTTAAATAATTTTGTTGTATAGATTTTCAATAAAATTTTCCTGATAATCTCCAATGCATCGAATCATATTGACTCCAGATTACTTAAATAAATGCAAATTTGTAGGATGTTAAAAACTGTTGTATCCAAGATGACGTTGCTGTCTATAATTTTTACCGTTTATCTGAGTTGTAAAGATTTTTGTTTTATAAGTTTATTTTAAATATTCCAATTATTTATTGTTTTCCTCTGAAGGCGTGGCAGTGCCGTACCCAAGAAGAGGGACATGTATAATAAGCATTGAGAGTATGTTCTGCCTGTAGGCTGACGCAACGAAGCATTGGTGCGTCAGCTAGTAATAAATAAATAATTGGCCTTAGCATTTCATATATCGGCCGTAGCCCCATCCGGCCGATTATCAGAATTTTAAACTGCGCGTCCAATTGGCATGATTTTAAGTATGTCAGTATCTTGCTATTATCGATAATGTATTAATAATGTATGTATCCAATGTTTATGAGATTTGAAGTTTTCCTTTCCATGCATGTGTATTTTAAAAATAATATTTTACCTCGTTTTACTGATGTCGGCAAGGCGACATCTAAAAGGAACTACAGACAAAGGTTTTTTGTTTGTTTTTTATAGAAAGTATCAGCACCTCTGTTTCTCGGTTTAACAAATGATGAGACAGTTTAACGTTTGGTGTATGACCCATAAATGACGAGGGACCACAGTATCTCTGAGTTTGATACTTGAGACGAATGGTCTCGCTCTGGGCTAGGAGAGAGGGAAATGCGTATTTTTCTAGCGCCAACCTTAAATGCGTGCCGAATTCCTTCAAACAACGGGTTCCCCCTCCCCAACCCACGAATAAGAACCCCCTCCCCCAACTCACCGAGGGATCCAACATGTAATCACCAGCGATCCTTGAAGCTTCTTCCCCGAGGCATTAAGGGGATTGCGCACAGGGTGCGGAGAGTCAAAAGGGCGCCGAAGGGTCCACATAAGTTTGCCGGGGGGAGGAGGGGCGAGGAGGGGACGCAGGGGCATAACTCAGGCGCCTAATGGAAAACACTCACAGATGTTACCCAAGGAAGCGAGGGCACACGGCGAGACGCAGGCTGCTGACGCAGGGAAGAAAATGCGTAATGGATTTTTCAGGACGTCGTTAGGAGAAGGCATAGGGAAGCGAAATCTGACGAATTTGCTCGCATACATCACTCGATACGCCCCCTCTTTAAACCACCCCTCAAATTGTTCCCCTCAACCCCATAAAAAAATTTCACTCAGCCGCCATCAGCAATTCGTTCAGCTTATTTCATTATTGGCGTTTCGTTTTAACGACCATACGCCGAGTGGGGAAACAGCATTAGAAGAATGGCGTGACCCGAGGACTTACTTTATTGCAGACGCCATTTTTACTAATACGTTTAGCACATATGGCTTACGTAGTAAAGCTTCACACATTTGGGTAGCAAATATCTGAACAAATGCATATGCTACAAGCTAGCCATTTCGATGATTTTTTATTATTTACAATACTAATTAAGACATCGCGCACTAGAAACAACACTGAAACTACTAAAAAAAATTCAGATTCAAGCTACATCTTTTCCGATATCACAAATTGGTTTGTTACCGAAAACTATTTATTTGAATTTCATATAAATTTTATTGGTATTTAACACTTGTTTCTTTTGCATATTTCTAAGATGCTGGATAATAAAATTTCCGCAGTATTGCACAGTTTGTCGGCAATAGTATGGTTTCCCATGTACACCTCCTTTGTGTGTACATGTACAATTGTTGTTTACACGTGGTTCGCCAGTTATTTAAAGGCTATATAAGGGTCCCTCTTGGATAGCCAAATTATTTATAAGTTATAATATTTGTATTTATATATTACCCTTTTGGGTAGACAATACCTTTATGTGTAGTGATGATAATAATAATATTAAAATTTATTAGAAAGCCTAGAATGATTACATTTCTCACAACAAAGTAGAATGAGTATTGATAGCCAGATATAATAAAGACATGTGAATAATATCCATTTAATATAAGTAAAAATTGGCAGGTATTAACTGTAAACCTGATAACTTTACACAAAAATAGATTACTCGACAATGTTTTTAAGTGACTAACATTCCTAACTGCAGATTTTAGTCTTAGGAAAATTTTAAATGTATATATATGGTTGTGGTCAGGACATTTAACAGGATGCAGTTTACATGTTTAAAAGATTGACACACAAGAACACGTGTAAACCTTCAACAGTAATCTTAAGGTACTCGGTGAAATGAAGGATTTATTTATTTTTAAAATACAGTTTAGCATAACTTTACCGGACCCTCTTGCTAATTTTCTGGAAATGTACGTTGGGAAAATTAAGGACACATGAGTTGTTTCCAGTTTTCTACTTTTACTGATATTAATAGCACACAAACTGATAAGTAATATTAATATTTATAAAACTACTAATTTTACTAACACGTATGTAGTAGTTACTTGTGATATTCTGAAAGTGTAGATTCAGGGTGACAAGAGACTCAAAATCATCAAACTTCTGGGGAGGAAAATAAAATTAATTTTAAATTTATCTGCACGTAGTAAACGTAACGTCTTTTCAATAACAAGTAATAAAACTGATAAATCAGTAGGAATCAGTATTTTTAACACAGTTAATACATAGCAATACGTTTTATGATGTATATTTACTCTCTTACACAACTGGCGTACTTAAAATATAGGAATTTATATTCAATAGTTTCTGAAATTTTTCCAACACTTACTTCGCACTTATGTTGCACACTCAATGTTACAACTCCTTGTGGAGTTTACTTTGTCCTATATACTTTCCTAGGCTTCAAATCATTGGAATCCAACAATTTTAATCTGGATTGCTCAAGAGAGCTAAATACACACGATTATTTGTATTAAGATACCTTTTCAACGTCTGTTTTCGATGGCATCTTGTCCCAGAAAAAAGCTTTATCCAGAACGTTTAAACTATGCCATGATCTCAAAGAATTATTCTTACTGGCCAGCTGTGGCCCTGGCGAACAGACGTCAAATGTAAAGTTCGTGAAAACAAAATTAAATGAGTGCAAACATGAGATAAACAAACATCAAAATGGAATCAAAATGCATGCACTAGTAAAACATTTAAATAAATACTTATTTTAAAAATAACATATTTCAGTACCACATAGAGGGCTAAGGTATGTTGCTGACAAATGGCATCTCTTGTTTGCATATAATACTATTGTCCCTAGAGATGCACTCTGAAGTTCCTAACAATCAAGCAGTAAAATACTGATTAACATAATATTATCAAATGTAAATAAACGGTTTTTTCGTCACAACCGTTAATCCAAGACTGCCACATGTGGGTATTGGACAGTTTAACATTGCTAAAACCGTTTCACAGCATGTCAGATCCACAGATGTAGCAGTTATTCAATGAACCTTTAATAAGTATAGAAAGTAACTTATTACGAAAAACAATATGAAGATCAACAACACTGCTCACCTGTCTTTGGCCGCGCTAGGAGAGGTTGTCAAACACATAAAACAAATTCTTTTCCAGTGTTTTCTCTCAGTCTGTTTGAGCCTGATGACGGGAACAGACGTCAGATCCCGAAACGTCGCAACTGTTTTGTCATAGGAAGTCTACTCTGTTCGTCGTTGCCGTCGTAGTTTTTGTTTATTTTCATCGTTGGGTGCATCTGTTTTTCGTTTTGTTGTACAAGTTTCTGTTTTTCTGTATTATCTGTTGTTAAAACTGTCTCGTTGTTGTCAGTCCAATGAATGTCTGTGCTGTGATGTTTTTTCCGACTATTTCCTTCCGCGGAATTCTCTCTGTGCTGTCTATGTGTTTGTGTAACATTTTACATCAGCTTATTTTGGCTGGTTTTCTGTGAGTTTGTGTATTCAACTTTCTTGTTAATTCTTGTGGCTTCTCTATGACATAAATTAAAAACATGCAATGACGTATGTCCGTGAAAATCATTTAAATCAAGCTTCCCAATCGCAAGAAACATTAAAAAAAATGTATCCATGAGGATTATATTCAATAAAGTGCTACATATTTCATTGTTGCCGCGTTAGTGTGAAGATTATTTTATTGTATGCTAAATTTTATGCTATAGCAGTTTTTTTATTTTAATTTTTATATATTGAACTGCAACAACAGTGAAACCTAACTTAATAATAAAATTGTTGTCTGTAATCATACGTGATTAGGTAATACACACTTTCACTAAATTAAAAACTTCCTATTGAAAAATATACTCACAAATGGTAAATTAAAATTTTCATGGGTCATTATCTCAAAAAGTATTTAGTTGTAGCAGTATATTTTTAGGGGTCCGATATTACACTTTAATTAATTCAAAATTTTATTTATCAATGTAATATTGTAAAGGTTATTTTTTTTTACGAAAATAAGTTCTACTTGTTTTGTGCTAACTTAAATAAACTGTTTTGTTATATGAACACCTAATAAATGGCACTTTAAGAAAAAGAAAAGGCGACAAATATTTTCAAATTCTAGTCGCAACCAAAATTTTTTTGAATACCAAAAATAGTACTGAAAACAATTGGACGCACTAAATAACTTAGAGAACATAATCTGCTAGGACTAAAGTTTTGCAAAACTGTAAATTCCAAGTAGCAACTTAATATGGTTACTGCTACCGTTTTCTACGTGTAAAATATACCTAACTGTTATTTTTAACAGATTGTGTTTGTAATTGATAACAGAATATTTGACGGTACAGTCTAACATAATATTGATGATATATTGTTGAATAAAAAAATGGGGGGAAGATGACCACTCTATTCGTTGTAAAATTATGTAGGTTGAATTTTCAAGCCCGAAAATTTCAATTCCGTAATTTTTATAAAACTATTTATGATGTATTCTCGAAATAATTTAAAAAGAATGAGAATGACCAGTTAAAGCAGCTATAGGCAATGGAAAACAGCAAGGTTACATTACAATCACAATAACTGTTATTTTCAACACCTCTTAACATGTTGTCACTGCTACCATCACATACCTTTAAAAATTTAATATGTTTGTTATTTCACAGCCCGTATGTACAGCCAGAACAATTAATAAATATAAAAAGGATTCTTTATAGTCCACCAGAAAAATAGAAATTTCGCTTTATTTTCACAGCATGCAGTAATCTCTTGAAGCATTAAACGTGAATGTCTTCATCTTTCTGATGAGCGCCGGCGTCTTTAAGCTCTTATACAAGCGTCGTGGTTAGAAGACGGAAGCCTGGGTGAGTTGGAGGGGAGGGGGGACACAAGACGCAATTCAGAGGGTCAACTTTACCTTCTCCATGCTCCCACCCCCCGCCTTCGAGAGTGCTAATGACTAAATCGATATGATTGGTCGTTACGGCTTGCCGGCCGAGGGATTAAGTTTGTATCAAGATATCAGATAGCGCCTTGCACCCTGAACTTCGACCCCCTTTGCAGTAGCTGTTACACTGTCGTTCAAATTTTAAAAGACTTCACAGTGACATAACGCAAAACTTTGTGTTTTTAGGAATGGAGTATTCATTTTGTATCAAAGTCTATTCTTGTTTACCCAGCTTTTTTTTTCCTGAAAAAAAAATCACATTCTACCAAGAAAGCAAATAAAAAAATTCTCAATTTGTACCTTGCTTCTTTACTAAATCTGTACCAAACATGGTTGGTACAGATATTTAATAGGCAACTATATTTCGCAAATTTACGTCGTTTCAAGTAAATACCTATATTTGGACAAGTATCTAAAGTATTACAATTATTTTACTAAAATGCGATTAAATAATATATTAATTTATTTAAACTCGTTATACCAAACTGAGAACTCCGTTCTTATTCATGTACATTATTGAGTAGTTCTCATTGAATAAAGATATAAAGTATACAAATTTAAGTAGAATGTAAGTAGTATAGGCCTATAAATTAATGTTCCTCCGAGCGCAGGAGTGTTCCTAGAAGTAAGTAAAGGATAAGGATAGACGGTCGCCATTTTAATTACGACGTCACGACGGACACCTTAGAAAACCTTGACCTTCAAAACTCCTCAAAAATGACTCGAAATTCCAAAAATATTATTTTCAATTTCGAGGACAAATTCCCGTTTATAAGGAAAATTTCCCATTTTTCCTCAAAAAATTCTAAAAGGCAAATTCTCATCTACTGCCCTCCAGTAAACATGATGATATAGACAGCCTTCTTTAAATTCCCTAATTATTAAGCTGAAAATTAGGAAAAAATTACCAAATTCATCAAATAAAACACTTATTAAATAAATTATTGATTCGATCGATATCCATCCTAGGTTCGATCCTTGACTGATGCAAAAAGTAATTTAATTATATACCAGATACATTTACAAAAAAAAAATTCGAGAAAAATCAAAATTAAAAAAAAAAATACTACCTAAATTCTACCAAGTAAAAAAAAAACACAATCATTTCTCAATTTCTACAGTCTTCTTAGAAGGCGAATCAAGTCCTTTGAATGCTTTGACATGTTTTCAGGGAATCTCCACATTACAGTCAATTAACCAGGCACATTCAGTCGGTGGCTAGGCATGTCAGTTAGGTTGGACAGACACATCTAGTAGGTTGGCCAGACTCAACTAGTAGATTGGTCGGGCATGTCTATTTGGTGGTCAGTCACATACAGTCAGTAGCCAAAGGTCTAATTTTTCGATACCTAATCAGCGAACATTTTAAACAGCTCATGCACAATGTCAGTCATATAGACCAGGCGTCTCCGAACCACGAGGCCAATCATGTCCTGACTACAGACTTGTTTTTGCATGAGAAATATTTTGGAAATCAGGATATTTTTGCAATGAAAACGATTTTACCATTAATTAAAGTATAAACGTAGGCCTACGCTATCATTTTACGCTTGATTACATTTAAACAAAATAAATATTATACTTACTAGGCAAGTTAAAAATAAATTTATACATATATAGGCCTATAATATGCGTAGGCTACTTTATATAGTTCCTTTTATTCTGTAACTGAAACCCAAACGAACCTAAATCCAAATTAAGCGACATTTCATTTATTGCAGATAATGTCTTGCAAGTTCTTTTTTACAGCTAACCATTACATCACAAATCAAACAACAATTTTTTGTAAAGCATTTAGTGAGTGGTATATGAGCCTAGCGAACGTATGTCCAGTAGCAATGTGTTATGTAGCTGTCGCTGTTGGTAAGTCAGCCAACTGGAATACATTGCATGTCACACACATACGGTGGTTAAAGGGAAAAAAAGAGTGTAATTGAAAGTGCAATATATGTATTTTCATGTAAAGACGTCTAATTGCGATTTAGGGTTGTTTGGTACTGAGGTAGGTACAGTTTTTCCGATACGAAAACTTTGAAGTTGCACTGTTGAGGGGGGAGGGGGGGTGGTAGGAAGCAGTTCATATGTTCTTTGCGGCGACTCCGAACGACTCTTAACATCAGAAGACATGCACTGCGGGGAGGAGTAAACAAAATTACATCTCGTCCGAGTCGTGCCAGAAGCTATTTCTGTCAGAAGAATAAACGAAGACAATAATTTCCGTCGGTTGCCAGCGACTTGGTAGAGTTAACAGTTCGTCGCAGAGGGGCGGGCTGCGTATGTATGTTTGTGGACGGACCTCGTAAATGCTGATCGCCGGTCCAAGAGAGGTGCCGCTTCAGGGACTCGTAACTGTCCTTACACCGACGAGACTGTGGGATGGACCGGTGCCAAAGCAGTCCACTCGCGACCATCACCACTCGCTGCTGATTTCATCGCCTTCCGCGCTGGCGTAGCTACTCAATGCGGATTTGGTTGCGTGGTTCCGCCCAAACAAACGTGAATGAACGACTCTGCTTCGACGATAAGTCCGGACCTTTGAGAGGAGCACGCTAGTTTTTTACGAGCTCTACCTCAGGTGATTTGAAGATGTAAACGTGAACTAACAATGTCAACCTTACGTATACTTTATTCCGTCTACGTGACTCATGAACGTGACAAAGCGATGATGTTTATTACTCACTTCCAAACTCATGTACCTAATGTGTTTAATGAGTCTGATATTCTTTTATAGTATAAATTTGTACATACTTACATTTTTTTTAAATTATATTTATACAGTTTATTCCTGGAAATTAATATATCCCAACCAATTAAGTAAGAAAAATAAAACAGGTCGGTTACAACCAACCAAAGAAACAAAACTTTTCGGTAGAGAAGTTTATCCAAGAAATTAAAAATAAAAATGATTTATTATATGAAGGAAACCAATTTGTACATAAAAAAGTTTCTGTTTTTTTTTTTTTTTAACAAACGTAGGCCTACAGTGTTATCCCAAGCTTGATTTAATTTTGCACCATTGACTTTCGAAACAAGATGAAGGTCACTCACTGTCTACGCGTTAATAAAAACAAAACAAAAAACTCCAATATCTCCTCCCCCCCCCCCCCCCCAAAAAATGGAAATTATTAAATAGGAAGAAAATTACTGTGTACATCTGATTTATAAAAATAAAACTACAGTTATACCCTTGGCTACTACAACCACTTGAAACATAATTGTGAAACTTATTGATAAAATGATGTAAGCTTTAGTTTATAAAACACAAAAAAGTTACTTTAATATCGGATTTTGGAAACAAAATCTATTCTCATGAGATAAATTAACTATTGCTGCTGAATGAAGCTATTGTAGCCAGTTGCTGCCTTGTAGACTCGTATTTTCGTAGCCTCGTAGACTTGCAACCTTGTAGTCTCATAGGCTTGTAGCTTTGTAGCCAAGAAACATGTAGCCCTGTAGTCTCGTAGCCTGTTGCCATTTAGCCTCGTAGTTTCGTAGCTTAGAAGTCTCTTAGTCTCGTAGCTTGTTGGAGCCTCGTAGACTTGTAGTCTTACAGTTCTGCAAAGACATTTGGAGCGCAAAACATTTGGAGCCAAAGACTATTGAAGCCAAATACGTTTGGAGACAATGAATTTTGGAGCCAATGACATTTGGAGCAAATGACTTTTGGAGCCAATGGCTTTTGGAGCCAATGACTTTCAGAGCCAAAGATTGTTGGAGGCGCTTTATCATACCGTAAATAGCCGATCACATCCTAATGAGTTGAATGTTCGTGAAAATGTACATCTTTTTATTTAAATTTACGTAGTCAAGCCTGTATTATGGTTCCCCACTGATGAGATCGTATCTCTGTGGCGAGATGGTATCCCTGTACCGTATTCCTTTCGATGAGATCGTATCTTATTGAGTGGAATTTTGGTCTAAAGTTACATCCTTTTCTTTAAATGTGCTTCCTTTATGTCGACTGTGCGTCTAAATGTGCTCCCTCTTTGACGAATGTGATTTCTTTTTAGAATGTGCTTTTTATGAATGTGCAACGATAAGTCTTTACTTAGGACATGATTGGCCTCGTGATTTGGAGACGACTGGTCTATACGCCTGTCACTGGACATGAATGACCTGTCCTCGTAGTTCATAGATACTTGGCCTATGCGCATGATTTTGTAGAAGAACCTTTTTTTTTAAATTTCAGCTGAGTATCGACGAAAAATAACTCTTGGCTACTGACTATATGTGTTTGACCACCTACTAGTTGTATCTGGCTACCAATTGGAGGTGGTCTGGCCACCTACTAGACATGCGATTCTGGCTACTGTATAGACGTGTCCGGCCACCAACGTGGCATTTTAGCCTGACCAACCGACTGGACGTGCGTGCCTGGCCAACCTATAACTGACGTTTATAGACAAGCATAGCCTTTCTAATCGACTGGACGTGTGTGAGTGGCCAATGAATAGACGTTCCTGTGTTAGCCTGACTAACCAACTGGATGAACCTACCTGGCCACCGACTGTACGCGATTGGTTAATCGGCTGTCACGTGGAGATCCCCTGTAAACATATGGCAAGGCATGCAAAGGACTCATTCGCCTTCTAAGAAGACTGCAGACATTGAGAAACAGTTGTAATTTGAATTTTGTTGTACTTGCAGAATTTCTGTAATACATTTTTTTATTTGTAATTTTGTTGTTTGTTCTCGAACCTGTTATTTGTTTGGTAATTTTAATTAAATTATTTATATTTTTTGCATCGAATAAGAAACTAACCAAGGTTATCGAATCAATCATTATTCTTATAAAACGATTTTTTAAATGTATTTTGCAGTTTTCCCCAAATTTCTAGCGAAATAATTACGTAATTTCAAGATGAAGGCCAATATGGCTGACAATATGGCGGTCATCCTGCCAAAAAAATGATTCTTGCACTCTAGCGGGTAAAATTTAAACTAACGTGGCAGCAGTGCCAACCCACTGTAGCAGATGAAAACAAAATGTCGAATCCAAGATGGCGAACGTGAAGTTCTACTGTTTGGCGTAATATCTACCGTGGCATTAGTGGTGGGCGGTCTGTCTGCCGGGTGGCTTGGAGAAAGTATCCGTCGCCAATTTATTTTAACCTCGCCGGGTTTGAACAGAATACTCCGTGTCGTATGTGTGAATAAAAAATTTTTTTTTTTTTATGAATTTAAAAATTTTTCCTTTTAAAATCGGATAAGTACTATTATGGAATTTCAATATGGCGGGTGTAACGAAAAGCGTAACGTTTCTAGAATTGAATATGACAGGTGTTAACGTAAACAATTTTGTATTAAAATTTTATTTAAATTGTAACAAAGAATTAAAAATATTTTTAATATGTAAATTAAATGTTTACTCTTTCTGCGAATCGAACCGAGAACTGATACGGATTAAGTAGCTAAACATGGAAGTAAACAATTATTATTTTTTTATATTTTTTGGGATTTTTTCTGATTTTTTCGGTCTAAAATTAAATATTTAAAGTGTACCTCTGATGAGGCTACTGAAAAATATTTCCCCTTTTCCGATGAATATTGCCTCTCTTCGAGGAATTTTCGCCTCTCCAGATTGGTTTTGGAAATAAAACAGGAAATTTTCCCTAAACAAGGGAATTTTTAGGGAATTTAAGGAAATTTAATTCATATTTGAGGAATCTTCAGTATAAGATGGTCGTTGTGACGTCATAATTCAGTAGGTCTATGACTCTATCCTCAATCCTCATGCCGACTCCAGCGCCCAGAAAATACATTCCTATACTACTTTCTGGCTGAACATCCAATAATGTTTTAAACTTTATGGAGTGATAAGATGGCTAGTGTGCATATCAGATACGCCAACCCCCTCACACAAATAAAAAAAAGAAGAAGAAATAACTTTCGCAGGCAATTTAACTTAAGCCGCCTGAGCCCACGAATGTTTACGCCAACGGCCCAGAACATTTCCGGGCGCCCCGACACTATTTTTTAACCCCGGCGGAACGCAAAGGGTGGGTTAGAGAAGTGGGAGGGGGTAAGGGGGCTCGCAACGCGGACGGAATTACTTCCTCGTTCCGCCGCCAGCGAGCAGCAGGGTCGTGGGAGCCGGGGCAAAATGGCGGCCGTGAATTAAGGGCGGGAGTTCGCGCTAGGCGAGAGAGGTCTTGCTCGGGGAATCCGTCGCCTTCTCGGGCCGCGCAGGGTGGAGGGGGTGAAGGGAGTCGCAAGGGGAAAGAGGGGGTAAGAGCCCTAATCGAAGATAGATTGGAATGGGAGATAGCGCCCGCGCGAGAGATACTGGGCGCGTCTCCGGGAGAGATGGAGCGCCGCTGAGGGCGTAGGTCCTCCGCAGCCTTCCAGGATCCGGCCTCTTCCAGGAGTGGCGGGCTGGAGGATGGTGAACCCCTCGCGTCCTTCCCCGGGAATCTGGGGGACTCTGGAGCTAGCTGCGACCGTCGCGCCGACTCAGGGAATTCTGATTCGCGGGTGAAGACGTTCCGGACACCTTCACGCTGGCCTTCAGGATATCATTGACGTGACAACGTCTAGTAAATCGTTGAACGTCGGCTGCACGCACGAAAAAGTGTCCCGTTGCGCGCATTGTCCCGTTACGCTGTGTCCCATTACGCTCATTGTACGCTGGCGCCGCATCTATCTCTCTTCCACTCGATTGGAACAACCATCGATTTGACTTTTTCGAGGCACATTAAACTTGAAACACTCCCATTCGTTTCCTACTTTTCCTATCATCGTCCTATCCTTAACAGAATAACACAGATTGGAAGAAGTTAAATAGCAAACATGTATAAAAGTTATAGTTAAAATAATCTGTTCGTTAAAGTAATAAACATATTTGAATTAATGAATGCAAATAAAAGTAAATTTATCAATTAAATTGTATATTTCATTTCACTCTTTGTTTGTATCCATACAAAATAGTGATAATTCAATAAAATTATTCAATTTTATTTATAAAAGTATGCAATCATTTCATCAATGTTTTGTTATGACGTTACGTTAAACTATCGTCCGTAAACCAACTTTACAGTCAACCAATTTTTTTTAAACCTTTTTCATCGCAGAGTTATGTAATGGAAGCACCAAGCGTATTGGTGTCACAAATATAATTGTATTGCAGTGGGTATATTTGGCACACTTAAACATCCATAGCAAGAAGTAATCACAACTTTTAAAACACGTAAGAAACCAGCATTACTCGCGCCCTTCCCTAATCACATTGTCTTCGGTAGTGCGGGACAGAGCGAGCGTGTCGAAGTTACTCTCAATTTGAGGTGGTTCAGGTGTCGTCGATGAAACAATCTCTTTTGTTTTTTATAGCAGATTACTGAATCGTACATAGTGTACTTTACGCACAAACGTATTAATAATTTTAATTTTTAATTTTATTGCTATAATAATGACTTTAAAAGATAGCTCAGCCCATTTGTTATGTTATTTTATAATAGGTAGGCCAATAACGTTTATTTTCACTTAGGTATAGTAAAAATTAATTTTACGTTCACATGTAAATTAAACAAAAAAAATTCTTGAACTGAAACAGCTATGTTTATTAGGAAATATTGATGAATATTCATGAATAGACGATGAAGCCAGGCCTCTGGCCAAAATACTGTTTTGTCTTTGAGACTGTTTATATAAAAAAAGAGTTTATCTTTGTTTAGTTATTTTTTAATTATCGTTTCTAAATATTTAAATGATGTTATATTTAATTGTTAGTTTAGTTTTTTAATTAAAAGTTATTTCTCATAGCTTTTTTTTTAAAATAATTTATTGTTGTTTTTAATTCTATTGCATCACTGGGGAGTTGCGCGGGAGTGCGGAATCAGTTTCTTCGTGTAGAGAGTTTACATGACAGTTGGCAATAGGAAGTGTGAGTTGGCTGCCCTGTAATAAATACGTTGGCCGTGGTGTGTGAAGTGACGAGACATTCGGAGTCCGCGGCTAGCTGAGGCGACACCTCGTTGTAGTGTCTGTGCGCGGGGAGTCAAATGGGCCCGCGACTGTTGGAGTGTACAGGCCATGCCCGGGCGCGGTGCAGAACTTTTCACGGGACTTCGAGTTTTATACGATGAGCCTCGAGCACGTTTGTTCGGCTTTCGGGGATAGTCCTGGGTATATTTATTAAAACGCAAGAAGACATTTAAATGCCTTGTTTGAGATTAGCTACGAGTGTTTCTGCTGCAGCGACGAGAGAAATTGTGAGTACAGCTGATCTGATTGTAGATGGTGTTGGTTTGGATAAACAAGAATTTTAGTATGTGACTTTGTGGTGGCACAGAATCTCCGTTAGCGTTTTGCGTGCAACTCAGTGGGCGAACATAAACTTGGTTTAGAATATACATACATATTTAAGTTTATGTTTCCAGAAGTAAACTATTGACTTAAACATGAAATATTTGCGCATTCCCTCAGCGTTTTGTATAGCATTTTGGTAGATGAACATTTTTTTAGTAAAATTAATTTTTTAATAGTAATATTTGATGTAATTTTTGACAACGAACACTTCATAAGAACTATATATATGTTTTTTTATGGAATTCCTTTCCAAGGGCATGAGTTCGTCGGGAGTAATCGAGGAACAAAGGAAATTACGATGCACCCTACAGAGAGGAAGCTGCAGTTTCAACTCGCCACGGAATTTATAGACAAGCGTATTCGCCAAGTTATCGAACGTCAGAGTAATTTTAACAGAAATAACAGAAAAAATATATAAATATACTTTAATGATATTTAAAGCAAATTATAACGATCTGCTTAAACACAGTACGAAAATTAGACTTAGCTAAGTCTTTTCGTGGTTAGATCCAGCAAATTTCAAACGGTCTAACCGAAAAATATCCGAACGCGTGTTTCTCGATCGGTGCCAACGCGAAAAATTCCGCGTTAAAGAACACCTTATGTTTTAAACTTACCAAATTTGGTGTGTTTTTTTTTAAGTGATAACGTCTTATAAATCGATGATCGCTTGCTGAATGCACGAAAAAGCATAACTCATTGTCACGTTCCGCCTGAGCCGAGCGTGCAAGAACCTGCCAACCACCGTGTGAGAAAATCTTCTATAATATCAAACAGGTTAAGGCTGGCTTTTTAAAAGCAGCAATTTAAAAAATTTGATTTGTTTGTCCAATTTCGTAATTTTAAATTAACAATTTATTGACATTGATATGATTTCAGTTTATTTCTATAACTAATTGTTCTTGATTAGGCCTATATTTAAACCAATTATTTAATTTAAATTGGCAAAAACTGTAAATGATATTTTAAAATGAAAAAAAAGTATGCAATTTTTCATCAATGTTTTTTTATAACGTTTTCACGTAAAATTATCGTCCGCAAACCGACATTACAGACAACTTTTTTTTTGTAAGCCGCAGGTTTTGTTCAGGGCTTGATTGCGATCAGTTTGGTTAGAACTCTGGTTTTGTGATAAGCTTGTAACTGTCCCGAACATTAATGTACCTACACGTGTTTGAAGTTTAGTTTAGGTATATCTTAGAGGAGGAAAACGGTATTGTAATAACTTATAGCTGTCATTAAAGTCATATTTTACCAATATAACCTGCTCACGCTGTTAGAAATCGCATTAATTTTGCAGAATTTTAAACAAATATTGCATGTCAAATAAAAAATCGAATTTGTAGTTCAAAATCGCTGTATCTTCTTTAATACTACGCTGGACTCCGATTTCCCAATTCTAAGTTCTGATGTAAACAATATAAAAATGCATGTGGAAGAAAGAAGAGTTATATGTACTAAAAACGATTTTTTTTTTAGATTTTGTTAATACTTTATTATTATTCTCGTGAGTTCATGTTCAAAGTAATTAAAAACATGTTAATGATTTTTTTCAGAACTCGCCAGAGATGTGTAACATCTAACCTCGGTAATGCACAAATTCACGTGTTCTCATGTTACAAATACACTTATAATACGAAACTCGGACACTGAATTTAACTTAGAATTATCTAAAATAATATTGAACGTAATAAATATATACGAAATTTGTGTTTTCAACTAGATTTAATGACGCAAATCTCAGAGTTTCCGCACCAGCCACTAACAATTACTGCAAGCGGTTTAAAAAAAGTGGTGGAAATTAAAAAAAATCATAAAATCCTAACCCCTTATACTATTAAATTCATTTTTTTTTACTGTAAAACTTAAAAATGTTATCAACTTTCTTCCGAAGTAATTTTTTTATATGACCAACCATTACTGCAAGGGGTGGAAAATAACGGGTTGAAAAGACAAAAAAACTAAGTACACTTTTTTGCTATTTGGAGTGTTTCCGAGCCATTTTGGGTCCTCAAACTACCCTCCCCCCACAAGGGGTCAAAAACCCAATAATTCAAAAATTGCCAAAATTTTTAAAATCTATTCTCTTTCGATTTGGAGTGTTTACGAGCCATTCGGGGTCCTCAACATTAACCTCCCCCCCCCCCCCCAAATGAATGGTTAAAGCCCAAAAATTTATAAAATTTCAAAAATCATTCTCTTTCGATTTTAAATGTTTCCCAGCCATTCTGGGTCCTCAAAATCACCCCCTCCCTCTGAGGACAAAGCCCCAAAATTTCGAAAATTTCAGGAATTTCAAAAATCTATATTTCGAGATGGAGCGTTCCGAACCATTCGAGGACCTGAACCTCCCCCCCCCCCCCCCCCCCAAGCCACCCTTCCACAAAAATTAAAGCCCTAAAATTTCGAAAAATTGGAGGAAATTGTATTAAAATTAAATCATTATGAACTAAATTGTCCGGGGCATGGTGGAAAATTTACCCAAAGACGACTTCTACATCAAAATTGGGGGGGGGGGGGTGGAAGAGGGGGGGGGTGAAAAATGCAAAAACCCAAAATTTCGAAAATTTTCAATTTTTTTTAAAATATATACTTTTTTTTCGATTTGGAGTGTTTCCTAGCCATTCGGGGTGCTCAAACTAACCTCCCCCCACAAGGAGTCAAAGCCCCAAAATTATGAAGTTTCAAAAATTTCAAAAATCTAATCTCTTTAGATTTTGAGTGTTTCCGAGCCATTCAGGGTCCTCAACATACCCCCTCCTCAAGAGACAAAGCCCCAAAATTTCGAAAATTTCAGAAATTTCGAATATCTGTTCTCTTTCGAGAGATAGAGATAGAGAGATACATAGATATATAGATGTAGATAGAGATAAATATATATATGGATATATGATTTGTATATGTGCAACTTCTTCAAACATATTACAAAACAAAACTGAATGAGGCATTGCAATGCATGCCGAGCATTAGCTAGATAATGGAATCTTTTGAATATTAGTAATCTCTTATTTTTCAGCTTTTTTCTATAGTGCTTTATATAGTCTAGATTACATACAGACCACCAATTTTTATATATATACTGGTAAATAACTATACATTGGAGAACAACGTCTGTCGGGATATGAAAGTGATATAAATTATTTTACACACTTGACATTCAAATTAAGTAGACAATTACTGTCTACATCTGATTTCGAAAAAGGTCCCCCTCACCCTGTGTTCAGCCCTGGTAACGCCGGGTACTGCAGCTAGTAGAATATAAATACATAAATGCCTCTTTATTTTTTTTTATTTGGTTTTAAGTAGTTACACGTATACAAAGCATATATCTCCCTATCTCTCTACATATGTCCCTTTATAAATCTCACTGTATTTCTCTCTATATAATAGATAAAAGTCTCTCGATACCTCTATCTATATATAAATATGTATCCATATATCTCCATATCACTTTATCTCTTTCTATATATATCTTTATACATCTATGTTTCTATCTTTCACTCAGCATATTTTCCTATCCATATATATATATATATATATATATATATATAGCCCCCTCTGACTATCTCTTTATACATCTCTATACCTCTCTATATGTCTCTATTTCTGTATTTCTATATTTACCTATTTATATCTTTATCTTTACAAACATATTTTATCTATCCTTTTACATGTCACATGTGTGACCATATGACCTATATAAAAACACGCGCTTATCGAATGCAACGTTGTGTCGAAATTCCAAATCATTCGGTGAATAATTTCCAAGATATTTAAGTTTTCAAACGAACGTTTACATTTTATATTTATATAGATTTGATTGTAGACGGAATCGAAATTTATTTCAGTTCTATTTACGGTGCGTTCGTTAAATGTACAGTTTCTATTATTAATTTTTTCTACCGTGCACATGAGGACCGGTGTTTTCGGTCGCGGTGACGATGGGTCCGGCGGAAGGGCGTATCACCCCCCCCCTCCCCCCCCCACAAGGGGCAGTGTCGCTTAACGGGCCGCGCGTGCGAATGGTTCTTGTCGCGGCCGGCGCGCCGCGCGCGGAATGCCGGGAACGCGACGCTTTTCCAATTGCGCCAGGAATGCGGGCCGGCGCGCGGCAGCAGGCGATCCCCTGGAAGCGTAGGCCGGCCCGCCACGCAGCGCCGCGCCGGAGAGCCGGGGTGTAATGGCGCGCCGAGTGCATCGTCCGACCGCAGGCGAACCTTTTCCCTCCGCTCACACACACACACACACGCACACACACGTGCCAACCGCAACACCCCCCCCCCCCCACCAGCCCCACGACCTCAAACTGTCCCCCTGGTGCAGTGGCGGCCAACCTTAACAGCGCGAAATTCAATTAATTCCGTGGATATGCCCCACCGCTGATTTACACCGCTCGCAGTACACAAACACACGAAGAATATTAATAAAAGACCAGATACTGTAAAATGCCAAATACAAACACTACATATATAGAAAGTATTTTAATAAAAAAACCTTTCTTTATGAACTATCATTGATAGCTGAATTATCAATTTATTAATTTCTGCCAAAGCATAAAACTAAAGATGAAAAATAACTGAAGAAACTAACATCTTAAAATTTCGAAGGCCAATAAAAGGTTATAATCCAAACGGTTGATTTTACTATGAATGTTTTTTTAATATTAACTAACCACTGGCCTTATCCTTTTTTGGTTTGTAATAAGAACCTGAGCTCGAGAACCTGGGCATATTATCAAAAATATTACAGTGCTCATTTACAGCAATTGTAAAGAGCAATTAACAAATTTAAATTTGGTATCACGTCGCTAACTTGTTCGGTTTTATTTTATATAGCTATTAAATATTGATTTCTTGTTTTTTGACAACTAACCTTCAACTTAAATAATTAAAAGTTTATTTCAACTCCAAAAGCGTTAAATTCTGCATAAACACAAGTCATATTTTTACAAACCTATTACAAATTATATTATTCTTATTCATTTCCAGCTCTTATTTCATTCTCAATTTCGAGATCTTTTGTGTCATATACAAATTGCATCAATCTCCGGTTTTATTCAGGCCCTTACTATATCATAAACAGCATTAGTATCCAGTCATTGAGAAGGATAGTAGACTATCGATGAAGTTCTTGTATAAATAATACAGAATATTTTCAAATTATTATTAAATTTTTGGATTGTTTATAATGTTTATTTCATATACGAACTATTTCACACAAGTTTTTTAAATTATAAATTAATTATTTATACTGACCAATTCATAAACGAGGAGAATCATTTGCTATTAGCAACATTTAAAATAGTCCATTGTGACGTGGAATTTACATTGGAAAAATATCATTGGTGGAATGTAAGTACGAGCGAAACATCCCAGGGAACTAAACACGATCGAAAGATGTCCGCCATTTTGATTTTGGGTGGCGGTGACCAAGGTTCTCTGGTATCACTCCGAGAAAATGTGTATCTGGTACTTTACTGCAGATAAAATGTATACATGTTATACCAATATTCACTTGAAAGAGTAGTTGTACCTCACCCTTCTATAAAGACTTCACAGTCATCGAAATGTAAAGCCACATTAAAATTATCAGCCACAGGGTTAAAATTCAACTATTTAATTTTCAGACAAAAATAATTAATGAACTTCCATTTACCATCGACTGCAAAAAAAATGGCACATGGAGCTACAGAAATCTCTGTGTTGTAAAAGTGAAAAGTATTCTAAACTATCTGACTTTGAATAGCATTTAATCATCGTATCACGTAAGTACATGAGTGACAGCTTCTTTACTGCTTGCTAATGTTAATGTGCTGATACTGTTACTATAAAAATATTTTATAAGAATTAATTAAGATTCTAATGCCTACGTAATGCAAAATTTGGGATTTTAAACATGCGATCAGATGATGTGGTCCCATGTACAGTTTCATGCAGCAAGACGAAAATACTGAGCACTAGGTCAAGGCTTTAAGATTAGTGGTGAGAGGGTACTTGATGGGTGTGTTCATGTCGCAATCATTGCTTCTCTTTCATTGTGTTTCAAAGTGTGAATTTAGCCTTACTCGGGTAGACCTTTTAAAATTTTTGTTAAGATCTCTGAATCAAAACAGTTCGCTTGAAATCGGTAACGAGTAATGAAAATAATGAGAAAGTTACTGGGAATCAGTAAAATACGCAGGGGTAGACGCTTCTAGCATCAAGACTTTGCAACTGCCTGTTTGCACAAAGGTGTTATTGTAGGGACATTGTTTTATTTACTATGTTACACCAGGAAACTTTCTTCATGTGAATAATCAAGAAAAGTGTAATATCAATATTAAATTTTCAAAATTTTGTAACTTTCATTAGATTAAAGATAAATTACCTGAATTATGAATGCATTTCCTGACTGCTGAACTATTGAGTGTTTCAAACTGTGTAAGTTATGACTTATTGCTTTACGCACAAAATCCACCCATCAACCAGGTGAATGAAGTATCGTTAAAGGTTTGTAGGTACTTGGAGCATCTTGGCACGTAAGTAAAAAGAGAAGCAAATTACATTAAAATAACAAATGAAGGGAGGGGTCATTATGAGGAAGATGGTGTAGCGGGAAACTCCCAAGTGGATGATATTTTTATGCTAGCCCCTTACACTGTTAAAAGTTTTTTTAACTTAAATTTACTAAGGATATTGTTTTTTTAATAATCTAGGGATATTAGCAAATGTTCTAATATTTTCGTAAAATTACAGGAACTTAGAATTTTTATTGCTTTGAAGAAAAACTCGTTAGAATCGTTTTAGAGTTTCAACAACACCAAAAACTTGGCCCATGCAAAAACACTCTTTCTTGCTTCTGCATCGGTGTTGGCCCTGTTGTATTCTACAAAGATCCAGTTGCAGAGGCTGTATCTTGCCTGTGACATCAGGCAGGGTATGCGTGGCGACTCGGCTAGACCTGGACGACAATGAGGGCGGGGCAGCTCGTGGGCCGGCACGCCACAATGGGGCCCCGGCGGGACAATTCTCCGGTCCTGACAGGTTTATCTGCTGCGTTCTCGCCTCGTGCCGGCGCGGGGCGTGATTACGAGCGCCCTCGGCCGTGCTGGGGGTGGGGGTCGCTCGACGCGCACGCTTGCTTCAGTACATGCTCGCTTCACTTCACGTCAGTACATGCTCGCTTCACGTCAGTACATACTCGCTTCACGTCAGTATATGCTCGCTTCACGTCAGTACATGCTCGCTTCACGTCAGTACATGCTCGCTTCACGTAAATCATACTAGTTTCATATCGGCACATGCTCGATTCACTTCAGAATGTACTCGCTTTTCCTCATTACATATTCGTTTAACGGTATTACATACTCGCTTCACGTCAGGACAATCGTTTTACGTCATTACACATAATTGTTTCTCATCGACACATGCTCGATTCACGTCAGTACATTACTCGGTTCACGTCGGTACATACTCGTTTCACGTTGGTAAATACTAGCTTCACGTCGATACATACTCGTTTCACGTCGGTACAACCTCGCTTCACGTCAGGACATAATCGTTTTACGTCAGTACATACCTACTCGTTTTTCATCGACACATGCTCGATTCACGTCAGTACATTACTCGGTTCACGTCGGTACATACTCGTTTCACTTCAGTACGTACTCTTTTCACATCTGTAGATACTCGTTTCACGTCGGTACATGCTCGCTTCACGTCGGTACATGCTCGCTTCACGTCGGTACATACTCGTTTCACGTCAGTATATAATCATTTCACTTCATTAAATACTCTTTTCACGTCAGTACATACTCTTCTCATAACGGTACATAATCTTCTCATGACGGCATATACTCTATTCACGTCAGTACATACTCGCTTCAAGTCAGTACATGCTCGCTTCAGTTCAGTACACACTCGTTTCGCCGGTTTCAAGGTGAGCGTCATGCACCGGCACTCGATAGAACACTGAAGCCAGCCCCGCACGATAACCATTTCCCTTACAGTGATAGTGTCTTTTTTAATTTATGAGAAAATGATGAGGGTTAATTATTACGATGCGCGCGCGCCATTCAACAAAATTTTCACAGGAAGAAAAAAATGGGTATGCTACTTAAAAAGAAAAATTATATTGTTGCTTTTTAAATATAAGACTTTAGTGACTGATACTGAATATTGTTTCACATGATTAAAAACATTTATTTATTGTGATCATAAGTGATAAAAATTGTGTTTGTAAATAATTAAAGTGTATTTTATAAGTGAGGTTATTTTCCCGTATGTTTAATTTATTTCCATTAAAAATTATTACGTTGTAATTTAATTAATGTTAAAAATTATTTAATAGGAATAACCATTCACCATATTAAACGATTTTCATTTTCAAATAAAATTTATCTTGATTATTTTACTAAAATAAAAAAATTATTTTATACACTTGTTTATATTATAATTAAATGCTGGCTATTTATTTAATTTTTTTTAATTTGATTGAATTTATACTCTACCAACTGCATTTATAGTATTAATCCAGACATTTTATTATTTTATTTCAATTAATTATTTGCACGCAAATTTAAAGTTAGTACGCACCCATTTTTTTTCTTTTTTGCCCGTTATACAATGTCACGCAGACGGAGACGGAACCGTACATACGTATTTAATCTACAACGTTGAGCTTTTACGTTTACTTGGCTCCGTGCGACCAATAGAAGCCGAGTATTTGGTCGCAGTGGTAGCCGTGTTTGTTTATGTTCTAAATATGTTAAAAATTGTTTCAAGTACAAGTCAAACTAAAGTTCTAGTATTACCTTGTGGTTTATTTTTATTATTTATCTAATTCTGACCATACTGCCGTCACGAAGCATAATATTTTTAAACTAAATTAATATTTCGTAACCTTCAAATGCAATATCATTGGTCATTGGTTACCATTTGTTACGTTTCCGGGTATTATGAAAGCAACATACGTAGTGAGACGTCGCATATTCAGGAATCTGACTAAAAGTTAATAAATACAAATATAAATTACAAACATTTATAAAAATATAAAGTTTTAAAAATATAACAACAGCTTCTGCCAGCTTGTGTACTACCCCTTGGTTAAGAAAGGATTCAGTTCTAGTACACGCCAGAATTATTTAAATTTAAATTAATTTTTGACGTGACAACGTCTAAAAAATCTATGAACGCCGGCTGCACGCACGAAAAAGTGTCCCGTAACGCACCTTGTCCCGTTATGCTGTGTCCCGTTACGCTCATTGTACGCTTTCGCCGCATCTATCTCTCTTGCACTCGATTGGAACAACCATCGATTTGACTTTTTAGAGGCACATTCAACTTAAAACACACCCATTCATTTCCTACTTTTCCTATCATCGCCCTATTCTTAACAGAATAACACAGATTGGAAGAAGTTAAATAGCAAACATGTATAAAAGTTATAGTTAAAATAATCTCTTCGTTAAAGTAATAAACATATTTGAATTAATGAGTGCAAATAAAAGTAAATTTATCAATTAAATTGTAGATTTCATTTCACTCCTTCTTTGTATCGATATAAAATTCTGATAATTCAATAAAAATTATTTAATTTTATTCATAAAAGTATGTAATCATTTCATCAATGTTTTATGACGTCACGTTAAAGTATCGTCTGTAAACCGACTATACAGACAACCATTTTTTTTATTTTAAGATTTTTTCTTTAGAATTTCTGTAATTTTTTATTTGTATTTTGTTTTTAGTGTATTAGATTTAGGATGCCTGCGTGTGCTCCTGATTATTCCTGTCAAAATTTAGTTAGTTTTCTCTGTATGCACCGGATTATTCATGTTGAGAAATCTGCTGTTGTACTCCGAGGGCTTCTGGTTATTTCTGACAAGAAAGATTTTTTTTTTATTTTTTTTTTTTACTTGATGAGAAATGCAATTTTATTCAGAGTTACATTTAGTAAAGTGAATTTCTGTTACTAAATCAGCACTTAAAATATTTTTATCGGGTGGAATTCAAACAAAATAAATCGATACTCACTACAATAATAAACATCGCGATATCTGTTGGCAAGAATCCGGACTACTTACAACAAGTTCTTTTACATGAGATATATTAACTCTCGCAGTTGAATGTAGTCAGAGGCAGTTATAACCATATAGTCTCGTAGCCTCGTAGCCTCGTAGACTTGTAGCCTAGTAGCCATGTAGACTTGTAGCCTTGTAGCCATGTAGACTTGTAGATTCGTAGTCTTGTAGTCTCTTAGCCAAGTCGTCTTGTAACCAAATGACATTGGAGCCGTTAGGCGTAAAACAACTGGTACCAAAGACATTTGGAGTCAAATACAGTTGTAAACAACGACTTTGAGAGCTAATGACTCTCGGAGCCAATGACTTTTGGAGCCAATGACTGCTGGAGGCATTATATCCTACTGTAAATTGGTGATCGCATCCTACTGAGTTGAATGTTCTTCATTAAATGTATGTAGTCAAGCCTGTATTATCGTATCCCACTGAGGTCGTATCCCTGCGACGAGATCGTATCCCTGCGACTAGATCGTATCCCTGCGACTAGATTGTATCCCTGCAACTAGATCGTATCCCTGCGATCAGATAGTATCCCTGCAACTATATCGTATCCCTGCTACTAGATCGTATCCCTGCGACTAGATCGTATCCCTGCGACTAGATCGTATCCCTGCGACTAGATCGTATCCCTGCGATCAGATCGTATCCCTGCGACTAGATCGTATCCCTGCCTCTAGATCGTATCCCTGCGATCAGATCATATCCCTGCAACTAGATCGTTTCCCTGCGATCAGATCGTATCCCTGTGATAAGATCGTATTCTACCAATTTGAAATTTTGTACAAATGTGTGGCCTTTTCTTTAAATGTGCTTCCTTTTTTATTTATTTTTACTTGCATAATAATGTAATTGGTTCGTGTTTTGAATCGCATATTATTCCAGCGCAATATATACAAGCGAGGACTGGATGACGCGACTCTCAGTATAATGGCTACAGAGGTGTAAGGATCACCAAGTTCGTCTCATCTGGTGCATACGTCACGTAATGAGGGTTCTTGTGAACTCGATGGTATCTTTACCATATTCCACATCGAACTATATATAAGTTGTACCATCGTTCCTGTAGTAGTGTAGGATTTATGTAATAATTTTTTGTTCGTGATTTTTATTTTTTGTTTCTTGAACCTGTTACTTTTATGGTAAATTTAAGTGATATTAAATTAAAATGGTATTTTTTTATTTACTAAGGAAGATAACCGAGGAAGGATAACTAACGAATGACTTAGTACATAAATGAGTGTTATTTTTATGATTGTTGTAACATTTTCCGAATTTCTAGGTCAAATGTTATGATTTTCCAAGATGGCGGCCAATATGTCATCATCTTCTTACTGGAGGCTGATAGACTAGGAACATAAGCTGTATTTAGGGCTTTTCACCCTATTTTATTAAATAAGAGTTTTTTTACCTAAAATTACTTTTTTTGGTTCGAGCAAGTATCAAGCCAAGCACTGTAATCGATCGAATAATTCGATTAATTAAATGCCGATTTGTTTTATGAATTTTGGACTTTTTCTCGAATTTCTATCTTAATAAATATATATTTCCGAGATGCTGCCTAGGCAATAAGATGGCGGGCACCGTGGCACTAAACAATTACTGCACTCTAGCGGGTGAAAATCAAACTAACATGATGATAGCGGCCTCTAGCAGATGAAAACAATATGTCAGAACCAAGATGGCGGCCTCCAGCAGACGAAAATAAGATGGCAGGAGAGACGTCATACTACTTGGAGATATATCTACTTTGGCATTGGTAGTGGGAGGTCCGTCTGTCGTTGAATTCGGTGGAGAAAGGATCCGTCGCCATTTTATTGCTCTCTCCGAGTTCTAACTAATGACTACATGATGTGAATGCGTTTTTTAATTTAAATTTTAACAAAATTGTATTTAAAATTGTTATATAATAATTTTTTTTCCCCCAGATACGAGCTAAATTATTACGGATTTTCAGATGACGGATGTGACGTCATAATTTCAAAATAACGGAGATTATTATTGAAATTGTACTTATTAAATTTTTTATTATTTTTAAATTTTCTCCGATTTTCTAGCATAAAATTGTTTTTTTCAAGATGGCAGCCGTAACAAAACTTTCAATTGTGACATCATTATTCAAGATGGCAGCCGTAACAAAACGTTCAATTGTGACTTCATAATTCTAAATGGGTGCCATGACATCCTAATGGTCGGCGGCTTTGTGCAGCTTTCTCTTGGGGAAGTGAAGTCGCATAGGATAATTTTCAACCTATTAACATTTTTGAGAACTTAAAATGGCAAATTTTCCCTTATAAAGGTAATTTTTCCCTTGAAATATGGAAAAATTTTTTTTTTTTTTTAAGATTTTTTAGTGAAAATTTTTTTTCTTCAAAAAACTGGAAATTTTGGCTGATTTTAGCTAATTTTTTGGTAAATTGGTAAGAATTTTAGTCTTTTTGGCCATTTCTGGCAAACTTTGAAGGTCAAGGTCAATGTCATCCAAGATGGCCACCATGACGTTACAATCCAATATGGCGCTCGGTTTCTCGGCTCATCTCCAGGAACCCTAGGCTCGGAGGAACCATCATACAGATATTAATTACAAAAAATTATATATATATATTCTTACTTGCAGCTTTAAGTAAGGTAAAGAAAATAAATTGGGCCAAATAAATGAATTTGGAATATACGAAATTAATAACATAATGTTAATATCGCGTTTTGAAAACCATACAAATTTTGTAGACTTAAATTAAAAGTAAGTTAAACACCCAATCCATTGTAATATGTACATTTGTTCCGAATTGCAAAACCAGAGTTATTTCGATAAAACAGGGAACAGGGTCATTACAAAACCCGGGCAGGCGACCACGCGGTGATAGCTCGATGCAGGCTCCATGGTCTCGGTCCAACAAGCTCCATTAAGCCCCGCGGTGAGATACGCGCCCAGGGCGGTTTCTGCTTAATATTCCCGCCCCGACGCCCGGCCGCTATAAACAATTTAGGTGTTAATTTAGATGGTGTTTAAATAATCCGCGGGCTGGGTTTCGCCGCCGGGGTGTGAGCGGGCTTAACTCACGCCGGGATTATTTCGCACTCCCGCGGCCCCGCAGCGAGGATGAACTTTGCACTGACCACGCGCGACTTTACCTGTCGGCTTAACGCTTTGTTAGTGATAACATACCGCGCAATAGCTTCTGCGCCTTTCACACATTTCTTCACTAAATTTCTACACTTACTGGGTTGCATTGTGAAGAAAGATCTTATACCTACCTCGTACTTGGAAATTATTTTTAAAACCAGTGATAAATACTGTCAAAATAAAGCGAAAGATGGCATTAAACCACAAAAGATTTACATATATATTTTTTTATTTAAGGGATTGTACAGAGTCAAATTAAGAAATCACTGATATATTAACTACCGAAATATACTTTTATACTTAAAAGGTTTCCAACTACTTTATAATAAATAAAGTAACAAGAAACCTTACAGGGTATATTTAGCATTGGTTTTGGGCATGGTTTTGAAATTGTCTTAATTAATCATTAGCAAATAAATAATATATAGTTATAGGCTCTTACCTACCTACATTAAGTTTAAATAGGGATTTCAAAATAAATGTTAAGTTCAATAAATTTAAGACATATTTTGGCAGAGCTATTAAATGTTCTGTTAGTTTGGGTCTTTTGATAAATATCCAGTCCACTTTGGCGAAAAGCCAAGATTCAGGCCTCACACATAACGTATGAGTATATTCTAAACCATAACTGCATTATTTGTAATATTGTAGGAATTCTTCAACACATTATCTAAAAATTAATGAATTTTAAAGATTGAGTTTTAAAACAAAAAAAAATCTTAAATGTTTTTATTAACAATTTTGCTAAATAATATGAGGTTACGATAAAACAATTTTGTAGAGTGCACATAAGATGATGTCGTCACCAATAAACAAAGCTTTATGGCAACAACAAAATCATGTTGCTGAAGTAACAGTTCTTTTTAATTAATTATACTTTCAATTATTTTTGTATTTATAATAAAAATAAAATGAAATACCTATGGTATTAATGCACTTCATTCTAGGTGGCAATACGCGTTGGCTAATGCAAAAGAAGATGATGAAGACTATAAAATAAAAATAACCTTTCGCGCACAGCCCACAGGTAAAGGTAGATTTCGAAGTTCCTTTTTATTTTGGAAATATTTTTGAAAATGATATAATTTCCTTGGACATTTTAAAAACTTAATTTAGCCTACATAATATCCTATATGTTCACTAATATTCTAAAAAGATGGATTTGACATTTCCTCATATTCCATGCAGCGAAAATATTTTGATTATTTTAACTTAATGCATCCATCATTGAATGTCTTAACTAATTTCATATGATGCCTACTAAGGTACTTTTGCAATTATTTTGGACATCAAAACACTATTTTCAGCCCTACCTCTAATACCGTGATCAATACAAATTTTTGGACAAAAGTTTGAGATAATATTAAAATGGTTATTATTAAATTCTGATGCATTTGATAGTAAAATGTTTTTATTTTTTATTTTAAGTTGTTATTTAAATTTCAGTTCTTACGTTAAGAGTACATTTCAACAAATCATGTTTCAGCCAAAGATTTTAGATAAAGTTTAGGAGTTTTAAAATAAATTATAATGGTTTTGATTGTACCTACCTATATCTATTTAAAAAAAGGAATGACATTTTGTCCTTCTACCCTTATTTCCACATCTTGCAGTAATGATTTGTAATAAATAATTTAATTTGACAAAAGTTTTCAACAATATTTAAAAAGTTAAAAAAACAAACATTAATTCGTTAAAGCACATGGTATGGAAGATTTATTTATTTTGTTTCCACACCAGGTTTTATGAACCCATTGCATTAATGGTTTGTATTATCAAAATTGGTTTTAGTCAAAGGTTTTAGGTAAAAGTTGTAATATTTACAACCAATTCAAACAAATATGATAGTTTACCTACGAAGGGAGTTATGCATTTTTTGTAATCCAACCCCTGTTTATTTCTCCCTTATGGGAATGGTTGGTCGGATAAAAATTATTTCAGACGAAAGTTGTAAATAATAATTTAAGATTATACAATAAAACAGAATGGATTTATTATCAATCTGTAGGGGCCTACTAATTTAAACCTTTCTGGAACTCACATTTGAAAAAAAATAATTATGCTTATGTCAACATACATACGAGCTAAAACCAATGAAAAAATAATAGTAGTTGCGGTTTAACTCATCCCGTATCTCTATGCCCTATGTCAGCATTACTGCACTATCACATAGGTATTGTAAATTATGGTTAACATATTATAATCTTTCATGTGTCTTGGCACTTTAATATGTGTATAAGTGTTATGATAAAACTGTGCTGTTAATGAAAAGTTGCGTTTACATTTGAAGAGATAATTTTCTGATTTATCAATCTAATAGATGTGGTTAATAATGAATAACGAATGCTAAAGTTGTTTCCTAAACATTATATTACTTGTAAATTATGATTAGGAAGGAGTTAAAGTAACTGGAAATTTACCATAAGTTTAAAAAAAATTAACATTCATTTGTAGGGTAAAATCATATTCTTTATAGGTAGGTAGCCTACCTATGTTTAGAAACGTTACCGAAAAATTTACAATGCAAGATAAACGTATGATTAAGTTAGAATCGTTTCTATAGGAGCGTACGTTCTTAATAGTTTAAATTATTGCCAACACGTTTGTTGCGTGGTAATAGCATATTTGCAATATTTATTGACATGGAAGAAAGTCGTTAGGGAGCGTGGTGCAGTATTTGCCATGTTATATCTGAAGTCTTCTCTGTCCAGTCTAAATGGCAAAACATTTTTTTTTTTTTGTAATATGAAATATAACGCTAATTCCTTGCTGATGTTTTGTTGACGTCTATGTTCAACAATACTAACTACTTGATGGAATTGATGCGATTTTCCCTTGCGAATTACTTTCAAGCTGCGAGGTTGATCATGGGTGAATGTAATTATCCTTAATGTTGTGTTTATACGTGGTATCTAGTGGCAGGACCATTACACTTGGCTAATTTAGAATGATTTGGTTAAATTTTGTTTTAGCTTCCATCGATTAAAATCTGTTACGATCTCATAATCTTAATTTTGTAATTTTAACGTGGAATTGATTTGCTTGAGCCATGATCGTATCCCTGTAATGCATTCGTCCGATGTTTTTAGCTACTTACATACTATGTTCTGCTAGCCAATTGCTAGCTAGAGTGACTTAAATTTAAGAACATACATCCTCTTCATTGACTAGTTAATAGGGGCATGCATTTTTCGCGAAAAAAAATTGAGATTAGCTGAAATTAAAAACACTGTTGTATCGTTTGTGTTTCGTGATTGATGGAGTTTCTTTCATTTACCTGTGTGCTGTCGGCACACCAATCACAGTAATTCAGTGCGGAAGCAAACGCGTCCTAGGTGGCTCAGTCAACTCTCTCAAACGGCCACCAAATGCACGTACGAAACAGCTGGTGTGTGTATTATCTTGTTGCATGCTAATGTGCGTTCAGTTTTTTTTTTTGTGAAAAATGCCAACCACTACTGTTTAATATCTTCATGTTGATGAAAAATTTTGCGGAAATGTACACGTTGGTATGCCTCAGTTAACTAAGCTGGTAATCTGAATGAGACACCGGTATGAATCTTATCGTCACTTCATTTGAACACACTCGGTCACACATCGAAGACACGTACCTTTTAAAATGTAGATTTAAACTTCTGGTCGGGAAGATAAAAGGCTTGCAAAAGGAACCCTTCGTTCCAGCGGACGAGAGTTGTCCATACAGAGGCTACGGAACAAGAGACCCCGGTCTGGTTCCAGAGCCGCGCACAAAAGGCGCTTGACCGGAGGGATGTGTGTCACTTGGGCGGTTCTCGCGCCCCAGAGGCCTCAGCGCCATGGCTACCGCGGCGATGGAAGTCGACTCCCCACCCCTTGATGAAGGGTGATGTAGGGTGCACCACGGGCCGGGGAGGGGGGTCGTGTGACGGCGTATCTGTAATGGCGACCGGGCGTCCTTTTTTTTTCTCACCCACCCCGGCGTCGCGTTAACGCGTTAAGAACCAGTCCTCGTTCTCCAAAAGGGAGGGGGATCGCCCTCAGAGTTGGTCATCCCCCATGAGGTCGTTAGCGAATAAACTGTCAAGCCTGGACATTGAGACGTCAAGGAGAGAGTTAAGGGTGGAGCGGGGAAGTTTGGTACGTTACGGAATAAACCCGCTCCAGGACACCTGAAAATGCGCCGACAAACCGTAGCCCTTTTCACCCCGAGCCATAATTCTCCAAGGTTGCTGCAGAGCGCGTGGCCGAGTGAGATGTTTCCTCGGCGTGTCCCGTGCAGACGGCTGGCCGTGGGAAAGCCCAGGCCAGCGCGGCTGTCGCGCCGAATGAGCCGTTGTGTTGGGCGCAAGCCGCGCGATACCTGATCCCCGACTCTGCGTTCTCATGGAATATTAACATCCTCAGTTGGTCTCCTCGTCCAGGTCTGCTACTGGACATGGCAGGGAACTCACATAGAATTCAACCATTATCTTACGCTTGAAATACAATTTTATAGTATCCCGAAACGGTAAATTGCTAGAGACCTGTAAAATTCGCGGATTCATTTCGCGATAGGATAGAGTCCAAATACTTTTGACATTATTTTGCTTCAGTAATTGGGCCACAGTTTATCTGAAGGACTCTGGGCCAATGAAAAATCTTTAACAGAATAATTAGCGAAACACGATCATTCCAGTCAATAGGTGTTACGAGTCGATAACCAATCAGCAGATGTAATTTGCACGAGTCCGTAGAGGATCATGGAGTCTATCCTTTAGGGATTTGAAATCGCGAATTTTACAGGCTTTTAAACTTTATTAAATTTATTAACACCTTACCTAAAATTTTAACAATTTAAGTTTTTTTAATCAATTTTTTTTTGACATTTTATCAACATGATAATACAATTAGTTGTTTTTCTATCGTGTGAAACACCTTTACGGTTTACTTAGTAAAATAATTATATAGCACTAGCTGTAGCAGCACCCCGCGTTTTCCGGACTGATCACGGGGTGATGATATATTTCCCGTTAAAGCAAAATGGATAGCGCTATATGACAGTGTGGCGGACATAGAGAAATAATACATAATTACGGTTTGTATGTCAGTAACCTATGATTTTCTGTTTACCCATGGCGATCGGTTGAACGGTTTAGAAGTTGATGCGCTGCCGCTTCATCTAACGGCGAGTTACAAAAAAAAGTATAGCATAATAACATACTTCATGAAAAAAAAAAGAAAACATTGATGTGCCATCTCTCATGGCGATCGGCCAAATGTTGTCGGATTTTATCAACGTACTACATACATACAAACAATTATATATACATATATATATATATATCCTACTAATATTATAAAAGCGAAAGTTGGTGTGTATGTTTGTTACTCCTCGACGCCCGAACTGCTGAACGAATTTGGATGAGATTTGGCATACAGCTAGTTCATAACCTAGATTAACGCATAGGTCACATATTACTATGAAAATCCATTCCTAATGGAGTAAAAAGGGGTAAATTCATTTTAATAACAGATAATCATAGGTCATAAACATAAAACATACAAACAGTGAGTGTGTGTCATTTATCTATGTCCGACACACGGTCACACACATAATAATGTCTGGCAACTTCCTATCCTTCTCCTTGGTGAGACCCGTCCGCTTAGTGGAGCTCGCAGCGGCTAGCGCACTAACGGCGCTATAACAGTTCAGTTTTTGAACTGCGTCAAGACATGGCGGTGCATTGAATTATAAACGCGCTATCGTTTGAGGCGTCCGTCATGTCTTGAATTTTCGTTTCTTTGTCCTGTATGCGTTCCTATACCATTCATCCGAATACGATGAAATTTTGGTGAGTTGTTGTGCGCATGCCCGCGAAGGATTCTGAGTTAGTACAACTATTTTACAATAGGTGACGCACAAATCGTTTCAGCAAATTTATGTATTTCATATAGTTTAGCGGCTGTTCGTGTGTTTTCGATGTATGAGTGCACACACATTAAAGTATTGAAGTCAATTAATTATAAACAGCGATCATTCACAGGATTGAATTGAATAAATTAAAAACAGCTATAGCCTATTTCAGTTCGTGTGTGTTATAAATAGATTCCCAGAAATTTCGCGGATTCCTCTGGCCTCAGGATAGAATTCAAAGTTATAGGTGTGCTCGACCCATATTTACTTTCCCATTGGTTGATTTCTTAGCGAGAACATTTTTATCCTTGTTATTTGGCACTACCTGATTCGCTTACTTCTCTCCTAGCTGGACATCGTTGGCTCACGGTCGTAGAGGGGCGTGTCCAGATAACTGCGGTCCAATCATGAACAAAGTGCGACAGTGTGGAGGTTTGCATTCTAGCAAATGAATCCGCGAAATTTCCGTGGCTCTAGTTATAAACAATATATAGCCCGAAAGTCGTTTCAACGAATGTGTTTATTTCATATTGTAGAGACGCAGTTCGTCTGTTTTCGTTGTATGAGTGCACACGCATGAAACAACTGAATTGTATTAAATATAAAAGAGATTCAGAAAAAGATATAATAATAGATATAGAGTGAGATAGAGAGACAGAGAGACAGAGAGACAGAGGGAAATAGAGCGAGGTATAGAGAATGGAATGGATTTAGAAAAACATATATAGACATATAGAGCTATATAGAGGCACATATAGAAATGCATAGTGATTGGTGTGTAGAGGAGAGACATAGAGATAGTGGGAGATATAGTTGTATATATGTAGAAATAAAGAGATAAATAGAGAGATTTAGATATTTATGTGTAGATAGAGATAAAGTTTGATATATATTAGGAGATATAGAAAGATGCTTTGTATATGTGTAACTACTTCAAATAAATAACAAAACAAAATTGAATGAGGCATTGCAACGCATGCAGAGCATTAGCTAGATAATGGAATATTTTCATTATCAGTAATCTTTCATTTTTCCACTTTTTTTCTATAGTACTTTATAGTCTCTTGATTACATTGGCAGAACAACATCTGCCGGGTTCTGCCAGTGATAGAAATTATCTTGCACACTTGACATTCAAATCAAGAAGACAATTATTACTAACTAAATATGATTTCGAAAAAGGTCCCCTTCACTCTGTGTTCAGCCCGGGCAAAGCCGGGTACTGCAACTACGAGAGTAGATAAAAACTACTACTTAATCCGTCCATTCTGACTGGAAGACATGAATAAATTGCAGTAGGTCAGCTGAAAGGCTTGATATTTTATTAGCATTAAAACCGTTTGTTCTTAATATATTATGGTTATTATTTATTATCTTGTTAAAAATTATTTTGCTAAGAATATTTTTATTTGACGTAATGCGAAAAGTAGTAAAACATTTTTCACATGATTTATTTTTACTGTAAATATTTTAATTTTTGAAATGAAATTTGATTTTAAAATTACTCTTTTAGCTGTTCCTCAATTAAGTCTCTCGCTTACCTACTGTTCCGCATGCTTTACCCAACTGTGACATGTTATAAAGTACGGACTCACAGCGTAACTCGTGGCGCAAAAACAACTCAGCTATAACTCACAGTCAAAGCAGGATCCGGAACTAAAGCTCCCCTAATTGACATTAGTAATCGTGCAACTCCACTGATCCATATTCTAAACATGCCATGCATGGGTGCAGGAAGATCGTTGCTCGTCCATTTGGCGACTAGTTTTACTCATCATTTTTCCTGTCTTGTTTCGTTGTGAATTTCTTATTACAAAACGAACACGCAGCACGTTACCTTAATTTGTTTTAGCATTATTTTATTATTTTCAAAGCATACAGTATTGTGTCGCAAAAAAAAAAAACGTTCTGTGATGAGAAATATTCTTGATTACCGGCCTCATTTTTTCATGAAAATTATAAAAACATTGATACCTATCAGCAGGTTCTTGGCAATATTGCCGTAGAATTTTGAAGGAAAAAAAAGGATGCACAAGAGATTACAAAGGGAAGAAATACACTTCATGGCGAAGTCAAATGTAGAAGGAAGTTTGTCGGTGTAAATATTTCAATTGATGACGTACCACTAGAAACCTGTGAAAATTGCGTTATATTCTAGTACACTGTTAAAATTTTTCACCTTTAAATTACGAAGAATGCTGGTTACAAATCATCCAGGGATATTCGTAAGTGTACGGACAGTGAGTTCACTTACTTTGAACATGAATCCAAATGATATTATTGGTATAGGTACTAACAAAACTAAACAAAAAGTTCAGTCCATTGCAAAAACACTCTTACTTTGTGTGCGTTTGTCTTTGTTTAGAACAAAACATACAAATTTGGAAGTCATAATATGACGTAATTTTTACGAAGATTTAATTATTTGAAATGATGAAGAACTCTTAGTTAATTTGATTTAAATGTTTTCATTGGAATTTCCGTACATTTAAGGTAATTTCTAACAGTGTACCAGACACTTGTGCTCAAAAAACATTAAAGTAGGTAGGCTATAGGTATATCTAGTAGGACCATATTGTAGTCAGGTATTTTCCTAGTGGTTATTTGTTCTGTGACAAGCGATCTGCATTAACTGTTGGCAGCAGTCTAGAAAGATAGCTTGAACGATACTCGTCATTGGCCAATAAATCAACTGGGCCAAACTTTTGACCGAAACTTGTGCGACCCGAAGGGAATGTTATTTATGATGGCAGAAACCAGCGAACCGTGTCATCAACTTGATTGCGAAATCGTTTGTAGATTCTATCCTGGAAACATAAAAGAACGCGTAGCCTATATTCCTGGTCTCATCCAATCGACCAATGAAAATTCCTTTGTAACGTATAATTATGCAAATTATACATTTTCTCCAAATAACAACGCTTATTTCGCATGTTTCTATACATTACCACGTATTCTCATTTTTATGTGTAACGGTAGGTATATAGCATTTGGTAGGAGTAATTTCGTTGAATGGAACGGAATTCACAGGGAACGGAAATGTGTAGCCACAGTGCTGCCATGTGTGGCGGATGGCGCGAACCAATATTTTCAAAGCCAAAGGTAAACTTTCAAGTATTAACTGTTTAATTAATATTAAAAAGATGGGCAGTGTTTTAATAAAATTAATTTTCGAAAATCAGATCCAAAGCCGGGGTTTAGATTTTTTTAAGTCTTTTTTTTTCTCGCTTTTATAGGAGCAATTTCATTATATAGTTCAACATTTCTCTCTGCAAATCGAATTATCCGATATTCGACGTAGCTGCTCCTGGTGCGGTAACTACTCCTGATTCGCGTCCAGAAATTTCAGTTGAAAACACAAATTTGCGTATATCTTTCACATCCGTCATTATTTTAATAGAATTCTACGTTAAAATTTCGTGTCCGAGTTTCGTATTATTAGTGTGTCCGTAACATGAAAACACATGAAATTTCTCTCTAGCTATTTTTTTTTCTCTCGGTGACATCTTTGTGACCTTTTTTTTTTTTTTAATAGAGGCCGGTGAAACGTTCACCTCTGGGAGAGCTGCTGGTGAAATTTCGCGAGGCTGGAGGAGGTAAATCGCGGACCGCGCCGCCGCGGGAGGGGGGGGGGGGGGAGAATGAAAAAAAGCGAGTCGACGAAGTCGTCCCTGTGGACGTAAACCCCCAGTGGTTTCTGTTTTACGTTCATGCGGGACACCCCCTCTCCATTCCTTGACCCACCACCCCGTCGCTGACCGCCTCGCCAGCGGCGACAAAACACTCACGGGCCAGTGCTGTTGGTGCGCGTGGCCTGCTCCGGGGTCGAATGGGGCCTGCGAGGGAGGGTGTGTCTGTGACGCACATCCCCCCCCCCCCCCATACTCTCACGGCGATCACCCCTCACCCCCTATAAATGTTAAGCGTATGGCACGAACACATGTTTTCAAAGCCAAAGGGAAACTTTCAAGTATTAACCTTCTGACGTGACGTCTAATAAAATCGATGAACGCCGGCTGCACGCACGAAAAAGTGTCCCGTTGCGCACATTGTCCCGTTACGTTGTGTCCCGTTACGCTCATTGTACATTTGCGCCGCATCTATCTCTCTTCCACTCGATTGGAACAACCATCGATTTGGCTTTTTCGAGGCACATTAAACTTGAAACACTCCCATTCGTTTCCTACTTTTCCTATCATCGTCCTATCCTTAACAGAATAACACAGATTGGAAGAAGTTAAATAGCAAACTTGTATAAAAGTTATAGTTAAAATAATCTCTTCGTTAAAGTTATAAACATATTTGAATTATTGAGTCCAAATAAAAGTAAATTTATCAATTAAATTTTAGTTTTCATTTCACTTATTCTTTGTACAAAATAGTTATGATTCAATAAAAATGATTCAATTTTATTCATAAACGTATGCAATCATTTCACCAATGTTTTGTTATGACGTTGTCACGTTAAACTATTGTCCGTAAACCGACCTTACAGACAACCAATTTTTTTTAATTATTATTTACAAGATGGGCATTGTTATAATATAATTTATTTTTGAAAATCAGGTCCAAAACTGGGGTTAGATATTTTTTTCAAGTCTTTTTTCGCTTTCATAGGAGCCATTTCATTATATGTATAGTTCTACATTTCTCTCTGCAAATCGAATTATCCGATTTTCGACGTAGCTGTTCCTGGTGCGGAAACTACTCCTGATTCGCGTCCAGAAATAAAACACGTGCGTGGCCTCTCCGCGCATTTGAGGTGAGAAGTCACTGATGGCGGAAAATATGCGATCTGTACGCCACACAAATATCTAAAAATAGTGTACAAGAATGCGTGCAAGTATGGAAGCGTACAGGTGAGTGTATTTCATCTTTACCTTTATTTCATTTTACCATCGTCTTTATTTATTTTGGTGGCGAAGCTAAGGCGATAAGCCTTGTTTTTCTATCGTGTGAAAAACCGTTATGGTTTGCTTAGTAAAATAATTATATAGCACTAGCGGTAGCACCCGTTACATAAATAGCTTTGCAATCTTGACTGTGTAAATAAGCATGATACATCAATACAAAGTCAACTTTTTGAATATTCAGTTATCTTAATGGTATAAAAAAATTATGCTTGAATGAAACATCAATCAAAATATAGAATTATGATTGAATTTTTGTAGGAAATACTCAGTATCATCTCGAAAAACGTATTTCATATGTGCAAAAATAAACATATTCATGTTTTGTACAAAGTTTCTTGTGGTAGGCCTATTAGAAAGTATTTATTTGCAACTGTTTTCCATACGAATTTTTGTAAAAGTAGAGAAAATGTGTTCTGTGCAAACGAATCAGCCAGTCATGACCAAAAAAAAAAAAAAAAAAAAAAAAAAACGACATTACTATGAGCTGGGTAAGCTCAGCTTGTTTGGAAAAGTTGTTAGTTAAAATTTCCCGGTAAAATTGGTTAGAAATTGTAAACGAAGCGTTCACAGATGGATAAATGTTATTAACTAGCGTATTAAGCTGGTTGTTACAACAATGTTCTGATCGTCGGTTCTTATTCAACAAATTTAAAGGTGTTTGTAGATATCATTTTACTTAATTTTTTTTAAATAAACGTAGTAACCACATTATAAATAATTTTCTTTGTATCATAAACATCTCAAAATAGTATACAACTAAAACGCTATCCGCATCATTCTATTTGTTCGCTTACTTTTTCTAAATTACACAATGCATTTTGATGTGGTTTACACCTTAATTTAGATCATTTGTTCCTGAAGATTTATGTGTATGAAACATTCATATTAAATTTAAAGACAGTAGAAGAATATCGATGTATTGTAATACAGTCGTAAAAAGACGCTTTAAAGGTGCTTACATGCCTTAGGCTGACTAAAACATGATTAATACATCAAATTAACGTACTACAGAATTATAAGTCTTATGCAGGAATAGATTTGAGCGTTGAGTTCTTTCCAAGTGGACATCAATGCGTAGCCATTTCGGTTGTGTTTCTAAACAAAATTTGTTTGTGTTGTGTCTTGAGAAAAAGTTGAAAACATTGTTTACAAAGAAATTATTTATTTATTGGCAGTACGTGTTTCTAAATATTTTTTTGAATTACCGGATTTAATACTTATAAGTACTTACTAATTAAATCAAAATGTCGCCACATTAGTAGATCGCATCGGTGAAAAGCTGTAGCAGGTCTATAGTGCATTTATAACTTACTAGCTGCCCGACCCGGCTTCGCACCGTTGTATTAATTGGGGGGAGGGGGTGAAATGAGACCAAATCTCTTATTTACAGTTATAATAAATGAAATAAAATGAAAATTAATTCAGTTTGACACAAACTTAATACAGTGCTTTGTAATGTACCGAAGAAAAAACGAATAGCACCGATGGTTTCCCGACTCTCGAGCACGCAACGTTGTCATGGAGACGAAGTACCCACTGTTTCCCGGGCTTAAACACCAATCAACATTGCTAATAGTTTATTATTAATTATAAATTATTCAGACCATTAATCTAAATAAAAACCATCCTATCTGTCAAGTTGGAAAAAATTGCACATAAATGCCAATTTTCATCGAAATCGGTTGACTTGGTGAAGAGTTCACTGGAAACAAACATCAGGGCACTAAATTTATATATAGACCTATATTAAGATTTCTTCGTTGAATTTTGGATTGTTGTAAAAAAAGACTGCCATAATTTGCAGTGAACGTGGAAACATCAGTCCCAATCGCACAAATGTTTTCAAGGCAGGCAGGTAACGCGCGGGGCCTGTTTACGTGTGAGCTATGGCGTCTTGGGTCTCATCACCAAACAAATACCCGGGCTAAGGGCGTGAACCAACGAGTCGTTATTTACCCTTCCGCGGGCATAACAATCAGTAAAAGTTGATTTACGGGCGATCGTAAAACGTTTTACGACGAGGGGGTGGGGGGATGTGCGCGCTACGTACACTTACAATCAGCGGCGGCGATCACTCCGCTGTGTCGACTCGTAAACAGCCGCCAGCTTCTGGGAGCTGATAGATGACGCGCCGCTCAGTGCCACATCAAAAGTTCCGGGCGATAAATATTGTGTTTTCCAAACCCACCTCCCGCCCGCCTCTTCACCACAGCCACCGCGGGTATAGTCACGTACCTCTACTCGTCTCCCGGCTTCCAAACACTCCTTTCACACGGATCACGTCCGTTTACACGGGGGACGAGAGGGGCGTGTAAACACGCAGTGCCTCACACGCCGCCGGAAGTAACACTCGTGGGCAGGTACAACACGCCCGGGGAAGCGACGCGCTGTGTTTTATTTTCCAACCGCCGCGCCGGCCGACCGGACGTAAATTTTTGCTCGCAGGGGCACCGCGAGAGGGAAGCTCTGTTGTAAATCAGCCTGAACATCTGTACTCGAACGATTTATTCGTTGGTTCACGCACTGCGAAGAAAAAAATGTAAGCGAGTTTTTATCAGTACTCGTGCCGGAGATGTGTAACATCTAACAACGGTACCGAGAAAATGCATGTGTTCTAATGTTGCAATAATGCATTTGAAACCAAGGTCGGATACGAAATTTAAATTTAAAATTCTTTAAAATAATGTTGAGCGTGGTAAATTTACGCAAAATTGTGTTTTTAGCTAAATTTCTGGACGCGAATCACACGTAGTTTCCGCACCCGCCGCTATAATTCGCTGCCATAGCAGCTACGTCAACTATCGAATCATTCCATTTGCAGACCGAAAGTTTAAACTATAGGTATAATGAAACGTCTCCGATAAAAACAAAAATGACTTGAAAAAAATACTGATTTTCGACAAGGAATTTTATTAAAATACTGCCCATCTTGTTAAACTACATTAAACAGTAAATACTATAAAACTTCCTATTGTTTTTTTGTGAACTTTGTCACAGATGGCAGCACCGTGGTTAAATATTTACGTTCCAAGTGAATTTGTTCCTTTCACGAAATTACTCCTACAAAATGCCGTATATTGAGAGCTAAGATGTTACACATTAAAAAAATCAGGTCGAATGCGCTGAGAGCAGGAAGAACAATTTCCGATTTAAAGTGTGCAGCCGTTGAATCATCACGAAATTGAGATTTCTTTTTGGAACCGAAAATTGACTTTATTTTTACATAGATTCGTAGAAACTACTGGTTTCGAGATGAAATGAAATAATTTAGGGCACGAACCTTTTTTGTGCCGATTCTCTTGGCACACAACTTTATTTATCTTTTTACTTTACAAGCACTTCCTCGACCAAACGATTTCATCAATTCATCTGACTGCAGACACAGTGCAACTGCCGCTCACAATTCTCTACACTTCACTACTCTTCCATCAGGCATGCGCTCACTATCCGTGCTTAGCCTGTAGGCTCAAACCGGTCGGATTGTTAGCAAGAGTCCTGACAATAAAACTGTGATTGATGGCAACTGCCTCCCAAGAGACCTTAATTGATTCTCTTCGCAGACATTACTAGCTGTAAGACCTTTAGTACCCATCTTTGTCAGGTTAAATATCCGTTTCGTCGCAATACATTCTGATTTATTCAGTTCTCCATTCTTCGTTATGAGCTGGTTATTTTGCACGGTTCGTATCCTTAAACCTGAAAACAAAAATAAATTTTGTAAGAAAAAATGTATAATCTAGTAACTGGTCTACAAATTCTATTTGGACAATATTTTGACATTACATTAGCAATGTTACTTATCGGCAAGAAGTAAAATTCGGTTGATACAGCAAGCTATTAAAAAGGTCACCAACTTGAAACTGTGAAACATTTCAGAACGGCTAAGGTCCCATATTCCTTTAACGTGTGAAAACTATCTACATGAAAAATTTCAGATCTATCAGTTAAGTAGTTTTCGTGTTATAAAGTAACAGACAGACATGACTTTAATTGTTACATAGCTACTTATGTATAGTATACAGTGCAAAATCTGCAAATAACATTTCATATAACAACTCGGGCCACGCTGTTGCCACTTTGAAATCAAAACGAGGAAAAGGGTAAGGAGGGAGGCATTTTTCTGAATTCAACTTCTTTCATGGGGGATTAGGGTCCATTGTGCCATGCACTAATAAACAATAACAACACAGAACTAATATTATAAAGAAAATTTTGAACAATATTTTAAGAGGATATTTTAATTGCAGCTCATTATTCCTTGTTTACAAAAACACATTGATGGTGATTGCTTAGCACTGTTTCTACCGATTTTTCCTCTTTAAGGCACTGGCACACTGTTAAACTTTCGCTTCCAACACCTTCCAATATGTTTGGTTGGATCATGTCGGAAGGTGATGACGTCACCGAAAACGTCACTGGCGCAGCCATTTTTTTTTTTTTTTTTTCAGTTTGGATGACTTGAGTTTCCATGAAATATTTTTTACGCATAGAAACTGGTTCTGAAATATGTAGAATGTTGGACGGAATCAGCCAATCATAATAATTGTGCCCAGTTAAAATGTAAATGGCTTCCATTTCCACCGCAAAGAGACTTTAAAATGGCGATGAACATATTATGTTTTGTAAAATAAGTTATTAAGGTGAAATAACTCAAATAATGTTCATATGAACGTTGCATGCAAAATAATTTTATGTTAAAATCAAAAACTGTGTCTATAACTATTCAAATTCACGGAACTTTTGTTTTATTATTTAATTAGTATTAATGTGATTTAAATTTATGAAATTTTTATAAGATAATAAATCCACAACAATCATAACATGTTCAAAATTTCCAACCAGAACTTTGGTGAACTATTTAAATTAAAAATAACATTCAAATTGAAAAGATTGAACTAGATCAGTCCAAAATAAAATTTGATAGTGTGAGATGATTTAAAACAATAAGTATTTGAGGTTTTCCTAACCAACGTTATTCGGTAGATAACATAGCAAGCCAATATTACCTTCCAACTCTATTGTCAAATTTAGTTTGGCCAAAAGTTTTACTGTGTGACATAGCTTTTAACTAGGTTTCAATACACAACAACAAAAGGAAGATAACCAATTTTTTTTTTAACTTAGGTTTATGGCAATCCCCCCTTAAATCCCTCCCTGATGACATCCCTGCTAGGGAACCTGAAACCCATGATT
Source organism: Bacillus rossius redtenbacheri (assembly GCF_032445375.1). Taxonomy (NCBI): domain Eukaryota; kingdom Metazoa; phylum Arthropoda; class Insecta; order Phasmatodea; family Bacillidae; genus Bacillus; species Bacillus rossius. Next base: position 8,661,574 of record NC_086336.1, on the reverse strand, counting down.
ACGTCAAATTAATTAATTGATTCCATATCAGCTAAAAAAATCTTTCATAAAGCTCAAAGTGATTTTTCGACTACCCCATACCAGAAACAATGCTCTAAAATAACTTATTAATAAATTACACTTTATATAAGTTTACGTTTAAATAAAGTTACTTTATGACGGAAAAATTTCAAGGATATTATTACTATTACCATAATACAAAAAAAATTCCCACAAAATAAATATCTTACCATTAAGAGGAATGAATACTTCCGTCCCTGCACTGGAGGTACAATAATCCTGTGACTCCTGATGTTAAATTATTTCCCGTATAAAACTACTAAAGACACTCAAAATCACAGGTCAGTTTTTTATCCTTGTTTTGTTTTTTTTTTCCTCTCTGTTATTAGTTTAAAACACTAAAAATGGCCTTCCTTTCTACAATATATACCTACCTTATAATAAATACAGACAGTTTTTTGTTTTCCTGGACGGATTATAAAAAATTATTTCAGTCTTATACAGTTCGCTACAGGCTTGCGAGCCAGATGCGGTCGTAATGCCCCGTGTGTGCGCGCGGGAGGCTGTTCAAACAGCGCGCCACGCCCCCGCGGAGAGTGGGACAGTCACCTGCAGGAACAGCAGTACCAACACTCGCGAACATATCAGTGTTTCCAAAGATTTTACCAAATATTCCGCTAAACATACTCCTTAACCACTTTACGCTTCCTTCGGCTAATTCCGGGTATCAGGGGCGTACGCGGGCAGGGGTTTGAAATCCTAAGATATACTTACTAAAATAATCTATCATTCCCCCCAAAGAACAGAAGAGAATTTGAAATCAAACAGCAGGCAAAGAGGTTCTATCGCTCTCCCTCCTGACAACCTTAAGTTCTCTGGAACGTTTCAGCGCTCCTGTCCACTGTTAGAAATAACAGTGAATTTACGAACCTTGCAACGAAGAATTTAACTCAAATAAGAGAAGAGTTCTTGGTAATTACAAATAACTTAATCTTCGTAGAAACTACACAGTGTTTCGACTTCCGAGTTGTATTTTCGTTCTAAACAAAGATAAACACACACCTTGACCAGATTTAACCAGTTGTTTTTTTTAATACCTATACCACAATTATTCTTTTTGATTCATATTCAAAGTAAGTGAACTTAGTGTCCGTAAATTTACTCAGATCCCTGGATAGTTTGTAACCAGCCTTCTTCGAAAATTGAAGGTAAAATATTTAACAGTGTGCAGGCTAGACTCAACTTGGCTATACATAACAAAAACAAAACATTTGGTTACAACGTCTAATAAATCGATGAATGCCGGCTGCACGCACGAAAGTGTCCCGTTACGCACATTGTTCCGTTACGCTGTGTCCCGTTACGCTCATTTTTCCGTTGCGCTGTGTTCCGTTACGCTGTCGGCGAGTGCAGTAATAATAGGTTATGTTACAATTGACTAAAAACTTATGGTGATACATATAATTGATGATATATATTTGATTACACTTTATTTATATGAAAACTTGTTCATAATTATATTTAAACTTTATAGATAAACGCCAGTTATTAAAATTAATTACAAGTCACTTACACGTGAACTGTTTCGTCGACTGTTCATAAAGTGAAGTGAAAAGTTAATATGGTTTTCATTGATTATTACAACAACAATTTCGGCAATAAAGCTTAATTATTCTTGAATTTTAAAAATCTGATTACTAGTATAATTTCAAGTATTTATTCTTTTAATATTTAAATTAAAATGATTCAATTTTACTCATAAAAGTATGCAATAATTTCATCAATGTTTTGTTACGACGTTGTCACGTTAAACTATCGTCCGTAAACCGACTTTACAGACAACCAATTTTTTAGAGTAATCTTTGGTCGTTAACATGGTTACATCCCTTGGCGAGTTACGCGTTATTAGATAGTCACTTATTCTCCTTGTTCACAAATGCCTCAAGGTCACCGAGGTCGTGTCAAGAGTACTGTAGACCAATCAACAACGTGAAATAATAATGCATCTGTTAATTGTGAATGGATTTATTTAGTTATGTTATAATTGTAGCGGTAAGGATTTATAATATAACACTTTCATGTCCGGGTATATATTTTGTTGACCACCAATGAACATTTTTGGACACTCACATGTATTCAGCAACCGTACAGATTTGCAATATTGCCAATGTCCAAACAATTTTACTCAATTACCTGCTTATTTACGATCAATAAAAATTGTAATTACTTTCAAAGTATATCCCTGGTCATTGTAGTTGGTCTTGCATTAATAAACGAACTAGCAGATTTTCTTTTGACCCGGTCTAATAGGGTAAGAAAGACGGAAGAAAGATCCAATTATGTCAGTAAGACCAAACATGTACGAATATTTAACAAATATAAAAAAGAATATTTTCTCTAATGAGATAAGAAATAGTTTCTTCTGTAAAACGACATAAACATTTACGGCAACTGTTAAATTATTTTCCCGTATAAAACTACTAAAAACACTCTAAATCACAGGTCAGTATTTATCCTTGTTATGTTTTTTCCCTCTCTGTTATTAGTTTAAAACACTAAAAATTGCCTTCCTTTCTACGATATATATACCTTATAATAAATACAGACCGTTTGTTTTTCTGGACGGATTATAAAAATTATTTCAGTCTTATACAGACACATTACTATATATGGATTCACCCTTTTTATTTTAAAAATCATATACATGTTTATATTTAAATCTAAAGAAAAACAACCAATTTGCTGTTTTATTGGCTTTCACAAGTAATAAAATAACCACGTGCGCCACAATTTTGTTCACACGTGATAAGCCGCGGCTTTGCACGGATGCGATTTACTAATGTGGCCTCATTTATATTTAATAAGTTAATAAATATAAGTGTCAAGTTCTCATATGTGTCTGGTGTTATAAAAAATTCCATACATACTAATAACACAGCCCATAAATTAAGAATTTCTTTTTAAGATAAAATGTTTACTGTGGTTCATCCTTGGAAGAAAAAACATATAATATCCCGTACTTTTCTTTAGGCATTTTTAAAACATACAATTATGTAGCATATTAATTTTATGCACAGTGTTATAAGCCTTGTAAACGCCTTTAAAGAGTCTTTTTACTACGTTATTACCGAACATTCAGATTTATTTACTGTCTTTAAATTTTATGTGAATATTTAATATAAGTTACATAAACCTTTCTGAAGAAATTATTTAAATATGGTGAAATATGCATAAAAATCCGGTGTATAGTTTAGAAGAATTAAGTGAAAAAACAGACACGCGGATAGCGACCTTGATTTATAATATTTAGATATAAGGGGAAAATAATTTTTGGACATAAATCCGGGTTTCTGTAAATAAGTACCTTTCTATCACGTCAACGCAGTTTCGTTTTGAATTGAAGGCCAGCTACGAAAATAACTGTTGAAAGTTGACATTAACTTAGTTATCAGATTTTCCATAGTGAATCTAAGAAGAAAACATGCAGTGTTAAAAATCTGTTTTTAGCCGTGCAAATCTATCTACTATAGTGAAGTAATTATAAACTGTAAATATGCTGAAAGGTTTTATTTCAGCTGTTGTGCTTGGTTACGGTCGAATTTATCAACAAGGCCCACGTTCGCAGTTTACAACACCATACCAGCTACTCCATAGTTGTTGTTCGGTAGCACTGATGCATGACTTGTTCAGCTTCGCGAGTTTGTTACCGTCGCTTCAAAACTGTGACTTGGGTAGTTTGAACAGACACTGACGATCCAAGATTGTAACGACCCCCTGTGGATACCACGTCGTAACTCAAGTTAACTTCTTATGCATTCAGCAGGAAACCCCCATTAATTTTTGGCCGACGACTAATAAGATGTCGGTGGCTTTTTTTTTTTACATTCCACGTTTCTAATTGCGTTGCATCAGTTCTGTGATTTACGTGAGCTTTCTTGTGCGTGTTGGCGCGTGAGGTCCCGACGACACTAGAAAGAAGAAAAAAAGTTGGTGGAAGGAAGTTTCAGATGTTACCAAAGAAGACTTGTTCACCATTAATGACGTGTTATTAATGAGTGTTTCCCATTTTCTCCTTCCGCTATGCTAGAAGGTGGAAATAGGCTCTGATCTACAATAAGGTTGTGTTCTTTTTTTTTTTTGTGAGAAGGGGAATTGGGGAAGGTGTCATTAATACTGCCCAAACCCCCACCCCTACTTCTCTTCCTCAATCTAACATCTCCTTAGCTATCCTGGACGCCGTCCACAAAGCAACTGACGCAGTAAGTCACTTGTTAATAAGGATTTATCCCTCTACGGTCTGGCCAAAGTCCGAGTGCTGCCCCGGACGACCGTAAAGTTGCGTTAAGCCCTGGTGGGATGTGCTCTTAACTCCTGAGGGAGGGGACGAATGGGGTTGGGGGCTCGTACACACCAACACACCCTAGCGTGTTGACGGGGAAGTAAGAAAGAGGAGAGAGGAGGGAATTGAGCGGATAGGAAACGAAAAGAATGGGCGGGGATCCGAAAACGAAACGTGTTGCAACAAACGCCGCCTTAACATTTTGCTGGGAGGCTATAATTCCTCACGATTCCTTGCAGCTAACGAGTCAACTTTCACGATTAAATAAATTTATTTCCCTTCCATGCTTGTTGTTCAAGGCATCGCTGCTGATGACCACCATCTTCCTGATGTGATCTTCAGAATTTGAAGAAAAATAAGAGGGGATTTTAATAAAATAAACTTTTTTTCTGTAAGTTACCCCGATTTTATAATAGTCCAAAACCAATACACGTCTTTTGCCCCATCCTGTACCATTAGGTATACTTGGTAGCTGGTGTTGTGAAGTTAACTTAAAATATTCAATGTGTATGCTGCCAAATCAATATACAGTTGCCTCTTAAATAATCAAAAGTATTTTACTGATTCCAATAGAGAAATTTCAACCAATGTTCTGTCGGATATATATCATATTTAGAGCAGGGTTTCTAATTTCAGATTCAGACTAATTCAACGAATTTTTATTAAAATATTGAAAACTGTTTAATTGGTTGCATGCATTACCTGATATTCAAAATGAATCTCCAAGAGACTTTGACCTTATTTTATGATAGTTTCATAATTTTCCCGACAGCACGAGAAATTTATAGTTTCACAAAACAAACGATTATTATTTTTAGCTAAATATTTCATTTCGCTCTTATAGAACATCAAAGGTAAAATATTAAAAATTGGTTCATAATGGTTTTCACGTTGAATGAAGTGTCTCTTTAGGCAGACAAACCTTTTGTTTGTTGTTGTTGTTTACGAAACATAATCCAATTATCAAACTCTCCGTGGCAGAAGGACGTTCAGCGTACCTCGTGATTTGCAGTTTAATTAAAATGCCATCCCGAGCGCAGGGGGGAGCTATTAGCGAGCGAGCGGACCGACACGTTGAAAACTGTAATTAGTGCTGCAAATCACGATTCCCTGGGCCATGCGTCATTGAAGCGATAACGCGTCGCGAATTTTTTTTTGTCCATCTCGGGCCGACGAAACGTGATATGCGTTCTCCTCCCCAATTTCGGAACCCAAACATGATCCGGATTGCCCTTCGTAATTTTGATAAGCGTTCGTGATCTCGATCAAGCACGAGAGTGAAAAATACCACACACTCTCGGACAAAAATGTGCAAAATAAACGCGCCTGATACGTAAATTGAACCGTTTTTTTTATAAACTCATTTACCGAGAGGAAACACATGCACATACACACAAACACACATCACTAGCCAGCTTTATTGTTTAAGCATTTGAAACATTAAAAATTTTGCGATAAAATTTATTTTTCATTCATCTGTAATATCTCACATCATGTTTCGAAAATTTTATTCAACATGATTAGTACCTAACTAACTATGCATCTAAAATATTACTTCAACATCACTTGTACTTTTATTTTTATAAATAACATTTATTTAATTCGGCTTTGTTGAATCTTAAGGTGTTCTTAGATGTTGGTTTACAATTTAATTTTTGTTTTTGCAGTACCTCGCTACTTTAATTTCGCGTGACCAAGTTTTTTTCAAAATATTATATAGGCGATAAACTTCAAGAATACGAGTTCTTCCTGAGACATTTAAAAAACGTGTTAAAAAAACTAGTAGATTAGATTCCTTAAAACGTCCAGTATTCTTGCAATTATATTTTTAATGGTTACTTTGTGAAGCTAAGACATTTTTACAGTTCATGTGTACTAACTCAACTCTGAAGTTGGCGGAAGGATAATGGGAAATGCTGGGCTTTGGGAGCAGTGTCCACAGGTGTAGTGCTGCGGCGGTGAAACCCACGGTGTTCCCGCACGGATAGAAATTTTTCACCTTAAATTTACGAAGAACGCTGGCTACAAATTATCCGGGGGTCTTCGTAAGTTTACATCTATTTTCGTAAATATGCGGATACTTAGTTCACTCATTTTAAACATGAATCCAAATAGAAGATACTTGGTATGTTAACAAAACGTTGAAAAAAGTGGTTAGGTACACACCAAAAGCATCTGTTTTTGCCTTTACCTGGAGCGAAACACACAACGCTGAAATTTAATTGCGGCGTAGTTTCAAACGAAGATTCAGTTCATTTGAAATTACGAAGAGTTCTCCGTTTTATTTCAGGTACATTCGTCATTATAAAGTTCGTGAATTTAGTACTGTGATTTCTAACAGTGGAAGGTTCTCTCGAAGGAGGATACTGCCGTGGTTCACCGCTGCCTCTCGCAGCGCTGGGATGAAGGCTGAGGTGAAGGCCTGAACCTGTGAGCAAGCAGGGGGGGGGGGGGGGGGGGGACCTCCTTGCCACGCTCCGAAGGCGAAGGACTGGCAGGGTGTCCACAAGGAAAAAATATTTAGTACCAACTTAGGCGAGAAAAAAGTACTATATTTGAAAAATAAAAGTACTAAATTATAATTTGTTATGGTTTTTAAGAATTTAGGAAGTTATTATAAAATTGCAATGCTCGATATCACACCACACACACATAAATTTCATAGTTTTTAAAAATATTTACGCTTAATAATAAAACATATTGGAGTTGCTATAATATTATTATATTAAAGAAAAATGTACTAGACCACTAAAAAAGTTATAACAACTAGATCTAGTAGGAAAGTACTAACTGTGGACACCCTGAGGACTGGTGGACCGCGCTGGTAGCGCACGGGGGACCCTTCGCCCCGCGCGCTCTGGGCGGTCAAGGACGAAGTTTTTTAGAAGCGTCGCCCCCCCCCCCCCTCCCTTTTCCTCACCCTAGCGCGGTCCTTCCCGAACAAGGGGAGGAACGAGCGGTCTGTCCAGATTCTTTTTTAACCCGCGCCCTCGTGAGCTATGCCCACAAAACACTTTAGGAAACAATGCAACCGGCGATTCGTCAAGCCAACACCACCAAGTCAAACCTTTATTTCCAAAAATAAAAGTCGTTTAGGGGCCCACCCTTGCTTCTAACGGTATTCACGAAGAGGGATATATATATATTTCAATATAAGTATATATTTATTTATAATTTTACACGTGCATCTGTTATGATAAGATAATGCGATTTTTTTTGTTTTGTTTTGGCAGCGTAAAATGTTTTATCCTTAATTTAATTGTTACATGCGTAGGTACCTATATACCTGATTGAGACAAGTATTTAAATTAGTTGTTTTTTTTTTATTTGGCAAAATTTAACTCTTGTTTTTGACAATTTTACTAGAAATTATGTTTGTTAAGCAGAAAATTATAACTATTTTATTGTCAAATTTCTTGGTTATGTTGGACTGTGTTTTGTAAAACGTAGTTAGTAAAATGTTATTTACAAATTGTATTTAATTTTAAAATAAGGTGTTTCGCTAAAACTTCGCCACCAATAAAGTCTTATTTTTCGAGTTACTTAGATAGGCTATATACTACACCGCACAATTCCTTTCCGTCGAAAAACAAGTTTTCACATAAGTACCTGCCCTGTAACACAAACTTTAACGTCCATAAATACACGTTTTCATCAATAATAATAGTGATTACTAGGAATAAACTTTTCACGGTTACTGAGGCGAGTGTTAATGTTTTGATTGTCCTGAACATTTTTTTTTTTTTTTTTTCGCGAAACACCTGCTGTAAGTTACGAGAAAAGTTCCTGAAGCCATCTCGGAAACGCGGCACGTACGATAGCTCGGTGGCTTGCTGAACTGCGGGTGATCACGTAATGCTTGTTAACCGACCGCAAGATCACCGCACAGCGGCAATTCCAGCGAGAGAGAGAGAGAGAGAGAGAGAGAGAGTGTGAGAGTGCTTTGATCTCTCTCTCTCTCTTCAGGTCGACAACAGCACTTAGTCCCTCTTCAAATCAACAAAAATCTAAGGCCTCTAAATGTTACCGTATGTGGCTGATTACAGATATGTCAAACTTAAGCTATTCCTTTAATCATACATTACATTTAACACTTTAGTGATGGGATAGTATGTTTATGTATGGTATTTATGTATGTATGGTATTTATGTATGGTATTTATGTATGTTTAGGTATGTATAGGTATAGTATGTCACAGTTCCATCGAATTCAATCGTAATCCCCTTTGATACTAGCACAGTGTACTGTTATAACCGCATTCCGTGTGTTATAAAAAAAATATGTAATACCCCAGTATTTATAGACACCGTATTCTTTCGTCGCATGTTCGAGATCATTAGAGATGATCATATTTTTAACACATTTGGTAAAAGCATGTGATCTAATTTCGAAGTTATCATGCTCTCGCATTACCGTTTTAGGCTTATGAAACTAAAATTATTATAGTCCTTTGGACATCCGTGAATCATTATTGAGGAATAATAAACTTAATGAAGTAAGCAGTAGCACTTTCTATTCCATAAAAGGATTTTGTTGCGTTCCTAAGCCATATCGTGTATTAACTTTCATTATACTTCCATCGCACGTTTAGTAACGTTACCAAATTTTTATCATACAGTATATTAAAAAAAAACGTTTTCTTATATGAGACGCTTTTAACTACGATCTTTAAAAAAATTTTCTTGCCCTTCTTTTGTTTCTGTATTAATTTATTTGTAACATCAATAATATGAATTATTTAGTGTTTTCGATAAATCAATAGACAATGTTCATTAATGACTCGTGATTTAAAATTAAATTCTGGTGGTAACAACGATGAGATGGATAAAAAAAAAAATAGATTTGTTGATCCATGGGAATTTCGATTTGGGGGACTGTAATTATTCCTGTTTAGTTAAAACACGAATCTTATATATTTCCACGGAATGTTTTGTACGATTTATGCTGTTTTATTCGAAGGTTAACAAGCAAATATGTTGGCTACTGGAATATGTTAAGAATGTTTAGTGTATAATATTGATCACCTTATTTAAAATTTTCTGAAGTGTGTGATATTGTTTGCTAGTGTTAATTTTACTTCAAAAACACTTAGAATTCAACAAAAGTTATATTTTAAACATTGACTTTTGACCATTTATTGATAAATAATAATCTTCCGTTGCCTCAGGTTCAATTCACCCCGGAATGTTATTGTAGATGACTGAACCATAGAATTGTAGACGAAAACGGCCCGCACATATAGGCCTACGGGAATTCCGACGCAGTCTCTAGAACACAGCTGGACGTAAATCTATCCACGCCTAGACAAAGTCTTCCTCTAAAGGCCATTCAACCAGTGAGGGTTAAAAAAAAGGGGTTCGGTGATTTACGACGAATAGCCGACGCTGAAGTTTCAAGGTCACTGTTGCCCAACCTGGAAGAATTCTTTTCAATACGGCGGGGTTTCTGTGAGGAATCGACATTACGTGGTCACGATTTTTTTTTACACGGTGCTGGCTAGGGTGGTTTATGGTTCTAGAGTCATGTTGGACAAGGGGGTGTCGGTTTTGAAAATGGAAGGGGGTTGGACATTCTACCCTGGTTTATGGCTGGCATGAGAGAGGGTTTGTCCGGCGTCAATAGCGCTTGACCCTTTTGTTACTACCTCATCGTTGGAGTCGACCTAACGAAGCTTGCGCGGGCGGTCAGAGGATGTCTCCTGTAGAGTGGGGCCACGAAGTTCTTTTACGACGCGTGGTGAAGGGGGGTGGGTTCTATGCACGCCCGCTGCAGTAGTATTTCATCCGCCGCCGACCTGGGCCTCTTCCTCACGCTTCAGGCGGGAGGCGGGTTGTCCGGGAGTCCTCTGGAGCAGATGGGAACGTTTTTCGCGCCAGTGTCTCGTTGGCATGTGTGGGAGGAAGTGCGGTTCTGGGTGTGTACGTGTGAAAGTCCCTTTGGTCTCCAGTGCGGCGGTTCAAAGTGACGCGTTGCTGAGCCCAATGGCTGAGATCGTGTGGGTGCGTGGGATCAAAGGGTTTCGTTAAGTGTGCTGATACGCCAACGAACTCAACGCGTCTCCAACTCCTTTGAATATTCGTCGGTGTGTACCCGGTGAATTGGTTTTTCTTGGCGTAAGTGCGGTATTTCTAATACATCATGTGTCTCAAATACGACAATTTTAAAAATTAAGTATCAAGAGCGTAAGTGCACTGTAAAAAAATTGGTACTTTTTACAAGGAATATTCGTGGAAACTCAATTGCCAACGATATCACTTGTAGAACTGCTAGGCAAAGATTTGTATGATTGCAAATGGTACAAAGCTCTGCCTTGCAATTTTACAAGATATATAGTTGGCAACTGAGTTTCCAAGGACCATCCTTGTAAAATTACAAGATAAAACTTTTTACAGTGTATTCTTCTGCCACTGTTGTTACGTAAACTTCTTATGTTTGTCAGGGTTCGTCAACAGGCATCATGAGTTTCTTTACAAGTGACGTTGAGGAAGTAGATACCGCTGGTACTATTTTCAAATACTTTTACATTTCAGACAGTTACATGACCCATACTTAATTCCCCAGTGAATCATTGCAAAATAAAATAACTCGAAGAGCAGTTTTTTTTTCTTCATAGCTAATATAGGCTGATATATTACAAGTTTTTTTTAAGTTACATTTACCTGAATTGGAACAGAACTCAGGATTTCATCACATGTTTCTGTGTAACCTTTTAATTCTGGTGAATTAGTTAGGGAGTGTAAGAAGAATGGAGGTTAACGTCACAAAGCCAAGCACAGAAATCATGAAATCGACAAAACGACGTGGTTTCCTATGCAATTTTTTTTTTTTTACCCCGGAGATCGCAAATTGAAACCATCGTCCATTCAGCCTCCTCGCCAAGTATCCTATGCATGATGCGTGAGCGAGCACGGACAAAGACAATCCTGGTGAGTGTACGACTATAAAACTGCTTACATCCATGCTGATGCTCGATTTAAGGTCTCGCTAGTGTTGGCATATCATTCAGCACAAATCAGAACACCTATTAAGGGACGTATAGTTACTTTTTTTTTTTTAAGAGATTCCTAATAGTTAAACGCACTTTCTGAAAATTACCCACAACTTTATATCAGGTAAACATTTTAACCATATAAACACTTAACTAATTTTTAATATCTTTTGAATATCATGATTTTGATAAAGTGACCTACTTACTAAAATATATATAAACCCTTGAGGATTTAATATTCGGCATACATAAATACATAAATAAATAATGTATAGTACAAAATCACTGTTTCCATGCATTATTATTCTCTTAAAAACCTAATATGTTTTATAGATACAAAAATATTTTACTTTACTTTAGTTTTAAATACAAACTGAACGATATTGTTTTTGTTGAAAGCATTTTACGAGATGGTTTTAATATAATTACAAGTTTACTATGTCAACATAAGTAAAATTAAATACATTTAATTTATTTCAAGATTGATTAAAACAGGTTGAAGTCTTGATTTTTGAAACTTAATTTTTAAAAAAAATCATGCGTTTTATGTAGGTCCCTGTAAGAATTTTTGCAAGAAATGCCAAATTATGAAATCGAAAGGATTTTTGGATATCCTTAAATAACAAAAAAAAAGTGTTTTCCTAAATTAAATAATATACTGCATTTACGAAATCGCAATAAATGCACATTTCTGGAACAATGTCTTTAAATTGTTTCGCGTGTAGGTACACAAGAGCTTCTTGTAAGAGAAAATTATCCAACATAATTTTTTTGAAAACATGAAATTTTAAAGCGTACTTGACTAGCTCTGGATAGTTATTGATTACAATTATAATACAATATTTTTTTATCTGGTTGGGGAGGGGGGGGGGGTGGGGAGAGGTGGAATAAAGACCATACAAATGTTCCACATCTTCCCCTTGTACAGCGCTCGTAGAAACGTGGTGTCACCTGCGAGCGGACCCGATGGGCGGTCAAACACAGTGGCCCGCGGTGGATGCGCGAGGAAAGGTGAACAGCGCATCACGATAATGACGTCACGAACACGCCCTCCCATTATTATTTCATTTTTTTTTCTCTACCTCCTCCGGCAATAATTGGCCGTGCTGCCGTATGCTTGACGCGGCGAGGGGCGCTGCCTAATGCTTCCGGACGGTATCGTCGAGGCAGATGGAAGCAGTATGCGCCTCGCAGCCTACAGACAGCTCGCGAAGAAAATGGACATATCTTCCGTTCATCCTGAACGTATTTGTTGTTTATTCTGACAGGTTGACAGCCCCGATACCCTTCTAATTGCAGCACATAAGGAAGTGTTTGTTTCGTGTACTTACTTTTACATAGTGCTTGCTTACAAAAGCTAGCAGACAATGTGAACGCTCCTGAAATTTTGATTCTGCATTGGGTTGATTCTAAAAGGTGAAAATGATAAAATGATATGCGTCTCTTTAATGCATTCGTGACCTGAAAAAAAGGCCTATTCTCACCAACAACGTGCGGCTGTGAAGTTTCTGCTGTATTCTTGCCAAGTAAAATGAAGCCATTTTTTTCCTGTCACGAGTGCACTAAACACACACAGAGAACTGACAGAGAATCCACATTCGTTGTTTTTGGGTGACGCCACTTGGCAGACTGGCTCAGGATAGGTACCACGACAGCTCCCAAGCGACGAATACTGGTGCTGCAATTAGGTACATGATGCACAACATTACGATTCCGATCATTTTTGGGTCCCACCTCGTACGTGGCTTGCTTAAACTGTTGTGCATGAAAAACCAATTTTCCAATCAACGGATTTCCTAGAATATACGACCTTTTTAGATGTCAATAGTGAACACTATAAATATCCGGCAAATACAGAGACGTTCTGAGTAGGGACCGGAAAAATTCGCGGGTTCAATGACCTGTAGGATGAACTCCATTGTTCTACGTACACTCGGTCAAAAGCCACGCGCTCGTTGGCTGCTGTCTTGTGAGACGTTCCAGCGTAGCAGCCTGTTATTCGATAAAGCTTTATGTTGGGTGTTTCTCATTGGTCCAGAGTCATCCAGGTGGGTTGTTAGCCGATAGCAGAGGCAGCAATGAGGTATAACGATTTGTATCTTAGCCTATCGCGAAATGAACTCGCGTTTTTTTTCGGTCTCTAGTTATGAGATAAATTATTGAAAGACATGCATAAATCTCGCCACATGGTGAAAAGCTGCCGGTAGACGGGATGTAAGATATCTCTCTGACCCGACTGTACCGCGCGGTGTTATTCATTACGTGCAACCCTAGCGGGTCGTTTGCTCGCGCGCGCATGGCTTTCCGCGCCGTGACCTTGTAAACACAGTGTCCGCCGACGATATAGTCGGTGGCATGTAACCAGCCTCAGACTGGACCTTTGGTCGAAGTATACTGACTGTGGTTCTATCAACAGTGTTTGTAAACAACATCAGGTAGCTTGTAGTTTGTGATGCTTTGCAAGTTATTTGGGAAATGGGTAACGGTGGTACTTCTTTGAGAAGTATCACACATGGGAAAGTTTTCATGATTCAGACTTTACACCGTTTAGCAACGGAAAACTGAAGGCAGGCCTTTTACAAAAAATATATATATATATAATCTGTACACTCTTAGAAATTACAATAAATTAACGGACTTTTCAACGATGAATTCACCTGAATTAAACAAAGAGTTTTTCGTAATTTTCTATAACTGAATCGTCGCAAAAACCATGTCGTACATATTTTGACTTCCAAATTACGTTTTTGAAGGTAACCACACTATCAGAAGAAATAAGTGTTTTTGCAGGAGGCTTATCAAGTTTTTGAATGTTTTACTAGTATATGTACTATGATTATTTTCGTGGATTCGTGTTCAAAGTCAATAAACTATGTACTAAGGTAATGAAGAATTAATAACAAATTCTTCGTAATTTAATGTGAAAATTGTTTACAGTGTAAGTAAAGCCATTTTAGAATGAATCGAAAGCTCATTATTACGACAAAGCAACTGGCTTACATACGCAAATACTTGCAAATACGCAAAATCTCGTAAACGTTCTTCAATTTTATGATACCCTTCGAATATTTGGTGGAAAATTATGCTACAAACAATTCTTCGTTTCTCTCCCTTAAAAAAACTAAACTTCTACTACTTAAATATTTTTTTTGTTTTAATTTGAAACAGTTTTTTTATTTGTCATCCCAAGACATTTTGCAGTGCCAATTTAATTTTAAAAAAAATGGTTTCCTTGACAATCTCAGATTTTACTGTTGTGCTGTTTCTTTGAAGTTGCAAAATAAAATGTAAAAATGGTAGACCTACTAAAAATTACATGAGCGGTGCGTCTCACCCTTGATTAACCAGCATTTTGTGGTGTCATATGAAAATAAAATTGATAGGCCTACCATAAATCTTAAATTTAAGAAGATCCAAAAATTAACTTTTTATCTAACTATTCATTTTCCCTCAAACACTTTACGCAAGCGTATTTGAAGTAACATAAATGCGTTTTTATTTAGTTCCCTAATTGTATAGGCCTATCCTTTATATTCATATTACTTTTAAACTCCTAATTAATGACACTTGAGTATGTCTAACGTACACAAAAATTATCATTAAGTATAAGTTAAAGTATCGCATGTATAAGTGAAGTAGGTTTCGGGTTATCACACTGCGACGTGAAAACATCTATTCGCGTATGTAGTGACTAAAAGCATCCTATTTGTAATTTATTGATTGTTTATGTTTGTTCTTAAAATGATTCTTGTAATGGGGAATTTTATTGAAACATTTATGTTGTTGCGCGGGTAAAAAAAACCGTGCATGTTCACCACGACACGATATATCGATGTCGCGTCGCAAATGTCGCGCTACTGTGGTTGCAGCATTAGCGTCTCGTGGTGAGCTGATGAGGGAATACGGGCAGAACGGGGACGCACCACAACGCCGAAATACCACAACGCCGAACGTACAATAACGCCGAAAACCATAACGCCGAATGCCAACTTGACAGCAACACCGACAGCTAGAAAACTGCTGTGTACCACAACGCCGAATTACCACAACGCCGAAATACATTAACGCCGAAAAATGTCATTGCATGACTGCCACCAAGGTTAGGTTAGGTAAGGGTAGCACAAATTCATTCAGTTGTTTTTTCATTTTGCTCCTGTGGCCCCCCCCCCCCCTTCTAGCAGCAACATTTTTCGGCGTTACTGTATTTCAGCGTTGTGGTACACAGCAGTTTTCTAGCTGTCGGCGTTGCGGTCAATTGGGCATTCGGCGTTGTGGTATTTCGGCGTTGTGGTAACGACCCCGGGCAGAACCGCTCCGGGCTCGTTCACGCAGACGTCACTTGGGCGATTAACGAGCCGTGTACAAAAACGAGAAACTCCTTCTTCCACCGGCCTACCAAGTCCCTGGCGCACTTAAATAACGATCAATTTGCATATCAAACACACATTTCATTGCTGCCGTCGAGATCTTTATTTGTTCAACTCTATCTCCACTCACGACTTTCGCTTGGATCACTAACGTCGCTTTTCTGTGGGACTTCTCTCGCAGTGAAGTACGTGCAACAGCGACTTGATAAACATTATTTATATACACCCTGATACACTCTTAAACGTAAAACATTTCTTACTCGCCATTTATTTTCCCCGTAAAACATGTTGTTTTTTTTAATAAATTGTGGGTTTTTTAAGTGCGGTGTATTATTTTTTTTTAATTTGGAGCAAGAAGTTTCAGAAAATAAAACAATCATAATCGGAGCTTCTGGCTGTGAACGAAATTTCCTATTGAGGTACACTCACTTCGAGAGGAATCAGGGCACAAATGATTGCCTCGCGTTTAATTTACGTGTTGGCAATAGTAGTTGGCAGAGTGGAGAACGCTAATTATAAATTCCAATATATATAATGGCTGTTTTCAATGTCGACGCTACCCTGTTATCGGCAGGAGATAAACAACAGTATCTATTTTTTTCCTTCGTTTTTTTTTTGTGCCGAAGTTTATACCTACATTTGGCTACGCTTAGCCTAAACTTTGTCACACAAAACCTACGTATAACAGATTATATGTCTAGGCATTACAATAACTTTTATTTAAACAGTGTTTTAATAAAGTGTCTGAGTTTAACTGAAATTACCTAGGGTAGACTGGGGGAAATCGGGTCAATTTTTTGAAATTCCTGAATATGTATAAAACCAATATTTATTTACCATAAAATAATATACAGTAATATCAGTCATACATTTATGTACATATTTACATACAAACATTAACCAATCTTCCTTATGAATTGACATTAAACTTGATAAAAGGAAAATGAAATGTTTTGACCCGATTTGGACAGAAGTGGGGTAAATCGGATCACAAGTGGGGCAAATCGGGTCAACAGATTTTCTTTACTGTTTTGACAGACACATTCCGCATACAAACTGTTTACACTGAAAAGCATTGACACAGCTCTCATAGTACCACATTTTGCAAGACTGGCACTGATTCCAGTCTCCAGCAGTGCAGCTTCTGATGTCTTTGTATGCAATTTTGCACATATTGCAGAGAACATCTTCCTCATCATCCTGGCCTTCTTCCAAAATTTCCAACTCGGATGTGTTTTTAGCTTTTGTTCGCTTCTTCGTCTTCAGAGGTTCAATTTTGCTGTGCTTTGAACTTAACACCTGCTTCTTGCTTTTCAATTTCCTGGATTCCAACAATGTGCGATTCTCTTTTGACAGTAGCCTTAGAGAAGCAACAGGTTTTCGTTTACCTATTCTCTTTGGTGTTAATTTTTCCGGTGTTGGTAACAGACCTCTCACTTCTTCTGTGGTACTCCTTCCACTTACATATTTGGCAGTGAAAAGGTTATGTTCTTTTCTGATGTCCGTAGATTCAATCTGCTGGATCGACGGGGAAGAAGATGTGGTAGTCATATCAGAGATCGAAACACAGCTCTGTTCCAACGACTCAGGAGAAAACACTATTTCTGACACAAATTTGTGGCTTGAAATAGCAGTGGTATTGAGAGGGTAAATACCAGTTGCTTCAAACCCCTTCACCCCATTCCCAACTGTTGCAGCTAAGTTCCAAGCATTTTTAAAAATTCCTCCAAAACTTAATTTTGTAATTGGTCTGTTCGGGTTGCTGTGTTGCCACGACGTTGCTTGCTGGTGGTAGTAAGTCTTTAGTGGCTTGAAAACACATACATCAAGGGGCTGAAGTGCATGTGTTGTATGTGGGGGTAGTAGCAAAACTTCAATGTTAAACTTTTCGCACAAATCAACTGTTGAAAGTGAAGTGTGGGATGTATGTCCATCAAGAATCATTATTACTTTTCCTGGTGTTCTGTGTTTGTTAAAGTGTTCCAGCCACTTGCTAAAGGCCTCCTCATTTACCCATCCCGATTCTGTCATGCACACTTCTGTTCCAACTGGCATGTTGTCACAATATTCATTCTTCATCCTCTTTCCTTTAAATATTACAAAGGGTGGTATGTATGTACCAGTACCTGAAACACATGCAATCACTGTGACATTTTCTCCACGTTCCACATTTGTCATTGAAACAACATCACGTGAACCTTTCAGAGCTACCACATTAGGAGGTTTATTGTTCATTGGCAGTCCTGTTTCATCTTGGTTGTAAATGCTTTCCGGCATGCCTTGAAGATTGCACTCCACTATCAGCCGCTTCAATTCATCATAAAATTGATTTACTGTCTCACGCTGCATTCCATTTATTCTGGCACGAGACAGACCTTCAGCTTTTCTAATTGAAAGCTCTGGATGTCGCTTCATAAATCCATGAAACCAGTCTTCCCCAGCCATGTTCTTTTCAGTGTTGAAGCTGTGCTGTATTCCATGCATTGTGGCATACTTGAAGGCATATTTGCGTATACTGCTCGGAGTTAAGCCAAAACCTCTAGTAGATAAGTATATAAGCCTCACTGCTAGTGCTTTCTCAACATCAGGTGGTAGCACCGATTTACGACCGACTGCGGACACTGGCGAGTTATCTGGAGCAGATGTTCTTCTTTGCAGAGAAGAAAAAGGCACGCCAAACACATTAGCTGCTTTCCTTACAGAATACTCGCCATCTTTTACTGCTCTAACAGCTTCATCCATCACAGAGATTGACCAGGAACCATGAGTAGTTTTTCGGATGTAGTTCCTCGGCATCTATAACAGATAACCCAGGCAGCAAAAATGCATTTGTTTTTTAACACAGTAGTTTTCGTCTAAATTATATGTTAAAGAGGATGCAGTTATGCTGCTTTTCAACCCTAGTATTTATTGTCCGTGACATAAGTTAGGCCAACTATATGATAACAAATGGAATTCTATTTAAATGAAAAGGGTGTTTATATTTTTAATTTGATACAACTTATATGCGGAATAAACTAAATAATAAGCCTGTTCACTTTTTCCACTCCAAAACTACAGAGTTGTTTTTAATTTAAATGTTAATTTTTTTATTTTTAGATTCTGCAAAATCTTTGTGGACAAAATTCAAGTTTTGCATTAACCATGCACATAAACTAAACTCAGACTATTAAACTTAAAAAATTCAACATCGCACAACATTTACCTTATCCTAAAATATTATTAAACTTAAAAGATAACCTGGCTCAAAACTATAGAAGGAGTGTAGATGACTTGGTTTCGAATACCTGGCTTGGCATTACAAAATGTGTAACGTTTTTCATTATTTATTAATTTAGCGTGTTTACATATTACTCATTAAAAATCATTTCGTCAATAAAATAAACGACAATATATATGTTGTCAAACTCTCTGCTTCATTTTGAACTCGTTATTCTATATTTACATGGATAATATTTTCATTATTTTAACATGTCCTGCACTTCAATATTATTATAAGTACTTACAAATTTTAACTTAAGTTGAAGTCATGTGCCTTAAATTCATTTTTACACTTATTTAAATTAGGTCTTAACTTAAAAACTGAGAAAGAAGAATAAAGTGCTTCACAATATAGAGCAAATATGAAGCGACCCGATTTCCCCACTGTATGCAGTGACTCGTTTTACCCCAACGGCAGCGACCCGAATTACCCCATTTCGCACTTTTAAGAAAAGAAAAATATTATAAATTCTGTCAAATATGTAGAGCTTCAGTAATGCAGAAGAATGTTAATTGGGTACATATTTTCGTACTCCATTACTTAAACTACAATACTTTTTCGAAATGCGAACGTAAAGGCTTACGTAACACAAAATAAAACTTACATTGTTAAGAATTTTCCACTTCAGGACTGCACAGGTTCGGGTTCATGTCGCACAGACTACCAGAATGTTGTCACAGACGATGTTCGTCTTGTAGTGGACGGTTGTATAGACAGATAGCAGCACTCTTCGGTAGGTTCCGTAGACTCCAGTTCATTCTTTCGCCGCAAGATAGCAGATCTTGCTACGATGACCCGGTTAACCCCGTGACCCTATTTCCCCCGGTCTACCCTATACAAAAACTTAGCAACTATCAAAAGAGACTTAAAAAAAACTAACGAGTGATAAAATTAGCTCATAAAGACAAGAATGTAAATAATACATGTGTAGCCATTAAGTTTATTAATTTAAAGGGCTATGTTCATAACACTTAAGTTAGTCTTTTAAATCATAGTAAGTTACGTAAATAGGTATAAGCAGACCTTTTCGTGTATAACATAATTGTTGAGATTCACAATGTGGTTTAAAAAAATTGGTTGTCTGTAAAGTCGGTTTACGGACGATAGTTTAACGTGACGTCATAACAAAACATTGATGAAATGATTACATACTTTTATGAATAAAATTGAATCATTTTTATTGAATTATCACTATTTTGTATGGATACAAAGAAGGAGTGAAATTAAATCTACAATTTAATTGATAAATTTACTTTTATTTGCACTCATTAATTCAAATATGTTTATTACTTTAACGAAGAGATTATTTTAACTAGAACTTTTGTACATGTTTGCTATTTAACTTCTTCCAATCTGTGTTATTCTGTTAAGGATACGACGATGATAGGAAAAGGAGGAAACGAATGGGAGTGTTTCAAGTTGAATGTGCCTCGAAAAAGTCAAATCGATGGTTGTTCCAATAGAGTGGAAGAGAGATAGATGCGGCGCAAGCGTACAATGAGCGTAACGGGACAAAGCGTAACGAGACAATGTGCGTAACGGGACACTTTTTCGTGCGTGCAGCCGGCGTTCATCGATTTATTATACGTTGTCACGTCAAAAAAAGTGGTTCTGAAACTTTTACACCTGTTATCGTTCCCAAGTGTTGGGGCTGATGTCACTAGCTGAGCTCGGGAGAGCGGGACGGAGAGTGCTCGGTTTGCGGCCGGACGCGACTGTACCGCGGGCCATCTCGCCGCCCCGGACCGACTAGGAGGTGTGCTCTCGCGGCTGCGGGGGCAATGGCGCGCTCGGCGGTACGTGCCTGATGCGTGCACGAGTGTGCCGTGCGATGCGGGCTGATCCTGAACTCTCGTGGAGACGTGCGTAGTTCGCCACGCGCCAGCGACGACACCCGGAGTGCGTTTGTGAGCCACGCTACGAATTAACGACTTCAACAAGCAAGCAACCACTCATTGGTAGAGACCTGCAAAATTCGCGGATTCATTTCGTGATACGATACAATTCAAATAATTATACCTTTGCGCTACTTCTACCACTGGTTCACTGTTAATCTGGATTAATGAGGGCAAATTAGAGACCCTCGCTCAAAGAAGTGTAGAATCACAGATACTCAGTCGAGACGACTCACAAGTCAGCAGCCAATGAACAGGTGGCATTTGCCCGAGTGTGCAGAGTGTAGTTGAGTCTATCCTGGAGGTCATTGAACCCGCGAATTTTGCAGGTCTCTACTCATTGGTTCATTGTATTCGTAGAATAAGCTACTTTTTTCGGAAAAAAAAATATTTTCTGCTTTGTTTCGCTGTAACTGATTTCAAAATTTTGCCTTTTTTTTTTGCTGTAATTATATACCTACCTTTAAGACACAAACGTAAATTTTATGTCGTGATGTTGTTAAACGTGCGCATTTCCGAAGAAAAATTAAAAATAAAACTACTAAATTTTGCTTTAAACACTTCAGTTTTAGTAAACTTGGCATCATAACTCATTCAACTATGTTATTATAAAATCATGCCACTAAAATTTGCCACTATTTCATACTCACTATATTAGTTAAATTACTTCGATAAACCTTTATACGCTTATTATTACCAACTTTGGATGTAACGTAGCATCTGCGCAACGAACACCGTGTGAAAAGTGAGTTCATGCCCAAAGTCACCACGTCATCAATGGTCAAAGAGTTAAATGGAACATGTTAAGTTCGTACTCGGATAGCTTCTTTCTGCAGTAATCTTCACGTAACAGTTGTTCTTCATGTATCACATCACAAAATGTGAAGATTGGCAGCGCGACAGGTCCTGCACGTAACCGCTAAAGCGGATTGATTTCGGCTTTGATATGCATTATTTATTTATGGAGTCTGATTGAGTCAGCACTAAGCACTGTAGCACGCACTTCTCTCTCGTAAACGTATAACTATATTTAAATGAGAAGAAGTGATATCACTAGTAAGTTAATTTAAGTATTATTTTGTAAACAATTTCACATAAATTATAGTTTAACGAAGGTAATTTTTATTTATGATTATTATAATAGATTACACTAAACAAACCTATGTGATAAGAGTAATATGGTTTCCGTAATAATGCTGTGCAAGTAAACATGAATTACAGAGAATTGTTCACATTTTTCATTCATTAATGATTTGTTTATAACCTTCTCCATAAATGTAATTTAATAGCATTACGAAGTGATTTACCATGTTACTTAAGTGCCGGAAATCTCATAAATCAAATGCCTATAAATTTTTAAGGTCCTAGTATTCAATAATTTTACAAAATAATTGTTCACAACACAACGAATGTGCGGTGTCAAGTTGTTTAATATAATTTCCACTACGTAACAGTAAAAATCGCTTTTATTGAAGTTATACTTCTTTAGGCAAGTTAAGAATACAATTTTGGTGTACAACGAAAAGCACGCGCACTATAAAACGAAACTTTAACCGAGTAAATTCCCATATGAATTTGCGGTTCTTCCAGTTGTAGTCAAACGCAAGATATACAAAGAACCGCGTGGTTTATTTCAAACGAATGAAAAATATTTCATGTAACAAACAAGTTGAAAAATATTATCTTTATATATATTTTTTAATTCAAAACTATTAGCTATAACTAGTAGAAACTATTTTTTTAATTCAAATTTTGAAACCCTCGAACACAGTAGCTGCAATTTGTTTTCTTCACGTTTACTTAAAATTAATTAGAAGAGAAACACTTATTACAACAAACATGGCGTCAATACTATTTTTTTACTTTTTCTTATTTTATTGACGAATGCTGTGCGATTGCTAGATTTTGATATTAACTAACTTATATGGTTTAGTTCATTTTTCGAAATTGCAGTCTAAAGGTAACACGTATTGCGCTACATCTGGCTCATGATTTGTACGAAATAAATGGTCTAATTAACAAATGCCATTTTCTGTATCTGGATTATCCTTCGTTGCCAGAAAAGAAAGCGTCAATGCAACAGAAACGTATTCCCGTGAAGCTTAAAAGGTATTTCCTTAATGTGTAATCTAACCATTCCGAAGAAGTGAAATTACTAACGCGCATTTCTTTTTTTCTTTTTCTGGAGACAAATGAATCGTGCTCCATATAGGAATTTTAAATAATGTTACATTATACCATGTTATTTAATGGTTAGATTAAATAATATTTCTTCAAGCATTCGCGTTATATAGATGTAATTTTCGTCTGACGCAACTTTCACGTAAAAATTGTTTGGCAGAAGAAGACGGCTGCCGTGATGTTATCTTTCCATCGTTAGTATGAAAAAACATTTTACTTCTTAAATATTTAAATACATTTAGGCCAAAATAATGGAAAAATATATTTTTTATTTTAAATTAAAAGCTGAGAACATTAATATGTCTGTAGGTATAATTTCCCAAACAAGAAGTGCATTTACAACAAACACCAAACATGGGTTAAAAATCACGTATGAAATTTATTCAAAGTAAAACAAGCTGAAGTAGGCTAATATCGTATGATTATTCTCGCGTAGGACTGCAATATGTAATGGGCCAAAAAACAAATTAACATGTTTAGATTTGGTTAATAGTAAATATCAATTTTAATTTTGATCTGGAATGTTAGAGGTTTTGAATTTTTCCCATTAATTTTAAATTGGAGCCCAAAGCTGAATGAAAGTGGGGCTTATAAAAATGATTTATATTACTATCATAAGTATAGGTTATAATTCATATCATGTAAGCATAAAAATATTTCAAAATGTATGAATATATTTATGTGTGCGTGATTTCTTAGCTTTGAAACACTCCGTGCAAAACCACTGAGACATATCACATTCCATGCAGAGAATAGAAAGTCCAGATGGTTGTACCCTGTAGCCTACCTTGAGGCTTTTCGTGTCCACTTTAAAAAAATTGATGACACCACTTAACAAAATGTAAACAACTTTTCAGTAAATTATATTTTGTACCTTATCCAAGATTAAAATTTATCGCAATGTTTGTGGGTTTTATACGTCGTAAATATGTCTGCTTACAGGAGAACAGTTGTATAAAAGATAGGTCTGCAATCATGGTCAAAAATTTTTATGATTCCCAGGGGGAGGGGGGTCGTAGGTTAGAGTTTATCATTCCCTTTTTACGATTTTTCCTACAATTTAACTTTTTAATAATGTTTCATACCAAAACATTTAAGTAACCTAAATGAACAATATATATAATTTGTAACTTTAAAATTTTGGTTTATTGCAACGGACTAGCTGACATTTTTTGAATAAACGTTATGTACCACATAAAGCAAAATAAATTAATATGAGGTAATTTTAAATATTGAAAAATTTCTTAGTTTTATTGCTTTGTAAATAAGCATCCTCAAATTCCATAGCAACGTCAAAATAACATTACCTTGGTCGAATAGTATAAAACCCAATACTGTTTAGTTTATAAAGTAAAATGCTATAGATAAATAGAGATAAAATATGTGTGCTATGCGAAAATTTCGTTCTCGACAAATTTAAGTTGACTTGACCATAAAATTACAGACAGCAAAGAGTGGCCTTTTTAGTGTTGGCTTTAAATTAAGAGAAATTAAAAAAAAATAGTCTCAAAAAGCGTTCATAACTATTTTAATTGCTACTATTTTATATTTTGAGAATATTTTTATTTTTCACATTAAATATATTCCAGGTCAGCGATTGTATATTAGGTATTTGTATTCAAGTTACTATCGAAAAATAGATTTATAATTCAACTAATATAACTTAAGTACAAGAAAAGTAGGCTAAGATGCATTACATTTCAGTACCCCTAGTTAATGTTTAATTTGGTAGAAAGTTTATGTAATGTCTTTTGCTACACGTTTAGCAATTAAAATAAAATTTTGATTAGAAAGTATTATTTTTTACATGTGTAGGCATATATATACATACACACATATTTGTATGTATATATATAGGTATGTATATATATATATATATATATATACACACACACATATTTGTATGCATAGGCCTACTAAGCAGACAGCAATAACAAAAAAAATATCAACCGCTTTGTTAAACAAAAAACTATTATTTCATTTTCAAGCAATTTTTATTGATTACTTGTATCAAAACTGTAGATTAAAATACCATTAAAATAATTAAATTTGTATTTAAAATATAACTATATCATAATTTTTATGAAAAACTTAAGTGTAGGTTATCTTGTATTGCCTGCTTAACAATGTGCATTATTACATAGTAAACCCACGTGAAAACAAAAAAAAATCTATATTTAAATTAGTTTCGGAAAATTTTAGTGAGTATATTCATGAAAATTCTTATAATAGCTATTACTTATTCTATACAGTACAATCGTATTCGTTAGTTAGTTTTTGGTTATTTATGTCCTTGCTATAGGTTAAAAAATAATTTGTTAGCGACTGTGTTGTAATATTGTGATGGAGCACTGTGCTTTAAAACTATCCGCAAATGTTATAAGTGTAATCAATGAAATAGCTGCTAAATGATACAAAAAAAATTTAATTAAACCAATAATGACTAATTTTATATTTGAAACTATTGATTTAATCTGATAATGTAAAATTTTTCAACACTCGTTTTTAATAGTTTGTATTAAACATATCTTAAAATAAGATTACAACATTATTCTCATTTAAATACATTATTAGGCTATAAAGCCTTTACTTTATTATTGCCGTTAAAGTTTATCGGTGTAATAAATAGTGTTAGGGAATATCCATATGTTATTCTTGTTTATATATTATTGGACTATAAAAACATTCTAAGATTTGGTGTTTTAATCACAAATAGTTGTGAATAAATATGCATCTGAGTAAAGGAACGCCTAAAATGTGTAACATGAAAGTTTAAAACTGAATTTCATATTTAAGGTTGAAATAAATCCAGTTATCGAATTGGATAATCGGTTAAGGCATAAATAAAAAAAATGTAAGAATAGGCTTTTAGATAGCTATTTCATTTTCATTTGAAGTATTTATTGAAACACATAAGGAAGTATTAATTCTACTATTAAAATAATTCAATATTTATGTCTATATTTAAAATGTTCACCACATAATGCCTATGCGTAAAGATATTTGAATCATTTTGTCAAGTAAAGTGTCGACTTATAATAAGTAAAATTAATTTACAAAAAAGATTATTTTAGAAGGCTTATAAGTATATAAATTGTCATCGAGCAAGATTATCGCATAAGCCTAAAACATATCATAATGTTTTTCTCCAAGAAAATATATTTAATCGCAGCAATTATGGACATAATAGAAATGGCGTACACTTATAGGAATATATTAAAATATCATTAAGTTATTATAATGAAACAAAATATAATGGAATAGGAATGGGAGAATAGCCCTTCGCCATTCAACTGCATACCTATCAATTACAATAAACATGTTTTTCGGTGAATTGTAATAAATACCTGTAGGTTTGCCAAAGAGTTTAATTACCTGTAAATTATGATAAATCTGATTGTACGTTACCACATAAAATAAAGTTGGCCACCTCACAAATTACAGCTAGCTTTATGTCTAGATACAAAGAATGATTATGAATGTTATTTTTTACCAGACTTTGTCCGTTTCATAGTAATTAACGTGCTGGATTGCTGTGTCTCGTCGTTATTAAACAAATTCATGTCAAAATTACCAAATTAATTTCAACATACAAGGGAAAAAAACTTAAAATATTTAAAAATAGTACGAACGTCATTGATAAATTTACAAATAACTTTATTATTCGGTGATAATACAAACACTACGTACTTAAAAATATATATATATTTTTTTAGAATAAACACGTAGTTAATTTTTATCGCATTGAATTTAAATGCCGAATGTGTATTACTCTAAGAAAATAAATCAATTTAGCACAAGTTAATATGCAGCAAAACGTTTGAAAACTAGGATGTCGGTATTTTTTTTTCCCCCTTTGCTAAATCACAAACAGCGTATGGAAGTCACACATGGAACAATAAAAACTTTTGAAACCAGTTTCCAAGAAATAGTACCTAATACTACAATTGTACAACACAAGTAGCTACATAGATGGCTATTTTTGCATTTATGAAATACTTTTTTCTCGCAATAATATATATAGGCCTACTGAGTATTTATCACATAAAGGAGCTCATATTTTTATATTTTAATTGGTTTTTCATTCAAACGTAATTCCTTTTTTTTTTTTGAAACAATGGAAACGATAAATGTTGTTTTACCATGCTTATTTAAAGTGCGCAGTAAATACTGGAAAGCTAATAAGTAGGGACTGGAAAAATTCGCGGTTTCAATGGCCACTAGGATAGACTCCACGATTCTCTGTGTACTCGGGCAACTATCGCCTGGTCATTGGCTACCGACTCGGGACACCTGTTTACTGCGGTTCTTATGATTCGATACTTCTTTGGTTGAGTGTTTGCCATTGGCTCAGAGTCCTTCAGGTAAATTGCGGTCCAATCACTGACGCAGCATTAAGCTAAACGAGTTTGGATTCCAGCCCGTCTCGACAGGAATCCGCGTATTTTTTCCGGTCCCTACTAATAAGGGGAACGGTTTATGAATGACTGGGGACGAAGCTTAGAACGAATGCCCGGGTAGTAATCCGGCAGTGGTTTACACGTAGCAGGCTCCGATGAGCCGAGGGCGAAGCGCGCCACAATGGCCGGGAGATCTCGCGGCGACCGAGGCCTGCCTCCCCGGGAGACCCGCCTCCGCGCCATCGCGGTCCGGACCGGCGCGCCGGCATGGCGGCCCGCCTTGTTCCACGCGTGTTACAAGCTACACTCTCTCGGCGCGGTGACAATCAACTGGCATTTCGCTTGCTAATATTCAATAGAAGAAAAAAATACAATAAAATATAATGTATACGGTCGGTAAAGTATAATTAAAACAAATTAATATATAAACTCTCAGTATTTAATATTAATATAAACACGTGTATAAATTTAATTTAGTAATTAATCTAGATTTAATTTAATTAATAATAAAAACACAAATATGCTAAAAGTTTACCCTGATTCATAAATTTTCATGAGTTATTAAATAATAAAGTTATAATTTGTAAAGACAGGTCAGAGCATAAGATCACTTATGTAAATACGCTTTAAAAAGTTTGAGCCTATATAACACAATTTCTATCACTGATATTAAAAATAAATATTTTTTTGTATATTTTTGACCGGTATTCAATATCAATGACCAAAGTATAAGATTTAAGAACAAATATAAAATGTTTTATTTTATGTAGCCTTTTTTTGTCCTGTGAATAATTTATTGGATAGTGCGCGCACATAGAAAAAATTCGTTCTAATGATTTTTTTCGTAAAGCGTCTTAAGTAGTATAACCTTAAAATTTTCAGCTTAAATTTACGACGAACCCTGGTTAAAAATTATACATGGTTCTTCTTTAATTCATCGTTATCTTCGTAAATAGACTTCTGCGAATAAAGTTATTTTGCATTCAAATAGAATTTTTGAGTCGAATATCACGATATTCATGAATATTAAATTTATATATATATATATATATATATATATATATATATATATATATATATATATATAATATATAAAATTCTTGTGTCACAGTTTTCGTTGCCATACTCCTCCGAAACGGCTTGGCCGATTTTGATGAAATTTTTTGTGCTTATCCGGTATCTATGAGAATCGGCCAACATCTATTTTTCATCCCCCTAAATGTTAGGGGTAGTCCACCCCTAACATTTTTTTTTTTAATTTTTGGACAAAAGTTTTTATTTTATTTTTTTTATAATGTGGCATTAGAAAATACATACAACCCTAAATTTTCACCCTTCTATCATCAACCCTTAATTTTTAATATATTTTTATATTTTTCAACCCCGGTCGATAGCTGATCAATTAACACTTGATCAACCTTCCCCGCCTACAGCGAGCTCATTACCTGGATTAACTCATAGACCACATATTAATATGAAATGCCATCCCTAAGGGAGTGAAAAAGTGATAATTTCATTTTATAACAAAAAAAATCATAGGTCATAGACATACAAATAGTGAGTGAGTGTCATTTCTTTATGTCTGCCACACGATCATACACATAGTAAGGTCTGGCAAATTCACATTTTTCTCCTTGGTGAGACCAGCTCGCTTAGTGGAGCTCGCAGCAGCTAGCAAAATAAAGGCGCTCATAACAGTTTTGTTCTTAACTTCGTCAATAGATAGCGTTAGTTGCCTTGAATTTTAAACGCACCATCGTTTGATGCGTTTGTCATGTCTTTAATTTTCGTTTGTTTGTGCCGTATATGTTCCTATACCATTCATCCAATTGCGATGCAATTTTGGTGAGTTGTTATGCGCATGCCCGTGAAGGTTTCTCAGACGGTATAACTATTTTGCAATAGTTGGAGCACAAATCGTTTCAAAAAAATGTGTTTATTTCATATTATATAACGGCACTTCGTCTGTTTTTGTTGTATAAGTGCACATGCATGACACAATTTATTTAAATATAAAAGAGAGTCAGAGATAGAGTGATTTATATACAGAGTGAGAATGAGAGAGACAGAGAGATAAGTTGAGATAGAGCGAGGTATAGAGAATGAAATGGGTTAGATAAATAGATATATAGATGCATAGCGCTATATAGAGATTTATATTTAGAAGAGATAGAGATAGTGGGAGCTAATTATATATGTACATATGTAGATATAAAGAGATAAATAGAGATAGAGAGATACATATATAGATGTAAATAGAGATAAATATATATTTAGAGATATGAATGGATGATTTGTTTATGTGTAACTACTTTAAACATATTACAAAACAAAACTGAATGAGGCATTGTAATGCATGCTGAGCATTAGCTTGATAATGGAATCATTTCAATATTAGTAATCTCTTATTTTTCAGCTTTTTTCTATAGTGCTTTATAAAGTCTAGATTGCATACAGACCACCAATTTTTCGATATATACAGGTAAATAACTATACATTGGAGAACAACGTCTGTCGGGATCTGAAAGTGATATAAATTATTTTGCACAATTGACATTCAAATTAAGAAGACAATAAAAGTTACTAACTACATCTGATTTCTAAAAAGGTCCCCTTCACCCTGTGTTCAGCCCGGGCAGCGCTGGGTACTGCAGCTAGGAATTCCCTAGAAATAATTTATATGGCAAAACAACGTTTGCCGGGTCAGCTAATATATATATATATATATATATATATACACGAATAGAGAACCTCGTCGTTTTTTATGTTGGTTAATAAAATATATTTTTAACAATAAAATTCATAATCATTGACTGTTTGAATATAAAACAATGTGTGTAAAATTTTTCAGTACAAATCTAAATTTCTGAATAAATCATTTTAACCTCATACATGTTACAGTTTTCTAATTTTTTTTATTGAAGTGTCCGACTTTGTTTAAGCCTATCAACTAGAAACAATAAATTTGAAGAAAAAAATTCATTTTGAAAATTTAAATATAAGTAATATCAAATTATTCACGAATATGGAATATATTTCGATAAATGGCAGACCACTAGTTCTAAGTTCACATAATTGAAACATGAGCCTACAAGAACAGTCTTGGTATAGAAATAACACTCTCAAAGACTGTAAAGACTCATACAAAAACAAACAATTATAAGTATCTTCTAGGAGATTGTTTACCTGTTTCTACCGACAAACAAAACTCGGAATTTTAAATACGGTGTAGGTTATACGAAGTTCCAACCATCTTAAATTACGAACAACTCTTTGTTTATTTTATTAAAATTCTTCATAGAAATTTATTTATATTTACTGTAATTTCAAACAATGTAAATGATACTGGCGTTGTTGGTAGATAACAGAAACAATGCCTAAGCTTTTGTTGTCAACAATAAAAAAAATTGTTATTGTATAAACAATTTTAAGGTCTGAAACATTTGGTATAGGCTACCACTGAGGGATATGCGTACCTTAGTAACGAACGGAGAAAAAAATTTTTTTTTTTTTTCAAAAATTATTTGAAAGGAAGAAAATATAATATTAATGAAATATGTATTGGCCTAAACATACCTATAATTTCACAAATAAAATTACATTTTTAATTATTTTATCATTTTTTTATAATAATATACCTTTACTATCAAACATTGATACAAAGTTTTATAAAATACTGAATAGGCCTACTTTAATATAATTTTTGAATTTAAATTAAGTTTACTATTTAAGTTCAATATAATGGAGAAATTAACGTTTCTTTATGCAACATTTAATAACATTACTCAGGCATTCATAATACAACCACTTATTCCACTTTCTGAAAGTGTAGCATAAACTATTTAAATTGAAGGTCATTAAAATACACTGTTTTGGCGGCATAATATAGATCTATGCTAAGGGCCTTTATATAGTCTACATATGTAAACCTCAGGTGCGAATATCTTTCCGTAACTAATAATTAACTTCCTTTTCTGTTCAGATATCAAATTAAATTATATATATAAGAAAATACTAATATTTACTTTATAAAACATTCGCATAGTTATAGTGGAAGTTATCCTTATATGTTCAATACAAAATTTACGAAAAGTTACGTTTTTTAATATGAGCATTCATGTTTTCATTTAAGTCAGTAATAATACTGACAGCATCTTTTAAGGAATAGTCTTTACAAAAGCTATTTTGAAAAAAGTTAATTTACTTACTACAAAATAAATTTTGATATTCTGTTAACAATTTTTTTTTAACATAAACAACGCTTGTTTTCTAGAAATGTTTTTCAAATATGATGAGTAAATGTAGTAATATTAGTCTATAAGGTGTACCTACAAAGATAATTGTTGTAGATCATATTTTACAAAGTTGATGTTTTTTATTTAAAAGTTAGTGAAGTAAATATTATTTGCTTTGAACTGACGTAACTTCATATTATTTAGCGTGAAATATAAAATTACATAAATCATTTATTTATAAATACATAAGTAGAATTGCCTGGTAAAAGGGTTGTATAATTGCTGGAATGCCAATTATTATCACTGTGATACATTGTTTTAAAATCAATTATATTTGTTAGTGTTGTGGTTTTAACTACTTTAATATCATAAATAAACGTTATAACCATTATTCCGAAAACAGCTTTAATGTTAATATAAACGAAAACAATAAGCCGTATTTGAGAAAGCTATATTAATACATATAATATATAGAAAAATTTGTCGTTTAGTAATAGAACAAAGAGAGAAAATTCTTAGTTTTAAAATATACAGTGTCTTTCATAAGCTTTTATTCTTCTTTACCCCAAAAATATAACATTAATTTCCTAAAGGATTTCCAATTTTCACCCATTAATTTTTAATTGCGTTTTACCTGGTTTTGGTACTCACTAATTGCTTTCATGAGTTGGATACTGATTAAGTGAACATTAAATACAATTCTTTTGTAATAAAAAAACATTAAATAATTAATTAAGGGCGTCTAATTCAACAAGTGTACTTAATATTGTAATAGCCAAAATAATTAATTATTATGTGAGGTTTGGTCGTTAATAAAACATAACTTAAAGATTATTTAGGTTTACAATAATTGCGTTTTCAGGCTCCAGACACAAATTAATTCACATGGCCGAACGTTTTATGGCAATAACACAATATTTTATTGTCAATGAAGTTGTAGATCCTTGAATATGCCTACTTAATACCTATTTCCTCGTTTGATAATTGTTTTCTATCAATTAACTTATATGGTTGCCACAAATTAATTTTTTTTGTACTTCACCAAATATTTGTTGGAATGAATTTTACACAAAACAGTAATATTTCATCCAAAATATTGTTATCCACTGAATAATATTTAGTCTATACAGTGATGATATTCGTTTAGCTTATTTTTTTCAGATTTTTTCAGTTGAATGATATTATTTTTGAACATTTTGGCGTAGGAATACCGGAACCACTTTTGTAGTATTCGTTTCTATATCATTGTCTTAAAAGCAATTCTATATGCAATCATAAGTAGATATTTAGTCTATATTTTTGTCTACTTACGAAAATTTAAAACTTATGTAGGTACGAGTTAAAATTTGAAATCGTAGTTAACATTTTTTAAAGATGGAAATAGTCTGATTCTTAACATTGACCCTACACTTTTTCATCGGTTCCTGTATAGTTTAGTATTTTAGATCTATTAAAACTTGAAACGTCTAAAATATGTAAAAATGAGGAATCATGAAGTTATTTTTATGTATTTAAAATAAATACTTTGTCAATTCTTCAGCTGCCCAAGTCTATCCAGAAAATAATTTTTTACCTATGTTCTTTGAACTTTAACACCTTATCTTCTTTAAGTTTTCTTGTAAAAAAATTACTTGAATTAGTAACATGTGTACTACTCTGTTTTGTAATTGAGTTACCTAATATTTTTTTCAGTAATAAAATTATTTTAATTTTTGCCATTTTGCAATTAATGACAAGTCAACCAAGTTTGTAAGCCTAACAGTTGTTGTGCCTAAAACTCCTCTAATCTCGATTATATCAATATCTTAGCGTGTTCATTGGATGCCTATATTGTCGTAAGTTTATTATTGATATTATTCGCAAAAACAACCTCTGTACATCTATTATCTTTATTGAAGTTTTAATTATTATAAGAGGTTCTTGCGTTTAACGTTTACGTTACATTCTAACGCTACCTTGGAGGTGGTAAAGAAAGAGAGAGAGAGAGAGAGAGAGAGAGAGAGAGAGAGAGAGAGAGAGAGATGGCCGGTGAGTGATTGCGTAAGATGTCATAAACTTTCAAATACTTTTGTAAACGTTTACATATTTTCAACTACTTTTGCATACTTTTGCCTATTTTCGCATATTTTCGCAGCTCGTAATTCGCTACTCTAAATTCTAAGCTCTGTGGTAGTATCCGGTGTTAGCATTAGAATTGTGACAATTATAATAAGTTTATTGATCATATTTTTAGCTATCATAAACCCATTGATTCATTCTTAGATTGCATTGAAGACATGGGCTGACACTAGTAAAGTTCTACTTTGAACGCATGATTATAAATTGATCAAAAATTATAGAACCCTAAAAATTTCCTATCCCTCTTATGTGTGAAGTTACACTATCGTCAGGGAACAGTACATCACTTGGTAAACACACCTACTACATAAGTCCCGATATACCTATAACATAAAGTTACACTCTGAGTTTAGCTGGTGCCTATCACAACAATTTTCAATACAACTGTCTAGATAGTATTTAACATTAACTGCTATCTATCGTCATTAGACGCAACTTGCCTAGTTCATTGACAATGGTATGCCTGCTTACAGAATTATTAATTTGATTGAATTTAAACTGTACAACCATATTTATAACATCACTCCAGTAATTTTATTATTTCATTTCTTTTAATTTTTTTGCATGCAAATTTAATGTTTTTTTATTATTTCGCCAAGTAAGTTTAACTTCTAAGTGCGTACATAAATACACGCGCCCTTTTTTTAATTTCTTCCCTGTCTTAATTAGTATTTTACATAACTTGTTCCCGGTAGCGCCACAGTAATAACTTAAAAGTTTTAGTTCTAATTTTTTATAGCAATCCATTCTATAATGTTATACAAAAGTGAATTCTATAATTCTGTCACGCACAAAAGTTTCGAACAATTTTATCGAAATTTTGCGTGTAGGTATATGTAGTAGTTGGCCCGCACTAACTCATACATAATACATTCACTCTAACAATTTAATAGCTGTACGAAAATAAGCAAAAAATACCAAGCCAGGTTTTCTAATCTATGTTGCTACCCTATGCTATAATTTAGTATGTCAAACTAAAGCCAAGCATCAAAAATATTTATTAAAATATTAGGTACTGAGATTATCGCTTATTGATTTTTACTAATAATGCTTTCATGTAAATTTAAAAAGACAATTTTACTGAAAACATATCAAAAATTCATCTCACGACTGATCTGCCAGTGAGTTTACGCGATGTAGTTTTATTTATTATAACAATCAATTTTAGAAATATTCCTTGCATGAAATACCTATTGTTTGCAGGCAAGCAACATTTACGAGTGTCTAAAGCGAACAGCAATAGGCTCTTTAAATCTTTTCAAAGTTTGTAGCGTTATTATGTTTTCATAGTGCTGTCGGCCAGAATAGTGTAAGTGCGTGTACAGACCTCGTGTATTCCCTGTCGCGCGCGTGGGAACGAACTGGTGTTGGAGACAAGGAGTCGCTGCCTGCTGCGACTGGCAGTACTCACGTTGCTGCGGAAACACACACTCCCTCTCTCTCTCCCCCTCTCTCTCTTATCTCTGTTCTCTCTCTTTATCTCTCACTCACTTTATCTCTCACTCGCTTTATCTCTCACTCGCTTTATCTCTCACTCGCTTTATCTCACAATCTTTCTCTCACTCTTTTACTCTCTCTTTTGGTTTCTTTATCTCTCTATTTCTCTTTCTCTCTCTTTCGGTTTTCTAATCTCTCTATATCTCTTTCTCTCTCTTTATATCTAACAATCTTTCTCTCGCTTTTTTACTCTCTCTCTCTTTCGGTTTCTTAATCTCTCTATTTCGCTTTCTCTCTCTTTCTGTTTTTTTATCTCTCTATATCTCTTTCTCACTCTTTCGGTTTCTTTATCTCTCTATATCTCTTTATCTCTCTTTCGGTTTCTATATCTCTAAATAACTTTCTCTCTCTTTTGGTTTCTTTATCTCTCTACATCACTTTGTCTCTCTTTCAGTTTCTTTGTCTCTCTACATCACTTTCTCTCTCTCTTTCAGTTTCTTTGTCTCTCTACATCTCTTTCTCTCTCTTTCTGTGTCTTTCTCTCTCTCTCTCTCTCTCTCTCTCTCTCTCTCGGGCTGGGACTGGGGCGAGCCAGCAGGCAGAGTGTGGTCGCCGCGCCGGTTATCAAGCGAGCCGCATCGACGCCCTCCCCGGCACACGGCGGAGGTAAACGGTTTAAGGGGTTGTTACGAGGCCCGGCGCAGGGGACGACGGTTGCTGGAGTGGATGTGCTCAGCCCCGGGGCCATACAGACGCTGCGAACGAGGTACTTGGCTGCAGTTTTCAAAGAAAAAAGAAAAAAACCTGCCGGGCGCGCGCCAACCCCTTGGCTTATGCGGTTGTTGCCATGTCTGGGGGTGCTCTAGGGTAGTTGAAGAGGGTGGAGGTGGGGGGGGGCTGTTGCCCTGGCCTCCGGGTCCGTGGTTAAGGTGGGGGGGGGGGGTCTTGGGCTGGGGGAAGGGGGAGGGGTATATCGCAGCCCTCCGAGCGCGCATCAGGCTGAGCGGTCCCCTGAGACCACGAGGGCTCTTGGTGTCGGCATGGCCTCCATAGGTGCCAAGATTCCCCGGGTCCGCCCTGCCTTACACGACGACCTCCTTCCTCGACGACATCATCTGCGTCGTCCCATCCTCTCGCGTGTCGCTGTGCACTGCACCGTCAGTCTGACATCGACCGAGTCTTTGATGATAATTAGGAAAGTAAGGTAATTTCGTGATAAAATTAATTTTTCGCTAATAAATATTGTTTTATTCAACAATTACTGTCGTATTTGGGCAAAATTGTTTAACATTTGTGTAATACTAACATTATAAGTAATATACTTACCATTATATACATCTTTTCAACACAAAATTTAATTTCAAATTTTAAATGGTTTGACAGGTAATTTCGTGATATGCGTATCTAATTTCGTGATAGGGGTTAGGCAATTTCGTGATACAATAACAACACAAATATTTTCAAACAATTACCAACTATAATAACAAATAATATAATTTTAACTTGTAACATGCATTCTAATTGCTTTTTTCTTCATTTCATCATAAAAAAAAATTCAAATAACCTTCGAAAAATTAGGTTTAGTCTAGTTTATTTAGATGCTTACATCGCTCAACTCACTTTCAGCATTAGCACAATTATCATACATGAAAACTAGTTCCCCAGAATCAGCAGGTTGGCACTCTTCGTGATAAGGCATCAAGCAATAACAGCATTGTAGCCATTTAGCGCCATTTCTTATTTGAACGTCTCTGAAATAACTGTTCCCGCACATACCACAGATCCAATCTTCATCAAGAATTTGGACTTCCTTTGATTTTGTCTTGCATTCGCGAAGTTCTGGACCAGATATGGACGGTTCTAATGTTGGTGTCGAAGCTTTTGAAGTTGATGGGACAATCTTGGAAGTTGATGGAACAGCCTTGGAAGTTGATGGGACAATCTTGGAAGTTGATGGGACAGCCTTGGAAGTTGATGGGATATTCTTGGAAATTGATGGAACATTCTTGGAAGTTCATGGAACAGCCTTGGAAGTTGATGGGACAATCTTGGAAGTTGATGGGACAGCCTTGGAAGTTGATGGGACAATCTTGGAAGTTGATGGGACAATCTTGGAATTTGATGGAACAGCCTTGGAAGTTGATGGGACAATCTTGGAAGTTGATGGGTCAGCCTTGGAAGTTGATGGTGTAGCCTTAGTAGTTGATGGGACAGCCTTGGAAGTTGATTGGGTAGCCTTGGACGTTGATGGGGTAGCCTTTGTGGTTGATAAGATATCCTTCGATGATGACATTACAGGATTCGATGTTAGTAGGGCAGCATCTAAAGTTGAAGTGGCAGGTCTACTGGAGTAAGGCATCTTGCACTTGAGTCTCGCTTTCTCTTTCCTTTGTTAATGAGTGTGTCTCTTGACATTGATGACAGGACCAAGATCTTGTCAGCTACCAATATCTGATCCTTTTCCAGCTGTTCTTGAGGTAGAGGCTTGTTTGTTAGTTTGGAGGGTTCAAAAGCTTCCTTAGGTATAGCACACTTGTTGAATGGATAAATTCCCATTTTCTTGAAAGAATTTGTAATGTTCTTAGTGCAGAAGCTCCCAATAAAGGCAGTATTCATAATCGTATGAAAATTTGTTCTATTTGGTTTTTCCATTGGATTTTCCTTCATGTAGGAGTTAAGACGTTGACCCAATGTGATTTTAAGGATTTGTAAACTCCTACATCTAACGGTTGCAAAAAATGAGTTGTATGGGCTGGGAAAGTAAATAAAAAAATCTGATTTTCTTTCGCAAACGAAATAACTTCAGGGTTAATATGCGATGCGTGTGAATCCATGAAGAGGATGACTGGTCGAGCAGGAGGAATGGAGGCTACAAAGAACTGGAACCATTCAAAGAACAGATCACTGTTAATCCACCCTTTTGGAGAGAACTTCACTATTGCATTAGGCAAACAATCTCTCTTTAGGTTACCTATCGTTCCACCTGACACCTTTGAAAATAATCATAGGCGGAATCCATGTCCCATTTGCGCACACACATCCCAAAACTGTATGTGATTCTCCCCTGTATGCATAAACTCTCTTATAAACATATCGCTTTCCCACTGCTGTTACAACTTTGTTTGCTTTCACGACATACGAAAGACCTGTTTCGTCACAGTTCCATAGCCTATCAGGTGCTTCTTTGATATCCAATCGGTCCAGTAATTCCTCTAATTTAATATAAAAATCCCAAATGATTTCTTCATTTGCCATAGAAGCCTTGTATGCTGCAAGGTTTTCTGGAGCTCTTAATGAGAGGTTGTACCTACTCTTGAAATTTGTCCACCACCATTTGCTAGCACTTTCACAGTCAGAATTTAATAAATTTTCACGGCCGGCACTTTTTGCGAGTTCATGTGCTACTTTCCTTACTGTAGAAACAGTTAAACCAAATCCTAACTCTTGCATCTCTATGATGTAATTATACAGACTAATTTCTAGGTTTGAAGTGAGAGCGAATGGTCTTCCTAGTTTTGGCAGAGGTTCATTTCTGTTTTCACAGGGGATATTTTTTAAATAGTCTCTTAGTGTACTCCATGGCACACCCATTTCCTCGGAGGCTTTATAAAGTGAACAATTTTGTTGTTTAACTAATTCAGCAGCTGCAATTAACTGTCTGGAGTCATATTTGCTGTATTTACTTCTTGCTTTATTCATCATTCAACTTTAAAATAAAAAAATAGCCAATGTATTTTTGTGATAGCATATAGGTAATTTCGTGATATAGGTAATTTCGTGATATAGGTAATTTCGTGACACACTATAATTAGCTTTCTAAGTGAAACTAAGTTATTGTAAACTTAATTTACAACACAAACTCTCATAATAATTTTGTTCTAACAAGCTTAGAAAACTTACAAGATCAATTCATATTAAAGGCTTTGAAAATTTATCTTTAGCAAGGACAAAAATGCTAAGAAACGCCATGAACAACATAAGCAATAACTGTATGCAGAAGCACAAAATCATACAATTATTCACACTTTAAGAGGTTTATATTCTCTACAAAACTGTGTATTAAATGCTAACATACCATGTACATGGATCCTTTTATGAATATTCGAAGTTAAACCTGCAAAAGAGTACTCATATTTAACGAAACTTTGCTCACTTTTACGAAAACTTTTGTTTTGTGACGTTGACGCATTCCAAGACAGGAAGGATACATACCACACTATTTAGCGGAGAACGCTGAAACTACCAGACCAAAATTCAGCTCCAAAAAACCGCTGGTATTTTCGTTACAAACGTCATAAAAAATGTCACGAAATTACCTGTGTCACGAAATTACCTTACTTTACCCTATAACACATTTCAAGGTAAAGTAGACCGTACATAGCGTGAATTAAATAAAACGAAGGGAAATCGAAACTATCGTTGTTAGAACAAAAATATATATTTAAAAATTAAATTTTTGTTTGTCAATTTGTTGTTCCGATGTCACTCGAATTTAACTCAAGTAATTTCGATAAAACTTTGTTTCTTAATAATTTTCTACGCATAATTAAAAACACTGCTAAATATGCTAACGAAATTCTACTCCCCAAAGGGGTGGGAAAAAAAAGGAAATAAATTTTTACAGAATAATATGCAGTTCACCGAAGTCAATAAAGCGAAAATTATAAAATTGGATGGGTAGTGAACAAGTAAATTTATACACCTGCTTTTTAAGCTTTTAAAAATTTCAACACCGGAAATCATGCAAGGGGAAAATGAAGTATTATTATAAAAAAATCACTTTAAAATATACTTTTTTGAATACTGTACATCGTCTCTATG
Source organism: Bacillus rossius redtenbacheri (assembly GCF_032445375.1). Lineage (NCBI taxonomy): Eukaryota > Metazoa > Arthropoda > Insecta > Phasmatodea > Bacillidae > Bacillus > Bacillus rossius. Next base: position 8,621,531 of record NC_086336.1, on the reverse strand, counting down.
CCAACTATAGGCATTCGAGTTTTTCTATGTTTTTTTTAAAAAGTGATTGCAATAAATGGCAATCATTTATTTTTGATTACGTGGTGTTTCATAAATTGAAAGGAAATTAAATTGTTGATAGTAAAACGTTTACATGCTCATTATTGACTCTAACTAGCTATTTAATCTTTAAGTGTCAATAACCTCGAACTCAAGATAATCTGACCTTTTCACCTCTGTTTTGATGTTTGTCGGAGACTTTGTGCATCAGTGATTTCGTATGATTTTATTTTTGTGTTTACGCTTAATAAGCTATTACAAATGAAGAGTGTCTGGCAGAAATTAGCCTCCGTTTATTATTCGTTATGTCATAGGTATTAGTATACCTACACGTGGTTAAACTTTCCTTAGCCCTGATAGTGTAAACATTAAATAAAGATCATCAGTAAACAGCTTGAATTAGTGTGAGCCTTTAGTAAGTATACGAAAAACAAACTACCATGGTAAAGTCACTTGTACTGCAAGAGTTAATATCACTGCACAAACAGATGTTCACGTTGTGAATAATTTTTTGAGTTCGTGTAAGTACTATTGCTAGATTTATCAAAAAACTTTTGTATGTAATAAGGCTACCTTAACCAGTGCAGATATAGGAATATAAAAGTACTTATAAAGAAATAACCAAATGGATTAGAATATAACTGAAAGTGTGTCTTTGGCCAAACTTTTACGACCATTGACTCAGTTCGCTTGGCATGATAATTTTTGTACACCATTTCTCTTCATTGTTCTCAAAAACGTCGGAAATTATATTTTTCCAACTAAACGTTGCAAAAAACTCTGAAAAGGAGATGAGGCCTACAACAAAATATGTAAAAATTATGCACAAGTGTAACTTATTAATTTATTGGGTTGCAATTTTAGCTAATTAAATCATTAGTTGTAAAAATAAAACTCCTTTTAAATATATATTTATACACATAAAGCCTACTTATTCCGTTCATCTCCTTAGTTACTTCAAGTTAAGACTTTAATGTTGTTAAAGCACAAAGACAAGTGTTTTTTTTTTCGAGCAGACTAATTTATGACATGAAGTGCACACTCACAGAATAATAAATCGCCAGTTCCGGTTTGATAATTATTTTCGTAATTTTTTAATGCCATTTTCGTCCATCACAGAGCCTGACAGTTATAGCTGTAATAATTTTTATGAGATTTTGCAGGTATGTACGTATACGTTTATTGACAGTATTTCAAACAATTTGTTCAGATGGTTCTTTCTTTCATGGTCATTGCAAAAAATATTAACTGCGAATTTTTTTTACTGATTTTATAATAAATAAATGTAAGTATTCATAAAATTGTTTATACTTTACTGTAAAAGGGCCGGTTTGGATTCAAGGTGAATTTTTTTTTCTTTCGCGTAGCTAGAGAAGAATTTTGCGTCACGGCTAAATTGTGCTGAAAATGATAGGCCTGGTTACTTACGTGTTTCGGAGAGGAAAAGGGAAGAGTTCGTCCAGCTGGGAAATTCACACCTTAGTGAACGACCCGCGAGTATAATCGAGTCGGGAAGCCGCGGGCGAGTATGTTAAGATTTGTGCGCTCGCCTTGTACTTATGCCATGATTCTCTCGTCCCGTTCCCACACCCATACTTAATCTTCCTTCCCCCGGGCTCGTTTCGGCGGGTGGGAGCGTTGACTCCGCGCCGTGGCCCGTGCAGAGCTCGCGGCCCGCTGCCCGTCGCGACCTTGAACCGCGGTCCGCCACGAGGCAAGCGCCTCTGGGCCTCGGGGTCTTCTGGCCTTGGGACGGCCCCACACCCAGCAGGGCCCCGTGACTAGATGGGCCCCGAGCCTAGCAGGGCCCCGAGCCTAGCAGGGCCTCGCGCCAAGCAGGGCCCTGCGCCTATCAGGGTCTCGTGCCTAGCAGAACCGTGCGGCTAGCTGGGCCCAGCATCTTGCAGGGCCATGTGGCTAGCAGGGCACGGCGACTAGATGGGCCCAAGCCTAACAGGGCCCCCAACTTACAGGGCCCTCGCCTAGCAGGGCACTGCGACTATATGGGGCCACGCCTAATAGGGTCCCCGCCTAGCAGGGCACCGTAACTAGATGGGCTCAAGCCTAACAGGGCCCCCGCCTAGCAGGGCACCGTAACTAGATGGGCTCAAGCCTAACAGGGCCCCCGCCTAGCAGGGCACCGTAACTAGATGGGCTCAAGCCTAACAGGGCACCCGCCTAACAGGGCCACGCGCCTAGCAGGGCCTCGCTTTTAGACGGCCCCGCCTGACAGTGCCCCGCGCCTAACAGGATCTCAGACATAATACGGCCCCGCGCCTAACAGGACCACGCGCCTAACATGGCCCCAAGCCTACACGGCCCCAAGCCTAATAGGAGCACTCTTAAAAAGTTGGATTGTAAAGCTGATTTCTAGCGTAGAGTGAAATAAATCCGTGAAATAATTGTAGCTCTAAGAATCAGCATCAAACACGTCCTGGAAAAGAAAACAGCGGAACAACTGTCAGTTGAGGTGTTGTACTACGAATGTCCGAGTTTAAATGAAGTTAGTGTTAGAGTTTTCATTGCAAGTGCATTGAAATATCTGTTCTGCACCTGATTACTTTTTGAATCCCATATTTTTTTTTATTCTTTGTTTGGGTAGCATTTGCAAAAAATCGAAAGTATCAATTATTTAACGACTGATTCTGCAAGTTATGACAGTAAAATCGTAAGATAATGATGATCATTAGCTTAGAAGAACAGATCACTCTAGATCATGTATCATTAGTTAATACTGTTAAACTATTCACACTTTCAATTTACGAAGACCACTGCTTACAAATCATTCAGATATCATAAATTTACGGATATTATTATAATCTAAAGGGTTCTAAGATTAGATCGTTTATTTTGTACATGAAATCACAATAATTATTTTAGAGCATTAATTGAAACTTCAATATCGTGTTATGTCTATAGCAACGTGCATATTGACCCTGTTTACAACGGAACAATTTAAAATAGAAGTCGTTTACTGGTGTAGTTTCCACGAAGATTTGGAAGTACACAAAAAATTGTGTTTTTTTTCATGGGTATAAATTCTTTAAAAGTGTGAACAGTTCTTGTAAGTAATTTCTAACAGTGTATGGGCCGTACAAGCCGAAACTTGAATATTTCGTGGTGTTTTGTTTATATTTTTGGCGTCCAAGTGATGACGGCGGGAGGGTGTGATCATAGGCCGGCGTTCACCGGGTCCTTAGTTGCCGTAATGACCGGCTCTCTCTCTGCGCGGGCCGCGAACAAAGCGAGGCAGCCCCTGTCTGGTGTGCGATGCTATCTCCACGCGCGCGCGTCACGAGCTGTTTGCTCTGCGGCGAATTAGATATTACCGCTCCATTGCCGCGGGCGTTGAGGTGGACTCACGATGGTACGTCGCATCCGTCCGTCACATGTCCGTCCGTCACCCATCAGTCAGCCATCCATCCGTCACTCGTCCGTTCACCATCGCCCGTCACCCATGCGTTCACCATCCGTCCGTCACCAGTCCGCCATCCGTCCGTCACCAGTCCGCCATCCGTCTGTCACCAGTCCGTCATCCGTCCGTCATCTGTACATCCGCCATCCGTCCGTCACTTGTCCGTCTGTCATCCGTCCGTCACTTGTCCGTCTGTCATCCGTCCGTCACCTGTCTGTCATCCGTCCATCACCCGTCCGTTCACCATCCGTCCGTCGCCTGTCTGTCATCCGTTCGTCACCCGTCCGTCACCCGTCTGTCATCCGTTCGTCACCCGTCCGTCAGTCATCCGCCCATCATCCGTCCGTCCGTCAACAGGCAGAGCGATTCACAATGAGCTGCACGTCCATCGAATAGGTACTTTTGTTTTTCATTTCGAGGCTGCTAACAGACTAGAGTGCTGAAATAATAGTGAAAATGTATCAGTTATAGGCATATTAGATTGACGATCATGGAAGTAAAGCACATTATTAATAATTTATCTTAATCAATTTTTTGCTCTCATATTTATTAAGATATTTTTATTTGTTAAAAATGTATTCAAACGTAAGCCAAACCATTTAAGTGGTAAAAGACTATTAAATCACAAGGTTCCCGGTTTTACAGGTGTCAAGAGTCAGCAGCCAATGAGCAGGTGTAATTTTTACGGTCCTATAGAGGTCATATAAACCAAAACAAGTTTCCAGCTCCTTCTTTGGTTTATATGACCTCCTCCTTCTTATTGTTTGGAGCAAAGTAATTCAAATCATATAAACGTAGGTCTATTCCCAATATTAAAAGAATAATTCGACAAGTTGTAATTTATTTACAATGGACAAATCATTGCGTGTGGAGATTAATGAATGACATTGTTTGAAAAAAAAATAATACACCAACACATGAGGAACTACTTGTATCGTGCATGCCGCTACAGAAATCAAACTCAACCGTTTGCAGCTATAAAAAAGCAACACCTTTGCTATATAGCCCAAGCGTACGGCCTGGCGTATGGAAGTAGTAACTCGTAACCTTGATACACGCAGTTGTGATGGCTAACCCCTTTCACCTTTTACTTTCTCTCTCTCTCTCTCTCTCAATCTCTCTCTCTCTCTCCCTCTTTCTATTCCCCTCCCCTCCTCCTAGCCGGGCAAACATATACTTCGCGTCTGGCCTTTACGAGGCGCTATAAAAGCTAAGAAATAGCCTTTTACAGACGCATAAAAAATAAACGATTTACAAGTGGCAGGCACGCTCCCATACCTCCGTGCTACGCCTGCCACGCTCCAGCACGCACAGACTCTCGCTCGTCTATTCGCGCACTCGCTCATCTACTCGCACACTCGTTCGTCTACTCGCGCACTCGCTCGTCTACTCGCGCACTCGCTCATCTACTCGTACACTCGTTCGTCTACTCGCGCACTCGCTCGTCTACTCGCGCACTCGCTCGTCTACTCGCGCACTCGCACGTCTACCCGCGCACTCGCTCTCCTGCCAGCTGCTACAGTTTATTCACAGACAACTTGCTTTTTTTATAATGAACATATACACAGCTCTTTTTATTTGGGCGAGTTCTGAGGCTTCGTCATAAATCAACCACGTATGCAAGGTAATCGGTACAGTAGGTATATGATTAGCAACGAGTTACCGTGTTACCGCCATGTACAGAGCTTATTTATTTTTACATATTTTAGAGCTAATTATGTCTCGTAAATGTACATCTTATTCCGAATACTTACAAAGAAAATTTAAGAAAAAAATTGAAAAATTAAGAATACAACTGTAACCCACTCAGAGGTAAGCACAGACTGTATTGTTTTTTATTTTAGCTATATTTCGAGGCTGCTAACAGACTAGAGGGCTGAAATAATAGTTTAAAGCGCCCCATACGCTAGCGGACATGCTCGCGAGCATGCTCGCCGCACGGTCGCTACCACACACTACACGAGCATGCTCGTCTCTTTCTCTATAAAGACAGTCGGTGTTATTCTTGCACAATGGCTGCAAGTAGCATTGCACTGTTTGGCGGATAATTTTGTTTGAATCAAGAGCCACGAAAAAAGAAACGAAGAGTTTGGTCTAAAAGGTGGCTTGTGGAACGAAATCGTTATAGTGACATGTCAATGCTGAGAGAGCTGGAAATCTCAGAACCAACAGACCTTCATAGTTATTTGAGGATGGATAAATGTACATTCAATGTATTGTTAAATCTTGTATCTAAAAAAAATTAGAATTAATGAACACTAAGCTACGAGAATCAGTAAGCCCAGAAAAACGACTAATTGCTACCCTGCGCTTCCTAGCTACTGGCAGAAGTTACGAAGCTTTAAAGTTCAGCTGTGCTGTTTCCTCTCAGTTGCTTGGACGAAATATTCTGGAAACCTGCTCCGCCATATTTGAAGCCCTGAAAGCTGAATACTTGAAGTTAAAAACATAAATATTGTTACTGACTAATGAAAGTAACGATTTGGTTACTTATACGACCCATTTTTTACTACTGGAATTCTACTTATTTTAAAAACTGTCCGGTTTGAGTTTATCAGAAGGAATAAGGTTGGCCGTACAAATTATTTTTAAGTCGCAAATTTATGTTCGTATAGCCTACAAGGGACTGGCAGCTTACTATAAGTCTTTTTGTCTCTTCAGATTCCTGACATATAGTACAAGAGTAGCTGTTTTTTTTTTTCAAACCGAACTTATACTAATTATATACTCCTTTCGAATGTGTATGATATAAGCTACATGTTTTAACAACAATATTTGCCCCAAAATTCCGGATTTCGAAGTTTGTTCCTGCTAATGAACAACCAAACGGAATTCCCCCTCCCCATTTTCTTGTAGTGTTATTTTTGTATGAAAATCCTAACCAAAGCTAAGTCAACTTGAATGTGCCGTGAGCGTCTCAAGATTAAATGTGGCCTATATAAAAGATTATCTATACTGATATTGTAACAATAAATAATGTGAGTTTGTTTGTAGGTTTGTGTGACTTAAACTCGTAAACTGATGAAACGCATTTAAACCTACTTTTTGAAGCGCAGTAACTTGGCAATTTTTTTTATAATCGTAATTATAGTGAGTCTTAAAAGAAAACTTACTCTCTTTATCTTAATGAACCCAAGTGAAGCAATTGTGTATAACTTGTTTAAGTAACTGCATGTTTACAGCGACGCAAAATAACATTAAATGGCAGTATTATTTAAATATAAGTTCTAAAATTATTATTTTACAAGCTCTGTATGCTTCCAGTTAGTTAATAAAATTCTGTGTACAGGAAAAACCAAAATATTTCAAAAGGACACCTGACATAGTCTTATTAAATATGGTCTGTGTAAAACGAATATAGGTATATTACGATATTATAAAAATAAATGTTTGTTTCCTGCGAAATTGATGGGAAGATGTGTGAATCACGTTTATCATTTATATGGATTTCGTTTTACTAAATGTTATTGTATAAAATTATTTAAATCAGAACATTACATAAACAAATTGTCTCAACTGTTTATTAAAGTATCAGGAAACGTCCGCACTAAGTTTATCCAATACAAAATAAATTTTATTTTGAGGCATTGTAAAAATTATTCTTGCTAAGGCAAACATTTTTGTACCAGCGGGGATAGCGGTTGGCTGTTTACTAACGTTATGTAACTCTTCGTATACGGGCGAACCAATATGAATATCAATTTAAATTCATTTACTTCGACGGTGAGAATTTACGGCTACAAATCTAGTGACTAGAAGAAAGAACTTTAATTACATTCTTTTCTTTAGCAGTTTTTCGTTGACACGTAATTAATTTCCTGCTTAAATAATTTCGCTCTTTCAAGTTTGGATTGGGTAATTAGTAACCAAAATTTATGTTTATGCAAACAAAGCCCACAAACTATGCCTTGTTTGCGTAATTACCATGTTTTGATATGTGACTCATTTATCACCTAGAAAAATAATCACAGCAAACTGTAGAGGAGTAATGTATTTAATAATATAACATGACTTCATTACATAAAACTTGTTAAAATTATTAAAAGCTTTAATTGCCCGAAGGAAAAAAAAAACTAATTATTCAAGAAGTGGTTTTTAAATGAGTTTAGGTTCTAGAATCTTGAATTTTTTTTAACATTCACATAAACATGCCACCAAGTATTTATTAGTTCATTTTAAGGTTCAACGAACCATGTAACATTGTTCCAAAGACTAATGAGAAAATATTCGTGGTCGAGTGCAAGAGCGAAAAACGATTGGTTTTACCCAGTAAAGGGATAAATGAGGGGGGGGGGAGGTTAAGTTACGTTTATCACATACTTTTCATAGTAACGATTTTGCAAGCGCTAGTGGGTCCCTATAAGGGAGGGGCTCTTTAATTCCAGGGGGGTCGGGCCCTCTTACCCCCTTTGGATCCACGCCCATGTTCTAGTGTAACTATTACTTCATCTGTAATCATTTAATTAAACTAACAAGGTTTTTGTTCCTCCAGCGTATAAATGCTACATAACCAGTTTACTAACAATAAGCTATTTAAAGATGAAAAGTTGTAAAAAAATTTTGTTTATGCCTTATCCTGCTTACGATTTCAACTAATTTCAAAATATTTATATATAAAAGGGACTCAGGGTGCGATTCTAGGCCGGATAAGGGATTTTTAAAACCTTCTCCCTGAAACGACTCATCACATTAAAAATACTTTGTAGTGGTAATCAAACTAAATCGATAGGCTATTTAACTATGGAATATATAAAAAGAATAAATATTTCTAAGTTGTAATTAGCACTGAACTCATACGTATATTAACCTTCTTAACGGCAATATTGCAACCCATCTTTACTTTATGTTACATATGTATATGAGTTAACTGTAAAAATGGATTGAATGTTACCAAAATTTGTTTATAATATCCGCTATACTACTGAAATTTTAAAGTATTTCGTTGAAAATAATTCAATACTGTAAAGAATATATTTCATAATAAAACCTTTTTAAACAGTTTGTTAGTACAATTTTACCCATTATCATTGGCGTTTACAATTTAAACTTTAAGAGTGTTCACATCTGAATAATTTCTTTAACTTTAACGCAAAGCTCTGTTGCACATTCGCTGCGTGACCCGTAATCTCGCTTCTCCTAGTTAATTTAAGTATTTTGCGTAACACATTTCCTGTACAACCTACCAAATAAATTAAAAAAAAAAGTTTTATGCAACCTTTAAATAACAAGCTTTAGCATTCTTCTCCATTCTTTATTTTTTTTCAGCTACCCAGCAAGGGAAGAAAAACACATAAATCCTCAGCACGTGTTCCGAAACAGCGCACGACGCGGCCTCAGTTACACTGCCTCTCCATCCACATAACTCCTCGCCAACACAGCATTCTACTCCAGCGGCGGAGACGCACTTAAAGTTAGGCAAGATCTCTGACGTTTTTTACCGTGGGGCGAAAGAAACATGGTGTCAGAGCACTGGCGGAATGCAAAGATAACCCCGTTCAGACCGGACAAGAAAAGTAATTAAAATTTATTTTAAAGGGGTTCAGAAGACTGATATCGTGCCAACACGTTCACTCCAAGTTTTAACCTTCAGATACTTTCATTAACATGATAAATATTATATATTGATTCCAAAATATTTGCGCTTTAAACAAGCTAACGGAATTGGTATTTATCTCAAATAACAAACAAGTAACTTCAGTTTATAAAATGATACTCCTTTGGGTTTTTCTACTGACCTCTGTTTGGTTTAGATATAAAGGCAGTCATGAAGAACATACTCGATTAATTTAATTTCAAATATTCAGATCCGAAACATGAAACAGTGCCCTTGAATTAATTATTCAGTTTTCCTTTGTTTTCTAAATGCATTTACACTAACATATTAGGTCTGAAGTATCATTAAAAAGTTAGATTTAAATCATTCGAAAGAACGTGTTTGTAATTAGAAATACAGTAAAACAATTTGGAAAAGTTAGTTTTGCAACATTACACAGAAATTAAATTTTTGCCAAACAAATAATACCTGTAGATATCAATAATTACATTGCTTTTGCTAATTTATTATTGCTACTAATACTAGCACATTTCCATATGTATACTTATAAGTATGTAGGTTAGAAGACTTGAAAATTTTTTCCATCAGTCTTGCATTACGAAATGATTTTGTTTTTGGATTAGATGACAATTGAAAAAAATGCAAACAAAAAACATTTCAGATAAAAGAAAGTTGCTGCCGAATAGCTAAGGCGTGAATGGTGGCAGACAAACTCAACGCTAGTATCTCGTACGAAAACGTCCTGATATTGTCAACATAACGTTAAAGGCCCTATCACACGGTGGAAGTTTCCTCGGATGTTCTTCCATGTCAGCTGGTATGGATGGTTCAATAGCAGTGGCCGTTTTCATGGAAGACTTTTATTCGTCCGTGTTCGAATTTCTGTGGAAGGTTTTATCCAATAACAATGAAGTAGTAGTGTGCCCTTATTGCTAAAAATTATTATTATTGTTTTGAAAAGTGGAGAATATTTTTCTATTTATATTGAAGTAGTTACAGTATGCATTATGCGAGAACATTTGGCAATTAAATGCGAACCGACGATGGCTTTGGTTATGCTGTTTAAACCCTTAAATGCTCTTTATTAAAATGAGAGTATTTCAAGTGAATTTTAAATAATCAAGTGGCTGGACAATTTTTATGTGCAAATAGAGAAATAATTCATTGTAGGCAATATTTATACTAAAATTACGCAATGTTTTGTAAGTAGGTTTATAGTCCACATAAGATAAAATGTAATTAGTTTATATAGTTTTATATGCGATTGCTTATAAACATGTAGTTCACTGCATGTAAAATAAATTGTACCATAAGTGTCATCCCAACCTTTAAAATGCATGTGTTCGTGAGAATGGATGATGTTTAGTTTTGTCTCGTAACTTTATATTTTATATTAAAGGTGCAAAAATGTCTATATTTATAATAATTACATATATTCCTCAATTGCAATTGTGATTTTACAAGTACTAGGTATTATGTATTTTTCTGTATAATCCAAATCGTAACAGTATCGTTATCGTATACAGTGTCAGGGTTTTCATTCCTTCAGAACTAGTTGTACGTTATGTATGCACATTTATTTGTAATAAAGTAGATGTATTCCGGGATTTAAATTGTCTTCAAAAGACCCCAGATATGTATACATTACAACCCATTTACAATTATGGATTGTGCAAATAAAGTTTATCCTTTTCCTTGGTTGCTGCCACTGAGGTAGATAGTCTTTATCCTTGAAAATAACACATACCAATAAAATCCACACAATTTTAATCAAATACGATAAAAACTATTCTTTGCTGAAATAATATTTATTAACAAATACATCGATAATTTCCCAGAAAATAACCTATTTATTTCCTTCCCCAATTGTTGCCCTTGATTCGTTTGATTAAAATGTGTCATTTGGTTATGAATTATTGTGATAATAAATATCAATGTACAAATTCATGACAGGTTTTTTGAATCAACCAACACTACATTATATTTTTTACATTTAGAAAACAATAAAGTAATAAGTGATTGAACTTAACAAGCAGATACAGTAGACTGAAAAGAATCCTGTCTTTAAAAGGATCCTATTGCTTATAAATATATAAATACGTTAATCATGCCCTTTTCGTAAATAATTTGGTTTTCGTACAAACAAAAGTACTTATTTACACAAATTAAGTTAAATTGTTTATTGTAAGTTCTATGGGTTTGATTTACTCTATGACCATATAACCACGTTTGATATTTCATTTCTCTTAGAGCGTGATATTTATGCTACATTTTCATAAAATACAAATTGTTCTTGTTGTCCATAGACTATTGAAATTGTTTGATATTGGAAACTTACTCTGTGGATTAAGGTTAGGTATTTCATTTATAATGTTACTATTTTATGCTGCACCATGACATTATTGACCTATTAGGAATGAGTCATTGACTTGAATGTGATCTATTTAATTTCGATTCCGTTACATGCTTTATTACAGAGTTGAAAAGCAAATTGTTAATCAATAAATGGAGATTGTTAATAAATGGTAGTTGTTATCCCCAAAGGGATTTTTGTATATTGAAGTGTACGTTGTAAAGATGAGTCAAAGTAAGTTCTAAAACATCGAGTTTTCTTTATACGTCATTTCTAGTGTGATACTATTTGAATATAAATTTAAATACTTTCAAAAAACACATAATTACATGACACTATTTTAAGTGTAAATCAAAATAACTATTACTATTGATGATTGCTGTTAGACATTTCAAGCATAACTCTTCTAAACCAGATGTCCTGTGAGGACTGAAAAACCGGAGCATTTTGATCTTAAAAAGAAAATTAAATTCTTTTGACGTGATAACGTCTTATAAATCGATGAACACCGGCTGCACGAACGAAAAATTGTCACGTTCCGCCTGAGCCGAGCGTTTAAGAACCGGCCAACCACCGTGCAAGAAAATCTTCTACAATATCAAACAGGATAAGGCGGACTTTTCAACTAATTGTTCGTGATTATATTGAAACAAATTATTTAAATTAAATTGCAGAAACTGTAAATAATATTTTAAAATTAAAAAGTATACAATTTTTCATAAATGTTTTCTTATGACGTTATCACGTAAAATTATCGTCTATAAACCGACTTTACAGACAAACCCCTTTTCCCCGTATTTTTATTGTTTTGGAATACATATCAATGAAAAAGAGATTTGTTAAATGTGTGCTACATAACTTTCCTGATGATTTAGCAAAGACACGAGTTGGTACAACCTGGATGCTCTACTTTTATTTCGTGTTATTTTTATCTTTCATGATATAAATAGTCATGTTGTAAATCATAACGTACAGATAGAATATGGGGTTCGGGTGCATTAGTCTTTCGTGATTGTAAAGTAAAGGATGTCAGACAAGTCTCTAACGCCCAGTAGCCAAGGAAAAAAACCCTGAGGCCAAGATACGTCCACTGCTTCACTCTCGTTCCCAAAGATATAGCGTCGCGTGACCTGTTCTGAAGCGCCAATACGGGTCGTAACTTGGCCGGACTTGGAGTAAGGGGCAGGGAATAAACCACAACAGTGTCTGGCGTTTGGCGTTCTTCCCTGCAGAGAAAACAAACTGACTCTGAACGTTACTAACTCAACAAGGCCACGCATGTCGTGAACAACGACGCGACGTCGAGTTGTTACTAGGCTTGTGTTCGAAATGAAAATAACTTTCGGCGAGCAACTGACTTGTAAAATAACTTTTTTAATTACTACATTTATTTGCATTGAAAGTATAAATAATTACCTGGTACGCATTTCCACGCATTTGTGAACTACATTACCAACGAAATCTCTTCACATACTAAAGTACCTTAATAATGTACATTTTGTGACTATTGGGGGCAAATCGCTTACCCAGAGATTGTTGTGAGATATCTGGTAGCTGTGAGTTTTACAATTAACAATACTCACGTAATAGTGTGGTTGTATGTTGGGTATTTATAAAACAATTTCCATGAAAACCTCAATTTAGTTTACTGGTAAATAGTTGTGGCATCAACAACAGAATAAATAAATATATAAAATCTGTATACTTAAGTCTGTACAAATATTCAATGATTCAACGACTGCATTATTTAATTTATGTGGCATTCATGGTTTGCCACTGAAGCATTCCTCTTCTAATTTTCATGTTGAAGGTACCGATCACTGAGTCGAGTATACCCAAGTATACAGGTTTTGAATCTAACATGGTTTTTCACAACAAGAAACATCCGTGTTTCGTCACCCGCATGAAGGCAGTGACATTCAAACACGCGAAATGATGTTTCTTTACTCCACACAATGCCCCAGTTCGCAAAGGGTAAGGGAACAACTGCAGCGCACTAGACTTTGACGTGCCACGGTCAAAATTGGAGTAGATATATTTATATGCTTCAACGTACTGCAGTGTACGTCACATTTGCAATAGGAATGTGAGTTGCTTTCCCGTAGTTTCTAGCTATGTACTTGTCCTTCTAAGTTCTAAAATAAGTTTTCAGCTGAATAGCTGCACATTTCCGCCAACAACTTTTGTTTATAACTTCAACGCTTTCTTCATACCTAATGCAGTTGATACACAAGATTAACAGAATATTTGATTTATTGATTTTTTTTGCTTCATTTCTTCTCAACTGTGAATTCATTATAGACCTGCATTATCTCAGTTCAGGAATATTGGACAAAGACCTGGATTAGATTACCTAGACCGAATTTCAAGAGCCTTGTGATATGTATGTAAGGTTTCAAAATTTTATTTAAAATATACTATTATTTTTTACAAAATCCTGTACATGGTAACTAAAACTTAAATAAAACCTTAAAAAATAACTTTTAGAAAGCCAAAAAGAGTCAATACAAAAAACCTGCGCCCAAGTCACTAATCAAGTTGGCTAGTTAATTTATACTCCGAAAGATTGTCATAGGTATATATATATTTACCCTAACATTTTATGTAAAATAATTTGATATAGTTATATGTACATATGTTTCTACATACCAATGTGAAACTTGTTTAGTTCCAATTTTAACTTAGTGGTCCCCCTGACGCCTTATTTCAATCTAATGACAATATATAATTTGTTTTAATTTTAAAGTATTCATTTTGCATGAGTTTTTTAATTTTGAATTACGTTTTATTACAATTTTTAAACTTTAGTAGCCTACTTATTACCTATAAATTATCATCATTCCAACTTATACACGGGAAGATCGACTCATTGGCACCACCTTAGAACAAATAGTTCACATACCTAAGCAGTTAAAACATTTCCTTCGTAATTTTAAGTGAAACATTGAAATTTTTGTTGAAATCTTTTATCAACCGTTATATTTTTTCCTTGTGTTATGGTATATGAATTAATTATTTGCGATTATTTGTTTTTTTATGTCTTGATTATTGGTGTAAATACCTAATTTTTACTACTAAGAGTATTTATAATCATATAATAGCCTTTTAAGTAGGTATTTTATTAATATTTAATTTTATAGATACAAGCCTAAAGCCAATATAATTAGATGTTATTTTACTGTTAATATAATACCTACGCTATATAGTTAATAACTAATAAATATAAATATAATGTTTTAAATATTAAGATTAAGTTTATGATTGCTATATAGTATTTGAGTATTATATAGTTTATAAAAATTTACAAAAGATAATAATTATTATTTATTGTTTCCTTTCACGCTGAATACTAATATGGTTTATTTCGTTTTATTATATACAATTTTTTATTATATGAAGCTGAGTTTCTGTGATGGCCTGTCTGCTCCTTCATCAGACCATGGCTAAATGACCCCAACTGATGTAAGTTGTCGAAGTTATGTGTCTGTAAACTGTCTTGTTTGTAACATTAGGTAATGGTTACCATATTATTGCAGTGTCGTCGGATTTAAGTAGTGTACCAAATTTATAATCGATCAGACAAGAGGTAGTTCAATAAATATCCATTGTATAGAAAAATAATTTGTTTTTTATTATATTTAATGCAAAAATATTTTCATATAATTACGGTGAATCAAAATGAAACACCATGTTCAAGTAAACTTAAGAAAATCTCCACAAAGGGAATTCCGAGTTTTTTAAATGTTATTTTTAATGTCTTCTGAGGTTTTTTTGTTAGTTCTTAGCAGCCTGATTAGGTTCTGTGCGTCCCATGCCAATATGACAGACGATATAATTTTGGTAATAGTTTAATAGTTGGCACTAAAGCTTAAGATTATTTTTTTAAATCTTTGTTTGTAGAGTAAGGTGCCCGTTACCACTTTATGGTTCTGTTCAATATTTATGTGTTTTTCCACACATGATATGCTTTTAACCTCTTCTACCTATTAATGGCAGGCATTTAAATATAAATAAATAAAATAGACAAATTATTAATATCAATACATCTTTTGACTAATTCCTGTTAAATTGTTGAATTTTAGTCTTTTATTGGTTCATTTCTATTCCTAGTTAGGCATATTTCTTCGAACCCTTCTCATTTTAATTCTAATAAGTGACGTGGAGATTTTTTAATAAGTAAAAACTAGCTCTGTATTTATTTAACCCACGCAAATAAAAAAATGACGTAATATTCTTAATGTACCTATAGTTATAAAATATTTAACAATATCTTAAAAATTTATCTTAAATTAAATAAATGATCAAATGTGTAATGTTATTGATTTATTTAAACTTAATAAAAAATACAACTTTATATTCAATCAAAAATTCAAATAAATATAATTCAATGGTTCGTATTTTAATATTCAAAATATATTGTAAGTAGGTACCTAAAAAATTCTGCATAAACATTTTTTTATGTGTAGCGTTTGTTGATGCATAGTTTGATGGAAGCGTAGGCCTAAATGTTTGCACATGTTCCCATTTTCTCTCACTAGGAGTTAAATACAATTAGTATCACATAACCCGCAACTGCGCACGGGAAATAATAAAAGGTACGGAAACACAAAGTGGGCTTTGAGCCAGCCGACAACCTGGCACAGTGGTTGGGCAGTATCAGTCGCGCTGGAACTATCTCCAGCACCATCTCTCCGCCGCATTAGCGCTCGGAGATAGCTAAGTCTACAGTAGAAGTAGATTGGGTAGAGCCGGCCCGGTTTGAGTCCCGCGCTCCACTGCCCTTAACAAGCCCGTCACTCCAGATGAGGCGAAGTGTGCCGCGGTTAAAACTGACCGCATCGGCAATAACGGAGTTGTTTAAGTGTCTTCGGCCACCTGCTGCGGTGAAGCGGCGTTTGTCGAGAGGTAAAAAAAACAAATGAAAGAATTGTCTCTTTTCAGCCTGCAAGAGCCTGCAAGAGCGGTCGCCATATCTTACCTCCCTCCCCGTCGGGGGTTTGAGTCCCTGGGCCATTGCTGCCACGAAGATGGCCTGGGAACGATCAATACAGCTGTTCTACCGTTCTAACCCCTGACCCCCTCTGGCCGTCCTTCTCCCATCTCCTCCCATCCCCCCCCACTATACTGATTTCCTCCCCTTGCCCTCTTTCTTCTCTCTCTCCCCACCATCGCCGTCTCCCGAATCTTCATTCGGCTCACGCGCCCGAAAATGGGCGATCCGAGCGCCCGTTCGGCCCACTTCGGCCACCTCGCTGCGAGAATAAAGTCCCGCGCGGAGAGGGTAAAAAAAGATAAAAGCAGTCGGTTACCTGTGTGCTGATTGAGTCGGCCACCGACCGTAGCAGATTGCCGAATGTTTTAATCGACTGCGTTCACCTCCGAGTATTACTGCACTGTAATAAAATACAACCTATTCGGTTTTGGGGCTGTATCGCTTCGAGAAAGTTGTTAACAAAATTTTCTTCTAGCCTGCGAAAAAACGTTTTTAATTTTATTTATTTGACCACAGATTTTAATCTTTTACTTGGATTTTTGGAAGCACGAGTTAATAATTGTAATGCAGAACGCTCCAACATTTTACTAAATGATTTTAATGTAAGCTTAGGCTACCATAATTAAACAACAAATTAAAATAATTTAATTTTGTTTTAGTTCATAAATTTTTAATATAAAACAAATGACAGAGTAAGACCAACAACTCTTAGCTTTTTTTGTTGTGGATCGATAAATATATGACAATTCGATCAACTTAAAAATAACCTATTTCAAAACTATTTCATATCTAAGAAATAGCTATAGATTCAGTATTTTAAATTTTTGTTTAATCAAAACAATATCAATAGTCAAATTAAATATAGCTTTATCTATTTCAATATATCTTAGACTAGTTACAAGTACCCGCTCGCTGGTTTTTTTTGGTCGTTATTTACTTATACTTTTTTGTATCAATGACATGTGTTAAAAAACTTTTCTTTAACAAATTCTTTTTAATTTTTTAGATAAAAATTTTACATACTAAGTAAACGCAAATATCTTACACATACTAAATTATTAAAGAAATAGGATTATTTATAGATTATTTAGATTACTTCAGCATATAGGTACACTATATTTAGTCATATTTTCGTGTGGTTTTAGTATATATTGGTGTTCTCCGCAACCTGATCTAGATAAGGCAACATTACTGAATAAATAGAAAAAATAAGGTATCAGAAATATTTATTTCATAACATAACTTTTTAAGAATGATATTTTTTGAGAGATGTTATGCAAATACCCTTTTTTTAGTATAGATAAAGTATCTGATTTTTAAACTTTGGGGTTAGGGGTTGTATTTTTATTATTGGTAAACAAAATCACTTGCTACTATTTTTTTTAATTTTGGGGATATAATTATTAATCTTAAAAACATTCTCCTTTTTCGCACCTTAAGGATTGAATTTTTTGATTTATCGCCTCAGTTCACTCTGTGCCGTCTGTAAAGAAGTTTCACTTAAAAAAACAATTAGGTTTTGCGTTTTCTCTTTTGAGCTGGTTACAGGCATGTGAGTAAAATCTTGGTATCTTCATCTCTTCGGCACCGTTGAGTTTTGTGTTTCGTTAGTGAGGGCGGTAAAAGAGAGGCAGTAGACGTGACGTAAACTTGCCGCAGTTGCCCCGAGCCAAAGTACTGCAGTTCAGTATCACGCGCCGGAACTGCGCTGGTACTTACACGAAACTACTGAACGTAATCACACGGAACGATGTCGCTAGAGAACTTAGCAGAAATATAAATATTTTTTTAAAATTTAAAGCAGACTGTTATTGGTGACTCGCTGCATACTAGTCACACAAAATAACTATGCTGACTTCCGAAGTGCACTTGGGAGCACGGCGGCTTTAGGGGTTTTAGATTCGAATCCCGGGTGAGGTGTAGGGGCGTAGATTTGTACATCCTTGACTGGTCGAAAAAAAAAGTTAAATTAAAAGTCAATGAATCTGTCGAACTGTAAAAAAAGGGAGTATGTAGGTACATATTTGCACACGTTAGAAGTTATACTTCTAAGGCATTACTAAAATATTAACCTGAAACCATTTGAAAGACATATTATAACACTAAGTATATGTATGTATATTTGTGCTTAAAGGACAGAAATCAGACCGTAAATAATTTTTACAAACAAACATTAACTTTATTGTGCTGATTTTACAGTAAAAATGTCATCACGAATTTCTTTGTATTTCATGGCGTCGAATATATTTGTAGGCTAACAATTTGTTGTGTATCTACAGTAATATTAACGCTCTATATTTCAGTGTTAACTAAGGGTTGTAATGCCAGAATTTAAATGTGTTTTATTAGTTGTCATAATTTATTTTTGAAGTAGGCCTATTAAAGAATAGTTGTACAATTATAAAAATTTTATTTGTAATACATATGTGCAGTGTAAATTAAGCGATGTTAACGCAAGAAATATGTAGCCTACGGATGAATTACGCGGGCCCACCATCTTTTCAAAATTTCTTAAACCATCCGTCACATATGACAGCACCGTGCTTATAATTTTTTTTTTTTCGTTCCATGCCACTTAAGGTGTTCACACACAAGCTAAAAGTCAATAGCAGTAGATGTTTGACTCGTTGGTAAGTAAAATCACAGCGAGCCGAAGGGAAGTGGCGCCATGGAATCATTTCAAAGGACTCGGGTTCGGGTCTTGGTACGACCAGCCTGACTCAGCAGACCGTGGTTCCCGCACTCCAGACAAGCGCTGACACTCCCCCAGTCCCTGGTCAATGCTGGCGTGTGTCGCCGCCTGCAGTCCAGCAGTTGTCACGCTCGCGAGAAATAAACCACAATTATAAATTCATTCGCAAATAACTCATTTTAAAAATAAACCAAGCAGCTTCAGACGACGTTGGAGAACTAATTTTAATAAATATCCATCAAAAGATGACTTCTGAAAATTTAAAAAAGAAGTCAAAATTTTGCTATTTATTTTCCAGAAAATTATTCAGGCATCTCTGCTAGAAATTTCCAGTAATCTCGATCCTGAAAATGTTTAGGTATATGTAATACCTAGAAAATTCATATAAGAAAACTAAGAAATATATTTTTTTTTCTCAGACCAAACGAAAAATTGTAACGTAATGAGTGGATAAAAAAAAATCTTTGTATTCGTACCAAAACTCAACTCGAAAATAGTTAATATTTTTCTAATAGCTGGGGAACAAATCAAGCATTAAATCGGTTTAGACCCTATTATTGACGAAAATGAAATGTATTTGGCGGATTACAATTTAATGATCTTAGCTATGCAGTATACTTGCGACGCCGAATACTTGCCACATGATGCTCTTCCAATAAATAAAGATTGCTAAAATTAAAAATAGTTTACGCTTCATTGCTGGCACTCGTAGTCAAGGCTATTAACTTTGAGATTGTACTTTTATTTCGTTTAGTCACGATTGGTATATATGTGCAAGTATTTTTGATACATCCTTTTATAAAAAAAAATTTAATTTTTTTTTATTTTCAGTCTATCATCAATAAAATATAAAGTTACAATGTCTTGAGAAGTCTATAAAATATCGAAAAGTTCTCTCAAATTGAATCTTCAAAACGCTTCTGAAAATGGCAAATATTATTTACCTGGAAGAGTCCGAGAAGCACACAGATTCATTCTTTTGCAGAAGTACATGCTTATTTCACATCTGATTCGGACAGCTCTCGTGATGTCACTTCCTGGCATCTGAGTACGTAACTTCGGGTGAGATCGGTCACCGCCTTAACGGTGCCCTTAACGTTATGGTAATTATCCTTCTCCATACCCACGGTCATTTATTGGATGCTTCTTGTGGCTCTGCCGAGTTGGACGAAGCACGCGGTAGCCTGATTAGCCTCGGCGTGAGTACCCTGCGAAGGAGTACCAACGAGGGAGAGAGAACATGGTACTCCCGTCTTGTCGGTACTTTAACTCTCTCCAGCGCTACTTCCAACCGCCGCGCTTTAGCGTGTGTGTGTGTGTGTTTTGATACTTCGTTACCCGCAGCGAGAGGATCTGGCGAAGGGAATTTAAAGAAAAATAAAATTAAAAAAAAATAAAAAGCTTGGCTTGTTGGTCTCTTCGGCGGGTCTCCCGGCTGCTTGTAAATTCCGTTCGTGAGTCGCCTACCCGTCTCTCTCGCGCGCGGTCTCGGGAACACGTCTACAACTTCTCCCTCGCTCCATCTCTCCTTCTCCCTCCGAGGAGCCCGGTCCTCATGACTCAAGATCCGGCTTGACTTACGGCGCGGCCGGCCCCCGCGACTTACGCGCCCGACGTGTTTACGAGTCGGACGCGACTCCGCGTGGGGCTTGTAGCGCGCTCGGGCGTCTGATTAGGATTACTTCCCCCCCTGCCTCCTTCCCCCGCTTCCACAACTCCTAGCTCCCCCAACCCCCCCCCCCCCCCCCCGAACCTTCTTCGGGACTTCCCACGCACGCACGCACCAGCAAGAGCCAGTCTCACAACGGAGCGTGGCTGGTTGTGGACTGTTCCGAGTTAGAGTCTGCTTGGGTGCACTCGTGAGTCGTCTACATTTTGGACTTGACTTGAATAGAACAACCCAAACTCTAGTTCCCACTCCAGTCTCTTGTGTCGGAAATTCTTCACATTTCATTTCGATTCCCAAGCAACTATCTCTTTTACCAACATATCTACTGGTCAGTTCCGATGTGGTAATGCTACTTCGCCAAAGTGCCTGTCCCAGAAGCCCTTCAAATTCTCTTCACACACCTGGGAAAATACCACCTGAGCAGAGACATAGCGAAGATCACAGATCACTTATTGTCTTTCCTTATTCTCACTCAAGGGGCAGATCTGCAAGCAACAAGAAGGCACCACCATGGGCTCACCTCTCTTTCCCCTCTTAGCCAACATTTTAATGGCAGGATTTGAAGAGAAGGCAATAAATACCAGTCAGCTAAAATGGAGGTGAAAGTAAAAGTAAATTTGCCTTTTCTGGATGTCTTGGTCACAGAAGGAGAGGATAACAACATCGGCCACAGTGTTTACAGAAAACCAACCCACACAGACATGTTTCTACAGACGTGTTCACATCACCCAACATTTAAGAAGAGAAATGTTATTTTCACATAAGTAAATAGAGATAGATCAATTTGCGAAGAAGACAGCATTGAGGAAGAGCTAAAAACATGTAACAACTGCTTTTCCAACAAATGGTTACTCAAAATCTGAAATTAAGGAAGCCCCGAAGCTACCTCAAGAGCAAAAGAACGAACATTTTCCTAACAAATATTTCATTTCTTTCATCAAAGCAATTTGGAACCAAGTAGTCATAATTCATAGGAAGAATAAAATGCATGCAATTCTGTAACCTATAAACCAGATTGTGGTGTCTCTGATATCAGTGAAAGATAAAACTCTAGCCTATAATCTAGCCAGTGTGTACAAGTTTCCATGTTCATGTGGCCAATTATATAAAGAGAAAACTGGCAGGCGAGTTAAAGAGTTAAAGAACATATGGGCGACGATAAACATGAAAACTGACGATCAACTATAGAAGAACACTCTTTGGAAACCAGACACAGCACTGAATTCGACCAGGTCCACACCTCAGCCAACATCCCACAATAAAAGAAGAAAATACATTCGAGAATCGGTTAAAATAATAAAAAACCCATCGAACATAAATAGAGAGGATGGATACAAATGAAGCAAAATATGGGACACAAACTTCAGAAATCCTCAAAACCTAGCTTTTGATCCAACAACAGACAGATCGCCTCTGGTTGGCCATACAATCCAGCCAATCAGAAGAGGAGAGGCCACTGATTGACCAGCACTCCAACCAAGGGCGCAACAACAGGGGGGGGGGGGGGGGGTAAGGGTACTTTGCCCCCCCCCCCCCCTCTGAAACCTTGAAGTGGGGTAAACGGGGGCAAATAAACTGTTGTGTAATCAATTTTTAGATAATAAAACTGCTTAAATAGCACCATTTTCCACCTTGAAATACAAATTTTCCCGGGGGAGGAACCCCCCCCCCCCCCCGCTACATTAGGGGGGATCGATGATTCTTTATAAAAAGATATATTGCCCCCCCTCCCCTTTGGAAATTTAGTTGTTGCGCCCCTGATCCCAGCCAATTACAGAATCTCACCTCCAAATTGCCAAACTAACAGGCTAACCAGAAGAAAGGAAGACTCTTATTGGCCCACGGGTGCAGCCAATCTGGAAACACTCTCCTCTCAGGCGAGAGCATTAAAAGGCAAGAGAACTTGTAATAATCTCAGTAGGTAACTGCTCCCTGATGATGGCGACTGCAACGTCGACCGAAACGTCGGTGATATCTTCGCCTTTGACGCGGCTAACTTCCAGAAGCTAAGCAACAGTGGATTTTATCAGAAATCTATGCTTAATATAGTGGGATGAAAAGCAACTTAAGTCACTGAAATAGCACGTAAAAGTGAGCAGGTTAAGCGGAGAAAATATGAGTAGCCTACATGAACCCAAATGCTATTATTTGTAACAGTTTCAAATAATCAAATTTCATAGAGCTGTGCCACAGGAAGGTAGGGGGGATTGTAACCATAAAAGCATTTTGTTTTTGAAATTTTATAGTAAATAACAAATTCGTTTTGTTCAGTTTTAAAAATTAGCCTGAGTTAATCACAAAAAATATATAAATAATGTCTGTCATTTAGAATAAATTAATTTTTTTTAATGACTACAATTGATATAATATCAAAAGACACTACGTTATGATCCTTTCAAATCTCTTAATGTGTGACCTGTACTTTAGATAAAGTAAATTTTAAATAACAATTTTTAAGGCATTGAAAAGAGTATGAAACAATAAATGGCGTCTTTTGATTGTGATCTCTACCCCGAAAATCTTGATTCACTTGAACTCGCACTAGTCACCCAGACATCGCTTACCGTTATTCTCATGACAGCGCGTGCCTCGTCGCCCTGTTTGTACCTGTTTCGAGGACTCACATGCGGGTACTTTTGAGTGAGTCCTTTAGTACCCGTTCGCCAGAGACGTGTAACACCTAACCTCCCTACCGAGCAAATCCTTGTGTTCTCAGGTTCGCAAACACACTTATAATACGAAACTCGGACACGAAATTTAACGTAGAATTCTATAAAACAGTGCCGAGCGTGATAAATATAAACACAAATTGTGTTTTCAACTACATGATACACACGTAGTTTTCGCACCCACCGCTAGAATTTTCTGCCGGAGCAGGTACGTCGGCTATCGAAACATTCGCTTTGCAGAGCGATTTATTTGAAACTGTATAATGAAACGGTTCCCATAAAAGAAGATTCGAAAAATTTCTAAAAACCAACTTTGTAACTTATTTTTGACAAAGTATTTTATTAAAATACTGTCCAACCGTTTCAAATTCATTAAAAAGTTAAAGCTATAAAGTCTCACTTCGGCTTTGTGAACTTTTGCTCGCGTCATCCTCCACAGATGGAGGCACCGTGGTTACACATTTTCGTTCCATGTGACTTCCGTTCCATTCACGAAATTACTCCTACCAAACGCCGGAAACCGAGAGGAAAAATAATCCTCAATATGTGACCATACCGAAACTGAAGAGGTGGCAGCTTATTCTTGGTGTTCACTACAGACATTTGCCAAATTCGCGTTCTTTTTCCTGGTGCCGGGCTAAGATACACGAACGTGAGCGTAATCAAGTCGCTGTCGTATGTCTATTGGTTACTGAATTTTCACCCTTTCTGGGTCGCACACAATTCGGTCAGATTCAGGGCGTGTCGAACAACCCGTGATTCAATGACAAGAAACGTTTAAATGTACAAACGGTGGAAATTTGGACTCGCCGAATTATGACGAGAGTTTTGCAAGTGTCTGCGCTTCAGAAAGGTACGTAGGTATACTTACTTAGATACATGTGGAAGCTGACGATCTGGAACGGTAGTTTTAACAAAAAAATCGTCGGAATGGAATGGAGTTACTTGAGCCGTCTCGTTGACACGGAAGTAACTAAAGGACCAAAAAAAAACTCCACTGGCGCAAGGCAACGACCTGGTCAGACCCCACCGGGTTCCGAACCCAGACCCCCCCTGGTAAAAGGTGAATGATGTGGTCACTCCACACCCACCTTCATGTCGACAAACAGTTGACATCGCCGAATAAAGTGTGTAGGTCTTGTTTACGCATTTACAGAGGCAGCGGATGCAAGGGCGTATCAAGGATAGACAGAAGGGAGTGGGGCAGTTTGTCTCCGCTTCCGATGGGAAAAAGCCAGGATCAAGACCTACACTTTGATATCCTCAGAAATTGGTTTTACCGTACCTTTTTTATATATTATGTTCTATCTTTGGTTGCTTTTTTTTTACTATGTCATGATGCATTTTTTAAAAGAGAATTTCGCCCCTTCCCGTTTTGTTTTGAGCTATATATGCCCTTGAGCGGATTTACTATATAGACAAGTTAAGGAAAAATAGTTTACTAGAATTCAGCGCAGTGAAAGTAACAGGGAATAGTACCAGCTGTGATCACACTTACTGACAGGCAATAATGTTAACTCCACCTTCTGTGGATATGCTTGGTAGCTAAATAGTATTTTGAACCTGTGGCTAACCAGAATGAATAGGATTTGTAGCTAATATATAAATGGCCTCTTTAAGTGTTCTATGGCAGGTAAACTCATCCAAATTTCCTGTGTCAGTGTTCGAATCATAGCAATGTCATGTGTTGATGTCATTTCTGCTAACATTAATTTTCAAGAATATTTATTATAATTTTATTTAGGTATTGTTCAAAATATGTGATTTAAGTTAATGACGAAGTCGAAATACAAAAAAACTGTAAAATAAGATTGAACTCGTATTTAAAAACAAACAGAAACAGTAACTGGCGCTTTTCGTAGACTTACGTGCAATTTGTATTTATGTATATGTTGATGATGGTTTGTTTTCTATAGTGTTCTGGTCAAAAAAAAATTAATTTCTTGACGTGTTTCTGAGAAAGAAAATGTATTTTATAAGTCCTTCACCATTTGCTATAATAAAAAATAATGTTGCATAACCATCTGGCTTTGGTTACAAATGGCTCAGCTAAGTGAAATGGCTCACTGTTCGAAAAAAAAAAAATAGTAAGCAATCAATGGCAGGCTTATCAATGAAATGCTATTTGAATAAGATTAAGAAATGACGTCAGTAGTTTTTACTGAAAATCGATGCTATCAGAAGGATATATTTTTTTTGAAGCAGTAAAAACGTGCATGAAGTAAGTAACTTTGGCAGTTGGCTTACAAAACAAACTACAGGCTAAACCTGGCCTCACTCTCCGGAAATAGAATTTTAAATTTTCTTTCAAACGTTTGGAATCAAACCTATGTTATTGTTTTTCACCAAATAGGTTTTTTTTTACTGTTTCAATTTGTGTTGTATGTATAAATAAAATAATAAAATTTTTAAGTAATAATTATAGAAAAGGTAGAAGTCAAATGATAAAAAAGAACTCTTGAGAGCGTTATAGAACTTGTACGGACATAAAAGATGCCATAAACCCTCCGAGGAGAAATAGGAAAACAAATGAAGTTAATCCTCTCTCTTTTGTGTGAATCACACTAACTTATTAGGTCTTTGTTTGCGTGAGCTATTATTTTAAGCATTCAAAGATGATGTGGTTGTAGAAAGTAATAAATTAATGTCACCTGAAAACAGGAGGGATAATAAAATTCAATATTTTTTTTAAAGATGTAAAATAACAATTATGTGTCTGATTTCACTATATGATTTGTAAAAAAAAAAAAAAACAATTATGAAATGCAAAATATGTTTAATCGTTTTTTTTAATGATTTACTTGTATAAAACTAAAAATTTCCTTGAATGTGTACCATGATTTTCAAGCTTTGTTTTTCTATTTAAATTTGATATGCATGTCAATTTAATCCAAATATTTAAAATATATTTAAGTAGAAATTTTGAGAACGGAACACGGTAGTTATATTTGTAGTTAATGCCCACATGTACCTTCTGTACATTTAAAATCGTCTCCTTAGATGGTGTGGAATGTGTAGAAACAAAGCATGGTAGTTTTAGTTGCACTCACCACCACTGAACATTTGGTTGCAGTAACTTGAATAATTTATCGCAACAGATATATCTTGAATAATACTTTAGTAAGTTTTCAGCAGTCCCTTAGAAGGTATGGATACTTAAAAGAATGGTATTTTTATTAAGGAAAGAAATTAATATAAAGCGAAAATTTTTTGTACTTTTTGAGGAAACGACTTATTGCAACAGGGATCAACATAAGATCTTATATGTGTAACATATGAGCCTGAAGGTTACTGAACAAATGGTCAGCTTTTAATTTTTCTAAAAAAAAATTATTACCTTTAGAAAAAAATACTGTAAGATTTCCACTATTTTCCGTAATTATACTGCATTAATTTTAGATTTTTATAAAGTTTTTGTGATAGCAGCTTGATACAACTCAATTCAAATATCACTTACGGATTTTTTCCCCTATGTCTTTAATATGAATGATTGCTTATAGGCCTGAGAAATTTATCAAAGAAGTGACGTTTTAATACAAAAAAAATTGAACAACTTTTCACAGTATTCTAACCCAAATAATGCAAATAGGATGAATTATTTATTTTTGCTTTAAAAACCAAAATAATGAGAAAAAAAATTTTGTCTTCACAGAAAGTAAGCTTCCTATTTTAAGTTCAGTACTATAACTGTTTGGTCTTTAAACCATTATTTTTATTAGGTTTGGTTTAATTTTTTGAACAAAAAGGTTTTATTTATTGAAATAATTTCGCAATATGGGAAAAAATCCACTAATAATGAGATTAAAATAAGAATACCATATTATTCAATTAATCTCCATATAAATTAAATTTATTTATATATGTAAGTTCCACAGATTATCTACAAACGAATAGGCATAGAGCATTTTGGCAGAACTTAAACCACGATTTGAGTAATTACATCTACTGCGTATGGATATTTAGTGTGCTCAAAACGCATCGCATAAAAATGTCTTTATATTTTTTGTGATTGCATGTGAATACGAACATATAATAATTATTTATACCAGTCTATGTAACTTTTATGTTTTACGATTACATATAAGGGCGTACTGAAATCATTTCTGTGCTGTATGTATGTTGTCCTGATTTTGTTGGAAAATAATAGACTTTTTTTCCAAATAATGTTTTATTTTACAACTAAAACAGAAAATAATGGCAGATAGCACTTAAGTGCTTTTATACAAAGAAATAGTGTTTTTATACATTATTGTGTATTATTTGTTTTATTTTATTGTTTTCTCCGACGAAGAAAATGTTACTATGTCCAAGAATTAATATTTTTAAACATTCACCCATATTGTTTATTTGAATCCAAATGAAAGAGACATAATTATTATGTTGGTTAGCAGAAAGTCATTGTCATGTATTTTACTATAAAATATAAGTAGGCCTACATTTATACATGAGGTAACATAAAACGTTTTCTTAGTTAAAAGTGAAATAGCTATAACTGTCTGTAGTGAATCAGTTTTATTTCTCTTAAGTCGTTTAAAAATGTCGACGGCGCGAGCAGAATAAATAATTAAATAAAAGAACATTTGAACCAACAAGAAACAGGATGTCGAATGAAAACCGATAAATCGTTCCGTAATGTATTTCCGTTCGCTCTTATTTACGGGAGCAATAAGTTCGATTTCCTTAGTCTTCCTTTTTACCACTCTTGACATGTATTTATGAATGGACTATGTAATAACATCTTTTCATTCAATGTTTACCCACTTTTCGTCATCCGAATGTGTAAAAATTTTGCATGCATATCAAGAAACTCTGACAATACAATATTTTTATAACGTAAAACCTTATTGTTCAGGAGGAGTGGGAGGTAAGATGGTCAAAAATACTAATTTAGAGCTATGGCTAATAATCATGCTTTTTGTGTATCCATGAGGTCGGGGCATTGTGGCAATTTTGAATATGTTAAAAATCTATGTCTTTTCAATTTGGAGTGTTTCCGATCCAAAAGGTCTGGTAATGGTGGAAAATGTCACGGGAAAAAGACGGGGGGGGGGGGGGGGGCTAAGGCCCTTAGATTTCGAAAATTTTAAAAATGTTATTTTTTATTAGAATTTCCAAGAGGTAGGAATTTTCAATATGTGGAATATGGTGGAAAATGTGCCGGGGGAGGTATTAAAACCCTAAAATCTTTAACGCTCTCGAAACACGCCTTGAAGGATGATTTTAGGAAAACCCCGTGCTCAGTTAATGTGTAGGTATGTAATATAGGTAAAGAATATCCCTGCAGAGTTTCAAGCCTGTACATATATATATATACTTGAAAAACGGTCAAGAGCTTTAATTTTACCTAGAACTCACAAGTTTAGATCAGTCTTCCTTTAAATTAGTTTTTCAAACCACAAACGTTTGTTATTTAATTTCTTAATAATTTTTTAACTGGCAAGCTAAGACAATTGCAGTATTTTTTATTAAATAATGCCTGCAGTTCTGTGATAATGTGGTATTGCTAATGTGCTGTGAGAAACCATGATGTACATAATGTATAATGACAACTGTATCAAACATGCCCACATTTTATTTTGAGACAAAAAAATAAAATATACTTATAGTTTTAAAAAATAAAAAAACCGCTTTTATCGTTGAATTAACTAAAAGGTTAAAAATGAAATATCAATATAAAATTTAAAATTAAGTTTTTTGTCCAAACAGCCGAATAATGCACCACAACTCTGTATAACTAAAAGCGTGGGGTGCTTGATAGCATTTGTTTTAAATTTTGTATCACTATTTTTAGGGTGTAGTCATTGCAAAAATGAATATATGAAATAAATAACAATATGACCTTTAAAAGTAGTAATGGGGTGCTAGATATAATTTGTCTTAAATTTAGTATCAGTAATAACAAAATAATTTGGAGTAGATTTTCTATCACTAATTTTACGACATAGTCAACACAAAAATTTTAAAATACTTATAGTCATTTCGAAAATTGTAGGATATAGTCATTACAAAAATTACTATATAAACTGGGGTGTTGGATATAATGTCTTAAATTTTCTATTACTAATTTGAGGATATAGTAAATCGAAAATTTAAGGATATAGTCAGTAAGAAAATTTTAGGCTACATTGATTACTAAAATGAAATAAGACAGCACCCCATTTTTTCGGTTTTACAGAATAGTGATGCTATATTCGGCAGTTGGACGAAAAACTTAGTTTAAATATTTATTTTTTAAAAATTTTAGTTCATTCACCGATAAAAGCGTCTTTTTTTAAATTTTTTAAACTATATTTTTTTCCAATTCTCCTCCTCTTCTCTTTGGCATCTCCACGGCGTTTCCACGACGTGTACCACACTCCCACGTCGTCTATCTCTTCGCATTCACAAAAGGGAGAGAGAAAGAGAGAGCGCGAGAGAGAAAGAAAAAAATAAAACAAATACAAGGATAAATATATCTCGCGATGAAACCTAAATGTGGCGTGTTTCCGAGCCGTAACTCTTCGCGCGTTGCCCTCCAACATATTTATTTATAAACTGGCATAGCAGAGCCCTTGTCGCGGGGAGCTGACCTTGAGCCACCGGCGCATGGCTCTCGGAATCAAAGTAAATATCATCATCCTCTAAAATATTCCCCGTTATAAAACTGAGCACTTAAACACTAGCTACTTATTTTCCGAGACACATTACACAGTTTAGGCGTCTAAATAAACGGCTGGAAGTACCTACAGTGTCTAATTACTCGTGCAATTCTAATTTAAGTAATTTTTTAATGATATACGAGTGTACTACAATTAACAACAGTTAAATTACACGCGAAACATCACGCTTTGTAGTTACTGGCGTCCGATCAGAACAACGTAAGAATTTCGCCTGTCATGGCCGCCTACCCAGCGGTAAACGGCTTGCGAGAAGCATGCAGCCAACAAACTACAAAGATCAAACCACAGTGCAAAAAAGGGAAACCGAAGTTTCTTCTCGTCTACAGATTTACTCGCCTCATTCCTGAATGCATCATTCCACTTACCGCAAGATCGCGCTCAAAAACAAAATCGCGTAACGTATTTATTTTTTTTTTCCCCCGGGCAAACGAAGCTTCGGATGTATTTTCATAACCCGGTGGACAAGGAGCGGAAACCCAGCGGGACGAAAATTCCCTCCGAGATTTCTGTCGCCGGGAAATGCGTCTCGTGCTTCGTGGCTGCAGCTCCGCGAAGCAGACAGAGACAGAGAGCGGTGAAGCCAACATGGCGCCTCCCTCCTGTCCCTTCTCCCCCCACCCATCCTTCTTTCCCGTGGCGCGAACGGAGAGCAGATCAATAAACCTTGAGCGGTCCCGAACAGAAGACGTTACCGGAGTCGATGATTGCGTTAATAACCGGGATCACGCGTCACCTTGTGATTTGAAAGTTAGCCGCGCAGTCTGGAAGTGTTTATTTCCTTTGTTTTCCCTGCGCCGCCAGATGCCACCACGCGCTGGCCCCGCCCCTCCCCTGCCGCCGCGCGCTGGAGCTTGACAACAGACGCCATCTTGCGCTCGAGCGCGCAGCATCATGGGAACACGCCGCGCGCTCTCTCTCTCTCTCTTCCTCTGTTCCGCCGCGCTATTTCCCTCTCTCTCTGTATTCCCCCCAACCGACTGTTTTTTTTTTCCCTTCGCCAACGTTCCTTTCGTCCAGAACCGAATATGCTGCCATAAAAGTCGAGCTTCCACGGTGTTATTTGCTTTTGCGGAGTTGATAAAACTCGAGGGAACACAAGTAGGCCAGTGAAATAAACGTACAAATTTAGCGAGGTATTTCTGTAATGTAACAAACATGCAAAACAAAGTTTTACAATGGAAAATAACTGAAATTTTTTCCTCACTCTAAAATTTTTATGCCAATTTTTTTTTGTTTGTAGGCCTATATCTAATAGACGGTACTATAGATTATAACTTAACCAAAAAAAATTAATCAATAAAAATTCTTTCTTTCTTAATTTTGAAGGTAAATAGTTTAAAAGTTATTTTTCATCTGTAATTTAATATTTTTAATTGATCTCTACTGTTAAATAATTTATTCATATTAGATACAAGTGCACAAAAATAAATTTAAATTACTACAATCATTTGGTAATTTCGGAGGGAAAGGCAACATTTTGATATATTAAAAATAAATAAATAATCCCGGTAACGTTCTAGCTTAAGCGTACACTTTTTTTACTGGTTTTATTATTTATTTACAACGATATTAAATCGGCACAAATACATAGATTAACATTTTTTTTTGTTTCTTACCAAATTAAAAAAAATTGCATTTAGTTATTCTGCAACTAATAACACTCTTAAAACCTTACTAATAATATTTTACTTTTTGTTGTAATTTGTGAATTATGTTATGCGCAGACTATGTGTTTCTTTGTGTTCATCCTTAGCATTACATAGCATAGGTAATGCATAGGTAAAGCATAAGCCTAATTAAGCGTCCGGGATAAATTATGTTTGGTTGTATGGTAAACTAGAAGAAAGGAAGATAAACCCAACATTTTCGAAATAATAATGCGGAAAACAAAGTAAGTTTTATTTAAAAAGAGAAATATGTAACGTTTTATTTCTAGGCGTTTAGTGGACACGTTTTTTCAGTTATTTGGTTAGCGCAACTACCTCTCAGAAAATAAAACACGCTTGTGCCTGGCATTTTTGGCATTGTGAACATTTTCCCTCATTTTTGGTAGGCAGCCCTATAGCTTAGATAGTCTATAAATTGTCGCTCTTGTCCTTAAATTGTAAGTAAAATTATAAGAATAATCTAGTTAATTTGACTATGCTTTTTATGACAAAAAAATACCACCCCGACGAACTCACTCCAAACGGCTAATTTTAACTTCGCGTACCAATATAATACTATAATTATAAAATGAGACCCAACATGCCTTGTAAACCGACATTCGATAGACTCATATGATTTGTCAGTAAGAAGCAGTTTATTTACGGATGTATTTTCATTGTGATTAGCGTTTTTTAAGATAAATATAATAAATTCTTTATAATTAGGTTACATAAGATGTCCTGAATAAATGAATATAGGAACCATTAGCTATAAAAACAAGTACAGAAAAGTATTTTTAGTTGAAGACTTGTTTTTGATGTATAGTCATTTGGTAGGAGTAATTTCTTGAATGAGACGGAATTCTAACGAATGGAAATGTTTAACAACTGTGCTGCCATCTGTGGCAGAAGGAGCTAACCAAAGTTCACAAATCCAAAGGGAAACTTTCTAGTAATAACTGTTTAATACATTTTAACAAGATGCGCAGTGTTTTAATAAAATTCCTTGTTGAAAATCATGTCCAAAGACAGGTTTTGAGTGTATTTTCAAGCCTTTTTATCCTTAATAGGAGCCGTTTCACTACATACTTAGTTTAAAATTTCGGTCTGCGAATGTGATGATTCAATAGTGGACATAGCTGCTGTTGCAGCGAATTCTAGCAGCGGGTGTGAAAACTACGTGTAATTAGAGTCCAGAAATGTTATTGAAAGCACAATTATATATATATATATATATATATATATATATATATATTCATCACGCTCAGCGTTATTTTAAAGAATTCTACGAACAATTTGGTGTCCGAATTTGGTATAATAAGTGTATTTGCAACATGATAACACGTGACTCTGCTTGTTAACGAATATAGGTGTACTGACGAGTACTGGAAGTTTGGCTCACTTTTTTTTTTGTGGTGACGTAGAGAGCGCCAGGAATCCTCACTTCGTCACCCCATCAGTGCCTGGTCGAAGCAACCCCAGGCATTGAAAGCTTACGTGACCCTGACGTCACTCTTCTGTACAAAGGGTTGGGAGAACAATTTGCAGCCAGGTAAAGCATTCTTTTAAAGAAACGGGACCTAAAAAGAAAATTGCCGTGAAGGGGAGGGAGGTTCTCGTGGTGCATTTTTTTCTTCTCTCCCCTTTGACCAGTTTCTTTTATGTGGCTCTGGGGTGAGTCCGTCCAAGGCTGCAATTTAGGAAGAACAAGGAAAAAAAAGTTTCATATGTGTTTTTTTTAAACTATATGTCTCGTATGATTCGATACCAACGCTTCACTGAAATCATTTATGGAAAAGGACTATGACTGTTATTTACTAGGTATACAATTACTTGACCTTTTAATGATTTACCAACTTGTTAATTATATTACTTTGCGTTATTGATTACGTTACGTATAGTGTAAGACCAATATAACTGGGCTAAATTCGTAAATGGAAAAAAAAAGACAAATAAAATTTTCATTGTGATTTTATGTCAAACTAGTTATGAAAATAATTGATTAAATAAATAATTTTGAAGATTATTGCCCAATAGAAAGTATTTGTCATAAATAATTCGTGTTGCTTCAAGGAACTGCTGAAATTATAGACATAAAATGACACTGTACATCATAGGTTGCGAGATTGTAGCTTCCAGATACCATAATACTTTGGAAGTTAAAAGGAAAGTTAAGTGTTCCTCTTAGAACACAATGCTTAATGCTTCAAAAGATAAGGTTTTTTAAGAGACTTGATCAAAGGGTATTGTTGTATAGGCAACAAGTAACATTGTTTCTCAACTGCCAGCTAAGGGTGACCAAGAAAATATCATAGCTCATTTTAGCACTGAACTAGTACACTCGTAGACGTTTTCATACAGAGTTATTTGCAAACTTTAGTCTATTAATATGGGCCAATGATACGTTACCCGAATAAATAAAGTGCCAAAAATAACTAAAAAAAATTCTAGAAATGTAATATATAAATACTTGGATAATTTTGTAAACCCTTTTGCAGCTCCACAATAATACTTAATATCATCAGTAGTATGATTATGTATACCTCCGTGAACAGACAAATGAGGCATTGGGTGACCGGACTAGTGACATTTGGCCCCTGAAGTCTTCATCGTCATCTTGGATTATGTCATTTCTGACCACCATTTTTGATTACGTCTTTTCTGGCCACTATCTTGAATAACATATTTTCCTGTTGCCCTCTTGGATTATGACATTTCCAGCCGCCATCTTGGTATACGCTATTTCCAGTTGCCATTTTGGATTAGATCATTTTCTATCACCATTTGTTTTCTAGGATCTTTCGCCATTTTGAATTCTAGATCATTCTACTATCTTCGATTACATTACCACTAATAAGTCTTGAAGATTGAGGATCTGAATTTTCAAATTACTGTCGCCATTTTGTTTTATAGAACCTTCCCCCATTTTGAAATGTATAACTTTCAAACATTTTTAAATCTAGAATAGTTTTCTAGAATGTTGTGTTTTGCGTTACGACCATCATTTTTGTTTTCATTTTCTCATTCTCTTAAATTTTCACATTTACAACCACCATGTTAGACTATTTCATTATTACCTCTGACCTAAAACATAATTTACGGCTGCTATCTTGGTTTATGTCACTACTGATGAGCCCTGTGACTTGTAGCTTCGTATTTAGGATTTTCACATTACTGTCGCCATCTTGGATTCAATTTTCTCATGTTCTATCATTCCAATTTTTTTATTGCCATATTTGAGTATGTAATTACCTTCCATTATCTTGGCCTATAGAACTTTCTGACAATTTGAATTATGAAAAAAACATCCACCATCGAGTGCCCCCACACCTATTTTTTGCCCATTTTGTTACAATGAAATCACCAAGAACCCAAAATCATTAGTGGCCATTGTCTGCCAAGCAACTCTTAACTTAGTTTCTGTTGACTACTTGCGAACAAAAATCGGCGTACAGCAAGAGAAAAGTTGGAAGTTTGACAAATTTGTGTGTGCCGATTTCTAGTGCGCGTTATATTTTCCAGTGTGTCAGAAGCTATGTGTTTGTGTACATTCAGCTTCCGTGAGTGTGAGCTGTGCACGTGATATTTCGAATGTAGCCCGGCCTTTAGTTTTACAATAGACGAAAACCAAAATGCGATGGGTGTTGGGCTTAATTTGCAGTTTTTGCGCACATAGTAGATCATCTGCAGTCAGTGCAATGGCCCGAGACCAACATTTCTCGGTATATTGAAACGTCTTCGTGAAATGCGATGTGGAATAAGGCTTTTCAATATTAGGTACAGAGGCAGAATGGCCATGAATGAAAGCCATAGTGAAAACCTCATTATTGGTAACCAGCAACGTCACATATTTGAATCACTATAGCTCGAACTGCGACCCGAAGAATTTGATGTGACAGCAAAGTTTATTGTATGGTTAAGACCAACTAAAATAAACAATTAAAATATGTAATAGTACATGCAACAAACACATGGCAGCTATCAATGTTTTCCAGTTTTTATAATCGAAATTTTTAAGAGAAATATGGTTTATTAAAAAATCACTGTACGTGAACACATTTACAAGGATTCCACAGATAGGCAATATTGATTAATGAATCCTTAAAAAAATTATTTTTCAGAATTATATAGTGAACTGTTATCATCAATGCACCATTTTAATTATAAAGTTCCAAAATTAAATTCCCAACCTATTTCAGTACAGTCTCGCCTGTTATGCTGTGTAAATGGAAAATATTTCTAATCAGAAACCCTGCAGTGTTTTCGAAATTTTGTGTAGCTGAGGTAAGATATGTGTTGAACGTGATTGGCTAGAAATTTATTTTACTCGCGTCGCGTTCGTCGCGTCGCGTCCGTCGCGTTGCGTCCATCGCGTAGCGCCAGCCACGTCGCGCCCATCGCTATTGTGACTCCAGACGAAAACTCTCCTCACATGCTGTGTTTCTCCCCGCCAGGAATCTTGCCCTTGTCGCTTTAGAGATAGAGGCGTGTGCTCCGACAACTGACCACACTTACGTCTTGCATCTGTATATTTGGCGAGAGAGGTTTCTTGTTTTCCCCATCTGGTTGCATTCTCTCGTTACATACATAATGTCTCAGAACACTACATAGGAAAAAAATAAATTTGTTATTTTACAAGAGATTCCTCTGGAAGTCAGTTGACAAGAAATAGCCTGAAATACTAAAATAGAGATTTTGTAACTTTGTACAGCAAATTGCTATGGTCATTTTGGCATATATGAAATGCGTTTTCGAGATAATAGTGAGTAACTTATTTCTTACGAAAATTGGCTCATAATTTTTTTTCCATTGAATTTTTTTCAAACATTATTTTTTAAACTATGTAAAAGATAATCGAATTTTCAACAATTCGACTAAATTTGGGTTTTTGTGCTTATTAATGTGCGCAGTCAATACTGAAAAGCTATTCAGGGAACGGTTTTAACTAATGGAGGTACTGGGACAACACAAAGCAAAAATGTCTGAGTAAGAATCCGAACCCAGTATCACTGCGAATATTATTTTGTAGTGATACAGTTGTTTTCAGGTAAATGTATAAATATAGAAATATCTGTAATTGTACGTGAATACGTCTCTTCCATTTACTAAAATAATTCACAGTGTACAGTTACAAACCGCTCAAGATGTTTTTGAAAGTTTCTGATTACTAACAGCATTTAAGAACCATTTTACTTTCGTGTAAAAGTTTTGTTTCTTATTTTTTGTCATCAACGCGTATTTCTTAGCCAGTAAGAAAGGCAAAAACGGAGTTTTTAAGGTACTTTTTAGGTAAATGAAAAGTTCTACACACATTGTAAACTAAGCAGTTTAGTAAGACTCCCGTTGATAAATGAAGAATATAACAAACATTTCCATTTAACAATTATGTTTTTTACCACATGTTTAGCTGTATTTCAAATGTTATTCTATTGTTACACTTCCATTTTATATTTAGTACATATTTTTATGGCATAGGCTAATATTTCATTTTCATGATATCCTTGTCTTCAAAGTACACATACATATCTCTTTGTCGTTACAGAGTCAGTGAGTGAGTGATGTGCGTACCTATATGTAGGATTGTGCAGGGAGCCCATGTTTTTAATATTAAAGCTAAAATCACGGAGTCACCGCTTTAAGCCCCTCACACAGGCGCGTCGCCGACGGAAGACGGCACGTCAGTTCTGTGACTGGCACGTAGAGGCTGCTGCATGTTGGTGCAACCGGGGGACGCACCACAACGCCGAAATACACTAACGCCGTAAAATGTAATTGCAGGACTGCCACAAAGGTTAGGTTAGGTTAGACTAGGTTAGGTTAGACTGGGTTAGGTTATACTAGGTTAGGTTATGCTAGGTTAAGTTAGGCTAGGTTAGGCTAGGCTAGAATAGGCTAGGTTAGGTTAGGTAAGGTAAGGTTAGGTTTGATTTTGGTATTTCGGCGTTAAGGAATGTACATTTAAGAAACACACACAAATTCATTCAGTTGTTATTTCGGCGTTGTGGTACACAGCAGTTTTCTAGCTGTCGGCGTTGTGGTCAATTTTGACATTCGGCGTGCCCAGCTAAAATGGAAATGACATCCGTTCCCATCATAACGAATCTTTAGAATGGAAATTAACACATTGGGCGATTAAAGAGGTTATGAAAGTGAAGTAACTAAAATAATTTTAACCCTAATAAGTTTACGTGTGAAAAGGAAACAATGTTTCTATTATTTAAATAGCTACTGAACATTTTGTCACGCAACGAATATTAATGAGGATTAAATTTATGCAAGATGAAAAAAATACAAAATGCAAAAAATAGAATAGTAAATAAAATTATTCGATCCAGCATGGTGATGCGTTATTTTAATTTAGAAATGGGATTAAAATGGAAATTGTTTGAGATAGCGCAGACCAAAAAATAAAAATTTGTTAGTGTGACATGATTTAAAACGTAGGCTATTTTAGGTAGGTAGTCTGTCCAGATTTATTTGGGTGGAGATATTTGCAAGCTTACTATCCGTCCGTTACCACACTTCAGACACTGTTGTCGAGTATATGTGGAGACACATGTTTGACATGCTAATCCGCTGGTAATGAAGAGGATTATCCACGGGAAGCGCCACCGGGTGGGGATAGAGGTGATCATATCTGTGAAAGATTTGTGCAATGGGAGTGCATGACTTGATGTAAGTTTTTGGACATAGGCCATTGCTAAGCACATGTATGTATGTAGAAGAAAACTACAAAAAAAAAAAGACCAAAAAAACACAAATTAAGCAAAAAAATTGCTGTTGTCAACAGGATATAAACACCCCAAAATATTCCATAACATGCTTAATTTGTGTTTTTGACTTTTTTTTTGTAGTTTTCTTCTACAGACATACGTGTGCTTAGCAATGGCGTACGCCCAAAAGCTTACATCAAGTCTTAGAGGTGATCGCCAAGGGGGGGGGGGAGAAGGGGAGAGGAGCCCCCGACTTCTGGCCCCGACGAGGCCCGCACACGACGGGTGGGAGAACCTCCCCTTCCGACCATCCGGCCGCGCCCGGGACAGACCTCGTGGAGTTGTCGTCGACCAACATCGCCTCCCCTTCCACTTGCGCTTGGAATATTTAAACAAGCGATCCCCCTTCCCCCTTGAAACAACCCCACCACCACCAAACCCTTGTTGTGTCTGCTGCTCTCTGAATTCCAGCCGAGATTCCCTGGTTTCTCTCGACGATGAAGGAAGGATTAGTCTTGTAGTTGAACTCTCCGTGGCCCAGGGCGGAGTTGTTCTGATTCGATGGACATAATTCACTGAAACATAAAATACTATTACTAAGTTCTGGGAAAATTTCGCAACATTACACCTGCGTGTTGGCTACTTATTCGGGATTCCATACTTGTCTCACTGGCTCAGAATCCTCCAGATATACAGAGGTCCAATCACTGAGGTGAACGAGTTTGGATCGCAGCCTATCAAGGAACGAATCCGTTAATTTTTTTCTGGTCTCTATGTAATTACTGTTATCAGGCTAGCTTCTTTGGATGCAGAATAATAAAAAAATAGACTTAAGTAATCGGTCACCAAGTCTTTTTTTTTCTTTTTACAAAATCGGATTACGCGACTGTTTCGTCAACAAAATCTATAGAGCCCGTATACAGTCGCGAGAAACGCCTCTCTGGGAGTGCACAGCGTCCGAGCCTTGCCTGCCCTGCGGGCTGATTGCTAACACTCAAGCAGACATGCGGTGTCCTTCACGCGCTATGGAAACACGTACCTACCGTATTTGGTGATTACTAGAGACCTGCTAAATTTGCGGATTCATTTCGTGATATGCTACAATTAAAATAATTACACCTTAGCGCTGCTTCTACCACTGGTTCACTGTTAATCTGGAGTAATGAGGGCCAATTAGAGACCCTCGCTCATAGAAGTGTCGAATCACAGACACTCAGTCGAGACGACTCACAAGTCAGCAGCCAATGAACAGTTGGCATTCACCCGAGTGTGTAGAAAGTAGTAGAGTCTATCCTGGAGGTCATTGAATCCGCGAATTTTGCAGGTCTCTAGTGATTAAAATCCAACATTTCATTCTAAAAGTTAATACTCATGCTAAGAAGAGGATAAATTATTGTTTATTTATTTCCAAGGATTATTTATTTATTTATTGTGAAAAGAGTAGTTTCACATTATTTATTTATTTATTGATGTGTTGGCCATAGTTTACCGGAAATAAATATGAAACGATGTGGGATTAATAGGTGATACTTTTTTTTCAGTCAACACACCCCATACCCCCTGTCACAAGGAGGTTAGACGTCCCTGTACCAGCTCTACTGCTAACCCCCCCCCCCTTCCCTAAATGTTTTTTTAATCTTAAGATGTTATCTTACTATATTTATTTTGAGTGACATTATGCAGATCTTGGAGTCCGAGTGTCTACGCCACGCGTGGGACTGGTGAGCCATGTTAAAATTAAGTGTCGTCAAAAGCCAACAACCACTGAAAATTGTAATGTGTGTGTTAAACTATCTTATTTTTTTTTTTAGTTTCAGTGATGTTAAGATATTTATTTTTATATTTTATTTTCGTTTCAAGCATTAAAAAAATATCTGTGATTTGTCCAATAATTATTTCATTTAATCATGGAGTAAAATAAATTTTGTCGACGATGATGCGATACCTGTGTTTAGCCATATAAAACATAAAATCATAGATTAAAGTAGTGCGGTAACTGTTCGTAACCTCAAATATTGTCTACGTAAAACTTCTTTGTAAATCGGTGTGGTTCCAAACACACCAAGCTTTGATAAAATTAACAGTGCCACTAAAATTACACATTATTTAATACTTAGTATAGATAAATTCCATCGCTAGCCTCGTATTCGTTTCGCACCACCAACTGATACACACGTGGTAGGTATATAATGTAGCTTTGGTGGGTTAAATACCTTTCGAAGTGTGTGTTTATACTCATAGATTACGGCCCATACCGTTTCAAAGTCATCAATAGTCCGAGTTTAAGGAAACGTTTTGTGTTCGCAACCACGCAGCTTCTTCCTACGGTAAACTCTACGACCTTCAATGATTACCGCGTCTCGCATGGCAGAACGTGCGTTCGCAATCAACCCACTGACTAAGTACCGGCCCGGATTCCAAGTTCTTCAGATACGTTCGCTTTACGTTGATGCTTTGACTACGGTGCTCTTGACACGTCCTTGATTATCCTGAGCCAGTTAAAAATAATAATAAGTGGTTGCCAAATCACAATTGTAACCCGCCAAAATATGTGACATTACTAGAGACCTGCAAAATTCGCGGTTTCGATGGCCTTCAGGATAGACTGCACATACCCCTGTACACTCGGGCAAATAACCCAAGTTCATTGGCTGCTAACTTGTAAGTCGTCTCAGCTGGTTTGTCTGTGATTCGATCCTTCTTTGGTTGAGGGTTTATAACTGGTTGAGATTCGTCCAGATGAACAGTAAGCCAATAGCAAAATTATCAAAGAGGTATATGTGTTTGAATTATAGCCTATCACCGAATGAATCCGCGAATTTTGCAGGTATCTAGACATTACTATTGACAGATAGTGGCTCCGTTTATGCGACGTGGGTCGCTTGTGGTTTGAGTTGAGCGATCAGATACCACCTAGGCAAGCCAGGTTTCGATTTACGTTCCCATTCGAACCCATATTTTACGTAAGTGAAAGACGCGGCGTACGGTGCCATTGCTTGTGGGTTTTCTCGAGGTACTCCCGTTCCACTCACCCGCTCATTCCTTAAATACTCAATTACCATCTAATTGCACCTTGCCGTTTTAAATTAACGCGTTGTAGACGAAACGTTAAACCAATTTCACGTTCCATTCATTTTAGGAAAGAGACGTGACAACGGTTTGAATATACACGGAAAACCCTCTTGCTCAGGGGTGGGCAAACCGCGTATCGTGAGCCGCATGTGGCACTTTTCGTGGGATGTTAAGGCTCTACAGCTCTCTGCGCTGCCACAGCACAACAAAACCAAACGACACAATCTCAACGCAAGTCCTTAACCTGCGCGCTCGCACCTACCATCACCACCAGCACTCGTCTGGGTGTGCTTTTATTATAATTATTATTTAATTAAATAATTTAGTTTTTCTTGTTTCATCAATAGAGCTCTTGTAATAACTACAATTATTTTACATTAACGTGTTTTTTTTTCTAAGTAGCCGTTTATATTAAAAACTTTATGTTGGATTTGTGAATAAAATAGTTTGATTTTAACTCGTTTTAATAGCCTTAATATTCCATGTAGATGCAGAGAAAATACATGTTGAAGCTCTTTGAAAAATTGGGCAATCTGTTTACTTAATATTTGGCTCATTTCACTCGAAACTTTGGCGATCCCTGGCCAAAAGTATGTGTCATGACACTTGTCTTAAATCAGACAGTTCTCAAACGTACCTAGTACACACTAATGGATGCGTATCCTTCAGTCACTGTTGTTGTTATGTCAGCAGAGTTTGTAAACAACTCTATATGACTGTCAGTGTGTTGCTTTACAAGTGGCAGTTGGGAAATGGGTTACAGTGGCGCAAATTTTTAAATCGGTCACATTTAAGACAAGTTATAAGCTATACTATGCCGTATACGTTCAGCAGGAATTGCGTGAGGGAGTAGGGGGGTGGAAACGGGGAAAAAGGAGGGGGTGGGGTACCACTGTTTGGGATTATTATTGGTCGTTAAATATGGCAAGTGGAGAGAATACTCGTCCCAGTGTTAGATAATACTTCATTCTAATCTGCAATGAGTGAAATAAATAAAAATCCAAAATGGTGTATGAATTTACCAATAGTGCTCAATTTCTAAGCGAAGTGATCTAAACTATCATCGTGATTGTTAAAACCACAAAGCACCTGAGATTTCAATCGAAGAGGGATTCTGCAATAATTTACCAACTACGTGGCGTCGCCCGAAGGAGACCAAACAGGCAGACAAGCAAACAGGCAAACAGGCAAACAGGCAGACAGGCAGACAGGCAGACAGGCAGACAGGCAGACAGGCAGACAGGCAAACAGGCAGACAGGCAGACAGGCATACAGGCAGACAGGCATACAGGCAGACAGGCAGACAGGCAGACAGGTGAACAGGCGAACAGGCGAACAGGTGAACAGGCGAACAGGTGAACAGGCGAACAGGCAAACCGGCAAACAGATAAACAGTCCTGTGCTTGGGAATCATGAATACAAGAAAAAACGCCAGACGACAGTAATAATATGTCATAAAACTCCAGGGAGGAGATTGACGTTAAATATATTTATTACATTCGAGGTATACGTTCTGCTTGGGAATGCACCATACACTCCAATAGGTGTTGTTTAGTCGTCAATATGCACAGGGTTTTTTTTAACGTAAATATCTATATCCTCATAATACTGGAGTTATGTATGCTGATTCCTGCGTTTTCTTCTTTGAAATTGGTGGCCGTCTATAAGAGAAGCCATTGCCTTATTTGGCCGGGCCATTCGGAACGCGTTTGCTTCCGAACAAAATCACTGTTATTCGTGTGCTGGTAGGAGACTTGTATCTGTAAAGGAATCCAGCCAGTCCCGAAACACATGGGATGCTTCAGCGCTTCAACACACATCTACGCGAAAAATATATGGTTCTTAATATGAAAGCTAGAGTTTCGCTGTTGATTTTTTATAGGCCACTGGAAAGAATTCAATTCGGTTAGTGCCTTTATCCGGAGGTTTTAATATATGGTTTTCACATATCCTCAATCCAACCTTTTGCTTTTACCTTATCTCTGTGTATTTTTTTTAGCTGTTTCTCATTAACACATGAAGCCAAATACGTGAATTACGCCACACGTGCCAGACAGACGTTTCAGGAGTCGGTTCTATACTGCTGCCGGCACGAATGTTAAAGTAACCACTATATGAATATGCAAGTGAGGTAGCTAATGGTAGATACTTCGTATTCAAGATGGCAATTTCGATTTGCATGTTTGGACGGGTTCTGCGACAATACAGACTTCTGTCCGAAAGAATTTATCTCATCTTAGATATAAGCAACTTCTTAATCTACATTAGTTGAGGTAGCAAGACATTATTTTGGATTTTAAGCATCACATGTCGTTTAGTTATGAAGTAAAAAATTGTCATTAGATGGCATGATCCGGCGTAGTTGAAGTCACGTTTTACCTAACATCACCATATTGCAACACCCGGAAAATTTGCTAAAATGACTGTTGACCACGTCTGATGATTAATAATTTTCTATCGTTAAACAGTCACTTCCATAATATTTAGTCCTTTAAAACTGTGTCTACTACTGAAGCACTAGAGTTCAACCAATATATTGTGTGTCCTGCCAACATAGCGTGGACCATCAGGAGGATGTGACTACATACATTGTCCATTAGTAATGAATACATGAACACCATATGCAATAAATGTTTTTTTTTAACTTCAATTAAATATGTAGAAAAAAACCACCGCTTCCTGCCACTAAGAGTAGGCTACTCAGAATGTCACGCCATGTCAGAATGTCGTAGGTAACTTACTTCGTATTACAGGAAACCTAAATTACTGTGAAAATTCAAAGAGACATTTGTGAACAATTAATTACAAAGTAATTTTGATAAATAAAAACTATTTCCATTTTTTCATCCAGTCCTACAGGAATTTCACTTGATCGCTTTTGATGTCAGAAACTAAAGATCTGTATTTTACAACACAACAAAAGATAAATCAGTTTTCTTTATTGTAAATCTATAAAACAGTTAACGCAATATATATGTTAATAGCTGCAGTACCCTGCATTTCCCAGGCTGAACACAGGGTGATATTGTCCGCGAGTCCAAGATAAATGGATAGTGTTGTATGACAGTGTGGTGGACATAGACAAATAACACACAATTACTGTTTGTATGTCTGTGACCTATGATTTTCAGTTTACCCATGCGATAGGTTAAACGGTTTAGAAGTTGATGCGCTGCAGCGTCATCTAACGCCGAGTTGC
The DNA here is from genome assembly GCF_032445375.1 of Bacillus rossius redtenbacheri. Lineage (NCBI taxonomy): Eukaryota > Metazoa > Arthropoda > Insecta > Phasmatodea > Bacillidae > Bacillus > Bacillus rossius. The sequence goes on along the minus strand of NC_086336.1, from coordinate 8,576,858 downwards.
AAACAAAACGGATAGCACAAAAATCTTCTCCATGAAAACGGTGTCCGAGTTTATCAACGTCATACCTACAAACATCCTATATTATACATATATATAATTATTTATTTATATATATATATGACATTTCAATGAAGCATATTGTCTGTTTCATGTAACTTATCTTAAAATGCACAACTCTCAAAAGTAGTACCAAATGTCAATGTATCATTCTACCACTGTTGTTTTGTCAACTGTGTTTATGAACAACTTTATGTGGTTGTCAGCGTTCGTAAACAACCGTTCTCTGGTGCTTCACCATTCATTTTTGATAAAAGGCTACCACCGGTTATACTTTTTTAATCTGTGTAATTGGAGACAAGTTGAATAACACAGACTATCTGAATCTAAATTATTTTTTTAAGTCCACCACAATCATGTTGACAAAGAAAATACACAATACTTGATCAGATACAGCATAATTTTGTATTGTTTATGTGTCGTTAAATTATTATTACTTAGCTTTTATTACAAACATAACTTTGTCAACTAGTTTTCTTGTTTCCAAACTAATATTAGTATAATCATAAAGTTTGTACACTGTAAAACATTTGTTTTACTTTAACACGGATAGTCCTTGGAAACCAAGGTGCCAAAGATATCACTGTAAAACTGCAAGGCAGAGCTTTGCACCCTTCGCAATTTTACACAGCTCTACCTTGCAATTTTACAAGTGATATCGTTGTCAACTGGTTTCGAAGCAATTTCCTTGTAAAAAGTACAACATGGTTTCACAATTATGATTTATGGCAAAAATGTTTCTTTGTTAAAGTAGACCCAGGTGATTTTTGTAAATTATTCCAGCACCTTGTAACGTGATTTAATTACCTTTAACACTCAGTTATATGCAAGCAAAAAAAAATTCTTCATTTCGTCTTATATTTTTTTTTTTTATTTACTGGCCAGACTAGAGGAGACTTGAGATAACATTCATGAGACCCTTCTGTGCGACTGGGGAAGGAAATTGACGTCAAGTGGTGACTGCGACCCTCCACCCCTCGCCCCACCCTCTTGAGTGCAGTCTGGCGTCTGCCTGTTCTCCCTGTAATAAATCTATGTCCGAGCGCCGTCAGAGCTGATAGCTTCGGGACAAAGGGTTCACTGTTCCCGGCCGCGTTTCAAGAAGTCAACAGTTACGGCGTCATTGTACAGTCCGAAAGCACACTGTTGCCAGTTTTAAACGTTTCATCCAGGGCTTAAGCGAACCACGCGGCATTTCCTCGTGCCCAAAAGACGCGTTCCACGTTCATTGTTTCATGACGAGGTCAAAGTTTTGGATCAAATATTAAGAATTTCCAATGTAGAATGAAAAATTTTCAAAGAAAATAAACAAGTCTAATAAAAGTTCCACAACATACAATTAATAATACACTCCACGTATGAAAAAAAATATACAAAGTACATATCCATAATTTATACCAAGTACCTACAAATCAGAAAACAAATTTACGTCACACATGGAGACATCACTTCACTGAAACCAACGTGTATTTAAATGTATTAAGTACACTAAAATGAAAATAATACTCGAGTCTGAGACTCGATGAAGCCGGCCGCCTTCGATTGCCTTAGCCCAAGGTCGTGCCGGTTAGACCACCGAAAAAATAGTACAGCCACGTGATGTAAGCTTGGTTTATACACTTTGCCAGAAACTTTTGAGAGCAAGGGCCTTTTACTCGCAACCAACGCAAGAACTCCGCGGTCGTTTATAAACCACGTGCATCGGAAGAAATTACCGAACGTATAATTTGACAGTATAAAAGTATGGAAATTTTTTTCACCTTCTTGAATAATATTTTTCTCGAATAGTGTGACATTTATAATAGAAGCATTTAAAATGAACTTTTGTTTTCACTGTTCTATACGTAGTACAATATGTTTAAACGTAATGCGTTTCATAAAGAGGAGATCGTTGCCTTCAATAATCATTTCGTTAGCAACATTCCACGTTTTCGGTACACTTCACTACAAATATCCATGTAAGTGTTAAATACAATACTGAATGAAAGAAATTTAAAAAAATTTACCTTGCTTTCTGTATTTTTTTCTCCATCTTGCTAGGTTTATAAATGGATATTTGTTAACGTCGTAAATTTTACTTTTGATTCTCGATTGTCTTGGGCTGATTTTTTATTAAAAATAAATTTTACACGTGGATTTATAGACCCATAATAAATTATCGTAAGGCTTTTTAACGATAACAACCCTTGTACGAATAATTACAGTCGCATGGTGCATGGTTATTTCCTGTAGTGTTCTTTGAAGTGTTACACATTCATTACCCAAAGGTTTCGGATTCGGTATTTATAATTCTTGCTTCCCTGATGAGGAAAGATGGGACGAACGCCCCTATAACCGCCGACCTTCTTATCGGCGGCGGATCGTCCGTGTGAATGAGTTGCGATCGATGTGGTCGATCACTACTTCCACCTCGCCCAAGTAGTTCACCCACTCGCTACTAAAGCCCACGAGACTGTCCCTCTGCCAGGTCTGATCTGACGGGAGTCGAACCCGCACCAACTTTGGAGGGATGACTATTGTCTGGTCGCTGTACATATAGCCACATTCCCCCAGTGTGTACCGTTTCATGGTTAGTTAACTGTAGGTATCAGATAAGTAGAGCAAAGGAAATAATTTATACGCCAATCAGTTTAGCCTGTAGGAATTTATTTTCTTCAAAAATATTGATGTGCAAATTTTCATGACGCAATGTTGACATACTAATGTGCTTTAATAAATAAACAAGATCTTCTTATTTTTAAATGGTTAATGGTTCACAACTTAGTTCTCGATATACGGCATTTGGAGGGAGTAATTTCGTTAAGACGATAGAATTTTAGGAGCAGAAATGTGAAACAGGAAGTAGAGAGCATCGTGCGCCATTCATTTTTATTTCGAGAAATCAATAGTACCATCTTAATAAACAGAATTATAGTTGGGTTTCAAAAGGGGGGGATATTTTGGCCGTTTTACCCCCGCCATTTTAAGGTTTTTAAAATAACTCCTGCTCTAAAGTGTACCCAAAAGCAAAAAGTGTACTTATAGATTCAAGAATACCAACGAACCAATCCAATGAATCACTCCACTGCAAAAGTGATATACGTACTTGTTTAAAAAAAATAATAGTGCCATCCTGTTAAACATATAATTTGGTTTGAAAAAAGGGGAAAAAATATAAACTCTTAGTTTTTCCCTAATACGAATACTTTAGAAGGTAAGAGCACTTAAAGATTTTGGTGGTGTTTTAAATTTTTAGAATTATACCTATATAGTTACAGCAATAGTGTAAAATAAATGTTTATGGTTTTATACAGATAACTATGTGTGATAGTATACATATTTATTTACTTAAGGATATAAAATCCCATAATAAAGACTTCTAGACAAAAATTTATTAATTCATCAGGCTGACTACCACGTAAATTAGGTATGTTGCGGAAATATTCTCAGACAATTTTACAATCGAAGTTCATGACCAAATTGATTTTTTTTTCCAAATTGCCTTCCAATTCTACCAACTCCGCACCAACCTGCACTTGCTCTCTTGAAACAATGGAAAATCAAAATCAAAGTTATTTTCGAACCAGGTTTTGGACCCGGGTTGCTGTAAAATGAAGTGTCCAGGTTCAGCTTGTTATAAAAAATTTGGAAATCTCTGTTGCGTTTTAAGTTTTCCACTGTTTCAATTTTCGAATAAATTGTTTTCAAGGCCAGAAGCGCGTGAGTCTTTGAGAAAAAGAGGTCGACGAAGCGTTTACCTGGGATAGTAAAATGAAGGTGAGGTCTGGAGGTCCAATTTCGTCCCTTGGGTTGCCGGGTTGCCGGGTTGCGGTTGGCTGCGGCGAGGAGATGCTGGCCGCACGATACCCACCTTCCTCCCCCTGTGGCCCGACCTGCTGATCGGCGCGGCGGGGCTAAATCATATCCCGCCGACGGGGAAGGTCCCGTCGTAGCTGCCTCGATCTGGCCGCGGCGGACAGCCCCCAGTGGGCTCTGCGGTCTGCAGGCGGCCGGGGCGACTAGCGTTGCACGAGGTCCTCGTCAGAAACACGCCAGGTGAGTCACAAGCCTCTGCACTGGCCGCCCAGACGGTGCCAGCCCTGCCGAGTTCTTCCCCGCATCGACCAAGCGCGGCTCCAGAGGAAGGGCGCAGGGCGCAGAGCCCATATTTTACTTTTAATGTTAACTTAAATACTTTCGTTAATGTGCTAAACTCTTCTTTCAATCATAATTTGTACGAAAATACTAAATTTCAGTATTTGAGACCAAATAGTTGGTGAATATCCCAAGGGCAATTTCATGATTATTAGCTAACTGCATCCTCCTGTGTGTGAGAGCCCTGCCCGAGAGGTCTTCCTGGAACCGCCATTGGTATCGACCGTAGATACATGATGATTCACAAACTGGCAGAGTTTGCCAAAGCCAGTGATTCATCACAGCGCGTACGGAAAAGTGCAAGGCACTCTATAGAACGCTTCTAGACCCGGGGGGAGGGAGGAGAAGGAATTAACATATAAAGTAAAGTGTCAGACAAATATGTGAGACTCTCTGAAGGTTTTTTTTTCGACGCCATGTTTACAATGGCGAACCTCCGGTGTGAATAACTGGATATTTATTTAAATGTGAATTTTCACTTCTAACGCGCGTGGTGGTTACGCACAGATATATATATATATATATATATATATATATATATATATATATATATATATATATTCAGTTACATTAGACGACGATTTAGGTACTTACAAAATACATCCTGGTCGTCGATAAGTTATTTTTCTTTCTTTTGAAATAAATAAAATCGTTGAAACTACTGAGAATATTTTCAAACGTTCCGCGTTAATAGTGTTTATTCTTATTGATTATTTTAGTGGCTGAAATTTGACTTATTTATCAGTTCTTTTCACCACAGTATGTTCGAGTACTTTTTAAAAGAATCCTCAGCCATCCAAGCCCACTAATTCGCCAGTTGACAACATCTAGTAAGCATAATATTCAGTAAGAGTTATATTTTATTAATAACTGATACAGTTTGAGAGTGGAGAGTTTCTTGCCATGGCGTGGCTAGATGGAGCTAGTAATTTTAAAGGTTGAATGAAGCCCACCATATTGAATGAATTGCTTTATCTCATAGACCCGGGAGATCAGGTATATTCACTCGCTCGTGAACCTCTAAATACAAAGATAATAATGTTTTGCTAGAAAGATATATTACGAAATTGGAAGGAAATTATTGAAACATATTATTATATACTAAAATTTTATCACCGCTAATAATAATAATAAAATCCATACCTTGTACACCATTAAATCCATTTCTTTTTACTATAAAATATAAAAAATTTATCTGCAACTTTTGGCAGAAAATATTTTTTATATGACCATCCATTACTGCAAGAGTGGAAAAAACAACGGTTGGAACACAAAATAATAATAACTCCCAAATTAGGCACAGTATAAAATCAGTTCAAATTGTTTGTTAATATTATAATTTTTATCTACAACTTTTTTGTTTAACAATATTTGATAAAACAAACCATTATTGCAAGGTTTTTAAAGAAATGTGGTTGGAATAAGAAATTCCCAGTCATATACACTTGCGAATACATTCATTTTTTTAAACCTTCTAAACATTGAATAAAACTATTGTTAAAATAATGTTTTATGCAACCATCCATTACTGCAAAGGTAGAAATAACAAGGTTTGAAAAAAATATATACTTAATTGTTCGAATAGATTTAATATCAGATCCATGATTTTTTTATTGTATAAATACCAAATTTCATGTAAAACTTTGGCTGAAACATTTTTTGATGATACGAAAAACTACCGTAAAAACAGGCGTTGAAATTTTAAAAAATTCAAAATTTCTTAGTATCAAATTCATTCAAATTTATTTTAAACCATGTTAATATTATCTTAAAACTTGGTGCAAAAAAATTTATACGACCACGTTATTAGTGCAAGGGAAGAAAAAGTGTGTTGGAAATTTAAATCAATTACATAATTACCTTCTTTATCATATACCTAATAAGAAACCGGTTTAAGTTGTTCAATGGTAGATATAATGAAATAAAAATAGTCTTAATATTTACGCTGTATGGAAAATGAGCAAATATTTAATCGATCATATTGTAATATTGGAGAACTCAAATATGTTATTAACATTATGTTCTTAAAATGTTCCCGAATTTTGTAGAAGTTTCCAAAATATTTCCAGAAAAAAAAGTTACTTTGAAATCTTCCTATGCCTGTAGGTTGTGCCGAAAGGTTGTTGTTTAAATGTTATTTGGCTAAATGTTTTCTCTCAAAAGCTAGGAAATGTTTATATGAAATGTTTATATGAACTTAATTAGCAGTTACTAATCCGGTTTTGGGGGAATGTATTTATTGTAATATTATTGCATACGTAGATAAACTCACCAACATTCAACATATTCGATAAAATCCTAGCCAAATATTTATTTCAACCTTTATATAACTCGAGTATATATAAGAGAATTTAACCAATCGTTTAAGTGCACTGTATGTTTGCCTGTAGTCATTCTGATTGTCAGTTTTAAAACACGATTTTTTTGACGTTGAACTTTTTTTTTTCTTTTTTCACTTTCGTGCTGAAAAAAAATCTAATTAGTCTATTTTGTGCGCTCAGAGATGACCGTGTTTAAAGTCCGACCACCCACCACGAGAGATAGTCTTATCAAGTCAGCCAGCGGATCACCGAACATGGCGCTGGTAGGTTGCAGGGATGGAAAACTGCAAAACATATAATGATAAGCTTAGCAACAAGTACGTGCTTCCTTGATAACCTTTCGTGGTAAATTTCCGTTTCCAATGATTAATTTTGTGACCCCTGATTTTAACTTTCGCCCAAAAACAGCAAGCCTAGAATTAACTGCAAAACTGCACTTAATTTATTTTAATGAAGAAAATGTTTTAACCCATTATTTTTTTTTAATCTGAGAAAGATTAAAATACTTATAGTCAGAAAATTAGAAAATATTCGGCATCGATTTCATTACTTTACTATGGATCGAAAGTCTAGGCTTAAATTTATGTCTTTAAAAACTTTATTGTATTTACCTTAGAGTTTTTATCAAAGAATGCTTACGAAATTCTATATGCAAATTGTCGTTTAACTTATTTTAAAGCACTGGTATTAAACAAATATATTTTTGATATATCACACTACGTAAAATATAAATTTCTTTCACAATTTAAGTTTATCGCGCGTGATATTAGAAAATAATTTTTACTAACTGGTATTAAAAATATATTTTATTGTGTTTTGCTATTGTAGAACAATATTATCAGTTTCCTGTTTACCACCAACCATAACTTTTCTTGTTGGAAAAGGGGGGCGGGGGTTAACACCAACCTTTGATAGCAGAAATCGAAGCTGGAAAATGTCAAGAACTTTGATCAGTATCAAAGTCACATCACTTGGTGGGTTACACATTATTGGGTAACCACTTTTCTCATTGTTTATGGTTCTAGACCTGGACATTTCGCTGATTCGTCTGGCCTCAGGGTAGAATTCAAAGTCATAGGTCTGCTCGAACCTATTTTTTATTTCCCATTGGTTGATTTCTTAGCGAAAAAAATTTTTAACCTTGTTCATTGGCGCTATCTGATTCGCTTACTTCTTTCCTAGCTGGGAATCTTTTGCCCACGGTCGTAGAGGGGCTTGTCCAAAAAAACTGCGGTCCAATTATGGACACAGCGCGAGAGTGCGAAGCTTTCCATTCTAACTTGCGACTTGACGAATGTGCGAGATTTCCGTATCTCTATTTACTGTGTATGAATGGCTCAGTTTCTACTTTGCTGCCCGGTGTTTCTACGAAAGAATCGTGGCTCTGCAGGTATCCCAAAACGACTTGTAAGGCCGAGTCAAAAGCCAGAGTGGACGTGAGCGCAGCACGAGGAAAGCTTACCCGTCTCGGAGCAGGGGGGAGGGTCAGAAGGCTGCACGCAAGCACGCAGATGAACACGCACGACTCCCTGGCCGTACAAGGAGGCAGCGACTTGGGCGCGCACGCCAGGTCGTCAGTCATCCACCTCCCTGGCAGTCTGGCCAACCTGTCGTGCCGCGAGGGGTGGAGGGGGGACTCCCCTGCTCGCCCTGAACATGCCATCCAGAACAGCGTTCAATCACGTGGTTCCCGAGGTGTTCTCGGCCAACACGGCCGCCTGTTCTCCCGTCGCCGACGCCCGCGAATGAACAGGTGCTTCGGCGCCATTATCTCCTTGGATTTACACACTCGCTTGCCTTGGCGGCACGGTCTGGAGGCCAGCCTCTCTGATGAACTCGTGAGCAGATAGGGACCTACGAATTTCGCGTTGTCGTACAGCGGGAGCTTCAAATGCAAATGTTTGTACACTATTTATTTGACACGCCGAATGAATCAACGTGCGACGCGGAGAGTAGGTAAAATGTGACAGCAGCCAAAAAGCACATGACATCGATTTAATCACACACATGTTTGTGTATTGTTAGATGCTACTTCACAGCATTTCTTATCGCAATAATGCCGTCCAGATATACTAGGCATGTTTGCACGTCAAACCTTGCAACACATGTTCCAATAGTCTTTAAAAAGTTGCAGGAGCATTAAGTAACCCAAACAGCAGCACAGTAAACTGGAACACTTCTTGATGAGAAAGTAGTCTTCTCCTTGTCCTTTGGATTAAGCTCCACTTGCCAGAAATTGCTCTTCAAGCCCATTTTCAAGAATCACCTAGTGTCTGAAAGTGTATCGAGAGTGACATCGATACATGGAAGGGAGTAGCTCTTAATTTTGGTGATGTAATTCAGCTTCTGGTAGTACACACGTAACCTGAGTATGCCATCCTTCTTTGCTACCAGAACGACTTGGGATGCCCAGGTACTCGTTCATGGTTATATTACCACACTCTTTGACACATCTGAAATAAACTTCTCGGCTCTTCTTGTCTTTCTAAAGGCAGCCATCGTAGTGCCTGTCATATTGTTTTCTTCATTCTTGCCTGTGTTAATGTAATGGAAAACTGGGTTAGGTCTTCAAAGATAAGTATCCCCTATGGAGAACACATCATGTTTGTTTTGTAAGAATAACAGTTACTTCTACTTCTTCAAGGTCGAGACTCTCCTGAGATCTATTTGACTTTAACTGCTCTAGTTCAGGGCTCATAGGTGATAGAGTGTGCGTGCCAGGTGGAGTAGCTTCACACTGAGCTATCCAGAGGACTGGTTCACTTTTAGCTATTGGCTCTTTTTTGTTTCAGGACCGTGATTTTTGTGTCGTGATTAAAAATCCTTACTGTTATGACTTTACCAATCTTAGTAAGTAGTATAGGAATGTATGTCCTAGGACACGGGTTCTGGGTGTGGTGCCGGTGCCGGTGTCCGCCATCTTGGATTGTGACGTCACGGCGGCCATCTTGGATGGTTGTGACCTTGACCCTTGACCTTGACCCCGTCGGCCATTTTGGATCCGCCATCTTGGATCCGCCATTTTGGATGACGTCATTGTGTTCTAGAAAATTCCGGCGATGTGTTTTCCGCCATATTGGATGATGACGTCACCGTTGCAATTTCCGTTACGGCCGCCATCTTTAACTTTTTTATTTATTATCCGATTTTAATGAAACTTTTTTTTAAAAAATTAAAAAAAATTAATAATAAAATTTTAATAAAAAATATTTAAAAAACAAACATTAACGACACGGAGTTCGGAGTCCTCGGTTCGAACCCGACGAATGCAAAAAAAATTAAAAATGGCGACAGGCTCCTTCCTCAACAGTGGTTGCAGGCAGACTGACTCCCACCACTTTTTTCAAAGCATATATATCGTCACCTAGTATGACGTAACGTCCACCATCTTGAAATTTGGACGCCATCTTGAAAATCTTTATTTATTATCCGATTTTAATGAAAAAAATTCCAAAATTCATCAAAAAATTAACGTATTTGAATTCTGTTTGATTATATCGATGTACGTCCTTGGTTCGATTCCCGGCGAGAGTAAACGGTCGATCCTTCCTCCATGAAAGCTACCTAGACTGATCTAACACCAACAATACCAAGGTATATATCGTCAACTGGTATGACATCATGTCCGCCATCTTGTCTTCATCCGCTGGAGACCACCATCTTGTTTTCGTCTGCTAGAGTGTGCCGATACCATGTATAATTATCTGGTCACCATACATTTGTCCTCAACTGTTGACATTGAACTTTGTCCTTGACCTTGAACTTTGACCTTGACCTTGAATTTGACCTTGACCTTGAAATTAGACCTTGACCTTGAAATTTGACATTGACCTTGAAATTTGACCTTGACCTTGAAATTAGACATTGTCCTTGAAATTTGACTTTGTCCTTGTCGACCATCATGGATCCGACATTTTATGTGCAGTACACGCTACCAGGAGCTACCACCTGCTGGAGTACGCCATATTGTGTGTACTTGTATTATAGAGTACATTTCCATCTGGATAATTTTATTCTAACCCGCTACAGTGCAGTAATCATTTATTATGGAGGTGCCCTCCGCCATCTTGAAATTCGGCTGCCATCTTGAAATCATGTAATAATGTAGCTAGAAAGGCGGGAAAAAAATCCAAAATTCATTAAATAAATCACTCATTAATTTACATATTGATTCGATCGATTCCCGTCCTCGGTTCGATCCCTGGCCGATACAAAACAACTTTAATTTAAAAAAAATACTAAAAAAGTGTTAGGTTTGAGAAAATAAAAACCCCACAAGTTCTTTTAAAAAAAAATTTATTACATAAATTCAATACACTACTACAAGTACAAAAAAAACACTGACAAATTACCAAAGCCTTTTGGATTCCTCGATTCAAACAGTCTTCTTATTGTATGGACTAAGCCTTTTACATGACTTTAAATGTCTATCCGATCCGTTCATTACCACAGCCAGAGACGGACTGAAGTTCATAGCACTTATATATAGTCTCATTAGCCGATACAACACATGAGTCAAATCAATAACCATGTTCATTATACGTCTCGGAGCATTTTTTTATAATGACGATGTAAGCTATCGAGACGTGAAATTAGTTTATTGCACTTATTGCACTGAAATTGTATTCTTTGAACATTATTAGAACAACCGCTTCTTTCATGTCTGCGAGCATTTGAGGTGATAGTAAATGATGCACCACAGTATTTGCACTGATGCGAAGTACGCTCTTCATTAATTGAAGTATTCCATGCTGATGAAACTTCAGCTGATGGTGGAACAGCACATATCGAAGTCTCCTCCAGTGTTGTCAGAGGCGTTGCCAACGGGATCTGCTCCAACATCGTCGGCGCCGACGTCATGGTTCCCGTAGACGATGGTACATCCTCCATCGAGTACGACGTTAAAGTCGGTAAAGATGCCATCTAAGTCTCACGAACAGGCAATTACGCGACTTATGCACCAGAAGAAACAAACTAGGTGATCCGTACACCGTCGACGGCAGTAACAAACTGAGCGGCCTGCTGTCTAGGACTCGTTTATATACATTAACCGGTTTGAATAATACGCTAGTCAAATCAAGAACAATTTACTAAAATACTAGAGTCAAAACAACATTAAAAAATAGAAGCACAATCAACAAAAAAGGAAGCACATTAGGAAGCACCTTCAAAAAAGGAAAAAAAAACAATAGGAAGCACCGACAACGAAAAGGCAGCACAATAGGAAGCACCGACTACGAAAAAACAGCACATTTGGAAGCGCCGACTACGAAAAAACAGCACATTTGGAAGCACCGACTACGAAAATGCAGCACATTTGACAGCACCGACAACGAAAAGGCAGCACATTTGGAAGCACCGACAACGAAAAGGCAGCACATTTGGAAGCACTGACTACGAAAAGGCAGCACATTTGACAGCACCGACAACGAAAAGGCAGCACATTTGGAAGCACCGACTACGAAAAGGCAGCACATTTGGAAGCACCGACTAAGAAAAGGCAGCACATTTGGAAGCACCGACTACGAAAAGGCAGCACATTTGGAAGCACCGACTACGAAAAGGCTGCACATTTGACAGCACCGACAACGAAAAGGCAGCACATTTGGAAGCACCGACTACGAAAAGGCAGCACATTGGGAAGCACCGACTAAGAAAAGGCAGCACATTTGGCAGCACCGACAACGAAAAGGCAGCACATTTGGAAGCACCGACTACGAAAAGGCAGCACATTTGACAGCACCGACTACGAAAAGGCAGCACATTTGGAAGCACCGACTACGAAAAGGCAGCACATTTGGAAGCACCGACTACGAAAAGGCAGCACATTTGGAAGCACCGACTAAGAAAAGGCAGCACATTTGGCAGCACCGATAACGAAAAGGCAGCACATTTGAAAGTGTCATCATCGAAAAGGCAGCACATTTGGAAGCTCCATCAACAAAAAAAGGCAAAGAGGAAGCACAAGTTACGAGATCTAAGTCTTAGAAATCAGAATACAAGAAATAAAAACATTAAATTCTTATAATCTAAATTATTTATTTTATTGCTTTACATTATACAAATGCAAGTAAAACAAGCTATTATTGTATGTAGCCAGCATTCCTCAGTTCCTTGAGTATGAAGGATATTTCTTTGATGCACGAATAGTTTCCTGCACAAAGCGAACCATGTAGAAGTCTTAGCCGGTCAACCAACACGTTTGGATCTTTCCATGATGTGTAATCAATTTCTTCTACCACCATCTTCCTTGCACCTTTATATATATTATGATCTCTGGTGTCTTCCGTTTTACCGCCAACCTCAGGGTAACTTTCATGTTTGAGACGGTGATCATCACAAGCTTGATCAGATTTATTTAATATATCACGTCGTTTCCACCGTTTCGGTCTCAGGACACCGCCACATTCTTCGATCTTGGCAGCTTTAGGTGCTTCATCATAGTCTATGTCTTTGTCAACAGCCTCAGAGTCACTGTAACAATCACCGTAGAAGGAATCGTCTTCACCCAATTTACCGTAATAATTCGATGTTGATGATGTTGAAGTGTCTTCATCGTCTTCATGCTTCCTTTTTAAGAGTCCATCATTTTTACAAAGTAGGAAAGATCTACTTGAATTCGGCTGGAATATATTCTCACTTTTCACGTTAAGGATTCTTCCATTGTCATCATTCTTCCGTAAATCATCAACCTCCTTCAATTTAAGTTCTTTGTCGAGATCGGAAGAGCCAAGAAAATTATTGTCGTAATGCAGATCACTCTTCCTTAGGATAGTAGATTCATCGTTGTCCTCTAGCTTGTACGCAGGCTTGGCGCTACAAGTTCTGCCATGTCTTTTTAGGCTCTCTCTCCGTGTAAACAACTTGCTACATCGAACACAACTTATCATATTGCGCAGTGGATTTTTAACACAGTCATTCTTCTCGTGTTGTCTTTTATTCTTTCTCAAGATAAACTCTTTACTGCAAAACTTACACCTATGTTCTTTCGATACAGCGTCAGATCCCAAATCAGAATTCATATTAGTTACTGAGACTAATGCCAGATACCAATTGAGTGTTTTAAATTAGATCCAATACTTAAATATAAATTTTTTCATATTTCATCAGCGAGAATTAATATATCTCATGCAAAAGTACTTTATGTATGTAGTTCTGCTTTTCAACAACAGATGTCGCCACATGTTGCTTGCAGGTAAATAATATTTAGTTCTTTTATGCGGGATGCGGGATGCTCACTAACGATCGCAAAAGAAGGATGGCTTCGCTAGACTCCAAGGAAAAGGAAGTTCGTGACGCATGTTGGTGCTCCACAGATGTCTCATGGCATAATATTAATTTGACTGAGTAATGATATGTGTTAATTCCACCTGATAAAAATATTGCAAGTTTTGATTTAGTAGCAGACATTATCGAATTAAATGTAACTCCAAATAAAATGACATGTCTCATTAGACAAAAAAAATCCATGCAGAGAGCGGTTTCTCAGAATAGTCAGAAACACTTGAAGAAACCACAGGAATGATTGCAAGAACACGGGAAAAACCATCAAAATATTGACAAGAATAATCAGGAGCACACGGAGAAAACCATCAAAATATTGACAAGAATATTCAGGAGCACACGGAGAAAACCACCATAATATTGACAAGAATAATCGGAAGCACACGGAGAAAACCGCCACAAGTTTTCTTTGTTATCATAAAATTACAGGAAAAAAATTAATAAATAAAAAAACACAACAAATTCAAAAACTGATTCTGGCTTGGACTAGAACTCTATCTTTGCTCAACAATGAGAAGTTCACAAGCTAGCATAATCAGTTTTTGAATTTGTTGTGTTTTTTTATTTATTAATTTTTTTTCTGTTATTTTATGATAACAAAGAAAACTTGTGGCGGTTTTCTCCGTGTGCTTCCGATTATTCTTGTCAATATTATGGTGGTTTTCTCCGTGTGCTCCTGAATATTCTTGTCAATATTTTGATGGTTTTCTCCGTGTGCTCCTGATTATTCTTGTCAATATTTTGATGGTTTTTCCCGTGTTCTTGCAATCATTCCTGTGGTTTCTTCAAGTGTTTCTGACTATTCTGAGAAACCGCTCTCTGCATGGATTTTTTTTGTCTAATGAGACATGTCATTTTATTTGGAGTTACATTTAATTCGATAATGTCTGCTACTAAATCAAAACTTGCAATATTTTTATCAGGTGGAATTAACACATATCATTACTCAGTCAAATTAATATTATGCCATGAGACATCTGTGGAGCACCAACATGCGTCACGAACTTCCTTTTCCTTGGAGTCTAGCGAAGCCATCCTTCTTTTGCGATCGTTAGTGAGCATCCCGCATCCCGCATAAAAGAACTAAATATTATTTACCTGCAAGCAACATGTGGCGACATCTGTTGTTGAAAAGCAGAACTACATACATAAAGTACTTTTGCATGAGATATATTAATTCTCGCTGATGAAATATGAAAAAAATTATATTTAAGTATTGGATCTAATTTAAAACACTCAATTGGTATCTGGCATTAGTCTCAGTAACTAATATGAATTCTGATTTGGGATCTGACGCTGTATCGAAAGAACATAGGTGTAAGTTTTGCAGTAAAGAGTTTATCTTGAGAAAGAATAAAAGACAACACGAGAAGAATGACTGTGTTAAAAATCCACTGCGCAATATGATAAGTTGTGTTCGATGTAGCAAGTTGTTTACACGGAGAGAGAGCCTAAAAAGACATGGCAGAACTTGTAGCGCCAAGCCTGCGTACAAGCTAGAGGACAACGATGAATCTACTATCCTAAGGAAGAGTGATCTGCATTACGACAATAATTTTCTTGGCTCTTCCGATCTCGACAAAGAACTTAAATTGAAGGAGGTTGATGATTTACGGAAGAATGATGACAATGGAAGAATCCTTAACGTGAAAAGTGAGAATATATTCCAGCCGAATTCAAGTAGATCTTTCCTACTTTGTAAAAATGATGGACTCTTAAAAAGGAAGCATGAAGACGATGAAGACACTTCAACATCATCAACATCGAATTATTACGGTAAATTGGGTGAAGACGATTCCTTCTACGGTGATTGTTACAGTGACTCTGAGGCTGTTGACAAAGACATAGACTATGATGAAGCACCTAAAGCTGCCAAGATCGAAGAATGTGGCGGTGTCCTGAGACCGAAACGGTGGAAACGACGTGATATATTAAATAAATCTGATCAAGCTTGTGATGATCACCGTCTCAAACATGAAAGTTACCCTGAGGTTGGCGGTAAAACGGAAGACACCAGAGATCATAATATATATAAAGGTGCAAGGAAGATGGTGGTAGAAGAAATTGATTACACATCATGGAAAGATCCAAACGTGTTGGTTGACCGGCTAAGACTTCTACATGGTTCGCTTTGTGCAGGAAACTATTCGTGCATCAAAGAAATATCCTTCATACTCAAGGAACTGAGGAATGCTGGCTACATACAATAATAGCTTGTTTTACTTGCATTTGTATAATGTAAAGCAATAAAATAAATAATTTAGATTATAAGAATTTAATGTTTTTATTTCTTGTATTCTGATTTCTAAGACTTAGATCTCGTAACTTGTGCTTCCTCTTTGCCTTTTTTTGTTGATGGAGCTTCCAAATGTGCTGCCTTTTCGATGATGGCACTTTCAAATGTGCTGCCTTTTCGTTATCGGTGCTGCCAAATGTGCTGCCTTTTCTTAGTCGGTGCTTCCAAATGTGCTGCCTTTTCGTAGTCGGTGCTTCCAAATGTGCTGCCTTTTCGTAGTCGGTGCTTCCAAATGTGCTGCCTTTTCGTAGTCGGTGCTGTCAAATGTGCTGCCTTTTCGTAGTCGGTGCTTCCAAATGTGCTGCCTTTTCGTTGTCGGTGCTGCCAAATGTGCTGCCTTTTCTTAGTCTGTGCTTCCCAATGTGCTGCCTTTTCGTAGTCGGTGCTTCCAAATGTGCTGCCTTTTCGTTGTCGGTGCTGTCAAATGTGCAGCCTTTTCGTAGTCGGTGCTTCCAAATGTGCTGCCTTTTCGTAGTCGGTGCTTCCAAATGTGCTGCCTTTTCTTAGTCGGTGCTTCCAAATGTGCTGCCTTTTCGTAGTCGGTGCTTCCAAATGTGCTGCCTTTTCGTTGTCGGTGCTGTCAAATGTGCTGCCTTTTCGTAGTCAGTGCTTCCAAATGTGCTGCCTTTTCGTTGTCGGTGCTTCCAAATGTGCTGCCTTTTCGTTTTTGGTGCTGTCAAATGTGCTGCCTTTTCGTAGTCGGTGCTTCCAAATGTGCTGTTTTTTCGTAGTCGGCGCTTCCAAATGTGCTGTTTTTTCGTAGTCGGTGCTTCCTATTGTGCTGCCTTTTCGTTGTCGGTGCTTCCTATTGTTTTTTTTTCCTTTTTTGAAGGTGCTTCCTAATGTGCTTCCTTTTTTGTTGATTGTGCTTCTATTTTTTTAATGTTGTTTTGACTCTAGTATTTTAGTAAATTGTTCTTGATTTGACTAGCGTATTATTCAAACCGGTTAATGTATATAAACGAGTCCTAGACAGCAGGCCGCTCAGTTTGTTACTGCCGTCGACGGTGTACGGATCACCTAGTTTGTTTCTTCTGGTGCATAAGTCGCGTAATTGCCTGTTCTTGAGACTTAGATGGCATCTTTACCGACTTTAACGTCGTACTCGATGGAGGATGTACCATCGTCTACGGGAACCATGACGTCGGCGCCGACGATGTTGGAGCAGATCCCGTTGGCAACGCCTCTGACAACACTGGAGGAGACTTCGATATGTGCTGTTCCACCATCAGCTGAAGTTTCATCAGCATGGAATACTTCAATTAATGAAGAGCGTACTTCGCATCAGTGCAAATACTGTGGTGCATCATTTACTATCACCTCAAATGCTCGCAGACATGAAAGAAGCGGTTGTTCTAATAATGTTCAAAGAATACAATTTCAGTGCAATAAGTGCAATAAACTAATTTCACGTCTCGATAGCTTACATCGTCATTATAAAAAAATGCTCCGAGACGTATAATGAACATGGTTATTGATTTGACTCATGTGTTGTATCGGCTAATGAGACTATATATAAGTGCTATGAACTTCAGTCCGTCTCTGGCTGTGGTGATGAACGGATCGGATAGACATTTAAAGTCATGTAAAAGGCTTAGTCCATACAATAAGAAGACTGTTTGAATCGAGGAATCCAAAAGGCTTTGGTAATTTGTCAGTGTTTTTTTTGTACTTGTAGTAGTGTATTGAATTTATGTAATAAATTTTTTTTAAAAGAATTTGTGGGGTTTTTATTTTCTCAAACCTAACACTTTTTTAGTATTTTTTTTAAATTAAAGTTGTTTTGTATCGGCCAGGGATCGAACCGAGGACGGGAATCGATCGAATCAATATGTAAATTAATGAGTGATTTATTTAATGAATTTTGGATTTTTTTCCCGCCTTTCTAGCTACATTATTACATGATTTCAAGATGGCAGCCGAATTTCAAGATGGCGGAGGGCACCTCCATAATAAATGATTACTGCACTGTAGCGGGTTAGAATAAAATTATCCAGATGGAAATGTACTCTATAATACAAGTACACACAATATGGCGTACTCCAGCAGGTGGTAGCTCCTGGTAGCGTGTACTGCACATAAAATGTCGGATCCATGATGGTCGACAAGGACAAAGTCAAATTTCAAGGACAATGTCTAATTTCAAGGTCAAGGTCAAATTTCAAGGTCAATGTCAAATTTCAAGGTCAAGGTCTAATTTCAAGGTCAAGGTCTAATTCAAGGTCAAGGTCAAATTTCAAGGTCAAGGTCAAAGTTCAAGGTCAAGGACAAAGTTCAATGTCAACAGTTGAGGACAAATGTATGGTGACCAGATAATTATACTACATGGTATCGGCACACTCTAGCAGACGAAAACAAGATGGTGGTCTCCAGCGGATGAAGACAAGATGGCGGACATGATGTCATACCAGTTGACGATATATACCTTGGTATTGTTGGTGTTAGATTAGTCTAGGTAGCTTTCATGGAGGAAGGATCGACCGTTTACTCTCGCCGGGAATCGAACCAAGGACGTACATCGATATAATCAAACAGAATTCAAATACGTTAATTTTTTGATGAATTTTGGAATTTTTTTCATTAAAATCGGATAATAAATAAAGATTTTCAAGATGGCGTCCAAATTTCAAGATGGTGGACGTTACGTCATACTAGGTGACGATATATATGCTTTGAAAAAAGTGGTGGGAGTCAGTCTGCCTGCAACCACCGTTGAGGAAGGAGCCTGTCGCCATTTTTAATTTTTTTTGCATTCGTCGGGTTAGAACCGAGGAGTCCGAACTCCGTGTCGTTAATGTTTGTTTTTTAAAAATTTTTATTAAAATTTTATTATTAATTTTTTTTTAATTTTTTAAAAAAAAGTTTCATTAAAATCGGATAATAAATAAAAAAGTTAAAGATGGCGGCCGTAACGGAAATTGCAACGGTGACGTCATGATCCAATATGGCGGAAAACACATCGCCGGAATTTTCTAGAACACAATGACGTCATCCAAAATGGCGGATCCAAGATGGCGGATCCAAAATGGCCGCCGGGGTCAAGGTAAAGGTCAAAGGTCAAGGTCACAACCATCCAAGATGGCCGCCGTGACGTCACAATCCAAGATGGCGGACACCGGCACTGGCACCACACCCAGAACCCGTGTCCTAGGACATACATTCCTATACTACTTTAGTACTTCGAGCAATTATTAGTTTCTACAACCCTGCAGTTGCCCCTTGAATTATCCTGTAACATAGTTGCTATTATAAACGCTTGATTGGTTCGGATTGAAAAAGTTTCATTTACCACTTCTTTCATTATTACATTACTAGCACTTAAAATTGCTATATCCTTCCCTCTAATCCATAATACCTTTAATTCCATGTCATGAACAACAAATACATATTTATTCATGATAGCCATCCATAGTTATGTCAGTAACCAGAAAAGTCCATGAAAATACCCCTGTTTCGATTCTTATATCCAGGTTTGTTGATTCATGCACATGCCCCAGTTGTTTTCCTCAGTCTGTATGGTAGTGTTGTTCTTCTAAGCCTTTCGCTGCTTATCATGTCTGTGCGAACTATGGATGATGAGGCCCCAGTGTCAACAGTAATTTAGCACTGCCTGCTGTTGCCACATCAATTCAGTAGTAGACTGTCATTGTCTGTACAAAGTAAGGATACAAGGAAGGCCCTCAGGGCTATTGTTCCTGTAAGAGCCGGCATGTATTCCTTCATACCAACAACAACCTTCATACTGCTCGTTTCTGTGTTGATCTTCTTGCTGTGGAGTTTTTATTTTACATGGTGGATAGTCAACTTGGCAGGCAAAACACTGGCAGACTTCCTGTCCTCCAAAACTGGGGACATTTAATACCATTCAGCAACTTCTTCCGACCCCTGGCTATAACCCCTTCGCTGGTGGTGGCATTTGTATTTTCCTCATGGTATGTTACTAATTCAATTCTTATCGTCCTGATATTGGTGTTCCTGAATGCATTGTATGGCGATTATATCTCCAGGGCATGATCCAGGACATCGCAACTCTTCTTGTAGTGGCCAAACGAAGTGTTGGCTTTACCTCTGCATTCAGAGTCCATCTATTAATGCAATAATAGCTATTTGTTTTCGTAACTCTGCACAGGCCTCAGTAGAAGCAAGGTGCACGAATCTCTTGATGTAAGCCTTAAATTCCTGAAGTATTTCTGAGAATCGCTGTTGGTTTGTCTTCAAAGAGGTCCTGTACATCTCAACCATATGTCATTCGCCATAACTCATTTCTAGGGCTTCCACCAACATTGAATATTTCCTGTGGTCTGGAACTGGTACGGTCTCAAGCAGCTCGAGGGGAAGTCTATGAAGAGCCAAAACAAGTGCTGTGGTTCTCTCTTCTGCGCTCCACCCATTAATGATTACAGCTGCCTCAAACTATCGCCTGTATACTGCCCACTAAGAATGGCGAACGAAAAGGGATGTCTTTAACGTTGGGTGGCCATTTAGAGTGGCTTACACCTTCACTTCACCATACACACTCTTTCAGTTGGCAGCAGCTTTCACTTCCATAATAATCCGATGCCACTTCTCCGTTACCGATTCTACACATCGTCCTGTGGCCTTTTCAAGCTAAATTAGCTGTTGTGCCACTACCTCTCAATGTTCAGCTAGATGTTGCTCATGTCGGGAAATTTGCTGTTCTTGTGCAAGATTCTGTTATAAACACTGAACTTAACCTTCAAACTATCTACTGGTTTCTTCAATCTCCTTCATTTTATCTTGAGCAGCTACTAGTGTCCTCTGCGTATCTTCTTGAGCCCTCTTCATATTGCCAGTTTTTGTTTTAATGACATTCTTCGCCTCTTATTGTCTGTTCCTGTATTTCATTTTTTATTTTATTTATCAACTCTTCCTGGCTACTTTCCATTATCGCCTGGATTCTGTCCATTTTTTCTTGGCTTATCTTCATTTCTTCCTGGGTACTCTTTATTTCATTCTTAATTCCTCTTGGCCACTCTTCATTTTATTGTTCATTTTCTCTAGTGTATGATTTTTCATTTATTTCATTTTTTAGTTTATTTAAAAAAAAATCTACATTTATTAATTAGGACTATCTCAATTCTGACACCAATTTTTACAAGTGAGGTAAACAGGCCCAGACAGGATAGCCCAATTAATTAAATCCAGTTTTATTTTGTATGTAATATTCAAACTATTATTTTAATTATAACAATTTTAATGTGTTACCACGAATTAATCACTCTTCCATTAAGTCCTCAATTTAGTCTTCCCTCTGGGGCTCGTCTCGACAGTGTCTATCCCTACTGCTCATCTCTTACTGCACACCTCACTGCCTTGCACTACCCACTCATCCGCCGCTGACACAACTCTGTCCTGGATTCTTCGGACCCCGATACACCAGTCTTCGCACACGAAGCCCATCGCCTGATATCCACTATCACTCACTATTGGGTCACTCACCCTCTTTACTTCACTTCCCTCGTAAGTCAGTCTTTCCGTTTATATACCAGCCGAGGCCTGCCGTGGTAAGTTCTCATGGACCTCCTAAGTGTCACTTCATCATAACATACAACTTAATATTCAAAGCCCCAAGAACAATGGCAGGCAAGTTACACCACTTCATGCAGATGGGGCTCCGTGATGTTCCTAACTCTCAAAAGATGCATATAATATCCGAGCTCAAAGGGGAAGAAGCACTGCACCCATTCAAATGAGAATAGAAGAACGAAGGAATTGAAGATATCCTTTGTACATCTATCCTTGACAGCAAGGTAAAATGGGACCATGACAGAATAAAAGTGGCACAGTGAGAAGACTCTGGCCCAGGGTGCATTATATGCTAGTTAATGAGAGATATAGGATGTAAATCATGGCATAAGATATCCAGTGACCAATAGGCTGTTAAAGCTTTTTGGGCACAATAGAATTCCTTAATTCTTGTAGTTGGGTCATAGAAGAGGACACAGGAGTGTTCAAATGGGAAATTTTTTACCACTCCAGACAAGCATAGTGCCAGAAATGCTGAAATAAATGTGTGATGTAACCTCGGGTGGCCATTTTGGAGTAAATAAACCTCTAGCAAAGATTCATCAGCGCTACTACTGGTTGCAGTGCTGTCAGGATATAAAGGTGTGGTATAAACAGTACGACACATTTTCAGACAACAAAAGAACATAGTAATGTAGTCATGGAAGAATTAAGTCCTACAATGTTGAAGTACCATTCGAGAGGGTAGTCATTTTATGAAAACTAAAGATAGTATCCAGTATATCCTGGAGACAACTGATTCTTTCAGTAAGTAGCCAGAGGCTTATGCTCTTCCTATCCAGAAAGCCCTGTGGATGTATTAGTCAAAAACGTAATATGCATAGTCAGGCTACCGATGGAGCTGCACTCAGACGAAGGTCGCAATTTTGAGTAGATCTTATTCCAGGAGGAGTGTTGGTTACTGGGGATAAAGCCAACCAGGACTACAGAATTTCATACTCAGTTTGATGGTATGGTGAAAAGTAGAGTAACACCTTGCCAAGGTTGTGGCTGACCACCAACAAGACATTGACCAATACATCCAGTTGTTTCTGATGGCATTTAGAGCTTTTATTCATGACTGAAGTGGGCAGATTCCTGCAACCATTATTTTTGGACAGGATTTGAGACTACCCTGTGATCTAGTCGTTCTCGCGAAGAGCCAACGGGAACCCCCGACTATGTCTATCATCTCGAGGAGCGAATGACACTTATACAAGATAAAGCCCAAAAAAACTTCGAATAGCGACGAACAGGATGAAGGCAAGGTACGAAATGAAAGCTAACTCGCCGGATTACGAGAAGGCGATTTGGTGTGGCTATACAATTCGCATCGAAAGAAAGGCAGCAGCTCTAAGCTTTAAGAGACTTCTGAACATCCATACGAAATGTGGAAACTACTAAAATTTATGGTCTACAGCATCCAAAGAGGAAAGAGGGGACGAATTTAGTGGTACATTTGGACCGATTGAGGTAATACACCAGAAGTTGTGTTACCTGATCGATATGAACAAGATTGAGAGAAAAGTGTTGCGAATGCTAGCAATGAGGCTCGCCAGCAACTTGCGTGCCAGCCTGCGGGCGGGACGCGATGCTGGTAGCTCCTGTCATTGTAATATCACTGCATGGTAATCCGATTAGCAGCGGTGCCTAGCTATCCCTTTCCCATTCCCGGGTGTTTTCCCTTTGAGCTCGGAGATTCTCTGCGTCTCTTGAGGGTCCAACTCGTACCCAAAGTCCCGATTGCGTAAAGTGGCATAACTAGAACGCTATTGTTCTTGTAGCTTTGAGTGTTCAGTTAGTGATTCTGATGACATAAAACTTTGGAAGGCTACGAGACCTTTCCAGGGCCTGACTTGTCAGGTATTTAAACGAAAGCAGTGAATTGAAGAAGGTGAGTGACCCCTTGGTGAGTATTAGCGAACTACGAACGACAGGCTTCGTGTACGAATATTAGTGCATCGGTGACCGAAGCATCCGTGACGGTGTTTATCAGTAGTAGACGAGAGAGTAACGCGAGACAGTGTGTTGGGACAGAGGTGGGCGGTCAGACGAGCAGTGGTGAGAGCCAACGTCGAACCAAGCTTAAGTGGGTCGAGTAAATTGTGAACTTGATTAAAGAGGGATTAATTTATGTACAGACATTTAAAATGTTATGATAAAATAAGTATTAAATCTATATAATTAATATAACTGTAGTTATTTTATAAATTGGGCTGTTCTTTTCAGATGTTTTCCCCACTCGTAACAATAGTCTGAATTTGGCTGAATATTACAGCCATTGGTGATAAATAATCTTGGAAAAATATTTAAACACAGACGATTTGAACCTAATTTTTTTTCTTCCATTAGCCAATGGTTAGTAATCATTCACAGCCTCATGATAAAATAGAAACAAGAAGTTTGCCACTTAGTTTGTATACTTTAGCATTAGAAATTCAGGTAGAGTTTCAGTAGGCCACTCATAGTTTAGATTCATTTCCAAGGGACACATTAAATTCTTTAAAATCATAAGGAATTTTTTGTTCATTATGCAAAAAAATACACCAATAAAACTGCATCAATTGAGCTATTAAACGTTTAACCCTCTTTTATTTTGTGAGAATTTTATCTTCCTGTAGAGTAAAAAAAAAATCTTCAATTAATTTCAAAACGTTTTATGATACTTTTCACAAAAACCATTGCTACAAAAGATTTTTGGAAGGCGAATATGACCCTTAATAATTGCGATATGCTGTAAGTGGCGTACATAAACTCCAACTACTACTGAATCTTGTAAGGCAGTGCAGTGAATGCTTATGAGTTCACTTAACGCCTAACACCGAGTAACCATAAAACACAATCTCTTTTGTTTCAGACGATGTTCCGCTAGCTTTTGGTCCGATTCAAATCAATTGGATGACGAGATAATGGTAAGTTTCAACATTGTATCTGATTTATTGTTTATTATTCTGATGATTGTGTGCATATTTTATGGCATGATACATCGTTTTATATTTTATACATTAAACAGTTCTAATACATTTTTTACATTATAATGTTATAGGAATGTTGGGTTTTACTGTTATATAAACTGGATACTTTTTAAGATATTCTTGAGCCAATACAAAAGGCCACACTCTTTCATTCCTAAGCGACCACCAATATATAGAAAATCTATTCATTAATTTTACTCAAGCTTAAAAACGAAACGCAGTTTTGCAATTGGAATTTTTTTTCCAGCAACACTGTTCATTTGGGGTAAAATTATGACTATGCAGCTCTATATTTAATCAGATCTTACTTATTCTATATTATTTATCTGAAAAAAATATGTGTTAATTTAGTAATTTTAATTAATAAATAAGATTGTATTACTTAGTTTTTAATATATTATTGGCATAAACTTTATGAAAAAACCTTTATATATCATTTAAATGTGGAGTTTTCAATTTAGTTTTTTCTTCAATATAGCCGCTTGTGGAAACTCAAACGATTATTTTATTTTTCATAGTAGAGCACGCACTAATTGTGACTGTTATAGAGTGGCATTAACATTCATACATTTTAAAAAGATCCTCAACTTCATAAACTATAAGAACCTTTTTTAATGTTCCTAAATATTTAATGAAAGTCATCCAATAGTTACATTGAGTAAATATATTTCCCATGAATTCATAGTATCTCTCATGAATCTGTTTAGGAAAACGTTCTGTGTTTAGGATATATACCATACTTGTATTGTTCGTTTCCAAAACAATGTAAAGTTTTATGACTTCCATTTTATGTTTATATTAACGTTAACGAAAATTGTGTACAGGGTAAAAGTAAGTGGTCTATGAAAGTGATACTGGCCCACACTTTAGGCTACATAATTTTTACTTCCTTACACGCAACTTCTTCGCCAGTAGCTCGTTTCTGTAGAATGTTGATAGACCACACTTTCATTTCATGGCGAAATAATCAGTATGCAGGCTTTTGCACCCACTTTGTGGCTATACCCATTTACAAAAATACACCGTGTACAAAAAATTTGTATTTCTAAAATCTTTCGCAAAAAATATTTTTTTTCATTCAGCAATTTTGTCATACACAAATACTCAGCTAACAAAGAAAATTGAAATTTTAACAGTAGAGTGAACATGTGCTTAAATTCTATTCATAATAGTTAACCTTTAAAACTTCTTGCATGTACATTTTGGGAGATAAAAATCTATAGAAATACTGCATGAGTTCTAATTTTTAGGAACACATATAGCTATGGCGAATTATAAAAAAAAAAATACCTGAGCGAATATGAACTAAAACATACTTCTCACTGGCAACCAACTAAGTATATGAATTGAAAAATCTACGTGTATATATTCTAGTTCATGTACGCTCTGGTAAAAATAAATATTTTTACTACGAATATATTTGTGTTTGTTAATAACTTGATTAATACAGTCCAGAGAAAAGTTTTCCATAACTCAAAATATTTTCTAGTTTTTCAATTATTCATTTAAATAGTACTGAATATTTTCAACTGCGTATTAATTTTACTAGACCTCAACACCTGGTAAAACGTTTTCTTAATCGCTTCCTGCCTGGTGGGTCACATACCACATGATGTTTAAGTCGATTCGTGTGCATTTACCGGTAGGTTATTTTGTCGAAAGTTGTTTTCAAAAGTACAGGTAGGTATTAAATTGTTCTCCAGGACTGCACTAATAAGCTAAACTATTTTAACTGTAGGGCATTTATATGAATAAAAACCTGTTTTAAATTTATTTGGTGCGCCATCACTTTTTTTGGGAACCGACCGTAATTTTGTTCAGCATTTTCTCCTCTCCAGCCCAAGAACGAAGCATTTATAAGAAAAAATACATGTGTTAAACGCATGTTTGCACAGAAAAAAGTGTAACTTTACACTTAATGTATGTGGCAGCTGACCTCACTGATGTTAGCGTAATTTTAGACCTTCACGTGTATTTTTTTGCTGTCTTTTGCTTTTGAGCTCTGTCAAAATTGTTATCAAATGTATAAAGTACAAATTCTGCGTTTAGGTAAATTTGCCATAGTTGTGGATATGTTTATTAACAAATGAGTAGTTTTACTTCAAATGCAAAAATTATTTTAATATTTTATTATCTTTTTTTTTGTAAATTTACATTACTTATAAAAAATTATCTTTACCATACATATCACCTATATGTTTCGTAGTTAAGCCTTTTAATCTTTGTTGTTTTTGAAAAAGTTTGACTTCTCTTATTTTATGATTATTGAATAAACTTTTGTATTCAACTAAGTGAACAGTTGGAGTATTGAACCCATGACTTTTAGTTTTTCAGTCAGACTTCTTGAACTCGTTATTTAATTATTATTTTTAATGCGTTTCTCGTATACTATTTTCATCGTATTTATAATGAATTAACAATTTTACTATACTTTTTTCAAATTGTACGTATGTGTACCTAATCCTAACCAGCATTTGTTGCTCTGTAACAGTGATCGGTGAGGCGTCGTTATCGCGATGGGAGAGTCCCAATACTTGACAAGAGTCGGTACCCAAGTAAGGTTGGTACGATCTGACTATCGATAATCCCTCAAAATCGCAAATCTGGAATGGACGTGAAACCCATTGTACCGGAAAGATATTCCCCCCCCCCCCCTCAAACCCGGTTAAGTACATTCCAACGCTGTTTTCAACATCACAGTTTCAAACTACATTGAAGTAGACGGGACTTAACACCCTGATTAATTCCTTCGTGCGTCTCCCATTTTGGTGTAGAAAAGCCACTGGTATCGGAGATACAATCGTTTGAAATCACGGCGCTGCAGGGGATCGACCGATCATGCAAAGCGCGCCGCGATTAAGGGGACCGCCGTGTTTAACGTTCCTCGGCCGAGACCCGAGGCGCGCCGCGCACCTGGCGATAACGGACTGCCTGTGAGGCCCGTTAGAAAATGACACGGAAACGCAGACCAATCACGTAAACGGAGACGGATATCAAGGAACAGAGTGTCTACAACAGCGCGCAGACGGGGAATGACCCGCGCGGATTAACTCGGCAATGTCTACGTAGCTCAGTGCGACCGATAGAAGCCGAGTATTTGTTTGCGGTAGTAGTCATGTTTATTTATGTTCCAAAAACTTTAAAAATTGTTTCGAGTACAATAATATCTAGTTTTCTATTATTTTGTGGTTAATTTTCATTATATATGCAATTTCTGCCAGTGCTATGTTCTCAAAGCATCCTACTTATAGTATTAAAAATGCGGAAGTGTGTTTGTAGGTTTGTCTTTCTTTCACGCAGCAACGCAGCAACTTATTGACATGTTTTTTTTTTGCATAGAGATAGTCATGGGCCGGAGAGTGACATAAGGCTACTTTTTTTATCCCGGAAAAAAAGCACGGCTCATGTGGGGTGGATCAGGAGCTTTATTTGTATCTATGGTAACAGGCTTTTGCATTGTTATACCTTCTGCGCCTCCATGCCAACGGCCATAGCATCAGTTGCTTGCAGTTCGGGTTGGATTCGTCGACTGGCTAATTTTATATCCATGGCAACGGGCATTGCATAGTTCGATTTTTTTTCCATTCGAAGCTCGGCAGTGGCGTACTCACAAGGAGGGGGCATGTAGGAGCATTTA
Organism: Bacillus rossius redtenbacheri; assembly: GCF_032445375.1. Classification (NCBI taxonomy): domain Eukaryota; kingdom Metazoa; phylum Arthropoda; class Insecta; order Phasmatodea; family Bacillidae; genus Bacillus; species Bacillus rossius. The sequence goes on along the minus strand of NC_086336.1, from coordinate 8,548,628 downwards.
GGGTGTATTCTGCCCTAGACTGCCGTAGTGAAGCACAAGTAGGCTACATCAGCTATAAATATATATATATTGTTACGAACGTAAGCAGGGCCGCGGCGCGCAGGTGCAGAACTAGCTGACATCACGTGACCGCCGCAATGTGAGACGTGCCGCGCGAGTCTGGTGGATTACAAGGGTCGCCACTTCCACTCCCTCCTTCCATCCGCTCCCCGCGCGACGCTTTATCTCAGCGACATAACTGACACCCGACAGCTGCCGACGCGTGTCTAGAGATTTCTCGCGTCGTCGGGTCGGTGCGGAATGACGCGACTGGCCCCAGCTGCGATCGTGAATTCTAGAAGGGCGCCTGGGCCTATATAAGCCCAGAACCCCGGCCTCCATTTGAGTTGAGTCGGGAGTTTTCCTGCGGCGCAGTTTTTGGGGTGATAGCGCCGCGGGGCGGCGGATCGGCAAAGTCCTTGGACGAAGGTTTCGGGGCGGAGAGTTTAGTTCCGTTGCGATAGTCCGGGCGTTAGTGTCGCGGGTGCGACGGAGTTCCGGGGCGAGAGAGTCTGTGCGATAGTGTCGCGGGTGTGACGAGAGTCCCGAGCGAAGGTCCGAACGAAGCGTCGAGCGGATCCTCGGTGAAAAGAAGTGAGATGGTGGCGGCGGAGTGCGGCGGCGGAGTCCCACGACGGAGGTCCACGAGGGGTGCTGCGGCGAGAGTTGCGCCATAGGTGCGGCCCAGCGAGGCGTGCCGTGTGTAAAAAATGAGTGACTGGAGAATATAAATTTCTTTAGGTGTAATTGATTATTAGGCTTTTCAAGAAGAGTATTTGCTAGGGATGTAAATAGTTGCAATAAATAAAACTGTGTGTTAATAAAATCTTTAATAGGGCTATAATTTACAAACCCGGTAATTTTCCCACACAACGATTTATTATCTTCATTTTAATAAATCGTAACAATATTATTAATAAATTCAATATTTCGTCCCTTTAAACGCAATCTCATTGGTTGCCATTTGTTGCGTTTTAGTGGACTGTAGAAGCAGCAGATGCGACAGTGAAGTGTACTGGGAGATCCGTCTCCGTGTCCGTGGCCTTGCAGCGCTGACCCAAGCTTCCCTCACAAAGCGTGTGTCGAGTCGGGAGGCTGACCCGTCAACCTTGGGCCATGCATAGTTCGCGAAAAGATTCAGAGACTAGCTGAAAGGTAAAACACTGTAGCATCGTCTGTGTTTCGTGATTGGGTGAGTTTCTTTCAGGTACATGACGATTTTTAAAACACCAATCACAGTGATTCATTGCGGAACCAAATGCGTCCTGAGTGGCCCAGCCAAATAAGGCAACTACTTCTCTCGCAGACGGCCACCAATCACAAGGAAGAAACCGCTGGTGCGCGTATACCTTGTTGCAGTCTAACAGGCGTTTAGACTTATTCGTGAATAAATGCCTGCCCCTACGTCTACCGTCTGCAGTTCCTGTCTCTCGCTGCATGAGAGAGCGTCCCCTACGGCCAGCTACGTGTCAGAGGTCGTTAAACGCTCCGCATTTCGGCCAATAACAGCTCTCGTAGCTCCCTGTTCGTCCCATTCGATCCACGCCGTAGGAGCATTTTACTTTATTTAGGACCCTAGCGACCTGCACAGGATATGCACGGATGCGATCTACTAATTTAATTGGCATGGTGTAAAATCAATTCTGATTTCAATTATATGCTAAAATAACTAACATGTTTAATTGGATAAATTTTAATACTATGTCGGTCAAAATATCTTTACAAATATCTCATTGTTTTGAAGATAAAAATGGTTACTGTGGGTCACCCTTAGAAGAAACACAATGCTATCACGGAATTTTCTGTATGTTTATTTAAAACCTACAATTCTGTAGCACATTATTTTATCGTAGCAGTCAGGCATAAGTTAGCGTAAAACACGCAAGTGCCATGAAAGCGTCTTTATACGACTTGATTTAAAAACATTTTGCTTTCTCTGCTTTCTTTGAATTTAATATGAATGTATTACATAAATTAACCTTCCGAAAAAAAAAGTAATCTAAATGCGGTGAAAAATCGCATCAAAATCTATCGTGCAGTTTAGATGAAGTAAGCGAACAGACAGACAGATGCGGATAGCCACTTTTTTTTGATACTGTTAAGAGATAAAAACCTACGGGAGGTTAAAATAAAAATATACGGACCGTCAGACACCATCTTGGATCAAACAGCTGTTAATGTATGACTATTTTCTGTCGTTCATTTTTTTTTAATTTGGCTGAGTTAAAACATGCTATATTTAATTTTATGGAATTTTTCAAACTTACCGTGAATGGATGTCAAAAATATTTTTCTCTGTAAAGTAATTAACGTTTAGTATTTAATAATTTTTTTAAGATTTCTATACCCGTGAAAAAGAGTCAATAGACACCATGTATTTGGCTTAGAAATTATAATAATGCTAGATCTATGCCTTAACAAAAGAATATGTTTAATAGCAAACGATAACAATTTTACTGCATTAAATATTTTAAAATTCCGTTTTTTAGTTCTAATCTTTCCCCCTTAAAAGGTCTAGCCACGTCAGGGTGTATCTGTGTTAGTGAGACCGGTTTATAAGTGCTACGCTCGCTGGTGCTTCTAGCGCGGCGTCGCCTCTAAAAGCAAGTCTCTGAAATGGGGCGCAGTCTTCTCGTCTTGCGCAGGACAACTATGAATCGGTATCGGTGACTGTAACATTATATGGTGGAGAAATGAAGATAAAGGTTTAATGCAAGTCCCTTAATAATCCATACCGGTTGTTTCATGTCTAAAAATTACATTGAAAACACGCATTTTAGCCATATTAACTCTTCTAAAAATACAGTTTTAAATCTTAATCCGTACACCAAACTACTATTTGGCAATACGCTAATTCTCGAATGCTTTTCGTTAAGAGACCCCACTCGGAGTATTTTTGAAAACACTTCGTTTTTTCTGAAGCTCTGCATTCCGTGTGTGTTTCTGGTGAGGCGGGGCCCTTAAAGTTGAAGATATTCAGTTTAGCAGCGGGACGTAAGATTCCACATAAACGTTGACCGTGTTCTTGGACGGTCAAAATGTGGCTGCGATGAAGTCATGCTGAACTTATTTAAAAGAAGGCACAGAAAAATTTTCAGAAAAATAAAAAAAGAGTTTATTTAAAAGCAAAATAAATATTTATTTCAAAAATTAAATAAACAAATCCACTCAAACACTTTTGATAGTTTATATTTTCTAAATAAGGCCAAAAATATACCAGCTTTGGGAATGGCAAGCGAAATATTTCGTCATTACAGTGTATAAAAAAAAGTAGGAACACATTTTTCCATTATACAAAAAAAATAGTTATTTCTTCACTTTGGCTTACTTTTACTCTTATTCTTAGCCAAGACCGTATCCATCTAAAACAAAAAGGGGGGCAATATTTTTGAAATTTCACGGAAGGAAAAGAAGGAGAGGGGCTTTCATTGAGATCCGACAGGTAAGCCCTGGAAGGGGGTGGGGAAATTGTTCGTATGTAAACACTTTAATAAGGAAAAAGGGTATGTTGAGCCATATAATAATAAAAAACACCGAAAGGAAAAAAAAACATTATTTAGTAATTTTTTCCAATAACCGTTTAAGAGGATAAGTACAAATTATCTCTTACTATAGGGCATTGCTACTTTTTATTTTCATTTCGGAATGGGGTGGGATGAATGGAAGTTAATCCTCCCTTTAGGGTTCATGAAAGCACCGCGGAAGTTTTTAATTCTAAATTACGTAGCTCTTTTAAAAAAAATTGAATAATGGTGGTTAACAATTAAAAAAAAACACACATATTATGAGTTTCTCTGCACAGTATTTTTTTTTATTTTAACAGTTATTTTTCTTGCCATTCTTGGTGGGTCGCTCGCTCCGATTCTGTGTCTGGTAGTGTAGGCCATGCGGCAGGATGCCGTCGCCCCCCGGGGGCTGTCTTCCGAAACTGGCTGCGAGCTGAGGTCTGGTTGGCCCGTCCTCTCCCCCGACCCCGCCACCCTTCCTCCTTTCTTTTCTTTTCTTACTGGGTCCATCCTTCACCTCGCTCTCCCTGAAAAGAAACAAAAAAAAATATGAAGGGAAAAAAACCAAAGGATTCATCTTTTTTATTTTTTCGTCAAGGGCTACAAAGAATCCACTTCCCGTGTAACATTCAAGTACGGTTTCCAGCACTGCTGTTGAAAGCTCCATGCCTCGAGTTTGGTTTTTAGCTTAATTTTTACTACGTCTAAATAATCGGTGATATCACGTCTTAATGAGGTGAATGACTTTTTTTCCTTGGGGAAATTTATTTAACATCTGAAATAAATAAAACGTAAAGTTTAAACAAAAAGTGGAGTGAATTTCTGCTATATCGATGATTTAATTATAATTAAAAAATAGCCTACCTACTATGTGCTGAAATAATGAATTTTTCCAATGACTACTGACCCTGGCTCCGATCTTAAATCTCGTATGCCTGCATTCCGAAACTATGAATACGTAAGTTATAACAGAGAGCCTCAGGCGGAAATCCATTTGGTATACTTATTATAGCCTAGATTTCTACTTTAAATAATAAATTTCATTTGAAAAGTTAACATACTTTCACAGACGTAACTGATGTCATAAAGTAGTTACAGTGACATGTAGGAAATGTTTCTGTTTGAATATATTATTGGGAGTATTGATATTTCAAAGATGCGATCTTTATGCCAATGCAGAGTTTTACAAGTTATTGTGCCAAGCAAAACATTAATTATTTCATGTCGTCTGTCACCCTTTCCAAGGCAAGTAATGTTATAATAATGCAGAGTATCGAATAAATAAAATTCAGGAACGTTGTAAACTGAGTTTTTGAAATATTCTGATTTGGCTGATGGAATTAAGCACTTTAATAAAATGTAAGACACTTGTAAGTTTATTGATTGTGATTTTATTTTATTTGACGAGGCCTTTAAAAACAAATAAGTATGATATCGACCAGGAAATGTAAAATTCACGTTATTTCTTCGGTGACAGGTTATAATCTCCACACCTGTTCGTAATGAAGTGGATGTCACGTTTTTATCGGCTGCTACCATATTCCACCATCGGTCAGATGTTTTCCAACGTCACTTTCATTTTCTTCAAGTCTTTTGGTGAGTGGCAAATAACCCGTTAACAATGGCAAGGGAATCTAAAGTTTATAAACGTTTACATTCGTCTTGTCTCGAAAAAATAAAATAACTTGAATTTCGTCGGTGTCTATCAATGACACAGTAACACAAAAACGCCACACGTGTTAACCCACTATGACATTAAAAAAAACGGCAAAATGGGTTTTTAAAACTACCGCTGCAGAATTTGTAAACAAACAGGCACTTAAGGCGCTTCGTGGCGGCTCGCCGGTTTAATGAGTCCGTTAGTAATTAACAACAGCGCGCGCGGAGTCCGGCGGCGCTCGGGAGAAGGATGGAGCTAGGATGAAGAGGGGAAGGAGAGGAATACGAGTGCAAGGCACGACGAAGACCCGGAGTAGTGGGGAGAGAGAGAACCCGAGAAGTATTAAAGGTTCGTTCACGCTCGTGCGAGCGAGAACGTCAACGGAAAACAAGAGTCGCAGTCGCTGAAGGAACATAAATAATGTTGTCCACGCACAGAGAAAAGGATTTGTTTGAATCAAACAAATAATTGTTTATATATGGCGAAACAAATATTTACTTGCTGTAGTAAAATATTTTGCTAGCTTAACCAAACTTGGAAAGTAACAAAATTGTTTTGTTACACCTAACCAAATATACATTTGAGTTGACAAAATCATAATGTTGGGTCAACAGTATCTTTCCTACTACAAAATATTTGTTTGAATTAACAAATTATATTTATTTAGCAAATATATATAAACAAATATTTTGTTGAGGCAAACAAACCTTTTTTCTCAGTGCGGTCGGGCTTACAAACATTCAATCAAAACTCATTTTGACAATTTTCGAAATAAAATAAAACGCGTTTTAATATTCGACTAAATTTTTAATCTCCAAATTATTCATTGAAATATTAATCTACTCACTTCATTAAATTTACACTGTATTTACGTTTTTGTAATGGATTGAATTGATCATATTTAGTAATAAAACCGGGAAAAAAACACCTTTGTGAAATAGCATAAACGAACCGGTGGAAATCGAGTTACAATTTCAAGGAAAACAAATTTTCACTGCAAAATTTGATCATTAAAAAAGCTTACAAGTCATTCTATATTTAAATCCGTATCTGTCAGTATCTATAGCTTCCGGCGGGTGAGTCAAGATGGAGGTACGTCCGCAAACCCCCAGTCTTGCAAGAGTGACAGTCCCCGTCCTGGGTTCGACCCCGGGTGTGGGCGATGCTGAGGAGCAGGCAACTCCGCACCGACGCAGTGTCAACTCGCCCGGTTCACCCAGGTCACGCCGTGGTCATGTCCGCGAGGAGACAGCTGCGTGAACCGGCCTTAACGGTCCGTGTACCAGCAGTCTCTGCCGACTGCCGACTGGGGGAATGTGTGCCTGGGATACGGATCCACGCACTCTCCCTTGGAACGCCGCTTTTCCATCTCTCCAGCCACGTTTATCTTTCCCCCCCTTCTTCACCCCTCTACCTCCTCCAGTGCCTTGACTTCTACACACAATCCAACACCAGCAGGAACGTTTTCCTGCTCTGAGAGAAGACCTTTGTGGCTTCGGCAAATAATTATAAATAGTTGGATGCGGGGCCATACCAGTTGTCAGTGTTTATCTATTCAACTAAGATATACTGTAGGGAAGATTTCAAGGTAAAAAAAAAAATACTAAAATTTAAATTTATTTTTACATTTTAAGGTGAAAATAATTAAATATAATTCACCGGAATCAAATAAAAATTTTAATTTGAAAGCATAAAATTATTATTTCAGCGAAACATTTTACGACACAATAATATTATTGTGCTTACAGAATTTTTAGGAATTATAACAGCAATGCAAAGCCGATATTGAGATAATCTGATGTCAGTTTAAGACATATTTACCTGTAAAAAAAAACTACTTCGACGAAAATTGATATCCCGAATTCTATAATGTCATCATCCACGCTAAAGTCCCATAGTTCCACGTAGAAAGACGAAAAGACTGCACGCTCGCTCATTGGCGTGCTCTTAGAGGTGACTAGGCACTTGATGTGCGTGCTTGTGTCGACCTTAGTGAGTACCTTGCGTTACCTATAGTACAACTTTTTTGGGTATTTACGTTTTCGTGCTATTATTTTTATCCAGAAACGTTGCTACGGATGTTCCTCTACATGAACATTGATTTTTGTTTTTTGTAGCATATTAAGTCACTAGATATTCATTGGATACATGTTACCTGTTATATGCCAGGTTAATATTTATAGTTATAAATTTCTTTGACACTGCGCTGGAAAATCCATAAAAATCTAATTCCATATTAAAATGCCATATTATTTATTTTAATGAAAATTTGTAATTGGCAAAAACTAAAAAGAGTACGCAGGTGAATATATTGTAAAGAAAAACTGATATAGGGTGTTGTGTTGAATATTTAGACACAGCAAGGTCAAAGGTGTGAGACCAGCTTTATTACGGGGATATAAATATTATCTATTTGCTTTGCTGAGCGATTACAATTTTGTATCACGTTCGCTGAAATATCGCTGTGTATGATCCCTAATATAAATATCAATGCGAACCACACCTATTTGAAGAAAAGAAAAATCCATATATATATATGGTTGTTATTATGGCTGATATATATATATATCTATATATATATATCAGCCATAGTAAAAAGCATATAAGAAATTAGCCTTCTTTACTTATACTAATAATTGTGAAATATAATTTTTCTGATGGCGACGAGTCATCGTAAAAATACACATTATTACACTACAATACACTCAATAAATCTCTACCACATTATTTGTATGGAAGGAAGCTTTTAATAAGTGAAATAAATGTGTTTACAATGCGGTGATAAAAAATACACCAAGAAAGCGCCCAGTAATCTCAACTTTATGTATTCTTAACCAGCTGTAAGTTGTGTACCATAAAGAAAATTTAAAATCCTTAACGCACTGACTCAATAATTCATAGCTACAATTATTTTAAAAAGGCAATAATCATTAGAAATTATTTCTTTAGCAATAATATCGATTTCACTCAAGAAGACTTTATATTTACGAAAAAAACATTTGCTCTGAAAATTCTGAATGTTGCAAGCCTCAAAATTTAATCGATGGAAAATTTATGTTTACATTACGTTAAACTCAAATATAAGGTTACAATTTTTATTATTTTTTTGTCGGTTTCTTAAGGCATTACGCAAAAACTTCAGAACGTATCTTGATATATTTTTGTTTTGATGTTTTATACTAACAAAATACCTTAGCTAAGTGGTTTAAAAGGTGGTGAAAATGTTTTGATAATAAAAATTTATAGCTTCCAAGATAACCATAAGCGTTAGAAAAAGCAAACTCCTTTTTACCAGTTTCCAGAACACTAATGAATGTAAAACCGGATATTTCGTAATTTAGAAGGTAAATGAAATCCTAAAATCTACTAGAGAGGGAGATAAGAAACCAAGAACAAATTAAAATCATATACTTATTTATTCAAGCAGCGTGTATTAGTTTTTTTTTCTTTAACCTTAATAGGAATGAAAAGTGTGAAAGTTTGTATTCAAAATATAAACACAATATTTCTGAAGCAAATCAAGTGGAAAATAAGAAAATCAGCCAAAACATCATGCTTACATAATGTCCAATTTATTAAATTTTTAAATTAAATATTAAATGAGGTGAAAATGGGGCGAGTTTAGTTTATAGAAACACAATTGTAACTTCAAAATATTAAAGTGTTCAATTGGTTTGCAAGAAAAAGAACGGATATTAATTTGATGTATGATCGCTAACAGGGCAAAAAAATGTGTGAGTTTGTTTTGATATTTAAAAATATCCACGAAGCTAATTAAGCTAGTGATGTAATATTGGGTAAGGATAGTAATCATAAGTAGGTGAAAAATGCATTAGAGTATTCTACTCTCTCTTTGTACTTTTTAAATTAAATTCAAAGGAGTCAAAACATGTTTAGATTTTTTATTTTATAATTTTAAAAGCAATTAGGCTGATATAAATATAAGTAATGGATATAAAACTAGAGTTCCCAAACTACGAACATCACTGCAAAATTGAATAAATTTTCACGTATAAGGGGTAAAAGTAATTTAAATTTAATTTAGTAAGTATAATTATAGTTACTGATTTTACTAAAGTGAAAGTAAATAAATAAGTATGGTTTTAATTCACAAATGATTATAAGAAAGCATTTTCCAGTTTTGGGAATCTTTAAGTTAAATAAGTAAAAACGGGGTAATAGGGTTTTATTACACAAAATAAAAACTCTGAGGCGGAAGTATTATAGGTTTTAAATCCCTAAGAAGAATGAAAATGAGGTAAGATATTATTTTAATTCTGACTGTAAGTATTTAAGGACACGAATTTTACCACGCTGACTTACTATTGGCTCAGGATTTTCCAGGACGTGTTAAACTTTGGCCCATTTGTGAAATCTATACAGAAGTCACCACATCACCACATGAACTCGCGCAGATTTTCTGTTCCTTCGACTTAGCATGTCTCAAGCTCGTTTTCAACTGTTTGCATAATTTCAACATCTCATTTCCCACGGATGTCACACAGAAGGAATAAAAAAATCTTTATTTTTACAAAAGATTCTTTTGGAAACCAATAGCCAACAAATAGTTTGTAATGCTACAAGAAAAGTTATATAATTTTGTACAACCCACGGGTATGGTTATTTTTGCATATACATAAAATTTAGTATTCCTTACGAAAATTGACGCATAATTTTAATTGGTGTCTCATGAAAGCATGTTTTTTTTTTAAATCTAGGGAATAGGTGATCGAATATTCACCCATTTGACTTTATTTTGTTTTACGATGCTCGTAAATGTGCGTAGTTAATATTTTAAAGCTATTCGGGGAACTTTATTTACATGTAATAGGTAGAGACCTGAAAAATTCGCGGGTTCATTTCGTGTTATGCTAAAATTCAAATAATTGTACCTTAGTGCTGCTTCTGACATTGGTTCACTGTTAATCTGGAGGACTGAGGGCCAATTAGAGACCCTCACTCATAGAAGTGTCGAATCACAGGCCACCCAGTCGAGACGACTCACAAGTCAGCAGCCAATGAACAGTTGGCATTTGCCCGAGTGTGTAGAGGATATTGGAGTCTACCCTGGAGGTCATTGAATCCGCGAATTTTCCCGGGCTCTAGTTATAGGTAGGGACCGGAAAAATTCGCGGATTCAATGACCTCTAGGATAGCCTCCATTATCCTCTGCATTTCTCAAGTAAACACGCGTGTTCATTGGTTACTAAATTGTGAGGCGTCTCCACTGGGTAGCATGTGATCGACGCTTCTTTGGTCGATAGTCTCTCATTGGCCCAGAGAGCTCCTGTTAAACTGCGAGCCAATAGCAGAACCTGAATCCGCGAATTTTTCCGGTCACTAGTTATAGGTACTAGAACGACACAAACATAAGTGGTTGGGTAAGAATCCTAACCCAGTGTTACCGCGTGCACGTGAGTATTTCTGTTCCGTTTACAAAAGAAACCGCCGGCGCATGTTTGGCCGGGATGCGTCGAGCGCGCGCGGGCTGTTGCCTGGAGGTCGAGCCGAGCCGCGGCTATACATAGCAGGCCCCGTCGACTGGGATCAGATGTGTGCGGGGGGGGGGGGGGGAATCCACAGGCTCGACCTGCGCGCGCCCGACGGTGGGAAGCATTCATTTCACAGACGAGAGAGCCACACCCGAAGTTCCCCCAAGTTCATGCTCGCTTTGTTTATTTCCGTTCTATCTCATTGTATAAACCGGTGTGGCATTAAATTTTGCGGTCGATACGGTTTAGGTTTAGCTACATTATAAATACTTTAAAACATCGAGGATGGTTGGTTATATTAGGTAAGTATAGCTACATAAAAAAATACTTTAAAATCATTTTATGGTTGCTTAGCAAATAACTTTTTAATAGGCTATGTAGCTATCCAGGGCTAGGAAACCGTTTACATGATTTCACATTATCTTTAATGTAGCTGTCCTAACCAAATCAACAGTCCACAATGTGTTAAAGTATTTATAATGTAGCTAACCTAACCTAATTGACCATTAGCTATCATGAGTTACAATGAACAAAAAGAACCGAAAATGCACGATCAGGGGTTTGGCTCTCTCGTCTGTGAAAAGAAGGCTTCCCCCCGAAGACGGTGACTCGCCTCCAGCGTCAGGCCGCCGACGGCGCCACTCGAGGACCTGCTTGTCTTCAGCGAGCTGCTATTTTCTTACCTATTCCTAGGGACCGGAAAAATTCGCAGGTTCAATGACCTCTAGGATGGACCCGATAGCTCTTCACATACTCGGGCAAATAACACCTGTTTATTGGCTGCAGACTTTTCAGAGTTCTCAATTTTCTTGCCTGTGATTCGATACTTAAATGGATGAGGGTTTCTCATTGGCCCAAAGTCCGCGACACAAACTGTGAACCAATAACAATAGCAACGAAGATGCACAATAGATAGCATTCTAGCCTATCACGAAACAAATCTGAGAATTTTTCCGGTCTCTACCTATTCCCAGCACTCACCCGGACCTCTAAAGCTGCAACAGGGTTCCGAATTGCGTACCTTTTGTTCAGGAAGTGCAGATGTAGCCTACACCTAGAGATCCCGTCACATCGTCAGAATTCCACTAGAATACTAGTCCGTTATACCTCGGCTGTTAAACCTTGTCTGGCGTAAGTTTCTCCCCTGATCAATTTCAGCTATGCTCAGTGTCATCCGATTCTATGTCGCGTAACGTACCTACACAATAAGAAAATAGGCTACTATATATCTACGGACTTATTAACGAAATTACCTGGAACAAACGAAGGCTTCTTCTTAATCTATACTAATATTAACTTATAAAGCTGAAGAATTTATTTGTTATTTGTTTTTTTAACGCGCTAAACTCAGGAACCACTGGTCCTATTTGAAAAATTCTTTCAGTGTTGGATAGTACATTTATCGAGGAAGTCTAAAGGCTATATTATATTATCAATAACATAAGGGATCCTTACTAAAAGTCCAATTTAGAATCAAATGCGTTGGAGGGGGTTAGATACAACATGCAGTACACGTACGAAGTGTGTGTTGACAATGCCGCAGGCGCTAGAAGTTTATTTCCTATTGCCTATTAACATTGTTGCCACGCACTAGATGCCTTATCATTCTTAATTTTACCATACAAGTAAAAAACACCCGTGTGATATTAACAACGAAGCAATCAGTACCCTCATAAGAGTTTAATTAATATTTAAATACTTTTTATCACTTTAAATCGCAAACCTAAATTATTGTTTTTTTTCCTCTCTCTGTGTTTAATTTGTTTTTTTATTGCCCTTTTTTTCAAGTGTATATATTTTACAGACTTGAAACTTCACAGTAATGTTCCTTATGTTATGCAGGATAACATTTTCCGAAAATTAGATCCCATGGGTGGTTAAAACCAGGCAACAGTGGGTACTTTGTCTGCATGAGAACAGCATTTTGCATTGTTCATGCCTGCTGCGTCTCCATGGCAACGGGCATCGCGCGGCAGTGCCGTACCCACAAGGAGGGGCATGTATAATGAGCGGCGCAAGAGTGATCTGCCTGTAGACTGCCGTAGCGAAGTACGGGAACATCAGTTGTACGTTGCGTGCACGAGTCGGGAAACCATCGGTGCTATTCATTTTCTCTCAGGTACATTATACAGCATTGTAATAAATTTTCACTGAATTTTTTTTATTTACCATTACTGTAAATGGGAGATATGGCGTAATTTTTTCCATTAGTATAGCCGTGCGAAGCCAGGTCGGGCAGCTAGTTTCAGATAAAGGAATCTTTGTAAAAAAAAAAATACGCCTTATTATGCAATTTCTAGTTCCATGATCAGCTGTAGACAGGTCAGACAGGGAAGTGTAAGGAAGAAGGGTCGTTTCACTGTTGTTGATACTCCAAGGCCATTCTACTGGATTCGTTCTCATTGTAAGTTAAATTAACCGTAAATAGACGAAGATAACCGTGGGTTAATGAAGATCCCTGGATTATTTGTAATCAGCGATCTCCGTAAAATTAAGTTATAAATTTTTTTGTAGTGTATCACAGATATGGCTGTTTACAAAAGTAAGACAAATGGTATACTTACGTAACCTTCTGTCTACTACGTGTGCTTATCGTGAACAAACATGATGTTTTGAAGTTTTGCAAGGGACATTTGAGAAAAAGTTATCCTTGATACTCCTTTTTTTTAGAGCTCTCATATTTTATACAAGTTAATGACACGTGACAGTGGAACCAAGCAAATCAAACTCGAAATGTTTTCCACTGGCTCGAAGTCTTTTGAGGTGTGTCAAGTTTTCAATTGGTTGATGTTGATAATTAGTTTGATGTTAAGGTTGACTTGTCCAGAAAGCCTGTTTGTGGTTCCAGCTATCACCACGGGAGATGGTCATACATAACCTGACTAGGCAGAAATGAGGAGTAGGTACAACGTTCAAGAGGCAACATTTAACCCTGGACTGAACCCAATAAGGAAGTTTTCACACAGTTGAAAGATACCAAACCCAAACAAACAGAAATTATAAACACTGAGTCATCAAATTAGACTTTCTGATGGCTAGGGACTTCTAGTATAGTCTCAACATTCTTCTAAATACTCGATAAACTAACACCCTTCTACTGTATGCTTCCGTTAAAAAATATCACAGGTTGCCCATTACTTGATGTACGACTTTGTGTGATGGTATCTCATTGATTTAAATGTTCTATGCTGCACTGTATTTTTTTCTTGCACTGGAACTTAAATAATCATACAATACTACAGATACTATATCGCTACAAAAATTATGTTCGTAGTAACACTGGGTTCGGATTCTTCCCTAGGCATTTACGCTTTGTGTTCTCCCAGTACTAACATTAGTTACTATTATTTTGAAAACCGTTCCCTGAATAGCTTTTTCAGTATTAGGTGTACACATAAATAATCATAATAAATCAAAATATATTCAAATAATTAGATATAATATTAACTTGTCCATGGTTGAAACAAATAATGCTCGAATAAAACGGCAGTCAAAATTTTAAATTTTGCACCCATTTTCTTAAATGCGACATGAACTACTCATTATTTTTTTCCAAAAACGTTATTCATATACGCAAAAATAACCATAGTGAAGTGTTATACTTATTTACAATATTTTTTTCTTCCAGTATTACAAACTATTTATTGGTAACTGGTTTATAAAGGAATATTTTGTAAATATACAAAAAAATTCTCTCTTTCTGTGTGTGTGTGTGTATTTGTGTGTAACAGTCCTAAAAGTGTCCTAAAAGGTAACAGAGGTTTGCGTTCTAGGCTATCGATAAATTAACTCGTTAAAAATTCACTGGTCTATATCATTAGCCGATTCACTGGAGACCGGTAAAATACGCGAATATATTTCGAAACCGGCTAGAATTTGACCTTATCTACCTCTGATTTGCGTCTGTGACTGGCCTACATTTCATGCTTATTTCTATACGCTTATAACAAAACCGCAACACAAATAAAACACTAATCATGGGCTTTATCTAGACCAGACAGTCACACAGTTACCAGCGAATTAGTAAGTGGAAAGTTTACAGAAGACTGTAAATTATATCCTGCATTTCGCTTTGCCAGGGAATGTGTCCAGACTCTACGAATCACAAACTATAACGAAACGTTTGAGATGTTACTACAGTTTCCCCTGTTTTCAAATCAAAAAGGAAATATGGCAATATAGTTGCTAAATTGTATATCGAATTAGGATAACTTAATATTCAATTTAAAAATTATTTTTGATATACGCTATTGCTAGTTTGATGTAGATTCAAAATAATGTCCAAAATAATTTAATATTAAATGTTTATCGAGAATTTAAACTATGTGCCTATTTTTCATAAACATGAGTAGCAATTTGTTTTTATAAAATTAAGAAATAATTCATTTTTAAAAGTGTTCAAAATAAAAACGAATTTTGGTGAAAATGTTTTTGCAACTTAAAGTGCAAAATAAGTAATGTTGAAATAACTTGTAAAATATGCATCACATAAAACACATGACGAAACTGTTACAATTTTAATTTTTATCGAGGAACTAAACCACGCACCTATATATTTTATATATATAATATATATAGTATATGAACCTTTAGATGAAAAATATAATTAAAGGCTTTATTCATTATAAAACATATTTACCTCTTTTCAAAGAAAACATTGACATTTTCAATTTATTTGCACATTTTTGTAAGAACATCTTCATTCAAATAAGAGCATGTAGTTTAATTAATGCCTGCAAAAAAGCAATGAATATGCACATGTTGAGCAATTAAGAGCAATTTTTTGCTGTCGAAAGTTAAAAAAAAAAACTTTTTTAATATATATACTATCAAATCAGTAATATTTTACTGTATAGATCCTAAGTTTTATCTTAAACAATTTTTCATGTACTTAATTAATTATTATCATTGAAACATGTATTGATATTGAAAAAAATTAAACCTTTCTTATTATAAAATTCCGTTCCGATTTGTTTTAAAACATCATAGTATTATTTTAAAACTTTACCAAACAAATTTTTATACGACCATGTTATTAGTGCGAGGAATGAAAAATAATAATTGAAGTTAAAAAAATATATAGAATATAAAATATAAAGATTAACTACCTTAGTTGGCATAAAATGTAATTCGTTATAAGCTATTCAATAATGGATGCATTGAGTAAAAAACTGCAAAGAAAATGAAAAAATAATTGTCGATAGTTTTGTAATATTGTAGAACGTACGATTAATATGGTATGTACATTAAGTTCTTAATATTTTCCTGAAGTATATTAGAAGTTCTCAAAATATTTACAGAAGAAAAAGATACACAGTAATCTAACTACGCCTGTAGGCTGTGCCGAAAGGAATCTTTATAATACATTTAGTAAATTTTACAGAATTCAGTAACGCTGATCATTATAAAAAATTGCTTGTCTGTAAAGTCGGTTTACGGACGATAGTTTAACGTGACAACGTCATAACAAAACATTGATGAAATGATTGTATACTTTTATGAATAAAATTGATTCATTTTTATTTTAATAATAAAAGAATAATTACTTGAAATTATACTAGTAATCAGATTTTTAAAATGCAAGAATAATTAACGTTTATTGCCGAAATTATTGTTGTAATAAGCAATGAAAAACACATTAAATTTTCACTTCACTTTATAAACAGTCGACGAAACAGTTCACGTGTAGATGACTTGTAATTAATTTTAAAAACTGGCGTTTAGCTATAAAGTTTAAATATAATTATGAACAAGTTTTCATATAAATAAAGTGTAATCAAATATCTATCATCAATTATATAAATCACCATAAATTTTTAGTCAATTGTAACATAACCTATTATTACTGCACTCGCCGACAGCGTAACGGAACACAGTGTAACGGAACAATGTGCGTAACGGGACACTTTTTCGTGCGTGCACCCGACATGAATTTTTTTTTTAGACGTTGTCACGTCAAAAATAATTTCCATTTATATAAGATATAAATCAAATATGTTAAATATTTGAACAGATAAAAGGAACAAAGAATTATTGTGGTGCACCAGGATTCAATCTGAGATAGACGAAGAATATTTCGACAAATACATAGGTTTTCTTGGCGGGCGAATAGTTGGCACTAACGATCTGCTACTACAGTCGCTCCGCGCGGAAGACTGGCAGTCAGTCAATCACGCGACGTAATCAACCACAGCCCGGCCACGTGACCTGACCCGGCGATCACGCGCGTCGGTGACTGATGGCGTGTCGCAATCACTGACGATAGACGTCCGATGTGACCGCTCTGTGATTTGTGGCGTGCGTGCAAGGGGCGCGATCATTCGTGGCCAATCAGCGAGGCTCACGCTACGAGTATGGCACTACAATGCTACACTGTAAAAAAATGTAATTTTTCACCCATTTATGTCTAGAGACCGGAAAAATTCGCGAATTCATTTCGCGATAGGCTAAAATACAAATATTTATACCTCAGTGCTGCCTCTGTTATTGGCTCACAACTCACCTGGATGAATCTGGGCCAATGAGAAACACCCAATCAAAGCTTTATCGAATCACAGGCTGCTACGATGCGACGTTTCACAAGACAGCAGCCAATGAGTGGGTGGAATTTGACCGAGTGTACGTATAACTATGGAGTTCATCCTGGAGGTCATTGAACCCGCGAATTTTTCCGGTCCCTATTTATGTCTATCTCCACTGATGTAGGTGTGTTTTTACCCTACATGTTTAAGTACATTTTAACCCACACAGGTATGCATAAAGACACAGTTTCGTCAAGTAGTTGTAATTTTACACGTC
Source organism: Bacillus rossius redtenbacheri (assembly GCF_032445375.1). Taxonomy (NCBI): domain Eukaryota; kingdom Metazoa; phylum Arthropoda; class Insecta; order Phasmatodea; family Bacillidae; genus Bacillus; species Bacillus rossius. The sequence goes on along the minus strand of NC_086336.1, from coordinate 8,531,133 downwards.
TCAGACGCGCATTAACTATTTAGCATGATAATTGAATATACACTGTATGCTTAAATTTACACAGTGTATTAGTTATTTTACTTTCTTTAATGTAAATATACACATAATCTATATAAGAACGCATTACACCCTTTTTGTCTGTGTAAAATTACGCCTCTCTATGTTTGTTTCTATCATTCATCAATTAAAATTATAAATCAACATTTCACTTTGTACGACTTAATGGAAGATTCTGTGGTTCGTAAATAGGTGTCGCTAGTGTGGCTTCTTGAAGACACCTTTATATAGGCTACCTAATTCAGAGCGGTTTGTTTGGGCCGAGCTTTGATCGCAGATGTTCATCTTGTACTCCGAAAGCAACGACTTCATCATTAGGCTACATAATAGGGTGGAAATAACGGCAATAGAGATAATATATTAACTAAAAATAGTTGTATTATTTGTAGATAAATTCCTAAGAAGCCGATTTGATCACTGGGGTGTCTTCGACTGCTTCTTTTATTCACTTTTGTTCCACACGCAATATTTCAATTTCTAAAATCAGCTGCCAGGGGCGCTATTGTCACTTGTTAAAGTTCCAGCTATTACATCTAACGTCAAAGTAATTATTCACTAGGTTCAGTGTCATTTTACTCCACCAATGGAGAAGAAACTAATAAGTACTTTTAAACATGTAAAGTAACAAAACATTGCATATGTATTTTTGATGAAGGTCATATCAACAAAGTTTGAATTTCACAATTACATTTATGTAAAAAAACACAGTCGATTTTTTGTAAGTTATGGTTAGTATAGTATATTTTACAGTTTTGGCGACATGCGCTGCATATAAATAACACAATGAGTTTTCACAACATTCTCGTACTTACGTTAAATATACACTTACTTCAAAGGTGAAAAAATCTTTTTTTTTACTGTGGAGATATACGAGGATACAATTGAGTAAATTAACATTGTTGACAGTGTTTAAAAATGGATATACTGCTTACGTAAAATTACATACACAAGGTTGGTGTATTATTATCACACAACAAAGTTAGTATGATCTTACTATAACATATTGGATGTAAACCCCTTATAAGCTATTAAATTTGCATTTAATTAAGTACACACAGATTTTCAAACTGTAGTTCACAACTTAAACAAACCTTGCAAATAGTCTTACAGTTAGTTGCCCGACTGTCTTTGCTTTGTTAAATTTTCTCCCTCCCCCCTGCTGAAAAACATAAATTGTGAACCCCAATGCTTTACATATCACATTTTACTCTTTGATCTGAACATACCATAGAGGCTATTAGAAGTTTCACTTCAAAATGTCCACCCAAGCCGGGTCGCAAACTCACGATCCTAGGTCGCTGAACCTTAGATCTCTGACAACTGCTTTTAATGGTACTATTTTGAAGGTATGCTTTCATACAAACATTAACTGGCCGTACTTTCTTTTAAAGTATTTTGGTTTTAGTTGTTAGCAAAGGATGAGTCACAACCACTTACTAAACGCTCGTTATAGATTTTTTTCGCATCAACGACTAATCACACTAGAAACAGTAATTATTACTTAATCTAAACATAAGTTTATATATTTTAGATGGTCACTAAACTTTTCAATTAAAACTCTGCAAAATATTTCACGTAGAGAATATGTTCTAGTATAATGTCCCAGTTTCCATTGGAAGTATTTATTTTTAAATTTAATAAATGTGTACTAATAATTTTGTCCTATAAGTACTAAGCATACCGAGTAAGGTTTGTATATCAAATCCCTGCGTACCATTGGTGGGACGTACGAGAAAATTCCCCAAATTGAGTCACAGAGCGAAAATGCTTTTTTTTTTTTTTTTTTCCAACCCTTGCCCTCGGTAGACTTTTTTGCACACGCACCCCGAGGACTGCAGTTCTTGAAGATTATTTTTTTCCCCCTTCTCTTTCCAACGTCTTCTGTTCTTCTCGCCCTGTTCCCGGGGAAGAACAGCGAGAACAGCAGGCGCCGCCGAGCGCCGTATCTCGGGACATCTACACACGAACACGCGCCTTCTCTCTCCCGCGCCTTCCCTCTCGCTCGCAATACAAGCCCCGCTTTACGAGCCAATCTCGACGCTTTGAATTGGCCATCAAGCGATAATTTGAAGTGGGCCATAACCCACCCGCCCTCCCCCTGCCCCGTCGGGGCGCGGGAGGACCTTTTCACTTGAATGGCGAAGCTGAGGTGGGCATGTAGGCCCGTGTTATTGGCCACTAAACGAATTGAGTGGATTATAAGCGCAGTGAACACGACTTGGCCCGTGGAAAAGGAGGGGGGTAGGGGACACAAAAAAAAAGGTAAAAAGAGACGTTGGAGTGTTTTTACGAGTTTTTAAGGGCCACTTTCTGCCAAGTTAGAAAGGTCGTTGATAAACGCGTTTTTTTTTTCTTCTCCCTTCCCCGCCGCCCGTTGGTGACTGCTCACGCCGCTAGGAGGAGCGCGGACGTAAATTTCGAGGTGAGGATAATGTGAGTTTGTCCGAGTTGTGTGGTCCCGTTTACAAAAAAATAATAATAATAACGATAAATCAAAGCCTGGTTTTTAAAAGGCGTGAAACCGGAGGAGCGATGAAGCTGAAGTGACGACCTGTTTGCGCTCGTTATTTACGACGTCGAGTCGCTACGGCGCTCGTAATCTGCCCGCGCGGTTATTTGACGTCCGTCAGACCCAAGAAGTAGCCCCGGGGAATGTTGGCAGCGCGTCGTTTGCGGAGTTCTTTCCGCATGTCTCGGTAGGTTTCCCTGCTGCATCCAGACGCGGTGAAAACATTAAAAAAAAACATATTTGAAATATGTTAATTAAGCTCAATGAATAATTTAAGGAAGACTCACATAATATAATTATTTCTTGGTATTTTCATAAAAAAACTAAACAGATGTGTAGCTAATAATTTTGAAATTAAAAACACCTTATCCTGTTAAGGGCTTAGAGGTTGGCTGAAGTTTTAGTAAGTAGCTTGATTGTAAACTAATGTTGCCACTTTTTCATTTTTTTCAGTTGACATATGGTGTCTATACCTTTTTATTACACCAATTCCTCTCAATGTAAAAAGTAATCCCCATATGAAAATTTGATGATGTTATAATATTCGATTTGAATGACACAATAAATATTGTTAATAACTAACCTATTGCTATATGTGATTTAAAACTTAAATTATTATATATTTTGCAACTATTCCCTCCCCCCCCCCCCCCCCCGAAATTGTTGTTAGTTTAATTTCAGAAGCTTTTCATGACAGAGCTAATGCAAAGAGAAGATTGAGTTAAAAATAATACTGTACAGTTTAAAAAAATATATCTTCCATTAATATAGCTTAAAAAACGCCATATGATTAACTGAAAACCAATCATTTTTGGTAATAATATCAGGCTACTCATACTTGCGTTGCATCTCGAATGTATAACATTATTAGAGTCCCGGAAAATTCGCGGATTCAATGACCTCCAGGATAGACTCCAATATCCTCTACACACTCGGGCAAATGCCAACTGTTCATTGGCTGCTGACTTGTGAGTAGTCTCAACTGGGTGGCCTGTGATTCGACACTTCTATGAGTGAGGGTCTCTAATTGGCCTTCAGTCCTCCAGATTAACAGTGAACCAATGGCAGAAGCAGCTCTAAGGTATAATTATTTGAATTTTAGCATAACACGAAGTGAATCCGCGAAATTTCCGGGACTCTAAACATTATATATTAGATCTACCAAGTACAGAAACTGATGGTTTTCTTACTCCCGTTGTTTTGCTACCAAAATTTCCTAATTTCACAATAACAATAAGGCGATGCATTAAGTTTTTATTTTTTATTTTTCTTGTTATTCACAAATTTTAGTCATTACAAGTGAGATTAAGCTTTAACCAAATAAAAATGACGGGTTACCTATGTTACCTATCATGGTAAACAAAATGCCTGTGACAAAAGGCCCATTTTTACAGTTTTTCTTGCTGATTTTTATGAGATTTCCTGTGTTAATATAACACATTTATTTTCATTATTTATGTTTAATATTATTTGTCTTAAAATTTCCCAAAAAAATTTTACACTGTGCAGTTACTGGTCAGTATTTTTCTTTTTCAAATTAAACCCGACTGCTTTGTTCAACAGCCAAAACTTACCTAGGTAACTATGAAATGAATGGTTCTGAATTATTATTGAAACATACATGAACACTGAACTTAAATATTAACTTTTAAAAGCTGTAAATCTGTTTAACGATATATGGCGTAATCCATTATTTTATTTTTACATTTTACACTGTTAAATTTATAGACTTTTTGAGTGGCCGAAATTCAACAAAATGAAATATATATAGTGCATACTTTTGCATAATTAGGTGTTAAATTTTATTTTTTTTTTATATCTTTGTGCCGTATGGATAAGAAGTAAAAAATAAAATAAATAACAGAAAATATTTGAGTTTAAAAGCAATTCTGGTGGCTACTGTGTAGTTTGGTTTAAATTTTTCTGAGGAAAAAATTATTTAATTTTATCAGGCGCTTTTAAATCATAAATATTTAAATGATTGTGAAAGGCCAGGTAAAATTGAATAATTTTTCTGAAAGAAATCAAACTGTGGGGTATTACATTGCCGCCAGTAGAATTTACTTTTAACCTAAAAAGTTCTAGTTTCTCCTTATCCAATTGCACAAACCGTAAAAAAAAAGCAACATTGCTAGCTAATTATGTAAAATGTGTGCTATATATATTTCCTTTTTTTAAAGTTCAACCACTCAAAACGTCGAGAGGTTTAACAGCGTGGAACGAAAATATAAATTAATGGCCTAGAAAGGGACATAAACCCTTAAGCGTTTAAAGTTTTAATACAATTTTTGTAAAGCATAAATCTAAATAGTTCCAGTGTTTTTAATTTAGCCTATTTATCATGCGTGTCAATACTGTTGGTCCCTAGTTTTAGATATATACCTATGAACCAAATACATAGGTGTATCACAAACCCATAACACCACAGGCCTGAGAAAAACTTGTTCTAACTCGTTGCAGACACGCGTAGGGCATAAAATAGTTAAATTACGGCTAACTTCACTCTTTTTGACGCCCAAATATCTTTCTTCAAACTAATCTGAGGGCCAGAGAAACATGAATAAGTATTACAATTTTAACAACGAATTGTTTTTTAGTATAGTTGTGTACATTAAACAATAAATACAATATGTGGCATGGCATTTAGAAACAAAAAAAATATTATTTTAAACATATTATTTACAAAAAAAAATCTCTAAATCTAAAAATAATTACTATGAAACAATATATAGTGTTATGAGTGGAAAAATATGTCCGTAAATGATATTCCAATAAATTAACTATTAATTTTATTTAGGCTATTACCTAATATTTATACTATTAATTAAGTTATAACAAATTAATGGTCTGTCCATAATAAATCGTTATTTTATTAAGTCCACAATTTACTACCTCCACAGGAGCTTGGCCCAGAAGTTGCTCTCTCTACTGCTCGTCTCTTACTTCGTACCTCCGTCTTTAACACGCTGTTTCGCACTACTTCCTCGTCCGCCGCACAAACCACACCCTGATGCTTCGGTCCCCGATGCACCAATCTCCGCACACGGAGCCCTTCGCTCGTCGTCCGCTATCGCTCGCCAAGGGGTCACTTCGCTGGTCTCTCAGGTCGCTCCGAGGAGCCGCCTCTCTCACGTCCTCACTACTCGCTCCAGGCCGACCTCCGTCTTGAATACCTGCTAAGTCCCATCCTGTTGTCGCGTCGTCAGAACCCCCGACTTAACACTCGAAGCTTCGAGAAAAGTGGCGTCCTAGCTGCGCCACTTGCCGCAGACGGAGCTCTGGGAACGTGCCGAACCCCTGAGAGATGGAGAGAATCTCGGGGCTCTTTGGGAACGCGCTTGGGATGGGGTTGGGGTAGCGAGGCGCCTCTGCTAATCGGATTAGGCTTGTAACAGTAATTGATAGACACTACCTGCATCGCGATGGCTGGCCAGCTGGGGGAAGATGCTAGTTGTGGAAAGATGCTAGTTTGGGGAAGATTCCAGAGGTGCTCGTAGTTCTGACACTACCCAAAGGTAGCCACTCTAGCCGCATGGAGGGCGATCGCTGTGAGGATCCAGAGCCATCCCTGATGAGTAATGTCTTGTAGTTACGTCGCTTATAGTTTGTAGGTGAATTATTTTCCAGGGAGTTCCTGTTTATAATAATTAAAGATGCTTTATTAAGACATATTAATATTAATTTTCTTTTATTTACTTAAATGTTTAACATGCATAGTAGCGAAACATTTTCACGCGTGAAAAGGCAGTTTGGCAATTTCCAACCGGGTAATGTGCGAAAAAAAAATACATGTAGCGTTTTACTTCACAATTTAGTTTCTTGCTTAGCGCTGAAGCAAAACCAATATTCCTGATGTGTATTAATTTTGTTTTCCTCATCATTAGTTGCACGCCTTTCTTTATTCAGATTAGGCCCCCTACTTACGACAGGAAAACGGTCATTAGGAAAAGTTAATTCTCGCTTCTGAAGATGTAAGGATGGGAGATGACGATTTGGGATGCGTCTCAGTTGCATCACAGCCCCTGCGAACTCTGAAATGGCTAATGGATTATAGTAATATTTCCTAAATGGGTACCTGGACCTGCAGGTAATTTAACAATTTAACAGATTATGCAAATTATTTCATACCACTGCATACACACTAGCTATAGCCTGCAAGATGACATTAAATGTTTAAGGTTGTCTTGGAACTGAACATGAAAAAGCTCAAGTGAAGCACCATATGCAACGACCGGACGAAGCAGGTTTCCTGCCAACACCTAAAATTATTCGACAATTAGCTTACAGTTTCGCAGAGAAGGGTTCAACCCTGATTCTAAATAAGGTGGCTATGACTGGCTACAATTATTTTTGGAACTTAAACCTGAACTGACAGGAAAACACACGGCATCCCCTCTGCACTTGAACTGGGAATGTGTCACGGAGAGGTTGACAATTACTGACGCGTAGAGACCTGCAAAGTTCGAAAATAAAAAGTATTATTTTTGTGTGCCAATAGGCAGTATGTTAGTTTCGCGCCGCATGGTAACAATGCCTCAGCTATGTTCCCTATTGGCCCGCAGTCCTTCTGGGGCGTGCCACGTACCAACGGTCCAGTCACGCAGAGGAAAGGTACACACACATGTTTTTGGCTCTGTTCGTTATTCGAAAATAAATAGAAATGATAGGATCTTTATATCAATATGTAGCTGTTGAAGCCCAAAGCTGCTATATGCCTGGCTGTTGTAGAACACATTAACTGTGACCAAATCCTGTTGAGTTTAATGCAAGACTGGTAACAGACTTGTTAATGTCTAGAGTCGTGTTTATTTCGTGGATTCGCTAAGTAGCGAAATAGACTTGACGAACTCATGCCTGGTTACGCAATCAAGTGTAATCTGCCACGAAAGTGACATTGTCGATCAATGAGCACTCTAAAAAAATGTTTATGTATGGACAAGTTGAAGCCCACCTGGTGTGAAATAATCGTGATTGACGTATGTGACTTCAGCAAGTAAAACCATGCTGGTATTCGTAGCATCGTCTGACTTATTTCCAACTGTTTCATATTTTAATCAAGTCTAAAAAGAAATTGGTTGTCTGTAAAGTCGGTTTACGAACGATAGTTTAACGTGACAACGTAATAACAAAACATTGATGACATGATAGCATACTTTTATGAATAAAATTGAATCATTTTTATTGAATTATCACTGGTTTGTATGGATACAAAGAAGGAGTGAAATGAAATCTACAATTTAATTGATAAATTTACTTTTATTTGCACTTATTAATTCAAATATGTTTATTACTTTAACGAAGAGATTATTTTAACTATAACTTTTATACATGTTTGCTATTTAACTTCAAGATCGTCGAGATTGTTTTACGCTTTTTCGCAATTACACATTTAACGAAGTTTGTTCGTCGTGAAACTAAAAGTAGAATTTAAAAAAAATGCCCTTGCAGTTAATAAAATAAGTATTAGTAACTTTAAGAACGAATTTTGGTTTTAATCTCCAACCCAGACGCTCGTGGTGCGCTGGGGCTGAGATTAAAATTCGTCGAGAATATTTTACGTTTTTATGTCTTCCAGTGCTCAAAATGATATGCAATTGTGTCCCCGGGCACGAAATATTATTTATAATTCTGTAATAATAACGCCCTTCGCGATAAACAAAGGAAAATATGTATTAACGAGTGCCTGGTTTGCCGCGGAAGCGGGTAGATAGCGCGATTCGTTCGGTTCGCGTCCGTCACCGTAGATGACAGCACAATAGGGTAATAATATTATTTAGTTTTTATAATACGATTTTATAACAAATACGCATCCCAAATACACAAAACCTATTTATAATGTGTTACAATATATTTTTTTAAACATTGTGCAAAATATCCCGGGTGTAATTTGAATTATTATGTGTAACTGTAAAACACCATTGTTCGTACAAAAACTTATTTGAAAATTCAACATTACTTTTAAATAACCGTACCGATTGTGCTGAAAATCGGTGGACGATCGTTAAATTACATAATATTAATAATTCAAACGACGAAAACATGATTGAAAAGTCAAATCGATGGTTGTTCAAATCGAGTGGAGGAGAGATAGATGCGGCGCAAGCGTACAATGAGCGTAATGGGACACATCGTAGTGGGACAATGTGCGTTACGGGACATTTTTCGTGCGTGCAGCCGACGTTCATCGATTTATTAGACGTTGTCACGTCAATATAATTGAAATACGCTAACTCCGAGCAAAAGCTATATATATATATATATATATATATATATATACCTACTTTGTAAATACCATCAACTCCAATTGTACATGCATTGCTTCTTGTTATCTACAGTTTTTTGGATAAAGATTTTAAAATATAAACATATATTTCTTCTTAAATCACGAAATTTTTTACAAATGCTTGTTGTGAATATGTTGACGTGACAACGTCTAATAAATCGATGAACGCCGGCTGCACGCACGGAAAAGTGTCCCGTTAATCACATTGTCCCACTACGATGTGTCCCGTTAGGCTCACAGTCTTACGCGGAAACCAGGCACTCGTTAATACATATTTTCCTTTGTTTATCACAAGGGGCGTTATTATTAATGAATTATAAATAAAAATTTTGTACCCGGGGCCACAATTGCATATCATTTTGAGCACTGGAAGACATAAAAACGTAAAATATTCTCGAAGAATTTTAATCTCGGCCCCAGCGCACCACGAGCGTCTGGGTTGGAGATTAAAGCCGAAATTCTTTCTTAAACTTACTAATACTTTTTTATTAACTTCAATGGCATTTTTATTAAATTCTACGTTTAATTTCACGACGAACAAACTTCGTCGTTAAATGTGTAATTGCGAAAAAGCGTAAAAATTCTCAACGATCTTGAATTTAGTATAAACATGGCGCCCGACTAGCAGCCGACAATATATTTTAAATTTCCCGCCTACCACTATAAGTAATAAACATGGCGGACTACATACGTTTTCAAAACTTCTACAACACAAAACAAATTTTTTATAAATATATATATACAACATCTGAAACCATTATTTCCAATATGGCCTCGTGGCTGTGCGGTTAGCATCACTCACTACCAATCCATAGGTTGACGGATCGAATGGCTGCCGCCGCTATACCTTCATTTTTGTACTTGTAAAAATAAATACGGCGCGCGCGACACTACAAAAGTAATAAACATTTGAATTATTGAGTGCAAATAAAAGTAAATTTATCAGTTAAATTGTAGATTTCATTTCAGTCCTTCTTTGTATACATACAAAATAGTGATAATTCAATAAAAATTATTCAATTTTATTCATAAAAGTATGCAGAGATAGATATTATCATACAAAAGATAGAAAAAAAAAAAAATTACTTCCTCAAAGAATAACTTATTTTTAATGCCTAAATGGTTTGGTTGCAAAAACCTATTACGGCTGTCTCAGGCCGAATTGGATATTTCATTTTCTTCTGGATCAATCATTTCATCAATGTTCTGTTATGACGTTGTCACGTTAAACTATCGTTAGTAAACCGACTTTACAGACAACCAATTTTTTTACATAGCTCTTCAAACATTAAAATTTTCCTTATTTAAAAAAAAATATAGACCATTTTATTGATATTTAACTTTTTTATTATTAAAAGCAATAAATAATTGTTTTCGTTTAATTTATTTGTTTTACCAACAATAAAAATAAGTAGGTAGATAGGGCCTATTTATATATATAATTATTTTCCCCAATTATAAGGTAACTATTTATAAAAACTGCAAATTATTTTAAAAGAAATGTTTGTAATGGTAATTTCGTTGGAAAAATACTCGGCGTACACATTTTTTGTGGATTTGTTACCAACACTTGGTTTTTCGAAACTAAATTAATTTCACTTTGAATTCTAGTAAAAAATTTCAGCATTGTTAAATGCTAATGTTTTACGTATTAAACTATATAAAACAATATTGCCACTATATCCTCTAGTAATTATAGATCATTTTTTTGTTTGGAACTACTACAATAAAAATATGTATTTTTTTGCTAGAAGAATAATATGTGATATAAATTATTTTTCAAAATCTTTTGTATTTATGCTACACATGAAAGGATCTCATAAACTTTCATTAAATACGTATGTGTTTAAAAGATTTACGTTAAAATTTTCGATGCTATACAACATTATAGCAATAGTACTTTTTTCTTTTCATAATTATATAATTACTTTTTAAAAATATTTCTTCCTAAGACTCAATATTTTATTGAGTTTTAAATAATTTATTTAGTTGAAAAGTTTAAAAAATGTTAAATGTTAAAAAAATGCAAAATTAGTATTTTGACAGCCGAGTCTATCGATACTAAAGAAGATCCTACACGTAGTTCAGGCCGTCCTCGCTAGATCGCTCTGCACTAATCGTTACTGGAGTATCCATTGGGGAAGAAAGCAGACCTAAAATTTTCAAATAGAAAGGTTGGGTCCTTTTTCACGATTTCAACATTTTGTAATGTCAAAGTATTGAAATATTATCAACTATATTTGTGAGTAAAATATTACCAAAAAAAATTGTGCTTTGTTATTCTGTATGATGTCAATAATAAAAATAATCTCATACAAAATTCATACGTAGGTTTATTTGTACAAAAGAAGATAATTTTAAAATTGTTTGAACAACATGTGCATTTTTATTTTTATTTTTATGGAGAAATTCATTGCTACATTCGATTTATGTTTCCAAAAAAGCTTCTTTAGTTATCCTTGCTTTGTAAAGTAGTTTTGGAATGGCTGATCAATATTAAATTAAATTACGAACTAATACAATTTATTAAAACAAAATCATTTCTTTTATAATGTAGAATTTTAAATTTTAATCTTAAATTCACTTATATCCTATGATAAAAATTGGTTAGCAAATATTTATTAAAATGCTTTGTTAAAATAAATAATATTTATTGTTCCATTTAATTAGTGTAAAACTGAACATTTAGTAATTCAGTGAAATTCCATAAAAATTAATAATTATTTGCAAACATTATAATTACCTTCTGAATAACATAAACTTGTTTATAAAAATCAATAATTTTTCACCCATGCTATTGTAACAGTTAATACTGATTTATTTTTAAAAATATGCTGATTGCTGTGATTAATATAAATTATATATTAAAATGAATAATTCACTTTTTCATTTTAAAATGTTTTGTTCTCCAACAGCGCAGAGTTTCTAAATGACATCTACTCAATGAACATAGCCTACATCCAGTACAATATTGAGTTATGTTATTGATATTCAATGTTTTAGCGTTCTTGGCATGTTAAGGTATTTCTAAATGGTTCAATACAATTGATAACCTATATAATATATATATGAGATTTTTTTATTTTACGTTTCCGCTACAATCGTGTGGATAATCACATAATTCAGCACATACATTTGATTTCCTTTATGTTTCTTCAAAAATTTTAATAAGAGAGCTGTAATGTGTTTTTTTTTAATGCTTTTCGAATACTAGAATTTTATGAAAATTCCATGTAATGTAGGGCTTACTGTATTGGTTTAAAAAGGTTGGTTATCTAATGATATACGAATTTCGAAAACTGTTGTTGGGACATATAAGGCCACTCTTTTAAACTTTGTTCTTCAGCGCTTTCCTAATAATTTCATTGTATTTGAAATACACAACTATAGCATTAAAATTTATTTGAAAATTGTTTTTTTGTTTAAATGGAGACAAACCTTTTTTTCCAGCAATTGCTAATTTATTTCACTCCAGGCTAGACTCAATATGCCTATACATAAAACCAGACGACGTCAAGGCTAAATTATTTGGCACGTTACACGTGATTGGGTATCCTTTTCTTCTTGCTCGTAACTGGATCTTAGTAGTCAAATTCTTGTCAAGGGCTCTATTGACCAATCATCAACATGAAGCAATGTATATTTGCTTCAAGTTTGCGTTGTTAGCCAATGGTTCCGCGAAATAATCGTTACTCCATTAGTTTCTAGAAGAATTTTGTACAACTCTTTTATTGGGTATTTCGATTGTTGATAGTTTCCCGACTTACCGGATGTGTTCTTGTTTATTAACGGCATCAGCATACGCGGCGGCACCTCGCAGATACAACACACTGCTGCAGTAGAATACCTTTACCTATGAGTAGAGACCTGCAAAATTCGCGGATTCATTTCGCGATAGGATAGAGTCCAAATACTTTTGACATTATTTTGCTTCAGTGATTCGGCAACAGTTTATCTGAAAGACTCTGGGCCAATGAAAAATCTTTAACAGAAGAATTAGCGAATCACGATCATTCCAGTCAACGGGTGTTACGAGTCGGTAACCAATCAGCAGATGTAATTTGCACGAGTGCGTAGAGTATCATGGAGTCTATCCTTTAGGGATTTGAAATTGCAGGTCTCTACGCTATGAGTCTACACGGCAGACACTTTGCGCTGTTATCCTACGTGACGCACGAGTATGTGAAGTATTTACAAAGAGGAAACTCTTTTTTTTCTTATGAATGTTTTCTTTCATAAAGGCAATCAAATGTAATTAAAGTTGCCTAAACAATTATTTGAAATTAATATTTAATTTATCAGCAACAATTCAAAAGAAGAATTATAAATCCACTATTATTCTTCATTGTAATATGTCAAACATTAATTGGTGTTAGTTTCCCTAAGTCACCGAAACGACCTAGACTGCCGATGCGACGCCATGATTGTTTTTGAACTGTTTTTCTGTCAGCCGGGCCGACGGCCACAACGATGACTTATTTTGGAAAGAATGGTGGTAACAGACACATGTAAAATTGTTTTTTAGGGCGCACCTTTTAATGATAGTTTCAAAGTTTCAAAATGTTAAAAGTATAGATACACCCGCGATATATTCGCGGATTCATTTGGCAGCAAAGTAGACTTGAAGCACATATGTATCAGCGTTGATGATTGGACTACAAATGACGACAAAGAAAAGTGGTTATTCAGTCAAGAGTAACTCGCGTCTGATGAGACCTTGTTATTGACCAATGATCACTCTAAAAATGGTTTATTATTATATACATGTTCAGTATATCTTGGAGTGAAATGAATCCTCTAAGGGCCTGACATACGCAACAAAAAAATTATTGTATTTAAGTTAAATGTATTCACCCCTTTCGTAAATTAAATTTTATAGTAATCATGGTCCTCTATGTTTAGGATTTTCGTCATATAGGCTATGTGAGAAAAATGTGAAATTAGTAAGTTATTGTCAGCTAAAACGATTGAATGTTACGTTGTCAATTCCCAATTTATTTGATTAAAGTAGAACAAGTCTAAGTGCATGTCTTGCAGTTTCTACTGAGAGTATGGTTTTAGGTAGATTTCGAAGAAATACCAGCTAATGCAGTCGTCACCTGGCTGTGACATCCAGGAAAAGTCTACCTACTTTCCATTTCATGGTCTTTAGTCCAAAACTATCATCAACACCACCTTTGAATCTGGAGCTGAACAACTAATATACTGCAAATAAGAGAAACAAGTATTTAAAATGTAACACTGAGAGTATGGCTGGTGTTAGTATTATTTTCTCCACAGTACAAATAAACTGCTACGCCTGGCTGGTTTGCAACTCGCATGACACCTAGTCAGCTAGAGCTGCTACGAATCAGGGGTACTTTTGTTAAGTGAAACAATACATTTAATAATACAAAGTTTTTTTTATACGTGTGTTACTGATATGTTTTTTTTTAAAAAACCTTCTTAACTACCATGTCACAAAACTTTATAGGAATTAAGAAGTTAACTCTTATTTATTTCAATGACACTACTGTCCCAGCTTAAAAACTTTCTCTATTGTTAGCATGTACGAATATTGGAAAACAATATAAACCATAAGTTGTAGCCTATACTGTACATGTATACTAATATTTTTGCGATAAAACTGCAGCAGGTGTCGTGGGTTGGAATTATTGAAACTAGACTGGCCTTGTGTCTGTCACATTTTTGTGGACACGGTAAATGCCGTCATTATGTAAAGATTACTTCCTGACTGATGCAAAAAAAAAAAATGTCGATGGAAAATGTCGGCCGTGTTCGTTGATGTCAAAATCGTGTTAATGGGGTACAAATGAAGAGGATTTATTTACAAAAATTAATTAACACTCGCTTAATATGGTGACAATGAATTCATTTTAAGACATTTTAAGAGTATTGCCATAATTCCTTATATTACTTTTTTAAACACGAACTATTAGCTTAAGAGTTGAAACATGTGGTTTAAAAAATTTCATACTTCATCAAATCCATGGAAGGTTGTTGTAAACCTCTTATATGTTATCTAAAACTTAGGTAAGAAACAGTTTTTGAAACGACCAACCCTTACTTCAAGGAAAGTCATAAATGGGTTATCCATGATGAAAATTCCCGTTCAGATCGGCCTAAATGTGCAGGTAGGATTAAAGTTCAATTTCTATGCGTTGGTACAGAGTGTTCAGAAGTCAATTTTAACCAAATTTCAGAACCAACAATTTCATTATTCACCTAAGCCTAATAAATTAAGAATACTGTAAAATAAATCTCAATAAATTTAATCCTGCGATAAATTGATATTCCATACTTTTCGTTAAAATGTAACTTGGGCCTTTTCGTTGCAACGTACAGAAATTGCTTGCACATATGGGCCAGGCCGGATGGTGCGGACAAATTATTACTTTACAATCACTACAAAAAAATTATTTTTTGACTGTAGTTTCTGCTAATTATGTTTTATATTTATAGGTAGGTATATGTAATAAAACAAAATGTTAAGCAGCAACTTAGAAGTATTGTCTTTGTCAGATAATAAAATTATTATTCTAAAATAAGGCTTAAGTTTTACTACCATGTTTAATAAACATACTACTTGTCTGAGCAAGCACATGGATATATGTAAATCGCCGAATTTCCTGGTGTAATTAGGTAATTATATATTATTTTCGGGTATACCATTTCCAAGTGAATTTAAAATCAGTGGAATTTCAGCAAACCGTACCATTCTAATTTATACATAATTGATAATTGTGCTATGACATAGCTGAACTTTTTCATATTTTTGATATGTTCAACAATAAAAACTATTTATTTTTATTAAATAAGTAAGTATAACGAGAAAAAATATTTTAACCTGTTGTATCGAAGTTCTGACAATTAAGCAGTTTTGAATTTGCCGCCTTTTTCCTGGAGTGTGCGCGCGCACGCACTTGGAGAGGCACGAGCGCGCCGTACGCCCCTCCCATAAAGGCCTCGCCTGACGTTTACGACCCGGCGCGAGTGGCGGTAAACATCTCGACGCTCACCTGACGGCCTGGATGAGAGGGACTTTTACTGCCCGTAACCGCGCTTGTCGACAACACCTCCCTTCTGCCTACACCCTCCTCCCCAATCCTTCCAGAGGCCAGCACACCACTCGATCCCTCCCAGCGCAACCTGTTCGTCTGGAACACTGTGGAACACTATGGAGCACCATGGAGCACTGTGGAACACTATGGAGCACTGTGGAACACTATGGAGCACCATGAAGCACCATGGAGCACTATGAAACACTATGGAGCACCATGGAGCCCTATGAAACTATGGAGCACCATGGAGCACCATGGAGAACCATGGAGCACTATGGAAAAGAATGGAACACCATGGAATACTATAGGACACTATGGAGTACTATGAAAACTATGGAGCACTGTGGAACGCTATGGAGCACCATGGAGCACTATGAAACACTATGGAGCACCATGGAGCACTATGGAATACTATGGAACACCATGGAGCACTATGGAGTACTATGGAACACCATGGAATACTATGGGACACTATGGAGCACTATGAAACACTTTGGAGCACTGTGGAACACTATGGAGCACCATGGAGCACCATGGAGCACTATGGTTTACTATGGAACACCATGGAGCACTATGGAATACTATGGAACACCATGGAACACTATGGAGCACTATGAGACATTATGGAGCACTATGGAACACCATGGAACACTATGGAACACTCGCCTGCGGCCTTCCTCTGACACGAACGTAGTCTGGCTTTACAAAGAAAACATTTTTCTTTTCTGTACTTTTGAAAAAAAATCCCTTTGGAAACCAGTTGCCAATAAATAGTTTCTAATACTACATTTTAGCTTTGTACAACACGTGGTTGTGTTTATTTTTGCATATACCTAATACGACTTTTTTCGAGATAACCGAATATTCAATCATTTTACATTATTTTGTTTTATTATGCGTTTTAATTTGCGCAGTTAATAATGGAAAACTATTCAGGGAACGGTTTACAAATATCTTTAACAATTGGATGTACCTACTGAGACCAAATAAAGCATAAATGCTCGGATAAGAATCCCAACCCAGTATCAATGTGAACACTATTTTTTTAGTGGTACAGCGGTTTTCATGTAAACGTACAAACGCACTACTATCTGTATTTCTTATATGAATATTTCTGTTCAATTTAAAAAATATATATTACAAGTGTAGTAATCACATGGAGTGTGTGTTGTGTGTGTTCATAAGCTAATGTCGCTCTACTTAGCAACTGGTAGATAACTGCAAAATTTACTTCATTTTACGGTAGCAGTATAAACTCCAAATTTGTCATCGTAATCAAGTCGATGTCACGTGTTCATTGTTTGTTACCACATTTCACCTTCTCTTCAGGTCGAACATGCTTCGGTCAAATATTTTTCTATGTGGTTTTCATTGTCAAATAACTCGTGATGCCAGGGAATTTGAGAGCACAGACATTTTTATTCTAAGCTGACTTCAAATAATAAATGCCAATTTTGCAGGTGTGTAGCAACTGGTTAACGAAACAAACCGCAGCTGTTTAAAGACTAATTTTTAAAAGTTTGTTTATAGCTTGCTCGGAAAAATAGTAGAAGTACCATTATGAAATGTTCAATGTTAAACAAATAGTATGTTAATAACACAGCAGCAAGTAACTAGCGACAAACGCCATTACAATCCTCAAGGTTTATTATCTATTCAGATGGGATGGGTAGGGAGGAGTCGTTACCGTATTGATTTCAATTATTATTTTGGTAAAGATGGCATTAACGCACGCCCGAACTTCTAATTACCAAGGTCTATTCTTTGGACAAGGTAAGTTTCTGTCGGATTCATGAGAAGCATTTAACGGTAATTACTCACGAGTAATTCTTTAAAATTAAATAAACCACGATATTTTCCAAATTACAAAGCTGTCTTACCATTTAACAGTAGGCTACCTATTTTTCTCAAAAATAATGAAAGATTTTTCAGCTGCAAAACTTAAAACCTAAATAACTCTTTCTGTTATAATTATACCTAACTGCATTCGTTTGTGGGATACAACTAGAACAAGCATTATTTTGTGTTTTTATGCTCTTCGGGCTAGACTCAATATGCCTATATAAATCAAGCATTTACAAAGTGCTTATTGATCGATAACAATGTCACATCCTTTGATGTCGTGTTAAACGTGATTTGATAACCACTTCTTGTTTGTAACTGGCCAGGGTGTTGAAGGACATGTCAAGAGCACTGTAGTAAAATCACTAACGTGTAGCGGTTTTATATGTGCTTTAGGTCTAGTTTAGTGCCCAATTAAACCGCGAAATAACCATGACTTTAGCTATTTTTTAATCTGAGTACAATCGTGTGCACTTATACTTGCGTCCTACCCAAGTGTTTTGTGCCCACAGATAGGTTTTAATGGCAATGCCTTCGATGAAAATAAGGTGCGAATTGGCGGTAGTTTTTTGTAACTATTCTGTGTAACATCAACAGATTTTAATGATATTGTTTTGTTGATAATGAATTGCAATAACACTTAAATAAAGTTTTTTCGTTGGAATAAAATTAAATAATGTTACATTTGAACGATGAATGTTTGTTGAAAATAAATTATATTACTTTAAACAAACAGCCAGAGTCAATGTTTTACAGTTTCGGTAGCTAAGGAGTAAGGTAATCTAAACGTTTCTTACCTTGTATTTCGAACACAGACTAGGGTTTACATAAAACTTATATTCAAAACTGTAAGTAGGCATACTATGTTTAGCTTATGTTAGTGATGATTAAGGTATTTGCCGACAAAAGAGGAGTAGGTCTTAATCAAGAAGTTAATTAATGATGGGTAGTAGGTAGTTTATAACTACTGATTTCCCGACGTTTCAGAATGCCATCTTTAAGAGTGATTTCGTAATACATAGACTACCTATCAGTTTAAGGACATTCTTAAGTGAGTGCAGAAATTAATCTAGCAATATATGTTCTTTCCATACTTCGTCTCAACTCTCCATAGAATAAAATCGAATACCTTAGTGTGACAACGGAATGTATTATAAACAAACAAACCAAAGTATGATTGTAACTTACGTGCCCTCCCGAGGTGTGTAACAAATAAAATATCCTTTTTTTAAGTTTTCACTTGTAGCTGTTAATAATATGCAATTTTTCTTTAAATATATTAAGCTACTCATCTAATTATGTTTACAGTGTTTTATCAGGTTTTGCTGATAAAATACCAGTAAATTAAAAAAAAATGTATTGAATAAATACATTTGTACTGTTCTCAAGTTGGCAAAATTTTCATTGCTGAATTTTTAGTTTCGATGCTGTATGAGATTAATTAGATTTACTACTTATATTTATCAACAAATATTTAATATAAAGTTTATTTTAAAATTATTTTTTGCATCAAGCAAAAAGGTTTATATCTTGATTTTTGCTGCATCTGCATATTAACTATCGAATTAAGACATACTTAAAAAATAAAGAACATCATTTAAAATTTTACTAACCTACAATGAAAAATTATTTTATAATTTAAAATACATAAAGTCCTCTAGTAATGAAATTACTTAATATTCAATTCAAGTATCTGTGATCTAATGAAATTAATTTTTTGGCTAAAGGTTATAATTTAGGTATCTTGCTTTTTGATTTAAGTTGGTACATAAACAGAAAAAAAAAATTATCTCGGCTTAATATTTTTGGTTAAAATTTATTCTCTAAGCGTGTTGTTGTCCTTATTCAAATTTGTTGTACCAGCGAAATAATATACGTGGCCAATTTCCTTTAAATAATTTTTTCTACCACATAAATATTTACTGAGAAGCAAAATAATTGCATTTTATAATATTACAGTTATAGATTGTTAACTGGAACAGTTCTTGTGTTTTTGTCTGCCAAATGTAGTAGCCTACATAATCTTGAAACAAATACACTCTAAAAAAAATTTGTACTTTTACAAGGGAAATTCTTAGAAACCCTGTTGCCAAGGATATTTCTTGCAAAACTACAAAGCAGAGCCTTGCAAAATCGCACATGGTACAAAGCTCTGCCTTGTAGTTTTACAAGTAATATCCTTGGCAACAGGGTTTCCAAGGATTTTCCTTGTAAAATATACAAACATTTCTTTCAGTGTACTTAGTTGCGGCATTTAAAGCTAATGTTGCTATCGAAATTATCATTTTAATAAAACTACATATTAAATTGTCCTCGTATCCTTTCATTCTACACGAATTAACTTATTAATCTGAGAATGATTTCATAGACTTTTTTCTTTTTCTTTATTTTTTTGATGGTTCTTCTGAAAGCGATCGATATTAGGTGAGTTTTTATTCTGTATCTTCTGTGTAAATTCAAGGGCAACTGGTTCGTAATTTTTATGCTTGATTTTTTTCAAGCACAAGAGATAAGTTATGTGAGAGCCTATCTCCGTTCAAGAATGCTGCATGGCTATACGTTAATATACAGACCGAAAATGTTACAGGCACTAACGATGAAAAATAAATTACTCTTTCGGTTTTATTTTTCTGCACTCCATCTTAATCTTCGTTCAAAAATATTATCGCAGCATATAAATTACTTGGCTTGATTATCCATCCGTAACCTGTATTTCTGGATGCGTATTCATTAGCATTCTACTTAACCCATGCCTTTGGGCAAAGTTCTCGACACAACTCCACCATAGCTTGCGGTCATGTCAGAAATGAAATCACACCCATGGTCCAAGTTCTTGCTACCAGAAATGATTTTACGAGAAGTAAATAAAGCTATTGCAGTTGTATCAAAATAATGGTCAGCCAACTCGAAAATTTATAGAGATATTAAAGTTAATCAATTATTATTCTCCTTGAAATAACAATTTTTAATTGAATTATAGAATTCTGACCGTTTTATAGTTAACTACTGTATTTAGTCCGAGGCAATTGTATCTACGAGTGCAGTTGGGTATGCTTCAGCAATAGTGTACCTAGAAGAAACTTATTCCAAAACTCACGGCTTTAAATAAATGATTTAAAATATACAAATTTTAATATCCGAAACATTTAACCAGTATTTTTTAAAAATCATTCAATTATTTAGCTTTGTTTCAAATTTCTAAACGATTTTTAATTTGTCTTAAATTGTCCACGTAAAATCTATTGTATAAAATAAATATAAAGGAAAACCTCCACTTGTGTCCCTGCAATTCACTTTTACTACTGTGTTTTCAAACGCAAACTTTTTTTACTGAGGTTTTGAAGTTTCTGTGGGGAAATAAATAGATTGATGTTATGACGCCACCTATCCCGACACTGTTTACTTGCCTGAGCGGCGCGCCAGCGCTCGTAGTTCCAGCTCGGTCCGCTAGCCGGCGCTGCATGCTCCGGTTCTCCCCGACCAGCATGGAGACCGCTCCTTCTCCCCTGCGCCGGAGGGGGAGGGCGGAATGGGCGGAGCCAATGCCGCCAGCCGTGCCGCGGGGGAAACGGAATCTCCAGCAGGAAGGGGAGAGGCGCACGGCACGTGCTGCACGGTCCTGCCGAGCAGCGAAAAAAGGGGAGGGACGACGGAACTACTTTCCGTCCCGCGGAGGAGCACACGCGCAGCGGCCCGCGAGCTCCCGGGCTTTCTCCCTTCCCTCCCAGACAACCGGGCGCGGCGAATTCGTCGCTGATTGGTCCGTAAGCGCATCGCAGGACTTCCCCCCGCTCCCCCGCCGGGCGCAAAGACTGTCGATCCTGCCTCGCGGAGGGGGAAACACTTTGACACGTCTCCGGTAAATCTTGGCGTGATCCATCTTCGCGGCACTAGCTTCCCCGCGGCGCGCGCACGCAGAGACAGACACCGGCGCGCGCGCGCGAGGACCCGGATAGAGCTTTACGCCCCTTAAACACCCCTCCCCCCTTCGCGGGAGCTCGGGGTGGGCCTTGAATGTTTACTCGTCTGGCGCGAGCGGTGCCTCAAAGAGTGGGGGGGGAGAGGGTTGGCCGGGGGGGGGGGGGGGCTCTTTGATCGGAGCACGCCGCGCGGGCCGGTGCAGTCGGTGATAGTCGGGCGCTGCGATAGCAAGTGCGGCGCTCTGAGGTCTGGCCACGCGTCTCGGCTGTCGTCGCGATCCTCCGTCACGGTTATCGCCTCGCCCTCTTCACCCCGCGCTCACGCAAACTAGTCATCGCCATCATAACCCTTTTTATTTAATTCTCATAATTTTTTATTTCCTGTTATTAATTGATAAAAACAAAAATTAAGGCAAGGTTTACAGTTTCGCAACGTCTGCAAGGGACTCATCAAAATGACAATTCTACCCGGAAGAGGTGCTACGTGATATTGTTTTTAATTTAATTTTTTTTCCTGATGAGTTAAAAGACAAGAACATGTTTTCCTCGATCGTGTTGCAGCTGTAGTAATAAAAATAAAACTGTTCTCGGGACTTTTTTTTTTTTTGGTTGAATCTAATCGCAAGATAAAGGCTGTCTGTGGGTGAGTGCAGGGTATCTTTACTGCTGTATTATTGGCTGCTCGGCGGCGAGAGAGGCGTTTAAAGTGTCGTAAAAGATTGTTTTCGCTCCGTCTCTCTCGCGCTGTCTCGGCGGGAGCGGGTTATAGCGTCGTAAAAGCCGGCGGGCGAGCGAGAAGCGAAGGGAAGGAAGGACTGCGGATGGGGTAGCCCCGCGCAGTGACTGAGTGCTCGGGACAGTCGGACAGGCGCGAGCTCCGAGATGAACTCGTACTTCGAGCAGAGCGGCTTCTACGGCGGGCACCACCACCAGGGCGCGGCGGCGGCCACGCACCACCACGACCAGGCCTACCGCTTCCCGCTGGGCCTGGGCATGTCGCCCTACGCCTCGTCGCAGCACCACCACCACTCGCTGCACCAGGCCCGCCCGCCGCAGGACTCGCCCTACGACGCCTCGGTGGCGGCCGCCTGCAAGCTCTACTCGTCCTCGGGCGTCGACAACCAGGGCGGCGCCGCGCCCGGGGGCGGCTACGGCAAGCCCGACTGCTCCAAGACGCCCGACCAGCAGAACGGCTACGCCGCCGCCGCCGCCGCCGCCGTGAAGGAGGCGTGGCCCAACGGCGCCGGGGGCGGCGGCGGCCCCGTGGTGCGGCCCGCCGCCTGCACGCCCGACTCGCGCGTCGCCGGCTACGGCGCCGCCTCCGTGGGGCTGGTGGGCGGCGACCCGGCGTCCAGCCCGGGCGCGCCGGCGGCGGCGGGGGGCAGGACCACGGCGGCGGCGCTGGCCTCGTGGAACACGTGCTCGCTCAACTCCGCGCCCAGCCAGCCGCCCGTGGCCACGCAGCTGCACCAGCAGCCCGCCAACCACACCTTCTACCCGTGGATGGCCATAGCAGGTCAGTCGGCCACCTGCCGCCTCTGTTGCCTTTACCTATAGGCGTCGTGTATGTAGCACGTAGTCGTAAACATGCAGGGGAAATGTAAAAAAAAATAATGCTAAAACATGGCGAAGCCGTGCAGACTATTTAGTGATAGTTGTTTATTACATACGTACTGATTTTCAGTAAGTATAGTTATAGGGACGTGTTTTATTGCGCTCCCAGCCCAGTAAACATGTTGCTACTCTCTATCGACGAAATGAAATTTTCTAATATAATTTTATACGTTTAGAAAATAAATATTTAGTATATTTTATTTGTGGTTCAAAAATTTTCAGTTATCTATAGCACTGCAGTAGCTATGCTATTTTAGTAAACTATGATAAGCTACGGATAAAGAAGTTTTAATGGCATGTAAAGTCGTGACATGGAAATTCGAGATCGGTGTCGGAGTGCCAGAACACTTCAGGCGCCCCCGGAAGCTGGGCTGACGACAATCGGGCGTGTCTGAGGGCTGTTTTCACCGCGGGGTCATTCACGCGAGCCCACCCCCCACCCCTTGCGAAGGGGGCGGCCAGGGCCCTTTTGTGTTTTACGAGCCGGCTGGGGGGCAAGGCCTCCGACGAGATCGTAAACGAACCCCTCAAAAAAAAAAAAAGAAGCAGTTTATGGACTCGCGGGAATAGCCGCGGCAATGGGCCATCAAAGCTGCCGGAGTGTTCCGGGAGCGGTGCTAACAAGTCGGCTGGAGATGATTATCACATTTGTGGCGCGATAATTAAAACACAGTGAAAATCACCTGTTACGCGCGAGGTGCGAAGACGGGGCAGTAAAGAGCTCCGTCTGAAAGTAAACTGGTCGTAAACAACACTCGAATTCACCGCGACTTCTTAACTTCCCACACAATGTTTGCCAAATTCATTCATTGCCTCCACACGTAAATTACATACTATTATTTATTTGTAAACCTTAGTTGCCAAAATATATATTTTTTGAAATATTAAGTATGAACTGATGTTTTAATTTGATTAGATGTTAATTGTAATTATTTTATTTAAACATATCATCTCAGTAACTCACCTATAATTACATAACTGAAATACAACGTATGTCATAAAATGATTTAATAATACATGTTAAAACATTCAAACTTGTTTAGCTGTGCTAGGAGCTTTGATTTAGTAATTATAGTTAGGCGTCCGAGATTATATTGTAAACAGGTGCTCTGTTTGAAAAATATTTCTTCGTCAATACCACCTTGATTTCTCAATGACTTTGCCAAACATGCTGAATTAAATGATGCAAATTATCTAAAAATTATTCAGTTACCAAACGTCTTAGATACACATAACAAACTTAGACGGAATTGCTGGTAAGAGTATTCGCGAAGTAGTGTAGATCTAAATCGTTGTGATTTAGTAGTTAGTGTTTTGTGAAAATAAAATTTACTTATGCCAACATTTTCTTGAAATACAATTAAATAATTAAATAAACTAAAAATTATTTTAAACCAACCTTAAAATCAGTTAAGTTTTTTTGCCGTAAAGTAACTACAACAGGTTCTATGTTCGCTTTAAATGTATTTTGTGCTGCCAAATTCGATTAAATTATCACCTAGTTACTTAAGATCCCAGAGGTAGTAGGTCTATAATTTTTTAAAAGTTTTCTAATCATTTAATTTATTTCATTTTTAATGTTAGTGTGCAAGGAAATATATGCTTAGGCCTAATTGCGAGAGAAAGATATCTATGGAAAATAAAATTTTGGGTGAATTTATTTGGTAAAACAGTAAAAATTCATCTTTTTTTTAGGGTTAGGTAAAATTATTTTAATACGGCATAGTTATCTTCAGGCAAACTACTAATATTCTGCAACAAACCAGATATTTTTCATAAGTCAAACAAGTGCGATGGTAAAAATATTTCGTAGCCGGTAAATAAATAAATTTGGTGGACACGTACCTACATCTTCTCGAAGCCTATTATAAGTAAGATAAATGCATGTAGTTATTTCATATACCTACTTTTTTTATGTCAAATACATGTTGCGTATTGTAATTCTGTAATAAATTTGATTTTATTGTAGTTGTACATGCTGTGAGACAGATATTTTATTACTTGACGGCAGAATAACTATCAACACGTGGGAAAATGTTTGTGCCTTTTACGATGAAATTATTTAGCTACAATAAATCGTAAATCATCACATCTGAAGTTTCTGTGGGCCAAGCAAAACTTCGGCCTATGGTGTTAAGATAACCATAATCTGCTTGCGCAGATAACTATTCGATAAATAGGTATAGTGCAAAGAATTGTGTTTCAAAATCGTTATGTTATGTTTGTATAAATTATATTATTTTTGCGATTTTTTTCCCAAATAATTTCTTTATTACATAACAGTGTAGTATAGCACCTAAAACAAACAAAACTTTCTCATGTGAGTAAAAGATTTTTGCCTTGTGTGCTTGTTCCTTCTGGAATGGAACGTGAACGAGAAATGCAGTTTTTGGCCACTAGATAGGCGCTGCTGTTCCCCACGAGAGCTCTTGTCTCCTGGCGAGCCCCGTGCTGGGTCAGTGGGTTAGCAAGGTGCCGTGGTTAATTCGGCGTGAGGGGCGCCCACCCCCCAAACCTGCCCCTTTTCCCCGGCAATCTTTCCGGCATTGTCGCCACGTCCCTCTCGCATCCGGCTCGCCCTCTGATTCAGAAGGGTTGGTAGCCGAAGGGGCGGCCGCGATAGTGGGGGATGACTCCTGGAACAACCACGCACCCTGTTTCCCTCGCACTTCCTGCTCTTCGCCGTTCTCTTTCCGGTCCTGTTCTCTCCCCTTCGCAACCCCTGACACCCCCCCCCCCCCTCCGGGGCCGGCCCAGCGGACCCTAACTGTGGCGCCAAAATTCCAAAGCCCGCAGCCAGAGGGAGGGTTCATTGACATTCACGTGACCTTTTTCCCCGCCCCGCCATTCCTGCGCACATGTTATTTTTATTATTATTACTCTAGGTTTCTGGCTCGTGAAAATAGCTACTCTCTTCTCTACAAAAAAAAAAAAAGAATTTTTTTTTTTACCATCGCTCAGAGTGTATTCAGGCCTTAAATCTGAGTATTAAATCTCTTAAAATATACAATGTAAATATTGATAGATTAGCAGCTGGTCTAGACGGTGTTCGGTGTTTTATTTGCGTCACAATGTTCACCTGTCAATGTCACCACCTGTCAAAAAGTGACAACTTATCTTTCACAGAGTGCATTGTGGGTCTAGCTGTCCGTTGAACACGTGAAAAGGTATTACAATGTGTTAAATTGTTTGTTGATGTCATCTTTTACTTCTACAAACCTCCATATTTAAAATATTAAACACTACAATTTAAATTAAAATGAAGTTGCTTTTTAAATAAGTTTGAAATGTAATTTTTTGCAATAGGTATATTTTCTAAACTCTAAAAGTTTTAATCAGTTACTAAAATCAATAAAATTTAAAAGTAAGTGTTTAAAATTTCTGCACGGGAATTTTTTATTGGTAATCCATCGAATTTCACTGTGAATATTTAATGAAAGTGATGGAATTTAATGAATTATCATCGTCAGTCGGATAGATCACTTGACAGTCACTTAAATGCATGCAATGGAATGAATTAAATAATTTAAAATTTAGAGTATAGGTAGGTATACTTACAGGAAAATTAATAACGACAAGTAGCCTACTAACTAAAATCAAGCTTTATTATTGTAAAGGATATTGTCTAAATAATCTAAGGTGTGATATGTCTAACAAAAGAAAATTATTTTTCTTAGTGAAAACTGTATCACAACCTGTCTTTTTCTCGTGTATTTTATAAGAAAATTTATTTTTTTACTTTTACAAAATATTTCTTTGGAAACCAGTTGCCAAGAGAAATGGTTTGTAATACTAAAAGAAAAATGTTATATAAGTTATTTGTACAACACATTTCAAATGGATATTTTTGCGTAGGTGTACTTTTTGGATATAATCCTTAGTTTTCTTTTAGCGCTTTCAAAAATTGGTGCATATATATTATGCTAGTTAATGTGCGCAGTTATACAGTTATTTAGTAAACGGTTTTCAAATAACTTTAATAATTGTAGTTAACTGAGACAGCACAAACCATAAATGTCCGGACAAGAATCCGAAACCAGTATTACTGCAAACTTTTTTTTTTTTTTTGCGTTAGCGATACAGTTTATTTCTGATAAATGTTCAAATTTACAAATAGGCCTATCTGTAATTTTTACATGATTATTTCAGTTCAATATGCGTGAATAGTTGTAAACCAATTTTAAAAAGGTGACTAATCTACCTCTTGCTGAGTCTTTTAAAAAAAGCTTCCTATATTTTCCTATAAAGAAAATATGCTTTATATAAATACCAATTTTAATTGTGTTACACAAGAAAATTTATTTCGAGGAAAGTTTTTTTAGCTATTTATTGTGGAAAAAAATTTCTTTGTGTAGGTAAGAATATAAAATAATCCTACAGAAATTTATTATTTGGATTTTAATCAAAATATCTACAAGTAAAACAAATGTGACCGTTATGATCACTTGTAAACCAAAGAATCGTAAAATTGTGTACATTTGCATCATCTGTTAAGCCTTAAGCGTTCGTTACTAATATATACACAATTCATTTACATTAAAACAGGAAATGACTAATATAATGCGGTGCCTAAATTGTAGGCCTATTACGCGAAAAACATGTAAGATTGAGAATGAAAGAACTCTACATTTCAAATCCATAACCAATATCCATGAGGGAAGTTAAGTTCAAACAATTTAATTCATTTTTAATTTTACCTATTGTTAGTATATTTCTTACTTATTATTGACTTATTTCTGTATATTTAAAGTTATTCCCTTTTTTATTCAGTACTTTATATTGTAGAAATATTTCAAGTGTTCAAAGCTTTGAGTAGGCCTACTATTGATTTATAAGTATGTCAATTTATTATCAATATCCTATGTAGGTAAACAATAAGCAACAAATGCGAACATAGGTAATAACTAAACACATAACTGCTATTTCACTATATATTTTTTGTAAATTGAACAGATGTTTTTAAGGGTAGGCTTTTGTGAATGTACAAAAATGTTTTAATTCATCATAAAGATAAATAGAGTAAGTACAAAGATTTATTAATACAACACGTAAAGCCTTGTTAAATATCTTCAAAATTCCAGTAATTTCTTACCTTGCACTGAAACTAAGGCGAAAATTTAGTATCCAAAACGTAAATAAACTTTAAAAAAAATAATATTAGCTGAGGAAATGTCCGAAAACATAGTATGGTATTTGTTTAAGATACAAAAAATCACAAAAATTCTTACTCTGTCTCAAGTTAAAATTTATTCTGTTGTAATAAAGACACACACATGGTAATCTAAAACAAAAGTTTGCCTATATACGTAATTGCAGACATTGCAAAATAATTAATTCAACCTTAAAATAAAATTTGTAAATTTATCGTTTAATTTTTTTTATAGTTTTAATTGCAATAACAGAAAATTGTATGTAATTATTTTGTGAGTATAATTGTTTTAACTTGCTCAGATATGCGGCAGCTACATACTAAACCTTTTTTAAAAAGTAAGTTTGTTTGAAAGGGAACTGCGACTTGGTTGGCGCGGAGGACGTATCAAATGTAGGACGATCCCACGTATTTATTGGCGCAATGCTTGATTTACGGAGAGATTTTTTCCCTGCCCCGTGGCGGTAAAAGTCGATAATACCTGCTCGGCGCGGACCGACTAATGCCAGCCTCCCTCTTTGTCCCGCCGGTGTGAAGCAGTGCTCATCTGGTCCGCGGCGGACTGCAGGGACAGCTAGGGACAGCTAGGGACAGTTAGGGACAACTAGGAACAGCTCTGAACGCTGGCTCCGAGGCGGGTGTGGCGGTTTCAATCACAACAAACCAACTTGGTAAAAAAACGAAATTATCTTGTAGGTTCGCAAAAAAAAAAAGGACGTAAGCATTAACATCAGTAACCCTGGAAGAAAGTTACTGTAGTTTTTAACTAACATATAGTTTTGTCTGTAGGAAAGTGCAGTAGATTTTACTCACTCGTTGACAAAGTGTGCGCCTAAAAAATAACAGCATTGTTCTTTCGTTTTTTAATACAGCGGTATGTTCACCCGATCATGAATAAAGGCCTAAATGTATGTGTCCGTAAGTGTTAACACACACACATATACGAATATTTTTGGGTAATTTTTAAGAAGAGTTTTTGTATTTTTAATGGGAAATTTTTATTAGAGTAACACACTCACATACTTGTAGGTTGGTTAATATAATAAATCCAATTTGAAAAAAGGCTTTAGTAGCAGTCATATAAATATTTAGGGAAATATATTATTATTCCTTTGTTATGCCGTAACATATTTTTTTTAACATATTCAGGGTTTAATAATCTACATATTTGCTAGTTTACTAACCAAAGTAGTCCGTTTTAAAGGTTCTCAACGTAAATATATTAAATTAGCAGGATTTTTTAAGCATTAAAATATATTAAACGGTTTTGCAGAAGCATAATGCAGTATTAGACTAACTATAGGTAATCAGTGATTTTCCAAAATCGAATTTTATTTAAATTTAAAGTAAGATATTGTGACATTTTTTTTTTTGTTTTTCCAGTAGCACAGCGAGCAAAATATGTTTTTTTGAGGTGTTGGTTAGTACAATCACTCACAGATTCAATTTTTTACCTCGTTCCATAACAGCATCAACAAAAAAAAATGGTGGTACCTAGCAGGTACAGGTACAAACGGACATAGTGGTGTAGGCTTTTCAAACAAAATGCAAAAAATAGTGTCTTCCCTTGTATTTAGCTGTGATAAAATAGTCCAACTACGAAGCAGGTTTTCAATAGTACTAGTTCTACTACCTACATTATCCTCCTGACGACTTAAAAAATATTGTGAAAGGAAAATAAAGGCAGCTTTATGAAAAAAAAGTTTTCTTAATTTCCAAACATATTGGAGCGAGGTTTTGCAACCATAAAAACATTGACTCGCATTCCAAAACACACGGGTAAGAATCCTTTTCCGGCCAACCAGATTGCGGATTTACATCCTACCTATCCCCAAATCCCTCCAGGAAAAAAAATGGTTGCATAGATTCCTTACTTTAATGCTACGGCAATTTCCTCTCCAACACCCATCCACTTTTATTTGTCTACTGTCTAACTTATTCCAGAAATGTCGTTAGAATTCTTGATGTTTAACATCTTAGCTCTCGGTAGGTCTATACGGCATTTGTTGAGTGCAACGGAGATGTGTAACAGGAAGAAATGCGACGGAAATATGTTACCAAAAAGTTGAGAGCGACGGTGCTGCTATCTGCGGAGGATGACGAGTACCAAAGTTTACAAAGACTAAGGGAAAATTTATAGTATTAACTGTCTAGTGAATTTTAAACAGATGGGCAGTATTTTAATATAAATTACGTGTCGAAAATTAGGTCCAAGCCCGGGTTTTATTATTGTTTCGAGACTCTTTCGTTTCAATCGGAGCCATTTTTTATGTAAGAAAATATCCATCTGCTAATCGAATGGTTCGATAATCGACGTGGCCACCTTTATGTTTCCGGCAGCAGCGGCGGGTCAGGAAAGTACAGGTGATTCTCATCCAGAAATGTATTTGAAAACACATATTGCGTACTATAATTATCACGTTCGGAATCGTTTTAAACAATTCTACGTTAAATGTCGTGTATGAGGCCGGAATTTTGTAGCTATTATAAGTGTATTTTCACGTGATAATTACATTGATTTGCTCGCTACCCGAGGTTGGATGTTACACATCTCAGGCTAGTACTGAAAGACTACCCTCACTTTTTGTTATTGTATTTTCTGAAAATTTTAACGTTGCACAAGGCATCCAAGACTGTGCGGGATCACAACTACCGACACGGGAGGTACCGAAGTACCGACCTGGTGTCGTAACTTAGTGTAGTCTGTCCTCTTGTGTTCCGTCAAACGTCTGACTCGGAGCCCCGCTGCATGGTCGACACGTAACGACCACTATCGCCGACGCGTCGCTTGTACACTGTTAGAAGTTACAGTAGGTATATGCACGGACGTTTCAGCGAAGAATTCACCTCTAACAAACGAAGAGTTATTTGTTATTTCAGGTAGCTGAATCTCCGCAGAAAATGATTCGTTATTCCACTTTCAAGTTCTGTTTTTCGATATAAACAGAGTTAACACACACACACACGCAGAAGATAGTTTTTGACGCGACAACGTCTAATAAATCGATGAACGTCGGCTGCACTCACGAAAAAGTGTCCCGTTAGGCACATTGTCCCATTACGCTGTGTCCCGTTACGCCGCATCTATCTCTCTTCCACTCGATTGGAACAACCATCGATTTGACTTTTTCGAGGCACATTAAACTTGAAACACTCCCATTCGTTTCCTACTTTTCCTATCATCGTCCTATCCTTAACAGAATAACACAGATTGGAAGAAGTTAAATAGCAAACATGTATAAAAGTTATAGTTAAAATAATCTCTTCCTTAAAGTAATAACATATTTAAATTAATGAGTGCAAATAAAATTAAATTTATCAATTAAATTGTCGATTTCATTTCACTCCTTCTTTGTATCTATACAACATAGCTATAATTCAATTAAAATGATTCAATTTTATTCATAAAATTATGCAATCATTTCATCAATGTTTTGTTATGACATTGTCTCATTAAACTATCGTCCGTAAACCGACTATACAGACAACTAATTTTTATTAAATTAAAATAACACCTAAATCCACTGTTTTAAAAACAATATTGTACTAAAAGTAAAACCATAAAATCTTTTTTCTACTTCTAAGGTATTCGATGAATTGTATTAGCAGTAGACTTATATTTTTTTTTTAATGTGTAACATATTAGCTCTCAGTATACAGTATTTGGTGGGAGCAATTTCGTGAATGGAACGGAAGTCGCATGGAACGGAAATGTGTAACCACGGTGCTGCCATCTGTGGCGGATGGCGCGAACCAAAGTTCACCAAGACAAAAGGAATATTTATAGTAATAGGTTAATGTTTAATGAATTTTAACAAGATGGGCAGTATTTAAGTAAAATTACTTGTCAAAAATCAGGTCCAAAGCCGAGGTTTAGTATTTTTTTCAGGTCTTTATTCACTTTTATTTTAAAGTTTAAATTTCGGTCTTAAAATGTAATGATTCATTAGTCGACGTAACTGCTCTGGCAGAGAATTCTAGTGACGGTTGTGCATACTACCTGCGAAAAGCGTCCAGATTTGTAGTTGAAAACACAATGAGCTTTTTTTTTTTTTTTTTTTTTCCAGTTTGGCATTATTTTAAAGAATTCTACGATTTATTTCATGTCCGAATGTCGTCTTATTAGTATACTTGCAAAATGTAAATACACAAATTTTGCTCGTTACCGATGTAAGATGTTGCACATTGATGGTGAAATACTCGCTCACAATGTTTTGCATTAGTTTAGCAAATATTTGATGTTTTACATGCATACATAACAAGATTATTCTTGTTAATTTATATTTACAGTAATTAAACTCAGTACCCGTAAATTTCGAAAAGAACGATACATTTAAGAACATCCCTAGACAATTTTCAACCAGTGTTCTTCGTTAGTTTAAGGTGACATTTTTTAACAATGAGAATACATTTAAGAACATCCCTAGACAATTTTCAACCAGTGTTCTTCGTTAGTTTAAGGTGACATTTTTTAACAATGAGAATCACAACCCTGCTCGCACCGAGACAAGTACCGAGCGAGCAACCGATACCTAATGTTTCTGTAATTGTACTGTATTTTAAATTTTAAGGGAACAGAAATATCGTGTAAAATTACAGATATTTGTAATATTGTTCATTTATCTACATGAAAACGATTTCGCTTTAATACTGGGTCTGGATTATTACCCGATAATTTATGATTTTTGTTATCTCAACATCTCCAATATTTAAAAATATATGTAAACCGTTCCCTGAATAGCTTTCCGGTATTAACAGCGAATATTAATAATAATGCTATACAAAATAATGTCCTATTAATGACTAATCGATTATCTTTAAGCTTGGTTCAAAAACATTATGCTTTGAAAGAGTCAATTAAAATATGAAAATATACGCCAATTGTCGTAAAACCCATTTAATATGTGCAAAAATAACCATAGCCAATAGTTGTATAATGTTACAATATCATTCTTGCAGTGTTACAAACTATTTATTGGCCAATGGTTTTGAAAGGAAACCTTCACAGCGTAATGGTTCATATGACCTTGTAATCGCATAATTCTGTCATTGAGGTAGGTAAAGGCGTGTGGGAAAATATGCACTTGCAACACCTTCAACCACACCCACCGCAGTCATCTCTGGTGTTAAAACCACTCACGTAACAGACCTGCAAAACTTGCGTTGTTACCTGGCGACAGTCTAGAATGCAAACATTCGTACGCTTGATCGTCCCTGGTTGTTGGACCACAGGTTGTTTGTTGCGCCCTGAGGGGCTACGAGGTAGAGACCGGAAAAATTCGCGGATTCATTTCGCGATACGCTAAGATTCCAATACATATACCTTAAAGCTGCTTTTGTTATTGGTTCACTATTCATCTGGACGACTCTGGGCCAATGGGAAATGCTCAACCAATGAAGTAGGGTATCACAAGCAAACTAAGTAGTTGAGATGACTCACAAGTGAACAGCCAATGAACAGGCGTTATTTTCCCGAGTATACTGAGGACTGTGTAGTCTACCCTGAAGGTAATCGAAACAGCGATTTTTTCCAGTCCCTACTACAAGGCAATTAAAAACACCTAGGAGAGGACCCAGAAGGGAGGTTAAAATGAAGCAGCAGGCAATGAGCACTTGACATTGACTTGATCACGCACACGATTGTGGATTCTAGTCTGACACTGCAAACTAACGCAAATTTTGCTGGCCCATTTTGTCATACATTTTGTTCCTCGGTTGACAAATGAGTTTTTTTTCCGAGTTTAGTTATTTTTTATTCATACTGCAAGAAAATAATTTCCTTAAGACAAGGGAAAAAACTTGCATTTTTTTAGGAAAATAAAATAGTGAGTAGTGACAAAATCCGGACAGAAACATTAGGGAATAACACATCTAGGTAAGGTAAGGTAGTCTGCGTTAGTCTTTGTAATTATCATCACTTGCAACACTTTTTGCATCCATGATATTATAAGTTAAGTGAATATTTGTTAAAAAATATTTGTAGCATATCAACAAATGCAAGTGAGGCGTGGAGTTAAAATTTTAGACATGGCATTGAAAAAGTGATGACGGAAAGGACGAAAAAATCATCATGGTGTGTGAAAACGAGCCTTAAGAAGATTTGGTTGTGTTATAGGCAGATTTGAGTCCAGCCTGGTGTGAAATCGATCCCGTATTAATCGTAACTCTACGTATACTCACGTCTAGGTGAATACCGTCTGAAGAAACTGATTTTTTTCTGCACGTGACTATCCTCGTCTGGATACCAATCAGCTGTTTGCCCTTCGTTGTTTTATAATGGGCCTCCTTTCCTACCCGCCGGGGTGAGACAGCCATAATAGCCCCCTTCCCTTTTCAACCCTGTTCGCCTTGCCCGCCCACCGTACACGTGTTAAGGCGGCTAGGACGACATAAAACTGCCGGGAACTAGTTACCCTGGAGTACCCTTGCTGGAATTCAAAGACGCGCGCACTGGTTGTCTGTGTCGTGCGGGTCTCATATTTGACAGTTATCGTAAGTACGGAGTAGGCTACCAATGGTCTACTTATCCTTCCGCCACTGTTGTTCGTTCAACAGCGTTTGTTAACAACTTCATGTGTTTGTCGGTGTTTTCAGACAAACATCTCATTATTTGGGACCGGAAAAATTTGCGATTTAGATTACTTCTAGGACAGAGTTCACAATCCTCTACACACTCGGACAAAGACCACATGCTCATTGGCTACTGACTTGTGAGACCTGTCAACACAGATGACAGTGATTTGGTACTTATTTTGTTGAGGGTGCTTTCGTTGTTGCTCAGTCCTCCAGTTAAGCTGTTGCCCAGTCAATGAAGTGTTATGAAGATAAACATGTGTTGAAGTTATAGCAAAATTAATCCGCGAAATTTTCCGGTAGGCTATATAATTATGATGCTTCGCAAGTAATTTACAGTTGAAGAATGGGTACCACTTGAGACAAGTAACATACATAATATAAGATTTCTTTTGCCCAAACCCTATATGAAATCTTTAGTGTCCAGTATAAAGGCCATGAGTCAACTCGGTTTCCATTAGACTTATGTTCTTTATATCTGGCACTAGAGAATACTTGAAGAGGCCCTGTGAGACGAACGAATTAAGGGATAAACACCCCCCTCCCGTTTCAAAAAAATATTTGTTCTTTAATTTTTTTAAATGAATGTATTTTTAAGTAAAGTAAACGACCTGACATAAATGTGTGCATGTCTATGCAGTTGGGACTCTCGTGATGATAAATACCAGTATGTATCAAAATACGTAGGTATTATTTTTGAATAATTGTGGTATTATGTATAATTAAGCTCATAATTTTAAACAAAATTTAAGACACTACATATAATGCATTCTAGCACTCATTCGAATCACATTTTATCTTTTAACATACGTTTAATATATTTTTATTGTAAACACCTTAAAGTGATTTTTTTATAAAGGGAATCAAGTAGCAATGAATAGAAACCTTTTTTGGGTTGAATGACCTCTAGGATATAGATTTCTCAATCTCCTATATCCTCGGGCAAGTGCCACCTAAAAGCGAGACGTATTGTCCTGTTGGATACTTCTTTTGCCTAAAGTATTTTCACTGGCTGTAAATCCTTTAGATAAGCTGCGACTTGGTCGCACAATTAGTAATAATTTACAATTGTTTGTAACCTAGCCTCTCACAAAGCTAATCCGTTGTTTTTTCTGGTCTCCAGCAGTTGTCTGCCGTGGTGTTGTATTTAGAGGTCTAGAGACCCGGAAAATTCGCGGGTTCAATGACCTCCAGGATAGACTCCAATATCCTCTACACACTTGGGAAAATGCCAATTGTTCATTGGCTGCTGACTTGTGAGTCGTCTCGACTGGGTGGCCTGTGATTCGACACTTCTATGAGTGAGGGTCTCTAAATGGCCCTCAGTCCTTCAGATTAACAGTGAACCAATGACAGAAACAGCACTAAGGTATAATTATTTGAATTTTAGCATAACACGAAATGAACCCGCAAATTTTCCGGGTCTCTAAGATTTATCAAGGGTAAATTTTTACCGTTTGATAGACTTCAATACACTTTGTCCATGTTTACAACAGGTTTTTTACTTATTGGCTCTTGCCCGCTAAAGAATTTCGCTCCGCATCCAACTCAGCCAATGAAAATACACTTACTGTAATACAGAACGTTCCTGATTCGCCCTACAGTAATGATGTCACGTAAAAAATGTATTTCTTACAATAATAAGTGTTTCAGAAGAGTTTACAGTGAATTGCAGACTCTCGTGTTGCCAAAGATTTCTGCGAGAAAGTTCGACAACTGAACAAATTTATGCTAGGTCTCTCACGACATGTTTATTTTTTTTGTCATTAATTTTATTGAAGGGCTATTTATAAGATTTTAACTCGATACCTCCCTTTAATTTTTTGGCCTGCCAACAACATTTTCAACAAATTAGTGTAGTTTAATTCGTCATCATAACTTACGCGACGTTTTGCTCTCATGATATTACACTAAATAATTATGCATTGAAATTAGTTGAAGCAGAACAACACATGCAAAAGTGATATAATGAGAATTACAAATTTTATACTAGTAATGACAAAAAAAAATAACATGACGTTTGAGACGGTGCTCTATCACACGTAGTTTAATATACCAAAACGACTTCTAGACAGAGATATATGGAAAACACTCAGCAGGAATTTAAAAGTGTTCAGATTATCTAGGCAGACGAAGGAATGACTTGATGTTTGCGCACGCCTCTGGTAGGAGCTGTACCGATATCGATACCCTGCAGTTCCATCTCTTCCGACGGCGAGAGATCGATGGGTATCCGCCTCGCTATATTGTTCACGGTCGATTCTTCTTTCCGCTCAGCGGCCCTCGAGGTCGCCTCAGCAAACTGCTTGCGCGCTGGAACACAAGTGCCGGGCAATCGATTGTTTCGATGTGTAACATCTAAGCCTTCGGTTCACGGCATTTGGTAGGAGTAATTCTGTGGAACGGAAATGTGTAACCACAGTACTGTAGTCTGTGGCGGGTCGCTCGAATTAAAATTAGCCAAGCAAAATAACATCATCTTTGATGAATTTTAAGATGGGCAGTATTTAAAAAAAAAAAATCCTTGACAAAAATCATGTCCAAAACCGAGGATTAGTCTTTTTCGCTTTTATCGTTAATTGTTTAGTTTAAAATGTCGCTCTGCAAATTGAATGATTCGATAGTCGATGTAGCTGCTCCGGCATCTAATTCTAGGCGGGTGCGGAATCTACGTGTGATTCGCTTGCAGAAATGTAGTTTAAATAACAAATTGCGTACATTTATCACGCTCGGCATTATATTAAAGAATTCTGCGTTAGATTTCATGTTACTAGTTACATATGAATTTGCTCGATACCGAGATTAGATGTTATACATCATTGGTAGAGACCTGAAAAATTCGCGGGTTCATTTCGTGTTATGCTAAAATTCAAATAATTATACCTAAGTGCTGCTTCTGTCATTGGTTCACTGTTAATCTGGAGGACTGAGGGCCAATTAGAGACCCTCACTCATTGAAGTGTCGAATCACAGGCCACCCAGTCGAGACGACTCACAAGTCAGCAGCCAATGAACAGTTGGCATTTGCCCGAGTGTGTAGAGGATATTGGAGTCAATCCTGGAGGTCATTGAACCCGCGAATTTTTCGGGTCTCTAATCATTGGCGAGTACTGAAAGACTCGCTCACTTTTTTTTGTCATTGATGATAGAGTTCACTCGGCACCCCAAGCCCCGGGAAGTAACTGTTGCCAGAAATTGTATAAAGAATCAGTATTTAATTTTCTTCAGGGCTATTTTATCTTGAAGAATTGAGGGAAAATATTACTTGCGACTTTTTGGGTAATAAATTTGCATGCATCTTTTGAAATCAAGCTTTAATGTAAACAGTAAAAAAAATTCTTACTATAAGAACTTACTTTGTAAAAGAAAACATAACATAACTAGACCCTTTATATGTCATGCAAATTCCTGCAATAATACTGCATCACAAAAACAAACATGATAAGTGTTGTTGAAATATTAAAAAATTATTTACAATACATAATATTTAAAATAAATATTTACATTACTTTTAAAACCAAGCCACTAATTTAACAATTGTTAAAATTATAAATGAAAATTTAAATAAAACTAAACTTTAAAAATTACGTGTTTTGAAATAAACGTTTAAGGAGGCTTGATGTAAAATTGACTGTTATAATAAAAAAAAATATTTCGCGCGCCCACCCAGATGGGAGCCTAAAGGTTATTCTACTGGGTAGCGGAAAATCGGATGCCGAATACAGGTGTTGATAGGCCATGCGTTTTAGAG
Source organism: Bacillus rossius redtenbacheri (assembly GCF_032445375.1). Lineage (NCBI taxonomy): Eukaryota > Metazoa > Arthropoda > Insecta > Phasmatodea > Bacillidae > Bacillus > Bacillus rossius. The sequence goes on along the minus strand of NC_086336.1, from coordinate 8,492,374 downwards.
CATGCCTGACGGGAAGGGATCGAACCCAAGACCCTTAGCTCACGCGCCAGCGACCACGGTCACAGCAGACATTGCAACGCGACACCAAGTCGCATTGTATAGGGAAACCCTGCAAGTTCGCGCAGACGCATATACAATGTGCAGTTTTCATCCGGATCGATGGGCATCGCGTGGGAGGAAACAATCGTCGAGCCTAATGCAGGCGATTGTATGCTGGCTTTCCCGCGCGCCGGCGGGGAAGTTGCAGATAAATTTATAACGGTGGCAGGTGAGCCGAGATAAGAGGCATTTTTCAGAACTGGGAATTCGACCTGGCCTATTTACGGTAGGTGCGCCGGCAGTACACAGAGGAAAATATATATATTTTTTAAATTTTACAAAGGTTCCTTTGAAAACCAATTGCTAATAAATAGTTTGTAATATTACAATAAATATATTGCATTTTTGCACAACACATGGCTATAGTTATTTTTGCATTTATGAAACTCGTTTATCTAAATAATAATACTGAGTATTTCTTGCGATATTTCATTCAAGCAGGATTATTTTTAAACCAGGGAAAAAGAAAGTCGAATGTTAAATAATTGGACATTATTTTCTTCTATTATACTTGTCAAAGTGCTCAGTAAATACTGGAAAATTATTCAGGGAATGGTTTGAACTGTTGGAAAATAAATTCATGGGTGATATCCGAACCCGGTATTACTGCGCACACTATTTTGTAGTGATAAGGTTTTTTCCATGTAAATTTACAAACATCTGTAATATTACATGAATATTTCCGTTCCATTTTTACAAAATAAAACATAGTGTAAATAAGTTTCGATATCGAGGACCATATAAGTAGTTATTATTTTCGTCATTATTTACATTATTTGTATTTTAATCAGTGAGGTCGCTTGACTTGTATTTTTTTGCTGCGTCAAAAAATTTCACTGACGTTTCGGTCGACGTTGCATTCGTCATCATCAGAGTAACAGTGTCCTACTACAATGACAGTGGAAGTCAGCCATCATTATTCATTTTTAATGAATGTTGTATTTCATAAATCTGGCCTGAAATTAATCCAGAAAATCAACGCAATGCTTGTTTTTCGGCGGTTACGCACAATAATACCAAAGTAAACGTTGATGCTATTTAAGAAACAATTCAGTAATGTATCATCATCTTGCCATTAAATATTTTAATCTTATAGTCACCCCTTTTGATTATTAACTATTTCATTAATGAGCTTTTTCATTCTCTGGCCAGCGTAATAGCAAAAAACAGAATCTTAGCGTTTGGAGGCAAAACCTTCAAAAAGAAAGCTCCGCTGTACGTAATGAGCTAGTTGGTCAATCATTTTATAGAGGCTTGAATCCTTCATCGGTCTGACCACCTTCCCATATAATTGCAGTTAGACGTGAGCTTATTATGAATTTGGTTTGAGAAAATTGAGGGAACCAATAAATGCACTAATTTCATTTGAAGTTAAGTTATCAAAAACAATGCAAAATGTTCAATTTTTATATGTGTATCTTTTATGGTTCTTTCAGCCAAATTTTTAATGTTCTGCAAAGCTGGTTTTAGCCAATATAAATTTTTCCTGTACATATTACTAAAAATATTTTAATTTTTATGAACGAATATGTTAATAAGTATTCATTTCCGGCTTCTGAACAGTTTGTTTTGCAACTTTCGAAGTGAGTAACCTGAAAGGTAATTATTATTTTTGATTTTGTAACAAAAACATTAATTTAATTTTAAAAAAATATATTAACCGTAAAATCTTAATAATTGAATAAGAATTTTTTAAGTATTGCTAAAAATATTTCCTGAGCTACTTACATATATTAAATATAATTACATAACCCATCGTCGTCTCCAAGTTAATTTCTTGCACAAACCCGATTCTGTAGTATTTTTAAAAAATTCATCTTCACGCGGTGCACAAGACTTAAGGTGAAGGTATTTTCAAGATTATTGTGAGCACAAAACCTCTTGTAGCCAACTCTTGTGATCTTAAATTTTAATCAAGTCGGGATGTTGGAATCGAACCCAAGACCCTTGCCTATTGAGCTTGACGTTTGTAATTTTAAAAAACAATATAACGTGATACTAAATAGTTTTATTTGGAATTAATCCGAGCATTTTTGTAGTAATACACAATAATGTTTGCATGGCTTGTCCATCGTTTTGGGTAAAATATTGCAAGAGGCAGTGATTTACAACGAAAACAAAATAATTTCCATAACAAATGTATGTTAAAGCACTGTAGTATCATCTGTGTTTCGTGTATTGGTTGAGTGTCCATAATCGGCACACAAAATCACAGCGATTCTGTACCGAGGCGCGAACGCTTTCTAAATGACCCGGCCAAATGAGTTAAATGACTTCTCTTGCAGACGGCTGCCAATCACAAGGCTTTAATTTTCTGTCGCAGACACGTTGTGATGCATTTTAGTTAGCCACCAGGTTGTTTCGCGAAAAATCACTGTTTCTAAATATTAAGTATAAAAATACGTTTGGTCAAATGTTTGTTCGAAGCCCTTCGTCGAGGAAAAAATGTGAAGTTGACTGCCTTGCCCGTTCCCCTACCCCCCCCCCCCCCTCCCACATACAATCCTAAGCGCTCGCTCTTGTCTCAATGTCAGAGTGGATTAGGAGAGCCACGATTATTGCACTGCTTCATCGGGTGGCAAAGTAGACTCTAAGAACATAACATTACAGCGCTCTTACCACGCCCTGGACGACCTTGAATTAGTTTTTAACAAGCAGGCGAAGTGGTTGCGCAATCAACGCGAAACCCGCCAAAGGATCACGCCTTGTTATTGAACAGTGAGCATTCTAAAAATAAAAATAAAAAGTTTAATTATGTGCAAGATTAAACTGGAGGGAGATAAATCCGCGAAATAATCACGGCTCCATTAATCTGTCTGTGTGCACATCTGTTCGCATCGTGGTAACTTCACATCGCCGTACTTCTCCGGCTCATGGTGTTTACCCGTGTCGTAAACAATCACTTGGGAAGACCTCCTCCTCCCCCGGGACCACGCACTTCACTACCGATCACTTCAACACTTCAGTAATTAGTCGCCGGTGACAATGGGAACAGCTCCTAATTAGAAGCTTTTGTTTCGCCGGTGTAGATTGCGGCGTGGCGAGGGGCGGGCAGTTCTTGACGGAGTCGTAAACCAGCGCGGGCGCGCGATAGGCGGGCGCAGCCAGCCCCGGCGCGTTATTTACGCGACAGGGCGCGTTCCGCCGCCTCTTCGAGCCATTATAACGCCATAAAGCTCCGGCGCATTTCGAGCTATCGATACGAGCATATCGCGGGTTGTGACGTCACGGCGCGTGGCCGACTCAGGGCAACCTGTAAGTATTAGCAGAGGTGTCCATCACCCCCGCCCAATGATGATGGTGCATTACCACCCCCTTTAATCCACCTATATCCCCCCCCCCAATCAAAAGATATGTTACAGGCATTGTTGAGTAATTTTGAGTAATTTTTTTCTAAAAAAATTCAAGATGGTGCCAGGTCATTGACCGTCTCCTCCTTAAGCCTGTAGCCTGCGCCAGAAGCCCCTATTTAATGTTCAGTGTTAATGTAAAATTTTAATTTGACGGTGTCCAAAAGGTTATCCGGGTATACCAACCCAAAAAATTTTGAAAATTAGTTTATAAAAATCGTTTTTAAGTGATTGATATAAACCCTCCCTTCTTCCTTCCTTTCAAAAAAAAAATGGTGCAACTCGCGCCATACATCTTACCCTGTGGGTGGCCCAGAATTTTAGGGAAATTCGATGATGTCATTCTGTAGAAACAATTGTTAAGCTCTGATTAATTACAATCATTCAGTTGTTTTTTTTTTGCTTCGTGTTTCTACCTGCCACGTGGATAATGCGGAAACAAATCACACGGTGAAGTGTGTACATTGGACATACGATGGTTGATTCGTATTAGTGTGAACACAATATTTATAATATTTCCATTCTTTAACTAGGTATACAGTAGTTATAACGTTTTGGAATTTTCCAAGTCCTTTATCTGCATTCGCTGTTCAAAGAATACCTAAGGAATTACTGTCCGAAGTTTCGGTTGCCTCTGCACTCGTAATCATTAGGTTCTAACTAATCCACGGTCGCTAGTTCGTTTCCACAAAAATATTAAATGACCAACTTCATGATCCTGACACTACAAATAAAATATATAAAAAAAAAGAATATAAAAACCAAAAATATAATATTAATATAAAAATAAGAAGTGTTGATTTATAAATAAATTGCCGTGTTATAATAACAATAATATAATAATTCATCACCAATATCTATTTTTACAAAAATTATTAAAAAAAAATAATTACAAACATTACAACAAACTAAAATATAAAAATGGTACCAAATACCAAAACTGCAATTCATTCTTATACAAGGTAGTTTTATATAAAAAAACGCAAACAAAATAATTTTAAAACATAAATAAAATATATTTAGTAGTAAAAGAATAGGAAGTAAAGCATACAGCATACAGCCGTAGGTAGATTTCGAAGAACGTACATATTTCTTCTTGAAATGTTTTGAAAAATAAATCTACTATAAAATTCTCTAACATTTTAAGAACTTAATATTAACATCATCCTATATGTTCTCCATTATTGCAAAATAATCGATTAAAAATTTTCTCATATTTTGTGTACCGAAGATGTGTTTAAATATTTTTTTTTTTTAACTCAATGCATCCAACATTGACTAACTTGACCGAATTTCATATTATGGCTACTAAGGTAGAAACGCATTATTTTTACATTCAATCACTATTTTTCACCTCTTGCACGGATACGTTGTCGTATAAAAATTTGCGATACGTTGTCGTATAAAAATTTGATTTGGGCCAAGGTTTAAAATAAATTCGAACAAATTCAAAGTAAGAAAGTTTTATAAATTTTTAATATCAATACCCTTGTTTTACAGTAATAGTTCGTCTCATCAAAAATTGTTTTAGTCAAAGGGTTTTAGTCTTTTTTCTGAAATCTGCCCAAAAAAAATCAATTTTCTAAAATAAGAGTTTTACTAATAATAAACATGATTTCTGCAATAAAATATTTGCTGGTAAATAATTACTAGAAATGTTGAAAGTAATTTCGAGAAATTCAATACCTTACGTATAAATGTCTACGTATTTTTATTAAAGTAATATAGCCTACATATGCATTAAGTTACGTTGTGGTTAATACTACATCTATTTCACGATTCTCTGAAATGCGTAGGTAATGTAGGTACGTGATAAATTCTGCGAGTGCAGCATGCTTTCTTATGTATTTAGTAATATTATTTTTGACAGAACTGTACTAGCCCCCCCCCCTTTTTTTTTTGCCCGCGCGTGACTTCTAGCAAACGTCGCCATTAAGAACGTTATTATACCTCGAAATAACCTTCTACTTGAAACTTTAACGAAGGTGTCTCCAAATCTGTAATCATCCGAGTTCATCACGAGCGAACTTTTAAGTCGAAGCGAATCGATATTCAATTTCTTTAGCACTTTCTATTTAATTAACGAGTCGAAGCAAAACAATTTTGTACTCGAATCGTGGTTGAACATTAAAGTTATTTTGTATTAAAATAATTGCGAGCCTGAAATATTGTTTTGTTTAAAAAAAAATATTTGAACAGACATTAAAGGGTTTATTACTTGGTTATATAAAAAGGATGAATATCACTATTACAATTTCTTTTCCTTATTTTCTCACATTTTTACAATGAATTTTTAATGGTAGTGTAATTTTATTGGTACAATTACTGGCTAAGTCAAACATCCGCACAGCTAAAAATCTAACTAGGATGGAAAATACAGGGGTAGAATTATAAAAAAAAATTAATTCCGTACCAAGTACATTATTTAATCCATTCTAGTTTATTGTAAAACCATAAATTATTATCTACATTTTTGTCAAAAATATTTTTTGTACGATCAACTATTACTGCAAGGGGTGGAAAATAACTGGGTTTGAAGAAAAAAATTATCTCCCGTAGTAATTACAATATTAAATCCATTAAAATTATTTCTAAACCTTATAAATATTATCTATAACTTTTGTTTGAAACAATTTTTAATACAACTTACCGTTGTTTTAAAGGTTTGATAAAGAGTGGTTAAAATAGAAAAATAAATTCATAACTATCTTAGTAATCACACCACAAAAATAAAGAAAATTGGGAAATAAATTGGAAAGGCCTAATCCAACCAAACGAAAATGTTTTATGACTCTATGAGTGTTTTAACGTAAACGTAGGATATCTAAATCAGGTTAGCTGTAAAGGGATATAAACCCAGATCCTTGAAAGGCAAAGTCAGTACTTTAACGAAAGTAATATCTCGCTTGATTTTCTAGCATTGGTTTGATATATTATTAATTTTAAGTACGATTTAGAACCATTAATTAGGAAAGTAATTGGAAACTTATTACTTATGTGATAACTGTAACAAATAAAAGACAAGAATCTTTGATATGACTAACTGAATACCAATTTTTTCATTTCAATAACTACAAAATAATTAATTACAATTAATTCGCTTGTAAAAGCATCTCAAGTATAAAAATAATTTCAACACTGGCTTTGTACAGTTTTAAAATATATTCAGTAATGATCCTTAACATATTATGGGTTATGGAAAGTTTACCAAACAAATATCATGCCTTTCCTATGAATATAAATTTTTACATAACAAAATAAGTAGCCATTCCAAGTGATATTTTAATAAAACCCATATGGAAGTTCATTACAATACTATGTACATTAGTAGTCTGCTGTGCATTTCCGACCTGTTTCTTTGTCTGAAACCCTGTGAGCAGTGATGATTTCTTGTAAAATAATTGTTAAAATATTATTCCATATGCATTTATAATGTTTTGTTTCTAGGAAAATGTTTTAAAATTTATCTACCATATTTTATTTAACTCTTTCGAGAAAATTGAGAAAAATACTAAAAAAAAATTAAGGTTTGGCTTTTTGGCTTTTCGCTAGATACGTCTTTTTTATGAAGAAATATGTCAAAAGTAAAACAATAAAAAAATTTTGAACGTGTTATCAAGCAATTAAAATCTTAAAGTTAACTTCTGAACCATCATAATCAATAAATAATCATAATTATTTTAATATTTTCCAGAATTTATAACAAATAGGAGATAAAATCTAGCCCACAACCTGTGACAAAATTCGATGCCTATGTATGGGAAAATCTACGAAAAAAGCATTCTATATTAGAATAAATCATAGCATGAAAATGCAATAACATGTCATATGCCGTTTCTCACACACATCGTCTTATTAAGTTCTGTTTCGAAAGTTCAGCCCAAAAACTGCGAGAAAAAAAGGTTCGCTTGCAAAACACACCTCGGAATGCTTATTTGCTTGCCAAACAACGGCAGATGTGTTCCTGTATAAATTATTATTTTATATTCCAGTCGATGTAGGCGCTCGTGTAGCAGAACCTGTTAAACTAATGGACCAATTCAAATACAAGCCAGTAAATCTCTTTTATGATTCTTTTTTTTTGTAGTGACGATGGTACCGCATAAAGCTATAATCGACATTCAAGGTGTAGTTGTTCGATAACCAGTTTGAAACACGCCTGACTCGGATTGAAAATGTTAAGTTTTGTGTGACGTATATTTAACTCAACTGACCACGGCGTTGACATGACTAGATACCAAGTAATATTTGTCAATTCTAGGTTTATTAATGTCATAAAATGTACTGCTTGAGCGATGTTGATATATAATTTTGAGATGGAAGTAGTTTTCATCTCAAAGTTAAATTTAATAATTTATTTAGTTTTTTAACCTGTTTTTTTTTCAAATACGCTTTGAAACAACTATTTTTTTTACTTTTAATATTTGGTAGTGGAAGGGGGAATTTATATTTTTTTTTACTAACATGTGATAAAAAGTAACTTTCATATCACATTTATATGAAATATGCAACATTTCGTTGTTATCTTTACTATAATAATAAATTTTGATAATTATATAATTACTTTATAAATAAAGCATAATTTTGCATAATTTACAGAAATATGGTGTAAGATTTACTCTGTTGGAGTTTTATAAAACATACTGTTGGTGACTAGTTTTTGAATACGTTTTTAGTGATGGAGTAGATGTAATTCATCTGAAAACCGACCAATTTTTAATATTGAAATGCTAGCCTTAACGTAATACAATTTACTCAAAACAAAGACTTTTTAGTAATAGTAAGTAAATTATCGCTTGAGTTAATGTTCTCATAGCAACGTGATTTGCTATTGCCTCTGTGCAGTGTAGTAATGTGAAGGAAATTTCCCGCAAGTAAATTCCTAGACCCGGCTGAGAATCTGACCGGATACTTTTGGTTCACTAAGTCCCTCTAGCCACTGTGTCCCGACAGTAGAGTACAGTATTTAAGAAATATACCTAATCGGACACGTAAAACTCCTTATCTCTAAGGAAATTTTAATTCATATGTGGAACATACACTGGCAGACAATTTAACTAATTTTTGTTCCCTCATGGTTTAAGCTTTTTTTTTGTGAAGCTCAAACTTTTACCCATACAAACAGATATTGACTAATTTAATCGACGGTTGGTTTCAAATATTGTAGCATTCCAATTACTTGCAGAAAAAGTTACAATTTCGGCATATAAGTAACAATTTCGATATAATTGCAAAAACATGAATTGTTTCTACCGTCTAAAATAAAGGTTTGTGTTAACCTTTCTAAACATATAATTAACCAATACATACATGAAAAATTTACATATAAATTTAACGTTTTTAAAAAAATAAAATGTAGGAAGATACATTATTAAGAACCCAAAAATATAGTTTTAATTTTTTTTTATTTTGTCTGTTTGTCTGTTTCTTCGAGCATCAAACGAAAACTCCGGGAAGGATTTTGAAGTTTTCTTTAATGGTAACGTCTTTTACTAACTTAGAAACAAGGCTATGTCTAAATACAGAATTCCACTTCCAAGGGAATGAAAAATAGGTAAATATGTTTTTAAGATGATTAATTATATATCTGAAGCTAATCAAGCTTAATAAACTATATTGGGTAACAATAATTAACATTTGGAAATCACCCACCACAATTCTTATATTTTGGGAATTTAAAACCTTAATGGATGGAAAAGGGGTAACAATGTTTAAAACGTTAATTATTATATCCCCGAATTTAATTAGGTGTAATGAACGATTTCGGGTACCATTCATGACTAATCGAAAACCCCCATCCAAAATGTTTATATTTTGCGAAATTCAGCCCCTAAATGTTAAAAAGAGGTAACTATGTTTTAAAAAATAATTATATCTCCAAATTTAATAAAGCGTAATGAATGATTTTGGGTCCAAATTATAAGCATACAAAAAATTACAATAATAATGTTTATATTTTGCGAAATTCGACCCCTAAATGAAGAAAAAGATGTATGTTTTAAAAATTAATCATTATATCTTCTAATTTAATTAAGTTTAGTTAGTGATATTGGGTACCAAGAATGAAACATACGAAAACTTAATACCACAATTTTTATACATAGCAAAAAACAACCCCTAAGGGGTGAAAAAGGATAAGTATCTTTTAAAGGTTAATAATTATAACTCCGTATTTAATTAAGAGTAGTGGATTATTTTGAGTATATTAAAAAAGGGGCTCACGCATAACTATTCCAAAAACATCTTTCTTAACCAGTTATGTTATGAAATAATTTATGCTTTTGACATATATTGTCTATTTGTTCAGTAAAAATGTTTGGAATAAATTAGATAACTTTTTCTAATGGTAAGATTTTAGCAATACTAAGAAATTGTGCGAGCGTAGCCGCGGGTTATTAGTTGACTTCATTCTACAGTAAAAAAAAAAAAAGATTTACTAATCTTTCCAAAAATATTTTTAAGCAAATTTATATATTTATTAAATTTAACTTTTTTTTTTCAAAAATTTAATGAAGGTAAATATATTAGGGTTATTCAATAATTTTCCCGTGACCGACCCAACAGGTGCGCTGGCGCGAGGAATCGTTTCCGATAGCGACGCTGCAATTTGCGGGGGGGTCGCTAGCTGCGGGGATGTGCGGATCCCAGTCACTAGCGCCCACCCTCCTGCCGCCCTGCCGTTCATCATTCCCACAACAACATTAAAAAAAAAAATCAGTTTTATGCCTGGAACGTGCGCATAGCCGGGTTTCTCGCTCTCCCCACCCCCTTTCTCCGGTGTTTCGCATCGCATTTAAAAACCAAAGGAGCCTCCCACCCCTAATAGACTATTAACACCCCGCGTGTGTGCACAAGCGCCAGCCACCCCTCTGTGCGCTTCTTGGCCACTGCCGTCCCCGGCGCTCGATGGTACACACTATCTGCGCCCGCCCTGTTGTGCGTCATCAGATTTAAAATAGTGTTATTGCCCTAATAACTCATTTGCCCACCCCCCTTCCGCTACCTACCAACTGCGCACGGAATTTTTTTTTTTTTCTCCTTTAATGAAATACGTCGGACTATGCAAGCAAAAAAAAAAAGTTTTATTTGGGAAGGGGGTTGAGTGGGCCACCCCTTGCGAATTTTCCTTAGCACGTGCCGTATCTGATATAGGAGGGCGGTTAAAATATATGGAGTTTGAGTTAAGAAAATTTTCGCCCCGTAGGAAGACGGTTTGCGGGCTCCCTGCGGGCGAAAGTCGTATTTTTTCCAGATAGCAAACAGAATAGTTTCATAAATGAACCGTTTTCTAAGTGCACTTATCTCTGACTTCCTCGGTCGACTCCCCGCCAACTTCAGGCCTTCTGCCCCCTCCCACCCCTCCTTCCCCTCCTCAACAAGACAGTTATCCTTGCATCTTCGAGTCTCTTTAAAGCGCACCTATTATTAATTTCTGTAACGTCTTTAACGATTCCGATTATGTTTATGCACGCACGGTTGGGTATAAAAATAATTTCATTAATTATTTGATCTGTTCATTCTTCATGTGTGTTAGCCTTGTCGCTTGTATTCCATAGTATATCACTTATAGCTGTGTTTAATATATTATCACTTCTAGAACCATCTGAACGCTTATAAAAACATTTAAAACTTTTAAACTTCAGAGTGGTTGATGTGGCTATCTTGAAAGAGTACGCTTTTGTATATATATTTTTTTCTAAGCAAGTTAAACGTAACTTTCGAGAATAAAATTTTGTGTGGCCCCAATGACATGTGCTTTATTGGTTACCACCAATACCAAATCTATATTAATATTTAAAAAAAAAAATTGTCCGTCTGTAGAGCGAGTACTGCGGAGACGGTGAGTCATAGAGCCCAAAATTTAGTTCTGTTCTATTAAATTTTTTATAGCTATTTTGGACCACTTTTTCTCGATGATCTCATTAGCATCACCGTCGCGTTGTTGACGATTCTTTCTTTGTCTTCTGGAAACGGCAACTGCACTTTTCATCCCTCATTCTCTTTTGAAGTATTTCTCTCATCCTTTAGATCATATTAACACGGTATTAGTGAGATAAATGCCAAATTAAAGACTATTAAGAACTGTTGTATCCAAGTGACGTCTTTGGCTTCTATTTATTCTTGTTTATCTCAGATTACATTACTTTTATTTGTTTCATGTGATGATTTTATTAAAATTAGTGTATTTTTTCCGTCAAAGGCACGGCCGTGGGTTACCCACGAATAGGGCCAAGTATAATGAGCATTGGGAGAAAGTTCTGTCCGTAGACTGCCGCAGCGTTGTAAAAACTCTATTTGAAAGTTTTCAAAATAGGCAAATTCTCTTAAGTCAGATGAAAAAACCCAAACCTGTGTACACTGTAATTTTTTTAAATTAAACAGAAATATTCGTGCAAAATTACAGATAGGTATTTGTAAAATTGTACACTTACATGAAAACCACTGTATCACTAAAAAATTGTGTTCGCAGTTATAGGTACTAGGTTCGTGTTCTTACCCGGGAATTTATTATGCTTTTTTTTATTCCAGTACATCCAATGGTTAAAATAATTTGTAAACCGTTCCTTGAATAGCTATCGAGTATCAACTGCGCACATTAATAAGCATAATAATCCATAATAAATTCCAATTATCAATTTTAATTATCTTTCCTATGATATAACATTTTATGATTGAACGAAACATCAATCTATACTAATATTATAAAGCTAAAGAGTTTGTTTGTTTGAACGCGATAATCTCAGGAACCACTGGTCCGATTTGAAAAATTCTTTCAGTGTTGAATAGTACATTTATCGAGGAAGGATATATGCTATATTATATTATCAATAACATTAGGGATCCTTACTAAAAGTCCAATTTAGAATCAAATGCGTTGGAGGGGGTTAGATACAACATGCAGTACACGCATGAAGTGTGTGTTAATGCCGCAGGCGCTATTGCCTATTAACATTGTTGCCACGCACTAGATGCTTTATCATTCTTAATTTTCCCATACAAGTAAAAAAAAACACCCGTGTGATATTAACAACGAAGCAATCAGTGCCCTCATAAGAGTACAATTAGTATTTAAATACTTTTTATCACTTTAAATCGCAAACCTAAACCATTGTTTTTTTTCCTCTCTCTGTGTTTAATTTGTTTTTTATTGTCTTTTTTTTCCAAGTATATATATATATTTTACAGACTTAAAACTTCGCAGTAATGTTCCTTATTTTACTTAGGATGACATTTTGCTAAAATTAGATCCCATGGGTGGTTAAAACCAGGCAACAGTGGGTACTTGTCTGCCTGAGAACAGGATTTTGCATTGTTCATGCCTGCTGCGTCTCCATGGCAACGGGCATCGCGCAGCGGTGGCGTACCCACAATGAGGGGCATGTATAATGAGCGGCGCAAGAGTGATCTGCCTGTAGACTGTCGTAGCGAAGTACGGGTACATCAGTTGTACGATGCGTGCACGAGTCGGGAAACCATCGGTGCTATTCATTTTCTCTCCGGTAAATTATACAGCATTGTAATAAATTTTCATTGAATTTTTTTAAATTTACTATTACTGTAAATGGGAGATGTGGCTTAATTTGTTTCCATTAGTATAGCCGTGCGAAGCTGGGTCGGGCACCTAGTTAAAATATAAAAGTATGCGCCATTCGTAATGAATAGGCCTACTCAGTATTATCTCGAAATTTTATTTCATAAATGCAAAAATAACCATAGCCAAATGTTGTAAAAATTTACAATACTTTTATGTTTTGATGAGTTACAAACTATTTATGGGCAACTGGTTTGCAAATGAATCTTTGATAAAAGTACATAAACGGTTTTCTGTGTAAAGTCAAGTCAATTTCACGTGTTCATTGGCTGCTACGACATATTTCACCTTCTTTCAGGGTCGCAAATATTTAGAGACCGGAAAAATTCGTGAATTCATTTCGCGATAGGCTAAAATACAAATAGTTTTACCTCAGTGCTGCCTCTGTTATTGGCTCACAACTCTCATGGATGACTCTGGGCCAATGAGAAATACCCAACCGAAGCTTCGCCGAATCACAGGCTGCTACGTTGGGAAGTTTCACAAGACAGCAGCCAATGAGTGGGTGGCATTTGACCGAGTGCACGTAGAACTATGGAGTTCATCCTGCAGGTCATTGAACCCGCGAATTTTTCCGGTCCCTACACATATTCGGTCAGCGGCTTTTCATTGGGTTGTAGTCCCTCGGAGCGCGACCCGTGGCCCAATGACCAGGGAACCTCAAGTGTACAGATATTTGCATCCTAGACTGACTCCAAAGATATAACGATAACCGGGAAGGTATATACTCATTACTATGATCTGCTGTCAAGCTGTTCACGTAGCGCTCACGGCACACCGCGACACCTTGACGTGTGGAAATGACAAATGAGGTAACGAAGTGCGAACAGGAAATTCCGCCGTAGCTTGCAGGGCGTGAGCTGTAAATTTCCATCAGTGACACATAAACAAGTAAAACAGCCGTTTTATCCCTGTCGAGTTTATGCAAATTCTTCACGTGCGTCGGAACGTAACCGTGTAGCCGCGCAACGCAACCATTTCGGATCCGCGGAAACACAGCTACAGACGGCAGTTAATTATAAGAGGATGGGCCATCTGCAGTGATAAAACCAAACATGTATTATGAACACATGTGTGAAAACTAGTTAGGCCTCTAGGTTCCAGCCTCATGAGCTATTTCGCGGACGTGACGTTCATTTAATGAGTTCTGAAGCAGGTGGAACAGGTATACACTTGGCCAAAAATATTCTGAGACTATGATATTTTTTTCGTCTGATGTCAAGCAGTATAAATTTATTGATTAATGATCTTAATGTTATTAAATATTTTTTAGACATCTGACCATTAGATTCACATTAATGACACCTTAAGAACACTATCAATTGTTTCGATATATTATATATATATTGTAAATAAAAACGTTTGATGTAAGATGATAGTTTGGAATTTCAGCAATATAAAAACCAAGTTAATGATTAAATTTTACCTTCTCCTGCAATATTTCGTCGGAATTTCTCTATCAACAAAAGGTATGATTGAATTATTAAAATTCTTATTTAAATTTTGCAAGAAAAGCGCATAAATTTAAGATAGTCCCTAATTCATTTTCATATTAGCCTTACTTGTTGATGATTTTTGAAAACATATGTAAGCTAATTTTTTTGTGCATACCAAATACTGATGTGTGAAGTGTTCTTATCGGCATATTGTCCAACGTTATATAAAAAAAAATTTCATTAAAGTGAAATATTTGTTGGAAATATCTGTATACGGAAATTTTTGGCATTTTTATTCAATGTTTTTTAATTTAAACAGTCCTCTCGCTGTGTTTTTTCACATTTAAAACTTAAATGTTTTTTAAATGACACAGGAAACTGAAAGATTGCAAACTGTTATGTTCCGTTTATGAAGACGTTTTGAACTGTTTAACGCTATACAACTTGAATAAACGTCTTTAAATAAACGACATTCAAGATAGTACAAATGTATTAAAAACTGACTAAAAATAAATTAGAGATGTTTATCTCAAGAATCACGTAGTAGGCTATATAGGTATATTCTTATATAAGATTAAAAGCCTTGGAAACATTTCAATAAATAGTGATACTCAGATTTTAACTGTCATAAAATACGGGGGGGGGGGGGGGGTTAAATGTTTGTGTCAATATAAATTCACACAGCAAGTAAATAAAAAATATTAAGGCCTTAGTTTGTACTTCTACAAGGAAAATCCTTGGAAACCCAGTTGCCAACCACATAACTTGTAAAACTGCATGGTAGAGCTTTGTAAAATTGTAATGGTACTAAACTCTGCCTTGCAATTTTAAAAGTTATATCGTTGTCAAATGAGTTTCCCAGGACTATCCTTGTAAAAGTACAAACAATTTTTACAGTGTACACCATGTGTTTCTGCGGCTACGCTTCAATCGTAAATTTTACGAGTTTGTGTGTAACACTTATACTGTGTAATGGAGTAGTTACCATTACCAGTGAAGGAGAACAGCTTTTTTTCAACACATAAACTAGGTTAGTCACTTTTTTATTATTTTTAAATTGGCAGCTTTCCAGACCTGATGAGTTAGAAGGTCATATCTCATGAACTAGTTTGTATATTCCGAACAATCTTAGGCTTACATCGTACATTTCAGAAACAGGAAACTTGTTTAGAATTATTTCACAAAATAAAAAGTACCATACTTAAATTAAATTTCATTTTAGTAAATGTATTTTTAATGACAACCATGCAATGTTATGGCATGTGGTGTACACATCTAGGCTTGCTGGTTAATTTATCTAATATTATAAAAAAAATAGATAAAAAGAAGTGTCACGTAATTTTTTAAAACTTAAATTTGTTTACGTTATACATATATATATATATATGTATGTATGTGTGTGTGTGTGTGTATCTGAAAAAATAATACGACCACGCTTTATTCCAAATGCGTTCTTCCTTCGAATGTCAGTGGCGTTACTGTTGTATCTCGCTGTGTAGGACGAAGGCTTTCATCTGCTCTTTGAAAGGAACAAGGACTGAGGAAAAGAACTGAGCAGAATAGGAAGCGGCAGTAGGCAGAAAATCACTATCCCGAAAATCAGTAGGCCGAAAATCCCTATGCTGAAAATCACTACGCCGAAAGGCACTAGCCTGGAAGTAACTAGCCCAAAACGCAGTTGGCCAAGAGGTGCTAGACCGAAAGACACTAGGCCGAAAAAGCACTAGGCCTAAAGTCACTCGGCCGAAATTTCGTTCAAATGACTTTCGTCCTAGTGCCTGCCATCCGAGCAGAACAGTAATTTTTTTAACATTCACCGTGGCTCTAACTAGAGGTGAAGTTCACAAAACATCCAGGGAGGCAGCATTTGTAACTTCGCTATACTGCGGTGAGCCACCCTCCAGAAACCGCGTAAGGAAGCTTTCAAGTCGCGGCATTACGTAGGGAAAAAACTCCAAAAAAAAGGTGGGAGAGGGGAGGAACACAGATTTTTCGGAACGATAAAGCTAATATTCACTAACGCAGCGCTCTGCTTTCTTTCCCCTCCTCTTCTATATACTATCCTCCTATTTCACAGCCCTTTCTCCCCCCCCCCCCCCTCTTCAACCAACATCCTCAGCCTCCCACTCCCGGCCAGTCGGAAGAATGTGGCCACACAGAATTAATGCCTAACCTTCAGACCCCCTACGTTCCCATTTCATTTTTATTTTTTATTAAAAAAAAAACTAGTTTATTTTTCCTCCCTGCATCTCGGTTTTTATTGTAACTGCACGGTCGCTTACGGCGTAAACGTTTATTTTCAAATATTTACTGTGGGGGGTGGGGGGGTAATTACTTTTATTAGTAATTAATGTGTTGTCACGCACGGTAGGCTATATATAGGTAGGTACTATCCGCAATGTGTGCCTTTCTCTCTCTTTCTACTCATCCCACTTATTATTATTATTTTTTTTAACATTTTCAGGAGTTACATATTTCACGGGGGGAGGTGAAGTTAACTATGAGTGATACGGGAGTCGGTTGATTTACCGTTTTGCGGAGACGTGACCGTGTGTTATAGCGAAAAATCGCCGCGATGCACCGAGTGGCCGAGCGGGTCGGCAGAAATACGTCGCCGTGTCGACAAGGAGGGGAGGGGGGGGGGCGTGGGCGTAAATCACGGGTCGCGCGATCCCCCGCCATGGACGCCCCCGGAAATTGTTTATGGCGTATTCGTCGAGGCCGCTGCAGCTCCGTCGACGCTGTATTGCCCCAGCCCCGCGCGCTGGAAGATTGTGACCAGAGCGATCCGATCCTCGCCTTGTATAGGCATCGCTCGCGAGCCTGCAAACATTCGTGTGCGCGGTTATTTATATGTACTTATTTTCATTCTGGGTTTCGCTCCTGAAAAAAATCCGTGATGGATGGTCCTCGATGGCTGTCGTCGTGAAAAATTCTCGCTCGTTTTGTGACATTTCGCTTCCCCCCCCCCCCCCCCCCCCTCTTCAACCCAAAATGAAGTGACTGATTTTTTTTAGGTCGTTGTAGGGACCGGAAAATTTCGTTGGTTCAATGACCTCAGGGATGGACATGATAGCCCTTTACATACTCGGGCAAATACCACCTGTTCATTGGCTGCTGACTTTTCAGAGTTCTCAACTTGCTTGCCTGTGATTCGATACTTAAGTGGATGAGGGTTTCTCCGCGACACAAACTGTGAACCAATAACAATAGCAACGAAGATGTACAATAGATAGCATTCTAGCCTATCACTAAACGAATCTGCGAATTTTTCCGGTCTCTAGTTCGTAGTGACTGGAAAAATTCGCTGGTTCAGTGACCTCCTGGATGGACTCCACAGTAATCTGAATACCCAGTCAAATGTCACCTGTTCAGTGTCTGGTGAATGGCCTACCTACGAGACCTCTTTACCGGTTAGTCTCCGACTCTATAATTCTCTGGTCGACGTTTTTCTCATTGGCACACAGTAGGCCTACTAACTACGTTCAACTCTTGAGTCAACAGAAGTCTCAGAACAATGATATTTGTATGTATGTATGTATGTATATATATAGCCTATAGTGATGTAATTTTTTTTTATGCGAAACACAATCGTTCAATAGTTAGGGGCATGTATTTTACTCCAAAAAGAAATCTGCTAAAGCTAAAGAAATGCGTTAAAATAGTGCATTACTTTTTAAACCAGGAAATAGTTTAGTAGTAGTAGTATATAGTAGAAGTATAGTTTTAGTATATTTTAACAGTTCCTGCAGAATCTTTACAAAACCTCCTCTATACTGGTGATCAATTTTTTTTCTTTTTAAGTTTAGAAGTATAATCCATAGGTCCTAAGATACCAATTTCTGAATCACTAATCACCAGTTATCTGGAAAATATGACTTGAAATTTGGCAGCCATGTTGCTTATAGTATAAAATCATCCAGTAAGATTTGATTTTTATGGAAATCAACGTCCACGACGGTGAATGAAGGTGGGTGACTTAATCCAGTGGATGGCACAATATCCGGAACTAGAAGACTACAAACAAGAAATTTTTGTAAGAATGCTTCTTATTTTATGTCAGCATCCAGTAATATTGGATTTTAAAGAAAACCATAATCTTAAGAGGGATTGGGGGGAGGTTATGAAATTCAGCTTGTGCCAAACTGCGTTAGTATAAAAAACTACAAGATATAAATTCGGCAGTTATGTTCCTAATTTTAATACTATGAGATTCCTAAAAATATAATTTTATATTATTTATCTCCCAAGAGGATGTTAAATGGTGGATTGGTTAGGGAATTTAGAAGGTGGCACTATCTCCGGAACGGTAAGATCTACAAACTCGACATTTGGCATCCATGTTCTTAATGCTATATCACTATCAAAAAAGATCATTTTACGGAAATCAACTCCAGAAAGGCCTAACCAGTGTGTGTGTGTGAGAGAGAGAGTAAGAGTACTGACTGTAGTATTCTGTAGCGGAGCACCAAGGGCTTTTAGCGAACGCGTGTTGAGTTAACGTGTGCGCTGCAACGTAATACGGGTCGCAGCTGTTCTCCTGTTTATCCCCCGGCGCTTTATCGTTCATTTTTTATTTGTTTGCAAAAAAAAATTAAAACTCGCAAAGCCACAGCGGCACGGTTTTGCGGCGTCGCGGCGCAGACACCGGCGCGACTTGGATCAGCCTCCCCCCTTCACCCCCCTCTCTCTCTATCATCCTTATTCCGCCATTCCCTCCGTCCACCGTTCGCCGCATGCCAGGCTCGCCGGATGAGCGATGACGTATGAGGGCGAACTGGGCCGTTCCACCTCTCTCCACCCCTTTCCACACACCGAGGTTTTCGCTCGGTGCAGCGTTAGGGGCGCGTCGCTACTGACCTTCCCGCAAACATTGACCTGCCGGCTGGCATTCGCCACGTGGGGGCGTCGCTCGGGTTTAAAGAGGATATGCGCTGATTTCCCTCTTCTTCGCATAACTTTCATGTTTACTTTTGAACAGCCACGATTATTTCACGTACCTATTCAGTAGCTATCAGAGTAGTCTTAAATAATTTATACATCATCTTTGCGTTAATGGTGGGATCAGAGTGTAGGTATACAAAGAGGTTATTGTCAAATCAGTTTAAAATAAAATATATTTCTTCACTTTTATATACTAGTCTGTACCAAAACATACTGGGACCATAATTTAACACTGTCAGTTTAATGAGTCCCAAAATATTTCAAATGAGAATATTATATTTAACTGCATTACCGAAAACAGATATTTTATGTCACAAAACAAGCCATGTGCCTACATCAAATACAGTAACTAGCTTCATAAGACATTAACTGACTTTTTACTTTCAAAAGTTGGCGCGAATGCGTTAGTTTAGCTCTGGACTGATTCAAGTAAGCATCTTTACGTTGACTTGGTTGTGCCACCAATATTTGGGCAAGATGGTTATTTATTTATGTGAGAACGTCTCGTTCACAGCAGAGTGACAAGGCATCGAGAAAAAGAAAATCAAGGAAACGTGAAAGAGTATTGGCCAATGTATTTTCCAGAGAACAATCTCGGCATTTGCTCCGGAATGATATCAAGATTCCGCGCAATACAAAGATCTAACTAGGAATCGAACAGCATTTTACCGAAAGGAAGTCCAGTTAATAACCAGCTACTTTTATCACTTTTCGGACGCAAACATTTTATAGATACGAATTGAGATTACTTTTGGACTGATGACCTACTGAATGGCGTATAGGCTATTATATAAAGTAGGCTAAAAAAAATTTTCTTTTCTTGCTGTGTCCTATTTATTAATTAGAGTTTCAAGGCACGCTTAAAATGAGTTAAAGCAAATGTGCATGAGAGAACCGGAGTAGTTAAGAGCTAAGCGCGTAGAACATAAATTTAAATTTACTTATGTTTTAACGCCACAATTTTTTCTGCTGTCGGCCTAATCTGCGTGGCGCGAGGGAAAGTGGAGGTTGTGTCTTATATTCCAAATTTAACCTAATATTGAAATTTAAAAAAACGCTACACACGTACAAGCTTTGCCCGGGACTCAAACCCAGAATTCTTCGCATCTAAGCACTGTTTCAAGCACAACCACTACAGACGTCGTCGGTCACATTGAGTGCATGTGGATTCGCGGTAGGTCAAGGATGAAAATGGTCACTTGCTGAAGATTTAAGGTAGTGCACAACGTAAACATTTTTTTGATAAATGGAACAGATATATTAATGTCAAATTACAGATATCTGTAAAATGTACATTTACATGAAAGCAAATGTATCACTACAAAATATTTTTTAAAATAATACTGGGTTCTGATTCTTACCCGAGTATTTATGCTTTGTGATGTCCCAGTAGCTATCTCCAATAGTTAGTTATTCGTAAACCGTTCCAATTTTAACTGCACACATTAATAATCATAATAGAGGTAAATAAAGTCCCATTATTGAATATTCGATTATCTTTATCATTATTTTAAAAAAACTGTACTTCAATGAAACCTCAATTAAAACATAAAAGTATACGCCAATTTTGGTAAGAAATACTCACTATTATTTCTAAAAAAAAAAAATAAAAAATATTTCGTGTATAAAAAAATAACCATACCCATGTGTTGTACAATGTTTCAATACCTTTATTGTTGTATTACTAACAATTTCTTGGCAATTTGTTTCAAAGGAATATTTTGTTAAAGTACAGAAATTTCTATTCTGTGCGCGGATTTTCGGAAGGTCAAGGACAGACTGGTCACCCTCACCGGAGGTCAAGGCAGCGCAGCACAGCTGTTAATCACGTGAGCACTTCGAGTGACACACGACCTGGACTTTGGGCGGAGCACGAGAAGTGCTTCTGCGCTCGTTGTAAAAAATATATTCTCAAGGAGCAGAGCGCTAATTGCTCTCATTTCCTACGGGCGCGCGACCGTCAGCCAACTACCGCGTTAATGACGTACAACCAAGGACTGGTGGGATACTCGGGCTCTTTTACCTCTGGGATGGACTCCGAAATCTTCCGCGTGCTCATGTTCAGATACTGTCGACTTGTAATGCGTCTAAGCTGGGTTGGTTGTGATTCTATAATTAGGGACACCTGTATTTCGCGAATACATTTCGTGTCAAGGTATGTCACAAAACACTGTAGCTTTTTCTTAGAGTAATGGCGAGTCGTGTGCGTGCAGCAGTACGGTATCCACATTCCCATTGTCCCCGTCAAGTGCGGGAAAACACCTCTCGCCGACCACAGCCAATAACTAAAAGAAAAAAACTACGGTGTTTTGCGATATACCTAGACACGAAATGTATTCGCGAAATACAGGTGTCCCTATCTATTATCCGTCGGCTAAAAGTTTCTCATTGGCCCAGAGTCCCCCGGTTAAAAATGTGAGCCAATAACAGAGCTGGCACGAAGGTACAAGTGTTTGAATTTTCGCCTATCGCGAAATTAAAACGTGAATATTTCCGGTCTCCGCGTATACATATACTGCAAAAATAATGTTTTGGCTTTTTACTATTACAAGGATAGTCCTTGGAAACTCAGTTACCAAAAAATCACTTGTGAAATTGCACGGCAAAATTTTTGTACCATTGGCAATTTTAAAAACGTTTGCCCTATAGTCTTATAAAATATATCTTGGGCATGGGTTTTCCTTGCAAAAAGTACAAAATGTTTTACAGTTCAGCTTTATTTCCGGGTAACCAAGCCGCGAATAGAGACCTGCAAAATGAGCGTTATCGTTTGGTGACAGTCTATAATGAAAACGATTGTACTCTTGATCGTTCCTGGTAATTATAGGGACCGGAAAAATTCGCGGGTTCGATGCTTTCCAGGTTGAACTCCATAGTTGTACGTACACCCACTCATTGGCTGCTGTCTTGTGAAACGTTCCAACGTAGCAGCCTGTGATTCGATAAAGCTTCGGTTGGGTGTTTCTCAATGGCCCAAAGTCATCCAGGTGAGTTATGAGCCAATAACATATGCAGTACTGAGGTATAACTATTTGTATTTTAGCCTATCCTGAAATGAATTCGCGAATTTTTCCGGTCTCTACTGGAAATTGTATACAGCGGGTTATTCGGCACGCCCGCTCTGAAGAACTTAGAGGCCAATAAAAAACAAATCGGAAGAAACGTGACTAATTCATGCGCGACCCGGAGAGAAGGCGGAATGTGGCAGCAGCCAATGAACACGTGATAATAACTTCATTACGCTCACGTTTATTGATTTTAGCCTGCCAATATACCTACCACTGAGCTATAGCGCAGGTAAACAGCGATTAATCTGAAGCATCTTCAACCTGCCAAATAAACTTTTCGTTCTTCATAGCCACTATGATTGTACCGAAGAAACTTATATTTTCAAATTTGAATCTCAGGGAATAACTACGCTATTTAAAATTAACAGCTATGAACACAAATGCTAAAATTTAACTTAGTAAATGTTTCAAATGGACCAATTTTTTTCCCAGTATTCTCGTCTACTGAGGAATTAGTCGTAGTGATCAATCATTGGCTTTAGTTTTTCGAGTACTTAGTCAAACCGCGAATATCTAAATTATCAATAATAAATTTTTTACATCACTCCCGGAAAATTCTGCGGTAGTACTGAAACAATGGCCAAAACCGTTCCAAATTCCTTACGTTTTGCTAGTGACTTATTACATTCACGTTACTTTCCGGTGCCAGGTCATACGTAATCCACAAAAGTGTGCATATTCAAGTCGATGTCACGTGTTCATTGGTGGTTGCTGTCTAAATTTATGTTCTCCCCGCATCCCAAAATATTTGGCCAGATGTTTTCCTGTTTTTTTTTTGTTTTTTTTTTTTCACTTTCTGCTAGTCCTGCAGATCACCTGTGATACAAATTTCCAGTGACTTTCGAGAGTACAGAAACTTTCACTCTATACTGTAATCAAATAAAACGTTTATACGTGAAATTTGCAGGTCATTAAATATTGTATGGTTATTATTATATTGACTTCTGTAATACTTTCGCTGTCATTAAGGCACATAGGAAAATATATATGCTTGCCTAAGTTTCTGATTTTCCATTATTTCACGGATTTATTTCACTCCAGACTAGACTTGACTGGTCTATATACACATTCAAGTATTTTCGAGTGCTCATTGGTGGAAAACAATGTCACATTCTTTGACGGGTTGCGCGTGATTGAGTAAATAATTCTTCTTCTTGTTCAAAACTGTGTCGAAGTGTCGTCACAAAATCCCCAAGAGCACTGTAGTACAAGCATAAACTTGAAGTACATGTATGTGTGCTTCAAGTCTGCATTGCTAACAGTGAGTCCTGTTTCCAACCAATTGAATCATGGTTCTATATTGTATGCTACAGGTCTCAGTATAGGCTACTTTTTGCGTTTCGCCTGACGAGAACTGATACTAGACAAACGAACGCAGCGTTATGTATGCTTTCATATGCGTACTACGTAATTTATTAATAGAGGTACGGACATTTTGCGGATTCATTAGGTCACAAGATAGAATGCAAATCTCCATACTTTTGCAATGTATTAATGATTGGACCGCAGTTATTTGGACTTGCCCCTCTACGACAGCGAACAAACGATGCTTTAGCTAGGAGAGAAGAAAGCGAATCAGGTAGCGCCAATTAATGAGAGAGAATTGTTTCTCACTTAGAAATCAGCCAACGGAAAAGCAAAACTTAGAACAGAAAACATAAGGTTTTGAATTTTAATTTGATTTCAAACGAATTACTACATACCGGAAAAATTCGCGAATTCATTTCGCGATAGGCTAAAATACAAATAGTTATACCTCAGTGCTGCCTCTTTTATTGGCTCACCACTCACCTGGATGAATCTGGGCCAATGAGAAACACCCAACCTAAGCTTTATCGAATCACAGGCTGCTACGTTGGGACGTCTCACAAGACAGCAGCCAATGAGTGGGTGACATTTGACCGAGTGTACGTAGAACTATGGAGTTCATCCTGGAGGTCATTGAACCCGCGAATTTTTCCGGTCCCTACGAATTACCGTAATTGATGGGTCTCTAGTTATTAATTACCAAGCCACAGTTACATAGGTTTTTATATGATAAATATTCTCGATTAACAAGCCGTAATATTTCAGACAAAAAGTATAAAGTATTTTTGTCTGTACAAAATAATTAAATGTAAAAAAAGTTATATTGAAAACCAACGTGATTTGTTTTCTATATAATATATAATTGAGAGGAATGCCCAACTTCAAGGACTGTTTTTTCGAAGAATGCATAGATAAGTTTGTGTTACGATATGACAAATGCGTCGATCGTTTTGGCGATTATTAGACAAATAAGTAAGAGCCTGCTGTAATTTTAGTGATAAAATTATTATTTTTTGTAAATATTTATTTTTTATAACCAATCGAAGGTTAAAAAACAGTCCTCGTTTTAAGTTAAATATCCTTCTCTTGGCGTGTTGGTAAACTTCACTTAGCCTAATCATAGGCAGGCTACTCGTCCGCTGAAAGTACAAAACATAAGAAATGAATCAGTGGATAATCGCAGCAGCATCAATGATAAATCGTTTTAAATACAGCCTTACGTGAAATGAATCCTAAGTGTTTATGTTATCCGCGACTAGATAATATATAAGAGGACACCAATGGGATACGTCTCTTAAAAAACCCAAATAATAAATTTATTAAACAAATTGTTTTGGTAAAACATTTTCACTTCCGAAATGGCCGTTATATTTACAGTATTCGTGTATTTATAAACCTTCTAATTTTTTTTCAATAATATACATTATGATAAAAAGCTTTTAAATAAATTAAACAACACTTATCTTGTTTTAACTTGTAAATGTTGTGGTATAGGTCTACAATAAAATCGGAAAAAAATATAAATTTAATAATATAAGAAAACAAACATTCTGTTTTAATTCAAAACACTTTTGTTTGCGCAGAAAAAAAATTTCACGCGTTAATGGAAGGTTCAAACAACTTTAACGCTGAGGCAATACCTCGTGTTTAGGACGAAGTGAATGTATTTGGTACTATCTGTATTCGGCTGGCACAAATCTCCGGAGCCAGAGTGTCGCAGGTGTGTGATTTGCCGCCGAGTGCAGTCCACGTCATGCCAAGTGGCTTGATGTTTTCGGCACGTGTAGTAGCAGGCGTGCGCAAATCTCCAGAACCAGTGTATCGCAGAGGTGTGATTTGCTGCCGTGTGCAGTTTGCGTCGCGCCAAGTGGCTTGATGTTTTCGGCACGTATAGTAGCAGGCACGCGCAAATCTCTGGAACCAGTGTATCGCAGGGATATGATTTGCTGCCGTGTGCGGTTCGCGTCGCGCCAAGTGGCTTGATGTGTTTGTAACGTGTAGTGTCCGTCGGCTAGCTGTATTGATCCCCTGGGGTGCTTTAAAGGCATGCGAAATGAAACAGTGTAAGTGAAAGAAAAAAGCACGCGCGAGAAAGTGAGCCATGGGACAAAAGGACTCGTGCAATGCAGCCACGGTGCTCTTATTACTTCGTGTGAATAGACCCTTTATGTATTTACAACTTTTAATAAGTATAACCTCTAACGAACTGTCGTATAGACAAATGACAATCTTACATTACGATTCAATGTAGTATTCTCTTAAAATTTTTCAATTAGTCATGATTTTTAATTTTACGGCTTTTATTCTAATCCAGATTTCGGAACTAATTTCCGAAAGATAAATATATCCACATTTTACTGAGTGCCTAAATAAAGTGCAGTAATTTAAATTAAAACTTTGAAATAATTCTTTGCTAGCTTTCAAATTTATTTGTATTCAAGCGGAAAAAAGAGATATGTATTAGGGATAACTTGAATAACTCAGAAATCAAATGCAGTTTTTTTTTAAATTAATGGTTAATATTTTTAATGGCAAAAATTTTTACTTGCAATGACTTGAAAGAAAACTCAGAGACATTGTATTTTAATGAATTCTTATTCGCTTATTACGTTATACTTAGTTATTTTACTCATGTATAAATATAAGTTTTTTGCTGTCAACTTTGTGGACGAAACTAATAATTTTAACCTGAGTAGCCCAAAACTAGTGATTTTTTTTTTCAGATAAACCCATGAAAGCCCTTCTATTGTTAATACATAAAGAAGTAATGATAACTTTTTTAGCAAGTAAATATGTCATCATTCATTTTGTTTATTACATTCTTTTAAAAAAAAACAGTAAAGGTATTTGTGTCATTTCACATAGTTGTGCACTTTTCTCTAGAAATATATTTTTGGATTCCAAGAGGAAAGTAAATTTTACTTTTGTCATACTGGTTCGAAACACCACATACTTCTAGTTCCACATGCGTGAAAATGATAAACATTTGCATCCGAATGAGCTTCTACTGATATAATAACTGGTTTTAATAAAAGAGTTGTGTAGTGCAGTTTTTTTGATTACCGCAAAATATGTTTTACGTGTGGTATCATGGCGAAGGGTATCGCTCAAGTCAGCAATGGTGTATTGTTCAGAGGAACAAATAAATACGATGATAGGTTGTACAATGTAACGCGAACTAAAAATGTGTGGGAAAACCTTCTGGTTTATTTCACATCGAATCTCGGGCAATGTTAGAGACCGAAAAAAAAAAATCGCAGATTCATTTCGTGGTATGGTGAAATTTCAAATGTGTATGGCTCTCTTGGCACATAGTTTGTAGGGAATACGCCTTGGCCGATGATAAACCCTCAACCAAAGAATCGCTGAATCACGGGCTCCAAATGTAGACGTCTCATTAGTTGGTGGCCAATGAACAGGTGGCATTCGCGCGAGTATTCAGAGAACTGTTGAGTCTATCGTAAAGGTAATTGAAAAAAGCAATTTTTTACGTTTCCTACGCAATGCCTTATTGTTTTGCGGTAGGTTGTACCGGTAAACAAAGGGGTTTGATTTGAAAAAAACAGTAATTTGAATTTTTTTCCCCCACCGGTTATTTAGTAGGCTATATAAATTAAAGTTACGGGTGGACGCCGAAAAATTCATTCAACCATGCGTCGGACATGCAATTTCCAAGACGGTTGTTTTATTTTTCTCGGTGGATGAAAAAAAAAATAGCTTCTAATCTTTGACGCGTATTAATAAATCCCAACTTCAGCGGAGAACTGGAAGAGAGTTGTTTATGGGCTTTCGTGGTGACCTCGCTTGGACTCCCCTCCCATGCCACGAACAGTAAAAGGTCACAATGGAGTCTGGGTGGGAGAGTGGGGGGACACAGGGATAGGTATGGTATACATCGAGTGTGGCAATGGGTTGCCGAGAGAAATGAGTGGAGGAGGGGTGGTGTGAAGGAGGGAACAGAGAAGTGTGGGGGGGAAGAAAGAGGTGATGAATTGGGACAGGAAATTAAGCTACCCGCGTACGGGACTGACGTCTTCGGGATTTGTGGCCCGGGCGACGCCAAAATAAAACGAGGCGTATTTCATTTCGGTTCTCCGCGGTCCGTGAGCGCGGCGCGCTCTCTGTCGGGCGGATCGTGCGCGGCGCTTGGACGCGGTCGACGGGCGCCCAGGAGGCTCGAGGCTCGAACCCAGACCACCCGCCGTCGACGCCGCAGCTGTCCCGACGGCTAGCGATGGTCAAAGTTCCGCGCGTTCAAGCGAAATTGCTGTGCTGATGAGTAGGGACCGGAAAAATTCACGGATTGAATGACCTCTAGGATAGCCTCCATTATCCTCTGCATTACTCAAGTAAACCCGCGTGTTCAGTGGGTACTAAATTGAGAGGCGTCTCCACTGGGTAGCTTGTGATTCGACGCTTCTTTGGTCGATAGTCTCTCATTGGCCCAGAGAGCTGTAGTTAAACTGCGAGCCAATAGCAGAACCAGCAGAATATTGTACACATGTTTGAATTTCAGCCTATAACGAAATGAATACGCGAATTTTTCCGGTCTCTACTGATGAGTACAGACAGGAAAATTTCGCGGATTCATTTCGTCGTATGCTAAAATTCAAACAATTTTACCATTGGTTCATTGTTAATCTGGAGAAAAAATGGCCAATTAGAGACCCTCAGCCGAAGAAGTATAAGATCACAAGTAGGGCCATGAAAATTTCGCGAAAAGATCCCGAGAGAAGCTGGAAGTTAAAACACTGTAGCATCGTCCGTGTTTCATGACTGGGTGAGTTACTTTGAGGTGCATGTCGATTGTTACAACAACCAATCACACTAATTCAGGGTGGAAGCAAACTCGTCCTTAGTGGCTCATGCAAACAAGGCAACGACTTCTCTCGCAGACGGCAGCCAATCACAAGGAAGAAACCGCTGGTGTGGGTATACCTTGTTGCAGTCTAGTAGGCGTTCAGATTTTTTCGCGAAAATTTCCTGCCCCTAATCACAAGTTAACCCAGTCGAGTCGCCTCACAAGTCAGCAGCCAATGAAGAGGCGACGTTTGCCCAAGTATGCAGAGGACGGTGGAGTATATCCTGCAGGTCATTGAACCAGCGCATTTTTTTCCCCAATCCCTACTAATAAGAAACGGCAAGAAAACTGCCAGACTCAACGTTTATATCGGGCAACAGTCTTTACATTTGAGCGATCCCAGTCATTAAAACCACGTGTTATTTTAAAACGCCTTAAATGTCTGGAAGACAATGAACCACTCTTGGTAAACCATCTGACCGAATCACGCGATAACAGGAGAGAAGGTGATCTTTGGCAGCGGCCATTGCACACAAATTGACTTTATTACGCTTAGTATTTTTGGATTCTAGCCTGGCACTAGAAAACAACGCGAATATTGATGTTCTCTAGAAATTGCAAATTGTAATTTTTATTTTTATTAACTATGGCCATGCAGATTTCGCGAAAAGATTTTGAGACTAGCTGAAAGTTAAAACACTGTAGCATCGTCTGTGTTTCGTGATTGGGTGGGTTCCTCCCATATACATATCTATTGTTACAACTCCAATCGCAGTAATTCAGTGCGGAAGCAAACGCGTCTTCAACGACTTCTCTCGCAGACGGCCGCCAATCACAAGGAAGAAACCACAGGTGGGGTATACCTTGTTGCAGTCTAATAGGTGTGCAGATCTTTTCGCGTAGAATGGCTGCCCCTTACTATTAACCCATGGTAACCTTCAATGAGCTATATAAGTAAATGAAAAATTTTAATAGGTAGTATACAATGTTAAAATTTATTCGTATGGTCACTTTTGCATACACTGTATTTACATCTAAAAACTTTCTTTTTACGTCGAGAAAAATTGCCGAAAAATATTTAGACTGGACAGAAAAAATGAATTTTTAGGCCTCAAATTTGTTTATTGGTTGCTGTTGTCAGAGACACTTTATTCTTGAACAAGCTAAATGATATTCGACCATATTGTTGATGCTTGTCTGTTTATCATTTGAGACTACCTTCGAGTGTGTCAACACTTCTGCAGCGCACTTGATGACCTCACAAAATCAAAAAGGTTTTCGCAATCGTTTTCCAGTCTCTAACTTTACCTAGGGAATTTGACATTTTTTGTATGGCATATTTATAGGGGCATACATATTTCGCGAAATGATTCCGTGACTAGCTGAAAGTTAGAACACGGTAGCATCATCTGAGTTTCGTGGTTTGATGAGTTTATTTCAGTTCCACGTCGATCGTTACAACACCAATAACAGTAGTTTAGTGCGGAAAAAATGTGTTATGAGTGGCAGGGTCAAGTAAGGCAACGTCTTCTCCCGCAGACGACCGTCAATCACAAGGAAGAAACCGCTGGTGCAGGTATACCTTGTTTCAGTCTAATAGGAGTTCAGATTTATTCGCGAAAAATGCCTGTCCCTACATATTTCTATAGGGTACTAGATAATGCCCGGCATGCGTTGCAATGCCTCAATAATTTTTTTTTTTTGTAATTTTTTAAACGTATACTAAGCATCTCTCTTTATCTCTCTAATTCTCTATCTCTCTATGTATATCTCTATAACTCTATCTTTCTATTTATATCTCTATCTCTCTATATATCTTTCTAGCGGACCTGACAGACATTGTCCTGCCCAAATGTACTTTTTGTGAGATATGGATATGGCGGTAAGTATTTCTACGCTGGACATTTTGTATCTTCTCATTATACATACCCCTCCTCTTGGACACGCCACTGCCGTTACCAAAAACCTTTCCCATGGTTACGCAGAAGGCAACAACAATGCAAAAGCCCGTTGTCATGGAGGCTAATTATCAACAATGCTTAGTTTTTTTGCTTTTAAAGCGTGTTTTTTTAGTTTTTCTTAACTCAGAATCGAGATAAAATATCCAATTGTGAATCTAAACCATCCTCGAATCCCCGTGAACTCACACACAAAATTTCATCAAAATCGCGTACAAACAGACAGACAGAAAAAGTACTGTTTTATTATAGTAAGATAGATAGATTATTCTTACATGTTCGCATCCATGCAGTATATGAAAAATTAGCACGCATAGCCCCACACCTATAACTATACGTATCTGCTGCCCACGACTTTTTCCGCATGGAATTTTGTATTATCTTGCACCATTTAGAAATTTAAACATTATAACATAACAGTTGATACAGTTGTAGTAGTTTTCTTATGTTCACAAATGATAATTTTTCTCACCTCTATTTCAGTCTTTGCAATAAAAAGATGTTACTACCTAAATTTTGAGTAAATATGTTTCTACTTTCAAATGTAATGACGGGAAGACACTTCATAAAATGTCTTTGTAAACCACATTTACTGTTTTTTCCGTCTCGAGCTAGAATGTAAAGATTGTCTGCATTACTGACCCGCGAGCAAGCTACATACATGTTAGAGAGAGAGAGTGAGAGAAAGACACCTATTGAATGTCTATCTAACTAATTTTTTTTAGAGCTTATTTTCATTAAATAAATCATGAAATCATTCAACGATAAAAGCTGTTTATTTAATCAAGCGGACGGGTTCGCTCCAAGGAGAAAATTGACGCGGCGAGACCTCGTGGACATAGAGAAATGACACACACTCACTATTTGTGTGGCTATGAAACATGATTTTTTTCTGCAATTTAAATTGTAATATACAAAAAGGTATTGAAAATTGAAACAAATATGGCGACACTATAAACTGTCAGGATCTTTATTTTTTTCTTACTCTCTACTTAGTTCCTTACAATAGCAAAACTTAATGGCTTCTAATAATGCGTTGCAATTTTTGCTTTTAAAGCGTGTTTTTTTTTAGTTTTTCTTAACTCAGAATCGAGATAAAATATCAAATTGTGAATCTAAACCATCCTCGAATCCCCGTGAACTCACACACAAAATTTCATCAAAATCGGTCCAGCCGTCTAGGAGTTCAGTGACATACACACGCACACAAGAAATATATATATAAAGATTCTCGATTTTGCTAAGTAATCGGATACATAGGCCTATTCGCTGCTCATCGGCTTTTGACATGTAATTGACAGTTTTTCGTGACTTTTTATTGTCGGATCACAAGAGTTTTAATTAAATGCTACCGCTAAATATATGCTTCATCATTTTAAAAATTCCCAGAGACGAGCTCCAAAAATAAAATTTATAAACATTTAGTTACTGACCCCATGTTAACACTACACCATCCCGCTAGGAAATTTTTGGACAACATTCCTACGTATGCTGGAAAAAGTACAGTGAACCCCAGGAAATTTCTCAACCAATACGAGGAGTACTGTAATATATTCAAGTTATCGGAAACGGATAGGCTGAAAAACATCAGTCATTGTTTGAAAGACACCGCATACTATTGGTGGGAACTACTCAAAGATTCGATCACTGATTATAGTTCTTTCCGCAAGTCATTTCTATAACAATTCTGGAGTACCAGAGTACAAAGTAATTTGCGTATTCAGTTACATTCTGAAAAGTTCGAACCTAGGAGATTTCAAAACCTAGAAGCCCACATAAGCAACATGTATGAGAGGACAGGTTATCTAGACTGTAACATGGAATGTGAAGAATTTATAGCGATGATACTATCTCAGTTACCTGTTAGGTATCAGTTACAGTTAACTGGACGTAACTACAACGGAATAGTTTATTTCAAAGAACAACTTCTTAACTATGACCGACTCGAAAAGCTTGATAGGGCGAACTCAAACAAGGATGTGTTCGAACGTAAAAACACTAATCAATCTCCACCATTGTATCAAAATGTTAGATATTATATTTTAAAAAATACATTTCGTTGACGCTACCCTACCAAGTATTTTTCTCAACAAAAATAGTGTCAAATATTTAGAGACGAAAACAAAATAATTCTGTAGGCTACTAAAGGTACACTAAACACGCGCCTTTGCTGTCGTTCTGGGTGGCAAACCAAATCTCAGGTTCAATTCCTGGCCAGGTACCTATAGAATTTTATCCTATTAGAAAATTTTCTTTCCTGAGTTTGAACTGGATGTTGCGTTCATACAGGAGAAGGCGACGGCAAGCCATTGCAGTTTCACCTTGACTACTTCATCGCATACACGCCATGTAAGTTACCCCGAGGCGATGACTAGGATTCAATACAGTCAACATTGTCCACTAGGTCACGTGACTATGGCGAACCCTTTCCAGTAAGCATTACTATTTAGTACCTTTAAGTTAGGCGCATTAAGTATTATTTTCTTGTGCTATGTACGGCGGGGGGTGACCTTAGGTGGGGTAAGCAATGTACGGGGAAAATTTTTAGACTTTTAGACTCTATGCTTGGATGTCGGTGGCATTGCTGTTTTATAACTAGTTTTCTCTAGAAAATTGATATTATTTTCGCCCATCTAACTAACCATACTAAACTATTGATCATTTACTTTCTTAACTTACTTAACAACAATTTTAATAAAATCATTTAAAAATATAACAGAAATAAAAATAATAAACCGTCATTAGTAGATACCTAATGAAAAAAAATATTGTTTTAAAAATTTATAAATTGTTTAATTCAAATCTGAAATATTCTTACATGGCAAGTATGCAATTTCGCTATTGTGAAATTCTTTGTGGTTAGTAGGTACCTGAGAAGTCTGGTGTCTGATAAACCACACAAAAGTCCACGTGGGGAGAGTGAAAGGTAATTACGCTTGAGGCGAATACAAAATAATGGACCTGGAACTACCTTGGCGTCGCGTCGCGGGAGCTCGCAGTGCTTCTGGGGCAACCTGTTCGCGTGGGACCACGTGGCGAGCTGCTCTCGAGCTCAGGAGCACGCTGTGTGTGTGCTGTGTGTGTGCTGTGTGTGTGCTGTGTGTGTGTTGTGTACGGCCCGTATACCGCTCCTCGCCCGGTCGTTCCGCGGCCCGGGAGTCTATAAAATAAAAGCGAACTAGGTCGTAAATGTCTCCAATATCGCGCGCCGGCGCGGCCTTTACCGCCCGCCGATTTGCCTCTCTTCCCACCCCCTCTCACCCTCTTTAACCCTTTCACACACCCTCTCTCTCTCTCTCTCTCTCTCTCTCTTTCTCTCTCTCTCTCTCTCTCTCTCTCTTTCTCTCTCTCTATACGACGCCATTCCCCATTTCTGCTTCTCCCCCGCACTTTGCGGCGACTGCTCTCTCTACCTTCCTTCTCGCGCGGGGCGTTTGACTTTCAATCGACGCAAGAGCTTTTCGCGCCCTCCTTTGGGAACACGGTGGTTTCCCCCCACCCCCCGCACACTCCCTCCGCATGTTCATGTGACAGGAACCCACTTGATTAGAAACTTGACCTTCGTCTGCACAAGGCGGTGCAGCGGGCGAGATGAAAATGAAATCGCTGCACTGTTATCACACCGTTAGTGGTCGACCGACGCATCGGCGATACGGGTAAACCAAATATATCTCTCTTCTGGATCTGAAGCATCATAAACTTGTGGAAAATATTTCTAGACATTGTTGATAGAGACCTGTGAAGTAGGCGTTACCCTGGAAAAACCTTTTTGTACTGTTTACAAGGAAAATCTTTGGAAATTTGGTTGCCAACGATATCACTTGAAAAACTACACGGCATAGCTGTGCACCATGTGCAGTTTTTACAAAGCTCTGACTTGTAGTTTTACAAGCAATATCGTTGGCAACATACAAAATAATTTTTAAGTATTTGTTTTGGACTGTAGGCAGTTTTGACACTTCCTAAAGGACAAGCATCTTATAGCAACTTTGCAAAGTATAAATATCCACTTACATGAAATCCGGGTAAATGTGGCATTAGCCAGTGGAAAATACGCATTGACTTATGTGTATGTTTGATCCTGGTGCCAGAAAATAACAAGAATTGAGAAAGTGTTTTATTAATATAAGGCCTTATATAGTCGACAATACAATTTTTTTTATTAAAAGAAACACCCGTTTGAACTTTAGCATGATCCTCCCAGATATATGCTACCGATATAAGAGAACGCCACGTGAATGCTTGTTAATATAACTGGAATTGAATAAATTGCCAACAGACTTCATTGTACTTCTATCGCGAAAACGTTTACTCTCTTCCTCTAAATAACGTACAAACTTGTCGAATGCAGTAATTTAGTTGAACTGTAGAACATGTAATATTCCTTATTCCTCTAAACTATGTACAGTTTTGTCGAATGCAAAACCAATAAAAAAAATCTGAAATCCGAATTTTTGTGGTTTCTAAGCTGAATTATAGGACATATATTATTCCACTTTGCATGCACGGTGGACAGACAGTGTCCTTTTTATTCTACACCTACGCGTGTTCGACTGTCGAAAACAAATGAAGAGTGTCTTTTGATTACTTGCCTGAATATTCTATAGTTTTGTGTTCGGTGAGAAACATGTTTTCACGGTGAGTGTATATCGCTGGCAGTATGCTTTTGACTTTACAGTAGCAACTGTGTTACTGTTCAGTTATCGACCGCTGGATAGGTCATTATCTTGTACTCCTTCACCCTACGCTGTAAGAAATCGCTTGGAAATTTAAAATGTTAAAATTATTAATATATTTCCCATGCAACTATGCTATATATATAGGCCTACTATAGGCTTTTTAATGAAAACGTTATACATACCGTATACTAACTAGTAGTCCGCGCCTTTTTAGGGTATTGCTTGTATTTTATCATTAGATACTGGAAAAATTCGCGAGTTCAATGACCTCCAGGATAGAATACACGATCCTCTGCCTACTTGGGCAAACGGCGCCCGTTCATTGGGAACTGAATTTTGAGGCGTCTCAAGTGGGTAACTTGTGATTGGATACTTCTTTGATTGATTGTCTCTAATTGGCCAAGATTCCTACATATTAACAGTGAACCAATATCAGAAGCAGCACAACGGTATAATTATTTGAATTTTAGCATATCACGAAATGAAGCCGCGAATTTTTCCAGTCTCTATTTATCATTGTAAGAAATGTATGTAATTAATTACTTTAAAAAATTTAAATTTAAAAAAAAAGTGAAACACGTGCCTGTTTCATTTTAAATAAGGTCATACCATCTTTTACACTTCTATTTATTTTTGTTATAAGAATAGCTATATTATTATGTAAGTTTAGGTATATGCAAAATTGCAAGGCTTTATCCCTTAAGCGTTTAATTCTTCATTCGATTCCCGGCATGTAAGGGTTTTACCCACACGTGGAAATTGTAGTTCCAGGATTAAATACTGGGTGTTGTTTTTTGCCCCTCCGCTTCAAAACTGCGAAAGGCAACGTCCAACCACCGTAGTTTCTCCTCGCCTAATTTTCTTCGGTCACGCCAACGACCATCTCCCCAAATGAACACGGATTGGATTTTTTTACCTAACTCCCAGCCTCCCAACCCACCATCACTATTATAGTCGCCATGAGTGCTTGGACGAATTCGCGGCAGCCAAAGGGAAGAACGTGATTTGGTCGGAAAGTAGAAGGGGTGCTGTCCAATCGACGCGTCCCGAATTTTACGCTCAACTGAGAACTGTTTGCTGGCAAGGATGTTAGCAGATCTGAAGGCTTAGATGATTGGTGGCCCCGGGCGCCCAATAAAGTAACAGCGCAGGTTCCTGCAGTGTGTGCCATGCGCGGACACTCGCTTATTGTCGATTCATTTCCCTCCAGGCTGGACTGAAACCGGCGCGCACATGATCAAAACCTTTTAGTGTGCTTATTGGTGGATGTGAAGGTCGTATCCTTTAGCGGTTGTTACGTGATTGGGTAACCAATTCTCTTTTTATATAACTAGCTAAGTGTCGTCAGAGGCATGTCAAGAGCACTGTAGTCCAATAATCACCGCGAAGAGGTGTTTGTGAGCTTCACACTCTAAAAAAAAAAAAAAAAATTGTACTTTTACAAGGGAAATTCTTGGAAACCCTGTTTCCAAGGATATTTCTTGCAAAACTACAAGGCAGAGCCTTGCAAAATCGCACATGGTACAAAAAGCTCTGCCTTGTAGATTTACAAGTCATATCCTTGGTAACAGGGTTTCCAAGGATTTTCCTTGTAAAATATACAAAAATTTCTTACAGTAAGCTATACTTCGCGAAATAATCCTGTCTCTACCTCTGGCGAGATACCTACCCGACATATATATATATTTTTTCCGGATACTGACAATTAATATTTTTAAAACATAATTTTGTTTAGTTAAATGTCATAAAAATTAAAATTTCATATACACAGCAATGTCGATTAATTATGCCTAAGATATAAATCAGTGGTGTTTTTCTACAGTTCTGCGTTCCTTTTTACAAATTTTTTTGCCACATACATCAGATACGAATCAGTTTAAAATAGGATACAGCGAATGAGATAAATCGGATAGGTTCCTCAGGGACTGTGCTCAAAAAGGCGTAACATACAAAAGGCGAGGATCGTGACTTCTATCCGAATACCTCGGTATTGCTCAGATTCATGAGCACTGAGTCGGTACCTGACTGTTTCTCAGCCCACGTCAAGCATGGAGGAGTCGTCACCTAAACCCTTGTGCTTAGCCGTGTGACGTGAAGTCGTGACCTGACAAAACTAGCGGTTCTTTACTACGACTGTTGAATTTCAACGCTGACGATGCCTGATGCAGTGCAGCTCGAAACGTCACCACACACCACCGTTGCGGTGCGGCACTACCGCGAAAGCCAAGATAGTTTTATCGGTCAGTGGCCGCAAAAGCCTGGAGTATACACTAAGTTTAACTTTGGAAAAGCGTGTTTCAGTGTTCACTTCACAGCCTTTAGTGAGTGCAGTAGATTTGTAGTTTCAATTATACACAGTGCAAAAATAAACATTTTGACCAAGTGGAAGGCTTCGAATGAGTATTTTCCGAACGCCAACTGCCTTGATAGAAGACATTCCGCTACCAGGTGTGTGTGTGTGTGTGTATATATACATATAAATATATATTAATATATATATTGCGTTAACGTACCGTGATTAAGTTTAATAGTTACTTGCAATAATTTAAGTACACTAGGTAGGTGGACCACTAACTCAGAGTTTTTTAAGCATGGTTTTTAGTTGGTGGTGGGCTAAATAGATCAAATTACTTGTTTTGTGTTATGAAGGCTTCGAATAATAAACCATTAGCTATTTCAGAAACGAAAAAAAAAAAAATTGCATTGACAATGGAATCGCGTTCCGAAATTATGGATACTTAGGTAGACTACATAGGAAACTTTACGTGGCGGTATTATAGGTACTCATCTATCTAATGCAATTACAATCGCTATTTGCATTTCGCGCATGTTCACTGCCTGAAAAGCGTTTATCTCATTTGACAGCCAGTGATAGGCCTAACCATCAAATCTAGCCAAACTGATGCGATATTAACGGGGATCATTTATGCTCCTCTTCGTGCTGTTAGTAGTCTGATCCGGACTTTAAAATAAAAAAGGCACACAAAACCAACACTACTAAGGGCTAGAACCAGTAACTCCTCGCCAATTCGCCACAGAGATTGGCTTCTACCGTAATTACACTCCCAACAACTAAAAATTAAACAAAAACTAGGCCAACCTAATTCAAAAACGATTAAAACCACAAGATTATTGTAGCTTTTGGAAAACTAAACTTAAACAATATAAAATTGTTATGGTGATAAAACACCATTTCGAGTGATTTACATTTAGGAACTCAAAAAATTCGTGTTTTCAATTACCTACGCGACAGACTCCACAGTTATCTGTATACTCAGCCTGTTGCTGACTGATGAGACGTCTCCGTTTGGTGGCCTGTGATTCGGTAATTCTTTGGTTAAGGTTTTCTCATTGGTAGAGATATGAAAAATTCGCGCATTAATTTCACGATAGGCTAGAATCCAAAAAGTTTGCATTTTTGCTGCTTCGGTGATTGGACCGCAGTAGTTACCTATATCTCAAAGACTTTAGGCCTATGAAAAAATGTAAACAAAAGAAGTATCGAATCACGAGCATCCCAGTTAACAGGTGTCACGAGTCAGTAACCAATGAGCAGATGCAATTCTCCCGAGTGCATAGAGGATCATGGAGTCCATCCTAGAGGTCATTGAAATCGCGAATTTTTCCGGTCTCTACTCATTGGTCAAGAGCATTCCCTACAAAACTGTGTTCCGATAGCGGGAGCCGCTTAGAGGCGCACACACGTTTGGATTTCAGCATGCCGCGAAATGAATCCGCGAATTTTTTTCCCGGTCTCTGTGTTTACGTTTCTTCTCGTCCGGGATGGCGCGTGTCTGCGTCACCCATCCGTCCATCCGTCACGGGGGACGTCGACGCATGCGCACAGAGGATTGACGCCGCCGCACAATCCGCAGAGACGATCTCGTCCGGTTCCAGCGCAGCGGAAGGATTTATTTACGGCTAGGCCGCAATCTCGCAGCGCTCCGCGGCAACAGTCAGTTGCGAGCCGATGAATATTTCAGCTCCGGCCTCGGTTATAAAACAAAATATCGTTTTCCTCCTCTTCTCGCCCGGCTACCCTTCTCCCTCATCAACCCTTCTCAAAAAAAAAAATAATGTGTGTATAGGCTATCCTCTCTGCTACATTCTCGGGCGGTCGAAACCGGCAATCACTGCGGTGAGGGTCCGTCGATGGTTCGAGTCCCGCCCGTCACGTGACACAGCGGGTCTGCTGGAGCGATGGTCGCTCCGGCTAGTGGCGTGCCTGTCGTCTGTTCAGCTCGGCGAGCGATGTTCTACCGCGACACGAGCAATTCCTCTCCCCCGTGTCGACAGGCTCTGATTGCTAGAGACGGGAAAATTTCGCGGATTCATTTCGCGTTATGCTAGAATCGAAACAACTGTACCTTTATATTGCTTCTGTGATTGGCTTACAGTTTGTCTGAAGGACTTTCAGCCAATGGAAAACCTTCAACCAAAAAAAGTATCGAATCGCAAGCGTCCCAGTCGACAGATGTCACGAGTCGATAGCCAATGAACTGGAGGCATTTGCCTGAGTATGTAGGGGGTTGTGGAGTCTATCCTAGAGGACATTGAAAGCGCGAATTTTTCCAGTCTCTACTGATTGCGTGCTAAACTACCAGAAGCTACGTATTTATTCCTGTACCGATACAACTCTGTCAAAACATTTAGTTGTGTGCTGAGATACGACGTATGTATCACTTAATTCAGAATATCTGTAATCTGCCCAAGATGGCCGCCGTGGCGTCAGAGGTCAGTCGGTCATTGACCCCTTCTCACTCCTTATACTGGAACCTGGCACGGGACATACTATTTTATACTACTGGCTATGTACATAATTTCTTTATTCACAACGTTTCTTTTTGAATATAATATTAGGTTAGTTTTCTATAGTAATTTTATTTGATCCGAGTAAAATACTATGACCAATCTTATTTTTTTTTTACTATCTTACGTTATACTTTCAGGTACATTTAAAAATCTATATATTACAGCCTATTGAAGTGCGCTCTGAACTTCTTAGTTACTACCTGTTAATAATTATTCTAACGGTTCACACAGTTTGCAGTATATGAGCCCAATGCGATCACAGCCATCAAATAATGACCGCAAATGAAATCACGTATTTTGCTTGCCTCATCAAGATATTGTTTCCAAATCAGTAATGGCAAACCCATTAAAAACTCATGTAATTTCTAAATTGTTACATAAGTGTGTAACTGAATGATGTAGAGTTCTAAACTGGCACTAAGAAACGCTCCGGTTTTGAACTCCGGTTAATAATTCCTGATTTCAATTTCACCATGTCCAAAAAAAATCCCTTTACACAAATTCTAGTATTTTTGGAGAGTCCCCTGATGAAAATGATGACCGATTTTCTTTCCCTGTCCAATTATACCTTACTGTGAACTCTACAATAAGTTCTCATGTGTTTGTCGCAGCTTTCTTGCAAGCCAATGCTGTCCGCTAACAAGACCAAAATGTATAAACACTCTCAAAATAATCCCTAGTAAAGAAAGTTACATTCGTGCCTGTAATGGTTGGTATTGTTTCAATTTGTTTTTTCTAGGTTTACTTGCTAAATATATATCATAAGCCTTTATGAGTTGGTGTTGGCAAGGTTCCTTATTATTTGGTAGATCACCAGAAGACTTCAGCTTCATTATGTTTTTTTGTTTATGCTTTAGACTTTTAGGGTAAATTTGTCGCATTAAAAAATTAACTAATAAAAATAATTCAAATTTCTAAGGAAATAGCATTTCAAGCCAATATACGCTAGAGTAAAAGTTTGAATGACGATGATTGTAGGTATCCCTTCGTCCCGATGGAATTTTGATTGAAAGACTGGACAAATATATCTTTTCTGAACATCTGACAGGCTGTATGTCACCTGACTAATTGTATGTCTCATGACTGTCTGTATGTCACATGACTGACTGTATGTCATATGGCTGACGGAAGCGCATAACTGCTTGCATCAGTAAACTCAGCTTAACAGTTTTTTTACATCATACCGTGCCGGAAGATACCCTATATTTTAACACGAAAGTACACTGAATTGTTTAGTTATTAAGAGAGACTTCGAAAGTTCTGAAAATGGAAATATGTCATAACTGCGACAAAACTTTAAGCATAAATAAATTTTGGATTTTTGTGTGGGAGAGGCACACAAAGGGATCATTTTTACTTTTTTTTATTTAAATTGATTTTGCTGGTGAGCACGGAACGTTTGATTTTTTTTATAGTTGTGTGATATCGACGCACATTGTTTTTGTATTTTCATCGGGCAAATTTGAAATGTAATATACAGAACAATTCAAAACACTGTGCCAAAAGAAATGAAAACATATGTAAGCTGTTAATGGTGTCAATTTCGTCATGGAGTTAACCATTTTTTTTTTTACTTTCTCACTTGTGAAAAAGAAAATCGACATGTAGTTGCCCTGAGGCAGAGTCTAATGGATGGAACGGGGTTGACAATTTACAGAAGCCGGCTGCTCTATCCTAGGGACAGCCTGGAGAAGTATCAATTGGTTGGGGAAACGGGAGTACGCCGAGAAAACCCACGGACCAAGGAAACGTCCGTCACGTTTCCCACATGCGGAAAAACCCGGATCTGACTCCGCCGGGAATCGAATTCTGGTCACTAGTATGTTTGGCAAATTCAAATATTAATCACGTATGCTGAAAGCTTTTTCAAAGGTAACTTTCCCATTTTTTTAAAATTATTTTTAAAAGTTCACTGATTACTTCTGATCAATATAAATAGATGAATCCAGCTAAATCTACTTATTCTGTTCTTTATTTCTTCACCGGCGGCTTTTAACAAGGCATGATCATCGGCCGTGATGACAGCTTAGGACCTTGTGTGAATAGAGCCGACAACGGAACAACCGACGAGCCAGTTTTCTCACACTTCGAAGGAACCCGTTCCTGAACATGGCGGCGAGCGCAATTTTATAGCTGCGTGCTTTCGCTTCGGGCGGACAAACAACACTTACCATCCATGCCACCTCCTTTCCTACCACGTGGTCGGACAGAGTTTTCTTTGAAAACCACGTGTCATTCAGCCTCGTTTACATACAACGTTACAATTGGCTTTGTGGAATTAACATCATCAACATATGTTTTCCTGAATTTCGTTTTAAAAAATATAGTTAAGTTGCAATCAATTTAATGGTTTCACTTTTTAGGAAGCATTAAGAGATTAAATACTTTTA
Source organism: Bacillus rossius redtenbacheri (assembly GCF_032445375.1). Taxonomy (NCBI): domain Eukaryota; kingdom Metazoa; phylum Arthropoda; class Insecta; order Phasmatodea; family Bacillidae; genus Bacillus; species Bacillus rossius. The sequence goes on along the minus strand of NC_086336.1, from coordinate 8,449,937 downwards.
CTTAATTTTATGCAAAACTATTTAGTGCTTACGAAGGCAGTACCTATCAATAATTATTGTTTTTCTACACTTAGCAATTTTTGTTTATTTTCTTAAAGGAATTAATAATATCACCATGAGTATTTATTAAAAAAGATTTTATGGTTTTTATAAGCGGGTGTTTACCTAATGATTTTGATAAACTTAAAGGTCATTTTATATTTCATTCCTAACAAGAACAAAGAGAATGTTATCGTTTAAAATACAGTTTTAAGTTAGGCCTAAACGTTTGTAAGCGGTATTGGTTATATATATATATATGTATATATATGTATTTTTATAATATAATTCGTGAATAAATAACAATTAGGTTTATCCAAACCTAATTGGCTGAAATTTCGTATGGAGTACCCTGGACCAATAAGAAACGCTCCACCGAAAAAAATTGTTATTGTTTATTGTACTGAGATCTTCAGAGTTTTGGAAAATCAGAATTTTTACCTATTTATGAATGATATCGTAAAAAAAAGTTGGTATGGCAAAGACCAACCCTGAAAAGTTCAGTTTATAATTGAAGAGTAGAATTCCAAAACTCGCTAAGTCCATTTTTGGCGAAACTGAGGTAATTGCAGTTCAATTCAGTTAAAATATGTCTCCATCTTTTAAAATATCAATCGTCGTCGAAAGTAGCCCGGTTCCTTTGTTATAGGGTTCGAAAGATGCAAGTAAATCTCATAACTTGCTCAGTCCTTGGCACTGTCGTCCTGAAAACTCGCTCAGTCCAAAAACCCATCCAGTATGCCGTATGATGGTGGTAGTTGCGTCTATAGTATCATTATAAGCAATACCTCATATTTACAAGTTATTTTAACCATGTACTTAAAATTATGAGCAATTAAAATGTATTTAAATTACAATGTTGTAATTCATTTATCCTCAATAATAATAGGTGAATATATTTTTGTAGTATTTGTTATTTATCATTGATTTTAAAGATTTACACATATTATACGTTCACCTCATAGTCACTTACTGTTGTTATTTTATTAATACTGTACTATTTTTTATCATAACAAGCAGTAAGAGAGCATGCTCGATAGGTGCATCACATTTTGGAACAAACCCACTTCGTTATTGTGTTTTTACGTATTTGGTTATGGCCCTGTATTCACCTTGTTTGGAATCTGTGCAATTACAGATTATATCTATCACAGTAAGTATCCCTTATTAATAGCTTTGTGTGTAAATGTATGCACTTAATGTAAATGTATAACCAAACACGGCTTATATTAACAAATAATATAATTGAAATCCAAAGGCATACATAGTAACATAATTTGTTGGAATTAATTTATCAATCAACATTTTATAATGTGAATAATAGTTTAAACTCTAATAAAACCACTGAAAACTCGCTCAGTCCTAGGACTGAGCTGGTTTTGGGATATATTTTGATATTTATACAATTAATAATACTGTACTGATTTACACGCACCTTATCAAAATTTTTCTAAATATAAGAATGATTACTTCTGGTAATATCACAACGATGTGTTAAATAGTTGTAGGACAGCGACAAAAGTGAATTTTTCCACAAAGTAGGAAAATGGACTTAGCGAGTTTTGGAATTATACTCTTCAATTGTTATTAATTCATTATATGATTGAAATATAAGAAAAATGCCTCTAAAGGTTGTCAAAACCATAAAGTAACACTCGTGATAAAATCATGCATAAAATAGGAACTAGTAGCTAATGATTATTTTTAAATACTTGCCAAAATACACTATATTTGATGATTAATTAAACTTAAGTTAAACCATGCACCACTATGACATAAAATTGCCATTTATTGAGCGAATAGCTCGAAACCAAAATAGGTGATTTATTTGATTGAGCACATCGTGTGTCGCCAGGCGGTTCATTGAACTCCTCGCAATAGTGAACCAAACAAACCTTGGTGGTTCTAAGCAGGGGCGCAACAACTAAATTTCTAAAGAGGAGCAATATACCTTTTTATAAAGAATCATCGATCCCCCCTATTGAAGCGGGTGGTCCGGGGGTCCTCCCCCGGGAAAATTTGTATTTCAAGGTGGAAAATGGTGCTATTTAAGCAGTTTTATTATCTAAAACTTGATTACACAGCACTTTCTTTGCCCCCGTTTGCCCCCACTTCAAGGTTTCTTTGGAAGAGGGGGGGGGGACAAAATACCCTTGCCCCCCCCCCCCCTGTCGTTGCGCCCCTGGTTCTAAGGCGTGGCGGGGACCCACGCCGGTGATTTATCATTCTTTTTTGTTACTTGTTGGTCTAGTGCTCTGTTAAAAATATGGACATTATTGGTTAAAGGAAAATTAAAAATTTCATTAGCATGTGAATTGAAGTAGGTACTGGTCAATACCAATTTAAATTCGTGGTTTAATAATAAAAAAACTTGAAAATATTTTATTGCCAAGACGTGCTAAGTGAGGGATAGGTGAGGGATTGGTGTGTCTCGTCGGCTTAGTGAAGTTTGCGGAGGCCTGCTAACTAACGTCACTAGTAGTAGCCTACTTAGTTGAACCCATTAACATTGCGTTAAATTGAAATGTTGAATATAATATCATGTTATTTCTAATTCCGTCTCAATTTTTGAAGTTTTTTCCCCCCTAGATTACTATGCTTTCATTCGTTTGGGTGCTTGGTAAATGCCTATTCTGTACCAACTGCCTACAATTTTTTTTTTCGCATTTGTCATTCCAGTTGAACAGGTGAAAGAGAATGCCTCGCTCTTGTATTGCGCCTGGCTGTAATGAAGGTTACGGCTCAAAACCATCAAGTTTTTTTTTTCCTCCTTTTTATACGTGCCTAAGGACCCGGTAGAAGGAAAAAATAGATGGCATGCTGCAATACCGGGAAAATTATAGCTGAAATCTTACTTTCATTAAAAATCATTACTGGATTAAAAAATTCACGTTTAATAGAATGACACTTGCTTGAAGATTAAAATGCACAACAAACGATTATTCATCCATCTAATGGGATATCCCAGTTTATTTGGGATCCGCATTCTCAGCACTCCAACTTTTAACGGACAATTGTGGCCAAATTTCACATTATTGCTATACATTAAAACCCTACAAAGTTCCCAAATAAATTAAAAATCCTAAATTGTAACATCAATTTAAAACCAAACAGAGTTTAAAAAAAAAAAAAAAAAACATGCCCAATTTAAAACGAAACTCCAATTTAACACAATGTAATAATGCGCATCACTACTACTAGCGCCGTTAGTTCGCATGCTGCCGCGAGTTTCATCAAGCGGATGGAGAGCGTAGGAGTTGCCAGACCTGTCTATATGACCGTGGTCTGAATACGTCCACGCCGTTGGATTCTGAATGCGAATCCAGCGTTAAAGTCGTCAATTGGGTTGGTTTTCGAGGTACAGTGTAACTGGCAAACATAAGGCAAAGGGTATGGTTTTAATTCGCTCTGGCCCCCAAGAGTTCTTAAGGCTTTTTTCTTTTCTTTTTTGCGAGTTTTATAGCAGAAGAAGAAAGAGAGATAGAGAAAGAAAGAGATAGCTAACTAGTTACCCACGCACCACCTGGCAGTGTTTTGTTAGCTCTTCATCTGTTCGGTTCCTCTTCTACTCCCCTTTTTCCCCGGCGTGCCCACCCACACAGCTGTAAAAAAAAAAGAAGTTTTTACGAGTTTCCGCAACAGGCACATCTTTTAACAACTTCACTTCTGCAAACTACTCACGCGACCGTTTCGGGGGGGTTCGTCCTTTTCATTTCCCGGCGGCGAGGGAGAAAAAACTGTAACGGCGCGTAAACCACCGGTGGGGATGGAAAAGGGGGGGGGGGGGGGGGGTGCTGGTGTTTTGTTGTTGCGAAGGTCAGTTCGCCGCCCCGGCTGGCGGACAGTTGTCCCCTGGTCGCAGCGCGACCTTGGATTTTTGTGTCCGCCGCCCGCGGAGTCGGTCGACCTTGGAAACACGTGGTGCTCGGTCATTCGCCTGGACCCGAGACACCGCTCCGCCAGCACATCTCTGTGTCATCACGAACACTCATATTTATTTTGAAGGCTGTAACAGAAAAAAAATTCTAACAATAACAGAAGGGCTTAATAGGTAGAGACAGGAAAAATTCGCGGGTTCATTCCATGATATGCTATAATCCAAACAACTGTATCTTTATATTCCTTCTGTGATTGACTCACAGTTTATCTGAAGGACTTTGAGCCAAGAAAAACCTTCAACCAAAAAAGTATCGAATCGCAAGCTTCCCAGTTGACAGATGTTACGAGTCAATAGCCAACGAGCAGGTGGCGTTTGCCCGAGTGTGTAGGGATTGTGGAGTCTATCCTAGAGGTCATCGAAATCGCGAATTTTTCCAGTCTCTATTAATAGGTTGTACATTTTACGTCTCTACAACATTTCTATACCAAAATATTTTTTCTGAAGTCTCCAAATATGTTATTTAAACGGTGATATGTTATACATTTTGTATGACATACACACAATACTGATATATAGGTGTATATATATATAGGTATAGGTACATATATATATGGAAGTATGTACGGAATTTCTTTTAGTGTTGTAAAAAGTGTTTTGTTGGCTGTACACTTTTTCCAAACCATTGAATTTTTTTATGTAATGAAATTGATACAAAATAGTGTAATTTTTCAAATTTATTTTTATCTTTTTGTTTATATTTGATAAGTTTGTATAAGTAATGTTTAAAAAAAAAAATAGTGGGACGCGAGCAGCATACAACATTAAAATGTTTTAGAGATTTTTTTTAATAAAAACGTCACTTTTTTGTTTCACATTCCAGGTTAGAAATTTTTCATGTAAAAAAAGTGTTTTGAACATTAAAAACAAATTATTTGGCAAGCTCTGCTCCTGTGCTATAATACAAAATAATTTTGTAACAGGCTGCGCCGTCAAATTGTGTTGGTGATTTTTCTTCTTCCGCGTTTGCGCGGTTTGTGAAGTTTGCAAAAGCAAACGTGTTTTTAAATTTTCTTTAAGTTTTAGTACTCAATGTTGAGGTATCTATTTATCTAGTCTAGTTGCTTTTTATTAGCTTCTTTTTATATCCTTGTTGTAAACGAATATTTGTTACTTAAACAGCACAGTATATCTATCTGCCTCAACCTAGTTGTTTTCATCTCGACTACTTTTGCCCTTTATTCCCCCCTGCAGGGAGGGGAGGGTGAGGTGGTTACAATTTCTAAATTTCTGGTTACTACTATTTCCCCATCCCCGCAATATGTTTTTTTTTTATTTTAATCCCGGACCTGGCCCATGGATACCAAATTATTTTTAACTTGTTCTGAAAAAAATGTATGTCCCCTAAGATATTTCGCGGAGGAAAACTCATACGACCTGATTTTCATGTATTTAAATTTCCATACGCAGTTTTTTTTGGTAATTGTTTTACAAAATTTCGATTAAGTTTTTGGCCTCGATATGAGTTACGGACATAATATGAACATATATTTTAATTATTTTGCACTTAATGGCCATTATAATTACCAATTCCACTGTGAAACCTTTTATAAATAAATTCTTTAAAACATAATTGCTTAAATAATTTATCGTGGTTTTGTAAACAGAACATTAAAAAGTTAACAATATTCTCCTTGTAATATACAAAAATATGCTTTATCTTAACATGGAAGTATTGCAGTATCACAAATGCGTTAAACATATAAACACTATCAGCATATATTTTGTATGTAAGCTATGTATGTAAACTTACATTCGGTTGGCTTGTAGCTTTACAATTTTTTTTTTTGAAAAATGGTTTTCAAAGATCTTCCTTACATCAGAGTAATTTTTCTTCATGTGAACGTACTACAGAAATAAAATGTTTGTGTTTATCAAAGCAATTCTGTACCTAATATGTACCTTTAATACGTTCTGTACGTACATATGTACGTTAAACCACTGGACTTCTGAGAGTTATTCTCGCATTTAGGCTTATGAACGTACTTTCAGACCACTTCATAACTCGTTCCCAAAATATTTTTTTTTATTGGTTTATAAAGGAATCCGTAAAAAAATTAATGAAAACAAAAATTTTCCCAGATGTATTTTTCCTTATAAGTATGTGTACTTTGTAACTACTACATTTCAACTTCATTACAATTATATTCTGATATTTTAAAATAATAAGGGCAAAGAATGTTTTCTATTCTTCCTAACAAACCAATCCACTCTGACTATAATTTTTATTTTATTTTTCTGCGGGTCGAGTTACAGAAAAACTACCTCAAAACATCACTGTAAATTGTTTTTGTTAACGTTCATAAACACGAAATAGAAGATATGAACATGGTAAATTTACCTTGAATCCATGGTATCTCATTGGAATTTGTTTAGGAAAAAATTAAATGCTTAGGAAATATACCATTTTTATATGGTGAAAGCCCCATAAAGTTGAATAGGTTAATAATTTTCATTAAATGATTAGGAATACACCAAATATATTTTACAGCTTAGCTATAGACATTATAGTGAAACAAACCTCAAGGGTTAAAATGTTTAATGGATAGTGCTAGTAATAATTAATATTTATGCATAAACTAGTTCTATTCCGACTATTACAAATATTTAGTGAGACACTTTTATTTTAGTACCAGGAATAAATACATTTAATTTTGCAATGTTTTTCTTAGCAAGTTTATAGTGTAATAAATTAACTTAAGAAAGAGATGAGTAGTAGGTTTTTTTACTCCCTCCTTATTTGTTTTTGATAAAATATAAAAATATAATTAATTACAATGTTGCTCAAATGTGAGGTAGACTTGCTGAAGTCAGGAAGAGAAACCAGTTGCCAACATGTTAAAGTACCCATATCTTCATTATCGCTACAAGTTTGCACACTGCAGGATTGCACGCTTTCGCGTGTACATAAATAGTTTTAGATTGCACATGCAGATAAAGCATCAGAGGTCATTCGCACAAAAACCCAAGAGCCTCCCGGAAAAGCAACGTCAATTTGTAATATGAAGAGCAACACTTTTAACTACAGCAAAATTAAACAATCATAACGTGTATCTCGCAAGCTTTTGTTGTGCGAATAAAGCGTTAAGGACGCTGGATATACAATTCTTGTCGGTTATTGTTCATAAAAGGTGAACTTAGTACCCTTACATTTATGAAGATCCCTGGATTATTTGTAACCAGCGTTTTTCATAAATTTAAAGTCCAAAGTTTTTAACAGTGTTGCTCTGCAAAAATTTAAGTAATTTTATAATTATAATATTTGTAATACTCGCTTCCGCATGGACAATAAAATATTTTTTCCTATATTTTCCAAATTAAAAAAAGTAACAAAAACTGTCTGAATACAACAAAATAAAATAAGAGAAAAAATCCAATAATTATTTTCTCTTGTGTGCGATACATTAATTATTTAAGGCTGTATAAATACGATAATACAGGTATTTGGAACGCGAAAGTGGCGGGGTTACTTTGATATTTCGTTATATGTTTAACGGTTTAATCAGCGTAACCCAAGAATTATATCTGTATAGTTATTTCATTCCATTTACTTTTAGAAATATTGTTTTATATTACGAAACCAAAAACGTTTGGAAAAAACATAGCGTATGTTAATCTGGAATAATTTAACTTTATAACAGTGAATGTTTATTTCTTTCCAACAAACTCATACTCTCTTTTTTACATTATTATTTATGTCATAAATTTAATTTTAACTATACGTAACTTATTACTAGAATAATTTTGCATTTTAAGCAATAAAATAGGCTACTGACATTATTTGGGGGGAAACATATATGAGTAAACAAGTTCTTTCAAAACCGAAACATAATAGTTTAAAAAAATTAGTTACTTCAAGTTACAAGAAGTAGCCTACCTATTTAATATTTTTCATCTTTACTATATTATTAAAATTGGAAGTCCTGTTGGAATTCACATATTGATATAATTTTGTCTACTATCAAATTCGTTAATTCGTTAATTCGTTAGAGTGTTTTTTATCTCCCTAACGTGATATCTTACTTATTTTAGCAAAGTCGAATTAGTTTATTAATAGTTTATTCATAACAATAACCAGCAATACAGTTTATTTGGCTTCCTTATTGTAAAACATTCATTTACGTAATTTAAACACATAAAAATAATCTAAATAATTAATAAAATTAATTTGTCAGCTGTATGTAAATAATAAACACGTTTGGTTTGTGGTAATAATTTATAAAGTATACGGAATATCGATAGGCTGCAAATTAACATAACACTGCTAAGTAAACATATTTTACAGTATACTATGGGGTAAAAGGACCAATTTTTTTGAGCGTCAAACGTTTGTGGCCAGTTTTTTTTTAGCAGTTGTAACAATTTTTTTTAAATACATATAAAGGCCCTTCACAAAGTTTTAATATGGCTTGGAGCGACAATTCTACATGTGTTAACCAACACAGTAAAAAAATCAATAATAAGTACTTAGGTAGGATTCAATTAACTCTTCTTCGCTGAACGGAAACAGCACGCTATTACAGTAATGTATTGAATTTTAGGAAGTTAATTAGTTTTTCTAGGCTATGTTTTTTTCTTCTTCTACAGAACGTTACGTGTCGCAACGCTTTGCAAGGCCGGTGTACCATCCCCCACCCTCCGACGCTACGTCGGCCATTATGATGCTGCCCTTTCAAACAGAAGAATAGCTCAGACCGCTGGCCCTTTTTTTTTCTCCCCACTCGCGTCCCTCCCCATTTCAGTTCTTTTCTTCCCTTCGCGCGCTCCCCTCTCTTTCTACAGCTTGGAGAGTCCGCGGCCTTACCACCCTCTCGCCATGCCTGTTCTCGTAATAATAGGTTGTATTTATTTTGGCCCCTTCTGCCGGGGATGTGTGTTCCGGCGCGGCGCGCGCAGTTGCGAGCAGAGCGGTTCCAGGCGAGCACCGCGGCGAGGGAGCGGTTTCCAGCGGCTTCCAGCGGCTTCCAGCGGCCGGGGAGATGGCCGCCCCCGCCTCAGAGGCCCTCCAGGAGAGGACGCAGCTACCTCCGACCTCCTCGAACCCGGCGACAGTGCGTGACCGCGGCTTCGAGGCTCTCTCTCGCTGGGATGTCGCGTGGTGCTGTGCCTCCTCGGTGGTATTGTTCCATCTCGCTCAGCCCGCGGCAAGACGGCTGAGTCGAGAGCGAGCAGCGACAAGTTCGTGCGACGATATCGGCCTGTGTACAGCTAACGCGTGATACATGCGGAAAACGCGTAATCTACACTGTTAAAAAAATTTTTTTAACTTTAAATGTTACGATTGAAACCTGCGTTCCATTGCACTAGAAATATACGTAAAAGTTTTTAAAAAAATTTTAGGGCTAATTAACATTCCATATTTACACGCGGTGAACTACTAAAATACCCGATAACAATACAATAATAACTAACTAACATTTGTAACAGCTATGCGCACCCCTTTGTTCTAGGATTTTGGGCCATGAACCTCACCAATACGAGCTGTTTCCTTGACCAGCTGCGCTACGGAGATCAGTGTTTTCGTGTAGCCTGACGTCACATGTAGCTATAGTTTGTATAGTCACGCGCACGGGATTTTATTTCAGTAGGAAAATTGTGGATTTCAGTGGGTTTAGTATGCAACAATTCGGTCAAAGACTTGGCGCATTTTTTTATAGCACATCAACTTTAGGACCGTTCTGCAATATGGCACCCACGTGGACAGAGGCGCTTTCGAATTACCTGGGCAACTCCCGTATCTTCTATTTACGTTTACTCCGTGTGACCAATAGAAGACGAATTTTAGGCTGCTGTGGTATCTATGATTGTTTATTAATCAGATACGTTAAAAATTTGTTACAAATGTAAGAATATTTGTAGGCGCATGTTATATTCTTGTGATGTGTGTTAGTTTCAGAATTTCCTAACATTCTCATTGGTTACCGTTTGTTAAGTTTCCGTGCTCTGTGAAATCAGCAGACGGATATCAAAACGTAAATATCTTGCGATTCCGTGTTCCGTGTCCGTTCTTTACGTTTACGCGTCACTGTGAAACGTGTTTAAAGCCGGTTTTATAAACTATGCAAGAAACGCAAGACGCAAAATGTTCAGAAATCATATTTTAAAGCACCGGTTTATAAATTTCGCAAGGCCCAGTAGCGCAACGCAAGTATCGTTTAACTTTCAAGCTTTCTTGCGTTTTGGCTCGCGTTTTCGACGGCCATGTTTAAAGATAAGTGTTCCGAAAACTTTCAAATACGCAGGCATTATAAGAATGGTAGCCCACGTGTTATTTTTATCATAGGCCTATACATCATGTTTGCACATGTTTAACTCTCACATGGCGAAAGAAATTAACTCTTACCAATAAAATTATTGACAATTTTATTTATCTCCGCGATAAATACGAAAGAAGTCCGCGGTAACATATAGGTTTTATTTTATATATTTAAGTTATAGTGTTGGTGTCATCTTGCGACTTGCACGGGTGTTACTGTGTTACCTTTGAAAGATTTGTGCAATGGGAGTGCATGACTTGATGTAAGCTTTTGGACATACGCCATTGCTAATCACATGTATGTCTGTAGTAGAAAACTAAAAAAAAAAACCCAAAAGACAAAAACACAAATCAAGCAAAAAAATTTCTGTTATGGAATATTGTTTGGTGTTTATATCCTGTTGACAGCAGCAATTTTTTGCTTATTTTGTGTTATTGTCTTTTGGGTATTTTTTAATTTTTCTTCTACAGACATACATGTGATTAGCAATGGCGTATGTCCAAAAGCTTACATCAAGTCATGTTACTGTGTTGCGTCGTTGCGTTCCTAGCGCCTTGGTTCTGTTGAGGGAAACTCCCGCCACCTATAGGCACGTGTGTGCCGTGCCACGGACAAGCGCCGGTGGGTCTTATCTCTTATCCGCGGTCCTCCGCGCGCCCCAGCAGTTCCGCCGCGGCGTTAAGCCCCGTGGAAGCGGCCCCCACACCCACCCTGCCTCCCCGCCGACGAAAACTCCCGCCATTCGTCACGACGCCGGCCTTGCGTTGCGTTCGCAGCCTTCACGCCACCAGACAGGAGCAGATGATGTACACCGCCCGGTATATATCTCCCACTCCAACTTAAATTCACATGTTTCATATATCACCGTGTTACATCCACCGCGGCCACCCGTGTTTCTCTTTTCCACGTCGCCTCTTGTTTCCCGCGGGTTTCTTTATCCTCCCGGCTTCGCCGGGGTTTCCCTCGAGTGGTTCGGCCATTCCTACTTCTCCCCACCCCGTCCCCCCCCCCCCTCCTTCGCCGGCTCGGTCTATTAATCAACAACCTTTCGCTTGCAACACGCATTACCTATCCTCATATCATTAATCACGGGCGGGAGCGGTAAAGCTGTGTGGGCTCCAGTGTTCGGGCGGGGAGGGGCGGAAGATGCCGCGCAGGTATTCTGGAGGGGGCAAGGGGTAGGCTTGTGGTCCTCTGTCACAGAGGGCCAGGTCTTCCCCCGCAAGGTAGTCCGTCATGCCACGAGGCTCCTCCCACTCGCCGGAGACCCGGGAACAAGCCACTGGCAACACCGCTACTTCTTCATTACCGCGCGACCTGGGCAGCGCGCGCTCGTTTGCGCGGGAAAAAACAAACAAAACTGTTTCCGCTTGCCATGGACACACACCTGTCGCAAGATGCCCAATTTCTTCGTTGTCACCACTTTTGAAAAAACAGCAGGCGTCTTCGTGAAATTCTGGACAACGTCGCCCCGTTTCTGAATAATTAAACACTCTTTCGTGAAGCAAAATTATACCAAACTATGTTTTTGGCCCCAATTTTAATAAAGACGTATTTCATGCCGGATTTGTAGAGAAATTGACACTTTCAAGTACGCATACTGCTTACAAACTTACGTTAGAATAACACATCTTTATTCTAAATTTACTTAATTTTACGTATTTTTCATATTATGGTAAATACTAAGATACGAAGACTTATCGGGCGTTGGAAGTTATCGTTATTTTTTAATATTAAAAGGAATTTCTCGTTAGTTCGTAAAACAAAAGTTTATGGCTTTTTACATGTTTCGTGAGTTTCCTCATTGAAATGTAGGTCTAAAAACATAGAATAAAAATAAACTGCGTTCTTTCCAGGCGTAGTTTTTGCCTATAATTCATTGACGATGTTTTTCCAAAGCATCTGGTGTCAGCCTTGACACGACACCCGCACGAACACAATGACATGGACCAAGCTCGCAAACGAACCATTGCGGCATTGTGTCCTTGGTTATGTAGCATCAATTCAACAGGGCCGAAGCAAACATGTAACAGCTGTTATCTATAGGGCCTACATACTAAGTAGGATGTTGGTATGTATGACGTTAAAAAACTCCGACACCGTTTGACCGATCGCAATTAAAGTTGGCACATCGAAGTATTTTTTTCATGGGGAAGGTTTTTATGCTATCTTTTTTTTTGTAACTTTCCGCTAGATGGCGCTGCAGCGCATCAACTTCTATTACGTTCAACCGATCGCCATGAAAATTGGTTCGTTGTGATTTTCACTGTTCTTAATCATAAATAACAACAAAAAGTGACTGTGATTAGTAATTGGTGAGTGAGATTAAATTTAATATAATTTCAAACGCTTTATAGATTCTATATTACAAAGAAACCGTCCGTCTGGCAGGTAACATCTGCCGGGTTCTGCTAGTTAGTTTTAAAGCTGTTCTTCGATTTGTAGAGAATTCACTTGTATTTAATTTTTGGATATGTTTATCGATATACAGTTTTCTGAAGAAGGGAAAAAAATCTATGATTATTACATAATATGATGCAAAGTAAGTCTCTAACCAACGAATGAAAAATCTCTCAGAAATACGTTTTAATTTCTTGTATGAATTATCACAATATGTAGATCACGCATACCCTAACATAATGAATTCACAATCATGTACTAGTCATTGGCCGACTTAACTGTTTTATTCCAAATGTTATCGTGCCCTCAGCCAAGTGACGAGTTTTTTTTTACTATGAAAAATATTTTGTACCCGCAGTATTTTGTGTTTAGAACAATTTTGCGCCATGATTTCATAAATACAAATTCAGATGTTTGTAGTGACACCATTATACTATTGTACTTTTTAATTTCTTTACTGATTTGATATGTTAAATTCTCATTTCAACACGTAACAATCTAAAACGTTGTAATTAAATTGAATTAAAACGTATACTGTTCAGGAAATAAACAATTAATACACGCACACAGATTCTAGAAATAAAAACAAACATAAAAAAATATTTTAAAAATTAAATGCATTGTTAGAGGATAAAAATTATGTAATTACTTCACGATAATTTTATTTGGAAAAAATAACCAAAATAACTGTAAGTTTTATTTATAGTGTGATGCTCGTGGTATAAATCCGAGGTACTGATATTTGTTTCCTTTTTTTCTACCTGGACAAATATTGTAATGACTTATTAAAGGAAAACTGTAAACATTAACTTATTTGTTTTTACCGCAAGTTTATTAAATACAGATAAGTATTTTCGCTGCCAGCACCGAGTCTTTTTGCAGACCTAAAACATTTAAATGAATTTATAATAACCGCGTATTAAATTAAATTTTAAAAACAATTATCATATAATTTTAATGTCTAAAAACGTCATTTGATATAATATATGATTATATGGCATATAAAGGTAATATAAAATTTTAATAAATATAATTATTCAAATTAAAATTTTTATACCAAATAGGCTATATGGCATCGATTCAATTATGAGAAACTTATGTTTAAGTACAGTGAAGAATGTTTTTTTCAAAATGGTTGGATATGAATGGCACATTAGTCTAATTTTGGACAAACTAGTCTGTGATAGTTTCTGCTTCCAAAATACATTAAAATTTTTATTTAAATGATCAATTTTATGCATCCCGGGTTATGTCTTGCATTCCTTTTATTTTTATATTATTTTATGCTCATACCATAAGAAACAAATAAACACTAACTCATCTGAAGTACTAAATAGTGAATCAAATCATTTATTATCTGATCACTAAAATCCTTTTGGGTTTCTTGTACAAAATGTTTTCCCTGTTCATGTTGTATGTTATCGTTTAGCTGTAGGTTCATTTTCCCCGACTTTTTTATTTAATTTAAATGCAATACCTATTATTTATTATAATACATTTGACTGACTTTTTAAAGTAATAACAACTTTTATTTTAAGCATATATAATTAATTAAATATGAAATTTACAAATATTAATATGTTGAAAAATAAGAAAAAAATTATAATTATTTGCGAAATTCTTAAATTTAAATGTAAATGAAAAAGGGAAAAGTCTAAATTGAAAATTTTATGATTCATTTTAAAGTCAAACATGTTTTATGAATTATTGGCATTCTTTTCGCGTCTTTAAAATTTGATATAACATATTTATTAATTTTTTTACAATGATTGGCCATGCAGCCAGTCTCGTTCAGTAATCAGACTATAGGGGGTCTACTTATTACCTATGTTAAAGGTTTTAGACTCATGCTGTGACAACCCCATGACTATTAAATAATTCGTTAAAATATTTCAAACACCTCATCACTTCTTCTTAAAACACTATTTAAGCTTTCAGCCAAATCGACCCTTTGCGACGTAAATTTTCGCTGACAACTACCGATGTGCGGATACTTTGAACATACCAATCGTTAATGTTTTTTCCTTCCTGTCACACTGGATGGTTTTATCTTGAAGTTTTTCGTTAGTCACTTATACTAACAAAAAATTGTGTAATTTTTACAAGGGAAATCCTTGAAATCCCAGTTGACAACTATATCACGTGTAAAACTGCATGGTAGAGCTTTGTAAAATTGCAAATAGTACAAAGCTCTGCCTTTCAATTTTACAAGGCAACTGAGTTTCCAAGATCTATCCTTGTAAAATTAAAAAAAAAGTTGTTTTACAGTGTGTCGACTTAAATCTAACTATTCGTCTAGTCTGTAGATTCTTATTTTTCTCGTATTTAAATTACAATTGAAGTGATTGTTTTGCTCCTCTAAATGTGTAGGTACAGATGAAGTTTATGTACCTACCGACTAAAACAGCCGGTCTGGGTATAATTTCTGTTGGATTACCAGAGACGTTACAAAATGCGGTTAACATAACTGTGTAAGGATAGTTTTCTTTCGTATAATTTTATTTATACAACCAATTATTTGGTGACGCATGCCTGATTAAATAACCATGTCCTGCCTCGCTTCTGTCATCACCAATTTAGTTGTAGCATTCTTTTCAAATTCAAATAAACTAGCAAATATCTTATTATATGATTAAAGTTTTTTTCATAGATAAGTCAACCTACTGCAGTTTTGTGCACTTTATATTAATATTATAATATACAAAAGCATAGAAGGAACATCCCAAATTTAGTCAGGCCGTTTATCGTGGCGTCCCATAACAATGTTCGAAGTTTATTATGAAGGAACGATTTTATTTGTTCTCAAAATATTAAATTTCAAAGGCAATATGAGTTAAAAAGATTAAAGTTGTCCACATAAAAATTCAATGAATTTAATTTGTTAACATTTTTTGTTGAGGTTAACATAATATGTTTATTTATTATTATAGAAGATAAGAAAGTAAAGATATTTATTATAAATTTTACTACATGTTGAAAAAACTATATTGATAACGATAAATCTTCTATTACACTTTTGAAGCTTACGCAGAGTTATTTATGAATTGAACAACAAAAATAACCATTTTTAGTCGTAAGCTCTTATTAGCCCTATACAACAGTTTACTATTCCTGTTGCTTTAGATTGACATGTCATTTATGAAGCAATTAATGACGTAGGTATCAAAGACTGTTATAGTTCGTTTTAGATGAAGAAACATTCTCGACATCTATGTTAAATACCTGCTTTATATTTAAAAACTACATCTGTGGTGGGCAATCCGTAATTAATTATATTAATTATTTTATTTGACTTAATCCCGCGCTAGCAGAGATTCAATAAACGCGGCTGTAATTTATTTCTAAAATTTAGGGACACTTAAAAATATGTAATAAGTATACAATAGACAAAATAATACCAATTCATTAAATTTAACACTCAATTTCTTTCAGCATGGAGAAAGTAGGCCTATAACATTGGAATTGGATATTCCTAAATGTGTTCTTGTTTCAAGTAATATAGAACTAAAATAAATGAATTTTGAGATGTATGATTTTTATAACACCATGAATTCGTAACTTTCGAGCCTATGGCTATTTTAGTTAAAACAGTTATTTTAACTATATAAATCCCAATACAATAAAAAATGTGATTTCTAAAGTTAAATATAAGAAAGTATTTATCAAGTTTGTTCAAGAGCAATGATAAATTTACTGCGATGTCCAAAAGATTAGTCTTTATGCGTTACATATAAAATAATATATTTCCTATCGGTAAAAGATAAATAAAACCTTTCCTTTGAGATTATTGGAAAGTTAAGAAATTAGGTATATGTAGTTCTGGTGTTTAGGTATTTTAACAACGACCCCTGTAGAATTTATCATCGCAACATCGTATTCGGAAATTAGTTTCCAGAATAAATTTTTTTTAAAGCTACAAGATTAATATTGTACATTTTTTTCAACACACCGCTTTTTGATATATTAAAAAAATTTCAAACTCCATGTTTACCGTAAATTAGAAAAGTACAGTACGCCTATACTTCGTTGTTTGGATATATATTATACAATAATGTGTTTTATTTGAATGTCATAGCAAATGATTTAATTTACGAAAGTTATTCTTTAAATAAGTCTAAAATTGACACGTTTACTATCAACAAACACTAAGGAATGATTTTTTTTCGTAGAACATAATTATTTTATCTTTTTAAATTGCTTGAGAAAACCATTTTTTTTATACATTGGCAATTTTTTTTTCAAAATTACTCTGAAATAATTTTTTAAACTATGAATCACTATAAAAAAATTTTATGTTCATCGTTTCATGTTTCGTTCAGTATTCTGTCATCTGTGCATAACTACGAGATGATATTTCGGAAACTAATTTTCCCAACGAACTGATTTGTGAGATCACAAAATAGTTTTTTTTTTTTTCCTTCACAGTGTAGGCTACTCTGGCGACAGCGAGCGACCTGGTTGCCGTCCCTAGGGCGTAATTAGATCTGGAGCTCCGCGCGAGGCGCCACGGCCACCAACAGACCGGAACTAAATGCCACCGGTGCTCCATTAACATCGCGGGCGGGGATTTTCTTGCTGCGCGACTGCCTGCCCTGCGCCGACGCGCGCTACGCGGGGAAGCCTAAGATGCACATAAAGTTCTGCCTTTCCCGATTACATCCGAACAATTCACCTTCGGCCAACCTCGGGTTTATTTATATATATTTATATTTCTCTGTTTATTTTAATGTAGCTAGCTATACTAACCTAACCAACAGTCCATAGTGTTTTAAAGTGTTTTAATGTAGCTAACTTAACCGACCACTTTTAATATTTGAATTCATTTTTCCTGCGCAAAAATAAAACAAATCCCAAAGTTGGCCGAAGGTGAATTGTTCGGGCGTGTGCGCGCAGGGACAGAACTTGATGGACTTCTTAGGCTTCCCCGATCCGCGAGGCTGGCGGCCTGGACGGAACGTCGTCTCTACAGACCCGTACCACTGTCATACTGTCGTCTCCAACCGTGTATTACATTAGAGCTGGAGGCGAAATTTTGGAGAAAAAAAAATTGGTTGTCTGTAAAGTCAGTTTACGGACGATAGTTTAACGTGACAACGTCATAACAAAACATTGATGAAATGATTGATCCAGAAGAAAAGGAAATATATTCGGCCTGAGACTGAGCCGTAATAGGTTTTTGCAACCAAACCATTTAGGCATTAAAAATATTATATTCTTTAAGGAAGTATTTTTTTGAAGAATTTTTTCTATTTTTTGTATGATAAAATCTACCCCCTGCATACTTTTATGAATAAAATTGAATTATTTTTATTGAATTATAATTATTTTGTATGGATACAAAGGAGTGAAATTAAATGTAAATTTAATTTAAAAAATACTTTTATTTGCATTCATTAATTCAAATATATGTATTACTTTTGAAGTATTATTTATTTTTACAAGTACAAAAACAATTCGCTTCTGCCGGGATTCGAACCGTCATCCTGTGGATTGGCAGTTAGCGTTGCTAACCGCACAGCTACGAGGCCATATTGGAAACTATTGATTCAGATGTTATAAATTAATAATATTCCACGCACGATATTGTTTGAATTTATTTTAACTAGCATATTCTCTGTTGGACTCGAAATATTTACACGCTCGTGGGCTCATGACTATAATACAGTGAGGGATTTAGTTGATCAAATAATAACACATGACAAATAATTACCCATGTCAAACTAAAGCGTGAAAAGTATCATGTATCATACCAGCAATAAATATTTAGTTACACAGCTAAAACAATAATCATACAACACTGTTTAAATATTCTGATTTACACTAGTAATTAAAATAATACGTACTTGTAAGAACGCCATTTCCTTGCGAATATACTCCCGTGGCGCGGTGCACAACAATAACCTCGAACCCAAGCCGTGTGTGGCGACATGCGCAGGCGTGATCCAACCGGCGCGACCCGCCTATCCCTGCAGCATGGCGGGGTGAAACCTGAGCAGTACGCCACCACGTGCCGGCCGATTTCTCTGTACCGTCCACAACATATCAGAGTGATGCCACGCATGCGTAAACAGGACACATTCGTAGTGGGACAGCCGTAGTGGGACAATTTTTCGTGCGTGCAGCCAGCGTTCATCGATTTATTAGACGTTGTCACGTCAAAAATATGACTTCCGATTTCCCAGACTCCAAAATGTTCCAATTTTTTTTTTCACAATATAAATCCACTGTAAGACTAAGCTAACTCAATCTTTTCGATTCAGATATTAATATTTAAATTTAAATAACGAAGCACGTTGCTAGGAAGAAATTTTCAAACTTGTTTGTGCATTTCGTAACTTTGAAACATCTGTAAACTTAAATCACATTAATAATCGTTTATATTAAAGTGAATGTTCTGTGATTATTCAAAGTTATTTACATATAAGTTTTTTCACGTATATTTTTGAAGTTATACCTCTTTAGGGTCGCTATGAAAAAAATGATGAGAGTAAATTTTTTTTTATGAATTTTTGCGAGCGCCACATGCAACTAAATTTACACAGGATGAAAAAAAAAAGACTACATACAAATAAAAATTATATATAGGCTTTTAAATCCTATACATTAGTGATTGATATTGAATACTGGTCGTATAATTAAAAAACATTAATATATTGTAAATATAGATTAGTGATATAAATTATGTTTATAAACTTTTTCAAGTATATTTATGAAAGTTGTTTATGTTCCTGTATTTTTAATTTATTTGCATTGTAAACTATAATTTATTAAATTATTTATTGAATAGGCTAATTAGAATAAAATGTTAGAATATTTATTGATTTTAATTCATACATTTTATCTTGAATATTTTATTAATTTAATTTATTTTATACGCGTATTTATATTAATACTGAATAATAAGTATCTATTTAAAAATTTTAATTTTATGAATTTATAATTTACTAACCGTATTAATACAATCATTCCAGTCCTCTAATTATTTTTTTTTTGCCAACTTGCGAGCACAACAGGAAACGCACGGGCAAATTACTTCTCAGCAGCACTCGGTAATTTTCCTTGCAGAGATATTTTTTTTTAAAAAACATTACAATTACATTCAGTATGATTATCCTTTCAACCGTAGGTATTACTTGAACATGTGCACTAACTCATTTCATAAATCCATTGTTACATAAACGGACGCCATTTCCGTTTTACGCAAGGCACCATTATGATTAAGTACGTATCTGATTTCGTACAAAATCATACATGTTTTAGAATCAGTCCTTTATACAAAATATTTTTCATGGAAACTGAAATCATTAAAGTTTTCGAACAAACATCGCTGTACTTTGACTATTTCGGTGACGTCATAGTCCTCAAAAATTATTTGAACAAACATTTTGGAAGGTATGATACGCGAAAGTTTGACTGTGTTTGGGCCTTGGTGGAGCTATAGAAACCAAACCAAGAGTAAAACGAAGTAGAGAGACGACAATTTAACCAAGGAATTTTTTTTAAGGAGTTTTAATACTTAAAAATTATGTACTTAAAAAAAGTCAAATATTTTACAAATCTATGTATATTAATATAAATCTAGCAAGCAGTTAAAATATTCATTGAAACAAGCGTTAAGTAAAATAGTTATTTATAGTTGAACTTACCATTATATCTTAATATATTGTTAATTGTAAATATATTTTTGACATAATTATTAAGCTGTAAAAACACTGGTTCTATATGAACAAAATACGCCTATAACGTAATTATAAACTACAAATAATGTATTTGCGTAGTATTAGGTGATAGTGAATGTGTCTAGTTTTAATATTATTAAAAAATCCTTTTGTGCAACAATTTCTTGAGCTAAAATTTTAGTAGAACAAACTGCCCAATAAATAAAACTATGAAAGCCGTATCGCAAATAGTTTGAGTTAAAATTTTAAAGCCAAATATCATAAATTAGCAAATTGCAAACAAATTAATAAATCGTTAATGAACTGCAGTCAGTTTACTAATGAAAGTTTTTGACGCTTAGACAAAAAATAATTCTATGTGTTTGATTATGTATAATGTTATGTTAAATATTTTTATAACAATGTGTGTAAAAACAGACTTGCAATTTGTTCAAAAAACATTGTTTTGTTATCGGGATGAGAAATGTTCAAAGTGGTACTTTATATCATAAATTAAGATCACGTTAAACTTCGTTACAATAGATTGGAAATTTTTTTGTATACGAAGCTGTAAATAACTAACAGTCATAGTAGACCTATATCTATATATCCTTACCCCGGAGGTTCCATACCTATAGTCTATGTTACAAATTTTTAAATTTTCAATAAAGAAAGTTTTTGATTTTTTTTTAGTTCTTTTTTCAGGTTTGTTTCGAAACTTTAATAGGCCTAAACTGTTCTTGGTAAATTCGTATATATTAGGCGAAAACACTGTTTTAAAGATAATAGACTAATGTTTTAGTTGTCCCAACTCCATTTCACACAAAAATGGGTATGATGCCCTTTACTTCATATATACGAACATTTTATTAACAATTTAACTGAATGACATCAAATCTCACATTATTTTTAAGTAATATTTATTTCATGTTAAGACCCAGTTCCATTGCAGATATGTAGGGGCATGCAGATTTCGTGAAAAGATTTCGAGACTAGATGAAAGTTAAAACACTGTAGCATCGTCTGTGTCTCGTGATTGGGTGAGTTTCTCCCAGATACATATCGATTGTAACAACACCAATCACGGAAATTCAGCGCGGAAGAAAACGCGTCCTGAATGGCTCCGCCAATTAAGGCAACGACTTCTCTCGCAGACGGCCGCCTATCACAAGGAAGAAACCACGGGTGCGGGTATACCTTGTTGCGTCTAATAGGCGTTCAGATCTTTTCGCGAAAAATACCTGCGCTTACAGATAGGCGATTAATCTGTTTTCATTAAAAAAATAGTATCGAGGCGCGGGTAAACAATGCGATAAGATTATAGGATGCTACGAATGGTCCAGCTCGACTCGGTGTCGCGTGAATGCTGTCACGAAATCGAGACATCCGAGTGCTGGATCCGAATACTAGCCTAACGGGTCGCTTAGCTCAGGCATCCACTAGAAGTGTATCGTTGTGGACGCGGTCATCTATGAGTTGCTTCCGGACTCTCACAAGGGATGCATTTAGATAGCCGACCACGTGTGGCAGCATTAACCTGTACATAGTCGCTTTCGCGAACATCGGGGGACGTAGCAAGCGTCATTTCTTAGTGTAATTTTTAGACTTTTTTAAAGAAGAACTTTCGTAAATTAAATCATAAGTATGCTAAGATATTCAAATAAAACACATTTGTGTATAATATGTATATATTCAAATAACGAAGTATAGGCGTACTGTACTTTTCTAATTTACGGTAAACATGGAGTTTTAAATTTTTTTAATATATGAAACAGCGGCGTGTTAAAAAAAATGTACAATATTATTCTTGTAGCTTTAAAATATTTTATTCTGGAAACTAATTTCCTACTACGATGTTGCGTCCACTAAATCGAAATTTCTAGGGATGCAACACTAGCAACCACTGATGCGTTCCTACGTCCATTAGCTTCGGAGCCATGTTTTATTTTATTAGTTTATATAATTCCTTCAATTTTTCGGCACAATATTTGTTCAAAACATATAAAGGGTACTTAATTCTTATTATAAGTTTTTTTTTATAATTTGATATTCAATATAATATTGATCGCTTACATTTATAACAATAACGCTACATATATATTTTTTAATAGGTCGTTATTTACGTTTTGCTGAATATATGTAGGTAACACAACTTAAAATTGCTACCTGAACATAGAACGACCAAATGTAAAGAGGTGGTGCTAGTAGTAAAATAATTCGTATAGATACTACCCATCTATTCGAAATGCGTCATCCACGTCTTGGCTGCGTATGCCAAGGGACGTAGGGATGTGTGTGTGCCATGGATGGCAGTATCCCTGTGTGTTCGGATGCAGCCATTATTCAAATAACAAGTGGTCTCCAGGGCAAAATTTTTTCAGCTACTGCGCGAGCCACGAGCGCGCAACTGTGGGATTCCGACGGAGGTGTGTCCGCGCGGTCCGAGAGTTCTGCCCACGTGCGTGCGATAAGCAGGAAATACAGACCGGAAATATTCGCGAATTCATTTCGCAACAGGCTAAAATACAAATAGTTATACCTACCTCAGTGCTGCCTCTGCTATTGGCTCACAACTCACCTGGATGACGCTGGGGCCAATGAGTAAACACCCAACCGAAGCTTTATCGAGTCACAGGCTGCTACGTTGGGACGTCTCACAATACAGCAGCCAATATGGGTGGGTGGCATTTGACCGATGGCTGGTTGCACCATTGAAGATCGCTGGTCGATCCGAGATCATACGAGGTAATGAACCAGGATCGTCACACAAACGGATTGCACCATTCGAGTTAACCTTCTGACATAGGATTGATGTGAACCTCTGTTTGAACCACTGAAATTGATGGTTCAGAGCAGTTGGATCAGAGATCTTGTGTATTTTTCGTTGGTTTGTTGTGTTTTGTAGTCGTGTTCGCATAGATACTGGTTTGTTTACAATTGATATTTTGAAGGGCTACAATATTTTACAGGAAATTTAGGCCGATATATTTTTAGGTACGCCCGAAGTACGGTAATTGTCATCATAATGTTATTTAAAAAATTATGACAATTCTTGCCAAGATTCTTCCTTCTGCTTACAAAACACGCCATCAGTTCTCTTACACTCTAAAATATCGTCTTTCTTGCAACAAATCGACAAGGATGATTTTTTTCTTTTTCAGAGAAAAAAAACCTTTTTTAGGTACCTACTGAAAATTTCTTTTACATCGTCATGTGTACCCGCGTGTACCCCAGTCAACTCACAACCGACCACAAGTTTGTTATCAATAAACAAATAGGCTTGTATGTAAATATCAAGATGCAAACATTTACAGCAAGAACTTCAAACATACTAAAGAAAATTCTCTGTGACTAGACTGAATTCAGTAGCCAATAGAAAACTTGCTTTCATTTTATAATCTATCTTTACCAACCAAAACATAGGTCGTGAGATCGAATGTCTGAACTCGTAAGTTCACTTTGGTGCAACACATATACACTGGATCTCAGATTCGACTTGAGATCACACTGAAACAAAGATCTAACGATCTCAGATCCGAACAGTTATTGGTGCAACCGGCCCCGAGTGTACGTAAAACTATGGAGTTCATACTGGAGGTTATCGGAACCTGCGAATTTTTCCGGTCCCTAGCAGGAAAACATAGTTTTGACTTTGAACTGTTACTACTTTGCAAGCGTAACTGGGCCATTGGAGCCCCCGGGAGGGGGGGGGTGGTTAGGGGAAGGAATCAACGCCCATGGCCAGAGCGACTTCAGAGGTTTACTATCGCCACGTCAGAGAAGTGCAGCAGATAGTTAATTCTCGCTTCCCGATCTGTACGGCCGCTGAAATGCCAGGTGGGGCGCCGCGCCGAACAAGTCGAGGAGAACCCCCTGGGAGAGCAAACACCAGAGGGGGGAGGAAAGTCGGCGGTGACGCAGGACGTCTGGCGCGGGAACGAACTGCGCACACACGGCCGCTACGTGCCCGCGCGTGGCGCGCGCGCTAATAGCCCCGCCCGCCATTACGGGCGTAATGGTCGCAGCCCCCCTCACACCCTCCCGACCCCGGGGGAGATCTGGCTTCCGCGCCGCAGTCGCACATCTTCCACCCGAGGTGCCTTCGGAAACCACCTGCCAAGGTACATGGCTATAGGCTTGCGGTTATTGGCGCATCAACTAATATATTAATGGATAGGGACAGGAAAAATTCGCGGGTTCAATGACCTCCAGGATGAACTCCACAGTTCTACGTACACTCGGTCAAATGCGACCCACTCATTGGCTGCTGTCTTGTGAGACGTCCAAACGTAGCAGCCTGTGATTCGATAAAGCTTCGGTTGGGCGTTTCTCATTGGCCCAGAGTCATCCAGGTGAGTTGTGAGCCAATAGCAGAGGCAGCACTGAGGTATAACTATTTGTATTTTAGCCTATCGCGAAATGAATTCGCGAATTTTTCCGGTCTCTAATCATAACCATTTTTTTTAGACTATGTAGAACCTGATAGAGTTCTCAATAATTATAAATTGTTATGTTTTACTATGCTCATTAATTGTGCGCAGTTAATACTGGAAATCTATTCAGGGAACTGTTTAGAAATAACTTTTAACTATCTGAGGTACTGGGACAACACAAGGCACAAATGCCCGGGTAAGAAGCCGAACCCAGTGCTACTGCGAACACTGTTTTGTAGCACTGTTTTAGTATAGGCCTAAATGTACAAATGTATAAAAATCTGTATTTTTACGCGAATATTTCTGCCAGCAAAAAAAAAATTGTCACTTTGTATACCTGAGGTAGAGAATAGTAGGTTGATTTACTCTATGAAATAATGTTCGCACAGTTAAAACATTCATAAATATCGTGAAAATACGACTTTCACCTAGTAAAGATTATCGCTGTTAATGTGTAAATGTTTTATTAAGAACTACCCATTGAAACTTAAAATAGCGTTAAAACCAATCAAAAAATAGGTCTCCCGAAACATCAAAATTTCGTGACATAGTATACGGAGAAATGTTATCTTAAATCAAAATATATACGTCACTTTGCTGCAAGTAGAGGTAATTTTTCATGAAAACATGTCGATGTTTAAAAATATAAGCTTATTCTTGCTTAGGAAAATTTCTGCTTTTATTCCCTCAATAATGTCATCACGCATGATTTTTTCATTTACCCCACCCAGATACGGTATGTGTAAAAAATAATAAATAGTATCACAATATAAAAAATTGTATATAATAACAATGTATAATGGAACATGCAAAAACTAAACGGTGAATTTTGTAAGCTGTACTTTTAAATTTAAATGTTATTTTTAACTTAAATTTATTTTGTGATATAAAATTAGCTTAGGCCTAAAACAAATACATTGTTTCTTAAGCTAAAACAGTTTTATCAACTAAACAAGTAGAATATACGATACAATTTGTCTTCCTTCTTGACATAGTCTGATTAAACAGTTACAGATAAACCAATATATAAGTTTCCAGAAATCTTGGTGCATGAGAAGGGTTTGCGAAGAAATTAAAATAAGTATAATTTCTTTCCGGCGACTACTACAGCTAGTGATATAAATGTTGCAAACTTGTTTGCACAGATGTTGTTGGCAGGTGATAACTAATGTCTGCTGCGAACACTGAGACCTCAGAAGCAGGTACTCTGCGAGACCTGCGCGTGTGTGACGTCACGTCCTGAAGCGATGGCGGGACAGGTTCTGGCGATCACGTGATCACGTCCGCGCGCTGTTTCTCGCTCCAAGGTTGCCTGCCTGACGACGACGACTGAGCGCCGCGCCTCGATCGCTTGGGATCCGATAACAGCTCAGCGCCGCCTTCATTCGGCTGAGTCGGTCTAACGAAAGTAGTGCCACACGCCTATGTATTTTTCCGCCACTGTTGCTCTGTAGAAAATGTTTGTAAACAACTTAAGGGCGCCGTCTGCCCGGACGGGAAGCCTTCTTTTCACAGACGAGACAGCCAAAACCCGAAGTTCCCCGAAGTTTATGTTTTTTTCCGTATCTTTAATGTAGCTATCCTAACCAAATAAACCGGCCACAATGTTTTAAAGTATTTATAAAGTAGCTAAACTAACCTAATTGACCATTAGTATCCTTTTATCAACAACACCGTATTTATTTACAATGAACAAAAAAAAAAAACCGAAGATGTACGATCGGGCGTTTGACTCTCTCGTCTGTGAAAATATGGATTCCCCTGCCCGGACACACACGCTGTGCGCAGAGCTTCAAGGAACTACAACGCGATTTGAAAACTACTACTCATCGTATCCAAATGGGGTATGTTCACGAAAATCATTTAAGAATTCGCTGAGTGCTTTCCGGATTACGTTTATAAAATGAATTTTTAAAAGTTAAAATGCGTGTATTCAGATGAATTTTTAGGCATAAAAAAACCGGTACATATTCTTGAAAACATTTAACGGATTTTCATTTCACTTTTATCTTTATTTCTCTGTCATATAATTTCACAGTTCCTGCTCAAATATCATAGTGGTCCTATGCCTGACGAGATGACTGCGCGCCAGTTCCGAGCCTTGCTCCTAAAGGCGATACCGCGCTAAAACCACCAGCGAGCGGCGCACTAATCAACTCGTTTCACTAACACACATACACCCTTGACTAGGCGTGCTCCCTAATTTGGTTTTCGGTGTCCGTAAAGAAACTTAATCTAATGCTCATGTAATGCTTTCCAAGTGACAGTTGGGAAAAAAAAAACACTGATACTACATTTTGACAAATTACATGATATAGAATATAACACCACTCAGGGTACTGTTAGGTCTGTTAGATAAAGTGTCGCATAACAAAGCCTTGCTTGAAATAGGTTTTAATGAGTTCGTCTGTGCATAGATAAAGGTAGAAAAAAATCCTTGGCTATATTACGTAAATGTAACATTTTTTTTTAAACTGTGAGTCCATGTGAAACACAAAAATTTAATTAAGCATTGTGGAATCGATTGGCTTGGGTGTTGACAAATTTAAAATAATTTTAGTTGCCATGATTTGGTTTCTTAGTGACAAAAATTTTTATTAGCACTAATAAATGGTTTTGTAAAGACAATTAAATTATTGTTTGATACCAACAATTATTGGCCGGTATTCATATTTAACACTCTGAAAACCTAGGACTGCAGGTATGAAATTAATACATTAGGAACTACACAAATTTTACAAATAAATTTCCGATATTTTGCATTTTTTAAAGTAAATTAATAAAATCTAAAATGAAGTTGCAACTTTCAATTTGGTAGAATTCTTGTTTCGAAATTAACTTTTGGCAGAGTCTGTTTGGCAAATTACCAAATCAGAGTAAGTTTAATGAATAAACATATCTTGTTTATAACATGCTCTGATGGTTACAAATAAATTGTGTTTTTCAGCAATCTGTTATTTAGCGATGCAGGTTAATTACCATAAGAAGTTTCTTTCGCGGTCTTTGTAGGCAACTTGTTTTGGATCAAGTTTTTAGAAAGACCGGTATTTAAAAAAAAAAATAGTATTCGTGATAAGTGGAAGTTCCTTGAGTACAACCATCAGAAATTGTAATTTCACAGTTTAATCTAATTTAAATAGTTTTAATGGTATTTATCAAAGCCCAAATAAGTGTATTTGTTCTTAATTAACCTACCGTAAAATCAATAAGTACTTTCTGTTAAAATTTTTAGCCAGTTTTAGCGTCATTTAAAAATATTTTTTACATTAACAGTAGCCTACTTGAAATATTTACCTATTATTGGTTCGCATCACGTAATGTTTAATTAGATACAAATTTAGAAAACAATTAAAATAAAACAAAAATAATTCATTCTTCTATAGACTTAAAAAATCTTTCAAATACTTTTCCTGTATGAAATGTTACTCGTTGGTACATTGACATTTCTTTCAGACTTCATGTAATTAAAGAAAATTTAATATGTTTTCAGTGTTCTGTGTTAATTATATTTAAATTTTAACTGGAAAGTTTTGATTCATAAATAATTAGAAATTTACCTTATTTTTTCTTTAACTGAGCTTAATAAGTCAAATTTTATAGGCAGTGATTTTATTGTTCGCTTGGTTTGTGTAAATAAGTTTAAGGCTGCATTGCAATTTAAACATATGTCAAGCTTTAAAATTATTTTATTATTGTTTCAACACATTGATGCGTAATTTAAAAAGCCTGAAAATATTAATTTATTTCAAAAAGTAACTTAAATATGATTTTAATAAAGGGAAAGTTACGCCACATATTTAAAGTTCCCCCATAACTATTTTCATACAAACTTTTTATAATGTTCATGTTAATTAAACAAAAATTGTATTGACTTTAACGTTATAACTATAACCTGTGCCTTTATACCTAGCATTGCATTTTTTAATTAATTTACTTTATTTGCATCTGATGTTGAATTATGTGCAACTAAAAAAATCATGTGATTAATACAAACTATTTTTGAAATTTCTTACAATATTTTTTTCGTGTTTCTGTGTGTGTTAGTGTGAGTATTAATACTACTGGCTAAATTGCCAGGAATCTCTCAGTTTCACCTTAAATATTAGTCTACAAGACTTCACGATATAATGATCGCTTAAATTACTACATTCTATGGAAGGAAAAAAATAATAAGTCGATCGGCATGCTTTTAAATGTACTCAGCTTTAAAAAATAGGTATGCATGTAGCCTACTTATATTCACGCGTTAGAAATTGTACTTTTTTAATTTACTAATGCACTTGACTATTTTTAAATTAGGTAATAGTTGCGTAAAATGATAACAATTTGGTAACGAAGCTTTCGTCACTAAACATATTTGTTGTTAGAGTATAGAGTTGTTTATGTGCAGCCTGTATATACATATAAGCTAAAGTACTCGACATTGCCCGGGATTAATGCAGTGCAAAGATTATTTTTAGAGTAAGTCAAGTACAAAAATGAAATTTTTTATGTCAAAAATTATAACTATTAGAAGGATGCAGAGAAATTGAGAAGCTTATTTTCGAAATCAGGTGTCGAAATTATTATTATTTTTTTATGAATATCGAGTGTGTTAAATTTCATCAAGAAGTCACAAAATTCCATTTTAAAGGGTATAAATAGGGGATAGGGGGTAAAAAAATTGCTATGCCTACCTAGTTTTATATGACTGAACCAACGTGCTGAGCTGTGTACTAAAAGTTATTATAAAAATCCTTCAATCAAATAACTAGTAGTTAATAACATAATTTACTTACATATTAATGTTTAAACTACAATCTTAAATAGTATAATAAGTAAAGGAAATATTTTCTATTGGCGTAATTCTAATCACTATCCTTGTAAAAATATTTTACGTATTTAACCTTTATCCTAAAAAAATTAGGTAAAGCATGTTGGTGAATATTTGTTTATTAATTTTTTTTAAATGTAATTTTAAATTATTTATTTTATAGCTAATTTAATTACATATAATGTATTACAGAATATTTTCACTATAAGGAAGATTTATTGGCACACCAACACACTTGCTACGTCCCCCGATGTTCGCGAAAGCGACTATGTACAGGTTAATGCCACCACACGTGGTCGGCTATCTAAATGACTTCGGCTCCTTGGTATAGCTGAAACGCGCACGGGCATGTACACTATATAATACATTGGTACCTATATATTTATTTCGATAAAATATTACGTATTACCTGATCCACAAGGATTTACACTTTTGACATGATGGCTACTTTGATCGGTGAAAACGGGTAACTTGATCTACCAGTCTTTCGATGTTTCAGAGCATGCGCATTAGACTTCATCATGTTTAACTTCCTTCAGCGGTGCGCGCGCACTTGATTGCAATTCCGTTGCTTGCTAAAATTTCACACTCAATGCGACTGAAGAAGTAACAACATAAAAAATATCACTTTCAAGTTCATTTCAGTCAATTAAGGCCATTTATAGTCTATTCAGAGTGAGTCCGCAACAGGATATTTTCGTGATGTATGAATAGCGGTCGTCCTTAAGTACGCCATAATGCCATGTTTCCCTGCTGACACGGTGAAATGGTGCACGTAAACTGCAGCTTATGCCGCACACCGCAGGTTCTGGGTCTTCTCTCGTACTGCATGTCGTCAGTCTTCTTCGTCGCCTCATGAGTCGGCAGACTCACTCGACCTTCTCACGGCCATGTCCTCGTTGATGTCATGTTTTCATGTCCTGAAAACATGAAAACACACATATAAATAAATATTATTTCCGTGACTTTCTTTCACTTGGTGCCGTGAATGACTGTCAACAAACAGTATATTGCGTGTTGACATAACACTAAAGCATAAAGCGTTTATTGTTATTTACGCCCTCGGTTTTGTGGAAAACGAAATTGTCTGACTGTAAAATTTTTTGACGTGACGTCTAATAAATCGATGAACGCCGGCTGCGCGCACGAAAAAATGTCCCGTTACGCACATTGTCCCGTTTCGCTGTGTCCCGTTACGCTCATTTTATATTGCTTTTTGCTAACCTGAACCTCCTAGCATTGCGACCGAGTCCATGGCGTTATTCTGTTTTCATGCATTTCAATATAACATTTTCATTGCTCTTTGCTAACCCGTTCCTCCTAGCATTGCTGCAGAGTCCGTGGCGCAAATATATTATTTTTGACTGCATTTTGGTGTTGGGTAAGCCATTTTCCTTCACATCATCCTTGAAACACTCCCATTCGTTTCCTACTTTTCCTATCATCGTCCTATCCGTAACAGAATAACACAGATTGGAAGAATTTAAATAGCAAACATGTATAAAAGTTATAGTTAAAATAATCTGTTCGTTAAAGTAATAACATATTTGAATTAATGAGTGCAAATTAAAGTAAATTTATCAATTAAATTGTAGATTTCATTTCACTCCTTCTTTGTATCCATACAAAATCGTGATAATTCAATAAAAATGATTCAATTTTATTGATAAAAGTATGCAATAATTTTATCAATGTTTTGTAATGACTTTGTCACGTTAAACTATCGTCAGTAAACCGACTTTACAGACAACCAATTTTTTTTTATTTTAAAAAGTAATTTTTTTAAATACTATCTGCTTGAACTTGTTATTATTAACCTACAAAAACGTTCCTGTGGAATGTACTAAACTAATTGTTAATCTGTACAATAACGTATTTAGGTCACTCGTAGATCAAGGACCGTGAAGATCCTCACCCATGCCACTGTCTCATGTCACTCATGCCACTGCCTCATGTTCATGTTTAGTCCAACGTGTCCTTGGCTTGCCAAGACAGCAACACTATTGCTCTTCGAAGTTGTGGCGTATCGTGTGCGTCCTAAACTTTTTTTTTCTTGCAAAGTGATTTACTGACTGCAGAAATCATAATTCTAGACATAGGCCTACGTAAGTTCATTTTCAATGTTTGTAAGTTACACCTAAGTTAATCCAAACGAATTTTTTGCCGTATCATCTCATACTCATAATGAGTTTCAAGCAACGTGTTTTTTGAGCAGATGAACGCGTGCGTCAAGTGATTCGAGCTTCTTGCGTAGCGCGGCTGTACTATAGGCACTGAAGATCGGCAGTATGCGTGTTTTTTTAATGTATCAACAGTCAATTTTAAATGGTAAAAAAATAATGGTCTTATTGAAAATTGTTTGTGACAGTTATTGCAAAGGTTTGGTGTAGGAAAATAAAAGTGTGTATTTTTTTTTTTTTTTTTTTTTTTTTGCTGACGGGGGATCTCTGAGCCCAAGCTCAGGTGCCAGTTGTCGATATTCCCACGGCAAGGTGAGCAAACATTAAGGCATTGCGTAGTTTCGGAGGGGGGGGGGAGGGAAGAGTGGGGAGCTCTCCGGGCGAACACGGGTCCACGGTGTTTCCGCTGCCGCCAGAGGTTACAACGCCGTGGTAAGATCCCGGGGTAAGAGTGGTAATGGCCCTCCGTGGAGAACGTGTTAAACCGGTCCTCGAAGAGGGCGCTGCGGATGCTTATCAGACGGGGTCAACGGTGATTCGGTGAAGGGAATGCCGAAGAGTGGGGAGAGGAGAAGAGGGGTACTTCAAGACGTATCTGTGTGTGTGTGGGATGCCTGTGTGCGTGGGAGGCGCGTGAAGTACCCCCACCACCCAACCGCTTCAAGGGCCTCAAACTAAGGCGGTCCGATGGCCGGGCGGATAGGTACACCGTCAAACCACTTTCTCCACGGGCTTCAAACCGAGGCGGGCCACAGGTTTCGAGTCCCAGGTCAGAGAAGGACGAGGTGTGAACTTGTGTCGTCTGAATTCGTCAAACGCCAGTAACAAAAATTATAGCCTACATGTATATGGGATGGTTGACCAGTTGATGATGAAAATTACAAGCGATATCAACACAAAAATTATAAAGTTAAAAAAAAAAGTGTAGCTTCCCGGTCAGTTCGAAAATTTCCGACTTGTGGAAAATTTGCCTTCCCGGTTTCAAACTTGACCTCCCCGCCGGTCGCCTACTCCGCTATACAACCACCGTCAGCTGTTTTTGACACGTTCTGGTTCTTTTATACGATATTACGTAGATTACACGCAATAGTTTTTATTATTATTTTTAGCCCGTTAAAATAAATTATGGCTGTATACATGCATATTTTGATTCTAGTCTACAGTAATTTAAAGCTCTGTAACAAAATATGAATATATATTTACACACAGATTTAATCGACCAAGGCTTATAGAAAGCAACTGTCCCAGTATTCACCGGAGTGATTTCGTGAAAACACAGAAACAAAATCGGGTTGGTCGAGCATAATTCGAACTCGGTTTCTTTGAAACAAGAGTAGGGTGCCTTACCACTGCATCTGCGCGCTTCATTTTAAACTAGATGTTTTCTAACCTACTTGATCTCTTTGTTACAATTTTCGAAAAAAATATTTACCTTTAGGGTGCCGCTTAAATTGCCGTATTTTCTCACAAAAGTTTTAAATGACGATACGACAATTACTTGTGGTCTTGTTTGTGAACAGGGACATTTCTTAACCGCAGCAGGTTTAATCTATTCGAAGTTTTAACGAGCCTTGTGCAGCAGAGCTGCCCAATTGGCTCTTGTGAAGGCCACGATTCGCTTTCGAGTTCGGTTAATTGCCGGAAAATTAAATCAAAATCAATCGCTGTTTTTTTTCTGTCTGAGAAAGGTTTCGAAGGTTATTTTTTATATTAAATTGATGCTTATTAACGCTTGCGATCTTTTTTCACATTTTAGCAAACTGGACGCATCGCTTGCAAATCAAATCACTAAAGTGTTCCAAAAAATCCTACCTACAATTACGTATGCTTTATTTGGTAGATCTGCTTGCAGATGTGCATCTAATTAAGATCTCGACTAAGGTCATTTGGTAGCTGCGAACTCTTATGTTTTATAAAGTTTAATTTTCGTAGGAAAGGTAATGTATTTTTTTTATGCATAGCATGGAATATGTTTTAATTTTTATATTTAACGCTCAAGGGAAAACATATTTATTTATAATTAGTCTGAAAGTATCCCTTAAAACCCTTTTATCCCTACATTGATTCCGAGCCTAGTGGCCCTACAATGATCTTTGAAACTAAGGAAAGTCAAAAATGTGTAACGGTAATTTACAATTCTCATTTACGATAGCATAAACTTAGGATACCAACTATTACCGTCTTCTATGAAGCTAGCTATTCTTGACTTGGCCGACGAGTATTGTGGTTTCAAATTGCCGCAGAATGGACGCAGAAAAATTGAGCGATGTAGGACTCATGCTCCAACTATCCTGATCACAGTTTGCAATGATATACCGAAAATACCCCAGGCAAGTTCTGGGATGGTTTCTTACTTTGCACTATGTCCTGTTACTTCCCCGGTGCCCGTGACATTTGTGTTGTGCTGAGTTCATCAGTTTCTAACGGACTCGCAGTCAACTCTTTTCCACCATTCCACAACGCAACATGTACATTCCCATTCCTTCGCGCTAGTCTGACGCTAACAGCTAAACACAATGGTCGTTTACTCTTTATAGTATCACTTTAAAATTTGAAACAAAATTAAAGATCCCGCCAAGTGTGAGGTTCGTACTGTAATATACTTTTTTAAATGAGAAAAAAAATGTTCTGCAGAGCGAAATTTACGAATAGATAACCGAGGTTTATGGTCATGTGACGAATGAAGCTTCAGTTCGAAAATGGTGCCTCAAGATTAATGGCGGGCGAACGAATATTCATGCTCGGGCCGACCTTCAGTCGTGACTGCCGAACTCAAATGGACGATTGAAGAAAATAATTCAACAGGTTAGACATTTCACTTTACAGGGAAGTGACAACGAACTGAAAGAGGACGTTAATCACTTGTTCAACAACTTGGCGGTAACTGAGCAGGCGGAAAGCATAGAAAATTTAATGGTATGTAATGACTAGATACCATAAAAATTCGCGAATTCATTTCGCGATAGGTTAAAATACAAATAGTTATACCTCAGTGCTGCCTCTGTTATTGCCTCACAACACCTGGATGAATCTGGGCCAATGAGAAACACCCAACCAAAGCTTTATCTAATCACAGGCTGCTACGTTGGGACGTTTCACAAGACAGCAGCCAATGAAGGGTGACATTTGACCGAGTGTACGTAGAACTATGGAGTTCATACTGGAAGTCATTGAACCCGCGAATTTTTCTGGTCCCTATTAATGACAAATGTTTAAATTTGTACACAGAATTTCTTTTTCTGTTATTTTTTTTCCTTCAAAATATTCCTTTTGAAACCAGTTACCAAGAAATAATTTAAATACCAGAGGAAAGATATTGAAACCTAGTAAAATACATGGCTATGGTTATTTTTGCCTAAAAATACTTTTTTTTGAGATGATAAGGATTTATAACTAAAATTGGCGCATAATAAATATTTTCATTAATGTTTCATACAAGCATAATATTATAAACCATGCAAACTACAATCGAATATTCAACAGTTGGAATTATTTTGTTTTATTAAGATTATTTATGTGCACAGTTAACTCTGTAAAGCTATTCATGAAACGGTTTGCAAATAACTTTTAACTACTGGAGGTACTGGGAAAACAAACACAACGCTAAATGCTCGGGTATGAATCTGATCCCAGTATTACGGCGGAAACTATTTTGTAGTGACAAGTTGTTTTCGTGTAAATCGACCATCAAAACACGAAGTGGCGTATCTGTAAAATGCCAACTTTTCAGGAGAGCAAAAATAAGAAAAGCACCTATGTTTGAAGTGCTATACCGCACAATCCCAAACTAGAAAACCCTTCATTTAATTTTTTATATATATTTAAGATGTCTGACTTGGGTTACCTATAATTACTTTATTTATTACAAATTTATATTTTAAGATTTATAATAAAATATAAAAAATGTTGTAGTTACGCCACTTCGTGTTTTGTTGTTTTCATTCATTGCAGAGTTACGCCGCGAAATAAAACATTTAAATAATGAAAAATGTTCAAGTTTTATTACTTATAACAATACAAATCGTTTGTTAGTACAAACACTAAAGGTTATTAGGAAAGTATATCATATTAGCAGTAAATAACTCAATCACTCAGCATTAATTATTGGGCCTTCTTCACACAGTGTATTATTAAAAAAATTTTTTAATCGAGTAGCTTCACATAATATGTTATGGTTTTAAAAAAGTAGAGGTTTGAAAACTGCTTACATAAAAATTTTTACTATAGTGAAACTAACATGTATACATTGAAAAATCTACACTCTTAAACAAAAATTTCTAAACAACAAAAACTAGGCAAAATAATTATTATCAGAACTACAATATCCACTTAGTGATACTCAACTTTGTTGGTTTCATAAAATAAAAAATTTGTTTTAAAAAAAAGTAAAATAAAATAACCTGATGTCAATTTCAATAAAAACAGTACTGTTTAGCTTTAAAAACCATACAAAATGATAAAAAAACTTATCTTAACTAAATAATATTGATTGATAAAATATCAATAACAAAGAAGAAACACTAATAACGATATTCAAGTTTCATCTCTTCTAGACAACAATCTTTGAAAAGTTAATTAGGTAAGGACCTGTAATAGTTCTGAAACTCTGCAGCCCTTACAACGGGAGTAGGTCCTTCGCAAAGTGATATCAGATCCTTGAACTTTTCTTTTGTTATAGCCTGCGGTAGAACGTTGAGACGATCTAGGGGCATCTTCAGGTTCTTGTCAGCATCACGTTTTAAAGTAAATGACCTGTACGTTTCATCAAGATGGCTGTTCTTGAAAAAAACTGTTGTAGGATGGTCTTTCTTAAAAGCATACTCTACCATGTTAGGCCAATTTATGGGTTGTCCTTTTTCGTTATCCTCTCGAATGGTGAGAATGCGCAGTTCTTTGGAGAGTCTTTTAAAGTCCAAAAAGTCCCTTGTTTCCATTTGATGGACTATGTAAGGATGCGCCCTTCTGGCGAGTTTAATTATTGGTACCAGCTGGGAAGGAACAAACAGATCGCCTGCTTGATTTATGGCATGGCCAATCGCACTGTGAGCAGCATCACCTTCATTTTGACCATGGTAAGGTTCAAAAAATCTCAAACTAATTTCAGAAATGTTAGAGCTATTGAACAAAAAGTAAAGGAACATTGCAGGCAGAATACTATTTTTGTTCTGTCCAGAACAGCCATCAGCAAACAAAGTCACTTTTTTGCCTACGTTGTTTTTATCATGCTCCTTAAGCATGAGGAATATGCAAGAAGCAATTTCAGATGAACCTCTTTTACTTATTGACTCATTCCAAGTAAAACAATGACAGTCCCAAGTCGTATATTGTAAAGTTGTACACTGATAAGCGTCTTTTATAAAATACGGCGCTCTCGTTGGTTTTCGGCAAGAAGATTACTTGCTGAAGGTCAAATACTAAACAAACATTAGTTTTGTTTTCAATTGCTGCTGCTTTACACCTTTCCTTTATTGCTCTAACTTTTGTTTTTTCCGCAATGTGTTGGTCATACCTCTGTTTAATTCTGTCCTTTGTGTCTCCATCGCCTGTCTTGTAAGTCATACAGAGAGTACACATATCTTTTTTACGATGATGAAAACTTAAATTTAAACTTCTAAAAATAAGTCTGTATAACCCGATGCTGCCCTTGTTGGCGTTGGGATCTTCACTTTGGTAAAGGTTAAACATTTTTTTTAATATTCAAATCATCATGTAGAAATTCTCTGGTTGTATTAGCCCTGCAGTAATGCGCTTCTACTCTTGGAAATCTGTTGATGTGATCGGTCATTCGCTTACGAATATCTGCATCTCTAGCTGCTAGGGTTTCCTGTCTTCCTCCACGCTTTTCTGGTTCTAAAACACCTGTCTCTGCTACTTTTCCAACAGCTGTTCTTGCTGTTCGTTCACTAATACTAAGAGTATTAAGAAAAAACTTTTTGCACACTGCTTCTTTTTCATTTTTTAATGTTAAAAAATACTGTTTTGACTGTGCTCTACGACTGTCGCCAACTGTAGTTTTGCGTTTTGTTGCCCCTGACACTATGTGTCTTGCAATGAACTCTCGTTGTAATTGAAGACTACCCATAGCATAGTACGACTTGAAAATATTTTGTCTGTCTTCATCTGTAAATTTACTACAAGACTTCTTGGTTTTCTCACAGAATCTACCAATGCAACGGTCTTTAATTTCTCTTGGAGCAACTAAATTGTAAGACTTTTCTTGTGTATAGCCGTGACCAGTGTTTCTCCTTTGTTTTCTTTCTTTCTGTCTATTTATTTTGTACCGTTTTTCTAAGGGAAATTCTCGTGCAGACCCTTCTGTAACAAAATCTTCTGGCTCTCTTGGCTCTTCGATGAGCGTTTCCAATTTTTCTAAATTATCTGTATGGTTTTTGCACTCATCACTTTCCTCAAAATGTCTAAAGCATAGTAACTCAAGACATCTCACACAAGCTGCAAAAATCTCTAAGTTACAACCGTTGGAAGTACATGTAGAATGCATGGGATCTGTATTATCAATATTATTCTTTTCTGCAAACTTAGGTTGGGGTTTCTTCTTTTTCTTCTTTGGAGATTTAGCAATGAATCTTTCATCGCTGCTATCAGTTAAAACAATATGGTCACATTCATTTTTTGACCAGTGGGATTTGCAAACAAGCAATCCACAACAACATGTTTGAA
This sequence comes from Bacillus rossius redtenbacheri, assembly GCF_032445375.1. Lineage (NCBI taxonomy): Eukaryota > Metazoa > Arthropoda > Insecta > Phasmatodea > Bacillidae > Bacillus > Bacillus rossius. The sequence continues at coordinate 8,411,542 of NC_086336.1, read as the reverse complement.
CACCTACTAGTTTACATTTTTTTAATTCGCACAGTTCTGTAAAATCTGGATCCGCGTCGCTGTCATCGGGTTCACTACCAAAACAATTTAAGTCTACATTAGAGGCTATATCTGTATTTCCAAATGAAGTGTTGGGGTTGTGATCAGCTTCGGTATCTCTGTTATTGCTCTTAAGGCGGGAAAGAGGCACAAATTCGGCCAATGCCTGTTCGTCTTCATCAGACATGCTATCTGAATCACTGTTTTCTAACAATATTATTGTTCCAAAATAAAATGTTTTATTGTAAAGCATTTTAACTTTGGAGCCTTTTTTAAAAGCATTGCCCTTATCAACTGGAATTAAATCAGTTAATCTCACCACGTTCCGGGTGCCGTCAGTCCACTTCACTAAAGCGTCCATCTTCTTTTAGTCCACTTCTTACTTGCATGCAAACTCCAGCGTCGATCTGTAAGATACAATAAGTAATGTATTATAAATATACAAAATTAAACTTGCAATGTATGTTGTAACGTCCACTTCAAAATAGCCTAGAGTTAATTTTACCTGCAGTAATAATTCACTAATAAACAGTTTATCAAACAATGCATTTAAATGTGAACATAAGTGTTCTTGATGTACAAATTATATGCAGACTAATTTATTAACCCTTAACCACAGACATGAGGTCCCCGGGACCACACAGCGTTCTGACGCCCTCTGCCATCAGTAACCAGTAACCTCGTGGACACATGATCTTCAGTACCTTCCTACCATTCAGTCTTCTCTCTGCCGTCGGAGCGATAAGTGGTTATCTGACACCTGACTTCACGTCTGTGTTAGTGTCAGCATTATTTGCAGCGTGGGACCTCACGCCTGTATATACGCACAAAAGTTTCACGTCTGTGGTTAAGGGTTAGTTATGGTTGTAGGCCTAATAAGTAATATTTTAACAAAATGCTTACCTGGGCTCTACATCTAAAGCATGTGTTGTGATGGACAGACGAGCAGATAGTGGTGCAGATCAGTATATAGATAGTGCGGTATTGCGGTATCAGTCTTCCTTCCGGTGTTTTCCCTCTATTCCCATCTTTGTGCAACAAAACAATTAGGTTGCATTTTCCGACCGCCCCACATGTAGTTACGCCACTTCGTGTAAAACGAGAAATAGTCAACAATTTTTTTTTTCGGAAAACACGAACAGGCGTAAGTTAACTTAAGTCAGTACGTGTTTTGCTGAATAGTCTCCAAAACACTTACGACGAAATGAAAAAGCATTATATCTTCAAAACCATTGGGAATTAAGTTACGCCACTTCGTGACATGATAGACCACGTAAAGATATGTCTGTAGCCAGTATATCTCAACATCGGCATTTTTGCAGTTACGCCACTTCGTGTTTTGATGGTCGAAATGAACGAATAGGCAAATATCAGTGATTTAACATTAATATTTTTATTCCATTTACAAAAAAAAAAATAGATTACAGTGTATGGCGACAACGTAGAAGAATAGAACAAAACGTTGTTTACGTTTATAATGACGCTCGCATGTTATGTTGAGAAATGAAACGGCGAAATGTTGTCGGGGGTTAAACGCGTGTTCGCTGAACACCTTTCCAACAGTCAAATGGTTTTGTGGTTTCGTTCCTGTGTCCCGTCGCGGGCCTCTTCAATCAGGACGTCGAAGCACCTAAGAGTGGAGCTTAACGATTTAGGACTGAACCTATAGTGCCGAGGAGTTTCTTTTTTTCTTTATTTTTCTTTATTATATTATTTATTACTTTTTCAGTTAATAATTTAATTTAGTTTTATTTATGTTTTGAAGCTAGTCTTATCCCTACAATATTTTTGATTTTTGGTTGGGAATATCAACCTGAACGTCTTCAGGCTGGTATATAGCCTATTTTTTGTTTTATACTTTATTTTCTTCTCTTTTAATCCTTGTTTCTATTTTGTATTTTTATAATTATTTTGGTACATTGTCATTTAGTTTATTTTTTTAAGGAAAATTATGTTTATTTCAGTTTTCATTTTTGTGTAATTTTTTTTTTTCCTTTTTGGTTACCAGGGGGTGTATGAAAATGTGGCTGTGTAAAAAATGGAACTGGACAATCGTGTCTCTCTCTCTATCTCTCTTCATCCACTCCTCTCTTTTCATCAATTCAGTTTGCCCGCTGTTAAAGCTAATGATTCTCTCTTCAGACGAGTTTCGTGTTTGACACCGTGCCAGTTATCGAATCCCGCCCAAAGACAATGAGTTCTATTATGCATTTCGAATCTCGGGCAAAGCGCTGTGTGGTAAAATTTGAGTTTTAAGTCTACACTGTTAAAAAATTTCACCTTCAATTTACGACGAACGCTGGTTACAAATTACCCAGGGATTTGCGTAAATGTGCGGCTATTTTCGTAAATTTAAGCACATTGAGTGCACATTCTTTGAATATGAATCCAAAAGAATATTCTTGTTATGTTAAAAAAAAACTTTCAAAACTCGTTAAGAACACTCTTCTTTTGTTCACATGTGTTTTTATCTTTGTTTAGTACGTAACATAACAATCTGAAATCAAAATACGGTGTAATTTCTACGAAGATTCAGTTATTTGAAATTACAAAGAACTCTTAGTTTATTTAAGACTGATTATTCGTTGAAATTGTTGATCGAATTACTGCAATTTCTAACTGAGTTGCTGTGGGTTGGTTCGTTAGGCCACCTCTATGCTGGCCTATGCTTTAATAAGCCACGACCTAATTTATAACAAACGCTTGCACTCTCTCATTTCTCAAAACCATCTCAGAAGTAATGATTTCTCAGCAACTTTTAATGTCCAAAAGTACTAACTGTCAGAGAGACTAGAAGTGCTTCTTTTAAAAAAAATTATAATATTTGAGTTTGAAACGATGTCTAATATATATGTATCTACTTCACTCTCAGTTACTGTTTACAGTAAAACTGTCAAAATTTTTATTTCTGTTAAACAACGGGAAAGATTTGGTAAAAATTTCCGTAGAGATGTCCGTGAAATTTTTAGAAATTCTGAGACTTCTGATGTAAGTTTTATTAATGGTTAATTGCCTATATGGAATAATAAATCTCTATAATTTTAAATTATGATTTATTTTCGTGTTTCTCCTAGTACATTAAAATATAAAAAAAAACCAAGTATAATATTTTAAAATACGGTAATTAATTAGGCCAAATAAATTCCGATTGATAATTTTATCAGTCAAAAAATAACTTTACCCCGACCCTCACAACCAGTAAAAGATGAAAAGTTAGCCTTTATTGAAAAGTAAATTTAAAAAGCAGCCGATTTCTACCATGTTAAATATCTCCAAGTGTGTTTATCTGTTTATATACTAGTGAAGGATTCTTCGTTTAGCTAATTAGATGTTCGAACTTGAATCAAGATGCTACAAAAAGTACGGAAATGTTTAATTTGTTTTCTGCATTCCGGAAAACAGGTCTGTTTTTATCTTTCTAGAGCAGGTTGTCATGAATTGACAATACCTTTTCGTGAATTTTGTCATCAGAAATAAAGCGCAACGGTTGAAGACCAAACTGTAGCAATCATAAATTTTTGTACCTCGACTACCTTACTGCCGTCTCAGTGCAGACATGGCTGATTAAAGTCTTGCCTGAATTTTTGTTACACGGATCCCGAATCATATGGAAAGTCACTGGACGTCTATCCGAACTAAGTCACACATCTTCACCCGTAAAAAATATGGATTCTAACCGTCTGTTCTGTCGGTCGAAGGTTCATAACACAGCTGAACAAGTAGAGACAGGAAAAACTCGTGGGGTCATTTCACGTCAGGTTAGAATCGAAACACGTGTACCCGTGGCGAATTGGAGCTTCGACCGAGCAACAGCTCAGACGGGACGATGATAAAACCTGCTTCTGAAGAAGTGCCGAATCACGAGCAGAGCCCACGCACATGTAGAGGTCACTGAAGAGACGACTTTGACGGAACTATACAGAGGACTTTGGGGTCCATTCTGCAGAACGTTGAATCGGCGAATTCACCAGTCCCTACAAACTGATCAAAGGCAAATACATCTTAAAAGTGAAACAGCGACATTGAGTCATTAAAGCGATGGTGACTGAAGAGTTGTGACTGACTCATAAATCAGAATTTAATCTGGTTTACGGAAGAGTAAAGAAGTCCGTTGTTGAATGAGTGAGATTCAGTCGCGAAGTGAACTGATTCGAAAGGAGCAGTTCCAACAACTTCAGTGTCGTACAGGTTGGGACAGCGGGGAGTTCTCACCCGGGGGAGGGGGACGTACTGCCAGCCGTCGGGGAATATGAGCCGCCGCCCCTCATGCGGGCTCATGAGCGGTGGGGGCGGGGCCCCGCGCAGGTAATTAACGAGGCCTCGGACCGCGCCGGGGTGCTCTCGATCCGCGAGTGCGTTTGAAGCGATGATTTATCCGGCGTTCGTCGCGCGGCGATAAATTCGCGCCGCCGCGCCGTCGGGAACGAACGAAGGGCCGACCAACCCCCCCCCCCTTCCCTAGAGGGGGGGGGGGGCGGGGGAAAAGGGTTTGAGGTGGACAGGAGGGTCGCCAACTGTTTAAAATTCCCGCGCAGTGGTTGTTCCGCGCCGACGAATGGGCGGGTGGGGGTTCCTACCCGGGGGGAGGGGGGAATCAGCAATGAGACGAGGCCCACGTGGTCACGGCCAGGGCTGCCAACTGCTGCGAGCACGTGTCACCAGAATATGTATGCAAAAAGTACAGAATTTAATTTTCATTATTTACAACAATCATACATCAAGTTGAAGGTAAACTTACATAATTTTTTTTTTACAAAGGTGCAATATGTGCACTTTCAGTTATACGGAACACATCCGAACTAAAGCCTTTTCAATTCTCTGTCACAACTCTAAAAAATCTTTAGGTAGCGGCGGAATGCAGACATGATCATTTTTAAAGCCCCAAAGGAAAATGAAAATTGCAGGGCGTTATGTCAGGTGAACGTGGAGGCAACCGAGAAAAGAGCTCTATCGTCTCGACCATTACGGCCAATCCAATGGTCAGGTACTTCGACGTTCAAGCACTTTCGTACGAATAGATTCCAATGGGTAGGGGCTACATACTGTTTGACAAATAACGTTAACAGGTTTTACCTTCTACTAATTGGGGAAAGAGCCGGTCTTTCAACATAGGTGGCGCTGCAAGCGAGAAAACTACACAGCAGTACTCCCGCATGCGCTTATCTAAAACTGTTTGCGTTGCTCTATAATTGTGACCTTGAACTAAAACTCTACAAATCTTATATCTGATACTATTAAAATGTACATTTGCTAAATTATTTCATTTAATTACTGTACAAAGTATATGTTTTTCACAAGTTTTCCGATTAGAATGCATTGAACCTTTTACTGTGAATAATTAATCATTAATGTTCTTCCATTGTTTATGTACGGTAGTAACAGAGTCAAACAAACTACAGTGACTACGTGACGACATGCATGCTGCTTTGATACATCTATTTAAGTTCTGGCAAGTCGCGAATATCACTGGAACACAGGGATAAGTAATGACTATCGTAGCAGCGGTGAATGTCATACCTGTTTAAACATGCATGCAAACATACGGCAAAATCACTATTTTGGGTTTTTACGACCACATGTCTTGCCTTTGGAGCAAAAGAAGCATAACCCCATGTTTTCACTTGTTTTTTTTTTCTTTGTGGACGAAGAGGAAGGACACACTCAGCGGTGGTTAGTACATCGGAGGTCGAATAAAAAATAAAAACACCTCCTCCGTGATAAATGTGCAGCGAACAGGTTATGCGAAATTGCCTTGTCTGCATCGTGATGGCGTGGGAAAGTTCTTGATATTTCCAGGCCCGCCACCATTTCGCAGTTGGGCGGAGGATCATGTTCGGTTTGAAAAGTCCTGGGTTGGAATTCCGCCGACTAAGGCAATACTTTTGTTGGATTATTGACTGTGGCTTGTAAGCCGCCTCATGATGAGCATGGTTAATAAGTGTAATAAAATTAAAATAAACAAAGGTCATTTATAGTTCATTTCTGGCCCATGCACAGTATTATTTTTACATCATTGCAGAGTATTTGTAACTAAAATTCCAGGAAATTTATTTTTAGATCTACAGCAATATTTTGCTGTGGAATTAATAAATTTTATTATTTTTTTGCATTATAATCTGGGTATTTTCTTCAGGAACATGTTTGGAAATGAGCATGCAATGTTTTCTTTTAAAGTTACAGAAAATAAATTTGGTGACTATAGTAGCCTATCCCAAAATAACTGATATGTAACAATCTATCTCTCGGTATACGGCATTTGGTGAGAGCAGTTTCGCGAATGCGACGGATGTCAAGGGATGGAAATGTGTAACCACCACGGTTGCTGCGCTCTGTGGCAGATAGCACGAAACAAAGTATATGAAGACAAAAGGGAAACTTTGTAGTATCAGTGAATTTCAACAAGATTAGCATTATTTTAATAAAATTTCATTTCGAGAATCAGGTTCAAAGCCGGGGTTGAGTATTTTTTCAAGTCTTTTTCGCTATTAACGAAGCCGTTTTATAATATAGTTTAAAATTTCAGTCTGTTAATCAAATGATTCAAAAGCCAACGCGGAGATGCTCCAACAACGAATTCTGGCGGCGGGTGCGGAAACGACGAGTAATTTGCGTCTGTAAATGTATTTGAACAACTATTTGTATATATTTATCACGTTTGACATGATTTAAATATATATATAAGTTAAATTTCGTGTTATAAGTGTATTTTCAACATAAGCACACTTGAATTTGCTTGTTTCCGAGGTTAGATGTCACAAATCACTGGCGAGCATCAAAATACTCGCTCACATTTTATTAAACGTACATGTATGCTTCTCTGTGTGCGAAGTCTATGTTGTAAAGAGACTTGGATTATGTCGGGGCAGCGGCTCTCTAAATGAGAGACTTAATGCGAGTCACCTGGCCGCCGTGAAAAGCGAACAATGCGAAATGAGGATAATGTGAAATATAGCAGAGGAGTACTTTTGTACCGGCAATCGTTGAGGGGATAGGGTGAAGTTCATGAGTATACGGTTCTCATCATTTTTCACACGTGACAAATTCGATACGGAATCTCTGAAATTCTAATCCAGGTTCTTCAGGTAGGATGATAGTTTTTTTAACCGTCATCCATCAATGTGGCTTATAGTTTAGCTGGCACTTTAAGATATTAAAATATCAGATAATCTAAGATTTATGTGAAACACAACATTTTGAAGAATAAAATATACTGCTTAATATCTCAAATTATATGAACGTATAAACTTAAGACTCAAAAAAATAATTCCAATAGTTTAATTAGGAAATATTTTAATGATTAATTTATTTTGCAACTGAAATGTATTTATATTTTGTGTTGTAAAATGTCATTTTTTAAAATAATAAATGGTTCAGTAATTATGAATTTACCAACGACATTAGCTTCATTCCATAAACGTAGGAAGAATGAAGGCAATTGAAATTAGAATTTAAGCAGGGCTGACAAAAATTTGAAATATAAATGCAAAATATTTATGAAAAAGTTTTACTAATTTTCAATCAACTTTCATCTTGTTCCCAAACTGATACAGCAACGTGTTCGAATAGCTTCCGTATACACGGCTGTACCAGGTCTTCGCTACAAACAGAAGACTTAAAAGAACGAGGCTGGCCATGATTGGTGGGGCCTCCCGTCTCATTGGAATTTTTACTGCCTGTTATCGCTTCGTTCGAACGGAAAGCGGCAGGTGCGTTTAAAGAGTTCTCCACCCAAGTCCATCAGCCGCGCATTCCTTGACAAACTAATGGTTGTAATTTATTTAATTCTGAAAGCCCGGGTAAGACCAATTAAAACACCTAGCAATTCGAAGTACTTTTTGTTAGTATTAAGTGGGAAAAAGGTTTTGAAGTCGCACCGATATGTACGGAAATATACAAGGGAATTTATAGAAATCAAAAGAAGTCATCGTTTTTTCAACATTTTTTTTGGCAGAACAATTTGCCGTTGTATAATTATCGAAATTTGGCTTCGTAAGAGCATATACTATAATTAGGTGGCATGCCTGAAGAGTTTACCCCCTTAAGTTACTGAATTAATTTTTGTAAACGACTACAACCCTCATAATGCTTCGAAGATGTAATATTAAATATACGCCATATAGCCTATGTCCAAAGATACAGTTTTTCTCATTGCTTAAACCATTCAAAGAACATTATAATGGTATAAAAAAATTATGTCGTGGTCTAAGCATATGTCATAAAGCGTTTCAGCAATGATAAAAAACATAATAAATCTTTTAAAACCAAAAATATGTGTTAGGTTTACTTTATCTCCACATGTGTCAATAAGGCGAGACGGAGAAAGTTTTGTATTTAGAATTACTTACTTTATTGACGGGAATAGAACCCGTGTTAAAAGTCAGGAAACCTAACACATGAACCACAGGTACCTTCAGAAAGGATTTAGACTGCCAAACTCAAAAATTTGAATAATGGTTTTAATTTGGACTAGTAGTCAAATGAAAAATTCTGTACTTTGTTCATTTCAGAGAGCATAAGTTTAGGTGATAATATATCAGTCTTAGTAGAAATGTATGGCCTATTAATTATATAATTACAACACACAACCTACGGAATTTCACAGAATACATTATGTTAGTTCCTATGAGAAAACTTAACGACGAACAAGGAAAATTTAAATTAAAATATAAAAACGTCAAAAGACAAAATTACATGAAAAAGTACACACATGAATGAAAAAAAACTGACTAACTTAAATAAACACAGAAGAAAACATTAAATTAACGACGAAAACAATAGCGATTCTTGCACCTATAAGTATAGGTAAGTATAGTGTAGAACTTTAAATATCGGTAAGTATAGTGTAGAACTTTAAATATCTTAAGCTTCCTGCCTTAAAATGCTATTTGTGTCAATTTATGTCAGGTTTTTGAGCTCTCTGTGACATACACAGCTCTGCAGTGGCGCTTGCCCAAAAATTTTCATCCAGTCACCGAATCAGTACTCGAGAGGTTAAGTTTTTCCCCGTAGTTTTATCGCTAACCGCTGATAACGCCGAGTAACGTGCTACATGAACGTGAAGTCTGAGCATCCCCCCCCGCCCCACATAACTGTTTATTTATTATTTATTTATTTATTTATCGTCTTTATTGGTGGCGAAGATAAGGCGGTACGCCTTTTCTTACATCCTACCACTTTTCTGCAATTACATCAAATAGTGTAATATTAAAAAAATTAAGCATGATATAAGCAGATGTTGACTAAATATTAAGACAACAAATTAAAATTTTAACTTAATGTTCAAATATTAGCTATTACAAAAGATTCAACCATAAATAATTTAAAGTAATTTAAAATGAAGCATAGACGTACATAAAAAGGAAAGTGATTAAACATACAGCAAAAATGTCAAAAAAATAGGTGCTGCTACATTAAAACTAGTCACTCGCACATTCACACACAGATTCAAGCAATAGGGTAGCGGCGATGTGGTCATGGTAAGCAGTTGTTAAAAAGATGTTTTTTCAGCCTGTTCTTAAAGGAAGCTAGGTTTTTTGTTTGCCTTGTCGCTTGGTCTAGTTTATTCCAGAGCCTGCTACTCACGGTTGCTACTCACGGTCTGCCTAAGTGTTGAATTCTAATAACTTTAGACCCTAAAAAATCACTTTAAATCCTGCTCCCGGTCAGTACCTGCGTGATGAAAATTTTTTATAAGTTTTCCATTTGTTTCTTATACCTGTTATAAATTGTAGTAAATCTACGGACTTTTCAACGAAGAATTAAAAATAATATAGTGTCCTTCGTTATTTGAAATAACTGAATATTCGTAGACACTACGCCTTATTTAAACTTCTGAATTGTATGTTTCTTTTAAAACACGTGGACAAAAGAGAAAAAATATGAGTGTTCTTGCTGTGGATTCAACCAGTTTTGGAATGTTATGTTAACATACCAAGAATATTCGTTTGGATTCATGTTCAAAGTAAGTAAACTCAGTGTCCGTAATTTTAACAAGTTATCAGAAAATTTACGACGATTCCTGGGTAATTTATAACCAGCATTCTTCGTAAATTGAAGGTGAATATTTTTATCAGTGTACTTCTGAGCGTGTCATAAATAACTATGATCACAAAAGAACGCAGTTCAAGTGTTTAACATTTGACATGCCAGCATCTCTCCACAAAATAATGCCAATATGCCAGGTCTATCTATATATGGTAAGTCAGAATTCGACTGATAAACTCCATGTCGGAAAAAAGTCGATATACACACACACAAATATTGTGGTCGAAAGTGCTTCCCAAGGGTGATATTCTAGTTTGAAGTTGAACAACCATTTAACTAAAAATAATTGAGTAAGTATGCCTTTTTTTATAAATGAAACAGCGTCTGGATAATTTTCCACAACTACTGTACAACTTGTCGCTGATGGCGTTAACTTATTCCATCGAAATTATTTGAGTAAACCCATTATTTTTCATACACCTTACTGACATGGGGATAACACTAATTATTTCAAATAAATCTTGTTATGGCAGCGAAAAGTTTGCGGTGGTTGTGGAACTTAGTTCAGTTAAACTGTATCCAGACGATAAATTTTTCATCTAATTTTTTTTCTTTATTATGTTCAACAAAAGAATTGTTTCCTTCCAACTTCAAAGGCACATGTACAGTTTTGGCAATCGGTTAAGGCCGTAAGTCTTATGTATATTTTCCGTCGCACCTGTGTTTCCGTACCATGTGCGTCTCTGCCTGAGGACGGGAGCAGATAGCAGTTCCCGAAACGTCGCTTGTTTCTGTTTTGGTAAAACTATTGTATTTTTTTGTCTTTTCGTTTTGTCGTGTTTTTGTCTCGTTTCAACTGTTGTGCTGAATTATTTTGGTTTCAATATTTTTGTGTTGTCATCATTTGTGTGTTTTTTTGTTCACTTAGTACTTTTTTCTTTGTTTTTTCTTTGTTTGTTGACCATATTTCTGTTTCGGAATATTTTGTGGTGTTTATATTCTTGTTGACAACAGCAATTGTTTGCTTAATTTTGTGTTTTTTTTTGTCTTTCTTGTGTATTTTTATTTATTTTATTTATTAGTTTTTCTTCAACAAGTTCTTAGCAATGGCGTATGTCCAAAAACTTACATCAAGTCATGTATATTGTCCACTCATATTTTCCTGTGGAACATGCAGCCAAAGTTTGTCGGTAGGAGCCATTGGATGCGTATAGAATGTCGTGTACCGTTACCTCCCGTGTTTTCTGAAACTGGAATGTGCTGTGGTGGGTTTCTTAACATCGCGATCGGCCTTGCAGAGCGATGCCGAAATCGACGGTACCTCCTAATTAAAGAGCTCGCCGTACCAATTTTGTATCGAATCTAAACTCGAGCGCTGAGTCACTCGATGGGCGGGGCTCGGAGCAGAGCCGATAATCGTTTAAACTCTCTGGCCATTTCTTAATCGCCACAATCGATCTTCAGCAGCATTGCAGCGTGAAAACTGTTTTGTAAGTTATGATTGGCAACAGTGTGATTCAGTTCCGTGCTTGAAATTCGCGTTAAAATATATTTACATAAACGATCGTATGCATTATAATTTTTCTTTGTACATCCAACAGATATTTAAATATGTGCATTTACATACAAAAGAATGTTGTCATATATCATTACACAATATTGTGTGCAGTAGTACTGGGTTCATATTCTGAACAAGGCATTTAGGCTTCGTTTTGTCCCAGTACCTTCAATAGTAAAGTTATTTGTAAACCGTTCATTGAATATCTTCTCAGTATTAACTGCGCACATTAAACGGCATGATAAAACAAAATAAGGATCAATTATTAAATATTCGATTTTCGATTTCATATTTTAAAATATCCATGTTTGAATGAAACATAGATTAAAATTTAGAATAATGCATCAATTTTCTCAAAAAATACTTGGTATTTTCACAAAAAAAACGTATTTAATATAAGCATAAAAAACCGTAGCCATGTGTTGTACAAAGTAACAAAATATTTCTAGCTACTGGTTTCCAAACGAATCTTTTGTAAAAAGTATATAAATTTTTATTTTCTGTGTGGGCGCACACTTTTTAAAAATACAAATAAGTACTGATATGCAGTATTGGCGTAAAGCACGCTAGTAAATGAAATATAATAACGCATATAAACCTGCATTAATACGGGGTTTAAGAAGTTTATTTGACGAACAAATCAAAACATAAAATTCCCACTTGACCTGTGACGGAATTAAAAACAGTGCAGGACATTACACTTATTTATTTGTTTGGGGGGGGGGGGGGGGGATGGGTTAATCGCCTAAATTATTTACAGTGTTTTATAAAATACGCATCTGAACTTTTTTTTTAGCAAATCGAACCAAGTTCGCTTCAGTTAATGACAAAGAAATATTTATACAATTGATACCTTTATCGGGATTTTCATTTGAAACCACTAGAATATAAACCAGTGTAATAACCCCAAATGTGTTTTAAATCAACTATTGAAAATATGAGGCAAGAAGCCCTTTCTAAGAGAAGGTGTGTGTGGTTTTTCTATGTATGTACATATATATAGCCTATACATGATAGTTTTTATGTATTTATTCATGTACATGGTAATTAACTGGGTTCCACTTCGTTTACAAATAAACCTTCATGCTTAACCCATAATGAATGCTAACCACTAACAAATTATTAAGCAAAATAGCGAAAAATCAACTGTATAAGTTGACCACGTCTTATATTTGTGAATATATAGTATTATTTTTATGAAGATATATCTGTGAGGTGTTACAACATGTGAAGTTAGAATTAACGGTTGAGTTATTGGGGCTCTTTTATATTCTAAACTACGTTAATTATTACCTACCAGACTGATCACCCAAATAAATAAATAACATGCTATATTTTCCGATTGAGATTCTTCATCAAATAACACGTTAACTTGCACCCTGGAATAAAACGTTGACTTTCATCCTGGAGTCTGTGATTTCGATGCCGGTGGAATGTAGTCTCTGGTTGATGCCCACAAACAATTCACCATCGTTCCTTCGCTGTGAAATAGGGAACATTTTATTTATTACTTATTTTCCCCACTGTTTCAAACGGTACACATATGAAAAAATCCAAACATTGCTCCTCAACCACAAAACATTAAAAACTAAATTAAGAACCATAGTGACAGCTGTCGAGGTTGCCTCTAAGTTAGTGTCTAAATTAGTGCGTACGGCGCTGGGCAGTGTGCTAACTACCCAGATGCGATGCCCTTTGACATCACCGGAAATCAATCACCTACAATCATAATTACCCTGGTTATCTCAGTCCCTCGGGTACACTCGCTTACCGACATTGTTGACCTGATTCAACTGTAGGATATCGATTACACTGCACCACTCCTCATTCCTGAAAGGCTATAGGCGCTCATTCTTAGATTCCGTAGTTTCGTTTCTCTACTTCTAACATACTATTTGAATCTCAGTTCACAATTTCACACTAATCTTTCCTCAATCATACTACCAAATAAGCACCGTTATTCCCTATCCGTTTTGTGTATTGTTTTGAAGTACGTCATAACACAACTTTAAATTTATAAGCGTAGTTTTCACTTTGATACGTAGGTACCTATATTTATGATGCAATAAACGTGACAAAAATCTTGTTCGAGGTTTGCCAAAAGCAGCAAACAATCACCCAACAGGTAAGCTTGATTTCTGTTACTTGTTACGAAGAAGCTTCATTCGAGGAAATGTGTCGATTGGCGTAAATATGCTCGGAAAATTTGTTGAGGCGTGGCCTTATTGTTAAAAAAAAAAATTATTTCAGCTCCAAATTTGTTCAGTTTAGCCTATAACTTTATGTTGTAATGATTATGTGATTGAAAAAACATTATTTAAATATGAGCAACCGAAATTAAGGCAGTTAATTTAAATTTTTTATTCATGAGCATAGATCCGGGGGGGGGGGGGGGGGACAGACCCCCCTGAAATAAAAAAGCCCCTCACTGAGGGGGGTCCGCTTGCCCTTGCAAAATCGTGACTGTGAAACTGTGAAATGGGAATGATAAATGTTATCCCGTGAGGCCCCGCTGGGAATCCTACAGATTTTCGATCATGGTTTTAGTTATTAATTTATACGTAAACGTTATTTTCTTTTTCTTATTTCTACTACACGCATGCAATTTTGAGCAAGTTAAAATTGTTTTATATGTTTAAAAAAAATCTTTTAATGTTACTTTTTTTCCCGCAAGTTTTAGAGAAACAAAATACATCAACTGGTTTTCTGATTTGGATATAATACAGTAACACCATTACCACCTGTAAAATATTAAAAGTTTATAAATAATTTAAATTAGATCCCTTACGCCTTTTTTTTTGTGCTTAAATTTAGCATCACCTGCGAGATTTTTTTTTCTGGTTCCAGGCCAGAATCCTCAAAAATGTGCGTAATGAAGTCGATGTCATGTGTTCATTGACTGATGCCACAATTTACCTTCTCTCCGGATCGCACATGATTCGGCCAGCGGTGTTCCTGGATGTATTACATTGGCTTCTAGTCCTTAGGAAAGTGTAAAATAACCCGTGATTCAATGACCAGAGACGTTTAAAGAGAACGAAAATTTGCAATACAGACTGCTGCAAAAAAGTAAAGATAGTTTGGCAAGCCTATAAATATTACTAGAGTTGCGATTTTTACACTTATTCATTGGTTAGCAGGTTGATGATTGGACTATGCACAATTATTGACGACCCTGAGTTTGTTATGAATAGGGCAGGTATTTTTTTCATGAAAATAATCAGAACGCCTTTTAGAATGCAACAAGTTATACAGACCCCACGTGATTGACGGCCTTCTGCGAGAGAAGCCGTTGCCTTTTTTGACCGAGCCACTAAGGGCGCTTTTTCTTCCGCGTTGAATTACCGTGATTGCTGTTGTAACAGTAGACGTGCACCGGAGAGAAACTCACCCAATCACGAAACACGAGACGATGCTACAGTGTTTCAAACTGACAGCTATTCTCGGGATCTTTTCGCGAAATATATGTAGCCCTATAGTTATAAACAACGAGAAGGAGAGTGTAATAACGTGTAATACCGCTAAATAAAGTGACATAATTATCGACCAATGAACAATATATAAAAAAATTGGTTATCTGTAAAGTCGGTTTACGGACGATAGTTTAACGTGACAACGTAATAACAAAACATTGATTAAATGATTGCATACTTTTATGAATAAAATTAAATCATTTTTAATGAATTATCACTATTTTGTATGGATACAAAGAAGGAGTGAATTGAAATCTACAATTTAATAGATAAATTTACTTTTATTTGAACTTATTAATTCAAATATTTTTATTACTGTAACGAAGAGATTATTTTAACTATAAATTTTATACATGTTTGTTATTTAACTTCTTCCAATCTGTGTTATTCTGTTAAGTTTAGGATAATGATAGGAAAAGTAGGAAACGAATGGGAGTGTTTCAAGTTTAATGTGCCTCGAAAAAGTCAAATCGATGGTTGTTCCAATCGAGTGGAAGAGAGATAGATGCGGCGCAAGCGTACAATGAGCGTAACGGGACACAGCGTAACGGGACAATGTGCGTTACGGGACACTTTCGTGCGTGCAGCCGGCTTTCATCGATTTATTAGACGTTGTCACGTCAAAATATTCGATGATGTTCACAGACGAGTCGGGTGTAGCCTGCAGTGAAATGAATCCGCACGATAAACATGGCGCATGCGTATTGAAAAAAAAGTTTTTCTATATCAAAAAAGCACGTGCGGTTTTGATCAGGTGAGTCCATTGTAAAGAGGGGGTTGAGTGACGCGGCGTGCGTCGGAGGTGGCCAGAGTCCGCTGTTTTATCGGCCCACTTAACTTCGACGGGGTGGTATTATTTACGGCCGCGAGGCACGACTGTGTTCGCCGGCCTTCCTGCCTAGCGCCGCGGGCTTCTGGCCTCGGGCTCTGTGCGCATGCGCGGCCTCGCCGTATATGCCGCAGCGCGCAACTCCTCTGCTTCGAGACCCACAAGGCTGTGACTCTTCCAGCGCCACTCTGCTTCGAGACCCACAAGGCTGTGACTCTTCCAGCGTCACTCTGCTTCGAGACCCACAAGGCTGTGACTCTTCCAGCGCCACTCTGCTTCGAGACCCACAAGGCTGTGACTCTTCCAGCGCCACTCTGCTTCGAGACCCACTAGGCTGTGACTCTTCTAGCGCCACTCTGCTTCGAGACCCACTTGGCTGTGACTCTTCTAGCGCCACTCTGCTTCGAGACACACACGGCTGTGACTCTTCTAGCGCCACTCTGCTTCGAGACCCACAAGGCTGTGACTCTTCCAGCGCCACTCTGCTTCGAGACCCACAAGGCTGTGACTCTTCCAGCGCCACTCTGCTTCGAGACCCACAAGGCTGTGACTCTTCCAGCGCCACTCTGCTTCGAGACCCACAAGGCTGTGACTCTTCCAGCGTCACTCTGCTTCGAGACCCACAAGGCTGTGACTCTTCCAGCGCCACTCTGCTTCGAGACACACACGGCTGTGACTCTTCCAGCGCCACTCTGCTTCGAGACCCACAAGGCTGTGACTCTTCCAGCGCCACTCTGCTTCGAGACCCACAAGGCTGTGACTCTTCCAGCGCCACTCTGTTCGAGACCCACAAGGCTGTGACTCTTCCAGCGCCACTCTGCTTCGAGACCCACAAGGCTGTGACTCTTCCAGCGTCACTCTGCTTCGAGACCCACAAGGCTGTGACTCTTCCAGCGCCACTCTGCTTCGAGACCCACAAGGCTGTGACTCTTCCAGCGCCACTCTTGTTCGAGACCCACAAGGCTGTGTCTCTTCCAGCGCCACTCTGCTTCGAGACCCACGAGGCTGTGACTCTTCCAGCGCCACTCTGCTTCGAGACCCACGAGGCTGTGACTCTTCCAGCGCCACTCTGCTTCGAGACCCACAAGGCTGTGACTCTTCCAGCGCCACTCTGCTTCGAGACCCACAAGGCTGTGACTCTTCCAGCGCCACTCTGCTTCGAGACCCACAAGGCTGTGACTCTTCCAGCGCCACTCTGCTTCGAGACCCACAAGGCTGTGACTCTTCCAGCGCCACTCTGCTTCGAGACCCACAAGGCTGTGACTCTTCCAGCGCCACTCTGCTTCGAGACCCACAAGGCTGTGACTCTTCCAGCGCCACTCTGCTTCGAGACCCACAAGGCTGTGACTCTTCCAGCGCCACTCTGCTTCGAGACCCACAAGGCTGTGACTCTTCCAGCGCCACTCTGCTTCGAGACCCACAAGGCTGTGACTCTTCCAGCGTCACTCTTCTTCGAGACCCACAAGGCTGTGACTCTTCCAGCGCCACTCTGCTTCGAGACCCACTAGGCTGTGACTCTTCTAGCGCCACTCTGCTTCGAGACCCACTAGGCTGTGACTATTCTTGCGCCACTCTGCTTCGAGACACACACGGCTGTGACTCTTCTAGCGCCACTCTGCTTCGAGACCCACTAGGCTGTGACTCTTCTAGCGCCACTCTGCTTCGAGACACACACGGCTGTGACTCTTCCAGCGCAACTCTGCTTCGAGACCCACTACGCTGTGACTCTTCTAGCGCCACTCTGCTTCGAGACCCACAAGGTTGTGGCTTCGCGGCGTCACCACCTCGTGTGACGACCTCCTTGTCCCGTTCACCATCTGGAACAACACCAAGAACAAATACAAATGTGGTACACTGTTACTTTTTTTTGTTGAAAATGGAACAGAAATATCAATGTAAAATCATAGATGGTTGTATTTTTTTTGTATTTAAACGAATACAACTGTACCACTACAAAACAGTGTTTGGATTCTTACCCGGGCATTTATGTTTTGTGTTATCCCAGTAACTAAAATAAATATAAAAAAATAGTAAATATAAATTCTGATTATTGAATATTTTACTATCTTTTAAATTGGTTAAAAATTATGCTTAATGGATTAGCAATTATAATATAAATCTATGCCCCAATATTTCTTCAAAATATTTATTATTAGCTCGTAAAACGAATTTCATTTATGCACAAAATTACCATAGACTTGTGTTGTACATAGGTACTATTTCTTGTAGTATTACAAAATATTTCTTGGTAACTGGTTTCCAAAGGAATCCTTTGAAAACGTAGAGAACATTTTTCCTGTGCATGCATTCATTTCCTTATGCATTTTATTTTTGCCCAAAAAAATTTACAATTTATAGCAAGGTCTTTCTGAGAATTTCTCGTACTTTTGAAGGGCCTATACAGGTTTTTACCTTACATTCCATGTTTAGCAACGTAAAAAAATTCGATTTTAATGTACCTACAGAACTTGAGTGACTGTTCAAAAAATAAGACAATATAGTTATTTACACCAGCATTACTGATTCCAAAAATAAATTAAAATAAATGTAACTTATTTTACAAGTTTCCTAATTTCTTCCATTTAGTGCCTATCGCGTTATAAATGCTTTGGGTAGCAGTTTTGTTTACGATCTTGCTTCGAGTGCACAATACTTAGGGTGCATAATATCTAAAGTGGCAGGGGGTTGTAAATCTAACTTCATCTTTATTACTCTGTCAATATATAATGTGGTGGCTGGTTTAAATTCCTGTAGATGCGCGCTGCTGAAGAGGATTCAGAGCCTTGCGCATTAGAGACGACAAGGTGCTTAAAGCACGGCGAAGTTTCGCCCTTAGTGTCACCACTGGATGGTGAGTTATTCACCGCGTGAACTCGTATGTTGTGTCCAAGTGAAAGCTACTCGTTGCTTGGAAAAAAATCTCGTACGTGTGTTGGTATGTGGTCACTAGCTTAGTGAGTGCTGTTGATAACACAGGCCGAGTAAAACCTATTAACTCACTTACAAAAGTATTCCCGAGAACTTAAATATTTGTTCTATATTCACGTCTCTTTCCTTAAGCTTTAACGTGTGCTCAATATTTACAATTAAAGCAAATGGAGAAAAAACGTTGTCGTTTATTAATAAATCGTACTTTCGCCTTTTTATCCAGACTTCAGTGAACAATTAATTAATTAACAGAAATGACTCGTAAGTAGAGAGAAAATGAGACAAAGGCGTGATTTCACTCGATGGAGCAAAGATAGCGGCCATTTAAGTGTCAGCGTGATTACATTTAATTAGTTTGTTAGCAACGTGTGAATTCACATGAGAGTAGCTATTGTAGGCCATATCACATGAACTAGTAAAATTATTTTAATGGATTCATTTGAGGAATCAAGCTCTAAAAGCACAAAAAAAATGTATTTTAATAAAATTTAATTTTATACTATAGGTTCATTTTATAAAGCCAATTCAAAACATGTTTCCCCTAAATACAGAAGTATTTACAAATAGGTGCATGTAAGATAACATAAATAACAACTGAAATCAAGAAATATGAACACAAATAACCAGTACAATAAAATAAAAACTAAATAAACCAATTTGCAGAAAGTATAAAAATAGAATATGAACACATAGGATACTTAAAACATGATATAACGTTAAGTTATATATTATGCTATTAAAATGTAATTTAAATATTAACATAATTTTAACGACAGTAAAACTATTTTGTGAAATAACATTTCCTTTATAACTAACCAAGACATAAACTATCATTAAACTATAAATATTTATTCCAATAATAATAATTCATTAACAGAGTCATATATATTCAGCCACACATTATTGACACCACAGCTAAACCTGAGCATTGAATTTTAGTAAGCCCCAAATATTTTTTTCTTAGACAACGAAAGGGAAGACTCTAAAAAAGGCAAAAAAAAAAAAACTATCAAAAATCTTGGCTAGCGATCTATTTATCAGTATTTATTTCAAAAATTATGAAAATATTAAGCTGGCTAGATTAAAATGTTTATAAAGTTATGTCAGAAACGTGCACTCCATTGTGGCATAAACACACTAGGTATAAGAGATAGCCTACCTTCTCACGTTTTTGACAAGGTCTGATATTATTCTTATAACATTTACAAAATAATTCCTAATGCATGATTAGCTAGTCTTATGCTAAATGAATCAGTGTTTGTTTTGTTAACAATGTCTAAATATCCGGCTGTCTAAGTCTTAATGTTTCGCTATAGCACCCAGTCAAAAAGTGCCACTTCATATCGAACAGAGCGTGCTAACTATAGTAAACAGGGTCAGTGTAATTGAGGCGTAAGGAACATGTCAGCTGGTAACGTGCGGGGTTTATGGCTGCTCAAATGAAGATGCTAGCAAAAACCCACCCCCGGCTGTGCGACCATTGTTCGCGTCTGACTCCAGTGAAACCTCCCGGTATTTGGGGGTGGGTGGGGGGAGAAGGGATGAAAAAAACCTCTGGCTCCAGGGGTTGAAAGACCTGGGCGGCCGTCAGACCAGGGGGTTGGACCAGCTTCTTTTTTTAAGGGGTGCTGAACCGGAAAGGGGGGAGAAACAGAAAGAATCTCCCACTTTCTGTCTCCCTTCTTTCTTTCTCTCTCTCTCCAAGGACTCCACTGAGCTGGCGGTGTTGCCAAATGTGGCTGCCGGCCGAATTGTACATCTTAGGTTGTAAACACTAGTTTTTAACGGGGAAAATCAGCGTTATTCTGTGAAATATATAAACATCGACAGCACATGTAACTTTATATTCTTTTACATGTTTACTAAGCTGCAATTATTTTTTAAAAAATGTGAATATTTTGGTTCATGACATTATTTCTTGTGAAACGTTATACAGGTTTAAGGCTACAACTTATCACTGAAAGAAGCTCCAAAGGAAAACATGTTTATGACTGACAATAACGCAGTTACGTTCTCAAAATATGTATTTCAGGTAAGGGGCACGATGTTAACCAACTTATGTAATATGCATATGTGAAGATTAAAAAAATTTAGAAGTTAAACAAAGAATTTGTCGAGAAAACATAAAAAATAAAAGAAAAACAAAGAAATATGATTATCGTTTTACACACGGGCCTGGTTACATTTAAATCTAATACGTAGTCAACGACAGCAGTAGTTACTACGTGAATATATTGCACATACAATTGTTCTTAGCCTTAGAAAACCTGTCTAGTTGCACCTTTTAATACGTATTTCGCAGTGTTTACAATTATTTTAATTTTATTTTTCTGTATTAACTGTTCTTGTTGCAACTGTTTCGTCGTTGTCAGTAGGTACACTGTGTTTGTCGGTGCTGAAAAATTTTCCACGGATTTATTTGTGCCGTCTAGGTATGTAACAGATGACATCATCCATTCTAGAGGTTATTACCACCACAACCTATGAGAGGATAAGCAAGGGCATAACTACGTGAAATTATTTTACCATTAAAAAATAAATTTTTTAAGCTTAATAAAATACCATGTCAGTAAAGAATCAATTATAATTTTCTGGTGGCAACGAAATTATATATTGATGTGTCTATGAAAGAGCTTATTAGTGACAGAAATTTTGCAGATGTTTATGTGCTTTAAGTCTACTTTGATACCCAATGAAACCGCGAAATACCCGTAACAAAAAATTTCGCTTAAATGATCATGGACATTGACAGCAGGAAAAGATTATCTTAATCCCATTTTGAAATAAACTCAATTATCCAGGTTTAATCCTGTTACTCACTTCTCATAATTTGTACATAATTATCAGTCGTAACGTCAAATAACTGTATTAGTTAATGGCACATCCTCAAAATTTGTAAATAAACAAAGCTTTTCTTGCCATTAGAATATAAATAAATTGCATGATAATTTGAGCTTTAAATGAAGTGAAGTGGTGGTTTTGTTAACATACTCGTTGCGCCCCTCCAACCCCCCCCCCCCCCCCCCCCGCCACCCGCACGTAAATATCATTTATCAACAAGTATAAAATGAGGTTTAATACAGCCGTAATAGATATAGGATATTTCGAGTATAAAAAAAAGTGATGGGATAAATTTTTGATAATAGTTCCGACATCATGGATTCAAATTATAAAAGGCAAAACAAACTGTAAATCGAAAACTTTAACATAGCCTAAATGCTGATGATTTAAAAATAATAGTTTACATGATATATGTTTTTATTATTTACAGAATGGATGAAGCGAATAAAAAATTACGCTCTCACCTTGTAAAAATATAGCTTTGAATAGGTATATAAAGTACTTTTCTGAACTAAAATTAAATAAAGCAAAAAGGTTGTGGCCCAAACATCAAAAACGTGAAACAATACGTGTAGCAGAGTGGACACAGCTGTAACATTATCAATGTTATAAAATATCATGTCACTTTGTTTATTTCAGTGTTAATGAAATTCAACATTCGTAACTTCTCATAGGCCTTCGTTATAAAATAAACTGCATCGGAATAAAATTTAATGTTACGGAAATTTGTTTTTAAATTTTCTTTAATATGTTACGGAAGAAGTGGCTTTAAATATTTACTGTAGAGGAAATTTTAGATGTATTAAAGCGATACTACAACATTTCTTAAGAATTTAAATTAATCGTACCAAATTTAGGGTGGGTACAATTAAATGGTTTATGAGAAGTATATCAATTAAATTTTATTTACTTCTTTCAACAATTACGTACAATTATTTTAACAAATTTTACAACAAATGTTTAATAAAAAAGAATTATTTTAACAGTCATAAGTATTTTGAATTATTATTATTGAGTCATCTACAGTCAAGGCTTATTAGGTTAAGAGAGATTTGGTAGAAATGATGCTGGAATAGGTTATTAAACTTCTCGTCGTAGCTTATCGTCGTAGCTCATCCTCAAATACCTCCTAGTTGTGTTGAAATGGCGTAGGTATCCATATCCCTCCGGCTCTTGCGAGTTTGTGCTGGTGGCGATCCAACCCTTAAGGTAGTGAGTAGTTGATGGGAAAGTCCAGCAAGTTAAGGGGGATCAAGCCCCACAGTATTGGATTTTTTTTTTTTTTTTTTTTTTGCTATAATTTCAACTGGTGTTTCTTGGCTTCTGGGTTGTAGCCGCGACGAAGGCGAAGATATCACCGACGTTTCGGTCTACGTAGCTGTCACCATCATCAGGGAGCAGTTTATCTTAGCCTTAGACGCGGCTACAACCCAGAAGCCAAGCAACTCTGGGCAATGACCACGAAAGCCTGCGATCCTTATAATTTTAACTGTTTACCTCAACTTTTTGGCATGCCAAGGCATAAATCATATCTGCCTATAGGTACTTTACGCGGGTGACTACAACTATATTGCAAATCACGCCAGTAACGGTAGTGTTATCTGCAACAAGTAGCGAATTATAAGTACTATGCCAAGTCGAGCCAAAAAAAAAAAATAACACGGAAGCTTTCTTTGCAAGGGAAATTTCAAGATGGAGAGGCCTGATACCCCTTATGCAACAATTGCGGCACTTGCTGATTGGCTGGTGTGATTTTGAGAGCGACGCGTCCCTGTGAGTAACGGCGTGTTAATCTCCAGCTGAGGCAGCGGGCGGCCCTGGCGGATGTCTAAATGCCCACATAACTTAGAAAGTCACAACTTAGAGCAGTCATAACTTATAATTCTTGAAAACAACCACATAACTTAGAACTGTCAGGTTAGAACGTTCATTACTTAGAAACACACAACTTAGAACCGTCATAACTTAGAATGTCATAACTTAGAACTATCATGACGTAAAAGACACAACTTAAAACTGTTTTAATTTAGAAACGTCATAACTTAAAAGTGATGACTTAGAACTGTCATAGCTTAGACACTTTTCTCGTGTGTGTTACTAAGTTGCGTGCTTCTAAGTTATGACAGCTGGAGGAAGAGCGCGCAGGCGACGAGAAAGTCTTCGGGACTCCGTCAAGGTGCGGCGCTTGCGTCGGCTCGCCTAGTGCGTGCGTGCGTGCGTGTGTGTGGGCACGCGTCAGTGAGCCACTTTTGTTTCCCCTTGTTTCCCCTCCGGGTCCTCGATGCATAATGCATGGGCCGACAGATAGCGAGAATGGCACCGCTGGTATGGGGAACGATGCACAAAGGTCAGGTCGTAACTAGCCGTAACGTATACACACGCTCCGACCACCTACAAAAAAAAACCTGCTTTTCACTCATCCCTAGTCAGGACGCCTGATAATCTGCTTTCGAGTTTCTTCGGTATTATTATTAATTGTACTCTTTCGGTGTTGTAGTTTAGTTTTAATCCCGGAAATGTATGAAAAGGATAAATGAAATGTACGAAGTTTATGAAAATCTGTAATTTTTTTTTTTAATTTCGAACAGGAAGTTTTACTAATTATAGAGCCGCGAAATTCGGATGTGTTCGGGACTGATCGGAGATAGTGGGGTTGCCGTCCACCATCACAATCTTAAGTCACTTTCCGCATTCCCTTTGTG
This sequence comes from Bacillus rossius redtenbacheri, assembly GCF_032445375.1. NCBI lineage: Eukaryota > Metazoa > Arthropoda > Insecta > Phasmatodea > Bacillidae > Bacillus > Bacillus rossius. The sequence continues at coordinate 8,387,188 of NC_086336.1, read as the reverse complement.
TTTATCGGACCCCTTCCTTTGTTTTGAGGCAGTCAGAGTGACCTGGTTTTGCGCCCGCGTTTAGTGATTTGGTGAGGTTGAAAAAATGGTTTGCCTCACATCTCCTCGACAGTGAAGTCTTTCGACATGGGAACACACATCTGCACAGCCAAGAACACTGCACTGTGAATTATTCTTGTAAATGGAACATAAACATTCCTGTGAAATTACAGATATTGTAATTTCGTACATTTACATGAAAACAACTGTATCACTACACGATATAGTTCGCAGTAGTACCTACTGGGTTGGGTTTCTTACCCGGGCATTTATGCTTTGTGCTGTCCCAGTGCCTCCAATATCCCTGAACATGTTTCCAGTATTAACTGCGAACATTTATAAGCATAATGAAACAAATATGTATAGTAAATTATCTTTTCCATTAAAAATCATGCTTAAATAAAAAATCAATCAAAATAAAAAATTATCTCAATTTTCTAAGAAATATCTAGTATTACCTAAAAAAAAAAGTATTTCATTTATGCTATAATAACCGGAGCCATGTGTTGTACAAATATTTATTATATTTCTTTTATTATTAAAAACTAATTCTTGGCAACTGGTCTCCAAAGGAATCTTTTAAAATGTACAGAAATATTTTTCTGTGTGAGAAATGAATTGTCTGTGGCCTTCAGAAATAAATTAACTAGTATTTCTTTTCCTAGAGTATTTTCTGTAGGTATATCATGGAAAACCAATATAAAGTTTCCACCCGTGTCCTTTTGAATGCGATTCTAGTGACTTACTACTACGCCACGTATACATACTTTACAAAGTGTGTTGTACGACCATAAGTAGCAGATGGAAAACTTATAAAGTTCGTACGCTTTCACAGGTACAGTGTTCGTAAGTAGATAATACACTGAAGTTTCCTCCGACGTGTTAATCGGTAGTGTATTTGCCGTATTCGTGTAAAAGTGGTAGTCTATACTTTTTCCCACAAGCCCATAAATCTACCTAATTATCTATATATTATGCAAACAGCATTTACAGTTAACTAATCTTAGCAGGGGCTGTGCTGTGGTCAATTTAATGTTTCCAGGTAAAAATAACTATTTTATAATACTTTAAATATCTCACTGTTGAAGAACATAAATATGATTAAAATACTATAAACTTCTACATATTATTAAATTAGCTATGTTTTTTAATTTTTTATAGTAAAAGTAATTTATTACAATATCTTACATAAAACTTAATAAATCCGATGAAATCAATCAAAAAAATTTTTTGTACTTCACCTAAAATTCTGGAATTTAGGTTTAACTAAAACATTATAGTTTTTGTCCTAATAAAAATGGAAGAATTTTTTGTAGTATTTTTGAGTTACTTCTACAACAGAACAAGAAGGAAAATTTTAATTAGCATGTTTTAAGTGGAAATTATTTATCCTAGGAGAAAATTGCTCGGGCCTTTTATTAAAATAAAACTGTACTATGTCCATGATCTATTTCTTTGGTTGTTTGCCTTTATAACTGGGTTAACATAAAAATATGATAGTTTATTTCAACTGTTTAGAGGTCGGAAGAAAAACGTATGTACATAAGTTATCAACTATCATTATCGATTAATTTTTTGAAGCACGAATATTACCGTATGGTTCATCAGAAAACTGTCTGTCTGCTAAGGAGTGGAGAAATAATCTTTAAATTTTTAAATATTAACCGAATTTTGAAAACTTAAACACTGAAATCCTATTATTTTGTTACTTTACTTTATTAGTTATGTTGTTGTTACATAATCACGTAAGAGTAGTTTGACTTTTTGGTAACAATAAAACGCTCTTTTTTTTAATGTTTAAATAAACATTATCTGGATGACCAAGCTTTGCTCGAAAATTTTTTTTGTAAATTGTGTTTTTTTATCAATTATATTTAAATACGAATTACTTACTGATGAAATGATGAAATATGAATAGTATTTTTTTTCAGCGGCCACACTTTGTGACGCACGCTCTCGTCAAACATCTAAATCATAAGACCTTTCTGCTCGTATAATGTTAGTCAAGTTTTGCAAGCATCTTACTTTAGCAGTACGTGTGGGACGAGTGGAAACCTGATTATTTTCGCCCCCGAAACCCCCTGCATACTAAATTTCATGAAAATCGTTGGAGCCGTTTCCGAGATTCAGATTATATATATATATATAAATAATTGAAAACACTAATAAAACGACATTTTCTGAAAATGAATCCTAGCTATACCGATTTATCACCCCGAAACCCCCCGCATACTAAATTTCATGAAAATCGTTGGAGCTGTTTCCGAAATTCAGATTAGGTGTGTGTGTGTGTGTGTGTGTGTGTGTATATATATATATATATATATATATATATATATAAGAATTGCCCGTTTAAAGATATAAGATTCATGTTTAGGTATCTTTTGTTTGAGGAGATTGCGGATAAACATCGGTTTAATTATTATATGAATAAATTTAGGGGTACTGTTAATTTACGGAGAATGCTATGTTTTACTTTTTGACACGACTATGTATAGCTTAGAATATGAATTATTCTACATCGTTACATGAAAAGAAATTCGCCGAACATTTTACAGATAACTTAATTCAGTTTCATTTTTCATTTAATATCAAGTCCATAGACAGTTAATGTTAATAAATAGTTATCTTGGCATTATATTTTATCATTCACATAAGATAAGACACGTTATTTGACAACTAAAGTAAGACTTGTATATCAGTTAAATGAATAGTGTGTGATATAAATATTTTATATAATCAGAAAATATGGATATACGTTTATAAAGCAATGTTTATACATATTTTATATCATTTTATTTAATAACAAAATTTTTGGAGCAAAATGTTTCCACAAAGCTATATAACAAAAAACTGAAATTTTCTTTCATGATTAGGTGAGGTGATAGACTACATATTTAAGGATTTTTTGAAAGTATATAACATGCGTATGAATCACCACCGTAAACTATCCAATCTTGTTAACTTAATATCATTTAATAATTCACGAGTATAGATAATAATTTAAAAAATAGATATTGCAGTATTTTAGTTCAAGTATAAATCAATATCATGTAGGTAGGTAGACGCACACGAGCAAAATATATAGTTTAATGGCTATCTCTCTATCTAGGTTTTGTTTATCTAAATGTACAATCTTGCGTGTGTAGAGTGAATGCGTTGTTTAATTAACTGTTTACTGATATCGACAGCGAGGAAGTTTTCCACTGCAGATTTTTCACTTTGATAATATGTCGTCACTGCGTAAATTACAAATGCAGATGACACTAATGTTGTTTTTATCTCGCACAGACTACAGACATATACACGCTTGCGACTTTCAAAAAATAGCAGACGTCCATAAATATACTTCTTTTTTATTCGTAAGTTGTAAAGGTACTGATTTAAAACATAACTTATTTTTATTAACTGAACTAGCAAATTACCACATCCTTGCTTTAGAGTTAGTTTTATAGCTTATCTTGAAGCAAAAAAAAAAGAGCGCGTATAACTCAGAACATGTAATAGAAGTAAAACTTATTTGGCAGTCCAAACCTCGAATCGTAAGTTGTAAATCGGTAGATAATGAAAAAGATAGAAAGAATATAATTTTCTAAATAAACATGAAATAAAAAATTTTTTACTTTAAAATAACTGCTCAGGATATCAATAATATTGTTGATTAATAAACAATACATATAACTCACTGTTGAAATAAACACAGTGTAAAATGTTACATTAAGATTTTCAAGGCCCCAACTATAGCATGAAAACTATTCTAACTAAAATTTACACACTTTTTAAAAACGTAATTAACTTCGATAAATTTTATTCTCAACCTCATTTATAATATAACTTAGTATTACTCAGCAAACCATTTATACAATTTAATAAGATAAAACTGCGTGGCGGTTATTTGCTTTCATTTATTTTTCAAGTATTTTGTAAGACTCCTTACTTTATTATCTTTTTTATCATTTCAATTAATAAATAAATATGTTAATAAACACGAATTTACAAATGATTAGTTATTTAAAAATAACAACTCAGTGTAACGATAATTATTGATCAATCAATATTGATTAACTAACAATAAAGATTCTCACCTATTAAATATTCACTTAATAGAGAAAATTTGTTTGGTTAAAAGCAAAGCTAAAACATTGTAATCAGTTATTTTATTTATTTTATTTTATGTATAGGTTAGATGCGATCGAGCATTCCATTAGACTGAGTTTGTATTTCTGCAAATATTACCTCATCATTGAGTTAAGTACAACGGATTCTGCTTTCAAAGGCATTGATAATGATCTGCCGTCAAATGAATGAACAATGACACCATTTCCGCCGCTCAAGGGACGTGATAACTAAACGACACGGACCTGTTCACGGCAATTCTTTACATTATAACCGTACTGCCACGCACGGGATTAGTTGAAACGTGTTTTAACTGGCATATTCTTAGTTGGACTTATAATATTGACACACTCCTGGGCTCGTGTTAATCAAATAATAATTCGTGACAAATAATTACTCTGTCAAACTAAAGCGTGACAAGCATCACACAAACAAAAAAAAAACTCATTTAGTAACACAACTAAACCAATATTCATATAACACTGTTTAACAATACTGATTTACACAAGTAATTAAAATAATATGTACTTGAAAAAACACTATTTTCTTGCGAATATGAACCGTGGCGCAGTGCACAATAAGCTGAAATCCCGTCGTATTGTCCTGTGGCCAAATACTTCCTTACTAGATGCCAGCAAGTATGTACTATAATAGTTGTAATAACAGTATTCTTTGTTTTTTTTCTTTCTAAAATTGTAATTATTCTTTACTGTGACTATCTTAGTTCACCGAACATATTCCAGGATAGTTTCGCTGTCATAAATTTTCATTTGGCACACCGTTTGGTATGTCCCCTAATTTTTTATGAAAGTGACTATACATGGGTTTATGTTCATACACGTGGATCCGACATTTTCCTGTGAAAATTTCTTTGCACGGTGCACTTGCGTCGTAAAAATACACTCATCATTTTTCTATAACGTGCCTAGAGAATTATAACTTCAATTACTGTAGTTATAGTTATATATTAAATAATAAAGTTTAAAAAATTGGTTGTCTGTAAAGTTTACGGACGATAGTTTAACGTGACAACGTCATAAAAAAACATTAATGAAATGATTACATAATTTTATGAATAAAATTGAATCATTTTTATTGAATTATCACTATTTTGTATGGATACAAAGAAGGAGTGAAATGAAATCTACAATTTAATTGATAAATTTACTTTTATTTGCACTCATTAATTCAAATATGTTTATTACTTTAACGAACAGATTATTTTAACTATAATTTTTATACATGTTTGCTATTTAACTTCTTCCAATCTGTGTTATTCTTTTAAGAATAGGACGATGATAGGAAAAGTAGGAAACGAATGGGAGTGTTTCAAGTTTAATGTGCCTCGAAAAAGTCAAGTCGATGGTTGTTCTAATCGAGTGGAAGAGAGATAGATGCGGGGCAAGCGTACAATGAGCGTAACGGGACAAAGCGTAACGGGACAATTAGCGTAACGGGACAATGAGTCAACCTTTTGTTGTGCGTGCAGCCGGCGTTCATTCGATTTATTAGACCATGTCACGTCAAAATCGAAATAATGGAAGCAAAATAATTTAGGTTACTACCTTCTTATGGATATGTTTTCTTAAGAGTTGTTGCAAATGGCGGGGGAATAGGCAGGTATCATCAGGTGCGCCGCGGTGGCTGTGCGAAGTTCGAGCTGCTACGGTGCCTCCGCGAGGCCGCCGCAGGTAATTGCCCGCCTCCAGAGAGCCAATCAGCTGACCCCGATGAGTCCCAGGGCTGCTGGTCGGGGTCTCCAGGTAGCCAGCGGTCCCTTCCCCCTCCACCCCCCCCCCCCCCCTTCACGGCCCACAAACTCTCCGGAGACTCCACCTCTGCGTCTGCGCCGGCGGAAATTAAAATTCGCGAGCCGCCGATAACATGCAAATGCGGGCACAGAACAGCGGACGAGTACAGAGGCGAACCCCGCCAGTGTGCCTGCGGCGCGAAGCTTAAGGGCTCCGCCGGACACACATACGGTGTGCAGAGCTTCAGGATAAACAACGCGATTTCAAAACTACTCAAGATATCCGAGTGGGGTCTGCTGACGAAAAGCGTTTAAGAGTTCGCTGTGGGGCGAAAAGTACTTTTGATTTCGGATTAAGTTATTAAGCCGTATTTTTCTAAGAGTTAAAATGGCTCAAACGCATGATTTCAGAGTAATTTTTAGGCGTAAAACAACCAGTACAGATTCTTGAAAGCACTTAAGGGACTTGCATTAAACATTTATCTTCATTTCTCGGCCATATTACGTTACGGTCACCGCTCAAATTTCACAGTTATCCTGTGACGACGAGAAGACTGCGCGTCAGTTCAGAGCCTTGCGCTTAGAGGCTATACCGCGCTAGAAATACTAGCGAGCGTCGCGCTTATCATCCCGCCTCACTAACACACATACATCCCTGACTAGGCGGGCCCCTTAAGACACAGGATCTCGCAGACTGGATGTCATTGTAACTGTAAAGGTTGCAGGGAACGCAAGAATATTATGATTTTTTTTACATTGAAACGTCATGTTTCCAAAAAAGATTTCTGCACAATTTTACAACTTGTTTAATAATCGGAATACACTTTTATTTTTACTTAGCTGTTTTTACCTTTTCTGTAGTATTCGGAATCAACTTGCGGCTTGGGAAAGTGAGACTGTCTGTGTTTGTAGTTTACTATTGTATTGGAAAAGGTATGCAACCTTGACTTACACAGCTACTGTTTTTTAATAACTCTGGCGTGTGAAATAACTCAAAATTGTTTGCGTTGTAAGGACACAAAAATAAACTAGTTAAATTTATTATTATATTTTTTCTTAGACTTCGCTATATTATAGATAAGCGAAATATTAAGCTAAACATTAATAGCGACGCACATTTAAGTAAACGTATTTCAGACGTAATTTAACGTAATGTTGCTCCAAAAGATAGTCTGTAATGCTACAAGAAGATTATTGTAACTTCACACAACACACGGCTATTGTTATTTTTGAATATATGAAATAGGCCTACATCTTTCGAGATAATACTGAAGATTTTTTTCAAAATTTTGCACATAATTTTATTTTTTAATTGATTTTTCATTCAGCATTTTTTTACCATGTAAAAGATAATCGAATACTTAATAATGAAACTTTATGTTGTTTTCTTATGTTTATTAATGCATTACTGAGAGCACTATGTAGACTAGTGGTTATACAGTTTTTATCATGTAAATGTGCAAATTAACAAATATCTGTAATTTTACATGAATTATTTTTTTTTTTCATTTACAAAACAAAAATTACAGTGTAGATCCATGGAAGCAGAAACATGATAAGCTAAAATCATTGTGAGGGCAACCCCAGAATAGAACATCTTCAGAATGATCTCACTGAAGCAGCTTAGTGATGATGTAATCGGGCTCAGGGAGTCTGATAGCGCCGGAAAGGCCAGTGGCTGAGGCGGCTCACGCACCCTGTAGTCCGAGCGCCGAAGATTGCTACGCGTACCGCGTGGGAAATGTGGCCGGTGCGTTTAACCTGGCCCGGCCAGTCACCCCGAGGAAAACGTGATGTAGTTTATCGGGGGAATTTTTTGGAAGCATGCTTTTCATAATATGTATGTATGTGTGTATATATATATATATACACACATACACACACACACTGAGCTGAGGTCCTCATCAAAACCATTAAATTTTTTTTATAAATGTTTGTTACTTATTTAATGTAAACAAATATCTAGCTTTAATATTTCTAACCAAGGTTTACAAACTAAAATAATTTGACTACTTTGAAACATTCCAGTCTATAATTAAATCAGCGTAACATTCATAATAGTGTTTTAAACATGATAAATTAATTATCGTTGTTTTCTCAAGGTAAATGTTGTTTTTACTTGGTAAAAATTCATTGGTACACAATTTTTTTTTCAGTTTTGCCATTCGGCATTTTGTAAAAGCATTTAACTCATGAGATTGGATGTTCAATTTACAGAAAAAAATATTTCTACAATTGTTCAACTGAACGTGTCAAATAGCCTATAAATAATTATTTAAACAAATCTGAATGTTTTTAACATATAACAGTCATTTAATTTTACCACTAAATTGCTGTACGGTTAAATTATTGCTTTAATATGTTATTGCTTAAATGAAGATGATTTTTTTTGTTATATTCCCTTAATTTGCGCTATTTTATTAGCTTTCGCCAATAATTAACGTCAAGATTACTTTATAATTGCAGTTAAGTCAGACGTTTATTCTTATAAATAATAATACTTATATGCATTTTTAGTTGATTATGCTGGAATAATGGCCGAAACACTTGTCAACTTGATCTTAATGATTTTACGTAAAATAGATAATCGATATTTTTTTACACGTAATTAGATTCTTTAAATATTCACGCCGTAAAAGCATTGTTAGAGAAAAAAAATTGCTTGCCACCTTTAAATTGTAGTTACTTGTACTTCGTATCCTAATATCGCAAAATAATTTAATAAAATAGCTTCTCCGAGCTTATGATTATTTTCAGAGCACTACCAAGCTAGTGTTACTTAAGCTTCAGAGGATTGGCAAGGTCGCATCGTGCTTGAATGACGAGAATATAAAAAATATATAATGTCAGCGAATTAACTTATTTCGATGGAATTGGCTTTGTCGGCTAGATATTTTCATTACGAAGAACGTAATGTACAGAGATAGTCAACACTGTGTGTAGTTAAAATATTTTTAATGGTTTTTCATAAAATAAGACTTTAAATTTTGTATATTTATATAAATGAAAATTATTTGGCTGTGAAGTTTTAAAATCCCATAAGAATAGTCACTATAATTCTGAAATATTAGAAACAAACTATATATAAAATTTAAGTTCATATTTACGTATTTGAACATTCTGTTATGAAACTGTAAAATAAAATAATTGAAATATATTTCGCTTCAAGATTTGGTTAGTTTTGAGGTTTTTATTGTGAGATTGTAATACTTTATTACGATTTGTTTCGTTTTTTTGGTTGCACGCTCTTATTTTATGAAGAAAAAAATTATATTTTTTTAACTGTATGCTGTATTGAATTTTTGCGTAGGCAAAATAATGTCTCCTTAATGAAATTATCTAGCTGACAAAACCAACGCCATCAAAAACTGTCAAGGCGTTCAGATTCTATTATTGGATTTATATTCTTGTCATTCGTGCACTATGCAACCTTTTAAAAATTAAATTTCGTTTTCGTACTGCGTTTATAAACTTAAAAAACAAAGTTGTTTTACACAGATTGTATGTGGCAGCAGATTCTCTTATATCTATGCTGTCCGTCTTTCTTTTCTTAAGTTAAACTAAAAATACTATTAAAATTGTACAACCACAATTTAATTGATTTGGTAATATTTTCGTAGCGGTAATTTTTTTCATGGGATGTCAATAAACGTATTCAATAAATGTGTGTATATTTGCCACTAATACCTACTAGTAAATTTTACGTAGTTTCTTTAGTAAATCTACACAAAACTAAATAAGTGAAATGGATTTCACAAAAACAAATTGAGACTTAAGTCTGTTAATTAATGATGTGAACTGATAGGCATTATTTAATTTTGTCAATAATTGAACTTGGTTAAATGTTGCAGCATGATAGCCAGTCTAACATCGTGACATTACAACCATCGTGCACACTAATAAATCACAAACTAGTGGGAATTATTACTAGCATAACAATGTGGTCAGCTCCTGCTGTATGAAACTAAGCATAAGTTTATTGAACATTCGTTGATCTGCATGTGTATTAATGCAGTTACTTTATATTTGCAAAACTAACCAGAAATACGCTATGCTACGTTAAAATGACTCAAGTAAATAATTTTAAAAATTGGGCTTAGTAATAAAAAGAGGACATTATAATTTTTAACATTAGCTATTTTAATATTAGATGTATGTTCCTGTAATATATTAGAGGCCATAAACATTTGTGTAGTATTACGCAATTAATTTATTTTTTCCAATTACATGATAATATGTACTTAATTTTTTTAAAAAAATTAACATTTAATTTTCTTACAAGAATAACGGAAGTTATTGTTATCTAGGGGATGACTATGCTATTAATCTATGTTGGCAGATAAACGATTGCGCTAATAAATAAAATTGTTTATTGGCGGGAAAAACGATAGTAAACACAGGTACCTACTTACTTGCAATAGGTGCAACTGATAAACTTTGACGGCATTAAGTGCGAGCCACACACGTGTATAACGATCATGACGAACTCTGCATACAGAAGGAGGAGGAAGGCTGCTATTGGTTACGTGTGTAATTGCAATGAATCATCTACCCCTTTCCCTCTCTAAACCACCTTTCCCCGCGCCCTTTTATTTCCTTCCTCCCTCCTGCCCTCACACCCACACACACCTACGATGCCAGAGTTAATTATTCATGCACCTATCTGCAAGTCCGCGAAACCGCGCGCTTGTAGGCCGCAAGAGCCTTAGCGCTTCGCTCGCGACTTCATGCATGACGTGACACACTCGACTGCAGGTCTAATGTGTTTCAAATACCCACACACTCAGCTTACTTCCATGAGCATCTAGCTTCGGAAATTCTTCTTTCATACACAGTTCCCTAACTTCTTCAACCTCCAATCTTATAAATTTATTCCTTTAAACACTGCTCACTAACATCTGCGATCATCCATTTTCTGAAACTATTTTTTTATACACTGTTCGCTGAATTCTACAACCATCCCTCATTTTTTTTAAATTCTGCTTATTTATACACTACTCAATAGCATATGCAACAACGTCTCTTTTTTTTAATTCTTCTATTTTACACCTTTTCCTAACATCTACGACAACCCATCTTCTAAATGTCATTTTAAAGACCGTCTATCTCCTAAAATTCTTCTTTTATATACTCATCCCTAACTTCTACAACCGTCCATCTGACACAATAATTGTTCTGTTATACACTTTCATTAACTTCTACGAGCGTCCCTCATATTTTGAAATTCTCCTTGGTTATTCACTATTCTCTAGGATCTACGACAGTCTCTCATTTTCCTTAAAATTATACTCACACACCGTTCGGTAAATTCTACAAGTGATATCTCATCTTAAATAATGCGTGTACACCGTTCAGTAGAATACATGTTTGAGCTTAATTTTATACAATTCTGCTTGAATATGATTCGGTAAGAAATAAGTCTGATCCTAATTTATTAAAAGTGATTTCACACTAATATTAATAAATCACCTGTTATAGAGAAGTTGCCTGTTACATAAATCTATCTTGTATATTAATTCCTTTCTAAAAATATTATGAACCAAACTATTTTTGATGAAATTTTATCCAAAAAATTTCCAATTCTATTGCACTGATTCGAATTAAAACTAAATATGTCCACTTACACTCAGGGAATTTTAAATCATTAAGTAGCGCAGAGTTATTAACTTATTCTTTTACAATTTTTACTTCAGTTTCGCAATGCTATCGGTTTCTCTTCTTTTCCTTGAAGACGTAGGTAGTTAATATGAAGGGGAAAAAACGCACTTTGGCAATTTACGTGAGAATGTAATGCTCGCAGTATTTTGATGGTATGTTCCGATTAAGTCTCGGACGAAAATAGCTACGCCCACGCCACTTTGGTTTCTTGCGCTTAGATGCGATGTAATCTTCTGAGAGTATCGTTGTGCCCTCTAGCTCACCGGCGTTTACAGACTTCGCACACGCACATTCGAGACTCTGTAACATCCTTGCTTAACCCACACCTGAAATACTTACGGCTCTTACGCCTAATGTTTTGTAGCGTCCAACATTTTGGGAGCACCGTGGTAAATGTATACAGCGTTATGTATCAAAAAAATTGGTTGTCTTTAAAGTCAGTTTACGGAAGATAGTTTAACGTGACATCGTCATAACAAAACACTGATGAAATGATTGCATAACATTTATGAACAAAATTTAATCATTTTTATTTTAATAGTAAAAGTATAAATACTTGAAATTATATTAGTAATCAGATTTTTAAAATGCAAGAATAATTAACCTTTATTGACGAAATTTTTGTTGTAATACGCAATGAAAACCACATTAACTTTTCGTTTAAATATAATTATGAACAAGTTTTCATATAAATAAATTATCTGTAATCAAATATTTAACATAACCTATTATTACTGCACTCGCCGACAGATGCTACTTTTTTTAATAATAAAAGAATAAATACTTGAAATAATACTAGCAATCAGATTTTTAAAATGCAAGAATAATTAACATTTATTGCCGAAATTGTTGTTGTAATAAGCAATGAACACCACATGAACTTTTCATTTCACTTTATAACCAGTCGACGAAACAGTTCACGTGTAGATGTAAGTTGTGTGCTGCCGCTGTCTTTCTTCTCCTCGGACGCATAGGCCAATCGAGTGGAAGAGAGATAGATGCGGCGCAACGGAACAATGTGAGTAACGGGACACTTTTTCGTGCGTGCAGCCGGCGTTCATCGATTTATTAAACGTTGTCTCGTCAAAAGGCCAATTATTACTTACGAGGTTTATAGTTTACTACCAAATCACACGAAAATGTAATCCTTGCTACCAAAATAACTTATTACAATAAATATAACCAGTTTACTTCAACGAGTGAGGTTAAAGCGTTGTTGTCTAAATTACTCACGTTTACTCACGTTTGGCTGGTGGTATGGCGGTGTGTTTATTGAGCGTTAGAATCCTGATAGTAGATGGAAGAAAGCAACATGGCATATAGTGTATAGTTAATATTCAACTCAGAATATTGTAATCTTACGTAAGCTATTGCGTGAGTGAAGCTAATTTTAAGAGCTTTTTTTTCTATAAAACACTCGCTGGACTAGCGACAACACGCTCACTTACTCGCGCTTGACACAACTCGACTACGAGTGGCAAGTAATCGCTCACTTATTTATTCAGTCTACTAAACGAGTACCTACCCCCGGCACTGTCATCAATACGACCAGACACTCGAGAGAGCAATAATATGTGACGACCTCTCCCTTGGTCTTCTTTCCGAGGAGTTTCTAATAATAATTATTGTGGTGACGCGGGTTTGGAGTCACGGTGTCGTCACGCTATTTTCGGCCTTCATTGATTTTTCGAAATAACTCCATGCAAATGCCTGGGTCATTACTGAAGTCCATCGTCAGTCCCTTCATCGGTTTCTTTGTTACGCGTTTAATAGATATTTTATACAATAAAGGTCATAATTTAATGGTTTTTTAAACCTTAAAGGCAAATTTTTAAGGCAGTCCTAGTAAAAAAAAATTCATGTGGTAAACTGTGTATATTGCCTTCGTCTTAACGATTTATTTTTATAATATTATTCATTTAATAAATTAAATTAGGTTTGCTCCCCGTGGTTAAAAAATATATGTTTCAATGAAACACCTATTAAAATATAAAATTATGCGCCAATTAATATAAGTATGCAAAAAAAACCATATCCCTGTGTTGAAAAAAATTTACAATATCCTTATTGTATTATTACAAACTATTTCTTGCCCATTGGTTTCCAAAGGAATCTATTGTAAAAGTACGGAAAACTGTTTTCTGTGCACAGGATTGCGCACCTGGCCATGTAGGTACCTCGTTGTAAAGGAGGCAGTGGGCCCAACTAACATTCAATAATTTCAATAAGCTGTACTTCTCCGGAGGACCGAATTTTTTTTATTTAGATTAGGTTGGTGTAGAACTAGTCCGGGCCAGCACTCTGACCTACTTCAAGCTCCTTCGTGATAACAGGTTTCACCGCCGCAGCAGCTGCTTTACGACTTTCTCGCGAGAGCGAGGCGGTGATTCCTACGCGACCGCCGGGGTGGCTGCACCAACCAGCTTCCACATTAACACGTCACACGCCGAGAACATGATAATCGCCGTCGCTTCAACAATAAAATTCATGTGCGCCAGACACTGTTGCTCAAGATGTTAATCACTTAATTAATGGCAGTATATGCTGTACAGTAGGCTACCACTTCAATTGGACACACATAGTTTGAATTTTATGTGCTCGCTACAGATGAAGTAACCAGTTTTTTTTTTCATTTGCGGAAGAGAAAAAAACTGCCTGCAACAACTTACCTTGCCCCGTTTTAGAAGTCATTTGATATCATGATCTAGGTTAAATAAAAATCAAGTAGCTATACACGTAATACATTTCACAGTGGGGAAAATTTAATCTCTCGCAAAAAACTTTGTAACAGGAAATCAATAGAATAAATCAAATGTATGACACTGTCATTCAGTAAGTTCTGCAAAATATTTAGTATTTACTAAAAATGGTCATTATAACAAAATAAATCTATAATGTAAATATTTGTTCCAAGTTTTAATTAAAAATTTTCAAGATTTATTGGTTTTATTAGAGACATTTTCCCGTAATCTCCATCGCTAAAATTGGTGTAAAATAAGAACATATTTTCATGTATCGAAGAAAAAGTGTTGTGGTTTCAGAGAGTAGAGTGCAAATCTATTGTTTTATTGGTAAGCCTGAAAATTATATTTCCGTTGAACAAATAACACGTGGTGGTTATTTTTATACAATTTAAAGGAATATGATATTTTCACAATGAGTTATTTAAAAAAAAAACAGGTTATACCCTGCAACACCATCATAGAAACATTGTCGTAGCATAAAAATCAGCTGCTAAGAAACTACGAGTTAATCTGCGGCATGTAAAGTAAATTCACGTATCCTTTACGAACTTCATACTATAGATTTCTTTTCTCAGGACGCTATTTATCATATTTTCATTTGTGAAATGATTCCCACTCTACATCTTTGCCGTGTAATGTGTATTCCTTCTTGCGCAGAATCTGTCGGAAAGCATGCCTTTAATTAACAGTGTCATCCGGATTATTCACTTACATTTTTTGTGATGGATATTAAATCTCACGAACCAGAAACCGTCACGTAGAGTTCCAAAAAGGTAGTTGCGCCAACAGCGTTATTAAGGTTTATTACAAGTCATTACCTATAGGTGTATGCTTACAAATAACGCAATTAGCGGAAATTTTGTATAAACCTACCGATTTATGTGAAAATAAGTCGCTTAAATTAATACAAACAAAGGGTTATGTATATCGAAAATATTGCATGTTTCACATGAACGAGTTAAGCATTGCAACGAGTTACCAAAGAATTCCCTTGTAAAGCGTATTACGGTTGAGCAGTGTACCAGCGCGCCTTGTTCCCTGGTGGCACAGCTTTACGATCTTCCACGGAAAAAGACGAAAGGAAGGAGGAATCCGGAAGGCTTGATGTGACGTCACCCCAGCCAGAAGCAGCGGTCGAAGAGAGTCACGTACCAGATTGCCTCGACGTCGATACCAGGGGCATAAACCATCCGGAGACAGACGCGGTAGCTGGAATGTTCGGGGTGACGACCCGGCCTTATCGGCGGGCTTACAGGAGCACTTGGTTGCGGGAGGGTGAGAGGGGGGTGGGGGGTCGCCTCTGGTCGGGCAGGTGACGGCGACCCCACCAATCAGGGCTTCTCAGCGCCGGACACGATCCCGCGTCGACCTCTGGTCCAGGCCCGACCTCGCCCGACCTCGCCCGACCTCGCCCGACAGAGAGATCACCGCCAGAAGCGCTGGTTGCACACCCAGGTGCAGCTTCATTGTCCAGTCCAAGACTGGAGGCGGTCAGTGCCGGCGACGCCGTCCAGCAAAAACATTAAAAAAAGTACACGTGTAAGAATTACTCTCAAATAGACACAGTGATACTCGGGAAAGGCAGGCGGAATGAGTGACATCAGTCCAAACTTAATCAGACAGTCAGGACTGAAAGCGGTTTCTAACGAGTACAGCTGCCAAAGAACCGATTACCAAGGCTCGAATGAACACAGCCATGTCATCTACAGTCATGAGTGGAACCACAGAGTCATTCATATGTTTGCAAGCTAGACTGCAAAACTATCTGTATTTAATTGCAATTGAGTTAATGATTGTGCCACAGTTATTTTGACTTGACCTCTATACGACCGCGAGCCCATAGCTACAGGATATCAGCTAATGGAAAAAATAGTGTTGGTAGATCGCTCGGAGGTCTTTGTAAATATTAACCCCACAGCGAAAAAATTCCAAAATTCACATGTATTTAGCAACGGTAAATTACTGGACCCGCATTATAAGAGACTCGGCGAAGCCATCTTTAACAGTTTGCCAAACTTACTTTGACGCTTTTTTAAAATACTCGCAGAGATTCGTAACCTCTGACCTCTGTAACGAGTAAATTCATGTATTCTCATGTTGTAGATAAGTACACTTGTAATACGAAACTCTGACACGAAATTTAACGTAGAATTCTTCAAAATAATGCCGAGCGTGATAGATATACGCAAATTGTGTTTTCAACTATATTTCTGGACGCGAATTACATGTAGTTTCCACACCCTCCACTAGAATTCACTGCCGGAGCAGCTACGTCGACTATCAAATCATTTGATTAATCGACCGAATTTTTTAAATTATATAACGAAATGGCTCTGATAAAAGCGAAAAATATTTGAAACAAAAAAAAAACTTTTTTGGACATGAAATTCAAAAAGGAATGTTATTAAATTACTGCTCATCTTGTTCAAACACATTAAACATTTAATACTATAGCGGTTCCTTTTTGTCTTCGTAATCTTTAGTGCGCGCTATCCACCTAGTATGGCAGTACCGTCATTGTAACACATTTCCGTTTCTTGACTTCCGTCGCATTCACGAAATTACTCTTACCAAATGCTATATACGGTGAGCTAAGATTATACGCATTAGAATTTTATGGAATATTCGATGAAGAACGGTAGGTACTTTCGTAGTTTCAAATAACTGAAACTTTGAATAAACTACCTTGGATTCTGACTTCCTGGTTCCGTATCCTGTTGTAAACAAGGCAAACAAGAAGATTGTGGCAGGCGTTGAGCGCTTCGCTATTGCTCCATGAGGAAGCTTGTGAATTCGTGTTGAATGTATAGGTTTACTCAGAAATATTACTAAACACCCACAAATTTATGGAGAACCTGGGATTATTTTTAACCAGAGTTCTTCGTAAAATTAAATTGAAGCATTTGTAACTTATAGCCTATGCATATTGACAGATCCTAATTGAATTTAAGAATACTTAATGTTTATAAGCACTATTTAAACAAATCGTTACGTGGTGCCATTTTTTAATAATCGTTGATCTCCAAAGTGCAGTTGAATGCACGCAGGATTTCTGTACGAGGATTTCTGAGTTCGAGTCCCAGATATGTCATGGGTGTAAATTTGTACTTGTCTTAATCAGTCACAACTTTGCTATATGTTCAAAATGTTGTAATATAAAAATTTACGTTAACCTTGTCAAAAAGAAGACATAAAAGGAAAGATATAAATTTCTAAAAAAAAAAAAAATATATCGTTCATAGTTGTATTTACACAGTCGGCTGTATTTAAAAAAAACACGAATAACAAGATATTTGAGCTTAAACATTCGTGTAAGTTGCGTTAATTGTTCAGTATTAAATGAACATGATAGTTACGACTGAGGAATAAGATACCTAATGCATAGGCTACGGTATCAGTATTGTTGAATATTATTGGTAATCAAACAACACTTTTACTGACTCGGGCGGGTTCTAAGAAAAACTGTTATCCCAGTCAGACGGCCTTTTTAAATCAGCCTCCGTCAGCCACGAAACAAGACGATTTGGGTCCTCCCCTACCTGCGTTTTCCATAACGCGTGGTCGTTCTTTTTTTTTTCGGACTGACCTGGTGTCGCACTATCGCACCGTACCGAACTAGGAGCCCGACGTTCTTCCCTTTCTCCTGTGGTATCTCTCTCTCTTTCTCTCTCTCTCCTTTTCTCTTTCTCTTGCCGCGGCCATTAACTGAAAACGGCGTAGTCCCGTCGATGCTGCCTCGCGATCCTTGTCTAACAAGGTGTTACGGAATGATAGCGCAGTAAATATAATCTCCATTCCCCCTTTAACCCCCCCTTCCCCCCCCCCCAAACCACTCCTTAACCCCTCTGCGAGGCTACTGCCCATTTAGCTGCGCGGCGCTCTAACTTACGAGTTCTGAAACGAGCGTTGAAGAATTAAGTGTCGTTTATTAAGCACGCGGGAGTTATGTTCCTGCCGGCCGTCGATAAAATATTCTTCCCCCCTGGCCGCGAAGCTGACCGATCGCAACATTGTTCGCAATGCGTTTGTTTATTGCGCCTGTGGCTTCGTACCCTCCGCGTGACTTAACGCTACGTCGCTCCCGAAACTACGGAATGCTCGCGAAAAAGAAAAAAATTGTAGCTCGTAGCGTTTTGACGGTGTTAATAGCGTCAGGGTTTCCTCATAAACAGTCGGCTTAGTTGTTTTTTTTTAAATGACGGCTGTTGATCAAAAACACTCGTGTCAATAAATTATATTGTCTTTGCGTTATTTTCAACTAGAAAATCTCAAGCAGTCATTATTTATTGCTCCATAATATTTGATTTCATGAAAGCTTCACTGGCTAGATAATTTTTTTTGGAAAGAAAATTTGTGGAATTAGATTTTCTTATATCTACTCGGAGGAAAAGATCATTTCGTTCGAGTATTTCCTCACTTTTCGTGAAACGTGAGGTCATTCAAAATCACAAGTAGGTCCTACATTCAATTCAGTTGATATCAATTAACTTATAAACGTAATGGATTACAATGTTTTTAACAAAAATTCATCACATTCGATTTTTATGTTAAACCTAATGCTATTAAATTCTCTATAAAATAATGATGAAATGTCGGTCAAAATAGTTTTATTTGTCAAGAATCGTTGGGGAACGATTATGAACTAAAGATTTAAGTTTACTCGCTTCGAAGCTAGAAAAATACTAGACAAACGTTCCAAGCTATAATCACTTTTTTTGTAGTCGAGTTATTTTCCTCTTAGGTTCTGTCAGTGAATAAACGATAGTTATTTACTTATTTTCAGGGAGGGTTTAGGTTATAATAACTCAACTGTAATGATGGTTAGGTTAGGTTAGCCTTATTTAAAATACTTTAAACACACAAAAAAAATTATCTACTTTTACAAAAGATTATATTGGAAACAAGATGCCAAGAAATAATTTCTTATACCACAAGAAATATAAGTATTGTAAATTTGTACAACACATGGCTATGGTTATTTTGGCATATGTTTTTCGAGATAACATTGAGTTATTTCTTAGGAAAATTGGCGCAAGATGTTATATGTTAATTGGTGTTTCATCCAAGGTTATATATTTTTAAACCATATGAAAGACAAACAAATCATATATAATTTAACTTTATTTTGTTTTATTGTTCTTATTTATGTGCGCAGTTAAAAAAGTAAATCTATTCGGGGAATCGGTTTTCAAATAACATAACTATTAGAGGCACTGGGACCTCACCAAGCATAAGTGACCGGGTAAGAATCAGAATCCAGTATTACCTACTGCGAAAACTATTTTGTAGTTATACAGTTGTTTTAATGTAAACGTGTAAAATTTTTTACTAATATCTTATTTTTTTAGATGAATATTTCTGTTCTATTTTCAAAATGAAAAAAAAAATACTGTGTGTGACCGAAAAATATATGAATCCTTGCAATAGGTTTAGGGACCGGAAAAATTCACGGGTTCAATGACCTGCAGAATGAACTCCATAGTTCTACGTACACTCGGTCCAATGTCACCCACTCATTGGCTGCTGTCTTGTGAGACGTCCCGAACGTAGCAGCCTGTGATTCGATAAAGCTTTTGTCGGGTGTTTCTCATTGGCCTAGAGTCATCCAGGTGAGTTGTGAGCCAATAGCAGAGGCAGCACTGAGATATAACTATTTGTATTTTAGCCTATTGCGATATGAATTCGCGAATTTTTCCGGTCTCTAAACATGGTGTATATTTTTTTACGAGCAATCGGCAGACGTCGGAGAATTCGGGAACTGTTGGGGTGTGGCTCTTACTCCCCCGCCAACTGTAGGCTTCCCGGGGCTGACTCCCCCCCCCCCCCCTCCCTGACACCCTGGACGGGTGACGGCGCGCGACCTGGCCGGGCCTCGAACAAAAGACCCTGCATTGTCGGGCGCGGCGGGCGATGTATCTTCCGCGTTATTATTCTCCGCCGCTTGCCGCGCGATTTATGGCTTCGCGCACTCGCTGCTGACTTGGGGCGTAAAAAAAAAAAAGATTACTGCGACATTGAAACAAAAAAAAATTCTTATTTTGCCCGGATGAAAAATATTTCCGTGTAGGCTAGTTAACCTATGCGATACCCGTGGGCCTTGGCCCAGGATTTTGGGGGGGGGGGGGGGGGGCAGTGGTGAAGCGCTCGCACGCACGCACACACAAACACACACATTGGACTGGCCTCACGGAGGAGCCGTGTTCAGATCCCAGTGCGACCCTTTGAATTTCTGACCCCAGTCGTTTTTGTTTTCCTGAAGCCAACTCGATTAAAATGCTACGCTACTTCCTGTATTCCGTAACAGATGCAGTTACCAGTACCATCTAATTGCGGTAATTGTTTGCCGACGCGACGTCTCCAAATGTAAAGAAAACGGAAATATAATATTTGTGAGGATTTGGGAACAAACATGACCCTATGTTATTGTATTTAAAAAAAAGTTTTGAATGTTTTCTTAGATAGGATTGAGTGAGTGACTGAGTACCGATCAGTATCAACGTTATATCTTCATCATGTCTTGTGAGTGATATGATCGGTTATTTTTATTTGGGCCGCTATCTATACCGGTTAGGTCACTCCAACGTATACTAAATGTACTACATAGTGTGATTTCAAATCTACGCTGTAGGTCCTATGTTTCACAAAATTACGACGGGAATTTCATTTGTGGTTTTGTTAAAACCAACTGCAGTATATATGTTTACAGCGAGAGAAGTCTTAACCCCAACTTGATGAACTGACATAACTGCGCTCTTGTACGGCAGTCACGGCTGAGGAGGACTTTACATACACGGTTGAGGAGGACTTCACATTCACGGCTGAGGAGGACTTCACAGTCACGGCTGAGGAGGACTTCACATTCACGGCTGAGGAGGACTTCACATTCACGGCTGAGGAGGACTTCACACTCACGGCTGAGGAGGACTTCACATTCACGGCTGAGGAGGACTTCACACTCACGGCTGAAGAGGACTTCACAGTCACGGCTGAGGAGGAATTCACATTCGCGGCTGAGGAGGACTTCACATTCACGGCTGAGGAGGACTTCACATTCACGGCTGAAGAGGACTTCACAGTCACGGCTGAGGAGGAATTCACATTCGCGGCTGAGGAGGACTTCACAGTCACGGCTGAGGAGGACTTCACATTCACGGCTGAAGAGGACTTCACACTCACGGCTGAGGAGGACTTCACAGTCACGGCTGAGGAGGAATTCACATTCGCGGCTGAGGAGGACTTCACAGTCACGGCTGAGGAGGAATTCACATTCGCGGCTGAGGAGGACTTCACACTCACGGCTGAGGAGGACTTCACAGTCACGGCTGAGGAGGAATTCACATTCGCGGCTGAAGAGGACTTCACACTCACGGCTGAGGAGGACTTCACAGTCACGGCTGAGGAGGAATTCACATTCGCGGCTGAGGAGGACTTCACAGTCACGGCTGAGGAGGACTTCACATTCACGGCTGAAGAGGAGTTCACACTCACGGCTGAGGAGGACTTCACAGTCACGGCTGAGGAGGAATTCACATTCGCGGCTGAGGAGGACTTCACATTCACGGCTGAGGAGGACTTCACATTCACGGCTGAAGAGGACTTCACACTCACGGCTGAGGAGGACTTCACAGTCACGGCTGAGGAGGACTTCACAGTCACGGCTGAGGAGGACTTCACATTCACGGCTGAGGAGGACTTCACATTCACGGCTGAAGAGGACTTCACAGTCACGGCTGAGGAGGAATTCACATTCGCGGCTGAGGAGGACTTCACAGTCACGGCTGAGGAGGACTTCACATTCACGGCTAAGGAGGACTTCACATTCACGGCTGAAGAGGACTTCACAGTCACGGCTGAGGAGGAATTCACATTCGCGGCTGAGGAGGACTTCACATTCACGGCTGAGGAGGACTTCACAGTCACGGCTGAGGAGGACTTCACATTCACGGCTGAGGAGGACTTCACATTCACGGCTGAAGAGGACTTCACAGTCACGGCTGAGGAGGAATTCACATTCGCGGCTGAGGAGGACTTCACAGTCAAGGCTGAGGAGGACTTCACAGTCACGGCTGAGGAGGACTTCACATTCACGGCTGAGGAGGACTTCACAGTCACGGCTGTCTCTCACACTCAGCTTGGCGGGAATGAATGTAAAACCACTTGTGCTTCAATTAGCGAAAGTAATTTCGTGAATGCGATGGAAGTCGAGGTACGTAAATGTGTAACAACCGTGTTGCTGCCTTTTGTGGCGGAGGGCACGCACCAAAGTTCTCAAAGAAAAAGGGAAAACTTTATAGTGTTAAGTGTTTAGTGAATAAAAAAAAAAGATTATCATTTCAATAAAATTCCTTGTCGAAAATAAGGTCCGGAGCCGGGGTTTATTAATTTATTTTTAAGTGTTATGAACGTATGAATTAAACACTCATCGAAGGACAATGCGTAGCAGTTCATTACACGTGTTCTCTGAGACTAGATATTTTTTGTCCATTCTCTTTTATTTTCAATGTTTTTTTTTTTTTGCAAAATATGAGTTTAAATGCAAAAATTAGTTACTTATTTGTTTAGATATGTATGATTTCAAGTTTAAGTAACGGTTTTCCTAATTTGGAAGAAACTGTTTATTTATTCAGTTTAGCTTTGTTTGAGACGAAAGAGTATTTTTTGTATAGTAACAGTTTGGAATTTTCGATGGGACGTTTTAGTCTCAAATCGTCTGCAGAACTGATCGAAAATGTCGTCTGGTCGCTCAACCTAATTAGTGTCGGGCTGTTTCCCAGCTCTTATTGAAGTACTTAATATATAAAAAATACACCATTAGCATTCTGGCAACATTGTCAAAACAAAACTAAAAACGGGAGGGGCAGTGGAAAGTTTAGTCGTTAGTTCTGTACGAAACTTAACGTTGCATACACACATGGCAGGTACCAAGTAGTTCTGAGCATACTTAATTCTTAGAAGTGATGTATCTAAAGCCTTTCTGCGCAAAAGTTTTATAAAATAAAACCTACCTATAATTTATTTCAAGTATAACATTCCTTTATCAAGAGACTGGAAGCACTGTGAATTATTGTCTTTAAATCTTGCACACAACTTAAGGTTAAGAAATAATATCAGCTACCAGCGATTAACTATTTGTAGGTAACGTCACTCGAAAATTCAAGTAGGCCTAATTATTTTGTTCGTTAACTTTAAAAAAAATATTCTGCCAACATGTTTTATAAGTAAGTGTTAATTGTTAACCTTTGAGAGTCATGATGGGAAAATATTGCAATGACACGGGGATACGTAACGGGGCGTGACGTCACGTCGGCGAGAATGAGCGCAAGGGCTTTAGCCGCGCATTGCCCGGGATTGTTTTAAGACCGGCCCTACGCGGCGATCTCACCCCCCTGCCACCCCCCTCCCCAGTAGGCACGGGGTGGTTTATTGATTACGTTACTACACCCCACCCCTCCGGTCCTTGACTTTCCCCCCCCCCCCTTCTGCCTCACCCGGGCTACGGTGTGGGACCTGGACACCACCGCCCCCGCCATTCGTTACGCAGCTACCCCCTCCCCTCACACCCCTTTAACCCCGCGCTTCATCCCCGGAGTCGCCAGCGCTTTACACGTCCTCTTGGGCCGCCGGGCCCCGTGCCGTAACTACGGTTCTTGCGTCGCCAGAGCCGTGCCGTAACTACGGTACTTGCGTCGCAAGACCCGCGCCGTGACTATTGTACAGTACTTTCAGTGCCAGTTCCGCGCCGTGACTACGGTACTAGTAGCGCGTGCGCTGGTATTTCTCCTCGTGCTAAGCGCGGCGTCTTCGTGTGTGCACAAGCGGTAACTTGAACAGGCCTGTTTTACCTTTCCATATATATGAGGAACGTACTATAGGCATTTGCTCAGTAGGCTAAGCCTGACTGTTTATCGCTACCACGCTCATCAATTATTAGAAACTAATCTTTTTTTATTGACTGTGAAAGCCAACTTAACTGCTTATATAGATTTCAAACAATATTTTTACAAAATTAAATCTTTTTTCAAACAGACGTTTTCTTGGTCATAAAAATTATGTGTAATGGCAAAGATAGCATTTTTATAGCTTATGCAACGACACCCTGTTGAAATGATTTCCATGTTATCGAAACATAATCATCAGCTTAAACTCTCTAAGCAGCACTAGTGGCATAGTGCACTTTGCCAATATCTAACCATCGTGGAAAACGGTTTACTTATTTCCGACATGGAATATGTTTGGCGGTCCACGCATCTAAAGTTCACTGGTGTGAACTATAACTTGGTGCCTAACTGCGATTTCATGATATTTCAAACTTCATATCTGTTAAAAACTCTGACTCACAATGCTCTGCGTGTTTTATATACGGGTTAGTCTATAACTCGGTGTGCTAATCGAACCTCAAAAATAATCGATGGTGTGATCACGACTTATCATCTGAAAGAGGTACTTTTTTTTACCGTAACTGACTATCAAAACCAGAAATTGCTCTTGGAGTACGTAAAAATAATCCCCCTTTGTCTCCAGAGTAGCAAGTTATACACTAAAACTTTAGTCACTTTTCTAAACGTGGAATAAAAGTTATAAAACGAATTATATCGGTTATATTTAGTATACACATAGAACCATTCTCCTTTTTCCTAGGCAAATATAGGACGGACATGATATTTTAATTGATAATTTTCCGAACAATTAAGTTCAAAACTTTTAATTGAATTTTAAGGAAAGTTTGGAAAATACCTATGTAAAATTTTACCTATTTGAAGTTGTGTGAGAGGTTATTTATTCATTAAAAATGTTATTTGTTATTTATAAGTTGCTAGAAACCCGAAAGGTTGTTTAAGTGTGAGACCACAATCAACGAAACTGCTGTTACAATATACCCATACACTAAGCATTACGATGGTTTGATACATGTTTCGAAGTACGAAATTTAATGGAATTTAATTTTTTCGTATAATATTTATTCATTTATAAGAAAATATAAGTGCGCTAATAATAAACTTAAATTATAATTTCCCTATGATATTTTTAGTTCAAGATCACTTTTTTTTGTATCAGTGGTAAGACTGAATTTGGATGATATTTATATTCAAATTGAGGGTAGCTACAAAAGGATTATTGAATATCTTAAAATGCTGGCACTAGTCCCTATAGCTGCAATAACAGAATATTCATTAGGTACGGATACTAAATAATTTTTTTTTCATTGCAGAAAAACTGTAATTTAGATGTTTAATCGCCAAGAATGTTTTCGCTTTGATATATTTTAAAAATTTGTTCTTTTTGTAAAAAATTTTAAAGAACTTATTTCACACAAATATGACTCATTATATTTTTGGAGGTGATAGTAAACCCTTACCGCAAAAACGGGGTAACATAACTTTTCTAGAAGTGGTAGACGATGTGCATTATTTTATAACGTAGTTTCAATTAAGTTTCATTTTGCCTTCTTTATACACATAAAAAAAGTTACTGCTCATATCATTTATTAAATGACGGTGACTGCTGGTTTGTGTTATGTTTCCTCTATAAAAAAAAAGTGAAACTTTTTAATTGCAAGCACCATACAAGAACCACCCATTTACATTCTGTTTGTGGTGGAGTGGAAAATCGCTCAGAGGAGTAGTTGTCAAACAACATGAATTTTAAATTGCACGGTTCCAGGGTGCAAATGATTTGGATAATTCACCCGTTCGAAAATCACGCTTGAAGTTTCCCGTGGGCCTTGGTGTTATTTTCCGTCCCGCCGAGACAAAAAAATAAAAGTAAAGGCAGTTGGGAACACAGTAGAGCCGGCAGCAGTCTGGACTCAGTCAGGGTGTCGTGTATGCAAATGGTCGAAACGGCGGTCTCTTTGTTTCTGCGCCTGTTTTGTTAAACGCAAGAACGAGTGTGTTTGTCAGAGCATGACTTATCTGCCTCGGTTACTCCCAGAGATTAAAGGAAAAGGGAAGAGGGGAGGGGTTTTGCACGGAATAATGACTTAAAGGGGCAGGACGACGCCAGCTTTTAAGCGAGCTCTAAGCCTGAGGTGATTGCGTCACGCTTACAAATCCCTAGTTTCCGCGCATTTATATTCAAACAGACATTTTCCCGGCCATAATAAATGATGTGTAGTGTGGAAAGATAGCGTTTTAAAATAGTGTGCAACTACTGCATGTTGTAATTCTTTCCTCGTTAACGAAACGTAACTGTCAGCTTAAACTCTCTATGGTGCATTTTGCTTTTTTCGTTATTCGTCGGGAGGGCGTGTCATAGTCACTACTTGTCGTATTGTAAAAAATGTTGTTTTTTGTTCATTTGCATTGGATGATTTCAGCAAACTCACGGAAAACCGAAATCAGGACCGAGATTCGAACCCATTTACCCTCGAATGCGTGACCAACTTCTCACAGTTGTGCCACCTTCACCTCGGTATCGGCGCAAGAGTTTAAGCAGTAGGTATATAGACTGGAACCCTGACGACGGTTGTTAATTCAGTTGTACAAAGTTTACGCCACTGGTACATGATACCGTACTATCACTGCTAGTATCATAGTAGTTCCGTGATGCCGTGCGGGATGGTGAGAGATACACAGCTCTTGGCATGTTACCATTTCCTACCACAGTTGCCTCTTAACCTTGCGTATCCGCGTTGCACTTACATGGTCCTAGCTCATATATCCATGCAAATTTAACGAAGAGTGGATTCTGCCATACATGGACTACTCGCTGGCCCCGCAATCTGCGGGGTATTTTTTTCTTGGCTTTTGGGAACAAAAAATTGAAATTAAATCGGGTGATTAGCCCGGCACTTTATGGCCGGCGATATTTATGGCTGATTTGTCCGTGAAACATTGTGTGCGGTCTTTTTCAGCATATTTTGCCAAGGCGAGCGCATTCAACATACGAAAAATCTGTGTAATTTTTGCATACATTTATGATCGTATACTTTAAACTGGAGATTTAAAAAAAATTAATAACCTATAACCAGGGGCAAAAATAGGTAGAATTCACAGGGGGTAGATGCCCGTAAAATAACGTTTATAAATCACGTTCAACAATTACGTTTTTGCAAGCGCAAGTTGGCTCCTGCAGTGAGGGGCTTCTAAATTTAAGGGGGGGGGGGGACCCAGCTCAAATAACCCCCTCTGCCTGGGGCTAATCGCTCATAAATAATTTATAAGAAATATTTCACAAACAGTGCATTTGAAACTCAGGGAAGTTGTAAGTTCTTAAGTACTTATTTGTTTTTCTTTGTAAAGATTGAAAAAAAAAATGATCTAATTTTTATCGAAATGTCACATAATTTTGACATTACAGCGGGGTTTGGAACAAATTTACGATCAACTTATATCTAATTATAAAATTTTTATTTATATGAAACGTTGATATACAATAAAGATACTTGTGGATCGGCTATAATAGGAGAGAGGACTCCATCTGTCTATGAACAGTGAAGTTGAAACCCGAGTGTTATATTACCCATATCAGTGAATTGGAAGTCTCGAGAAAAGTGTAATACTTAAATAACTTAAGAAGAGTCAAATGAACAGAAAAAACTAACTTAATTTTTGTGGTAAGATTTTCGTTAGATATATTTTTAACTGTCTGCATGCTACACTATTAGAAATTACACTTAGTTTACAAAGTTTTCAACGAATACTGCACCTTAAATAAAGAAAGAGTGCTTTCTTAGTTCCATTACCTTTATCTTCGTAGAAACCAGATCGGATGCCGCTGTAAACAAGATAAACATGCACGTGGAAACAAAGAAGAGTTTATTCTTAAGAACCAACCATTTATTTTATTTCAATTTTGTTACTATTCCAAGGTGACAGGTAATCGTAGATTCTTGTTCAAAGTAAAGTAAACTCAGGAGCCGTAAATTTACTGAGACATCCGTAAATTGATAAAGACTTCTTGATAATTTACATTCAGAGTTTTTCAAAACATTCTAAGTGAAAATATTCAACACTGTAGCACAAAATGGTTTTGTTTGGTTGATTGTAATTTCGACACAGCTAAACATATTGAAAAAATAGTTTTAAATAACTAACGTTTTTACATGTACGATGTAGTTCTTACATTTACTCACGGCAGCTGAAGAAGGAACTAAAAACCGGTAGAGGATAAGGAAGCAAGAATTAAACTTTTCCAAGCCAAGCAATATACGTGGGTAGTGAGTTCTCCTGTAAATCTCCTTCTTGGAACTGTAAAGGGGGGTGGGGGGTGATATTTATGAAGTGCACTTTTTCCATTACGCTGTAGTAGCCAATTATGGCGACTCGCACCTTAATCCGTGCATGGACTCATTTATCCTTCCGCCATGTGCTCCTGTCTGCAGCTATCTCTTTCAAGCACCTGCCCGTTTCTTCTTAATGCTTCCAGTTTTCCTCCCACCTGTGTTTTTGTCTTTCCAGAGGACTTTGTCCTTGTCCGTGGCGAAGGGTTTTCTAGGGCTCTCTTATTAGCGCGCGCCTATTTCAAATCTCTTATATTTTGCGGATTCTACAACGTAATATTGTATATAAGTTTGTGTAAGAATACTTTATAGTCATGTATACATTTTTTTCTTATAGTGCATCGCAATACCAAGATGTAATTTTGGTGAACGTTATGCCATGTACTTAATTATATACTTAATTACACATCTTAGTTCGTTCAGATCGTGTCTGACCAACTCTTAAGTCAAGCATCGTACTTATTAGTTTACACCTAACATCGTAAATAGCCTATAGGTGTGGGACATATAATTTTCGCGAAAATTTTCAAGACACACTGTGTGTTAAAACACTGCAATATCGTCTCTGTTTCGTTATCGGACGAGTTTCTTTTAGATACACGCCCACCCTTGGCACACCAATCCCAGTGTCCTGAATGGCCCGGCCAAATAAGGCAATATATAATCTTGCAAGCAGTTGCCAATTACAAGGAAAAATCTGCTGGCGCAAGGATAACTTGTTGCAATCGAACAAGCGTTCTGATTTTTTGACGTGACAACGTCAAATAAATCGATGAACGCCGGCTGCACGCACGGAAAAGTGTCTCGTTACGCTGTGTCCCGTTACGCTCATTGTACGCTTGCGCCGTATCTATCTCTCTTCCACTCGATTGGAACAACCATCGATTTGACTTTTTCGAGGCACATTAAACTTGAAACACTCCCATTCGTTTCCTACTTTTCCTATCATCGTCCTATCCTTAACAGAATAACACAGATTGGAAGAAGTTAAATAGCAACATGTATAAAAATTATAGTTAAAATAATCTCTTCGTTAAAGTAATAAACATATTTGAATTAATGAGTGCAAATAAAAGTAAATTTATTAATTTAATTGTATATTTCATTTCACTCCTTTGTATCCATACAAAACAGTGATAATTCAATAAAAATTATTCAATTTTATTCATAAAAGTATGCAAACATTTCATCAATGTTTTGTTATGACGTTGTCACGATAAACTATCGTCCGTAAACCGACCTCACAGACAACCAATTTTTTTTTCGTGAAAAATGCATGCCCCTACCTTAAGTTCAGTGTAACCTTATTACTTAAGGAATGAAAATACCTTGAAATCAGCTAAGTATTAATATCAAACAACCGTTAACATTTTTTTTCGCTCCCTTATGGATGTAATTGTATAATTATATGTACTCTTCGGCCCATAAACTATATGTATGTAAAAAATCATGTCAATCCGTTGCTTCGTTGCTGCGTGAAAGGAATATCAAACAAACTTTCGCATGTATAATATTAGTAGGGATAGCAGGATATTTTGTTGTTTTCAGTGCTGTTTCTCACATCACACTTTTTATACACCAGTCGGTAAGACCAAGCATAAATGGTGTACTCGAGTTAAATTTTGTCCAATTCCGACGCAAGTTCTCCCGCTATACCATGTTGCAACGAGTTTCGAACCGGGCAGCCAGGACCTCCGTGGAAGGACATTGTTTTCGAGGGCTTCTGGGGGAAGGAGGTGTGGCGAGACAGCCGCAGGACTTACTGCGACCACATTTCTTCCTTTATTTCATTCGACTTGATCTTCTCTTCACCCCCTCTCCTTTCTTTCCCGCTCGGCAAATTGCAGAAAGAAAAAAGAATGAAGTGGGTAAGAGTAAAAGGTTTTTTTTTTTTCCTTCAGGATAGGGAGCAAGGACAAGCGAAGTATAAGAAATAGAGAAACATCACCAGATGGTGCGCGTGCGGTTATTTTGCACGTCGAAGACGCATCGCCATCCTCGGAACTTCTTCGCCTATAGAGAGGTGATGCGTCTTTAAGACAGAACTTCTGGAATGGAGGCCAGGAACGGGAGCAGTCGCGAAGTGCGAGGGAAAAAGGATTGGCCCAAGGGGAAAGCCTGGAGATCTTTCTCCTGCGCGTTTAATTGGAAACTGCGAACAGAATGCAAAGAGTATTTCTGGAAACAATTCAATTTGCGCTCCTGTTTAAATTCGAAGGAAGGCTTCGGTATTTTACCCGACCGCGAAGAGGCCTCGGTTTAATTAGTGCGGAGTTTCCGACGAAGCTGAGAAGTGTGCATCTTACAAAGCAGTTTGGAACGAAAATAGTATCAGAACAGAGGTCTAGCCTAATAAATAAAATATGGGCTTAAAACTTAGGTTTTGTGTTTGTTTTTTTAGTAAAATACGCAAGTATTTAAACAGATATCGATAGTGCAGATAAAAAACAAACATTTTTTTCTTCAAAATCATAAGTTTCACTGAAAACTCTTATAATTTTCCAGCATAACAAAGTTCGTAGAATTCATTCTAACAATTTACCCAATTTTTCATGGTATGCCATAAAACCATACCATTTTTTCTGGTAAATAGCCTGAAACCCTCACTTATGGCAGATTTTTCGTACTGCCTAAAGAATTAGAAATTAAAAAAATAGATATAGCCTACATGTTACGTCGGTAGTATTCATACACATATACATATATTTATAAGTAAATTATTTCATTAATTTCTGCAGCTAGAATGTTCAATGATGTAATATTTTATAAATGTAAAAACTGATAACAAGTATTACGTAAAGATCGAGAAATTATTTGGCTATGTTATTTAGGATCTGTGAGAGTACATAAAAATACTATACTAAATTCCACGAATAAATTATGGCTTGTGTATAAGATTGAAGTATATACATTTATTCCACTTGATTGTTTATCTTAAACGTAAATAGGCATATATTCAGCCCTAAACCTTTATGATTTCTATTTTCAATTATTAGAACACACTATGCATACGAGGACATTCAAAGTAATATGGTTTAATTGGTTTGAGGACTAGGCATCCATAACGTAGCAACGGCTACTTGTTTTTATTTTGACTCATTATATTTGGCAGTGAAATTTGATAACATCATTTGCAAATACAATAAAATGTCATTTGCGGAATTATCTATCAAGAGTTACAATCATTTTCTGAGTAATTAAATGCAAAATATGTTTCCAGTCATAATGTCAGAAAAAATATTTTAAACACATGTTCAATAAAGTACACACATTTGGTTCACAGCTAAAACAAAATAAATAAATAAAAGGCAACGAAAACCATGTAAAGAATCTCCAGTGTCTCCTAACTCTCTTATTATTCGTTACTTTCAGCATCTCTCCTTTCGCCAGCACCACTCTACCAATCGAGCTCCCCACTCTGAAGAGTGACATTTTTAGGTTTTCGTTGCTCTAGCCCACCCGACTGTTGAGCGGTAGTGGAATCAACCGCGCCTGGACCGTATTTGTGATTCATAGGGACCGGAAAACGACCTACAGGATGGACTTCAAGATCCTATATGCACTCGGACAAATTACATCTGCTCATTGGCTACTGAATCGTGAAAACTATTAAATAGAATGCTTTTGATTCGATACTTCTTTCGTTGAGGATTATTCATTGGCACAGTGCCCTTCAGACAACTAGTGGTACAATCACTGAAGCTGCAAAAGGTTAAACACATTTGGATTCTAACCTATCGCGAAATGAAACCGCGAGTTTTTCCGGTCACTAGTGATTCAGATGACGAAGCAGTTCGCTCACGCGTCGTTGCTTTGTGGTCCGCGCACAGAGCAGGAACAAAGACGGAGCGAAAGCGGCCCTGGGGCACAACGAGTCCGGAGCTCGCATCGCAGGCGAGCCCGGCTCGGCGAACTCGTAATGGGACGGCCGCGCGCCGAATGAAAGAATTCCCTAATTGTCTCCCGGCGGGTGATGCATGGCTTTCCGAAGAGAGCCCGCGCCGCCGAAACTACACCCGGGTCTCTCGCGGTGATTGTGCTGGACCTAGGAGGAGGGGGGTGACACAGAGAGGCGAGCCCTTTCACGACCCGCGGACTGTGTTCTGGAGAGACTTTGGCCGCAACTTTCCCGCTCCTTCCGGTAGGCCTTTTGCTCCCCGCGCGGCGGGAGGCGTGTTATTGTCACCGCCGGAAAGCCGTGTCTGCGTTATCGCTGTGGCGAGCTGCGAACAATGGTCACAGCCGCTATTATTATTTGACGTATTCATTCCACTTCAAGCTAGACTCAACATAATCAAGCCATCTGGGCGCGCTCATTGGTCGGTAACTCCTGCGGCGTGTTTCTACTGGTTTATAACTGGCTCAAGGTCGTGTCAAGAGCACTGTCATCAACGTGAAGCAGATGAAGTAAATGATCTCCAAGTCTACTTTGCTACCCAATGAATCCACGACAGCCCCTGGATCTGGCAGTAATGAATGCCACTCAAGGAAAATAAACAGTTCTACCAATATAGTTACCTCACCAAAAAATATATATTTTTTAATTAATTATGACACATTTATTGGTGTTGACTCAATGCAAAAAAACATTTCGCGAGAATATATATTGACACTTTATTTACTTCTCATTTCAAAACCTTGATATGATAATTGAAACCAAATTGAACAATTAAAAATCGTGTAACCGTACATGTTCTCTTTTATACTAACCAGTCTAAAATTTCGTTGTGTGATACGATATTCAAGAAAATAATACAGCTTTATGATATAGGCTATAATTAATAGTTTGCTGCGCTCAGTTTTAAAAAATTACAACAAAATTGCCTGAAATATTATTAAAACAGCGTGATAACAACATATGCTTACTATCGGCGGGATATCAATGTTGTTTTATTGATTTTATTTATTTGATTTTGTGCCTCAGCTACAGATAATTTTCGCTAATAATAAATAGAAAAATAATTTTAGGTTTATAGAAAACATTTTGGCATGTGCGGAATTAACACTGGTACTGACTTCTGATTAAACCGAGTGCAGTACCTAATGCTTGCTGCCGCATGCTAACACAACGTACAAACATATTTTTTTAATGTGTTCACGTCTTAGTTTTTAGTTGCAAATAGAAGTTCTAATGGATTTTGCAAAGTAGTTTTGATTGTACCAACTTAATAACGTATCACGGTAAACATTTTCTCAAATGCCCACGTTTCTGCGAAGAATTGTTTTTGTTGCTTCTCAGCGGTTTTGCCATTTTGTTTGGATGTTTAACACAGTGTTTCGTTTGTTGTGCTTTATTGTTCTTTTCGCCGGAACCTCTTGAGTTCAAGGCAAACGTCTATTTTAATACGCATAATGATCACAGCATTATGGACCGAACTCTTTTAATTTCAGATAAGTTAAATAATTCTTACAATAGTTTATGTGTTAATGTTCATTTATATTTAAATAATTAACAGTAACATAAACATGGTGCGTGCGCACAATATTTAACCCCCACTATTTTGAACTAACTTCTTGTGAAATTTTTTTTTAATAATCTATCCTAAATCAGCAAATAATTGTTGGGGTATTAAACTGCTCTGGTAATTTTTACTTTGAAAATAAATAATTGCAGCTTGTATGCACGTTCCATTGACATAATCTTTGCCTTCCTTGATTATGTAGTTATCAAATTATCTAACTTCTACACTAAAGTGATCAGTTCGAGTCCCACCTAAGCTGTTTTTTTGTGTTTATGATCTGTTTTGAAGACAACTATCAATGGCATAAAACGGGGACATATCTATATTTAAAAAAATTTTAAAAATAGGAAACATGTATTTTTTATGGTAGTAAAATCGTGATAAAAAAAACTATTTCAGTTGGCATCGATTCAAACGTTAAGTTATCTAATAGTTTTTAAGATTACCTAGATTAGTTACTAGACATTACTAAATGTTTATAAACAATTGTAAACATAATTTTCGGTTCCTTAAACGTATGTTCACTAACATTTTTCCAGTAACTTGTCATAAAGAGGCTGCTATTCACCTTATAATTTTTATTTACTAATGATGTTGACAGGTGTTACAATTATAACGCAATTTCATTGGCTAAAATCAACGGTAAATAATTTCATCGTGAAACAGTGAACAACTCGGTTTTGTTTCTTAATTGTGAACACAGCTTTAACCGTTTGCAAATATTTTTGCAGTGTATGCAGAAAAAAGCAGCTTTAATCTTTAAAAAAAAAATTAATCAAGGGGCTGGACATGAGTCGACCATGCACGCTCTACATAGGTCTAGAAGCACGTAGGCCGGTCGGCCTGGCCCCGTCACGGTTAGTCGAAGCGGGCTTGTTTGCGGCGAACAAGGGGAGAGAGGAGAGGAGAGAGAGAGAGAGAGAGAGAGAGAGAGAGAGAGAGAGAGAGAGAGAGAGAGCTTGCTGACGTAACTCGAACACATCGCTCACCTGCCTGCCTCTCGCTTCACAGCCGCGGCGAAACCAGTCGAGTAATTAGACCCCCCCCCCCCCCCAACCAAAACACTCCCTTTTTTTTCCTAACCAACACACAGACTTCCGCGACCGGCTGCCGGCCGCCATACCTGCGCGGCGGGCGACGTTGCCGCTTCTCCCCGAGGGAAGGGGGTGTTGCCACCTCCTCGTCCCCCCCGCGGGGGGTCGCTCACTCACCTATCCCTCGCCGCCAGACGTCCTCTCCCCGCGCAGACTAGGTCAGGGTGGGAGGCTGGGATGGCCTTGCGGCCGTCGAGGTAGCCGGGTGTTTGCTCCCGGGCTGCCTCTAAAGGGCACACCAGCCGTGTCTTTATCTCGATGGTTCCAACAAGGTGATGTGCCGCGTATTTTTATTATCAAAGGGGGTAGTAAAAAAAAACAGAGTTCGTGATAGAAGTGAAACTTCTTTGGAAATTCATACCTCGACTCGTTAAGTGCTCTCATAATACCCCTTAGGCGTCAGAAACGTTTCAAAACAATTTTCCACGAAAACGATGCATTAATATTTGGTCTTGAAATATTGCAATTGAAATTTTACTCTCCTCGCGCTCAAAGAAGTTTAACTTCAAAAAATATTTAGTAGCTACACACAGCTAAAACAATAATCATATAAATATATTGATTTACACAAATAATTAAAATAATACGTAGTTGAAAGAACTGCACAACAATAAGCTCAAACCCCGTGGTGTTGCCCTCTGTCCAAATACTCCCTTACTAGATGCCAGCAAGTCGGGGTGGCTTCAGGCGCAGACCGCGACCCGCCTATCCCTGCAGCATGGCAGGGTTCAACCTGAGCCGCACGAGGCCCGACGAGTTCTCTGCACCGTCCGCAACCTATTATTTGTCCTTTTCGCGCCAGAATGAAATCTCTCACGACAATTTTCAATCTTTTTTTTTTTTTTTAATATCCTATTGAGTAATGGATAAATGTTTATTCGTGTGTGTATTTAAACATTAACTATATGTTTTACACGAGTTTACACGTAACACAGTAAAAGAACCTCCAAAATAAAAGTGGACACCAAAAACATTTGAAGAACGACTCCATGCTCGTGCATTAAGTCTACCCGGGTTGTATGTACGAGGCCTTTGCCACACGGCCATCCAAATATTAAATTATAAACTAAAATATGATGTGTACAGCTTTCTTTTATCAAGCAAAAATTGGTTGTCTGTAAAGTCGGTTTACGGACGATAGTTTAACGTGACGTCATAACAAAACATTAATGAAATGATTGCATACTTTTATGAATAGAATTGAATCATTTTTATTGAATTATAACTATTTTGTATGGATACAAAGAAGGAGTGAAATGAAATCTACAATTTAATTGATAAATTTACTTTTATTTGCACCCATTAATTCAAATATGTTTATTACTTTAACGAACAAATTATTTTAACTATAACTTTTATACATGTTTGCTATTTAACTTCTTCCAATCTGTGTTGTTCTGTTAAGGATAGGACGATGATAGGAAAAGTAGGAAAGGAATGAGAGTGTTTCAAGTTTAACGTGCCTCGAAAAAGTCAAATCGATGGTTTTTCCAATCGAGTGGAAGAGAGATAGATGCGGCGCAAGCGTACAATGAGTGTAACGGGAC
Source organism: Bacillus rossius redtenbacheri (assembly GCF_032445375.1). Classification (NCBI taxonomy): domain Eukaryota; kingdom Metazoa; phylum Arthropoda; class Insecta; order Phasmatodea; family Bacillidae; genus Bacillus; species Bacillus rossius. Next base: position 8,350,557 of record NC_086336.1, on the reverse strand, counting down.
AACGTGCGTAACGGGACACTTTTTCGTGCGTGCAGCCGGCGTTAATCGATTTATTAGACGTTGTCACGTCAAAAGAAATTACTTAAATTCATATTTATTAACATTGTAGTTTTAAAAAAGATTATAGTGAGACAATATGTTAAGATTCCATTATAAAGAAATATTTCTCACAGCAAATGACATCACGGATAGATTGGACCACCTCCTTCACAAAGTCCTGGCCACGGCCTGGATGCGAGCAGGGGCAATCAGCGCAGCCAAATGACGATCGCAAGCGAAGTTTCTTGACCGAGTGATCTGCGCGTGCCGCGAGTCTGTTAAGGAAATGGGCCTCTCAACAAGTAAAATGGCCCCTCTCTTCGGAAAATAATCCTCTTTGGAAAATGGCTCCTCTGTAAGCAAAATGACTCTTATTTAAGAATAATGGCACCTCCGGGATTTTTTAAAGAATTTTTAAAGAAAATAAAAAATATATATTTTTTACGAGGATAAATTTTTTTCCCGAAATAGGAAACACGTTTTTTTTTCATTAAAAAAATTTGTCTGCAACAATTTTGAATAGAATAAAACATTATTGGAAAGGGTGTTTCATAACAAGGTTTGAAAGTGAAAATGATAGTTAATTTTTAATTACTATTAAATCCGTTATAATGTACTGTATAAATCGTAAACGTCATCGAAAACACTGATTGAAATATTTTTGATTAAAATATTACTACAATAAAATTATGGTTTAAATTTAAAAAAAATCAAAATATCTTAGTATCAAATCCATTTGAATTTATTTTAAACCATCTTGATACTATGGAATGCAATTTTTTGTACGACCACGTTATTAGTGCAAGGATAAAATAGCGTTTGAAGGTTAAAACAATTAATTACCTAATTTGGAATATAATATAAAATTCTTTCAAAATTTTTCAATGGTAAATACTTAGAGTTAAAAATAGTCTTAATATTTTCGCTGCATGGAAAATGAGAATATATATGATCGGTCATTTTGTAATATTGCAGAACATAAATATATTAGTACATAAATTTCTTAAAATATTCCAGAAGTTTACAAAATATTTTCAGAACAAATTGTTACTTCGGCATATCTTACATCCAAAGTTTATTCCATATTCTACGATTAAACGACACAACCAACAGCAAACACAAGACTGATTGTGCGTGGGGAAGTTTTCCAATTCAGTTCAAACTGTCAGTAGGTCTGAACTGAGCACATGGACTGATCGCGTGTGCTGATGGGGCTCAATTCAATCCAGACTGTCAGCTCGGGATGACCGGTCTGAACTGGTCGCGTGTTGTTTCTGCGGGCTCTCACTGACGTTTGCCGGTAATTAAAAAAAAAAACACGCGTGTTAACCGTACAAAAGCCTCTCCCAGTTGGTTGCGTGGGTGTACGGTCTCCGACCAGCCGGCGCGGACTAGATCGTCCTCTGGGGAGCGATGCATCAAACTGCTCCGCGATTGGTAGGGAAAGTTATTACTACCCAACCGCATGTTTTTAAAGCGGCATTCAGCCACTGAGTGGGCCTAGTTAAATATTAATCCTCACTTAGTAGCACTCGATGAAACAGAATTTTTTTTTACTGTTGGGGCGCTCGTTTAAATATATTTACTGTACACTAATTCTTAATATATAAATATATAAATAGGGAAATGATTAATAAATGGACTTCTGCAAATTTTGACAAGAGTCTAGAATGCAAACGTATGTTCACTTGAAAGAGCCTGGTCATTGTATCGTGGTTTAACTGACACAACCTGAAGGACCATAAGCACATAAAAAAGGGATGCGTGTACTAATGTAGGTACGCGCGTTAGAAGTTATACTGAATTGGCGTCATGAAAACTTACTTTAATTTTGCATGCAAATAATTTATAGAAGTAAAGTAAAAAAAGTCTGGAGTGGTAATATAAATACGTTTGGCAAAGTTTAATTTCAATCAGATTAGAAAATTCCGTATGCAGCTTAGAAAATAACGCAAACTTTAAACTCGAGAACCTCATATGTATACATAGGTATGTTTAAAAATCGATGTGTGTATACATGTTCCCCATCGACACCAAACCTGTTTGACCGATTTTGATGAAATTTTCGGGAAATCTTCAGATTAGGCCTTCGGGTGATCCTGTGAAGTTTAGTAGCGATCGGATCTACAGATTTTTGTGGCAATTTCGTGTCATTTTCAATACATATTAATACAAAATTAGATTTTTTATTTTTTGTCGGAAACTTTTGAAGATTCACAATTAGAAGCGATATTATGGTCGCTAGTAACAAATATAAAATTCAGAAAACGGGAATTGCAGGTCTACCAATAAAGCACTAAGGCTGAGATGGCGCAGGCATCGAGGATTTCATTTTCTTTGTAAAATTACTGTATTGTCTTTTAGTATACCGCACTGAAGTTTTTATGCATTCGGTTCTTTATGAGCACAAAATATAAGTGTCTCAAGGTTTAAAGTGGCTTGCTTTTACGTGGCGATAAGTCATATAAAGTCGAGAAAGAGTGAAATGTTTACGCATCTGGATATAGTCCGTGACATGTTACTTCTCCCAAATTTGGAAAGGATTACTTTTGATACTACTTTTCAGAACTGTCAATTTTGAGACCAGTTATCTGACATACTACAAGTGACAAACCGGCAGCCTTTAATATGTAAAGTTTCGTGCACCGTGAGTCTGTGTTAACTCCTGTATTCAGCTTGAGTTGTCTCTTTCGTCCTAACTAACTCTTCGTCGATTGTTTCCTTGAAGAAGTTACCCACAGTTTTGTCTTGGTGCTTCTCACTTTTGCGTTGCGCTTCTCACTTATTCTAGCAACATGCTCGAGGCCTCTGAAAAAAAAAAAAACTTTCATTGGCTCATCAATGACAATGCGATCTTATGCTACAGAACGACTGATATTCGTCTCTAAATTATACTTTCAGCATTGTTCAGCGACAAAGTAGTGAGCCGTGACTTTGTTTACCATGTTTTGGCCGCGTACATCGGTTTAATATAATTCAAGTTGTTGGCCTCCAATTGCAAATATGAATATAGCAACCAGGTTCGTGTCAATTTACCAGCGCTAATGATAGGATTATATTGATTGCAAATAAATGTTAAGGCACATTTGAATTGTAGCTTGCTAATGTTGTTAATGTAGCTTGCTAATTTGTTGTATTTAATTGAGCACATTCATACGAATCGTACTGCAAATATGGTTGCCATCCTGGTGTATATTGAATCGAATCCACAGCAAGAAAGATTATTGAATGACCAGAGACAATTAATCCACACGCAATAAAGTTTGTTCATTACAGAAATTTTTTTGTAATTTTTTTTATATCATTTCATAAATAGGAAATAATTTCCTTTTGCGCAATATTAAAATAACTTAAATTTTTAATGAAAATTTCAGGCATATTAAATTAAAGTTTTTGTTGTATTCATCATCTTTCAATGGGCGCCATGCAACTAACTAGAAAACCTATAATCTCCATAGATTATAACTTGCATACTGGCAAGTTCAGCTGCGATTTGCGCTAAAAGGTGGAGTGCGCACAACTAACTCAATCAGTCTGAAATACAGAATATAAAAAAAATTGAGTATAGCCTACTAATGTTGATAACGTGTGAACCGTTTTTTGAATAATTCATACTTTCTTGAAGCGTTGAAAATATATTTGTGACCTAAAAACGAAACGAACAAAAACGTCACCACCGCTCACAGCGCTTGCTTTGGGAGTAAGGGTCCCTCAACCTCTGGGGTCCATTTCACAAAACTACAAGTTTTTTAATTAAAAAAAAAATAGAATTTGAGTGAAAATGTATAGTTAAACAAGGGTTTTACCAAACCACTTGTGTATCCTTTCACAGATTTGTGTATTTTCACAAGCTTACTCGTGATTTACTTGTTGGCTTCTAAATACCTGGGTTATTGAAAGTTTTAGCAAACAAATCTGTAGCTGACACTTGTTACTATTCTACCCAGCTCACATCTTAGGGTAGGTTAAATTTACAAGTATAGAAATAATCCTTCTAGATATATGTTGTAGGCCTACTCTAGTTCTTCCTATGATGAGTAGAAATAAAAAGAATCCAGAAGTGAAGTTGAAACGTAAACAAATATATACATACATCAACTAAACAGTAATAGCCTGTTTGTTCTCTCGCTGGTAATGTTGTCATACTTGTTATTTGCAACAACACGTAACACACTCAACTGAAACATTTGTGTGTTAGTGACAACTTTTCAAACTTTATGTGAAACATCAGCTTGTAAATACATTAAATCACAAGGTTTTTTTTTTTACAGTTGTAAATAACAAGACTTTCTCCGGTGTGAAACAGGAACCTGGTCTCTCGGTGCTTACACAGTGCTGCGATTTTTATGACGACGGGTGTACACACACGCACGCTCGATCAAGGACGCAGCGTCGCGCCTGCATCCTGGCGGCCAGGCGGCGAACTAGGCTGTGGCCGGGCCGAGATTACAATTTTACATGAGCTACAGGCCGCCCGAGAATTGTGTACCCTTAGTCCTGGAGACTGAAACCATTCCTTGTTGATCCATCAAGAACCAATTTGGGTTTCCTACAAAAATACACGCAATTTTTTTTAACATACATTTACTCGTGCAAAACTGTTTATAAAAATATCCATGTATGAATAACATTTCGTGTCCACTTTTTATACGGTACCATAGTTATTTAAATGGAATACGTTTGATTATAAAAGACTGGCTAAGATTTTGTTTTGTGTATTGATTTACTGAAATACATATTTCGATGTTACTTTACTATAAAGAAGATAATTAAAAATATAAATTTAGATGTACTCCCACTCGGAGACGCGTTAGTAAACGATTAACCTAGAAATAATCAAAAGAACGTTTTGGGAACATTACTTGAAGGCACGACGCCCTACACTAAATGAAAAGACAACATTTAACTTATTTATTTGTGTCTCCAGTTCTTATCTCTGGCTGCCGTTTGAAATGTGCTGAACATTTTTTTTGTCTCTCCGGAGAGGACTTTTCAGTCTTACCTTTGCTAATAATGCTGTTTCTTTCGGGAGACAAAAAACTCTGTCGACACATTATTTTCGGTCACGTATCTTTTCAACTGAAAACGCCCCAAAATTCCCTGGCACCGAACTGTTGTTAAGAAAAAAATACCTGAAGGCTTTTTTTTTTTTTTTTTTTTTGCCTTTAGTCGCGGGCACGACCCCTACCCCATCCACACCCAGGGCTAGAAACCCTCAAGTCTCGTACGGACAGCCGCCGTCAATGCAGATGTGACCTTGGAATCTCCCCCACCCCAAGCCCAAAAGGCCTCCAGCCATCCTTCAATGTCGAGGAGTGTCGGGACCTTGGCTTGCACGAGTCGCTGTCTCGTCTGGCGTCTCGTTCAACTCCACTTGCACCACAGGCGAGCCACAACCTTCCTGAAGGTGGTTCATACTCCTGCGTCCAACTCTCACGTCAACTGGATCAAGTGTAGAAATCTACTTTCTTCAATTTGAATTTTGGTGCAGCTATTGAGCTACGTCTACGTTACTGGTTCTTGGGGGTACGATGTAATTTTTTTTTGTAAATGGTACAGAAACAATCCCGTAAAATTACATGTAATTGTAAACTTGTACATTCACATGAAAACAACTGTACCACTACAAAAGTGTGTTTGCAATAATACTGGGAATGTATTGTCCCAGTGCCTCCAATAGATAAAATTTATTTGTAAAACCGTTCCCTAAATAGCTTTTCAATATTAACTGCTCATATATAAGCATAATATGGATATTATATCATCTAACAATATATTGTTTTGTAGTTACAGACTGGTTTCCAAAAGAATATATTAAAAAGTACAGAATTTTTATGTGTGGCAAAGTAGACTGGAAGCACCTTTACATCTGTTTCACTTTGACACGCCCTTGACAAACCTGAGCCAGGTATGAACAAGGAGAAGAAGTGATTACCCAATTATGTACGTAAAACCCTATAAAGAAATTAATTACGTTATCAACAAATGAGCTTGATTATATATAATTTAAGCTGAGTGCAGGCTGGGGTGAATTGAATCCGCAAAATTTTCGTGGAAATAGCCATTGAAAGACGGATGACGGATTCCAAACTCCACATGTTTGCTGGAGTTCGCTCTGTAGACCTATTCTCGTAACAAAGCTTGCTAACTCCTTCACAAGCTGGTTGCTTTCGGCGTCTTCTCACTATCGTGGGGAAATTTTTTTTCTTATTTTTTTAGAGTTCTCATTTCCTCAACGAGTTCGTTCCTTAAATCCACAAAGTACCGGAACGATGATTATAATCACGCGACACCCCTAATTGTTGTTTGTTTTTCCTGCAGCTATCACGGCCGCTCTGAGCGAAACAAAAAATAATTATGAACCAGCAGGACAAAAACGCATTGCTAGTTGGACACTGAAGAACACTAATAAACTATAGGCAATTTGTTTGAGTGAAGGAAAGATTGTATTTTATTGGCGTTTCGATTAGCCGCAAGTATGCGTACACACGAAGGGGAAAAAAAAAAACTTTTATAAAATATTCCTTTGAAAACCAATTGCCTGGAAATTGTTTGAAACTACAAGTAATACATTGTACAAAATCATGGCTATGGTATTTTTTGCATATATGAAATTGGTTTTTCGGAATAATGCTTGGTATTTGTTTTACGAAAATTACCTCTTAGTATTATATTTTTATTAAAGATTTGTTCTAGAATTTTTTTTACCGTGTAAAATATAATCGAATATTTAGCAATTTCAATGTAATTTGTTGCATCGTGCTTATATGCACCGCTAATACTCAAATACTATTCAGGGAACGGTTTACAAATATCTTTTAACTAGGTATAACGACAACATAAAGCATAAATGCCCGGGTAAGAATCCGAACCTAGTATAAGTGCGGACACTATTTTGTAGTAATACAGTTGTTTTCATGTAACATGTAATTTTCACATATCTCTAATTTATGCATTATTATTTCTGTTCCATTTACAAAACAAAATATACAGTACAATCGCCGATGCAGTCTTTCGTGAAATGACATGTCCCTTGCGTCCTTGCGACTTGTCAGGGATTGTTCTTAACCAATCACCTGCTGTCCGCACACTTCATGCTTGTCTGTTATTGGCGAATGATTAATTTGAACGTGTGAAAACTGAAACTGGCCTGAAAATACTAAGTGAATAATTGACTATGCACGAAAGCCGAAAAGTGTTATTTGTAGCTCCAGGTTGTGTTAGCGACGTAAGAATACGGTTATACTTTTCACGGCTGATTTCTCACTGAATGCAGCATTTGTTCAAGGTTGTATTGTTAAACCAAACTTCCTTACGATTCGGATCGTATTTCGGAACTTCGACGTAGAATATAGGAAATTCTGTATTATTGAATTTTTTTTCATACGCGCTAACATCTAACCTCGGTATTGAGCAAACACATGTGTTCTCAAGTACATGTTCCAAATAAACTTATAATGACTTTATGTAAGCTTTTGGACATACGCCATTGCTAAGCACATGTATGTCTGTAGAAGAAAACTCCAAAAAACCCAAAAGACAAAAACACAAAATAAGCAAAAAATTGCTGTTGTCAACAGGATATAAACACCACATAATATTCTATAACAGGAATATGGTCATCAAACAAAGAAAAACAAAGAAAAATGTCTCGTTTGAACTGTTGTGTTGAATTTTCTTTGTTTGATTCAATATTTTTGTGCTGTCATAATTTGTAAGGGTTTTTTCGTTCTCTTAGTCCACCTCATGAGAAAACTTTAAATTCAAATAACATTAGCTATTATAAAAATTGGATAAATGCGTAGCCAGATGGAGCAGTAAAGAAATAATTTAATTATTGGCAAGTAAATATAAAACATCGAAAAACGTTAATTGAGAAAGTCTTACACCGGAATGAGGATTCCAAAAACAACAGCTGCAACATGTTTTATTGTTACAGGGGGAAAAAAATGCACGTGTAACTAAGTACACATGTTAGAATTGAAACTTCATTGGCAATTCAAACTTCGACTCGTAAGTATATCGAAAGGGGTAAATTGGCAGAAAGAAAAAGAGAAAGGAGAACATTTTCTAAATAAATATTACTCATTGTTGAAATACACCATAAAGAAAACCCGTGCGTGTTAATGTTTTTTTAAAACAATTTTGCCATTTGGAGCACGCCAAATCTCTGAAAAAAATATGCAATTCATAACCAGTAGCGCTATCTATGCGGGAAATCCAGGGACTGTCTCAATAGTGCTCTCTACGCTGCTGGTTGAACATGGAGGAACGCGAGCTCGCTGGTAGCAAATACAAAATTCAAGACACTCACAGATGACTGTACACGATACCTACATATATTTTCTGAAACAAGCGCATTTGCTCACTCTCTGTCTTATTACTCTTTCATTCATCTACCTCGGGTTTTTTTTTTTTTTTGTGTAGGCGACGAATCATCGCACAAAGCGAGCCCAGCAGCATATATAGGTACATCATAGTGCTCTCTTTGTCACTCTTTGGCCAAGTTCCTATTCTTTGTCTTTTTCGCGTCAGAAAAGTGTCACAACAATGTGTGCATTTAAATTCGGCCTTGAAATTTTACTCCCATCGCGACCAAAGATATTTTCACTTCAGAAAATGGACGTCAAAAAATATGTATTTTTAATATATACAATTCTGTATATATATAAATGAACTATCACAATCTGTGGATATAAATCATGGTATGAACGCTGTAGAAGCATGGCATAAGTAAACCTACGTGGTAATTATGAGAAGGCACGTTTGACAGTCGCTTAAGGAAGGAACGCGAGAAGCGAACTCTATTTGCCGGGTGTACGTCTCGGCCTCAAGGTCGCTTCGCTCTTGTCCCTGGATGCAGCGGAGGATGCCTCCATGATTCCGCCGGTGGTTTTACACGGCCCGCCTCCTTAATGAAAACTGTGTAATTAGCCTGGTTAGTGAGCCGCGATGCGTGGTGCGGGCCGGCTAGCTCGGCGCGCTCGGCGGACTGGCCGCTGACGAGACCTCTTCCCCGCTGATCGTCGGAACACCAGATAACGAAATTGAAGGGCTTTTTTTCCCGCCTGCAACCAACCTTGGCTGCCTCGAAACATGATTGGTCGTGATAAATGATTTTTTGTGAACTAAAACTACACACTTAAAAAAAAAGTGGTGGTTGTCTGTAAAGTCGGTTTACGGACGATAATTTTACGTAATAACGTCATAATAAAACATTGATGAAAAATTGCATACTTTTTAATTTTCAAACACTATTTACAGTTTTTGCAAATTTTATTTAAATAATTTGTTTAAATACATTCACGAACAATTAGTTATAGAAACAAACTGAAATCAAATCAATGTCAATAAATTGTTAACTTGAAATTACGAAATTGGACAAATAAATCAAAATTTTTAAATTGCTGCTTTCAAAATGCTCGCTTTAACCTGTTTGATATTATAGAAGATTTTCTCGCACGGTGCTTGGCCGGTTCTTGCACGCTCTGCTCAGGCGGAACGTGACAATGAGTCATGCTTTTTCGTTTTTTTTTAACACAAAAGATTCATCAAAATATGTTCATTATTTTTTGCGTGATGCTCGAACAAACAAACAGACAGTTTTATAATAGTATATAGATTAAGGAAGTAAAAAGTAAGTAGTTTTATTGAACGTTAATAATATAATACTAATATATTATTGTAAACCAAGTTTTTCATCTTAGTAAACCACATAAACATATATTGCATATTTCCTATGTAATTAAACTTCCTCCTAAACCAATTAAAGATAGATATAAGTATAGTTTATATGAAAAGAATATTTATAGATATGTAAAACTAATTTTTTTTGGAGTGTCAATAATAAAATATTAACAGGTACCTACTGTTGGTCCGATATTTCGCTCCATCTAAAAAATCCCCCTTTTTGGTAGATCTCTCTATGAAAATACCCATTATAATTACCCGAAACAAGTTCAAATTATATCAACGAGTGCGTGAGTCTAGCAGTTTAATGCGAACAACGAATCAAAGTACACATTTTACTACACCAAAACAAATAGTTTACTGTGCGAAACTATTCACCTAATAGAACTCTAAGACTGGCTGACAGAAAACGCGCAGCTCTTAAGAGGTGGAACTAATGATGTAGTAAATTTCGAGGGAAAAGTTCCTTGAGTTCCCTAGGAGTGGTAAATATTGTATGAAGCTAAAAATTGGTTGTCTGTAAAGTCGTTTTACGGACGATAGTTTAACGTGACAACGTCATAACAAAACATTGATGAAATGATTGCATACTTTTATTTACAAAATTGAATCATTTTTATTGAATTATCACTATTTTGTATGGATACAAAGAAGGAGTGAAATGAAATCTACAATTTAATTGATAAATTTACTTTTATTTGCACTCATTAATTCAAATGTGTTTATTACTTTAACGAACAGATTACTTTAACTACAACTTTTATACATGTTTGCTATTTAACTTCTTCCAATCTGTGTTATTCTGTTAAGGATAGGACGATGATAGGAAAAGTAGGAAACGAATGGGAGTGTTTCAAGTTTAATGTGCCTCGAAAAATTCAAATCGATGGTTGTTCCAATCGAGTGTAAGAGAGACAGATGCGGCGCAAGCGTACAATGAGCGTAACGGGACACAGAGTAACGGGACAATGTGCGTTACGGGACAATTTTTTCGTGCGTGCAGCCGGCGTTCATCGATTTATTAGTCGTCACGTCAAAAATATTTTTACACAGTTTTTTGGTAGTAATTGGGAGCGCTGGGAATTGCAGGCTTCGCACGGTGCTTGTGAGACCACGAGTCCACGGCGGCGGACATTCGCACGGGAAGAGGCGGACGTGCGTGCGATGCTGACGGACGGCGTCGTGACGCGTAACTGCGGACGTAACTCAACCCCCGCGCGGAGAGACGCAGACGCTAATATGATGGGGGGGATGGGGGTGGATGAACTGCAGTTCTGTCGCCCGGAGGCTCCGCCGTGACGTATGAACTGGTCGCGGCACCTGCGTGGGAAAACTCGCAAGCGGCGCGGGGTAGATACACGGCGGCTCCCTCCTACCCCCTTCACCGTCCTCCTCTTGTGACCGCGAAGCACGCGACCCCTCTGTGACCTGCTCCTGGCCCCCGATAAACACATTCACAGTCGCACAAACACCAGTCCTAGCACACTTTTACATTCCACAGATTAAGCTGGACATGGCAGCGCAGTTGAATTGCGTTTAATTTTTACCCTTACAGTAACACTTCGTCTATTCCTAATACATAGGGACCGGAAAAATTCGCGGGTTCAATGACCTCCAGGATGAACTCCATAGTTCTACGTACACTCGGTTGAATGCCACCCACTTATTGGCTGCTGTCTTGTGAAATGTCCCAACGTAGCAGCCTGTGATTCGATAAAACTTCGGTTGGGTGTTTCTCATTGGCCCAGAGTCATCCATGTGAGTTTTGAGCCAATAATAACAGAGGCAGCACTGAGGTATAACTATATGTATTTTAGCCTATCGCGAAATGAATTCGCGAATTTTTCCGGTCTCTACTAATACATGCCTAACTAGTTAGTTGTAAGGCGCCAAGGCGGCCATTGAAAAACGATGATATTTACAAACTTTTTAAATAATATAACATTATATTTATTTAAAATGAATTGTCTTTGATTGTTTTTAATGAAGAGCCTCTTGGAAAATCAATTATTTCCGGTCATTCGTTAATCTTCTTTCCTGTGGATTCGAGTCTATTGAATTAATGTTCGCAACATTAGCAAGTAACAATTCAAAATGTGCCCTAACATATATTTGTAAACAGTTTAATCCCATCATTAGCGATGGAAAATTGACACAACAGTGGTTGGTAGTTCCATACTTGCAAGCAGAGGCCAACAACTTGGATTATAGGCTATTATTACAGATATACGCGGTCGAAACGTTGGAAACCATGCCACGGCTCGCTGCTTTATTACTGAAAACTGCTGAAATTATCTGCCTCGTCAAAATATGACTCTATGACCAATATTTTCACACAGACTCAGCAACAATGCTAGGAGGAACAGGTTAGCAAAGAGCAATGACAATGTTACACTTTGTAAGTATCGAAAACAGAATTCATATAGCGTTACAGACGTTTTTCTGCCTGTGGATACTTTATTTTCAAATAACTGTCAGTATTTAATGTTTTTTTGACAGATAATATGTCCAAAAAAAGTTCAATTGAGTGTGATACAAATGTCATTTGCCTACAATTAAAATAATAATATTTATTGATATAGCACTTACATTTAATACTTACTTACCAATTATTAATCAAAATGATAATCACTATTTGTTATTATTAAACTTATTCATCAATTATCAATCAGTCAGAATCAGTATAAGTTGCTATGTGTTCCTTGAGTTATAGCAAATTTGATATTTTATAAATTAATTGATATCTATGACTTACAAGTATATTTTATTTGCATGTAATACAAACATGTTTAATGTTTATTGACAGATAAGATGTCCAAAAATAGTTTAGTTGGGTGTGATAACAAATGTCAATTTCCTACTAATAACATAATAATAACTGCAGTACACGGCGTTGCCCGGGCTGAACATAGGGTTCACCTATATATAGGGTATGGCAGTGTGGTGGACATAGAGAAATGACATACAATTACTGTTTGTATGTCCATGACCTATGATTTTCTTTTTATCCATGGCGATCGGTTGAACGGTTTAGAATTTGATGTGCTGCAGTGCTATCTAGTGAAGAGTTATTACAATTTGAATATCGCGAAAATATTCTCCGTGCTCAAATATTTATGTAGACCAATTTTCATGGCGATCTGTCAAATGGTGTCGGAGTTTATCGACGTCAACATACATGCATACATACCAACATCCCATTTTATGTACATAGATTTTAGTTTTTAGCAAACTTATAAATAATAAAAGTAAAATAAAATCAATTTATTTCATAACTATAAATTATGATGTCCACTAGAATGTAGGTACACATTAACCCACACATTCAAGGTTTGATATACTCCGTGTATTATTGATATATAGACTCTCCTTTTCAGTGGATAAATATACTGGAAGGGCTATCTAAAATAAAAATATGATAATATTTCTTATTTGTAGAGCTATTAAAATTCTGCGGATTCATTGGCTAGAAAAGTATAACTTACCTACAGCTGTTTCTCGTTGATGAGTGGCCAAAAGTGACGAAAAGAAAATGCAGTGCTGTAGCTTCGCTTTACCAACACCTGCCTGAAAGTGACGAGAGTGGGTCTCATATCATAATCCACCTCCCCTCTCCAAAAATCGAGGGTCCCAATCCTTAAAGTTGCATTTTTTTTTCTCTCGATAAGATGATTCGTTGCCTCGCTTGACCCTACCAGCTGTTTAAGAAGTTTCACTTTAAAAAAAAAAAATTGTAAAATTCATGAACGTGAATTCTTCGGGCATCTGACTCAGGGCCAATGAATAGTACGGTTTTTTTTTATACTCTAACTGAAGCTGAAAGTATTTTGGCCACCTACTCTGTCGGTACGTAACTTTTAACGTGTAGTGGTTAGAGTGAGAGAGATTGAGTGAATGGGGAGAGAGAGAGCGGTAGTAGCCACTACTGGGGTTCTCGTGAAGAAAAGTCTCGTGGGGGCAGGGAGGGAGGGGTAACTGACCAGCCGGAAACCATTTCTTCAAATGGGGCGTAATGCGGCTGTGCGACACATCGTAAAAATCCGGCTCCCACTTCGTCACCGGTGTAGTACTTTTCTTTCTTTTCTTTCTCTCTTCGCTTTCTTTATCTCTGCGTGGCGGTTGGAACAGTTTTAAGTCTTCTTGTCACGCGATGTGTTAGCTTGGCGAGGTTATGACACACTGTAAAAATAAAGGTAACCTTTTAAAAGGAAATTGTTTGGGAATTATATTATAAAGCTACGAGTAAAATAATGTACAATTCTACATGCAGTACCTACTATGGTTTCTATTACTAGCTGGTAACAATAATTATTAACACGTCAATACTTACTTGTTCAGATAAACAAAAAGTTTTATCTACTACACAGGATTATTTTTATAAAGCTTACTATATTTTAGGTTATACTACTGACATTTACAATTAAATATCTAGGCAACTGAAATTCCAATTAATGTCTTTGCAAAGTTACAAACTTGCATTCATTGAGTGCATACCATGAGAAGCGACAATTAAACTATGGTATTACAATTTTTTGAAAAGCTAATGGTGATGTATCCTAACTTAAATAAATCATATCGATTGCAAAAAAAAAATTAAAATATTTATTGATACAACATTTGAAAACTTTGAGTAAAAAATTCAATTTTACAATGTATTACTGTGTGTAATAAAATTGATTTATCTGAACGAAACACTATCTACCATGGTATCTCAGTATACAATAAACATTTATACAATTAGTTTTGTGTTCTAAAGAGTGTATTGAAAAATCTGCAAAATTTTTAATATTATATTATTGGTAGCCCATTTTAACTAATAAATAAAACCATTTTATCATTATTTTCATTGATTCGCGTTTGACCTAAAGTCGTTCGGAAGAAATCTCGGAATTTAATTTAATGACTTTAGTTTTTAAATACTCCATTAACTGAAGAAATAAAATATTTTTTCCTTTATGCTTACTTTCTCTCTTTAATACTTTCAGGCACAAAAATAAAAATTTAAGCTTATGCGTACAATTAATGTAGTTTATTCTAGGATGTGAAATTTTTTCAGATTCGTAGTGTTGATTACTGGTGTACTATGATCATCCAAAAACTATAGTGTTCACAACCTTTTTGAGACCCCTTAGCCTATGCCATCGCTTATTTTTCGGTTTCATGTAAATTACTTTCTTCAATGGTTAACTCTTATCCTTGAACCTTTCTTTTGCGTCCAAGCTTGTTTTCTACAACCTCGCCTACTTCATCATCAAATCTATTTCGGTTATACTTGATTGTTTTTGATGCGATAACGTCTTATAAATCTATGAACGCCGGCTGCACACACGAAGAATTGTCACGTTCGGCCTGAGCCGAGCGTGCAAGAACCGGCCAACCACAGTGCGAGAAAATCTTCTATGATATCAAACAGGTTAAGGCGGGCTTTTTAATTAATTTTTCGTGATTATATTTAAACAAATTATTTAAATTAAATTTTCAAAAACTGTAAATAAGATTTAAAAATTAAAAAGTATGTAATTTTTCATCAATGTTTTCTTATGACGTTATCACGGAAAATTATCGTCCGTAAACTGACTTTACAAACAATACCCCGTTTTTTTTTGACGTGACAACGTCTAATAAATTGATGAACGCCGGCTGCACAGAAGAAAAAGTGTCCCGTTACGCATATTGTCCCGTTACGCTGTGTCCCGTTACGCGCATTGTACGCTTGCGCCGCATCTATCTCTCTTCCACTCGATTGGAAAAACCATCGATTTGACTTTTTCGAGGCACATTAAACTTGAAACACTCCCATTCGTTTCCTACTTTTCCTATCATCGTCCTATCCTTAACAGAATAACACAGATTGGAAGAAGTTAAATAGCGAACATGTATAAAAGTTTGAGTTAAAATAATCTTTTCGTTAAAGTAATAAACATATTTGAATTAGGCCTAATGAGTGCAAATAAAAGTAAATTTATTAATTAAATTGTAGATTTCATTTCACTCCTTCTTTGTATCCATAAAAAATAGTGATAATTCAATAAAAATTATTAAATTTTATTCACAAAATTATGCAATAATTTCATCAATGTTTTGTTATGACGTCACGTTTAAACTATCGTCCGTAAACCGACTTTACAGACAACCAATTATTTGTCGAGTTGTAGCGAGACACGATGTTCAAAGGCGACGGGGGGTACAGGCGGGGACCGCGCGGGCCTGGCCCAACAGCCGGGAGCTTGTCGCACCGCCAGCGGCCAGCGGCGACCTCCGTCCTGGCGCGCCGGTCGCCCCGGAGTCCAGCCAGCTGATTGGTCGCTTCCACCTCTCCGCCCGCGGCGCTCGAACACCTGTCCGAGGGGAACTACGAATAACGCCAAGGCAAAAAAAAAAAAAAACATATCTCGAACGGCGACTGAATACAAAACTCTCTCGCCATGTTGTAAGAACTCCCTTTCACAGATTGGCGTGATAATTATTTTTTTTTTTTTTCGCTGATGAAGGGGAAGAAAAAGAAACTTTACATTTTTACCACGTAAAATCGAAAACCGCATAGCTCGCTTAAAGCAATTTCGAAGAAATGCACAATATTTTTATCTTTTTTAACCTGCCTAAACTCGTACCCGGAGAAAAAAAAATGAGGTAAAGGGCACACATTCTCAAGAAAGTAATTGACCAAACTTAATAAATGGCAAACCGAACGTCATGAAAACTTAATTCTGTTGCAGAAACAGTTCCATGGTACAAACAACCCTAAGGCAGTGGCGGTTTACAAAAACGGCAAGCCGATTAAACTTCTAACGTCCCTTGTTTTTGAGTAGGACTGCTCAGTCGAGCCTGGTATACATAAGAATAATTATGAGCGAATTAATTTCAATGTCAACCAAAGAGTAACCGATTAAGGAACTACCTGATTGTGACGGCTCACGCATCAGTAGTCAATGAAAAAGTGATATTTTCTCTTGGATGTACAGGACTGTGGTGCTCATAGCAGATGGCAATGGAGCTGTGAATTGTTACAGTATCTAATGTTAGGGGGTCTGTGAAAATAAATAAAGAATGAAGTAAGTTGAACATGAAAATATTGTGTAAACGTCAGATATTAGGCGAAATAGTCATATAGGTAAAACAGTCTAACATTACCAGTGATCTGCCAAATTAGTGTTATTATTTAAAGAGAAGTTGTAATACACACCATTTACAAATCTGAATTTTTTTTTCACTAGACCATAGGCAGAGACCTGAAAATTCAGAGTTACTTTTCGTCATATGCAATTTGCCCCTATTTAGGGATGTGATAAATTCGCGGATTCATTTTATGATGGGATAAAATTTAAATGTGTTTACCTATAAACTACTTCCGCTATTGACCCAAGGTTTGTAAGGGAATACTCTTGGCCAATAAAACACACTGTAAACTAAGGAATCTCCAAATCACAGGCTCCCAAGTTCAGATGTTTCAGCAGTCGGCGGCCAATAAACAAGTTGACACTTGCACGAGTAATCAGAGAACTGTGGTTTCCAGTCAAGAGCTCATTTTAAACGAGAATTTATTCCGGTCCCCACCCATATTACATGCGGAGGACTCTAAGCCAATGGGAAATCTTCAACCAAAGAAATATCGAATCACAGCAATCCATTTGAGACCTCGCTCACGCTAGCAGCCAATGAATGTGAGACATTTGCCCGAATATTCAGATGACTATGGAGTCCATCCTGGAGTCATTGAACCAGAGAATTGTTCCAGTCCTTAGCCAGCCACAGGTGGTTTTGACATGCCCCGGAAAAGAAAACAACCGCAATACTTAAACAATAATTCAAATGAACCATTCACACGCAATCCGGGTGGAAGTTAAAAACATTTAGCAACAGCCAATGGGCAATAAACACCAACTTATTTTAGTTATAGGTAGAGACCTGAAAAATTCGCGGATTCATTTCGTGAAATGCTACAATTCAAATAATTATACCTTAGTGCTGCTTCTGCCATTGGTTCACTGTTAATCTGGAGTAATGAGGGCCAATTAGAGACCATCACTCATAGAAGTGTCAAATCACAGGCCGCCCAGTCGAGACGACTCACAAGTCAGCAGCCAATGAACAGTTGGAATTTACCCGAGAGTGTAGAGGATTGTGGAGTCTATCCTGGAGGTCATTGAACCTGCGAATTTGTCAAGTCTCTAGTAATAGGTAATAAGTTAGTGGTCATTGCCCATTGGCTGCTAACGCGTGTGTTGAGTTCATCCTAATACCAGATTACAATATTACTTCAGCAGGCATTTAGTGAGGTTGAAATAAGTATGGAAGGTAAGACTTCGCACTGTGTTTAGGTTTATAGTTTTTTTAGACCGTTTTCGTGCGCGAGTTTGTGCCTACGCCCTGCCGGAGATCTGAACCGACATCGTCCCCATTGCTCCGGTTCAGGGAGAGAAGGGCAGGAGGGGGGAGGGATTGCGGCGGACCAGTAATTAGTCACAAGGGTCTCGTCCCTCATGCGGACCACACAAATTATCCCCACTCCGCTCCGCTGAAACCCTTCCTCCCCTTAACACGCTCCTGTACAAAACAACGCATTGTTATTTTTTTTTCTCTCGCTGGGAATTCTGTCCGCGTTCTGCCTTTATGAAAACAGGCTCCCGAGAAGGTTGTACACCTTGTTCAGAAAACATTCACAGTTTCTCAACACATTAAAAAAAATGTGTGTATCTCGTGAATCTGAAATTCATCTCCATCAACCTGGCATATAATTTTTTATTGTATTTGCGTTTTGTTTGACGGTAGCTGTGCCACATAAAATTATTAGGCAAACGGATTTCAAAAAATACAAGGGTTTTCTAACCATTTTATTGGAGGGCAGCCAGTCACTCGTTATTGAAGAGTTGTGCCGTGGAGTTGTAAGAACCATCTCTGGTGCAACTTTCCCGCCACCTGAGCGATATCTTGCTGAGCTAATGGCGATTACAGGAACTTGAAATGCATGACGATGGCTAATATACCTACATGTGTTGGTTTTATGGTTCTAATAGATTTTTCAAAAAAAATTATATACCTACCATAAATTATTTATACTTACAAGACAAAACAATTGTGTGATTTTACATAAATGGTATGTGGGATCAGTCTCCGCCGAATTTAGTGTAATTTCACACCAACGCGTGATGGATTTTTTTTATTTATGTGCGCGGGTGAAATTATTATTAAATATTTTGATATACAATAGCAATTCTTTAGTAAATATGTCAAACTGTTAGTGTATATATACATGTAAGCATGTTTAAATTCACCGCCTGCAAATTTTTATTTATATACGTATACCTACTTGGTTGTTTGGTCGATTTTATTTACTCTGAAAAATACTAAGAACTTCTACAATTACCTAAGTGTGTACACGCAACTGCATTGCACTGATAAAAAAATTACATTTATTAAATTTAATACTAGTTATAGGTGTAATTTTATGTAAAACATCCAAATGTGAAACATACAGCAGATATTTAATTAAAGGTCAGTGCACTCGTGTATTTTAACCAAATCAGGTTATTTGATTTTCTAGAAACGTCTGAATAAAATTACGATCAATTTATTTCTAAAGAAAATACGTGACAAATTGTAAAATGATTAAAACTTGTGTGTAATTTAAAGATTGTTTTCCATTCGTGCAAAATAGACCTGGTATAAACCTTTAAACTGTTTTTAAATGACTGGAACAATTCTCTTGACCAACCCTGAGCGACCCTGATCCAGTTATAAACAACAATCTTAACAACAACAACTACTACTACACTACTACTAGTACTACTACTACTACAAGTGTTGCCCCAGTCACACTGTGCGACCTGATCCAAGGGTGGAAAGAGCATCGGTAACGAACGCGCTCACTTAAAGAACTTTTTTAAGTTTAGTCTTTAACGAAAAGAATAAATGAATTAATCTTAGTTCTACAAATAGATAATTGTTGTAATTTAATTTTCACTTACCTTTTTGTATAATACATATGCTAATATTGGAGACACGATTATTTCATTGAATTCAATTTATTCAGGCTGGAATAATCTTGCATTTATATATAAATAAATATACAATCCTTTGGCGGTGTTCCCTTGTTTATAACTAACTCAGGGTCATGAAATTGAAGCTTGTTTAGGCTACGTATATGATTAACATGTCTACTTTACTACCTAAGTCTCTACCCTACTGTAATCTTATTTTTCTGTTATTTTACAAAGGACTACTTTGGAAACTAGTTGCCAAGAAATAGTTTGTAACCCTACCAGAAATATATTGTAACTTTGTACAACACGTGGTTTTGGTTATTTCTGCCTTGGTAAAATACGTTTTCCGATATAAAACTGAGTTTTTCTTATGAAAATTTTCGCATATTATTATATTTCCATTGATTTTTCATGCTGTATTGTTCAATAATTGGACTTAATTATGTTTTATCGTGTTTATTAATGTGCGCAGTTAATACAGGAAAGCTATTCAGGAAACAAATATTGGTGCTGGGACAACACAAAGCATAGACGCACGGGTAAGAATCTGAACCCAGTATTGCTGCGGACACTATTTTTGTAGTGATACCGTTGTTTCCATTTTAAGATTCGCGGTGTATGCCACTCGTAATTTTCCCTCAGCAGGCGCTGCCAGTCTTTTCACGTCCTCGGACGCGGGAAAAGAACCACCGCCTTCCCGCAGGAAGGTGTGTGGCTCCTCGCTCGAGCCGCGACATGCCCATTGGCTCTCTTGGGGGAAGTGTGAAGGAGGGGGGAGACCTGCCCTGCGGTCCTGCTCTCGCAGCTGATGACATTTTAATGCGACGACGCGCGCCTCCAAGAACTCTGAAGGCCGCCGGGGCCCTGCATTCATTAGCCTGCCCTCCGCGCTCGGGTAGCGCAGGGGGGAAATATGTGCGCGGGAGGAGAAACTAAAAAAAAAAAAAGGAAAGGGGTTGGTCGTCGAGTGAATACACAGGTACCTAAAGGGCTGGGTAAGGCTGCTGGAGGAATGTTTTATGGCCACACAAAACAAAAATCTGTACTTTTACAAAATATTCCTTTGGAAACCAGTTGCCAAGAAAGATACTGTAAATATGGACGACTACTCATGACCATGGTAATTTTTGCACATATGAAATTAGTTTTAAATTGTTGCATGATTTTATATTTAAATTGAAGATTCATTGAAGCATAATTTTTGTTAAACCATTGAACTTATTTTCAAATATTAAAAAAATTGACATTATTTTATTTTTCTTATGCTTATTAATGTTAGCAGGAAACGTTTTACAAATAAGCATAACTATTTGAGTTACTGGAACAATGCCCAGCATAAATGCAGGAATAAGAAAGAATCCGAACCCATTGTTACTGTGAACACTATTCTGTAGTGCTACAGTTGTTTTCATGTAAAAGTACAAATTTTCAATTATCGGTAATGCTACATGAATATTTTTGTTCCAGTATAAGAAGAGAATCTTATGCTATGCCTACTATGAACATTACGTCGCTTGACCAATAAACGTCATAAATTTTTAACCTAAAATAAGTAATTTTCCTGAAAACATTTCCAGAGCGACAAATTAAAAACTTATAGTGTTACTTTTACCGCAAAATTTTAATTGAAATTCTAGACATTTACTTAAAGTAATTGGTATTAAACAGATAACTTATATTAAATTTCCCATACAAATTTTTATGTTCAAATATTTCATTAGATATTTAGGAACATAAGTAAAAATTATTTTTGACTGTAGCATATAAAAAGTAGCCACTACAGAACAAAAACAGATATCTGGGAAACTCCCTATCAATGCAACTGGAAATTCTATGTTAACACACTATGCTTTTATACATATGTAGCTTGTTTGATCTTATATTATCCGCATTAAATATACTTCCATAAACATCGGCCATTAAGATATAAGTTCATATGAGCATCGTGGAAAATATCTTAATCGCTCATATAAGGTAGGGTTTAAATATTGCTTGTAGCCTATAAAGAATATCAATATTTTTCCTCACTCCTTGAACAGAGAAAGTTCGACTGCGAACGAAAGTTTTAAAAGTGAACTCACTCCGCCTATATCTACGCAGTAAGATATTGTTTTTAAATCCAGGCTGAGAAATAAGTCACAATTTAAATGGCGCAAGTGGTGACAATTATTTTTTCCTCGTTTTCTGGAAGGCGAACCAAATGAAAAGTGATGCCACTAGCAAAGAAAGACGGATTGACATAACTTTGTTGCCTGGGAGGGTTCGACCCTACACGTAGAACGTATATTAATAACCATATACATTAGTTTAACAAAGTTAAAATTTATTTCTTGTAGTAGCTACTTATTACAAAATATTTCTCAGGAAATTGTTTCCTTAGGCCACCTAGTTTTGCATCCAAAAACAGACAGATTGCCTCTTGTTGGCCAAAATGCCCAGCCAACCAGAAGAGAATAGGCCACTGATTGGCCAGCACTCCTAGCCAATCACAGAAGCCCAGCTCCGATCGGCCAAACCAACAGGCAAACGAGAGTAGAGGAAGGCCCCGACTGGCACACAGCTGCAGCGATTCGGGGAACACTCCCCGCTCAGGGGAGACTAATTGAAATAACATCAGCAGGTAACTGCTCCCTGATGATGGGAACTGCGACGTCGATCAAAACGTCGGGGATGCCTTCGCCTTCGAACCCAGAAGCCACACAGTGGCCGCGTAAACCTGCAATTTTTGTTCCAAACTAATATTTTGTAAAAGTACAGAACTAGCTTGGCTTCTGGGTTGTAGCCGTGTCCATGGCAAACAATTCACCGACGTTTCGGTCAACATTGAAGTCGCCATCATCAGAGAGCAGTTACCTACAGTACCTACAGTAGGAAACTGCTTCCTGATGATGGCGACTGCAATGTTGACCGAAACGTCGGTGAATTATTTGCCATGGACACGGCTACAACCCAGGAGCCAATCTACTTCAGACAATTGCCGTGAAAGCCTGCGAACATTATTAAAAGTACAGAACTTTTCCTTGTTCTGTGAAGTTGGTGACTGGACTACAGGCCTAGAGTGGAATGAGTTGTGGTTGTTACTTTGAGCCTGTTCCTGCGAAAGTTGGACGTAGGGACCGGAAAAATTTGCGGGTTCAATGACTTCCAGGATGAACTCCATAGTTCTACGTACACTCGGTCAAATGCCACCCACTCATTGGCTGCTGTCTTGTGAGACGTCCCAAAGTAGAAGCCTGCGATTCGATAAAGCTTCGGTTTGGTGTTTCTCATTGCCCCAGAGCCATCCAGGTGAGTCGTGAGCCAATAACAGAGGCAGCAATGAGGTATAACTATTTGTATTTTTAGCCTATCGCGAAATGAATTCGCGAATTTTTCCGGTCTCTAGTTGGACGTGTGGAAGTGTTTTGCAGGACAACCTGATGCGGGTTTCGGCAGGGCCAGATTGCCTGGGTGCCGCTGGGGGGTTGAAAATGGGTTGGTTTCAAATATGGACACGGGTTGGCCGTCGAAGGGGTTGGTATCCTGAGGGGGTGGGGAGAGATTTCCGGGGCGGACGGCGAGCCGTGACGAATGGCGCTGCTCCACGGACGCTCTCGGCGTCACACGTGTCCCCGGCAGTGCCCCTGTTGTCCCCGTGTGGGGGAGGGGGGCAGGGGGCGTGTTGACCCCCCCCCCCCCCCCGTCGCAGACCTGGCCGTCGGCGAGTCGCTCCGGATAGCGGCTGAATGCCGCAGCGGCGCGCGACTACAAAGGTGTGAAAGATAGGAAAGGTGCTCATTGCGCTGGACTTTGTTTACGGGGTTTGGGACGGGTCATTGTCCCACCGCACAATCCCGCGCCGTTCGGGGGGAAACCTGCCCTTTCGAAGCGCTGAGTTTTCAATAGAAGTTTAAAAAAAAATGGCGTTGATTTATTTAAATTTCGCATGCACGTTTCTGTATTATTACCTGAAAAACTTCCACATCTGAATGAGATTCATACCATTTTTCAAAAGCAAAAAAAAAAAAAATATTTTACCCAAAGAGGACCTGATTTCTTTAAATATTAATTTACGTGATTATTTTTTTTTTTTACTGAGGAATGACGAATACTCTAATTTGTAACGTTTTTTTGTGGCATGCAAATATTTTAACGGACACTATCATGAAACATTTAAATTAGATTAGCCAATCTATAAAATGCTTTCTATAATCTGCAAACTAAATTTAAAACACTATAATCTCCTATCGACAGTAACACAAGTCAATGCATTAAAATACCAATAGCCCGTTGGACTCGCGCACTTAGGTTTAACTTGCAAACGATAGTGCATCAGATTGTTATATGTTATAGTTTACAAACATAGCATCAACAATATGGTTTTATTGGTTCAAGAATAGGAAAAATTATGTATATATATATGTGTGTTTATACATAAACATACTTCAACAAAATTTTTGGAAAATAACTGTGTTACCATCAATAATTTTTATGTTTACTTTACTGCAGCAATTTTTTTATGGTTGCAGATATTGGTTCAATTAAACTCTTATAACTTAATGTTCCATTTTTAATACTCTCTTTATTCGGTATTTCAAAAAATAAGTCTGATTCAGCTCCAAATTTAAAGGTGTAGTCCAGCCTTAGGAAGCACTTAAATCATACGACTAAGTTCATACGTTTTCAACTCATTAACTTGCATCCAAAGTTTCTCTGTTAGACCTCTTCAAATGCAGGTTGTTGTTCGTAGAAGTAGGCTCTCTCTTTTGCCTGCGTTTCTTCTTATTTATTCAATATGATTTATTTACATCTAAAAATTAGGTAATATGGATTTGCATTTCTCTTGGAATAAAGAAGTGATACTTATTTTATAAAGCAAATATATAATTTCCCTCAAAGTGCGGTACGTAATTGGGAAGAAAATTGTTTTCTACAATGTTCATGATCTATTACCAATTTGCGCAAGGAAAAATTCAAATGCAAAATAAAAGTGATTTTGCTCTTCTTTTTTTTTTCTTCGTTGGGTTATTTAGCTCTTTACGTGGGTTTGCAATAACACCGGTTTTTATTTATTGAGGTGATTCTGCAGAACGAAAATCATCGTCGATCACATGGAAATCACTGCCGTACCCAATTTAATCACGTTACTGTATAAAGATAACAATTTACTGAACTATTTATTCTTGAAATTTAAATGCAAAATCTGAAATCTCACTGACTATATTATGATGTCGACTCCAATGTAAGTCTGGTGTGACAAGCTTTATGCAACATCAAACTGTTACGAGGATGCATACTATACGTACTGCTGGCATACAATCTCTTCAGCTGTGAAAGGATTTCAGTGACGTGAATATAGTGCCAGCAGTTACAAACTAGATGCTTCTAAAAGTTAAATGAAATCTTCCTCTCACTTTAACTGTTCGTAGGGGCAAATATATGATACAAGCAAACTACTTACATTATTTTACAATATCAACACGTGCAGTTATGTGACTTAACATGTTATTGCATGCGACACTGTATGTATAAGTACCTATAAATAACATCGTATTTTATATCATACAGTCTAAAGTTAATTATCCGAATTGCTATGTGAATGAGAAACAGTTTAAATAAGGTTTATTTATTGGCAATGTATTGTAATATTCGTGAATTAACGTTAATTTATGACTGGAGTAGATTTTTTAATTAATGAAAACGCAGAACTGATTTTGAGAAAGCTGAACCATCCTACATTTTATAATTTCGCGGATTTTTTTTTTTTTACTAACAGTATACATTGTAACAACTCAAAGGTCAAACAACTCAGAAGACCATTCAGTAGTTTGGTAATGACGATGTATTTCTATAATTTGACCTGAAATTTTCTGGATTTTCAAAGAAATTAAATATTTGAGTGATTAATGAACGATATCCTAAAACACATTCTTTTACGACAAATGCAATGGAAAACTGTGTATTCAAGATTGTATAACACATGTTTTAATGCTAAGATTAAAATAATTTATTATATTGCTATCAGTGTTCTACAAAAATTATAAATAATACTTATTGATGTAATGAAATCCATTATTTAATTTAATATTAACAATATTTTCACTACTGATTTAATTTTCTTAACCGAGAAACAATCCAAAATTATAAATTCAAAACTACACGAAAAACTACCCCCTTACGCAAAAAAGTATATGTGGTCCTAGTTTTCAAGCGATGTACTTGACTTATTACCAAGTCGGCGCTTTTAAGGGATTGTTCGGTTGGCGTAGGTAAAACAAAAAAAGGGGAAGGTATTGGGTTAGGAAGACTGGTCGGAGGGGGTTGGGTGAGGTTAACTGGACATTACAAACAGAGTGCTTGCGCAACCGAAGTCACCCTGCCGCTGTTCAATTAACCACCCTTTAAAGAGGCTGGTCTTGTCGATTTATCTTCAGTGGGCGGACGTTTCCTGCACATGGAGCTCGGGCTTTGCCGCAATCCTGTATATATTTTATTACTAAGGCCCCATGTATGCGAAGGATGATCGCAAAAAAAAGGAAATACTTAAATTAAAGTTGTATTCGCTTATCAGCTGTAGATGCATATACACCTGCTCCACGTTGATGTTTGTACTACGGTGCTTTTGGCACTCATGACGGCCCCGAGACAGTTACAAACAAACAGAAGAAGTGATGACCCAATCACTAGAGACCTGCCAAATTTCGCGGTTTCGATGGCCTTCAGGACAGACTGCACATACCCCTGTACACTCGGGCCAATAACGCAAGTTCATTGGCTGCCGACTTGTAAGTCGTCTCAGCTGGTTTGTCTGTGATACGATCCTTCTTTGGTTGAGGGTTTATAACTGGTTGAGATTCGTACAGATGAACAGTAAGCCAATAGCAAAATTATCTAAGAGGTATATGTGTTAGAATTCTAGCCTATCACCGAATGAATCCGCGAATTTTGCAGGTCTCTACCAATCACACGTAACCCGCCTTGTTGTCGCCCAATGAGCGATCTTAAAAGGCTTGATTAGATGCAAATTTAGTCTAAACTGAAGTGAAATGAATCCGCGAAATAATCTTGGCTCTACACAGAAAAACATTTCGCCTTCTGTGACAAAAGTTTCTTTTGGAAACAAGTTGCCAAAAATAATAATTTGTAATAATACAAGAATGAAATTGTAAATTTCTACAACACATGGCTATGGAAATTTTTTGCAGTTATGATTTTATATTTTAACAGAGTTTTCAATCAAGCATAAAAAAATTCAAACCACGAAAAACATAACTGAATATTCAACAGTTTGACTTTAATTTGTTGTTTCTTGCTTATTAGTGCGCGCAGTTAATACTGAAAAGATATTCAGGTAACGGTTTTAAAATACTTAACTTTAACTAATGTAGGTAGGTACATAGTGGGACAACACAAAGCATAAATGCCCGGGTAAGAATCCGAACCCAGTGTTAATGCGTTTAGGCTATAAAATTTATGTTCCATATATATATATACATATATATACACATATATACACATATATATACATACAGGTTGTCCATAAAGTCCTGTTACCATTACATACTGTTACTACAACCAAACAGGAAGAGAATAACGGTGGCGGTTTTCACCATTATGTTCCACGCGTCCCTAAGTTTGTTTTCTAATCACACCGTCTCAATGTGAGACCCTTTTAGTAAAAACCACATTTTTTCCCGTTTGGTTGTAGTAACAGCATGTAATGGTAAAGGAACTTAAAGGACATCCTGTATATTATATATATTACAAGGTGAGAGATTCAAACTATCAAATCACACTCGGACCAGTTATTAAAGCAGTTTTATCTGGGATTGCTCGAAGCTATGTGTAGATGACTTGGGACAAGCGGCAGACAGAGCAGAGACAGGATCAGGTTTTCTCCCGTGACGTATGACCGAGGGCGGACAGGTAAGCGCAGATCTGAGTGTCACGGCTGTTACTCCCTCGTCCAGGCCACGATGGGGAACAGCGACCAGCATTTACGGTGCTAGCGAAAACTGCGCGTGCACTTGCCACGGCTAGAACAACAGGTTATCTATGCCCACAATCGTGTGCGCAGTGGAGTAGAAGTCACGTGTTCGTCGGCATTGCCTCACTTCGCCTTCTCTTCGGGTAGCAAATGAGTAGAGACCGGAAAAATTCGCGAATTAATTTCGCGATAGGCTAAAAATACAAATAGTTATACGTCAGTGCTGCCTCTGTTATTGGCTCACAACTCACCTGGATGAATCTGGGCCAATGAGAAACACCCAACCGAAGCTCTATCGAATCACAGGCTGCTACGTTAGGACGTTTCACAAGACAGCAGCCAATGAGTGGGTGGCATTGACCGAGTGTACGTAGAACTATTGAGTTCATCCTGGAGGTCGAACCCGCGAATTTTTCTGGTCCCTACAAATGAGTCGGACATGTTTTTCCTAGACTTTTTTTCCTAGTCCGTGGTCTAATAACTAGGGACGTTGAACTGTACAGACATGTGCATTCTAGACTGTTGGAAAATAATAAAGCAGATTATGCAAACCTCTATTAAAACAATATTTTTGGTACATTTTATGCCATATTTGTACTTTAATCATTCAACAATTACAAATAATTTAAAGTACCTATAAGATCTTTCAAAAGTATACTAATATTTGGTTTGGCCAGTTCGGCCCGTCAAACTCACGAAAATTTTCTTTTCCAGCAATAACACAAGGCAGTTAGGCTAAAACTTAAAAAAAAAAAGAAGAAAAAACATTCCTCCCGTTATGAACATTATTTTCCTTTTATCGTGTATTAGTAAGTTTACCAAATGTTAGTAAAATATTTGCCAGAGAATCTCAGATGCTCCATTTTGTCTATACATTACAAACGTACATTTACCACTACGTATAACAAACAATACTAACAGTTTCCATTAGTAATTTATTTTTCTAATGACAATGAATGGTTATAAAGGAGTAAGTGAAGCGTGCCGTGACCACTTTGGTGGTTGTCAAAGCGAGTTTTCTCACCCACTCCATTGAGTCTAAGTTCAAATTGTGTTACCAGTATCTAGGATAGCCATGGAGCTATTAAAAATTCATGTTTACGTGTTTTTTCTCAATTTTGGCATTTTAATTCAATTTTTTCTTAAAAAGCACAAAAATTTACTTCAGAAACCTCAACAAATCTTAGAAATCCATTACCTACTCTGTTGGGATACATTTTTAACTAACCTAAATTTGAAACTGCCAGCAGTTCGATTCAATTGTACCTTATCGCAATACTTGCCCGAAAATTTAAGACGCTACCAACGAATTACTGGTTCTCTGAATAATTGCGGCATTGTTTATGTAGCGATAACTGTTCGTGCAGGTATGAAAAATCGTGACATGTTAACGACGTGTATTATGTTTTATTGTTCAGGTGGGGGGAGAGGATTTTAAGTGTAGTTTGGTAAGTGTTTGGCCGCAAGGATAATTTCGTTCTCTGCCGCATGCCTGGGCGTTTCGAACAGATATTCGGGAGCGGTTAGAGCACGCTGTGATCACAAGTCGCCGCCGCTAGCGCTCCCGCGGCCAGACGCGGAACTAACAGCCGCTACACAATGAGCCAGCTCGCGAGAGACGCCAGCGCCGCTAGCGGCGATTCGTGCAACCTCCCACGTTCCCTAGTTCCCCCCCCCCCCCCCCCCCCCGCCAACCACAACACCTTTTTTCCCCACCCACTTTCTTGCCAAGACTCGTAGGGTAAAGTCTGTGTCACGTCAAATTTGACAGTTCTTAAAAACTAGCGCCAATGACAAAAACACTGACAAGCACATGAAGATTTTTTTTTTAGTGTGTAACATCCTTCGCTTTTGGTATACGGCATTTTGTGGGAGTGAATGCGACGGAAATGCGTAACAGGAAGTAGGGAGGCAACAGTTGGCACTTGCGCTGCAACGTGTCAGCGAGCGCAAACATTTCCATGGCGTTTGAAGTGAGAGAGAGATAGAGAGAGAGAGAGAGAGAGAGAGAGAGAGAGAGAGAGAGAAGACACAGCTGTTTACCGTTCGTTCTACTAAAAGTAGTCTTGAACAGCGCTATACATTGCCATGTGGCTTTTCGAATACGTCATAAATAAGTTGAGAAAAAATAATGTGTTATAGGTATGTAATATATACAATAATTGTACCAGTCTTGTATTTAAAAAAACTAGTGTTAATAAATAGTTTGAGATACGAATTCATTCCTGCAAGTTATTTCTATGAAGTAGGTATTAAGAAATACGTCCTGTGATTGATTTGTGTCTTTATATCTCCTTAATAATTTCCTGAATCGATAAGATTTTTTTTTTGATGGCTGAGTAAATTGAGACCACAGTTCATGCGAGAATGCAGGTTGCGTAAGCGTGAGGAAAAAATCACAAACTGGAGGAGAAAGGCCGTAAAAAGTTGCTTGTTGCTCCATTCAAAGTAATAGGGATTTTTTCGTTGCCGGGTTAGATGTTACACCTCTAAGGCGAGTAATGAAACACTCGCTCACTTTTTTTTTTTAAATAATATCTTTGACAAATTAACAGAGAGATACGTTGACCATGTGAACTTCTTTTGGGAATAATACGATTTGAGACCAAAAAAATCACGAGAGAGACTATAAATTTATGTCGACGTTCTTAAACAACGTCATACACATCCCAGAGTCAATGCAATAAAAAAGTAAAAAAATATTAACAAACGCGTGATCATAAAAAATTACCTTTTATTAAACCTAATTTTTGTAAATTACGAAACACAGTACATTTAAATGTACAAAATAAACGCTGCATTCGCATGTTCACACTTATAATTATAACTAGTGTTACCTGATTCCAATAAGTTAAATATTTTGTCACTGTCGTACTTAAAATTTTTTAATTCCGGCACTTTATTTCATAGACGCTGAATATCTGTCACTTGAATTCGTTGTGAAATTTACTACCTTGAGTACGAAAAAGAAATTCTCTTGTAGCAGAATTTCCATACTCGGAGAACCAGTACCCAGTGGTCACGACTTCAAGGTTTCTTCTGTGACCTATTATATGGTAATTGTGCTGTGATGGAAGTACCCTGAAAAAACCTTCCGAGTAACGGCAATGCCAGGAAACGAGCCCGGATCGCCTTGATGTAAGGCGAGTGATCTGACTTCCTAGCTACCGCCACCCCCACTACGCGCAAATACCCAACAGAATTTCCACTTATCATTAGGGCCATGAAAATTTCGCAAAAAGATCCCGAGAGTAGCTGGAAGTTAAAACACTGTAGCATCGTCTGTGTTTCGTGATTGGGTGAGTTACTTTGAGGTGCATGTCGATTGTTACAACAACCAATCACACTAATTCAGTGTGGAAGCAGACGGCCGCCAATCACAAGGAAGAAACCGCTGTTGTGGGTATACCTTGTTGCAGTCTAGTAGGCGTTCAGATTTATTCGCGAAAATTTCCCGCTCCTACTTTTCATAAAAATACCTGTTTAAAAAAATCATTTTTCAGGTTTAAAGTTATACTTATAAAAGAAAATCCTGCACTTGCTTGTTCAAACTAAGGGAAACTATACCTTAAAAATAATTATTCGTTGAGTACACTATTGTTTCGTGGATTCATTAGGTAGCAACGCAGCTTTGAGAACATTTAAATCTGCTTCAAATTGGTGACTACACTGCTGTGCTCTTGACTACCTTGAGCCAGGCATACACAAGGAGTGTAAGCGGTTACCCAATCATTAATACGCACCCCATAAAGGGTTACGTATAGGCAGGGACATGTATTTTGAGCTAACTAATCTGATTGCTCGTTAGACTGCGGTAAGGTATACCCGCGCTACCGATTGTTCCCTTGTCTGCAAGAGATGCAATTGCCCTGTTCGGCCGGGCCACTCAGGACGCGTTTGCTCCCGCACTGGATGGCTGTGATTGGTGCGCTGAGAGTAGACGCGTGCCTGGAATCAAACCCGGCCGACCACGGGACACAAGATACATCTACACAGTTTCAACGCACAGCTGGCCTGGAAATCGTCTCGAGGGAAGAGCGTTGCTCCACGTATAGGCAAGTTATGTCTAGCCTGGAGCGAAACGAATCCGCGAGAATACCGTGGCTGTGTGTTATTTGTGCTAGCATCTGTGTTTCAACCCGTGGTCGGCGCCCTCCACCTGTCCTCCCAAATATGCTCCCTTTGAGGGTAGATTAGGAGTCGGCTTACAGATCAATAGGGGCATGCAGATTTCGCGAAAAGTTCTGAACACTTACTAGACTGCAACAAGGTATATCCGCATCAGCGGTTTCTCCCTTGTGATTGGCGGCCGTCTGCGAGAGAAGCCATTGTCAAGCTTGGCCGGGCCATTCAGGAAGTTTTTGCTTCCGCACTGGATGGCTGTGATTGGTGCGCCGACAGTAGACATGCACCTGGAATAAACCCAGCCAACCACACAGAAAATGTTACAGAGTTTTTAACACACAGCTGTTCTGGAAATCTTTTCGCGAAAATTACTTTGCCCTACAGATCAATTTAACATTCCAGAGCAAGTAAAATGAAGACAGAGAAGTCAAGGAAGGTGTGACCAGGGGCTAGGGCTACTAGCCCCCCTGCCTCACTCAGCTTATTTGTGGAAGCAGTGGTAACTTCTCACCGTGCGGTGTACGTGCCGAGCTCGCCCGTTGTTCGACTCGACTGATAACCCGCAGGCACCGCGAACGGTCGATGTGATGATAGGGCCGTGAAAAAGGGGGTGTGGGGGGCAAAGGGTGATGGTTTGCTTCTCAGCCGATCGGGGAAATTCGAGGGTTTGTAGTTTTTTGTAGTGATGAGTAGCGGGGGGAGGAGGTGGCGAGGGGGGGGGGGGGGGGAGAGCTACTTCTGGGCGACGGGTTTTCACTTTCCGTGATGACGGCTCGTTACCTAATCCTCTCCGAACACAGCTTTCCAACCGCTCTGGGAGGTCTCGGCGGTCTCTCTGCCAGCGCCTGACTTCGGCCGGCGCGCTTGAGCCGTCCCTGTCGGACACCGCTCAGCTTTCACAGGATAATGAGAAATACTTAAAATATGATCCTATTCAACTTATAATACACATTAATTGGGAATAAATATCGCAGAATGATAAAGAAAAAAATGGTGTTTTCTGTAAAGTCAGTTTACGGACGATAGTTCTAGTAAGTGATAACGTCATAAGAAAACATTGATCAAAAAATGCATACTTTTTAATTTTAAAATTTTATTTACTTTTTTTGCAAATTTAATTTAAATAATTTGTTTGAATATAATCACGAACAATTAGTTAAAAAGCCCGCCTTAACCTAGAAGATTTTCTCGCACGGTGGTTTGCCGGTTCTTGCACGCTCGGCTCAGGCGGAACGTGACAATGAGTTATGCTTTTTCGTGCGTGCAGCCGGCGTTCATCGATTCATAAGACGTCATCACGTCAAAATGTTGAACCAACAATAAAGGTTGTCCAATACAACCAACCCACGAACATAATTCTACGACTTTTGCCTGACTTACTTATTTTTTCACGGACCATAACATGCAATGATTCCAATAGCCTATAGATTCAAATAATTTTTTCTTAAAAAATATTGATAGGTATAAATAAATTTTTATACTGAGCTCAAGTTGCTAATGAGTCATTACGATGATACATGTTTTGACACATGCATCAGTTGGTGAGATGATTTATTTGTTTGTGTTGTGTGTATGCATATAAACACTCTTAATATCCTTATTACAAGTAATGTGTTATGACATCATAATAATAGATCTTCCATTTTTAAATATATATATTCCATAATGAGCCGTTATGAATTGCCTCAAATGGAATTGGCATTTAATTTATCAAATAATTCTATTTTATTTTTAGGTTCATTGATTCTCTCACTGAAACAGGAAATAGTTTAGCATTTTATTTCATGAATAATGTCAGTGGTCAACTAGTTAAGATTATTTTATGTATATCTAATCATACTTAGGTACAATGCTCAATATATGATTTCCCTACGATACAAAAAAAATAGAAAAAGTAAGTATGAAATAAAGTATTCTGCACACTTTAGGTGCTAAATATCAAATAGGTATAAGTCAGTTTCACTCGCTCTGCCGACGGATTACCAAATAGTTCAACTTTTGCTCACAGGATGTCATATGAATTGCAAACATGAAAACAAAAGACAGAGACTGTTTTAGAAAAGCAAAATGGTTTCCGTTTTGATATTGAAGTATATCGCTAGGTAATTAATTAATTAATTAGTAGCTAAACAATAAAATTATTCGAAAGGTAAATTAATTGCTATCAAACTGAAATCACTTAAGTGCACAGCAGGAATTTGAGTGAATCTTTATTTTCGCTTTTCGAACCCTAACTTAATGCACACAAGTGTGTTGTCTATAAGTGCATGACTTTCCGTAGGTATGAACATAGAATACAACCTTCCATAATCATGGTTCCCGATCAACTGCACCACGGTATTCAGTGGCTTGTCATCTTCATCATAATTTGCCAGGAATAATATATTCGTGAAATTAACTTAGGTCTAATTGCTCCAAATTGTTACCGAGGGAGAATTGCAATTTATGTTTAATGCATGCATGCTGTTTGGTGTTCATAATGACGTGTTCTCATGAGTGAAATGCGCATGTAAAATTAACCATGCATAATGCACGTAAGATTCTTGTTTTAATTGCGCAATTTGCACAAAAAAACACGTATTTAAGCAGACAAAAAATAAACGCAGCTGTTTAGAACGTGTTTATATGTGTGTGTATAAAAACACACATACACTAAACTTTCAACTACTTCCGTACATTTTTTGTGGGAGATTATATCTATTATAAATATCTTTGAATGCTTTTGGGAGCTGTATTACAATCAGCCCCGCGTATTTATTATACTAAATCTCGGTAATGTCAATATAAAATGACTTATAAATCACTAACAACGAAAATTATTTTGTTTACAGCAAAATATCAACACATGTTTTAAAAGGTCATCATCACTAAATCGTAAAAAAATGTATAATGTGAGAAAAAAATGTATAGTAATTATCAGTCTAAGCAGAAATACATATTGTTGGTCTGTTAATTGTTAAAGATTCTAAATAAATTAAAGCAGTTTATACACTTGTAGGAATTATTGTAAATTTGCGGAATTTTCAGCTAAGAATTAACCTCAAATAAAGGAAGAGTTCTTTGTTATCTCATATAACTGGGTATTCGTTAACAATACTCTAGGATCCGATTTATACTTCAGTGTTTCTTGGAAAACAAGATAAGCACACGCGTGAAAGGAAAAAAAAATGTTTTATTTTTTCTGTAGGCTCAACAGTTTTTTTAATGTTTTGTAATGATATTATTTATTTATTTTTAAAGTAGGAGAACTCAATACCTGTATATTTACGAATAACCACAAAATTCAGAAAATTCCTGGATAATATTGGTAAATAACTAACAGTCTTTTTCAATTAACAGTGTGCTTAATTTTTTAATTGGTTAATCTAAGGTAAGAGAGATGAATTTCCGACATTCATTGCCGAAATCATCTGATCCCGCATGACAGGTCAAAGTAAGCAGCTTAAATAAGCCAATTTTACAGAATCAATAGATCAGTTATGGCATGTACCATAAAATATACCTAATTCCAGATTTAGCTAATTTTTGTTTTAGCAAGAATCACATGGTCTACTCATTTTTGATCAAACATGCCAACAAGACATGTGACAATTGCAAAAATTGTCCGTTGGTATGGATTTTAGTTTAGTTTCTTTTTTCAAATTGAGATAAATTATCTGTTATTTCGTTTAAAAGTTGTCCCCCCTGATTATTCTACTATCATTAAAGTATGTATGTGAATTGACTGTTATTAGTCTACAATAAATTTACGTGCTTTTCAACAAAGAATCCATCTCAAATAAACGAGGAATTATTCGTAGCTTCAAATAAATATATCTTTGTAATATAAACGCCAAATTACAACCCCTTTCTTTCGTGTTGTTTAAGTAAAATCAAACAAATTTTGATTTTTAAATATCTTAACTCTCGGTATCCATACGACATTTGATAGGAGTAATTTTGTGAACGGAAAACGGTCGCATGGAAGGAAATGTGTAAATACGGTGTTGCCATTCGTAGTTCATGGCGCGAGCCAAAGCTCTTAGAAATAAAGGGAATAATCGGGTCCAAATACGACGTTAAGTATTTTTTTTTTTAAGTCTTTTTCACTTCTATCGTAGCAGTTATTTTATATCATATATCAAATGAATCAATAGTTGACATTGGTGCCCCGGCAGCGAATTCTAGCGTCGGGTGCCGAAAATACGTGTGATTCGCGTCTAAAAAGTAGTTTAAATCACAATTTGCGTATATGTGTATTACGCTCGGAAATATTTTAAAGAATTCTACGTTAAATTTCGTGTCTGAGGTCCGAGTATCGTATTATAAGTGTAATTACGACATGGGAACACATAAATTTGCTCGTTATCGATGTTAGATGTTAAAACTCTCTGGCAGGTACTGAAAGACTAGCTCACTTTTTTGATGTTTTACTTGTTTAGGCGCGTTTAGAAAAAATGATAAGAGTGAATTTTTAAGATTCACGCACAACTCAACTTGCAACAAAAATTGACAGAATAATAAAAGGCTGTATACAAATAAAAAATATATGTGTGTTATCTTAAATTACATACTTAATTTATTGATATTGAATACTGGTTCATATAGTAAAAACATTTATTTATTATTGAATATTAGTGATATAAATAATGTTTAAAAAAATTGCATGTGTATTTATATAATTGTCCTTATGTTCTCGTACATAAATAATTTATTTGCATTAATATTGATACATTATGTCAATAAAATTTCAAAAGAATAATTTATTTGATAAATCTGAAAGAATATTCAAAATTTTTATTTATTTTCATTATTTATAAAAATATGTTACGATTATTTTACTAAATTAAAAAATCAATTTTACACATGTTTATATTAATATTTAATACTGAATATTTATTTAAAATTTTAATATGATTTACTTTATAATATACCAACATTATTAATAATATCACTGCAGTCATTTTATTATTTTATTTCTATTAATTTATTGTGTGCAAATTAAATTTAGTTTTTTTATTAAGCCAAGTAAGTATAACTTATAACGCGCATATCTTACCTTCTAAATTTGTCACTATTACCAAATTGACTTGAAATTTTGTCAAGTTTTTAGGAAAAAATTTCGCCCGAAAATCTAAAAATTCTAAAATTTCTTTTTCAAGGGGTACACAAAAACCAAAAAATTAAATTTCAAAAACCTCAAAAGACTTTTGCCTTTGAAAGAACAAAAATTCCTAAAAGCGGTTTTAACTCCTTATCGGCAATCAGCTCTAAAGCCGCTGAGGTCAACACATTGACAGTTGGGATGTAATGGCCGCCATTTTGAATAATGTTCACGTCCACCATCTTGAAAATCCTTAAAAATTTACTTTAATAATCGGGAAAAATTTACAAATAATAAAAAAATAGTAGCATCTCATTAAAATCACACACTGTCATTATTTTGAAAGCTTGGCCAGTTTTTGAAGGTATTGTTTAGGCTATAAGACGATTATTTTGAGTTCATGTTAAAAAGATTGAACCCGATATTTATAAATTTATGAAAATTCTTTTACATTTTCGTGAGACTCATGGATGATTTGTAATCTATATTATTCGTAAATTTAAGGGGATAAAATAGGAACTGAATTACCATGTCTCTTGATTGCAATATTTTCTAGGCCATAACAATTTTTCACCTTTCAGTTTACTAAATTTGGGTTAAAGCCATGAAATGTTTCAAGTTAATCATGACTCGCTGCTGTAAAAATAGTTTTCCCTGTCAAGTCACTGGACTTTGGTACGTCACTCGTTATTTAAAGAATGAATGCAACTATAATATTGTCTTTAGACACACATTTACAATCTTTGAAAATCTCTTAATGTGTGATATAAGTTTTAACGAAGGCTTATCTCTACCCTTAAAAGTGAAATTACATTATTGTCAGTTAATTGCACTGTTAATATATATATTTTTGTAAATGGAACAAATATTCATGGAAAATTACAGATATTTGTAAATTTGTGCATTTACATGAAAATAACTACTTATAACACTACAAAATAGTGTTCTCAGTAGTACTGGGGTTCAGATTCCTACCCGGGTATATATGATTTTTTGTTGTCCCAGTACCTCCAATATCCCTGAATATCTTTCAATTATGCTTGTATTAAACATTATTCAAAAATACAAAAAAAAAAATTGTGCGGCGATTTTCGTAAGAAATACTTAGTGTTATTACACACAGCTATGCAAAAAAAATAGCCACAGTCGCGTGACTTGATGTAAGCTTTTGGACATACGTCATTGCTAAGCATTATCTTTGAACGATTTGTGCAATGGGAGTGCATGACTTGATGTAAGCCTATGGACATACGCCATTGCTAAGCATTATCTTTGAACGATTTGTGCAATGGGAGTGCATGACTTGATGTAAGCTTTTGGACATACGCCATTGCTAAGCAATGGCGTATGTCCAAAAGCTTACATCAAGTCAGGCACTCCCACTACACAAATCTTTCAAACACAGCCACTTGTTGTACAAAGCCAGATCGTGTTTCTGGTGGTATTAGGAACAATTTCTTGGCAACTGGTTTTCCGAAGATGCCGGGTCCTGAGCGGCGAACAAGAGAGGCCGATCTCGAAACAGCAATTAATAATTAGTCCGCGCCGCGGGCCCCGTTGTAAGTCTGCAGTCGGCGGGACGGGCCAAGCCGCGGTGATTTAGCTCCGCGGGCGAGGAGGAGGGTGGGAGGGGGATGAGGTCTCGTTCTCCGGCCGGGACTCCGGCTCGACGCCCGCCGTCGGTCGTCCGCGCGTAACTTCCGTCCCGGGCCGCGCCTCGACGCTTGTTCACCGCCCCACTCCGCTGCTCTGTTCCTCACCGACCGTTACCGTCCATTCTCGATTGAGTAAATAATTGGTTTCTGTAAAGTCGGTTTACGGACGATAGTTTAACGTGACAAAGTCATAACAAAACATTGTTGAAATGATTGCATAATTTTATGAATAAAATTGAATAATTTTTATTGAATCATCACTATTTTTTATGGATTCAAAGGAGTGAAATGAAATCTACAATTTAATTGATAAATTTACTTTTATTTGCATTCATCAATTCAAATATGTTTATTACTTTAACGAAGAGATTATTTTAACTATAAATTTTATACATGTTTGCTATTTAACTTCTTACAATCTGTGTTATTCTGTTAAGGATAGGACGAAAGTAGGAAACGAATGGGAGTGTTTCAAGTTTAATGTGACTCGAAAAAGTCAAATCGATGGTTGTTCCAATCGAGTGGAAGAGAGATAGATGCGGCGCAAGCGTACAATGAGCGTAACGGGACGCATCGTAACGGGACACAACTTAACGGGACAATGTGCGTAACGGGACTATTTTTCGTGGGTGCAGCCGGCGTTCATCAATTTATTAAACGTTGTCACGTCAAAGAACTTAGCCGTCGGCAAACGGCGCTCGGCAGGAGTGATTTCGCGAGCGTAACGTAAGCGGCACAGAACGTAAAAAAGTTGTAACCACGGTGCTGCCATCTGTGTCGGATGGCGCGAACCGATGTTCGCAAAGCCAAAGGGAAAACTTTATAGTATTAACTGTTAAGTGAATTTTGAACAAGATGGGCTGTTATTTAATCAAATTATTATTATTTCTCAAGTCTTATTCGTATCTAACGGAGCAGTTTCTTTATATACTTAGTTTAAATGTTCGCTCTGCAAATCGGATGATTGGATAGTCAAAGTAGCTGCTCCAGCTACGAATTCTAGCGGCGGTTGCGGAAACTACGTAAGGTTCGCGTCCGCTCACCACAGTTCACACAGACAAAGGGAAACGTAGTACTAACAGTTTAACGAATTTTAAAAAGATAGGCAGTAGTTTTATATAAGTCCTTGTTGAAAATCAGACTAAAAGACGAGGTTTAGTATTTATTTAAAAATCGTTTTCGCTTTTATCGGAGCCATTTCATTGTACAGTTTTTTTTTTTAAATTGTGTTGGTTTCGTTGGCAGAGTGATCATTGTAGACGGTTTGACTGTGTGTATTGGTCTAAATTAAAATCATTTAAGGACATGAGAGAAACATTACCTTAACTGTTACCACGTGGAATCATTATATTGTGACATCACAAGTCATACAGAGGCTACTGGTGTGTGCTGTTTAAGACAGTATCCTGCAAGCAAAATGACGAAGGTTCCTTCCAAAACAGCTTCAAACTAAGGGTACCAACCGAGATCTTAGCAAGGAGGAGAATACAACCGGAAGACTTGCCTATGTATCAATTATTTGGAACACAATGAAGAACCTTCTAGAACTTTCTGTAACCGTCCTTTTGATTTCAACCCAGAGAAGTTGAGAGGCAATAGGAGTGAGGGGGAGGTATTTAGGGTATAAGTACTTGGGATTTTAAGAAGTTCAGGATAGAGCAGCAAGGAACATCAAGACGATGCCACAGTGAATCGATGACATCGGAGAGAGAGAGAGAGAGAGAGAGAGAGAGTGTGTGTGTGTGTGAGAGAGAGAGAGAGAGAAACGCACGAGTTTATGGAGGTTATTGGAGAGCTAAGTAAAATTTTTGTGTTCATTATTTTCTTAATGGCCTGCCATTTTTTAAAGTTTGATATGTTTGCTGTTAATTGTGAATTTCACTAATTTTTCCTGACGCCTTTATCCTTGGTCTTTTGAGTGTGATGCACCTCGTGAAGTAAATTGAATGTAACACAGATTTTGATGCTCATAATACTCTGCAATTATTTGCACTTTCTGTACCTTTTGTGTTGTTTACTTGGTGGCCATATTTGTTTACAAGCAGTAAAAGTAACTTAACTCTCCAAAGCCTTTACATTATTTGTAATTGTAGCCTAAATTGTGATATTTTTCAAAGATTAATAGTTTATTGTTCAAAAACGTTTCTTATAAATTAACTTGAGATATGTATCTTTAACAGTTGAAAATGTTTGACATCAATTCGAGTTATTAAAAAAATATAAACTCAATGTACTTAAAAAAACGTACTGTACATACCTATATCTAATAATATTTTCGGTGTTTATGGAATACTTTGCATATATGTTCACTATTGAATACAATTAATGAAAATTGCTTGTTTTTGTCTTGTTAATGTTCTGTCATATTCTAAAGTTTTTCAGCATTTAGGTTATATCCTCGTTTTTTTTTAATATGCAGGTTAGGCCCCATCTGGGCAATATAAAGTGTACTTTGGGCTTTGATAAACGAGTTGAGCTTGCAGTGAGTGTTTGGGTCCAGATGGGAACGGCCTCAACGGAATCAAATCAAAATAATAATAATGCGAATTAGTTTTAGCGAAGATTGAACCCACTACGACATATAGTATAGCAAACCATCCGAGCATTTTTTCTTGTGGATCGAATTTTATCTTGAGTCTTCTAGATTGTAAGTACTCAATATTTTACTATTGCAATACTACTTTCGGAAGCAGAGCCACACTGTTGTTTTTTCCGGAAAGCTCAAAGCAAGATTGAATTCAACATTTTTGATTTGTGCTTTGAAAGAAGAAATTTTAAGATACTGATAATTATGCTAACAGGTTGTTACTGGCTGTTAAAACGCAAGACTTCACTATGAGTTTGAGTATGAGAAAAAAGTACCTACTAGTAAATAAGGGAAATCCGCTCATGGAACAGTGAAATTTCACTATCCCACGGAAACAAACATTAAAAATCCACCGATTCAATAGTTTCAGCAATTAAACAAAGTCTTAGTTAAATTTTTCTCTGATTTAGAAAAGTTTTAACCAATTCCAATTTAGAGTGTGTGCATTAAGCACGGAGCTCGTAAACATAAAATATATTTGTGTACCTACTTTTACAAAAACTCCTTTGGAAACCAGCTACCAAAGAAATAGTTTGTAATATTACAATAAATATATTGTAACACTGTACCTACAAAACTTATCTATGGTAGTTTTCGCATACATGAAATACGGTTTTCGAGATAATATTGAGTATTTCTTACGAAAATCGGCGAATAATTTTAAGTCATGTTTCATTTAAGCATAATTATTGCAAACCATGGAAAATATAACCGAATATCCAATAATTGGACTATTTTTTTTTTGTTTTTTATGCTTGTTAATATGTGCAGTTGATAACTGGAAAGCTATTCAGGGAGCATTTTTATAAATAACTTTAATAATTTGAGGTATTGGGACAACACGAAGCATAAATGCCCGGTTAAGAATCCGGATTCAGTAAGTATTACTGCGAACACTGTTTTGCGTAGTGAAAAGTTGTTTTCACGTGAATGTACAAACGTACAAACCTGCAGTGTGAGTTGGAGTCACATCAAGGGGTCCGGCTCGCACCGTAGGTAGGTAGGTATAGCTTCACCAGCATAGCGATGCCCAACTCGCTCCAGCCAGCGGACTCGGGAGGTCAAGCTGTAGGCAACTGGGGCTCGCACGGAGCAATAAGCCATCAGATAGAGCAGCGCTGGCGGCCGCTAAGTGGGCGGCGGCGCTCAGCCCCTCCCCCCCCCCCCCACTTATCCCCTCACCCTGTTCCAGCGATGGGGTGACGGATTCTAAAGCTACGACCCTTCGAGCGGCGATTAATCGATACGACGTCCCGCGCGGCACGCTATCGGATCTGGCAGCGAGTCAAGCTGACGGACCGGCCCCGGGCCTGCCAGGCTTCCAACGGGAATAAAAGGGCTTTTTGGCGGACTTAAAGGGGGGTGGGGGGGACGTTGGTTGTCCGCGACCGCTATTTGCTTTTAAAGGGGTGGTCGATTTGAAGAGGGTCGCCTGCACCTGTAGCTGTTTCAGGACTCGATAGTCCAACGGGTAGACACCTGCTATTTTCACTTTATTGTTTGGCGACAGTCTATAATGCAAATAATTGCACACACTGATAAAAATTTTAATTTTCAACTTACGACATTCACTGGCTTTGAACATGAATCCAAAAGAATATTCTTGGTATAATATATTACAAAAACATTCAGAAACTGGTTAAGTCCATAGCAAGAACACACTTCGTTTGTCCATGTGTGCGTGTTTAATTTTTTTGTTTACAACGAAACACACAACTCGGGAGTTGTTTCGGCGTCGTTTTGACGAAGTTAGTTATTTTAGATTACGAAGAACACTTCGTTTATTTGAGTTGAATTTTCGTTGGAAGTTCGTAAATTTACTGCACTTTCTAACTATGTACTACCATGTCCCTGTTCACTGGATCACGGGTTGTATAGAAACCATTGTAAAACACCTAGATAAACATCTCGCCTCATCTGGTTCGACCCGAACAGAATGTGAAATGAGGCAGCAAGCATTTTATCACATGACACCGACTTCATAAAACACACGTTTGTCGATTCTATCTTGGAACAAGAAAATAATTCGAAAGAAAGTAATTCGAATGTCGCATGACTCTACCGAGGCGATGAAGGCAAGCTTGTGGTGTGGTCGAGTTCTGCGTAACCACTATTGGACCTAAGCGTTGAACGTGCATTATGTTTATCAAGCAACAAACGTCAATTTATCTTTGCATACCAATGAGGCGTTGCGGATATTAAGGACGCAAGCGAAATGCACAAGTGTTTAAGACACAATTGTTTGAATATTCGCTTCGATCGTTATCACTAGTGCACTCTTTTATTCTGAAGCCAATTAAATTTTTTTATTGATTAAGTTAATTCCTATACATTATTGCTTTAGTTACCACGATCTTCAACGTATGTGTTTCAAAATTTAAATTGAAAATCAATCTTTGTCGAGTCGGCCTCCATTACCCACAAAAATACCCCGATATAGCTATGTTAACAATTATAATACAAATTTGCTATTTTAACACTCACTTTAACGTATTGTAACGAACATTAATGCATTTGACACACCCAACTTATTTGCACAGTTGGTTGAAGGTACAACCTCGGCATGAGGGAGTCTGTGTTTGATTCCAGAGGTTTTCGAATCTGAGGTGTATAAGGTCAAATTTCCTACATTTCTATAGAAAATTGACACCAAAAAAGTTCAATAAATCTAATTAAATAAAAATTATATAATGTA
This sequence comes from Bacillus rossius redtenbacheri, assembly GCF_032445375.1. Lineage (NCBI taxonomy): Eukaryota > Metazoa > Arthropoda > Insecta > Phasmatodea > Bacillidae > Bacillus > Bacillus rossius. The sequence goes on along the minus strand of NC_086336.1, from coordinate 8,306,737 downwards.
GTAACCAGTAGGCTATAATATAATTTTAACTGAGAATGTGTTAATTCTGTAATCCAATTTATTCTACTTTGAAAAAGCAGGCTAAAACTTCAAAATGGTTCTCTGAGAGTTTGTTACTAAAAAAAATGAAATGTATTATTTTTTAGAAAAATACACAGTAAATATGTACAGGTAGTTTGACGATTTTACGTGAAACTATAATCTCCTCGAGAGTAACCTTGACACAATTAGTCAAACTAAAATCGTTGATTATAAATACTTACGTTACGTTTTGAAAAAAAAAATGACTACGAGTCTTTCAGTTCTCGCCAGTGATGTATAAAATCTAGCCTCAGTAATGAGCACATTCATATGTTCTCATGTGCAAATACATTTATAATACGAAACTCGATCACGAAAATAAAAGTAGAATTCTTTAAAATAATGTCAAGCATAATAAATTTACAAAAATGGGGTTTTCAAATACTTTTCTGGACGTAAATCACACGTAGTTTTCGTACTGGCAGCTAAAATTAGCTGCCAGTACATCTACGTTAACTGTTGATTCATTCTATTTGCAGACTGAAAAGTTAAACTGTAGGTATAGTTAAATGGCTTCGATAAAAGATAGAAAGAATTGAAAAAATACAAATACCCGGCTTTTAACATGATTTTTGACCAGGAATTATAATAAAATACTACCCATCTTGTTAATATTCATGAAAAATATAATACCATGAAGTTTTCCTTAGGCTTTGTGAACTTTCGCTCACAACATCCGCCACAGAGGGCTGCACCGTAATTGTTACACATGTCCGCAATCGAAATTAAAAAATTACTCCCATCAAACACCGTATGCCGAGAGCTAAGACGTTACACATCAAAAATTGCAGTTATCATGAATCATAACTATAAAAAAATTTGTATCGAACATGTAATAAGCAATATTTTTTTATAGTAAAACATCCAAAGTAATTGTAGTTAAACTAAAATAATGACCAGAAAATATAAATTGTTCAGAATTGGTGGGTGAAACCGAGAGTTGGCTTATCTTCACCAAAATGTAGAATTTTTAGTTTCTTGCCAAATGAACGATTTTTATGGGGAAAAAAAATTTTGAGCATGAGACCACAGAAGAAATTCAGTCTGTGTTACCCAGAAACTGAGCTTGTATCGCGCAACCACGGTGCGATTAACCAAGCAGGAATAATAACATTTAGTATGGAATATAACAATGACAAAATTTTGCTACAGAAAGCAAAATTCACATAGGCCATGTACTTCTCGCGAAAAGATTTTCAGAACATCTGCGCGTTAAAACTCTGTATCACTGTCTGTGTTTCGTGGTTGGATGTGTTTATTTCAGGCACATGTCTACTGTCAGCTCACCAATCACAGCCATCCAAGTGCAGAGGCAAACGCGTCCTGAATGGTCCGGCCGAACAGGGTAATGCTTCTCCTACAGACCGCCGCCAATCACAAGGGAAATATCGCTCGCGCGGGCATGCCTTATAGCCGGGGACTGGGAAAATTCGCAGTTTCAATGACCTCTGAGAGAGTCTTCGCAGTGCTGTGCGCACTTAGGCAAAGGGTCCCCTGCCCAATAATCGCTCATATGGGAGATAACTAAATTGGTTTGCCAGTTATTCGATAATTTTATTGATGAGAGTTCCTCATTGACTCAGAGTCCTCACATAAACTGTTGCCTAGTCACAGAAACTATTCGAAATATATAGCCTACCGCGAAATGAATCTACGAATTTTTCTGATCTCTTCTTATGGCAGTCTAATTAGCAATAATATTATTTCGCGAAAAAAAGCACCCCCCCTTATGGATTGCTAATATAATGGAAAATTCTTTAAAAAATTGTCCTAGCAAAAATCATTGGCATGAAATGCAGTAACCCGCTATGGTCTTAAGAGGCCCGTCTTGTCGGGATGTATCTATGTTAGTGAGGCGGAATGATAAGAGCGACGCTCGCTGGTGCTTCTAGCGAGGTATCGCCTCTAAGCGCAAGGCTGCGAGAACGCGCAGTCTTCTCGTCGTCCATAGAACAACTGTGAAATTTTAAGCGGTGCCCGTAACATTTTATGTCGTAAAAATTAATAAAAAAGTTGTAATGCAAGTACCTTAGGTGCTTTCAAGAATCTGTACCGGTTGTTTTACGCCTAAAGATTACTTTGTAACACCAAGCCTTCCAGCCATTTTAACTCTTCTATAATAAAAGTTTAAAAACTTAATCCGAAATCAAAAGTACCTACTTTTCGGCTGTCAGCGAATTGTTAAATGTTTTTTCGTAAAGAGATCCCAGTCGGGTATGTCGAGTAGGTTTGAAATCGCGTAGTTTTTCCCTGGAGCTCTGCGCACCGCGTGTGTGCCCGGGCAGGCGGCGCCCTTAAGGCGGGGGCCTTAAGGGGCAGTTCGCACGCGCGGCCAGCGCTGCCCTGGTCGCAAGGTCGCGTGCGGCCGCGAAGGGCGACCTAGGGCCCGGCCAGGGGAGAGGGGAGGTTCTCGGGATCGATTCGCCCTCACAAACCACCTGACGTGTCGACGTCTCTCTCTCTCTCTCTCTCGCGCGGGTCGGCGCACCCGGGTCGCACCTCGAGCGGTCTGGGTTCGTGTCCCGGCCGAGGAACTAGTCCGTCTTCCGGTGCTCGCCACTCATCCAACCTCGCTGACGAGCAAATTCATAAAATAATAAATTATTTCCCATTTTTCACACTTTGTTAAAAATATTCACTTAATTAACCAGGAAATTTAGCACTCACGAAAGCAAGCTTGTATGTGAGTGCATCTAGTCACTTCAAATTACATGCGGTATTTTAACGATTGTAAACATTTGTAAATGTATAATAACTGAGAAATAAATATACAAAATATAACGCAAAAAACTTTACATTAGTTATATAGAGATGAAAGTTAAAAAGAGCAATTTATTAAAATTCAATATTATGTATAAGCATGATCTCTTGTTGCAAATAAAATTGTAACCTAATACGAAACCCGGGACACGAAATTTAACTTTGAAATTCTTTAAAATAGTGGCGTATATACGCAAACTGTGTTTCAACTATATTTCTGGACTATAATTAGGTAAAAGTAGTTTCCGCACCGGAGCAGCAACGCTGACTATCGAATCATGCGATTTGAAGAGCGAGTTTTTAAATTCTTTAATAATACAATTTCGATTAGAGCGAAGAAAACTTGAAGAAATACTAAACCCTGACTTTGGACCTGATTTTCGACTAAAAATTTAATTCAAAAACTGCGTATCTTGTTAAAAATAAAGTAAATAGTTAATACTATAAATTACCTCTATGTCTTTGTGAACTTTGGTTCTCTCAAATCGCCACAGATGGTGGCGCTGTGATTACACATTTCCGTTCCATTCACGAGAAAAAAAAATTTAAAAAAAAAACCTGTCGAAAATAAAACAGCTGTATAGTTTGACAAAGATAATTTACCAAGTTAGTATTTAATTTCAATATTTAAAAACAAGTGTTCATGTTACTAGCCACCGGCCTAAGTGCACAGAGAAAAAGGTTTGTTTGAATCAAACAATAATTTGTTTATATATTATGGCGAAACAAATATTTACTTGCTGTAACAAAATATTTTGTTAGCTTAACCAATTTTGGTACGTAACAAAAATGATTTGTTACACCTAACAAATATACAGTTGAGTTGAAAAAACATTTTGTTGGGTCAACAGAATCTTTCCTACTGCAAAATATTTGTTTGAATTAACAAATTATATTTATTTCGCCATATACGAAGAAATATTTTGTTGAGGCGAACAATCCTTTCTCTCAGTGTGAACCAGGTTCATTTCCCGGTGGTGTGAAAGTTTTTTTTATTTTCGCAAGTGGAGATTGTAGTGGACGCTGATATGGGCAGGTGTGTTTCTACGGGCTTTGAATATATATACTGTATAGAAGTCGCGAGTGGATAGGATCTACTCTACGTTTTTCAGAAGCGTATGATGAGCAGCTTGGGAACTTCACCGCTGCAGTGCGCTGCCGTAACGCCCTGTATCGTCTTAGTTGTTATTTACACGTTAGAGCGCAGCTCTGTCGCCCGCTTTCATTCCCCGCACCCCCCACCAATCATTCACTGCAGCTCAAGTTCGTTCAGCGGGAGGGGGAAGGGGTGTTTGAAGAATTCGACACTTGTCCGCTAGGGACCACCACAAGTCGATGCCCTAGAGATGGTGGCGATTGCGGCGGTGAATTAACCAACTACCTCAAAACCGTATTAGAAATTTTAACCTGGGCTGGCGACTTCTATACAGTATATATATATTCAAAGCTACGGGTGATCCCGTTTCACCAGCTGGTATCTGCTCCATCGCGACTTCTCACCACTCACCTGCCTCCAAGGGACTCGCTTTCGACGAGAGACATTTGTCCGAACCCTGAAACATTGTCAGTAATGGGACGTGATAAATAAACAGTAGGTGTAATCGGGCTTGCGGTTTTAATTGTTTCCTTCGTGCGCACGTTTCCCTCTGAACATGTAATTGCGTTGCAACACTCGTAAAAAAATAAACGTTATTTCTGCTGATGTAATGGTTATTTGCGCAGTGAAAGTAATTTGTTTTTATTTCACTCTTTAGTTGCCTCTACAGAAGAGAGATCGATTTGTTAGCAACAGAATGTGCGTCGGAATTTATGTTTTCGAAATCATTAAAACGCACTAATTTACTAGTCCAATCCAAATTTATAAACCTACAAATTTACGATTTTTTAAGGTAAGTTTTGCTTAGAAAAATAATTTTTTTTTATGTAAGGATTTTAAGAAGTAGTCGGAACATCTTTGTTTGATGGCCACAAGAAATTCATAGAATGCATTTACTTAAATATTATTTTTATTATAATAGATTTATGCTATCACCAAAAAAAATTAATCTACGGCGCTCATAAACTCTGCATAAACACGTTTTAATGTATGTATACATACCTAATATAGTGTGACCAAATGCGTCCTCAATTCCCGTAGTAACACAAAAGATAAAGTAATAATTAAAATATTAATTTTATTTTTCCATTGAAATTTATATAGTTTTACACTTTATTTATTACAAAGATACGGAGAAGAAACATTCTGCAGCAGAAGATTTGTAAGACAGATAATTGTTAATTTTTATTAGATGCTGTGATAAACCTGTTCATTAGTAAAATACTTCACTCTTTAACGTTTGATAAAAATTTATTTACCTTTTATGAGGACAATACTTTTGAATACAATGATAAACAATGAAATGAAATCATCAAATGGTTTTTAATGCCCCTATGGCCGTGTTCAAGTAACATAAAATTTGCTATATATTTATGCTCCAATCATTCCTCGATCAATACAGAAATTGGGTAATAATTATTGTTGTAGTCGTTCAAGCGCCTTCTTTGAAAAAGGTATTAAGTAAATTTTATATGAGTGAGTGCATTTGCTTTGTGTAAATCAATATTAATAAAGAGCATACATTAAAGAACGCTCACACTGCATATGAAGAAAGAAGAGTTTTAAATAGGCTATATCTACATCATTTTCGGCATGTCTCATACTTGGAATTGGTGAGATCGGACTAAGCAATCGGTGGAAATATTCGGAGATAAGACATAGAAAAGCAAATCTATATTTTAATATGAGTTCCTTTCGTAGCGGAAAAAAAATTAGAGCAATTTTAAATCATAGCTACTTCATAAATAATTTTTCAGTTTGTGAATGATAAAACTACATAATTGTTAATTTTTCGGAGTTCTTAGTTGTTAGTTTCATCCGTTAGCGCTAAGTAATTTAAAATATACACCGTTCATAAACAAAATAGGCCTATATATATATATATATATATATATATATATATATATATATTTCGGCGAACAAATTAAAAAAAAATTACATCTCTCGTCCAATCTTAGGAGTTGAATTGCAGATATAGCAGGTTCAGAGAGCCAGGACTCTGTTATAAATGTTTGGGAAAAAAATACCTAAAAAATTTAAAGTTTTTTAACATAAACAACTGTTGGTAAATTTGCCAAGTGAATATAGTACCTACATTTCATATGCATTTAACTGTTCCCTGAACAAAATTATGAGCGATGTCATTTTTTGCTATGGTAAATCTCCGAAACAAATTTTTAATTATACTAAGTTTAAATCTTCTACGACATATATCTGTATTTCGGATGCATAATATACTATGTCAAAAAACGCAATTTTTAATGACAGCAATTTAAATAATTTTAAAAACATCTTCGCTTAGGTACTTAAATATTTTTAACCCAAAATATCTTTTTTTTTAATTATTAAACAAATTCCTGGAAAGTATTTAACGTATAATTAAATATTTTCGTGAATAATCGCTCTGAAGTAATTTAAATAAGTAGCTAAATGTTCATTTTCTGGGTATCTAGAGCTGGGAAGCTTATAGGGCCTACGTACAGAATTTATTTTCTAACTTAATTTTATAAATATAGGCCTATGTCCATACAAATTTCGTTAACTGCTGAGAGTAACAAACAAACAAAAACAACTCGATGGTAGGGGGCGAGATAATTCCGTATTTATGTTTCTAACAATTTCTCAGTTTGGCGAGATTACCTAATGGATAAAACCCTCTGGTGAAAATTCACAGTCATCTGCAAGTATATCGTATCTAAGGCTACCAGAAACGATCATTTAAACATACATAACTCAAGCTATATTAAACAAGAAAAGCATTGATCTAAGCGCTCATATGTGAGAAAAAGACGAGCTGCTAAGATATGGTCCTAATTTCCCGCTATGTAACTGTGCCCTCAAGAAATTATTACGTTAAATTACATGGCCTTGCGATAGATGTTTTATATTTCAAAGTTGTCCAGACTGCAGCGATTGCCCCACGGCAGTTGTGCCAACTGTAATTTCAGCGCCGGAAGCTTCTCGCGCGAAACATCTGACGAGCGGCGGCACACACCGACCGCCCAGTTACGCGCTCTGATGAGGTGCGCTACGTGCGGAAACACATCTCTGGGTCTGACATTAACTTGCTTATCCACACGTTGCATCGGTCATGGCGCAGATTCTCTCCGGTTAAAATATACTCTATCATTTTGCATGTCTGCATTTAAAAACGCTAAATTTATTATAAAAAGCTTCTGAAGTTGTGCATTAAGACCGTGTTCTATTGTTAACTTTTTTTTTTGCAATTTGGTAATTTTTTAATTAGAATGCACTCAAAAATTCACCATTTATATATTCACATAAACTCTCAGTACACGTGTAGTAATTAATAGTTAAAAAATAGTATTAAAAAGTTTCATACTTTAAACTTCATGCTATGTAATAAACTACTACATCACTCATATCCTATATAGGCCTATAATTTCTTTTAATGTTTGTCATTGAAGTAACTGTAAAAAATTTATTCAGCCAAGTATCGTTGATAGATAGATTTTAAAACTTTATTTTAGTTATTGAGAGTTTCGTTAACACTCCAAAACTATTCCTACGATATCGTGTTCAAAGAAAGTTACTTAAATTTCGACGAGGGTTTTGCTAATTTATCTTAAGATATATTGATATTCTTTCGTGACAAATTATAATCAGGTTAGTTTTATAAATTCTAACATTAAATTCCGATAAAATTGCGTCATTATCTTACTAAGCAATATAATCTGATAAAAGTTTTTTTCCAATACGATATATAAACCAGCACAATATAACACATGCTAATAAAAATGGAATTATACCTTTATCCATTAATGTTGACATTTTTCACGAAAAAAAAAACATCCGGACAAGGGAAATAAAAATGAAAAGGCCTGGCCCAGTAGAGACTTATTGAAACATTGGAACACTTAAGGACCTCAATGGATAATATGTATGGACATGCAAAATACTGTTATTACGTGAGAGGCTGTAAGCATATCATTATCCTTACTCTTGAACTACTTTATAATTGGGCCATACAGGTAGTTCTGACTCGACAAAAAAAAAAAAAAAATGACATTACAAAATTCAACTAACCCAATCGCAAGCAATCACAGCAGGAAGTTGAAATGCGTGCAGGTGTGTGGATTTGGTAGTGGTACAAGGAAATTACGTGAATTCGCAGGATGTCTAATGGTTTGTAACCTGCTTTCGTTCGTAAATGAAGAAAAAAGAAAAGGAGACGTTGAAGAGAGCGTATGTGCGGCAAATTAGCGCTCGCCCGAGCGGCCAGCAGGCCGGCTGTCGGGCCGGCAGCTGCCAGACAACAACGTGGCCATGCTTTACGAGCGCCCATCACAAGGCTGTTGGTCGATGGCGTCCCTTCCCCCCTCCCCTGACCACTCGGTGGCGTGATCGCCGTAATCTGGCCTCGCCCGCGGGCGTCTGCCCCCTCCACTCCACATAGTTTCCTACCCCCTCCCTCCCTCCCGCCGACAGGTAGCCGGCCACGCCACGCCACGCCACTGTCCAGCCAAACACCAGTCCCCAAAGCCAGCCAAGAAAAACCCCCGCGAAAAAGGTTTGCCCAAAACTCAAATTTTGCTCAGTGATAGACGCGACCATGCACAGGAAAAAAAAAATTGTCTTATCATTTACAAAATATTCCTTTGGACAAAAGTTGCAAAGAAGTGGTTTGTAATATATTGTAACTTTGTACAAGACTTGACTACCGTTACTTTTTTCTCATACATTCTTAAACCTTGGAAAAGATTATTGAATATTCAACAATTTGACTTTTATTTTGTTTTACTATGCCCATCAATGTGCGCAGTTAATACCGGGAAGCTATTCAGGGAACTATTGTAGTTATGTACTGAGACAACACACAGTAGACATTCCCGGTAATAACTGCGAACACTAATATGTACTGGTAAAAGTTGTTTTCAAGTACATGTACAAATTTACAAATATCTGTCATTTTAATGGAATATTTCTGTTCCACAAAAAAAAAAATGCTCGATAGCTTGAGTCCCCGTTGTTTCACTAGTTCAGTGGGTAGCAAGGTGTGTGATAGCACGGTTATCCATCAATGGGCACACCAACAAAGGCTTTACATTAGGTAGGCCTACATATGAATAGGAAAGTTGAGTCTAGCCAGGAGTGAAATGATGCCTCGGAAGTATTTAGGCTCTAGTAAACAACACTATCAAGATTTTACCGTCGCAATACCAAGCTAATCTACAAACGTTACTACTGTACGCACCCTTCTTGAAATATATTTCAAGATTTAAATTTATAGATTAAATATGCATTGATAAATGTATAACATTTCTATGTTATCTGTTAAACCATTTTTGTGGTCATAAATATTTTCTTGTTTTCACTGTTTGCCTGATAGAAACTATAAGAATGGACAAGAAAGACTAGAAAGAAAAACAACAAGCACACATCTTCCGATGTTATGTTAAATTCATAGACAGCACAGAAGGAATTATCGAAAAAAAAATATTACGGCACAGGTGAACAGAATGTGCTGACAACGAAAAGACAGTTGTAACAAGATAAAAAAAAAACAGACGAACAACACCTTGGACAAAACAGCGACAAACAGACGAACCTAACGATGACAAAAATAGATAGTCGGTACAACACATCATAAACAATACAAACGAACAGCGTATTCCAACACTTAAATTTTACCTATTTCATTGAATTTCGGTATTTAACTCTTTGAAATAAGTTCCCCGTATTAAATACGATTTTAACAAACATTAATTACGTTACCCTTACTCTGATTAGCACCACAACTCTGTATAATAAAAAAGAGTGGGGTGCTACCTTCTTTCATCTTCGTAATGAACATATCCTAAAATTTCTTAATGACTATATCCTAAAATTAGTAATAGAAAATCTATTACAAATCATCTTGTCATTGCCCCTTCCCCGGGCACATGTTCCACCATAAGCCAACCTTTTGGATCGGAAATACTCAAAAGAAAAAAAGAAAAACATTAATTTTTAAAACTTTCTAAATTTTGGGTCTTTAAGCAACCCCCCCCCCCCTCATCAAAATCCATCCTTCACTAGAGGCACAGTCCACCCCGGAGAAAATTCCCACCATGCCCCGACTTCATGGATAGGTACACAAAAAGCATGGTTATTACCCATTGCTCCAAATTAGTGGTTGTTTGACCATATTAACACTGAGGTCTTAAGTTACCAAAATATTGTATTTCAGAGATTATTTTTATATGTAAAAATTTTTTTAACACATTCGGATGTAAAAAAATGGGTAAATATTGAATGGAAAGATTTTATTACATAGTCCATTCATACATACCCTACAGGTCAAGCTAATATATGCGTGGTGAAAACATAGAACATATAACATTAATTTGAGTCGCATGCAATAATAACGAACACATTTTTTTTAACCATTGATTTTTTCCCCTTTCTCTCATAAACGTGTTAAAACGTTGTCCATTTTATATTCTCATTTTAAAATTCTGTTTCGATTTTTTTTACTTACACAGCTCAATATTGGATTTTATTATTAAAGGCAACACTGTCTTTACACCTGAACAAACTGTTAAATGAAATTACTTGAAAACGGAATTTGGGAACGAGTAAAATAAGCCGGTTAGCTAAAACAATAACTTCATGTTTGTATTGATACAGATAATCTATAAGATAATAACACTTTTTGACTGACAACCACTAATAAATCGATAAACGCCGGCTGCACGCATGAAAACAGATGACTCATTGACCCATTACGCACATTGTTCCGTTACGCTTTGTCCCGTTACGCTCATTATACGCTTGCGCCGCATCTATCTCTTTTCCCCTCGATTGGAACAACCATCGATTTAACTTTTTCGAGGCAGATTAAACTTGAAACACTCCCATTAGTTTCCTACTTTTCCTATCATCGTCTTATCTTTAACAGAATAAAACAGATTGGAAGAAGTTAAATAGCAAACATGTATAAAAGTTATAGTTAAAATAATCTCTTCGTTAAAGTAATAAACATATTTGAATTAATGAGTGCAGATAGAAGTAAATTAATCAATTAAATTGTAGATTTCATTTCACTCCTTCTTTGTATCCATACAAAATAGTGATAATTCAATACAAATGATTCAATTTTATTCATAAAATTATGCAATCATTTCATTAATGTTTTGTTATGACGTTGTCACGTTAAACTATCGTCCGTAAACCGACTTTATAGACAACCAATTATTTTTATCCATATCGCTTCGTTGAGTGTTCTGTTCGAGGCCATATCAGAAGGAGCTGAACCAACGTTGCCACCGCTCGCAGGCTTGTCTTGCCCGGCATCAGAGCTCGTACGCAACGCGGCGAGCCAGGCCAGGCGGAAGCACCATGAATACGTAATCAAACTTGTCTCGCGCCGCGGCAGGTATCGACTCGCATGGCGACCTCCCGAGTAGTTGTTAAATCGTCCGACAGATGTCTCCACCGCTGCGCCGCGCGCGGCAGCGGGGCGAGAACAGATGAATTATGGCCGCCATAAAATCTCTTTTCGGACTGCGTTCCACCCTCCGACCCCCGCTTCACCCCTTGTCCTCTTTTGTGCATGCACGCGATACAGACACAGCGACCAACACTTGCTTCCCCCCCTCCCTTTCCGTCCCTTAATACATTTTCACGGCACACACACAGTTAAGTGCACAAAAGGGTAGTTCATTGCTATCACGGAATGCGGTTGTACCACGAGAGATAATAGCCGTGACTTGGTCGGAGCGAGTGATATTGTTCGTGTCAGCAGGGGTGGTTTCACCCGTCGAATCATCGAACAGCACATGTTTGCCCTGGCGTTTTTAATGCGTGTTGATATTTATTTTACTACCCACCTGATGACAGCCACAAACATGCGTCAGATTTTACTATATCACCATGGTCATGCTACGTTTATACAGGCCTATATAATTCCCCTCCGGGTAAGTACAGATGCTATGTATATGAAATTTTAATTCCAGTACAACTAAGAGGAAAATTATTTTTTATCAATAACTTTAAGTCAACTACGGAGAACCGAATCTATTAACAACACAGAAGTCGGTACGTAGGTGTAATAAATTGTGCTTGGGTACTATCCCTAGCTACTAGTTGACAAGATAACCTTTACGGTTTTTAGAACCTCCTGTTTTATCGATAATGTATGGACGGTTGTGTATGCTAAAAGAGAGCAAAACATTTTATAGAGTACCACTGCAAATAAAAGTGGTTAAAAATGTATGTTTCCAAATGAATAATAAGCCAATAACTGTGTCTAGTTAAAATGAATGGTGTATGTGAGAAATATTTTATTGCAAGTTGTTAATGAGCTTGTGCCAAGTAGGGTGTGTTCATAAGAAGTTTTTCTTGTTTTGGTTTTATGCCTTTATTTTTATGTAACACAATGTTGGCGAATAAAGGTAGCACTGTGTTAGCACCTTGGGGAGTGAATTGTTTTAATGCGGCTGGGAGCGTGTACTGTACGTGTGTTGGCGAGCGAGTGTGTGTGTGTGGGTGTGTGCCTATATCATGTCCTGGTCGGTAAAATGCCTTTTCCCTTCCTAACTGCCTCCTTCTCGCACGCATCTTTCACTGGCATGCGACATTTCCCCGCCGAAGCGCCCAGCGCAACAAGGACACATGAAGCGACTGCGCTCAAAACAGCCTGCAAATAAAACACAATGAACACAACTCTGCTCCAGAAGAAGAAAAAGAGACTACTTAAAGTATGTTTTGTGTGACTTGTTTCAAATTTTACAGACCTCAAAAAATAGTACCAGTGGTATCCATTTACCAAATTTCATATTGGTAAACAACACATGATGTTTGTTTACGAACACATGAAGTTGTCTACAAACACTCTTACAAGAACAAGAGTTGAATAATGATACCAAACCACTGGTGTTACTTTTGAGAAGTGTCAAGTGTCAAATTATATTTTCAAGAAATTTCAATACCACCATATATCACTGGTGTGATTGTTTGTTTTTTCTTCATACATAAAAATTAATGTACATTTCTTCTACCAGTGCAGTTCGACCCCTATTACCAATACACGCATTAAAAATTTGTGTAATTATTTCCCAAACATTTTTACACTAATTTAATACAATGACTGAGTTACATTCAAAATGGTCCAACATCTGACAACGCGGCAGCCAAAGCAAAGTTGATTTTTCAAGACGGGCTTACATTAAAGACTGTACAGTTTGAGCTTGTGCTGAAATATAACACCTTATTCCAGGGTATGTGATTATGATTTTCAATGTTATTAAGTACATAGTAACATTTTATGTACTTTTACTAATTATTTTTGTTGCGACTATTTGCTAAATTATTTATAAACACTTTTCAAACGAACAATACTACATGTAGGTGCTGCGTTTTTATAGCTCAGCCTACACTAAACATTGAAATGCAGAATTATTTTTGTAAATTTAAAAGTACCATTTTGTAACATTTACACAATTTCACCCGTAGTGTTACGAAGAATTGTTTGACAACTTGTTTTCAACAAGAAGTGGAAAATATTTAAAAGAGATTGGCTGATTACGCTATAGGCCTAATACCAGGACTGCACTACGTAAACCCATCCATTTTTCTTTATTAATTATCACAGGGAGAACCAGTTATCTTTTAAATAGCTGCTCCTCTTGTGAGAATTCCGGCCCAATTCGCCACTGACATGGTATTCGTTTAACTAAACGCCAAATTGCTGGGTTTTTATAGCACATGGAGGTGCACAAGGTCTTCATACGCATGCGCTGTTGCAATGCAGTGTTACCAGATAGGCTATATTTCATGCTAGCTCCAGAAGATAAGATTGTTTCTGGGCTGAGAATGGAACTCTCAGAACCCAAAAAGTACGACCTAGTATTATCTTCAGGGCCACCCCATATCATTCTAGTCAAACAATGGATTATTTTATAAATCATCAAATCCAGTTCTATTTGAAAAGGTAAGTGGTACGATCGGAACATATTGTGAGCATGTGGCGTTAAGGTATTCAGCACTAAGTTTATCGTGTCACCGTTGAACACAAAAAACATCAGATATTCTATTTCAGCCAAGCTCGTTATAATAATTCTTATCTCTTTGTTATTTTACCCAAGCAGTTTATTCGTGTCACTTCGAAAATAATTATGTTGGTAGTTTTGACTCTCATGAGAGCGAGAAAATCGATCTAATGATGGTAAGAACTTACAACATACAACTTTTTACTAAACACTTTGTAGGCTACCTGAAGAATATGGGATCTCCCAGATTATGGGCTAGTTAACTCTGCTTCACTCCAGTTGTCATTAAATATAATTTATTGAGTTTAACCTTTTTTGACGACGACGGCGTTGCGAAAGGCAGCAAGCGACATGACCAGGACTTTTAAGGAAGAAATCAGCTGTAGGCTCTATAGCAAGGAGCCGTCTCTGCATAGAGATTTCGGGAGAAAATGATAAAATCTAAATCAGGATGTTCGTGTCAGGATTCGAACCTGGTTTCCTGTAAACTATATTATCCTACGTCACGCTGAGAACTGGGAATGTACCACTGACCTTCGCCTTGCTAGTTAACGTGACGCTTCAGCAATAATGGTTATCGAGGAAATTGTCTAAGCCATTAATTTGGTTATATACAACCGCGTAATAACACTTGCACAACTTAATTACAAAAGTTTCCTCCTTTTTTAACTGTTGCTCCGCTTAACTGCAAGATTATACATACTTATTTTTACAATAAACGTAATAATTGGTTGCATTAACATTTATTCATTTATTTTAAAATTGCTTACACCTCTGCTAGCAAAATTAATTTAAATAGGTACACTGAAATACTGTACAATTATTTTTATATGATAATAAATAATACCAATGTTTGCGAAACACGCGTGAATATAAATCACACAGCAATATTTTATTTTCAAATTAATATTCATTTGTATAACATTTCCCTCTGTGGTTAGTGCTTCTGGCAAAGTCCCGAGTTGGACTCCCAGCTAAGTTAGGGATTGTTTCACCTGTGAAAAAATCACCTGTTCCTTCACCTCAACACTGCGGAAGACAATAACAGTTTTTCCCAGTCATAGTTATCACCCAAATGTGATTTCTGGGTTACAATCATGCCCCCAGTAGATCACCACATTATTATCATTATCATTTTTATAAATTTTCACTTATTGTGTTAAAAATTATAAGCTGCAATGGACCTATAAATATGAATGTTTCGCTATCTCAAGCCTCCCCAAGCAACAAATGGTAAACGATAAACCGTAAGTGGGTTTTCCTTTGCCAATGAGTACTTTCTGTCTTTTATGGAGTTCCCTGCAAGCAACGTGTTGATATAAACGCTGGACTTGTGTCACCAATGAATATTAAAGATCTTTGCATGTACTTATAGATATATATTTCAAAAGGAAACTGTAGGATAAAAGAGGCGTGTATTACCCATCTCTGAAAACAGAGAAAATAAACGTCTAGTGAGTACTGCAAAGCAATTAATAAGCAATAAATTAATTATGCATATTCGCGAGACACTACGAATAAAGAAAAAAATATTTAAAGAACATCAGGTGCAAAAAAAAAACAATAACAAAAATTAATACGCAGCAGCTACTCACATTGTGAAACATAAAGTAAAGGAACTGCAATGAAACAGAAATAATGATAATGTTATAGCCAAGAATGATGGATTAAACCCCGTGTTTACAAGAAAACTACATACAAACACAGTTCCATCCACTAAAGTTTAAACATTAGGCCTATGTACTTATGGTAGAAAAAAAATCAATTTGGCATTTTTTGTGGAAGGTAAGACTCAAACTTTAAATAAACACCTCTACCTTTATATTATTTACTACTTAGGCTTATATAGAGCGGATAGGTACCTATCTAGAATGCTATAAATTATTTGTAGCACGTGGTAAGAACAATCGTGAAATCAAATGCGAAATCAATGTAAATCACTGGAGGAAAGAGTAAAATTCATTCAATGAAATAAACTTTATTGAAGTACACATGAATTTCTAATTAAATTTCACTATCTTGCAGCAATTACAACTAACCTTTTTCAAATTGAAATTGTGATGCGATGTGACAATATTTTTTTTGTGGTGCTACCGAGGAGGCTGGAGATATTATTAATCATACAGTATATTTTCCTTGTGCAGATACAACCGTAACATAAATTACACGGTCTATTCGGCCATTGTGCGCCCGAACCTGGCGATAGGTCTTCTCTCGTGTGTGCACGGCCCCTGTTAACATGCCGTAAAGAAGGCGGCGCTGATATTACACTCGATATGCACGGCGTCCAACCACATTCCAGATACGAGACGCCGCGATAGAGAAGGTCACTTTGCGAGGCGTGGTTGCGATAAGGCGGCGACTTGGCGCGCTATTGCGCGCAGCCCGCCGGCCAGTTCAATGCCGGACGGATTGTGCAGGTAGATAATTTAAACCCATGTTCATAAAACACTACAAGGGGTCCGTGCAAGGGGGAAGGGGAAGAGGAGTGGAAAAGGGGGGGGGGGATAGAATATGAGGCTCCTAAATCAAAGCGAGATGAACGGTAGGTGGCCGCGTGAAGCCTTAAGGACCAGTTTCGCCCGTTTCGCCATGGCGAAGTTCGCCCTTAAAGAGGGTTGGTTGCAGCTTCCACGGCCCCAGCTGGTAATGATACAGCCCGACACAGGTTCCGACGCTGGATTTCATTTCACTTTGTTTAACAACGCCGTCTCTCTCTCTCTCTCTCTCTCTCTCTCTCTCTCTCTCTCTCTCTCTCTCTCTCTCTCTCTCTATCGCTCCGTGTACCCACGCTCAAAAGTCATGAGCTCGAACCGGTTTAGTGAGCTTCACAGAAACACTTTACTGCCACCAAAAAAGAAGATCGCGCCATCTCCAATATTTTGTATAGTCGTCTATTCTTAAAACTCTTCCCGGATTTACGGCATGTAAAGGGCTTTGTCTGAAACGTACACGACGATCATTTTGTACGTTCCAGTCAACTTTCCGGGATCATAACTTCGCCCACCTGCGTTTTACACATGTTTTGGTTGATAACTCTAGGCGCTACACACGCTGCCCGCCCATTATAATATTTAATTACGCTTTCTTGCTGTGAACCTGCCCGTTCTTCTTGCCTGACGAAGATGAGTATGCCCGAAACGCATCTTGCACACCTTCCCCTACAATTATTCATCAACATTAAAATCCCACAGATCGTTAGAGAGCTTAGTTTGCGTCCATTGCCTGAAAAACACCGCCAATCTTTTTTTTAATAATTATAGGTAAGTCTACAATCCCCGCTGTGCCATTATTCAAAACAACCAACTTCTATGACCGCAACAAACTGAACCAAATTAAATGACATTAGAGTTTTATGGGATATTAAATAGTGCATTCAAGGCAGCACATACTTAAAAACTTTAAATGGTAAAACTATTTCCTACACTATGTACCTGATAACAGTTAAGCAATAAAATACATAAAATAGTTTTATTTTGATTCACTACAGTAATTGTAAGTACAATTTGCTTTTAAATAGAGTTTATTTAGACTTCTGTAGCTATTGCACGAAAAGAGCTATCGTTCTTAAGAATTAATTTGTTTCTATTTTTTTAAGTTTCATTAAATTTAATGGCCGGAAATAAATATTTTTATTTATTTCGTAATGTCAGCTTTAATGGTAACTTGCAATGGTAAGAAAGGCCTACTTAAAATGATAAACAGTCATAAAAATTATCGGTTTATTTTGAAAACCATTATTGTAAATTGTTTGTCGTTTCTAATGAGGTGCGACAAGGTGTTTTATAAAATGACAATTTCAATATCTAGTTTTCTTTTTATTGCTATAGTTTCTTAATCATTAATATATAGATTAATAAGTACAAAATGTTTTTAATTTTTTTCATTTTGTAGCATGTAACGCTAGAGTTTAAGATAGAAATAGAACATCAGTTTGCGATTAAGTGTAGTTTAAAAAATGATAAGGCAGAAACAGCTATGTTAAAAAATCCTCAATTTTACCTATATTTTTTACTGGTACCTGAAAGGCTCTTACTTTCACTAAATAAAATAAAAATAATATCAAGATTTTAATATAAAGATGCAATTCAATGTAAATTATTAATTATTATGCAGTCGACAATTTAATATATACAAACCACATGAGAAAATATAACACATGAAAACATTATCTCCACCTTTGTTAAACAATTGTTCGTCAATTATTTACTGAAATATTTTTGGAACAAAGTAAACTATGAACAATAGAATACATTGTGAAATGTGTGGATGTGGCCTTAATCTGGATCTAAACACGCTAATGTTGTATTTACCATGTTTATGAAAAACGTTCATAAAAATAAAATAAAAACAATATTTTTTTGTTCAACTATGTATTTTTAGTTGTACAATATTTTAATTGTGGGTAAAACCCAATATTTTGATAACTTATATTTCCCAACATAGAATTTTTTTGTAAAGGTACAAATGCTTTTACGGAACATAGGCTACTAGGTTAACTTTTTTTAAAACACAAAGTTTGCTATCTCGGTCCCTCACAAAATTAAATCTGGCTGGGTTCTCCTTTACCTGTCCTGTGCTTTCCCCTTCCCTGACCCCATTCCTCCCCCCCCCCCCCCCTCAAATGATACAATGGCTCGGGAAGCGTGACGTCACAGGCCAGTCAGCTGTTCCAGCTGCCTGAGTCCTAATGTCGTGGCTGAGACGACCGTGTTACGACAGCGACATCGGCGAAACAGGCGCATGTTCCCTGTGTTGTATACCTACATGATTGTCGAAAAACGCTCAGTTACTTAAATAGTACAAACTGTTGTGTCAAAACAAAAAGATTTTCAAGCAATTTTTAAAGGTCTACATGTTAAAAGATTTTTTTCTAAAGAACTTAAAATAACTAAACATAAGGACAAGTTCACATTTTAAAATACTTATAATTAATTTGATTATTTCTTAGTCATACAGACATACTTACACTTTTAACATACATACTTACACTTTTAACATTATATTGCTTAAAGTGAATAAAGTCTTAATTATTCCTAAGATTGTGTTCACATATCCAGGTAACTATTCCGAATGGATGACTCTTAGAGTAAACTTATAAGTATATTCGAGCGATTCTGTGTTAAAGTAGGTTTTGATGAAGTAAGAAAAAAAACAAGCATTGCCTACATTTGCCTTTATTTTTTATTCATTTAGTAACCCGAACCAATAAAGAATTTTTTTTTTCTTATTTTCAGAAGGCTAGAACTACAATTTCTTTAACACTGATTATCTTACTAAGAATGATCGATAAAGTTTTTCAAACATTATGTTACAGACAGATAATAATCAAATTAGAACCCACAAATACCTTTAAAAAAATTCAATTTATTTAAAGAAATCTACCTTAATATTTACGAACAGTTACTCTGTAAATAAACCTAAAATCCATATACACAAATAACTAATACAATGGTTAGTTTTCCGGATTGTGGGCTAAAAATTACTATTTAAATGTTAGCAAATAACCAACAATTATTTTTGAGCACTTTCTTTAAGGCCTATCTTTGTTCACGCATGCAACCTCACTTGTGCACAGATTTATGAATTTATAATTTTTAAGTTTAAAATGAATAATTAAATGTAGTTACAATTTGAATTTAAACGTCATTAACTTACTTGCATGCAATTAGGGTTAGCTTGAATAATCTTAAAATATTATTCCGGTAATCAGATCTATAATTAAAATAAAATATCAGTGTATATGACGAGACAGACAGGTAGCTTGTTACATTCATTGACATTATTGATATGTTCTAAACTTCAGTGTAAATGATACCTTTCTTTGCGTTTAACTTAAAAAAAATCTTAGGCCTATGTAATATCCAAACTGTAAAAAAACACAATACCGTACGTCTCAGATGATACAAAAAAAATGTGTTGTTTAAGTTATTTCAGCGCAAGAATATTTCATGCAGATTCATGCAAAAGAGCATATATAAGTTTTTATTGGAACATAAATTATGATAATGAAATGTGCTTTGAGATGTTGCATTTAAACGATCAATTTACACAGTAAAAATACCGGCCATTTGGCCCCAAAAAGTAAACATTGTTTTATTAAATTATAAACATGGTATGGGTTGCTGCAATTATTGGAATAATTTTGCAGCCAGGAAAAATTCAAACACATGAGACTACTTGATTGAAAGGAGTTGGTGATTGTGGCTATTGTATTGCTATTGTGGTGTTTTCCCGTCGACCAGCAACTGTACTATTCACCGCCCCTCGCGGTAAGGAGGCTGGCTGGCGAATGAGCCAGCCAACTAGCCGTCCTGCCGAGGGAACACACTGGGGCCCGCGCGAGCGCTCTGCTGCCATCTAGCGGCGGTCGGCGGAACTCTGTGCTGCCGGCCGCGGACTGAATTTTTTAATGGCGGAGGAGGAGGGCTCAATGACGTCAGCGGAGGGAGGGTTTCTGTGGGGGCTGGGTCTCGTCAGCTGGGAAAGGGGGGGATACTACACGTGGCTTTTCCCCTCCCTCTACAGGCCAACATGGAAATAGTAACACTCCCGGAGCAAGCGCCAGCGAATGTTGGACGGGGAAAAAAAACGTGTTGATTAAAACTACATGATAAAAATAAATTCAGCTCTTTAACTGAAAACATTTTTTTCATAAAACACTTGACTAACGAATTAGGCTTGGCATTATGCAAAACTAACAACTTATAAATCATAAAATTAAAAATATTTTTTTTTTCAGCAACATAAATGTGAAAGGTGATAGACATAGGTATCTGTTAAATAAAATAGTTTAAAAGCAAAAATATTTTGCATTAATATTAAAATTGCTGGCTTTAGGTTGCGTAAAACTATCACTTGTTGTATCACAGTTAAATAGTTACAATGATATTTTTAGTAGAAAACTTACTACGTTACTAAATAAAAATTTCTTTCAACAAAAATGCTAACTGCACTGCATAACAAAACAGACTAACATCTGAATGCTCAATTTGGGGTAAAAATGTTTAGCGACGTATAAGGTTACCATTATTAATTAAAACACACAATGATGCAGTTCCAAAAACATTTGAGTGAAGGTAATTTAATATGCATGTATATATTTTATAAAATGTGGGTAAACAACAAGCGTTTTGTCAAAATACATAATTCTGTGAAACATAACAGTTTCTCTTTAATAACATATTTTGAAGCGACAGGTTTCTAGATTTATTTTTTTAAGTTTATGTTTTAATCTTATTTTCGTCTATAACAATGTTATACCTAAATAATCATAATGCTTACTATTTACTAGGTGCTTGTTCTTGGGTAGGTATATATCGTGTACTTTCTATGTATTGGTGGTGGGGGTTTGTGTGTGTTTGTGAAGATAAAAACTAAAATGCTCATAAAAAGTAATGGATTTGTTTTCAGGAATGCAAACAAATAACTTATTTTGTTACAGTAATCCTCAAAGGACGTGTAACACTGTTAGAAATTAAGTAAATTACTGACTTTACAATGAAGAATTAACATGAAAGAAACGAAAACTTCTCCGTTGTCTCGTGTAACTGAATCTTCATAGAAATTACTTTGGATCCCGACATCTGAGTTTATTTTTAAACAAAGTAAATACACACGTGGAAGAAAAAAGGACTTTCGCTGTAGACTGAAACTTTTTTTTTTTTTTTTTAAATTTTGTTGTTTAATAATATTATTGTTGATTCATGTTCAAAGTTGAACTCAGCACCTGTCAAATTACGAAGATAACCGTGAATTTACTAAGACCAGTGGATAATTTTTAACCAACGTTTTTCGTAAATTTAAGGTGAATAATTTTAATAGTGTAGAAGTTTTTATTTAAACCCTACGTTCTATAAACAGTAACTCCTCATTAGTACGGTGTGCTTGAAAAATTTTTTTTGAAACACCGTTGTTCATGAATATAATTGAACGAATTTATGTGCTAGGGTTTAACGTGTGTTGGTATCAAGGACTTTACAGACGATGAGGGACGATTATATGATAGTGGAGCGTTGACGGAATGAATGATGAGGCAATGAATCGAGGCAACGTCCGCTATGTTTCCCACTTGCCTTGATTAGACACGAATGATGTGACCACCCGACCATTGTGGTCCACATCTTGCAGGAATAAATAACATCCATTATACGCGCGGGGGGGTGGCCACTGCTCTCATTCTGCGTCCGCAGCTGTACCGACTCGTATTCTGTGTCCCCCGCTGTACCGCGGCAAGAATTAGTGCCCGCCCCTACCGCCAGGCGGCAGGCAATGCGTCATCAAAGATGGCCGCGGCGCGCTGGCTGTCCGACCACCTGGCAGCCCTGAAACACAAACAGAAAGATTTATGGTTTTTGTGGTCGCATTTGACTCTGTGCTTGTATGCCGCCTGCGCTTAGTTACCCATGGTGTATTTTGGAATGTACCCACGTCGTAGGTTATATTTTATTATATTTTCAATTTTAGAAAAAAATGGGTTAGTGTTTTGGTTGGACAAAGATACCTACCTGTGGAATGGGTGACGTAAATAATGCTGTATTAATTGTGATTAATTATAAATTCTTTAAATACCATTAGAATATTACTAATAAACGTACCACTACTTCAAATCTTTTTTTAAACAATCGGTTGGCCTTAACATAAGTGTTGGCAAACGTTTTGTTGAATGATACGATTAAAACACATTTAATTATTTCACTGATAAAAATAAACTGTAACACAAACATTTGGTCTATGACAATAATTTATAGTTAATTAATTATCTACAATTTTAAAGTTTAAAGTTTTACATGATCTCCATTTCGTTTAATTTTATCAATGTTTTAGCTGTGTTATATTTATTATATTTTACATGTCATTTATTTAAGAGAATATTGATATTTTAAACTAATCATAATACCACTTAGCCTATAGTCTATGTTTAATCAAAGTAGGGCTTGAACCCACGACCATTGAGTAAAAAATCGGGAACACTGATTACTAGAACACCAAGTCTGTAGGTAACATGACGTCATTTAAATTAGTAAAGAGACTGTAAACATGTTAGCACTACTACCTGTACCATGACTTTGCCTTTGATTTATTTTTACTGTTGTTAATATTAGATTGGACACATTTAATGTAGGATATAGGTATATTAAAACATATGGCAATTCAAAACCATGAATATTAATGGGAAAAAATTGTTAAATTTTCATACCTTCAAAATATTTCATAGCAGCATGTATATTTAAGGCCTATGTAATTCTGTGCAAACTGCTGTTGAAGAAGCTATTAAAAAGAAATAGATATTTAATATAAAAAACATGCATTAGATACATTTCCTTAGAATAATTACACTTCTGAAAAATTTAACAAATTTTAAATAATGTAAATTTTACGCCTAAGTGTTCTCCAATACAAATTTAATGTAAACAAACAAAATTCGCTTATGTTTAATACACAATTTTTTAAATAAATAATTTTATGATAAACTTAAGTTCTGAAAATTATGCTTTCTCTTGACAGTAAAATTGTTCAATTTTGTTTGTCATACAATTTTTTTACATCTATTACGCCCATATGCATCATACCATTTTGAGTTACATTTATACAATAAGTAAGAATTAAAAACATAAGTTTCCATCTTGTGTGGCATTGTACCATCCATAAATCGACATGGCACAAATGGCTGAGACAGTGAAAATTATAAGTTCTTCAGCTATCGTATTCTATGTGGTTGGTGTGAACAGCAGGGTGACTTACAAAATAAGAGGCAGTCACTTAACAGCGCAGCTTTTGTAGAGTAGATACTTCTGACGAAAAAAAAAAAAGACGAGAAATGGAAAACCCTCTAACCATAAAAACCTATTTGGACAGACTCATCTTAATCAATTAGTTCAGCGAAGTCATGCCTGAAGCTAGGCAACAACCTCGCCTAACTTTACCTATCTATATCCTGCCTACATACAGGCGCTCTAATCTTAGTTGCATGAAGTCACGTCTGAAGGTAGGCAACAGATTCGCCTAAAATGACCTTAGTACTGCCTTGTGACAGTATTAGCGTCACGATATCTGATGGTTCAAAACTCATTAGATCATACAACATGACTACACTAAGCACTAACGAAAATCTTGGACACACTATTTAAAATACTTCAAACCAACTAGTTTATGTGCCGTAAAACCCTCTGTTAATAAAAAAAACTTGCTAGGGAGTCGTATATTCCAGATCTAACAATAGTAATAACCTAAACTATCAACATTAATTGATAATATCAAATTAGGATAGGCCAATCACAATTGCTCGATGCTTCAAAATATGGCCTCCCAGTCTGTCTCCTTTTTAGTCTTCACCTCTTTTTTGTATAATTTTCCTAATATTATGTCACTTAAAACTGAGAAATAAAGGCTTTAAAATTAGCGCCAGCCTTCGTTATGCGCCAAACGTCAATCGACATTTACGTTAAAAAAAATCTTAAACATAATAACAAAAAAACTATAATTTAGCAGTTATCGCTCCGCACTGTCATGTAAACATAATAATTTGACATTAAATAAAACATAGTACCATATTATGTTTATGTTGGCAATCGGGGTTACGTTGTAAACAGTATTTCCAAGCATACACACCCGGAGTAACCCCGAGTAGCCTACAATGCTGCAGTTCAAGTCTATGGTCGTCGGTAACTAATTGAAAAATATAATTACATGAAAATTTCCGCATTTACTTTGTGCTATGTTAGCGCACACTACCTTCAGCCGCTAAAAATCTATGCTTGACAAACAGGTGTGAACGTTAAATAATTACACGTTTGTGTTCAAAGTAGGCTATATGCGACCTATTTGCTCTGTTTAGAGTTCCTGGATTGTAATGGGTTCCATTCTTAGTCGGTTCTGAGACTTTTAATGACAGAAAAATTTACTTTACGTGTCCAGGATGTGTTTTGTGTTGACCCTCCAACTCCACAATGCGAAAGGCAACAAAAATCCATTGCAGACTCCTCCACGACCGCGGCGTTTCCTGAGTTCACCCGGCTCGGGCACATAAACCATGGACTCATCATACCATTCATATAATAAAAAACAAACAATTAAGCATGTAAAACTACAAAAAAAAATATTCTGATATTGTAACATACATAGGTAGGTAGAGGAAGTGCGGGTATTATGGAATAGGCGGGTAATATGGAATAGGTGGATATCTCAACTGTAAGGTGCTGAAACCTGTGAGAGAGCGGTCGAACTACTTCCCTGTGCTCGCTAGAGGCTATGAATTCAGTCGCATGAACGTCGGTCGTGTATGGGCCGTTTTATAATCAATTGTTTGGTTTTTGCATTTGGAAAGTTTTTGCAGGTGAGTGTTTGAAAAATGTTAACAGTATTTAGAAGTTTCTTAACACTGTTAATCATGATGTATGATAAAGAGTAATAGTCCGCAGTGTTATTTCCAAGAATGTAGTCTTTTCATTTTCAACTAGTAAGGTTAGGAGAACGGCAAATTTTAAATATGGCGAGTCGGGTAATATGGAATACCTACTATTCCATATTACCCGACGAAAATTTAGGTATTCCAAATTGACCGCAATTTGATTAAAAAGTAAATGAACGCTATTAATGTTTATTTAACGCTTAAGAACATAAGTAATAATATGTATTTTCCAGTTATTGTAAGAAATCAGTGTAATTACAAATTATAAATAGCTTCGACTTAGGTAAATGTAATTGTTTTAAGCTTAATATCGTTGTATGTAAGACCACTTAACAAACAATTATTGCTATAGTGCTAAAAATAATACATGCACAAAAAATGCAAACTAAATGTTCTAATGGCTCTCGTTACAGCTTATTGTTTAGGGAGTTGTAATTTTTCAATATTGCCAACGCATGCTCGCACAATTAGAGCAGAAGTCACCTAATGTAGCCTTTTAGGCGTATGCAATGTTATTCTATGCATGTGCCAAACTTGAATGCTACTTTTAGGCGTTGTAAATGTCAACTTGTGCTAATACATTAGTTGCGTATATGCTAAATAAATTTTTGTGGAGCCAGGTTTTCAACTACTTATGACGACCATTACGAAACAAGGGGTTATAATACCTATAGTCTGTTTTTTTTCTATCTTCCAGATATGGGTAAAAAGAAAGACAAAACTAAGAAAAGGAAGCTATGGAAGGAGGATCAAATGGCAAAAGCAATCTGCGCCGTTAGGGAGAAGAAGATGGGATACCTCAAGGCATCGAAAGTGTTCCAGGTACCAAGGGCTACACTTTTTAGACTTGCCAACAATAAGGTGCTAGACACCAAGAAAGCAGCATCTACAAAACTTGGTCGTAAGCCATTGTTTACCGCTGAGTTGGAGGAAGAGCTTGTGAAGTACTTAGTTGAAATGGAGGCCATGTTTTATGGCCTTACCAGCAAAGATGTTTGTATATTAGCATTTCAGCTAGCTGTGCGCAATAACTTAGCCCATCCATTTGGACAAAACGACAAAGCAGGGAAAGATTGGTTTCACGGGTTTATGACAAGGAATAAGGACAAGTTGTCTATTCGCAAGCCAACGGGTACATCATTTTCCAGAGCCAAAGGGTTTAACAAAGAAGAAGTGAGTGCGTTTTTCGATCTGCTGGAAAAACAGTTTGAGAAGCATAACTATTCTGCAGATCGCATCTTCAATGTCGATGAAACTGGTTTGTCGGCAGTGCAAAGTAAAATCCCTCATGTTGTAGGACTTCGTGGGAAACGTCAAATCGGGGCCTTGACATCAGCGGAAAGAGGGTCATTAGTAACTATCATTCCATGTATGAGTGCTGGTGGTCAATTTATTCCACCTATAATTATTTTCCCCCGTAAAAACATGAATGAACAACTTATGAGAGGTGCTCCACCTGGCTCTATCGCAACATGCCACCCTAGTGGCTGGGTTCAAACAAACATTATTACTAAGTGGTTTGAGCATTTCCTGCGACATGCAAAACCCACAAAGGAAGCTCCGGTTTTGTTGGTACTGGATGGCCACTCTACCCACAAGAGGAACATTGAACTTATCAACATGGCGAGAGAAAATCATGTTAACGATTATCTGCATACCACCTCACACAACACACAAGTTGCAACCGTTAGATAAATCGTTCATGGGACCTTTGAAAACCAACCCACTTCAGTGAAGAGGTTCGTATATTTCTGAGACATAGCTCACGGCCATTCAGTGTGTTTGACATTATGGAATATTTTGGACGTGCTTATTTAAAGGTACAAAGAGGTGACATTGCAGTGAATGGTTTCAAGGCCACAGGAATCTATCCAGTATCCAGGAATATATTCACAGAGGACGATTATCTGCCTTCTGCTTTGACCTTCACGCAACGAAAACAAATTACCGAATCACCTTCAGCATGCAATGATCCATCCACAGATGTCGATACCAGCCCTACAATTTTTCCAGTTCTATCAGTTGCTGGTTGTTCGAAAACGCCTGATTTGGTCTTACCTAGTCATATTTCTCCTGCTCCACCCGCAAAAAAAACATCAAACAGGGGTAGAAGCCAGGAACTTCCTCTGTCCTCACTTCGTCACCATACAAGTCTAAGTTAGAGGCGGATATAACTGCAAAGCAAGTCAAATGTGGCAAAGTCTTGAGTAATGACATTGAAAAATCAAAGAAGAAATTACACTTGAAGCAAGCTCTTGTGCCGAGCAAAAAGATAAAATTAGCGCAGAAACGTTCCTGTTCGTCGAGACATGTTGAAGATGAATCCAACAGTGACAACCAAACTTTCATCTCAGATAAGTCATCCGAGCTGGACTTCATACCCACATCAACGCCTGATTCTGGGGATGCTGAGTGCATATTTTGTCAAGGGATGTTTTCACAGGACTCACGAGGAGAAGTGTGGGTGCGGTGTTTGTCATGTTCGTTATGGGCACATAATGACTGTGCTGGTGCGGAAAAAATGGATTACATTTGCGATTTTTGTAAGTGATTTAAAAAATTTTATTTTGTAATTTACACACTCCTCTTCTATTTCTTTCCCTGTTAAGTAAGAATATCTTTATTTAGCTTGACAATATCCGATTTTGGTATTGCAAAGTGCAGTGTTTGTCATGTTATTTATGGTCACATGATGACTGTGCTGAGGTCAGCATAAATGCTTGCATTTGGGTTTTTATTATTATTTTATATGTTTATGTATGTTTTTCATTGAAAGGCATGTATATTTCCTAAATAACCTTCATGTGACTTACAATTAGGTTTACGTTTCCTTAATAACTATGCATATTCCATATTACCCGACTATTTCATATTACCCTCCAATTGTGTTTTTTTGCAAAAATGATATTTTACTGTACTTAATACATGATTTTGCTGTCCGTGTGTATCCAAATATATCGTCATAACTGTAAAATTTACCTGCATGCAATTTCAGATTATAAGCTCTTTCCTTAAACTCAACAACCTTGAAATAAAAATGGTATTCCATAATACCCGCACTTCCTCTACTTCTTGGCCTATTTAACGCTAGTCTATAAAAATAAACATATATATGCATATGTAGTCTGTAAGGTATTAGTGGGTGAAGCTCTTATGTATGATTACTTATTAACTAGTTAATATGTGAAATATTTCGTATTTAATAGACGATAAACAATGGGAAATTGAGTAGGACATCTAAAAACATTACCTGAATTTTTTTTTTAAATTTTAATTAAATTTAATATCTGGAATTTTACAATGGAAATAGACTCTAACAAGGATAATATTTCCTGGATATATTAAAGTTGCTTGCGCTTAAACATTAACGTTCTCATCCTTAGTCTATTAAAAGATTGGACGGAAAATTGAAGAGGGTAAATGTTTTCTGTTCGACGAGGCATTTATAGTAACGTAGTACACTTCAGTGATAAAAGTTTGTAATCGTGCTAGAGGTTTCTAGGGCTTTTAAAATAAACAAAAGTTAACATCCCAGTTATAGGTTATGCGTGTATCAACTGAATGTGATAAAGGTCTGCAAGTATAAAAATCCAATAAACAAACAAAACAACAACAATGAACCACAGTCAATCTGAACATATATTCGGAAATATAATAGCAGAGTTGTTAATAGCCTACTAAACGTCATGACTTCGCAGGGGAAAAAAATCTGTAGCATCCAGTCATTTTTAACTTTTGGTATTTAACTGAAGTGTAAACTATGTTGTAACAAAGCCAAAATTTGAAAACGGGCGAAATGAGTAAAAAGTTATGTTCCTTAAATGATTCATGAAATGGGTACTTTCGATTTAATGCAATTTTTTTGACATACGCCATTGCAGTTTCAAACTGTTTGTCGTGGAAAAAACTAAATAATGCAATAGGTACAAGAAATAAAAATGAAAACATAAATCCACAAATAACAAGCTTCAATCGAACTAATGGACCCAACATTAAATCTCAGCCGGTATTGATCACACACTGGACTCTCGTGGAAGAGGACTCGTGTTCTAAATGTGGCTCGGTTATCCCAATCTCGGATTTTTATGGATTTCGTAAATCCATCAATTCAAAAATCAGTATGGTTGACCTCATTGTCAGCGAGACGTGAAGATTAATTTTAAGAAAATAATAAAGGAATTACCGCCTATTAAATTATGGACAAAATTAAATAAACCTGGTTGCGGAAAATTATATTAACGTTAGTTTAAAATCCTTAGAATCATCACGAATGAGCCATACGATGGAGAAAAAAAACGAATACCTGTCAGACACATAACACCGCAACGCGCTAGTTATTTTAGAGGCCTGCAAAATTCGCGTCATTATTTTTGAATATATACGTAGGTATAGATGTGCTATGCTTGGCTGCTAACCATTACTGTACACTTAAACTGCGCTTTAGTTGGACCATATGTAGGTTTGACATTCCTCGAAGGACATGAAACCAATAACTAGAGACCGGAAAATTTCGCGAATTCATTTCGCGATAGGCTAAAATACAATTAGTTATACCACAGTGCTGCCTCTGTTATTGGCTCACAACTCACCTGGATGACTCTGGGCCAATGAGAAACACCCTACCGAAGCTTTATCGATAGAGACCGGAAAAATTCCTGGGTTCAATGACCTCCAGGATGGACTCCAATATCCTTTACACACTCGGGCAAATGCCAATTGTTCATTGGCTGCTGACTTGTGAATCGTTTCGACTGGGTGGTCTGTGATTCGACACTTCTATGAGTGAGGGTCTCTAATTGGCCCTCAGTCCTCCAGATTAACAGTGAACCAATGACAGAAGCTGCACTAACGTATAATTATTTGAATTTTAGCATAACAAGAAATGAACCCGTGAATTTTTCAGGTCTCTACCAATAACAACATTACCAAACTCAAACGACCCAGTCACGGGTAAGGTAAGTGAAACGTTGCAGTAGTCAAAGCGCGGAGTACAAGAACGTTGCAGGTCTGCTATTGTTATTCAGCGAGTGGTCCGACCACGGTACGCAAGCACCGTGGTTGCGGGAGCCCGGATGTCATTGTCCCGTGATTGCAATGGCGGTGTCGCAAGGTCTCCTTGATAAGGTGCTCGCAAGAGGCAGGGGTTCTGCGCCGGTGAATGCTAACAGGCGCCCACCCAAAACGCAACTAGCGGCCCAGTGGTACGTCTCTATAGTCTGTGTCGCGGAACTTGTCTGCACACACGCGCCTGCCACTCACTGTTGTTCCAACAGTGTTTGTTAGCAAACACAACGTGCAGGAGCTATAAAATTTGAGTTACAATTTGGTGACAGTCTTTAACTCTAGAATACTTGAACATCCCTGGCTTATAACTCTTTCAGGTTTCTATATTTGTTATTAATTTATTTCACATGTAAGTCATGTAATGGGAGAGAGATAGAAAGACGCTAAATTAATTTCGACCTACCTTATGCCTTAAAAAATATTTATTGTTCAATATTCCAAATTTCCCTTAATCAAGGCGTACATCACACAGTAAGTGATTTACAAAGTGTATATTAACACTGACACCAGAATATCGTAGTCTTTATCAAACATTTATTTTATACTAAACGTCAGTGACTTCACAGAGGAAGCAATCTCTAGCGATAGTCATTTGTAACTCTTGGAATTTAACTGAATTTATAACTATGCTGTAACGAAGCCAAAATTTGAAAACTAAACAAGAGGCTAAAGCTACATTATCACGGTATTTCACGGTATATTTTACCGCTAGACTAGAAGCTGGTGAAAGACACCCAGGGAAACATCTGACCGAATCATGTGTGACCCGGTGGAGAAGTGGTAACGTGGCAGCAGCCAATGAACACACGACATCAACTTGACCACGCACATGTTTGTGGATTCCAGCCTTTCCCCAGCAAATAACTAGAGACCTGAAAAATTCGCGAATTCATTTCGTGTATGCTAAAATTCAAATAATTATACCTTACTACTGCTTGTGCCATTGGTTCACTGTTAATGTGGAGGACTGAGGTCCAATTAAAGACCCTTACTGATAGAATTGTCGAATCTCAAGCCACCCAGTCGAGACGACTCACAAGTCAGCAGCCAATGTACAGGTGGCATTTGCCCGAGTGTGTAGAGGATATTGGAGTATATACTGAAGGTCGTTTAACCCGCGAATTTTTCCGGTCTCTACAAATAACTCAAATTTTGCATTCGAGAGTAAATGTGTACCACTGGTAATTCTATTGTGAGCACAGAGCATTGCCTCGCACGGGCCCTGCTAATGATCGCAATATCCGTGTGATTGGCTGATGCTTGAGTAAGTAGGGGATAGTTTTGTACCATGGAACACTTTAGGCCTATAGACTCCATTTTTTTAGTTTGTAATTTTTTTTAATTTGAATAAAAATTTTTATAACTAATGGAGATCATTTTAATTTTTTTTCTATTTGTATTTCTATGTTTTACATTTCTGTTAAAGAACAAAAAGTACTATATAATGTCATGTAATGTGTACCATGGTACAAATTGCTCATTTATTTTTTAATACACCCTCTGGTACCTTGAAACACAGTGGGAAATATCTTAAAAATTTAACTAAATTATACAGTTTTCATTTCTACAAGTACAAATATAGGTAAATATTCTCTTTAAGCTACATACATAACTACTTAGTTCAAAACTTCGCAAAAAATACAGGGTAAAAAATATAAAAATAGGTTATGCCATATTATACACGCCAATTCAGGGCTTTTTTTTAGAATTTTTTTTTGAACCATGCGGTGCGTTGTAAGAATAAATATTTAAAGAAAATGCATATTTTGCTTTAAGCTTAGGCTACAAAGAATAATTAGTTTGAATGTAACAGTTTAAATAATTTTACCCTGGTTTCATATTACGAATTCCAAAACAATCAAATTGACTGGGGCACTTTTAGCTAGAGACCGGAAAAATTCGCAGATTCATTTCGCGATAGTCTGAAATTCATTTACGTATAACTTTAAGCTTCTCTGGCTATTGGCTCACTGTTCGTCTGGGCGACTCTGGGCCAATGAGAAACCCTCGACCAAAGAAGTGACGAATCTCGGGCAAACACCAAGTTCAGACGACTCACATGTCAGCAGCCAACGAACAGGCGTTATTTGCCCGAGTGTGCAGAGGACTGTGTAGACTATCCTGGAGGTAATCGAAACCGCGAATTTTCCAGGTCCCTACTTGTAGCTGTCCCCTCGGAAGACAGAGCGGTAACTGGGCCACGCACCAGGAAGCAGAGACAGGAAAAACTCGCGGGTTCATTTCGCGATAGGCTAGAATCCATGTGCGTGTAACTTACTGCCGCTTCCGTGATTGGAACACAGTTTGCCTGAAGGACTGTGAGCCAACAAATGACCCTCAACGTAAGAAGTATCGAAACATGAACATCCCAGTTAGCAGGTGTCACGAGTCAGTAGCCAATGAGCTGGTGTAATATTCCCGCGTACATACAGGATCGTGGTGTCCATCCTAGAGGTCATTCAAACCGCGAAATTTTTCCAGGCCCTACCAGGAAGCCACTCGACCGTCTTAGGCCCGGTGCACACGTGCGGACATTGTCCGCACGGCACCGCTGCGGCGCCGCAACGTTGCCGCAGAAACACATTCACACAGTGCGGACAAATACCGCACCGTCTGAATGATGCCGACTAACGAGATGGATGTGTACAAACGTAAACTGGTATTCTTTGTGTACCTGGTATAAAAATGTTTATTGGATACACTACTTTCTTGTCTGTATTTATATAGATTAACATATAGGCATTCATTAAAATAAAGTATAATGTATACTTACATATTTCGTTTTTTTCCTTGTCATCCTTTTCGTCAAACGATTCGCAAAATTTACGGCACATGTTGATCCACGCACTTCTTTTTTATTACGATCATGGTATTCTTTAACGGCTACGTTCCATATCTCTAGATAACTTTTAACTTCTGCGATGAAGAGTTCAACATCTAATATGTCTTCAAATTCACGTGATGCTGCCATCTCACTTTGCGGCAATCGACCGCACGTGTGCACTGCTCAATTGACACCAATGTACTAAGGAACGTAGTTGGACGTGCGGCGCCGCAGCGTGCCTGTGGGATCTACGGACAAAAATGTAAGCACAGTGGACGTGCAATGGACGTGCGGTGCCGCTGCCGCGCCGCAGCTGTGTGTGCATTATTTCTTATCACTCAAGCCTTCCGAGAACGCATCTCCGGCGCCGCAGCGCGCGTGTGCACCGGGCCTAACGAGGACCGAGGATATCTGCGTCCCGCGAGGGCAGGCAAGCCTGTCTGCCGAGACGGCGACATGTCGCGACACGCACGCGCCCTTCATGGGGAGGGGAGTTCGCGCCGACAACACCCTTACGTGCGTCGGTCAGACAAGGGTGGGCGCACGCCATCCGGGTTGCAAACACTTCACACCATCACTATTTTTTTCTCTATCGATTTTTGACGTGACAACGTCTAATAAATCGATGAACGCCGGCTGCACGCAGGAAAAAGTGTCCCGTTACGCACATTGTTCCTTTACGCTCTGTCCCGTTACGCTCATTGTAGGCTTGCACCGCATCTATCTCTCTCCCACTCGACTGTTTATAAAGTGAAGTGAAAAGTTAATGTTGTTTTTATTGCTTATTACAAAAACAATTTCGGCAATAAAGGTTAATTATTCTTGCATTTTAAAAATCTGATTACTAGTATAATTTCAAGTATTTATTCTTTTATTATTAAAATTAAAATGATTCAATTTTATTCATAAAGTATGCAATAATTTCATCAATGTTTTGTTATGACATTGTCACGTTAAACTATCGTCCGTAAACCGACTTTACAGACAACCAATTTTTTAATACATGCCCTAGTTTTTTTTTTCCCTGAACAAAATTTGGATACGTTAAAATTCAAGCATATACAATTCAGTGGAATTTCAGACGTCAGTGGCACCTATGACTGACAGCTACAAATAAATAAATATTTGCCCCTGTGAATTCATTGGCTTTTTGAAGCATGTTGAATTCATTTTTAGTGAATTATAATAACTGTAATAATACTCTGTAAATAGCAATTTAAAAAAGTCTGTAAGTGTGATCTTTGCCGTAATGAAGGCAAATAATTTTTTAATATGAAATACCTGTATGGCATTAAACACTTTGAAACCAATATGGTGTTTTTTTTTCGTTTATGTCCCCCCCCCCCCCCAGCCCAAAAATTTTACAGAGTGATACGTGAAGGTATAAAACCAATATGCAAGGTCAGACTGAAAGCAGAAATGGTAAAGAGGCATTATTACCTAGGATATCGGCAGATTAAGGATACACTTTGTACCATTTGGTAGAATGTGAGTTTATAAACACATAATCTGTACATAATCACGAAACAAGTCTTTAAGTTTATTGAATTTTTTTAATCACTTAACTTTTTTTAACAACAGCTATGAAATTTACTTTTTCAGACAATATGCTGGTCTGTTATTCATATAATCCCAATATCCTATTCCAATCTTATTTACTCTACAAAACCACTTATAGAAATTGACCGATTTCCAATAAAGCCATATAGAGTAGGCTAATTGTTTTATTTGATGAAATCCATATCCGTGAAAAATCTGTCCTACAAGTGATTTACGGTTACTCAATACTTCTGATACGTTATAAATAAAAACATGCGTATCGCAGAGTGTGCTGGCCTCGCTGCTTTTTATTGTGATAACAGCTTCTGCACCTGCTTCATGTTTGAACACTGACAACCAAAATCTACGCAAGTATTTCAAATTGATTTATCTTGATATTTTTGCAACAAAAAAATATATATAACGTGACGAGCACGTATATTGCTATGTTGGAATCGTATGGAAGATTCTATTTTAAGCGATTTCGTACTGAACTTTTGTTTTAAAGCAACTAAGCATACAGGATGGTTTTGTCAGGTTGTCTACCATAGTGGTGTTTATGGTGTATGTTAAAGAAGAATCATTACCTTTTTGGTAGCTCGGCACTGTTTCATAACAATATACCTAACCAAAAAAATTGCATTTACATTTTTCAAAATGTAAACAATTTTTTTTAAAAAAAACCTGTGATTTCAAGATTTACTTTTCTGCATTTTTTTTAAAAATTATGTATGCATAGGTTATGCATTAAAAAAATACTGAAGCTTTTTTACTTATACTTCTTGCTTTTAACTATTATGAAGCGTGATTGAAAAGGTCAGTAAAAATCATTACAGGCAATATAAACGTAGAAAACCGTTTAGATGTAAATTCAAATAAGTACTAACTTTAACGACTCCACCCACCCAGTCCACATATCTACGGTGTGCAGAGCTTCAGGAAAAACAACGCAATATGAAAACTACT
Organism: Bacillus rossius redtenbacheri; assembly: GCF_032445375.1. NCBI lineage: Eukaryota > Metazoa > Arthropoda > Insecta > Phasmatodea > Bacillidae > Bacillus > Bacillus rossius. The sequence goes on along the minus strand of NC_086336.1, from coordinate 8,271,005 downwards.
CAATATATCCGATTACGAAAAGCATTTAAAAATTCACTGAGGGCCAATTAGGTTTTGATTCTGGGTTAAGATTTTAAACTGTAATTTTTAAAATAATTCAAATGGCTATAATGACGTCTTCTCAGAGTAGATACCTAAATGTTAGGCATCAAGCAACTGATAAATATTCTTGAAATGACTTTATCGTCCCCTCTACCTCATATAATGTTACGATCACCGCTCAAATTCCATAGTCGACCTATGCCCGACGAAAAGACTGTGGGTCAGTTCAGAGCCTTGTGCTTAGAGGCGATACCGCGCTAGAAGCACCAGCGAGAGTCGCGCTTATCATCCCAGCATCACTAACATAGATACAATCCTGACTAGGCGGGCCCCGTAATGCATGGCGGTGTTGGTGAATGTTCCTAGTGGTTCTGATTTTTCTAGCTTCTTATACTTTGTTTAATACACACTTTTTGACATGCTGAAGTTTCTGATTCTGGTCACTAAAACCTACACTATTAAGAAATTCCTACTTTTTAAAAGGAAAATCCTTGGAAACTCAGTTTCCAACTATATCACTTTGTAAAACTGCAAGGTAGAAGCTTTGTAAAATGCAAATGGTGCCAAGCTCTGCCTTGCAATTTTACAAGTTATATGTTAACAACTGAGGTTGGTTCGGAATGAAAGGTTCGCATGTGGAATTGTGAGCTGTGGGTTGAAAAAAGGTCGGTATCACTTAAGTGTTTACAAAGGAGAGTTTTGCGGTTGTGTTATACTGTAAGAGAGTACAGTTACCAACAAGCTGACTGGCGCTCTTGGCAGCTTGCCGCGCGCGGGGTAGCCGGGCTGGTAACACGGTGCTGGCAGTGGTACCGCTGTTTGGAGCTGCCAGACTTCTGGCGGCAGAGCGCCACACGTGACTAGGAATTCCCTCGAAGCTGCAATTTCAATAACTAAACTGTTAAAAAATATTTTACCTTAAATTCACCAAGAACTCTGGTTACAGATTATCCAGGGATCTTCGTAAACTTACGACCACCTTCGTAAGTTACTTACGAAGGTGGTCGTAAGTTTACGAACACTGACCTCACTCACTTTGAACGTGAATCAAAAAGAATATTCTTGGTAGATTAGCAAAACATTTAAAACCTGTTAAATTTACTTTGTCCACGTTTGCGTTCACCTTTGTTTAGAACGAAACATACAACTAGGGTGATGGAATACGGCGTATTTTCCACGAAGATTAAGTTATTTGAAATTACGAAGAACTCTTAACTTATTTGAGTTAGTTTCCTTCTTCAAAAAATCCATAAACCTTCTGTTATTTCTAACACTGTAGTAGTCATTTCTAAAGCTCTGTTCTCCAAAATGAATTAATGATAAAAGAAATTCTAATTGAACTACTGAAATAAATCTTGCACGTTTAAATATGTTATAGGCCTAAGTTAATTATAATCAGCGTTAATGCGTATAAATATATAGGTAGTACCTATCTATCTTTAAATAGAATATAACTTAAGTAAATAAAATTAGTTTTGTAAAAAAAATCAATTATACCTACGTATAATAATTCAAAGAGAGACGAACAATGTTTTTTTTATGATTTTATATATAAGTCTGAACATTTGAATTCATCGACATATCTTATTAGTCCCGATGTTGCGCAGTGATGTTTTCTTTAAGTTTGTGGACATAAGTACTTATTTTGAGTTCTATGTCTGAGAAGGTCCAAATGTTATTATATAGATGTACCAGAAATTGTTAAATGTTATTAAAAAAACATAGTTCCTAATTAAATAATTTGAATTTTTATCAGTTAATCATTCAATGAAGTATCGCTGGGAACAGTTTACAAATTTTAATTTTTTTTTATTAAGGAAGAAATATTCTTATGTCGGTAACTAATTTCAGCTGAAAAGAATAACGGTATTAAAGATTACAATTAACTATCAAAAAAAATATTAAACCATTGTGTTTATAAATGAAATATTCACTCTTTACATGCCTTCATGTTAGCAATATTGTTTTCCACATTAGGGACACACATTTTCATGTTAAGTGCAGTCTTCTCGAAGCCAATAATCACAAAAAAACATACCTAAACCACTCGTAGCATTTTTTTTGTTTCATTATAATCTCATCTGCAAACCAACACATTGATTTGCACTAGCAAATGATTTTTCCAGATGGTCTTGAATAAATTAGATTCCATAAATAATAATTGAACGTTAAAAAATTTTCTTAAATTTTAATGGTGTTTGTTGTGATGTATGGGATAACAAATTATTTTAAAAGAATATAAGATTTTTTATGTAACAGTCAAAACCCGTCTCATACAGTTTTCTCGTTTTTCGTTACACATATAAATACTATCACATATCATTTCCTATTTTTTACTTTTCGTGTGCAAGGCCGTCGCACGTTCAGGAAGGAAGGCCTAAAACAAACATTTACTTGTTCATTGCAATATGCGTTACAGTGCAACAAATTTATTTTAAAAAATAATTGGTTTGTTTAATTATGGTCAAATTATTTTGCGTTTTTCTAATAACATGCATTAAATATCATAATATAAAAATTATTAATTGCTTACAAAAAGTTTTTATCGATTATATGATTGAGCAGATATTGATTTTAACAATTACAAAGTTAATTATAAATTTTAATTTCAGAATTTATTTTTGAATTAAACGGATTTATATAGCCTTTATCGTAAATTGGTTTTCCAAAAACTCTGTAACATTTATTTTTCCAAAATTTTTGGAAGAACGAAATGTTAAGATTTTTAGATTTTTTTAAAACTAATATGTTTTACGATAAAGGTTACTACAAACTGTTAGTTAAAAAAATGTTTATTATGAGATTTCAGGTTGTCAGTTCATTCTATAATTGCAATATAAATATGTAATTAAAAAAAGGCACTTTTTTTGATAACAATTTTTAAAAAATATCAAACATAGGCATATTATAAAATTTGATCTTAAATCATAGGGAAAAGTAGGAAACGAACCCTTAAGCAGAATTATCAGTTGCAATCATTCCACTGGCGCGAATGAATCACTGATTGAGAGTGTAACCGCACTTCGTCGAACTCAGGGAGTCCCTCAAGGGTGAAGGACTTGGCCGAGTAAATCCGACTCTCTCATTGGCGGGTCACGCGGAGAGGAAGATCTACTTCCCCATTCCCATTCCTCACCGGCGCAGGGCCACGGAGTTGGGTTAATTTTCGCCGGGAGTTTCGCCCCCGCTGTAGATTAGGAGAGCAGGGTTACTTTTCTCCCGGAGCCAGCCGGGGCCCCACATCCATCCGCAGTAATCTCGAGACGCGCATCAAACAGATTTACGGACTGGATTTCAGTGGAGGACGTCTACTATACCTTCCTTGGGGCGGGGGTTTGTGTCACCCGAGAAATTAAAGGCGGAGATGTTCTTCGTTGTGTTAAGAGCGCTCTCACAGTGCGTATTGCACTGTAACCAGAGAGTGTGAAGGGAGGGGGGAAACAAAACAGTTATGTAATAGGTAGAGACCGGAAAAATTCGCGAATTCATTTCGCGAGAGGCTAAAATGCAAATTTTTATACCTCAGTGCTGCCTCTGCTTTTGGTTCACAACTCACCTGGATGACTCTGGGCCAATGACAAACACCTGACCAAAGCTTTATCGAATCACAGGCTGCTACGCTGGAACGTCTCACAAGACAGAAACCATTGAGTGAGTGACATTTGACCCAGTGTACGTAGAACTATGGAGTTCATCCTACAGGTCATTGAACTCGCGAATTTTTCCGGTCCCTAGTAATAGGTACGGGTACGGACTTTTCGCGGATTCGTTTGGCGTCAGGCTAAAATTCTAAATATTTTGTTTGCTCTTTTCCATTGGCTGAATTCTAAGTGAGAATATTTTTGTTCTCATAATCGGCACGTTCTGATTCGCTTACTTCCCTGCAAGCCTTGCATCATTGGCTCACGGTCACAGAGGGGCGTGTCCAAATAACTGCGGTCCAATCATTAACACAGTTCTTGAGTATAGAGACATGCATTTTAGCTTGCGACCAAATGAATCTGCGAAAAGTCCGTATCACTAGTAATAGGTTTACAAGATAGTAGCTTCCAAACCACAGTACCAGCAGCAGTGCTGCCAAATATTACAGATTACCCGTAATAATTACTGATATAGACGTCAATTTATGGAACTGCGATGCGTTATTTATTTATTACGTAAACCGAGAAATATAATGGAACGCAATGTGTTACCGTATTATAGATAACTGAAGCTCAAGTAGAACGTTTAAAAAAAAAAATTTAAACCTTTTGTAAATTACTTAAAATAAACATAAAGCCTGAAACAACAGATTTTGTAAATATTGTGTGGTTTGCAAATCTGTGTAATTTTTAAACTATATAAAGAGTTTTTGAGCTTGTTTTTGTATGTGTGATGGGTTTTATTTCTTTTGTTGACTCTATTATTTGGCGTTAATTGTATCACGTTTGTTTTACGCGTGTATTATTGCATGCATAAATGTAATTCACTGATGGATGTGCCTGTTAAGTACGTAAGTAGCACTGAATCAGCACAGTAGTCTCTAAATATAAGATTCTAAGCCGTAGTTTAGAACAGGTCCGTGTATTTATTAAAGGAACAGTTGCATGGTGCCAAGTATCTATTTGCAGAGACGAGCAAAATTTGCTATACTGTTCGGCGACAGTTTATATTGCAACAATTTGTACACTGAACGTCCTTGGTAATTGAACCACAGAGTTAATTGACACGCCCTGAATGACTATAAGCCAAAGAATAACACACAGGAAATTGCCTGACACGGCGAGAACGTGAAAATTAGCAGCAGGCAATAAACACATGACATTGTCTTCATTGCGCACAAGTGTGTGAATTCTAGCCTGACCCCAGGAAATAACATTATTTTCACATGTCTCTTTAAATCAGATTTTTTTCCCTATAGGTATAAACATTCCATTCGGAATGTAGGTACCGAAATTTTGTTTTGCGTGGAAAACATATTGTATTTTTTGAACCTGGGTAAATATTTGCAGGTTGTGAAAGAAATGAAATAACGTCCTTTATCACGTACTATAATTATTCAAAACTTTTATAATCGCTTTAACATGATATTTGTTTCTAAATATTTCAATCATGCATAAGCTGAATAGGCAAACATTTTCGTAGGTAAAATCGCTATTTCATAAAATGGGCAAGGTATTGTTTAAAATGAACGGTGTTAGCAGAAGTTATTTCATATTCATAAAATAATAAATGCTTCGAATAGTTGATAATCCAAGAAAATCTTGATGTTGTTTAGAATAAAATATGATATTTACCTATATAAACCCGAAATTCTTACAATTTTCCTAAAAAGCAAACAATACCTAAAATCATTGAAATAGTAGGCCTAACCATTACATTTCTGGGGGGTTCTAAATTTTACCCGTTTGAAAGAAATTTCCCTTCCAAATTTTTTGGAGGAACCATCAAATTTCCTGAAATAACAAAATTCAGCTGAAGAAAGTTTTTTCAATATACAAAAAAAATCCTTTAGTAGGTATGTGTTAGAGAATAAAGAAGAGCTAGACATTGAAACTAGTTTTGCTCAAATTGGAATTCACTACCGAAAGGAGAAACTAAGTGTTCTAGTAAATAAATCGTTCAATATAGGTTTGATATTGGTAATTTAGTTTTCCATGTAATATTTATTTTAAATGACATTTCTTACGTAATAATATTTACTGCAGACCTATTTGATAGATGCACAATGATCAAACGAGAGAATTCAGATTTCCGTGTTTTCGCTGGTGGATAGTTTGGCAGTTTTGTGGCGTCAGCGTCAAACTGATTAAAAATTCTTAAGAAGCCTCAACATTGTATGCGAGACCTGGCTTCAAGAAAGATACAGCCCTCCAGGGTTTAACTCCAGAGGATTGAAGAGAATGGGGCGAGCGTGTTTGCAGAAGGAGTTGGAGAGTCGAAGGGAGAAATGTTTCGACAGCCTACAACCACCCGCCGGGCTGGATGAAGAGTTCAAGTTGGTCGGCTGCTTCGTGCAGGGGTGCTAAAGGGTGGGGGGGGGGGGGGGGGGGAATGGGAACGGGGGAGTAGGAGAGAAGATTGCGAAGGGGGTTTAACGAGTTGTTTATATTCGGCGGAGTTGCGCAGGGGAGGGGTGGTCAAGACGCGATGCCTCGCGCGCCGCGATAGCGATCAGGAAATGGGTCGTTGGACGGGAATGAGGTGTCGGAGGAGGAATGGAGGCGGGCTAGTTGAATGCCCGGCCACGCCCTCTGCATGCTCACCTCGACGGGGTTCGGTTGGACTTACGTCTTCGATACCCCCTCCTTTCTCCTTCACCCTTCCCCTGCAGAAACTACTTCATTAACACCTCACTGCGAAAGAAACACTAAAAACCAAATTGACTCATTTAATTTTCACTGTTAATAAAGGAAGAATTACAATAGCCCGTCGACTCTGTCCGTCGGACACGTGAGCCGCAGCCAATCGGAGAGTCCGAAAAATTTATTTCGTGGGCCCGTCAGACGTTTGGCAAACTCATACTTTTGACGGGCGGATGGATTATATCTAGGGCCATGCATATTTCGCGAAAAGATTCCGAGATTAGTAATAAGTTAAAACACTGTAGAATCGTCTGTGTTTAGTGATTGGGTGAATTTCTTACAGGCCCATGTAGATTGTTACAACACCAATCACAGTTATTCAGTGGGGAAGAAAACGCGCTCTGAGTGGCTCGGTCAAAAAGGGCAACGACTTCTTTCGCAGACGGCCGCCAATCACAAGGAAGAAACCTCTGGTGCGGGTATACCTTGTTGCAGTCTAAAGGCGTTTAGATTTATTCGCGAAAAATTCCTGTTCCTAATTATATCTATATCTTTTAATCTGCGACAGTCAGTTGTTTCAAGAATACTGTTCTGTGGTGTTAGTATTAGGTCGTGCAGATGTGTAAAATCATGTCCAGACAATTCAATCACGACTCCGAAATTTTCCGAGGATATGCTAATACAAAACGTGCAAAAAATTAAATAAATAGTAAAAAAATCTCGATCTAAGAGAGAAAAATACTTACTTGAGAAAATGTTCTGACGAACGGATGAAGTCATGTTGTAAATGCTTTGGCTATATGCGTGGCGTTATCGGACGAAAAAAAATGTCGGTCGGACGGATGACGGACCGAGGCGACGGGCTATTGCAATTCTGCCTTAAGTAACAGTGAAAATTAAATCAGTCAATTTAGTTTTTAGTGTTTCTTTCGCAGTGAGGTGTTTGGGGAAGGGTGAAGGTCTTGCATTCTTTCAGCTCACCACTAAACTATCTACACGTAAAGCGCGCATAGTAGCGGGTTTTTTTTTTCAAATAGTCTATGGATAGGGGCATACAGATTTCGCGAAACGATTTTGAGACTAGATGAAAGTTAAACACTGTAGCATTGTCTGTGTTCCGTTATTGGGCGATTTTCTTTCAGTTACATGTCGATTGTTACAACACCAATCACAATAATTCAGTACGGAAGCAAAAGCGTCTTAAATGGCTCGGTCAAATAAGGCAACGACTTCTCTCGCAGACGAACGCCAATCACAAGGAAGAAACCACAGTTGCGGGTAAGTATACCTTGTTGCAGTCTAATAGGCGTTCAGATCTTTTCGCGAAAAATACCTGCACCTACCTATGGACTTCGTTTGTGGTCAGACGACGCTGCAACATTGCGCTATGGAATCACTGATAGCAATATTATTTTTTCTCTCAACGCTCAATCAAGAAAATTATTTTTAAATCGTAATGCTGGCAGATTATCTCCTGCATGCCTAAATATCTTTCTTGCGTTATTTTATCCACGATTTAAATTTAATTACTCATGTATGCCAGGGAGCAATTGTATCTAGATTTTGGGGTTTAATGGTTTCGAAAATTTGTTGGGAGAAGTGTTTATTTTTATTTTTAAGTGAAACCGTTTTTCAGCCGTTAGAGTAATATCAGAATTATTGGGTAGTAGGAGTGAGTATACAAAGCAGTTAATGTGTGTAACGTACCTAAATAACGTAGGATAGGCTATGTAACAAATACCATCCGATGGCACAGTTAATTTTTTCAGTTTTGAATTGAAACAATTTTACAGCCGGTTCCAGATGGCATAATACGGTAAGGAAATATTAGAACGCAATCCAAATTTTTAATACTTTTCTATCTGTTATACCTATAGGGAACTTTTGATATTTAATTTTCGACAAAAAAATAAAGATTCATTAATTTTTATTGTTTCCACGCCTCTTATAAAGAAGTTCACATAGAAATAAAAATGTTAGAGAAGAGGGGAAAACAGACTAAATTTACACTTTTAAATCACGTGTAAGTTTAATATTTTGTATATTATGTATAGCGGCACCTTAGTGTTATTTAAAAGAGTAACAATATTTTTAAATAAATGTTGGCATATTGTCCTTACTTTCAGTGACTCGAAAAAAAAAATTACGTTGAACTACAGTCTATGGCGCTTGAGAGGTGAATATATGGAAAGGAAACCGATTAAACCCTTCAATAATAATTTTATGCGTCGTCAACATTGTTATAAATCGACGCACGTGATTTTTATATATCGGCTCAGTTTCCGCGCACGTGAGTGTGCCTGACTGCCAAGGAGGATAAGGCTGGAGGAAGGGCCACGAAGCGGAGGAGGGGGGAGTTGCTGCGCTCCAGCGCGCATGCGCGGGGGCCTCCCGCGGCCCCGGGAGCGAGCGCGCGCGCGGGAAACCCCCGCGTGGCCGGGTGCGAGGGCTGTGATTGGCCGGTGAGCGGTCGATACGCGCCATCGCCGCGTCAGGCAGCAGCGCGCCTCCCACGAGCCTCTCGTGCGGTCCCGAGCGGGACTTGCGAATACTGCACCTGTTGTTCGTCAGCACGACGACAACGGAACCACTTCAGAATAAATTCGTCAAGCAATCAATCAATTAATTACTTAACTATTAATGATTATCCCCCAATTTTTTTAGTAAGAAATATTATAAAACACTTTGTTTATTTACCTCTATATACTTATCTCAAATGGATGGTTTGTATGCAATCTAGAATCTATAAAGCGTTTTAAATGGTATTCAATTTTGTACTCACTAAACAAATACATAGGGATCGGAAAAATTCGCGGGTTCAATGACCTCCAGGATGAACTCCATAGTTCTACGTACATTCGGTCAAATGCCACCCACTCATTGTCTGCTGTCTTGTGAAAAGTCCCAACGTAGCAGCCTGTGATTCGATAAAGCTTCGGTTGGGTGTTTCTCTTTGGCCCAGAGTCATCCAGGTGAGTTGTGAACCAATAACAGAGGCAGCATTCAGGTATAACTATTTGTATTTTAGCCTATCGCGAAATGAATTCGCGAATTTTTCCGGTCTCTAATGATTATCCGCCAATTCTTTTTAGTAAGAAATATTATAAAACACTATACGTTGTCCTGCTATTGTTTATTTATTGTTATAGTTGATGCAGTGCAGCGCAATCTAGTTGTGAGTTACAAAGTGGATGGCATAAAAGCCTTCTCCATGAAAACAAAAAAACTTCGATGTGCCAACTTTCATGGCGATCGGTGAAACGGTGACGTAGTTTATCGTCGCCAATCATACCAACATCCATTTTAAATATATGTAGTTATATATTTAGCGATCTGCATCATAATTCGCGTTATTATTTGGTGACAGTGTAAAATGTAATTGTTTCTACACTTAAGTACCCCTGGACAATGGAACACGGATTATTTGACACGCCCTGAAGGACTAAGAGCAAATAAAAGTAACAATTAGGAAAACATCTGAGAGAATCATGTGAGCTTCGGACAGAAGGTGAAACGCGGCAGCAGCCAATGAACTGATCACATCGACTTGATTATACACATGTTTTTGGATTCTAGCCTGCCACCAAAATAACGGAAATTATGCAGTTCTCCATAGAAAATATATTATTTCTTTCAATATAATTTTTTTAATAAAATAATTAAGCTCTGCATACAATACGATAATTTATTATACCATTAATTTTTTAAATGTTGTATTTCATGCAAGTCGTTTGTAATTCTTTTCATATTAAAGCACATGATTTAAATAGGTACATATTTAAAAAAAATAGTCGGATGTTCTTAGGCTATAATTATACAACTAGCACTCAAAAACATAAATAAACAAATATAGGCCTATATAATGTCAACATCGAAACGCTACCACGATTAGTTCAAGTAGGAGTACAAAGTGAAATCGAGTAGTGATTATAGGGTTTTTATCTCATGTTATCATTACATTAGAGCATCGGAATTTGGCGTGGTATTATTTTTTATTTGCTTTGGTTTTTTTCTGCCCAAATATTCACAAAGTCGAGAAACAATGTATAATATATTTTTAAGATTATTTCAGTGCCAATGAAAAAAATCGAAAGCAATGCAGCATATAAAAAATCGATTTCATAGTGCTGCAGCAATTTTTGGTCCACACGATAAATTCTACAACAGTAAAAACCAGCGAATGAATGCAAATATGCGGATATAGTTATGTGCCAAACTACAGTTAAAAAAAACAAAAAAAAACACTTATACAGCAGAATGATGTAGGCTACAAACACTGTTAGAAATTACAGAAAATTACAGAAATTTCAACAAAGAACGCGTTTGAAATAAACGAAGTGATCCGTCGTTGTTGAAACTATAGCCTGGATTATGACTTCTCGCTCTGTTGTATCATCATAATAAACAGGGAAGTGTAGGCTACGGCAGAAGAGTGTTGGCTTTAGTATATTAACCAGTTTTTAAGGCATTATTAACATCTATACTCAGTTTATTCTCATGAGTTCATGTTAAAAGAAAGTAAATTCTGTACACAGTAAAATAATTGTAACGTAGCAAAAAGCATTTTTGGAGACAAGTTGTCAATAAATCTTTTAGTAACATTGCAAGAAAAATGTTGTAATTTCTACAGCATTTTTTTTTTGAGAAAATACAAATAAAATGCTACGCCTTTTCAAAGGTGATTGATTTATTTCAGTAGCTGGACCAGAACATAACTGGAACAAAGGAACATGTCACTGAAAATTAATTGTTTGGACTTTATTCACGTTTGCGAGGCATTACGCAACACTTAACATACACAGTAACAAAACAAAATAAAAATTGAGTATAAATTATAACTAATCCACAATTCTAACCCGAACTGCAAGCAATTGATGCATTGTTTGTTGCCCTCCGTTCAGGCATTTCAGCATGAAGTGTTATTTACATAATTTCGCTCCAGGTCCATCCCACAGGAACCATGCATTTTCCTGGGATAGAAAGTAGTTTATGTCACTATCCGGCTCTTAAACTATCTCTTAGCAAAAAATCATATCGATCCGTTGCTCCATTTCTGCTTGAAAGCAGGACAAACCAACAAACACTCTTTCACATTTATAACATTAGTAAGGATACCTGGAAAAACGTTACTTTATAAAAAAAATAATACGAGGAAATTAACTGATTGACCATATTTATACACATCTGTGATAAATAAAATTTAGCAAAACAGTTTTGTGCACAATGATTTATATATATATATATATATATATATATATATATATATATATATATATAGAGAGAGAGAGAGAGAGAGAGAGAGAGAGATGCATAAAATGAATTACATATATAAATGATTCAAACATTCCCTCTGAGACGAGTTTTAGCTCCGATGTAAGAAATTTTCACCTTAAATCTACGAAGGATTCTGATTACAAATTATCCAGGAATTTTCTTCAATTTACTAATATCTTCTTATATTTTCGGGCACTATATAACCTAATTTAAACACTATATCAAAATACTTATCTTGGAATACAAACTAATAATTCCTTCTACGTGCAAGCTTACTGTTCACAACAGGAAACAGAAACAATGTTGGAATACGGCGTAACTTCTACGAAAATCTAGTTAATTGGAACTACGAAAAACCACTCGTTCAATTTGATGTGCATTCCTCTGCGAAAAGTCCGTACGTGTATTGTACTTTTTAAAGGCATATGATGATCATATACGCACACGTAGACTTCAAACATATTGACTCCTTGTTAATGGCATGATATGTTTTTCTACCAATTATCCTTTTTATGTATATATAGGGCCATGCATTTTTCGCGAAAAAACATGAACGTCTACTAGACTGCAACAAGGTACACCCGCACCAGAGGTTTCTTCCTTGTGTTTGGCGGCCGTCTGCAAGAGAAGTCGTCGCCTTGTTTGACCGAGCCACGCAGGACGCGTTTGATTTCGCACTGACTTAATGTGATTGGTGTTGTGACAATTGACATGTACCTGATAGAAACTCACCCAATAACGGAACACAGACGGTGCTACATTGTTTTGACTTTCAGCTGGTCTCGGAATCTTTTCTGCGAAATATGCGTGCCCCTAGGTATATAATATTCACTAGTCGACGATATTTTTTCCCCGCAGTTGAAATAATTTAATAATTTGATATTGTACCAAGTAGTTATGGTATTGTTCATCTTTGCTTTGCTCAAAAAAAATGTTAGGTATAGTTTACTTAATTTACAAACAAATATGTACTACCAAGATGTTAGTCGCTTTTATCACCATCCATCGTCGTTAAGGCCAGTGAAGCAGAAGTCAATATTTGCAGCAGAGGTCCCCCGGATCCTTGACACAAGCATCCAAGACTTGCCACATCTGCGGTCGGAGTTCCCACTGCGCGGTAAGCCACTTAAAGCGCTAACTGCTTCCCCTTAAATGCTCTCTCATTACGAGCCTCTCGCTGGCTAACCGCCCTCCCCTGAACATCGCTCAAGGGAATAAAAACCACAGAAGAATATCCAGAATGAAGTTGGGAAGGGGCGATCGTCATTTTTTGCAATTAAAAATTTCTAGAGGGAGAGGAAAAAAAAACAGTACACAGACGAGGGCCATTAAAATTATCTCATTACTTCACCGGTTACTCTTCTTTATTTCTTTGCGCCTCTCGTCTTCTTTTCTGGTTTCCAGGGTTCTTTTCCTTTTCATCTTTATTTACTTCCATGCGGCGGGAAGAGGGAGGGGATGGATTCTCTTCTGACTTCCCTTTCCGCCCCAACATGTGCTGACTGCGAGCCAGAAACGTATTACTTTCATTTAGGGATGTAGACAGCTAATTTCCATAAATATTGCGTCTTGAATTTAGGTGGTTTGGGAGGGGTGTGTGGGTGGAAGAATAGGGGGGGGGGGGGGAAAGGGGGAAGAAAGAAAGACCTGTAAGGAAGAGAAGTAAGAAGAGGCAACGCCGTCAAGAAGAATTGGCGAAGAGAAAGCGGGATGGGGGTAGAGAAAGAAAGAAGAGTTATCTAAGCCCGTTTCGGTGCGCCGCCACGTTTGTTTAGTTAGCTCAATTGTGGGTAACTGAGGGGAAGGGGGGGGGGGGGAATAGGGTGGGTGAGGTTTCATGAAAAGAGAGGAGATAAGAAAATGAAGATGCGGACTGAACGCGAAATTGCATTTTAAAATTTTCTCTGTCCGCGGGGGAAGAATTTTCTTTGTGCGCACGCATTTCTGCCGTTTGTTAAGCAACAATGTGAAATATAATTAACACAGAGAAAACTTATTCGTCTCCTCGCAGCTTACTGAAACAACTTTCGTTCGACCCGGTTGATGATGCAAATTATTGTAAGCAGTTTCGTGTATTAATTAGTTGTACTAAAATGTCATGTCATGTCACGTCACGTTCCTATAAATTAATACTAACTGAATTGCCTAGCATAATTTACTATCAAACATATTGCATATGAACTTTATTATTGGGCATGATTCAGGTAAGATGAAAAAATTGCATTAAAAGCGTTTTTACATTTTTTTTTTAAACAGGTATATTATTTCTGGTCTAGGATAGCCATCGGTAGGCGTGAACTTTCATAATAAACCTGGGCCTACAAACTAATATATACCTAATATAAGTTTGTTTTTTGTATCCATCATAGTTCCTCTTACGTTAGTTAAACCATCATATTTCTCAGCTATGTAGGCCTACCTGCTAAAAAAATCACACCTACATAACTAAAGAATTCAATCAATTTTTTTTTTTGTAATTTGTACCTAAAAACAGTTAGCTACCAGTTACGTCATAGCTATCCCGCTTAATTTAGTTTAATCTAATTTAGCTACAGAAAATCCAAACGAATCGTACTGCTGTGAGTATAGAATCCATCTACTTGAATTTCCTCGATGACTTAAGGCTACTATCTGCATCTAGATACCAGCAACTGAAGTGCGTTTTCTTTATTTTTTCAACTGAGTGTAAGGGGGATGTTCGAAAGTTTTCAAAGTTATAAGTTACAGCATCCTAGCGATGCAGCACAGAAAGGTTAAAGGCGACATGAGCTCCTCGTGGAAACCTACTCAGTGCTCATAAATCATTGGATAATCACCTGTTCAGCATCTTCAACCACATGAGCCTTTGCTTCCGAGACCTCGAGGAGGATGTTAGAAGCCTGAACACCAAGGCGTGACAAAAAAAAAAAAAGATCTTAGCTCAACACTTGACATTGTTCCCTACACTTCGTCCCCCACACACGGTTCTTTCAAGAAAAAAAATTCCGAAACTCTTAAAGACACTGGAGGGGAGCTGAAGAGGGCGAGGGTGCGACAGGGTATTTTATTGGGCACGGAAGGGCGGAATTTGTGTTTCATTGGATTATATTAGGCGGCGGAGGGTCTGCCCGGGCTGGTATGTCTTGGGCGGTGGGGTGGGGTGGGGAGGGCGAGGTAAGAATGCAGTATGTATATGCGCTGGTTTATTAGCGAGCCGGGGAACTAAACAACCCCCTCGGAAAGGGTTCCGCCGCGCGAAGAGAAGGGAAGAGTTTTCGCGCGCAGTCGCGAGCGAGACGGAGATAACACTATACAAGGTAAGTCCTCCCCGCAGGCTCTGAGATACGGCTCCAAGTTGCGGAGAGTATAATTTCAACCCTCCTTCCCCTTCCACAATCTCCACCCCCCCAAAAAGCTCGGCCGCCTGAAATTGCATTTTCAAGACCGATGTTGGTCTGAATGAGCTGCAGCGCGCATTTCTGAACATCGTAGTTTGTTGTCTAGTTGCTGCTTCGTAATCATTTCTCACCCTCATATAATTGTGCAGTAATTACAATAAAGTATCACGCAGGGTTGTGCGCGATAGAAAAATTCATCTTTACTCCGAACGCAGTTCATTGTAGGTAATAGTGTAGGTAAATAAGGTTTGATAAGGATATTCAATACCATAAAATAACAAAGAATATAGTCGATAAAATTTAGACCAGTGGTTTTTCCTTTACATGAATCTTTCCCCACACTTGCTAGTGCAATAGTAATTGAGATTACCTTCCCGAATTTTCAGCACTTTAAAAGATTTATTTTGTTTTACTTTTCTTCTACTAATGTAATATTTAAAATAACAAAATGCATATTTTATGTCATACCACGAGCTTAATTTGATAAAACAAATAACACGCGGGCTATTAAACTTTTAAGCTAAATCTATGATTGCAATTAACAAGTTTGTTTGCAGGGATAAGTTAATACGCCTAGTGACTCGTTCATTTCAGAAATATTATTAACAGATTGTGCTGAACAACCTACAAAATTTTGCTCATTACAGCAAAGGAGATTAAATTGCTTTCCACATTTTTACAGAGAGATTATATGTAGAAAATGCATCTATGTTATCCGGATTTAATTGTATATACTTTCAAGCAATTTTTAAGCTATACCACACGGCCATACCTTGAAATAAGATGTTTGAATTCAAATTTCCATCCTTAAAATAATAAATGACGTGGTTGAATATTTTTCCAGCACATTTTTCTTCTGTTAAAACATTTACAAAACTTTAATTTAGAATGTTTCTGCACACAGCTACAGCGTGTTCCGTTTTTGGTGTGACCGTAAGATCGCTTTTGCCTTGTATATCCATGTAGTGAAAAAAATCAATAACTGGCAGATACATTATTTTTAAAACATTTGACAAAAATATTTTTACATATCTACTAATATAAGTGTCTATAATTGTATTTTACAGCACTGGGGAATATTGTAGTATTGTAGTATAAAATTATGATAACATGGCGTTTCAGGCTACATTTCGTATATTTCACATAAGCGTATTATAAAATGTGCAACATTTTAGTTTGTGATAATCCAATAAAATATTTTGGCGAACAGTTATCAAAGAATTCCCGTGTGAAACATTCAACATAGTTTTTTTTTTTTTTTTTTCCACAGTTTAATACAAACTGTAAGTCCTAGCTGGGTTCACCTGTGTCAGAGCGGGCAGTTGGCGTGATGGCGGTCACACGGTCAGAGCTCGTGTCGAGTGCCGGGAATGCAGAGGCGGCCAACACCGCTTGTTCGCAGGTGAAGATGCAAGGAGATCCGTCCCCCCAGATGTGTGTCGTCGGCGACGAGTCTCTAATAGCAGGTCTGCGCCGTCGACAAAGTGGCCAGGCTTCCTGTGTCGTCTCCCCGGACACGCGCTGCTGCAGAACGGCTGCACACGGACAGTTCACGCTCAGAAAATACACAGTAAATGTAACTAACTTTGTAGAAATCACCTGAAAAAAAACGCGAACAGTTCTTCGTAATTTCAGACAGCAGAATCTTCGCAAACAGGGCAAACAAGCAAAAGTGCAAGGAGGAAGGGGGATTATTGCTGTTAACAAAACAAGGTTTTTCAATTTCTATTTGTGAACACGGAAATTATTAACTGTGGATTGGTGCATCTATGTAAGTGAAATCATTACCCGTGAACTTACGAAGATAACCGTTAAATAACGAAGACCCCTGGATAATATGAAAAATAGCATTATTCGTAAAATTAAGGTGAACGTTTTTAGCATTGTGCCTGTTATATGGCGAGCCGATACACTGTCAGAAATCTCAGTAATTTTACGGAATTTTCTACTTATATTTCACCTGAAACAAGCCAAGAATTCATTATTTAGGATAACTGGATCTTCTTAAAATCTAAGCCATATTTCAACTTCTGTTTTTTTTTTTCAGTATAAACAGGGAAAACAACACACGTAAAAGAATAACAGTGTTGTCTAAACAAGTTTTTGAATGACCTGCTTATACACCAATATTATTCTTTTGGTTTCATGTTCAAAGGAAGTTAACTCAGTACCCGTAGATTAACGAAGATTTCTTGATAATTTTTAACCAATTTTTTCTGTCAATTTGATATGAAAATTTTTAACAGTGTATTGATTTGGAAGGCCTGCGAAATAAAAGTTATTGTTAAGCGTCAGGTTAGAATGCAATGTTCCTACACTTGTACGTCTCTGAGCATTGGATCCCGTTTTATTTTAATACGTCCTGAAGGACTAGAAGCAAGTGAAATACACATAAGAAAACATCTAACCGAATTTATGTGCGACTCGGGCAAAAGGAGTTAAGTGTGAGCATTTAATGAAATTGTCATGACTACGCGCACGCGTTTGCAAACTTTAGCCGGCACCAAAAAAAAAACCCCTGAAGTTTGCAGATGTATAAAAATCAGCGAGACCTTTGAAACCTGACCGCGAAAGAATACGGTGGCAAGCACAAGCCTGCAAACACGGAATCGCTCTTGCAATGAGTTAGATTTAGGTTGCAACGCCCAGAATTATGCTTTGATTAGCCATCATGCACAGCAAGTTCATTTCAAGCAATTCCGCAAACTTCCAAAGAATAAAAATGATACTTAGGAAAGATTTAGAAAAATTATAGAAAACTTCCTAGATGTTTGCGAGTTTTCGTTAGTCATCCGACGTGCCATCCCGCAAACGTCTTCTCGCAACTTCATGCGATTCATGCTCGTAGTGTATGTAATAACGGAACGTTTTGGCGCGTCTTGAACGGAATGGTTCGCGCGCAAACTTCTAAATACGGCACTTCGTGTTATTGAATTACTTATTATTTTACGCCATATTCAACTTTTCAGCAAATCCAAGCATCACCTGCGATCATATACTCAACATCCGAATAAAACCAGTGTGAGTATATACACTTGCACTTAATAAGCCCATTCAAGGCAGCCTATTAACTAGTTAATACAAAAATGAGCATGTTCCTAGAATCAGGTCACAATATACTTTGACGCTAACGTATCAATCGCTTGCGCTATATTGATGCGCTGGATCAGACGGAAGTAGAATGACGTATATTTAAGCTAGACGTAGAAACTATGCTTGAACTGTATAAAAAAAAAATTTAACACTTAATGCATGTGGAAATCACTCGTTAGTCAACTACGTCCCTGTTGAATGCGACTCCCCTTTCTTAGAGGTTACCAGAGAGTGTGCTTTAGCTATATAAAATTAATGCGCCGGGCTCTGAACATCGGTCTAATAGACGTGGCTAAAAAACCACACGCTTAGTGCATGCTCGTGTACACAAATCAAGCTCTAACGGAATGGCCTCTCATGTCATGCACAACGAACTAATCAGTAAGAGTTCACTTAATCCACTACGATTCGTTATCATATGCCTAAACTGATCGGAAGAAACTTCACTGTTTCAATCATTTTGGCGCAGCCACTTTAGGTAATGCCTATAAACAGTTATTATACACAATTCAAAAGAAAAACGTTTAAGTCCTTAATAATTTTTAATAATCTGTTATAATTCGGGCGTATTTTATAAACTATTAACAGTAGAAAATCTTTCCATCAATATCTAGGCACAAAAAGGGTAAACAAACAGCAGATAACATAAAACAAACATTAAAAAAAATCAAATAATGTTTAACCATTTACAGTATGCTTAATAAGGACGAATTACTTGAGTTAAATACCTATGATCAAGAACAAAATCAATTGAGTTGATTCATTTGTTTCATACTTTTGAATTGTACTGAAATATTACATTCAGCCATGAGAATTATTATTACATTAAACTAATCTAGCAAATGTTATTTGGATCTGGAGTATTTTTCTTTCTGTGGAGTTAAGGGACACGACATTATAAAGAGCCTAAATTTTCTGAAAGTTAATATCTTGCTATTCTCTTCCCCCTAGTGGAAACGTTATTCCGTAACAACGAAGTGATGAGTTGTTCCAATTTGTTTGGCACCATAAAAAAGATGATAATAGGCCTTTGCTTGTTAAAAAAAAAAAACACAGCCCTTCGACAAAATACGCAATCAACCGAAATATTACCGTGCAGGGGGAGGGAATCAAAGTTAAAGTCCACAAGTGAGAACTATTTTAGAAGATGGCGGAAGTAGGGAGGCAGGAAAGAAAAGGGAGGGGTCCCTTCTTCTCTTATTACTAAACCCTGCGCAAATCCCATAATTGCCATAATAAAGCAATCCAGTCGTTAAAAAAAAGCGAGCATCACCCTTGTAACGAATGGTGTGAAAGGGTTTGGAGTAGCAATTAGACGCATTACTGCCTGCAGCAGAAAACAGGCCTGGCGGAATGATGGCTGGAGATCGGGGGAGGGGTTGGGTTTACATTGCAGGAGGGAAAGAGGGGGGTGAGACTCGCAATCATTCTTCTCACCAGGCCCCTTTAATTTCAGAGGACTTGGGATCCCGTTTAATACCTCCTTTAATTTCTCGTTCTGTGTTTTCTTTTGATGGCGAACCCCCTCCGAGACTTCACTTGGAAGTCTTCTTGCTGCCTCTCGCTTCTGGACCCTCCCACGAACCAACTATTTTCCGGCTGAGGATTTTCATCACCCCAGCGTCTCTCGGCCGTTTATTGCGTCTCCACCCACCAACAGGGACCGGAGAACCCCTTGCCGCAGCCGTGGAAGAAGTATCACGTGTCCCTCGAATGCCTGGCTCAGCGAATCGGAAAACAGCGGGGAATTTCCCCTCGAGCAACGGGCGCAGAGAGAGAGAAAAAAAAACCTCATGAAGTCGGAAAGGCGGGACCCTCTTCATTCTCTACAGCGGGTCCTGACGAATCCAATTTTTGTAAATTTACTTCGAACGCCTTACTTTTTTTCTAGTTCCCTGAAAAACGTTAACTGGTTGCTGATACATTAACCTGAAAGAAGACTAGACATTGTGCTTTTGAAAAATTGATTTTTAGCAGAAGACTTCAAAGTGCCCATTACGTATAAAGTAAACAACCAGTATTTCTCTACAAAATGGCAAAACTATTTATTAGTTTTCGTTGCTTGGAATGTAAGACAGTTACCACAACTGGACTTACAAACTCCTGGAATCGATTATTATCTTAAGATCTTAAACATGTTTTTAATGTTGCCACAAACTACAGTATAATTGCAGTTGGTGTGTAGCATATGTCCCATACACAGAATTTCAAAACTTTGCCATTTTGTAGGCTAAGAGCTTCACGAGGTGACAAATAATTAGTTGTAACAGATCTGTCGTTTTAAGACTGTACCTAATGTGTAATTTTTTCGATGCTTTTTTCTGAGTAGGTATATGAATAAAAAGGTCAGCCATTTCTTATCTAACAGACAGTAAAAAAAATTTGTTGAAAGATATTTTTTCGAATCTATTTACGAAAATACAAGGAAAATAATGAAATTTTGTAAACACACAGCAGTGAGACATACGTAAATGTAACATTTCACTCCATGTTTCTCATGCCAAGGTATTGTCTTGATAATATAAAGCATAACATTTATGTCCTTAACAGCATTATAGTTATTTATTTTTTTTATAAATTTACAAGAAATTATATTAGCAAATAATAGCTTACGATTTTTTATTATTACATTGTTCTAATGGTTGGGACTAAAATACAATTAAATTCACCAAGGAAAACATCAGATCGAAAAACGTACGTAGCCGAAGAAAAGGTGAAATGTGGCAGCCACCAACTTGATTATACATACGTTTGTTGATTCCAGTCTGACACCAGAAATTATCCTGTTTTTTTTTTTTTTCCGGGTCTCTAGCAATGATACGACGCCTGGATGTTTGTTTTTTTTTTTTTTTCTAGGGAGGACCGGTTGTCACATGTCTGACTAATGCATCCATCAACATTTGAAGCAATATTACGTAGATAATGGTCAAATCTGAAGAATCCATCAACTGTTGCTCGCGATGATTGCCCGAGGAATATACGCTCGTGCACGCGCATACAGCGGCGCTTGAGGCTCCCAGAAACTCGTAAAATAGCGAGCCTAATTATTTGCCGGCATGATTCTCGAGTGTTGTAGGTACACACACCAGCTCCTTCTCTGCCCGTTCCTGCACTGCGCCTCTCTCTCTCTCTCTCTCTCTCTCTCTCTCTCTCTCTGTCGGCAAACTACACATTACTCCCCATTCTAGCACCTCGGCGGCTGTAAATTGCGGCTATAGCAAATTTACTGCCTCCTGCAGCCCCCCTCCTCCCGCTTCCTCCCTCCAAGCCCCTGGGCAGACTCCCTGGGTCGAGATAGCACGGGCTTGTTTGCCGCCGGCGACTAAATTGCTCCATACCGCCGGCGCGCGAGCGAAACGCAGCGATGATCAATTAACGCCGGGTCAGAGATAACGCGAATTGTCTTTGCCGGGAAGCCTTTCTACCGTTATTGTCCGAGCGCCTTTGTGCGCCGTCTCTTCGGCTTGCGAGCGAGTTATGGAGACGCGAGAAGCTGATCGTTCATCTTCTGATGCCGGGGCTATCGAATCCCCAAAAAACCTGTGCGTACGAACAACGCCGTGTTTCACTATAGCTTCTGCTGTTACATGAGGGAGCGTCTTGTTTAAAAATGCACCGTTTCCTAAAATATAATCTTTCCGAGATATAATTTTTATTAAAATGTTACTTGAAAAATAGACGATTTGACATTACAGTATTTGAGGAAACTTATACCTACTGAAGAATCAAAACAAATCCTTAGATTTCAAAGGATTCGATATCGTAGGAAAAAGATTCGAAGAAAGATATTAGAGGAAATAGTAAACTAAACAATTCAAGGATGATAACTTCTAAATTATATTTATTCAATTTTTTTTGCAAGCCTATTTTGTCGGTTAAAATTCCCCGACAAATTATACTTATAACATGTAATTATATAAATAAACTAACAAAACGTATTGACTCTGAAACTTAGTTTGCAGAACAAACTTCTAAAAGGTTTAATTGTTTCAACGCCGTAGTTATTATTTTTAATTTCTTGTATAGTTTCATTTTTTTTTACCCTTGAGACCTAGACTCGGATTCGTAGGTTTTATTCGGGATTCTAATTCGAATTTTGGATTCCAGTAAATTGGTATTCGACCCATAACTAATTATGGCATATTTAAATTTAAACTACCAATAATGTAAAAAGAACCCACTATATATGTGTGTGTGTTTGTGAGTTAATAATCACTATGCACTCCATTTCTCGCTAAGTTCCGGCGGTCCGACCACGTGGTCAATTACCGCGATGCCAAATGCAGGACGAGGAAGCTGTATTTGGGTTGCTGGTGCGACGGTTGGTAGAGGAGAGAGGTAAAGTCACGAAGCGTGGGTACCAAAAAGGGGGGGAAAAGGTGTGGTGGGGGTTGAGGGGATAAATTGTCCTGGTCCCACATTTGATCAATGCGTCCAATCTTTTCGCGAGCTGGATTGTGGTAATGAACCGCGCTTCGCACTCGCCATACTGCGGCCTGGTAATAGAAAAAGGGGGGGGGGGGGGGGGGGGGGGGCTGCGCGCGCGACCACGCGATCATAAAAATTGCCCACTTCTCGCATTTTTTTTAAAAAAAAAACCTGCCTCTTTTTTTTTGGTGCACGTACCCAATGTAGATTTTCTCTCTGGTCGTTCACAAAAGTCAAAAGCAGTGGCCCCATGACGCGTTGAACGTGCCCACGTGCACGCAATTTGAAAGCTAGAAATACAAATAGTTAAAAATATTTTTCGGAAAACGTACACACGCCCAACGGGAAGCCCAAAATTCATGATCACCGATCCAAACCCGAACAAACCACAAGTTCGTCGCTTGGAATTATACCTACGCAGCTTCAAGGCGGCAGCATTTTATATGTTTATCACCTAACACAAACAATCTTTAGACAATAACATAGTTACATTAAAACCTACCCCTCCTAGGAAAAAATGAATGACCAATTTTTTAAGAAAATTATAATACTTTAACAAAGATCTTACTTTTTTTTTTGATTTGTAACATCTTAGCTCTTAGCTCTCAGTATATTGCATTTGGTTGGATTAATGTGAATGCGGCGGAAGTAAAGGAACGGAAATGTGTAACAGATGGTTTTGCTATTTGTGGTGGATGGCGCGAACCAATCCCAAAGCGAAACTTTATACTATTAACTGTTTAATGAATTTTAACAAAATGGGCAGTATTTTGAAAAGATTCTTTGTTGAAAATCAGGTATAAATCCGGGGTTTAGTGTTTTTTAAAGTCTTTTTCGGTTTTATTGGAGCCGTATCATTATATCCGTAGTTAAAAATTTTGGACTGCAAAAAGAATGATTCGATAGTCGTCGTTAGCTGCTCCACAGCGAATTCTAGTGGCGGGTGTGGAAACTACTGTATTCACATACAGAAATTTAGTTGAAAACACATTTTACGTATATTTATATAGCTCGGCAAAATTTTGAACAATTCTAGGTTAAATTTCATGTCCAAATTTTGTATTTTAAGTGTATTTTTAAAATGAGTACACATGAAAGACCAATAGAGTAGCATATTTTTTATTATATTGTAAAGTCTTAAGTGGGGAGAACTGGGTTCGTAAGGGATAGCCAAAATAGATTATTTCACAGTTTTATTAATTATTAATATTCATATTAATAATAAATAATTGTACTTCAAAATGTCCGATCACGAATTACTAGCACTTGAAAATTTTTAATCTCAAGTCACTCAATGTCTGAAAAGTTCCATTGTTCGCACTACTCACTGGAGAAAGGATCAACAGTGATTTGCCCCTTACCAAGAACCTGTCCACACACACACACACACACACACACACAGTCTTGCACACTCTAACGATCCAGTCGAACTCCGCGTCGCGCCACTCTCAGGGGGAGATTATCTCACGCTCTTCGCCGATGTCGCACTTCCCTTCGCTCTCGGAACTCGGGAACTAATACGGAGGACGGTGTCACTGGTTAAGTACTCGTGCGTCGTTCTTCCAGAACCTACGAGAGCAGCTGTGACAAATCGCGTCATTCCCGAACAGTCCAGAAGGGCTGCGTCCATTCTAGCTACTTCGCGCAGTGGCCCGAGGGATTCCCAAAGCCGCTCAGCGATAGATAACAGCGCCGCGGGAGGACGATGCTAGGGGAGTGAGTGGGGAGGGGGTGGGGAGGGGGTAGCGACGACCCTTGTAACCCGGCCAGGCACGCGTTGTATGCCTTACGCCAGTGGGCCGCACGTGACTCGGCGCGTGACGCCTCTGGCTGGCAGGGCCGCCAGCCAGCTCCGAACTTGGCGCGTGTCGCGGTCCTATCTGCGTTCGTAACAATATGTAAACTTAACGAAAAAAAAAAATCTTTGAAACGATCATTTATACCCTACCGGAGAAAAAAAAACGAAGAAAATATTTTAAAATGAATTTAATTTATGTAACAGACCTTACCTAAACAATATTTTACATAAAAATCTGAAGATGCGTGAACTCTCGTTTAAAAACTCTTCCTATCAAATAGGCAAAGAGTAACTGTCGCTAAATTATGAGTTTTTGAAATGCTAGGCGTAGGTGTCTTCCAACTCGATCTCGTCATAAAATGAACCCTCCAATTTTACCGAGGATATAATGTAAATTTAGGTGGATACAGTAACAATTAGAAAAAAATATATATCTCAGCAAATATCACCACGTTTAACAAACTGCAGTATAAACATTTTTATATATTTAAAATATATCTTACGTGACAAAATTCCGATCGTTTTGGTTTTGTTATTTTGTAGCCTAAGTAAAATGTAAATTTTATAAAGGCCAATGTCGAAAATACAAAACCATTACCTACTTTTTCATCATTATTATTTTTAAAGATAATATCTTTTGCAATTACTTGCCAATGTCACAAAAATGAATAAGGCAACTATTTTCCAAACAACAAATAGTAATTGTAACGGTTACGTTCCGGAAGTCCTGAGTTCGGTCCCGTTGAAAGTTTTGTCGAGACATGGCTGAGCTTACAACCACGACGACGGCAAGTGCAGCATCCAACCCAAGGACGAGAATTAACGGGGGAGGGGGGGGGGGGAGGGTGGTTAATTAATATATTCATTTTCAAGTTGAGGACGCAGTGTGATGCAAACCATTTGCACATCCGTTTGATGCCTATGGTGAGCGAAGCCGGAGGCTAGGCTCAGACACTGACAATTCTGTCTTCGTTGCCACAGGATACACTCGGGGACCCTGAGAGAATATTTCCAATAAGGCCCATCCTATGTACATGGCTCATAAAAACGGAGACGGATCACGTAAACGGAGATGGAACTCTCGGAACATTTCACTATTGAATATTCACTATTGCACGTAAAAGTAACAAATATCAAAACAGTGAAATGTCATTTCTAGGTTACTAAATATTAATTTAACGAAGAAAAAAAAAGTTATGCTTTGATATCATAGCATGGGCAGAATTTTGTCTAGGCTACATATATAGGGACCGGAAAAATTCGCGGGTTCAATGACCTCCAGGATGAACTCCATAGTTCTACGTACACTCGGTCAAATGCCACCCACTCATTGGCTGCTGTCTTGTGAAACGTCCCAACGTAGCAGCCTGTGATTCGATAAAGCTTCGGTTGGGTGTTTCTCATTGGCCCATATTCATCCAGGTGAGTTGTGAGCCAATAGCAGAGGCAGCACTGAGGCATAACTATTTGTATTTTTCCTGTCTCTAGAGATAGGTTTAGCTAGCAACTTGAACTGCACTCCTCGATGCCGACCCGTCAAGGATGAGACAAGCTGTCGCCCCGAGGGCACTGCTGCAGTGTTCTATCGGCAAAGCAATCAGCGAAGCGAGCGTCGTTGCGAGACAGGAGAATCGGAAACCAGTTTGGTACCGCCTGCGCACAGGAACCCCTTCTCCGGGCGCCCGCAGATGAATGGGTTTACGTCTCCGGGCGGCGCAAAAAACCAGGGGTAGGCGTTCGTAACACGTGCTGCAGCCCGTATTCCAGCCTTTACGTCCGTCATTACGAGTGACCACCACTTACGCGCGTCGTATACGCTCCTGTGCACCCGGGCTGGCTGGGTCGTTGGAACGCGATTATGTGGGATTCAGTTTTGATCGTTGCTGACAATGTGCAGATTCTGCCTCGCGGCGTGACGTGTGTTAGGATGAGAGGTGGTCTCTTAAGTGGGCCACACCTCGAATACATTATTTGTGGATTTTATTTAACGCCTTTCGTGTTTTAAATGTGCATTCTTAAATATATGCACCTTGAAATAACAAAAGACGCTGGATCGAAGGAATATATATATTTTTTGGTATCACTTTATTGACGGGCCCTCTGAACTGATTTCTTTTTAAAATACTTTGGCTATTCCTTCAATGATTTCTTTAAGGACGCCGTCTGCTTGTGCACACACATGGTGCGCAGAGATTCAGGAAGAAAAAAACGCGACTTTCAAAACTACTCAAGATATCCGAATGGGGTTGCTTACAATAATCATTTAAGAATACGCTGAGGGCCGAAAAGTACTTTTGATTTAGGATTAAGTTTTTAAACTGTATTTTTAAAACAGTTAAAATGGGTAAAACTCTTGTTTTCAGAGTAAATTTTAGGCATAAGACAACCGGTACAGATTCAATTTCACAGTTATTCTGTGACGACGAGAAAACTGCACGCCAGTTCAGAGCCTTGCGCTTAGAGGGGATACCGCGTTAGAAGCATCAGCGAGCATCGCGCTTATCAATCCGCCTGACTAACACACGTGCACCACGACCAGATGGCCCTCTTAATGTATGGCGGTGCTGGTGAATGTTTCTTGTGGTTCTGATATTTCGTGCTTCTTATACCTTGTTTTCTATGCCTCTGTATATACTTAATCCATGTAGCCACTTGTTAATTAACACTTGTCGAAATACTGAAGTTCCTGATTATGGTTACTAAAACCTACACTATAAAGAAATTCATAAATTTTACAAGGAAATTTTTGGAAACTCAGTTGCCAACGATATGACTTGCAAAACTGCAAGGTAGAAGCTTTGTAAAATTGTAAATAGTGCAAACTTGGCCTTCCAATTTTATAAGTTGTATGTTAGCAACTGAGTTTCCAAGGACTATCATTGTAACAATTCGAATTTTTTTTAGAGTGTACGATTTAGATTTTTCAATAAACTTCATCATTACTCAGCCCCACCATAATATTACTTCTTCTATCTTCTCAAAAGTACCAAAATCTATTTCAGACAAATGTAACACAAAAAAAAAACCTGATTTATTTATAAGTATTGTACATTCACTGCCATTAACTTCTGTTTGTTCATTACAAAATATGTTTACTGAAATAGCATTTCGGCTTTTATTTTTGATATGCGATTGCTATTTTTCTTAGTAAAATTTTGTTCAAGTATTTATGATAATCCTGCCGCAGAAAATGGTTTACCTGTAATTATTTGTGACTGTATTTGAACTTATGTGATAACATCAGGGAAGTCACTTAAAGCTTGACTTCGCCGTTCATGTTGGTTTAATGCATTTTGATGGCAAATATTTTTATGTACGAAATATACTTATACTTTTTTCTGTTTTATTCAATAGGTAGACTATAGCCTAAAATATTAATTGCATCGTGTTCAATAACTAGAAGATCATTTTCTGCGTTAGCAAAGCTGGGTAACATAAAAAAATTGCTTCTAAAATCTAATTTTTAAATTATTTATGCATGCGAATATTCAATTACAAAAATACCAAAAAGTTAACAGGCCGATGGAGCCAAGCCTTAAAAAAATACATTGAAATACATTACGTCATTTTCTTAGTTTTACCTACTGGAAATTTTTTTTAACAATAAAACAAGCCCCTGTTATTGATCATACCTTACAAAACTTTATAATTAAGTCGAAATTCTTAAAAGAAAAAAATAGGTCAACTAATTTGTTTATTCGTTCACTTTCTATTTTCTACGATGAAATCTTTCCTCGGCAACTCTTCTCTACAGGCGCGTCATTTTGATGCAATGCGGCTGTGACGTCATAATTTCTGCACCCCTTTCAGTCGCTGCCCCGAGCCAGAATAATCTGCATTTGAAAGGAGTGGTATGGCTTAGTGCTTGGGAGGGGGTGGAGGGAGGGCAGTCCTTGCCTGTCTGCCGCCATCATTCGACAATCCTCTCTCTCTCTCTCTCTCTCTCTCACAATCTCATAAATAGTGTGCATTACTCGGCAGATGAAAACGTTCTCGTCCTTAAAATACTCGATAATTCTCCAGAATAAGTTACATTAATGTTGCAAGGCTGTCGAAATAAATCTTTTTTTTTTTTTTATCCAGAATGGTTATGCAAAATCCTAAAAACACACAATTTGGGATGTTTCGTGAAAGCCTCAGTAAGTTGTTTCAATTACTTGGAATAAAGAGGGTAACTGAAAAAAAATTAACGACACTTACATAAGAATATTTATTATAAAATAATGATTCTGAGAACAAAAAACTGTCTGGTTATCATGCGCGAAATGAAAAATAGACGATGGAAAGTAAACCGACTGGAGCAACCGTCACACTTTCGATATCTCGTGTTTGTAAATCGACGTAAAGCTTCTGTCCAAATGCGGCTATAAAAAAATATACAAAAGGACACACGTGCAAGCTGTTTCTTTATCACCGCCCCATTTTTACCGTCAAATATTCCTCGCGCGTATTGTCACCGAAAACTCTGACGGCAATAAAACAGGGTAAAAGAGAAGGGGGGGGATACAGACAGCCACCTTTTTTCGTGGATTATCCCCGCCAGCAATCGATTTCCCCGCCACCGAGCCGAGATAACGTGGATCCCACCTATAGCCATCTCACTCTAGACTCTCTTTCCCTGTCTCGAATACTGATGTCATCGCTAACGGCTTTATATCGGCGAGCTCATTTGCCGCCACGTTGCACGCCGCTACATCATCCCTACTCGCCCCCCTTCCCCCACCCCCTCGGCTTCACAAAAGCCCGGCCCCGAACGTGGCCAAATCCCCTGGAGAAATTCGCCGTACCGCCGCCGCCGCCATCGTCAGTCATAATTCTCTGGAAGATTTTGGCCCACGAGCGGTTTGGGCCCGGTGGGCGTGTATGCCATCAGTTCTTCCCCCTCCACCTCCCCCCCTTACCATCCCTGCTTCAAAATCCAGAAACACACCCCCCCCCCCCCTTCCCACGCGGTTTTCCGAACCGTTCCTTTCGCCATAGAACCATCGCAGCCCGAGCCAGATAACGCACATGGGCCCGCCGCCGACTGCCGGAAACAAATCATAGCCTCATAATGGGGACTCGGAGGGGGTATTGTGCGGCTGGGCTGTACATTGGCGCCCACTCCCAGCCCACCTGGCCCACCTGGCCCACCTCGCCCACCTCGCCCACCTCGCCAACCTCGCCCACCTGCAACCAGCTCGCCCGGAACACTCGCCGCCTAGCAGGCTGCACCGCGCCTTGGGACTCCCGTCTCTGTCTCCCGCACCGCCTGCGCCACATCTCTTCATGCTGGCCGACATGGCGACCGGGGTCAAGGTCAGAGGTCACGAATCGACATTTCTGTGGATTACAACGGGAAGTATCCACTCGACATAGTGATTTTTTTTTTAGTACTTATGAGGAATTTTGTGTAATTTTTGATACCAAGATGGCCACTGTGAAGTCACAATCCAAGATGGCTGACCCTACACCAACACTTCGCCCAGCACCCAGGACCAGTACCTACTACTGTATACTACTTCTATTAAATACAGCTTTTATATAGACTCATCTTGCCTGCTTTAAAATGCTCGTTGATCAGTATTAGGATTAGGTAAACACGCTGGAGATAAACAAGAGCACTGTAGATCAATCATCGACGTAAAGCATACTTCAAGAATAGGCTTCAAGTCCACTTTTCCTCACAATGAGTCCATGAAATAAACGTGGCTCTAAAAGGGTTATATTAAAAAAAAATTAAAAAAAAAACATAGCCCGGCATTAATTTTTCACATTAGTTTTCAGTTGGTAAAATTTTCAATTGCGTTGACATATATTTCGGAATTATGTCAATAGTTTGTAGGCTGTATGAAAAATATTTGCTTGAATAAATATCATAAAAATCTTGATCATTTTATGATAGTTGGTTTATTATGAAACAAGATCCAGCACGTAATAACCGGTAAGAGTAATTTATTATTTCATGTGACGATGGAAGACGAAGTAATAGTAATAACGCCACGGTTATTGGCTTCAAAGAGTGTGTCGAGCTAAGGACAGTAGTTCGTCGATTAAAAATACATGGTAAATCAGTATTGAAAACTGGGACTAGTATAAAAAAAACTGAAGTTAGCCTTTAAGTTTGAGATATCCCTTTCAAAATAGATTATTACTTTACAGATATACAACACATATAGGTATATAACACATATATACATATAACATATCATTTTAACGTAAATAATATTTTAACACTTTTTCCTATGGACAGCTTTTATTTAGCCTACTTACATAGTTTTTTTTTCCTACTAAGGGGGAATATTATAAACAATAAACATTTGAACAACTTTTTTCCAAGCTGGAGATAACCTTTCGTTCTTAAACTCTGATAAGTCTTAACGATGAAGCACAGGGAAATTAGAAAATAATATATAGGTCCTTAATATAGCAAATTACCGGGAAACACTTTGAAGCAAGAAAGTGCGGGATGATCTGTATAGCGAATAAGCGACCGCTTTATGAGTTAATTACAAAATAAGAAGACTGACAGCAATGTATCTCAGCACGATGATTTAATGTCATCAGATACAAAAAATAATTGTTTTGTATTAATAACATAATAGTACAGGTAAACCTAGTTCCAATTTAATTTAATAACCAAAATTTTGTTTTAGTAATTAACAAATCTTTTAAATAAAATGAACAACTTAATATTATCAGCAAAATATTTTCATTTTATACTTCATTCAACTACTCAACAGCTATATCTATCTTTGCGTAAATAAATTTTTTAACTTGAAAAATTAAGATATTTGGTGAACTTTTGGGATGAGATGTGTTGTTGATGCACTGTAACATCCATTATAGTATAAATTCAAGTGGCAACGACGAAGCGAAAGATTTTATGTGTTTAATATTTCAGAAAATAGTGGGTTTGAAATGCGTCGAAATTAAAATGTCGAGAAGACAAGCTGTTGTTGTGAAGTTTGCAGCAAATAGCAGACATAAATTTGTTTGAGAAAAATAATCGTAAAACTAAAATGTGAAGGCTTTAAAAAATACATTTCTTGTCGCCAGATTTCTTTTTTTTTATATAGGCCTATATACGTACATAACTAATAGTATTCGTGGATTTCCGCCAATACGCAATGAAACCAGAAAAAAGGCATTCTCCCCCTTTTTATTTTCTAATTCTTTAACTTTGAAAAATACATATCAGAACGCCCTAAGCAGACAAAGCAAAAACATGTATTTTTTCGATTCCTACTACTCCGAAAACGAAGATAGAGACTCGCATTTTCGCATTTCACTCCCTCCTCTCCCCCTTCCCAACCCACTTTTGCATGATAAAATGTCGGCGAGTGTGAAAGGGAGGCTGGGGAGTAATGAGAGAAAGAGAGAGAGATAGCTAGTGCATGATTCGAGCGTGTGCAAGAGAAAGAGAGAGAGAGCCAGCGGAGATATGGATTGTGAATATAACAGACGAACAAACGAATGAAGCCAGGGCAGACTCGTGTGAGCTCTACACCGCGGGGATGGGCCAATTCCCCTCTGGGCCTTGCATCACTGCCCCAACACTAGCCCATGTACGGCCCCATTCCCCACTCCCGCTACCCTGGCAAACCTCCCCCACCCCCCTTCAACTGGACTCTCTCGCAGCGAACCAACCGAAACAACAAGCCTGGAACACGGAGGAGGGGTGGGAGGTCTGTGGGGGAGGGAAAGAGGGCGAGATTAAACATCGGGACGCAAATGAACGCATCGTAAATATTCGAGCTAACCAGTGCCCCTTCTTTCCCTGCTCACACACGCGCGTGGTATTTCTCTCTCTCTCTCTCTCTCTCTCTCTCTCTCTCTCTCTCTTTCTCCTCTCCGCGCTTCCCACATGCACATACGCTCTTGGTGGACCCGTCCTTTTTCTGCCAAACGATTCCGTATTGCGATACCCACCCCCCTTTCCCCCGGCGATGCGTCGACCACACAACCAAAGTCCTCATTCACCCAGTGGCAGGATCTTCTTACTGTCCCATCGTCACCTCTCTGTACCTGCCTCTCCTCGCTTGACGGGCTAGCTGCGACGTCAATCAAATGACGGATGAGTAGAGACCGGAAAAATTCGCACTTTCAGTGACCTCCAGGATAGACTCCAATATCCTCTACACACTTGGGCAAATGCCAACTGTTCATTGGCTGCTGACTTGTGAGTCGTCTTGACTGGGTGGCCTGTGATTCGACATGTCTATGAGTGAGGGACTCTAATTGGCCCTCATTCCTCAATATTAACAGTGAACTAATGACAGACACAGCACTAAGGTATAATTATTTGAATTTTAGCATAACACGAAATGAACCCGCGAATTTTCCAGGTCTCTACGGATGAGGAATTGTGGATGGGCAGAGAAAGATGGTGACATTTTACTTTGCTGATCCGGCCACGCGCTGGAAGCAATTGATTATGACTGCTGACCGAATTACATTGGCAGAAGGACACGTAAACCATTGGTACTTATAAAAAAAGGGTTAAATTTTAGACACGTTACATGGCAAAGACTATGTCTGAAACAAAGGTGCTCACAGAAATACCAGTTTATTCGAAATCTCTTTTTGGTAACATCCCTATGCGCTTAGATCTTAACTATTTTTATTTTAATTTTAATTTTAATGCATGGCAAGGCTTTGACGGACGGACGGATGGAATTTTTCGGGTCATCTGATTGGTTGTATGTCACATAATTGACGGTCGGACTTGTGACGGACGGATGAGACGGGTAATTGTGTGTCCAGCTTAAGTGTCGGTAAAAAGCCTCGAAAACTTTCGAGTTTAAGTTTATTTTACGATTAATGTCACTGGTTCTGTAGTCACAAACGTGTTACTATTTATTTTTAGATGACGTAACATTTCGGAGTCTGCAATAAGTGTGAAATAAGTTTAAGAGTTAAATTTTCAGCTTTACATAGCAACGTAGACCTACGTACAAAGTATAGGTATTTAAAAAAGACTCTGTGAATAAGTATTAACAAGTGTTTTTCTTCTTTATTTCAGGTGAGATTTTGCTCTTTTCATCCACTATCGCTACAAGCAAGCCATTTTTGGTAAGTCTTTTTTTTTTTTGTTTAAAGTTGAGATTGAAATAAAATATTTTTTTAAAAATCTTTCTAATCAAAGAGCATGTCTTGTTCAACAAAACTTTATATTTTTCCAACTTATATTTTATATTATTAAAGGTCACTATCATGTCTGGGGTCAAAAAATTAAAGACAGTAAACTATCAACCGAAGAAAAAGATAACGAAAATATTCTGTGTAGTGTGCACAGAGAAAAAAAAAATTTGAGACAAAAAAATATTTATTTGCTATGAAGAAACAAATATTTACTAAAATCGATTTTGTATCCATAATATAATATATAGTGAGTTTACAAAACCATGTTGTCGGGTCAACCGAATCTTTCCTTTTTTTCGTGTAGGCCTACATTTATTTCGCAATTTACAAACAAAAATTTTTTTTCAGACAAGCAAAAATTTATTTTAGTGTGACTCTCATTAAAGCTGGTCTCAGTACCTAAATATATTTTTGTACTATCCCGGAACACCCATTTGATTAATTACTAGGGAAATTGACGAAACTAGCACCAATAAGCTGTTTGCAAAGACCTTTCACTAATTTTATTTTATTTTAATTGAATTGTAATCTTCAATGCCATGCATGCGAACCATTCGTCGCTTCTCTGTTTAAAGTGTTTGTGTTATTATAAATATAGTTGTTCATGATGTCTATTTAAAGCTTTCAGCATCTTTGTATCTGTACTTAGCACATACGCAAACAAGCCACTTTCTGCAGAACTTACATCGTAATGACGCTGACACCAAGCAACACCTAAATGGTAATCTGCAAATAACAAGATGCAGTATTCGTCAACAATCGACCATAATTTGTTTCTTAAAACACAGAAGACCATTACTCAATTAATTACTTTGTGGCGAAATATCATAATTAATATTGGCTTGTTTTAAATATTTATCTTAACTAGGTATCTGTCTTTTATACCTATGATATCCTAGCATTTGGAACTTTTTAATAATCTTTTATTAATGACAAAGCTCTAAGTTACTGCTGTAAACCGCAAATAGTCTGAATTTATCAATTATGATTGTTATAATATTACAAAAAAATTATATCTGTAAACCGTAAAAAATGGAAAAGTCTAAATTGTTTTAATGCCTGTGTGAGTGTTGCTAGTGGAGCGTTATTTTATATTTTTTTTCTGGGTGGTTTTTGAGTGAGTTAATGAGATATTGCACATTTGTTATAATATTTTAAAAAAATTATGTTAAATCGCACGTGTCTCTCTACGCATGTAAATAAATGGCTGCAATGGTCACTTCCCCATACGCAGTGACTCCGGAAAAGGTAAGTTTTCTGTATGTCACGTGTTTTTAACTTACTTTACAATTCCGTCGGTTGTGTGAATGTTTTTACGAAGTTTTGTAATGTTTAAAATTTTTCAAAGAGGTTCGACGTTAAAATGGGTGATCGCGTCAATTTTTTTTTATCAAAATGGGTATTTCCTTTTCAAATTTCATGGAAATCAATATAACTTAATTGTGTACTATTTTACACAGGAATCAGTACAAATAGAACGTCATACTTAGTTGAGTTTCTGCTTAAGCCGGGCACACACAGAATGAGGCAGGAAACATGTATTTATATAAAAGCAATGCACACAGGATCAGACACGGGACGACGCCACAAAACTGTCGCGATCACACACGAGGCGACAATGTCGAATGTCTGCTCCAATATCGTCGCGAGCAGGCCGTCTGATGGCTGCAGTGTTCTGCGCATGTGTAGTATAAAAAAAATTGACAACAAAGACATGCTGCAGTGTGTTTATAGATTACCAAGTCCTTTTTGATATTCACTTGTAAAGTATTTTAATTGATTTTTCCTCAGTATTGAGCTATATATGCAGATCTATTAGAATTTTTAGTAGAGGCAATACCTATTTTACATATTTCATGTTTGAAGGAGTATCACGAAAGCAATATTGGATTTAAAGAATGCGGGAAGAAATAATTAAACGAAAATACGGTGTTAAGCTGTCGTGAAAAGACGGTGTTCAGATGTGAAAATACGTAGTTAAGCTGTCGCGAGGCATATTTTGGTGTCGCGACATATCGCGTCGCGCCTTGTCTAATTATGTGCGCGCCGAGCCCTAGATATTCAAAGTGAACAATTTTTTTCTCTAAATTCATTACATTTCATACTATGTATAGAATTAATAAAAACATTTTTACGTCTAATATGATAAAATAATTCGTATTTAAATGTTGTAAAGCTAAAACATATTTTGGTCGCCTGGTTACATTTTACATCTTCAAATTGGTCATTGTGATCGCTATTTATACATACGCTCTGGCTTATTTTAATTGTGAAAACTAATATAAATTCTGTAAATATATTAATAGCTCTCGCAATTTTGGAATACGTCAGAGGTAGGTGAAAAATTAAACTTGGATAGATGTTTATATATTTATGTATACCTACTTATATCCTTATACCTATAGACGTATATAGAATGTCTCTCGCTGGTATTGCAGTACACAGTAATTGGCAACCACTGTTGTCAGATAGATACCTACTATGTACCTACTCGGCTTGTTAACATTACACTTTTTATTAAATATAAAATATTTCATTATAGTAAGTTTGATTTTTTTAAATTTAATTTTGGCTGATTTTTAAGACTATAAATTATTGCATTTTGACAGTATTCAGCATAGGTAAGTAGTTGTAGTGATTCCGAAAAATATTCAATCCCAAACACCAAGTAATATTTCAAAGGAGAAATTATT
Organism: Bacillus rossius redtenbacheri; assembly: GCF_032445375.1. NCBI lineage: Eukaryota > Metazoa > Arthropoda > Insecta > Phasmatodea > Bacillidae > Bacillus > Bacillus rossius. Next base: position 8,234,893 of record NC_086336.1, on the reverse strand, counting down.
AGTGGTAGTCCATCACTATTAATAACCCGGCATTCCATACGATTGTGCCCCACGGTTAAAAGACCAAAATCATTTTTAATACAATAAAATATTTTTAAAAAATTCAAACTAGATGACTTATTTCAATTACCACTCCTTAAAAATAAATAATAACTATTAACAGATGATGCTCATTGCAAATTTTACTTAAAATACAAAGTTTCAGATACATACTAGAAAATTTTGGATTGCATCACAAAGTTGTGCTTGAAAATATTTATGCTGAATGGTGTGCATCTGGCAAACAGAGCACACCGAGACAAAAACAGAGCTAATGGCAGACATTTTGCATTGGAAAAGAGAGAGAAACTGCCTATTTAAACGCGCACTGCAATCTAAGGATGACTATAGGGATCGGAAAAATTCGCGGGTTCAATGACCTCTAGGATGAACTCCATAGTTGTACGTACACTCGGTCAAATGCCACCCACTCATTGGCTGCTGTCTTGTGAGACGTCCCAACGTAGCAGCCTGTGATTCGATAAAGCTTCGGTTGGGTGTTTCTCACTGGCCCACAGTCGTCCAGGTGAGTTGTGAGCCAATAACAGAGGCAGCACTGAGGTACCTATAACTATTTGTATTTTAGTCTATCACGAAATGAATTCGCGAATTTTTCCGGTCTCTAAGGTTGAGGCGCGCTACATTTGAACAGAATTTAAAACAATCAAGTGCCTGCGCAAATGATAAAACAGTCGAAAAATAATTCTCCGACTGCAGCGTTTGTAGCGTATAGAGGACCGTGTAGTCTCTGGCCGGCGGTGAATCCCGCGGGGGAAACCGACGGAAACAACGGGCGCCTCTGTATTTTACTGTATTTTATCGCGGCTCGCTTATTTTCAATATCCCGGCGACAGTTACATCATTATAGCCGCCATGTTTATCAGGCTGGTCCCCCCCCCTTCCCCTCCCCCTCCCACCCCCGCAGGGACGCTTCGCCCGTGGGGCCCCGTGTTCACGGTGAACCAGTTTCGCGGACAAAATGAAAACGTTTAACAGCCGTCAAACGCCATAAAGCACGGCGCCGGCGAAGAGGAGCCGCATGGCTTTTGCTTTGTTACATGTTCCCACCCCCTTCTCTCCAACCACCCCCGCTTCCACCCCCCTCCACAGGGCAGTCCCACCGCTGTGGCCAGTGGCCGAATACAATACGGCGCGGAGTGCGAGCTTGATAAAGCCGCCCCGCGCGCGTTAATAAAGCAGAAGGCGAAATTACAGTTAATTTATAGCCGCGCCTAATAATTAACACGCTCGGCACCTGAGAGAATTCAGAAAAAGGGAGTTGGGCATCGCGGCGATAGCGAGGCGTTCTGTTCGCTTAATTTTTTTTTTATCGCGGAAACTCTCTGAATTGGAAACGGCTGGAAAAAATATATATTATCCTCGTACAAGCAATGCCCCAGGGAAAGAAAAAATATATATCCTTTCAGAAATAATGGTCATTCATACTACGATATGCATAACACGTGCGGAGAACTTATTTCTGAACTCTGAACTGTAAAACAAAAAATGAATGCTCGTATGACTTTAAGGCTGGACTCAACGGTAGTCTGTTTTATTCTTACGTCAATCACATGACCTGCATCCAATTTAATGGACTGAAAAATTATATATGTTCGTCCAACAAGAGCTTATCAAGTTTTACCAAAAAAAATTAGCCTATAACCTCCAAATTGATTGATAGGCATTGTCGGTCAACTGTTATTATTTCAAAAATTGTCTAAGTATTTTTTTTGGCTGGATTAAAAAAAAACTTAAATTGAACTTGCGTTTGAACACATTTTAATTTTTGATATAAAAAAAATTTCTGAATTTTTAGTTACGTGAAGTAACATATAATATAAGTAAATATCTATCTGAGCGAAAAAAAATGAGTTAAATGATTTATAAGTGCCTAGCTTATATTAACAAAATGATCGTCAAACTTATCAACGTTCAAAAGATAGCTAATTTCCTCAAACAATTAAGCCTTTTACTATATAGTCAGTTGGTAGCATAAAAATGGAAAGTATCATGATGTATGAGTGGAGTGTTGCAAATCGCTCGGCATGTCAACTGACGAGTAGACGACAAACTGATAACGGATAATGAATGAATAAGGGATGACGGACGGATGGATGATGGATAGTTGACAGACGGATAGAACTGATTATTAAGAGTCAAGCTTACCGTATAGGTAAATATGACCGGAAATTTTATTGTTTTAATAAATTACCCATTACGTTAAAATTATTTAGTATAAGGGCTACCATAATATAAAATGGGTTAGCAGAATAAAATTGCACCAATAAATCAAATAGTTGTAAGGTAAAGTTTATACTTAGGGCTTACCCTAAATTTACTAGCCCTAATAAGTTTTGACAATGGCGTTGTATTACATTATTTTCAAATAAGTATAATTTGTACTTTTACAATTTAAATAAAATTAGGTTTTTCAAACATAGGCCTATACATAGGTACCCTTGTGCAGTAACCAAACTAGCATTGATAATCTGAAACCGAGGCTAAAAATGTCATGGGAATCTTTTGCTCAAGTCACACTTTGAATACGACTTTTCTGATATAGGTAGATATGACAGCATTAGTCTCTCGTAAATGTGCTAATTCATAGTGCCAGTGCAGCAGTATTTCTGCAGGGGGAAAAGAATAAACAAGACGTGTTTAAGAGTTTGTCATGTATTTATAAGTACCTATGCATGCTCCATGTTTTATGTGATTATACTAAACAAATTCAACAAATTTTAGTTCTCAGATGTTGCATGATGATAGTTTAAAGTTATGATACACAAACAAATCGCTTTCTTTGCTAAAACAAATACTTATATTGGTTTAAATATGAGCCAATGCAAAATTATTGTCCTGCCAAACAACTTCTATTTTCAACACGTAAATTTATACTTCAAGCCAGTATTAGTTGTAATTAAAATAGTTCTTAATGACGAATTTGGTATAATTAATGCAAATAAATATTTGTGTAACGATCCAAACTATTGTAACCTCAAAGAATATTACAGTTCGAAAAATAAATCAAAAATTATATAAAGGGCACCTAGCATTTCCCGCGTTTTTTGAAGTTAAACTTCTTTAGTATAACTTATAATAAAGTTATACTAAATAGGTTATACTTCTTTTTGAGGTTATACTTCTTTACAAAAAAAAAGGATCAGAGTCAATTTTTACGATGCGCACGCACCATGCAACGAAATTTTCATAGGATGCATAGCTGCACGTAACACGTGACTCTTCAAGCAGCGATGATGGATGGTCCATACAACGAAACCTCTAATCATGCGTGTAAACTCGAGCTTCTATGGTGGTTAGGGCAGGAACAGGACGGTCTGAGAACCGACAATTTTCGTGAACAGTTACCACGGTTCAAGTTTTCGTGAGCAGCGGTTCCATAATCTTGACCGGCCTGTTCACAGTAATTGAGAAAGGTTCTAGTCAAGATTCCGTTACAGATCAATGGATATCCATATCTGAAGTACCCAAGGTACCAAAAGCATTTTAAAGGTCTTTAACCGTATATGCGTCGCAGATCACAAAGTGGATTTTTTAATGAACGAATGAGAGAATGACGTAATCAAAACATAATTATGGCTACAAGAAATATTACCTAATGCTATGTTAGTCAAAGATTTAATTTAGAGTTCCGTATAGCAGACAGAACAATACAAATTTCATGTTAATTTTCGGCGACAGTCGAAAATGCAAACATTTGTCTGTGGTCATTATATCACAGGTTATTTGACAAGCCCTGAAGGACTAGAAGTGCATCGATAAAAATGCAACACAATCACGTGTGACCCGGAGAGAAAGTGAAAAAATAAGGCAGCGGCCAACTAACAGATGACATCGTCTAGATTACGAGGAAAACAACGCACATTTTGCTGTTGTATGTCCATAGCTAGGGACCGGAAAAAGTTCAATGACCTCCAGGATGAACTCCATAGTTTTACGTACACTCGGTCAAATGCCACCCACCCAATGGCTGCTATCTTGTGAAACGTCCCAACGTAGCAGCCTGTGATTCGATAAAGCTTCGGTTGGGTGTTTCCCAATGGCCCAGAGTCATCTAGGTGAGTTCTGAGCCAATAACAGAGGCAGCAATGAGGTATAACTATTTGTATTTTAGCCTATCGCGAAATGAATTCGCAAATTTTTTCGGTCTCTATCATAGGTAGAGACCGGAAAAAAGAATTCGCGTGTTCATTTCGCGAAAGGCTGGAATCAAAACCTCTTTACCTTCATGCTGCTTCGCTGATTGGGAAACAGTTTAGCTAGAGGGACTCTGGGCTAATGAAGGACCCTCAGTAAAAGAAGCATCAAATCACTGTCGTCCTCGTTGATATGTGTAGCAAGTCAGTAGCCAATGGGCAGGTTTGTGGAGAATTGTGAAGTATCCTAGAGTTCATCGAAATCGCGGATTTCTCTACTGTGTCGGTGGTTGTTGTTGCCCTGGGTTGGACGCTACGGTATTAGCGACGCTCGGCTTCGGGGAGACGCCTGGTGGGGTGGGGAAGATATTTATCGTCGTGCTTAGTGCCATTTGTCGGCATTTAACAGCGCCGCGTTATCGCCTTCCTCCAGCACCCGGGGGGGGGGGGGGGGGAGTGTTCCCTCGGGCAGTCGGGGGTTGTGTCAGGCGCCGTGCGGAAGTCTAATGGACCCGCAGATCACACATGTCGTGCACGACTGCGCGCTGCCCCATTCGACGCCAGAGACAACTCGAAGACTTCGCGTAGTCCATACACCAATGATTGGGGACCCTTCACGCGAATTTTGCTGTTCTCTTTTTTTATCCTCCACCAATATGAACTTCGTACATTCGTACACATTCAGGTATGCATCTACTGTCCGTTAGTTAAGCAAATTTTTTTTTTCGCGGATTAATTGCCTAGCAATGTAGACTTTAAGGGAATGAACATCTGCATCACGTTAATTATTTAGCTCTTAACACGCCCAAGGAGAAGTGGTTAACCAGTAATTTTTAAATGAATTCACAATTAACCTTCAAAACAAACGGCATATCATTGGGTCATATGAAATTTGTAATTTTTATTAGTATATTGTTACGGGGGTGTCAAATCTACTTGTGGTCCAATGTGAACGATGTTTAGGTCTATAATGGCGTGTATTCCTGTCTCTCTCCAAATATTACAGGGAATTTTGCAGGTTTCTACATTGAAATTATATTTTACAACAAAAAGGTTTTCTATGTGAAATCACTGGAGGTATATACTTATATTTTTAAAATGACTACAAGTGAAAATATTGAAAATCTACCAATTTTTGATCCTGCCATTACAGGGTTATATTTTCATTAATAAACGATAAAACATCGAGATTAAAATATGTTTAATCCAAGTGGTGGTATTTTAGTTAAATATCTTTCTCTTTTCCCACCCGCCATTCCACAAAAAAAAGTTTTCTTCTAACTATAACAATTACTTTAAATAATTTAAATACAATTATATTGACACGCCAAGAACGGCCGTTATAAAAACCAAGCTTAGTTAGTCTAATAGATGGACAGCTGCTGACACTGTTGATATAAATAGTACCTAATTCCAGCCTGGAGCGAAGAGTATTGACTAAATACCTAATAGTGGTTCGGTTCCACTAACGAAACAATTTACATTCTCTTAGATATGAGTAACTAAAAACCAAGATCACAGATCAAAAATATGTTTTCCAACACACGTAGTGTAAAATAAAATATAGGGCAATATACAAAAACTTCTGGTTAAAAAAATCTACGAATTTTTCAAAAAGATGACCATTGCAGACAGACAGAACAATCTAGCAACACCGCAAGCGTATCTTTCGTGAGGTCATTGACAAGTAATTACGTGCAGCGAAAGTGCGCTATAACTCATCCTTGTGATGCAATTGGTCATAAATCAGTTTGCTAGACAAGAGTGATATATTGGGAAGAAATTTTCTAGACTGCGTGACGGTTATCTATACTCTTTACCAACTCTCTCTCCCTTCTTTTTCCTCTCTCTTTCTCTCCAGTATTAATTCCCAGTGGATTCCTTATCCGCTGTCACGAAGAATGATTTCAATTTCAACGTCGTGAAGAAAGAAACATGAGAGAATTTATTATTTACATTTTCACTGTTCAGGACAAACGTCCATTTCAATCTCGGATATTAATCACTGAATAACTTCTACCTACATCACAGAAATAATAGTAATTGTAACTTATATACAAATGTGTAATAGATCAACAGCAATTTACCGAGTTTTCATTTTAAATTTAAAAATAATATTTTATAGTAATAGATTTTATATCAAAATTATATTTTTTTAAAAAATTTTACGTTAAATTTAACCTAATTTTAGCTACAATTTACGCTTTTCACAGACAGGTCACGATGACTTGAGTTTTCTTAAGATACTGATCAAAGAAATAAACTTCAAGGATGGGACTGTAGAATAAGATTAAAAGATATTACTATAAAAACTGGAAAAAAGTTTTAATTAAAAAATATTTGGACAGCCCTGCAACTTTTTTCCAATGCACATCTCATGAGCTAGTATGTCTCAACGAAGAATCTAAATTTAGTAATTTTATTTTTGAGTAGTAAAGGGTACATGTGCTTAATTTAAAAATATTCAATCTACATTATTTAAACAAGACACCCTTGTTTTATTTCAGATTGTGCCACAGAACGCATGAGCCAAAGTTAGCCATGGAGCGAAGTGGCTCAGAGACCCGTTACTAGACTCTTTCACGTTACGGATCTCAGTTTCTCCAATACCGTGATGGTTACTTACGGTTAGCCGTGGATGATGCCCTTCCCAACATCTCTGATCTGTGTTATCGCGAGTAAACGGGAAGTTAAGCCCGAACTTCGAGCCACTAGGCTGCTAATGTGTAGGTAAATAGCGGCGCAGTTTACGCTGCCACATTAAGGCAGGTAATGTTTATTTATTGTGTTGCAAAATAAATTACATACAATAAATTCTCAGGGAAATGCTACATATCAAAAGTTTGCATTACGTTTAATGATAAACATATGTTTGATCTGTAATCTTGCTTATTAGTAACTCAGATATAATAGAATGACGTGCTGTACCTACTATTAAACATACTCCAACTTGCGACTTTGACTCGTTATCTACGATGAAGGAACTACTTAGTGGCATTCTCTTCAGAAATGTTCCAGAGACTCTTCTGGCATTAGACCGCTTCGTGAACTATCAATACAACGGGCGCTGCTAAAGGTACCATACAACTTTCACGTCGCTGGCAACGGGTTGTTTTTACACAATGCTGGTGACTACATTGAAGAGGAGTAAAACTTTGTAACATGTGTATCTTTGTATCGGTTGTAAATAAATAGTTGCCACTATTTAAGTACCAACCCTCGTAACTGAATTTTCCTTGGCGTGCTGAGAGAATTGTAGATAAAAAATTTCAAGCAAAACTTATCACTAAAAGAATTTATTTTTGGAAGTGCGGATGGGAAATTAAGAGAGATATAGAATTTGAATAGTACCACTTAGATGATACAAATTTTATTCTCAATGTTTTATCGTTTATACAGTGATTGTTGGGGACCTGCAAAATTCTCGTCATTATTTGGCGACTATGTAGAATGACTCTTATCATTGGATCACAGGTTATTTGGAAACTCTAACCCCTCACCAAGGACTATATATCATTGAACAACACCTATAAAAAAAAACAACTGACCAAAACATGAAAGAACTGGAGTCGACGTGAAATGTGGCAGCAGGCGATGGAAACGTGTTAACGAATTGACTATGCACACGTTCTGTGGATTCCATCCGGGACAGCACAAAGTAACGTGAATTTCGCAGGTCCGTAATGATGGTTGGTGTATGGTTTTAGCCGTGACCCAGGAGCTGCTGAAATACCTTTTTACTTCTATGGCCATGGAGCATGCACGCTCCTGACCTAACAAAGCCTCGGAAGGATGTTGGAAGGGCGGTTTGGGGGGGGGAAAGAAATCAGACGATGAAAAGGGAAAGTGGTCTTTTAGCAAAAATGGGGGAGGGTTGGTGGAAGGGTTGGAGGGGGGTGGGACAAGGGTGGAATGGGGCTGATGGAACGACAGCCGGCGACATCGCTTAGTCTGCCGCAGAGCAGAGACATCTTGTTCGCGGTCGACGAACCTCAAGGTCAGCTGTTAGCCGCCCATCTGCGGATCCTCTGCGACTTTCCGCCCCGCTTCCCCCGCGGGTATTGTCTTGTCGTGCGAACAACACGTACCACCACCATTACGGTTCGTTACAAGTCGTTGAAACAGAGTTCTGCGTGTCATTCACAGTTTTAAATAAGATTATTTAATATTATTACATATTGTATATAATAATTTTTTTGGACTTTTTTATTTGTATAAATCTCCACAACTGGAAGACGCTTGAGTCGTCAAAGATCAGTTTAAATCTTATTCCTCGGGTGGTCTTGGACATTGAAATCCATCATGAATCTTAGCAGGATAAAATAAGTTTTGCAAAAAGTAAATGTAACAGCTCTCGCTAGACGTGTGCCACTACCCAAAAACTAAATTTTATAATTTAAAAAATCGTAAGAGGATATCAAGCATATAGCTACATGCAAGACAAACAGTGTAAAATAAACAAAAAAAATAAGGAACCCATAAAAGTAATGTTATATCTAAAAAAAAAATAAAATTCAGTGTACTATACCATCTTAAACACGGTGTTACAGTATTAATTTGAATTTATCAAATAATTGTTTTTTAGAATATGTACAATTAGTTAGTTATAGCACAGCAATATACACAACATTTTGTCAACAAGTTACCGAAGAATTTCGTTTTAAAAATATCAAAACATTTTTACTCTGAATGCATCAATTATTGGAAATACGCTTGAAATAGCACCCTAATTAAATTAGGGAATTCCTCTCATATAAAATCGTAATCAAAATAATTTAATATTGGTGTATCATTATTATTAATTAGGGACACGAAGCGAAATGGCTTGCAGTATACAAAAATAATGGTTTTCGACAGTCTGAGCACTAAGAATTCATAAATTACAATTTATACTTAGTCAAAAAATCAAATATTCGTATAATAGAAATTGCATGGTTGTACTTTGATCTTAAAAAAGGCCCGTTACTTAAGGTCATAATAAGTTTTTGTAGCATTTAAATTCTTTGACAGTTCTTGCTATTATAATAGGACATTCTTATCTATCATGCTTTAAGTTATTTGGATAATATTATTAGAAAAATATTTTAGAACTACTCTCTGACTTCTGTTTTATTTACTTACTGTAAACTCTTGGAGTATCTATATTTTTTGTGTTAGGTAAACCATTTGGGGCTTTTCATCATTGACTGTATGTCTAACTCTTGCTAATATATAGATGCTAATATTTTGATTGCAATAATTCATTAAGAAGTAGAGAAGGGCAGCCTTTCCCATTAGCAGTAGTTTATATATTTGCGCTTCAATCGTTTTCCACCATCGACTTGGCATAACGGCGGTCAGAGGTAATATTTAAAACGCCCGGGAGTTAAGACCACCGAAGTTGTGTGTGGTTGCATACTCTTATCTTAAGTTCTAAACTAAAGACACTATCTTGGTAAAATTGCTATTTCCATGTGACATGATACAGAAAGTGACGCCACAGAAGAATATAATGGATCATTTTTCGAGTGGGCCACTTTAAAGAGCAATTTTGAATTTCATACCAATAAGAATATTTTTCCGTCATGAAGTAGATATCTTTAGTAGCTACTCATCATTAGTTCAGTTTTGTCTCGTTTCATTGTGATTGCTGAAATAGCTCATTATCTGTAGGAAACTGTTAAGCTAAGGAAATAGTTATTACAGAGGGAAATAGCGCCGCTCGCAATGTCAAGATTACCCTCTCCCTCCTTCACCCGGTCACGAGCACGTGAGATAGACGACCTTGGAGTACAATCGACGCATTCCTGCCTAGCGAGCGACACGGACTTACGGAACAGCCTTCGCCGTTGTTCGTCCAGGAAATCTCAGTCCCAAAAGGCCCGGGAATTCCCGGTACTTTCGATATAGTAAAAATCGATTCCCGGTTATTCTATACTTTCGGGACTCGAGACCGAGAACGTGAAACTTAGTTTTTATTGCTCGCTAAGGTTACTTTCATTTGACGCTCTCCCTTGGCGAGACGGTCTTTGCGGGCACTCCTCGGCAGGCGGTGCTCGGACTTCTGTGTCTGCTAGTGTTTGTGTGTGTGCTAGTGCCTGAGTGTGCCCGAGGGTGTGCTAGTGTCTGTGTGTGTGCTAGTGCCTGTGTGTGTGCTAGTGCCTGTGTGTGCTAGTTAGTGCCTGTGTGTGTGCTAATACCTGAGTGTGCTAGTTCCTGTGTGTGTGCTAGTGCCTGTGTGCGTGCTAGTGCCTGAGTGTGCCCGAGGGTGTGCTAGTGTCTGTGTGTGTGCTAGTGCCTGTGTATGTGCTAGTGCCTCTGTGTGCTAGTGCCTGTGTGTGTGCTAATACCTGAGTGTGCTAGTTCCTGTGTGTGTGCTAGTGCCTGTGTGCGTGCTAGTGCCTGAGTGTGCCCGAGGGTGTGCTAGTGTCTGTGTGTGTGCTAGTGCCTGTGTGTGTGCTAGTGCCTGTGTGTGCTAGTGCCTGTGTGTGTGCTAATACCTGAGTGTGCTAGTTCCTGTGTGTGTGCTAGTGCCTGTGTGCGTGCTACTGCCTGAGTGTGCTAGTGCTTCTGTATGCTAGTGCTTGTGTGTGAGATAGTGCCTGTTTGTTTTAGTGCCTGCATGCTAGTGGCTGTGTGTGTGCACTATTGCCCGTGTGTGAGCTAGTCCCCGTGTGTGCTAGTGCCTGTGGTTGTTGCACCAATATTCTTTAAGTAACGAAATTTTTTTCTTTTAAGTTTGTTATAAAAAATATTAAATGTTATTTTATGTTAGTAATTCTGAGATTTGTCACGCTTTAAAAAGATTATTTGTTTATTTGTTTTTTTTTCTTCCAAAGTTAAGTATTAAGAGTAAGACTGAGTATAAAGCGATTTGTTCACGTTAGTAAATACTTAAAGCAAAATAAAAAAAATTGGAAAACAAATAATTTTCTTTTTTACTTTTTGTCATCTATACTTTTTTAATCGTTCAAACTTTTTACTGCTTCGATCGCCGACTGCTGCAACATTAATTAAAAAATAATAAAAAAAAATTGCCGAAAGTACCAGGAATTCTCGGTACCGTTGAAGACTAGTACCGAAATTGCCTGTTCTGAAAATCGGGTACGGTTCCGAACATCCTAGAGAAGTCAAGGAAGGGGCGCGTGTTGTAGGCGTCGTGGTGCCGACACCCTAGCGGGGTGTGGTCTTCCCCGCTGACATCCGCGGGGTCTAGCGGGAGAGGGGGGAGGGGCCAACTCCCGCCTGCCGCCACCTCAAACAGCGGGTTATTAACCTCCCAACAAAGCAACAAACAACCGCGAGACGTTTTTAAATAACTGTTTTTAAACACGCAAAAAGAAGAAATAAACTCATCTCAAGCGTCGGCCAATTTTAAAATTCTTGTGTTATGACCCTGACATCTTGGACTTACATCTCTTTTTGCTATAGTTCTAATTTTTTATATATTTATCCCAATTTTATTGGCATGTCAAGGCTTAGATCATATCTCCCAGACCTTCTGTCTGTAACTTCTTGCAAACCACATATTTACTAACAAATCTGTAAGCACCGCGAGGAAATAACTTATTACTTCAGGCGGGCGACTTCAACTAGGCCTGTCACAAAATCACACAAGTTCGCAAGTTTTGACTTCAACAAGTAGCCAAAGCTATGTCCTATGCTATTTAAGACCAAAAAAGTTAGCATGGAAGCTTTATTGCAACCAGTATCAAAATATTTGAAATTTCAAGATGGTAAGGCCTTATTCCTGTTTAAGTTTTCCACCGTCCATATTTAGTGTTCTGAAATGTTAATGTGCACAGAACGCTACGTTGTTGGTTAACGCTAAAACAACAGAACACGTATTTGATTGTTAAACTTACCACAGTAAAAAAAACTTTTAATCAGATAATCGCTCATTTCGAAAGTGTTTTTAATTATAAACGTAAAATATCAAATAAACCTAGGGGGAGAAAGTTGTTTTGCACTGTTTAACCAATTCAAGTTTTAGGGTTTGCAATGTCTCCCGACTTTTGTGCTTTATAGACGAACGTGATTTTCTGGGGTTTCGTTCTTTTTCGTGGTGTGTTTTTTTGTTTCTTGCACAGTTTGAAAATCTGGCCTAAGCCCTTTGTGTGGCAAGGTTGGTCGTTATTATGGTGAAAGTAGCCGTTCACTTCGAGTATAACGTGTCCATAACAGTGTGTCCAGAAAGGGGCACACACAGAATACCCTGAAGTTTCCCTGATGTCGCCACGTCTTTCAATGAACAAAACATATAATGTTTTAATTGAAAACATTTACTTCCTAACAGTGCCATAGTCACAACTCAAAACCGTTCACACAGTTACAAAAATCCTGGAAACTAAGTCATCGCAGAATCCACCCCCAAGCGCAAAAAAACTTTAGACAACACAAACAAAAGCTGAACCCAAGTTATGCACTACAACTTTTATGGATTAGTGAAACTGGATTAGACTTTATCAAACCATTTCATCTAAATACTTTGAGAATACATACATATTTCTAATTATTTACTTCATGTTTCCATAAATCAAAATTTCCTAACAGCTCCAGTTTCGGGTACCTATGTAAACATCATAGCTCTCGGTATACGGCATTTGGTAGGAGTAATTGCGTGAAACGGAAGTGTGTTACCACTGTGCTGCCATCTGTGGCGGATGGCTGGAACCAAAGTTTACAAAGACAAAGGGAAACTTTCTATTGTTAAATGTTTAATGCTTTTTAACAACATGGGTGGTATTTTAATAAAGTTCTTTGTCAAGTATCAGGTCTAAAGCCAGTGTTTATTATTTTTTAATTATTTTCACTTTTATTGGAACCGTTTCATTAGGTATATATTAACGATTGATCTAAGTGCCATCGGTTAAGTTTGAAGACTCGACCACGGAAGCAAGAGCATCATTATGTAACTCATTTTTGCGTGAGCTAGGCAAACATTCTACTTGCGAGACGATAATAACATTTTACGGACATACGCCATTGTTTGTTTTCACTGTTTGTCACAGAGAAAAAAAAGATATACAGTTAAAACCATCAATGGCGTATGTCCATAAATATGTTTTCAATCCATTTTACCTATAGCAAGAATCATTAAAAAAACAGTATTGCGAAATGTTTTGTGCTTTTTAAAATCACTTTAAAGAATTGCACAATTGAGCTACGTAATGGTATGTCACGGGATTATTTATCAATAGTTAAACTGCAAACGAGAATGAATTCCTTGTCTGATGCGTCAGCTTGTGAAGTCTGCAACGAATAATACTGTGAAACTCAGATACATTTTTTAATAATATTTATGAAGCTTTCATAACTACATCTATTAAATGTTTTAAGTGATTTAAAGTTATTTATTATAATTAAATTTAAGTAATATTGTAATGTTAAAAATAATAAACTAATTTATATACACCGTGAATAGAACACACATGCCGGCAATACACATTATACATTTAGCCATCGCAAACCACACAATATACACTTTTATTATTTTTAAAACGTCTTTTTTTACCCAAGTAAAGGCATTTTAGAACAATGGAATTCTTGGAAAGAATGAGGGAAATGTCCAGCTGACGGCCAGACTGAGAATATGTGGTCTTAAAATCCTTTTTAGCTGTGTTGTAAAGGATTTGAGTAGGTAGTTTACGAGGTTGGTGCGTGTCCCAGCGCGATGCTTATCCGCGCACAACCGCCTGGGCGTGCTTGCAAGCCGGGCAATCAGCGCTGTTCTCCGGAGCGAAGTGATTGTCGAGCGCGTGGGCCTACACGCTGTCGCCACGCGCCATTTCCCCCGCTCCCGGCACGCGCGGAAACACAGAACGATCACGGACCACGCAATGCGGGGTTGCCGCGCGCCTCACCGTCAGCGGCGGGTCCAGACGTGAACTAGTTGTGTCATTTGATAAAATTTTTTCTCAAAAACAAAAAAAAAATCAACCCTTGGTTAGATTATAAATCGAAATTAGTATGCTTGCTTGTAATATGGCACTAGTTGAACTCCTCTTTATACCTGTGCTTCTCCCATAAGTTCTTAAATCGTTGCTGACCAAAACGATCGAAAGGCCAATACGTTAGAATATCAGCCTGTAATTCATGAATTCGTTTCTCCAACAGTTCTCTCACTTATAAGTGTTTGTTTATGTGCTAAACCGTGATAAAATTACAAAAAAAAAATCGCTATACAGATAATTTCGTGAACCAAGAGGCTGAAGAAGCACAATTTAAAGTTTATGTAAATTCACTAAATATTCTTACGTAAAATTCACTGTACTTAATGGTAAATTTGAACATGTATTGCATACGTAAATTTACGTGAATTTATCAAATTATTATCATTGTAGATTTACAATTTTGATAGTTTTTTCACTTAAAAATACCTACACGAACATTGTAAGGGTAAAAAACACTGACGTTGGTGGAAGTACTGGTGGCACATACGTTAGCCTGTGTGAAGAGATACAATGTGTTCATTGACAGAGAACACACTAAGGATCCAGTGCGGCCTCCGGAAGGGGGAGGGTGTGTACCAACTGAACCGTAGCCCTTCCGTCTTGTAGCACAGCATACCAGGCCGACATATTGTAGCACAGCATACCAGGCAAACACTTATATGTGACAGAACTGTTGGAGAAACGAATTCATGAATTACAGGCTGCTATTCTAACGTATTGGCCTTTCGACCGTTTTGGTCAGCAACGATTTAAGAACTGATGGGAAAAGCACAGGTATAAAGAGGATTTCAACTAGTGCCATATTAAAAGCAAGCATACTAATTTCATCTATAATCTAACCAAGGGTTGAATTTTTTTGGTTTTTTAAGAAAAAAATTATCAATTTACACAAATAGTTCTAGTATTTCAAATGTTCACTTCAAAAACATTAAATTTCACGAATCTTTAATAAAAGGAATAATGGGTACGCAAGTAGAATGTTAATTTGTAGAAAAAAACTGATAAAAAAATCAGAGACAGAGCAGAACAATTAGGTGCTCTATCTACAAATAGAAGCAAGTAAATTGTATGTCAGTTCGAAAATTCTCTGTGATTTAAAACATTTGCAATACTGAAAATTCCTGTCCCTTTATCGCCAGTCTTCAATGATTACAGGTAGATAAAAAAATTTGGTCCCTAAAACAAATGTTTTCACATTGTCAAAGGTAATATTTTTAAACCACATGATTATGTACAGAGGCTTTAGGTAACAAAATTCCAAGATGACAGTTAGTTTCGAACCACTTGTTAGGTTCTCTTAAATATGATTCATGGCGAAATTTTGGACTCAGTGCCGGAGATCTTGGCCGGATTTCCTCAAGATTCTTCCCCGTAGAGATCTCATTTCATAATTTGACCAGGAACGACGGACACCTACACATCACACGTCCAGAAGCCGTCCTGTAGTTTGACGGATGATACCCACGTGGTGTTTGAACAAGTTTTGAAGAATTAACAATGTACTATATGAAAAACCAAACAAAAATTATTTTAAAATACCTGTAATACCGTTTAGTTAATAATATGTTCTGTATATTTTTGTTATATAGGCCTATGTATACCTATTAGTGTGGTACTACCGATTGAAAACCATCCACATTAAAGATTTTCTACTGCTTACTTCGTTTAACCGGGGGTACGAGAATGGAATATGCCGCTCATCTCATGAAATTCCACTTGCGAATACATTTTCTTTCGTTGCGGGACAAACAAGTGACGGGTGAAACATTGCAGGGCAGAATGGAAACATCCACCTCGACAACAGTATTACCACCACGCCGACTTCAGCAGGGCAAGGAGAGGGAGTTATGACATGGGAATAACGTATCGACTGTCGCGCCGCACTATCGATCACTCAACCAGGCCGTCCCGCTATTTTTATCCCGTTCGGGGAAATTTATTGAAGTGTGCGGAGCAGTTTCGAAGTTGTTTGGGCACAAAATAAAAGGTGCGCCGATTTCATGCCTTCCAATATCCCTTCCCGACTGTTTTCTGGGGTAAAGAAATGACTGAGGAGAAAGAGAGAGGTAGAGAAATACTTTTTGTCCTCGTATTCTCCATGTCTGTCGTCTATGTAACCTTCTTGGGATGTCCGCAGTAAATCATATGGTTATCTCCCAGGCCCTGCCAGGTGGGCAAAGAAGGGGTAGGGAAAAGATGACGCGCTAAGGAGACAGCACGTGACTCTAGCACAAGAAGACAAAAGGAGTAGCCCACCAATATCTACACACGGAGTTGGAAATTCCAGTATTCACATAAGATTTTCGAGAAAAAAAAAGTTTAAGTTATACTTATTTAGACGCGTTGAGTGTGAAATTTTAGCATGCAACGGAGATGGAAATATCTTTACCCGCACCAAAGACGTACAGGTGTACAAAATAAATCTTTGTGATAGCAAATCAATCCTGTTATATATTATGTAAACGATAATGTTAAAAAAATCACAACTTAAAAATACGTTCACTATTAATAAATTTGTGTTTTGGTAAAGTCTTACTTCGTGAGTGCCAGCCAGTCGATTTCGCAAGAACAAAATTCCGTAAAGAATATTCTTAAGTTTTCTTGTGTTTATTAACATGCATTGCGAACACCAATATTAGAATCCCTCATTTCCTATCCGAAGACTCAACTTTAGTTTTAGTCGTGTAATGAATAGTAAACCATGGATACGGTGTATTTACGTGTTTGTGAAAAAAAAGTCAACAAATGTTTTAAAAAAATAACGTTAATTATTTAAAATAAATAATGCAGTTATTTTTTTCAACACACCAGTCACCCTATTTCAAGCAGGGTGTAGATGTTTGTTATTTTTTTGGTTTACGTTTTAAAGAATTATATAAACAATGTTTAAGATTATTATAACCTATGAATAACACATCAGCCAAGTTGTTGAGTGCACATCACAAAAGGATGGTTTATTATTCATTGATTACACTTAAAAGTACGTTATATAGTTAGTTAAGTTTAAAAGCCGGTTTGTTGCATGTACGTAAATTTATTTCACGTTAAATGAAATAAAACAAATTCAAAGGCTATCTCTTTTACGAATAATTTTGTAAATAATACGCCAAGAGGCGAAATTGCAATATAAATAAATATTACCCATCGCAGTGGCATTAGTCGGAGTCCTGGTAGGCCTATACGCTCGTTAACAAAAGCGCCGTATACTAAACACGTAAGTCATCGCCGTAGCGTCAGAGCTCGCAGTTGGCGGCGCCAGAGTTACGGCAGTTGCGGCGACGTTGGCGCGGGCCTAACTTGCGTTGAGGTAGCTCCTGACGTGGGAAGGGGAAGAGACTTTGCAAGAGTGTGTTCGGGCGGCGGGTCCGAGGGAGCTTCCCTGCAGGTTCGTCGACGTGTGCGAAGGGGCCCGGATCGGGGGAGGGGGGCAGGAAGGAGGTTGCCGGCGAGGTCTTATGGGCCCCATATTTCCGGGCAGGACGTGCCAGCGCCGCGGGTGTGGCAGACAGGGACCTCCGGAGTAAGAAGGATGGCGAGGACTCTTTACCCCTGGACGTCCTGCGAAACGAAGAAGTGCCTCTTTGCCTCTCCCCCTTCCCCCTTCCTTCACTTGTCCGCCATGTTCCCTGCGGTCCCAAGTGGGTCGTGGCGAGAAGAATTGAGCCTCCCCTCCCCCCCACTATTTCTGAATGCTGCAACTACTGGGATGGAAAAAGGAGCGAGAGGGGGGCGGGAAGGGGGTGTCTGAAAGTTCGTTACCAAGCCACCCACTCCGGGCGGACCAGGGGCTGGGATTTATCACCGTGGGACTTTTGATGCACTGCTGCCAACCTGCGCACACAAAATGTAATTGGAATTTTTCTCCCTTCTTCTCGCTCCCCCCTATTTTTTGTTCTCTCCGTTCGACACCCTGTTCGCTCGCACTCTTTCTCCTGATGCTATTATTTCAGTGTTGCCTCATCTGCATGCATTACAATCCGGTGCTCATTCGAGAGCAATAGCTTTCTCTCTCTCTCTCTTTTGCATTAAAGCCCCCAAGTGGAACAAGTCAGAATCGCCGTGTTCTAGGGCGAAATAAAAAAAAAATACATTTTTTTCAACAGCTCGCAAAAAAAGTAGCATCGAAACAGAATGTGTCCAAACTAAATAGATATTATTGATTACAACGTTACACATTATAAATTTAAAGAAAAACAGTACGGACATTTTCTCGTGTATTTTTCTATGTATTGAAAATATTTTACTCCAGAAAAATTAAATAATTCCGGCACAGCGAGTCAGTTATGTGTCCAGGAACTATTAATAAATTAATCATTAACATTTTCATCCTTATAGTATAAAGTCAACCGTGTTTCTAACTGATATCGTGTAGCTATTTACATGTTCGTTAGAGTATTTTCGTTTAATAAACGCATTTACCCCCCTCTTCTCCCATTATGCCTACTCTGGTGGATCCTAGTCGATTTGTCTTAATTCGAATACTTTTTCTTCAGGGTGTCAGTACCCACGCCTTTTCTCTTCACATTTCCAGTTCCCGTAAATTATATGAGTTTAAAGGTACCTCAAAAAAAATTCCATGACAATGAAGGTCCGAAAACTAGGAAAAGAGGGGGAGGGAGAGATAAGATTTATGCAAAGCTGTGGGCAGGAACGTTTAAAAATAATACGGACGCCACTTTTTCATGTTATGGGTAAAGCTGAGAGTACTTAGGGGGAGTGGAGGCACACTAAGAAGAATTGAAGAATAAATTTACATCGAAGTAAAGTACCGAAGGTCGGTGAGCGGGAGAAGAAAAAAAATCCAATCAAATAAATGGAGGAAAGGAAGAAACGAAGCGAAGAAAAGTAGCCGGATAAAAGTACATGGAATAAATGGAAAGATTTCTTTGGCTATTTCAAAGAAACCCCACGCAGTTAATTACTAAAACAATGGAAGTAGCATATAGTGCGCACTTACGTCTGCTCTCATATTTATTTGAAAACCTCCCCGCTTTCCCTTGGGTAACTACCACAGGTAGTTCTATAAATACAAGATGCATACCACTAGCAGCTCTTAAATTAAATTTGTTTAATGCATTTCATAAATTTAAAAAAAAATCATTAGTTTTGAGAAATTATTGTAGGCATATGACGTGTAAGTGTTTAAAATGGCTAACTAAAAACTTTTACATAACCTAAATTAGTTTGTATGTTAAAAAAAAATGTTTTCACGAATTGATGGTCAGATGCCAGGGGATAATCATTTGTTAGTGAATATATTTGACAAGGCAAACAAAAAATCTAGCTTCCTTTAAGTACAGGATGAAAAAAAACATCTTTGAAACAACTGCTTACCATGACCACTTCGCCGCTACCCTATTGCTTGAATCTGTGTGTGAATGTGCGAGTGACTGGTTTTAATGTAGTAGAGCCTATTATTTTTGATACTATTTGCTGTATGTTTAATTACTTTCCTTTTTATATAGGTATGTCTATGCTTAATTTTTAATTACTGTAAATTAGTATGCCTTGGTTGAATCTTTTTAATAGTTAATATTTCAACATTAAGTTAAAATTTTAATTTGGTCTCTTAATATTTAGTCAAAATCTGCTTATATCATGCTTAATTTTTAATATTCCACTATTTGATGTAATTGCAGAAAAGAGGTTAATTTTAAGAAAAGGCATACAGCCTTAACTTCACCACCAATAAAGACGATAAATAATTAAGTAAATAAACCTACAATTGTTGGGACACGCCGCGAAATTTCATTTGCTGAAACGGACCGTATAGGTTTTCAATTGTGAACAATTTTCGCACAGCAGTCGTGTGCATGGCCTGCTGTGCACTCGCTATTATTTTTTTTTTAAATTGTGAACTCGGCTTGAGGAGTGTCACTCTTGTAACTCCATCCTTGTCCTACCCGGAGCAGTGCTTCAGCGGACCCTCCTTGCCCAGGCCCGGTGTTATAAGAGCCACTTGTGGCAGGCTGCACTGTGCATGGGGTGGGGTTGGGGGAGGGCGGGGAAGGGGTCAGCTTCCCTTCCGCCGGACCGCGGAAGCGAGGGGCACACACCTACAGCGACCCGTGGTCTCCCCTCCGACGCGATGATCCGTGATGGAGTCGGGTGAGAGGGCGACACAACCCCAGCATGAAGTCCTCGCGGATTAAAAAGGGATTGGGGGGGGGGGGGGGGGGTTTGTCCGTAAAATCGGTTTACGGACGATATTTTTACGTGATAACGTCATAAGAAAACCATTGATGAAAAATTGCGTACTTTTTTTATTTTCAAAATATTGTTTACAGTTTTTTTGCAAATTTAATTTAAATAATTTGTTTAGATATAATCACGAACAATTAGTTAAAAAAAGCCCGCCTTAACCTGTTTGATATCACAGAAGATTTTCTCGCACCTGTGTTTGGCCGGTTCTCGCACGCTCGTCTCAGGCGGAACGTGACCATTTTTTCGTGCGTGCAGCCGGCGTTCGTCGATTTATAAGACGTTATCGCGTCAAAAAGAAAAACAAAGAAGAGATTATCGGAGACACTACCAATCCGAACGAAACTGTAAAAATTTTCTGATCGGCCCAAAACATTAAGGCTACCTGAAATACTAATAAAACTTCAATTGTAGATCGTATGCTTTCGTAGCGACTCACACAAAACCACTTCTTGGCCTCGTGATTGGCTGCAAGAACGTTGCCTTAACCCGGACGCCAATAAGTAGTTAGTGAAATTTTGTACACTCCCATGTTTGTGTTCACAAGTTAAACTATTTTTTATCGACTTAATGGCGAAGTTTACTCGTTAAGCCTTCTCTTGCACTTAAACAAAGTACTACACAACTACCCAAAAATCCATACTTCATAAAAATTATAATACTAAACTAAGCCTAAGAATTAAAAATCAGAAAATTTGCACTACTAAAAAACATCAACATACATTATGTTAATAACGTTAAAAGAACTTAAAACAGAAATACAACAGTTATGTTGTTACAAAAAATTACTCACACATAAACTGCAAATTAAAGAAAGGATCAGGTATCACATTTATTTATTTTTAAATGGTAATAGGCTACATAAGATTGACCGTTCAATTATTATCATTAGTAGCTATATAATCACTCCTTTGATACCTTATAAATGCTCGCAATTAAATAAACAGACGCAATAAAAAAATATTTTTTTATTTGTCATATATTATACAAAGTGTAATGGACACATTTCACTTAATTTTTATTAAAAACCTATTTAAGGTATGGGGAAATTATTAATTAATATTAAAACTAAAGGTTTAGTGTCAAATATTCAGTATATAAACCCTGCACCACAGCCGGGGCTGAACGGCGCACTCCTAAGAGACAGCGGGTGGAGGAACATCCTTCTGACTGCACAGAGGCTGTGGGCCGACAGCCGGGCTGAACTGCGCACTCCTAAGAGACAGCGGGTGGAGGAACATCCTGCTGACTGCACAGAGGCTGTGGGCTGACAGCCGGGCTGAACTGCGCACTCCTAAGAGACAGCGGGTGGAGGAACATCCTGCTGACTGCACAGAGGCTGTGGGCCGACAGCCGGGCTGAACTGCGCACTCCTAAGAGACAGCGGGTGGAGGAACATCCTGCTGACTGCACAGAGGCTGTGGGCTGACAGCCGGGCTGAACTGCGCACTCCTAAGAGACAGCGGGTGGAGGAACACCCTTCTGACTGCACAGAGGCTGTGGGCTGACAGCCGGGCTGAACTGCGCACTCCTAAGAGACAGCGGGTGGAGGA
Source organism: Bacillus rossius redtenbacheri (assembly GCF_032445375.1). Taxonomy (NCBI): domain Eukaryota; kingdom Metazoa; phylum Arthropoda; class Insecta; order Phasmatodea; family Bacillidae; genus Bacillus; species Bacillus rossius. Next base: position 8,213,014 of record NC_086336.1, on the reverse strand, counting down.
ACATCCTGCTGACTGCACAGAGGCTGTGGGCTGACAGCCGGGCTGAACTGCGCACTCCTAAGAGACAGCGGGTGGAGGAACATCCTGCTGACTGCACAGAGGCTGTGGGCCGACAGCTGGGCTGAACTGCGCACTCCTAAGAGACAGCGGGTGGAGGAACATCCTGCTGACTGCACAGAGGCTGTGGGCCGACAGCCGGGCTGAACTGCGCACTCCTAAGAGACAGCGGGTGGAGGAACATCCTGCTGACTGCACAGAGGCTGTGGGCCGACAGCCGGGCTGAACTGCGCACTCCTAAGAGACAGCGGGTGGAGGAACATCCTGCTGACTGCACAGAGGCTGTGGGCCGACAGCCGGGCTAACTGCGCACTCCTAAGAGACAGCGGGTGGAGGAACATCCTGCTGACTGCACAGAGGCTGTGGGCTGACAGCCGGGCTGAACTGCGCACTCCTAAGAGACAGCGGGTGGAGGAACATCCTGCTGACTGCACAGAGGCTGTGGGCCGACAGCCGGGCTGAACGGCGCACTCCTAAGAGACAGCGGGTGGAGGAACATCCTGCTGACTGCACCAGAGGCTGTGGGCCGACAGCCGGGCTGAACGGCGCACTCCTAAGAGACAGCGGGTGGAGGAACATCCTGCTGACTGCACAGAGGCTGTGGGCCGACAGCCGGGCTGAACTGCGCACTCCTAAGAGACAGCGCGTGGAGGAACATCCTGCTGACTGCACAGAGGCTGTGGGCCGACAGCCGGGCTGAACGGCGCACTCCTAAGAGACAGCGGGTGGAGGAACATCCTGCTGACTGCACAGAGGCTGTGGGCTGACAGCCGGGCTGAACTGCGCACTCCTAAGAGACAGCGGGTGGAGGAACATCCTGCTGACTGCACAGAGGCTGTGGGCTGACAGCCGGGCTGAACTGCGCACTCCTAAGAGACAGCGGGTGGAGGAACATCCTGCTGACTGCACAGAGGCTGTGGGCTGACAGCCGGGCTGAACTGCGCACTCCTAAGAGACAGCGGGTGGAGGAACATCCTGCTGACTGCACAGAGGCTGTGGGCTGACAGCCGGGCTGAACTGCGCACTCCTAAGAGACAGCGGGTGGAGGAACATCCTGCTGACTGCACAGAGGCTGTGGGCTGACAGCCGGGCTGAACTGCGCACTCCTAAGAGACAGCGGGTGGAGGAACATCCTGCTGACTGCACAGAGGCTGTGGGCCGACAGCCGGGCTGAACTGCGCACTCCTAAGAGACAGCGGGTGGAGGAACATCCTGCTGACTGCACCAGAGGCTGTGGGCCGACAGCCGGGCTGAACTGCGCACTCCTAAGAGACAGCGGGTGGAGGAACATTCTGCTGACTGCACCAGAGGCTGTGGGCCGACAGTCGGGCTGAACTGCGCACTCCTAAGAGACAGCGGGTGGAGGAACATCCTGCTGACTGCACAGAGGCTGTGGGCTGACAGCCGGGCTGAACTGCGCACTCCTAAGAGACAGCGGGTGGAGGAACATCCTGCTGACTGCACAGAGGCTGTGGGCTGACAGCCGGGCTGAACTGCGCACTCCTAAGAGACAGCGGGTGGAGGAACATCCTGCTGACTGCACAGAGGCTGTGGGCTGACAGCCGGGCTGAACTGCGCACTCCTAAGAGACAGCGGGTGGAGGAACATCCTGCTGACTGCACCAGAGGCTGTGGGCCGACAGCCGGGCTGAACTGCGCACTCCTAAGAGACAGCGGGTGGAGGAACATCCTGCTGACTGCACAGAGGCTGTGGGCTGACAGCCGGGCTGAACTGCGCACTCCTAAGAGACAGCGGGTGGAGGAACATCCTGCTGACTGCACAGAGGCTGTGGGCTGACAGCCGGGCTGAACTGCGCACTCCTAAGAGACAGCGGGTGGAGGAACATCCTGCTGACTGCACAGAGGCTGTGGGCTGACAGCCGGGCTGAACTGCGCACTCCTAAGAGACAGCGGGTGGAGGAACATCCTGCTGACTGCACAGAGGCTGTGGGCTGACAGCCGGGCTGAACTGCGCACTCCTAAGAGACAGCGGGTGGAGGAACATCGTGCTGACTGCACCAGAGGCTGTGGGCCGACAGCCGGGCTGAACTGCGCACTCCTAAGAGACAGCGGGTGGAGGAACATCCTGCTGACTGCACAGAGGCTGTTGGCTGACAGCCGGGCTGAACTGCGCACTCCTAAGAGACAGCGGGTGGAGGAACATCCTGCTGACTGCACAGAGGCTGTGGGCTGACAGCCGGGCTGAACTGCGCACTCCTAAGAGACAGCGGGTGGAGGAACATCCTGCTGACTGCACAGAGGCTGTGGGCTGACAGCCGGGCTGAACTGCGCACTCCTAAGAGACAGCGGGTGGAGGAACATCCTGCTGACTGCACAGAGGCTGTGGGCTGACAGCCGGGCTGAACTGCGCACTCCTAAGAGACAGCGGGTGGAGGAACATCCTGCTGACTGCACAGAGGCTGTGGGCTGACAGCCGGGCTGAACTGCGCACTCCTAAGAGACAGCGGGTGGAGGAACATCCTGCTGACTGCACAGAGGCTGTGGGCTGACAGCCGGGCTGAACTGCGCACTCCTAAGAGACAGCGGGTGGAGGAACATCCTGCTGACTGCACAGAGGCTGTGGGCTGACAGCCGGGCTGAACTGCGCACTCCTAAGAGACAGCGGGTGGAGGAACATCCTGCTGACTGCACAGAGGCTGTGGGCCGACAGCCGGGCTGAACTGCGCACTCCTAAGAGACAGCGGGTGGAGGAACATCGTGCTGACTGCACCAGAGGCTGTGGGCCGACAGCCGGGCTGAACTGCGCACTCCTAAGAGACAGCGGGTGGAGGAACATCCTGCTGACTGCACAGAGGCTGTGGGCTGACAGCCGGGCTGAACTGCGCACTCCTAAGAGACAGCGGGTGGAGGAACATCCTGCTGACTGCACAGAGGCTGTGGGCTGACAGCCGGGCTGAACTGCGCACTCCTAAGAGACAGCGGGTGGAGGAACATCCTGCTGACTGCACAGAGGCTGTGGGCTGACAGCCGGGCTGAACTGCGCACTCCTAAGAGACAGCGGGTGGAGGAACATCCTGCTGACTGCACAGAGGCTGTGGGCTGACAGCCGGGCTGAACTGCGCACTCCTAAGAGACAGCGGGTGGAGGAACATCCTGCTGACTGCACAGAGGCTGTGGGCTGACAGCCGGGCTGAACTGCGCACTCCTAAGAGACAGCGGGTGGAGGAACATCCTGCTGACTGCACAGAGGCTGTGGGCCGACAGCCGGGCTGAACTGCGCACTCCTAAGAGACAGCGGGTGGAGGAACATCCTGCTGACTGCACCAGAGGCTGTGGGCCGACAGCCGGGCTGAACTGCGCACTCCTAAGAGACAGCGGGTGGAGGAACATCCTGCTGACTGCACAGAGGCTGTGGGCTGACAGCCGGGCTGAACTGCGCACTCCTAAGAGACAGCGGGTGGAGGAACATCCTGCTGACTGCACCAGAGGCTGTGGGCCGACAGCCGGGCTGAACTGCGCACTCCTAAGAGACAGCGGGTGGAGGAACATCCTGCTGACTGCACAGAGGCTGTGGGCTGACAGCCGGGCTGAACTGCGCACTCCTAAGAGACAGCGGGTGGAGGAACATCCTGCTGACTGCACAGAGGCTGTGGGCTGACAGCCGGGCTGAACTGCGCACTCCTAAGAGACAGCGGGTGGAGGAACATCCTGCTGACTGCACAGAGGCTGTGGGCTGACAGCCGGGCTGAACTGCGCACTCCTAAGAGACAGCGGGTGGAGGAACATCCTGCTGACTGCACAGAGGCTGTGGGCTGACAGCCGGGCTGAACTGCGCACTCCTAAGAGACAGCGGGTGGAGGAACATCGTGCTGACTGCACCAGAGGCTGTGGGCCGACAGCCGGGCTGAACTGCGCACTCCTAAGAGACAGCGGGTGGAGGAACATCCTGCTGACTGCACAGAGGCTGTTGGCTGACAGCCGGGCTGAACTGCGCACTCCTAAGAGACAGCGGGTGGAGGAACATCCTGCTGACTGCACAGAGGCTGTGGGCTGACAGCCGGGCTGAACTGCGCACTCCTAAGAGACAGCGGGTGGAGGAACATCCTGCTGACTGCACAGAGGCTGTGGGCTGACAGCCGGGCTGAACTGCGCACTCCTAAGAGACAGCGGGTGGAGGAACATCCTGCTGACTGCACAGAGGCTGTGGGCTGACAGCCGGGCTGAACTGCGCACTCCTAAGAGACAGCGGGTGGAGGAACATCCTGCTGACTGCACAGAGGCTGTGGGCTGACAGCCGGGCTGAACTGCGCACTCCTAAGAGACAGCGGGTGGAGGAACATCCTGCTGACTGCACAGAGGCTGTGGGCTGACAGCCGGGCTGAACTGCGCACTCCTAAGAGACAGCGGGTGGAGGAACATCCTGCTGACTGCACAGAGGCTGTGGGCTGACAGCCGGGCTGAACTGCGCACTCCTAAGAGACAGCGGGTGGAGGAACATCCTGCTGACTGCACAGAGGCTGTGGGCTGACAGCCGGGCTGAACTGCGCACTCCTAAGAGACAGCGGGTGGAGGAACATCGTGCTGACTGCACCAGAGGCTGTGGGCCGACAGCCGGGCTGAACTGCGCACTCCTAAGAGACAGCGGGTGGAGGAACATCCTGCTGACTGCACAGAGGCTGTGGGCTGACAGCCGGGCTGAACTGCGCACTCCTAAGAGACAGCGGGTGGAGGAACATCCTGCTGACTGCACAGAGGCTGTGGGCTGACAGCCGGGCTGAACTGCGCACTCCTAAGAGACAGCGGGTGGAGGAACATCCTGCTGACTGCACAGAGGCTGTGGGCTGACAGCCGGGCTGAACTGCGCACTCCTAAGAGACAGCGGGTGGAGGAACATCCTGCTGACTGCACAGAGGCTGTGGGCTGACAGCCGGGCTGAACTGCGCACTCCTAAGAGACAGCGGGTGGAGGAACATCGTGCTGACTGCACCAGAGGCTGTGGGCCGACAGCCGGGCTGAACTGCGCACTCCTAAGAGACAGCGGGTGGAGGAACATCCTGCTGACTGCACAGAGGCTGTGGGCTGACAGCCGGGCTGAACTGCGCACTCCTAAGAGACAGCGGGTGGAGGAACATCCTGCTGACTGCACAGAGGCTGTGGGCTGACAGCCGGGCTGAACTGCGCACTCCTAAGAGACAGCGGGTGGAGGAACATCCTGCTGACTGCACAGAGGCTGTGGGCTGACAGCCGGGCTGAACTGCGCACTCCTAAGAGACAGCGGGTGGAGGAACATCCTGCTGACTGCACAGAGGCTGTGGGCTGACAGCCGGGCTGAACTGCGCACTCCTAAGAGACAGCGGGTGGAGGAACATCCTGCTGACTGCACAGAGGCTGTGGGCTGACAGCCGGGCTGAACTGCGCACTCCTAAGAGACAGCGGGTGGAGGAACATCCTGCTGACTGCACAGAGGCTGTGGGCCGACAGCCGGGCTGAACTGCGCACTCCTAAGAGACAGCGGGTGGAGGAACATCCTGCTGACTGCACCAGAGGCTGTGGGCCGACAGCCGGGCTGAACTGCGCACTCCTAAGAGACAGCGGGTGGAGGAACATCCTGCTGACTGCACAGAGGCTGTGGGCTGACAGCCGGGCTGAACTGCGCACTCCTAAGAGACAGCGGGTGGAGGAACATCCTGCTGACTGCACAGAGGCTGTGGGCTGACAGCCGGGCTGAACTGCGCACTCCTAAGAGACAGCGGGTGGAGGAACATCCTGCTGACTGCACAGAGGCTGTGGGCTGACAGCCGGGCTGAACTGCGCACTCCTAAGAGACAGCGGGTGGAGGAACATCCTGCTGACTGCACAGAGGCTGTGGGCTGACAGCCGGGCTGAACTGCGCACTCCTAAGAGACAGCGGGTGGAGGAACATCCTGCTGACTGCACAGAGGCTGTGGGCTGACAGCCGGGCTGAACTGCGCACTCCTAAGAGACAGCGGGTGGAGGAACATCCTGCTGACTGCACCAGAGGCTGTGGGCCGACAGCCCATATCCTTTCTTATGGCCGGTGGGGAGCTGCGTTTACAGGAGAGGAGAACATTACACTCAAAACTGTTTTCCAAACTATTATACGAATGTTTCTTCTGATGCAACAACTTGATGTACCAGTGTTTAACTGTAACAGAAATATAGAAATTCAAAGAGATCAGAATAAAACGGATGCCCACAAACACGAAACTTTGCTACGGGAGCGGGACTTAGGGTTTGTCAGATGAGTGCTGATTGGTGGACCGGGAGATCCCCGGGTCACTGACCTGGTCTCCTCGAGGGACCATGTGCGGGGTAGTATCTGGAGTCTGGATACTGCCGTGAAGGCGCTCTGACTTGTCCGACCTTCGAAGGGTCGGCGCTGTTTGGCATTTGATTCGGTTCTGGCACCTGAAGCGTTAACGCCGTCCCCTGGGAATTGCGTCGGCCTTTGGAAGCACGAAATAGTTTCAATTACTGAATCATAGATACTACCGTCCATGATTTTCTATAGAATTCTATTAGTTGTTATGTTAAATATTTTAAAAATTAAACTTCCAGCGGCCAAAATAGACGCGTGGCCATTTTTATTTTCAAATGTGAATTTATACATGTCTGATCCCTCAACCACAGTCTTGTAATTTTACCCTGAGCCTAGCCGGAGCAAGTATTTTAAACCAGTTCAAAGGACGTAACTGACGTTATTGTTAGAAGGGCGGGTTACAGATGTAGGCCTATGTAGTAACATAATATTGATTGTTTATACTACTATACTATTATGTAATATATTCTCCGCCGTAACTACTTCGGCGGCAGATTCTCAGGTACTAAAGAAGAGAAAGCCGAGAAACGCCTTCTCTTGAGTATTCCGAACTGGCAATGAAATGAGATTAAAGTGCACTATAACAGTATCAATCCGTTTGTATCGCCCGAGGAATAAGTTGGTCAGAGGTTTTTATTCGCTGCCGGGTTGGCAGTTGCGGGGAGCGTGAACGAGCGTTGGGGGCCGAGGTTTTTAACATATCAAGAAGGTTCGCGCGTAGGAGCGGTTTGCATAATGCACTATTTATTCTGTTAGCCCTGGCGAGTCGATAAGGGATCCTTTTCATTCACTTCGCTACCGAGACCCCGGGAAGTTAACATGTGTTTCACATCCCCCCCACACACACATTCCCACAGTGATTCAACCACTTTTTTTTATGTACTAGACCACTCAACAGTTCACCTTTGGGTTGTCGGCCATTTCCCGCCGGCTGGGGTTTTTTACCCTTTTCCCCGCAGCCACGCGGGGCGGTTTCCTTTCGGTCGTAAAATTGTTTCGCACGCGCGCAGCTCACCCACACCCTCCCCTCACCACAGGGCCCGAAGCTCGTAGCCTCGTTATAACGGGCGGGGGAGAAATTTCCCGGCAGGCACCTCGTAAAGTTACCCCTCCACCCCCTTTTTTTACTCCCTCCTCACTCCGCTCTACACCTCCCCTGCGTCGAACCTTTCGGGATGGAACCCAGGAGCAATACCTCACCCGCGCGAGCGGAGCCTCACCTTAATATCGGTTTGGGTTTCCATGGCTACCGACATTTGCATACCTCTCCTGCTCTTCCACCTACACTTTCCCCGGCCGCGGTCTATCTCGTTCCTTCCGCGCCCGCGCTTCTTGCGGAGCCGTTTTCTTCGCGTCGTCGTTCTCGCTGTTTCGGCCTCCCTCCCTCCCTCCCTCCCTCCCTCCCTCACGGCCCGAGGGACCCCCCCCCCCCCGGGAGCTACCCTTGGAGCGAGGTCTCGCCGGGTCACCCGGTGGTCGGACCGCGGCCCCAGTAGGCCTCCACATGGAGAGCGCAGGGCATGCAGCCCGCTCAAACATTCTCCACTGGGATTCGAACCCACGAACCCAAATCGCACTAATGCACATTCTCCCACTGTGCTCCTGAAATCGCCCTCGGCACAATCACGGGTTCGAGTACTTACTGCAACCCCCGCCGAACCACACCACTCACAACACCTCAGGGTCACCAAACAGCCGTTATCCACATCACCGTTAAAACCTAGTATCCATTTTCACAACTAGAGGTAGTGGGCGGCAATCCGTGGCCTGTAACTCTACGCGGGCCCGCGGTTCGATGCCCGGATCTTGCACTCGGACCTCGAGGCCCGCAATGGCTGTGATGACAGTACAGTTGCAGCTCACCCTGCGGCGGTGTTGCCTGATTGAGCAACAAGTCTGAGCACCAGGACGATCCCCCCCCCCCCCCCCACCCTGTTGAGAGGAGCCCTCGCCGATGGTCTCCACTACTGTGCTGGCTCACCAACTGAGCTCATTCTCCCGTCTTCTTTTCACTACTTTCATGTTAGAGGTAATCTTTACGAAATGGAACAAATAATCATACAAAATTACAGATATTTCTTTAGTTGCACATTTATTTGAAAGTAATTGTATCGCGACAAAGATATGTTTGCAGTAATACTGAGTCCAGATTATTGCCTAGGAACTAATGATTTGTGTTGTCCCAGTAGCTACAATAGCTAAAGTTCCCTGAATAGCTGTCCAGCATTAAATGAGCTCACAAATAAGCTTATCTCATCAACATAAAGTCAAATTTTTTAATGTTCGTATATCTGTTCCATATTTAAAAAAAAATTTATGCGTGAATAAAACATCATTTATAATTTTAAATGATGCACCAATTTGCGTAAGAAATATTGAGGATTATCTCGAAAAGCGTATTTCAAATATGCAAAAAATAACCATAGCCATCTGTTGTACAAAGCTACAGTATTTTTCTTCTAGTATTACAAACTATATCTTGACAACTGGTTTCAAAAGGAATATTTTGTAAGTACAAAAATTCTCTGTGTAAATTCCCATCCCAGCAATTTCTTGCATGGCTGGGCTGTAACTCAAACCTGGGTCTCCTGGTAGATCTCGCGAGCTCTAATAGAGCGTGCGACGCTAAGAGTGACACTGGCTGGCGAATCACACACCACTTCGCCTCTATGCTCGAGGCTCCAAACTGACGTGCAGTTCTCAAGCCGGTGAAGCGCCTTTTTGGAAATTTAAACGTGACCCACTTTTTTTATAATGGAATGTAACAAACGTCCCTTTACTAATTATAATACCGAGTTTATAATTTTTCATATATAAAATTTTTTCGTGTAAATACCAATTTTTTAGCCGTTTCATTGTTTCAAATTATATATATATATCTATATAAATTGTTATGAACGCGGGAGACAAGTCCACGACGCACACCAGTTACCGGCGAGTGATCTGACCATTCAGCCACCGTGGCCTCTTGGAATACTGGAGTTAGCACCGCTGACCGTGGGGACAGGAAATTAAACCCATCATCGCATCAGTCAGCTTAGGCCGAAGAGAACTGTCAGTCCCAGTGATCTCCCGGCGTATAACAGTCATGATTTAGAATTATTACGAAAATCCACATAAACTATAACTCTCATAAGTTTGAACGATCATAAAAATTTAGCACTATCCTAACTTAAAAATATTTACAACTTAGAAACACAGTTACTTTTAGGAACGTAGGTAACATTAAATATTAATAAATAGGAAACAGCAATTTTGAAATATCATAAAATAAAAACACGAAACTTATAAAAACACAAAGATTACTCACCAATCCAGAAACAACATTACATAGAAACACACATGTTATAAACATCACAAGTAAGAATTTCATAATTTAGAGTCGGCATAAATGAGAAAAATTATGTATTTTTTAATAATGTGTTTCTAAGATATGTGTATGTTGTGAATGTGTTATGACGTTATGACAGCATCTTCCTACGCTGTGGAGCCAAAAATTCGGCGTAAACCCTAAAATTCGTTGAACAGTTTTTTAATCTGGTTCTTTAGCCTTTTTCCCCCCCCTGTCACGGCGATTCCTTTGGAATCTTTCTTCGCGTGCAAGGTGCGCCGACCTTGGCATCCAAAGCTTTCTAATGGGACGTTGATTTACGTTGCCGGTCGCCACGGCAACGCCCGGTGACACTGCAGTGAGGGGGACCGTGTTCCGTTCGGCGCATGAATGCAACGACATCAAAGGCTGTGCCGTATTGTTCTGTTACTTCATGCTGCTGCACAGGGTAATGGATTATCTACCTCGAACAGATTTTTTAGCGAAGTAGAAACATATAAGTGCTAAAAAGAACATAAATATTTTACTAATATATCACACAAAATGTTGGGTGTTATTATTGTTAAGCTATAAGTTTTATGGATTTAAAATGTAATCTATTAAAATACGTTTTTTTACAATTTTTGAGATTTTTTACCCGACTACGAAGCCAAAAGGAATGGTTTAGTTTTTGGCAGTCAATGTATGTTTGTATTTACGTTAATGTTGATTACGATTTTCACATCTTTAAGTCAGTCTTCGCTAGAAATTAGATTAAAATGTATAGAACAATTTTTTTTAATTAAAAAATGATTTTTTTGCTTTTATACACATGCTGATAAAAAAAGGCATTAAAGTATGCATTACACACTTCTTATTTCACGAGGTATTGTCATGGTTGTTTGGTCTTGGATAAATTTTCATCATTTTGCAAAGGCAAGTAGAAATCAACTTGTCGATCAATCTGTAATTAATCTCTTCGGCTGCTGCCATTTTCCTTGCATTTTTATTACTAATACTTTTAAAATCTCTTAAGTCTGTTGTTTTAATACTTTTTAGCTCAATAATAAGTAAAAACTTATAAAATTATTTGTAATGACTTATAGATTATTTATGTAGGCTGTAAATATATATTTATTTTGATATTTAATTCTATTGAAGTCTTCTGGCAATTTCATTTGAATGTTGGTATTTCTCTATCATATTATAATGTTTTATTTTAAACGGACTACGACGAATCCATTGAATTGAATTGTAACGTCATTAATGTTAAATTACAAGATGATTTCAGTAAAACTAAATAAACATGAATATTTAACATATAAAAAGACTTGTCTAATTCATTTATAATCAAATATAAATCAGCAAACAATTTATTTCCTTCGTTTTTGTTCACCGTAGTCGGATTAGATTTTAAATTTTATTATTTTATTAAATTTTAATTGTTCTTCCGTCCCTTAAAAGGACCGGGTAAATGTTTCCACGAATCAGCACGTAACCGGCCACATTTGATGCTAAGGTGCATTTTCCTGTCCACCATTGGCCAGGTGCGCGCCAGTGAACGAGGCCGAGGAAACGGAACTCAGTGCACTTTGGTGCGCCGCATGCGATTGTCTCCGAAATTGCTTTGTCGAAGCCGTTGCGATTTGTGGGGGGGAGGGGGGGGGGGTGATCTCCCTCCGTCGCTATTGCGACTTGATGGTATTCAATTATGACGAAAGTGAATGCAAGGGGAAAGGAGCTCGTGGATTGGCGGAGGGGTGCTGAAGAGGGGGGGGAGGGGAGATATCCGGGCGAGATGAACTCGCGATGTTGCGTGACCCCGGCCAGATGGGAAGGTCCGATAAAAGCGCGCATCTTCGCCTGGGGGGGGGGGGGGGGAATCAATGCTCGTTTTCTGCATTGTGATGCGCCTCGCGGAGATCTCGTCTTGACTTCAATGGAATGTGCGCGGAGGCACAGAAGCTGACAGAAACGGACAGAAGGGCGATTGAAAAGTCTCCAAGTGTTTTCCACGTGCGATTTTGACAAGAAGGAAATTATGGTCCATGCAATCGCAGTAATACATAGGTCTATATATTTTTTACCGTCGATTTGTAATCTACCAATTTTTAGTCAAAACCGTGTTGAAAAATTTAAGGTAACATTTTTTTTTTTTTAATTTTTAACCTAAAGCTTGTTCTAAAATATAAGATAAATTATGTTTTTTCAAACTAATTCTTTTATGCATCTGTGAGATAAAGAGTTTGATTGTGTTCAATATTTCTCAGAAATTCCATTGCAACTGCATAGTTACTCCAGCATAGTTAATTTATTTTGTATGGAAATGTTTACTCTGAACCATTAAGTACAGGTAGGTGCTCGACATGAGTAAATTATTTATTTATTTTTTTAAAGATGAGAGCTTGTTTCTAGTTGTCAGTTCTCGAGACACGCTGCCTTGATTGCGAGGCAGAGCTCGTTAGCCACCGCCCAGGGCTGTTCAGTTCGCTCGCCGGTGCTTGTTGCCGCGCCTGCTGTCCGCTGACCGAGCGGTGAGTGGTCCCGGGAACAATGAGTGGATGGGGCGAGTCACGCACGCCGACTTCCCCCGCGACCTGCCGTGTCCTCGGCCGCGCGCCCGCCAGCGCCCCACGGCGGCCTTGGACGCGGGCTCCTCCTGGGAGCAGGACGGCCCACGAGGCTCGAACCCGCACGGAGAAAAAAAGGTTTGCTCGAATCAAACAAATATTTGTTTACATTATGGCGAAACAAATATTAAATCGCTGTAACAAAATATTTCGTTAGCTTAACCGAACTCGGTAAGTAATAAAAATGATTTGTTACACCTAACCAAATATATATATTTGAGTTGACAAAATCATTTTGTTGGGTCAACAGAATCTGTCCTACTACAAAATGTTTGTTTTAATTAACAAAATATATTTATTTCGCCATATAGGCTACAAATATTTTGTTGAGGCAAACAAACCTTTCTCTCGGTGCACGACACCCGCCTCGTGGATCAGCACACACCGTCATTTGTTTTACGTCAACTTACAGATATTTCTACATCTGTACAGTTGCACGAAAAAAAAAACTACAAAATATATCACCAAAAAAGTGTGTTCGCAGTAATACGAAGTTCGGATTAAAACCGGCCGTCTATAGGTAGGCTACTCTTGTGTTTTCCCTGTACCTCCAATAGTTATAGTTTTTCAGAAGTAACTAGGCATTTTAATAAGCATAATAAAAACCAAATATGGTCTAATACATGAATAATTGATTTTATTTTCCATTGTTCAAAGTAAATTATGCTTGAATGAAACATAAATTAATACCTATATAAAATTATCACTCAAAACCTATTTCATATTTGCAAAATTAACAATAACAATGTGTTGTAGAGAGTTAAAAATTTTTTTCTTGTAATATTAAAAACTATTTCTTGGCAACTGGTTTAAAAAAAAATCATTTATAACAGTACAATAATATTTTCTCTGTGTATTGTAGGGTTGGTACTTCTTGTAACTTGCGTGCTTCTTAAAAGAACGTTATTTACTTGCGTTTGTTGCTTGTTGCTTTTTTTTTTTTTTTTTTTGCGAAGTTGCGTGCCTTGCGTAGTTTTACAAACCGGGACTTCGTCAGTAACAGGTCCGTGCGGCTGTTGGCCAGCCTGCCTCCCACGTGACCGCGGCTGCCGCCAATGGGGAAGGGTCTCCAAGACGTCCGTTATTCCATTGTTGGAACTCCTCAATGCTACCCACGTGAAACACCGCCCACTGTCGTGGAGGACAATGATTTCCAATCTCACTGAGCTATAGCCTTCCGAAAATAAAAACATATTAGCATATTTCACAAAAAACAAAATCAGTGAATGGTCAACACGTTCGTTAGAATTGAAACTTGATACTAGAGGTTCAGATTTGTTTGACTCCCATTTTTCTTCGTTATTTCCCCCTCCTCCTTCCAGAACTCCACCATTGATCGCACCAAATATGAGCGCTGCACTTTTAGTAACGCTCTAACGACTGACAAGAAGTTTCACTTCAAATATTTTATCTCGTTCACCTTATGACCATACAATGCGGTTCTTGCGTTAAAAAAATTTACAAACATTTTTATTTGATGACTTATTTCTATGAAGCTATTGAGATGCAAAAGTACATAGAAATGCTACAAATTACGTTGCCATAATCGGACAAAATGTTTGTCAACTCATGGCTATACCTAAGTAGAGTGAAATTGAAGTTTTCTAATTGACAATAATAGTGGTATGTTTGCATGAGACTTTCAAAACATTTTGGTATGGTGTTCTTAAACAAGAAAGTTCACAATTAAATTTTTTTATTTAAAAGCTAGAATTTCAAAGAATAGTTGGTGTTGTTTTTATGCATGATTGATATTCGGAAAGTATATTCGCGAATTTCCTTAAAACGTTCTGGTAATTTTTTTTCTTAAAAAGAGAAGATAATTACCATTATATACGATAATGATAATTACATTGTATATTATTACGTGAGTGAATTACGCTTAATTTTTTCGTATACTAAATATTTTTATTTGAGTAAAACAAATTCCTAAACAGATTTGCATATTATAATCTGAATCTTTGAAAGATTTGTGCAATGAGAGTGCATGACTTGATGTAAGTTTTTGGACATACTCCATTGCTAAGCACATGTATGTCTGTAGAAGAGAACTACAAAAAACTCAAAAGACAAAAACACAAATTAAGCAAAAAATTGCTGTTGTCAACAGGATATAAACACCACATAATATTCCTTATGGAAAAAAATTGTTAACGACAGCAACTTTTTGCTTAATTTGTGTTTTTGTCTTTTGGGTTTTTTGTAGTTATCTTATACAGACATACATGTGCTTTGCAATGGCGTATGTCCAAAAGCGTACATCAAGTCATATTATAATCTGGTGGTATCTACTACTTCAATAACCGTTCACAGAGCAAGTTGTGCATCGTTGCACACGTTGGCCAGCGCCGATTTCTCCCTCATCTGCCCTGATCTGCAGTATGTTTCCAAACTCCAATAACCGCGTGCATATTACCTCTCTGTCAACTAATTTCTGTTTGTTGAGTTATTCTTATAATGTAAAAAAATGTTCACCTTAAATTTACGAAGAATAGTTCTACTGGTCACAAATTATCCAGGGATCTTTATAAATTATTAGCAAACTTCGTAAATTTACAAGTACTAAGTTCATCTGCTTTGAACATGAACCCACAAGAATAATATGGTTCTATTAGCAAAACATGAAAAAAAATACTAATACTCGTGCGAAAACATGCTTAATTTCTTTCACGGGTGAGTTTGTCCCGTTTATGTAAACCGCGAAACAGAATTACAAAGTTTTGATCACAGCGTTGATACCTACTACAAATAACGAAGAAACCTTCATTAAACCCAAAAATAAACAGTTAAAAAGTTAGAGATTGACGTCAAATCAAGACACTGTCGATGCAATTGTAGGTGTCAAGGCATTGATAAATTTATGATAGTATTATTAAGAAAACAGAACAATAAAACTTTGAAATAATGAAGCTAGTGAGATTCTAAGCAGTCACTGTAGATCCAAGTGTCTGGAAAGTTATTTTGCAATGAAGAACACATTTCTCACGTCTGCGCAGGGATAGATCATCCACCATTAAGTATGTCCTTCGTGGTGTGTTGAGGATAGGTCTCATTTATTGGCAACATGCACTGTTATTTAAAGAGTTTTACTATGAATTACTTACGATAGCACTCTTACATATTACGTTTGGTCTCAAATTATCTCAACAGATTTATTTTATAGATTATTTAATAGTCACAAAACTTCACGCAATTCTTTTATAATTGTTAACAATTCTTAAAATTTTATAGCTAGAAAATAACGTTAAATGTCTATATCTAGTGAGAAAACTTTGTTGAGTTAATTTACAGGAAAGTCCCATAGTTGATAGTTAAGGACAATACAATTTTTAAAAAAATCGACGTGTGGTGCCAGAGTCATAATTGCTGATCTCAAACCCGGGTTCCGTTGAAAAGCTCACGAGTTCGAGATTGCGCCCCATCTCCGGCTGTGATGCTTGAGTGCGGAAATCTGAAGATGCTGAGATGGCAGGGGGACACTTGGGGCTATGAGTGCGAGGGGGACGGACGCACAGAGCGCCTCTCCTGGGAGACCGCGTGCCCTATTTTTGGGCCCAGCCCTGAAGAGTTGCCCAGGCCGCGCGCCATTGTTCACCGGCTGTGGACCGCATTCATCTCTCCTCGGTTCCCCGGATAAGGGATGCTGGGAGAGCTGCTTGGAAGGGGGTGGAAGGGTGTTCGAGAGACGCTACCACGGGGCAAGAGTTGGAAGGGGGGCGGTCGTATACTTCTCCCCTCTCTTTCTGTTTTCCTGGTATTGATCTTCCAAGCGTCGCCTCTTCCTCGCGAAAATAATTCCTCACTTCCGCTTCCGGCCTCTTCGCGAACATTCGTTTTGTTCTCTCCTTCTTTTTGAATTTTTTTTTTTGTTCATCTTGCTTTCCGTTTCGCGCCTCCCGCTGAATTATCACACCCCGAGGCGAGGTTGTATCGGTTTTACACAGCGGAAGACAAAAATGAGGAGAAACACCAGAGAATGAAACGGGAAATTCAGTACTTCCGACACGACTCATGTGTCATCGCAAAAAAAAATAGTGAATTTTTTGGGAATCCTATAATTTCTTAATTTATAGTTATATATGTATGATTGTATTATCGTAGCTCATAATTGTTATGTGCCATTTAACAGTCCACTAAAACTTGTCTTAAAATAAAAGATTCATCACACGATTTTTTTCATGGTTATTAATCATTAATCATCTTGCAATGTTTGGTCAGTTAAATATCTGGACAGAGATTACGTTGAATTGCAAGGTTCACAACCGGCCAGCTGAAATAACTAATTTAAATTAAATTGCACTAATCGTAAGTTAATAGGTTTATATTGTGTTATACATACATTAAAATATCTGATCCATCCATAAAATTGATTAACTTTAATTTTAAAACATTCAGCACTGTGTACCACAATAAAAGTATGTTTTAACTCGGTTAAAAAATATCATCGTGTGTTAGAATATAAAACTACTTTATATAATTTTTTTAACTATTCTGGTATACCTCAACTGCAGTTTCCGGAGAGACTAGTAAATTTTCCACTAATAGGGAATATAGTACGTAGTGTGGTGTCATTTTTGTATTGCCGATCGCTGTCAACTGTGCAATACAAAACTTTTGCAAAGATGTCTGATATCCTTCAAAATGAAAATTTTTTGAACAATTTATTTCCTTGTTTATGGCTACCACAAGAAGCAGTGTAGATCAAAATAATATAATACAAACCGTTAGTCAATGTGGGATTTTTTAACGGGACTGCCAAAGTTGTTTCGAAAAGAGAGAGAGAGCACTGTTTTACAACTCTGGAACGTTTGAAGGTTTGGGGAAGAAAAATGACAAAAGAATCTTTTTTGGGTGGGATGTGAAAGTTGAGTTGGAGAATAGCTACTTCGAAAGCGACCTCCGTTTTTTATTTTTTTCAAAAGGTCGAAGAGAAAGTTTTTCGTGTCAGGGAGGAGGAAGGGATATTCGCAGTGCCCCACTGCGTTCACGGTGGTGAAGGTAAAAAAAATCCTCCCATTTTTTTTGAACCCTCTGCTGACTTTCTCTCCAAAGCTTAAGGTTCTTCTCAACACGTGATGGATGCTACGAGATGTGTTCCATAAGTTATATGGTTGTATCCTAGTATCCAGTAAATTTGTGTCTCAAGACATAAATAGCAACATTTTTTTTTTGTTAAACTGCCAGGAACAGCCGATGTAATCAATTTACAGCTATATTTTCTATTTCTTACTATTAAATTTTTTGGTGAACTAGTTTTCAAATTATTTTACTGTGATGCCATGAGTATAATATTTTACGTGTAACAAGCAAATTGTAACCTGCAAATTCAAGTTATTTTATGACTTGTGACAACCCATTACTTTCTTGATTTATCAAAAAGCTTACATTTATATAATATAATGTTAAAATAGGAATTAATTTGTACAATTTACGACGTTCCCTTTGTACGTTTAAAAATATATAGTTTTGGCAACAAGTTCCCTAAGTATTTCTATGAAAACTTACAAAACATTATTTACTTACATTTAAGTAAAGGCAAAACTTAAGTCGTTTGAAAAAAATCTTTCCTGCAACAAAATATTTGAAACTATTAGCTGTGCCACAACTTCGTTCGCGATTGATTACAAATTTTCAATTATACATTTTAGAGAGATGCGTGCAAGCACAAAGGAGGGAGTCCTGTGGGAAACATGTTACTTCACGACAAATATACCTAATTATATAAATTTCGAAAAAAAAAATGCATTAAAGTGTTACAACCAGAGACACATTTTTAAAATGTTTGTTTTGTCGTCTGTATCCCTTCTGTTGAACAAATCTAACAATATTTAGAAAATATATATTCCACCTATACTTCACGCCGAAATCTGTAAGTAATCCTAAAAGCTACAAGAAAAACACACAGTCAACACAGTCAATTTTTCGTGTTAACCTGTATGCGGTGCGGCAGGCCTCCATCTTGTTTTCCTCCTCTCTACACCATACCACCATATCAACCAGCGACCGACCGTATGTCTAAAAGACTGGAAACACAACATTTTTTTCATTATTTGTTAAGTGGCCTTCAGCTTGTCAACAACAGCCGAAAGGCCAATGTGTCCTCGTTCAAACATCGTTATCAAATCGTAATAAAATATCAGTTTGTATATGTGACACCCATGCCTTACCCGGGACTCGAACCCAGAAACCCCTCGCATCGTAAGCCGGTGTACATCCGACCACGCTACGGAGGTTTTTCTATACCCGCGTACAATCACCGACTACGCTACCACCTAAGAATCTAAAAATGAAGTAAAGTGATCGAAAGTGCGTGATGATAGAATGTATTGAAAAAATCGATTGCAAACGGTTTGTTTAAGCTCAAACGGAAGCGCTAGTCTCGCAAACTATAGTATTAATAATAATAAACGCCTCAAGAATTCTTTTTTGCCAGGATGCTCTAAGTATACAATTTCATTACGCTCAGAGGGTATTATCACGTTATAAATTTTACATTATGGACTATATTATAACTGATAAATTAATTTTTTTCGGTTACTATAGAAGCGATCAAGTGGTATAACATTACCGTAATAAAACAAATAACAACAAATAATATAAAATAATTATTTTCGTTTTTACAACTATTTATTATTTAATTTATACATTTAATTACGTCATTCAAAATTTCAATATTTATTTAATTATAGGTATTAACACTCTCTATTAATTTTCAAAAGCACTAGCTAGCTATAGTAGCGCTATCTATCGTGTCGATTTTGAACCCTGCTTGGGTACATATCGGTCTATTTGAATTTCCAGCTACTGATCTCAACCACTTCTAGACCAGGAATAGTCAGTAACACGCTACACTCGCATATATCTGCCGCAGACGCGATTCCGTTACACACACACACGCGCGCGCACACATACACATTAGTAAATACCTCCAACATTATCCACTTTCAGGCAAAAAGCACTTTTAACCATTAATATTACCTAGTTTGTCGTTCTTTCTAGAGATATAGGTACAACACTAAGGCCGGTATTCCAAGACATAAATAAGGGTTTAGGGGTTGAATATGCTACATCTGTACCCTAACCATATTTATAGTGCACGATAGCACACGGCCAGAACCCTATTTTTAGGCAAACGATTTTGTTGTCCTATCCTTTGCCCAAATTCCGCGCATGCACAGAGCTCACTTTTTCGTTGATTTCGTCCAGATGTCTGAACCGCATCTGGCGCCATTAAAATGTATATAGTCATTATTGTTACAATCGAGGTACGTACCAAGCGTTTTGGTGTGCCATATGAAACACTATGATAGTGAAACTATCCTGAAATACATGGCATTGGAAACAAATAATCGCAACTTTAAAAGTACTCGAGAAAGTTAAAATTACACAATTTAATTCGCGCTATAGTCCTTCTATCTGTAGGATTTTTGGCATAGCAAATGTAACGATGGTTGCTATACGTCCGCTAGAATGCATTCAATTCAGTTTCTAGCCTCGCGCAAGCCATAGTTTTATTAAAACGGTTACTTTTTCGTTACCTAACAGGGATCGGGTTCGGACACGTTCCTAAATAGGCTACGGTCTGGGAGTTAGGTTACAGTTCCATCCCAGAAAGGTAGTGCTTATTCGCTACCTTACCCGAATGTCTTGGAATACCGCAGTAAGATCGACGATATTTCCAAAATTAACATAAAGTGGCTTAGTGTCGTAATCCTCCGAGATACAGATATGTATATTTATTTTATGCATTTATTTTAAACTTTGTGTATTTTCTTTGGCACGTATAAATATTATGTCGACTGAAAATAACAGTTTCCTCTCGGTTGAGAACTCGGGTTGTTTGGACCAGTGCACAGCACGGCTCGCTCAAACAACCCCCCCCCCCCCCCCAACCCCCTCTTCCACACACTCGAGCCAGCCCGGAAGTGACGCGAGAGGACTGAAGCCCGTGGCGCCATGCCAGTACCCCCCTTCCCCCCTCCCCACCTTCTCAACCCTCACGCCATGACGCCACCCGTGGCAACGCTGACGCCGTGACGTCGCACACGCAATTGCTGGGCTCACCAGAGAACTAAGGGCATGGGGGCAAACAACAAACTGTAATTTACTGTAAAATCTATACTAATATTGTAAAGCT
Organism: Bacillus rossius redtenbacheri; assembly: GCF_032445375.1. NCBI lineage: Eukaryota > Metazoa > Arthropoda > Insecta > Phasmatodea > Bacillidae > Bacillus > Bacillus rossius. The sequence goes on along the minus strand of NC_086336.1, from coordinate 8,192,580 downwards.
GAAGAGTTTGTTTGTTTGTTTGAACGCGCTAATCTCAGGAACCACTGGTCCGATTTGAAAAATTCTTTCAGTGTTGGATAGTACATTTATCGAGGAAGGCTATAGGCTACATTTTATTATCAATAACATTATGGATCCTTACTAAAAGTCCACTTTAGAATCAAATGCGTTGGAGGGGGTTAGATACAACATGGAGTACACGTACGAAGTGTGTGTTGACAATGCCACGCACTAGATGCCATATCATTCTTAATTTTCCCATAAAAGTAAAAAAAAACACCCGTGTGATATTAACAACGAAGCAATCAGTACCTCATAAGAGTTAAATTAGTATTTAAATACTTTTCATCACTTTAAATCGCAAACCTAAAATATTGTTTTTTTTCCTCTCTGTGTGTTTGATTTGGTTTTTATTGCCCTTTTTTTTCAAGTATATATATTTTACAGACTTGAAACTTCACAGTAATGTTCCTTATGTTACGCAGGATGACAATTTCCGAAAATTAGATCCAATGGGTGGTTAAAACCAGGCAACAGTGGGTACTTTGTCTGCATGAGAACGGGATTTTGCATTGTTCATGCCTTCTGCGTCTCCATGGCAACGGTCATCGCACGGCAGTGGCGTACCCACAAGGAGGGGCATGTATAATGAGCGACGCAAGAGTGATCTTCCTGTAGACTGCCGTAGCGAAGTACGGGTACATCAGTTGTACATTGCGTACACGAGTCGGGAAACCATCGGTGCTATTCATTTTCTCTCCGGTACATTATACAGCATTGTAATAAATTTTCACTGAATTTTTTTTTACCATTACTGTAAATGGGAGATGTGGCTTGATTTTTTTTCCATTAGTATAGCCGTGCGAAGCCTGGTCGGGCAGCTAGTTAGACAGATATTTGTAAACGTGTACATTTACACGAAAAAAAATAAAACTGTATCGTATTATCTATTACCCGGGCATTTAGCCTATGCTTTGTGTTGTCTCCAATGGTTGGAAAGTTATTTTTTGTAAACCGTTACCTAAATAGGTTTCCAGCATTAAGGTCCCCGTCTGCCCGGGAACACACACGGTGCGCAGAGCTTCAGGAAAATCAACGCGTTTTGAAAACTACTCGAGATATCCGAGTGGGTTCCATTAACTAAATCATTTAAAATCTCGCTGAGGGCCGAAAAGTGGGTTTGTTTCCGGACTAAGTTTTTAAACTGTGTTCGTAGAATAGTGAAACTGGCTAAAAGGCGTGTTTTCAGAGTAATTTTTAGGCATGAAACAGGTAGAGATTATTGAAAGTATTTAAGGGACTTCATTACACCTTTATCTTCATTTCTCCGCCATATAATTTAATGGTCACTGCTCAAATTTTTGAAGTTATCCTGTGACGACGATAAGACTGCGTGTCAGTTCAGAGCCTTGCGCTTAGAGGCGATACCGCTCTAGAAGAACCAGCAAGCGCCGCTCTTATCATCCCGCCTCACTAACAAATATTCTTCCCGAATAGGCGGGGCCCTTAACTGCGCACATTTATAAGCATAATAAAACAAAACAATTCCAAATTATAAAATAATAAATTATCTTTACAATGGTTTAAAAATTATGTTGGAATAAAAAACAATTAAAATATATAATTATGCGCCAATTTTCGTAAGAAATACTTAATCTAGAAAAACGTATTTAATACATGCAAAAATAAAAAATAGCCATGAGTTGTACAAAGTTAAAATATTTTTCTTGTGATATAAGAAACAATATCTTACCGACTGGTTTCCAAAGGAAACATTTGTAAAAGTACATAATATTTTTTTCCTGTGTACACTTTTAAAATACTCTACCATTAAAATAAATACCAAAGACAGGAATTAAAATAGCATATCGCATCCGTTCATTCGTCATCCGTCCATCCAGCAGACAAAACCAAAATTTTATAGAAAATTATATTTTATAATTATATTAGTTTGGCAATCATGTAAGCTATGCACTTACAAACCATAAAACTCAATTTATTCACATTTTCAGAGTTACCATGCATAATTAATTACACTTATGTGAATCGAACGAATTTTATTTCAAATCACAACCTTTAAAATGTGTGACACGCAAAACTCTTGCAGACATTTGGAGGTTATAATTTCAACAGTCCGTCCGTCAAAGTATGAAGTTACATAGCTTATGACGGACGGAAGGAGGCGACGAAATTTTGTAATTCCGGCGTTGTAGACTCCAAATGATACTGAGGCGTATATCGCATAGTATTTAAGGATTCCAAGGCATTATATCATTAACACTCTTGTAATATTCCCCTTGTGAGGGCTCAACATTTTTAAAAATGCTACGCAACCTCTCCTATTGACCTCCCTACGAGATTATCCCCTCACATCCCTGCCTACGTTACTCGACTGCTCTCCGTAATTAACTTACGTTTGCTTCAACATCTTGTCGCTAGGAAATAAATCAAAAGAACATCATTAAATCAACATTTTAACTATGGAGGATGAGCGTAATATTCTTGTTAGACTAGTATCCACGACAGTGTGCGTAATCAAGTTGATGTATGTGTTAATTGGTTACTGGTACATTTAACCAATTTGGGTAGCACAAGATTTGGTCAGAGGTTTCCTAGAGCGATGCTCATTGGCTTCTAGTCTTTTAGGGCGTGTTAAATAACCAGTGGTCCAATGACCACGGGCATTTACATTCTAGACTGTCACCAAATAATTAATAACGCAAATTGCGCAAGTACCTATGTACGACACAGGCATTTCTAGATTTTGCACCCACTTTTGTGTTGTCAAAGTTGATATTAAATTCTTAAAATGCTTAGAATAACTAATTGCGAGATATTGCTTGAAATACCGAGCTAGGTAAGATTAAACGGTATAGGGCATAGCCTATCATGATATTAAATCTGTAAGCCTGTTATTGTTTGACTTAACTGCCAGAGATTACCCTACATTTAAAATTTTTGTAAAAAATTGAACATTAAATGTACTTTTAACTCTTGTGATATAGAGCATAATGAAGTAAGGTAAGGCAATTCGATAACTATATATGAAATAATTGGAGAGAGACTTAAACAAAAAAAAAGTGAAAAAAAATTTAAACGCAGTAAGTATTAATAACAAGGAAAAGATCACAAATTTCTGCACGTTACCTTGAGTCTAATAAGGCTGATGCGATTCAGGCTTGCGTTTTTTGCTCGACAGTTAATCATAGTTGCTTTTTGTGTCCTTAAAGGTATCTCCACTCTTAATAGCCGTCATTAGATGATTTAATGCATTTTTTTATAATGTGAGGACAGGTAAATAGCACGATTGAGGAGTAATGTCTCGCCTGCATGGTTATTTATCAGCCACAGGATGAAACTGCCACCTTACAAGCACCTGGAATTAATGTGGGTAATTTCTAGTCGTTTGAATATTACACCAGTAAGACGCCCACGATCGATTACACTTAAGATTTTTTGTTTGAGTTGTACACAACAGAGGCAAGAGCACGTGTGTGCAGGTATAACTCTTGCCAGAGCCTCGATTGTTTTGCGGGGGCTTTTGGCAGCAAAAATAGTCTTGAAACACGTCTACATCTGTTCATATTGATGATTGGACTGCAGTGACCTTGACGCGCCCTTGTCGACCCTGAACCAGTCAATAACAAGGAATATACAGTCAATACAAGAACAGAATGACACATTTTCTATGAACCTAACTTTGTAAGTATTGAAGACTGACCATCGGTAAATGAGATATTTTTTTTTCCATTCCTAGTATATTATTAATCTCATTCATCTATTGGGTCGATTTCCAAGCATTTTATTGAAATACGGTTCGGTATCATTGAAGTGCCTATTTTTAACAAATATTATAGTAAACATTTCAGCTCTACTCATAAATTTCCTGTGTGTTTGTTTGATTTGAATAGGGGGAAGGGGGTATTTATTTGAATTACTCAAAGAGTTAAATTTGCTGGTCTCCAAAAATATATGTGTTTGCATTTTCCGATTTAAACACAGGCTAGTAGGTTGATCGAAAAAAAAATTTTTGTTTGGTAGAAAATAATTTGTTTACTTAACAAAATTATTTCAGCTCAACTTTAGTGTGATATAGGTGGAAAAAGCAATCAAAATGGTTTGAAAAGAAATTTTGCTAGGCCAGCAAAATATTTAGTGAAATATTTGGTTTTATATCAAACAAACATTTTTTTTTATTTGTACCACTGCTTATGAACCTGGCGTTGTAGGATTCAAGCGACACGCATTTCTGAATTACACGACCAATAGTAGATATTCGAGACATGCTAAAGTCTTATGTTTTTGCGATGGTCTAAAATGCAAATATTTGCACATTCAAACGTACCTAGTCACTGTATCACTACACTGAATATATATACTTTATGTAAATGGAACACAAATATTCATGTTAAATTACAGATATTAATCAATTTTTACTTTTGCATGAAAAAAAAATAGTGTTGCAGTAATACTGGGTTCGTATTTTACCCGGACATTTATGCTTTGCGTTGTCCCAGTTACTCAAGTAGTTAAAAGTTATTTGTAAACCGTTCCTTGAACAGATTTTCAGTCAAATAAAGTCCAGTTATTGAAAATTCGATTAAATTTTCCACAGGTAAAAATATACCTAATTGAACAACGCATCAATTAATATATCAAATTTTGAGCCAATTATCCATGTGTTGTACAAAGTTAAATATATTTCTTGGCAACTGGTTTCCAAAAGGATTCTTCTGATAAAGAATAATCAATTTCTTTTTTTGTGTTAGTGAAATGTGTCAGAAGCCAATGAACACTTGACACGTTTGTGGATTTCCAGCCTGGAACCAGAAAATAGCTCGTGGAGAATCGAACCCTCTTCAACTTCCACATTTATTATATATTTTTTTATCTTCCTTGAACCCCCCCCCCCCACCCCCCGCAGCGATGACAATGCACCTCCTCCATAAACACTGCTTCGTGTCGATAAATATTCATGGCGGTCCGGGCCTCATCTGGAGCTGGACACGCCTCAGGCATAGGGACGCCTCGCTCTCGCTCTCTGCTCTCTTGCGCCGACGCCGGTTCGTCGGGCTAAAAAAAAAAAAATAATAAACCTCGTCCCCTTACCCCCTCCCCGCCAGAACGTTTCACTCGCCTTCCCCGTCAGTCTGTTATTATTAGCCGCGCGCGGCGACGCTGCCGTTCTGGCGACGAAGCGGCGGCGTTATTAAAATAATCACAGCCTGTTTTTGTCTGGAGATGACCGCGCCCGTGTATTCCTGCGCGCGCACCTGTCGTTTCTGCCCCGCCTCCCTTCAGCACAGCCCTTAATGCGAGCATCGGCCGTCGGTCAATCGGGCGGGGCATAGCAGAAACAAAAGAAAAACACCTAGCTAATTTCAAACGTCTTTGGGGCACCTACTTAACATGATCACTTTCCTACTGCTTGAATCTGTGTGTGAGTGCGTGGGGGACTGATTTCAACGTGTATTAATACCTACTTATTCTTATTATTTGTTTTTTTTCTCAATGTCGGAATTTTAGAGTGTTAATTACTTTCCAGCACGTTATTCTTTTGCTTAATTTTTAGTTACCTGTAAATTAGAGTTTTTGGTTTAATTTTTTAAATGGTTGTCTTTGAACGTACCTTATTACCTGATTTAGCATCCATAATGTTTATGTTATATTTAATTTATGTTAACATGTAGGTAAAATTTCAACGAATGATGTAATAGCACAAACTGTATTTAAGGTAAGAAAAGTTGTTACGCTTTAACTTCGCTAGTATAATAAAAACGATAGTAAATAAACAAACAATTCCGTCCAGTCGAAAGCAAAAAAGATAGGTAATTTAGTTTTCTTACTTACTAAATTTCTCGCTTTTATGCGGAAGCTATAGCCACTCATAAGATGGTTTAGCATAAAAAATACAAAGCAGTTAAATGGAAAAAAAGAACTTCTGATTGTCATAGTTCACTGGAAATAACTAGCTATAAATATAATTTGCTGTAAATGTACGTTGTAATAAATCTCATTTTACTTATCTTGGTAAACGAATTCGAACTTTTCTCGAATTGTGACAGCAGTCAATGAACACGTGACATCGACTTGATGACGTAGGCTATACGTTTGTGGATTCTAGCCCGGCACTAGACATGAACGAAAACTTTGCGAATCACAGAAGATGTTACCTATGACTGCACAAACCTCGTTTTCCAATTTTATTGATCATCTCTGCCATTACGGTAGACATACGAAAAATAATATTATTTTTTTAAAAAGTTACACCACAAAGCATTTGCATTTAAAAAAAAATGTACAACCATTTACTTGCCTTCGTTGTGAACATACCTTGAACGAGTGATCGACAGCCAGCATTATTACGTGCATTCAGTCTCTTAATGCTAGAGTCAGTATGCCCACATAAATAAAGTCTTTTCAGAGTGCTAATTGGTCGACGACAATGTCACATCCTTTGGCGGTCACACTTGACATTTTCTTTCCCTTGTTTATAAATTGCTTGGGTCGTCAAGGACATTTCAAGAGCACCGTAGTAGAATCACCAACGAGAAGCAGATGGTTGATATTCCAAGTGAATCGATGAAGTATCCTTGGCTCTAGATGGCGGCATACTAGACACTTGTCCTGATATTTCTAACCCACAGATCCTTATCTATTAACTGCTGAGTTTTCGCCTTCGTGCTCAACAGCGCCGCCTAGCTGGCTCCGCCTTTGTTCTCCATCGCGCCCATTAATTACTAATCCCGCTTTATTTTTTAAGAGGCGCAGTTTCGCAGTCGCTTTGTTTTACCTCCGGTTCTCATCGTCAGCCCCGACCCATTTCTTTTGCATAACGGCCGGTAATAATGTATATTATACAATGGCATGGTCGGCGAGGAGGGTATGCTGTTCTGCGGATAAGGAGAGCCCTGGACGGTGAAAGGGGAAGGGAGGAGGCTACCACCTCGCTAATTGCACATCACAAGTAATGATAATCTACGCACGGTATTAATTAGCATTAAGCTACCTTGCTCAGACGCCGCGATAATTAGGGCGCGAAATATGAGCGCCGGGCGCTTTACTGGCGCGCATGCGCATAGGATGTGTGCGCAGAGCGTATACGTGCGTGCGCAGACCGACTGCAGTTTCCATATCTCTCTCTCTCTCTCTCTCTCTCTCTCTCTCTCCCTCTCTCTCCTCTCTATCTATCCTGCATCCTTCTCCCTCGAACGATCCCCCGGCCGAACATCCCAAAGTTAGGCGTGAGGAAAGCGCCGATAACTCATATTAGTCGTGAGGCTTACCTAAACATGCGGATCTGACTGTCAGTGCAGTTTCTCTTGGCTGTGTTTAATGAATGCGCGAGTGTTAAGCCGCGCGGACCGTTAACGCGTTAAGGCTCGTGAATTTTACCACCGACTGGTTTCGCAATACAAACTGTTTAACATAAACTGTCAAGTCCTTTGCTGGGCGTGTCCGACAACAAGACTGAATTAACTATCTGGCATCAGTCGCCTTGTAGGATTTCACTTTGTTGCTAAGTACGCTCTGACGTACCATACCGTTTTTTTTTTTTGGAAGATCTTCAATCTTGTTTAAATATATACTTTAAAGGACATGAATTCAATACTACACAAATGTATTATGCAACGAGTGTTTGAAAATGTTTCTTGTTGGTTTTTAAATGACCACCTATTTATTCTTTCACGTCTTTTTATATGATATTCCAAGATATCCCTGAGATAGTTAATAAACATTACAATTTTTGAGCATAAAATTTTCCACTGCTATTCAATTATGATTCATTTAATTAATTTATTGTTCGCTTGAACTTTAACTTCATGATTTAAGAATCATACTTACAAACTCAAAGTTTCAATGGAACTTCTGGAATGGAAAAACGATAAAACGTTTTACAAGAGAAACGTCGTTTCGTGCGCGCTTGCTTGCAGAAAAGCGTGTTCCTTGCGACTTTACACTCTGTACATCGCGTTCCCGCGACGGTATTTCCTGATCGCCCTGGAAGAGGAAAGGGGGGAGGGTTAACACCAGTGGGGAGAGGAGGATGGCAGAATCTCCCAAAGGGGAACTCTAGTGGCTCGGGGCAAGACGAGGAACCGACCTGAAAATGACTTCATCCCCAGCGAGCGCGGTTTTGTTTTGTTTTGTTTTGGTTCCACAGGCCGTGCCCGGCGCCGTTTGGATAAAGCCACAAAGGCGTCTCTCACAGTCGCCGGAGGGATAAAAAAAAAACAAGAATACCTGGCGCAGGTCCAGAGGAAAATAAATAAATCATCCTCGGCCATCGTCCGTCATCGTCTGCACTTATCTATAATTTGCATCGACTGCGAAATGTGTAGGTGCGGCCTAGCGCGAAGTATTATTCCGTGATTTAATGTTACATTAGGGTAAAAAAAAATATTTCAACATGAAATTCACCCAGCATTAGAGAGATTCTCTCCTGGTGTTTGCGACCTTCTTGCAGTTCAATTCGCCAACTCCCAAACGCGCAAACGAAATAGAAGTTTTCCTTTTCATCTTCTTTTCTTTTCCGGGCGCTCGGTGGAAGCCCCAGTTGCGTTCAACTTGATAGTTCAAGGTGGCTCTCGCGTCGGGTCGTTTGTTCCATTGGGAGTCGATAGCCCGTTTGTCGAGCCGCTGCCCAGTGCGCATCAGCTCCCGCGCATCAGCCCTCGGGGAGGGGGGGAAGTCGGGTCGGGGCCCCCTATTGGTTGCCAGGGCGCGTCGCCATGGAAACCGGTTTCCTGGTTACGCGCGCACAAGATGGGAGGAACAAAGACTGCTTGCTCCCCCTTCGTGCGGCTGCTACTATAGCGAGCGGACGTTTCTCTGTGAGGCGCTTGTGATCACTGGTAAATGTAGTTAGTTTTAAGTGTGTGCGCTTTACATGAGCATTCATTTACAGTATTGTTCAAAGCTTTTGTAGTGGTGTTTAGTTTATTATTTCGTTAAGTTTATTATTTTTTGTAATACCAAAGTTTGTATATTAATTTTTATTTTTGTAGTGATGTTGAACTGTCTTTTACTAAATCACTCGAGTAAATATTTTCAACATTACTAATAGGTAACATTAAAGATATTCTTTAATGATAAATCTATTCAAATCTTAAAATACAATTACCTAAGGTTATAGGAACAAATACTTATAGCTAAGCCTACGTAATAAATAAAGGAATACCTATAATTAACGATAAGCTGACAAAGGTATAACGTAAGACAATACTGTAAGCAAATTTTGTACTTTTTACAAAGAAAATCTTTGGAAACTCTGTTGCCAACGATATAACTAGTAAAACTGCAAGGCAGAGCTTTGTACCATTTTCAATTTTACAAATGGCAAATAGTTTCCAAGAAATATCCTTTTAAAAGTAGAAACAATTTTTCAGTGTATGTAGGTAAACTTAAAATGTTTTTACTTGCCGTAGATCTAGGCCTAACTTTAATAAATGTTTTAAAGAATGGGCGGAAAATTTAGCGATAATTTTAGACCTTCGGAAAATGTCAGTGTGATTGGAAAAAAATTAGTAGGTAGGTACTGTATGTTGATAAGAACTGACCATTAGGCTAAATGGTTTTGGGTTACTTTCAAGATATGCAAAAGTGCAAACAAGTACCTACAGCTAAAATTGTAGCCATTTTTGAAACCTATGTTTACTTTAATATTTTACTAATAGATAAAGTAATAGACAGAAACTTAATTTTACATGTAAGTGAATTCCTATTTAATTTAGAAAATATCCGAGTAAACTCTTTCTTCTAAACCGACCTAACGTCCTAATTTTAATTTAGATGTTGAATCTTTTTTGTTTGAATTTTGTGATTTTATGTTTCACATGCTCATGTCAACACCGGTTGACTTAAAATAAGCCCTAAACTTTTATATTTTTAGAGAGAAATGTATTTTTTTAATGTTTGTGTTTAGATGAATCACAGCATAATACTATTTTATTTTTATTGGAATTTTCTAGAGCTCTTAATTTTTTTTGCAAAACGTACCTACCGTATTATAAGTTTGTAAGTCTCTCTTTTTGTATTTTGTTTACAAATGTTGTCACTGTATTCTTGATAATTGCTAGAATAATCTGTGAATTACAGCACTTAATATTAAATATTTTTGATTAATTCACAGATGAGTATTGTGTAGCTAGGTAGTACTTAGATTTATGGGTATAGGTATCATAACTATGATACAATCATTTTAAAAAGTTTTCTTTATAGTATCAAGAATTTAAAAACAATACCAAAAACAAAAACAGTGTCTGAACGCATCCATCTAGGATGTTTATGAATCCTTTAATTACTTATTTCATAAAATAAGTATTAAAAATCAAAACAATACGCACATTCTGAATCCTCCCAAATGTTTTTATTCGGGTAAAGGTAAAGGACATCCCTACTTAGAGTAAGTAAACAGCCAATATATTTTTTTCGTGCAATATAAAAAAATTAAAAGAAATGTTTTTTTTTTGTTATGGTAACGAATTTAAGAAAATAACTTGCATCTACAAATGGTGAATTAAAAAAAAAAAAACAGTTGTCAAATTATGTGACATTATGGGGCAAGTTTATAAGCACCAAACTTAAAAACAAAAATATGACTTTATATTCAGGCAAATTGTATTTTAAAAATTAGCTTGGGCTTACATCACCTTGCTCTAAGGATGATTTCTATGCGCAATTACGTTTTCAGTGGTATCCTGTATTTATCTACTCACCTGAAACAAATTAACAGTCAATGATTGGCAGATTTTTAAATACCCCATAGCCATAGGCAATTCATGGTGAGTAGAGCTATAGCATATCTCATACTTAGACTGCAGTGTGCATTAAAATAGGCATTTACTTTCTCCTTCCAATGCGCGATTTCTGCTATTAGCGCTGTTGCCAGATGCAAGCCACGGATCACAAACGTTTCAAAAACAACTTTGTAATGTAATGGAAATTTGCTTAATGTATCATTAAAATTATTGTACTTGGTAAGGTAAAATTTGGAATGAGAATGGTGGGAATACATTTTCCTGGTAAATTTCATAAAAGAGAATAATCTGATTATTTCTTAAAAGATTTAGGCCTAATTGAAAGACGCCATATAAGTTAACATTTTTTTGTTAACATTTTGTTTATATCATTTTGTTTTCTGACATTTGGCTCCTTTCAGCATGGTGACTGACTGTTACAAATTATTACTCCTATGAAATAATTAGATGCTGAACACCAATTATTATTTTGATCCGTCAGAATGACAACTGTAATAATAATACTGTAGATGTCATAAACACTATGTTATGTTTGAAAAATCAAAAATAGTTTTAAAAAATATAATATAATTTATTATGACCAACGATGCATTCGAAATAAAAATCTAAAATTTCAACAACCCGGGTAGAATCAATCTGGAAACAGTGTTAGATTTGCTGTGTACTGCAATGGAAGCGTGGGACAGGCTATAGGACTGCAAGCACGAGAAGCCTAAGATGTACATCAAGCTCTGTCCCTGCCCGAACACGCCCGAATATTCACCTTCGGCCAACCTCGGGATTTGTTTTATTTTTGAGCAGGAAAAAGTGAATTTAAATATTAAAAGTGGTCGGTTAGGTCAGCTACATTAAAACACTTTAAAACACTACGGACGGTTAGTTAGGTTAGTATAGCTACATTAAAATAAACAGAGAAATATAAATATATATAAATGAACCCGAGGTTGGCCGAAGGTGAATATTTAGGCGTGTTCGGGCAGGGGCAGAACTTGATGTACTTCTTAGGCTTCCCTGCAGGCACATGCGATGCGGCCTGGAGACGGCGGGCCGCCAAGTTGAGTGAGCACGGCGGTGGCCGGGGAGAGGTTGTGAAGGAGGGGTGGGGAAGTGGTAAATGGCAGACCTCGTCTGCGCATGCGCTCCAACGACCCTCCCTCCAGCACTCCCCTCACGACCTCACACTGGTCGTTCATGTATACGAGAAGGAGGGGAAGTCCAGGACAATGACGACAACACCTGGCGGTTTATTCCAAGCTACTCGGACAGGAGTTCCCGAATGTAAAAAATGACGATTATCGGAAGATATTTCACGTGTTCGGTATTCTCAGTTACGAGTGGCGTCTTGATGCTCGGTGATCGCCGATCGGTAGAGCACGACTACCACTGGGTTCTCGGAACCTCACTTCACGATCGGCCACTCGCTTTCAAACATGGCGGCTTGGAAGCGTGGTGGCAACAGTCGCACACATTCACTCTTTAGACACCACTTGCATTATTATTAAAATAATTATTTTTAAATACACTTACGAATTTCTGTTTAGGTATACCTACCTGTAATTCCAATACAAACGACTTCTTATATTAGCTATAGTTTTTTCTCATTCCATCATACCAAGGAAGAAGTGGCAGAGTGGCGTTTTAACCACAACGAAAAAATTTTGTGAGTTCAAATCGTCCCTTAAACAATTTCTTTCTCCCGAAATTAAATTGGTGTAATTGATGTTCAAACAATTAAAGACTTAAAAATTGTCTAAAGGTACATAGAATTTTAAGTCTTAAACAGATTTTGCCTATCTTTATCAGCATGCTCATATATTGTTTAGTGCTATTATTTTCGTATTAAATGTTTCAATTACATAAGAATTTTTTCAAGACTTACATTTAAAAAAAATTATAGCCTATCTTGTTTTGAACCGTGTTCAAAATAATTAATATTTATTCAGACAATTAGAGTGAAAAGATTATATTTTGTTAAGCGAGATTACCTGAGATTGCACTGATAAAGTAAGGTTATAGTAGACTGTAATAAAAATCCACCTAATTTTTTTTTTATTTTTTAAAATGAAAATGAATAATCAACTTATAGAATTAAAAAAAATTGTTGGAGAATAGAGCCCAAACCAATCTCACGAAGTAAATATAACATGTGATGCAGTCACCCTATCAACTGAGATGAATGGTCGATACAATTCTTATTACTTAATATACAATTATATAAAATGCGGATAAGACTTGAGAATAAGAGTGTACAAGTATTTATTTTTGGTTAATCGGTATTTTTTTTTTAACTTTATAAAATCTAATTCCTTAAGTTTTTCAATGTTTAATGCACGAATTCACCTAGTAACCATCAAAACACTGTCATACTTTAATAACATTCTGATATTAAAAGATAATAAATTGATTATGTAACATCTAATCTTGTGTCAACTGCACAAGATTTTTTTCTTATGACGAATACCATTTTCCTCCAACTCAAATGTACACGTGTGGGTACATAGAGTAATTTATCAGCATACAGCGGGAAAATTTCACACTAAATTTTCCTTGTTTAGTGTTAAACAAGGACAAGATGTATCATTCATTTACGACACGGCATTATTCATTACACAGGGCCTATGTTTTTCCACGTTTTTACAGTATCTTAAACGTTTTGCAAACGCAGAGTTTAAATAAATAGCTATGATTTATGAAGATGTGACGGCTGTTTAGTTTCGCCATGTTGGTTGTCTGGAACGCCCGGCAGGAGGAGGCAGAAGAGAAGGGGTGGGGAACCGTTAGACCCGAACATTGCCGAAGGAGCGGACCCTCGTACCGATGGAGCACTCAGAATAGCATTTTACAAAATTGTCGGTAAAACTTATTTGTTCCGATCGGTGAACAAGCAGTATGTCGGAATTGACATAGAAAACTTACAGAACAAACGAAAAACTTAGAATAAACCCCCTGGCGAGCCTAGTCCGGTACCCTCGCAACGCGGAGTAGGTACCTACACGTGGAAAATGTTGCACAATAACGTTAATTCGAATTAAACAAGTATTTCCTAGACAATTTATTAGGGAATTATTATTATTTCAAATAAAAACCATATATCGCAGATTGTACACATGAAGAAATAGGTATAAAAAGTCTTCATAACATTTGACAATTTTGTTTTATTAAATATTAGTACCTATAAAAATATGATAGAAAAATTAAATTTTAGGGTGAATTTAAAATTGAAAGGACTAAGTATATTCTCTTTGTTTTATTCCATAAAGATGCCCAAATTTAGAAATTATGTAAAACGCTCGTTTGTATTTAACTTTAATTTATATTTTGTAATCTCTGACATTTCCACTACCGTTTAATTTGATTATATGCACAGAATTATTAAAATTAAACTTTCGCTTTTTCACTTCATTACAGACAACTACATCGTTTGAAGATTTAAAGAAAAATCGCATCTTAATTTGAAATGTATAATACTGGTATCAATTTTCTTATCCTACGTGTGAGTAGAGTGATAGTATGTTATTCTTAGCACTAATAAATAAAATTTCCCAACAAAAAAAATCACCCTCCCACTTGGTTGTTTGTATGACTAAGGTTCCTCCCTCTTTTTAATGTTATTATTTCTCAGTTCAACATTATTCTCCCTTGGTTTGTTACCTCACGCTTGATTCGCTTCGGAGAGTGGTTTTTTATTGTCAAACTAACTTATTTGCAACATGAAAACTCATGAATCCGCTCGATACTGAGATCAGAGGTTCACACATCACTGGCGAGTAGTGAAACACATATTTGCTCACATATTTGTATTATTTAAATTTTATTTACGGTATTTTAAAATCTCATCATAACCTCACAAATTTTACCATCATCCAGTTATAGTCAGCCAAAATGAAAGTAATCGATTAATAAATCTCTTAGTCTCGGAGTATTTTTTATAAGGTTTCCACGGTTTTCAGTTTCAGGTGATATGTGCCGTAATAGACGATGCCTTCGTCCAAAAATAAACAGTATTTGTTTTGTCATTTAAGGGCCGTGCATTTTGTGCGAAAATATTTTCCAGACCAGCTGTGACTTGGAAGCTTTCGTAGCATTGTCTGGGTTACGTGTTTGGCTGAGTTTCTGCCATGTCTTCTGTCAGCACACCATCGCCATTCAGTGCGGAAACAAACACGGTCGAACACGGACAAAGGCGTCTATTGCAGACGGTCGCTGATTACAAGGAAGCAATCATATTGAGAGATTAGATTAATTTTTTTACGAGGAAAAAAAATGTCCCCACTCATTACATGAGTTAAACCATTGTAAATATATAAATTATATAAATACATATAGGCCTATAGACATTATATATATATACACATTATATATAAATATATATTCAATGGTTAAACGCACCGTGAGCCTCTTCCACCAATCAGAACTATCAGAGTCAACGATAAAGCAATGTTTAAGTATAGACAAGGCTCTCAATCTGTCAAATTCCCTCGCTATAAATCAACGTCGCTAAGTCGCGCGCTGTGTAATATGTTCTCCTTGCGACACTGACGCGCCTCGGAAAAGGGGGGGGGGGGGGCGGAAATGGCCCAGGGGACAGACGGAGGGGTGGTTCAGCGATGAAGGAGGGGAGGACGGAATTTATGCCCTTGAAGCGACACAGAAGCGTCCGCATTCCAGCCCCGAGCCATGTCGACGGCGCAGCGGTGTAATTAGGGACGTGTTTATGTTGCAACGGAGCTCGGAGTATGGGAAAGGGTGTAGGGGGGGGGGGGGGGGTTAAAGGCGGGGACTCGCATACTTAGCATAACGAATTAGTAGGTAAACGTTTCCTGTACACAGTGCTTCATTCGCCCTGCGGCCTTTCGCCGGTCGATGAGTCTGAGACAGCTGACTTGTGTTTTAGCGGTAAGGGGAAAGATTTTGTGTAATTTTACAAATAAATTTTATGGAAAAATATTTTCAAAACTGTTTACTTGTGTATTTATAAATATCTGGAATGAAATAAGGAAATTACTACTGACGTTACTACGAGTGAACAATGTTATGCGCACTTGGAGTGCAGTCTAATCGGAATACGTGAAGGGATATAGTGATGCGTGAAAAACTCACCAATTAGAAGCGCGCCCGCTCGCTCATTGGCCCGCACGAGTGCGGCGTTACGCATGTCAGTGGTGCGTTTAAGCATATATTACAAATGCTGGGAAACCATTACAATAACTTTAGGGAAGCATCTTGTAAAACCGTGTAACTTGTACAAAATCGTAGCTGCATCAAATTGTGAGTCCCGCAGAGATGGTTGATAAAACAAATGTAGCTACGACGGGTTTCTCTGTGTACTAAAATAAAATACTTCGGGAACAAGGTACTGATTGGTAGAATATTTGTATGACGTAGTGCCTCGTGTGTCTACCGTGGGCAGGCGACGTGCAGTGCAGTCTCCCGCCGACAGCTGGCCGTGGCTCGTGCGACAGAGTAGCTTCGCCATCAGAGGGTGGTCCGATCACCGATCAACCAATGGGTAGAGACCTGAAAAATTCGCGGGTTCATTTCGTGTTATGCTAAAATTCAAATAATTATACCTTAGTGCTGCTTCTGCCATTGGTTCACTGTTAATCTGGAGGACTGAGGGCCAATTAGAGACCCTCACTCATAGAAGTGTCGAATCACAGGCCACCCAGTCGAGACGACTCACAAGTCAGCAGCCAATGAACAGTTGGCATTTTCCCGAGTTTGTAGAGGATATTGGAGTCTATCCTGGAGGTCATTGAACCCGTAAATTGTTCCGGTCTCTACCAATGGGCAGTCAGGGGGTCAAGCTCCCAATCACCCAGGCGGCGCGCTGATTGGTCTCTCAGTTCGACCACCGGGGCAAGAATCACCCCATCATCAGCGACTCCAATAGCCACGCATAATGGAAAAAAGAATTCCATATCCACACGCATGTCTGGACAGATTAAAAATAAATAACTTTAACACGTGAAAGACCTGAAAGAATTCTTTAAATTAACAGTGTCGACTTTTCGAATTTGAAATGTTAATGGTCGTGAAAATTAACGTTTCAGTAATAGTAATAATTATTAGGCCCCAATGATATAACTGGTAATTAAATTTTCTTTACAAGAAGATTTTGTACCCAAGGAGAGTTCACAATGGACACGATAGATGGAGCTACTGCAACTAGCTAGTTCTTTTGTCAATTCAAAGAGCGCATTAATATTTTAAAAAAATAATGATTAAAATGTTTGTGTAGGGTATCAATTTAAGAATCAAATAATTAAAAAGTAGTAAAAATCATGAATATTTATTTAATATATCTGTTAAATGTAGTTTTTTTACGGTAATGTGTTATTACCTAATCACTTCTATAATAACTGAAGAAGGTGCAATTAGAAGGTGTAATTTAGCCAAACATGTAAAGAAGAAATGGTTCTAAAACAAAAAAAAAACCTTGACGTTTCGAAAGTGTATCGCGAGCATCCTGGCAATAAACAAGTCTTGAGGCGTTAAATATTATCTCTATTATTAGGTAGGCTAATAATAATACTCTACTACGCGAGAGTGCGAGACTGACATCTTGAGCCTCCGTTCAAGACAAAAATGAAGAAAAAAAATGTTTGTATGTAAAGTCGGTTTACGGACGATAGTTTAACGTGACGTCATAACAAAACATTGATGAAATGATTGCATAATTTTATGAATAAAATTGAATCATTTTGATCGAATTGTCACTATTTTGTATGGATACAAAGAAGGAGTGAAATGAAATCTACAATTTAATTGATCAATTTACTTTTATTTGCACTCATTACTTAATTCAAATATGTTTATTACTTTAACGAAGAGATTATATTAACTATAACTTTTATTCATGTTTGCTATTTAACTTCTTCCAATCTGTGTTATTCTGTTAAGGATAGGACGATGATAGGAAAAGTAGGAAACGTATGGGAGTGTTTCAAGTTCAATGTGCTTCGAAAAATTCAAATCGATGTTTGTTCCAGTCGAGTGGAAGAGAGATAGATGCGGCGGAAGCGTACAATGAGCGTAACGGGACACGGCGTAACGGGACAATGTGCGTAACGGGACTTTTTTTTCGTCTGTGCAGCCGGCGTTCATCGATTTATTAGACGTTGTCACGTCAAAATGAAAAAAAAAAAAACATTTAAAAATCGATTTTTCCCAGTGCATTCCATCGTCACGCTCTTCCGATCACGTTACTTCATTTGTGGACTCGCAGGCGGCAGTGCAGTCGAGGTCGCCGACTGCTGACGCACGGTGCGCACGGCGCGGGTAACGGAACGGCGCGAGCAGTGAGCAGGGCAGCATGGCCGCCGGCAGCCCGGGCGACGCGAGATGGCCGTCCACGACGGTGCCTGTCGGGAGATGGCTTCTACTTCGCACCGCGCCGAGGGGAAGCCATCTTTTCAAAGACGAGAGAGCCAAACGCCCGATCGTGCATCTTCGGTTTTTTTTTTGTTCATTGTAAATAAATATGGCGGTGTTGATAAAAGGAAAGACCATAAGCAAGGCAACGGTATTTATTTGTAATTGTTTTTAGAGGAGTGCCCGTGAATGTTTATTTTGGACAACTCATGATAACTAATGGTCAATTAGGTTAGCTACATTATAAATACTTAAAAAATTTTTGGACGGTTGATTTGGTTAGAACAGCTATATTAAAGATACTGTGAAATCATGTAAACGGTTTCCTAGCCCTGGATAGCTACATATTAAAAAGTTATTTGCTAAGCAACCATAAAATGACTTTACAGTATTTTTAATGTAGCTATACTTACTTAATTATAACCAACCATCCACAATGTTTTAAAGTAATTATAATGTAGCTAACCTATGATGTATGTTAATGAATAATTTTAATAATGACATCTTATGACCTTATAAGTTAAACCCGCGCATTTGGAGAATATATGCCCGCGATTTTTTTTTCACCCAAATAAATACATCTGTTGTGGCACGGAAAAAAAAAGCGAGCATGAACTTCGGGGAACTTCGGGTGTGGCTCTCTCGTCTGTGAAATCAAGGCTTCCCCGCGCCGAGCGCTGCGTGGCGAATCAACCCCAGCCGTGGTTAGGTGTCCCGCGGGCTCATTCCACTGCAGACTCGAGGCAGGTATTCCAAGAGACACCTGTACCCATTCCTTGCGCACGATAGGACACGGCCAGTCCCGTATTTCTTTGTAAAAAAAAACACGTGAAAAATATTTTATAGTGCTATAAATTAACCATGAAACCAAACAAATTTTTCTGCCTTGAGATTCAGCAGGTCAAATTTATTTTGACTTAGAGCTACTATCTATAAATGTGCACAGCAATCAAATAAAACTGTAAATTAATTGAAAATGTTTTAATACGACATACAAATTCTTATAGAAATTTAAATTTAAAAAATATATTTAAATCTTACAACAACAAATGAAGCCATACCTTGGAAGTTTAATAATGCATTTTGGGGATATTACATTCTAGAAATGAAAAGTGTTCACCTTTTTCATCTATAAGTTCCAATCACTGTAATTGTTGTTTTAGATGTTCCAACTGGTTTTAATTGGTGAATTTTTTTTTTTTTTTGTAAAATAAAAGAATTGATGTGGCATACTACGCCTAACCGCTATAAAAATTATATTTAATTTAATGTTTCACTATTGGAAATGGTTCCGATGACAAACAGACTTCATGCAGCCAGTGTTTATCGGTTAGTCTGTAGGTTCTATGGAAATACCTTAAATATAATTCACTAATAACAGATTTGAAATAAATCAATGTCACCTAAAACCAGCATGTAGCCTACGATTTATTTTTAACTGTAAACATAAGTTTGTTCTTGTTTTGGTGATGAATACCATGGCCTAATGGTAATAATTATTTCTTGTTTGGAGAAGTCAAATATGGCTAGTAGTGAATGTAATCACTTTTGAAACAATTAGTAGTTTCGGGCGTCCCAAACGCCAGTATTCAGATGAAGTGGTACTTAAAGTCATCTTTAGGTCAATTGGTTGAGACCTAAACTGTTCCGTCTCTTTACGAGTCAATTACGAGGCCAACACTGGGCTGCCGATGTCGGAAGCTTATGGAGGTTTAGAGCAATGTTTAAAGATGTTATTATAGACATATTGGATAAATCTTTCTTATTACGTTAAAGTGTTGTTTTATTATTCCTTTAATCTTAAGTGATGAAGTTCGCAAATGATCGACTGTAAGCCAAATTTTGTAGTTACCTATAGGTTACAATATTTGCATTCTGAAGCTAAACATCTGATTTTATTCCTATTCTCACTGTAAATCCTACCAACAAGACAGAATATGTGCATCTTTATATGGTAAACTTTTCGTACAGTTGTATAGGTTTATCAGTTCCATTAGGTAGGAACTTAATTTAAAACGTTAACAATTTTATTTTACGAAATTTAACGAAAGTTGCCACACGTATTTACATAGAACAATTTTGCCATATACGCTTTAATGTAATCCTTTTTTAAAAAATATTTTTTCATTTCTGTAATTTTTTGTCGCAATATTTTATCAAAAAGTTTTACTATAATCGTGATTTTCGTTATGTAAAATATGATACATTTGGTCATAATTATTATCAATGGCGTGAATTCCCACTGATATTAGATAATATAAATATATAAAATGTAAATATATGCACGGAATTTTTTTTTTGTAAATGGAGCAGAAATATTCATGAAAAATTGTAGATAATTGTAAATTTCTACATTTAAATGAAAATTACTACATGGCTACAAAATATTGTTTGCAGGAATACTGGACTCGGATTCTTACTTGGGCATTTACGCTTTGTGTTGTCCCAGTGCCTCCAATGAAATATGTATTAATACCTATATAAAATAAAGAGCTAATTTTCTTCAAAATATTACTCAGTATTATCTCAAAAAATATATATATATACTTATATTTCAAATACCTATGATATATGTGGTACAAAGTTACAATATCATTCTTGTAATATAACTAACTACTTCTTGGTAATTGATTTTCAAAAGAATCTTTTGTGAAAGTACATAAATGTTGTTTTCTGTGTGGTGATATATCTGTGCGATGGAGGTACGGAGATGGACTTGCAGGAGTAGCTGTTGGAAATGGCCGGTGGCAATAAAGGGGAATAACTGCGTCGCTCCTGGAGCTGCGTCCGAGACGTGACGCGGCTGGAGCAGCTGGAGCGACGCAGCTGACAGACGCGGCCTGGCCGGTGAGCGCAGCGTGCTTGACCCCAAGTCGAGGCTCTTCCTTCCTCGGCGCAACAGCCGCCAGGAATAACTGCAGTCACCCTCTTGAAGGAGTTTATTTCCCCCCCCCCCCCCATCAGCCCGACGGAAACCCTTCGCATCCGCCCCCGAACCACAAAAAAATATATATACCCCCCCTCCTTTTCACCCTCCTCTTTCGCTCCCCCTTGCGAGTTTACGCGACTTGACACCGGGACAAAAATAAGAAACTTTCTCCTCTTGAGTAATGTCACCCGCCCTCTAACCCGAAGAATCTCTCTCTTTCTCTCTCTCTCTCTCTCTCTCTCTGAGGTCCTTCCTCTCAGACTCCTCCGCGCGTGTGTACGAAGGAAGGAAGAAGCAAAAGGAAAGGAAAAAAAAAACAGTTTAGAAGGAAGGAAAACGTATTAAAAATACACTTTCTGTTTTCGGAGCAGCAGTAAAACATCGCCTCGTAGCGCGCACCAGGTGTCGGGGATAGTTCTCTCTCGCAGCCAGTTGCGCGCGTGTTCAGAACGAAGGGCGTTACTGGCCAGTCAATCGGTTCTCAAACACATCATCATCATCATCATCATCATCACCACCATCGTTGTCACAAACCACCCAGTGGTCTCTTATTTATGCTGTGATTGTTGGTCTGCTAGCACCTTCACATGTTTTTGGCCTACAGTGAAAGCTTACAACAAACTGATATTGATTACCCATTACTAATATGGTGAAAACATTATGCCAGCTTCTGATTATCTTAAATCTGATTACATATACGGAAAGTAAACACAATATTAAGCCTAAATCGTACATTTTTAAGTCTGCTTTTTTTTCTGTTTCAAAATTCTTTTACGTAGTATGAAATAACTTGGCCAATTATCGCATTTTATATTGTAAATAATATTACTACTTGGTCAAATAATTAATTTTAAGTACGTTATGTTTATTTAAGAGGAAAATGTTCAGTGTGGTATTTTTAATAAAACAGATTTAAAGTATCAAATAATAACACCAACTACTTATTTATACGTTCTGTTTCATCACAAAATCATTTTGAAATGGTATGCTCCTTAAGAATATCTCTCTTCTTTACCGACTGTGTTTCGGTACAAATTTCACTTCCAAACATGCTTTTTATTGACAAAATAGTTTCACCCTTCATGCCATTTTCTTTGTTTGTGTAGAAGTAGCTTAGCATTTATTTACATTTACAAGACTGACAAAAAATACTTTGTTTTAACAGGGTTAAAATTGCTGTCAAGGACAGCACTCATACATTTGCGTACTAACTTCAGCCTAGTTGTAAAAAAAGAGATGAGATTCAAGTGCTCAGTTGTTTTTTTTTAGACGATTGATTTAGGGCATTAAGTATATAGATGATTTTGCGTTAAAATAAAAACATAAGTATTCCCACTTCGTTCACTATTTAAAAACACTGTGCCATCATCAGCCGTATAAAAACCAATAATTCGCTTAAAACAATGAAATTTGATAATGCAAAGGTAGATAGATATTCAAGTAAATATTGAGAATAGGGGTACTCATTATTACTGTTGAAAATCGCACAATCACATTCTCCCACGTGAGCCAGTTCACAGGTGGATTAATGCGTTGATGCAAGCCTCAACAAACTAACGAAATCCTTTTCTACGCCACATTCGCATATAAGGAGACGGCAGATACCCGCATTTAAGAAAGACCTTGGCATTTAAAAGTACTTGTACGTCTAAGTAGGTCCGCCTATACGTGGTCCAGTGGCTAGCGCGTATGGCTAGTGGGCGAAGGGGCCCGGGTTGTTTTCTCGGCCAGATAGGGCATTTTAACAACCTTCCCAATGATTCAGGACTGGGTGTTTGTGATGTCCCTTTCACCTTCATCCCGCGGAAGGCAATGGTTAACCATCGCGGAATCATCCTGCCTCGGCAATCGCAGGAACGACACGTCTGTCATTTCCGTGGCGTTGCCTGTGCTCGCGACACCCATGTCATGGGTAAAAAGACTCATCATTACGATAATCATATGTTCTGACCGATATCTATGTCACAACAGATCTTTCTTCCTAGTTAACGTTGCTTAACCTTGCATCCTGTTCTTAAGAAAAACACTTCCTGAGTCTCCTGACTGCATAATGATAAACTATTCGCCTTCTGTGCAAGGTCACCTATATAATAGACCTGGAAAAAATAATACGCTGCACCATTTGCTGTGAAGACAAAAAAATAATATAGTGCAGGAGTGAGTGGGGTAGAGAATGCTTTCTGGCTTGAAAGAACATATTACCTCTTAAACCTGAGCAAGAAATTCCTAACGCACTGCCCAAACACGCTGAATTGCCAAATGATGTCCAAAAATGTAGGTTATTGCAATAAAACACACGTATGATTTACTGCTAGAAGTCAAACAATCATCAAACAAACGGAAGTTTCTTCTTAGTTCCAGATAATTGTTTCTTCGAAGAAGTTATAATAACCCCAGATAATTATTGTGTGGATTGTGCCCTATTTATTTTAAACTTCACACGGTTAACTTGCTAAGTGTTGTGATATAGGGATGTCAAACTGGTTGTTATTAATTATATTAGGCTATACATGTGTAAATTCAAGACCTGAGACCCTGTGTTCATGTATCAATACATTAAACGATTCGGATAAATTTGGCCTGGGAATAAGTATTATTACCTTAAAACAATGGCTTCATGGACTTTAGATCTGACTACATCATATGAGTTGGTATTGAGAATTTCGTGTAAAGTATAGGCAGCGCCATTTTCTTCCAATGCCCATACCTCCATTTTACCGATTCTCTGTCCTCAAAATTGGGCTTTACCACCTAATTTTTGCTGTTTTATCAAGGAATAAAGACCTTTAGAACGGGCGATGCATCTTATCATCTACCAAATGGATTCCGTCTTTCAAGATCTGTTTCGTTGTGGACAGGGCAAACGTGCGCATGGTAAATGTTTTTTTTTGTCATAGACTTAACAAGTCGCTAAGAGTTATTTTTAACACTCCAAGTTGACTTATTCTTGAGGTGATTTTAGTAGAAAGGAAATTCAGTACCTATATCTACATTTTCCAAAGAAATACCTGTATAAACATACGAAGGTTTTCGTAATTTATTGATAAAAGAAATTAACAGTATAGAAATTGAAAAATGAAATACTTTATTTAATTGCGGCAATGTAGCAGGTTGTCTACCGTTTAGCAAGAGTCGGAACATTTACAGTCTATTATTTCCCGCTATATTCACGATTTTCACATGAAATTTTATCGGCTTAGGCACTTGGAAGTGTTAGCTAAGATTGGTCAATACTTCAGTGCATAAATAAACAATATGAGAGAGAGCGTTGAAAACCCACTTTCTACGCCAAAAATGTGAGTAACAAATTTGAAAATAAAATCCATACAAACCATAATGGCATGCTTTTATACATTCATTAAAATAAAAATCAGAATATCTCAATTTCAAAAGTTAAAGTTCAATAAATTTGAAATGCCCGTAACACGTAATCAGTGCAATTCATATAGAATATCTGACCAATTGGATTCAACTCCTGACAGTCATCACTGTATTTAACTTAAATGTAGAATGATACCTATATCTTCTTCTTTTAACTGACAACATATTAGGATATGGAGTTACGTACCTTTATGTTTTGGTCGAGAAATATTGCAAGAATTAGCTATAAGTATAACGAAATAAAGACTACAGAATGTTTTAAAATTCATAGTGCATTCGTAAATGGAGCAATAGAACACAACAAGATAAACAAACACCACCACATTGGCCTACATGCTCGGAGCTCAAGCAGTGAAGCACTAGAGGGCGGTACGTGAAGTGATACGAAATAACATAAACAAGCGACAAACAATTAATGACAGGACACAAATGAACTTAAGGAAACTGTTGTATCCGTCGTATTAAAGTTCCACTAATTCCACATCACAGCAACTGCTCAAAATTGCGGTCG
This sequence comes from Bacillus rossius redtenbacheri, assembly GCF_032445375.1. Taxonomy (NCBI): domain Eukaryota; kingdom Metazoa; phylum Arthropoda; class Insecta; order Phasmatodea; family Bacillidae; genus Bacillus; species Bacillus rossius. Next base: position 8,167,625 of record NC_086336.1, on the reverse strand, counting down.
CTAGCAGTGACGCAGGCTTCACACTTCACACGCGTCTCGCTGGAAAAAAGGTTCTCGGCAAAGATTTCGTTCTTCCTTTACTTTGTGTCTAGCAAGTCCGTGCATGCAACTCATGTCGTCCTTCTGTTTATTCACGTACAAAATCCATCTCGTTGGGGATACACGCCTCAAATGACCACAGCTGCTGTTAACTGCGTGTGTATACCGTTTGCTGAAAAGCGCCCTCTGGCGTTTCACCGTTTTGAGTTCCGAGCATACAATCAAATGGGATGGCGAAATGTGCTAGATTAGATGAGTTTCATTGTGCAGTGAATTTTGAAACACTGGTACGGATGAGCATATCTTTTTTCTTAAGACGGGGTCACAATCATCTCTGCTGACTTCCAATTTCCTCACTTCCCCTCTCCAAGACACCCAACTTGGAACTCCGTCGAGCGTGAAGAAGTAAACATTCTAGATTGGGGCTGCCATATCTGTGGTCGTCGTAAATCAGTCGGCGCCAATCCATCGATCACGAGAGCGGCCTGAGTCGCCACAGACGACTCCCCCCCTCTCCTCCTCACCCAAAAATCTGGCAGAGTGTTTCAACCATGCCTGCCCACCCCTTTTCCCCTTCTTCTAAACAACCCTTCACGTGCTAAATATAGGACTGCCGCCCAGGACCCGATGTTCAGCGCAAGAAAGATACAAGTAATTAAAATATCACTCGCTTCAGAACCCAATTAATTCACCTCTAGTGATCACACAATTTGTCATCGCCAACTATTTTAGTGAATCGTATATTCGAGCTTGACCTACTAACATTAAGAATTCAATGACAAGAAACCTACCATTTTCGCTTGCTTGATTTTATTTTTTCGTGTACCAGGATGAAGTTTATACTTATACCGTAAATTAATTGAAGAACTATTGGGAACTACGGAGCAAACTGCTTCGACTTTATGCGACGATTCGAGGCAACGTCGCTATTCGTAGATCCACTGTTATTTCTCTAATTGAAACCTTTCCAGGCTATATACCCAACGTGCCTGTACTATATAATCAAGTCTTTTTAGTGTGTTTACTGGTAGGTTTACATGTGATTGGGTAACCACTTCTTCTCCTAGCTTGCAACCGGCTCAGGATAGTAACGGACGTATCAAGAGCACCCTTATAACCCAATCATTCACGTAAAGCAGATGTAAATGAACTTCAAGTCCTCTTTGTAGGCCAATAAATCACCTAAACATACTAAGTTTTATCTTTAATCACTCATTTCATTTTTCGATCCCCACAGTGGCGATATTGCTGATTGACATTCTCCTGCAAGAAGCTCTGTCTCCAACAATGTTGCATATGTTGCATTACTGATAGGAATCTAGTATTGTAATCTGAGTTTCACAAGAAATAGCAAAGGTTCCGAAAAAAAAATCCGCGTTTACTTTGACATCTAGGATAAACTTCTCAGTTATCTGTAGACTCGGGCAAATTTCACCTATTCACTGGCTGCCAACTGCTGAAAAGTTTAAACTTGTGAGTCTTTGATTCGGTTATTCTTTAGTTGAGAAATTTCTGCTAGCCAAGAGCATTCCCTACAAACCTTGTCGCAATAGCGAAAGCAGTTTAGGGGATAAGTACATATTTGAATGTTATCCTAACACGAAATTATACACGTTGTCTGGGGTCTTGTCTTTTCAGCAACCTAGGGCGTCACGCGAAGCAAAGAAAATTATCCAAACGCTAGCCGGTCAACTCTATAGGCTACGGAAGCGTACACTGTAAACAAATGTTTGTAGCACAACTAAGATTTATTTTGAAACCCTTTGAGAAAAATGGGGTTTTCTTTTAAATATACAAACTTAAAAGTGTATATTTTAAATACACTCATTAGGAATTTGTACAGTTAATTGTTTAGGGGCTTATCTGAAAAAAACAAGTGCTTAATGCAGTCTACCAAATTATTTTTAACATGTAAGTTACGGATTACATTTTGTTAGTCTCACAAAAAATTTATTGAAGCAATGCAGTTCAATATCTTAGCAACAATTATCCAAAACATGATCTTAAATAATGTACTTTTTGAAACATATTTAACTGTGTAAAATCACGCAACACTTAAACACAACTTTACAAGTTAGCTCCTCGAGTGTAATCCCACGTATAAGCTTAATGTCATTCTTGATATTTCGGCTTACAGCGAAACTGTGTCTGTGGTTCATATTACTACACTATGGACATTTGGTTTCTACTGCACGATTTACTATTTTTGATTAGGCTATGTGTTGTGCAACTTTGATGGAAAAAAGCCATTTGTGTCATGATATATGGGTGTAATTATATAACTGCACGTTAAAAGTTTCGTATGATTTGTGTTTGAAGCTATAACACCAGATACTGTGGGCCGGCTTTCAGCAGCTCAATTATGAGAAAACCATCTGCAAAAACACACCATTAAAATAAATTGTAAGTTAATTGATCTAATGTCGTGGTGCCCCATTGATAGGGACTGGAATAATTCGCGGGTTCAATGACATTCAGGATAGACTCAACGATCCTCTGCATATTTGGCCCAATGTCGCCTTTTCATTGGCTTCTGATTTGTGAGGCGTCTCAGCTGGGTAGCTTGTGTTTTGATACTTCTTTTATTGAGGTTATATAATTGATCAGTAGTTAGCCAGATTAAAAGTTACCTTTGTTATGCTTCCGCTTTATGTCACATTTGAGAATATCACGAAATGAATCCGCGAAATTTTTTTCTCTCTACCCATAGGTAATAACTCTGTGTAGACCAATGTAATTTTTTTGAGAGAAGGTGCAACATGTGGCAGCAGCATCAGCCAATGAACTCATGACATCTACCTGAATACCCACATGTTAGTGAAATATAGCCTGGCACCAGGCATTCACGTTAATTTTATAAGTAGCGTACCTACTGATCAGTAGGGGCATGTGTTTTTCACGTAAAGATTTCGGTACTAGCGGTGAGATAAAAACATTGAAGACGTGTTTTATGATTAGTTGAGTTTCTCTCAGGTATGCACATATCTGTTGTGTGCAGGCAAATGGCACAATCTTGTGTGGACGAAAACGCGTCTGGATCGACCTTGTCAAACGCGGCAATGGCTTATCTTGCAGAATACCGCCAACTGCAACGAATAAACTGTTGAAGCGAAAAATACATGTCCCTACTGATCAGTAACTTCGTCGCTGAAATCAGGACAGCTTGTACTTAGTGAAATAAATCCATGGTATATTCGTGGCTATAGCGAGAACTCGCAATGTCCAACACTTAATATATGAAACTTCTTGTTCTGAACGATTTCGCCACAGAGATTGTAGCTGCATCCGAATGCCGGCTCAATGGAACCCTTAGCTAAGGGATCCACTAAACGCGCATTGTAGTGAACGTGGCCATATTTGCGATGCTTCCGAATTCTAACCAGGGATGCCGTTGCATCCCTACACGCGTCCACTAAAGTCGAGACTTCTAGAGATGCGACACTCGCATCCACCGATGCGTCCCTACATCCATTAGCGTCGGAATCGTGTTTTACTATGTTTTTATATAAATCGTAAGTGATAACTAAAACAGAGACAAATAGAGGCGTTAATAAAAAATATCGTTAGGCGAATTCAAATTTATAGGGGTATTTAATGATCAATGTTATTTTTTTTTTTAAATATAATTTGAGATCCAAAACAATATATTAATTTTGGTCGTTAAAATTCACAAAATCCACTCTATGATACTATTTTTTTTAATTGGTCTTTGTAATTTACGTTTTGCTGCCACATAATGGCTACGTGAACATTAGTACGACCAACTTTCAACAGGTGGTGCTAACGGAAATGCGTCCTCTGCATTGTGGCTGCCTTTGCTAAGGGGTGTAGGGATGTGTGTGTTAGAGCCCGTCTACAATAGTCCGAACCTGTGCGTGGTCCGTGTCCTTATCCGAATCTGAGTGACGTCACATTGTCTCACCGAAAACTGCCTGTCCACAATTGCGATGTCCGATATCCGAATGTATTGATATCTAAAGTTGTCACCAGAGCGCAGTAAATGTGCCAAACCAAATGTTTTTGTTTATTGTTTTGATGCTTTGTAGTTTGAGATTGAACTTATGAAAGTTATGTAAGTTATAAGTGACTAACACCTTCCATTTCCTTCAATAACAAAAACAAACACCACGTTTTCAAACGGGAACCGGAAATTGAGATGTCGCGAGTGTTCTGTTCTTTTTCTGTGTCCGAAGTACACAGGTTGGGACAAAAAGTTCAAATTGACGAATGTCTTCGGACCAGGTAGGTTCGGACCTTCGCCCACTTGACGCATGACGTCAGAGGGTCACGCGGACCAATCAGCGACGAGTGTCCTTCGGACACAGTTTAGGACATTGCTATTGTAGACGGGCCATTATGGACACAGCCCGTGTTCCAAGCGCCTCTCAGCGCGCTGGTCGACGGAGCCAGGAGTGCGTGCCTCTCCCGGCCAGGCTCGCGCGGAGGAGATGGTCCAGTGACGCAATCCTCGGCTCTCAAGGCCGCCTGACGTCGTCGCGGCTACTGGGTCGTCCTTGGCGCTGGCCAGCCACGTGCCGAGCGCCGGGCAGGCATCTCCCCTCGGTCGACCACGCACCCCTCGCGAAAACATGTCCAAGCCAGCTGCGTGTTAAAGCTAGAGACCGGAAAAATTCGCGAATTCATCTCGCGATAGGCTAAAATACAAATAGTTATACCTCAGTGCTGCCTCTGCTATTGGCTCACAACTCACCTGGATGAATCTGGGCCAATGAGAAACACCCAACCGAAGCTTTATCGAATCACAGGCTGCTACGTTGGGACGTCTCGCAAGACAGCAGCCAATGAGTGGGTGGCATTTGACCGTGTGTACGTATAACTATGGAGTTCATCCTGGATGTCATTGAACCCGCGAATTTTTCCGGTCCCTAGTTAAAGCTTTGTGTCCGTGTTTCGTGGTTGGCTGGGTTTATTTCATACTGTCAGCACAACTATAGCAGTCTTCCAACACGTCCTGAGTGGCTCGACCAAACAGGGTAACAAGGAAACAATCTAAGGGGCGTTCAGAAATTTTTTCGCAATAAATATCATCTTTTTTTCTGGATATTAATGAATAAAAATCTACCCTTGAAGTTGTGACACACTCTTAGAGTTTTTTAATTAATAAATTAATTTAATTAATAAACACACAGAAAACACTTCAGAATCAGCTGATGTCAAAAGTAGAAAGCATAGACAGCACAGATAATTCCGTGGAAGCAATTTTACGAACAAACTGGTTTGACAACAACGAGACAGTTTGCTAAAATTACCGTAGATACATGGAAAAAAAACCATTTTGGACAACACAGGGACAAACAGACGAACCCAGCGAACACGTAATTATAAATCACTTATTACTAGGGGCAGGCATTTTTCGCGAAAAAAAACGTGAACGTCTATTAGACTGCAACAAGGTATACCCGCACCAGCGGTTTCTTCCTTGTGATTGGCGGCCGTCTGCGAGAGAAGTCGTCGCCTTGTTTTACCAAGCCACTCAGGACGCGTTTGATTCCACACTGACTTCATGTGATTGTTGTTGTCACAATCGACATGTACCTGAAATAAACTCACCCAATCACGGAACACAGACGGTGCTACATTGTTTTGACTTTCAGCTAATCTCGGAATCTTTTCGCGAAATATGCATTCCCCTACTTATTACTGACTCTAGCGCAATTTTCTGTCGATAATTATTTATTTTCTTCAGGGTACAAATTTATCTTTCGTCGACAAAAAAATATTCAGTATATATTGTACGAAAAAATAAATATTAGTGTCATCTAACTGAAATGTCAGTGAAGTTAGAAAGTATCTGTTGAGAAAAATTTTCGCCCCCCCCCCCCCCCCCCCAAAAAAAAAGTACTAATTTGTTGGTACACCTATAGTTAATATGAAGGTAACTATATTTAGAAGTAAAACGTGAACTTAAACAAATATTGTTAAATAAATTTTCCTGACATAAGTGTCACATTTGATATGAAGTTTGTGAAGTTCGAATTCACTCATGACTAGGTAGTATCATAAGGGATACCTTATTTATAGTCATATTGTACCGCCGTTTTGACTATTACGATGTTTGATATTTTAAATGTTTTGAATAACAGCGATGTGAGTACATTGAACGATTTCCTGTCTTATTATTTCTGTCTTTTTTTTTAAGTGACTCACGTGAAATATATTATTATTAGACTTCAACTAAATGGCTAAGTTTTATCAAGTTTAAGATAACTTTGGTTTTCATGTTACTCACATATAGTTTGGTGTAAAAATATCATTTAAAGTAATTAATGCTGTAAATTTACCTAGTATTTACCTATATTATTGACACAAAACATAGGTAATTGATGTAGGCTACCTACTTAGTGTTATTAAAAGTGCATGATTGGTTTGGGAAATTTTAGGGAAAAAATAATTTTTTTAATAATTATGGTAAGTAAGTCACTAGATTGATTTTCGAATTATAACCATAAATATGACTGTAATAAGTCTGTGTGTATTTGTTTGGTAATTCTTGCGTGTTTTAAATATTTGCAAATTCGAATGAAAAAAAAAGAAGGAAGTAACTACCATATATTTTGTTTAATACAAAATAACAAAAATAGTATATATTTTTCACCATTCTTCATGTTTAAGGTACCTAAAATGAAATTAATGCAATCGTCAATTTTTATAGTACCCAACTGTTTCCTTTTACCCCTTATGTTTGCATTACTTATTTGCGGAGAAAGATTTTTTAACCATGATATGAAACATGCCTGTTGTAGTTTGCATTTAAAACTTTATGCTTACAAAAATTCGAATTATATGTTGTGTTTTTGTGCATCAGTAAAATCTTTATTGACTTAAGGTACTAAGAGGACTGAAATATGTAATTATAGCTACCTAAACCCAATCAGAAATTTCCATTGGTTTAAAACTACCAATAACTCTTTTGTTAACCATCAATTTGTTGTCTTCTTACACTCTAAACGCCTTCTTTTACTAACAAACTAATAATTTTGACTTTTTCCAGAAAAAAATATCACTGCAAATACTGCAATTAAATACTTTGTGACTGTGGGGTTACGAAATCAGCATTCGTACCGCTAAAGATTTTATATTTACATATTTTATAGGCTTAACGTTTTGTTGATAGTAACCAGGATGTTTCTATTTATTTTTAAGGAAACATTTCAGCTTTTTCCGGTGTGCTTCCGGGAAACAATTTAAAACCTAAATCAGAACGGCATTAATGGATTTCGTTCCATATTCACGTAGAAAAAAAACATGTACGAGAATACTAACAATATATACTATAAAATGTTTAAAAAAAATAAAATAACATATAGACCTACATGATTAATTTTTAATCGTCACTATAAAAATAAATTTGTCAAGATCTATGTAAGTGCATTAATGACGTTGTTTGATGGAAATATTCGTTCCTAAAAAGCTTTGGTTATATCTACCTATTCCACTACATACAATCTCGTTGCTAGTAAATACTACAATTTTTATGCACGTTTGATTAAAATAATTTCTAAAAAATTAATATTATAATTCTTCTTTCACTTTTTTTAAGTTCGTTAGCATTTGCAGGTAATGTTTCAATTGGTTGTCTTTGGGCTATTAGCCTCTTAAAAAAACCCAAAATGATATCACTTAAGAATTTTTTATATGTATGTTTACCTAAAACCTTTTTTGTACTCAATAAATATTTTATTTCAGCCAAAGTTATTAATACCTACAGCTATATATTACCTGGCCACTAAAACCTAAAATGATTAAGTTAGCTAACATGTTTAATTCTCTCATGAAAAATTATTTCACCCATGCTATGATTTTTTTGGTGTAGTTAGAAAAAACCTCATTTTCCCCCCCTCAGGTACTGTTTTTCTTTCTGTCAGTACTGAAAAACAGGTGAGGGCAAATACAATTGCTCGAGGCTCACTATGTCATAACTGCCATGCCGTCAACAATTATGGAAGGATTTAATTATTTATCTGTTATGATGTTACTAATACTCCTCTGAATACCCTTCGCATAATGGACAATTATTAAAAAAACTGTTACGTCTGTTTATGTAACTTTTTTATATCTAATATCGAACAGACTGCACTTATTTCCAGAAAAAAATACTGCCAAAATAGTATATAATTAAAAAACGAGTTCTGGTAATCATATTTAATCATCTGATTAAGTGTGGCCTATGTAATTATTTTATCAAATCATTAACTATACCTGTATTGTTGCAATACACACATTATATATAATGATCAGTGTCTGTGTCATAAGTGAGTGCTTTAGTACCTAGTAGCAGGTAAGCATGAGTGTTTAGACATTAATTTGTAAAAAATATGTAGCCTAGGTTAAAAAAAAATCATTTTTAACTTACTAATTTTGCTATGGCAGCAATTATGTGTGATACTCTTGATTTATAGGTATAATATTCTTAGGCTAGGCTAGAAAAAATCAAAGTACCAGTAAGAACTTAACAGTGTAAAACTCTAACCAAGTAATGTGCAGCGATGTAATGGCCTTTCTGGTGCATCAGATCTTGAAGAAAAATCATGTTATCAAAATATTTTTGTAGCGTTACTTATTCTTAAACGTAGTGTAATGTATATGCAAGTAAAAGGTATTTCAGAATCATCATGTTCACTCTTTAGTTATTCTTGAAGAGCGAAGTGGTCTCTCCTTAGAGAAAGCTTTAGTGTAATAATGCTCCAATAAACTCTTGAACCATATTTTAGGAACAGTAGCATCTGTTTTATATATAGATATGGATTTCGTACTTGTGCTTCTTGTGATCCTGAATGATTAAGCGGATTTAATTTACTTAAGGATACAATTAAGTTCATGCTATGAGGTTTCTACTTATACCTACATGTCGCAGATAAGTTGCAGAGTAGGCTAAGCACCAATTTTATTAACTTTTGTAATTCTTATGTTAGTTATTTCGCCTTAAGCCACAATACCATGCTTTAAGATGAATAACTAATATTAATGTAAGTGATTTCAAGGAATTGTATTTAATAAGTCATTTGAAATAAATTATTAATGTTAACTCGCTTTAATGTCTTTCATAAGACTGTGGGAATTAATTTAAAAATAGCTTCGATTCCAAAATTTTGTAGCATGCTTTACCTAAAGGTACCCAAAAACTAATGACCCCAAACAGTTATTATTATTATTATTATTATTTTCATGCAATTCTACAATACACGATTTAGAAAAACCTAGTAATTATATAGCCCTATTTATTCTGTTAGAAACAGAAACGATTTTACTAAGCTTATAGATCCTATCGATAAATGTGGTAGCATTTATTTATATAACTAACAAATATGAATTTATTACAATAATATTTTAATAATTAAATATACATTAGTGATTCAAAAATTTTAAACATTCGAAAACATCTCGGGATTATTTTGGCTATTAAGTTTTTCAAGTAATATAGTTAAAATTTGATAAAAGCTCAAATTTATTGTTGTTTCTAATGTGCCTTTAAAAGTAAACAAGAATAGTAAGACGCTAAGATGTCTCACTACCGACCTCAAAAATAACAGAAGAGCCACGCGGGGAAAAAAAAAAGGATAGTAAAAGAAATATCGACCCGACCGCCGCCGGCTAACCTCAACGATTCCGTCAGACCACATAATAACTCTATCGCCGAGGTCGACGTAGACATTTTTATTTCCAAAATAATCCTTCGAGAATCAATTTTACTTCAATCTGCACGTACCTAGTACCTAAGTTTAAACTTTTTTTTTTTTAAAAAACAATACTTTAAATGACGTGAAATAAATTACTACACATGTCATAAACATGCAATGAATTATCATGCAGGTTAAAAATAAAACATGCTGTTATAAGCTGTAAATGGCAGAAAATTAATAAAACCTGTATCAGCACACGAAAGCTTTTTTTTTTGTGTGGAAAAAAGCGCACTACAGCAAAGCAAAACGTTGCAAAGCCGGGACTGCAGGAGGCAGCAAATGGTGGCTTCAGGTCGCTCGGGAGGGGAAGCCGGCGCACGAGAATCACACGTGATAAGTCCCCGGGAAAACGACGAGAGACGCGAGCGCCACGTCACGTGGAACATAACGACACTTTTGATTCTTCTTGCCCCCTCCCCCTCCCTCGACGGTGCGTGTTGACGACGTGTTACGCGCGGTCGGGTCCCGCGGACGCCTCGCAACGGCCGGACTGCGGCCGGCGCGCCGCGCGCCAAGATGGCGGCCGGAGGGGTTCACGCGAGTGGCGGCAGGGAGCACGCAGGGGCGGGGCCGCAGCGCGCTTTCTGGCGGCGAGTCGAGGGGCCGGCGGCCGCCAGCCGCGCGCCGCTATGGCCCCGGTAGGAGCGGCTACGTGTAGGCTACTACTTTTGATTTCTATCTTATTTATTTATTTATTTATTTATTTATTTATCGTCTTTATTGGCGTCTCACACTTAACCACTTTTCTGCAATTACATAAAAAAGTGGAATATTAAAAATTAAGCATGATATAAGCAGATGCTGATTAAATATTAAGAGAGCAATTTAAAATTTTAACATAATGTTCAAATATTCAACTATTACAAAAGATTCAACCATAACTAATTTAAAGTAATAAAAACATTAAGCATAGACATAGGCAACTACATAAAAAAGAAAGTGATAAAACATATTTATTAATTTTTTCATTTATCGTCTTTATTGGCGAAGTTAAGGCGGTACGCCTTTTCTAACTCTTAACCACTTGTCTGCAATTGCATCAAATAGTGGAATATTAAAAATTAAGCATGATGTAAGCAGATGTTGACTAAATATTAAGAGAACAAATTAAAATTTTAACTTAATGTTCAAATGTTAACTTTTACAAAAGATTCAACCATAACTAATTTAAAGTAATAAAAAATTTAATCATAGACATAACTACATAAAAAAGAAAGTGATTAAACATATTTATTAATTTTTTCATTTATCGTCTTTATTGGCGAAGTTAAGGCGGTACGCCTTTTCTCACACTTAACCACTTGTCTGCAATTGCATCAAATAGTGGAATATTAAAAATTAAGCATGATGTAAGCAGATGTTGACTAAATATTAAGAGAAAAGATTAAAATTTAAACTTAAAGTTCAAATATTAACTTTTACAAAAGATTCAACCTTAACTAATTTAAAGGAATTAAAAATTAAGCATAATAAACATACATAAAAAGGAAAGTTTTTAAACATACAGCAAATAGTATCAAAAAAAATTAGGTGCTACTACTTACATTAAAACCAGTCACTCGCACATTCACACACAGATTCAAGCAGTAGGGTAGCGGCGAAGTGGTCATGGTAAGCAGCTGTTACAAATATGTTTTTTTTTTTCAGCCTGTACTTAAAGGAAGCTAGATTTTTTGTTTGCCTTGTCGTTTGGTCTAGTTTATTCCAGAGCCTGTAACTCACGGTTCTTACAGACTTGCCAACCGTTTCATCAGCGGTGCAGCATTACGATATCATCTAATATTAAATTAAGTAGCCTACTTGATTCATTTTTAATTGGAGAGTAACATGCAAATACAAAATTTAAAATTTTTTATATGTTCATTATTATTTGTCAAATTAATTAATAAATATTCATGTAAATTAAAAATTTTAAAACGTATTCATCTTTTAAATAAGTCAGCTATAGGGACACATGGCCTACCTAAAATTGACATAATAAATAAGAACACTTTCGTTATTTTGTAAGATTGAAAATAATGAAAAAAATAGTGCACAAGTGCAGCAATTTCTAAGCTAAATTTTACGGCAACTCAGAATTGTATTATATGTACTAAATTAAATTATAGGCAAAGTTTTTTTAATGGAAATTATTTTTTCATCAGTTCAAATTCACTGAATGTATAAAAGGTACAAAACATACAAATTATTTATTCTATCAAAGAAATGTCTGCAAATAAAATATATTTATGTTTTTTTCACAAGTATTCTTATAACCGAACTCTCAAAACTATGTACCTGTGTAGGCCTACTTTTATTTAATTATTTGTGGACTATAAATTATTTACTAAATTCTTGCTGAACTAACGTACTGCCAGTCGGAAAGTATTTCTCAAATGCCAAGGCGTCATCAGATTTCAATTTTTCTAAAACAGAATTGTTATTATAACTCTAGACATTTTGGATTCTTCTTTACAAAATAATTAATAAAAATCAACCTGTAAGTTATATTTCTGGGCACAAAAAAAAAATTCTAATACGTATTATTATGGCTTTCAATGTTTGAATTTCCTTCTGTAAGCTACATGAGCCTAGGCAGGGCAAAGATTCCCCTCCAACGCATTCAGGATATTCGTATTGATTTCCCGTAAAGTGTAGCCGTCGCAAAAACATGCCGGTGTTCCAAAGATATAAATAATGGTTTTCCATGCATTTTTGTTTTCAGTGCAAATATTTCCCACGTATTAAAAAGCGTTTTCTTCTTTTTTTTCCTACCAGAACCTCCACGTATATGGGTGTGTTTTTATAAAAGAAGCTCCGTAAAACACAGGAGGTAAAATCATAGGCTTAAACTAAAATCTATAATTTAACCTTAGAAAAGCTTACCGTAACGGCAATGATTAGATAAAATATTTATTTTGTGGGGCTAAATAGCGTAATATTTTTTTTCGAAGTTTTATTTATAATTATTTTTAAGTTTGAAAAAGCATTTTAGTTCACGAGAAACTGAGAAAAAAATATTTTTTTTTTATTATTTAGTATAGTATAGTTATATAGCTATAACATATAACTTACCTATGAGCTTACCTCAAGCTGAATCATTTAGTTAAATATAGGTATTTATATTTTTTAATTTAGTTAATTATATATATATATATTTAGATGAATGAAAAGTCCTCCTGTAGTCACAAATGCTCTTTTAAGAATAATTTGGTGAGTGTACGTCAAAACTACTAAATTAAAAGGAATGATGCTTTCTGTAATTGGGTTGTTAATTATGTTACCAAACATGACTGATTTTGAAAATTAAAATATATATTTTTCAACGTGGTTTTGTTACCTTTAAGGGACTTACTTTAGAACTAGTCTATCCTTATGTGAGTATAGGTATAAGGCTTACGATAGAACATGTTCTGTCTAAGGTCTCCAGGTATATTGCAGAACAAAAAAATGTATCTTAAATTAGCCTTAGTGTAAGCAACCGTTTTCAATTTTTATTGTTATAGCCCACGTTTCAAATCTAATATTTTTAATTTTCTACGTTATTTAATCTGACAGAGCACAACGCATTTTTGCCAAACTAACCGTATCTAATAAACGTATTATAAGCTAGACCATGCGTAGACGTGCAATTTGGGCGATGGCGAATGAACCACAATGAATTCGCGAGATGCATGTCAGTAATACCAACTGGGATTTTACTATTTAATTTGTTTGTGCGCTTTCCGCCCTGGCACCTTTCCCTCTGACGTCACTAAACTAATCAAGCCGCGACGGGCCCGGAGTTTCAGGAAGGGTAGTAGCGCAACCGGTCGAGCAAAGGGGATGTGGGGTTCTGGGTTACCAGAGGGATGAAGGGAAAAAAAAAGAGAAAGAAACTCACCCTTCTCATCAGGACCCCTCTTTCGCCCGGCCGACGCAGTTTTGGACTCTCGTCCAAATGGCCGAGGACGTATGGTGCCGGGCGCGCCCCATTTTTCGCGCCATTACTTCGCGTGTCTCGCCTTCAGGAACGCGGGAGACATATGCTTGATTACGCCATCAACCTGTTGGAAAAGAGCAAAAACATTTAGGTGAAAATAGCCAGCGGGCACGTTCAGAAAGAAAAGGGCTACCCAGCGAAGGTATATATTTTTTTACAGTCGAATCTGAGGTGTGTTATTTCCCAGAATTACCGGGAAGAAGTTTGCCTTGAACCGTGGGGCGCAAGATGCGTGCGTCTTGTCTACCTCCAGCACTGGCCGTCTCGTGGTGTGTTCCCACACTTCTCAGGCGCTGTTCGTGTGCGCTGGACGTGGAAATTCCTTCAGTCGCTGTGTGCGATCGCGCGGGCTCCCCCAGGAATGGCTTCAGTTCTGCTCAGGTAAAGAAATCGTTTGTTTCCCCCCCCCTCCCCCCCATTTTTTTTAATATCGAAGCCCGAGGACGGGGTATTAACCAATCAGGCGGTTTTCTTCAGGTAGAAACATTAAATTTTGAAAAAAATGTCTTCATTCAAAAGGGTTTTGTTTGTACACAGGTAATGACTCTATAGACCTCTATAGATCTTTTATTTCAAAATTATTCTTCAAAGTTTCATTTTGTTTTAGCATTGCACCTAACGTACAGCTAAACATTAAGGATTTCCAGCCACTTTTAAGATCTTACAAAGAATGTAACAACTAAAACATAGGTAATTGTTAAAAATTTCAACTTACATTTCTTTTCGTTTTTGTATTTGGGGGCCTACTAAATGGTATGTTTAGTCTGTAATACTATTAAATATTAAATAATTTATAAAAAATAATGAAAATGTGCTATTCGGCCGGGTTATAAACTACACAAATAACGCAACCACTAACAACGCAAGAAAATCACGGGGGTTCATAAAGCACGCAAGTCACAAGTCGCCAACTTTACAAATTGATAGTGTAACGGCTCAAAAGAAAGTTATTTCCCTTGCATCTTTGATAATTTATGTATCACGAGAAGATATCAAATTTTTACTCATTTGTTTTAAAAGTGTTATTTTTTTAACTGTAATAATGTTTTACCAGTAAAAACTGATATAGCCTACTTAAGTTATATGTTTACATAACCGCGGAATCTTCAAAAAAAATGTTTTCGGAACTTGAAGGGTGGAAACGCAAGCCGAAACGCATTAAGTTGAAAATAAGACGATTCTTGCGTTGCATAGTTTATAAAGGAGCGTTTAAAAACGTAATTTTTTAAATATATTTGTATCTTGCGTTTCTTGTGTTTTTGTGTATTTTTTAAACCAGTTCTTAAGTTATGTAGTGCTATACCTACTACATCTAGTTTTGAGATGATATTTTTATTATTTAATAAACAAAATCGAATTCTTTGGATAAAACCGTTAACTGTTTTCAATCATAGGTTCATTTTGCTTTTTTTTAATCAAAAGACTCGAGATGAAACATACAATTTTATCGAAAGCATATGGCTAGGTATGTATGTAAATTAGCCTGCCCACTGCAAATTAAGTTTCAAAATTTGATTTCTATTCCAATGAAATTGCTGCTACGATAATAACAGTTGTGCAGATATTATTGGTAATGAACAGAAAAATAATAGTATATGTTTTGACCAGCATTACAAAATGTTTTAAATTGTTTGGCATTTTTAACCATGTAAGATAAAAATTAATTAATTCACAAGCTGCGTTTATAGTAATTTGCAATTCTTTCCGTATTCCTACTATTGTAGTAGGTACACAATTATTTACTCATAAATATGCAGGTATTATTTATTCTATCTGACTGCAATTAGTCCAAGGCATCTCGATTCTCTGAAAACACAAAATTCGCTAAAGAAAATTATTTTGCTTGTTACTTGTTTTACTATTTTTGAAAACGGATCAATTCAATATTGTTTCTCTAAATGTGTTGCGATATACCGAAAGAGTTTTCAAAGATTTTGTAAAACTATTTTCCTATTTATTATAAAAAAACATTTTACTGATAATATAAATTGAAAAAAATATATAATTATAGTGATTACATTTTTACGCAAGTGGGTATTAAGTAAAGCTTCTTGCTAAACATGGTCATCTTTTTTTGGCCAGTGCTGGTATATTCGAAGAACATTTCTATAACGGCGAATATAGATAACCAGTGACTGGTTATTTAGCGATATTAATCGATACTTCTTGTACACCTCAGGCCATTAGGTTTTGCTGTAATTATCGGTTTATTGACCAGTTTTTTGCCAGTATCAAAATACTTTCAACTCTATGTGCAAGAACTTGATTCCTGGGAACAGGATCCAGTTCATGCAATGTCGATAAACGCGTAATTAGAATAACTGACCGATACAACAAATTTTTTGGTTGCTGGATCTAGAATTTTTACACTTATCGTTTGCTCGAGCTTTTAAAGCTATTATTATTACCGGGAAAATTAATTTTCGCGCCTAAAACAAGTGTATTGAAGTAAATTGTTTTCCAATTCAGAGAAAAAACAGTGCACTTGTCCTTTTTAAGATTACAATAATTACTTTGTTATCATGTTAATTGTTCTTTCTAGGTAGTGCATGGTAATTTACCCTTACTTTGTAAGTTCACCACTTGTCTGAGGATAGTATTTTTAATCTTTTAATTGCTTCATGTCTCTTTGAAAGGCTGTTAATAGCGTGAAAACTTTCATGGAAATTGTTATCTATGTAACTAGGAATGGACTCACGTATATACCTCAACGTGTTGACTAAATTAAAAAAATCTGATTCGAAAAATAATATTTGTACATCTTATACCAGCTGATGTCAAAAAATCAAAATCAAGTGTGCAGTAGTAGATACGTGTTTCTATTTCAATCCCCTTCCAAAAAAACACAAGCCCAGAACCACTTTATATGGTCATTTGTTTACTTTTAACTAAGAAAACCAAATAATCATAGTTGCTTTATTTTTGGAGATAAACCTACAACGTATTCGGACAATTCAACGAATTCGGGATTAATTTTTATTTCAGTGGTAACTATAAATTGATATTGTGATTAAAAATGGATGAAGCTTTTGGATTTTATGCAAGAAGGCTATTTACTTGAGAAATTTTCTAGAGTATTACCTAATTCCGAAATATGCCAGAAACTGTAAATTCATAAAAACATTTTGATGTAACTCTAACGCTTTACCGTCCTCGGCGATTCTGCGTGCCAATGGAAGGTAAATAATAAGTCTGCGCCCAACCTTATAGGCCCTACATGTTTTATGATTTATGAGCACTGGGCTTTGGCCAAGGGGACTGAGGCACATAAAAATCTTAGTCTGTTGCCGCAAGATGTTCTTTGCAACGCAGCACACTGACGTGAAACAATACTAAGTATTCGTAGCCATATATTGTGGTCATAAAAATATTTGTAAAACAATTACGTGTTTACAGAGTACTCCAGCTAGACGTAAAATACAGTAAATATATGAACTATAACCAAAAATGAACCTCAAATAAACAAATGGATCTTCGTAGCTCCAAATAAAAATATCATCACATAAACTACTTCCAAAACCCCAATTTCCAGTTCTGTGGTCCGTAGTAAACAAGGTAAACCGTCCATTAGAAGAGAGTCAAATAGTTCTGGTTTTGATTTTAAAGTTTTTAAATTATTTAATAATTATAATGCACTAGGATGATTCTGGCGAGTTAATGTTGAAATTAAGTAAAGTAAATTCCAAAAAGTAAATTTATCGAGAGATTCCTGAATAATGTGTAACAGTGTTTTTTTTGTAAATATAAGGTAAAATTTTTAAACACAACATTTACTTATAAAAATTATGATCAGCTTGAGCAGGAATCTCTTATTATTCGATTTTGAGAAGCTGAGAACTGATAAAACAAGTTCAATACCAATTTAATTTTCATTTCAGTTTAAATCCTTTGAAACTTGTTGTATGTTCTTAGTAACATTTCAAAGCATGTAACGGAAGCTATTATCACGATAATTGTATGGTAAATTTATCACACAGACATTGTATATTTCCTATGCATTTGATATATTCCTAAGAAAATTCTGGAGATATGCAATGGATGGATCCGCGATTATTTCGTAGATTTCCACTCCAAGCTATACTCAACTTGGCTGTACGTAATCAGTCCATTTCAGAATTATCATTGGTCGATAACTAAGTCACATCCTCTGGAGGATTGCACGTTATTGGGCGAAAATACTTCTTTAGTTTGTTATTTATATCTGAATTAGCTCCGTGAAGGGTGTGTCGAGAGCACTGTAGTCCTACTATCAACGTGAAGCAAATGTACGTGTGTTTTCAAGTCTACTTTCCTACCACATGAGTCCGTGAAACAAAAGTCTGTCTAGCCATGGATTTATGAGAAGTTTTTTCCATACAATTGTATACGTCAGAACACTGTTAGAAATTAAAGTAAATTTACGGACTATTAAACGAACAATTAAACTCAGCTAAACGAAGAGGTCTTGGTAATTTCAAATAACTGAATCTCTCGTAGAAACTACGCCATTTATCGACTTCGGATTTGACGTTTCTTTGTTAACAAGGTGGACAAAATAAGCATGTTCTTACTGCAAACTAAACAAGTTATAGAATTTTTTTATTAAAATACTAAGCATTTTCTTTTGGATTCATATTTAAAGTAAGTTGACTAGTCCGAAAGTTTACGAAGATAGCCGTAAATATGTGAAGATCCCTGGATCATTTGTAACCAGCGTTCATCTCAAAATTTTAAGGTGAAAATTTTTAACAGTGTAGCTTCTATTATATGTCTAGGAACATTTAAAAAAATTGGTTGTCTGAAAATTTGGTTAACGGACGATAGTTTAACGTGACAACATCATAACAAAACATTGATGAAAGGATTGCATACTTTTATTTTATGAATAAAATTGAATATTTTTATTGAGTTATCACTATTTTGTAGGGATACAAAGGAGTGAAATTAAATCTACATTTTAATTGATAAATTTACTTTTATTTGCACTCATTAATTCAAATATGTTTATAACTTTAACGAAGAGATTATTTTAACTATAACTTTTGTACATGTTTGCTATTTAACTTCTTCCAATCTGTGTTATTCTGTTAGGGATAGGACGATGATAGGAAAAGTAGGAAACGAATGGGGGTGTTTCAAGTTTATTGTGCCTCGAAAAAGTCAAATCGATGGTTGTTTCAATCGAGTGGAAGAGAGATAGATGCGGCGCAAGCGTACAATGAGCGTAACGGGACACAGAGTAACGGGACTATGTGCGTAACGGGACACTTTTTCGTGCGTGCATCTGGCGTTCATCGATTTATTAGATGTTGTCACGTCAAAATTATTTTTTTTTCAGATTGTAGTGTTGAGACGATTGTGCTGTGCTCGCCTCGGTTCGAGCGTGAACTAACCGCCAGTCCTCGGAAACGGCGCAGCATCCCGCCTGCCTGTCGGTGCCTGCTACCGGAACTAATTAGGGCGCCGAGGGACCGCTTCGGCCCTGTTCGGTGCTGCGGGGAGAGCTAGTTGCCCACGTGACAGCCTCACTTGCCGTGCCACGCCCCAGGAGCAAGATGCAGCCCCTCCTGTACATCTGCGTCGCTTCGGGTGTGGGCGACTGCTAACGAGGTACAAGACGCGACGGGAAGTTAACCAACACGTCGGAACCGAAACTCCGGCTGTCTAGAACCGACATCTATACGGAAAGATTTAAAACGTTCTAAGGTATTGGTAAATATATACAAGCAAAAGTCACCATTCAATATATGTTTTCAAACAATTTTATGGAAATACGCTATTGCTGGCTTGCACAGGACGTCTACGAATTACCTAAAAAAAAATGGAAAGCAATGCTAAATGCATAAATAAAAGGAGAAAAAGACCAAATCAACTTATGTCAAATGTTAAATGTCTACGCTATCACTAAAAAATAGTGTTCACTGTAATAATACTGGGCTCGGACTCTTACTTGGGCAATTATGCATTGTGTTGTCACAGTACCTCCAATAGTTAGAGTTATTTGTAAACTAAATATATTGCAGTTGTAATTAATAATTCTATTATCTTTTTCATGGTTTGAAATAAATGTAGTTGGGCTTAAATGGAATATAGAATAAAATTAAATTATTCGTTATTTTAAAGAAATACTTAGTATTATCTCGAAAAACTTATATCATATAATGCAAAATAACCATACACATGTGTTGTAGCCTACAAAGTTACAATATTATTTCTTATAGTAGATTGCAAAACTAGTTCTTGCCATCTGGTTTCCAAAGAAATATTTTGTTGAAGTACACAATTATTTTTATCTTTGCAGTTGATAGTTTGCTTTCATCCACCTCCTTTTCTTCCGGGAGGTGGTTGTATTATATCCTTCAAAATACATGTAATTCATACTCCCGGCATAGGATTACGGTATTAAAAGGTGTGTTCATCGCCTTTTGTACCTACCCGTGAATGTGCTGTGGCTTTAGACAATGTTAATGAACTACTCGTAAATGAACCTATCAGGACGTAAAAGTGTAAAACTTTAGTTGAAACTTTATTACATTACTATTCAGCTCGATACCGTTCAATACTACAAAAATGTCACGAAACTTAATAATTATATTGATCGAACGACAATTCTACGCACTTTGGTACTCTGACCCAGAAGTTATCATTAGATATATATTTTTTTTCTTTTTAGTCTGGGTCTGCAGTAGGTCATTAGGAAAGATATGGCTGAGTTCACAATTAAAATTAAAAAAACACGAGTGCATAGTAGGCCATGTGCATGACTCTGCACATGACTCGTGCGAAATTAGTTCAGCCAATGAAATTTCGCGTTGCATCCGACATCTGTTGACATTGTTAGTAACTATTAACTACCAAATGATTATCCCGTAACATACTACCAGCAACTTGTGAGAATAAATTTTAAACATATTAATAAATAAGGGTTATAAACATTTTTTAGTTAATAATACTAACCACGAAAAATTGACTTTAAAAAAAAGTATTAATTAATTTTTAAACCAGGAATTGCGTCTGAGCATTGTAATATCTAGACAATCTCTAGCCAAACTATGATTGACTAATATCAAGATTTTTCTAGTCCCGCAAAAACCGCTTTCTACTCTACTGTCATTGGTTGTTGCGCCATGCGTCCGTAACATAAATAAATTATATTAATTACCCTCCCATGCGCATGACCTATAACCCATGCATACGACCGAACTATGCGCTGTTGTGAATCAGCAGGGTGGGAAACATGGCGGTCAAATCTTGTGCTCACGACCTACTGTTACTGTTTGTGTCGCTTAACGCACTTCATGGATCAAGGACACTGGGGAAGACTCAGCCATGGCCTATTTTAAGTACCCATACACAGAAAACCGGCGTTAATTTGCGCCCGAGCGCCACCACGGCCGGGCACTGGTACCTACAGGAACACGTGTTCGCCATCACCCCCTCCCCTCACCCCCGCCCCCCAAGGGGCGTCTATCCTCCCTCACCAGTGACAGGTGCCACCAACAGTACAAGTGAAGTATTGGGCGCAATAGTTCAGACAACACAGGGAAACGTTGCGTACTTTTACAAAAGATTCCTTTGGAAAACAGATGCCATGAAGTAGTTTGCAATACTACAGTAAAGATATTGTAAATTTGTACAACACATTGCCATTGATATTTTTGAATACGAATTGGTACTTGCAGACAGGGCCTTAGTCAACCATAGTTTTCAGACAACTAAAATAACTATTTTACTATTAAACTATTATTCAGAAAAATGTAAAACATTCATTTTAAATAAAGGAATTAATGTGATTCTGCATAGTACTTAAAATCATCCCAATAATATTGTTTTGACCCTTATGATTTTTGAAAATATCTTGACTGAGGCCATTTCTGCGTGATTAGGCAATTTTGTATCTATCATCAAGAGACCCGGAAAATTCGCGGGTTCATTTCGTGTTATGCTAAAATTCAAATAATTATACCTTAGTGCTGCTTCTGTAATTAGTTCACTGTTAATCTGGAGGACTGAGGGCCAATTAGAGACCCTCACTCATTGAAGTGTCGAATCACAGGCCACCCAGTCGAGACGACTCACAAGTCAGCAGCCAATGAACAGTTGGCATTTGCCCGAGTGTGTAGAGGAAATTGGAGTCTATTCTGGAGGTCATTGAACCCGCGAATTTTCCGGGTCTCTAATCATCAAAAAACTTGAAATGATTTAACTGATAGGATTATTGGCAAAAAATTAATACTGTTTACTTTAAAATGCACCACACATTGTATACATAGGTATATATTTACAAACATGAAAGTCAGTAAGCTTTAAAACGTATGTCATTTCCATCATGTAATGCACTTTATTACTCGTCCTTAGGGACCGGAAAATTCGCGTGTTCAATGAACTTTAGGATGAACTCCATAGATCTACGTACACTCGGTCAAATGTCACCCACTCATTGGCTGCTGTCTTGTGAGACGTCCCAACGTAGCAGCCTGTGATTCGATAAAGCTTTGGTTGGGTGTTTCTCATTGGGCCAGATTCATCCAGGTGAGTTGTGAGCCAATAACAGAGGCAGCACTGAGGTATAACTATTTGTGTTTTAGCCTATCGCGAAATGAATTCGCGAATTTTTCCGGTCTCTACTCGTCCTCATCGCCTGATTCAGTAGCGGTCGGTCAATGAACGATGCTGTTGTAAATGTCTTGATGTTCGTTGGGTACAAAGCGAAACAGTTTATGTGAATCACTGAATTTTCCTTTTTCCAAAGGAACCACTCCTGATAGGCTGACTTTTTTTTCCACAGGAACGTTTGATATTGGTTTCCCGGGTTGTGAAAGATGGGGTGTAGGTATAACTCACTAATCCATTTATGAACTCTCATGCTACCATATTAACTTACCTCTTAACTCAGTATTGTTAAACAAATGCGTCATGTTGCTAATACCAAAATAAATATTTTGGCTCGTGGCACACTTTTGCAGGACGTTTGTTCTTAGATACAGCTCTTATTGTATGGCTGTCACCTTTTCTTGAAATCTAGAATGTATGCAGAAATAATTTCGTTCACAGTGAATGTTGTGAGTTCATGCACACTTAAGGAATGAATGGCCTCTTATGGAGAAGAAGTATTCAATTTTGTTGAATTACTGAAGGTCAGTCATTGACAAACGTAGACTTGATAATGAATAATTCTTATTTAACCCACTACAGTTGTCTAGTTGTGTGAGTGCAAATGTAATTCAGTACTCTCTGGAAGGACATCCTTCAAGTAGTGACACAAAAAATAACAAACTTCATTTGGGATTGTTTTAGAGATGCCTTCCTGGTATATATTTTGGCAGTGTATTTTTTCGTGTATCTTCTCCTCTACGAAGTAGGCGTTGCTTGACATCGTGATTATCTATGAGTAGGGACACCTGTATTTCGCGATTTTTTTTCATGTCAAGGTATTTCACAAAACACTGTAGCTTTTTCTAAGAGTCATAGCAAATTGTGAAGGTGCAGCAGTACGGTGACCACATTCTCATTGGCCCTGTCAAAAGCGAGACGACACCTCTCACCGACATCAGCCAATAACCACAGGAGAAAAGCTACAGTATTTTGTGAAATACCTTGACACGAAAAAAAATCGCGAAATACAGGTGTCCCTATCTATGAGGGACTGAATAAATATTTCCTGCTCATCTTTCGTTGACAGCACATGGAATCGGGTCAGGATGAAAAGCTGGTTCACTTCACTAATTCTCTTAAAAAGTCCTTCCTCTTACATCTATATAATATTCCAAGCATTATGGTTATGAAGACTGTTTGAATTTAAAAATAAAATAGGCCCTACTCGGCTGTATACAACTAATTAAGACATGATGTATTCATTACTTCAATTCGTAGTAATTTGTAGTAAGCTCCGGTTTGTTAGTCTGGCACTAGTTATCCCTTGTTATCCGTGTATTCTTTGCATTTGTCCTTCGCAAACTTAGTTTTTTTCTAGCCCATGACGACATATTACTATTTTTTTTCCATACCTTAGGGATTTCTTCCATTTATTTACTAATAAAATACCACACAAGCTATGAATGAAATCTAAAAAAAAAAAAAAGCAGCATAATTATGCAGCCTATAGGCGAATAAAACCTCACTTAACTCTCAGCTGTTAAAATTGGCGCAAAACAGTAGTCAAATAAGCGTGAACGACACTTCCCTGCAGAAAGGTCTTCAGTCATTGACTGAGGACCTTTCTGCATGACAGTATATAATTTGACTGTCGGTTATACCGCTTTCTAGTCTCTTGAATGAGTTTTTTTATTGTAAAAAGATTTATACAATATATGAAACCATTAATATAGAGTTAACTCTTTTTCAATGATTTCATGACTGAAGTACTTTCTGCAGGGACTGATTCATATATGAAATATAATTCTATTTTTTATTTATTTTTGCGTGATTTTTAAACTGTCGAATAAATAGTCTAATATTTAACAATTTGACTTAATTTTCTTGTATTATTCTTACTAATGAGTGCAGTTAAACTGGAAAGTTATTGAGGGACTGGTTTACAAATAAATTTTAACTATTAAAGGTACTGGAACCTAATATTACTGCGAACAATATTTGTAGCGATTCAGATTTTTTCATGTAAGTGTACAATATTTATAAAAATCTGTAATTTTACATGGATATTTCTGGTCCATTTACAAAAACCAAAATAATTACATGGTACCAGCATTTGCCTGGAGGGAACTCGGAAAGACGTGGAATACGAAAGTCACATTGGTCAAACTGGGATGCGAACCTACGCCCACCGGCTGCCATTCCGTTATCTTACGGCTGCGCCGCTCAACCTCCACTTAGAGATGAAGGTCTAACGTGATAACCGGGTTTGTGCTAAGATATTCTATAAAAAACACTACTACACTTTTTGCAATTTTTCTGTAGGAAAGAATATTTCTGGAAAGACGCAAGTTATTTTCTAACGTCGCGAGATGGGTAAGTAATACGAGAGATCGGACTCGCGGTGCTAGCAACCAAAGAGTGGCAAATGTCGCGTGATGGTGGGGAATACGGGTGATCGGACTCGCTGTTCTAGTAGCCACAGAGTTGCCAATGTCGCGTGATTGTGGGGAATACGGGAGATCAGACTCGCTGTTCTAGCAGCCACAGAGTTGCCAATGTCGCGTGATGGGTGGGGAATACGGGAGATAGGACTCGCTGTGCCAGCAGCCTCAGAGTTGCCAATGTCGCGTGATTGTGGGGAATACAAGAGATCGGACTCGCGGTGCTAGCAGCCACAGGGTTGCCAATGTCGCGTGATGGTGGGGAATACGAGAGATCGGACTCGCTGTTCTAGCAGCCACAGAGTTGCCAATGTCGCGTGACTGTGGGGAATACAAGAGATCGGACTCGCGGTGCTAGCAGCCACAGAGTTGCCAATGTCACGTGATGGTGGGGAATACGAGATATCGGACTCGCTGTTCTAGCAGCCACAGAGTTGCCATTTTCGCGTGATGGGTGGGGAATACGAGAGATCGGACTTGCAGTACTAGTAGCCACAGAGTTGCCAATGTCGCGTGATGGTGGGGAATACGAGAGATCGGACTCGCGGTGCTAGCAGCCACAGAGTTGCCAATGTCGCGTGATGGTAAGGAATACGAGAGATCGGACTTGCAGTACTAGTAGCCACAGAGTTGCCAATGTCGCGTGATGGTGGGGAATACGAGAGATCGGACTTGCAGTACTAGCAGCCACAGAGTTGCCAATGTCGCGTGATGGTGGGGAATACGAGAGATCGGACTCGCAGTGCTAGTAGCCACAGAGTTGCTAATGTCGCGTGATGGTGGGGAATATGAGAGATCGGACTCACGGTGCTAGCAGCCACAGAGTTGCCAATGTCGCGTGATGGTGGGGAATACAAGAGATCGGACTCGCGGTTCTAGCAGCTGCAGAGTTGCCAATGTCGCGTGATGGTGGGGAATACGAGATATCGGACTCGCTGTTATAGCAGCCACAGAGTTGCCAATGTCGCGTGATGGGTGGGGAATACGGGAGATCGGACTCGCGGTGCCAGCAGCCTCAGAGTTGCCAATGTCGCGTGATTGTGGGGAATACGAGAGATCGGACTCGCTGTTCTAGCAGCCACAGAGTTGCCAATGTCGCGTGATGGGTGGGGAATACGGGAGATCGGACTCGCGGTGCCAGCAGCCTCAGAGTTGCCAATGTCGCGTGATTGTGGGGAATACGGGAGATCGGACTCGCTGTTCTAGCAGCCACAGAGTTGCCAATGTCGCGTGATGGGTGGGGAATACGTGATATCGGACTCGTGGTGCCAGTAGCCACAGAGTTACCAATGTCGCGTGATGGTGGGGAATACGAGATATCGGACTCGCAGTGCTAGCAGCCACAGAGTTGCTAATGTCGCGTGATGGTGGGGAATACGAGAGATCGGACTCGCGGTGCCAACAGCCACAGAGTGGCCAATGTCGCGTGATGGTGTGGAATACGGGAGATCGGACTCGCTGTTCTAGCAGCCACAGAGTTGCCAATGTCGCGTGATGGATGGGGAATACGGGAGATCGGACTCGCGGTGCTAGCAGCCTCAGAGTTGCCAATGTTGCGTGATTGTGGGGAATACGGGAGATGGGACTCGCTGTTCTAGCAGCCACAGAGTTGCCAATGTCGCGTGATGGGTGGGGAATACGAGAGATCGGACTCGCAGTGCTAGCAGCCACAGAGTTGCCAATGTCGCGTGATGGTGGGGAATACGGGAGATCGGACTCGCGGTGCCAGCAGCCTCAGAGTTGCCAATGTCGCGTGATTGTGGGGAATACGGGAGATCGGACTCGCTGTTCTAGCAGCCACAGAGTTGCCAATGTCGCGTGATGGATGGGGAATACGGGAGATCGGACTCGCGGTGCCAGCAGCCTCAGAGTTGCCAATGTTGCGTGATTGTGGGGAATACGGGAGATGGCTCTCTGTTCTAGCAGCCACAGAGTTGCCAATGTCGCGTGATGGTGGGGAATACGGGAGATCGGACTCGCGGTGCCAGCAGCCTCAGAGTTGCCAATGTCGCGTGATTGTGGGGAATACGGGAGATCGGACTCGCTGTTCTAGCAGCCACAGAGTTGCCAATGTCGCGTGATGGATGGGGAATACGGGAGATCGGACTCGCTGTTCTAGCAGCCACAGAGTTGCCAATGTCGCGTGATGGATGGGGAATACGGGAGATCGGACTCGCGGTGCCAGCAGCCTCAGAGTTGCCAATGTCGCGTGATGGTGGGGAATACGGGAGATCGGACTCGCGGTGCTAGCAGCCACAGAGTTGCCAATGTCGCGTGATGGATGGGGAATACGGGAGATCGGACTCGCGGTGCCAGCAGCCTCAGTGTTGCCAATGTTGCGTGATTGTGGGGAATACGGGAGATGGGACTCGCTGTTCTAGCAGCCACAGAGTTGCTAATGTCGCGTGATGGTGGGGAATACGAGAGATCGGACTCGCGGTTCCAACAGCCACAGAGTGGCCAATGTCGCGTGATGGAGTGGAATACGGGAGATCGGACTCGCTGTTCTAGCAGCCACAGAGTTGCCAATGTTGCGTGATTGTGGGGAATACGGGAGATGGGACTCGCTGTTCTAGCAGCCACAGAGTTGCCAATGTCGCGTGATGGGTGGGGAATACGAGAGATCGGACTCGCAGTGCTAGCAGCCACAGAGTTGCCAATGTCGCGTGATGGGTGGGGAATACGAGAGATCGGACTCGCAGTGCTAGCAGCCACAGAGTTGCCAATGTCGCGTGATGGTGGGGAATACGGGAGATCGGACTCGCGGTGCCAGCAGCCTCAGAGTTGCCAATGTCGCGTGATTGTGGGGAATACGGGAGATCGGACTCGCTGTTCTAGCAGCCACAGAGTTGCCAATGTCGCGTGATGGATGGGGAATACGAGAGATCGGACTCGCTGTTCTAGCAGCCACAGAGTTGCCAATGTCGCGTGATGGATGGGGAATACGGGAGATCGGACTCGCGGTGCCAGCAGCCTCAGAGTTGCCAATGTCGCGTGATGGTGGGGAATACGGGAGATCGGACTCGCGGTGCCAGCAGCCTCAGAGTTGCCAATGTCGCGTGATGGTGGGGAATACGGGAGATCGGACTCGCTGTTCTAGCAGCCACAGAGTTGCCAATGTCGCGTGATGGATGGGGAATACGGGAGATCGGACTCGCGGTGCTAGCAGCCACAGAGTTGCCAATGTCGCGTGATGGATGGGGAATACGGGAGATCGGACTCGCGGTGCTAGCAGCCACAGAGTTGCCAATGTCGCGTGATGGATGGGGAATACGGGAGAACGGACTCGCGGTGCTAGCAGCCACAGAGTTGCCAATGTCGCGTGATGGATGGGGAATACTGGAGATCGGACTCGCGGTGCTAGCAGCCACAGAGTTGCCAATGTCGCGTGATGGTGGGGAATACGGGAGATCGGACTCGCGGTGCCAGCAGCCTCAGATTTGCCAATATCGCGTGATGGTGGGGAATACGGGAGATCGGACTCGCTGTTCTAGCAGCCACAGAGTTGCCAATGTCGCGTGATGGATGGGGAATACGGGAGATCGGACTCGCGGTGCTAGCAGCCACAGAGTTGCCAATGTCGCGTGATGGATGGGGAATACGGGAGATCGGACTCGCGGTGCTAGCAGCCACAGAGTTGCCAATGTCGCGTGATGGATGGGGAATACGGGAGATCGGACTCGCGGTGCTAGCAGCCACAGAGTTGCCAATGTCGCGTGATGGTGGGGAATACGGGAGATCAGACTCGCGGTGCCAGCAGCCTCAGAGTTGCCAATGTCGCGTGATGGATGGGGAATACGGGAGATCGGACTCGCGGTGCTAGCAGCCACAGAGTTGCCAATGTCGCGTGATGGATGGGGAATACGGGAGATCGGACTCGCGGTGCTAGCAGCCACAGAGTTGCCAATGTCGCGTGATGGATGGGGAATACGGGAGATCGGACTCGCGGTGCTAGCAGCCACAGAGTTGCCAATGTCGCGTGATGGATGGGGAATACGGGAGATCGGACTCGCGGTGCTAGCAGCCACAGAGTTGCCAATGTCGCGTGATGGTGGGGAATACGGGAGATCGGACTCGCGGTGCCAGCAGCCTCAGAGTTGCCAATGTCGCGTGATGGATGGGGAATACGGGAGATCGGACTCGCGGTGCTAGCAGCCACAGAGTTGCCAATGTCGCGTGATGGATGGGGAATACGGGAGATCGGACTCGCGGTGCTAGCAGCCACAGAGTTGCCAATGTCGCGTGATGGATGGGGAATACGGGAGATCGGACTCGCGGTGCTAGCAGCCACAGATTTGCCAATGTCGCGTGATGGATGGGGGATACGGGAGATCGGACTCGCGGTGCTAGCAGCCACAGAGTTGCCAATGTCGCGTGATGGATGGGGAATACGGGAGATCGGACTCGCGGTGCTAGCAGCCACAGAGTTGCCAATGTCGCGTGATGGATGGGGGATACGGGAGATCGGACTCGCGGTGCTAGCAGCCACAGAGTTGCCAATGTCGCGTGATGGATGGGGAATACGGGAGATCGGACTCGCGGTGCTAGCAGCCACAGAGTTGCCAATGTCGCGTGATGGATGGGGAATACGGGAGATCGGACTCGCGGTGCTAGCAGCCACAGATTTGCCAATGTCGCGTGATGGATGGGGGATACGGGAGATCGGACTCGCGGTGCTAGCAGCCACAGAGTTGCCAATGTCGCGTGATGGATGGGGAATACGGGAGATCGGACTCGCGGTGCTAGCAGCCACAGATTTGCCAATGTCGCGTGATGGATGGGGGATACGGGAGATCGGACTCGCGGTGCTAGCAGCCACAGAGTTGCCAATGTCGCGTGATGGATGGGGAATACGGGAGATCGGACTCGCGGTGCTAGCAGCCACAGAGTTGCCAATGTCGCGTGATGGATGGGGAATACGGGAGATCGGACTCGCGGTGCTAGCAGCCACAGAGTTGCCAATGTCGCGTGATGGATGGGGGATACGGGAGATCGGACTCGCGGTGCTAGCAGCCACAGAGTTGCCAATGTCGCGTGATGGATGGGGAATACGGGAGATCGGACTCGCGGTGCTAGCAGCCACAGAGTTGCCAATGTCGCGTGATGGTGGGGAATACGGGAGATCGGACTCGCAGGGGACGCGGGGCTCTAACCACGGACAGCTCCGCGGAGCCCGTCACGCATGTCCCGGGACGCGCAGAGGGGTCGGGCTGCTCGAGCGAGATAGAGCTAGGGCGGGAGGAGCAGGCTAGAGGGAGACAGCCGCCCCCGCTTGTTAAGAGGGGGGACAGCAGGAGGCCCCGCGGCCGTATTGATTTTCTTTCCCCCCGCGGTGTGTGTTGGTGGGTGGGAGGGGGGAGGGGGAACGCCCGGCGGCGGGGCGATACGCGTCTTTCCCGCGGCCGACGCCGGTCCGTGGTGTGCGCGCGGCCCTGCGGCGGCGTCGCGTGTGCCCGGGGCGTCGTGGCCGTCAGCAAGGTGAGTGCCTGCGCCGTTCCTTCCGCGACCTGCCTCTTGTCGCCGCTCGACGTGGCCCGGACCGACGCCACGCTCAACAACAACAAAAACAATAACAATTATCATTAAATTTCTTTACGCCTTAACTCTTGCCGGCTCAGAAGCCGCAGGAAGTCTCGACGTCTCCAGCGACAATGTTCTAGTTATTCGACTCTTCGACTATTTTTTATTTGCTTCTCCCTTGCTGTTGGACCGTAAGTCCATTTTGGATTTACGAGGTTGGCACCCCCCCTCGCGGGAACGGTCGGTGCTGCAATATTGTTATTGTCCCCGGCACGTGTCCATTCCGACCGGGACCGAAGTTCATTGATTCCTTGATGAAGGGTTGGAGGGGGAAGGGCAGAGAGGGGTGTCGCACGGGCATGCGCGCGCGGAGATGTTGCGGAAGAACTTGCTTTTAATGTTTGCTGCAGTGACATCGTTTACGTGATATCTTTTCTCATGCCGTAGTCTGCTTTGAATGATATTTTTGTACTCTTTTCTCATTATATAACATACTTGATTATTATTGAAAATTATATTACATGACATAAGCCTTAAAAAAAAAAAAAACATAGATTCTTAGTAGATGAATTGTAAATGTTTTGATGATTTTGTATACGGTTACAAGTGATTAGAAAAATGGTTTAGTGAAAAAAAAAATTATTGTGCTCATGAGATTTAATTATAAACATATAATCCCCTACATTTAAGAGCGTATTAATATTTATATAGACTAACCATGTGAGACGAAATCATCTTATTCTATATCTAACTAGCCAATTTATTCTTACGTTTGAATACTATTTTTATTTATGACCATGTTATAGAGAATTAAGCTGCACATTAAAATTAAATTAAGTACAACCGTTTTATCTATTCTTACGCTTTTCCCCCGGTTGTAATGCGTGAGAGTTTACTGTTATTGATTAGAATGAATTTAATCGCGCTAGTATAATGTTAAGTAAAAATAAATTATGTGGTCTTAATTTACATCATAGAACTTCTATTTAATACTATGTATAATATTATATAAATATGGTAAAAACACAGAATTAAATTTTTTAGTGGACTCCACTTAGTATTGTTGTTAACATAAGTTAAACAACATTAAATATTTTGTGCTAGCAGCAAAACTCTTCCGGAATTTCTACAAAACCACCTTACTGTAGCTAAATAAGCCACGTTGTGGAGTTTTACACAACATATTTGATGGTAACTTTATTAAAAACGATATACTTATTGTAGTACTCACAAAACGGTTTTGTATGTTAAGATTACGTATCAGAAGTGAAACAAATACATTCTACTTTTATAGCATAATTTTATCTTAGGCTGATTTTAAAAATTACACTCTATATTTAACATTGTTTTCCGGGACTACACGAGAAAATATATCTTTATTTTCTTTCGTTTATCATAATTATGTACGCAGTAAATTACAGTAAATTAAAACAATCTTAGAATTAATCTAATGAGGTAATATTTAAATACTTTAAAATAAACAGATATTGCGCGTGAATTTAGTTTGCCAGGTACTGGAAGTGCCTGAGCACTCGACATATATTCGGTATTCGTGAATAATTTGATATCCGTGAATAATTGTGTATCCGATATTCGTGAATAATATGATATTTGATGTTCGTGAATAATTTGGTATTCGATTTAACATTTAAAATTATATACCTATGTCAATTATTTGTTCTCAATATAAGTATATTCTTATAGCGCGTGGAAGTCATTCACAAAAAAAAACATCATGTATGAAATTAAGATTATTATTTTTGAGAAATTTAGATTTGTGTTTGTAACATTATTCAACATTGACGCCCTTTGATTCCTGACGCAAGTACACGCCATTGTGAACACTTAAACGGCCTACTCTCGTACACATCGATCAAACATTGAGCGCGGCATGTCTCCAAACCTGAGCGGATCAACAAGTTTATGGTGGCAACTTCTCTGTAGTAGCTGGCAACGCATCAAGCCGGGCCAAACCGTGCGAAAAATATCTTATTACTTCTTTCACGCTTCAGGGCCTACGATATGCACTGTAAAAATGTTACGTCATTTTGCAAAGAAATATTTGTCAAACTATCTGCTTCAATGTTTTTTTTTGTATAATATTCATACATAAGTAATATTTTACATTTCACGACACCTTCCAATGGAACGCTGTAAACTAGTGGTTTATTCAAAGAAGCAAGTATTTTTAATTCCTAATTTATAATAAACATGGAGGTACAGAAAACATGTTACAAGTTATACAGACAGCTATATAAAAATTAGGGTATTTTTCCGTGTAGGCCTACCATTACATTGTAGTTATTTTGGCAACAAATTTTCCGTAATATTTTGTTGTAAACCCACACTTTTTTATACATGTATTCATCCAGGAACCATTCACTCAATCTTACATAATTTTTTTTATCAAAGACAATACAACATGGAGCAAAAAATAAATTAATCTTCCAAAAGGAAACTACATTAATTTCTAAAATTTTAATCGATTTGCGATGAAAAAAGATATAATATTGTTTACCTTTTTAGACGTAAAGAAAAAATGTTTTGTTGAAATATTACCGTCACGTTATGGGACTTCAGATAAAGCCAGAATTTAACCAACTATCACGTTCGAATTACTTCTCTTGTGTAACTATAAAATTTAATTTTTTTCCAACTATTTTATTAATGTAAACATTTCCAAGAACTAAATTTGACCATTGAATGTGAAATTAATTTTTATTTTAGAAAGGCACAAATTTTAATTGTGCTTTTTAATATTGGAAATATTATATATACACAACCATACTGCTGTTTTATACCTTATTCCAGTCCTCAACATTACACTTTCAGAAAAAGTTGCATTTAAGTTAATTACATCGAGACTATATTATTTTATTAAATTGGTATCTATGTGCTATAACAGTTCATGCAGTTTATGCTTGTTGTTTATATCAGCACAGTGCACTTTAAAAATCTATAAAAAAATGGTTTGATGACCCAAAATCACACCTTTTACCTACAACACAAGACGTATACTATTTAAAATGTTATTTAAATGATTCTTACACTGTCAGTGTTTGTTTTAAAACAATTTTATGGGCATAAGCAATTGCTGTTTTACACTGTATGTCACAGAAGAAACTCAGGAATGTAAAACAAAGATAAAAAGGTATAAACTTAAACACACTGATAACAGGTCAAAATCAGCTGCAATCAAATGTTAAAATGCCTAGATAGCACAGCAGAGAATTTTTTTCGTGATGATATCATCGTTGGGTTAGTTTGTTTGTCACTATGCTGTCCATTGTTGTTGTTTGTCTGTATTTACTCTTATTTTGCAGCTGCTCATCGTTTTCAGTTGACATTTTCCGTATTTGCTGAAATATTTTTCTGATTAAATTCCTTCCACACAATTCTCTGCTGTGCTGTCTAGTCATTTTAATATTGACTGCAGCTGATATTGTACTGTTTTGCTGTGTTTAGTTATGTATTTTTCTTTGGTTTTATTTATGAGGTTGTTCTAGGGAATTAAATATAAAGTAGGAACATCATATAACCATAATTTTTTTAAAAATGATTTTCAAACAATTTTACTCTCCCCAGTTTATCATTAGTTCGAATGTAATGAAACTTACTGAAGCATAATAGTATGTAATTAATTATATGAAAATTAAAATATCAAAAAATGTATAAAAATAATTTTTCAAATAAAAATTTCTAGTTCTTTTCAAACATGGTAAAATTTTACTGATACCACTATAATATCTTACTAGTGTTTTTATTTTTGAGAGGTTTATTTTACAATTAATTTTTCTTTAACAGCATCTACTAATTTGCAGTCCTAAAATCTGTTTTGAAAACTTGATCAAATATTTCGCAAAATAAATATTATATGATATTAAAATAAATATATATTTTGCTCCCTATTTCTATAGGTATATAAAATATACGAACCATTCTAAATATTAAAAATATTTTGCGTTTTATCTACTTAGCTACTACATTCTTGAATAATTCACAACGATGAAATAAATTACTGTGCAAAAATTTCAAATTTAAAGTAAAGGTTATTTTGAAATAAATCAGAGCGAAATCAATAAAATGATTAAATAGAAATTCAAACATTTAAAGTCGTGGAACAATATACTTTTCAACTTAAATTTAGTCATTACAAAAGTTGATTACAAAACTGCAGAAAATTTTACTATATTTTTAAGGACTCACTTCAGTTGGAATGCACTTTAATTACGTTGACTGACAACGTTGCAAATGAAGTAACCCATTAATAATACAGCTTGCAGGCTTTGATAGTGCTTTAACGAAATGAATAATTTATATATGCGTTGGGGTAAAAGTTTATGACGTATATGAATGTGATTTAGTTGTCTTACGTACATTAAAATTCAATGGCATGGTAAGTGGTCACGCCCCTAGGCTTTTGTTTGAAGAGTCTCATATTGTTCACAGTACCTTGTGGAAACTATTCAACATTCCGTGCGCATGTAATGTCTTTGTTAAGTACCTAATTTGCTCTCTTTGACGTACAAAGATATCCAAACAGGGCCGCTTCAAATTAGATGCTTAAAATATATGATTTTGAAAATTGCAAACATAATGTTTTTAGTAAAATGGAGTATTAAAAAAAAATCTTTTATATGTTGAATGGTTGTTATGTTTTATTTAAATGTTTTGTTTGTGTAAGAAGATATTCTGTTTTGAATGCTGGTAGTAATTTTTTACATGGCTGGGACTAGTATTTTCCAAAAATCTCTCCAAATTAATTGTGAGTCATTTATTTAAATTCAAAACTCCTGATTTCTTACCCAACAAATCATTTGTCCTTAATTGGTTTTGAAGTATTGGCTGAATCTTAAAAAAAATAAAGTTATAAAATAAAGGACTCACTTCATGTTTTTAAATGTAAATTTTAAATATACATCAGTATTAAGATAAAATTAGTTTTTGTACATTTGAGCCAATTTAACCATAAATGAAATGTTATTGACATGTGCAACACTTAGGTGTTTATTTTATTTGTAAACCATAATAATTGGTAAACTAAAACTTTAATTCATAGCATCACAGTAACTGTCAATATAAAAAAACCTTTCGGCACAGCCTACAGGCGTAGGTTTGATGCTACGAAAGTTTAGAATTTTTTTTAAATTTCATCCCATGTTTTTACAGTTATAATTAGATTCATCATAAATTGTTTCAGCCAAAGATTTTTGTTGAAGTTTATGATTCATACAATAAATTATATGTTAAAAAAATTAATGAATATTTTTACATTCAAATCTTGTTATTTCCACCCCATACAGTAATGGTTGGGTAAACTAAAATTTATTTTAACAATAGTTTTAGTCAATGTTTAGACAGTTAAAAAAAATAATGAATTCGATAATGTAACGGTTAGGGAAGTTCTATTTATTTTATCATTCCATCCTCAAGTTTTTTTCAGCCTCTGGCAATAATGGTTTCTATTATCAAAAATTGTTTCAAAAATTTTTTTTAGATAATAATTATGAGATTTACAAACAATGAGAATGGATTTGATTATGTTCTTACTAAGGAAGTTATGAATTTTTTAAATTCTACTCCTCATTCATTCAACCCCTTTCAGCAATGGTTCGTCTAATCAAAAATTGTTTTATTCAAAAGTTTTAGCTAAAAATTATAAGTTTTACAAAATATCCGAACAATTTTGCATTGTGCCTACGAAGGGTGTTATGATTTTTTTTATCTTGCAGCCCAAGTTTATTCTACCCCATGCAGGTGCCTAATGATTGTTCGTATAAGTTTTATTAAAAATTGTTTCAATCAAAATTTTTAGATACAAATTATTAAATAAGCCATAAATTTAAACGCATTTGATATTGTACGAACTAAAGGAGTTGAGAATTTTCTTTCAAGTTACGTCCTTACATTTTCAATCTCATGCAGCAATAATTAATTTATTCATAAATAGTTTAGGTCAAACGTTTTAGATAAAAATTATAAAATTAATATAAAATTCGCAACAAATTCGATATTGTTCCTATGAAGAGAGTTATGACAAAATATTTTGGTATTACTCTTTTGAGTTATAATACGTTCAAACATATGTGATATTTTCCATATTATAGGAAGTACGGCGATTTTTTTGATTATATAAAAAAAACCTTCCCCATTTCTACCCCTTTGGTCGGGTATTTCCCTTCAACGAACTCGACCGAGATTTTCCACTACTAGATTCTTTGTATCAGTTTGGAAGAGATTTGTGAAATATTGCGGCAGTTATCGTAATCACAAAATTGTGATATAGCTATATATATTTTTTTAAGTTTTTGAGTTGACCATTGTTTTTGGGATTTATGGAACATAAAACGAGAAACTATAAAAAAGGTTCTGCAAGTTGCACTATGGTAACGGCTACAATAGGTAGTATTTCTTTAAAATATACCTAAGTTATTAGGCTATGTTTGTAAAAAAGGTATTTAGTTTTGCAGAGATTTATTGAGCAAAAATCACTTTACCTTCACTCATATAAGTACTATCATAATTTAACATCAACAGTATAGAGAATGTTGGTGCTAAATGTATTTATATTTACTGGTAAAAATATATGATGTTTAGTGATATGTCAGTAGAGAATTTAAAATAAAAAAATATATAAAATGGTTATCTGTTAAGTCGGTTTACGGACGATAGTTTAGTGTGACAACGTCATAACAAAACATTGATGAAATGATTGCATACTTTTATGAATAAAATTGAAATTTTTTTTGAATTATCACTATTTTGTATGGATACAAAAAAAAGGAGTGAAATGAAATCTACAATTTAATTGATAAATGTACTTTTATTTGCACTCAATAATTCAAATATGTAGGAGTGTTTATTACTTTAACGAACAGATTATTTTAACTATACATTTTATACATGTTTGCTATTAAACTTCTTCCAATCTGTGTTATTCTGTTAAGGATAGGACGATGATAGGAATGTAGGAAACGAATGGGAGTGTTTCAAGTTTAATGTGCCTCGAAAAAGTCAAAACGATGGTTGTTCCAATCGAGTGGAAGAGAGATAGATGCGGCGCAAGCGTACAATGAGCGTAACGGGACAAAGCGTAAAGGGACAATGTGCGTAACGGGACAATGAGTAATCCTTTTTCGTGCGTGCAGCCGGCGTTCATCGATTTATTAGACGTCGTGAGGTCAAAAAGCTCAAATAGCATAGGCTAATAAGTTTCAAATTCCGTGCAGCACTGTGAAGCATTACCTACTTAATTTAAAAATTAGATTAAAATTGATAAGACTGGGATAGCTCAGACCAAAAATAAAAATTGATAGTGTGAAATAATTTAAAAAATAATATTTGAGGCTATGTGTCAATATTTATTGGATGGAGTAAATTGGAAGCCATTTTCCGTCCAGTAGGTACTACCTCTCCAATTCTGTTCTCAGATATAGTTGGAGACAGATGTTTGACAGTGTGAGAGGGTCCTACTAGAGGGACGGTAAAGCAGCGTGAGGGGATGGAAAGGAAGGAGGGGTCAGGAAAGTCAGGCAGAAATTACAGTTCCAGGCGGGAGGCGGCGCAGTTACACTGGACGCGGTGATAACCCTCTGATTGCTCGCGAAGGATTCGGGCACATCCGCGCGGACTTCCGGCTTCCCCTCTAGCCCTCCCCACCAAACCAACCTGCATCTGAAAGGCACCTAACGTTCTTTCCCTCTTCACACTACGCTGTCAGAATATTTATTGTAAATTTAAGGGATTTTCATTCAACAAATTATGCGTTTCAAATAAACGATGTTTCAGATAGCTGCATCTTCGTAGAAACTACGGCTTCGTCAAAGTCCTGTGATCTGTTGCAGACAGAGTTAACATTAACTAGAATAATCAATAATTACTAGGGACCGGAAAAATTCGCGGGTTCAATGACCTCCAGGATGAACTGAACTCCATAGTTCTACATACACTCGGTCAAATGCCACCCACTCATTGGCTGCTGTCTTGTGAGACGTCCCAACGTAGCAGCCTGTGATTCGATAAAGCTTTGGTTGGGTGTTTCTCATTGGCCCAGATTCATCCAGGTGAGTTGTGAGCCAATAACAGAGGCAGCACTGAGCTATTTTAGCCTATCGCGAAATGAATTCGGGAATTTTTCCGGTCTCTAATAATTACGCTTTACTTCAAACTTTCACAAATATGTATAGGCATACAAAAATATATATAAGTATATATATATTGTAAACAAGAAACCATAATATTTGTTTAGCACTAAAAATAGAACACAGTCAGTGAATTTTGTCTGACTTTACTGGTTTAATATATCATGACATGTATAGGTCTACACCTAAGTTACAAAACAAAACTACTCGCTCTTGGTTTAAACAAAACAAAAATTTTTTTTTAGAAAAACTACAAACCCTTATTTATATTGTTACAAAAATATTTTGCCAGCTAGCCATTTGAAAGTATTTTCTTGTAGCATAATTTCAAACTTACAAAAAATTTGTAAAGTTCAGTTAACATAAAAATTAAAAATTATTTTTGCAGCTATCGGTTCAGTAAAGTTCAGTTAACATAAAAATTAAAAATTATTTTTGCAGCTATCGGTTCAATTTAGCCCGAGCACCTATACTTACTTTTTATTTTATAAAAATATTTCGTCACAAACCTACATATTTTTATACGCGTATTCATACATAAATCGTTAAACCAACCTCACATTAAAAACATTTATGAAACACAATTCAACATAAAGCTTAAAATAAAGTAGTAAGTCATCCCATACAAAGCTTATTTATTGCTAAAGTTTTAAATATTTTTTTGCTAAAAAAAATGCTTCAAAATGTGAAATATAGCAAAATGTTTGCCTTTATCGACTTACGAAAAACGTTTATAATAATAGGTTTATGGCTGACAATGCATAATTTTTTTCTGTGGTGGGATGTTCGTGGCATTGACTCTAGGTTCTTAACAGTCCCACCGCTTATGTACTTAAGAAAACTAACTGACTTTGTAAGCCATTACCCACAATGCCCTTTAGTATAACGTGAAAAAGATAAAAATATATGATTTTAAAAATTTGAAGACAGAGGAACTAACAGTCTTTTGAGTGCCTATTAGGATATGCGGAGAGAATCTCAACCGTTATAAAATATTTGGGTAGGCCTCCATAAAGTGCTCAAAGTGGAACTTTTATTAGTCCTACAGTTTACTTTGACCTAATTTACAAATTTACCAAAAAATGTTAATATTCATCTATCTTAAGGAATTTTAGAATCGCGTGTTTTCTTCTGAAGCATTGCACACTGCAAGTATGCACAGTTAGGCGGGGCCCTTAAGCACATGGTACATTCCATTGTTATAACGATCAAAATATTATCAATGCATTTTTTCTCCAATTTTGAAGAATCAATTAGTCTGAAGATAAGGGAGTGTAGAACTTACAAAACTGTCAATTCGTATTTGTTAGAAAAGTTTACTTGCCCGCTAGACATCTTAGCGATAAACACTAAAGTGTTTACCTTTAGTTCACGAGTATCCATTTTTTTTCTCACCAGGTTTGAACTGAAGAATCTATTATGTAAATGCGTTTTTTAATTATCATGTTTATTAAAAATGTATTCAAATAATCTTTCTTAATTTTTGGATATTAATTACAGATTTTCAAGATGGCGGCCATGACATTATTTGAAAACGGTGGAAGGTTTTTATAAAAATATAATTATTGTTTTAATTAAAAAATTTTCTATTAAAATTCTGGCATTTTTGAAGACTGACGGGGGAAATTTTCCCTCGAAACAAGAATTTTCCCCTCAAAATAGGAAAAATTTAATTTGTTCAGATATTTCGAAATTTTTGGAGGAATTTTTTTTTTCAAAAAAAAAAATGAAAATGTTTGCGGATTTAGGAGATTTCTGGTAAATTTGGAGTAATTTTGAGTCTTTTTGGCAATTTTTTAAGGTCGAGGCAAAGATAATGCAAGATGGCCCCCTGACGTCAGAATCCAAGATGGCGGACATCGGTTCCGGCTCCACGCTTCGACATCAGGGCTCGGCCCGGCCAACATACACCACTCTAATGGCCGCGATTTGTGTACTTTTTGCAGCAACGCGTAAAACGCATTCGCTTCCACACCCCCTACTCTCCACGCCTAGCAAGCGTTGCTTCAAGCTGGCCCGGAATTTGCAAGGTCTTTAAATCAAGCGGGGGAACAAAAGCTCCCCCCACCCACGACCCGCGCGAGTAGCCGAGAGCGGAAGGGCGGAGCACAATGTCGGCGCGCCCTCACGGGAGGCTAACACTCGTGCTTAATTAATGGAGTTAATGAGAACGTCAGCGAGAAAATGGGGCGGGAGGATCCTGTGTAAGAGCCTGTGGGATAGCCTGGGTGGCTCTGAAAGACGGTTGTAGGGCGGGAGGGGTTAGGGGGGAGTTCAGCTTCGGACCTGGTTGCCCGGGTCGGGTCGGAGGTGGGCCGACAGAATGCGGCCTCCCCTCTGACCCTCCCCCATCAGGAGACGCGGAAGGGCTTAGCGGGAAGGGCCGCCGTACATATTGTCCCGACCCTGCGAGCCGACCTTAATAAAAGGGAGCGGTTGTCGGACGAGGCTGAAAGATGGGCCGGCGAAGGGAAGCGGAGTTAGCAGTAACAACTCGAACCTAAACGGACGACAATTCTGGACCCAAATGACTGTGGAACCTAATAGGCATACCAACAGCTCCATGTGAGCTGATAACACCTCGGCCGGCCAGGGTGCAGATAGGTACATCTCCTGTATCGACCGGTAAGTGATTTATCGCCATTTATTTGTCAATACGTACCCTAGTCCAATCAAACAGATGTACCGTTAGACGCTTAGACGTGACTTTTGCCACATTCTGGTAACACTGCTAAATATTCTCACGTTAAATTTACAAGAACGCTGGTAACAAATTATCCAAGGATATTCGTTAATTTGCGTACGTCTTTGTATAGTTAATGAGGACATTAAATTCAAAGAATATTCAAGTGTTAATTAAACGTAAGGTTTCTTTTTTTCAAAATATATAACATAATAGTTCTCGGTATACGGAATTTGGTGGGAGTAAATTCATAAATGCGACGGAAGTCAAGGAACGGAAATGTATAACAACCACGATGCTGCATCTGTGGGGGATAACCCGAACTAATTTTCACAAAGACACAGGGGAACTTTATAATATTGACTGTTTAATGAATTTTAACAAGGTTATATGTATTTTAAAGAAATTCCTTGTCCAG
This sequence comes from Bacillus rossius redtenbacheri, assembly GCF_032445375.1. Taxonomy (NCBI): domain Eukaryota; kingdom Metazoa; phylum Arthropoda; class Insecta; order Phasmatodea; family Bacillidae; genus Bacillus; species Bacillus rossius. The sequence continues at coordinate 8,126,147 of NC_086336.1, read as the reverse complement.
AATCATGTTAAAGACGGGGTTCGGTATTTTTTTCTAGTCTTTTTCGCTTTCTTCGGAGCCGATTTATTATACAGTTAAACATTTCGCACTGCTAATCAAATGATTCAATAATCGACGTAGCTGCTCCGGTAGCAAATTATAGTGTTGGGTGCAGAAACTACTGTGCGTCTCGTTTAGAAATTTTCTTATTTTTATTACGCCGGGCTTTTTTTTAAAAGAATTTTATCTTAAAAGTTCGTGTCCAAATTTCGTATTACATATAAATGTATTTTTACAAAATGAGAACATAAAAATTTTGCTCGATACTGAGGTTGTATGTAACTCATGACTGGCGTGTACTGGAAGTCCCGCTCAAATTTCTTTGCTTATTTTTTAAAATATTATAATTAATTTTTCTTAAGAATGATAATGTGCACCTGTAGGTATTTTACTACACGATTAGTTTTGACACCAGGCACTAGCTGGACTGTGTTGGACACCGTAGCGGTCTGGGCGGCCAAGGATCCCCTCTCTGTGAAGAAGAAGAAGGAGAAGAAGTAGAAGAAGTGGTGGAAGGCAAGAGAGTGAAGTGTCACCTCCTTGCGCTGTCGTGACCTTGCTCGACGCGACCAGACGAGAATGTGGTCTGGGCGCAGCGGGACCGCCCCCTGAGATGGGACTCGCGAGGAGAGAACATTGTCGACGAACAGAGAACGGGACCGCAGTACAGTTCTCCGGTGGGCTGACACTGACAGAGTGACGGTGATGAGGACGTCACCTCGACGCCCGTGTCCGAGCAAGGCGACCACCTAGCACCGCTGCGGAGGTGGAGGCTTTGTCACCCCTGAGCTTCTCATGACGTTGTGATCCTGCAGTGGTCCCCATTTCATTACGCAGTACGAAAGTTAAGGGACAATAATGCTACACACAGTAAAAAGATCTGCACTTTTACAAAACAAAATCCTTTGGAAAACGTTTGCCCCAAGAAATAGTCGGCAATAGTATCTACAAGAAATATAATGTAATTTTGTGCAACACATGGCTGTTATTATTTTTGCCTACATTAAATGCGTTTTTATTAAGGAAATTGGCGCATCATTTTATATTTAAATTGATTTTTAATTCAATCATAATGTTTTTGAACCTTGGAAAATATATCTAATAAATATTCAATAATTTAACTTTATTTTATTTTATAATGCATACTATCTGTGCCCGGCATGCTTCACAATGTCACGTTAAAAAACAGAATTGTTTTTTTTTTTTAATCTGTTTGTTGAAGAGCTTTTGAATTCACAATTATTTTTTTTTTAGTTTTCCCGGACACGTATAAGTCAGAAGGTTTTCCGACACGTGAGCAAGCCACATACAGCTGTCCATTTGAGAAGCACGGATTTTCCAATTCAGTCAAAAAGCTTGTGAGGATTGTCCTTGCGCCTTGTTGATGGTCATTGCAAAAGCGAGTCGCATCTGAAACTGAAAGCGTTTGAACTCGAATGGCATATCTGTCTGAATCATTGGGATGCGTGGCCACAGTAGGCTACATCTTCTCCTTCAAATTGTTCTTTTAAAATTGTAGTTTCGATGATATCGTACATCATTTTCTTCACTGAAAGTCTGGTACCGTTGCAAAGTCGCGGTGGGTTGATATTTCAGAGAAGATTGACGAGCACGCCAATTTTAAATGTCATCACGTGTAGCGGCATGCGTGGCAATTCAAGTGAAATCAAAAATTCAGTTGATTAATTCACTACTTCACCTTGAGTTCATTACAGAATCGAATGACTTGTAAGTTATCCTCTCTCCGGGTATTTTGTTTTGAATGCTGAAATTAATTGCAATGGCGTCTTTGTTTATAGCTGTTAATATAGTACGTTCACTCAGCCACTGATAACTTTTGGCTTGTGTGATATTTTGGGAAAATTTGTCAATCGATTCGTCTGCTGTTGCTATGATTTTACAGATGTGTGCTGGCAATGGAATACATTGTGTGAATTCATCAGTCACCATATTCCCATGTCCAATATCTAACAATGGTTTTGCAATGTTTCATCTTGAAATGTACACGCATATTAGGCATTTAAAGACAATGTATGTGCTTGGAGCCATAAAACTGACGATTTGAGGAATGCATTAAGTTCATCAGAGGGTTTTGAGCGCGATATATCGGGTAGTGTTTGTCAAAAAGTCACCAGACCATAAAAATCGGTGCACCACCAAACAGCTGTTTATTTTTTCTCAAGTATTTTAGTCTACGATGAAGAGATTCTAATGATTTTTTGTGGGCCATAGTACATTCGTCCCACATAATGAGTTGACATGAATGTAGTACTTTACCCATTCCAGAATTTTTTCTGATATTGCATGTTGTTAACTCAGTATTTTGAATACTCAATGGCAACTTTAAAGCTCAATGCGCTGTTCGACCAACCACCAAAATGGTTACCACAATTCCACGTGATGCAATTGCCAGTGCAATATGTTTTTTTTTTTGTGATCCTATAGTTGCTATAAAATAAAACCCACCTCTTTTGATTCTAATTGAATGCATTATTTTGTCATACGCTTCTCGTTGTTCTGAAACCAATTTCGGAAGATTCGTTTGGACAAAAGTACCCAGTTCGTCTACATCAAACTGTGTTTCTCGTTGCAAATCTCGCTCTAAAGGTAGTTTGCAGATCTGTTCGGCGCAGACATGTCCAATTGTACCAGGTTTTTTTCTTAGCGATTGCCCAACACATACGTCTTCAATCAAAACCAGTGTATCATTTTAACGTTTGGTGAGAATTGAATGTTAGGATTTTGATTTTTTTCACGCAAAATATGATGGATTTCCGTAGTCCAGACCGCGAAATATTTAAAATGTGGTTTGATATAGCCTAGTATATATTAAAAAATATATATATTATATTGTCACGAGGCAGGATCGCTCGGCCTCCTAGCGTCAGCTACCCCGTGGGCCCCGAACTCTTGTGTTGTCAGATAAGCCTATAAGTTAAAATATATTACTATTGAAAATCTACTGGAGATTTTGCTTTAAACTGAAATTGCTTTGAACAATTCACTTGCAGCAATCATCTTAATTATTACAGTCCACAATAATTAAAAAATAATTATATTTTTCCCAGACATACAATAAAGTCTATTTAAATTTATTACAGTACAACACATCGACACTGTTAATTTAAATATGTGTTGCAAAACAAATTAAAATATTAGAAGCTACATTTTTAGTTTAAAAAAAATATTAATGACTTCTCAAATCATAGTGGTTGGTTTAAAAGAATAAATTTTTCAGTTTGAGCCTGTGCTTTCCTATAATTGAATTTAATTAGATAAATTGATTAACATATGAATTATAAGTTATTTACACTGATTTTTTGGCATGAATTATCCTAACACAAACACAGTTTCCCAGTGTAGTGTGCGGATTTGCCAGTCAGCATAATTTAATTAACAAGATGTTAAGTTACCGTCAATAAACTAATTAAAATCACGATTGAGATGCAGCATGTAATCAGTTAACTACTTTTTTTATTAATATTATAAAGAATTATTTTAGAAATTTATTGCTGACATCTTTTCTCGAAAAATCTAGAAACATAAATGTGAAGACTCAAATGTTTCAAACATTAAAGCAGGATACATGAAAAAAATCGTTTATCTAAACAAGTAATTATGTCAGTATCCTAAATAATGATAAACATAGCGGCACAGGTTAAATTTTGCGTGTCCCACAGAAATGTTTTAGAAAATGTGCAAAATTTCACTTGTAGCATTATAAAAACAATTTTTTTGGCAACTATTTTACCAAGAATTACTTTGGCATCATACGCATTTTTTTAAGGAAAAAAGAATCATTCATGCCATTTTGCGTACCGTCCATCACTTTTGATGGTTGGGTGGGTTTTGACGATCCGCGGTAGGAGGGGAGAGGCTGGGGAGGGGAAGGTGATAAGAACTATAAGACTCCATACTGGCTTCAAAAGTTTGTTTGTAATAAAATACTTGACTATGAAACATGTAAGATTTCGGTACACAGAATTTGGACAGGAGTAATTTCATGAATGGAACGGAAGTCGCATGCGACGGAATGTGTAATCACGGTGGTGCCATCTGCGGCGGATGGCGTAAACCGAAGTTCACAAAGCCAATGGGAAACTTTAAAGTAATAACTTTTCACTGAATTTTGACAAGATAGACAGTATTTTAATAAAATTCCTTGTAAAAAAAAATCAGGTCCAAAACCGGTGTTTACTATTACCGGTTCATTACCTACTTTCGCTTTGCAAATAGAATAATTCGATAGTCGACGTAGCTGCTCCGGCAACTAATATTAGCGGTGGGTGCAAAACCTACGTTTAATTCGCGTCGAGAAATGTAGTCGATAAAAAACACGCCATTAATACATTACTGTTTGAATGAATTAAGGTTTAGTAAAACAAGTCTATCTTCTTAAAAAATTGGTTGTCTGTAAAGTCAGTTTATGGACGGTAGTTTAACGTGACGTCATAACAAAACATTAATGAAATGATTGCATACTTTTATGAATAAAATTGAATAATTTTTATTGAGTTATCACTATTTTGTATGGATACAAAAAAGGAGTGAAATGATACCTACACTTTAATTAATAAATTTACTTTTATTTTTACTCATTAATTCAAATATGTTTACCTATTACTAGAGACCTGCAAAATTCGCGGATTCATTGACCTTTAGGATAGACTCCATAGTCCTTTAAATACTCGCGGAAATGACACCTGTTCATTGGCTACTGACGCGTGAGACGTCTCAACTAGGCTGTCCGTAATTCTGCACTTTCTTGTTTTAGTGTTTCCCATTGGCTCACAGTTCCCCGGATAAAATGTGGGCCAATCGCAGAAGCGGTACGAAGGTATAGTTGTTTTGATGCTAGCCTATCGCGAAATGAATTCGAAGAGATAATTTTAACTATAACTTTTACACATGTTTCCTTTTTAACTTCTTCCAATCTGTGTTATTCTGTTAAGAATAGGACGATGATAGGAAAAGTAGGAAACGAATGGGAGTGTTTCAAGTTTAATGTGCCTCGAAAAAGTCAAATCGATGGTTGTTCCAATCGAGTGGAAGAGAGAAGCGGCGCAAGCGTACGATGAGCGTAACGGGACACAGCGTAACGGGACAATGTGCGTAACTGGACACTTTTTTAGACATGTGCAGCCGGCGTTCATGGATTTATTAGACGTTGTCACGTCAAAATATTTATGTATATTATCACGTTCGGCATTATTTTGTGTCCGTGTTTCGCATTATAGCTATATTTGCAACATGAGAACACGTGAGTTTGCTCTTTATCGATGTCATTTGTTACACATTTCAGGCGAGTATTGAAAGACTCGCTTACGTGTTAATTTTCTTTGATGATTTTTTTTTCCGTTGGTTTTTTTTATTTTATTCCCTGCCAGTGAGCAAGATCCTCGTGGGGCGCACATGGAAGTGCAATATAGTTTTACGGCGGGGAAGTACTGTCTGGCGCCGCGACTGAGAGGGCGGCGTTTATTGGCGCGCCGCGTGGGATGACCCCGGCGAGAGCTGTTCCCGGCGCTCATTGGTTGCCGTCGGCCTGCAGTTGCCATGGCGACAGCGCGGACCAGACCCGTCCGCACTCCGGAGTACAATCAGTTGTCTCCTTCGACCACTGCCCTCGGGGCAAACTTCCATTTGTTTACCGCTATCTGAAATCTGGTTGGAGGGACTTTGAAATAAATAAATAACATGATTTCCCACCTCCTCCATAAAACATCATTCTCCCCGCGTTTCTGCATAAAGGCCTAGTTCGGTAATGTTTATTCACACAAAAAAAATTCTGTAATTTCAAAAAACATTTATGTTTAAATAAGTTGTCAAGAATAGTTTGAAATACTACAATAAAGTGATTGTGAATTAGTACTGCACATGTATAAAAATGTTTTCTTTGCGTATATTGAATGTTATTTATTATTTTAATTGATATTTCATTCAACCGTCTATTGTTTAAACTATTTAATGAAATAAGATATTAAACAATTTGGCTTTATTTTGTTGTATCGTGCCTAGTATGTGCGCAGTCAAAACAGGAAAGCTATTTAGGGAACCGTTTACAAATAATTTTTATAACTATTGTATATACTGGGAAGTCACAAAGCATAAAATGGCCGGTTAAGAATCCTAACCAAGAGTTTCTTCGAACACTATTTCGTAGTGATGCAATCGTTTTAATTTAAATGTACAAATGTACAAACATCTGTTTTACAGGAATATATCTGTTCCATTTACAAAAATAAAAATAAAATATGTAGGTAGGCCTATACTTATATCCGCAACCTAAAAAAATCACATTGCCGAATTTTTTTTCATTATCAAACAGTTATTTTACGAAACAACGTCTAATAAATCGATAAACGCCGACTGCACGCACGAAAAAGTGTCCCGTTACGCACATTCTCCCGTTACGCTGTGTCCCGTTACGCTCATTGTACGCTTGCGCCGCATCTATCTCTCTTCCACTCGATTGGAACAACCAACGATTTGACTTTTTAGAGTCACATTAAACTTGAAACACTCCCATTCGTTTCCTACTTTTCCTATCATCGTCCTATCCTTAACAGAATAATACAGATTGGAAGAAGTTAAATAGCAAACATGTATAAAAGTTATAGTTAAAATAATCTCTTCGTTAAAGTAATAAATATATTTGAATTAATGAGTGCAAATAAAGTAAATTTATCAATTAAATTGTAGATTTCATTTCACTCCTTCTTTGTATCCATACAAAATAGTGATAATTCAAGAAAAAATTATTCAATTTTTTTCATAAAAGTATGCAATCATTTTATCAATGTTTTGTTATGACGTTGTCACGTTAAACTATCGTCCGTAAACCGACTTTACAGGCAACCAATTTTTTTTTTGTTTTAAACGGTTTGAGTCAAACGATTACGAGCAGAGGCTCCGAGATTATAGTGGCCTGCGAACTACTTGCGAAACGACTCCGTGCTCATAAACTTTGATCACGACGCGATGCTGAGATCGAACCCCCGACCCTCGCACGCTACATGAGCGACATGAGCGACATGTGCGACATTACGACCGATGAGGCCCATCTAAACTGGTTTATTACTGATTTTATACCGACACGAATTATACTGTCAAATTGATATCAAACTCCAACTAATTTTACCAATCATTTATTATTATTTTTTAGGTGTAAATTACTCGAGCTACTTCATCTGCAGTAGTGTTTTGTGTTTGTTTATTTATTATTTATTACGTTGCCAACCGAAATTCACTCACAATTTAATAAATATAAGAACGTAAATTCACAGTTAGCATGATTTTTAACTATAATTTTATAATACAAAACTAGTATATTACGTAATTATTTTTTACTGTATTTTAACCACAACAAACATAAAATCGAGCTTGAAATAAAATTTTCTGCAATTTAAACTGCATATTGAAAAGGTGTTTAGGATCAGACGTACTTACATGTATTATCATAGAGTAAGGTTTTTATGATGATAAATTTGTTAGGCATGATCGTTTCCGTAAACGTTATTTTACTGTTGGAAAACTGTAAACGGTGCTGCATGTTAGCTGTCAATACGGTAGCGTATAATTTTTCATTTTTATTATTTTTTTTCCTCGATGTGGGTTTGCCAGAAACGGTAACTCACTACGATAACTTACTTCGTTAGTAGCCTAACATGCAACCTTTACTACTCAAGGCAAGTATGATAATCTTTCCTTTCCTTGTAATACGACACGAGTAATATATTTTTCACAAGAATATGTTGAAGGCCATTGTAGGAAATAGGTTTAAGTGGTTATAAACTGTAACAGTTTGTAAGTACTTTCTGTCAAGATATCAAAGGTATGTTCCATTCAAACGGGTTTTCTCCAGTATAGGCTAGAGGTGTAAGATAAATAACTGAAAGCTCGTTTGAACTAGCCTTTTTTATCCAAGAGAAAATGTTTGATATGTTGAAACAGCTCAAGTAGTAGTTTCAAAAATTTCGTAGCTATTCGCAGTTTATTCCAAAAGTACTGATTGGCTGTATGTCTGCAATTGCTCAAATACATAACAGTATAATGTAAATCTAAATAAAAATTATTAAATTTATTAGTTCCTCTATGTACGTGATGAAATATTATATTTTAAAATGAATGGTTCTGAAAAATGGCTTGAATGTATTTTCAAAAATTAAATAGACAATTTTAGAATTTAAGCTGTATTTCAGTCCTACGTATCCTAGCACGAGGTTTGAAAAAATAATAAGATTAATAAAATATATAGAATATACATTAAAAATTTTGCTGCATTTTAAAAATGGGAGACATTGGAATTTTGTTTCAAAAGTGTCTTTGCTTCACAAACGGTTTTTTTTGTGCCCAATTCCTTTAGACATGAACAATGTCTTGATTGTAGAGTTGCAAATATATTTTGCCCACTAATCAAAAAAATCATTACGTCTTGAAAATTTGTTGTAATATTATTATCTCTAAAGTTAACTTTCGGGTCTGTGGAGAGAATCGTTTGTACGGTGAGTGGCGTGGGGATTTCCTTCCTCGTGATGAGAAGAGCGCTTCGCCTTCATGACGTCGTCACCTGTTTTTCCTCCCAACACTATCCTTCCCCCCCCCCCTTCCCAACACCGCGTCGATGAAGCACCTACAAAATGGTGGCGAGACACAGCCGAAATACGTATACGTGTGTGCGATACTCTGTATGTTGGTGGGCCTGTCTGGAAGATCCTCGTCACGTCTTTCTCGGGTTTAGGAGCGGGGGGAAGGGGGGGGGGAAGAGCCTTCGCGTTCATTTCGCCGTCGCGTCACGTCTCGGGCATGCTTCTTCCTCCAACTTCCCATTTCCTTTCTCTGCCCTCCTCTCCCATAGGACGAGGACCATCACTCCCTTGTTGTGTTGCTGGGAGGGGGCGGGATATTTTTTTTTTTTTTGTAATTGCCGTTCTGCGGGAGACCGCGCAATATCCGGGCCTCGCGCCATTACTCGGAGTGCAGCGCAGCCTCGCACGTGCCGGTTGGCAGGCCTGGCCGCCCGTCGACGGGAAGCCTTCTCTTCACAGGCGAGAGAGCCAAACCGCCCGATCGTGCATCTTCGGTTGTTTTTTTTTTTTTTTTGTTCGTTGTAAATAAATATGGTGGTGTTGATAAAAGGCTACTAATGGTTAGAGACCTGTAAAATTCGCGATTTCAAATCCCTAAAGGATAAAAACTCCATGATCCTCTATGCACTCGTGCAAATTACATCTGCTGCTTGGTTACCGACTCGTAACACCTGTTGACTGGAATGATCGTGATTTACTAATTCTTCTGTTAAAGATTTTTCATTGGCCCCGAGTCCTTCAGATAAACTGTGGCCCAATCACTGAAGCAAAATAATTTCAAAAGTATTTGGACTCTATCCTATCGCGAAATGAATCCGCGAATTTTACAGGTCTCTATTAATGGTCAATTAGGTTAGGTTAGCTACATTATAAATACTTAAAAACATTCTGGACGGTTGATTTGGTTAGGATAGCTACATTGAAGATACAAAAAAAAAAGCATGAACTTCGGGGAACTATGGGTTTTGGCCCTCTCGTCTGTGAAAAGGAGGCTTCCCTTGTCGGACGGGTTGTCGCAGCCCCCGCGGAGGTGCCTACTAATGGGTGCGTGTAGGTACGTATGCACGCGCGTTAGAAGTTGTAGGTACTTACTTGGTGAACCTACTAAAGAACTAACTTTTATTTTGAACGCAAACAATTAATAGAATTGAAATAATAAAATACTGCAGTGATATTTTAAATACGTTTGATAAAGTACATATTATATTAAATTAAAAATATATAAAAATAAACAATCAGTATTCAATATTAATATAACGACGAGTATAAAATTAATTATTTTATATAGTAAATTAATTAAAATAAAATTTAATAATATTTGAAATAAATAATATGCTAAATATGTTCCTATATTTAATTTAAATTTAATTTTTTTATCAAACAATAATGCAATAATTAATATTTTATAGCGCTAATAAATTATGCATAAGCGAACATAACTTCACTCATATAAATGCACTTCAAAAATTATTTTAAACACAATTGATATCACTAAAATTCACAATAAATACATATTTCAATTATATGAACAAGTATTCAATATCAATCACTAAAGGATAAGATTTTGAAAGCATAGGTATGCATACCTATAATTTTTATTAGTATGTAGCCTTTTTTCCATCGTGTAAAAATTTCGTTGCATGGTGCGCGCGCTTCGTAAAAATTAACTTTCGTCATTTTATTTATAACGCGCCTAATGAAGTATTACATTAAAAAAAGTGAGCAAGTCTTTCTGTACTCGCCAGAGATCTATAGTATAACGTTTAACCCCGGTAACGAGATAATTCACGTGTTCTCATGTTGCAAATAAACTCACCTACCTATAATTCTAAACTCAGACATGAAATTTAAAACGATTTACACGTAGTTTTCGCACCGTGCAATTGAATTCCTTGCCGGAACAGCTACATCGACTATTACATCATTCGATTTGCAGACCGAAATTATAAAATAGGTATAAGTATAATGAAAAGTCTCCAATACAAGCGAAAAAGATTTGAAAAAATACGAAACTCCCGGTTTTGGAGCTGATTTTCGACAAGGAAATTTTTATCAAACTACTGCCTATATATTGTTTAAACTCATTAAGCAGTTAATACTGTAACGTTTCCCTTGGGCTTTGTGAAATTTGGTTTGTGCCATACCCCACAGATGGCAGCACTGTGGTTACACATTTCCGTTTCATGCGACTTCCGTTCCATTCACGAAACTACTCCTACCAAAGCAGTATACCGAGAGCTAAGATACTAGCCTACACATTAAAGAAAACATATACTTACTTTTAGAAATAATATTAAAATTAAAGAAACGTTCTTCGATGGTTCATGTAACCGGCTCTTCGTAAAATCTACGCGATAATCTTGTGTTTGATGGAAAGAAGAATTTTTTTACTGTAGGACCTATAGGTAATTTAAAAGTTATTGAGGTTTTTTTATTAACACCCTAATACCTACTCTCCTCGTGTGTTTATGTTCAAATTAAGTCACTTAAGTACCCTTCTATCTATGAACAAATCTGTAAATTTACTAAGATCCCTGGTTACATTGTAAACAGTGCTTTTTTTAAATTAACAGTACCTGTACTAACACATTTGTCTCAGTGAAATTAATTGCAGTCGGGTATAAAAGCGTACAAAATAATATGTCCCTCATTTTACACTTAAATGATACCTTAAGGGTGCGAAACATAAATATTGGTTTTTAGGGCCTTAAAATTTTCTATCTATTAATTTTTCATTTTTTTTTTTATTTAACGGAATGACTGAAGTCAATAATGACTGTCTGCTAAAATAGATTCCTCTATAAAGTTACTGGCGTTTAGAATACAATTAACATTAGGGAATGAAAAAAAAACAGTAATAATATAGTCAATAGGCACTAAGTAATGACCTTTGGAATTCTCTTAAGATGGGAGCTCTGCATTATGGAAGTCAAAAATGTTCGATATGAAACGTAAACAAAACAAAAAAAAATATTTGTTGTCTGTAAAGTCGGTTTACGGACGATAGTTTAACGTGACGTCATAAAAAACATTGATGAAATGATAGCATACTTTTATGAATAAAAATGAATAATTTTTATTGAATTATCACTATTTTCTATGGATAGAAAGAAGGAGTCAAATGAAATCTACAATTTTATTGATAAATTTACTTTTATTTGCACTCATTAATTCAAATATGTTTATTACTTTAACGAAGAGATTATATTAACTATAAATGTTATACAGGTTTGCTATTTAACTTCTTCCAATCTGTGTTATTCTGTTAAGGATAGGACGATGATAGGAAAAGTAGGAAACGAATGGGAGTGTTTCAAGTTTAATGTGCCTCGAAAAAGTCAAATCAATGGTTGTTCCAATCGAGTGTAAGAGAGATAGATGCTGCGCAAGCGTATAAAATGAGCGTAACGGGACACAGCATAACGGGACAATGTACGTAACGGGAAACTTTTTCGTGCGTGCAGTCGGCGTTCATCGATTTATTAGACGTTATCACGTAAAAAAATTGTAATGCTTTAAGTCTGTAGAATTTTGCATGAGGTTCTTTCAGTTCATGTTTCTCCTCCTTCTGAATGACGGCACCCATGACTCATGAGTTTCTTTGAAAGAATGCGCGACCGCCCTTAATAACAAAATCGAAGCACGTCTGGAAATGTGATGCAGGGTATGCGATCGCTAGATGTGACTATGGAAGAGGGTTGGATCGGAGCACTTCTGCGATGGTGTCACGTGTTCTCCACCCGCCTGCCCCCGTCCATGCATCTCGCGAAGGGCGTGGCTCGGATATTGCCGCAGCTCCGCGCGGCATTCCTCATGTGACGGGACGACATCTCGGGCCCGGCTGAAGTCCCGGCTTTATTACTGGCCTTACCCTCCCTTCCCCAACCTTCCACTCCTTCCCCGGGCACATGCGTCATCCGTCCGGACCGCTAGCGGCGAGAGATAACCACTGGAGCACGCCACATTGGCAGGGACCGGAATAATTCGCGGGTTCAATGACACTCCAGGACGAACTCCATAGTTCTACGAACACTCGGTCAAATGCCACCCACTCATTGGCTGCTGTCTTGTGAAACGTCCCAACGTAGCAGCCTGTGATTCGATAAAGCTTCGGCTGGGTGTTTCCCATTGGCCCAGAGTCATCCAGGTGAATTGTGAGCCGATAGCAGAGGCAGCACTGAGGTATAACTATTTGTATTTTAGCCTATCGCGAAATGAATTCGCGAATTTTCCCGGTCTCTACATACTGGTCTCCACGGGGTTTTATGCCAATAGAACAATTTTATACAGTTTAAAATTGAAATGTTGTTTTCGTTAAGGGGGATTACGCCCCGCCTTATTATATATATATCCATTTGTTTGCAATGATTCTCATTGTGAACAATTCATCCCAACTGTTATAACGTCAAGCTATAACTAATATCTCCCAGACCTTCTATACCTTGTTGATTTACTTACTTACTGTTTCGCGCCCGCGACTGAAACTATGAAGTTCTATGAACTATACCAGTTCACGAGTGTTGACTTCGACAATTGGTCAAAGCTAAGGTCAATGTTATGTTAAACAGAAAAAAAAGATCTAATTCGGAACATTTATTGCAAGATATTTTTAATTGGAAGATGGCGAGGTCAAATATCCCTTAAGGCATAATTCACACTTAAATGATTCACAAATACAATAACACAGTGTCTGTTAACTGTTGTCAGTTACTCCAGTTGTAAGTCGTACCTACAACGAATTCAATTCAATTCGCCAGTGTGTTCATAGAGGAAATTGTAGCAGCCAGCCACTAATAACTTTAAGCTTTCCACGTGCTTTAACGAAATAAATGGTTCATAGTCAAGCGGTATAAAATTTTTTGTACTTTAATCCTGTTGAAATGCAGATGGATCTGTTCCTATACGTTCTCCTTAAAAAAGAACAGAATAAAGAGAGGTAATTTGCATAATAACTTTGGCATTCTTGCGATTATGAGATTTTATTTATCTAAGAGAGTTAACTCGAACATTAATTAATTTAATATATTTTTTTACTTTCAAAACCTTAAAACTATATCATTTTAAATTTACAGATAGTTTTATCACCAAAATCTGTTTTCAAAAAACGCCATACAAAAAAAAAGTAATAAAACTGAATATTCAAAACACAACTCTGTGCAGCTTACAGAGGACTTATTGTGCATTTTTATAAAAAGTTTATTTTTAAATGAAATGTTTTTAAGGAAAAGTGTGCCAGGGTGAAATGTAGTCTGGCGGAGATAATTTTACAAAAGCACATAAAGAGCGACATTTGTATTCTAAAAATGTGCGCAGTGCTGTTCACTTGGAAACATACGTAGATTTTTTGATAAGTAGGGACCTGATTAATTCACGTTGTTTTTTTTTCTGCATATTTTAAAAACTGTAATCTCTGTGTACCAAGAATTTTCGACTGTCCGTATATTTAAAACTCAACTCGTAACATAGCCTACATTCTTGCATATTTATTATTATATATTTAAATAGTGTGAATAGCTATGTAAATAACTTCGAATTATCTCAAGCACCAGAATCACATACCAATGTTAATAGCACCTAATCTTAGTTTGCTGACTCAAATTCAACTAATTTTTATTTGTCTTTTTTGTTTCAGGTGAGTCGCGTTGCTATACCTAACACTATAACATGTTCGTTTGGCTATAGGTAAGTACCGCTCATTATTTTAGTGTAATTATGATTAGAAAATTAACCTTTGTGATATGTAACATCTAACATCGATGACGAGTAAATTCATGTGATGATATATTGAAAATACATTTATAATACGCAACTCCGACACGAAATTTAACGTACAATTCTTTAAAATCATGCTGAGCGTGATAATATTCTGGACGTGAATCACACGTACTTAGTTTCCGTTCCCGGCACTAGTAGCCCTATTCTCTGTCGGAGAAGCAAGGTGGACAGTCGAATCATTTGAATAGGAGATAGAAATTTTAAACTTTTTAATGGAACGGCTCCCATAAAAGTGAAAAAATACTTCTTGAAAAAAAATAAATACTAAACCCTGAATCTGCATCTGATTTTCGACAAGGAATTTTATTAAAATTCTGGCCATCTTGTTAAAATTAATTTAAAATTGAATACAATAATGTTTCACTTTGTCTTTGTAAAATTCCACCGTGGTTGTGATACATTTCCGTTCGTTGGCTTTCGTCGCATTCAAGAAATTACTCCCACCAAATGCCATTTCCAAAAACTGAGATGATAAAACATCAAATATTTCTTGACGTGTTTGGCCGTGTCAAGTTTTAGTGTGTGAATTAAAACTGCCATGGAAGTAATAAAAAAAAATGTGATTGGGAATATTTTATTTTGTAACCAATGGTTGAGATAACATTTCGACAAGTCAAATTAAAAAGACCTTTACATATATAAAAGAAACAGCATTCCACAAGCTATTGAGTTTACATTGATAGAGCCCAACAAAATCCACGTTATTATTTGCTGACAGTCTAGAATGCAAATGTCTGTATTTGAACATCCCCGATGGCGATCATTGTATCACTGCTTACCGATGAGCTTGTTCATCGGGACTGCAACTGTCTCGCCTTCTCCGGGAGTCCAGCTGAAGTCCGCGTGTCCGTGCGGTGGCGGGACGCAGCCTGAACGGCCACGCGGCGGGTAATCTGCGGTCGGGAGGAGCTCGCAACGCCGCGGTTGACGCTAATGGAGTGCTTACGAGCGCGTTAATAACCGGAACGGAAGCCGGCCGGGCGCAGCGAGCGGCGGTGTGTCTGGGCTGACCCCTTGAGGGGGAGGGGCAGAGGTCACGCGGTCGCCAGAGAGAGAGAGAGAGACAGAGAGAGAGCCTCTAGCTCCGTGGCCGCTCGCCGAGTCTTCCCTTGGGGTGCGCACCTCGCTCTACCCTATTTATACTTTACTCTGTCTATTCTTTAGAAAACTCAGGGTAATGGAAAATATCTACGTAGGAAACAGTATGTTAGCATATTAAATGGGGAATTTCGATTTAACACAATTTTTAATGAAATGTAAAATCTTGGTGTATTCAAACCAAATGTACTTTATTATACTTAAAATTATCGGCCGTTAACAACCCGTAGTTGATTTTGACTAACATTAATATAACGTAAGGTAGGCTACTATAAAAGTGTATTACTTCGAAGCATAGTCAAATATATTTCGCATTATTTAATTTTAAAAACTGGAAAAGACTGGTAGTATTAGGTAATCATGAATTTTTGATGGAAATAATAATTTTGCAAACTGTATATTGCCCAGGATAACATTTTATGGTCAATTGCTCATTTTATACCTGTTGGGTGAAATGTGCTTTGATTGTAAATTTCATTGTAGTATATTTCTTATATTGCTGAGACAGGAAGAAAAAAAATGTAGAATGGGGTAGGGAAATTGCCTGAAGTAAGAGTATATTGTAATCATTCCTGTAGTAACTTAGTAGGGTAATTTCAATGTCGGAAAAGGTTTTGGTGCTTGGATTCCATGAAACAGCAGTATGAATTATCATTATTAGCATCATAGTTAATCCTATTTGAAATTTGGTTTATTTCAAGCAATTCGCGAACATTTGAATGAAAACTGTTAAGTTGTCAGTAATTGTTTAAATTTGGCCAACATACAGTATGTTCATAAAAGAACTTCACAGATACAAATATTAATAGTATCAGCGGTAAGCGTTGCAGAGTTTTGGTTCAAGGTTTCAATTAAAGAGAGTAACTCAATAAGCGCATGCGCTAGTACTGCTTTGTTGTTTGTTGTTTTATAGCGACGTCCTGAGCGTAGAGCGTTTTGTGTTCTGTAATTTGTTAAGAGTGAATCTGTAATTCTAGTTTAACGTGCCTTTCATTTAAATTTTAACTGTCGAAGTCCCTGACCGTTGGATTGGTCGTAAAGGTCGACGACAGTGCTCTTTTTCGCTGGCATCCACGTTCACCTGACATAAAGCCATGCGATTTCCAGTTTTGGAGCTTCTTGTTAGATCGTGTCTACATTCCACCGCTACTTAATGATTTTCCAGAGTTGAGGCACAGAATTGTATTTCTTCTATTACTCCGGAAGTATTAACCAAAGTGTGGAAAGAATTGGACTGCAGGTTGGATGTGTACCGTATATGTAAGAAAAACTAGGTTAGTTTTATGTCATAATATACCATTGAATATGGGATATTCTTTTATGGATATCCTGTGTATCAAGGACACGGACAACCATAAAAATAATTGGTTGTCTGTAAAGTTGGTTTACGGATGATAGTTTAACGTGACGTCATAACAAAACATTGATGAAATGATGAAATAATTTAATTAATAAAATTGAATCATTTTTATTTTAATAATAAAAGAATAAATACTTGAAATTATACTAGTAATCAGATTTTTAAAATGCAAGAATAATTAACCTTTATTGCCGAAATTGTTGTTGTAAAAAGCAATGAAAACCACATTAACTTTTCACTTCACTTTATAAACAGTCGACGAAACAGTACACGTGTAGACGAATTGTAATTAATTTTAAAAACTGGCTTTTAGCTATAAAGTTTAATTATAATTATGAACAAGTTTTCATATAAATAAACTGTAATCAAATATCTATCATCAATTATATGGATCACCATAATTTTTTTGTCAATTGTAACATAACCTATTATTACTGCACTCGCCGACAGCGTAACGGAACACAGCGTAACGGAACAATGAGCGTAACGGGACACAGCGTAACGGATCAATGTGCGAAACGGGACACTTTTTCGTGCGTGCAGCTGGCGTTCATCGATTTATTAGACGTTCTAACGTCAAAAATAACTGCGCAGGAAGGCGTGAGATGACGTGTGATCGACGAACAGGCCGTGGGTGTCCACTTTGCTGCGACCAGCGACTGTACTGTGGCGCTGTTTGCTGGGACGCAATGCGTGCCTGGGGCCGGGACCACGAGGGGGCCGTGTTCTGCGGACCCGACTGTCCCAGCGAACAAACACGCGTGCTATCTCCGTGTCGGCGCGCGTCTCTTCTCGCGCGCCGCGGAGATAAGGCTGAGTGACGGCGGCGGTGTCCGGGCCAGCAGGCGATACAAGGTCTCTCATTGGCTGCGTGATCCGTGCGTGGCTCGCGTGCGTCAACATTCACTACCCATAATAGGGCCATGATTTCTAGTCTACATAGTTATAAGTTAAAACACTGTAACATCTTCTTTGTTTTGTGACTGGGTGTAAATATTTCAGGCACATGTATAATTTTAGCACACCAATCAAAGTAATTCAGTGCGGATGCAAACGCGTTCCTAGTGGCTCGGTCAAACAAGACTACGACTTCTCTCTCAAACGGCCGCCAATCACAAGGAAGAAAACGCTGCTACGAGTATACCTTGTTGCAGTCTAATAGGCGTTCAGATTTATTCGCGAAAATTGTCTGCCCCTACCCATCAACATCAGCACAAAGTCGTCTCTTCAGACTCTCAAGTTCTCAAACTTTTAATAATTCGTTCGGTGCCAACTTAGAAGGGTATCAAATAAGAAGAATTTTGTATGAACTAGACACAGCCACAGGCTGTGAAAAGTTTTCAGAGGTTGATTTTATAATTTTACATTTTAACACAAGCGATAAATACACCTATACAAATTAAGAAATTTGTTTTCTTTCAGTAACTTTTTTATGAAATATTAATAGTGATGATTGTGCTTTAATTCAGATAGCCTGTTACCACGAGGGCTTAAAAGTATAGTTTATAAATAATCAATGATACTGTGAAGTTTTTAATGTCGATCTGCAGTTTGATTTATATAACGTGATAGGTAGTCATCTTATGAACATAAATTATTTTTTTTTCCGGAGAGGGAAATCACAATGCGAAAACACACACTCTACTCTGGTCCAAAGAGGCGGCATGAGGGAGGTGCGAACAAATAGAGAATTCTTGGCAACTTCCCGTATCTCACGGCTTAGGAATGACAGTGCCACAGACGCGATGCTAAGTATCCGAAGCGACAAAAACATCTCATCATTGTGAACATGCCATTTTTATCCCCACGACAAACAGAAACGCACCACTAGATATTAAATGTTTCCATTAATTTCGTATTAATAATGCGTATACGACATCCCTAAATGTTGACGGGTTTGCTTTGATGTACTAGTGTCATAAAAAAAAATTCTATATTATCTTAAAACAAACACGTAAGCGAGTCTTTTAGTACTCCCCAGAGATGTGTAACATCTCTAACCTCGGTAACGAGTGAGTTCATGTGATCTCATGCTGCATATACACTTATAATACGAAACTCGGACACGAAATTTAACGTAGATTTCTTAAGATAGGTAATGTCTAGCGTAATAAATTTACATAATTAGTTTTTTAACTACAATTCTTACGCGAATCACACGTTGACTATTGAATAATTTGATTAGCAAACTGAAATTTTAAACTATATATATTTTGAATATATATATGTATATACATATATATATGTATACATATGTATATATATATAATATATATATACTATATATATTTTGAAAACTATATATATTTGAATAAAAAATTACTAAAATCCTGCTTTATACCTGATTTTCGACAAGGAATTTTATCAAACTACTCTCTATCTTAATTTTTTTTTAAGTTCATTAAACAGTTGATAATAGTAAAAAGTTTCCCTTTGGCTTTGTGAACTTTGGTTCGTGCCATCCACCACAGATGGCAGCACCGTGGTTACACATTTCCGTTCCATGCGACTTCCGTTCTATTCACGATATTACTTCTATCAAAAGCCGTCTACCTAGAGCTAAGATGTTATACTTAAAAATTATATTAAAACAATTCTATTTTAACGTATTACAATATTTCACAATATTTCTGATCGGAAAGTAGGCCTACTTAAGATTTTTCATTTTGTTGGTAGGGAACGGAAAAATTCGCGGGTTCAATGACCATAGTTCTACGTACACTCGGTCAAATTCCACACACACATTGGCTGCTGTCTTGTGAGACGTCCCATTGTAGCAGCCTGCGATTCGATAAAGCTTTGGTTGGGTGTTTCTCATTGGCCCAGAGTCATCCAGGTGAGTTGTGAGCCAATAGCAGAGGCAGCACTGAGGTATAACTATTTGTATTTTAGCCTATCGCGAAATGAATTCGCGAATTTTTCCAGTCTCTATTGGTTGGTTTTTAAACAATTCATAGACATTGGTGCGCCATTGCTGGATATCAATGGTGTATGTCCGTAAAAATTGGTTTAAACAAACATGCGAATCCATCGCGTCGCTCCCTTTGCACTGTTGTGATCTCGGCATGAGCCAACTTGCAGAGTTTTCCACTCTCACACTATCTCCCTCTATCTCTTTTCTAGCTTAACAGAGCAGGAAAAAAGAAATGCTACGTTTCATTTGAAGCGCCCAGTTCGCCGAGTAATTGGCTCGGCGGTCTGCCTTCAATCTTTATCTCCTCTTCCTCTTCTCCGACCACTCCCTTTTTCTCTGCTTCTCAATCAACCCCCCCCCCCCCCCTCCACCGCCCGGGACATCGGAGAGAACGCTAGAACAAAAACAAAACGGCAGCGATAACCGGTTGCCGCTTGACGAGTACCTGCGGAATCGTTCCCGTCCGGGTTTTTATTGGCCATCGAGAGCGGGCGGGCGATGCGCGGATGTCTCCCTGAAGCCATGTCGGGGAGTTGTTCCAGTCGGGGAAGTGGCGCATGGCCCCCGGGAGGTTAATAAGGCCTGCTCTCTGCGGTGGACTTCAGCCCACAACAGAGGCGCACCATCGCCAATAAGTGCCTACAACTTTACTCTAGTACGTTTGACGAGAAAATACTTCGGAAAATATTCGATTGGCATGTTACAATTAGAACATTATTCTACGTTTTCTAACACAACTGACGTGGGACTTTATAATTAATAATTGGAACACAGCCTTGATGCTTGTTTAGAAAAATCCTTATGTTTCATTAATTGCACAAATAAGTTTCATATACTTTATGCTGCTCCAAGAAAATATTTCAACAATAATCTAGTTTCCTAAATATTTTATTCTTAAATTACAGAGTGTTTCTACAGAAGCGGTAAATTTCCCAGACATAAGGTAAGAAAAAAAAAGCATGTGCTTTTAAAAATAACTTTTAACGGTTTCAAATTACAATCATACGATTACAAACTTTTATTTCTTAATTTACTTATGCATAATGATGAATTGAACAATCGTAGAAATCTGAAAAAATTTGCGGATTCATTTCGGGATAAACTATATCCAAATTAATACATTTGCCTTTTTTTGCTGCTTCAGTGATCGGGCTATACTTTATCTGAAGGACTCTGGATCAATGAAAAACATTTAGCAAAATGAGTATCGAATCACGAGCATCCTAGTTAATAGGGGTCACGAATCAGTAGTCAGTGAGCAGATGTAATTTGCCCGAATGAATAGAGGATTATGGAATCTATCGTTTAGGTAATTGAAATCGCTGATTTTTCCGGTCTCTACACACTAGTTTCTTCTCCCTGGAGTATATATCTGAGAGACTCGTGTGCAAAGGCATGGACATACTTTCATTAGTTCCCTTTTTATAAGTTATACTGTATTAAATTGTCTGGTAATAGTTCTTATTGTTTTAATAAACTACCATTTCATGACTTACTATTTTATGTTTGTTATTTTAACAGATTAAATTATAGAAGATTCTTAACCATTTTATTTCAATTAAACATGTAATATTTACTTTAAAATAAAACTAAAAGACAAGTGGCTTGTATATATTACCAACATAGTTCATGAAAAACTTCAAGGCTAAACAGTTAATGTAAATTAGAGAGAGATAATAAGGACGGATGGAGTGATTGAGTAAAATTAATGTTTCCTAAGATGACAATCGTATGTATCTGCCTAAGCCCAATCATAATTGCAACAATTAAATCATTAATGAAGAAGACTGAATTGTAATTTAATTTACATATAGGGTTGTAGACTAAGGAAGATGTTTTAAATAATTATTAAGTAATATTTTTCTACTTATATACGTAGGCTACTTAATTTTGAGGAAATATTAATATCTTATATTTCGTAAATAAAACAGTAAATTGCTTGGTAAATCATTATAAAATGTTAATTTGTAGACATGAATGAATAGTTTATAAACGTTTACAAACGTTTTTTTCTGTTATCTGTCTATACGTTTTTTGTTTTAAGTTTTAACGCTAGCGTTATTTCTCCGTATTATTAGGTAATGAAAGAAATACTTTTCCATTATGCACGGCAACTTTTGCAAATACAGATATAAGATTTAGCCTACCTACAAGTAACTACATATTTAAAACACTTACTTCAAGATTTTCCTTCAAAGTATCGTATTCCTCTTGCGAGCGTTCTTATTCTCAGAATATTTATTACCAGCTTTACTGTATTTGGTTTTTTTGCCTTTGGATGTGTGTACGTGTTATGGAAGTTCAATGTATCCTTTATGGCCGTAAGATTAACCAAGACATATTTTGTCCCGTGAAGGTATACATATGCTGTGCCAAGAACGTTGAATTAATGGGAGGATTAACATTTTACGTCTACCTGCTATATGGACCTAAGGTCCAGTTTTCCAATCCTCTCAGAATTTTCCAGCGTATTTTATTTTTTTTATTTTTAAAGTAAGATAAGTATCAATAAAATAGTATTTGCGAAAATATAATGATATCCGCTCTGTGGCTGATTGAATAGTTGTTTTTCTTACTGTAGTGATTGTAATACAAATCAGCGCACTGTTGACAGGTTTGTGCTGTTGATACAGTGAGCTTAGAACATTTTGAATAATTTCCAAATATTTTTAAATACCTACTATTTTTTTTTAATTTTATGTTTCATAACTTCTTTAAATGTGGTAATTATTCAATAAATAAAAGACGAGTTGTATATCACAGCCGAAAAAATATAACGAAATATGATTGCTCTCTTCCCATTCCTTCCCCATGCGGAGCTCGTACTCCGTGAAAACTTTTTAAAATCAACGAACAAACTCTTCACAAATTATCCAAAAATCTTCGTAAGATGTTCAGCTACTGGGGTTTATCCTTACCTTGAACACGAACTTACAAGCATGATCTTTGATTATTAACAATCGCTTTAAAAACTGGTTGTGTGTACAGCATAAAAAAAAATTCTTCCTTACACGTGATTACTTATTTTTTACATGAAAAAACATAATTCGGACGACGTTGTTTCTACGAAGATCCATTTACTTATCTTGATGCACGAATAAATCTTTATTGGTGTGAGCTGCAATCTTCGCTGAACAGTCCCGAGGTTTATTGTGATTTCTGACGGCGTAGCTTTGCTCCCGGGGGGGGGGGGGAGAATGCTGAGGAGGAGGAGGAAGAGGAGGAGGGATGGGGATAAACATCTCGCGGCATGATGTACACAGACAACGAGCACTGGGCACGCCCTCCCCAGCGCGATAGCAGCTCCTTGCCTGTGAGCAAGGCGGAGGCGCGCGCACCAGACAAACGACGATCATTAGGAACGGGAGGAATATGATGAAAGCAGACCCCGCTGCTTTTAGCGGCAGCGGACTGAGGTCCCAGGGCCGCTCCGTAGACGAGTCCAGCGGGGACTTGAAACCAGTCGTTAAACGCCCGCTGCCGCCGGTGCATTTTCGCTTCCTCGTCGACAACGCCAAGACTTTCCTTTTCTTTGGCCCCCGTTCAGTCTCCGAAAAATATCCGAGTTCAGTCTCCAAACATATCCGTAGTTTAGTCTCCGAACATTTTTTTTCTAACCTAACTAAAACTAAGTGTATTTTAGAGGGGTCCGGGTTAAGGAGGGACCTAGGTGCGTCTCAGGCCGAAGCCTATACGCCTAGTCATGCTGGGATTAGCCATGCAGGGAGAGGGTCGCATGCATCATGTGCTAGGAGGGGATTGGCCAGCCATGTAAGGGATTGTTGCCATGACTAACTCCCCTCACTCTTCAATCTAGACTATAACTAGAGATAGGTTGGGCCCAGGTAAAACCTGCATGGACACATGCCTGGGCGCATTCATGAGGGATGCAAATTGTCATGCATTACGTGTAGGAATTTACAGGAGACAGAGGATGGTCTGAATGAAATGTTGGACAGAGTCTCCAGACATATTCGAAGTTCAGTCTCCGAACATAAACGAAGTTCAATGTCCGAACATATTCGATGTTCAGTCTCCGAAGATATCCGATGTTTAGTCTCCGAAAATATGCGAAGTTCGCCGGTGGGAAGCGCAGCTTCGTGTAACTTACATGTGCAAGATTTTCACAACTTTAGAGTACGTTAAATGTTGCTGACCTAACCTAACCTACCGTTTAGTTTAGTAACAATCAGGGGGTGGTCGCGTCTGCATGATTACATGTCAACTATGTGAAGCCTTATTTTCCTTCAGCTAATTGTTTCGCCATTTTTGTTAGACGCCCAAAACATTGGTAGAAGACTGTAAAAAAAAATGCGTACCTTTACAATGATTATCGTTGGAAACTCAGTTGCTAACGATATCACTTGTAAAATTGCAAGGCAGAGCTTTGTACCATTACAATTTTACACAGCTCTGTCTGGAAGTCTTACAAGTGATACCCTTGGCAACTGGATTTCCAAATATTTTCCTTGTAAAAAGCACAATGAATTTTTACTGTGTGGTGGAAATTTTGCACTGTGTAAACAGTTTTAATGCCTTTTATGTTGTTTGTGAAAATGACTGTTTTTAACGATGGAGTATCTAATTCATACTTACTAACCGACCTGAAACGTTATCAAGCTCCATTCCCGCAATGTTTTGTGTCGACCAATATGGCGATTGTGAGGCTAAAAAGTAACTTCAACTGCGTCACATTATGCCGTATTGAAACCCGCCTTCCGGGAAAATTGGAAGGGAGGTCCCGTCCCCGACTCACCTGGGTAACTATCAATACAAAAAAAAGGAAAACCAAAAAAAGGTAATTCGCTCCAAAAAGTCGCACCC
This sequence comes from Bacillus rossius redtenbacheri, assembly GCF_032445375.1. Lineage (NCBI taxonomy): Eukaryota > Metazoa > Arthropoda > Insecta > Phasmatodea > Bacillidae > Bacillus > Bacillus rossius. Next base: position 8,101,549 of record NC_086336.1, on the reverse strand, counting down.
GGGCGGTCGAGCTATGAAAGGCATAAATACTACGAACGTATACAGCAAGACTTTGGCTCATTTCAACAATCAAAAAGATTAAGGCTACTCAAAATTTTATTATTAATACCATCTTCAGAAGATCCACAATACCTATATAATCAGAAAATATAAATACTATAAAAATACTATATAATAAAAACAATTAATTATAAAAGTCCAAAAAGAGTCCTACTGGGAGCCGGATTTATTTACGTGCACGATCATAAATATTTGCAGGTCTTGCTTCCACGAATCAAACAGCTGATAACCGTGACCTTCAGAAAATACGTAGATATAGTTCTGTCAAATGCGCCAGGCAAAAAATCACTCAATCGCAATGAGGCGGCTGCACAAAAAATGTTTTTAGTTCTGAGGGCAAATCTCGCAGGTAAAAATAATTTAAAGAATAAATCTCTTCAGGGCATACCAGCAATTTCTACACTCCACCTTTATCATAGTCCAGCCAAGGAGCATTTATCCATTTTAAAGAACGGGAAGGTCTAATCCATAAGCTTGCACCATTATACGCAGTTCATATAAAAGTTCGCCTCACAAAACTATGCTTCTTTTTAATAATAAATCTTGATCCACAACCCGCTACTGCCAAAGCTATGTGTCGCCTCTTTACCTTAGCGTAGCTTGCGAATATCTTCCCGCTGAACACGCCTCTGGGTAAGGCAAGGCACCATCTCAGCAGGCCCCGGTGAGGACTGGCCGGTGCAGAGTCGACAAGCCGTGTTCCCTGCCTCGCGACACACGTCCGGTCGCGGCGACTCCCAATACCAACAGACCGCGGCGCACAGTTCAGTCCGCCCCCGCCGGCACTCGACCGCTCATGACGTCATCGGTGCATCGAACCCGCGCTCCCAGTAGCCGGCCATGAAAACACAATCGATATATATATAGAATAACAATAAAACTAGAATGACACCAAATCAGAATAAAACTATAAAAGAAAAAATCACAATAATTAAATAATTAACCAAAAATAACATTAAATAAGATTTAACAAAAAGAAATTATTTAAAAATGGAAATAATTCGTAAAATCAATAATAACTAAAATAAATAAATAACATAAATGTGGCCTGGGGGCCACAGTATTCTGACAATTCAAACCTGTGTGGTGACAATCCCCTACATGATATTTAATCCAGCATTCAACGACGTTTTTCGTTGTTTTATATAGATATATGTATATAATTATTAATACATTACTAATAGACACCATTAATAATCTTATCGTGACAGTTTGTATCTTAAAATAGATCGTACATGAGTCAGGATTCTTTTAAAAAATTTATTTCCGCTTCGGCAATCGATATGGCCGTTGTTCAGAAGTTGTAGTCTACAGGTGCTGACAGCTTTGCCTTTTGCGGAAAAATTAATGCACTATGTTGTCAGTATTAGATCGAAAAAAATAATGTTCACCGGCACCACCCACTGATGGGGTAAGAAATATCAGCGTAAGAAATAACGCCGACACTTCAAGATATGTCGTGAAAACTCTTTAGTAAACCTCCAATTCTGTAAATAAATAAAGAAAATGCTGTAATTTTTTTAATTACGTGAAATATTTTAATATTCTGGACAGAATTTTGAGTAAGTAAAATTTCTTTCTGCGTATTTTGTATGGTTTGCAAAAGTCGGCAGAATATGTATCGTTTGCGAGCGCGTGCCTCACAGGGTTTTGCCCACGCCTGTGCGGAAAGGGGGGAGGGAGGTTATAGAGGAGGGGTTTCTAGTGGAAAGACAAGAAGAAAAAGATTTATCTCCTAAGTTGAATGGATATTCCTTGTTTCCCCCCGTCCTCCACCACCTCATTCTGCTTTTTTCCCCCCGCCCAAGGCTCGGCGTCTAATTCACTGCCTGCCGGTTTTTGCCCCTCACTTGCGGGCTCCCTTAGCAAGTTTTCTTACGCCAACCCCTTTCTTCTCTCGGGTTTCCTCCTTTGGCACCCCTCGCGTTTCCATCCCCCCCTCCATCCACCATTCCCTTTCCTTTCCCGAATCCTCTCCTCCTCCCCAGCCACAAGTTCGCCCGAGCGAGTTACAATATTGTTGCCGGCTTTCCGCTTTATCGACCCGCGCGGCGTCCTCTGCGCGGCTCGCCTGTTTCCCTCGCGTTATCTCGCCGCCTCCGCGCGATTATCGACTGCGACTCTGCGCCTATCGATTGTGGCACTGGTACTTCGTTCGCGTGATTACGATTCCTCTTGTGGGTTGTTTTTTCTCGAAAGAAAAAAACGAGTGTGAGGTGGCGAGAAATGTGAAGTGTTTTAAGCGACACACAGACATTAATTAATCGATATTTTCATGCCAGGACTTGATATCGATTAATCGATCTGTTGCTATGCATTATTGTTGTGTCCTTGCGACCATTGAGGCATTTTATTTTAATAATAATAATGTGTTAGAAAAACATTTTATTTTTAATACGTGGTTAATTTTGTAAAACAAATTTGTTGCTAGTTTTTACATTCAGATAAAAAAAATGCATAGACTTAAAGGAGTATATTATTTGTTGTTATTTTTTAACTTACCATCAAAATTATGGGTATTCAGTGAAATAAAAAATAATTTTACATATATTTTGTATTATCTTTTGTGACTTTTGTATTTGATATGGTTGCACTTATAACCTAAATTAATTAATTATCCGTTTCTCAACCTCATAGATCTTCAAGATGTTTGTATAGAAACCAGTTCATTTATTATTTTTCTTTGTTTAAACTGGTGCTGTTATGAAAAAAATCTCAATACGATCTCACTTTCTTACAAAATAATTTTCTATATCATACAAAAAATTCTGAAACTTAATATGCAAACTATTCAAGATGTAAATGCTGTTTAGTTTCTGTTGTGTTCTATATAGATTTATCAAGCGTGAATTTAGTATTCTCCTATCGTCGCGGTTTCCAATTACCCAAAACCATAAATAAAAAGTAGCTACAAACAGACCACTTGAAAAAATCTCACTCTGTCACTGATTCGTGTTATTCCTACTCTTAGAGATCCAAATAACTATGAACCATCTCATTAGATAGATAGCGAAAGAAAAAATTGGCAATCATCGAACATGTAAAATCCCAATAAAAATTCAAACATATTATTCAAGTCAAATTTATACATTAAATATAACATTTCCACTGTCAATCATATCCCTTGTATGGGCTTAAAGTATACTTTTTGGCAGACTTAGAGAATATAGGTATTCAGATGGTTTTATTTTATGGCACTCCTAAAATTTACAATTATACATTTAAAATTATAGCTTTTTAAGATATTAAATAAAAATGATTTATGCATTGGCTGGGATCAACTGCTGGTGTTGCAGTTAAACTTTCAGGAATTTTAAAATAAAGTTATGACCTCGGGTTTCAATGTTTCGTGTTCCGATCGTGTTTAGTCGACCAATAGCCTATTAGCAGCGACTGGAAGGTCATCCCCAACATCTCCAGATACACACTTCGTCACATTTTCCGTGACCACGGATAGTTTTGTACTTCAAAGGCGGGGTTGTGGAAATATTTTTATTGCCCATTCCGCCGGTTTCCACGTGTTCTCTCCACTTTTTTTACGTTTGCCGCAAGGGTAGAAAGAAAATGCGTTACACCCCCCCCCCCCCCAACCCAAAGAAGGATGAGGAGGGGACAAAGTGTGCCGGGGTGGGTTTACAAGCACAAGGGTCCGTCGTGCATCAAAGCGTCACGTTATCTGTGGCGTTATCTCGCCCGCGGCCATGGAGGCCTTTGCGATGGTTCCCTAGATCCCTCCCTCGCCCTGCCCGGCGGCTCGCTTTCAGCATCTAGGCACCAGACTCCCCCCCCCCCCTTCCACGCTGACATGGCGACGACTACCCTGCCCGTTGTACATCACCCCCGCGTGTTACCAGACGTCCTCGCCGCCTGCGATGTATCACTGCGTCTGCGTGCTGGGTCTGGAACACAACCCTTCCCTGCGTTCGTCCCGTTCCTAACTGGAAGGGCAGTGCTCGCCTCACCAGCCATCCCCTTCTTCCAAGTCTCGCGGTTTTGTCTTCCTTCTCCCTTTTCGCCTCTGCTGAAGCCCGCTTTTCCCTCCTGAACCTATCCCCCCCCCTATCAATCATCCTTGCAGAATACTTGCCTGGTTTCTGAGGCCTACTGCTATGGTTTTAGGAATGTCTGCGCAAAACATCGCTATAAAACTAGAAGCAGTCTAAGTACAGTCCCAATTTATTTTTAACATTAAGTTATATCTGACTATTATTGCTCTAAATGTATTGTTTCTTTATATCACAGACTTACTAACCATTTATGACTAAATAAAATCGCACGACTCTCAAACCTACTGTTTTTTTTAAATGTTTTTATTGGTTACAAATGTGATTGTCGTTGATATTAAAAACTTATTATTTAATACACTGTATGTAAAATTTTGTGGTTTTTAATATAAAATTTAGAGCTTCACTTAGCTTACATGTATAGTGTTTCCACGTAATTAGAAACGTGCAAAATTCTGGATACATAATATCTGCCGGCAGTCTAGAATGCTTAAGTTTGTAGGACACTTAAAAGTGCCTGGTTATTGTATCACGAGTTATTTGCCATACCCTGAAGAAACAGAATACAATGAAAAACAGCTAGGATAACATCTGATCGAATCATATGCGACCCGGAGAGAAGGCAAAATGTGGCAGCAACCAATAAAAAAACATGATATTGACTTGATTACACACACGTTTGTGAAATTAACATAAATTTTACAGGTATACAGGCTACATTAAGACCGCAAAACGATTTATGCTCTAAGTATTTGCTTTCGTCTATGGCATTTTTTATGTATACCAGTTGGTAAAATTTTTTGTCTAAACACGAAAGCACTATACTAAAAATAATAAAACTCACTCAAAGTTTTTTTTCTTGTAAACCAGACAGACAAAGGGTAAGTTAGATATAAAAAATTATGGGCATGGGTTTCCTATGTACCGAAAAACCAGTCAATTATGTAACCTATGTAGTCATAAGTTAAAAATAGTAACATTTAATATCATACACCTGTAGGCCTATGCTAAAAATTATAGGTATAAGCTAAAGGTCCTTCTTGTAAAAGGATGTTTATTATGAAAGGTAATTTCGAGAAATATAGATTGGGCCCTAAACCTATTTCATATGCAAGAAAATATTAGTTTACTGAAATAAAAATTCTTTTCTCTACAAAAAAAACTCTTACATTAAATTTTTTTTTATCTCCGTGATCACGAAAGGACTGAAATTAAATTTACTAGTGAAAAATATACGTAGTACTTATTAAACATTCATTATTTTTTTTTTGCTTTAAAAAATATGTAAGATATAATCATGATTACAAAGCAATTTTTGAGAGTGCCCGAGAAGCTTAACTTCCCTGCGTGTTTGTTTGTATTGGCTGTGGGGAAGTTTGGCTTGCGAATGTAGTGAATACTACAGAGAAGATCGGGAGGGGAAAAAGCTAAATTAGCAGCAGTGCTCGCCACGAAATACGCAGGTTCTTAGAGTTGCGGCAGCTCGCTCCTGTGTCTGGAGATTACCGAAGTTTGCGCCCCGCGCACAACACACCTTACGCCTCGCCCGAAGTTGCCGCTAAGACGGCAAGTATCCGCCAAGTTCCGCGCCGCGTGCTGCTCCCCGCCGGTGCTGCGTGTACGTGTGCACGTGTGCACGTGTGCACGTGTGCACGTGTGCACGTGTGCACGTGAAGCAAGAGTCCGCCGCGGGCGCAAAGCTCCCGCCGGTGCCGCGGTAATCTCGCCCGCGCTTCTTGTGCTTTGGGTTTGTATGGAAGGGGGGTCGGATTACCGTCGCCGGATCTGCAGCGACCTATGTTCGTAGTCGTAACGAAATTCGCCGAGTCAAACGACGCGACGCCATTGATTATGTTTAGGGACTGGGTCAGTGACTCCTAGGTTGGACTCCTCGATCCTTTGCACACTCGGCCGAACGTCGCATGCTAATTTGCTGCTGACTTGTGAGGCGTCTCAACTGGGTAACTATGATTCGGTATTTCGTTGACTGATGGTCTCCAATTGGCAAAAGGTCTTCCAAATCAACAGTGACCCATTAGTAGAGACCGGAAAAATTCGCGAATTCATTTCGTGATAGGCTAAAATACAAATAGTTATACCTCAGTTCTGTCTCTCACAACTCACCTGGAAGAATCTGGGCCAATGAGAAACACCCAACAAAAGCTTTATCGAATCACAGGCTGCTACGTTGGGACGTATTACAAACAAGCTGCCAATGAGTGGGTGGCATTTGACCGAGTGTACGTAGAACTATGGAGTTCATTGAACCCACGAATTTTTCCTGTCCCTATCAATGACCAAGCCGGGACGTTCCAGTGCAGGTACAGTAATTTACATTCCAGGCTGTCACTAAGTAATAGCGTGAATTTTGCAGGTCCCTATTAAGATGAAGAAAGCTTAGGTAAGAATGGAGGCTCAAAGAAATTAATCTTTGCGAGGAACGAGAGTTCTCCAAATAAAACAACTGTCTCACGGTAACGTCCGTCATGTTTCCCGCTTGCAAAGCATCCCTGGTTCAACTCCACCGGGAATCGAATCTGGATACCTTTCGTAGAGGATGGGTCATCTGGCCACTCCCTTACCGTGGCCCAGTGACTGTCAGCGAGGCTGTCCTGATAATCCATTAAACTGCTCTATCAGGGTAATCAGTCCGAACTCATTCAAAGCCAAATGTATCTGATTCACAGTCTTAGTTTGAGTTCTGTCCGCCTTCAAGTTGTTCACTTAGCATAAGTTTAAGTATTCATCTTCACTTTATCAGACTATATAATGAGGGACAGGGCCGGATTTAGAGGTCTGGAGGCCTCGGGGCAACAGAGGAGCGGAGGCCCCCTGGCCCCAAATTATTTTCCAAATAAAATGAACAATTTTTTTCAGCCGAGTTTTCCAATAAATAATTTATTGTGAAATCAAGTAGATTCTCTTAGTATTTAAAAAAAAAACATACTTAAATATATCCGGAGACAAGAATTATATGAAATTAAATTTTAGTGTTAATGAACGGAACCTTCCGTTTGTGGGGGCCCTCCGTTTGTGGAGGCCCTCCCCTAAATCCGGCCATGATGAGGGAGGTTACTCCATGTAGGGTGACGAATAATGATTTTGTAAAATCAAGAAGCTAGAGTACAGTTGAAGAAAAATATATGAAAGGCATACACAGGAAGTCTATATGTAGTCTGGTTTTTCAATTTTTTTTTTTTTTTAGCGAAGCCTCCGTGGATATTTCGAAACTTAAAAAGTAGAGGTAGAGGTGGTTGAAGAAGTTTTTTTTGTCTTGAATGAGGTTTCCTCGAAGCTTTCTAAAATACCTTGAAATCCAGGGGTAGGTACTTCGCAATGTTGCGCGGTGTGCTTTAAGCTCTGCCCCTCCCTCCCTTTCCCAAAAGAAGAGAAAGTTCAAGAGCTCACCCTTTTAAAAAAACAATGCCTCACGACAGGGTGAACAAAGCGGACCTCTGGACAAAGGCGCTCGTGTTAGGTAAAAACTCTGAGATGGGGTGTATGGCGCGTCTACTGTTGGGATGAAAGGTCAGTCCTTTCCTTTATTTTTTTTTTTTAAATAAGTGCGTGTGTGCTTGTTGGGTGTAGGAGCGGGAGGGGGTGGGGGAGAACCTGAGCATGCTTGTGGGCAAGAGGACATTTATCTTAGTTGGGAGAAAGGATTGCAGCGGGCCGTGAATCACGGCGGAGGCCAGAACCGGCGAGAACTCGAGAGCTACACGCGTCGTGTGAGGCTGCGGCGGTCCGGCATTGTTCTGGTCCTGGCGGGGTGTCTCGTGTCGTCTCTGGGGTCCCTTTGGGGGGGGGAGGTGGTCGCAGGGAGGACGATGCATCAAAGACCACGTGATGAGCTTCACGAACCAGCGCCCCGGCCCTGTGACTGTTCCCTCCCGACGGCGGAACACCGCAGCTAGGACTGCCGTCGGTCCGATCCAACTGTTCCTCGCGCAAATGTTTACCTTTTTTTTTTACCGGAAAAATTTGCGGGTTCTATAGCCTGTAGGATGAACTCCATAGTCCTACGTACACTCGGTCAGATGCCACCCACTCATTGGCTGCTGTCTTGTGAGACGTCCCAATGTAGCAGCCTGTGATTCGATAAAACTTCGGTTGGGTGTTTCTCATTGGCCCAGAGTCATCCAGGTGAGTTGTGAGCCAATAGCAGAGGCAGCACTGAGGTAAAACTATTTTTATTAATTTTAGCTATCGCGAAACGAATTCGCGAATTTTTCCGGTCTCTACAAATGAGTGAATCCACCGTGGTTTCCCAACAGTTTAGCGGAATCTTCTTCGCGCCGGCTTGTTTGATCGCGCGGAAGCTGAACTTCGCTGCCTCATCAGAGAGAGAGTGTGAGAGTTCCCCTTTCGACCGCACACCTCGCCGGGTCGCGACCTCCACCCCCTTCCCTCCGGCCAACGAGCGACCGAGTCACCACCAACATGTGTCCGTCTCCCGCTCCGAGTCCAGCGAGGGGTTGGTCGAGGGGGTGTAGGCTAGTGGGCAGGGGGAAGGCCCGGCTGGATTTACACCGAGCCTCAATCCTACTGACACGGCAGTAACTCTGCAGGGGCTTAGGGTCGGCCTGCGGCTCCCCATCGTCCTCGCAGCCTCGCAGCCGGCGGCCGACGCCAGAGGGCGCAAGCACAGAGCACCAAGCACCAAGCACCAGGCGGCACTGCCCCTACTCTTGCAAATAACTCTACTACTGGGGCAACACAAAGCATAAACGTCCGGGAAAGAATCCGAACCCAGTATATTACTGTCAACCTATTTTATAGTGACACAGTTGTTTTCACGTAAAATAATTACAGTACGAACAACATTTTTAAAATGTAGAAATTAAAAAAAAAAGTAATTTTCCCATCGAATTAATTTTTTTCTCCCGAGGAAAAGTATTCGTACTGTTTTTCCCACGTTGGTTTTGTAGCAGACAAAACCTTCTCAATTCAATTGGAAAAGCTACGAGGAATGTAACAATTTTACGTGCGGATAATGGATGTTGGATGCCAGATCAAAATATTAAAATTACAGGTACATATCGATATTGACACATTGACATGACTTGAGAGTTACAAATGCCATGAGGATCCCGCTAAAAATATTTTGATGAAATATGTCTTTTCAATTCCTATTTTTTTTTTTACTTATTGCTCACTGAATGTAAAAAAAAAAAGCAATGATTTCTGAACCTCAATGAAAATAAATAATAACAATATTTTTGTGTAATATACGGCCAGTAAACCCCCTGGCCTAGCACTTATAATTAACTTACATATTTTTACGGAGTTAATTGAAATGTTTTAATGTGAACAAAATGGCCAATTGCAGTGATTGTTAAGGGCTTATTATTCTACTATATCAGTAAAGTTTGAATTTTATAAAACGTGTTCAAGTTTATTACATGCATGATAGTTTGCAAAAGTGTGTCGCGGCATCGGATATTGACATCATTATTATTTTAATCGGACCTTTGCGATGTGATAGCGTTTTCGCATAGCCAAAGACTGACCAAAAATTACAAGCAGATGGGGTGTTTTCGCTTGATAAAAATAAACTTGGAGGAACGAAATTTTTTTTTTTTTTCGTGTATCTAGGAAAGTGGATGCCTCGCCGAAGTGGATTAAATGCATAATGCAGCTTGAGCGTTGGAGGTGGAGATACACGGAGGTTCAGGAACTCCCGGCCAACACCTGTCGACACCGGGTAACAATCACAGTTAATGTGGATACTCGAACTCTCTCGGCTGCTTCGGAAGCTGACAAAATGTAGTTTCCTCTGACGTACAGAAAACCAGTGAGTCAAAATCACGCGAAGGCCGCTGCGAATGTATGTACATTATGTCTTTGTTGAACTATCCTTTAAAATGTTACAGAGTTTTGAATACTAAAACATAAATTTTCAGAAAATGTGTTCAATATCAGTATTAAGTATGTAGTTACACAACATAAAACTTTAATAAAGGTAAAAATAAATGTATTATTTTTAGAAAAATAAATAAACCCTGCGCTTGGTTCAATTTAGGGAACCGTTTATATATAGCCTAGTGTTTAGGTCAGACAAAAACCTTATTAATACACTTTTTTTTTAGTTTGTCAAGTAGTTTTCGATTTATGACAGAACAAAAACAGCTGAAGAAATTAAAAAAAAAAATAGTTTTAAATATTGTTAATAGCCATTTGCAATAGTGATTTTATCTTTTCATTTAATGACAGACTTTTTACATCGAACAGTTTTATTATTACTATATATAATATATTGCTGGACGTTATGAACCACAATCTATTTTGGTTCTGATAACTTGTAAAATATGTTTTTTTGATAACTTTCAAAATCTTGCAAGGGATATTACTTTCAAATATACATTAAAAGCGATGTTTTAAAAAAATGTTTTACCTATAGCCTATATCCTAAACATTAAACTTTTGCTACAAATAGCAGAGAAGTCATTGTGGGTTCACGGGAACTCAATTTTTAACGTTTGCAATTTTTGACTTCAGCCATACAAAATTATGGTTAATTGCCCAATATCTTCGTACAGTGTGCATTAAATGGTCATTGACATCAAGGACATCAGAGACCCGTCTGTGGACTGTTCGACTGTACCACAGTGTATAAAGCCAATGACCGCGAAGGCTACAGCGGATTTATGACCGTGATTACAAATGATCCCCCCCATAGCTCTGATTTAAATTGCTCGCGGTACGATTTATACTCCCCGGCCACCGGAATGCATTAATAACGAGAACATATTAACAGGTTTCCTGGCGGTTCGAGTGTAATGGAGTTATTCAGTTATTCCCGAACCTCAAGCTCCAGAGACCCGATAGCTGACCTTGATCTCGTCCCCACCATGTTAAAGCTCCCAGACTGGTTTTATTTCTCTCCTCTGTGGGAGGAAGCTTTGCCCCTCCCCACCCCCACTCCCCAGCATTCTACTCTGGCGCAATTTATTATTCAATGCAGCATGGCTAGTGGGCGGGGCTACAGGGCCACATACGTCATGCTAACGTGATTAATGGCGTCGTGTCTTTCATATTAGGCAGACGTATATATTTCCTTTGGAATCTGAGGCAGGCGTATATATGCGCGCTGCGACGGATTCTGAATTCAAATGATTTTTTTTTCCTTTTATTTCCGGTGGTGTGTTTGTCACTGCCGGATATTTTACTCGGAGTTTTATACCGAGATGGCGATTAGTGAAACTAAAGAAGGAGAAAAAAATTATGGTCTGGTTCGCTCGCATGGCTAAGTTAGATATGTTTGATTTGTTGCACGGTAACATATACTTGCATTCTAAATCTGAATTTTTAACCATAGAGGATTTAGAATAAATTATTTTCTTTAAAAACAAGCCTATAAGAAACAATGGCATTCAGTAAATTGTTATCAAAATTTTAAACAAAGTATTTAGGTAATACGGATACTTTAGGTTTTCTTGTACTAAAGAAAAGGTATTATATTAATTATACAGAAACAAAGCCTAAGCAATAATAATTATATGAGATAAATATAGTAAGTATATGACATTTCTTTAATTAATTAATACATCTTGCAATTAGTTTATAAAAATATTGCAGGTCTTAAAGTAATATATAAATTCCAAAAATTAGAAAAATGTATCACAAAAAACCTTGTGTAAAATTAAAAACTAACTCTAAACCAACAAATATGATCCCATTAATAGGTATGAAGGAAAAGAAATTGGAAAATTTCTTAAAAAACTATAAAATAAAAAACTAAGAAAAATTAATTAACAACAAACAAAAAATCTGGTCAGATAGATGTACATAGGTACAAGTAAACCGAATACTAGTCAACTATAAACATGCACATCAAAACGTATCTACAAAAATTCAAGGGTTAGAAATCAAATGGTCTCTACTGTCTTTTTTGTAATCACGTATTTATTAACATAACGGACTCAACAGTTTTTACAATATGAGAGCAGAAACAGGGACTGTTGTTCTTTACATTCAAACCTGGACTGCGTGTGAATGAATTGCGAAGGTTGTCAGCTGATGCAGCAAGTGGCTTCATGGTCCAAAAGTTGGATTCTGCTGAGGCAATCTCGGTACAACGTGGATGGGATGTTCTGCAGATTCCTTCAAGTAGGAAGCATGTATGTAATAACACAGTCATTTTTGTTCCTGTACTCCTGTTCTTGCTTGCACCATCTAATTCCTGATTCTGTCTCGCCTCGTACGTAAGTGCGTAACTTCATACCTATTGCTGTGATCTTTCCATCATCTATGTTGTCCACAGTCCAAGTCTCTGCCCCGTTAGTAACTATGGGCACACACTCTAAAATTTGTTCTTTTACAAGGGAAATTCTTGGAAACCCTGTTGCCAAGGATATTTCTTGCAAAACTACAAGGCAGAGCCTTGAAAAATCGCACATGGTACGAAGCTCTGCCTTGTAGTTTTACAAGTAATATCCTTGGCAACAGGGTTTCCAAGGATTTTTCTTGTAAAATATACAAAAAAATTATTTCAGTGCATAGTAAATGCTGTACAACACTTGTTTGCATTTAAATGGCACCTCCCTGCCATACCAATACTCTCATACACTCGTAAAAAAGTAAATATTGTTAGTTCCATTTGTATGATTAACATATTTCATAAAACGACATAGTCTTTGTAATTTATGCAGAAACGAGTTCGAAAAAACTAAAAAAAAATTTCTGGTAAAATAACAAAATTAAATTGCAGTATTGTAACATAGTTTATGTATTAGTGGATACAAATAAAAATTATAAAAATGTAAATACTTTCAGTTGAATTTTTGACCATAAGCACACCAACAATTGTAAATCCAAAGAATGGTTTGAAAAATAAAGAGTTTCGCCATTAATTTAAATGACAGTTATATTTTTTTTTTCATGGCTTCTAAATAACTGCAGTATTGGCTCCATAGTGGAATTGTAGTTCCGGATAGTAATCAAACATCACGTTGTGCTGAAGGACACGTGTCGCAGTGCAGAATCGAGGCTCGGGGGCTGCGTGTGTCGTGTACCCCTCCGCGCGAGAGCGATTAAAATCCATATACACGGCCGTGCGCGCCGGGCGATATTTCACGGCTCTTCCGCCGGCCGGGGCAGGCGACGAGCCGTGTTTCCGCCGTGTTCCGCCGTCATTTCCCCGCGAGCTCGCGCGAAATATAACACCGTGTCGCCGGGGGTGGGGGGTTGAGGCTGCTGCAGTTCGAATACTGGGCTGCGGGGGTTCGCTGCGGGGAATATAATACATGTCCCCCCACCCCCACGGTTCTACAGGGTTTCTGCCTTGTCCGGCCAATTTGTACGGCGAAATCCCCGAGGATCTTCCCCCCCCCCCCCAAGCTCGTCCCGTGACACCTTCGCCGGTGTTACATCGGAGAGGATTGGCGTGGTGCCCACTGCCCTTTGACCCCTGTGTGACATGACCCCGCTGTGACATCACCTGGACCTTCAAATCCAGTTCCACTCACGCCTCCGAGCCGGCAATCACCGTGGAACTGCAACTAACACGTAGTTTCGCTTTATTCCGAATAAAATATTGTGTCTGCTAACAATGCCACGTGCTACTCGTTAAGACAACTTTACTGTAAGGAAAAAAAGGGGGTTGTCTGTAAAGTCGCTTTACGGATGATAATTTTACGTGATAACGCCATAAGAAAACATTGATGAAAAATTGAATTCTGTTTAATTTTCAAATATTATTTACAGTTTTTTTTGCAAATTTAATTTAAATAATTTGTTTAAATATAATCACGAACAATTAGTTAAAAAGCCCGCCTTAACCTGTATGATATTATAGAAGATTTCCTCGCACGGTGGTCGGCCGGTTCTTGCACGCTCGACTCAGGTGGAACGTGACAATGAGTCATGCTTTTTTCGTGCGGGCAGCCAGCGTTCATCGATTTATAAGACGTTATCGCGTCAAAAGGACACACATTTCATTCAGGCCAACGGAGATTTTTCCCCCCATTGTTTCCCAATAGCACATGTGCAAGACTTCAAATAATCTGGCATTAAGACATTTACCAATCGATAAATTTGGTAAGCTTCTATAACTTGTTTCTAGTGGTCTATAAGGGCCCTGATTAATAAAAATTAGTTTGGTTTCGCCTTTGAATGCACCAGTGAATACGCTGAAGCTACTGGATAAAGTATGGCCCTTAACGATTGTTCCGAAAATGATTAAGCCATACCAATATAAAAATACAGCTTCAAACCCAAATTTAATGAAGTAAATTTTAAATGATTGTGTCTGATAAACTCTGTTATATATCTAACAGTCATTACAGCGAATTTTTTTATAAGGATCAATGAATATTTGACTTATGTTGGATTTTTTTCTGTGGTTCCATGTATTCACTAAGGAAATGATCGAAAATGATATAAAGTAGCTTAGATCAAGGATGCAATACCTATCTGTGGAAAAACAGAAATATAACCAACCATACACGTGAGTTTTTGCAACGCAATTAGTAAAACAAAAAAATATCAGTTATGAATATTTTCTGGATGTTTTAATAATAGCAAATAACATTCAGCAGAATATATTTGGCGAAAATATACCAACACAAATAAAATTTCCAATCCTTTAATAGCAACACAACTATAATATTTGAATAAAACCGAAAAATGATCTGAAAATGCTATAACCCGACATTTCGGGTGAGCAGAAAATTTTAATATTTTCGTTGTGAAATAATTTCACGAACGGAAAAGCAAAATTGGTTACAAAATTAAAATTGCAGTTGTTTCTTTCATTTATAACTTCTTAAAAGTAGGCTTACAAATTGTCAACTGTATACCTATGTATGGAGTTGTGCGGGTTCGAATTACTACTTCCAGACAGGATTGCACATACCTATAGCTACTATTAAACCTACATTTAAATGACAGTTCTGTTTCATAATGGGACGATGACACACTCTGAGTAAAACGCATTCATATGATTAAACCATACACATTAAGCAGGCTGAAGGTTAAATGTAGCAACAGTAAATAAGAAATTTCGGAATGGAACGGAAGTGGCATTGAACAAAATTGCGTAAACATGATGGTGTCATCTGTGGCGGATCGAACTAACCAAAGTTCACGAAGCCAAAGAGAAACTTTATAGTATTAACTGTTTAGTGAATTTCAACAATATGGGCAGTATTTTAATAAGATTCCGTTTCGAAAATCAGGTCCAGAGCCGGTTTTTAGTATTTTTTTAAGTTGTTTTCTCTCCGTTAATATATACATACTTATAGTTTAAAATTATGCTCTGCAAATCGAATGATCCTGTAGTGAATGAAGCTAGCTACTCCGTCAACGAATTCTAGCGGCGGTTTCGGAAACTACGTTGGATACGCATCCAGAAATGTAGTTTAAAACACAATTTGCATATATTAATCAGGCTCGGCATTATTCTAAAGAATTCTATGATAAATTTCGTGTCCGAGTCTCGTATTATAAGTGATGTTGCAACATGAGAACACATTGAATTTGCTCGCTAACGAGGTAAGATGTTATACTTCTCTGGAGAATACTGAAAGACTCGCTAACATTTTTTTTTTTACGATTGTGTCTAGCTTGAAACCAGGCTAGATTCTATGAAGAAATAATAATGCAACTTTTTTCTATCTTTAAAGAAAAAAATTTAAATAATGGGTCTAAATTTTCAGATGAGGTAAAAGAAGCGAGAATACCGCAGCGCTCCCGAAAGAGCTCTGTTCATTGGACGATTATCTCCCCCTCCACTCCTACACCTGCCCCTTTCTTGCTCGGCAACGCGCGTTGCATGATGAACGCGGGCTTTATGTACGCCAGGCGCGCTTCTGCAGCGGCGCGGCGGGCTGCATTCTGATTGGCCGGCGCCCGCGACCAATTACTGCGCTGCCCGTTCCCTCCGGAGGCTCAGACCGGATTCGCCCGAGGCCGTGGAATGGACACATAGCCTGTCTGCCGTAGCTTGACTCAAAGTTTCGCCGTTCTCAGAAGTAGGATACTAGTATAGATATTTATTCTGCCGCTGTTCTTCGGTTATCAGTGTCTGTAAACAAAATCATGTGATTGTCAATTTTCGCAAACAATCGCCATGCGATGCTTTACAAATGATAGTTGGGGGTAATTCTGGTACTACGTTCGAGAACCACCAAATTTTGAACAAGTTACATGGCTCAGACTATGCCTGTACTCTGTTGAAGCTAAGGTGTCACTTTTTGACGTGACAACGTCCAATAAATCGATGAACGCCGGCTGCACGCACGAAAAAAGATGACTCATTGTCCCGTTACGCACATTGTCCCATTACGCTTTGTCCCGTTTCTCTCATTGTACGCTTGCGCCGCATCTATCTCTCTTCCACTCGATTGGAACAACCATCGATTTGACTTTTTCGAGGCACATTAAACTTGAAACACTCCCATTAGTTTCCTACTTTTACTATCATCGTCCTATCCTTAACAGAATAACGCAGATTGGAAGAAGTTAAATAGTAAACATGTATAAAAGTTATAGTTCAAATAATGTCTTCGTTAAAGTAATAAATACTTATATTTGAATTAATGAGTGGAAATAAAAGTAAATTTATCAATTAAATTGTAGATTTAATTTCACTCCTTCTTTGTATCCATACAACATAGCGATAATTCAATAAAAATGATTCAATTTTATTCATAAAAGTATGCAATCATTTCATCAATGTTTTGTTATGACGTCATGTTAAACTATCGTCCGTTAAACGACTTTACAGACAACCAATTTTTTTCACAGGTGCCTCGGCGAACACTAAGCGTGGGACAGCCAAATATTTGAACATGGTAAACCAAACAAACTCAGATTTGTGGAATGTATTGTATTTAGCTTAACATCTCCCTGACCTCCAGATCATTAGAGATTACGAAAGTTGATGAGATTCTAGGGTGTAGTTAATGGTAATTTTTTTCGGGTGAGATGAAACTATGTAAAATCAGAGTTAATCACTGATAAATAAGCGAAATTCTCTTGCTTAAATAATCAGTCGTTTTCACATGATCCAATGGAGCAATTGCAACAGATTATCAGCAAGATTAATCTATTTAGAACAATTTCCTATATTTAAAATAATTAACATTTTATAATTTTTTCATAAAGCTATTTTATATCACGACAGTTTAAAGGTTATTACTATTACAAGAATTTAAATTATCGAAATACTTTTCCAAAGAGCATTTAAGTTTTCTGAAGTTAACTTCAGAAGTCATCTCAACTTCAGAAACAGACTTCGGCTTGCGCCGAAAGAAAATGATAGTCGTTCACATTCATTTTCATGGCCCGTTCACTGGCTGCTGCAATTCCAAAAACAAAGTGATGTTTTGAAATACGACAATTTCGGTAACTCCATGGCCCGGCCAGTGTCGTGCGTGTTGCCTAAGATTCACAGACCCATATTCAGACTCCTGTTACGTTCTTTCATCTCCGGGATAATAATTTTTTTTATAATGAAAAGGTATTTTCGGTCTATTGCATAAATTAAATGCTCGCAAAAAAATAACGCTCTTTTTTTCTTCGAAATTTTAGGTCTTCGCAAATCTTGGATATCGTAACTTTCTAACTTGGAAATGCGTCGGTGTGGAGAGCTCTGCGTGGCTGGAATATATTTTTTGGAAAAAAAAAAAAAAGTTGGGAGACCTCTTCGAGGCCCACTTGCTAAAAAAAATACAGTATCGTAGGCTTTAAAAAATTCGCAATCCTCAGGAAAAATTACGTATTCAGGCGCACAGAGCGCTCGCAACGAAGCCTTCCTCCTAGGAGGCGTGGGAGATAACTTCTCTCGAACTGCGGCCATGGGAATCCAGCCTCGACTCCCCTTGCACATTCATATATTTCCTTTTCCGCATTGTCGCCCCGCCAGTTGTCCAATCTCCTTTTTTTTTCTTCTTTTCATTCTCGCTTTGCACTTGAAGGTTACTTAATATTGCCGTTTTCTTCGCCAATACCTAGAACCTTTATTTTTCCCCTTCGGGGCTAATTTCGTAGATGCCCGTGATATTTAAATTCGCAACGTATTTTTTTTTCCTTCATGAATAACACAAAAACAGAGTTTCTTTAAAGAAAAAGGAACCAACTTGCTTATGTTTTATATGGTGATGAGTTTTAAGAACTCGGTATTTAATTTGTGTACCAAAGAACAATTCGGAAGGGTTTTTGGTGTTAAGTTTGAAAAAATAAAAATTAATATGTTGATTTAAGTATTGAACAGATGAATGGGTCTATGCCATTATCCTTAAAGTGAATAAAGGTTGAAATGGCGTTCGCAAATAAACGAGAGGTTACAATGGTCGAATTCATTTACATATTATGAGAACTGTAAGAAAATTAATATATTATTTTAAACAATTATATTGGTTTTAGAATATACTCCTTGCTGGAAAATTTGGTTACAAAACCTTAAGGACTTGTGTTTACCTGTTATTTCTTTGCATAAATCTGCCTCTCGGCTAAGCTGATAAAAATAACTATATAGTCTTGCAGGAGTGATTCATTAATTTATTCCTTCCTTACGAAACGCGCTTTTGGAAACAAACTGGTCCTGTTAATGGTCTGCTACGTGGAGAATCTATTTTTTTATTTCTCTCTTCTTTGTCGTCCGTCAAGTGTGTAATGTCCTTGGCTGCGCGAACCTCTAGCGCCGCGGGGCGGTCTAAGCGCGGCGCTGTTTTGAATTGCATGAAAGGATCCACTGCCTGGCCGCGGCTGCTGATATACCGCCCGCATATATTCAGGAAATATCGAGTCCTGGTTAGGAATTTCCTAGACCCCGGATATTTTCTTCTCTCTCTCTTTCTCTCTCCGTCCACTCCCAGCTTTTTGAGAGAATACGAAATGAAGGATGCGCGAAGATGCCTTGTTCTGCGTTCAAAGACCGCACAATAGAACTGGCTACTCTCTTCACGAAACACTGTAATACATTCTGTCTGTCTCTTCTCGTAGTAATTTAAAACTCTCTCTTACAAAATTAATATTTATAACATTGTGAAATCCTTCATGGAATAATCCAGTATTTTCGTGTGTCGCAAACATAGTAAATGAATTATAATTTGCTTAGCAGTTATATTTCAAATAAACAAAAATTAATAATACTAGACTTGTGTATGAATCAAAAACATGTTTACAAATGTTTTTTTGTTAAAATTATGTATGCATTTCGCCTAATGTGCCAGTCATAAAACGTGTAGGAAAACTAAGTTTCTGTTTGTGTCGTATAAAAAATACAGACCAACTGCAGCCATTTCATTTTTTTTTTCCAATTCCGGCTTTAAATAAAGTGTTGTATAGTTGCTGTCAAAAAAACTATTGTTTTGTCACAAGCCAAAGTTAATGCTTTTTCTCTCAAGAATTTGGCGTAGATTGAAAAAAAAAATATTATTTTGTTTCTCAAATTTTGAAAAGAACAGGTGCTAGTGATTAAAAATATTAATTATTACTTTTTGTATGTTTATATTTATTTGCTTTAAGTAATATAATCATACCACCTTTAGACCAAGTTAGTTTAATGAACACAGCTAAAAATATTTTCGTTAAATTTTTTAACATGGGTGCAATATAGATAATAAACCTTTTTGATGCATGAAAAATTTACCGTAGGCCTATCGTTATTTTTAGTTAACTATGATTAATTTTTACCTCAACTAATAAAGTTGAGATGCCATAAATATAACTATAGTGAATATATGTTGCGTAATTGTTTATTACGCCCATTCACTTGCATGGTTTAATACCAAACTATTTATTTACGTTGAACTCAATTGCCATTATAAGCCATAACTTTAATTTAGTTTGCATGATTCCTCATGTTCCTAAATATTTTTTTATGTAAATGACTACCTATGTAAAAATGCATGTAACTTTAACATACAGGAAATAAAATAATCATCAGCCAGCTTCATTTAGGAATTAAATTTTAATATTAACCAAAGTTAAAAGAATATATAGAAATAGTTCTGAGCTTAAGTTAATATTCTTATGAAACCAAATGTTGAGGTTTTTTTAAACAAATAAAATTTAAACAATGGCATGACTATTGCCAGTGATTCTTTGGGGATTTTTTTTCTTCAAAAAAATTATAAGTAAAAGCCAGTCATAATGAAATTGTTTTGAAATAGTAGGCTATAACTAGTTTAAAAGATTAGGGTGTTGAAAAAAAATTCCCAGTCATATTTGCTGGTTTAAAATGATATTTTTCGTTCTCGAATGTTAATGTGTGGCGGCCACACCCCCTCCCCGACTTAGCAAGCTTTCCCTGTGCTTTCCTCCTCCTTCTCTCTCCCCACCCCCCTTGTTCCGAAAGGCGCAAGTTCAGCAAACGCGAAAGTGCGGACTTGTTTGCGCAAGTTCGCCGACATGGTAAACAACCAGAAGCAACTCCCTAGCCTGGTGGCAGATGGGCCCCACAGCGCGGGAGGGGTAAAAATTACGACGCTACTTTCAAAATTAATTCAGGAACATGCGAGTTGAGGATGGTTTTTATTTTCCAACCTATCTCCCACCCCTTTCCCGCTCCACCTGGCAAACCCTTCGCGCTTAATGCTCGGGCCGCTTCGAGCGTGGTCTGGCGCATGACGCCCCGCATGTTTAATTCATGCGCAACACGTGGCGAGTTATATTCCCACCGCGCCCTTGCCGATACTTTACGTGGAAACTGAAGAACTGAAGACATCCAGGGCGTGTTTTCCTCAATCGATTTTCCCCATTTTTTTTTTTTTGTAATTTTGCCTGCAGTTTAAATTAAATAATTAGTGTAACTATATTTCACTAGGAGGCTGTAAGGCACCTAAGGTGCCCCTTGAAAATTGATGAATATAACAAACACTTTAATATAATTTACACAAATTTTTTATTAAAATTTCAATTTATTTGAATACTGTGCAAATAAAAATTATTTCTTTCACATACATATCTTAATTTATATAAATCCAGTGCAGTGGCGTAGCCAGGATTAGCGTATGGGGGGTGTTAAGAAGCATGCCCCCCCCCCCTTCCCCCCGTATTAAAGCGGGGGGTCCGGGGGTCCTCCCCCGGGAAAATATGGATTTTAAGGTGTAAAATAGTGCTATTTTAGCAGTTTTCGGTACTTAAATTTAAATATTGTAATGGTAAAAATTTTATTAATTTTAATATGAAAATTGTTTGAGTGATGAATAAGAAATTAATTAAAGATTTAGTGCTAAGGGGGTGGGGGGGGGGGGGGGTTCGAACCCCTAAAACCCTCCCTGGCTACGCCCCTGATCCAGTGTCCTGATGTTTGTTTCCAGTGAACTCTTCACCAAGTCAACAGATTTCGATGAAAATTGGCATTTATGTGTAATTTTTTCCAAATTGAGAGATTGGATAGTTTTTATTTCGATTAATGGTCTTAATAATTTATAATTAATAATAAACTGATTACGCACTGTAACACAAACTGGCACACGTTTGGTTATCAAAAAAATCACCGGAAATGTTATCGAAGCAACTATTTTGACAGGCAAGTTTAAAGGAGAAATCGTTCTGCTACCACGTATTCCAATGATGCCATCAAATTCCCCAATACCATTCAAAAGACTGCAATTCCCCATTCATTTGGCTTTTGCGATGGCTATAAATAAATCACAAGGCCAAACAATGTCTATTTGCGGATTAGACTTAGAAAATCCATGTTTCTCGCATGGGCAATAATTAAACGTAGCATGTTCACGTGTAGGAAGACCATCAAGCTTATTTGTGTTAACAAAATATAGGCTGACCAAAAATATTGTACACCGATTGGCGCTTCATTAAACTTTATTTGTGATTTATTATAGATAGAAATAATCAGAGTATTTATTAATATAATGAATTGTGATTTATTATAAGTAAAGGTAATCAGAATATTTAATAATAAAATAGAATTGAAAAGGCTATGTTAATCTGTGTTAAATTTTGTCTTTTAAATCCTTCTAAAACACTCAGCCACAGCAACGCGTGGCCGGGTCTGCTCGTGTAAAATAAATATTAAAAAAAATTGATTTTAATGAAAAACCTCTTTAAAAACTAAATTGCGGATTAATTGTTTCCTATGTTTCAATTATCTTCCTTGCTGTTGATTGATTTCAATATACACTTTCACTGGACTTGCAACTCTTGATCGTTACGATTTTCCCGTGGTTTAAGCGTAATATACTTTCTTAATTTTTTATGTAATTTTTTTAAAAGTGTTCGTTTTTTATGTTTATTTTTTTAATAAAAGTAATATAGCTATATATTTTTAATGTGTGCTTAAGTGTAATGTTAGGCGGTGTCCACGCCTTAACATCGCCGCATTTAAAAACAAGACGAGTAGATAAATGAATAAATTCGCACAGTGAAGGATAACTAGAGACCGGAAAAATTCCCGAATTCATTTCGCGATAGGCTAAAATAGGTACAAATAGTAATACCTCAGTGCTGCCTCTGTTATTGGCTCACAACTCACCTGGATGACTCTGGGCCAATGAGAAACACCTAACCGAAGCTTTATCGAATCACAGGCTGCTACGTTGGGACGTCTCACAAGACAGCAGCCAATGAGTGGGTGGCATTCGACTGAGTGTACGTAGAACTATGGAGTTCATCCTGGAGGTTATTGAACCCGCGAATTTTTCCGGTCCCTAAGGATAACAAAAAGTGGAGAAGGCGACAGAGTGGCGACTGAGTGGCGCGTGGAGGCTTGTCGAGTGTGTCCGGACAGCTCCGAGCTAATGAAGGCCGGCCTAGTTGCCCGCTGGGAAGTGTCTGGCGCCGCCCTGGGGGGTCCGCTCCGAGTGCCCGAGAGACAGCGTCCAGATTGTCTCCCGCCAGCCGTGGGTTGCGCCAAGCCTCGCGGCCATTCATTTCGAACGCGTTTCGGGTCAACATTTTTTTTTCTAATCATCGTAACATCTATGGATTTCACACATTGTTGAAAATTGCCATCTAAGAGGTGTTAAGATTAGCGGAACGCGTGGACGATTAAATCAAGCAAGAATAAAGTTAAATCGAAGAGGTCTAATTTTTGGTCAATGTTCAGAAATGTGCGGAACAAACTATATATATATATATATATATATATATATATAGCCTACCTATTGTTGTTGAAATTGTACATATTAATAACTTAATTAAGTCAACAATAAAATTATCAGATGACTGAAACCAAGTAAATGGTCTCTGAAATCACGATATATTAATTAGTTACTACTTTAGTTGATCATATAATTACGGTATGTCATACTAAAATATTAAAAATATTAATATATTTCTAATGCCACAAATAGCAACAATAACATGAATCACGGTTGGGATACATACTTTATAATTTATATTATTTAATTTATATTATATTTTTTTATTTATTTGCAAGTTTTTGGTTTGAATATTTCTGTCATAGGTTACATTAAGTTATATTCAAACGAATAACGAACGTTCTGCAATGTAACGATTTTGTTCATAGTAGGCTACTGTAACACTTTTTGCGGACAAACGAAGCGTAAATATAAAACTTAAGCCTATTAATATTAGGCTAAAGTAAAATATATTGTCTACTAAATAATAAGGCATAATTACTTTTAAAAAAAATTAGGTTTACCTAGTCTTTTAAAATATTCAGAATTTTTATGTTTTAAATAGAATTAATTAAATAAAATAAATTTTACTGAAATAATTAAATATATATATATATATATATATATATATATATATATATATAAAACCATACCACTCAGCATCCACCAGCATTGCCTTTAAAAAATAAAAATTTTCAGTTATTTTTTTTATTTGGTTCTTCTTATTTATACTATACAAAAATGTTAAAAATTCATATTTGCCAGGTAATAATGCAAAACATATGCCACACAGACACATATAATATATATTTAACATTTTTTTATGCTTGGCCACTCAAAAAATTCTACAAGTGTAATAGTGTTAAACGTAAAAAAATAACGTAATGACCTGGAACGGGTCATCACCCTAACTTAAATTACTTTGCAGTCCACGCAATTTTGGTCTAAAAAATTAACATAAAAAGTATACTGATAGGATGAGTCAGAACTCGATGAACAATCTTCTGATGCAGGTTAATTACGAAATTACCGAAGTTAAAAATATAATGTTTACGACATATTGTCTAAAGTATCTAAAGTCCAAAGTAGTAATAGGCTACATGCCTCTGAAGTTAAAGTCGAACAACATAAATACTGCAATTAATAGTGGAAGTAAGTAGGTATTTAAGATGCACTGCGCACCTGGAAAATGGTCAGTCAAACAAAACGTAACGTTATTTACGTTATAACTTTTTTTTTAGAATAAGCGAAATTATTCTAAATATTTTGCAGGGTCATAAAAATATATATATTTCATTGTAAGCCAATCATATAGGCTACTTCTTGTGCTTCTGACTACTGTTTGACTGACGTAAATTGTGATGTGCCAGCCAGTGAAGAGCTGGCCAGTTTTCGAATCTTTAGTGCACAGAAGGTTGAACTGCATTTATTTAGTAAGAATATCTATGTTTGTAGAACACTATGCTGCTCTAAAATATTTTTGAATAACTGCAAAACATATACTTCAAAATGGTTTCTACTACTTCGCTGTGAATTTTGCTCAGTGGTAGTATTATTCGTGTACAATGGACACACACTATCTTGCTATCCAGCATTTCACTTCTTACTATTGTACCTTATTTACTTCGAGCATATTGCTTTTAGATTTTATCTGCAAGGAAGATATAATGAAGCCCGGCACTATAATATAGAGAAACACGTGTGATTAAATAGTAAAACAAACCTACAAAGTGCAGTTATTAGTGTAGTATATGTACATATTATGACACGTTTCTTGAGTACTTAACTGATAGACTTCATAAAAAAAATTATTCTTTTTATATGTCATTATAGTGTACAAAGCTGTTTCAATCATTAGTTCTCTCAAGTGTGCGGAACTTGCAAACTGTTATTTATTCAAAGCAATACATATTCGCCTAAAATTATAACGGCTGTGCTGACAGAATTTTTCAATCACCATCCGTAGCTACTTAATTTAACGACGTTTTAAATAATGATTTTCGCATGCGTTCAAAACTGATCTTTGGCGTGAGTAGTATGTAAATGGGGCTCCTGAAACTGGCTTCTGGCTGTGGTGTGTGTGTCGGTGTCCGCCATCTTGGATTGTGACGTCACGGCGGCCATCTTGGACGAGCGTAACGTGACAATATGCGTAACGTGACAATATGCGTAACGTGACACTTTTTCGTGCGTGCAGCCGGCGTAACGGGACACAGCGTAACGGGACACAGCGTAACGGGACACAGCGTAACGGGACATAACGTAACGGGACAAGTAGATCACGGCAGCCATCTTGGATCCGCCATCTTGGATCCGCCATTTTGGATGACGTCATTTTGTTTTCTAGAAAATTCCGGCATTGTGTTGTCCGCCATATTGGATGATGACGTCACCGTTGCAATTTTCGTTACGGCCGCCATCATTAACTTTTTTATTTATTATCCGATTTTAATGAATTTTTTTTTTAAAATTATAAAAAAATTTAAATAATATAAATTTAATAAAATATTTATAAAAAACAAACATT
The DNA here is from genome assembly GCF_032445375.1 of Bacillus rossius redtenbacheri. Classification (NCBI taxonomy): domain Eukaryota; kingdom Metazoa; phylum Arthropoda; class Insecta; order Phasmatodea; family Bacillidae; genus Bacillus; species Bacillus rossius. The sequence continues at coordinate 8,075,906 of NC_086336.1, read as the reverse complement.
ATCGATACGGAGCTCGGAGTCCTCGGTTCGAACCCGACGAGGTCAAAAAATTAAAAATGGCGACCGATCCTTCCCCCTGTGGTGGCTGCTGACAGAATGACCCCCACCACTTTTTTCAAAGCATATATATCGACAGTGAGCATGACGTCATGTCCGCCATCTTGAAATCTGGACGCCATCTTGAAAATCTTTATTTATTATCCGATTTTAATGAAAAAAATTCCAAAATTCATCAAAAAATTAATGTATTTGAATTCTGTTTGATAATATCGATGTACGTCCTTGGCTCGATTCCCGACGAGAGTAAACGGTCGATCCTTCCTCCACAGAAGCCACCTACAGACTGACCTACCACCACCAATAACTAGGTATTTACCATCAGCTGGTATGACATCATGTCCGCCATCTTGTCTTCATCCGCTGGAGTCCACCATCTTGTTTTCGTCTGCTAGAGTGTGCCGTTACCATGTAGTATAATTATCTGGTCACCATACTTTTGTCCTCAACTGTTGACATTGATCATTGACCTTGGCCTTTGACCTTGAACATTGACCTTGACCTTGAAATTTGACCTTGACCTTCAACTTTGACCTTGACCTTGAAATTTTACCTTGACCTTGAAATTTTACCTTGACCTTGAAATTTGACCTTGACCTTGAAATTTGACCTTGACCTTGAAATTTGACCTTGACATTGAAATTTGACCTTGACCTTGAAATTTGACCTTGACATTGAAATTTGACTTTGTCCTCGAAATTTGACTTTGTCCTTGTCGACCATCATGGATCCAACATTTTATGTTCAGTAGATGCTACCAGGAGCTACCACCTGCTGGAGTATGCCATCTTGTGTGTGTGTACTCGTATTATAGAGTACATTTCCATCTGGATAAATTTATTCTAACCCGCTACAGTGCAGTAATCATTTATTACTGTGACACACGCCATCTTGAAATTTGGACGCCATCTTGAAAATCCGTAATTTTAATGCTAGATATTCGGGAAAAAGTTAAAAATTCATTAAATAAATTTGTAATCTATATACTGATTGATTGGATCGACTAAGGTCCTTGGTTCGATCACTGACCGATAAAAAAACTCTAATATTTTAAAAAGAACCACTAAAGTGACAGGTTTGAGAAAATAAAAAACACCACAAGTTCTATTAAAAAAAATTTATTACATAAATTCAATACACTACTACAAGTACATAAAAAAAACACTGACAAATTACTAAAGCCTTTTTGGATTCCTCGATTCAAACAGTCTTCTTATTGTACGGACTAAGCCTTTTACATGTCTTTAAATGTCTATCCGATCAGGTCATCACCGCAGCCAGAGACGGACTGAAGTTCATATCACTTATATTATCTCATTAGACGGTACAACACATGAGTCAAATCAATAACCATGTTCATTATATGTCTCGGAGCATTTTTTATAATGACGATGTAAGCTATCGAGACGTGAAATTAGTTTATTGCACTTATTGCACTGAAATTGTATTCTTTGATCATTATTAGAACAACCGCTTCTTTCATGTCTGCGAGCATTTGAGGTGATAGTAAATGATGCTCCACAGTATTTGCACTGATGCTAAGTACGCTCTTCATTAATTGAAGAATCCATTGCTGATGATGAAACTTCAGCTGATGGTGGAACAGCACATATCGGTTCGCAAGAACAGGTAATTACGCGACTTATGCACCAGAAGAAACAAACTAGGCGATCCTTACACCACCGACGTCAGTAACAAACCGAGCGTCCTGCTGTCTAGGACTCGCTTATATACATGCACCGTATGTAATAATACGATAGTCAAATCAATATCAATTTACTAAAATACTAGAGTCAAAACAACATTAAAAAATTGAAGCACCATCAACAAAAAAGGAAGCAAATTTGGACGCACCTACAAAAAAGGAAAAACAAAAGGAAGCACCGACAACGAAAAGGAAGCACCGCCAACGAAAAGGAAGCACATTTGGAAGCACCGACAACGAAAAGACAGCACCGACATCGAAATGGAAGCACATTTGGAAGCACCGACAACGAAAAGGCAGCACCGACAACGAAAAGGAAGCACATTTGGAAGCACCGACAACGAAAAGACAGCACCGACATCGAAAAGGCAGCACATTTGGAAGCACCGACAACGAAAAGGCAGCACCGACAACGAAAAGGCAGCACCGGCATCGAAAAGGAAGCACATTTGGAAGCACCGACAACGAAAAGGCAGCACCGGCATCGAAAAGGAAGCACATTTGGAAGCACCGACAACGAAAAGGCAGCACCGGCATCGAAAAGGAAGCACATTTGGAAGCACCGACAAAGAAAAGGCAGCACCGACAACGAAAAAGAAGCACATTTGGAAGCACTGACAACGAAAAGACAGCACCGCCATCGAAAAGGAAGCACATTTGGAAGCACTGACAACGAAAAGGTAGCACCGACAACGAAAAGGAAGCACATTTGGAAGTACTGACAACGAAAAGGCAGCACATTTGGAAGCACTGACAACGAAAAGGTAGCACCGACAACAAAAAGGAAGCACATTTGGAAGCACTGACAACGAAAAGGCAGCACCGACAACGAAAAGGAAGCACATTTGGAAGCACTGACAACGAAAAGGCAGCACCGTCAACGAAAAGGAAGCACATTTGGAAGCACTGACAACGAAAAGACAGCACCGACAACGAAAAGGAAGCACATTTGGAAGCACTGACAACGAAAAGGCAGCACAGCCAACGAAAATGCAGCTCATTTGGAAGCACCGACATCGAAAAGGAAGCACCATCAACGAAAAGGCCGCACCATCAACGAAAAGGAAGCACATTTGGAAGCACAAGTTACGAGAACTTAGTCTTAGTTAGAAATCTGAATACAAGAAAAAAAAAACATTAAATTTTTATAATTGCAATTATTTATTTCTTTACATTATACAAATACAAGTAAAACAAGCCATTATTATATGTAGCCAGATTTCCTCAGTTCTTTGAGTATGATTGATATTTCTTTGATGCACGAATAGTTTCCTGCACAAAGCGAGTCATGTAGAAGTCTTAGCCGGTCAACCAATATGTTTGGATCGTTCCATGAAGTGTAATCAGTCTCTTCTACCACCATCTTCATTGCTTGATTATTATAAATATTATTTTCTCTGGTGTCTTCCGTTTTAACACCATCCTCAGGGTTACTTTCATCATCTAGCCAGCGATCATCACAAGCTTGATCCGATTTATTTAATATATCACGTTGTTTCCATCGTTTCGGTCTCAGGACACCACCACAGTCTTCGATCTTGCCTGCTTTAGTTGCTTCATCACAGTCTATACCTTTGTCAACAGCCGCAGAGTCGCTGTAGCAATCACCGTAGAAGGCATCATCTTCACCTAGATTACCGTAAGAATTCGATGTCGATGATGTCGAAGCGTCTTCATCGTCTTCATGCTTCCTTTTTAGGAGTCCATCATTTTTACAAAGTAGGAAAGATCTACTTGAATTCGGCTGGAATGTATTCTCACTTTTTACGTTAAAGATTCTTCCATTGTCTTCATTCTTCCATAAATCATAATTGTCCTTCAATTTAAGTTCTTTGTCGAGATCGGAAGAACCGCAATCATAATCTCTCCCAAGACAAGGAAAATTATTGTCGTAATGCAGATCACTCTTCCTTAGTCTAGTAGAGCCATCGTTGTCCTCTAGCTTGTACACAGGCTTGACGTTACAAGTTCTGTCATGTCTTTTTAAGCTCTCTCTCCGCGTAAACGACTTGCTACATCGAACACAACTTATCATATTACGTAGTGGATTTTTATCACAGTCATTCTTCTCGTGTTGTCTTCCATTCTTTCTCAAGATAAATTCTTTGCTGCAAAACTTACACCTGTGTCCTTTCGTTACAGCAACAGTCACCGAATCAGGATTCATATTAGTTACTGAGACTATGGTCAGATGCAAACTGAATTAATTAAATTAGATACATTACTTAAATATAATTTTTAATATTTCATCTGCAAGAATTAAGTTACATCATACAAAAGAAATTGTTACATGTGGTCTCGATTATTAGCATGTGATGTCGCCACGTGTTGTGTTGAGTCATAATTTATTTAGTTGTTTTATGTGGTATGCGGGAAGCTCACTAACGATCGCAAAACAAGGATGGCTTCGCTAGACATCAAGGAGAAGGAAGTTTGTCTTACATGTTAGTGCTCCACGGATGTCTCATGACATATTATTTGACTGAGTAATGGTTGCTTAATTTTTATTTCCACCTGGTAAAAAAATTACAAGTGCTGATTTAGTAACAGATATTCTCGAATTAAATGTAACTCTAAATAACACGTCATGACTCATTAGGTAAAAAATCCGTCATGCAGAGAGCGGTTTCTCATAATAGACAGAAACACTTGAAGAATCCACAGGAATAATCAGGAGTTCATGGAGAAATCCATCATAATATTGAAAAAATAATAGGGAGCACACGGAGAAAACCATCTCACGTTTCTTTGTTATCATATAAATACAGAAAAAAATATTTAATAATAAAATAAATTAATAAAAAAATTTAAATTGAAAACAAATTAAATTGAAAGCAGGAAATAATCAGGAGCACACGGAGAAAACCATCATATTATTGACATGGATAATCAGATGCACTCGGAGAAAACCACCACACGTTTTCTTTGAAATCATAAAATTACAGGGAAAAATTTTTTTAAAAATAAATAAAAAAAATTCAAAAAAGGAAAAAATTACCAAAATACATAAATAGATTCTGCTAGCTTGTGAACTTCTCATTGTGTAACAAAGATAGAGTTCTAGTACAAGCCAGAATTTTATGTATTTTGGTAATTTTATCCTTTTTTGATTTTTTTTTATTTATTTTTAAAAAATTTTTTCCCTGTAATTTTATGATTTCAAAGAAAACGTGTGGTGGTTTTCTCCGAGTGCATCTGATTATCCATGTCAATAATATGATGGTTTTCTCCGTGTGCTCCTGATTATTTCCTGCTTTCAATTTAATTTGTTTTCAATTTAAATTTTTTTATTAATTTATTTTATTATTAAATATTTTTTCTGTATTTATATGATAACAAAGAAACGTGAGATGGTTTTCTCCGTGTGCTCCCTATTATTTTTTCAATATTATGATGGATTTCTCCATGAACTCCTGATTATTCCTGTGGTTTCTTCAAGTGTTTCTGTCTATTATGAGAAACCGCTCTCTGCATGACGGATTTTTTACCTAATGAGTCATGACGTGTTATTTAGAGTTACATTTAATTCGAGAATATCTGTTACTAAATCAGCACTTGTAATTTTTTTACCAGGTGGAAATAAAAATTAAGCAACCATTACTCAGTCAAATAATATGTCATGAGACATCCGTGGAGCACTAACATGTAAGACAAACTTCCTTCTCCTTGATGTCTAGCGAAGCCATCCTTGTTTTGCGATCGTTAGTGAGCTTCCCGCATACCACATAAAACAACTAAATAAATTATGACTCAACACAACACGTGGCGACATCACATGCTAATAATCGAGACCACATGTAACAATTTCTTTTGTATGATGTAACTTAATTCTTGCAGATGAAATATTAAAAATTATATTTAAGTAATGTATCTAATTTAATTAATTCAGTTTGCATCTGACCATAGTCTCAGTAACTAATATGAATCCTGATTCGGTGACTGTTGCTGTAACGAAAGGACACAGGTGTAAGTTTTGCAGCAAAGAATTTATCTTGAGAAAGAATGGAAGACAACACGAGAAGAATGACTGTGATAAAAATCCACTACGTAATATGATAAGTTGTGTTCGATGTAGCAAGTCGTTTACGCGGAGAGAGAGCTTAAAAAGACATGACAGAACTTGTAACGTCAAGCCTGTGTACAAGCTAGAGGACAACGATGGCTCTACTAGACTAAGGAAGAGTGATCTGCATTACGACAATAATTTTCCTTGTCTTGGGAGAGATTATGATTGCGGTTCTTCCGATCTCGACAAAGAACTTAAATTGAAGGACAATTATGATTTATGGAAGAATGAAGACAATGGAAGAATCTTTAACGTAAAAAGTGAGAATACATTCCAGCCGAATTCAAGTAGATCTTTCCTACTTTGTAAAAATGATGGACTCCTAAAAAGGAAGCATGAAGACGATGAAGACGCTTCGACATCATCGACATCGAATTCTTACGGTAATCTAGGTGAAGATGATGCCTTCTACGGTGATTGCTACAGCGACTCTGCGGCTGTTGACAAAGGTATAGACTGTGATGAAGCAACTAAAGCAGGCAAGATCGAAGACTGTGGTGGTGTCCTGAGACCGAAACGATGGAAACAACGTGATATATTAAATAAATCGGATCAAGCTTGTGATGATCGCTGGCTAGATGATGAAAGTAACCCTGAGGATGGTGTTAAAACGGAAGACACCAGAGAAAATAATATTTATAATAATCAAGCAATGAAGATGGTGGTAGAAGAGACTGATTACACTTCATGGAACGATCCAAACATATTGGTTGACCGGCTAAGACTTCTACATGACTCGCTTTGTGCAGGAAACTATTCGTGCATCAAAGAAATATCAATCATACTCAAAGAACTGAGGAAAGCTGGCTACATATAATAATGGCTTGTTTTACTTGTATTTGTATAATGTAAAGAAATAAATAATTGCAATTATAAAAATTTAATGTTTTTTTTTTTTTCTTGTATTCAGATTTCTAACTAAGACTAAGTTCTCGTAACTTGTGCTTCCAAATGTGCTTCCTTTTCGTTGATGGTGCGGCCTTTTCGTTGATGGTGCTTCCTTTTCGATGTCGGTGCTTCCAAATGAGCTGCATTTTCGTTGGCTGTGCTGCCTTTTCGTTGTCAGTGCTTCCAAATGTGCTTCCTTTTCGTTGTCGGTGCTGTCTTTTCGTTGTCAGTGCTTCCAAATGTGCTTCCTTTTCGTTGACGGTGCTGCCTTTTCGTTGTCAGTGCTTCCAAATGTGCTTCCTTTTCGTTGTCGGTGCTGCCTTTTCGTTGTCAGTGCTTCCAAATGTGCTTCCTTTTTGTTGTCGGTGCTACCTTTTCGTTGTCAGTGCTTCCAAATGTGCTGCCTTTTCGTTGTCAGTACTTCCAAATGTGCTTCCTTTTCGTTGTCGGTGCTACCTTTTCGTTGTCAGTGCTTCCAAATGTGCTTCCTTTTCGATGGCGGTGCTGTCTTTTCGTTGTCAGTGCTTCCAAATGTGCTTCTTTTTCGTTGTCGGTGCTGCCTTTTCTTTGTCGGTGCTTCCAAATGTGCTTCCTTTTCGATGCCGGTGCTGCCTTTTCGTTGTCGGTGCTTCCAAATGTGCTTCCTTTTCGATGCCGGTGCTGCCTTTTCGTTGTCGGTGCTTCCAAATGTGCTTCCTTTTCGATGCCGGTGCTGCCTTTTCGTTGTCGGTGCTGCCTTTTCGTTGTCGGTGCTTCCAAATGTGCTGCCTTTTCGATGTCGGTGCTGTCTTTTCGATGTCGGTGCTGTCTTTTCGTTGTCGGTGCTTCCAAATGTGCTTCCTTTTCGTTGTCGGTGCTGCCTTTTCGTTGTCGGTGCTTCCAAATGTGCTTCCATTTCGATGTCGGTGCTGTCTTTTCGTTGTCGGTGCTTCCAAATGTGCTTCCTTTTCGTTGGCGGTGCTTCCTTTTCGTTGTCGGTGCTTCCTTTTGTTTTTCCTTTTTTGTAGGTGCGTCCAAATTTGCTTCCTTTTTTGTTGATGGTGCTTCTATTTTTTAATGTTGTTTTGACTCTAGTATTTTAGTAAATTGATATTGATTTGACTATCGTATTATTCCATACGGTGCATGTATATAAGCGAGTCCTAGACAGCAGGACGCTCGGTTTGTTACTGACGTCGGTGGTGTAAGGATCGCCTAGTTTGTTTCTTCTGGTGCATAAGTCGCGTAATTACCTGTTCTTGCGAACCGATATGTGCTGTTCCACCATCAGCTGAAGTTTCATCATCAGCAATGGATTCTTCAATTAATGAAGAGCGTACTTCGCATCAGTGCAAATACTGTGGAGCATCATTTACTATCACCTCAAATGCTCGCAGACATGAAAGAAGCGGTTGTTCTAATAATGATCAAAGAATACAATTTCAGTGCAATAAGTGCAATAAACTAATTTCACGTCTCGATAGCTTACATCGTCATTATAAAAAATGCTCCGAGACATATAATGAACATGGTTATTGATTTGACTCATGTGTTGTACCGTCTAATGAGATAATATAAGTGATATGAACTTCAGTCCGTCTCTGGCTGCGGTGATGACCTGATCGGATAGACATTTAAAGACATGTAAAAGGCTTAGTCCGTACAATAAGAAGACTGTTTGAATCGAGGAATCCAAAAAGGCTTTAGTAATTTGTCAGTGTTTTTTTTATGTACTTGTAGTAGTGTATTGAATTTATGTAATAAATTTTTTTTAATAGAACTTGTGGTGTTTTTTATTTTCTCAAACCTGTCACTTTAGTGGTTCTTTTTAAAATATTAGAGTTTTTTTTATCGGTCAGTGATCGAACCAAGGACCTTAGTCGATCCAATCAATCAGTATATAGATTACAAATTTATTTAATGAATTTTGAACTTTTTCCCGAATCTCTAGCATTAAAATTACGGATTTTCAAGATGGCGTCCAAATTTCAAGATGGCGTGTGTCACAGTAATAAATGATTACTGTACTGTAGCGGGTTAGAATAAAATTATCCAGATGGAAATGAACTCTATAATACGAGTACACACACACAAGATGGCTTACTCCAGCAGGTGGTAGCTCCTGGTAGCATCTACTGAACATAAAATGTCGGATCCATGATGGACAACAAGGACAAAGTCAAATTTCGAGGACAAAGTCAAATTTCAATGTCAAGGTCAAATTTCAAGGTCAAGGTCAAATTTCAATGTCAAGGTCAAATTTCAAGGTCAAGGTCAAATTTCAAGGTCAAGGTCAAATTTCAAGGTCAAGGTCAAATTTCAAGGTCAAGGTCAAAGGCCAAGGTCAATGACAACAGTTGAGGACAAAAGTATGGTGACCAGATAATTATACTACATGGTATCGGCACACTCTAGCAGACGAAAACAAGATGGTGGACTCCAGCGGATGAAGACAAGATGGCGGACATGATGTCATACCAGTTGATGATATAAACCTTGGTATTGTTGGTGGTAGATCAGTCTAGGTAGCTTTCATGGAGGAAGGATTGATCGTTTACTCTCGCCGGGAATCGAACCAAGGACGTACATCGATATAATCAAACAGAATTCAAATACGTTAATTTTTTGATGAATTTTGGAATTTGTTTCATTAAAATCGGATAATAAATAAAGATTTTCAAGATGGCGTCCAGATTTCAAGATGGCGGACATGACGTCATGCTCACTGTCGATATATATGCTTTGAAAAAAGTGGTGGGGGGGCAGTCTGTCAGCAGCCACCACAGGGGGAAGGATCGGTCGCCATTATTAATTTTTTGACCTCGTCGGGTTCGAACCGAGGACTCCGTGCTCCGTATCGATAATGTTTGTTTTTTATAAATATTTTATTAAATTTATATTATTTAAATTTTTTTATAATTTTTAAAAAAAAATTTCATTAAAATCGGATAATAAATAAAAAAGTTAAAGATGGCGGCCGTAACGGAAATTGCAACGGTGACGTCATCATCCAATATGGCGGAAAACACAATGCCTGAATTTTCTAGAAAACAAAATGACGTCATCCAAAATGGCGGATCCAAGATGGCGGATCCAAGATGGCCGCCGTGATCTACTTATCCCGTTACGTTATGTCCCGTTACGCTGTTTCCCGTTACGTTGTGTCCCGTTACGCTCATCCAAGATGGCCGCCGTGACGTCACAATCCAAGATGGCGGAAAGGACACACAGCACCACAGCCTGAAGCCAGTTTCAGGAGCCCCATTTACATACTACTGGCGTGTTTTTGAAGTTGAGTTTTTGTTTAGGACCTACATCTTCTATGTCGTCATGTTAAAAAAAAAGGTATATGTTTCATTGAGATTCGTTTATCCCAGAAAGATTTAAGTGATTTGTTTCACTTCCCAGCCATAAATTCTGTTTTGATCCGTAGCCAGGGAAGAAAAGGAAGGAGTCAGCTCTTATCGCCACGCGGCGGGGTGTTGGCTCCAACCCTTGAGGCCGTTGAAGCCAGTGAAGGTCCTCCAGCGACTCCCGGTAGTTGCACACCACAGGGTGTTCGCAAACGTGGCAACCGCGCCAGGGGTTGCTCGCTGATTGTGTGAGTTTCACAGCGAAGGGGGGGTATACTCTCCTATTTCCCTTGGCGCCACCTTGCCCGTTTTTCATACCTACACCTCTATGGCGGGGTTGTGGGGATTTGCGAGAGGGGGGTGGGAGGTGTTATCAGCACGCAGTTTACCCCCGCGAGTAATCGCGTCATACATCACTCTCCAACCCCCTCCCCCCCCCCCCCTAGACCGCACGACCCCCGCGCTCGCTAATCCCGTGTTAAGTCATGCGCGGTATTACCAGCTCGCTGCGTGGTCCCTCTTTCCCCCTCCCATTACACCCACTTCCACCCCTTAACCTCCATGTGGTGGGGGAAATGAGTGGGGTGAAGGGGTAGGTCCGGCCCACTCGTTTGTGTAATAACCCTCGCCCCCCCCCCCCCCTTCTGACTCTCTTGGTGGGCAGCGGTCATTTAGAGGGCATTAATCTCGCGACCTTTAGCTTCTCTCACCTTCACGTCCCAAGAGAATTAACCTCCCCTCCCTCTGTTTCCCCTACCTCCCCTCCCGCGTCGTCACCGCGGCACGTGTTTTAACTTATATGCCAACAGTTGCTCGTGATTCTTCCGCGAGCTTCTGCGTCACGACCAAGTGAAGGGATGCAACGGTTAAACGAAGGACTTGTATTTGGGGCACCCGGGTTCGAATCCGAAGCCATCCTGATGTACCTATGTGTTCCACGGTTTTCTGGAAATCACCCTAGGCAACTCTAGGATGGGTGCTCACACTATGTCAGGGCTTTTGCCTTCCTCATTTTACTGGACATGTAGATATTGTGTTTGTAAATCTACAATGTACTCGTAGTTCACGAGATATAAACACTAAAATAAATAAACAAAATTTTGAAAATTTAAAGAAATCTCATTGCTATTGCATATATTTTTTCAACGTTTCTTATATTTATTCATCATGGCAAACGTGGTTCCTTAACGTATTTTGTGGTGTAGGCTACTGGTGCAGATAAGTTACATCCGTTATTTATCGTGCAAGATGATAAAAATAAAATAATGAATTACTTTGAATCATGGTTACATGTGCGACTAAACTTTACTGCATATAACCACGTTGGATTTTAGATAGAAAAAGGTATTATTTTATGTAGGTTTTGAAATTGATAAATTGAAGAAAAAAATTTTAACTATAAAAATATTTTTGAATAAAATAAATATAAATTCTAAATAAAAGATTGCAATCAACTTAAATTATGATACTCAGAAACTCATTCTTCTCAAATATATATAAACTTTATCATACAAAACTAACAGTAACTATAAATAAAATCAAAATAACCAACAGTTTTGTGGCCATCAAAACATTTAACAAACATTACCAAACATAATTTTGAGTTGTGAGTAATTTTTGTTTTTCTGAGTTTCGAATAATGTTAGTAACTATTTCCCAAACATTTTTTTCTTTAAAATTTCATCCAATGTACACACACTTTACCTCGTACATTTTCATTTTAAGTACATATACTATTTCTATATGATTCATTTTAATTTTTTGCAATAATAACCCCAAGTGACAAATTAATAAAACGTTTCTATTACTATATAGGCCCTATGTTTTCAGGTCAATGCAAATTGATGTATGCTAGCAAAAATTTCAAGTTACTTAAATTCTGTTTCTTAGGTGATTTAGAAAAATGTACAGTTTATTCTACTTTTTATTACCATATATATGTGATTCCCTGATATTCGGAGAAAAGCTTTCTCAAGAAGGATTCACCTTTGTGAGAATGTAAAGAACCCCAGGAAATAAAATCATGCAGGTTTCTCGCGCACATTTCCCTTCGAGCCCGTAAACAAACTAAGCGATCCCGAAGCAGTTTTCCCGAAACTGCGGAGGGGTTTTAATAGAAACCAGAGGGCTGGGTCCTCTGGCGCGGATAAACCGCAGCCAGTGGTGGCTTCTTGGAGGGGGGGAGGCGTGATGCGTTTCTGGCGGCGCGGATACTTCCTTGGAGATCAAGGCCGTCTCTTTAGGGGAAGCTCGTTTCGCCCGGGGGCTGGATTCCGAGGGACGCTCCGAAAATACCTCCTCTTTGCTGCGCTACTTCGAGGAGGGATTTTCTCGATAACCCCTCGAGCGTACCCCTGCTCCACACCCACCCCCTTCCTAAACCCCCGCGCCAACGGTGTTTGGCTGAGCGGAGCTTTGGGGAGGCCATGCAGATTGCTCAGACGGCGGCCTTCTGTGTCTCTCGCCTTCTGCGCGATCCAGCCTCTTACTGGGTCCGTGCCGCTGTGTCACGGACACACAGCGCACGGAGCATGGCTTCGATGTCCGTCCGTCGAGTCCACAAGCAACAAGCCACAACCAACGTAAAGCTACCCCCGAAAGGTTATTTGCGGACGTAGGCCTATAGGTTGAAGACATGGACACATTATTGATATGTTTAAAAACCTTTAATTCAATAAAAAATAATAAGATACGAGAACATAACAATGTCGTGATTGAGGTGTATATATATATATATCCATATTAATGCGAAAGTGTGTATGTCTGTTAGTTCTTCTTAAACGGAGCAACGGATCGACATGATTTTTTTTTTTTGCATATAGGCCCTAGATATTTTATGGGCCGGAGAGGGACTACTTATAATAACGAAATTCCATCCCTAAGGGAGTGAAAAAAAAGAGTTTAATTCAGGTTTATAATCGAAAATCATAGGAGGTCGTCGTAGACATGCGGTGAATTTGTGTCATTTCTTTATGTCCGCGACACAGTCATATAGTAAGTTCTGGCAAATTCCTATAATATTTTTTTCTTGCGAAACCCATCCACTTAGTGAAGCTCGCGACTGCTAGCAAACTAAAGGCGCTAATAACAGTTTAGAACTTCATCATTATAGGATATGGCATAACGCGCTATCATTTGGTGCGTCCATCACATTTTGCCTAAGGGTTACCTGCCTTCACACAAAATGAAGCTGAAGATTAAAGTCTCGGTTTTGCTGATGCGTAGCCTTGATGCGTGCGATTGTGCAATTAATTATACTTTAAAATCAGAATTTCCTGTTTTAGAAGTGTATGTCCTACAGACTTGAAACTCGGTAGTATTGTTCCTTATATTCTGATGTGTTCGGCCTGGGCAACGCTGGGTACTTTAGATAGTTATACAACAAAAATAAACCACAAAGTTATGCTTGAACTCTGGTCGTGTACAAATATTATTGTACTGCAAACAAGTGTCGACTTATTTTAAACGTTAACAATCATGGCTATTACAGAGGTCAAAAACTAGTCTTCAGTTGGTCATACGGATTAACGTACACGGAAAAAAATGAAAGATTCACAGCTAACCCATACGTGTGTAGGTCCGTAGAGTGTCATTATAAGAAGCTTTTTTCCATGATTTACTTACCTGTTTGCGCCATCCGTGTCACTTACGAAAGGGCTTTACGGAGAGATGGGGAACGTAGCGGAAACGGTTAACACATTAAAAGTCTTTTTATATCTTATTCTCTTGCCTAGCGAAAGAAAGTAGCATTCGATTATAAATAAGTAAATAATTTTCTGACCGAGAACAAATAATCATTACCTATTTGTTTCCTATAAATCAGTCAGATTGCCATAAAATATATGTATATTTCTAGTGTATCATTCTTTGAAGTACTGCGGTAAACACTTTGGGAACTGTACAGTAGGCTAAGTATACATGTGATTAAATGTAGGTACCTATAACTTTTTCAAAATAATTCTTACGCTAAATCTGTTTTAATATCCATCTTGCGATTTTAAATAAAATTGACTACCTATATTTATGAAAATAATATAAATGTTAAATTAACGTATGTTTTTCGTTGTATACTTGTAGTTTTAATGTATGTTTATGAATACCTCGTTTCTACAAAACAAAAGTGCATACATATCAAGTTTCTGAAATGTTCCAAATGATTTAATATTTTAATCTTTAACTAGATAAAAGAGCTTACTTCTGCAGCACACTTATAGAAAGTATTATGTAGTGACCTCTTATGCGCTACATTTTACGTTCTACTTACATCATGTTTGTCAACAGTATCTACTAGTAACATACGTAATGAATGGTATAAAGCGTGCAATAATATACCTATATATAATCTATTAACTTTCTATGATTTATTCACCTTTTTGCGCCAGACTATAAATTTAATTGATATTTTTTTCGTATCAAGTTGTAAGCAGTAAATACATAAATTTAAGCGAAAATGTTTTTAATAATAAAGTTTACAGTAAATTTATAAAACATTTTTCCAAATATTATAATTTTTTGGTTTTAATTATGTCCATATTAAGAGAAATCCATTTTATTTAACCATCAAAACAAAATGATTAATTGAAAGGTAAGAAGTAATAACTACAGCATTTATCAAGTCAGTTTTAACATACTGTGGTTAGGTAAAAACCAGTTTTTGCTTGTTGTAAAAATTGCTTAAGCCATGAAAAAATTTATGCAATTCTATGCTCTGCGCGTAATGTAATCATTGGAATTTTTTGTTCATCTTTACTAAGGAACGGTTTTTAATTATTTTCCGGAATGAATTATTATTCGCATATTTAAAGCATCTCAAATGCGAATCATGAATATACAATCAAATCGGAAAAAATACATAAATAAGCAGCGGACGTTGCGTAATATTTTCCGGAGGAAGGGTGAAATGTGGCAGCAGCCAATGAACACATGACACTTGGGTACTCTCACTATTGTGGATTCTAGCCTGGCCTCAAAAATAATGGGAATTTTTAATGACTGCAGTCATTAGTAGATACCGGAAAAAATCGCAGTTTAATTTCGCGATAAAATACAAACGAGTTTAACTTTTTTCTGCTTCAGTATTGGACCACATTTTACCTGAAGGTATCTGAACCGATGGATAACCCGCAACGAAGCAAGTATTGAATAACAAGCTTGCCAGTAGCCTCCTCAGTAAATCCATGAGCTGTTGTAGTTTTCCCGAGTAGATAAAGGATCGTGGATTCTACACATAATAGATGTCAATGAAACCGCAAATATTTACCGTCCTTAGTGATTAGTGAAAGAAAAATGTTTTGGTAACTGTTAAATTATTTATTTCCTTAATAATATAATAATTTCATATTGTATCTTTTAGGAAGATATTTTTGTAATGGTTGTATATTTTTTTAGGACCTTTAAATAAATCTACAAAATGAATACAATTTGCAGCATAGGCGTTGATACGTTGGTAAGGGGGCAGCCCCCTGGAATTAAAAAAAAAAACCTCACTTTAGGAGTGGGGGGGGGGGGGGGGGTCTGCATGCAATTGCTAAAGCGTTGACTGTGAAATGGGTTAAGTATCAAAACTATGTCTCATGGAAAACATTCTGTGTTTTTTATAGTTTTCTACTTATCGCGTGCACGCAGGCAAAATATGTGCAGTATATAACATGCGAGCACCGTATCACCCTATCCAGAGACGACATGAGGGTTAACCCCACGTTCAAAAGTCTCGGGCTGCACCTCCCGTCCCCACCTTCAACCGCAGAAAATTACCGCGACTTCCCTCCCCCTACCCTTACGAATACTACAGATTTGAGGAAAACAATAGATTAATATTCCGCGCGGTCGCGGCACCACGAATGTGCTTCATCCCTCGACGATATTTTTCCCGGAGCGTTTTGTTTCGTTTCGCAGCGCGCGCCCGTGAAGCGCTGTCTCGCGCCGGACAGTTGTCTCCGCTGCAGCAGCCAATGACGACAGTGGTTGGCGTTCAAAGTGACCAATCACCGCGCGCGGCTGGAGCTGCGCGTTGAGGAGGGAAACGCGGTGACCATGCCAAGCGTTCGTCCGCGGTAGATGCAGCCACGCGGGATTCATCGCATAGCGAAGTAGACTTGAAGCACGTGCACATTTGTTTCGCGTTGGTTATTGGGCAGCAAAAGCACCTGATAATTAGTTTTCGTGATATTTCTTAATTGTTTTTTTGTCACAAAACTTTCGTATCGCATTTGATACAGAAGCTTAAGTTTCTACAAGTAAAAAGATAATCTTAAAATCATTTTAATTCTAAGGTAGACAATTTTACACCAGCATTGATCTGATTGGATCACGTCTACCGCTAGCATATTTCTGAATAATAAAACTCACTTTGTATTCACCAACGTACTGTCCTTACTAGCGAAAAACAAGCCCTAGTGTCATTACGTTTAAAGTTACACCTTACGTTAGTTAATATTTGCCTCCAGAATCTATTCATTTTCAGTTAAACTTGTATTAAAAATAACATTAATCTGCAAGTACAAATACTTTCCTTGCTTTGAAAAAAAAAAATTAGATACTGTTCATTAGCAAAATTTTTATGATTTAAAAATTGAAATATTTTTACCATTTTCATATTGCTGTGCATTTTTATCAGTGAACAGTTTTTATCATTTACATATTTGGTTCCAGAATCTTTTCATTTCCAGTTAAACTTGTATTATAAAGAACATTAATCTGCAAGTACAAATACTTGAAAAAAGTAGGCTATATACTTATTACTGTTTATTAGCAAAAATTTTATGATTTCTAAATTGAAATATTTTAACAATTTTAATATTGCTGTGCATTTTTATCAGTGAACAGTTTTTATGAGGTAAAAAATTTCTATAAAACTACGTAGTTTTCTTCATAGCCTCGGGTAGCAGTTCCGTTGGGTTGCTTGGGAAATACTGGAGGGGGAAAACAGGTTAGGGAGGAGGATAGGGTGGGTATAGTCTGTGTCGTCCAGGCTTACATGTCTCAAATAATACAGTTATAGAAAGAAGTAAACATGATATGCGTATCCTTGTGTCTTTAGGGTCTGTGTGTACCTTCGTACACAATCAGAATCGTCATTACCCCTAACATGTCTGTGTATGCCGTTTGGTAGGGGCATTAATCAATTCACCATTGGCTGATCGAAATAGTTTAGGTGAAATATCATAACGATCAATGTCAGTTCTAAAATGAGATGAGATATTCGTTTGTGAGAATATTCCTGTTAAATAATTGTTGTAGCCTATTTACGAATTCTACTGGGCACCTATATAATTTTCTGACACACTCGCATCCGTTCTTTCCTGCCTTGTTAGGGTTTCCTGTTCCTTTAGTGATACCCGCGACAACGTGAACGAGTGTTCGTAAACAAAAGTCATTTTTTTGGTTTTTTGGAACTACTTTCGAGAACGTGTTGAAGCTGAGACTAGTGACACGGGACAGGCTGTATAAGGAGCCACCGGTGGTCTGGCGGACTGGCCGCGGCGATGTGGCGCCCCCTGTGCGGTCGAGAAGCCCAGACCTCCCACGAAGACGCGGCAGATACCCCTACCACCCCTCCTCATTAGTCCCTCCCCCCTTCCCTTCTCCCCAGCAACTGCAACCATAGAACCTGCACGGCGGCTTGCCAGCGGCCCGACTACTCCCCACCCCCGCGGCCATGTTGGATTTTTAATTTCTTAACATTGTTGACAGTTAATCTCCGCACTTCACATAATATGGAACTGTTAAAAAGCTAATGCGGATCTGTGTAATGTCCACGGAAAAAAACCTTCTAAACTGTTCCATTTTAAATCTGGTTGAGCTGTTATAAAAGTTTTTGGAGTAAATCCCACTGATTTACAGTATTTTTTTTTTTAACAGCTTTATGTATACACAGTTGGTAAAGTGCCAGCTTGCGAGCGAGGGGTTGTGGGTTCGAATCTCGTGCAAGGAAAATATTTTCGAGGGGTTTTTTAACAGTAGGATAGTTTTCAAACTTCTACCTAAATAGTCTATCACCAGAATATGGTGGTGTGTGTGGGTGAGATCATTATATAAATAAAATAAATATTTTCTGATTCTAAATTTTTATTAACAAAAATTTCATAATGGGACTATAGAATTAAGTTGTTATGTAGCCTATATTATTAACCTAGTGGTTAAAACTAAAAAAAAAACTACTTGATTGAATAATCATGACGGTAGGCTATAAGAGAGAAAAACGTTATAGCTATTTATTGATATATTCTTGACTTTTCTCAAACAGCAGCTTAAATTCAGTGGAGACAAAAACTTTGTAGTACACGAAACGCAATCTATTATCACCACTTAATTATTAATCATCAATCATCTGTTCTTATCAAAAAATTATATTTTGAAAGTGAAATAAACCCAATTTAATGGGTTAACGCTCAATCTGTATGCATGTCGGCAGCAGATGCTTCACTCTGATCAGTTACATCTCCACTGCAAATTGTGGGAAGAATAAGAGATTTTTCTGGAATTTACGATAGTCAAATGCATGTGCAAATTACTTTCAAATTTATTCTGTGTACTTATTAATGCAAATTGTTAAAATTAAACGCTTACCATTTATTATTATTACTTGAAATAATATCATAGGGAATCTGTAAACACATGCAAATAAATATCCGTCCCAAATTTATTTACTTTTTGATACACCTGGTTATGTAAAAGTTAAACCTTTTCTTACATAGCCTACTTAAACAGAGAGAGAATCAATCATCTTTCTAGCCGGGTAGTAGTTTACGTGCCGTCTCTGGTAGCATCTATTTACTGCCTTACGGGATGGAACACCACAGACACGATCTCCTAAGGGCCATACACTTTGAAAATTTTTATTTTATTTTTTATAAGGTAAATCCTTGGAAACTGAGTTCCCAACGATATCACTCGTAAAACTGCCGGCCAGAGTTTTGTAAAATTGCCAATGGTACAAATCTCTGCCTTGCAATTTTACAAGTTAGGATATATCGTTGGCAACTTAATACTCCAAGGACTAAAATTTTAAAAGTATAAACATTTTTTTTTACTGTGTAAGGAAAATTTTACCCCATTTCGTCGCCACGATAGGAGGCTGAGGCTACCCAGCCCAGCATCATAGACTGTGTGTGAGAGAGAGAGCCAAATCAAACTACGTGCAGCTTTTACATCAAAGGATTCTTTTTTTTTAAGGCTGCATCAGTAAAGGTCGCCAGTAAATGTTATACAGGAATATTGTTTACACTCTGTTATCTTCTTCGCAAGGCCTTTAGAAACTTGGTACTTAGAACTGGGCAGCGCACACGCGCGCGCGGAGCTCGCTAGAGTTTCCCAACTTTATTAAAAACATGTACGGGACGCTGCTGGCCGCGGTACAGCCACGGTAACAGCTGCGCCAGCCCGGCTCAGCGCGGAATAAATCACGAGCGGTTGAGAAAAAAAAATATCTCCCCCACGAACTGCGCCGCCAATGTTTTCAACGCAGCAACACGCCACCCTGACTTATTTATTCGCAACACGTAGATTTATCTCACCGTAACAGAAAGTTTGCGTTTGGAAAGTTTTATTAATTTTTTTACAGCTATAAACTTGCTCCCTTTCTTTCAAACTTCAATTTGCGGTACAGAATGCACTCGTTTGTCACAAGATATACGAAACAAAAAAAAAAATAATCTGAAATTTAAATTTAAAATCCGGCCTGAATCTTGCTTTCAGTTAGTAGTTTTGAAAGCATAGTTGAATATATTGTATCAGACGTTAGGTGGCGCCAGAAAGAGATACTACATACGTGGAATTAATTTCCCAAGCATGATATGCTATATTTGTTTGTCTCAACAAATTATTTTGTATTTAGTGAAATAGATCTTTTGTGTGAACTGAAACAAAATTTAAAACAAAATCTGTTGCTGAAAATATTGCTGGCCCAACGAAATTGATTGATTTATAGACATATTTTAACGTGGCGAAGTAAATTAAATCAATTGTGCATAAGTATTGCTAATTTCACGCGATATAATTTTTTTGTATGAACATAAATCAATATTTTGTAGCAGGTAGTAAATAAACAATATTTTGTTGCAATTAGTAAATAAATGGTTTCCTTCGTAATAACTATAGATCCGGAAATTTCACGAGTTCGTTTGACCGCAATCTAAAATTCAAAGCCTTATTTTTTCTCTACAAACTTTTTGCTGTTCCAGTGGCTGATTTATAATTGAGAAACGTTTTGCTATCATTAATAAGCGCTACCTGATTCGCTTACTTCTAGCTAAGCATAGTTGTTTCACTGTCGTAGAAGGGCGTCCAAATCATCAAAGCGCTGCAAGAGTTTGAAGATTTGCATTCTAGCTTGCGACCGACTGAATCAGCGAAATTTTCCGCTCCTTTATTAATAACTCAAAATTTTCCCCAGTTCCGCCGAAGACATCAGGTGATGATATAATCTCAATGCCTAAAATTTTACACGTCTTAAAATTAGTATCCTTCTCCCACTGATGTTGTGTCAACAGTGTCTGTTAACAATTTCACGTGGTTGTGAGCATGGGTGTGGTTACTGAGGGGGCAAGGGGGGTTGGACCCCCTGTAATCAAGAAGCTCCTCACAGAGAAGGGAGGGGGGCACTCTTGAGCTTGCAAAAGCGTGACTTTGAAGCGGGGTTGATAAACGTGAACCAAAAACCTATGTTCCGCTGAAAATTTTCTGTGTATTATAAACTTATCCGCGTGCATACAGGCAAACATATGGGAAGTATGCAACGTCTTTCTGTTGGTTAAAACCAATGCGCAAATCTTCGGGCCTCCCCTCCCCCCCTTGGGAATCCTTCAGAGTTGCGGCCCTGGTTGTGAGTGTTCGCAAACCAAACGGGTACCCGCCAGTAGGCCTAAAATAATTTTGCCTAAAATTAGGCTAAATATTTTTAGGCCATGTGACTTTATGCCAAACAATATTAGGGTTTTAGGCCAAATATGTTTAGGCCAAACGTCTTTAGGCCAAATAATTTTAGGCCTAATGACTTTAGGTAAAAAAAGTTTAGGCCAAATGAATGTTCTGAAACAGTTTTAGGCCAAATATTTTAGGCCAAACGGCGCGCTCCCAACCAAACACCTTGGCGCTGCTATGCAAGCGGTGGTCGGGGAAAAGGCACGACTAGTACCGCAAACAAGCTGAGCGGTACGGACTGTGGCATGCCGGGAAAGGCACGCATCTGCAGTCCGCCAGTTTTTCTGCTCTCCCCCCCACCTGCCGCCCACCTCGAGCGACCGGGTTAATTAAAACCTGTCCAGCTATCAGGCCCCAGATCGATGACTGGTCGTTGCCCCGCGGAGACCAGACCGAGTTTAATTTGCGCAAGTACTCCGGGCAGGTGGGTCGGGGCAACTGCAAGAGAAGAGGCCCCCGCTCCTTTATACTCGCCCTGAACCAACCCTGATTCAACATGTTTCTATCCTCATGCGTCACTGCTGGCGTGAGAGGTTTCTTAAAACACCAGCTTGCGTACCTGGCGCTGCAGGGGCTAAACCACCTTTAGAAGCTGATTTTCGGCAAACCTCGTTCTCGGATGATGTCTTATGTAACATAACAAACATCACTGCTGAGTTTCAATTAATTTTCTTGAAAAAACGGGAAATACCCGCAGAATTTTAACGGAGACCAAGAATGCATAAACAATGCCAAATTCTTGCCATGGGGATTTTCGAACAAAAAAAAAAAGAAAGGAATTTAGATCTTTAATGATTTCGAACACCACCGCCCTTAGGAGATGAATTTTCAAAACTAATGAAACACAAGGTATTTTGAAGAGTATATTTACAAAATTTCACTATCGTAATTTAAAAAAATTAATTTTTTCATATATTTAACACCCCTTTTCACCACCTTAGGGATGGAATATTAAACAATCCCTTTTTAGTGCCACCCTGGAATACTTAATGTCAGGAATATTTCCTCCAAATTTCAAATCTTTAGCTCCAATGGTTCAGGCTATACGCTAATCAGTCAGTTAGTCAGTCAGTGTTACAAGAGTTTTATTAAGTAGATATTCGAATTACATGTTCAGAAGAGTTACAAAATATTTTTTTGGAGTTAAAAAGAAAATAAGTAATTATCTTAAAAATGGAATCGAAACATAACGATTCAAATATGGTAAACTTATTTTAAGCTGAATTTGTTCTTACAAAAATTAAGAAGAGATCAAATTCATTCATGGAAAATATAATTTTACCATTCCTAATTTATCATTACACCCATACGTTTGACGGGTAAATTTTTAAATAATTTACTACGGTGCAAGGTATTGTCAATTACTTGGTGAATTATGTGTAATAACGTGTATACAAATAACTAGCTGCAGTACCTGGCGTTGCCCGGGCTGAACACAGGATGATTCATTGTCCGTGAGTTAAAGCAAAATGGATAGCGCTATATGACAGTGTGGTGAACATAGAGATTTAACACAAAATTACTGTTTGGATGTCTATGACCTATGATTTTCTGCTTAACCATGGTGATCGGTTGAATTGTTTAAAAGTTGATGCGCTGCAGCGCCATCTAGCGGCGAGTTACAAAAGCATAAATACCTTCTCCATTAAAAATCACTGCGATGTGCCAAATTTCATGGTGATCGGCCAAACGATGTCGGAGTTTATCAACGTCATACATACCAATATCGTATTATATATATGATATATATATTTATTAATGTTCTTCCTGTACATTATAACTACAGCATGAAATGAAATTTTTTAAATTTATGCTTTACTCAAGTATGAAACATGGCTTACGGTGACCAGAACATTTGGAAGCGTTAACCCATTATGGGTGCGGGGAAGAAAAGGATTTTATAAATATGTATCATTCTAATTTTTTCCAGAAAACTTCTTTTTAAAATATTTACGACAAACACTGTTTTTTTTTCCTTCTCCTGCTGATATTATTTCTTCATATTTACAAAGAATTATATATAATACACATTTGCAAATTCTTTCATGTCACACAACTAACAATCTACAACACATAGGCCCCTACACACGATTTTTTTTATTTAAATTTAATGCTTAATCTAATAACGCATCTTTTTAAATTCCATGCTTGTAGTGAAAGTGAATATACAATTATTATTTTTTTATGTTCAACAGTAATGCGCTGTGAAATGAACAAAACATTTCTTGTGGTATTACAAAAAATATAATACTTGTCAAATATTCTCCAAAGACAAATAGTTTACAATCCATTATAGCAAATTTTCGTGCTCTCCTCTTCTCAAAGTTACAATAGAATCCAGCAAAATAGTAGTTTATATTGTAATATATAAGTATGTAACATTATTGATTATGCTCTTGTCTGTTTTGTCTATGATGGTTCTTCAGCAATCACTTTTTCAGTTTATCAATGGTAGTTGTCTTGATCTTTAATTTTATTTATATGAACCTACTTCATGGCGCTGCAGTTATTAATATGTTTCTCGTATTTAAAAAAGGTGTAGCATATTTAATGTTATGTCACTGTTTTATATGTTTTTACAGTATGTTTTAAGTCGCTTCTCGAGCTAGGGCTAAGTAAGCACCTCAAACTGGGTTAGTGCTCTGGATTTTACAGACCACTGTCATGCAACTAAAGCGAACAAAGTGTCTCTCAGAATTCTCAACCGACTTGGTGCTTTCGAAGCCGTTTCGGGAACAGGGCATCGAACCATCATCAGTTTGGAATGTTCGCCGAACGTGCGAGTTCCCGTTACGAAACTCAACCGTTTGGAACCATCACATTGAAAAAAAAAAGAAAAAGAAACAGAGTTTTGTTGCCGTTTTAGTGAATGGTCTGGACAGGAGTCTATTCTTGGTATAGGGGGGAAATTGCTGCCCGAAATGTTTTCCCCAATATATTTTTTTTCCCTCGATAAATCACTTCGTGATTGAGACGCGGTTGTGTTTTGTCATGTCATAGGAAAGTGTTTTCCAGTAGACTTGGCTCGGCAGTGTTCTTGGAGCGTGTGAGAGTCATCTCTGCAGGCGTGACATCTGCCCTTCCGTGCGACCCTGGGGTGGCCGTTCAATAGCTTAGCCGTCTGTGGGGAGGGGCAGCGTGCTCGGCGGCCGGGAAAATGCTTTTGATTTTCCTTTCCGGGGAAATGGGGAAAGCGCGGGGCTGCGACCTGCCCCTCGCCCGGAGACACGGAGGGCCGGCGGATGGAGACAGGGGTCGACCTGGGCAGACACACCGCCCCGTCGAGACAGTGTCCGCCGGCGCGCCGTGAAGCAGGGAGCGCGATGGCGTCGCGTATTTGCCCGCGAAAAACTTTTAACGGCCGCGTTCCTTTCTTGCCGCGCTGGCCAACTCCGATTGTTCCCACGAGAGGGAAGTAGCTAGCTAGCTTTCCCGGGCAGTTTTCGCGCAAAGCGACAAGGCAAACAAAAAATCTAGCTTCCTTTAACTACAGGCTGAAAAAAAACATCTTTGTAACAAGTGCTTACCATGACCACTTCGCCGCTATACCCTACTGCTTGAATCTGTGTGTGAATGTGCGAGTGACTGGTTTTAATGTAGTAGCGCCTATTTTTTTCCTCCGGTTTTGATACTATTGCTGTATGTTTAATTACTTTCCTTTTTATGTATATCTATGCTTAATTTTAATTACTTTAAATTAGTTATGGTTGAATATTTTGTAATATTAAATATTTGAACATTAAGTTAAAATTTTAATCTGTTCTCTTAATATTTAGTCAACATCTGCTTATATCATGCTTAATTTTTTAATATTCCACTATTTGATGTAATTTCAGAAAAGTGGTTAAGTGTAAGAAAAGGCCTTAACTTCGCCACCAATTAAGACGATAAATAAAATAAATACATAACAATTTTTCTCGGGGAAGTTATTTGGAGTACAGGCTCCCTTCAAGATTTATCCCACCCTCGGTTTCATCATTTGTTGGCTCATCGGGCAAAAAAACATGATTGTTGTGAATATTTTTCTTTAACCATCGAGATCGTTTGTACATTGGAAATTAAAAGAAGTGACACGTCTCCTCATGTTACATACAAACATGTATTACTATATATGCATGTTATAAGCTGTAAAAATATATAGTTTAACTCTATCGTGACAAGAAAATTGTGTGATTAAACTGGGTGATTTTGTCACTTATAAAATTTGAACATTAGCATTTGCACTGCAGTTTAGGCGAAATAACCATGGAGAATGTAAGCCTAGCTACCAGAAACCTAATGAAACAAAATACGTAATAAAAAAATCCAGGTTGAGTATATACAATTGCTTAACACAAAGTCTGAAGGCATGAATAAATAACTCATAAGGTTTTAGTATACAGAGGGCTTTTAATAATATTTAGAATTCACTGAAAACCTGAAATTTTATAGTTCCTTTTTATTTAATAACAATGTTTTATGTAAATGTTAATCGCTTATTTAACTAGAGATTAATAAATGTAAAATTGGTAAACTGTATTTTCTCATATAATTTAAGCTACATCTTAAATTTTCGATCACAATTCTTTAATGTTTCCGTATTAAAGGTAACAGATAAAATAACTAAATTACCAATAAAATATGCAATTAATAACATGAATACTTTAGTACCATACGAATTTTCCACTAAAGTTAGTAGTTACTTTTTATCTATAAAATAATGCTATATGAGGGATTTCGGTGAACATGCTGGTTCAAATTAGGTATTAAATAAAATTGCTCATATTCAGAAAAAAATAATTAAAATGTAAACGAAGGTAAAATTTTACATGATGCGTACTCGTATTTAGGTCATATTCATTTTTAAGAAAGAAAATTCCTTTGGCTCTACGAAATAATTTTCTCAACGTGATCACGTGTTTGTACTACGTACCTATATGAAGAAGATAGCGGTGGTTTTTGTCCCTGATATATGAGAGCAGGGTGATTATAAAGGTCCTGAGATTTTCGGTAATTTACCATACAACCTTATGATGATTACACACAAAACATTTCTACACTATTATTTGGGTTTCAAACAAATTAAGTTTCGAGCAGTATCTTAAGGTCTTCGGTAACAGACGTCTTCCTTTTCCTCTGCCTTCCTTTATGGTTAGTAAGAGGTTTATAATAACTGATTCATAATAAGATCGTTTTACAAGGGAAGTTTTTGTAAAAAAAAAAAAGTAGCTCAAATGTTTTATTGTAATGCTGCAAGTCATCAATTCACAGTACATTTTATAACACACTGATGTGGAACACACAAAATTAATTAAATAACTTCACTGTTATAATTTTTTAGACAAAAAAATATTCGTCTGCTCAGATAAAACAATTTTTTATGCAGTCCACAGGAGTTAAGTTTACAATTTAAGCCTATATATTTGTTAGTTTCAAGAAAACATTTTGGCAACTAGTTTTCAAAGATATCTTTGGTTGTATAATTTTTTTTTTTCGCGGTTTATAGAGGATACCGGGTTGCATGCAGATTGAGTAATGGGCGGGTAGCAGCTGCCATCTTCAACGAGTTCCCAACGTGATTGGTGGCTGCCCAGAAGGTGTGCCACCCGCCAGATGCCAGGATCGTCCTTTTGGGCAAGAATTGAATCCTGCGCGTCAAGGAAGAACGGTGGGGGGACGGGTTGTAATTGGCTACGGTGATCAAAATGGGTGGCCTGCCCTCGTTATAAATTTCTTCCTCTCTCCCCCCCATTCCTTTTTTAAATACCTTGGTTATTTCTTACATCCCGTGCAGAACAGATGTAGAACATGGAAGATGAAACCGTGTGCTATATTTTTCAACAATAAAATTACACGCATTTAGCTTCATTTAGAGAAAATGAATCATTTTCTCGAGAGAAAATGAATCATATTCTCTAAAACTCTCTTCCATAAATGTTATTTTAAAATTATGTTTTTCTTCCAGGGATTCAAATATCATAAAGTATGCTTTCTATACTGTACTTAAATACGATATCTAATTTCTTCTGCAAGTTGTTTTACTCATCAAACAAGACAGGAATTTTCAGCAGATATATGTTTTGACTTTTTTTTAACGTCTCGTCTAGAGCGAGGTCATCACGCAAAACACAGTTAAAGGAAAGTGGAGAATCAATTGATAATGACGTGTTGACAGCTGAGGCTCGAATATGTGTCAAGTACAGGCACGCGAAAAGAAATTGATCTTTATACTACTCGAGAGGTCTAATTCCAAGACATTTGTCGTTCGGTGAATATTCAATCAAAGTCCTTTAACATAACCAGAATGCGTGTTTAAAAATGCTGTCTCGTTCAAACTTTTAAATTCTGAAGCAATCCAAATCGTGTGCATTGAACTTTGTTTCACAGTTTTCAACAATATAATAACAGATTCCGCTCTTTTCACGTAAAAAAGACAGAATACACTCCCACTTTCTGCCTTTCTCGTAGAGGCGAAAGGGCATTTTAGGTGCGTAGTGGATTCGCCCCCTAGGCTTTTCCTGGTTTATGACCATAAGGAAAAGAGCGTAAATCAAATTAGGCGGCCTATTTAGGGTTTTTGCATTATCACTTTTTGACGTTATACATAACGTCTAATAAATCGATGAACGCCGGCTGCCCGCACGAAAAAAGCATGACTAATTGTCACGTTCCGCCTGAGCCGAGGGTGCATGAACCGGCCAACCACCGTGCGAGAAAAATCTTCCATAATATCAAACAGGTTAAGGCGGGCTTTTTAAAACCATCGTGATTATATTTAAACAAATTATTTAAATTAAATTTGCAAAATATGTAAATAATATTTAAAAATTAAAAAAGTATGCAAATTTTTCATCACTGTTTTCTTATGACGTTATCACATAAAATTATTGTCCGTAAACTGACTTTTACAGACAACCCCCCTTTTTTCCGTTATATCAGCATTGCGTAGTTAGTGCAGTGTGTAGCTAGGTTCAGTGGCAGACCCGTGCTTGACTCGCTGGAAGCCCGCGGCTACAGCTGCAGCTGGCTACAGCTGCAGCTGGCGAGAGCGCGGATGCACGCGCCCCCCGGACGCCCCTCGCCGTGGTCAGCTCTGATGGCGAGCTGACGAGGCCCAGGAGGCGCGCGGTAAACCAGCCCCCGGCCGCGTCGCGCGAAGATCGGCAAAACGCGTGAGTGGTAGCCCCGGGGGAACGAGTGTGTGTGCGTGGTTTGCGTGCTTTCGGGGAGAAGGGTGGAGGGGGGTAGTTTTCGCACCGACGCGACGGTCCGCTCTTCATCATGGCGTGGGCGTGGGCTAGCACAGTTGGGGGAGGGGAGGTGAACGCGCGCTTCGGCACCCGCGGGCGCAGGGCGGGACAATGAGGGTCGTACGTCACAGTCGCGTGGTCGGCTGTGTTTATCTGGCGGGCGACGCGCCCAATTACCCGGGCTTATCGGCATTGTCCCCGCCACCTGACCGCGCGTTGTCTTGCATCCTCCCTTCCGAAACAGCCGCAAGTTACTTCGGGATCAACCTTCCGTGGTAGGCAGGTATTATTATTATTTTTTTTAGTGAAACTTCCTTGGGCGCGATGGGTAGAGACCTGAAAAATTCGCGGATTCATTTCACGATATGATAGAATCCAAACAACTGTACCTTTATATTGCTTCTCTGATTGGATTACAGTTTATCTGAAGGACTTTGAGCCAATGAAAAACCTTCAACCAAAAAAGTATCGAATCGCAAGCGTCCCAGTTGACAGGTGTCACGAGTCAGTAGCCAATGAGCAGGTGGCATTTGCCTGAGTAGGTAGGGGGTTGTGGAGTCTATCCTAGAGGTAATCGAAATCGCGAATTTTTCCAGTCTCTAGCCATTACAATGATTAAAATACATATTCACCTTCCGATACGTCAACGGGCTCGGTAGTATAGCGGTAGAGAGCGCTTATTAACCTCAAATGACGTGATTCGAATCTCGTCACTGGAATGTTTTTTACCTTTTTAATAACATTGCAATGCAATAATACTGTTGAATAAGCTCAAGAAAGTTAAGGTTTGTTTGTATGAAGTATTTATAAACTGATTTCTGTAGTTTAAGCAAAAAATAATGTACAAGCATATACTTAGATTTAAAATATATTCTTTAAAAAGTTAATATTTTAGTAATGCCAGATAATTGTAACTTACAACGTGTGAAAAAACTTTAAAGTATTAACTGTTTAGTAAATTTTATAAGATGGTGAGTATTTCAATAAAATCCCTTGCTAAAAATCTGGTCAAGAGCCGAGATATAGGAATTTTTCAAGGTTTTTTTTAAACATTTATCGGAGCCGTTTCTAACTGTTTAAAATTTCTGTTTGTTTTGTGCTGCCATCTGCGGGTGATTGCTGCAGGAAATATTTTCGATGCAGGCAGCCAATTCTAGCGGCGGGCGTAGAAAGCAAGTGTGCGACTCGCGTCAGGAAAATTTGGCATGTAGCTACTACTTGATTAGTGAACGTATTATCGATGAGTATATTTATCACGCTCGGTAATATTATAGAATTTTAACTAAAGCTTCGTGTCAGATTTTCGTATCATGTTGACGTGACAACGTCTAATAAAACGATGAACGCCGGCTGCACGCACGAAAAAGTGTCCCGTTACGAACATTGTCCCGTTACACTGTGTCCTGTTACGCTCATTATACGCTTGTGCCAATTTCGTCAATGTTATGTTATGACGTTGTCACGTTAAACTATCGTCCGTAAACCGACTTTACAGAAAAACCAATTTTTTTTATTTGCAACATCTGGCGGTCAGCGAAAGACTTGTTCCTTCGTGAATGCCGCGGCGTGTGTCTCAGGAGAACCTCGACTGCGAGCGGGGATGGAGGTGGGGGGTGGGTTCCCTCAGCGGCGGGGGTTGCGGGCGGACCATATGGTGGCCGGAGCGACCCTGAGTCGCCCCTCTCCGCCGCCCCCCCTCTCATGGTGCAGCTGGCCGACGGGCTCCCGACAGGCCAATATTGTCCGCGGCGCCCCGCCCTGGACGCATCACGCCCCGGGTCAGTTTATTGCAATCCGGCCGGCGTGTGGCGGGTTGCAGCCACCCTCTCACCGCAGGGGCGGCGTGTGGCGGGTTGCAGCCACCCTCTCTCCGCAGGGGCGGCGTCCCTCGTGTGCTCGTTCCGACAGTCCCTTAGAGGCGGGGATGATACTTTTATTTTATTACTTACAAATATATTACTTTTTCTTTATTTGAATTTATTCATTTTTTTGTGAACTAAAATAAATAGAACTTTATCTCAATAAATACACACTCGTTACGGTACCAACTCATATTGCAATCCTACAGTACCTACACAAGGAAATATATAACGTTTTGTATTTACGTGTTTTTTTCTTCTTCTGAATCTTCCTGAAACCAAATCGCACAAATTTATCAGCTGCTTATTTTGTTCTTTAATTGAGGATGATTTTTTTTACTGTAGTTAGAAATGTAGATTAAATATCGTGTGTTTATTCATAAATTTCATTGGACTTTTTAATATCATCCGCTGCACTAATACTATACTAGATAACCTCCTGTTTCAAAAAAATATTGAATTTAAAACACATAATAAAAATCACTAATTTTGAAGCACGTCACCGATGAAATATGAATTTTAAAACAAATTAATTTGTAATCACTAAAGCTACCACGTAAAATGTTTGTCCATGTCATATACTGAGGTCATTCTACAGGTTTTATTCACAAGGCAAAATAAAACTATTGTAAGAATAAGATGATTCCCGCCATTGTTACTTTAATAACGTAGAAAAAAAATTGGTTTTCTGTAAAGTCGGTTTACGAATGATAGTTTAACGTGACGTCATAACAAAACGTTGATGAAATGATTGCATACTTTATGAATAAAATTGAACCATTTTTTTTTTTAATAATAAAAGAATAAATACTTGAAATTATACTAGTAATCATATTTTTTAAAAGCAAGAATAATTAACCTTTATTGCCGAAATTATTGTTGTAATAAGCAATGAAAACCACATTAAGTTTTCACTTCTTTTTATAAACAGTCGAGTGGAAGAGGGATAGATGCGGCGCAAGCGTACAATGAGCGTAACGGGACACAGCGAAACGGAACTATGTGCGTAACGGAACAATGTGCGTAACGGGACACTTTTTCGTGTTTGCAGCCGGCGTTCATCGATTCATTAGACGTTGTCACGTCAAAATACGTAACGCTTGTTTATCGCCTGTCCACTGCTAGTGAGTTCGCGCCACCGTCGCTTCGGCGCAGACCGACTGACGGCACACAAGTGTGAAAAATCAAGCACGTAGACAATCTCGTAAACGGGGAGAATGAAACACACGTTGCTTCCTCTCGCCCTTCATGCCTCTCTCAAACCAGAACTCTCAGACCCCCCCCCCCTTTTTTTTATATTCCCGGGAGATGGAGACCCAGATGTACGCCGCCCCTGTTTGAAATGCTGCGAGCGAGCGCGTTCCGGGCCAATAAAACCTCCCTGGACAAAAAAAAAACTAAAGGAACAGAATTCTCTCTCGTAGGTGGAGAAGAAAGGGAGAGAAAAAAAAGAAGGGAAAATGATAGGAGGATGGATGTACAAGAGGATGGTTACGATCCGTCCAATAGATCAAACATATATTTCCCTCTCTCTCTCGCTCGTCATTAAAATGGAAACAGTAGTCATAACTCTGGGGCGTCCGTACGCGATGCGGGGCTTGATTGGCTGTCGAGTGGTCGGTAGTCGCTTCAGTGGTAGAGTTCACAGTTGCCGGGCACAGGCGTGGTTGGTAGACGAGTGACGTGGGAGGGAGGGGTTCCTCACATACGGGATTTTAAGGGCACCACTCGAATCTCATAGTTTCCCTATGCATTACGGGAAGACTGCGCGCCAGGTTAGAGCCCTGCGCTTAGAAGCGATAAAGCGCTAGAAGTACCAGCTAGTGTCACTCTTATCATCCATCCTACCTTTAGGCCTTACTGTCGAGCCGGCAGTTCGTTTGTCACGCTTGTGTGCACGGAAAAATTGCTTGTTTTGTCATTAGTTGTCACTCGTCAGATGTCTGCCCCGCAATCCGTAAACATTATGTACTGTGTTTGAAATTTATTTTTTTTCAATGTAAAATTTCAGCGGTTGTAAAAATTTTTTTCGATTAGATAATGCAATTGTTTTTACAAGAAACTATTTCATCAAAGACTTAAGTAAATAATCCGTACATGTCCACCTTTAAAACAGGCAGGTTACAATATTGAAGAAAGTGTCTGTC
Source organism: Bacillus rossius redtenbacheri (assembly GCF_032445375.1). Lineage (NCBI taxonomy): Eukaryota > Metazoa > Arthropoda > Insecta > Phasmatodea > Bacillidae > Bacillus > Bacillus rossius. The sequence goes on along the minus strand of NC_086336.1, from coordinate 8,043,703 downwards.
ACTATAACAAATTTAGCTCACGTAGGATGGGATTGCGGTTATCAATTTTTGTAAAATATTTTAACAATTAATGACGTATGTGACGTGAATTAAAAATTATTGTGCACAGTACTGTTAGGTTGCATTAAAATATTTGTTCCCTATGTATTTTTAAATTTTTTACATGTGAGTCCTATTACTAAAGTAAATGCACATACTTAATTAGGTATATCTTTATATGCCCGTTATAGAAAGAAAATACAATCAAAGTGACAGAATTTAAAACACACACAGAGCACCTAAAGTTAAGTTATGAATATTCATCTATTAATTAAAACGTCATGTCGTTCAGACGACTTAATAATTATACAGCAGCATTTAATAGCATCAATTATTTTACAGGTTTAATGTAATAGGCCATCTATATTGTAATTTAATACGTTCAAAAACTTCATAGCACATTAATTAAAGCACTCTTTTACGATTGCGTATATACTTCTTATGAATTTTCATTTAAATAAAATATTTATAAATGCTTAATTGATTTTGCTTCATGAAGTGGTTGTCATTTGAAAATCGTAAACCATATTGCATATATGGAGTCTAAAAATAACACTAGGCTACTGATTTTCATAGCTCTAGAATTAATTATACACGTGAAACTTCGTCTTTACAGTTAAAATCATTATCAATTAAAATGAATTATAACTTACCATTTTCTTTAAAGTTTCGTTGGATTTAAGATTAAAAAAGGTTGTGCAATTTTTTTTTAATCCTAGTACTATTATCCACTTTATAACCTGTGCATATTGTGGTAGTGTGACAAAGAAAGTTTTATCGAATTTTGGGACAGATAAATTATTTTAAATCACCTACACATTCATACATTTACCTGGTACAGTAAGTTTTTTTTTTCTATTAATGAGAAACGTTTAAAATCATAAACATATTTTTGTAAAGCATATATTAGACATAATTTTCTAGAAGATATTCTTAAAGAATACTGAAAAAAAATTGGGATTATTAACGATCAAGTACTCAAAGGCCAATATTTAGATCGACATTAAGAAGTAATAATTTTTATAAATCCAAAATAAAATTGTCGGAAAAATTGAAAAAACAAATTTTTTTATTATGCATGTGAACATAAGCTTATATTGAAGGCCTACCTGATAGACATTTGCAGTAATGCATGATACAATTTAAGAGTGTTAACGCAACAAAACTAAACCCGCAATTTTGTTCTGAGAGAGTCTTGCTTTCCTCAGCAAACTATTCTTTCGTATATGAGAGTAAAATTAATCCTACAGAAGGGTAATTCAAAAATATTTTTGTTGAGGGTTTTCTTTACCCAAAAGCTAAATGAGTTATTTTTTAATATCGAAGGAAACTGTAATATCAACCGAAATTTCGGTGGACCCGTCGTCATTGACGCGACTATAATTTGCAAGCCAAGCAACCTCAATTAAAGTATCTAGGACTCTATGCTGTCAATACCCGTACATTCATTCAAATATTTGCCAGGATCTTTTGCAGCCACGAGTTGCAGGCTCTGGAACGAACTAGACCAGGCTTTTTAAGGCAATAAATAACCCCAGCTATTTCAAACACACACTGAAAATAACATCTTTAGAATACCTACTTACCAACATCACTTCGCGGCTTACCTACTGTTTAAATATGTGTGTGTAGGCCTATGTCTGGGCGACTAGTCTCAACGTAATGTTGCTTATATTGTTTTGACATCGCCGGATTTATAAGTGCTATTTACTTTCCAGCATATGCATTCCTATGTCTAATTTTAAGTTACCTTAATATTAACTTTTCGTTTAAATTTGGCTATGGATACCTCTTATCTTAGAACTTTTGGTCAAAGCTTAAATCTTATTTCTGTCTTATTACATATTTTATCACCTGTTATGGTTATGTTATGATTATTTTTGTAAAATTACATTGTATATTTTAATTGAGAAAATGTGGTTTGGACGATAATAAATAAAAAAAAGGGTGCGTGTACTTATTTATGTGCGTTAGAAGTTTTCCTTACATGGAAAAATAAAAAAAAACTAACTTTAGTTTTGCATGGCAATTATTAAGAGAATAAAATTATAAAAGGACTGGAGTGATGTTATAAATATTGTTGGTAAAATATAAATTTAATAAAATAAATTTTTAGTATTAGATATTAATACCTACAAACATTTTTATAAAATTATTTATCAGTAATTAAAATCAATAAATATCATGCATGTTTATTCTAATGCGTTAGTTTATTTTATTCATTAGAAATAATGCTTTAATTTAAAATTTATTATGCAAATAAATTAGACATACGGGAACATAACCTCTCTTATATAAATAAACTTGAAAAGGTTTTTTTAAACACCATTTCTATCACTAATTTTCACATTGAATTCATGTTTTAGTGATATATGCACCAGTATACATTGAATTCATGTTTTAGTGATATATGCACCAGTATTCAATATCATTCACTAAAGTATACTGAAGATTTAAAAGCCGAAATATAAATATATAAGTTATTGTATTTTTACGACGACTTTTTTTTTGTGTGTAGCCTCTTTTTCATTCTGTGAAAATTTCGTTGCACGGTGCACGCGCATCGTTAATTTTTCACTTCCATCATTGTTTCATATCGCGCCCAAAGAAGTGTAAATTCAGTAAATAAATATAGACAGGTGACTTGTTTCGTCAGGCACGCGGAAAGTATCACGCCGTGTCCGGGCGGCAGGAAACCTCTCTGCAGCCGCCTGGGCCGAGCTTCCAGAGCAGGCAAGGTGTTGACGATGGGGGTCGGTGCCTTGGAAGCAGTTAGCGCGGGGGAGCAGGTACGAAGAGTTCACCCGGGGGGGTAGCGAGTGTTCAGGCGAAGAGGTAAAGGAGGAATGGGAGAGAGAGAGAGAACGAGAGAGCCACGGGCGAGGAGTGTCTCCGGGTGTGTTTATGTAAATGCTCGTTGTTGAAGCGGCTCTCACACTTGTCTGGCCGACGCTTGTGTTCTGCTTGTGTTCTGCTTGCGTGTGTGCGTGCGTGCAAACGCTGCTCGGAGATTCTTCCGCGGTCTCCGGTGAGAAGCGAGCTCCTCACTCTTAACTAAAAACAATTCTGTGATAAAGTAATACTAAGAAAAACCTGAATGCAAACTAAATTAAAAATAAAAAAATAGTTAGCCATCACATAATTCACCTGAAATCTAATTTACATGTAACTGTAATTAGTTCTATCCAGAACAGTAGGTATGTTAGCCGCGAAGAGATCATGTTACGCAACACATATACTATGTTTGAAGTACCAATATATTACTCGCTTATAAAAACTATTAACTATGTCGCTAATACGTGCTTGCAATATAGTGTCCGGAACCACGATGAACAGAGAAAACCTGAAATAGTCAGGGAATGTTTAGTTCCTGGAAACATCAGGAAAATATATGTTGGGTCAGAGAGTTTATAATAAACGGTTAGACAAAGGATCATTGACCCATTCGTCATGATTTTTCTGCTTGGGTTCAGTCCTTGTTTATTGAAATTTTGATGGTAAGTTTTATTAGCAGAGGTTTCATTTTCTGGCACGTGACAAGGTATTCTGTACATGATGTTAAAACGTCACTTTATGCGAGTGCGTGTGTAAACATTTTCGTCACGACACTGAACAATCTGTTAGAACGTTGTGACTATATCAGTGTTTTAAGAAGCAGCGCAATAACATTGGATTGGTTGTTTTCCATACAATATTAGGCCTACATGTTTTGGCTAGTCAAAAGTTTTTGCAGATCGGAAGAAGTTTCGGATAGGTCAGGGAATCCGGTTTGTGTGTTTTGCTAGACACATTTTGTAAACTTAGTTCTCTTCCGCACGTTCACAAAGCCATTGCATTATAGCTGGGGAAAGAGCTTGTTAGCGAACGGTAGTGACTTACCGTCTTATCCAAAGAGTACAATTTTGCTCAGACCTGCTGACATCTTGCGTACTATTTATCTTGACTAACTTGAAGTTGGTTTTGAAGCACGATCCTTCATTGGAGTTATTTGTTTTCCATTAATATGAGACACTCATTTTGGGATAAGCAGCAGACATACCATAGAGCAAATGGAGGTAACTCAAGCGTTACCAAAATGAGTATAAAGGAAAACGCAAAAGTTTTTTTTTAATTTCAAATTTTATTCATAATGAGACAGAACTTATAATTTTATATATTTAAATAATTCAACAGAGTTTTTTTCTATAAATACCTATATTTAAAAACGAACTCTTCATTTTAAAGACATAAAAAATATTATTTTTCACAGAATCTGTCTGCGAAATGAAAAATATCTTCGTCAATGACTTTCGCGTGATCGTTTGACTCACATTCGACTACATTCACTGTTGACCGGCAAGTGAAGTAGCCTTTAATTATCATCGCCGAGAGAGCAATTTACCGCGTGACATTTGACGAACACCACACGCCATCTGGAGGTCTTCAGGAGAAGCTGTCTATAAGAACGGAATGCCAGCTCTCGTTTTTTCAGTGTTTTTACCCTCGCTTATTATGAAACTGGCCATAAGACGCTTTTCACAGACGGAACAGTGGAATGGGTAAGGCACTACAGTTCAATACACATTAGTACAACTAACAGTTGAAAAAATTGTATTCAGTTACTGATACCCGAATTCCGTAAATATACTTATTTTTGAGTGAAATTTTATTTTATTTTTTACAGCAATTATAATTATCAAAAAATATATTTTTGCTGCTGACATGTGTTCATGCACATAAATTGTATTTTTTATGCAATAATAATATTATTAGGCCTACTCTGAAAAATTAAGTGTGGTGCCAAAATATTGAAGTCCAGTAAAATTTACAAATGACTTAGATAATTTGCTTTTCTGGAACAATTATAGAATGAGTTTTAAATTAGTGTTGGTTTTAGTTGACATCGGCTATCAAAATGAATATACTTAATCATTTAGAAAATCGATATAAAATTCTAGTGTTAGCATACAATATCGTGGTTGTTCTTTTTGAAATTCTTATTCGCCGATTCAGCAATACAAGCTTAATTCTCAATGTCTTTCATAGTTCAGCTTCGTCTTCATGTTTTCTTGTTTAGAACTCAAAAATAACCGGGGCATATTAGGCTGCGACTTGTGTTAAAATTCACATAGTTTTGTTGAGAAATTTGGGAATAAGTCTGGCAACTTGTATGCGTTTTTTTATCGGTCTATCACACCGAAGACATAATTTATTAAATTTATAGTACACGTCCTCTGAAACTAGGATTAAAGAATATTTTTGTAGAGCGTCCTGACAGTATGTTTTCTTCTATCTAAAAGCCGCAGGATTTTGGTTATAGATAAATTACCCGTCTTGTACTGTCGCCGAGAATATTTTGTAGGGGAATTTGTTCCTTGAGAATCTGAACAGGTGTTTTACATCCACTGTGAGATGTCTCTTCTGGGCTGCAGAGAATATGGGTGGTGGGGAGGGGGAAGTTTCTCCCCCGCCATAAGCCCGAAGAATGAGCCGATGTATGGGCGAAGGGTCGACGGGAGGAGGGCTGGATGGGCGTGGAAGAATACGGAATAGGGACAGCTGGGGAGACGCAGTTAGCCGGGCGAGGGGTCCCGTGTTGCCATGACAACCGATGGCCGATAAATCACTCCTCCCAGGGTCTTCCATCTTTACTTCCCGCCCCGGGGTAAGCGACTGTTAGGTAGCGCGAGTTTTTCTCCGACATTTTTTACCCCTCGGCATGTAATTAGCAAAGTGAAATAAATTTTGTAGGTGTGGCTATTTCCGTTTTTTTTACTCTCGTTTACTCCAGCTCCTATTTAGCGTTTATTTAGTTGCATGTATCTTCCGTTCGACCCATTTCACAGTCGTGCTTTTTGAGATAAGAAGACGGAAGTAAATGTAGGTGATTAACGACCAATTTGTATTAAGTAGGGACTTATTTTATACTGGTGTTTATGAAAAAATATATTGTAAATAAATAATCTTGGTGTAGTTATACTAACAAACAATTATATCATCAAAAATGCAATGAAAATATTCACGAATTTTATAACTTTGTCATCCGATGTTCAGAATACGTGATAAACGATGAGGCATGGGTGTAAGTTAGTTTCGTCTCAGTTTGCTAAGGATCAATAAACTAGGGTCGTCACGTCGGTGATAAAAATAACCGACAAGCTAAATATGTGTAATATTATTATTAAAAAAGTGGTCATTTTTTTATTAATACATTTATTTAGAACCGGCCAACAGACATAGTCCAAAATAGGCTGGCGCTATAGAAATATAAAACAAATACAAATTAAAAAAACATGAAAAAATAAGAATAAACAATGGAAAACAAAAAAAGGATAATGTTAATTGTGAGGTGTAGACGCAGATTTACAAGCAATCATACACAGTCGTGACAGTAAGATAGCAATAAAATGGTCGTGGCTTTGATAATTTACCAGTTCACTTATTTTGGTATTATTAAATTTTGATAAAATAAATAAGCTTTCATTTAAAGATCACAATTTTCTTTGGCAAATTTGAGACAAAATAAATTTTTAAAATTAAAAAAAAAATATCTTCCTCACGCCGTTCATTTTGCAAATCAACTTATAACACGAAACTCAAACACTAAGTTTGAAGTAGGATTTTTTAAAATAATCCTGAGCGTGATAAATATACTGTACTTTATAAATATATGCTTATCAAATATATACCAAAATTTAGAGACGCGAATCACAAACTTACTTTATGCTCGCCGCTAGAAATCGCTGCCTGCATCGTAAACGTTACTTGCCACCATCATGCACTGGAAACAGCGCGGCTCCGATAAAAAAAAAAACTTAAAAAAATAATAATCTCCGGTTTTAGAATTGATTTTTGTTAAGGAATTTTATTCAAATTCTTCGCATATGGTTAAAATTCACTAAATAGGTAATACTATAGAGATTAGCACACGATTAGCGCTATACGTCTTTGGTATTACTAAAATATTAATCTGAAACATTTGAAAACACATTTATAACACCAAATATATTTTTTGTCTATTTTGTTTTGCTTAAAGGACTGTATTCATTTTTGAAATACTCCCTACAAACAAACCTTAACATTATTGAGCGATATTCGAACTACGTCTCTTCAGGTTATGAAGCGCGCACATGGCCGCTGTGCTACAGAGTATGGAGTCATATTGAAATAAGAATATTTATTACTAGCCGACTGTAAGGCGCCCGTTGAAAATGTATGAATATATATAATACTTTAATATAATATAAACGAAATTAATATAAAAATGTTCAATTTCTTTTAATATTGTGCAAATAAAAATAATTTCTGATATATGTAGGTAGGCCTAATATTTTATATGTACGTAAAAAGCAAAATATTTGAATATATATATATGCCTATAAAATATATCTGTACTATTAATAGATAGTTTTAGCAGGAAGAAATTAAATAACCACAAAGAAGAATATTACCTATATTAAAATTCTGAACGGTGTAACTACAAAAAAAACAAATCAGCTAAAACAAATCCGGACTTACAAACATACTTTATAATACATACATTAAAGACTAACATAGCAATGGTTTATAAGAAAATTAAAAATTCAAAAATATAAGTATAGGCTATTTAAAACTTAAGAAAAAAATGATTTTCGAAAGGGCATAAACTACAAATTTCAAAATAGCCTATAATCAAAAGATTCACAGTGACGCAACTCACATTTTCCAAAAAAGGATAAATTTACACAATTTTTTGTTTGAAGCTAAATTTTCTGCTATATCTATAAGTCTTTTTTAGTATATATACGTATAGCCTAATAGTTAGTTATAAATCAACTGATACGCCGTTCAAAAATGGTGAATAGGTACAACAAACAATTTAATTTAATAATGAAAGTGCTTTTCACTTACGTATCTGCATTTCAAATGTTACTCTATTGTTAACTTAAATCTTCTATTTTAAAACACATCTTCACGGAGTAGGCTAACATTTTTGCTTCATGTTATGCTTGTCTCTAAGGTGTACACATGTCTTTGGCGTGACATTGTCAGTGCGTGAGTGATGAGCGTAACTTTATATAGGATATTCGTTTAAATGCTAGGTCTCTTATGTATTTTAAAAATTGAGATTAGGTACATTTTACTACGCCATTTTTTTGTGTTTGCTATCATGAACATTCATTTGGCACACCAATGCGTTTGGTATGTGCTATAATTTTTTACGAAATTGACCATTTACGGGTTTATGTTGCTACACGTGTGTCCACCTTCTTTGTGTTACATTTCCGTGCATCGACTTCCGTTACCATTTTTCACGAAATTACTCCCACCAAAAAGTCGTACACCGAGAGTTTAGATGACTTTATGTAAGCTTTTGGACATACGCCATTGCTAAGCACATGTATGTCTGTAGAAGAAAACTAAAAAATACCCAAAACACACAAATTAAGCAAACAGTTGCTGTTGTCAACAGGAAATAAACACCACATAATATTCCATAACAGGAATATGGTCAACAAACAAAGAAAAACAAAGTAAAATGGACTAAGAGAACGAAAAAAAAAAACACAAATGATGACAGCACAAAAATATTGAACCCAAAAAAATTGAGCACAAATAGTTGAAACGGGACAAAAACACGACAAAACGAAAAGACGAAACAAACACAATAGTTTTCCAAAACAGAAGAGAACGAAAAAGAACCCCCACAAATGATGACAGCACAAAAATATTGAACCCAAAAAAAATTCAGCACAACAGTTGAAACGAAAAAAAAAAACACGACAAAACGAAAAGACGAAACAAACACAATAGTTTTCCAAAACAGAAAAAAACGACGTTTCGGGAACTGCTATCTGCTCCCGTCCTCAGGCAGAGACGCACATGGTACGAAAACACATGGTGCGACTGTTTTCTTCTACAGACATACATGTGCTTAGCAATGGCGTATGTCCAAAAGCTTACATCAAGTCATGCGCTCCCATTGCACAAATATTTCGAAGAGAGTTTGGATGTTTACACGTAAACGAAATTACTTGCAGTTGCCTCAAGTGAAGACTAAGGACAGGGAAGACCTTGTCGGTAGGAACAGGGGTGAGGCTGTTTCGGGTTGTCCCCAGCTGCGCGGAGGGTACCACTCCCGCGGACATGAACCACTCCCGGCTCGCGCGTCCGGGAATACCGTCGCTAGTCGTCTCGACAGCGTCACCCCTGGCGTCGGTGCTAACAAGTCCCCCCCCCCCCTCTCCACTCGGAGGCGTCCCTGGAGACGCGCGCGCCGTGTTCGCCTCTGCGGTGCCGCCGCCGAACAACGCGTCGCACGAGCTGAGTCCTCCCGCGCCAGCAGTGGTTCACACTCCATGTTCCTTGTGACTCCTATCTCGGCAGCCGGGTCAACCCCTTCAGGCTGTTCGTCAACCGAAGGAAACAATTTATGATTCAATACAACCTACCGGACATTACTGCACCACAGTTTGGCACTGTTTGTCACGTGGAAAAAAAAAACTCAAAAATTCATAATAAGAAAAAAAATTGGTTGTTTGTAAAGTCCTTTTACGGACGATAGTTTAACGTGACAACGTCATAACAAAACATTGATGAAATGATTGCATACTTTTATTAATAAAATTGAATCATTTTTTATTGAATTATCACTATTTTGTATTGGTACAAAGAAGGAGTGAAATGAAATCTACAATTTAATTCATAAATTTACTTTTATTTGCACTCATTAATTCAAATATGTTTATTACTTTAACGAAGAGATTATTTTAACTATAACTTTTATACTTGTTTGCTATTTAAGTTCTTCCAATCTGTGTTATTCTGTTAAGGATAGGACGATGATAGGAAAAGTAGGAAACGAATGGGAGTGTTTCAAGTTTAATGTGCCTCGAAAAAGTCAAATCGATGGTTGTTCTAATCGAGGGGAAGATAGATAGATCCGGCGCAAACGTACAATGAGCGTAACGGGACAATGTGCGTAACGGGACAATGTGCGTAACGGGACACTTTTTCGTGCGTGTAGCCGGCGTTCATCGATTTATTAGACGTATTAGACGTATTAGACGTATTAGACGTATTTGTACAGGAAACAAGACCAAAATCAGCTGATGTAAAACTGATGAAACAAACCATGAACCTAAAGCAGGTTTTATGGACAACACAAATACGACAACGTCGACGAACACAGCAGGTTTCATACGTCTGCATTTACTGTTATTGTTGAAACTGTCTTGTCGTTGTTAGGTCTGTGCTGTTATTATAATTTTGTCATAACTAAATTCCTTCCAGGGAATTCTTGTGGTGCCTGATTTTAAATTTTGAATATGTTCTTCTGTCCTGTCATCGTTTAGATGACCATAAAATCTTTTTTTTTAGGTACATCGTTGGGTTTAACTGCATGGCATATTCTGTGGGTTATATTTTCAATTTTATTTCTTATTTTATATTTGTTAACTTTTCCCATGAAATACAATGCATAACTGCAGTGGCGTATGCCTAAGAAATATTTAAAACAAAATTCCGTATTGCATGAATCATTTTTAAAAAGGTTAACATTTTTTATATTAATGATGGTGGATCATTTAAAGTTTGAATGTTTTGGTCTGGTGTAGCCTACAGTCTAGTTGACATCATTCTTTAAGGTTGTGAACAAATGTATTAAATTATATGTCATAATTTAAAATGTATATATTAATATGATTTGTAATTATACTATAATATTATTACTAAATATAAAAATGTTTCCTTGAAATAAAAAAAAAATATCTTAGGAAATTTTAAAGTGTGGCTGAAAGGGTAATAAACAACGGAAGCCAATATTTTTTAATTTATCAAAGAATAAAATAACAATGCAATTTTTAGATGTTTTCTAAAATGAAACAAATTTATATTCTAAAGTCACATCGTAATTTCTGTTGCTTTGTTTATTATATTGACACGGCCATAAAATTATTGATACTTAACTTAGTAATATCAAAGATCCAGAAAATTGTTTTAATGGTTATCAATAATATTAAAATCGCGTTCGGGAATGACACGGTCCGCTAAGTCATAGCGATGACGAAACACCGCCGCCAGCAGATACCGTTTACAAGGTCATCACAGGCGGGGGGCCGGGTGGTAGTGTTTGCTCGCGTTTAGCACAACACAGCCGCGATGACAGCAAATTTGTTTGCCTCGCACGCCTCGCAGCTGGAGACCTTCAAAATCGTCGAAGAGACGCGATCTAAGCAACGCAGACACGAGCCGAGAGTGAGAGAGGAGGGTGTAATGTCGTTAGAGTAGATACCTGAAAAATTCGCGAATTCATTTCGCGATATGCTAAAATACAAATAGTTATACCTCAGTGCTGCCTCTGTTATTGGCTCACAACTCACCTGGATGACTCTTGCCCATAGAGAAACACCCAACCGAAGCTTTATTGAATCACAGGCTGCTACGTTGGGACGTTTCACAAGACAGCAGCCAACGAGTGGGTGGCATTTTTCCGAGTGTACGTAGAACTATGGAGTTCATCCTAGAGGTCATTGAACCCGCGATTTTTTCCGGTCCCTAACAATAAAAGTCTATAAATGTACGTTAATTGATAGCCAGACATTGATTGACAATTAGCGTACCGTGTGTCTATCTGGCAGCAGAGTAGGGTGAAATGCAAGACCGCTGATTGGCTTGCGGCTTCGTGCGGACAGTGGCCCACGCGATCTGCGCGCGGGGGTCGCAGCCCGGCAGCGAACCAAGAGTTTATCGAGTGGGGTCGTTACCACAACGCCGAAATACCACAACGCCGAATACCATAACGCCGAATGCCAAATTGACCGCAACGCCGACAGCTAGAAAACTGCTTTGTACCACAACGCCGAAATACAGTAACGCCGAAAAATGTTGCTTCGTGGTGGCGGGGGGGGGGGGGGGGGGGCACAGGAGCAAAATGAAAAAACTACTGAATGAATTTGTGTGCTAACCTTACCTAATCTAACCTTTGTGGCAGTCCTGCAATGACATTTTTCGGCGTTGTGGTGCAGAGCAGTTTTCTAGCTGTCGGCGTTGTAGTCAATTTGGCATTTTGCGTTATGGTTTTCGGCGTTATTGAACGTTCGGCGTTGTGGTATTTCGGCGTTGTGGTGCGTCCCCTCACGAGTGCACAATGCGACGGGCTTACATCCGAGCGCTGACGGATTACGAACACACGTCCGGACTTCCAGACGTGGGGAGGGCTGAAACTCCCTCCTACTAATTTATTTTTCCAACCATTGCTTCATTTAACCCCGCGCAGCAATCAAGGGAACGGTGGCACGCCATATTTAATAGCGGAGGCCTGCCGGGACAATTGAGATAATGTCTGAATTTCTGCTCCTTGCCGTGAGCAGCTCGCGGGGAGTGATTCCTCCGGGACACGCCCATCGATTAAATGTCCGTATTTCATTTTGGACCTTTTTTTATTCATGTGGCTGCGTGCCAGCGTTAGCTTGGACGGCGGAGTTTTTTTATTACCAAGACTCAGCCACACGCTAAGGAGCTTTCCTGTAATTTCATTTTATTCACATACAAGGATACTTGTTCAAAATAAGCAATACACAAAAAAATTATGTACTACTTATTTCAAAAAAGACTTTTGTAAACCCGTTCCCACGAAGTAGTTTGTAATACTACGCATATATGAAATAATTTTTGAGATAGAAATGATTAAACTTGGCGTATAATTTTATATTTTTACGGTTGTTCAATTGAAGAATTTTTTTAACCATGGAAAATATAAGATAGTAATCAACAATTAAACTTAATTTTATCGTGTTACACATAATTTTAACTATTGGAGATACTTGGATAACACAAAGCATAAAATACCCAGGTAAGAATCAAACCCAGTATTACTGCGAACACTATTATGTAATAATGAAAATTGTTTTCATGTACATGTACAAATTTACAAACGTCTCTAATTTTGCATGAACATTTCTGTTCCATTAAAAAAAGATCAACAGAGAACATGAAATTGAACTCAATTACACTTTTTCCTTGAAATCAACCTTTCAGCTTTACTTGAAATGTCTACCTCGATTAGTAAATAATTGAATTGACATAGAGTTATTTGTAAACCGTTCCCTGACTAGCTTTCCAGTATTAACTGCGAACATTAAAAAGCAAAATATAACAAAACTAAGTCCAATGGTTCAAATTTCAATTATTTCTACCAAAGTTTAAAAAATAATGATAATATGCTGGAAACTAAACCTCAAAATAAAAGAAAAATATGTGCCAATTTTTGTAACAGATACTCAATATTATCTCGAAATACGTATTTCATATACTTATGCAAAAATAACCATAGCCATGTGTTGTACAAAGTTACAGTATCTTTCATTTAGTAGGTATTAAAAAAGTTTCCTTGGCAATACTGGTTACCAAAGGAATCTTTTTTAAAGTACAGGGAAAAAAAATTTTCTGTGTATTTGTTCAATGACCGCCCTCACGTGCGTGAAGTCGCACCACGGAGAGAGGACATTTGTTGCAGGAAATCGAGTATTTCACTGTTATATAAATCTTAGACATGCATCAAAAATTCTTATCCTTAACTGTAACTGGACAACACACATGTTAGGTGGAGTTGAAAGTTTGAAAATTCTTATCGCTGAATAAAGTTATTGAAGCGAGCACTTCGCCACACTTCTTGCTAAGGTAATCGTTGGAGTAACGGTCTACTAACGGATTCATTGGAAATACACGGAGCCTGTATCCGCTACACGTTTGATAACTGAGCTACGCAGTTCTCTCACGCCATTGACTGCCCTGAGAAAGTTATAAACATCGATGTGACCGCAAAACAAGGAAGATAGAGTTGCAAATCAATGCTATAATAACGCTCTTATTATATTTGGAAATCAGCAAACTGCTCGGCACTTTTAAGTGACTCAACAACCTAAATGAATTTAAATTTTCGAAAGCAACTGTTTGGCAACCTTTATTTTATTTTTATTTTTGTGCTGGTTCGTTACTGGGAATCAATATTCACGTAATCTATTTTTCAATATGGAACAACCAAACCACCATGTTAAAAATGCTTTATCTTTTCTTTCAAAAAAAGAAATCTGCATAACCAAAAAGTATGAGTGTTGAAATTCATAACCTCAGTTTCAATTGCAAAAAATAAAAAAATTCCTACGTGCACACTTCTGCACGTGTGCACATGGCAGCCATGCCTATTTCATTCCTTTCAGTATAATTCAACATGTAAAAAAATATTCCATTGTGCAATATTTTTTCAATATGTATAAGCTACTTAATAACTACGCCAATAAGGCATTCCATAAATTATAAACTGAAAATTTTTTAAAAAATAATGTTTTTTAGTTAATTTTAGGGACCGGAAAAATTCGCGGGTTTAATGACCTCCAGGATGAACTCCATAGTTCTACGTACACTCGGTCAAATGCCACCCACTCATTGGCTGCTGTCTTCTGAAACGTCCCAACGTAGCAGCCTGTGATTCGATAAAGCTTTGGTCGGGTGTTTCTCATTGGCCCAGATTCATCCAGGTGAGTTGTGAGCCAATAACAGAGGCAGCACTGAGGTATAACTATTTGTATTTTAGCCTATCGCGAAATGAATTCGCGAATTTTTCCGGTCTCTAGTTATTATGTTTAAGAAAATGTAATGTTTTATTTATATTTGAAACTTAATTTTTGATGTTGGCATTTCTCAACCGCACAGTTTGTTTAGTGGCCACATTCCGCCTGTTGAGTTGGGCCTCCCTGGACGTGCCTCTCTTGGAAGGCTTCGCTGCGTGTAGGCAGGTCGAACTGGCCTCCCTGTAGGGACGGCATGTCGTCGGCCGGCGAAGGGCAGCGGTGCTCGGGACCCGCCTAATGGCCCGCTAATTAGGGAGGAATATGAAATGACGCTCCGGCAAGTTGCGACACGCCTTGATAGCCGCGGCGGGAATCCATTTGCATCGACAACGAGGAGCGCCAAGGGGGAGGGGGAAGGAGGGGGAGACCACGTGGCGGACGGCGACCAAGATGCCCGGCGCGGGCCGCTTCGACCGGGAAACCTTCATTTCACAGACGAGAGAGCCACACCCGAAGTTCCCCGAAGTTCATGCTCGGTTTTTTTTTTCCGTTCTATCTCATTGTATAAACCGGCGTGGCATTAAATTTTGCGGTCGATTATGATAGGTAAGCTACATTATAAATACTTTAAAACATTTTGGATGGTTGGTTATATTAGGTAAGTATAGCTACATTAAAAATACTGTAAAATCATTTTATGGTTGCTTAGCAAATAACTTTTTAATATGTAGCTGACCAACGCTAGGAAACCGTTTACATGATTTCACAGTATCTTTAATGTAGCTATCCTAACCAAATCAACCGTCCGCAATGTTTTAAAGTATTTATAATGTACATAACCTAACCTAATTGACCATTAGTTATCATGAGTTACAATGAAGGAAAAAAAACCGAAGATGCACGATCGGGCGTTTGGCTCTCTCGTCTGTGAAAAGAAGGCTTCCCGCTTCAACCGCAGTGAAGATTCGTCACACGGCGAGACATTCGAAGTATGGGGCCCGTCGAGGCTATGACGTCATCAGACTGCAACTAAAAGCGTGACGCTGAAGCAGCTAACGAAAAGTGTAACGATGAGGATTAGAGGGCTCAAAAGTGGGGCGTTAAATTTTTTTTTATGATTATTATCCATTTTTGCGCACTCGAACACTTGCATAAATGCACGCATACTTGCCCGCTTGCCTACTTGCAAACATTCCTATACAGTCTTATATTTGTTAATTTTTATTTTTAACGCCCGGGATCACCACACATGCATGAATTTTTTAAAAATGCTATATTTTAAAAAAAAAAACACCGAACTTATCCACAAGTAGTAGTATTACGAAAAAAAAATTGTATTACACCAGAACTTTTGTAAGTGTTCATACCATGGTTAACGGACTCATGAAGTTGCACCCACTACTGATAGATGGTACTTAAATGTTACGTACGATCCAGAAAAAATTGTATTGCAGTTTGTTGTGCTAATCGCCAGCCCAAAGCAGCCGTATATCAGCTCACTGAACTTAGTACATGGGGTTACAATGTGATGCAACAATGAACGTTTAAAACAACCTCTAGAGTAGTATATATTGGTTCCTCCGGCGCCAGGTTCCAGGGTCCGGTGCCGTGTGCCGAACCACCATCTTGGATTGAGACGCCGGCTACACGCACGAAAAAGCATGACTCATTTTCACGTTCCGCCTGAACCGAGCGTGCAAGAACCGGCCAATCACCGTGCGAGATTATCCTCTATAATATCAAACAGGTTAAGGGGCCCGCCTCGTGGCCGATTTTTTCACCGCTCGGGCTCAAGAGTTGTAGTTTTTCCTCCAAGCAGGGTGGCGAGTCGAAGAAACACTGAGCAGGGAGGAGGGCAGCTGGGGAGTGGGGGGGACACAGCTCCGGCCACCTTCCTCTTCCCTTCTTCCTTGACGCGACCTTGAACGCAACGCGTGAGGAGGGGAGAAGACAGACGCAGAGAATGAGAGAATGATAGCAGGCCGTGGTGATAAGGAACGTGTAGCTGGCGACCGCTCGCTTCCCTGTCCACAGCAATGCATATTTGTGTCCTGAATAATCCACACGCTAGGCTATCCCGTACAAGACGCACAGTATAAGCCTATATTACGCCAACAGTTTCCCAAATTATAATGCTCTATCTGCTTATTATAGAAACACAAGTCTTGCAATTTTTAAGATCGATATAACATTACCTAAAAGTACAGACCTATTAAATTACTGGTAACTGAATGATAAAATTTTCTAGCTCTGCTTGAACCAATAAACATTCCCAGTTTAATACATTTTCCTGTCATTAAACTTTAGCGTAGATTTAACTTATATCGGTTTAAAAAAAACCTTGTTCTAAAGGGGAGTATGTGCAAGTAAAAAAGGTAAACATAATTTCTGATGAAAAAGAATTTTTGGAATTGGTTTTTAAATGACTTTGAAGAAAGCATATTTTTTTTTAATTTAGTTGATAACCTAATCTGGAACATATGTTTCGTACGTTGGCGTTTCAACTTCTTACACTTCAGAATTTAATCCTCCAGTTATTGTTTGTGAAGGTTAGGACCGCATATTCTTCATTTAAATTAAGCCCATTACACAGCTGCCAAATTTATGCTATACCTTCAATTATACCCATGGGGATAAAAATGAGCAAAAGTTTATCTAGCAGAAGAGAAGAAATAATTAGTTACTCCATTCACACGATACCTAGAATACTAACAGAAAACCTAACAACGCATTTGCCGACAAATCATGCTTTTTGGGCTAGGATAGACATGTTATTGTCCATTCAACCAATTACTGAAAATATATAAAAAATCTCACGGTGTATTTAAAAATAATGTAACCTGGTGGATGAACTTGGTATTTAATCTTCCTGACTTCACTTGCAAAAAATAAAACAAATTTGTGCGGTATTAAAAAAAACCGAGCAATTGTAAAATTAATGAAGTTTGCTCAAATGTAGTTTATTTATTATATATTCATAAGATAACATAAATAAGACAGCTCATTCAACTAATTCACAATATTAAATGTGCTATTTGTATTGTACTAATTCCAAATGGTCCCGATTCACATATTTTATACGTACGTACATACTGATTGGTTACTAACTTATTCTACTACTTAAAAGAAATTGTAATTAACAATTTTCGTTAACAAGTGAGACAAATAAACACGCTCAGTTTAATGTAGTAGTTCGCATAGTAAACTGAAATCTGAAGTGAAGGAAAACCATCGCATTTTCGTTTAGACTAACAGGTGTGGGGTTTCTATGATTTGCTAAGTTTATTCAGTAATAATATATGGAGAATAATTTCCTAATAAATTTAGATAATTAATTATTTGTTAAAACTACTTGTATTAAACAATCAAACCAAATGACTAAGCTATAAATTTAATGTTATTATAACAATAGGATAAACAAATAAAATGTTTTAGTAGGTATTTGCTGTAAGCATATTTTTTGAATCAGTAATATTTTATCGAAATAAATTATATTCCATTACCTAAGTTGAAAAATAGCGCGCTTTATAGACGCACAACAAAGTCAATGGGAACTTTTGTAGGAGATTATGTATTATCAGTAGAGCAATGCTGTAACTATTTTAGTTTACCAAATATATTTCAGAATACTCCAATACCATAAAATTTAATTTGGGAAACTAATACGTTTCCTAATGTTTGCATAAGTTAATATATACAGGTTTATGTTCTTACACGCGGGTCAATCATCTTGGCAACATTGGCTCGTGGGTAAAGCAGAAAAAATCGAACACGTTCTAGTACGGTTTTAGCTAATATTTTCGGTATGAAAACCTTTATTCCCAGTTACAAACCCCTTGAAAGGTTGCTGAAATGCTACCCACACGGGAGCAGGCGCGCTAACAGAAAATTTTTATGGAAACTGCTAAGGGAATGGGCATCGTAGTGGTCGCAATCATAAATGTATATCTATACATTTGATATGTAAATATGTGTATGCATTTACATATATACATATAAAGTGTGTGTGCATATAAAACTAGATTTCTTATTGTTAATTTTTTTTTTCACATGTATTGTACAACTGTGGAGTTGGTTAAAAACCAGTGATTTTAAACAAGGGACCTTACAGTACAATAAGTTCAAATTAAATTTAAATCTACCAAATTTAGACCAAAGTATCACTCACTTAGATTTACTACACCTCTAATTTACGTCATAAACAGTAGGAAATCAGTCATGGCATATCTCATTTTTATGATTCATGCTTTGCCCAAATTTATGTTTCATAATGTATGTGGCAGTATTGTTTTGTTGTTTACTACATATTTGACACTCTACAGGTCCCATTTCTGTATGGTTCTAACTGCTACAACGACAAATATAATATGTGGTTACGCTAGATAAATTGTAATTATTTCGTATGCTTTAGCCCGAATCAAAAGGAAAGGAACTTGTGTGTCACTGTCATATTAAAACTTACTTAAGCTTTTCCTATTCAGAATTAAAGTAGTTCAATATTGCTGTATGCAAAGTTACTTGCTTACGCAATCCTCCAACATACACTGACTGAATTTCTTCATGGTACTTACAGGCATAGTTTTTTACTGTAACAATATGTAAAGCAATTTCGGTTGCGGACAATCCATTTATACAGAGAGCCAAGATGTTAAACATCAAAAATTACAACTCGATCACAAAACATACCACTCAGTCACACACTTCTTGATAGAGGTGCCTCACGACAGAGGTGTAAGATAGCATAGTTCGAGATTCTCAGCCTGTACCTAATTATTAAGAGCACATCAAACTCGGCATATAGACAGATTTACTTGGAAACAATAAAATAATAATTCAGAATCTAAATTACAAAACATTTCACAGTATTAACTTACGTGACATAGCGTTAGCCTAATAAACACTCTCTCCGAGCGACTGGCTCGGCTCGCCGGGCGCAGAGATGCACGACACAGGGCAAAGCACTCAAGGTCAAAATATCTAACGCGCATTATCTGTTTTGTAAAATGGCTGGCAGAAGATAAAAACAAAAATAATATACAGAATGAAGCACCCAGTGAAATACATTTTTTTAAATATAAACATTAATGTTTATTTTCTTATGAATAAAGTACGATTTTTACGATTTTTAGAAGTTGAATAAATGCTCTTAAGTTAGATGAAGTCATTATATTATTTTCAGCGAGAGCATTTTGAAACATTAGGCAGCGCAAGGAGCCCCGATATATTTGTATGCAACTTCGTCATATTTTTTTGAATAGCCTACTATGTCACAATAAGTGAAAAAAATAATGGAAATAAGAATGCAATTCGACGATATTATAAGGGTTATATATTTACTAGCTGCAGTACCCGGCTTTGCCCGGGCTGAACACCGGGTGATATATTGTCCGCGAGTTACAGCAAAATGGATAGCGATATGTCCAGTGTGTTGGACATTAAGAAATGATACATAATTACTGTTTGTGTATCTGTGACCTATGATTTTCTGTTTACCCATGGCGATCGGTTGAAAGGTTTAGAAGTTGATGCGCTACAGCGCCATCTAGCGGCGAGTTACAAAAAAAATGGATAGCATAAAAACCTTCTTCATGATAAAAACACTTCGATGTGCCAAATTTCATGGCGATCGGTCAAACGGTGTAAGAGTTTATCGACGTCATACATGCCAACATCCAATTATATATATTCTTATATTTCGAAATTTTAGGGCTTTCACTTTTGCGGAAAGTGGATGTTCAGGACCTCGAATGGTTTGGAACACTCCATCTCGAAAGAAATGATATTTGAAATTCCTGAAATTTTCGAAATTTTGGGGCTTTGTCCCCAGAGGGGGAGTGGTGATTTTGAGGACCCTGAATGGCTGAAAAACAATAAAAATCGAAAGAGAATGATACTTGAATTTTTTTAAATTTTGGGGTTTTGACCCCTGAGGGGGGTGGGTGTGTTGTTGAGGACCACGAATGGCTCGTAAACACTCCAAATCGAAAGAGAATAGGCTTTTGGAAATTTTCCGAAATTTTTTAATTATTGGGTCTTTGACTCCTTGTGGGGGGAGGGTAGTTTGAGGACCCCGAATGGCTTGGAAACACTCCAAATAGTAAAAAGTATTCTTAAATTTAAGAAATATTTCGAAATTTTGGGGTTTCGCATCCCCCCCCCCTCCCTCAAAATTGGGTGGGAAGTCGACTTTGGGTAAAAGTTCCACCATGCCCCGGACACTTTAGTTCGTAATGACTTAATTTTAATACAATTTCCTCCAATTTTTCGAAATTTTGTGGCTTTCACTTTTGGGGAAGGGAGAGAGGGGGGGGGGGGGGGGTGGAGGTTCAAGACCTCGAATGTTTCGAAGCACTCCATCTCGAAAGAATAGATATTTGAAATTCCTAAAATTATCGAAATTTTGGGGCTTTTTCCTAGAGGGGGGGGGGGGGGGGGGTGTTCGAGGACCCTGAATGACTCGAAAACACTTAAAATCTAAAAAAAAAAGATTTTTTAAAAAATTTAAACTTTCGAAATTTTGGGGCTTTAACCACCTGGGGGGGGGGGGGGGGGTGTGTGTGATGTTGAGGACCCCGAATGGCTCGGGAACACTCCAAAACGAAAGAGATATAAAGGAATATAAGAATGTAGGCATTTACTGTACTCCTATCTACCATAATAACAATATTGACAAATAGAAAAACTTATTACCTACCTACTAATAATTTTCTAAATAAATTAATAAATAACTCTATGTTTAAGAATTTACGTACATACATAATATTAAACTTCAAACTATACAAATATAAATATTAGTAGGCCCTACCAACCTATGAATAAATTTCGAAGAAATTTATAAGTTTACGAATTTATATACCTACTTAATATTAAACTTCAACCTATCCACACAATAAAAACCTAAGAATATTAGTGTAATTATTTTTTTTTATTTGTCATAATACCTAAAATACGTATGTTTCCAAAATAAAACAAAGTATAAATAATGACCAATTTGACAAAAAAAATTGTACAACTCGAATGACATTGAAAACATACACGTGAAATTTAAAAGAATTATGAGTGCCCTAGGTAGGGAGAAAAAATATAGAAGAAATTAAATTTAATAAATGGGTGCGTGTACTTAGGTACGCGCATGAGAAGTTATACTTCTTTGGCATCATTAAAAAATAGTTTTTAATTGCATGCAAAAATATTGCGTGGAGTCCCTCCGCGCGGAAGAAGTGAAACTTCGTAATGTGGAAATGAAAATAGGAAGGGGTAGAAATAGATTTTTAGTGAAATCATATTGTATCAAATCAAAATAAAAAAAATAAAGGAAATAAATGTGTAACGATTCATAGATTGATCTTCAGAGAGAGAGAGAGAGAGAGAGAGAGAGAGAGAGAGAGAGAGAGAGAGAGAGAGAGAGAGAGAAAGAGATACCTATTGAATGACTATAAAACTTACTTTTTTATGAGAGCAGATTTTCATGAAATAAATCATGAAATCATTCAACGATAAAAGCTGTTTATTTAACTAAGCGGACGGGTTCGCCCGAAGGAGAAAATTGACGCGGCAAGACCTCGTGGACATAGAGAAATGACACACACTCACTATTTATGTGTTTATGAAACATGATTTTTTTCTGCAATTTAAATTGTAATATACAAAAACGGTATTGAAAATTGAAACAAATATGGTGACACTACAAACTGTCAAGATCTTTATTTTTTTCTTACTCTCTACTTAGTTCCTTACAATAGAAAAACGTAACGTAATGGCTTGAAAGCTATTGCACGGCAGGCATAGAGGAATGACACTAACAGTTTGTATATCTATGACACACATTACATAAAATTAAGATATATTTTTTTAACACGTTTAATTATTTTTTTTTTTTTTAGACAAAATATAGCCTATGTCCATCCCCAGGATATAATCTATCTCCTTGCCAAATTTCATTACGATCCGTTCAGCCGTTCAGCCGGGAAAAGGTAACAAACAAACAGACAGACAGACAGACAGACAGACAGAGTTACTTTCGCATTTATAATATTAGTATTGATGAGAATATTTTAAGGAAAAAATATTAACTAAATATTTTTGACAAAAATATTTTTTTTTGTGAAGACGCGTCGTTGTAGATGGAAAAGAAAGGTCCATTTACAGTTCAAAAATTTTCATTACAAAATTTTAAGTTTTCCGTACCATGAAACAACTAGGGTCGGCGTTACATTCTACATCAGCATACAGTGTGTGCGAAAGATTCATCCTTGGATCGTCTTTCATCAGATACACATTCCTAAAATAATTTCATTTCTAATGATGCATTATTTTTAATTGCACGTTTCCTTTGAATAAGCACAGCAAGTTTAAAAGGAATGTTGCCTCAAATTTACATATATACGTATTACAAAAATTTAACGAACGATTGTTTCGTCAATAGGCCCTACACGTGTTATTATTACATTATAGGAAAGTTTCACAACAAATGCTGATAATCCTTCGATTGTTTAATATTAGTTATATAGAATACGTTATACATAAAACATGTAAAAACGATAGTGTTCATGAATTTCGTAAATAGAAAAAACCTGATATACGACAACGGGCCGGTTTTATTAAAGCTTTAAAATTGGTATTATCATTAATATCGATATTAAAGAAGGTAACATAAAAAAATCAATTTTAAAATTTGAGATATTTGCTAAATATTTTCATTGCAGGGTTTTAGGTGGTAAATGTTTTTTTGTATAATTCCAAAGCAAAATTTAGGATTGCAGTTAGCGTAGCATCGGTAGGCAACACGTAGTTCATAGTCAGCATTCCGGAGTCGCCAGTCAAAATTACATAACATGACCAAGGGAGTATTTGATTAAACCACATCATCGCGAAAGATTTTCTGATAGGTGAAAATATTTTGGCAGCTGGCGGTCTGGCAAGTTGTTTCGGGCCGAAGCCCGGCCTAGCCTCACCACCTCCACCTCCTAGGACTGAACCCGTGAGGGTATTCCAGGAGCACTAACTTTTCTTCTTTCATCCTGATGTCACCTGGTCTTAATGGCATCAGGATGTTTGGCCTCGGATGTTCATATGCCATGTTTTTGAATGGTTAAACACCATTCGTTTGCCTCAACCAGAAACAACTTATCCATTCTGTTTGAGCCGCCGTGCCTGCAGCCAGAATATAGCTTTGTCAATTTTATAAAATACTTTGTCAGTTGCATCCATGCAGATTTTAAACACGACGGCTGATGTTAAAACTCTTCAGTCATTCCGCGTGGGATCTCTTGTATGCCATTGCTCCGGGACGGTCTGGCAGTCGGAAATGAAGTTAGATGATATCCCACTGCTCGACTGGCGACTGCTGGACTGCTGTCTGTGGAACAGTTTATCTCCGACTGCCGCCTGCCGGTTGCAAGTTGTCAAACTGCGGACTGCGCATTGTGAATAAGGTCCTAGATGCCGAAACGTCCGGCGTCGCCTCTTCGTAAGCAAAAGAAACTAAAAATTGAACATTTATATCCAAATGGTTTTATTCTGCGGGCTATAATGTCAGGCATGCAGTCCGACTGCCGGGCTCGGGTGCTTGATGAGAATGTGACGTGAGACGAGTGGAACGGTATGTGCACAGACGATAACTTTTTTCCGCAATGCGTAACACGCCAGCGCACAGAGAGGTTTAAGTGACACGAGATATTAGTATAAACACAGCGTCGTTTTTTTCTTATTTTAGCGGCGGCTACACATTACACGTCTCTTAGTAACCTGTGGAATTCGTCAAGGTTTTACAATTAGCAGCGGCGATAATGCAATATGATACTTTTTTTGAACCGCTCTCACGGAGTTCCGTTTGTCAACTGTGAGTCTGAGCTTAGCGAGATTGACACGTGTACGTCTCCGAACGCATACACTTCCAACTTCCAGAACCGCACGTATGTTGCTAGATTCCGACGTTTATGGTTTGAATCACCGGAAAAAAACATAGAAGTGTGTACTAATCGTACGGCCATTAATAACATGCAACAAATGCTATTTATGACTTATTATTCTTGTTTTCTGTATAAAAATTTTCAAATGTGTAGAGGTGTTCCCACTACAAACTATCACAGTCAGCCATGGACAGCCGGCAAAATACTATTTGTTTTAATTGTGACTATAATGACAAGCTTCTATGTCCAAATTAAACTTACACTGTCTGAAATACTGCAATATTTATGCATGTTTGCACACACCGAACAGTTTGTAGCTAATTGCTCTGGGCACCAAATTCTGCTTACCAAATAAGAACCCTTCCCCCCCTCCAAAAAAAAAGGCTCTTCTTATTCTTACGTTCATTCACAATTGAAGTTAAAAAAAAATACTTTTTTAAATGTTACGTGAAATTCTTTATTTCAACTTGGCGTTTTTAAAATGGTTAAATGCATATTTTGGTTAAAAGTGTTGATTGCATATAAATTTATACCATTAAAAATATTAATGGCCACATATAAAATAAAATTAATAAATACGTAACTAACAAAGCCATATAAAATCGATTTGAATATATCACTTGTATAATGAAATATTACTTATGCCCAACGATTTGGCGTTTACTTCCTTTAATGGTTTTGTTCTTCTTCCGAGGTGCATTCTGTCGTAACCTTGCCTTATGACCCCGCCTGCAGTCACGCTGAATTCTAATGTCGTTCGGCCTCAACACAACTAACTGTGGAATACGCGTGTACTCAGCCCGGTCTGGTGTCCACAGGCCCGCCCTAGCCGGGGTGAGTATTCAGTCCGGGCAAGCGAAGCACAACTGAAAGAGGACAGGAAGAAAGGCAGCGCGGAGACCCCCCTTCATCCTGCCTCGTCATCCAAGGTCAAGCGGCCGTGGCGGCGCCACATACCGGGAAGAACATTCGCGCAGCACACGTCGTAGAAATCACGGTTTTTCTCAAAATTTTCCGTTGTGACCTAGTGCAAATTATATACGCAGCGAAAGAGAAAGGATTGGTGCACGATCCAAAAGTGGTTTTACGCAACTGTGAGCTTGGCGTGCCTCTGAAAATACGCTAATTAGGCTTATTCAGCATGCATTTACTAATCGACTATATGTCTGAGACATCTTAAACAACTTTAGGATCATGCCCGGTACCTTAATCTCTTTTATATCCGAAATCGGTAATCGCATGTCAAATAGTTTCGATAAAAACAACTGATTGTTAAACCTCTGCAGCTCACTTTGCACTGCATGTAGGCGGGCCCCTTAAGGCAGGCTTTTTAAAAGCAGCAATTTAAAAAAATTGATTTATTTGTCCAATTTCGTCATTTCAAATTAACAATTTCTTGACATTCATTTGATTTCAGTTTATTTCTACAACTAATCGTTCGTGATTATATTTAAACAAATTATTTAATTTAAATTTGCAAAATCTGTAAATAGGTAATATTTGAAAATTAAAAAAAGTATGCAATTTTTTTTATCAATATTTTCTTATGACGTTATCACGTAAAATTATCGTCCGTAAACCGACTTTACAGACAACCCCGTTTTTCTTTTCCATGTTCGTATTGTGTACGAATGTGCGCACACGCAATGCTATGGAAACACACCGGAGCTGTGTTAGTCTGTGCGCGTGTCGGTCTGTGTTCTTCCTTTGGCATAGCGCGCGCGGCAGGCCGCCATGACGGTAGCGAGCAATATGGCTCCCTCGACAAGCACATGATACTGTGGATAGATGTACTGAAAGCAATCATTGAGAATTTATTTCTGTCACAAGGGTGTCGTTCTCGTTGCCGTTATCTTCCTCCCCACGCGCGCTCACACAACCTGCCTCCCCCCCCCCTCCCAAAGGGTCTCACTCACACCTCTCTCTATTGGCTGGCTCCGGGCTGGCTTCGCCTAGCTGCAGCACAACACGGATGGGAAACCACCAATACTTTCACAAACAGCGGAAAAGAAATCTCGGAATTTAAAGCGACAACGATAGGTTTTTAATACATCAACTTCTTCAGAAAAAATTACCTTTTTGCCTATAGTTTTAAATTCTTTCTTTCATTCTCACAAACAGTAAAAAAAAATTACCCAAATCTGGACAATGGATGATTTTTTTAAATTTCATATTTCATTACTTAAAAATTAAAACCATTCGAATAGTTTTTGTAGTTTCTGTTCGTGGGAGAAATATTTTCAGATTCGTAGTGTCGATAAATAATGTGCTATCATGTTACAAAAAATATATAGTTTTCACTAACGTTTGATGCTACCCCCTTAAAAATCTATCAATTAACTCGGACATTTTTTCATACATTTTTTTGCACTTAAATGACATAGAGTTACTGCTTAGATATCTGCGTTAAATATTAGTTACTCAAAATTCTTTTGCCGTCTGGTTAGTTAGTGGACGACACTGGAGAATCTGTATTTTTAAGATAGTGGAATTCACTTCAGAATCAGAGGAAAACACCCGAAAACAGTGAAATTCAGTCACCGAAAGAAACAGATAATATTCACGGATTTTGGGATTTTAAACAAAGAACGTAACCCAAATAAAATAAAGATTTTTCGTAGAAACTACGCATAAATCTCGAATACAGAAGTCTGTATTCCGTTTTAGAAAGGGGTTAGCATGTATTTGAAAGGATGTAAAATGTATTTTGCTGTAGACTTAATTATTTTGTTTGAGCATCATATTTTTTCTGTTATTGATATTTTAAGATGATACTTCTGAGATTAGCTACATATGTTCGTAGTAAGTTACTTAGTATCCGTTAATTTAATTTTAAAAAATGTTTACGTTAATTCACGAAGGTCCCCCGGAATTTGTGTAATCAGCGTTAATTATTAATTGGAGGTTAAATTTTTTTTAACAGTGTAGGTAGTCATAGTAATCTCCAAACGTTACCGATAATTAGTGTTAGTGTGACATCAGGTCTGAACGTTGCGGCGAAGTAGTCGGCGGCGGAATAAACCGCGCTGGTCGTAAACAACTTCCGTACACGGTGAGGTGACGTCTCGACGCAGAATCCAATATATCTGGTCGGTGCGATTCTTTGCTTGGCGAGTGTTTTCAGCCACTCCCTCCCCCCTCCCACACATACACAGCGGCAGCGCGATGACGTACTGCCGACCGCGTGGCACTTATTCACCATCGGCGGTTAAGTGGCCTCGCCCGCCCATTTCCCACCCCCGAAAATATTTTTTTTTTGATTAATGTGTGACCGAAGTAGAATAAAAAAAAAGAGAGAGGGACAGTTGGGGAGGTACTCTCTCTCCTCATCCCAGGCTCAAACACAGCGACCGCAGCCAGCTCGTGGATCACGGAGCCATCTCTCCCCTCAACCCCTCCCGTCAGAAAGCCATCTCCAACTCTCCCTCAAATTGCCTTATTTACAGCCGGGACGCCGACACCCATATCTCCCCAGGGCCGCCGTCTCTGGCGACTGCGCGACGTGAGCGCGGGGGAGTGCGTGTTGGCGACTGTGTCTCCCGACTTGCCTGCGGTGTCGTGTGCGTGCCACAGTTTTAAAAAAAATAAGAGTTTGTATTTCTCACCAGCTAATGCCTGGCATGCGTTGCAATGCCTCATTCAGTATTTAGTTGTTTTTTTTTTAAGTTTGTTTTGAGAAGTCTTTTGAACAAAGCATCACTCTATTCTCAAAATATCCGTCTATATCTAAGTATATCTCTCTCTGTATCCCTCTGTATATCTCTATATATATCTACCTTTATCTCTAACTTTACCTCTCTCTAAATATATCCCATTTATATCTCCCACTCTCTTTCTCCTCTAAAACCTTTATCTCCATATATATTTATATATCTTTTTATTTATCTCTCTATCTCTATCTCTGTATCACTCTATCTCTCTCTATCAATCTGTCACTCTGTATGTCTATTTTACATTTAATACAATTGAGTTATTTCATGCGTGCGCGCTCATACAACTTAAAACATACCAACTGCCGTTAAAATGTATATGAAACGCGCCTATTTTAAAATGGTTGCAATGATTCAGAAACCTCCGCGGGCATGCGCACAACAACTCACCAAAGTTTTATCGCAATAGGATGAATGGTAGCTATAGAACGCATAAAGGACAAACAAACAATCATTCATTTTTATATATGTATATAAACTACTGATAGAAAAAAAATAAGATTTTGGAACAGAAAAAAACAGTAAATGTGAAAGTACTTTATGCAATTTTATGAAAATAGGATATTACCCACACCCAACACCAACAAGGTGAACGTCAAAATTGCAATGATTCAGTAAATTAAACTAACCACAGAAAAAATAAATAATGTTAGATTTATTTTTGAATTACCGAATTTCGCGAAATGTTCGTAAGCCCAAGCCTAGTTTGATTTCCCTTTTTTGGAACGAATAGAATCTTGCCAAAGGAATTTCACTAATCTGATGCTATTCATGGTAGCATTTTCAGAGAATGTACCTCTTCCAGTTGTATAAATCTTTCATCTACCAACTGAGTTTGGTGCACATATTGAACTGACCGATGACAATGACTGATTTTTAGACGATACATTTTTTCAAAATCCTAAGCCATCGGTAAGTGCTTCGCTGAGGCATGATGTGCAATATGGTTCAACCCTCTGAGTTACCCATAAGAAGCAGAAGGTATGTATGAGCTTTTGGTTGTGGGCCCAATTCAATCTAGGAAGTGTTGTGGTTGACAAGACAGAAAAAACATAGGCCCTAACTCCAATGTTTGTTACTGATATTTTCTAAAATGGAGACTTTACTGCGGAGAGAATATATCAGTGTTATGAATTTTCATCTAAAATTTACGAGGAACAATGGTTGCAATTTATATTCAGCATATTTTTAAATTTACGGATACATTCATGTGTTTTCGGGTACTGAGTTTATTTACTATAAACATGAACTCACAAAAATCATGTTGCCGATTCAACTGTACACACCCAGGTCGAACCCTTTTTACAGCAAAACCCAACACTCAGTAGTGTCTGGCCTGTATTCTAGAAACATCCAGCTATCTGGAACGACGATGGAACGTTATTTAAGTTAAGGTTAAGTTTGTTTTGGAAGTCAGTTAATTTACTGGAACATTTTACAGTGTAATATTCTAGGATAGTTCTGTCTGCGGAAGTGTAGTTATAGTTAGGGATTATTTTTCTTTGCTTGCCTATCACTGTATATTGGACCGTAGCTAGGATTTTGTGAAGTGGGGAGTCCAGTATGACAATTATGTTATTTTTTATGATTAAGTTTTTTTTATAATTTAATTTAAAATAAATGGCTATCGTACTAAAATCTCAGGGAATAGTAAACTTTCAGAACTCAGTTTACATAAAAATGTACATTTTATATTTTGGTTTGTATGTTTTTTAAATGCGTTGTTCTTAAGCAAATGTTTTGATGATTTCGTTTGGAACAAGTCATAAATACGCATATGTTAATGTTATTAAAACATGAAACACACATTTTAAGTTTGTGTGAGACAACTTACTTGCAGTAACACGTTTGCAAACCGGCATTAAATACAGACCACTTAGAAACAAAATTGCTTTTTGCTTCTGTGTATGAGGCCTGGAGCACTGTAACTTCATTTTAACCCACCAAGAATTATAACATTCCTTCCAAATTTATCTCTTTTTAACTTCATGTATAGCTAATTTTCTGTAATTTACTTATTTAGTCTTTGCTATTTTTTATTTAACCGGGAAGGAAGGGGATCGAACCCCTGGCCTCTGTCAGCTCCGTCGACGTGCTGTTCCTACGTTCAACGGCCACACGGACCTGCGACGATCCCAGCGCTGCTTCGGCGCGTAGCGTGACCCGCTATCGCATTCCTGGGCCGGAGTGCCCCGACACATTACTCCTCCCGACGCGATGTTCGACGTCGCTGTCCCGAGCAGCGGGTCTCTATCCCCAGAGAGAGAGAGAGAGAGAGAGGATATAAGATCGTTGACCTGCAAGGAGGCTCTTGTAAGTTTCTTCCGTGCTGCCCGTCCATGCTGACCGGATTTATGACTCGAACAAATCTATTATGCGTGGCCGGCCAGCCATGGATTTATATTCCCCCCCCCCCCTTTCTCCCCCCCCCCACGTGGCTCGATCCCTGGCTTCGGCGGAAATTAAGGCTCTTTTTTATGTCTCCTGCGCACGAGGCGTCTTGAGTCATCGGCACTCGTTCAGGGCTCACTGTAATCTGGGTAACTCCCGTCATTTTTAAGCCTGTGTACACTGCCATGGAATTTTTAATACCCTTCGTAACAAGATCATTAGTTTATTATTTTAACAAAATGAAACCTTGGCTGCCTTCACTGCTTTGACGTAATTCATAAGGTCGTCTTACGTGAATGGAGGTACACTGTAGATATACAATTTTAAAATTGATTTTACGAAGAACACTAGTTTCATAGAAATTATCCAAAGATTTTCGAAAATTTTGGGATACCTTCGTAAAAAAAATAAACTTTCAAAACTTTGTCAGATCTACTACACAAACACTCATCTTTCTTCCTCATAAATGTTTACCATGTTTACAACAAAACACAAACCTCTTGTCGGAATACGATGCAATTTTTACTTAGATCCAGCTATCTGAAACTACGGAGAACTCTTGGTTTATTTGAGGCCTAGGCTATTCGTTGATCAGTCTGCGATTTTACTGAAATTCCTGTCTGTGTGGACACAGCGGACTCTAGAGTAAGTACTTCTAAAGTTTATTCTTCTCCGCGTTCAATCTTGATGATGTTGGACTCGATGAGACATAGTCTCGCTTAGCTGCGGACACTCCTGTCTTCAATTGAATACATAAGACACTTCCAACTATGCAATTATCGCTGAGGAAAGAATTGTTTCTGGTCCCATTCACTTGTTAATAGACAAGCAATCAGTACCGAAACATTTCGGACATGCTTTACAACAGTTTCCACACTCAAGCCGAAATCATGCGTTCATTGTCAACGAACATACTTATGTAAAATGACTCAAATATGTAGATTTTACGTCATGCTTTCTTTCATTTGTCTTGGTGACTCATTTTGTGTATATTTATTAAGTTCTGCATAATTTCAAAGAATTCTACTTTGAATCTGTGTCCGAGTTACGTAGACTATTATGAGTGTATTTGCAACATGAGAACACATAAATTCTCTCGTAGCCGAGGTTAGGAGTTACACATCACTGGCGAGTTCTGAAGGACTCTGGTCACTTTTTTTTTTTTTTTTTTTTTTTCGTTTGAGGTGCTACACAGTGCAGGGGTCAGCACCGAAGCTATGTTTCTCAGCAGGGATAGAATGCGCGCCGGAGCGTATAGCATCACGTGGGAAAGCCAGATTACGGAGGAGATAGATGAGAACGAATGTAACGCACGATAAATATTTCACCCCACCCCCTCCCCCACCACACACCCCGGCAAGGAGAAACGTGTCGAGGCGGACGTGTACTAATATCTGGTCGTGATCTGATGATGCCGGGGGTTTTAAACTCCGCGAGAGCGAGCGTGCGTCCCTTCTTGCTCCCATGGACCCGCAGCCTCCCGTCTCGGAGATAAATCTCCGCGTGTGACAGCTTCTCCGCCGCCATCTCTCCCTACGAATCCCCCTACCCCCTCCTGTCTAGTCCTCCGCGGGCTGTGTCTCTTGGGACCATCGGAAAGAGGGGAGTGGATGCGAGTAGGGGAAGGCCGCCACGCCCGACGAACCGAGCCTGTGTTCGGCTACCTGCACAGTGCGCACCGTGCAAGCCGAACAGTAGTTCCGATTCCTCCATCAGGCGCTTGGGGTCAACCGGCCGATCAACGGCATGAACGGCACTGTGTACGCCGTTCCGTGCCGTGCTGTACAGCACGTGGTCTTGAGGTGAAACGTATCCGTGCTCTGACGTCATAATCACGCTGACGTGCCAGTTTTGGCGTTGCCCAGCTAGTTTGCCTTCAGTGATCCATTATTTGCAAACGCTTAGAGTTAATATTGGTAGGCTATATAAAAAAAACGCCCAAATCATCGGACAGTAGCTGTTCATGTAAAGATATCTCGAGCTCTTTCCGTTTGTGGCAAATTTCTTAAGTCTAATCCTAACAAATTTGATAATATATATATACAAGTGAGGCTAATAAAAGCTAAAAAGATATCGCCTCGTTCGTAATACTTTATAGAACCTACAATTTAAAATATATTTGACGCCATGTGTTTGTTTCAACACAACCTAATATTTCATTTCTTTTAAGCTGCTCTCGTGTTCTAGAGAGATAAAATATGTACAAGTTTTTAAGACTAATCATAAGAAAATCGGTCCAGTAGTTTTTGCGTGATGCTCGAACAAACAAACAGACAAACAGAAAGCTACAGTTTTACAATAGTAAAGAGAGATAAGCGAAATACCACTTACTGAATCAAGACACTCTCACCACAAATTATTATTCATATCTATAAGACCTAAAGACTGGAAATTTGACACGTGTATATATATACACATACCTATGCATACACACACACCTTTGCTACATAGACATCCAATAAGAACGGATTTTACAAAAATCATCTACCAATGGGGGCTGCGCTTGATTTTGCGGAGCGGGAGGGGGCTCAGGAGTGGTTCGACCAATGGAATGTTTGGATTATTATAGCACACTGGCATACTTGCGCTCTCGCATAGGTTTCATTAGTCAAGCATACAGACTTGGAAATCGGCAGTGATGTTGCTGACATATTAATTTTAAATCCAAATTTGGCAAAAAAAATATATTTTTATGAAAGTAAAATGAAAGATGAACGCTCTGGCGTAAAACGCCAAGTTCTTGGAATCGAGATAGATGTTTTTAGGGAAACATCAAAACTGGTGTGGTAGGTAAACATTGCAGAAAATAAGTTTGAATAACTAATAGGTGTAGCCTATTGGTGTACGTCTACCTCATATTTTGACTCCTCATTATCTAATATTATTTTGTGGGCTATCTTAACATTGTGGCTAAAGGACTAATAATAAGTTAAATGTTCGCATGGAAAAAAATATATATTTTAGTTTCTTTCCTGACAAAACTTTTAAACGCTTTAAAATTAGAGTTGTGATGAAACAAGGACCTTCGGTGACATCATTCTGTTAAATCGAATATCACATAGGTCCTAAACGTCCACACAAGTTATAGTGAGAGTCGGTTTAGTAAAAAGGAGAGGGAACACAGAAATAATAATAATCGTATGAATAACACCTCTTTTTTTTCCCATAGTAAGCACGGCACTAAGAAGCTTTCTCTTCTTTATAGCTACTGTCGTCTTTTACATTTCATAAAGGCGTTACAGCGTATGAATAAATAATGTGCCTTTATTTCAATCGTCTTTATAGGTTAACAAATATGTCACTTAATCAAACGGAATAAAAACTCTGCAATTTTAATATCCAAAATTAAAACTATTTTGAGTATATGAGTTTAAAATATATAAGTTTTCTGTTTGTATTATTTAGCACATGTTTAACTTTCGATAAAATATTTCGTCAGATTGTCATAGCCCTGAATTATCTTGCAACTGTTTGTTGGAACACTTGTGTGGTTGTTAACGTTTTTTTATCTAAGTTATCAATAACCAGTTAGTTATCTGTTTGTGAAACAAAACAAAGTTAACGACAGTTCATACCGCACGCTTCCTCTTTACATTAAGTGCTCGCCTCTGAACGAAATAATGACCAAAGATCAGTTTCTTCGTACATAATTACGTACGAACTCTTTGAACGGCAGGCTTTTCAGCCACACAACGTAATAAAGTTCGTGATAGATGATATCGAATAAGCAATTATCTCTGGAGGAAAATTTATCTTCGTGCAGTGAGAAAAACAAAACTTTGATTACTTTTCAATGCGGCCTCTTCTCAAAGTGAAACAGGTTTCGACAACCAGGACCGACTCTGTGTACTCTATAAAAAATGTCTTCGTTATGATAATGTTACTCAATCTCCACCCAGTTAAATAGGTGGATGATACATTTAGTTAGCTTTATTTGTGAGGACGCAGATATGCGCTTAACATTATAATTTGAAATAAATGCAAAAAAAACTATCTGCTTGTATGCAGGGTTTACAAAAAATCCTAAGAGAGATGCATGAACCGGTATATGCCCTGTTGTTTTCAACAGTTTGTATGCCATAACAGTTGTTTGACAAATAAAATTGAAAATTGTCCTTCGTTGTAGACATTCCCAACTATTAATTCAATTCTAAACTCCGATGACTTAGAACTTAAGGAATTCCATTGAACTTCCAGACTAAATGCTGTAACGAGCCAATGTATGGAAATCAAGCGATAGAAAACTAGTAGGCTAACAATTGACGAATAAATTAAAATAAGTTAATAAATCTTACATAAGTATTCATAAAATTTTAAGTTAAAAAGAGAAATTAAATAAGAGAAATTATAACATAGAATTTTTGAAACAATGTTATAATTTCTTTTATTTAAATTATTTGCTCTTTTTAACTTTAAATTTTATGAATACTAATACAAAATTTAGTTATTATTATTTATTTGTCAATTTTTAAGATTTTTAATACATTTAAATTCGTCAAAATACCGCTAATTGTTTAAAGTGACTTGATTTTCTTTAAAATCATATTTCATTTATGCAAAGTTAAAATGTGTTGTAAAAGTTACAATATATTTTTGTAGCAAAAAAAAAAAAACTATTTCTTGGCAACTGGTTTCCAAAGAAATCTTTTATAAAAGTACAGAATTTTTTTTAAATTGGTTTGTGCCCAGCCGCATGCTTGTGATTGGTCTTCACGGATTCAGTATCTTGGGGGAAAGGAGTAGGGGATTACTAGCTCTTGGTGGGTGCTGTAAGAGAGTAGTACAGTCGCGAGCAAGCACAGAACGCGTTTGCAACCCTGCACTAGACCTCAATAGGCCCTTAGTCTTACTGCTCGTGTCAAACCACCTAAGGTTCAATGATAACTACAGTCTGACGGTTTTGCGGACTTGCCTGTTACAGAATTGTGCTTTACCTGCAACGACATGGTCTCTCGTTGTTGCTAGAGATGGGCGGTGGAGGAGTTGTCTCTGAAGTCTTCCTGGAGCTCGAAGCTCTTTAGAGTGCAGGATTCCTGAAACTTTCACCTCCTGTCTGGCCACCTATCGCCCGCCCTCCCTCCTGGTCGGGAACACACCGCAGCCTCGCGCGATGACCTTACAATGACCCGCGCGCGCATAGATCACTCCGGGGGCAGGAATCTATTCCTGAGACGGGCGGCGGGGAAGCCCGCATGGCGGTCGTAAATCCCGGCTCCTGGGCGGGCAAGGTGTGGCGCAGGGGGGAGGTGCGCCGCATTAAATCATTATAATGTGACTGCAGGGCGCCGGCAAGATGCGAGACACATGCGGCGTGAACCTCGGAGAGTCGTCCCGTCCCGTCATGGCGGGGAGGCAGTGCGGCCAACCTCCGAGTGCTCGCGGCCAATCGCCAACAAGCTATTTACACACTGCTACAAACCTTTTCTCAAACGTTTGTTACATAGAGCTCACGGATGCCGCAGCAAAGTGATTTTTTTTTTATAAATTACATAATTAAATAGTATTTTCGCGACTTAAATATATCTTAAGTAGCTTGGCTTCTGGGTTGCAGCCGTATACTTGGCGAATAATTCACCGACGTTTCGGTCGACATTGCAGTCACCATCATCAGGGAGCAGTTACCTACTGCTTCCTGATGATGGCTGCAACCCAGAAGCCAAGCTACTTCAATCAATGCCCGTGAAAGCCTGCGAACATTATTAAATATGCCTGGATTGTAAATTTTGGCTGCAGTTTCCAGTAAGGAGACGATCGCTCCATGCTCCACGTGCTCGATTACTTTGGAAACCAGTTTCCAAGAAATTTCTTATGATACTACAAGAAAGATATATTTAACTTTGTACAACATGTGGCTATGGTTATTTTTCCATGTATGAAAAAAGTTTTTTTTTTCGAGAGAATACTGAGTATTTCTTACTAAAATTGGCGTATAATTTTATATTTTAATTGATTTATTGTTTAAAAATTAGAATCAAAACAAAAGTAGTTTCCCCACCCGCCGCTAGAATTCACTGCCGGAGCAGTGACGTCGACTATTGAATCATATCATAAGCAGACCGCAACGATTCCGATTGAAGCGAAAAAATATTTGAAAAGATACTAAACCCTGACTTTGCATTTTAAACAAGGAATGTTACTAAACTACTGCCCATATTGTTAAAATTCATTAAAAAGTTAACGCTATAAAGTTTTCTTTGGCTTTGTGAACTTTGGTTCATGCAAACCGCCACAGACGGCAGCCATGTGGTTACACATTTCCGTTCCATGAGTAGAGACCAGAAAAATTCTCAGATTCATTTCGCGATAGTCTGAAATTCATATACATATACCTAGAGACCTGCAAAATTCGCGGATTCATTCGGTGATAGGCTAGAATTCAAACACATATACCTCTTAGATAATTTTGCTATTGGCTTACTGCTCATCTCGACGAATCTCAACCAGTTATAAACCCTCAACCAAAGGAGGATCGAATCACAGACAAACCAGCTGAGACGACTTACAAGTCGGCAGCCAATGAACTTGCGTTATTTGCCCGAATGTACAGGGGTATGTGCAGTCTATCCTGAAGGACATCGAAATAGCGAATTTTTCAGGTCTTTAGTGATTCGTTACTTCTTTGGTTGAGGGTTTCTCATTGGCCCGGAAACGCCCAGACGAACAGTGAGCCAATAGTAAAGCCAGCTTAAAGGTATATGTAGAGACCTGCAAAATTCGCGGATTCATTTCGAGATATGATACAATTTAAATAATTATACCTTAGCACTGCTTCTACCACTGGTTGACTGTTAATCTGGAGTAATGAGAGCCAATTAGAGACCCTCGCTCAAAGAAGTGTCGAATCACAGACACTCGGTCGAGACGACTCACAAGTCAGCAGCCAATGAACAGGTGGCATTTACCCGAGTGTGTAGAGTGTAGTAGAGTCTATCCTGGAGGTCACTGAATCCGCGAATTTTGCAGGTCTCTACCAATTACTAAACACAGACGATGCTACGGTGTTTTAACTTTCAGCTTGTCTCGAAATCTTTTCGCGAAATCTGCATGCCCCTACGGATGCACTTTCAAGCATCTTTCTCGGGGCCAGTGAATAGTAGCTTCCCGTTCTGCGTCGTGCCGGGCGTGAAAAACGCACTCGCGTGAACTCCGCGCTGCGTCGGCGTGGTTCGCGTGGTTGGCGTGGTTGGCGCAGTTCTGCAAGGACGAAAGTTCGCGGGTTAGCGTTCACGGCAGCCACCAACAGTGAAGTATGTTCATGTTCATGGACGGGCTACACTGAAAAAATACTGTGGAACTTTACCCTCAAGACTCGTAAACTTAAAAAAAAGTCTTCACGTGTCCATGCAGCATGGGGTAAGCCATTTTCTGTTCACAAATCCCTGCGAAACTTTAAGTGCAATGAATATTACCTTTGCCATAACTCTGGTTGTATTTTTTTCTCTCCGCAATTTAGTGCGCTAGTAGTAAAATATTGCCTAGATTTTAAGTTAGGCATAGACCTTTCAAATGAACAAAAGTTCATAAAAAACCTGTCAAGTAGCTTTTGATTGCTCGAACAGACAAACGAACAAAAATTCTAAACACTATAATTTTTAATTTTCAATAATGTAAATAGCAGTTTCTTACAGTTTTTTTATCAACTCATCCAATGTACATACTTTTTGCCTCAAACTATTTTATTATTAGAATAAACTAATTATGTAGGCTACACTATACATGGAAATTATCAATGAATATCTCGTATGAATATACATAGTTTACTTTACTCAAAGTTGCCTGCTATACATGGTAATATTCTGTGATTTGTTACATTTGAGAGGCTAGGAATACACTTTTTTATAGCTAATTTCTGTACTTCATATTATTTTTAGTATACAATAAGGCATGTGACAGAAGGGAAGTGTCCTTGTCGTTGTGAAGTGTTTTTTTATGTATAGTATTAAAGAAGAAATTCAAAAAGCAGTCGTTAGTTACTGATCCAATAGAACAGTAACATAAATGTTTGAAAGGATTTGCGACAGCGCGATTTATTTTCAATCCTCTTTTGCGTTTGAAAATAAGATATATTGGTATGCTATAACGCAGAAAAAGGTAAAACTGTAGAATTTCTTTTTCGCTGTTGTGATTTCTTTCAGAGTAAATTGAAATTCAATGTTTTTGTGCGTAGTAAGCTGAGAGTGTAGTTACGTGATTGCTCTTACTTTATTCCCTTCTCCTCTTATCTGTCCAAATGTTCCAGA
The DNA here is from genome assembly GCF_032445375.1 of Bacillus rossius redtenbacheri. Lineage (NCBI taxonomy): Eukaryota > Metazoa > Arthropoda > Insecta > Phasmatodea > Bacillidae > Bacillus > Bacillus rossius. Next base: position 8,004,884 of record NC_086336.1, on the reverse strand, counting down.
GGCAGGGAGACAATCTCCCTGCTTGCGAGGTTAGTACTCCCCCCTACCGTTCATCACAAATAATGGACCCGACTATGGATTGGCTCCTTGGATATCTCAATCTCCGGCCCGAATCCAATTTGTCCTGGGCGCCCATCCCTCAAAACGCAGCAGCCCTTATCCCAGCAGCCTGAGACGTTTCCTTGTTTCCCCACTTCTATCATACTTCCACCCACACCACCTCAGTCCCTTTTTTCTTTATTCTACCACTGAGGTTTTAACCAATTAAAGTAAATGGAGTTGCGTTTTTTTTAAGTATTCTTTACGATGGCAGAAGTATGAGTACACTTTTTCCTCTCCCCTCCTCACCCGATATAAGATGGTAGGTTACTTACTGATAAGTTTCCCCTCCTTTTTGTGGTGTTTCCACATTTATTCAAGGGGCGTCTTGTTCTACTCCCCACTCAGAGACGAGACTGTGACGTCATGGAGGTGAGTGAGTCTTTCAGTTCTCGTCAGTGATGTGTAGAGACCGGAAAAATTCGCGGATTCTTTTCGTGATGCGCTGGAATTCCAATAATTATACCTTCAGGCTGTTTTTGCTATTAGCTCAGTGTTCGTCTCCACGGCTCCAGGCCAATGAGAAACCCTCAACCAAAGAAGTATCGAATCACATGAAAACCAGTAGAGACGACTCGCAGGTCAGCAGCCAATGAACTGGCGTTATTTTCCTTAGTATATACAGGACTGTATAGTTTATCCTAAAGGTCATCGAAACCGCGAATTTTTCCGGTCCATAGTGATGTGTAAACATCTAACCTCGTTAACCAGCATAATCATGTTTCTCGTGTTGTTCATGTTGAAATCATCTTATAATGCGGAACTAGGGACACGAAATGAACGTTCAATTCTTTAAAAAAATGCCAAGAGTGATTAATATACGCAAATGGTGTTTTCAACTAAATTTCTGTACGTTAATCATACATAGAGACCGGAAAAATTCGTGGATTCATTTCGTGATATACTAACATTCAAACAATTATACCTTTGTGCTGCTTCTGCCATGGGTTCACTGTTAATCTGGAGGACTGAGGGCCAATTAGAGACCCTCAACCATGGAAGTATCGAATCACAGGCCACCCAGTCGAGACGACTCACAAATAATCATCCAATGAACAGGTGACATTTGCCTTAATGTACAGAATATTTTGGAGGCTATCCTAGAGGTCATTGAACCCGCGAATTTTTCCTGTCTCTAATCATACATAGTTTCCGCACTCGCCTCCAGATTTCGTTGCCGGAGCAGCTACGTCGACTAAAGAATCATTCGATTTGAAGAGCGAAATGTTAAAAGTATGTAATGTAACGGCACCGATAAAATCGAAAAAATACTTGAAAAATAAACTAAACCCTGGCTTGGACCTAATTTATTAATGTTCTGTCTATCTTGTTGAAATTCACTAAACAGTTAATGCTATAAAGTTTCCCTTTGGCTTTGTGAACTTTGGTTCGAGTCAACAGCCACAGATTGCAGCACCGTGGCTTCACATTTCAGTTCCATACGACATCCGTTTCATTCACGAAGTTACTCGTACTTACCAAATGCCGTATACTGTACATAGAGAGCCATGACGTAACACATCAAAAGAAGCAAGCAAAATTTACTTAAGTGCGAGCCAAATTAACAAAACCCTAAGTTTCCATAAGAGTGGGACCAAAAAAATTATAGGGAAGAACAGCACCAATTAAAATACACTTTCATTTCGCACGCCGCCCTCTCGTTACGACACAGCATAACTTTTAAGTAAGTTCAACAACAATGCTGCAAGCTTCCAGGCAGATATCTACTCAATGAAGAGACCAGTCCATCAATTAAAAACACGTAAAATCACCTTAAAATTAACCATAAATAAAGTCCGTGGATGGAGGTTTGGTTACCACGATAAATATGGTGGGTTGATAGAAGTTTGGGGGAGGGGGTGAAGTATCTCTCTACCAGGTGAGCTCTTGCCGAGACAAGGCGGGTAATTCTCCCGCCGCCGACTCAAAGTGATAAGTGAAGTTAGCATGCGGGAGCCAGAGCGTTGGCCACGGTCATATAGACAGTTCTGGCAACTTACCATTCCGCTTAGTGAAGCTGATATACCAAAAACCAAAAAGAATGAAGAAATAGTAATCTGGGGAAAAAATGTCAAAAACATGAAACGAAATCAGGAAAAAATATAATATTTTAAAGGAATCTCTCATTTGACACAATGTTAATGATGGGTTCAACTACTACTAGCGAGCTTCAATAAGCCGACGAGACACGCCAACGCAAAGGATAGGCATTTACCAGACGTAGGTATCGATATAACCATGGCCCTGGCTACAACATACGCTGGGAGGTTACAGACCTCAGTAGAGTTAAGAATCTTCCTGTGAGTTGAGAAACGTTATGCCTTATTAGAGTTTCAACATTCTTAATCTTGTTTGTCTTCTAATCATACTAATGGACTTCCAAGATTAGGTTAGGTAAAGTTACATTACTTTACAGTACTATACATTACGTTAGGTTAGGCTAATTTTTATATATCCTTATTTTTTATTTGTTTATATTTCCTAAACTTATTATCAACTTCCTACAATTTTTATTTATCTCCTAAAACGTTTCACAAATTAGGCGCATTTGATGCGCTTCGGTTAGTTTTGGAATAGGTGCCATGCAGTTCATGCGTACGGTGTAGGCAGTGTGGGTTAGGGGTAGTAAAAAATAATAATTTTTGGTGCATTTGATTTGCTTTGGGTAGTTTCGGAACAGCTTATATGCAGTTATGCGCACTGTGTAAGCAGTAGTGTAGGTAATATTGACTTCATTGTGTTATTAAATTTCATGTGATACTCTATTCAAAATTTACACAATTTTCAGGGAAAAAATTTTGGTTGAAAACTGTGAAAATATAGAAAGCCCAGCAATTTTCATGCAAACAATTGACCAATAAATACAAATTAAGTAAAAAACACATGCTAATTAATGTCAGAGGCGAATATAATAAATTAATTTAACTCGTGACACACTGAAAGAATAATGGAAATACCTGTTTAAATGCAGGTTACCTTGTAAATCATTGTAAAACACACAAAATAGCATCCTTCGTAATAACACAGGAGCTAAAACACATCCACATGAAATAATTATAAATAATAAATAGTTCGCGACACACGAAAACAATTACACGCACTTTCCCCATAGCTGGGGTAAAATTATATAAATGGATTAATTACGTGGGTCCACCATATTTCGAGATTTCTGAGACTTTTAGAATTGGCAGTATCGTGTTTAGTCACACTGCCGTTCCAATTCACTTCCTTTCCATTCATGAAATTACTCCAACCAAATGCAGTATATCGAGAGCTACAATTTTGACACGTCAAAAATCTATAGCTAAAAATATGAATTGAAAATTAATAACTATAGGGTGACACCTATTTGTGGCACATACCATTTTTTTTTTTCAGTTGAGCGTCTTAAACGTGCAAAGAATTTGTAATTATATTTTTAACATGATTCAGTATTTTATCGAGTGATAAAAAGACATTAAAAGCTTTCAAAGAATTAAAAAATAATATTTGATACTCAACATTACACGAAAGATTCGATAAAATTATTACTTTAGATATATATAAACAATACAAGTATGTACCGTTTACAATAAAGTTTACAAATGAATAATATTTCCAGTTAAAAATAATTGATTGTGGTCTTGTGGTCTTATTTACTAAAATGTTTATCTAGAAAACAATTTTTTTTTGTTTATTTTTAGTAATACCAGAGTCTGCTTAGTTTGTTGATGATTGCATGGTTACTAGCTGGTTTGATTTTATTTGTAGTATTGAGGTATTATTTTGTTCTGAAGGAAGCATCCGATTCTCAAAATTTGAAAATTTACTTGAATTACTAGTTATCAGAAATAGAAAAAGCAAGTTGAAAGGTAGTACTACAAACACGTGCATATCCAAAAGACCTGAATTTCCAAGATATATTGAAAACAGTATATTCTTTTTAATAATTCTCTACTGAAATCGTATGGAAAACACTAAAACTAGTACGTTTACATATTCATTGAACATCTCTCAGTTATTGGACGTCCGAATGTTCATTTAGTACGAGTGTTACATTAGTACTTCAGTAAAGTCAGTAATGAGTTCAATACACACACAAATTTGTGTAGACAGGTACACTTCAGTTATTAACCTCAAAATGGCACAATATTTTAATATAATACTGTACATTCATATCTAAAATAGTACACGATGGTAATTAAAAACTAAACCATGTTTTCCCCAGCTTTGAGTTCTTAGTATTTTTTTTTTTTTTAATTATCTAGTTGCAATCGTTTTGGGTAAAGACGTGTGTCTACTTTGGATTTTAATGAAAGGTTACCAACTGAACATTTTTTTCTGCAGAACACCATTTTATGGATAAAGTTACGCTAAGATTTTAAATATTTTACAATTTAAATTCTACGGGAATAATGATGATTGCAGGCTTTGCGGTCAGAGCTAATGTTTCACATCGAAGCAGTTTTATTTATGACCTGACAAGATTAAAATAATACGCACGCACAATCTTGAAGTCGCGTCTATGCATTACAAAAATATTCAGACGCCAGGCACTGTGTGGTTAAATCAAAGGTTGTATTTTTATTAGCGTTGCTGTTGGGACAATTTCGATAAAAAAATGGTGTTACTTTGTTTATAATTATTCTACGACAAAATGTTTTTTCTTTAGGTTCATCATTTTCTGCAGAAAAAATTACAGAGCCTTACAATTACCGTAGCATAATATCGTAAACCATCATTTTAATGCTTTCAGAATTTGAGGAGACGAAGGCAGACGTGACTTAAAACACAAGATGCGTTTTAAATATGCATTAGTAAAACGTGTGTGTGTGTGGCAACTGATATGATATAATTACCAAGGATTATTATGCTGCGGAAGTTTTTATTTTTATTTTGTTTTTCTTGCTGGAGAGCGGAGAAAAAGCATTCACAACAGTTTAAAAAAAAATTAAGTGAGGGTCAACAGACCCCACGACCTTGAAAAACCGAGGCAACTTCCCCCCCTCCTTCCTTAAAAGTTTTATTTTTTTTCTTGCGTCACTCGTATCTGGAGCCTTGTTAATTGGGACCCATGTTTCATGGACAGCGGCTATCTACAGACGAGACAGATTCTTGCTGATCCTGTCCACTCGCTCGATGCAGGGAAGTTTGCTTCCCTCCCGGCCTCATAGTCTTCCCGTAAAACACTCTCTCTACTTTCACCCCCACCCTACAACATCTTCGTTTGAACTGTCAGTGAGCATGGCTGCTTCGACTTTTACTCCACTTTAGCACGCTGCCAATAACACCTGTCTAAACGCTATTACGTTTCTTCTTTCAGCACACATCTTACTTCTTCCCTCCCACATTACCAAAAAAATATATATCTTTTTTTACCTTTTGGACTTCCTCTGCACTCGTATTATTCGCTATCACAGCAAATTGTCCGAAATTATAATCACAGGGCAAGCATCCTTCGAAATGAAAGCCAATTGCAGACAGCGGAAATAACCTCTTTCGTCTTCTGCTCTTGAAGACTGGACTGCCAAAGACTTTGTGCTACTTGAACATTCAAACTTCATTCAATTTTTAAGTAGTGAGAAGAGGGCTTTTTAACTTTTGGGTAGCAGCTATGTAGGGGTTATGTTTTGTTGCTCGCTTCTTTGTCCTCGAAGTAGGTATGTTATCACCCTCGCCTTACGAGCGTCCGGGCGTACATTATACGTTTGATTCGCGACTTTTTGCTGCCGACATGTGCACTCGTTTTGCCCGAAGCAGTTAGACTCTCGCAACCACTCACCTATTTCTTAATGCCCACAACCTTTCATCTGAGAAGTACATTAATTTTAATGGCTGTATGATAATGCGGCATTGACAAGTGATAGAAAACCACTTTTTGCTGTCAATAATGTTTCCTTAGCTACACGCAACCACACGGAGAGTTACGTAAGGCGATTACAGCAAATTCAGTCATACGTAACAACTCGAAAACTGTTCAAGTTTAGGTTTATGAACGAGTCCTGTCGTCGCACAATAAATTTTCTAGATCAACGTACAAAATTTAAAATTTCTGCCAGAAAAATTGAGTAATTCTCTTGTGCCTTTCGAGTTTCGTGTATATCATAAAAACCATTTGTCACACTAGTATCTAGGCAAATGTATAATTGGTTTATATAATCGAAATTTATTTTAAAACAAGATGAAGCACCCGGCGTTCCCAGGGTTTTACACAAAGTTACGAGGCTTCACTTCGGAGATGGTGGTGGTTTTTTTTATTGTAATCTCAGGTAAATAATTATTTTCTTATTTTTCTCCAAGCTAAATTGTGCAACATTTTACCAAGCTGTAATAAAACTGAAACTTATTATTTTTTTGGATAGAATACTAACAACTAAACGAATGTTTGTGTGCATGTGTGTGTATATATATGCATATAAATACATATATATGTGTGTGTACACACATAAACGTAAGTTCAAATCTTTGAGAGAACACATTGTTTTTTGTTGCCTGTCCAAAGAAACCTGAGATGTAGACAGTAATTTTCCTCTCATTTTGAATGTTTGTGTTCTAAATTTCACTAAGGAATACAAAGTCCTTTTTAAGGGGTGGGAAAAGAGGATGGAGGGATTTTCGAAATGTAGGTATTGTGAAAGTGACCTTCCTATTGTTTTTAATATCGAGAGTGCAAAGTTGCTTCATGCTTGGAATAGAACTGTAGATTTTTATGTACAAAAAGCCTACATACACATTTCTAACAGAATGACTCTGAATTCTACCAGTACACTTCAGCTGCAAATTTATCACGTAAAAATAAGTTGAAAACCTCTAATACTACGTCTTATAATCTATAGTGCTTCCCAAGGCTATTATACATTTTTGAAGTTGGGCTGAACATTTTTTTTATAAATAATAGAGACAGTTTTTAAGATAGATCACTGGTCGTCTAGATTATGTTTAATTGATTGCAGTTCTACTACCAACACCACGAATTTTGTCACTGTAGCAAAATTACTTAATTGAAATTATAGTGGGTAGTAACATTTCACCAAAAATATGTAAAACAAAAAATTTTTTCCTCCAAATAATTATTTGAATGAAAAAATTTGGATACAGGGACAAATTCGCGGAACTTGTAGAACTTGGGACATTTAAACATAATTCAGATGTTCAGTGTTCTCTCTCAAATACTTTATGAATTATTTAGAATAAAATTGTTGTCCATCTCCCAGTACAAAGCTCTGAGAAGCACTTTGGACCATAAAATGTATATATGTTTTGAACTCATTATCTGCAGCCCGAGTTTTTTGGTCGAAATCAAACTTAACCTGTATACATATAGCCTATATACTTACAGAAGCAGATGGAGAAATCTGCGTAGGCTGGCAAGTTCAGTGTGAGTGCTGGTTCAGTGAAACTCTAGAATGTTGAAAAAAAAAAAAAAAGGCATCATAGGTGATACTTTAAGTGAACGGTACTTTAAAAGTACCATCATATCAACCCCATGGCCTCTGGCTTCTCCCTGAGATGACAGTAGAACGCAGTCCCCCCTGATCCAAGTCATCGTTAGCGTGATACCGTCTACCGGCTGCGGGTTTCAGACGCGGTTCGATTGAACACTGCGCGTCTCCCGAGGCAAAGGGAGGTTCGTTATCTGCGGGCGTGGGCCAGGTGATTATGGTGATTACTTTGACGGAGCGCGTTCCCAGCGTATGGCCGGAGTATGTCGAGTCAAACGTCAAAGGCAACCGAACATGCTTTCTTTTAAACATTTATGTAAACAACGGCTGATTGACATGTGACAGTCACGCATTATGCAAGCACATTGTTTTTAATTACCCATTCTTAAGGGGAAGATGTAGAAACAAAAAAAAGCATAATTGGTTAATATTGCATAATATTATTTTTTATAATTTGGTTTTGAAAATTTTGTTTCGGTAAAAGATCGCACATGAAAAGGTTTACTAAGACCATAACGAATTCTCTTTTAACGTAATTATTACAATTGGAGCCTAGTCATTTCTAAAGAAAACAATTCTACACGCCAATGACTTCGACAACCACACAGGACAGAGGACCATACAATTGTAGAAGGATCTTTGAAGTCCCATGTAGTTAAATCCAGTGCTGCTAATTCGTTGCTTTGCTTGCTATAGGATAAATATACGTCACGAATGTCACAACGTTCACGAAAAATATAAGACAGTAATGGTACTTACTGAAAGTCATGAAACTTTGATTTCTAGCAGCCTTCTGCCAAATCGCCCAGTTTATAGTCACACGTTAAATATAAATAATTAAATATGTTCGCGAGGAAATCATCTCTGAAAAGATTTTCAGGTATCTTACTTAAAGAAACTGGCACATTTATGCGAATAGTTGAACTATTCACCATCATATTTGCTTATGTATAATTTTTCATGTATGTATTTTATCGCCCCATAAGTAGGGACACCTGTATTTCGCGATTTTTTTTCGTGTCAAGGTATTTCACAAAATACTGTAGCTTTTCTCCTGTGGTTATTGGCTGAGGTTGGTGAGAGGTGTCGTCCCGCTTTTGACAGGGCCAATGAGAATGTGGTCACCGTACTGCTGCACCTTCACAATTTGCTATGACTCTTAGAAAAAGCTACAGTGTTTTGTGAAATACCTTGACATGAAAAAAAAATCGCGAAATACAGGTGTCCCTACCCATAAGGTATATACCTAAAAAAAATTCGAAAAAATGCTGAAAATGGTTCGCCAGGTATTTGCATACAATTCTGTCCATCGTGTGACTGCGTCACAACGTCTGTCCAAGCGTCTGTCCAAACGTGCTGACTGTAAATAAAGAAGAACGCGAAAGGAAAATCTTAAGTCGTAAAACATTTTAGCTGTCGCAGTCGCCGTCTGACTGTACACTCCAGTTAGAACAATCTAGACCTACAGTCAGGAGTATGACGAGAGTCGAAGAAGTCATAGCTTCAGACCGGAACAAATCGCGGAATTATTGCGGAATTAGGTATACCTTCAAACTGCTTCAACTTCTAGCACACAGCTTGTAGGGAATACTCTCGGCCAATGTGAAACCCTCAACCAAAGAATTGCCGAATCACAGAATACCAAACTGAGACGTCTGATCGGTCGGCAACCAATGAACTGCTGACATTTGCCCGAGTGTACAGAGAACTGTGGAGTCCATCGCATCAGGAGGTGATTGAAAACGCGAATTTTTCCTGTTCCCAGATATAGGGTGTTGACTTTGATACCACATATAGCGTGTCAACTTTGACGTGGTTCTCCGGAGAGCGAGGTGTGGCGAGGGAGGGGCGGAGGCCGCGTGACTTATGCCTCGCGCCAGGCGCGTCAGGGCGTATCGGGCGAAGCGCCGCCATCAGTCACCCTCCCTTCGGAGCTAACTGCCCGGCGCCGCGGCCGCACTCACGCTGTTGGAACAGTTGCGAATTGCGCTGTCGAGGCTCTTCAGAGGGAGTGCAGTCACCACAAAACACCCATTGATAGGGCCATGCATATTTCGCGAAAAGATTCCGAGACTAGTTAGGTATAAGTTAAAACACTGTAGCACCGTCTGTGTTTCGCGATTGGGTGAGTTTATTCCAGGCGTATGTCCAATTTTACAGCAACAATCACAGAAATTCAGTGCGGAAGCAAACGAGTCCTGAGTGGCCCGGTCAAAATAGGCGACTCCTCTCGCAAATGGACGCCAATCACAAGGAAGAAGCCTCTGGTGCGGATACATATTTTTGCAGTCTAATAGTCGTTCAGATTTATTCGCGGAAAATGCCTGCCCCTACCCATTGATAAGGAACGGAAAAATTCGCGGTATAGATTAACTTCAGGATAGACTCTACAGTCCTGTATATACTAAGGAAAATAACGTCAGTTCATTAGCTGCTGACCTGTGAATCATCTCTACTGGTTTGCCTATGTGTTTCGATACTTCTTTGGTTGAGAGTTTCTCGTTGGCCTAAAACCGTGGAGACGAACACTGAGCTAATAGATAAAACAGTTTAAAGGTATAATTATGTGAATTCCAGCGCTTATTTTTCCGGTCTCTACCCATTGATAGAAACCTGCAAAATTCGCGGTTTCGATGTCCTTCAGGATAGACTGATCATACCCCTGTACACTCGGGAAAATAACGCAAGTTCATTGGCTGCCGACTTGTAAGTCGTCTCAGCTGATTCGTCTGTGATTCGATCCTCCTTTGGTTGAGGGTTTATAACTAGTTGAGATTCGTCCAGATGAACAGTAAGCCAATAGCAAAATTATCTAAGAGGTAGGTATATGTGTTTGAATTGTAGCCTATCACCGAATGAATCCGCGAATTTTGCAGGTCTCTAGCTATTGCGAATCAGTATGTTCGAAAACACGGTGTTCCAAAAGACCTACTGTTAGTGTTATTGTTTTCCAACTGCGCACCCGGCTCAGCAGCACTCGTGCGACGCATGGCGGATGGCTCCGAGGGCGCGCCTATCTGCCCGCCGCACGCGAGATACAGCCCGTGCGAGTATGCGCGCAGCTTAGCGGCGGCGAGATGCGTCCCTGCCCCTAATGCGCCGCCGCGGCGGGGGAAAATAACCCTTATCGGCGCGGCGCCCCCTCCTCGAGGAAGAGTGAGGCGGCGCGATACGGCGCCTTAATGGCGCCAGTTCATCAGAGTTGCGCCGGAGATATATTTTTTTTTTCTGTAAGGAGGGTCGGGGAAAGAACCTGGCGGATAAAATAATTTTGTTACCGTTACCCGTAGGAGCGTAATGCATCTGCCAATAAAGGCCTTGTTTTATCTGATCATCAAATGTGAGAATTATTGTTAAAGAAACAGTTTTTAGAGAATTTTCTTTTAAAGACTTTTTTCCCGTGAACACGATAAAGTAGACTATGTATCTATATGTTTGGCTGCAAGCATTTCCATTAAAACTTTATTTTCTATTTGAAACTATGTTTTGTAAAACAAATTTTTAATATTTTTTTTAAGGCTACAGTTAAAAACAATTGTATCTAGTAAATGAAAAAAAAATATAATTTTTTCATCAAGTGAGTTTGATTAACATGAAAATATATTGCATATTCATGGAAACAAAAATATTATTTTATAGCTAGTAACAAAAAAATAATAATCTGAGCTAGTATTTCAGTACTCGCCCGTGATAAGTAAACATCTAACCTCGTTAACGAGCAATAATGCCGAGCGTGATAAATATATGAAAAGTATTATTTTTAAGGGAAAACGGTAAAACTATTTCCTGTTGCACACCAACCAGCATAGTGGCCAGGGGCTATACCTGGCGCATCTATGAAACTATCCTGTAATACATTTTGTAAACTTGAATTTTTAAAAACAAGAAATAATCCCATCTTTAAAATTATCAAAATTTAATTAGCTAGGAAAATTGTATTGGAACAATAATGGCGTCAATAAAATTTAAAATTGTCTTGGTTCTCTAAAGCATTACAAACGCAGTAAGTATTTTTCGTACTAAAACTTGCGGTCCAATATAAAGATTGAAAATTACATATACCTATCGATCTGAAAGCTTTTAAAACACATTTTATAAAACTAAGTATATTTATGTTTATTTTGTTATGCTTAAACGACATAAATCATTCTTTAAATATTTCCTACACACAAACTTAACCTTATTGAGATGATTTATCATTTAAGATTTAACAGCAAACATTTAACCACGAAAATGTTTTATTAAACATGACGTCGAATATAATTAGGCTAACATTTTCTTGTCTATAGTATGACGAACGTTGCGTTTCCTCTACTTTTCAGTGTTTACTAAGGATTGTCAAAATTGAATTGCGTATTATTAATACTTTCACTATTTCTTTCTATGACTTTAAATTATAACATAATGAGTTAAGGATATTTGTACTATTACAAAGTTTAACTTGGCTCATAAATACGTTTGGTATGTCCCATAATGTTTACGCAAGTGATTATATACGGATTTATGCTTCTACACGTGGGTCCGTCATCTTTATGTCACATTTCAGTTCATCAACTTCCGTTCCATTTTCACAAAATTACACATCACAAACATGCAGTTTACATTAAGGACTTAATTTCACTTAAGTTTAAAAGATTGTAGACCCAACTGACTTGCATTGCAATCACTGCCCCATGAAATATCCAGAGATCATTGACACTGGTTCACAAAGTAATTTGCCAGCTCACTAACTACATTTAATGCGAGTTACAATAAAATTAATAAATTCTCTTTTAAAACATGTTGGTACAGAAACTTAAATGTGAATGCTGTTTTACACCTCATGATCATTACAACAAGGTTTTTCAAATTCTCTGAGCTTATATAAAGAGAATTATATATTACACGCATCTAACTATATTTAAATCAAAACATTTAATTAAAAAGTTAAATGAAATTCAAGAAAGTGAAATATTTTTTATTGAAATAAAATTTTATCTGTTTTAATAATATAAACAGTTCATAATCATGGTGTCGCCAATTAAATATAATAAATACCAAGCGACTGGGAATTTTATACATGGTACAGTGATGTTTATGTTATGACATTAAAATTATTTGAAACTTTTATGCTTTTTTAAAATCATTTAAAAAAGCTGAGAGAGAATATAACATAGGCATACTTCTAACTTACACTGATACAGTTACCAAATAAATTAACCTGTTTGCCTATAGACCATATATTTTATGGTAGAATCAGAGTTTTTCATTTGATTGGCAATAAATATCAATTATAAATATTTAACGAAGAAGGAAAACTACTATAGCAAGTATAAATGTTGCGGTACCTGAGTACAAACAATTTAACTAGTGTATAAATTGATTAATTGAGGTTCCATTAATGGTTATGTATGTCCCTTGTCTCGAACTTAATGCTTAAAATATAAAAATCCTTACGAAAAATGAAAAGGCAAAAACCTGCATGTTTACTTAAACAAAGCTACTTTTAGGTTAGTTGATCCATGTTTTGTTTGACAGTTGGATAGCAGTTACGTAACGATGTAACAGCGGCAATGATAATTTTGTAGTCAGAGTAACAAGAAAAATTACTATGCGATGTTGAAAAGTGTATAGTGAAAGACTGAGAAATCCCACGCATCGCTAACAAGAATAATAGGTAAATAAGGTCCAATCCACTTGTTGATTGGGTTCGAGGCATACAGTTATGTTTATCAGTTGAAGAACGAAATTGGAATATGCTGCGCCGGAAGGGAAACGTGGAGGGATAGAGAGTTGCATGGTTTTGGTAAGCCTGTCATCAAGGCATTTTGGGCAAACATGCATTGTGATAGACCTTTGGCATTAATTTTTCTTCGATATTCACTTGTGTGGTCTCCAAAGGCGATCTCCTGTCACGACTCCACACCACGTAACTAACGGATCGTATTCCTCTTCTTCGGACAGTCTGACTTCATTTGAAGAAACATAAGGAAATACACAATATGAAGAACTCGTTCTGAATAAAATCCACTGGCTCTTTGTTCATGCAAATCAGCAAAAGGTTGGTCCCAACAAAAGTTCCATTGGGAGCCTATTGTCTGGCACAAACTAGAATCCAAAAACGTGTGCGTAATCAAGTCGATGTCATTGTGTGTTCATTGGCTTCTGCCGGATCGCACATGATTCAGTCGGATGTTTTCCTGAGTGTTTTTCACTGGCTTCTTATCCTTCATGGTAAGACAAATAAAACAACAGCTAGTGACGAGAGACGGTAATATTTTATTGCTTTCTCTTGGGTTCCTTTTGTTCTTGAACTACTCTTTTATATATAAAATGATCATATTTACAGGTGTGCTCATATTAACTGTGTATTTTATAGGTATTATTTCTTGAATATATCTGCAATGAATTTTTGTTTAGTTTAATTAAAAATTCGTTAATTTTAAAATTTTAAATAATAAAGTATTCGTGTTTACTCTTGCGAAATTGTTCGAGACACTTTTCTTGCGAGAATCCGTATATTAGTTTTATTGTAAATTATGTTATGTAAAAAATATCTAGCTATATGACATTGGGCTATAAGCTTTACTATTAATAACGAATGCAGAACAAGCTGTTTTGCCTTGTCTTTAGGCTATTTGTGTCCATCCATGATAAACGACTTAATAGAAAAAGGATAGAGGTAAACGATACTGGAAGCTGAGTTAACTCATTGCATTCATACTATCAAAGCAACGATAAACATTTGGCTGTTTTTTTATCAAACATCTGAGATAATTAATTATGTTGAAAGGTATAATTTTTTTATTTTTTAATAATTATATATGATAGAAAAATAATCATTTAAAAGATATGATTTTGTAGACACAGACTTTATACTTGGTTTTCCACTGAGCTAAAATCACTGAATATTTCAATATTATGAAGTCGACAGTAAGTTATATTAATGAAGCCGTTTCATTTGGAGAACATTTATTTTAAAACATATTTACCTACATGCTTTTAAAACTATTATTTATTTATTCGGTTTGGTTTTACGTGTCATGCTACAGGTAGAGGCCATTATCCTTACATAAATACCTACAATATTATTGGGTAGAATTGAAATTATTTTGCAGTTTCATTTCAAACCAGGTTAACCTCAACTTGCCCAATATTTGTTCTAGCCTTTTTTAATTGCTCATTGGTCGATAACAAGGTCACATCCTTTGACAAATTAAGTGATTGGATACCCACTGATACTTCTCGTATATAACTGGCCTAGGGTCGCCAGGAGCGTTTCAAGAGCATTGTAGTCCAATTATAAACATGGAACAGATGTATATTAGTTTCACGTCTACTTTGACACCATGTTAATCCGCTAAATAATCATGGCTTTACCAATAAATGAACCATCTTCGGAAACTTTAAAGATACGTGTTAGGTTCTGTGCAATATTTGAGCTCAGAAATCATTATGACGCGTTGTTTTATGTTAGGTTTGTACAAGGAATGAATTTTTTTTAAAAAAAAAATACTTCCTGTAAGCAAACAAAAGTACTTAAAAAACCGATCCCCTCTGGAAAAAATCCATTTAAGAAAACATAAAACCTTATTTTGGAAAATTACTACGAGATGTATTGTGTTCGATGGTACTGAAACACAGGTTGCCATATACATTAGCTTTATTTTTGTGAACTTTTTTGTTAGCACTAGGGATAAACAGTGTCATTGGACAGTTTATTTTTTTTTTTCGCTGTGAAGAACTTGAGCGAGATATCGCAGTGAATCGCAGCTTCGTGCCAAGACACCCCGAGCTATGGCCGCCACAGCAGACGACGTCCTACTCGCTGTCTCACGAGCTGCAGCCGACTGGGAGGGCTTGTACGCGGCGGCCGCGAGCCGCACACGTAGATTACGCAGTGTGTGCTCGCACGCGCTCTTTATCTCTCCGGCGTGCCACCCTCCTTCCCCCCCCCCCCCCAACCCCGCCCTGTGGGAGGCTGCAGCCTGTAGCTACGTGTGTGTATCTATGCATGTGCCTGCCAGCGCGGTGACTAATGTCTCAGAGGGGCAAGCTGCGATAGCGGGCTGCAAGTGCGAAATAAGAAAGGGGTGGTTACCAAAGAAGAGAAGTTCTAGGGGGGGGGGGGCCGTGGGACGAGATAGGAAAACGAAAAGGAGGGCTGAGGAAAGGAAAAAAAAAGGTATAAATTGTGTCCCTATTTTCTGCGAGTGTATGCAGGTCCCCCCCCCCCCCCCCCCCAGCATCACCCTTCTTTTCTTTGGGGTGGTTTTTTTCCCCTACCTCCATAAACCAGCTCAAACCCTCTCCCTTAAGCTATCGGCTGGGGACCGCACTCTCAAGACTTCCAATTAAACTCGGTTCGTTCGTCTTGACTACGGCTTGGGGGCGGTGGATGACGCCCAGGAAGAACTGCCATTATTTAAACTCCTTTTACAATTTCTATAGAGAAACTGTTGATTCTGCAAAAGCTAATTCCTCTCCGATAATTTGGAGAAAACACAGGCTACATAAACCTACGTAGTTTATTGAATGCCCAAGTTAATTAATATTTTTTGTAGCTGCTTTTTCAGGACCCACCAGAAATGGGCTATTTTGTTCGATATCATACTTAAGAAGAGATTATCGCTGGAATTTTCCATTAGATCACATGAAGTAAACATTTTTCGTTGAAACTTGGATGTACTATCTTAACGCGAACGCTGAGTATAAATGTGTGCTTCATGTAGCCTACGTAGCTACGGCCTGTTTTGAAATTAAAGATTCGTATTTTTTTATGCTAATAGTCTTTGCAATTAGATAAATTAATATTGTCAAACCTTTATTTTGTTAGTTAGACAAAATTAATGCGAGCTGCTATTTAATGCACGTTAAAAGTAGAATTTTTTTTTTAATTATTTGCCTTGTTTCCTAATTCCTGAAGTTACAGAGCTTGGAAACGTGAACTTGTCTTTTAATTTCCCAAAGGATTTAAGTGAAATACTAAGTCAGTGGCAATTAGTATTTAGTAGCTATAAATAATTTTAACTATTTTGCAGCGATATCGTTCTGCTTTTGCTTCTAATGTAAAAGTGTCCTGTATGTTTCAGTAGACGGAATTCGCTATTCTCACCGCAGGCGTAGATCGAAACGCAAGTTCCGCTATGCAAAAGGCTCTGCTATAACGACACCACCCACGTTTTTATTGACATAGACTACACAGAAAGATTAAATTTTGTATAAACATTCATTTTTAATGTAACCTACTTCAAATATGTTTCGCAAAAAAATGCATTTTTCACGCAGTTTTATTTTTGCATATAATACAATGACAATATGAATTTAAACGCCTTCTAATTATTTGTTAAAGTGTTAGAAGGGTGACGTTATGACTCAACGCTAAACTGAAAGAAAAAAAACTTTCTGTTACCATGGCAAAAGAAAGGTACATTTAAAAGACTACTCAAAGCCATTTATAATGAATTATTGATTATTAAATTTCTGTTTTTCTCGGTCGTGAATAACATATAATTTGCGGATAATAATCCTTTGCAATCAACCTAGCCTGGAGACTAAAACAGGAATGTGGAATATTAAAGCCTCTTACGACTTTTTAAATTCTTGTTAGAAACGATTTAAGTTTTTTTCCCCCTTCGTTTATCCGTCACGCTGCCAATGCTTCAACACGCATTACCCTAACAAAACCATTCCGATTGTTAAAACTGCTTTATTTTGTAACTCCATCTCGGGTTATTGGTGGTAATGGGCTTTGATAGACTTGTGTAATGGTCTGAACTAGCACTGGCAGCCCTTGTGGGAATGGTAGGTGGCTATTAAATGACGGAGTTGTGTAATTTTTTTCTGCAAAATCTTTAAAAAAACTTTGAAAAAAAACACAGTAGTTAGAGTTAAAACGAGTGTGTGAGAAAGGTCGAGTAGGGGAAGTTATTAAAGTTTCGTACGTAATCCAGGAGCAAAAAAGTTCGATCTGGTAAGGATAGAGAGCTGCTACGATGACGTAGTTGGTTGGCGGCTGGTGTGTGGAGGGGGAAGGGGAGTAAGGGGGTGGACTGAAAAACAAGAGTGAGCGCGCGTAGTAGGTTTTGATGAAATTTCGTAATTGGGTGGTTGTAAAAAAAAAGGCTGCTTGTCTGAGCCCCCAAAACGCAGACGACACAAAATTGGGGAGCACTGGGAAAATTCAACCCTTGTTCGTTTCAATTTTTACTCTGGATACGCGCCAACTTCATTCGATTTTTTATTTTTTTTTTAACGGGAAGATTTGTTTCCCTGCAATTAAAGTGTCGTGTCTTCAATAATTCTTTTTATGTGATGTAAGCAGAGCCACTCTTATTGTGCGTACTCGTTGGGTAACAATTCAGGCTTGAAGAAAACGTGCATCGACTTCACGTTTTTGATTGTAATACAGTGCTTTTCCTTGTAATTATACGAGGAGAATTCTTGGAAAATGTGTTGCAATTTAAATCACTTGTAAAATAATTTAAAAAAAAATAGTAACATTGTTTGTAAGTCCTTGGCAATGCGGAAACAGTTTTAAACGAAGAAATTACTGAGTTGCCCAAACACTTGTCACTCGTTAAATGCTGTGACCTTGTTTTAGACCAATGAGTAGGCTACTCTAAAAAATGCTTGATTTTGTATAGGTAAATTGAGTCTACCCTGGGGTAAATTGAAGCCGCGAAATAATGTGGCTCCAGGCAAAAGAAGCATCTTGCATAATTAATGTTATATTATAGCACCGTAGTCTACTGAAATAATACATTTGTACAAAAATAATTCGGCGTCTATCATATATTGACCGGATATTTGTTTCGGTAATTTTTTCAGGGGTTTTATTTAGATATTTATTGCCCTTCAAAAACGCAGTTTAAGTGTTTAATGGCATAGGTTCCAGTCTGTCTTCAAATATTTACACAAATTTGGCTGGTTTAAGAAACGGTCCCACGTGGCGTGTTATTTGTTTCATGTCTTTACAATAATTTTATGACTACTTTTTTTTTTAAATTTATCACAAGAAATCTGTTACACGTGGTGTTTTTAGTCGTTGATTCTGCCACCATTCATTTAGTAAACGATATTTGCTAGTTTTAAAAAGTCACGCGTTGTATTCTTTATTAAATAACACTCAGTAAATTTCAGGTGACAAAAGTAGCTGAAAAAAGTGTAATACTACACAACAAATGAACACAAAAAGACCTTACTTATAATTGAAATAATTAAGAAATATTTATTTTTCTTTATTTTACTTTCTTAGTTAACTTGGATAGTAGATAAGTTTATTTTGTCCCTTTTAAATTATAAAGCCATTTATTACTTTTAGTGAGTTTTTTTTATCGTATACTAATGTTAACCTGTAGTACCTATTTGAAAGAATGACAATAATTTTGTTTTATCTATTAGCAAAGCTCACACGGATGTCCGCAGCACTTTAAAACAACGACCGAACGTGACGAAATTCTGAGAAAGTAATTGAGAAAGGACAAAATGAAATTGGAAACTCTTAAGCAGCGAAGTCACAGTCGGAGCACGAAGTTATTTTTCTTCTTGCCCGATTGGTCAACATAAACAAGATAAGGGGGAAAGATAGAAAAAAAGAAGGGAGACAGTGGAAAGGGTAAGTGGTGGAAGTTGGTTTTTTTTTTTTTTTTGGGAGACCGACTTGTTAAGGAAGGGCTGTCGAGAAATATTCTTCGAGCGAGAGAGAGAGAGAGAGAGAGAGAGAGAGAGAAAGAAATGAAAAGAACAGACGGAGGAAAGCTGAAGATTCTGCGGAGTGGAAACCTAAAAGGAACTGCGTCTGGCTGTGTGACCGTATGTGAGCACTGCGCGGCTGATGGTACGGACAAAACGGGACATGTACCTTGAGGGTGGATTCTGGATTCCCCAAATGTTATCTTCTCCTCCCTTCTCTTCGTCTGTCTCTTCGGCCCTTCTCAATTCTCATCTCGGCCAACTGCCGCCCCAACTCCTATCAACCCGTAAACATGATGCACTGCGATCGCCCCGGGTGGAATGAAGGTAAGGGGGAGGCGGGGTTATTTCGCCAGACGCGCGGGCGACTGTGTAAACACGGGCATACATCACCTGGTGCTCCGACAAGCAAGGGCAGGGCGGGGGGAGGGGTCGGTCACAGAATCCTCTTCACTTCGCCAGGATGTTGCGAGGCGGCATTTGCCTGCGAGGGACGTTCGCAAAGGCATGCGGCGAAGAAACGAATAAAAAAAAAATGCGACGCAATTTCTCTTCCTTCTCCATTTTCATATTGCAGAGGAGTGCTGAGAACAACTCGGACGGATTTTTTTTTATTTTTACTATTCGCTTCCGCATAATAATAATAATCATAAAACTTCGTCTGCGGTTTTATAAAAGAGGGCGTAAATCAGACGTTTCGAGTTGTGTATAGCTAGCTACCCTCTCTACACTTGAAATAGCTTGGAATATTCTCCACATACAATAAATCTGACTGTGAATCAGTTGGAAAGGGTTCATGTTTATCAGTAAAATCCTACGTATAATTTCAGCGAATGAATTTTAAAATTATAAAACTGTAACTTTTTTCCGATGATTTCAGCTTGTTATTTTAATATATTTACCATTCCTAATAACTGCTTTCTAGTGTAGGCTGTCAGATTTGTCAGCCACAGATGCTAACAGACATTTAAGTAATGATTGTTTTAATGATTAAACAATTTTCTTTTAGGTTGCATGGCCAACCATCCGCATTCCTCATGCTTTTGTTGTTGTTTCAACACTGGCTAATGCATAAAACTGAAAGTATGCAGCCAAATTTTGAAATAATTTCTCATAAAAAGTATGAAATTAGTTAACATATACATTAGTTACTAACTTATAACCCGCGGCTTCATTCGCGAATTTTCAGGCTATTGTTGATATTTTACAGTTGTATATGATTAATACGAAACAAATAAGTCATACCCTCACACACCCACTCATACTATACTCGCTTTGACCCACTAACACCAGATCAGACCAGATCCGATGTACACTCGTTCAGACTTACTCACGCCAGGTCAGACCCGCTTAGACCCACTGACACCAGCTCAGACCCACTCACAACAGCTCAGATCCACTCACACCAGCTAAGACTAACTTAGACCCACTCACACCCGCTCAGAATCAAACAGGCCCACTTAGACCCACTCGCATCAGCTCAGACCCACTCACGCCAGCTCAGACTCGCTCGGACTCACACACACAACAACAACTCAGACCTGCTGAGGCCGCTCCGCCCCGTTAGACAAACTCGCACCTGTTCAGACACACTTAGTCACACTCACACCCGCTCAGACCTGCACATACCCGCTCAGAAACACTCACGCCCACTCAGACTCGCTCAGATCCATTCACGTCAGCTTAGACCCACTTACACCAGCTCAGGCCTGCCTAAACCCGCTCACAGCTGCTAACATCCACTTAGACCCACTCAGGCCCATGCATTGTGCTGTACGTCGCTTGCTTGGCTGGCGATTAATTTGCTTCTGATTTCAGCGCGCCTGGCTTGAGAGTATTCAGTGCGCGACATCCTTTATGCGTGTTCTAAACCAAATTATATTTTTAAATTAATAATTTTATGCATGAATCTTTCGTTGCGTCTCCGGCCCGCTCAGCCATATTTACAATAAATTATCGTGCAAGATGTTAGGCGCGAGCTGGTGGGAATTAACAACCCATCGCTCGGATGGGAGGTAAAACTTGTTTAGGAACTCGCTCCATGGATGGAGGCGAGAAAACATTTTTTAAAGGTATTCGGCGTGTGTTTTTATTTTATCGGGTTTCCTAATAAATATTTAGAAACAAACTTGTTTCCTAGCAACACAGTTAATCAAACTTTGGTTAAGCTTATAGATGGTTTCTTTCGAAATTCAAATAATGGCATCAGATATTTTTCCAAAAATGGGCTGCCAAATGCGTCATAAGCTGTACAGGAATGAGCTTAAATACTTGAGTAAATAGTTTAATTGTTTAGAAAAATAGTGAAGAGAAGTGCTTTCGTTAAAGTTTTATTCTTGACCTGTTGACTTAAATTTTCCTCCAAATTTTGACTGATTCAGATCTGTTAAATGAGTTCACGTTACAGTTATGAAATAAATAATAAACCTCCAAATTATTCAAAGGATCTTAAAAAAATTACAGTTATCATTAAAATATACCAGTATAAAAACTATTTACTTGAACAAATTACTTACTTGGATTATCTTGGAATATTAACATAACTTTCAAAAACTGGCAAGTTTTCAGCTTAAGCACTATTCTGTATAACACGTAGTACACGTTAACGTTACAAAGAAAAAAAAAGATCTAGTTGGTAGGAATCCGGTTAAGTTTCAACAAATATTCTTAGTGTATCTATATCTCGAACCATTAACTCTTCGTTTATCTGCGATAGGTAGGTATCTATTGGTCCCCACTTTTAGTTGAAAAATCTATAAATTGCTTTAATTTATAACATCATAACTTAAACAGCTCTATGAAATATAAAAGTTTGAGCTACTCAAGTAGAAAATAATGTACTTCAAATTGAAATTAAATTTCGCTTTCTTTCCACCTTTACATTTTAGGCCTATTACCTACAAATTTCGTATATTTTTATGCAAAAAAAATTGAGAAAAATATTATTTTTTTATAGATTGTGTGGAAAACACAACTAAAAATTTAAATCCATACAAATTATTATTTTAGACTATGTGATCAAAATATATTAACACTACTTTAAAGTTAATTATCTATAAACGACTTTTTTATGATAAATTATGATTAACTAAATGTAACCTAGATTTTACCAAGTTTCACATTACTTAGGTAACATCCAGGGCAAGTCATGGGTGAAAATTTGTATTGTCTAAATTCGTCACAATTGTTTCAAAGTCAATTAAATAATCTGATTGAAAAAAAACCCAACTAGGAGTCATAAAGAGGCAGTGTTTATGATTACCTCATTTGTGATCAAAATTATTAAACAAACCACAAACATTTATGTCTATAAATAGCATCGTTAGGCAATGGCTAAAATGACCACCGGGTAACATTTTTGGTTGAGTAACAAATTCACTTTATTCATGTTTGTAATACATTGCACCTGACGATCAGGATTTTTTTTTTAAAAAAAATCAATTTCACGAACACAACGAACATCAAAAAATAGTAACGAAAAAAAAAATGACGGAAAGCTCCGGTAAAGCAAACAGAACAACTGTATAGTCTTCGCCATTCACACGATCACGTCTACGGATGCTGCAGTCTAAACCCTGTCTTCCACTGCTCGGCCTGTGGTTTCCCGTCTCGGCGACTAATTCAATCTTAACCTCGTCCCCCCCTCCTTCCCAAGAACGAAACTAACCTTCCCCTGCGCCCGGAAACCCCTCCGCCACCTTAATTCAGAGTTAACACTTGCTTTATTCGTCGGACGCGACGCCGGTTTCGCTAATTGACGCGTAATTCGACTATACGACCCCGTAAACCAAGTTTACGTCCCACCGCTTGTTTACGACCCTCCTCCTGTCCACCGGAGATAGCTGGAGCACGTCCGAACTTCTGGAAGGGGAGAAGAGAAAGAGAAAGATTTTTAAGAAGAGAGAAGCGCGAGGGAGTCCATAAAAAAAATCATTAACGTAAAACGTGAGGTCTTCATAGGCTCGATTGCGGTTGTTCTTCGCGTGCTCCATCCAGCTTAGACAATAGTGGCTTGTGCCTGCGAAATCTGCTTGGAGATCTGAAAGTGTGGAAGCACCGCTTCAAACGGAGAGTCGGTACCGAAGACGAAGAAAAGAGATCCAAAGAGGAGCGAAGGAGGTGTGGGCTGAAAGCAGTCATTAAGACGCGGAGTTATTGTGTTCGGGCGGGCGAAGATGGCAGGCCAAATTACAGGCGCGCGTACGGGCGACTGTGAAAGTAACTCACCCAATCCGGGATTGATTTGAATACGCCTTGCCAGAGGGGGAGGGGGGGGGGGGAGGTAGACGGAAGACGGGCCTCTTCTGGTGAACGACTCAATCCTCGGATCGCGGAACCGGCCTGTCGGAGGGGGGCGTGGTAATTGAGGGCGGGAACAGGGGGGATTGTTTGTTCTGCGGCGTGATCGCCGGCTCGTAAACCCCGCGCGGGCGGAGGTAAACGCCGTTTAGTGATCGGGACTCCGCCGGTTCATTCATGCTCTCCTGCAGGTGTGTGGCTGGGCCTCGGAACTCCTCCGCCGGCGGCCGTCGACTGTTTATGATCCCAACTCGAGTGAGTGTCGGCTACTCCCGCTGCTACCACCTGTCTGATGCTCCAGCGCTTTTGAAAAGCGTGTCTTTCTTCCTGTGCCAACTTGGTGCAATAAGGAACACATTTTTAAATCATTATAAAAACTATTCAAATTTTTTTTGCACAATGTAGGCATTGAGAAAATAGACTATATCATGTCCGCCATGCACGAAAACAAACGCCATAACGAGCTGTTATTGGGATGCATTATAAATAATAACTGCTTAGAAATATTATCATTTATATAAACGATCTTTGAAAAAAATCATTTTTAAAAAATTAATTAGCAAAATTACGGCAATTACAGAGACGTATCTAAGGATTTAACTGACGTATCGTCTTATAAATACGACAATTTCTTTTGTCCCTACAGGACTCAAATTTTATATTCACCGAGTATAAAAATATTCAAGTGGTTTGGAGCCTGTTGAAATCTTTGCGGCTGTGTCTCCCAGAACCTCTTTAAATGACCGCGTGACGTAAAACTTATAATTTATTTATAATTAGAAAATGTCGTAACTCAAGAACGATGAATAGGCATGTTTTGGCCAAAAAGGCTTTATTGTATGCCAGCCATCGGCATGGAAAGGAGGACCATCGCGTGACGGCGGCGAACTAGGCGATATGAACCTGCAGTGGTTAGCCGTTGCCTTTCCGCAGTGCAAAGGTGAAGCGATAACCCAGCTCTGGACCCAGGAAGCGTGTTTTCCAGGAGTTGAAAAGCCCTACCCTCCTTGGAATATAACCCTTTTCCCTTAGCACGCCAGCCAGAAGCTCGAACCACTGTTTTTAGGATTTTTTATTTAATTGTATTCTGATAAATATGCTTCGGTCGTTGGTAATTTGCAATTTTCAGAACGCTAACACTTTATGACAGTTTGGCAGTTTGTTTTGGATTTTTTTTCGACTTTCATATTTTTTTTTGGAAAATTTAGACAATACTTTATCACACCCATACCTTCCTGAGACTCGAACCCAGAGTCCCTCGTACCGAAAGTCGGCGAGGCCCAGGGATAGCCCAGGCCATTTAATTTTGCAGTGCCCAAATATTTTTGAGTGACGGACATAATTGGAGGGTGGTTTTGGAATAGACCCCAGAGAAAAGAGAGGTCGGAATAAACCCTCTTTAAAAAAACTTGTTAATCGAACCCGGAACTTAAATTTCGACGACCGATGGTACGAAATTAGGTTCATGTTACATCGTAAAGGAGGGTAATATATCGAAAAAAAAAAAAAAAATTAAACTGTAAGATCTTCGGGAAAGGGTAAAAGGGTTGACGCGTGGAAGGGAGGTGAAGAAAAAAGGGGAGGAGGGAGATTTCGATGTATTACATGTACCAATATGGCAGACATTTGTTTACAAATGTATCAGCTGTACCTGTATTGTAGGTTAAATAGGAGGTAAAGTTCGCAACTCATTTCATTACTTTTGTATTATGAAAATTCGTTTTGGACTTGTAATACATTTAACCAGTAATATTTTTTTGATCAGCTTAACTACAGTCGTTAATAAAAGCAGGCTGGAACAGCGGATACAAATACAAACAAACGTCCGCCATATTGGTGTGTGAAAATCAGGAAACAAATGGGGGAAAAGCGGCTTCACGTCTGGCGGGGCCCTGGGTGGTCGTCACTGTGGAAGTCAGATGCTTGAATTGTAACGAAATAAATCAAAGGAAAGGGCTGAAATGTGTGGTAATGTTGCCTAACTGTACATTTTATGGTGAAATAACCGAAATAATAATGAGTCGGAAATCTAATACATAGGGACATGCATATTTCGCGAAAAGATTTTGAGACTAGATGAAAATTAAAACACTATAGCATCGTGTGTGTTTCGTTGTTGGGTGAGTTTCTCCCAGGTACATATCGATTGTAACAACACCAATCACAGTGACTCAGTGCGGAAGTAAACGCGTCCTGAGTGGCCCGGTCAAATAAGGCAACGACTTCTCTCGCAGACGGCCACCAATCACAAGGAAGAAACCAAAGGCGCGGGTATAACTTGTTGCAGTCTAATAATTGTACAGATGTTTTCGCGGAAAATGCCTGTCCCTACGTAATACATAGAGACCCGGAAAATAATACATAGATATCCGGAAAATTCGCGGGTTCATTTCGTGTAATGCTAAAATTCAAAAATTTTTACCTTAGTGCTGCTTCTGTCATTGGTTCACTGTTAATCTGGAGGACTGAGGGCCAATTAGAGACCCTCACTCATAGAAGTGTCGAATCACAGGCCACCCAGTCGAGACGACTCACAAGTCAGCAGCCAATGGACCCGCGAATTTTCCGGGTCTCTAGTAATACATCAAACAAAATCACTCTATACAATAGAAATAAAATGATTTGTACCCAAATGTAATAAAATAAATCAAATGAAGTAAAAAAAAATCTTAAAAAAGCATCAAAATAACCTATTTATAACGAAATAAGTGTACCTACTTTAATTGAAACGAATTTCAATGATTAAATGCATGAATTGTAACGCAATAGGTCGAAGTAAAGAACTGCAACGTGCGGTAATGTTTCCTAACTGCACTGCGCCTTGGGGCGGGACAGCTGGAGACTGCGACAGGGGGCGGACCGCTCTGGCGCTCCCGATGGCCGCGGCGGTCAGTCGGGTTCTGGCGCGCCCAGTCGCCGGGGAGGGGGAGGGCGCGCGCCCAGCCAATGAGGAGGCTCCCCGGCGCGATGGCCTTCTCGGGCTGCGCAGGTGGGCTGCGTGAACGGGAAGCCTCATTTCACAGACGAGAGAGCCAAAACCCGAAGTTCCCCGAAGTTCATGCTTTTTTTTTTTCAGTATCTTTTATGCAGCTATCCTAACCAAATCAACCGTCCACAATGTTTTAAAGTATTTATAATGTAGCTAACCTAACCTAATTGACCATTAGTATCCTTTTATCAACACCGCCATATTTATTTACAATGAACAAAAAAAAAACCGAAGATGCAGTTCGGCCGTTTGGCTATATCGTCTGTATAGATTCCCTGCTTGAACACCCGTCGGGCTGCTCTTGCGTCGGGCGCACGAAACACGCAAGAAACGCAACACGTAAAAATCTCACTGCCGCTTCATCAAATTCCCGTAAGACTAAAATCGCAACCCAAGCATCGCCCTACTTTCAACGTCTTATTTTTCGACTTGCATTTCCGCCTTCCATATTTGAAGTGAAGTGTTTCGAAAACTTTTAAATGCGCAGACGATGTGTGTATAGAAGGCTACGATGTTGTTTTACGTATTATGTACATCACGTCTTTTAATTTTATTTTTTTTTTAACATTTTTGCACAGTGAATGAAAATAACTCTCTACAATCAAATTAGACGACTTAACATGTTTTCATTTAAAAAAATTATATGGAAAAGGAATGAAATTAATTTTCTTCTGTTTGAAAATCAAGATGTATGAATGGTGACGTTAAGCGAACCGCAAACATGATTCTGCTTTCATTTCTCCATCGCACCTGTCCTCCCCTTCTTTCTTTCCACCTGAACATTATAGGCCTGCCTACAGAGACCTGCAAATTGTGCTTCTCTATTTGGAGACGGGATGGTATGAATACAACTAAGTGCGTTATCAATGGAGTAGCCTATACCTACAGATGTAGATTTGAAAAAAAGATCCGAAGGACAAGATTGCATTAACTACATTACATACAATTTTAGCCAGAGTTATTGAGGCACACGTATTTTTTTTTGCAATCGATCAAAGCGGAAAAAAAAGCTCTTAGGAGGGAGGTGGAGAAAAAGCTTTGGACTAGTCCCAAAATCTCGCGATTAATCATCCGCAAAGTAACCCTTTATTGCCCTGCAATAAGCTTTTTTTAACTTCACATTCCACCGCGGTCAAAGTTGCCCGGAGCACTATAGATAATCTGTCCTTGCGCTCAGACGAGTCTAGGCACTTGTCTGTTTTTGTTGAAATAACTTCAGGTAAGACGGGTTCCTGAACTCAGAACAAGATCTCATGAGATTAAATTGCCTCATTACCTTTTATGCAATTGGCATGAATGAATGAAAGATGCGTTAACAGTTTCGGTAACAAGGAATTACAGGTACATTTTTTTATTTTTTTATTAATTTTATATTTCATTGTTAACGCAGTTATGGCAATTCGCATTTTCTTGCAAATTGTTTGTTATTGGCTTCATCATCATTAATATTAAAAATAATAAACATAACATAAACATAGCCTAATATATAATTAAATATGTAATAATATAGAAAGCACAATTAGTCTTTTAACTAAATTTTCAATGATAAGCAGTAACCATTGAAAAATTTAACCAAAAAAGCTAATTTACAGGTACCTAGTAAATAAAAACTTGGGCATACACGTGCTGGAAGGTATTTAACACTCACAAAAATCCAGCGTTGCCAAAACAAGGTAATAAGTAGCAATGCGTGGGCGCAAAAGCACAGATACACACGATGTAAGCTACTCGTCGTTTTCACACTACCGAGAGCTGGGTGCTCTTTCATATACGATGAAGGGTAAGGAGGAAAATAAATAAATGGAAGTTCTAATCTGAGGCATTCTACGCATTCTTGGGTCGCTGTTCTCATTAACAACTCAAGCGTGGCCTACCTCGACCGTTGAGTATCTCCACTTTTAACATCAAACCTCTCATTAGAGGATTCACTTTCAAGTAGGGTAGGGTGCATGGCTCTAGCATAGCTTCCACCCCTGTTATTACGACCAACTTCCTGGTTCCCTCCACAAAGAAAAAGTCTTAGATTTTTGAAAATGGACGACTCGTGGAGTTAAATCACGGGTTTACTTAATTGGAGGAAACCACTTAAGTGCACGTAAGAAAATGTGTCTGATTAACAGATAGCTATAGATCCTATACGGCTGACTATTCTTACCTTCACGCGACCTAGAAGAGTTTAATTTAACTAAGACAATTTTATTTTAATATCTGGTTAAAAATATTCTGATCAAGTAATTGATATTAATAATAAAGAATAATCATTATTTTTAACATAGGCCTACTTAAAATAATCATATTTTCTTTAGTTAAATTTTTATGGCTATAAGTGTGTTAAAAAAATATTCATACAATTTAGTTATTATTTTGGGCCATTATGAAATGCCACACGATTTAAAAGCCTACATTTTTTTACCAGGATAAATGAAAGCCGTTTTCCGATATTGGTTTCGCAGTTGGTAGTTTGCATTTTGTAGTTTTCAATAAGAATTCTTCAATATTTTCTTGTTTTCATCTTGGACTGCTGCTCAGCAATTACAATATAAAAGAATAATATAAAATTTAAAATATTAATTTCCTAAATTAGTAGTTTGTTAATCTTTTAAAGTAAATGGTTTTATAATTGCTTACCAAATCAAAATAACATTGATCATATTAAATAAAATATAATCAAAATTTTTAATACATGATTTAACTACCGTTACCGTACCTACTGGTTCTGTCAAAGATCTTTATACCTATAACATTGTATATTTGTTTCTATTACTTATTTCATTTATACCTACACGCAGCACTAATTCGTGGCAAACTACGATTGATTCTTTATCGAAAAAACAGGCCGTAGGCCCTCATGAAACTGCTAAATGGAACACATAATTTTTTTTCCCTTCTTAGAAATATAATTAAAATCCTTCTCTTCTCCGAAACGCAAAATAGATAAAAAAATAACTGAAAACAGGCTATAAAAAGAAGTCTTTTTTGATTAAGTAGATTCATACTGACGCTTATAGCTAATTACAAAAGTGATTACGATGTTGCTAAAAATTTTCAAAAAAGGTATTGCACATTAATTATATCTTATTCTGTGTTCCACCGGTACTACTTTTTTCACGGGGTTTTGTAAATAAATTTAACAAAAACAAATCATGTCATGGATTTATTGATTTTGTTAGTCATGTATTTTTCAAAATAACTAATAAAAATTATACCTTAAAGTTTACCACTGGTAAAAACTAGCTGCTTTCACAGGATTGTAAGTGCAGAAAATGGTTTGTAATAATACTTAATGTTACCAAAAGGTCAAAAATACACAGTCGTGGAACATCGAAATCCTTAACTGTCGTTTAGCGCTACGAATTATGATGCGGCACCCCACATAATTTGTGGTCTACTGTACCCAGACGTTTTCCTGTGTTTTGAAAATGCTTGTAGGTATTTTATCTTGGTCTCGGTGGAGTCGTGACAAATACGGTTTGATGCATGGCTGTAGTGGGTCCATATATCAGCCCGACGGAGCCGATGTTCCTGGCAGGATGAAAACGAGGTTTGGGCTGGTGGGGTGGAAAAGCGGGACGGAGAGAAGTATTAGACGAATCTAAGCGAGATAAAAAAAAAAGCGGGAACGCCATGAGAGAGAGAGGAGAAGGGCGAAAGGTAATTTACGGTTCCGTGTGGGGAAGTTGAACGAAGGTGAGTTCAACGAACGAGTAAGAAACAAATATTACAAAAAATATCTTTTAACTGCCTATCCTTCTTCCTCTTTTGGTCATTACACAGTAAGAGCGTTGACACACGGATCGAATGTTATTTGGTTACCGTGAACAATTCCTTAAGTATATTAATGGAAATACATAAATGCACCCGTTAGTCACATTAGTGATTTTCTTCTGTGTATCTACGTCAATTGGCAACCGACATAAATGATAATGAATTAATGGCGCAATATGTTAAGTAGCGATGAATAGAAACTACTGCCAACTGAATTTTAAAACAACTTTGCAGTAATTATTTTTTTCTTTCAGTTACTTGTGCAGCACACGAAACCAATGTTCCTTGTTTATCTTTGTTCGTTAACACACAAAAACTTTAGGGGCTACGTTAAGCATTGTTTTAAAAAAAGATTTCGTTAAGATTAAAGATCATTACATTTGAAGATGTAGTGTTCGACCATAATGCAATATAAAATATGAAGAACGGGTTCTTTCTTTGAGATGTTGGAAAGTCGTAAACTTACGGTTATTTCCAACACTGTTTAAATTTTCGGAAGTTATGTTTCAAAGGACCCTTGAAGAGAGAGTGTTATGGATGTGACGGACGCGTGTCAAGGTACACACGATAGTGTACCCTTGAGGTTGTGATGGACGCGTGTTAAGGTTCACACGGTAGTGTACCCTTAAGGAGAGAGTGCTGGTTGTTATGGACGCGTGTCAAGGTTCACACGATAGTGTACTCTTGACGAGAGAGAGTGCTAGTTGTGATGAACGCACGTCAAGGTTCACACGATAGTGTACCGTTGAGGAGAGAGAGAGTGCTGGATGTGACGGACGTGTGTCACGGTTCTCACGATAGTGTACTCTTGAGGAGAGAGAGTGCTGGTTGTGATGGACGCGTGTCAATGTTCACACCATAGTGTACCCTTGACGAGAGAGAGAGTGCTGGATGTGACGGACGCGTGTCAAGATTCACACGATAGTGTAGGTACCCTAGAGGAGAGAGTGCTGGTTGTGACGGACGCCTATCAAGGTTCTCACGATAGTGTACCCTAAAGGAGAGAGTGCTGGTTGTGACGGACGCCTGTCAAGGTTCTCACGATAGTGTACCCTTGAGGAGAGAGAGAGTGCTGGTTGTGATGGACGCGTGTCAAGGTTCACACGATAGTGTACTCTTGACGAGAGAGAGAGTGCTGGTTGTGATGGACGCGTGTCAAGGTTCACACGATAGTGTACTCTTGACGAGAGAGAGAGTGCTGGTTGTGACGGACGCCTGTCAAGGTTCTCACGATAGTGTACCCTTGAGGAGAGAGAGAGAGTGCTGGTTGTGATGGACGCGTGTCAAGGTTCACACGATAGTGTACTCTTGACGAGAGAGAGAGTGCTGGTTGTGATGGACGCGTGTCAAGGTTCACACGATAGTGTACTCTTGACGAGAGAGAGAGTGCTGGTTGTGATGGACGCGTGTCAAGGTTCACACGATAGTGTACTCTTGACGAGAGAGAGAGTGCTGGTTGTGACGGACGCCTGTCAAGGTTCTCACGATAGTGTACCCTTGAGGAGAGAGAGAGAGTGCTGGTTGTGATGGACGCGTGTCAAGGTTCACACGATAGTGTACTCTTGACGAGAGAGAGAGTGCTGGTTGTGATGGACGCGTGTCAAGGTTCACACGATAGTGTACTCTTGACGAGAGAGAGAGTGCTGGTTGTGATGGACGCGTGTCAAGGTTCACACGATAGTGTACTCTTGACGAGAGAGAGAGTGCTGGTTGTGATGGATGCGTGTCAAGGTTCACACGATAGTGTACCGTTGAGGAGAGTGTGCTGGTTGTGATGGACGCGTGTCAAGGTTCACACGATAGTGTACTCTTGAGGAGAGAGTGCTGGTTGTGACGGACGTGTGTCACGGTTCTCACGATAGTGTACCCTTGATGAGAGAGAGAGTGCTGGTTGTGATGGACGCGTGTCAAGGTTCACACGATAGTGTACTCTTGACGAGAGAGAGAGTGCTGGTTGTGATGGACGCGTGTCAAGGTTCACACGATAGTGTACTCTTGACGAGAGAGAGAGAGTGCTGGTTGTGATGGATGCGTGTCAAGGTTCACACGATAGTGTACCCTTGAGGAGAGTGTGCTGGTTGTGATGGACGCGTGTCAAGGTTCACACGATAGTGTACTCTTGACGAGAGAGAGAGTGCTGGTTGTGATGGACGCGTGTCAAGGTTCACACGATAGTGTACTCTTGACGAGAGAGAGAGTGCTGGTTGTGATGGACGCGTGTCAAGGTTCACACGATAGTGTACTCTTGACGAGAGAGAGAGTGCTGGTTGTGATGGATGCGTGTCAAGGTTCACACGATAGTGTACCGTTGAGGAGAGAGAGAGTGCTGGATGTGACGGACGTGTGTCACGGTTCTCACGATAGTGTACCCTTGAGGAGAGAGTGCTGGTTGTGACGGACGTGTGTCACGGTTCTCACGATAGTGTACCCTTGATGAGAGAGAGAGTGCTGGTTGTGATGGACGCGTGTCAAGGTTCACACGATAGTGTACTCTTGACGAGAGAGAGAGTGCTGGTTGTGATGGACGCGTGTCAAGGTTCACACGATAGTGTACTCTTGACGAGAGAGAGAGTGCTGGTTGTGACGGACGCCTGTCAAGGTTCTCACGATAGTGTACCCTTGAGGAGAGAGAGAGTGCTGGTTGTGATGGACGCGTGTCAAGGTTCACACGATAGTGTACTCTTGACGAGAGAGAGAGTGCTGGTTGTGATGGACGCGTGTCAAGGTTCACACGATAGTGTACTCTTGACGAGAGAGAGAGTGCTGGTTGTGATGGACGCGTGTCAAGGTTCACACGATAGTGTACTCTTGACGAGAGAGAGAGTGCTGGTTGTGATGGATGCGTGTCAAGGTTCACACGATAGTGTACCGTTGAGGAGAGAGAGAGTGCTGGATGTGACGGACGTGTGTCACGGTTCTCACGATAGTGTACCCTTGAGGAGAGAGTGCTGGTTGTGACGGACGTGTGTCACGGTTCTCACGATAGTGTACCCTTGATGAGAGAGAGAGTGCTGGTTGTGATGGACGCGTGTCAAGGTTCACACGATAGTGTACTCTTGACGAGAGAGAGAGAGTGCTGGTTGTGATGGACGCGTGTCAAGGTTCACACGATAGTGTACTCTTGACGAGAGAGAGAGAGTGCTGGTTGTGATGGATGCGTGTCAAGGTTCACACGATAGTGTACCCTTGAGGAGAGTGTGCTGGTTGTGATGGACGCGTGTCAAGGTTCACACGATAGTGTACTCTTGACGAGAGAGAGAGTGCTGGTTGTGATGGACGCGTGTCAAGGTTCACACGATAGTGTACTCTTGACGAGAGAGAGAGTGCTGGTTGTGATGGACGCGTGTCAAGGTTCACACGATAGTGTACTCTTGACGAGAGAGAGAGTGCTGGTTGTGATGGATGCGTGTCAAGGTTCACACGATAGTGTACCGTTGAGGAGAGAGAGAGTGCTGGATGTGACGGACGTGTGTCACGGTTCTCACGATAGTGTACCCTTGAGGAGAGAGTGCTGGTTGTGACGGACGTGTGTCACGGTTCTCACGATAGTGTACCCTTGATGAGAGAGAGAGTGCTGGTTGTGATGGACGCGTGTCAAGGTTCACACGATAGTGTACTCTTGACGAGAGAGAGAGTGCTGGTTGTGATGGACGCGTGTCAAGGTTCACACGATAGTGTACTCTTGACGAGAGAGAGAGAGTGCTGGTTGTGATGGATGCGTGTCAAGGTTCACACGATAGTGTACCCTTGAGGAGAGTGTGCTGGTTGTGATGGACGCGTGTCAAGGTTCACACGATAGTGTACTCTTGACGAGAGAGAGAGAGTGCTGGTTGTGATGGACGCGTGTCAAGGTTCACACGATAGTGTACCCTTGAGGAGAGTGTGCTGGTTGTGATGGACGCGTGTCAAGGTTCACACGATAGTGTACTCTTGAGGAGAGAGTGCTGGGTGTGACGGGCGCGTGTCCTCGGTGTTGCAGGCGCCAACGGCCTGCGGAGGAGAGGCCGCCAGACCTACACGCGCTACCAGACGCTGGAGCTGGAGAAGGAGTTCCACACGAACCACTACCTGACGCGGCGGCGGCGCATCGAGATGGCGCACGCGCTCTGCCTCACGGAGCGCCAGATCAAGATCTGGTTCCAGAACCGCCGCATGAAGCTGAAGAAGGAGATCCAGGCGATCAAGGAGCTCAACGAGCAGGAGAAGCAGGCGCAGGCGCAGAAGGCGGCGGCTGCGGCGGCGGCGGCGGCGGCGCAGCAGCAGCAGGCCGAGTAGGACAGGGCGTCCGGCTACCTGCAGCATGGCGGCGACAAGGTAGGCCCACCTCTTCTGACGCTTTTCCCGCAGACCTGCGACGATATAGGTGTACATATCTTCCTGAATATTCCCGAGACTCACGATCATGTAGGTACGACCCCTTCATCTTTTAGAATTTTAGTCATACATGCGATTTTTTTTTAATTGAACAGAAATGTTAATGTAAAATTACAGATATTTGTAAACTTTGTTTACTTCCATGAAAAATTTTTTATCACTACAAAACAGTTTTCGCAGTAATACTGAGCTCGGATTATTACCCCAATAGTTCTAATTATTTGTAAACATTACCCTGAATACCTTTCCAGTATTTATTAACTGTCCAAATCAAAAGCATAAAAAAACAAAATAAAGTCCAATTATTTAATATTCGAATATATTTTCCATGGCTTAAAATAATTATGCCTGAGTGACACATCTATTCAAATATAAAATTATGCTCCAATTTTCGTAAATACGGTATTATCTCGTAAAATGTATTTCATATAGTCTACGCAAAAATATAGCCATCTGTCATACAAAGTTACAATATCTTTCTTGTAAGTAGTGTACAGATTTTCCAAGCAACTGTTTTCCAAATGATTTTTTTTGTAAAAGTACGGAAAAATGTTTTATGCGTGCAGACTCACGACAACACGACCTACATTGGCTTATTCGCCAGTATTACTGTTTAAAACCACGTGTATTATTTTTGTAAGTTATCATTTTTTTGATATTACTTATATTTGTGGATACGTTTTACGAAAATTTTGCTCTAAGTTTTTTTGTTATTGAACGCTACTTAACATTGCAAACCAATGAAAATTTTTTTGTTATATGTATCTTAATTTGGCCCATGCTTAGCTTCATGTTTGATCCTACCCGCGTATTCAAAAGATTTATCCTATGTTTATTTTCTCAGTTATGCATAGCCTATTTGAGTCTGCTTATTTTATCATGTACTTATACATTTTGTCACAACTTTATTGTTGGAACTTGTGGATGCTTTAAAATTATCTTTTAAGCATTAAAAACTAATTATAAGTTTTATTTTAATGTTAGCGAACGTACTAACAGCTTAAAGAAAAAATATTGATTAAGTACGTTTTATTTTACAATGTGTGTTATTGTGATTTAAAAGATTTTGAAATTATCGAGTAAAATAATTTAAAAGTGGCCCTAAAATTGTATAAATTTTTTCTCAATAACATTCATTTTCAGAACACACCATTATAAAAGCAAGAACCTATGACAGCTACACAATAATTAACAGGATGTTATCCAACACTAGTGGCTGATGCGAAATTAGCTTACAACTATATAAGTTTAGAAATCAAAACTTACAAACATATTACATAAGTACGCCCAACTAAGGACTATTTTATTGTACTGGTCAATCAGTAGTGAACAATATGTGTACTTTTAAAATCAAACAGATTTTTTTTATAAAAGTAGCTTTTTTATTCATAGCCTGTTTTATAATTCAGGAAATAACAATTATTAATTTTTTTTTACCTAGACTACGTACCTACATTTTTTTAAAATGTAAATGCTAAAATTTTTGATAATTTGAAACTAACAGAAACATGTTGTTCGAAGTACTTGATAAATAAATAATTTTGGTAGGCCTGTATGTAGCCTACCTGTAAGCACGTAGATAACTATACAGGCCCTTCAATTTTATGACAAATCATAGTCTCCAGGAAAATGTTCAACCCGAGGGTAAAACGCAAGTCTCCCCCCCCCCCCCCCAAAAAAAAAACACACGCAGTACCGGCGTATGCACCGTACATAGTCTTTAAACCAAATAATATGTTACTCAAGAGATAAACGCACAAGGTTTACTGGCCCTTTCTAGCTCACGCATGGTACTCATATGATAAAAGCACTGATTTCATACATTAAGACGTCTTGGTTCCTTTGAGACATAACATATACTTTAAATTATTATTCATTGGTGAAACCCTTTTTTTATTAGAAAGATGGTTTTAAAATTTTTGTAGTAGGACTTTTTTTTTATATAAATGCAGGGCCCAAACAGCTTATAAGGGTTCTTATTTTTTAGACTATTAAAAATGTATTTCTAGTTTAAATTGATATATTTACGTTCACCGCATGATTATTTTAACTGATTTACTCAAAAATATGTAAACTTACATTAATAAAACAGCGTTTTCCTAAAAAACACAGTTTGATTAAAAAAATAAAGAAATCTTACAATGTTTATCCCTTTTAATGAAACTAGAGATATTTTACTAATTTAAAAGTGTTTATTGACGGGTTATGCTAAGGCATATTATTTGTTTTTCTCGTTCCACAACAAAAATTACCTTTTAGTGATTAAGTCTCTAAGCATATAAATGGGTAATTAACCTGAGGCTTATCCTACAAAAGTTTAAATTTTAAAAAACACTTTAAGTGTAAATGAGGTAACCTACAATAATAAATATTCACATTCTTATCTAATAATTTTTTCTGTCTGGAATGAAAAATTTAGATCTCTGCGCGACTTTCAAACAACAGCAAGAAAACCAGTGGACCAATTTTTTAAACTATATCTGTTATCACGTTAAATAAAAGACATAGAAATCTATTAAGTAAGCATTTAGCTAGCCTCTAGGTGTTGACTTTAATTGAAATTTTTTCCTCTGAGTTCCCAAGTGCTAATTTCAATTTTAAAAACATAGAAAAAAAATAAAATTATTTGTTTTTTCATTGACCCTTGGAACTTATATGACAGAAATCCTCCCCCTATTCTGCCAACAAATGCTAGTATAAAAGAACAAAAATTACCTACAATTAATCTGATAACTATCTCAATATAGTTTGTTGTTGGGTACACAAGGCAAAAAAGTATAAATTAACTTTATTTACGATGTAATAGTTTCTTAAATTTCTACTTAAATCAAATAATAAGCGGAGGTCATATGTTATTTATTAATCCATAACTCTGCTGCTATATGGCGCTTTGATTACATAACACCCAATCGAATCTATTAGCTGAGCTCTCATATCATTTGATCTGATGATACCTAATGTTTATCAGTGGAGAGATTTAATTTACAGACTTGTCATATGAAAACAGGTTTTGTAAAACACTTCGTCGCCGTAACCAGAAACACTTCTTTTACAGCGGGATGGTTTCGCTTTAATCACGTACCGCCATCTGTAAATCGCGAGTCTGTCTTGGTTCGAGATTTAGGAAAGAAGAAACTTACACAATGTTAGTCCCACGTTTGATTTATGTGCCTATTTGTGTTTTCAACAATCCATAAGTAACTCAAAACAAAATTTTTTTAACTCTGCAGTGAGTTAAGAATAACCCCTGCTTTCGGCGTGCCACCTTACACGCCACTAAAAATGTTCATTTTTAATTAACGAAGAACTCGGCTACAAATTATCCAGAATTTTTCGTAAATTTACGGTTGTTTTCGTTAATTTACGGGTACTAAGTATACCTAGGTGTAAAAGTAACGAAAAAAACGTACCCGTATGTATTCGTTACTTTCGTATCGTTACGTTACTCGTTACTTCTGATAGCGCATAACATGCTGTTTTATGTTGCAGCAACGAATCGAGTCGTATTGCGTACGCGTACAGTATGACGTCGCGTAAATAATAATACTTAAATCGAATATAAACAATTAAAAATATTTGATAATTTTTGTTAGCCAAGAAACAATTAAAACTCATTAGAGCGGCTTTATTATAATATCTCTTTTAACATAAGAACAAAAAACGTGATAATAAGCGATAATAAAAAACAAAAACATACATATTTATAATTTGTAAAAAAATACTTTCTTTCGTTGTTTCTGTTCCAATCTCAAACTATGTCTACACACACAATACCTTTAATAAACAGTAAAAAAACTTGGACGACGAATTTCCAAATTATACTTTATTTAATAAACAAACATCGTTCTTTGTAACGAATAAGCACTCGCATGCGTAAAACATACGAAAAATGCGAGTAACGAAATGCATTCGTGTGTAACGTTTCGTTACTCGTTACTAGATGGCGCACCCGTTACTCAGTACCGAATACATACGGTTTGCTACAGCTCTAGTACTAAGTATACACTCAAATTAATTTTTTTTATGAATTGACCAGAAATACTCACGTAAAATTAAAGATATTTGTAAATTTGTACATTTATATTAAAACAGCTGTATCACCACAAAAACGTGTTTGTAGTAAAACTGGGTTCTGATTCTTGCCCGGGCATTTATGCTTTGTGTTTTCCCAGTACCTCCAATAGTTAAAGTTATTTGTAAACCTTTCACTGAATCGCTTTCTTGTATTAAATGCGTACATTCATAAGCATAATAAAATAAAATATAGTAGGTACAATTATTGAGTATTCGTTTATCTTTACGATGGTTTAAAAAAATATGCTTGAATGAAACATCAATACAAATATAAATATATGTACCAATTTTCGCAGTAAATCCTCAGAATTATCTAAAAAAACGTATTTCATAATGCAAAAATAACCATTGCCATGTGTTGTACAAAGTTGCAATATATTTCTTGTAGTATTACACACTATTCTTTGGCAACTAATTTCCAAAGGAAATTTTTAAAGTACTTACAGATTTTTTTTCCTATGCATTGAATTTTAACATGCATCCACGAAAATAATATTGGCACACTAGCCACACATTAAAGAACCCTTAAGACACCTGCATAAACACTTATTTCTTCTACGTCACGTTTATCCTAAAAACAAAACTCTGGAGTCGAAATACGACGTGTTTTCTACGAATATCCAGTTATCTGACATTACGAAGAACGTTTGGTGTATTAAAGGTGAATTCATTGAAAAGTTTCAACTTTACTGTAATTTCCAAGTGTGCAGGTATTTTAATTTTATTTGAAGAAATATTGTTTTCGTTGTCATGCATCAGAAATATAACAATAAAAATTATGTTTTCGTATAGCCATTGAAGTTGCAAAAACCTTGCGAAATAAGAAGACAAATAAAGTACCACAATTATTACCAATAAGCCAAATTATAAAAATACTTAATAATTAGTAAAATATTTCTTCTGAATAGCTACGCTAAAATTTTGAGACAGTATATTATTTTAATGCACATACTTGAGTTTCTTATGGTATCAAAGACAATATTACTGTTATTTGGTTTATATAATTGCAAGAAGCAATTTATTTGTTTAACTATATGCTAACCGCTATTTAAAAGATAAAGAATTATACACTTTATATTGCTATTGCAGCAAAATATAAATGTGTACCTTTTAAAGTAATATGCTGCGTGACTACGCGCAGACAGCGTATCGTTATTTGGGTTAGAATTACCATGAAAAACAATTTTAAATGTAGTGTTGATATTTAAGTGATCTTGTTTAAAAAATATACTTATACAAACAAATAATTTGCTTATAATTTTTAAAGTTTTATTGCACTCCCGAAACATTCACAAATTTGATAGTGATAAACCGTTACACAACGTCAAATAAAGAAAAATACTAAAATTACGAAAGTTGTAATTAATATTTAAGTTAATTTAAATTAAATAGCAGGCGAACTACTTTTTTGTTCATTTGATTTTCAAGGAAAATAAATATTACCTCTGTATATTTATTTCTTTTTATTTAGTTTCTGACGTATGATGGCAGCATTCGTTGGTTTTCAAGGACTAAAGAAACTAAATAATTTTTTACCACTTCCTTCCAAGATTACCTACGTACGTATGAAAAGCATACGTCTGATTTTCTAGGATCTACTTGCAAGTTACTACAGAAATTACAAATGATAGGAGGACTGAATTTTGATTTCGGATGTCTTCCTTAGCAATGCAGTTGGGTTGTTGGAACAAGATTGTTAAGCCCAATTTAAAAAAAAACGTGGTGTGTTGTTTTAACCAAGGGCGAAGAGGACGATTTCGGCGTCCGGAAGAATTCAGGAAGCTCAAAGCCAATTTCTAATTGATATTACAGACATGAAAAAAAAATTGTGATGAGTACAAGTTAGTCTCAATGATGACAGAAAAATACTTGACACTTGTTAACTACCAATCTTTCCCATCAACCCCACGATATAAGCATCAGTTAAAAATAAATAGCTTTAATTGACATGGTGTTGTTGGTATAATCGTTAGAGCTAAAAAAAAAATATATATTTCAATTTCGTCGGTTCTCTCGGCTGGAATCCTACGAGCTGGGCTCGGCGTTCACGAGCGTGCGTGCGGGTTACAATTACGAGCCAAAACACTCCCCCTCCCCATCCC
This sequence comes from Bacillus rossius redtenbacheri, assembly GCF_032445375.1. Classification (NCBI taxonomy): domain Eukaryota; kingdom Metazoa; phylum Arthropoda; class Insecta; order Phasmatodea; family Bacillidae; genus Bacillus; species Bacillus rossius. The sequence continues at coordinate 7,964,088 of NC_086336.1, read as the reverse complement.
TTCCCCCACGAGCTAACACCCAACCCCACCAGGGAACACACATGACGGAGGCAAACAGCGGGCTGCTTGCGTGCGTCGGTCGGGAAGTGGACGCTGCGATTATGACGCTAATTGCGTGCTAGTTAACCCCCCCCCCCTTACACCCAAAAACGTGTTTCTTGCGAGCTGCCGCACTTTGTGTCCTTCCCCCCCCCCCTCACCCGATGTCCTTACTGCGACCCCTTAATCACGTGTGTCTCCGCGCGTCACTTTGAGGGGGAAGGAAAATGGGTGTCCCTGCAAGCCTGCCGCCGAAATTGTAATTTAAATAATTATCACAGAGTTGTTGTGGGGTGTAAGTTGTAGTTATTTTAGTTGTCGTTGGCTCGGGTGTAGACGCTCTTTCGAGACTATCTCCACTCAATCGGACGACAATTTTGGTAAACATAGGAGGACAACACGGCTACAAAAACCAATTTTGTTTTCCTCCCGCTTGAAACATCGTCTGATGTATCTGATAGGCCTACTGGAGAAATTACACCTCAATTATTTTTTTGGCTTCAATCCATGGATTCTTTTATTCATAACTGATGGCTTTCGTATCTACGGAATCATAGTTTACGCGCAGTTAATGTTTTTTTTTTTTTTTTTAGTTCACCTTCGAATGTTTGGATACGATCGCCAGACACATTGCATACTGTCGGCGTGGTAGAAAGAGTGCACCCATTAGGTATAAAAGAGTCGAAATAGTGAACTTCCCTTGTGTGGTGTTCGAAGATAATGTCACCATCCTCGGATACTTGCCGCGAGAAAAAGGCTACGATCGTGAAAGAATTCGTATATGTGGGATTTATTGTAGTAAACAGAATGATTTGGAATTCAAACAATAAACTTCGGCTCTCGGTTCATTGCGTCTTTTATCTCAAAGTTGTCTTCCCCCCCCCCCCCCCCCCCAACACAATTATTTTACAACAGCTACAAGAATTGCGGTGGTTGTAAAAATATGTTCAATAAAAATACTACCGGGTGTGGCTCTCTCGTCTGTGAAATGAAGGCTTCCCTTGTCCTGGAGCCCGGGCGGGGTCGTTACCACAACGCCGAACGTACAATAACGCCGAATACCATAACGCCGAATGCCAAATTGACCGCAACGCCGTCAGCTAGAAAACTGCTGTGTACCAAAACGTCGAAATACAGTAACGCCGAAAAATTATGCTGCGGGGAGGGGGGCAACAGGAGTAAAATGAAAAAAAAAAAAACAACTGAATGAATTTGTGTGCTAACCTTACCTAACCTAACCTTTGTGGCAGTCATGCAATTACATTTTTCGGGGTTAATGTATTTCGGTGTTGTGGTAATTCGGCGTTGTGGTACACAGCAGTTTTCTAGCTGTCGGTGTTGCAGTCAATTTGGCATTCGGCGTTGTGGTATTTTGGCGCTGTGGTGCGTCCCCGCCCGAACGGACGGGAGTGCTAGCGGGCGCGGCCAGTGACGTAGCGCCGGGGGCACTCGTACTGCGGGTAGCGATGATGGACGGCTGTCAGGCGCAGCGCGGAGGGGGCCGGCCCGCGCGCAACACGCGGTCACTCCACCACCCTCCCCCCCCCCCCCACTCCTCCCTCAACAGGAGCCGCGGTTCCAACGGGAACTGCAGTCACGCCACGAGCCCCATACACACGTTAAATAACGAACTCTTTTTTCGGCTCATTGCTGGTTCATTGAAAAAAATACATGCTCCGTTGCAATCGCGGAAATTAACCCTTTCAAAAAACTATTCGAATGATTTCAAAGTTTCACCGGGGATGTAACTTATTTCACCGATTCGTTTTTGACTGAATTTTCGGTGAGAAAAATTTAACCATCTTAAAAAAAAAACAAAAAAACATGGAAAACATTCAACCGTCAACTCCCTCCTCTAAATAAACTAATAGCCTGTCAGCCTAAAATACCAAGTTCATCTACATTATTAAACAGAAACGTATAGCACTAGCCTATAGCCTACATGTTTTTAAAATTTATATTTGATTCGTAGACGGTGAGGTTTAACAACATTTCAGGTAGCACACGTAACACCTAATTGATTGGCGATTGGCATTATTCATGTCGCTTGAAGGATTCGTGAAAATCATATTTACAATAGATATAAATTAAAATTTTGGGAAGTAGCTTGGCTTCTGGGTTGTAGCCGTGTCCTTGGCAAATAGGTAACTGCTCCCTGATGATGGCGACTGCAAATGTCGACCGAAACGTTCGGAGAATTATTCGCCGAGGACGCGGCTACAACCCTGGAAGCCAAGCTACTTCAAGACAATGGCCGCGATAGCGTGCGAAAATGATTAAATTTTTGGACCCAAATGAAATGAGCTGGGGAAAAGGCTTGTCGAAGGTCACGCGTGGACGTGCTACACCAATGGCGACTTCAGGATGACTTTACGGGAGGGGCTATTACACACAAAGAAAGGTCGTAGTTGCAAAATATGAAAGTGGTCAGATATGGGCCTTGGAATATTATTTACAAATTAGGCCTACATGTTTCAAATACAGAACGTTAGTAGCTCCATGCAACTTTTGATGAGATAAAAGTTTAACATATGAAATTAAATATTTAAGTAAACATAAATACACACTAATCAATAAAATTGGTCTCGGAAGCGGCTATCGCCCCCACCGCCCCCCTTCTGCAGCCGCGCTTGCGCTACACAGGATGTTCAACAGTGTCCGCTCCCGCGCTGGTTACAGTTCTCTTGACCACTGCTCACCAGACATGCTGACCGCTCTATCGTGGTCATGCGGGGCAGCGGAGCTGGTCCCTGTGTAACAGTCACGTGGCACGAGGGGTGGGGGCAAACAGGTTCACTCCTTTGTTTATGGACCTGGTTTCAGTCCCGTGGTCCTTTGGTCGTTCACTTCCTGCCCGGACTTGGGCAGGGACTTTCAGCCAGGGTCAAGGCACTCTCTGGGCTTGTTTGAAAGCAAAAAAAAAAAAGGACTTTAATTTCAGGTCGTTACACTTAAAAACGTTATTTAGAAACGCTACTGCAAGAGTAACTAAAGGCACATGGCCAAGGTTACATAAATTATTTAAACTACATATAGCCTACCACGTAATTACCGGTAAAAGGGTCGTGGAGGTTGTTACCGTGGTTCTAATCATCCGTACCGTTAACCAAATATACGACGATTTTAAAAATAAATACCACAGAACTGGAAACATAATTATGTCTTAAGAGTCATTAACGTTGGTTCCCTTATTAGAGAGTACAGCTTCACTGATGTTTTTATTCCTGCTAGTTTTCTTTCAATGTGATACGTAATTATTTATCAATCACACTTTTACCCAATGTACCTACTGAAATATAGCTAATCCTGTCTGTTTGTTCAAGAGAGTAATTTAATGCTGTTATGATGGTAGATTGGAATTTTTTATTCTAATCAATTATGAAAATTTTTTAATTGAATCAGAAACACACCTTGAAGATTTATGTGTCTTATGTCACGAGATTCTAGGCTTACTTACTTTATAAAGTTTTTTTTTTGTGCGCGCTGCGTGGTTACAAAACTATAGCCCAAACTTTTTAACGTGTACTTCCAAGAATCCCAAATGAATGTGAACAGGCCTATTCAGCTTAGAATTTCCACAATGTGTGTGTAAGAGAGTCTCGACTCGAAGGTTATGTATAACATTCCAAGTTCATAATTTCTGGTTTTCCTCGGCCCTTGGGGACTAGGAACGAGATCCTAGGAAACTGCGCGCGGGCAGTAAAAGTTTTATTGGACCGCCACGAGGGACCATCTCCAGTTAGGGAATAATCGGGTTTTGGGAGGGTGGTAGGGTGGCAAACTTTTATTACAATATGGCACCCATATAACGAACAAACTGATCGCCACAATACCGCTGCCACCCCCTTTTTCCCCGGCCCAGAACCGTCTCCCGACAACTACCGTCCCGAGAGTTCATACACACTCCCGCGCCCCCCATTCGACGCGAGATGCTTTATGATTGGCCGGGAGCTCCGGAAATATAGACCTCAGCCCCTGCTGTTCCAAACCCCTCAACGGGTGAATTGGTTCTTGATTGGTCGGGAGAATCGGCGAGCACACAGCGCATGCGCAGTGCAGCTGCAATGTTCGCGCGGAGTCCTCCACGGGGCAAATTACAACGTTTGTGGACACGGCCAGGCGCGCGCCGGGCCGAATTTATGGCCTTTGGCGCCCGCCAGAGGGGAGCGGGGAGGCGTTCGAGCGAGCAAACATGATTTCGAACTAACAAGGTTTACAGAATATTATCATATCAGCCGTGATGTGTAGGCGCAACGTAGCACTCAGCCGCCGGCCAGCCTAAAATTCGGCCAAAGTAGACATCTCTATCGGATCACCGCTGTTAGTTTCAGAGTGACGTTGTGATGCGTTTATTTTTAAATCTTTGAGCATTTATGACTCACTACAAAAATCAAAATAAACATCTCGTGTTATATTATTTTCCCAGCAATATCACGTAGATCGTTAAAGTAAAATAAAATAAAATTGTTGATGTACGAAATAACATTTTTATGGTTCTGAAAATTTATTTAATGTCAACAAGCTATATCTTTGGTGACCCCAAAATTATGCATTCATAATATCAGTGGAAAATTTACATTTGAATGTCTGACAAGCAAAGTTCTGGTCCTAAAGCTATCTTTAGGTATTCTCATCTAAATTTTCACTAAAGCAAATTGTCACAAAATATTTTGCAGCACACACGAATCATTTTTTTTGTGAATGAAAAAATGAAAAAAAAAAACATGTGTCTGACGGAACGTTTACAGGGAAAGACATAAACCTTTAAACATCTTGTATTAAAGTGTGTTGTATTCGTTATATATATATATATATATATATATATATAGTAAATAAATAACAAGTATTTGGTTTCGTTAAGGCATAGAATGGAAGGTCCAGTATTCCAAGTATATGCTGAGGTAAAATGTCACCTTTGTAAAATCATTGTGGGTTCAGAAGTTCTTTCATTTTGAAGAATGGCAACTGTCTAGTTATTATATATAATCCGTCACACTTTAAAAGTTTCAACATATTTTATTATTAGTTCTTTGCCTTAACGACGACAAATCTTACAATATGCCAATGGCCTGAAAAAATCTGAATTAATTTATTTATGTACTTTATTTTAATTTTAAAATGTTATTTATTTTTTTACATTTTCATGTTATAAATACAACGTTGCAGTAATATTATCATATTAATTTCCCCATAATTAAGATAGGCGTTTTATAAAGTACCTACATGTTAGTAATCGATAGTCCCTATGCTGTATAAAAATGAGTTATATACTTCTCTAGCTCTTAATTAATACATTTGTTATATGAACTATAGCCGACATGATATTCAAATTTAAATGTACAACTGATAAAGTTTACTATGTTGAATTTCAACTACACTGAATCAGCTGCTCAACAAAGATCTCACTCCAGAACCCTTTATTCTCCAGATGAAAACACCTGAGAAGAAGTATCTCGATACTTTAAAGCGTGGCTGAAAGCGCGAAACAACAAAAACAAAGGGATCGCGATGTTCCCTGATTGGCTGGCGGAAGCCCAACGGGCGCTGCGGCTATCTGATCAGCGCGCCGGTAAAGGGCGAATCTCGGCATTAACGTCGCCGCAGCCGCTCTGCGCGCTACAGATAACCCCATACCTCCCCCCTTTCCCAGCTCATGTTAAATTGAAAACGTATTATTATGCCGTTGTGAAATGATTGTTCTCGGGGTGTGCAGGAGGCGGTGGTGAGGGGAGGTTGATTGGAAGGCTGTTGTCTGGCCGGCCAATGGGGAGGGGCCGTTGTGTGTGTTTCCAAACGGCCCGCTCTCTCGCGAGGCCTCGCAGAATTAACCCGCGCGCGCCCGCCGAACTTTACGACGTGATTCCCCCGGAATGCTTTATTGGGTTTGCGCGCCCGGCCACTGTTGCGCGCGCCGGCCGATGCGGTAAATAATGCAACGCTGCCCAGTTCCCCCGGGTGCGTAGGGTCTGTTGCCCCGCGCGGTCAAGCTGCAACACCCCCCATCTCCCTTGTGGGGGGGGGGGGGCAGAGGGGACGCCTTGCCCGCAGTTGGCCGCGACTGGGGAACGAAGTTACCCCCTCCCCCCTCCTCACCATGAACTCTTTCCGAATTCCGCTCATCAACTATGCACGTCCATGTGCGTTATGTCCACCGCGTGATCATGGGCGGCTATCGCCTGCCCCCCGAATATCGAGTTGTTCCCCGGACAACGAAACGTACCCTCTCTCAACCAACCCCCCTTCCTCCTCCCCGACACGTTTTTGACCCCCACCAGCGGGCCGGTGAGGAGTGGGGAGGAATGTTGTAAATTGTCGCTAGCGCAACGCGCCGCTGTGGTCTGCGCGGGGCGTGATTGAATTAGCAGATTTCCAGGCGTGCGTGCCGGTAGAGAGTTGTCGAGCCGAACGGGAATTGCCATGAATGGAAGCACGGAAGCGGGGGGCTTTTCGCTAGCGAGTGGATGTTTCCGTTGTTTCAATGAATAATTAAAAAAAAATTAAAATTAACTGAGCTAAGGAATGGTTTGTGATCATGAAGATTTAACCATTTATGGAAACATTTTCCGACAGTGGTAGGCTATACATTTTCCAGACATTGCATAAAAAAGATATTTTGTCAAACATATTAGAAGTATGCATTTAGGACCATGTAAATCCACTAACTCACAGAATTGCACTACAATATATTTTTATATAATATTTAGACATATGTTCATGGGTGCGTCGATATATTCAAGCATAGCTCAGCGATTTTCTCCCAATTACATGTGAGGTAACGTTGAATATAAAACTATCCTTAAAACTTTAATTTTTTTTGTAAAAGAAAGAATATATCAGTTTACACAAAAACTTCAAACTAGGATATTTTTTCAGCCTGCTTGTAGATGCGTGTATGTATATGCCAAATTTGTGATCAAAAACCAAAATATGTACGGCACTACACCAGAAGAACAGGTGGCATCATAGCGAGAGTAGTTAAATAGTTCATGGAGCGGCCAATAGAGTCTCTAGTGAAGGTGTTGGATCGCGGAAGTTACAAAACGAAGAGTGTTGAATGGCTGATGCTTTTCAATGATAACCCCTAGGAGCCATTTATTTCTTATTATATTTGTATTCTTTTTTGGAAACATAGAGTGCAGATTATTTTACTGTACCTAGTGCTTAAAACATCAATGTTATAGACCCTAAATTTTTCGAACACATGCTTTGGAACTTACAAAATTCATGCTGTAGCCCCATTCTTATCATAATTTGTAAGCTACAATATTTACTCGTTCAAACACACCATTAGTTTAATAAAGGTATTCCACAGGAATATATTGTAAAATTTACAATGTCTTCGTTTATAGGATCATTAGCAACTAATTTCAAAAAAAATATTTTTACAATCTTAAAAATATTTCTACCGTGTAGTTACAGCCAACTGTGGATCACATTGTTTCAACTGTCCCCTTACTTGTGTTCCAATAACTGCTCGGGATACCGTATTTTGATTTCGAAAGCATTCTCTCTCTTTCGCAAGTCCACTTCTTGCCTATTTTTAAATTCGTCTCTTCTCGGGGTGGTGGGGGTTGACGTTCCTCAGGGTCTCCAAGTGTGGTCCGCTATTCTTACAGGGCCATTACAGCCGCAGCTAAACAGGGCGCCTAGGTGTTCTTGTGTCGCTGTTTCAAATGACATCGCTGTCAACCAGATGTCAGGCACGAGAGAAAAATACAGAGAAAGGCGCAGTACGGGTCAGCGCCGTGGATTTTTCGTGAAAAAGTCTGACTTTTGTTTTCTATAATTCCGAGCATATTTACGAGTCTTACGAGACATCTGTAATTATTTTGAAATAATTTTCAATTTAAAACAGAGTTTCACTTATATTCCGGTGAACATGTTTACTGCCTCACTTTGGATCCTATTGCACCCCCCCTCCCCCCAGTGTCAAGCTATGCACAATGACACCCGAATAAATGTCCTGACTAAACGCGATTTCCACGCTGGCTCTATGTCAGTTCCCCGACCTCGTCATAACCCCGACCGTTTCCCCTGCACTGCTTCGACCTCCCTCCACGATACCTCCTGGCAGCCCTTGGTCCGCCACGCAGAAACATCACTGTTCCCATTGGCAGTGGCCAAATACTCTCCCATTGGCTGAGGGGTGGTGGTGGACCCGAAGGGGGGGGGGGTCCCAAGGGGTGGGTGGGACCCGCACGGTGGTTGGGACTCGAATGCGGAGTGCTCGGGCGAACTGGGTATTAGGCGCTTATAACTGTGTGGGAGGTGAAGGAAACTTCCTGCGGCATTACAAATGCATTCATATGGTCTTTGATCATTGGTCTTTTATTTGAAATATTTACTGCATTCCACTTAAATTATAATGCAGTATGAAACATAATATCTGCGTAATTCGCATTTTTTTGTATCAAATACTAGTGTTCTCTCACCATTCAATTATATATGTGCTTACGTGCTTGATTTTTCATGAAAATTATTATTTTTTAAGTGCCGCAACTATTGGTGAAAACTAACGGGTAAATAAGTTACGAGATAATACAGTAACATACATACTTAAAAGTGTTCAGGTTATTTATTCCCCGCAATTTTTTTTGCGTGAAATTGTTTTGGTTATATTTTGTAACAATTAAATACAAATCATTCTTTTACTTGTCAACAAGCTCTATTTTTATCATATCAATATCTTCTAAATCCAAATAAACATCTCTAATATGATCAAAAATTCTAATGAAGGCAACTATTTTGTTTACTGCATGAATTAGTTTCATAAAAATTGTAAATCTACTCTGTGGTTGATCATTCTATTTAGGAAAAGAGCTTAACACGTTTTGGAAATGTATTAGCTAAAATAATTAAACTTTGTATTAGTGTTTATGAAATATTTTTTTTCAAATTTATCAGTTTTCAAATTTATTTCGTGTATGATCACGACGATAAAAATTATTTAAAGTAAAGCGCTAAGATTTAAATACATGATTCCTTTTTAAAGTTTTCTCTGTTTGCTCTACTATTAAGAAATTTTTAACAAATTCCCCTAAAGATTTGAAACCACAAATTTAGAAGTATTACACAACACTCAGAACTGGACAATTAATAAGCTGCTGTATTGACAATGAAAATTATGTTTGTGACATCGATTCTTTCCAACTGAACAAAACTGAACCATTAAAATATCAAGTCATAGTTACAAAAAGAAAAAAAACTGTTTGCATTATTTTAACATTTAATGAAATATATGTTTATTTTAAGTAATGATTAGCGTCTTTTTGTGGTAGGCCTACGTGTTTTTTTTTGTTGCCTTGTTAGGTAGATCTCAAAGAAATACTACCTATTGTAGCCGTTAGCATGGTGCGACTTCCGGAAAATTTTTGTAATGCTTTTCGTTTTAGGGTCCATAGACCCCAAAACAATAGTCATCTCAAAAGTTTATATAGCCTTTATATTTATATATATATATCTACTATATATATATACAATTCAAACTTTTATAGTCACGATAGACTAACTGTCGTAATTTTGCACAAATAACTTTCAAACTGATAAATGAAATCTCGGTCGAGTTCGTTAATGGGCGATATCCGACCAAATGGGCAGAGATGGCTAAGGTTTTAAGAAATACAGAAAAATCGAAATAACTCCCAAAATATGATTAGTATCACATCCGTTTGAACGTTTAATAAATGTTATGAGTAATACCAAAAAATTTTATCTTAGATAACATTTTGTACAACCAATCATAACTGCAAGAAGTGAAAAAATCTGGGTTGTCAAAATAAATCATAACTCCCACAGTAGGAATAATATCAATTCCATTCAAATTGTGTATAAATCCTTTAATTTTTATCTAAAACTTTTGTCAAAAACAATTATTGATGAGACGAACCATTGGTAAAAGGTGTGGAAAAAACAGGGTTTGAATATTTAAAGATAATAATAATTTCCGTACTATGTACGTTATTGATTCCTAATCTTTTTTATTGAAAGAGTATTAATTTTATTTACAATTTTTGTCTGAAATAATTTTTTATACGACGAACCATTATTGCAAGGGGTGGAAAAAATTGGGGGGTTGAAAAACCAAAAATTCCATATCTTCCTCAGTAGGCACACTATCAATTCCGTTAGAATTGTGTATAAATCCTTATATTTTATCTAAAACCTTTGGTCGAAAATAATTTTTTTATAAGATGAACTCGGTGCAATGGGATAAAAAATGTTGTGCGATTAAAAACAAATTAATAATTTCTGTACTATAATCACTATTCAAACTGTTCTTATTCATTTAAATATAGTAAATATTAGATACAAGATACCTCTAAAAAAATTTTAATTAATAAACCATTGTTAAAATTTAAAATGTCTCTAAGCGGATATTGATGATTTTTCTGGTAATGTTGTTTAAATGAATATAAGTCACTTTTCTTCCAGCATAAAGAAATATAAACGTCGAAATCTACCTGCTCTTGTAGGCTGCGCCGAAAGGGATTTTTTTCATGTGTTATGTGTCAACCTTGTTCAAACAACTAGGCTTATATATATATATATATATATATATATATACATACATATATATATATATATATATATATATATAGGTATATAAATCACAGCCAATGAAGCAAATTGTCACAGTTTAAAAAATCTGGATAGTTTTATAAGTCACTATAGGCAAAACAAATGGTTGTTTTCACTTGCAGGTCATGACATATCTTTTAACCCACCTGATTGTTATTGATGAGTTTTTCCGTCTCGTATGACCTCATTTTGACGAAACGTTACCCACCCAGATTAAACATTTAGTTGGCCTATATAAAAATAGAAGTTCAACGAAATTTGTTTTTTAGTAATTGGAATATTGATTTTATTAAAACTGTAATCGGTAAGTCACAATATTCGCATTTTAAATCATATATAAAGAGGATATGGACATTAAAAGGGATTAAAAATAGAAACGGTAAAAAACCCAATGAAATGTGATGGGTGTGAAAGAGGTCTGAAAGGATAATCCAATTAATTGAATACAGTTTTATGTAGATATTGAATAAAGACTAGCTATTGTAGCCGTTATCACTGTACTTCTTTCGAAAAATGTTTATGTAGTTTTTCTTTTATTTGTCCGTCGACTGTTGTTGCCACCATATAAATTAATTGTTTACCCAAGTCATTGCTTATAATTTACTCAAATACAATAAAATATTTAAAACCCCATATACTTTCACAACGAGCCTTCGGCAAAATTTTCATGGAAAGTATTAATGAATATAAAATTTTTTTTCGAAACGACGGCACTTTTATTAGCGAAATGTACTGCAAACTTAGTTTATTTTTTTGGTTCTTCAAACGTCATACTTCTACGCCAAAAAGAAAATAAAATCACTACCTACAGTATTATTACTAAATAATGTGGAGAGAATCTTCTGGATCTCAGAGAAAAAAATTAAGAATGAAAACCAGCAATTTGAGTTACAAATTTTATTATTTAATTTTTTTCTTATTTCGTCTTTTAAGCGTGGGGAAAAGGGTTCGGTTATGTTTAATCATAAAACGTTATCTATATATATAAAAATGAAACCCGTTTTCCTTGGTCACGGCATCACGCGTGAACGGCTGGACCGATTTCACTAATTTTTTTTTTGTTGTGTTTGCTATGGTCAGGAGAAGGTTCTTATGAAAGAAAAAATTAAGAAAATTGTGCGGAAAATTAGAAAATTTAAGAATAATGAATTCCTATTTCCCTTGGCCACGCCATCACGCGTAAATGACTGAACCGATTTCACTAATTCTTTTTTTTGTTGTGTTTGTTATTGTCACGAGAAGGTTCTTATGAAAGAAAAAATTTAACGGAAAATTAGAAAATTTAAGAATACTAAACCACCATACATAAAATTATTTCCAAACTAACCCTACACTTTGTACAATATAAATATTTTTAAAGTAACCTTATGACGTTTGACATAGAATTGACAGAATGTTTGCTGCAAATATCTTCAAAGAGGATGTAAAGAAACTGTATCGTTTAGGAAATATTTATCAGCATTAGTGTTTTACTACATATTGTACCGGTACATTCGGTACAGAGCTGCTGGCGCAGGCTATTCTGGCTGTGTACATTCTGCCTAGGCCATTGTCATGCCATAATTCGTTATTACTGTGTTGCAGTTTAAAAATAGAAAAACAAATCAATACATTATGTAAACATTTTCTATGTTTGTTTTTGTGTGATATACTTACTTATAAAGAAGAATACAACCGTTTTCTTTAATTTACAGTTGAATTTTCATTTTTGAACTTTTTTAATGTAAATTTATGTCGTTTGACATATAATTGTTTTAAAGACTAAGAAGATTTTTGTTTGCTAATAAGTGTTTGTTAATCATGGTAAGTTCACAGCTTCATATTGATTTTTAGAACTTTTTGGTGACTACACAATACTATAATTTGGTATACATGGTTATACAGAAAATGTATGAGAGCTTTTTATTTTCAGTTGGATTTTCGTTTTTAACAATCCCACCAACCAGACGTACAAGCTTAGGCCGCAGAACTCGAAATACGGCAAGTCAAAGAAATATACGAGCAAATCAAAGTGATGAGCAACGCGAAGCGCGAAATGAACTTGAACGGAATCGATATCAAGATAGGAATGTTGTGTTTAATCCCCACAGAGCTGCATTCAGTTATAATGTGGCAATTGATTACAGTTCAGAGCAAATTGTTGCTATTGGACTAATGAATATTGTGTGCCCACATTGCAAGGCATTGAAATTTAAAAATGAAGCCCCTGGATTGTGTTGCGCCAGCGGCCAAGTCAAATTCACGCCATTTGTACCGCCTCCAGAGCCACTACATTCATTGGTTTCTGGAATTTGCCAAGATTCTTATCATTTTTTGTCTCATATCCAGCAGTACAATAATTGCTTTCAAATGACATCATTTGGAGCAACAAAAGTTATTCGAGACAATTTTATGCCTACTTTCAAAGTAAGTAAGTATAATGGTAAACAATTTTTTTAGTTTTACAACCATGTAGCTGGTGCAAAATATGTTGAGCCAGTGATGTGTTTATTTTGTAAGCAATAAGTCAAATACTTAATAATAGTCTATAATCAAATGACTTAATCAGCAACATTTTATAACATGTTGTATTTCATAGTGGCATGAGCAAGGTGTTCCAATACTTGGTAAAGACTATTACCTAAAGCTGCCATTGAAGGCTGCTCAATGTCGAGGTTTAAAGTAGTTTTAATTTGAAAAAATGATGTAAAGTATTGTGGCAATATTTTTCCAGCCACATGGTGTTACAATTTGCTATACAATAACCTATATACATATTTATATTTTTGCAGATTCAGGGTCAAATATATCATCGAACAGGTTCCTTATTGCCAATGCCTGATGAAGACTATAAATTTTTGCAAATATATTTTATGGGCAATTCAGCTAGAGAAGTCGATCAGCGTTGCGCACACAACAACTCAGTGAAAAGATCCATTGTGGAACAACTTCAAACATTTTTCCATCAACACAATGAATTAGTTGCATTATTCACAACTGCATTAGACCGCATGCCATCAGATAATCACAAAATTGTCATCAGAGCCGATAAGGTGCCTGCAGGACAACATGCTGGACGTTTTAATGCGCCAACAATTGATGAAGTGGCTATTGTTGTCGTGGGTGAAAATTTAGAAAACCGAGACATTGTTTTACATCGGCGGAACAATCAGCTTCAGCGTGTGTCTGAAACACATCGATCATATGATGCCTTACAATATCCTATCTTATTTTGGCAAGGTGAAGACGGCTATCATATTTCAATGAAGATGATAAATCCAGTTACAGGTAAATTGTTAACAATATGTTTACTACATTAAAATATATGTTTACTAACTTAAAATTTATATAATTAACACAAAAAATTGTTTACAGGTGCTGACACGAACAAAAAAGTTAGTTCAATGAATTATTATTCATACAGAATGATGGTTCGGGAAAATGAGGACAATCACATCTTAAAATGTCGGCGTCTATTTCACCAATACGCTGTGGATATGTATGTGAAAGTTGAAACTGAACGATTGACATTTATCAGGTTGAACCAGGCAAAACTCCGTTCCGAGGAATACATTCATCTTCGGGATGCCATTAATGCTGATGGAAATGCACAGAATGTTGGCAGAACAACTATTCTCCCAGCAACATACGTCGGAAGTCCGCGTCATATGCATGAATATGCTCAAGATGCTATGTGCTATGTACGACATTATGGCACACCAGATTTGTTTATCACATTCACATGCAATCCAAAGTGGACAGAAATTCAACAAGAATTATTTACTAGCCAATCACCCATTGATCGCCACGATATCACTGCAAGGGTGTTCAAAATGAAATTAAAATCACTCATGGATTTTATTGTTAAGCATCGCGTGTTCGGCGAGACGCGCTGTTGGATGTACTCAGTTGAGTGGCAAAAACGCGGATTACCACATGCACATATCCTCATTTGGTTGGTTGAGAGGATAAGACCGAATGAAATTGATCATGTTATATCAGCAGAAATTCCCGATTATAATGAAGACCCACTGTTACATGAGGTTATTACAAAAAATATGATACATGGTCCATGTGGAATATTAAATCCCAACTCTCCATGTATGGTTGAAGGAAAATGTTCAAAACGCTACCCAAGACAATTAGTAGCAGAAACTATTACTGGAAATGATGGATATACACTTTATCGCCGCCGATCCATTGATGACAATGGAAAGTCAACAATAGTCAAATTAAATCGACAGGACATTGAAGTTGATAATCGTTGGGTTGTTCCGTTTTCGCCATTACTCTGCAAGGCATATAAAGCACACATAAACGTCGAATTTTGCCATTCCGTAAAATCTATTAAATACATTTGCAAGTATGTGAACAAAGGTAGTGATATGGCTGTCTTCGGAGTTGCTGCCGAAAATTCAAATGATGAAGTCACTCAATATCAAATGGGTCGCTATGTTAGTAGTAACGAAGGCATGTGGCGTATATTTTCGTTTCCTATACATGAACGACACCCTACTGTTGTTCACTTGGCCGTACATTTGGAAAATGGTCAACGGGTGTATTTTACAGATGCAAACGTATTACAACGAGTTGACAGGCCACCATCGACAACATTAACCAGCTTCATTGAAATGTGCCAGAATGATGATTTTGCCTGAACGCTACTTTACTCCGAAATGCCAAGATATTATACCTGGAATCAATCATCAAAAAAATTTCAACGACGTAAACGAGGACAGCCAGTTCCAGGTTATCCACAAGTATTTTCCACCGATGCACTAGGCCGTCTTTATGCTGTCCATCCCAGTCAAGACGAGTGTTTTTATTTGCGTTTACTGTTAGTAAATGTTCGTGGTCCAACATCATTCCAACATCTGCGAACTGTTAATGGTCTATTGTGTGGCACATACAGAGAAGCCTGTCAACATTTGGGATTGTTAGAAAATGACACTCATTGGGACCACACTCTCGAAGATGCTGTGATTTTGTCAAATGCTAAACAAATACGAACATTATTTTCTATAATTTTGTCTACATGCTTCCCATCAACACCGACTGATTTATGGCATAAATACAAAGATCATATGGCGGAAGATATATTGCATCAGATGCGTCTTAGAACATCGAATGCAGATTTACAAATGAACGAAGAAATTCACAATGAAGCATTAATTTTAATTGAGGACATGTGCTTGATGCTTACCAACAAAGTATTAACACAAATAGGAATGATAGCACCCAATCGCCCAATGCACGACACATTTGATCAAAAATTGAGACGCGAAGCTCAATACGATTCTGAAACATTACGAGAAATGGTTGATATAACAGTTCCCCTTTTAACAACAAAAATATGCCTACGATACGCTCATGAAAGTAGTGAACGATGGAACTGGTGGATTTTATTTTTTAGATGCTCCTGGTGGAACTGGAAAAACGTTTTTGTTATCATTGATTTTGGCCACGATTCGATCGCAAAATGGAATTGCACTAGCCCTAGCTTCATCAGGTATTGCAGCTACGTTGTTGGAAGGCGGTCGAACAGTTCATTCAGCTCTCAAGTTGCCGTTAAACCTTCAAATAAATGAAACTCCAACTTGCAACCTTTCGAGGAATTCTGCCATGGCCAAAGTGCTGCAGCAAACCAGATTGATCATTTGGGATGAATGCACGATGGCACACAAAAAATCTTTGGAGGCATTAGATCGCTCAATGCAAGATTTACGAAATAACAAAAACCGGTTTGGTGGTGCAATGATACTATTGGCAGGTGATTTTCGACAAATATTGCCAGTTGTTCCACGCTCAACGCCAGCTGATGAACTAAATGCATGTTTGAAGTCGTCCATTTTATGGAAATACATTAAAACACTTAAATTGAGTATAAACATGAGAGTCGAATTGCAAGGAGACCAGCCTGGAGAACTTTTTTCCAAACAACTGCTCGATATTGGTAATGGTAATATTGCTGTTGATACATCATCTGGATACATTACATTCCCTACCAATTTTTGTAACTTTTGTGAATCAAAGACCGAACTCATGGAGATGGTTTTCCCAAACATTGCTCAAAATTACGTAAATCACGTTTGGTTAAGCGAACGTGTTATATTGGCTGCAAAAAATGTTGATGTGAACGAAATGAATTTTCTGATTCAAGAGAAAATAGCTGGCGAATTGAAGAATTACAAATCAGTTGATTCCGTTACTAATGAAGATGAAGTTGTGAATTATCCAACAGAATTTTTAAATTCGCTTGAATTACCTGGCTTACCACCTCATAATCTGCAATTAAAAATCGGATCAGTAATTATTATGTTACGGAACATAAACCAGCCACGTCTGTGTAATG
Organism: Bacillus rossius redtenbacheri; assembly: GCF_032445375.1. NCBI lineage: Eukaryota > Metazoa > Arthropoda > Insecta > Phasmatodea > Bacillidae > Bacillus > Bacillus rossius. The sequence goes on along the minus strand of NC_086336.1, from coordinate 7,947,140 downwards.
GCACCCAGCTTGCGGTGAAGAAATTATTGAACAATGTCATCGAAGCCACAATTTTGAAAGGGAAGTACAAAGGCGAAGATGTTTTAATCCCACGCATCCCTATGATACCGAACGACATGCCATTCAGCTTTAAGCGTTTACAGTTTCCAGTGCGGCTAGCATTTGCAATGTCAATAAATAAATCGCAAGGGCAGTCGCTAAGTGTATGTGGCATCAACCTAGAAAATCCATGTTTTTCACATGGCCAATTATATGTCGCCTGTTCCCGTGTCGGAAAACCATCAACATTATTTATTTACGCGCCAGAACATAAAACTAAAAATATAGTTTATCAAAAAGCATTAGAGTAGAGAGAAGCAGTGAGGGGTACAGAGACTATTAGTTGATTTATAGAGCGCGCGTGGTATTGAGCTCATTGTTTACTTAAAAATGCCAAGTTGTTCAATAGCAATTTGTAAAAACATTAGTGGAATTATTGAATCCTATGGAATAAACACTATTTTGACAATATATATTTTGTTTTTTATTTAATTAAATTAGTAAGGTCCTTTTCAGTTATAGTGATACCAGGGAATTATGGATTCATTTTTATATGGAGGATATTATAGATTTCAGTTCAAATTAAATAGGTACTCATACCTAAGATAGGTCAGCTATACAAAATAAAGTAGTGCATCATTGCTACGCTAAGGCGGTACGAAGTTCGCCGGGTCAGCTAGTATCTCTATAAAAATAATGCTGGATGTAAGCTTTTTAATAGTATGATTTTATTAATACTCAGAAAATGTGCTATCGAAGACGCGGGTTATTAGCTAGTCCCTGAATAATACCAAAAATAATAATGAGTCTCGCAATGTCGCGCTGGCCGTGAGAGCTTAGAACCGTTGCAGTGTAAACCCTCTGCGAAACTCGGTCCACTCTAGTGAACCAACCTGTTTAGATAGACTCTCAATCAATACACTGTCTTAGAGCTTAAAGAATACGCAAAAATATTTATACCGAAATTTTTCACATTGGGCTCTTCAGTTCGATGCAAATCTTATTTTTAGCTGTTCGGGTGGTAGAGATTAAATATAAAACTTACTTTATAAATAATTTGAATTAAATCCTATCCTTAATCTTAACACACGAAATATTTTTAACATAAATATGTTAAATAGCGTTTTTACATTATTCCGATTGGTTATTGGAAAAATTCTTTTAAAACTGCATAATTGGGAAGCATTTTAAGGGACTGCTTTAAGTCGCTGTTATATAGAACTTAATTGCATGTTTTCGGTGATACGCACAAGGTCTATAACAGTAACTAACGGTATGTTATTAAGCATAGTCAACTGTACCAATGTATAAAATTTCGTATTTGCACAAATTTTTCACAGATATGTCCTTTTTATTTCTTTGTTTCCTGGGCTAATAGCTGTTTTGAGCGGCAGGAAATAGGCGCAGCGCTGGATGGTTTATTTCTTGGATTCCCTGTAAATCTAAACATGACATTAGTGACCATGACCTGTCCGTGTATTTTTGTTCAGATATTCGTTCCCTTGCCGAGAGTTAGGCTAATCCCATCCTTGCCTTCATTGTTCGGCTACTTGGGGCTGCCACTGTCGATTTCTACCTCACCTCGCAGAGCAATTTTTTTTCTCTCTTCAATGACTCATTTGCATTAATTGATGTTGGATGTTCTGATGTGTAACATGTTAGCTCTCAGTATAAGTTACGGCTGTGTTGGCCTGTGGAATGTTTAGAGGCAGGTCATTAATATAGACCAAAATGTTAATAACTTTACTAGTGAAATTATGTATAGCATTTAATGTTGATTTATGTTATTGAAAACCATATTGATTATTGTTCAAAATATTGCAGTCTCTGAAGAAAAGTGATAGTCTATTGTAAAGTACTTTTTAAAAGATTTTGGCAAAAATTGGTAGTAAACTAATAGGCCTATAGTTTGCTGCATCTGTTGTAATTCCTTTTTTATAGACAGGGAGTATTATTTGTTTTTTTCTAACAGTATGGTACAATACCTTCCAGAAAAACTTCATTCATTAGTTTTGATAGTTGCTTAGAAATGTGATGTCCAGAAACTTTTATCATTTTGTTTGATATGCCATAGATATCTGAAGAATTTGAGTTTTTTAATTGTTTTATAAATTTTATTATTTCTTTTGCTGATGTTGGGTATAAGTAAATGGTCTTATTGTTAAAGGGACAATGATGTTTCAGACTTTGAATAGATTCTGTTATTTGTCTGTTTTGTGTTGAATTTAGTGTACAGCAATATTAGTGAAAAACATATTGAATTCTGAAGCAATCTGCTCACTGTCCTGTATTACTTTGCCATTTATTTCTAGTTTATTGATTTATTTTGCCAGTTTAGTGTCCCTACCTAGTTCAGAATTGATTATTTTCCATGTTGTGGTCATTTTATTTTCACTTAGATTTATCCTGTTCTGTAAATACATCCTCTTACCCTGTCGTATTACACTCCTATAATTTTTTTTTTTGTAGTTCTTGTAATACTGCTGAAAATGTGTGGTCTGACTATAGGTTTTACTTAATAAATATAAGCTCTTTAGCTTTTTACTGGATGAAATTATTCCCTTGGTTAGCCATTGTTTGGGTTTTTGGTCAGTTGTAACGTGTTTTAACGGAAATGTGGCATTTATGATGATTGTTAATTTTTCTGTTATGCATTTAAATTTTTGTTCAATGGCTGTCATTTCATCGATATCCATCGAGTTTCCTTATCCAAAATATTTAAGAAAATTGTTTTATTGTGCCTATAAATGCGCCTATATTTTATTTTATTTTTCCTATCAGGTACATGTCATTGATGCACTTTAACTATCTGAGCCATATGATCTGAGAGTCCATAGTCCATTACATTATTTGTAAGGTATTTTGGGTCAAGGTTGGTAATGAAATAGTCTATTACAGAACTGGATTGTTTAGTGATTCTGGTGTGCTTATTAATTATGTTATTTAAGTTATATGAATTAAGGATGTGCACTATTTTCTTTTTGCATTAGTCTCTTTTAAGAAGTCAATGTTTAGGTCACCACAGAGTATTAATGTGTTTTCCATGCTTTGTTTATTATTTTATCGAGTTGTTTAAAAAATGAATCAATGTCTCTGTCAGGTGGCCTATAAATACATAATATAATTCATCTGTCAAATACAAGTTTGATTTGAATATAGATACAACTACCTCCATTTATAGGTTCAGTTCGACAATAATTGGAAATCATAGTGTAATTTGGTATTGAGTAAAACGCAATTTCTTCATTATTTAACCAATGTTTAGTAAAGCATGTAATATTTGGAGTAGTTGCTTCACTTTTTAACAGTGTAGTGTTAAATAACAAATCGAGATCAGTGAGTTTGTTTCTCAGTGACTGCATATTCTGGTGCAATATGAGACGCATAGGTTTGTTAGAAGCATTGTGTTTGTCTTGTTTATTGAGAATATTATCTTTAGTTTGTGTACCATATGTATTGCTATTCCTAGATATTAAATTCCGGGACTTTACATTAATACTTCTGTTGACTTGATGTAGGCTACATCAAGCCTACATAAAGTCATGCACTCCAATTGCACAAATCTTTCAAATATATAGTACTTCTGTTATTCGGAAAAAAAAATTACCATTGTCAGTACTTATAGGTAGTGTGAATACATTCTCACCAAAATCAACTTTAAAAGTACTTGTGTTTGAGTTTGAGAACCGAGCTTTACTGTATTTATTATTTATTAGTTCAGTTCCATTCTCTAGTTCCCCTGTACAGTAAAGCTTAAAGGAATAATCTCGGATATGCACTCCCCACCTGACATTGTTTTGGTAGAGCTATGGATTAGAGTAGTCAGTTTCTGTTTACCTTCGCGGCTCAAGTGCAATCCATGCCTGGTAAATAATTTCCTAGCTAATGTACTAGTTTCTATAACTTGAACATTTTTAAACAAATTACAAACATTGTTGATACTCCTATTTATGTCCTTTACTACTACATTAACACACGACCAAGTTGGTTGATCGGGACGGGACGGGAGGGGGGGGGGGGTCGTTCTGTAACAATATCACATTTGTTTCACTAAAAAGTTTCTGTTTTTGTTTCAGCACATTAATCACTTTATCACCTTCATTTTTGAAACATCATTGGATCCACCAATGATTACAGCTGAATCGTTGTGACCAAGTTTTTCACTTTTTACCAGGACGGTTTGTATACTTGCACCTGGTTTAATCATACCAAATACACATTTTTCAGGCATTACATTACTCAACACGCCAGCTATGCCTCTGCCATGACTGGCAGCAAGGATAACTATGTTACCTGACTTTTTGTGTTTCACTGAATCGCGTTTGATTGTGTGGTCTTGTTTGGTAGCCTCTTCTGCCCTGTTTTTCAGAGCATCAAACTTATTTGATACACGAATGGAAAAATCACACGGTAAAGTTGTCTTGCTGAACTTCCGCTTACGCACCACTTGCGACCGCAATCACGGAGAAGGAAGACTCACTGCAGTTTCTTTACCTTTGTCAGACAGATTTAAGCTCAATTTTCAGTACATTTATGACTTCTCGTAGTGAACTCACCTCTTCCAGAAGTTGGATGACAAGGACCACCTGCGTTTTCGTAGCACTATCGTCTGAGACAGTTGCACAAATGTTATGCGTTGTGTTGTACTCCCTCTACAGTGATGCCGTGTAGTTTTCTTCATCATCCATTAATTTGTATTACACAAGTGGCACACGTGGCACAGGCCCACTCATTTTCTGGAATATTTCTTTCCTCTATATTGCTACACTTATTGAAGTGATACCATTTGTCACAGTTTTCACATAGAATACCATTTCTTACTACTTTAGTACATTTCCCGAGTTTGTTATCTCTTAAAACACAGTTTTTTGGCGGTATTAACGAACAACACTTCCGAGTCGGATGCAGTGACATCATGTTTGGATTGACCCCTAAGGGTACCTTTGTGATAAAAAATATGGACTAAAAATGCCCCCATCTTGGGCAGAAAAAGAAACAGCAGGAGTGGACTGGTTGTGTGGATTTTTGAAAAGACATCCAGAGCTATCAATAAGACAACCGGAAGAAACTAGCTAAGCCAGGATGACAAGTTTTAAAAAGCATAATATGAATGAATTTTACAAGAAACTCTCTGATGTTTACTCACGTCACCCATCAGGGCTACTTCCTTCAAAAATTTGGAACTGTTATGAAACTGGAGCAACTACTGTGCTGAAACCAAATAAAATTGTCGCAGGAAAAGGAGTCAAACAAGTGGGAACAGTCACATCAGCAGAACGTGGTGAACTCGTAACTGTTTCTGCAGCGGTGATTGCACAGGGAACCTTTATTCCTCCTATGATTATCTTGCCAAGAAATAAATTCAAAGACCACTTCATACTAGATGGACCAGCTGGTTGCATTGGTGCTGCTACAGGATCTGGATGGATGGCAGAGGACAGTTTTGTGCAATTTATGAAACATTTTATTGCCTAAACCAAACCGAACAAAGACGATCCACTTCTATTGTTGTTACTAGACAACCATTCCTCTCACCTTAGTGTTACAGTTTTGGATTTGTGTAAAGACAATGGTGTAGTACTCTTGTCATTTCCACCACACTGTTCACACCGGCTCCAGCCCCTTGACATTCGTGTTTACAGACCATTCGAGAAACTATAGCAGGGGAGTCGATTCCTGGATAAAAATAAATCCAGGAAAAACTCTTAATATCTACGACTTGCCAAGTATGATTAAAGAAGAATTCATGACATCATTCACACCTTGTAATATTACTTCAGGATTTTCAGCTGCAGGCATTTTCCTACTGAATGTTGATAAGTTTCAAGACAGTGATTTTGCAGCTTCTTTTGTAACAGATCGTACTCTGCCCGAGGAAGGCATACAAAAAATATATAAGTCAAATAAAGGAAGTGAATGAAGTGTTTTCGGGCAGTGATAACCAACTAGATATCGTCCCTGGGCCCAGCGGTGTCCAAATATCAGACTATGGAGATTTAACGCAAACATTTTCACCTCAAGCTGTTTGCCCGTATCCTAAAGCAGGGCCACGGCAAGTATGCAGTCGAAATAGGAAAAAAATGAAATGTGCAATTCTCACAGATAGCTACACCAGAGAAAACATTGCTGGAAATGGAAAAAGCCGCAAGAGAGAGTAAGAAGAAAAACAAACAAAAAAGTAAAACCTGCCCATCAAAATATCTAAGAAGAAAACAAGAATCAAAAGGAAACTTGAATTCAGTGATGATTCTTCGGAGAATCATCACAACACACTCACTGTCTGAACTGTGGAGAAATATATAAGAATAATGAAGAATGAGTACAATGTAAGGTGAAAAATGTGGTCACATTGGTCCTGTGCTAAAAACAATCCTTTTTTTTGTGTGTATTGACTGTGCAGATAATGACACAGAAGATTTAGAATCTGGAAATTCCGAATTAGATAATGTTTCAATGTGGCCCTTCCAATGGTGCAATATGCCCCGCATGTCGGGCAAAGTGCAACATGTGCAAGTGCTTTTTAAATAGATTATGTCAATGATAAATATTTTTATGCAATCATTATATTATATTGAATACTGTGGATAAAAAATCATAGTATTCATAGGATGTTAAATATTTTAAATATTCATAATACAAAACAAGAAAAAAAAATTATAACTAATTCCTCTATGTATTCAGCTATAGTTTTTGTTCTGAACTCTTTCCAAATGAAAAAATATTCATGATGGAAATTTGTTTTTTTTTTACTTATTATATAGTTATAGTAATTTGGTTTCTAGTAGAACTATTACTTGGTACCTAAAACCACAGTTTCACTCCGCAACGCCCCACCGACACTTTATTTTCAGTGTTGTGCAAGTCTTCCGCTGCTGTTCTTTCTTAGGATAATACTTTATGGTTATTGCTGAACATTAAACTGAAACTTAGTTTAAAAAACGCACGATCGCAACAGATTTTATTTTGTACAAATACGTTAATTTCAGCTATGTTTCTTTCAAATATTAGATTCTTAGCCAGCGTAGCAAAATGCAGTGCAGCTTCACTGGCAACACCGGCCGGTGTATGTATACTAGCATGTTCGAATGAAATGTGTAGCTTGGCTTAGATTCAGTGCAAAATTATTGATGAGATCCACAAACAACTGTTTTGTATTAAGATTGTGTACCATGGAAACGTACAAAGCATGTCATACATCGAATTAATACGGCATGACTACAATGTTTACACTTATAAAAAATACCTCTAAATTACTGTAGATTACTGTCGTTATATAAAAACAATATTCTTGATAACCGTAGGATATTTAAAAAAATTAGATATTTTTTGTAAAAATGCCTTCTCTACATTTTCACTATCAAAAATACATACTAGTTTATTTATTATTTTCACCTAAAATTGTAAATTTAAGTAACAAATTAGTAAACAGTTTTTATTTAGAAGATTACGATTAATTGTATATTTAGGTCATACAACACACAAAAAAGATGGTGAATTAGCTTTTCAAAATAACATTTTCTCTACATTATATTAAACGCAACTTGTTGGAATAGAAGCTGCATGTTATATTAAAAATGTTTTTCTATTTAAATAAATATTATTTCGATGTTTCTCTGGTGCTCAGCCACACTTAAATTGTTGTGTTTTTAAATATTTTGGTAGAGAGCTGCGTGAGTTACCCTATAACCGTGTTTGTAATTAGTGTTCATTTCTGTATACAATTAAAATAATAATAAATAATATAGGTTTAAGTAAAACCACTTTATATTGCGATTTTACCACGAACAGCGAATACCATACCATATCACAACTTAAAACATATAAAGTCCCGTTTTTCTCTTACAAAATATTATAGTTATTAGTCATTTAATGTGCTTTGTAATCGCCTTCAATCCTCTTGGAAGATTTTGGGCGACGTTATAAAAGCGACTAGGCTATAAGGTTATACTTTACTATAAAATTACAACTATGAGAAGGAACCGTTCACTTCAACTTTTGGCATGCAGTACTATTTTTTGTGGGCGTTTTGCATCGATATGTATATGCGCTATCAAAATATTGGCTACATACAAACTAGAAAAACATCAATCCAAGCCCAAATTCATGTTGAATTATTGTTATATTGTTCGTCTGCTGTTATATGAACACTTTTCAAATTTACAAGAAATTCATTTATTTTATGAAAAAAAATTTTTTTGTACTCATAGTGATCTTTGCAGATATTCAGTTAAAATTGGTCATTATTAAAAGTAGGTAATTATATTTTCAGCCAGTTCCATGTCTTATTAGGAGAGAAGTAAGAATAAATTGATCATATTTATAGTTCTAACAGTTCTACGTGACTTTATTCAATCGTTCATACTAGAAAGTATTATTTACATACGCCAGTGAAAGAAGGCACTGTAATGTGGCCATCTATGTAAATTGATATCGCGATTTTACGAGCTAATATAGTTTTATACCACCAACGAACGCCACCTCCCGTCTCTAAAATAATCTTTAAAAAATACTTCATATTTATGTCATGTTTATCAAGATACGGAAATACAAAGTAGATGATATTTTATTGAAAAGTATGAAATTTACTAACGAGCCATAAAAACTGGACCCGAATAATTCTAAATACTTTAGATCCTGATATCGTTCCAGACAAAACTACATTTCTTTGTGCTCATTGGTGCCCTATTTCAGGAAAAGAGAAGAAATTATATTTAGCCTGGGAGTGAAATCTCTGATAACTTCTATACTCCAGACAGCATTGTTGTAGCTTCCAGTCAGACAGGATTATTTGCTGCCACTATGTCTTGTGTGTAAGAAGTTGAGTCGGAAGCAGCTTGTCGCAGAAGACAAAAACCTCAGCCAGATGCAGGTGCGCCTTCAATCCGTTATCGCTGCTAAGTACCCTGCCGGGACAAGACGATGCCTTTCACCCCATCCCCATTCCTTACATATTTTGACCAGCTTTGTTGGGAATGGGAAAGATACCTGGTTGTTCCAACATTACTGAGAATGCAAAGCTCCTCCAACCCCAAACCCCGACTAAATGCACGTGTCTGGCAAACCTATCTGACGTTCCTAAACAACCAAATGTATGTTGCTGGCCACTGATTCTACATTGCTTCTTAATCGACTGTCATATAGAACTGCCTTGAAAATACATGTCAGTGCATGCAAAGAATCCGATCCACCTTCCAAGAAGACTGAAGAGTTCGAGAAATGCTAGTAATCCTTGTTTGTACCTACTGGTGGAAATAATATAATAAATTTTCTCATTTGTAATTTTGTTGCATTTTCCCTTGGACATTGTAATTCAATATTAAGTTTAAATAGAGAAATATATTTTAACCTAAAATTATCTGCGCCTTACTGGTGGTTGGTGTATGATGAATATATACCTTAGGATTTTTTTTTTTTTTGTAATTTATTAGATCTTTTTTCCCCTGATATTACCATTTGCGAATAAGGCAAGGATCGAATAGTGCAGGAATCACTCGAATTAATCAGTAAAATAACAAGCGAATTTTTTGATTATTTTTGGTCTTTTCCCCGAAGTTTTTGGTCAAAATTAAAGAATTTCAATCTTACAGTCCATGTCGAGGCAGCTCAGAGTGGCTTGCTTTCAGGAGTTTTAAGCCATGTTTAGGACATAAGGTTCTTTCAAATAGAAAAACCTTTTTGGTTTTTAGATTTTAGAATTTTTAGTTTTTTTTATTTATTAATAAACAGGAAATTTTCTCTTGAAACGGAAATTTTTCCCTCGAAATATGAAAATTGTTAGGAATTTTGAGTCATTTATAAAGAATTCAGATAGCGCACACGCCCAAACATAGCTGAACTCGTACTATCGCTGAAATGGTTTTACTTGTGATGAAAGTTTATTCAAGCAATGATATGGGTAAAATTTTAATTTATATGGTGGCTGCAACCTCTTACAGACGAAAACAAGTTGGTAGATTCAAGATGGCTGCCATAAAATCATACTGGCTGACCAGACTGTTCTGGCATTAGAAGTAGAATGTCTATCTGCTGGATAAAATGATTTTAACTTAAAACTTAATCAAGCACAATAAAAAAATTGGGAACGAATAATAATAATACAAAAACCACCAAACTCAACATTACCATTTTGCGCAATTCAAACCCTAGGTTTGATAAAAGGATAGGGTTGTTTTTAAATAAAAAACAAAAGCTTCCAAATGAATAAGTAATAGACGTAAGATACTAAAAAAAATTGCATCTGAAGTTACGTATTACTTTTTGTCGTTTATTAAAATACATCTTGTAATGACGTGGAAAATGAGGTAGTATGTTTTTAAACATCAAATTTCGGTAACTAAGTAAGATGTAAATAAAATGGTAAGGTAATAAATTAAAAATTGTTATTTTACTTATTTGTATGATTCCGTCCTTACGTGGAAGGGGCGACGTTTCATGTAAAGACAAAAATTAATACTTATGAAATTAATAAATAAAAGAATTAGAAATTAAGAATCAACAACAAGCACATAAAGGTAAGCACTAAGCATATGATTTTTTCTTTAGTTTTTTTTTTTGCCTTCATTTTTAATGGTGCGAATAGGGAGTAAGTTATGTTTATTATATAGAAAAATTCATATATCCTTAGCAAATACAGCTGGCTGTAAGCAACTTCACATGAATTACTTTATTAAATTATTATCTGGAATACTTTAAACATATTTAGATATTCGACCTCAAAGGCAGTGCGTGAAACGGGGCACGTTAGTTTTAATAGTAGTCTACTAAATCATATATTCAAGCAAATTAAGATGTTAAAATTTGAGCAAGAATAACATTCAAATGAGTTATTATGATTTTATATCGGTTTAAACGTTTATCATTTTCCCACATTCTACCACTAAAGGGGTGAAAAACCATTTGAATTTGTTTTTATTATAAAAGTCGTATCCCTAAAGATAATGAAGCGGAATGTAAGTTATGTGGTAGGATTTACAAGCATGCAAAAACTATCAACCCTTTTCTACAAATTACAGAAGTTAACTTTTTAAGAGGTTAAATATTTCAATTACTGTTTTAATATTAAAAATATATATTATGAACAAATCCCACAAATTTGTGCCTAAGGAAATGATAAATGAACATACCTACGCTACCTTAGTTATTCAACATTCTCCGAATTATCACTTGTCAGTCTTAACAGAGGTTAATATTATTTTTAAAAAGTAATAAATTTATTTAATCTAATAAATAAGCTGGGTTTGGTTTTTTTTTCTGGTTAACCAATATTGCTACATTTACTTAATTCTTAATATTTACATCAGTATCCTAGTGGGAAAGAAGAGATTGGTAAAAATTTGGATATAGGCCTACTGCTTAGTTAATAACAAAAAAAAAAACCAAGATTCAACTAATAAGTTCGATAATAAACTTTATACATGTACTCTACATTTAAAAGAAAAATGCGATTGCATCAAATATTCTTAAAAACGGGATGTATTTGTCTAAATGTCAGATCCTTTGATTATTCTGAGCTTAGGTCCAACCATAGAAAATGAATGTGACATTGAAAAAGATTCGTAAACGTAATTGAAAAAGTATAGATGTAAGTTTAATAAATATATGTTTTAATTAACTACCGCATAAAATGGCAGGAAGTGTAATATCATCAAGGTAAACTATATCCTCGATCAGTCTAAAAAATAAGTTTTCAAATTCGATACCTAATCTTTACTAAAAATTAAAAATAGCATACCCATAACTACTTCGAAAACGGTTATTTTACAAAATATATTTTTATGCACCTGACGATTTATTGTGTCTGTTTATTTAGTCCAAATATTGGGAATTAATCATATATACACTTTTTTAAATTGTAAGATTTTAGCAACCCTCTTAAAATTGCAAGAGCGAAGACGCGAGTTATTAGCTATTCATTTAATAAGATTCTTCTGAGCGAAGCTTGGTCATCCAGATATTGTAAGGAAAATTTAGGTCTCGCTTGACACCTCGAATGTTACAAATTTATTTACTTCCAGTTGTTATAACATTTTGAAGTCTTGTTCATGTAATTTTTAGACGAAATAAGTTATGCTTAAATTTACTGTCCATGCCAAACATTTCAAGTGGATATTATTGTAACAAACAATAGTCAGCTGAGTCGTCACTAATCTCAGCTCCAATGATATTGTCAAACTTAAGTTATTATGAACATAAATAATTGCACATAATAAAACGTAAGTTTACAAAATTAAAATAATCTAGTTTTGTTCTGAACTATAAAATTTTATTTGCAAATTAAAGCTTTTTATGAACTCAATACAAACAAAAAAGAATGGCCACTACTTTGTAATTGAGTTTCTAACGAACCTTAATAACGATAAACCATTTTATCTACCTGAGGAAAGTTAAACACAAGAAAAGTGTGGTGAAATGAAAAAGATTAATCGTTGTTTAAAACGGAGAGGTAACATTTAACAGTCGTTAATAAAACATTGTTTAACGACTGTGGTTCAATTGGTCCTTAGCCTTTTTTCATACACAACCGTTATATATATTTATAAACTGCTAGTGTGGTTAATTTATATTTTAATTTTAAAATATATCAAACGTAAATTGTTTCACCAATGAAGTCTCGTAGGCACGATCAAGCAGTATACGTCCATGCAATTTCTAAGCGCCGGATACTTCTGTTGGTTCGGCTCCTCTGCTGGAAAAAAAAAAGGTCTTGCGGGAACGATCATGGCAAGCAAACGTTCCTGCTACCTCCATCTGCCTTGTGGTTCCCGGATACTTTAATTAAGAAAATTAGCATTATTTCCATTATTTACAGTTAAGAAAACATAAAAGTTTCATTAAGTTTTTCTATTGGCTTAAACATTTCGCTACCCGCCATTTTACGAGTCTTTGCCGCCGCGCGGGGGGTCCCACCCCATAAGCTGGGCAGACAAAGGGCTGGCAGGATGTCTCTTGGAGGGGGTGCGGGGGGGACCCACCCCTTCTGCGGGGCGGACCAAGGGCTGGCAGGATGTCTCGTGGAGGGAGGTCAAAGCAGTGCAGGGGAAACGGTCGGGGTTATGACGAGGTCGGGGAACTGTCCACTGGCCTTCCACGCTACACCAACTTTATTCCTTTACACAAAGCCAATTCGTAACAATGACGTTCATGCGCATGCACTGGCACGATGACGTCACAGGAAAATCAAATTCTGCGAGACAAAAACGTACAGACATTGTCGTCTATGTATCTTGTGGGCTCAGCCATTGTTGACGTATTATTAGTCTCGTAGTTGTAAGCGATTCTAATCTGACGGTGTTTTGCCGCACAAGGAAGTTCGACTGACTTATCACTGTAACGAGCGAACAGACTTTTCCACGACAAAACAAATCGTGACACCTTTAAAATGGCGATGTGTTGTGCTGGCTACAATTATCTATTCCCTTGCTCATTGCCTGTTGTGCTATGCGCACCGGGCTACCTTGCTGAACGGGGGTTTGAGGGAAGGAATTGGCACTGCTTGAGTTGGTTCAGGAAACCCTGAAAATACCAAATCAGGATTGTGGGATCTTTATTCTAACCAGGGACCTCTGGAATAGAGTCTTGCCGTTCCACCAACCTAGCTGCATATCGTGAAACTGAATGGAACGTTTGTTAGAGAGCTTAAGATTCATCCATCCTCATAACGAATTAGTGTTATTTGACCTCACATCATAATTAACTTTGTTTTTTAAAGAATCTATGACTCACAGATTATTAAAAATGAATAGGCGACTGCAGTTAACGGGCTAATGATACAGACATTACACTGATAAATAAATAATTTTTTTTAGCTATCTTTACCTGCCTTCGAGACACATAAACTAGCTCTCAGGAGCAACTTTGACGTTTGATTAAACAGGCATTCCTTAGCAAAACATTTAACGTAAATACGTAGGAAGACGGTTGCAAAATACGCGCTATTTTCTGGCGCCAGGCTAAAATAAACAAACGTGTAGGCCACTCAGTCAAGTCGATGTCATGTGTTCATTGGCCGCAACCACATTTTCCCTTCTCTCCGGGTCGCACAGGATTCGTTAGGATGTTTCCTTGCGAGTTTTTCATTCCTTAGGGCGCGTGTTTAATAACCCGTTATCCAATGACCAGGGACTTTCAAGTGTACAAACTTCTGCATTCTAGCCTGCCGTCAAATAATATGTAACACAAATTTATCTAATCTTTACATGTACGTTATTTAATTCGCATCTTTAGTAATACGGCACACATCCAAATTAAAGTCAAATTCTTCCCAGACTTTGATTAACACGTCCGGAGTAATGGTAGCAATAGCCTCTTCAATTCTCTGTCTCAACTCTGGCAAATCATTAGTTAGCGACGGAACGTAGAAACGATCTATTATGAAGCTCCAAAGGAAAAAATAAATCGCATGGTGTTATGTCAGGTGAACGTGGAGGCTTGCGAGAAAAAGAGCTCTGTCGTCTCGACCATTACGACCAATCCAATGGGCAGGGACTTCGACGTTCAACCACTCTCGCACAAAGAGATTCAAATAGGGAGGGGCTCCATAATAATGTTTAGAGTTTCAGCCTCTACTAATTGGGGAGAGAGCTATTCTTTCAACATAGGTGACACTGCAAGCGAGAAAACTTCATAGCAGTACTCGCGTATGCGCTCATCAAAAACGGTTTGAGCTACTGTTAAACGCTTACAGTTGATATTTTTTAAATTTATGACTGGGACATTATTTTATGGACATACTGTATTAGAACGTCTAAAACGCTTGTATGCATAAGTAACATGAAACGGAAGCAACGGACATGAAAAACGCCCCTCCGGACCGAATAGCTGTTCCACATGAACTTAGCGACAGAAGCGAGAGCGTAGCATTCATTGGCTTGTGGCTCCTTGAACCCCAGTCTGAAACGACAAATTGGGTTACTTCATTTCTTTATCACTGATATTTACTTAGTGTGTTCCTTCTTACGTTCATTCCCGCAGTCATCTTGCATTATTTTGTTTTTGGGTCTCAAATTTTTCTCACCAGATTTTTACTAAACATTAGGTATCTCCCATAAATGTCACGCAAATGGCATTAATCCTCGAGCAGATAATAACTTATGTAGTAACCATCGTTTGAGGAAATTTCTGACGAAACTCATAGCTTGAGAGTTATTGAGAGGAATTTACATAAAAAGTCACCAGATGATAAAAATCGATTGTAAAATAAAATAACCTACCCAGCGTGTGAGACTGAGCCATTATGACCTTATTTATGATTGATTTTTCTTTTCATTTTTCGTTATTTACTGCTCCCTTGGGGCGGGTTCGAAGACCGGCTACGCCGAGTTACCTCGCGTCTGGAGCGCAGTGGCTGCAGTAGCGACCCGCGCACCTGGCGGCAGTAATTTGTAACTCCGGAGGGGGGCGGGTGTGGCCTTAATGCGATCCCTGACGTGCGCCGGGGGGCGGGGTGATGTTAAAAAGGTTGGGGAGGGGGCTAGAAGGCAGACACCCCCATAAATACCCGGCTAATACTGTGAGCCAATGCACACAGCGCAGAGGTACAGCCTACCACAAGCGCCGCTGCTACTGGCCGGCGGTATCCCTTGTCGGCTCCAAGCCAGCTGTCAGGAGTTGCCTCATTACTAGAGACCTGTAAAATTCGCGGATTCACTTCGCGATAGGACAGAGTCCAAATAATTTTGATATTATTGATTGGGCCACAGTTTATCTGAAGGACTCTGGGCCAATGAAAAATCTTTAACAGAATAATTAGCGAATCACGACCATTCCAGTCAACAGGTGTTAAGAGTCGGTAACCAATCAGCAGATGTCATTTGCACGAGTGCATTGAGGATCATGAAGTCTATCCTTTAGGGATTTGGAATCGCGAATTTCACTGGTCTCTACATTACTCTTCCGAAAGAACAATACTCTCACATCCATCTCTCTTCTTTGTTACACTTTCTCTGTTAATAGCTTGTGCAATATTCCTGAAAGTTTTCTATGTTGAGGGTAAGAAATGAAACAAGAGTAATATATTTTTCCTACATAATTCTAAAGAGAAATCTAGAATTTGTTTGGATAAATTATTTATTATTGTTTCGAAATTGGTATGCTAATGAACATATTTTATCAATCAAGATTCTCGGGATTAGCAAAACAACGCTTGGTTTAATATTAAAAATCATTGATCTCAGAAAAATATGTTAATCAAGCGTTTAGGCTTAGATTAATTTATAGTACGTAATGCGTATTATATTATTCACTATATAAAAATAATACATAAGTATTTGTAACAGCTTAAAATTTCCCATTCCTGAGTTGTTATCGAAGTGTTGCTTTATTCAGTTCGTGGAATTTAATGTTTGCTTAAAGTGTTGATTTATTCTCAAACATTTTAAGTAAGTATAACAACCAAATAATTTTAGCACGTTAACAGAATTTGTTGTAATTTCCATAATTGAAACTATACATTTACTTTATAAATTCTTTTGGGTTTTGGAATCTAAATTATTCTTACATAGGCCTAATCTACATAGACTTCCTTTTTCACAATTTATTTTATTTATTTATATAAACGTGTAAAATTATTTGCAAGAATATTGAACGTAGAAAATTTTTGTGTTAGTGAAATAAAGTATATTTAGTGATAACAAATATTGCGCTCTGTTTATTTATTTTCTGGCTGTAAAAAATTAAACAATTTTAACAAGTTATATTTATACAGGAATACGTTTGTGAAATAATCAATAGCTTACAATTTTTAGAGTTAAAACTTTATTCTGTTTGTTCCTTTCATTGTTCTTCTTTTTAATTTTCTAGCTTTTACTTATGCCCGAGAGACTTAGCTCACACGTATTATATTCATCTTTATTTTGATAATTTCATAAAATTTGCCAACCAAATCCAAGTTTCATTATTGTTTTAAAGATAAGTTATTTTCTTTTATAATAAATTTGTCTTTTAATATAACTATTTTATTTAGCCTGGATAGTCTACTATAGCCAAATAACTTAATACCAATTTATTTTTACTATTAAAAATGTCTTGATATTTTATGTATACAACTGCTCGTTATATAATATTATCTGAAACTCACTTTTTTGTATTCTTAAAAAACAAACTATATAATAAAAGCGATTACGATTTAAATCACATGTTTTAACTTATACGACAAAAATTTGAGAGCAAAATTGTCAGCGAATTTTTTATAAATAGGCTGTTGGTTACTTAAAAATTTTAACAGAAATTTATGTGTATCGAAAGAAATACCTATCAGTTACTCTTAAACTCATAATTTTTCCTTGGGGTAAAAATTTTCTTTAGCCATCTCAGTCTAGATAGTTCTTACTCTCAAAAAAATTACAGCCAAGGATTTTCGCAGTACTGAAATGTCTTAACACATACCATAGTCCTAGTTTCAATTAACTTTACTAACTAGTTTAAATTTTATTCCAGGCTTATGGGATTTCAAGCCACTGAACACAGAATTTATTCACAGTCTTCTCGGGCAATATAACTTTTAAGTGTTTGCTGAATACCTAATAGCCTTTAAAATATAAAATACCTAAATGTGTTAATTAAACTATTTATATTAGCTAATAAGTTGTATTGATTCCTACATAGGTAATCACATAATTCCACTTGTGTAGTATACAGTGCTGTCATATGTAACGTTTTTGTTCAATTGCTTCAATATGTGTAACTGTCAATTAAAATTATTTTTTTTGTGTTTTTTTTTATAGAAGGAACCATTATTTTTCGTTTCGTGAAAGAAGATAAAAGTAAAATGATGTTTAGATAGTCCTGTGCATTTTACTTCTAATTTAAAATTGTAAACGAAATAGTAAATAAATATTGAAATTAATAAAAAAAAATGACTGCTTAAATTTATAGCCTACTATTCCCTCCCCTTTAAGGTGCCACATTTGTACTTTAAAAAAATTATTGTTCCAATTGGCACGGTTTGTAGAAAAAATAGGTAGACTAAGTTTTTCATAAATTCGTTTTTAGACTTTTGTATTATACGCAACTCAAAAAAATTGTAAATAAAAAAAAAATTATATCAAATAAGTATGTTGAATTTAACTAATATAATAAAAACATCCGAATTCTATTGAACCGTTGTACATTTTGAATAGGTGTAGTAATCAAAATAAATTATATAAATTGTAAAATCCTTCGCTATAAAATCTACATTTTACTATCATTTTGACGAAAATTGTTAATGAAAAAAGTCGCACACACATATAATATAGTTAATGATGACAACATCACAAAATCACAAATTACAAATTATGTGTTGATCATTTGGAACACGGCATTTTCATGGCTGATGTAAGATGATAGCTACTCCACTGCCATCTCGTGGTGACGACGACAGTTACTCCTGGCGAGAGATACCGCTCCTCCAAGCGATGGGCGTGACAAGTGTTTAGCGCCACTGCGAGGGGTGGAGCCGGTGCGGCAGGGGAAACGGAATCAGTATAGCTGCTCTCGTCCGCGCTTCAAGATTTACAGACCACAATTTTGTCGTAAAATTTGGCTTTACGACCCGTAAGGCGGTTACAAAAGTTGTAAAACCGTGGCAAGTGCCTGTTGGAGAGTTTTTTAGTACGTTGTAAAAACGTTCCGTGGTTATAAACTCGTCTGTTTGCTCTCCCGACGGGCCGCGGGCGACCGCACGCGGAACGTATCACTCCGCCGGCCCGCGTCCACGTAGTTCGAGCGCTCGCCACCTAGGTAGCGCCAGCGCTCCACGCCAGATTGTAGCGCTGCCTGGCCGCGGAAATTAGTAGCTAATGGCCGGGCGCGCCAAACGGGGGAAATCCACACCACACCGGCAGAGACAGCTAGCGGCGGCGGTTGGAAGCTGTGGCTGCAACTCTCCTCCCCTTCTACACCCAAACCCTCCTTCAACCAGACACTGAGCATGCGCAGCTGGAGAGAATAGCCCACTTCCATGATGGCTGCCGGAATAGCTCCCTCCCTCCCTTTTTCTTATGGTTTGTTTTGCATCCGTGAAGTGGGCTAGTAGCACGGCCTTGACGTCTCCCCGCGCAGGCGCACAGCCACGTAACGGATTTTTTGTGCCTGCGGTGAGTTTTCACGTCCTGCCTCATAAATCCACACTGTTTCAACCAGTGGCTGAAATAAAATTGAAATACTGGCGCAAAATAACATGTCTGCCAATTTACACGTCGTTTCTTACTGTTTATCACCGCTCTCAAAAGGTATAATTATTGAATTTAAATTAATGAAACCGTAAATTTTTGTATACAGATATAATTTAAATGTAATTTGAAGGAGATTAATAAGTATTTTTTTTTATCGTGGACCGTCTTTTCATTTTTTTTTTATCGGCGATAGATACACGCACTGGGATACGCTGGAGAGCAAAAGGAACAACACAAAAAAAAAAGTACTGGGATTTAATTAGCTATCCGTGTAACGCGAGTAGCTATTCTCAATCCTTTTACGACACATTTTTATTTTTATGGGGTGTGAAAACGTCGACTCTGTCGGCCGCGCGGCATGATCTTTATGGTCTGTCTAATGAAGCCATCAAAAGGCCGTAAAGAGGTTTGTGGATCGTAAAAGTGAAGTGTTATGACCCTGCTTCTCCCCCCCCCCCCCCCCAATCACCACCAAACACGCTCCCAGAGTCCACGCTAGTTTAAGCATCCACTCGGCCGCTAACATTAACTGATGTTGTCAAGATGTCGGAAGATGTGGCAAAACGAAGCGTGTAACATAAACAGATACCGGGGCCACCTACAATGATTAAAGACTGACGGCTGACGTAATGAGTTAGTTGCTCTCGGAGCAAGAGTGGTATAAGTAACACAAGGAATAATTTTATTTATAATCGTTTTTAAAGTCGCCAGGTTATTTACAACCACACTGTCAAATGATTTCATGACGAAGCGTAGGTCTAAAGTATAACTTATTACCGTGCTAAAATATACAAAAAAAAAAGGCCTATAATTTTAAGCCACTTGCAATAGAATTTTTGGTACGTTTAAAAACGTTTTCTTTAGAGTTGTCCGAATGTTTTGTTACTTTTAAATAGCCCAAGAAATTAACTCCTGATCTTGCCTGTAATCACTTAGCTGAAAAACTTTTTCAAGCAATAAAACATTAGGTATATCTTCAAGTGAATGTCACTTGTTACATAGTTAAGACGTTACTTGGTTATTTTGATTTTATAGTGTTACAGTTTAATTAAGATTTAATTAAATGTTTTGTCTTAAGTTCAGGAATTCGGACACTTCTCAATTTTGAAATTTTTTTCCACTTTTACAAACAAAATTTCTAGTGTTTTAATGGAAAACAAATGTAAACTGAACACGATCAACTGAATATTTTTCTAACAACGTTTTCCACATTTATTTGGTTAAAAAAATTGTAGTAAAAATAGTTTCTTATAATTTACAATTGTTTGTAATTTTAACTAAATATATTATCTTGCGCATTGTTTGATCATTAGAATATTAAAATATACCAACTAATAATGAAGTAAAAATAAAATCTTTTTATTTACTCTACCACGTCATACACAACAGTTCAGGTAAGAAGGTACGTACTAAGAACATTGAAGATAATAATAGGATGTGAAACCCCATTATTTTTAAGTAATTTTATATGTCAGGTCTAAAACATTAATGTGTTTATAACTAACTGTCTAGAAGTAGTCTGTAGGCATTGCGTATATTAAAATAGAAATTACAAGGCCAATTCATGAATTTTTACGTTTCGTGTAGGCTCTATTAAACAGTACTATAGCCCGTCCCACTCTTAGATTGCAGTACACAGCTTATGGCGCGCGCTGTTGCCAAATCTCTAACACATTACGAATTTCAGGAGTTCAGTGTCATTGTAATTTGGATCGAACAAGAAGCATTTTAAGAAATCATAACGTAATTTATAATATTTTATACTATTACACATATAAATTTGTAATAATGCCACTTTTATGTAAATTTCAAATAAAAACTACCTATTGTAGACGAATATTTTTTATAGTTTTCTTTTCTGTTCTAAAAATCCCATATATATATATATATATATAATTATATATATTTATCACATTTTCATGGGCCCGATAAATGCCGTATTTTTGGACAAGTCATGTCCAAAATGATAAATAAAATACGGTAATGGAAATTCTCGGTCGAGTAATTTATGGGAAAAATCCGAACAATTGGTTCGAAATGGGGAAGATTTTTTGAAAAACAGAAAAATCGCAACAACTCCCATAATATGAATAATATCGAATCCGTTTTAACGTATGATAACTCGGATTACCTAATGCCGAAAAATGTTTTCTAAATACATTTTTGATACGACCAGCCATAACTGCATGGGTTCGAAAAAAAATTTCACCGGACAAAAAACGTAACTGCCTTAGTAGACACCTTATCAAATCTGTTTAAATTGTTTGTAATAATATCATAATTATTTTCCAAAACTTTGTCTAAAACAATGTTTGATAAGATGCTTGGTGTTGAGAAGGATAGAAAAATAATTCAAAATTTTGTACCATGATCGCTATTGAATTCCTTCGTATTTATTTCATACATTTTACATATTATGTTCAAGAAGCGATTATAATATTTTTTGTTGACTAAGGAAGCCATGTATTTGAAATTGCTTGTAGGACAGAACCCCACTTATCTAAACACACGACCCTGTTTCCTCTTACGACGGCAGCGCGCGCTCTTGTACTGATAAGACACATCTTTAACAGCTATTTCCACGGAAACTGTAGAAGCAATTGAGATGGGGCTGCTTTTAAAAACTAATTCAGTTCATTGTGAACATTTTTTTCGCTTTCGTCCCCCATCTATCTTTAATAGAAAATTTTTTTCCGCGGGTCAACTTTTTGATGTGTCAGTTTGTGAGAAAATGCATTTCAATATATTTAAAAAAATATTTAAGTGAAACCTGTACAGTTTTTGTCTTAACATTTGTTCGGTGGCGTCCTAAGGCATTAATTTACTAATAAAAAAAATGAATGAAATACACATGTTGGTTTCCTTTTTTTGATGTGAAGCATATCGGAATACTTCAAAACAGTTCGCAGCGAATAAGTTATGTTTTTTATTTTTTTCGGACACTTAAAATATTGTTTAGTATTCAAAATAAGCATTGCCTGATGCGTCTTTTGATTCTATACAATATGAAAAAAAGCTTGGTCCGAAAATTAAAATTTTAAATTTCGTTTGATATTTGGCAACAACGCACGAAGAAACAAGGACAGTGCTAACGGCAATCGGCGTGTGTTAGAGAGAGAGAGAATGCGCCCATTTACTTCCACACTGCAATCTAAGAGTGGGATGCTCTATAGCTGTCAATTATTTACATCGAATAAGTAGTTTTTTTTAGCCCTGGAGACTACTTTTAGTTTTTTTTTAAACATTTTTCTACATTAAAAATAATATATTTATTATGTGTTGTTATTTATGCGTGGAATGCATACACTTAAAATAAAGCTATGGTATATTATGTTTACTCGTTATTAAATGTGATTTAAAATGTTTTTGATACTCGAAGCTGGATGGATGAAATAAAGTGTGCCTGAGGAATATGATTGTTAGTGAGTTGACATAAGTAGCGTAGGAAATCATATATGAATAATTTATTATCTTTTAAAATCTAATGTGGTTATTTAGAGCTTAAGAAACGTGATGTATGGTAGACTGCCAGTTACGATAAAAAATTGAAAGGAAATATTAATTTTATTAATAGCATGTTTTTTATTATGAAAATTATTTCAGAACCGGGGAAAAAGATAGCTAACAAGTGTTTGGAATATAAAATGTTTCAATGTTGTAGTTATCAAACGATTTCCTCTATTAACTTTTAACGCTTTTGTAAATATAGGTATGTGAGCAAGTAGCCTATATTTTTTACGAAATTATTCCGAATAAGTCTATGAAGTAGCGCGAAAGGTCTGTAAACCATTTCGGGTCAGAAGCAAACTATTTGGCAATACAGCGATCGTGCGACTTGGGCCGCTGTTGCGCGTGGCTCAGGCTTCTAGGTACAGTACAGTTGGGTCGCGTTTAGGGCAGTAGTGAAGCAAGGCTCGCATCTCGACAAGGAACGGGCCCATAACAGCCTAAGTGCGCTGTGGGCCGGTTCTCAGCGGGCCCGATATCGACCGCCTTTTAAAAAGCCGTAAAAACGGCCGCAGCCCGGAACTCAAAGGCAATATCATTAGAGGAGGGATTTATCTTCCATCGTCATCCTTACGTAACACCAGTTGCGACCCTCTTCGCCTCGTACAGGGCTTTTACAATGAAGCGGCTTAAGAGGGTTGTAGTTATGCTATATTTATCCCATGATTTCGTGTTTATATTCATAAGATTAATTACATTTATAACATTACCATCGTTTATTTATTTATAAAATATTTCATTAAATTAATGTTTATTTAAACATAAAAACGAATTTATATTTTAGTTGTAACATGAGCGCTTGATAGATATATAGGCCTAATTATAGCTAATGCAGTTTTGAATTAACCAGTTGAATATAGCATTTGTTTAAATTTCTTTATTTTAAAATTATTATTCGTAAATAAAAGTAAACTTATCATTCTGTAGTTTTAGTAGATATTATTTTTGGGAATTTTGAGAGAAAAAAAAGATTCTATTGATTAAGAAATAAAATAGAAAAATTGAATAATTTTACAACAAAGGCTAAACACAAAACGTAAAAGTAAATAGGTAGCCTACTACACAAATAATGCTTTTATTTGATGCTTGGATTGACGTATTAATTTGCATTTAGGTTTGCAATACAATTCAATAAGTACCTATTTGATTTATAAAACATATATGTACGTATACTTATCGTTATATAATAATTAATAAAAAATCCTATGCCAAAACATTAAAGTCGATTAATAACACTACCATTTAAGACTTCAATATTATTTTTTTTTAGGTCTAGGTCTACCTATACATTGTTTTACAGTTTTTTTTTAACATATGCATATAGCCATATAAACAACAGCCAAACGTATATCCCTGTTTCATTAAATTTTTAATATAGGCTAAGGTTTTAAATGTTGGCAAAATAAAAAGTCATTTGTTTCATGGAAATAATCGTGATTAATGAAAATCTAAGTTTCCAATAACATTAAAAGGTTATAATCAGCCAAACTAAAACTATATTACCCAACGTAGAATTTAGGTGCTGTGCATTTAAATGTGAACAAGCTTCACAGATGCACAAATACTAACGTAAAAAGGAATTGAACTTTTCTAAAATATTAATTTCCAGGCACAGCTCGTAGAAGAAATGAAAAGGAAATTCAAGCAATAAACTAATCAAAGTGAGGAGGAACTATTTTCCCCTAAATTCCACCCACGCATAGAGTCGCGTACCAGCTAGGACCTAGTATTAACGCGCCGTAAATGAAGTGACCGAACTTTTCCCTTTGAAACACTTCATTCTTTCTCCCCCTGTTTTACCAGTTTCCAGACTTCATCGACATTGTGTCAGCGGCCCCTGTCTCACCCCTTGTTTTTTCATGTCGCCTGCCCTTTTCATGTATCTCCCGTCGCTTATTCTTTTTTTTTTTTGTTTCCACTCTCTCCCTAAACATTTGGAAACAATATGGACCGCCACGGGGAGTTAATGCGGCCCCCGACTCAGCTGGCGGCGGAACAAAAGGTACCACGTGACCGCTTGTGTGACGTGATCAATAACTCCCTCCTGCTCCCCCTCCTTGGGCCGCTCCCCCCACCCTCCAGCCACCCCTACCTTCCCCTCCCTTCCCCTCCCGCGCCTGGACGCGACTGCAGCGCCTCTGCCGGCGCCGTGGGGGAACCTCTCCTTCGAGTCGGCAGAGCGCGCGGAGAACTCTTCGGAATGCCATTTTATTTGTCTGGCGTTGTAAAACAACTAATTTGAAAAAAAAAAAATGTTATTAGGTACAAAATTGTTATCAAATATTTCATAGGTAAGTATAGTCATTTATACACAAATGATTAAAAAATTACGTATATAAAAAGTCGTCTACTGCAAATTTGCGTTATTATTCCGCGACAAAATGCTTGCACGCTTGAAGTGAAGGTGCCAAGTCAATATATCACGGCTAATTTAGTACGCACTAAAGAACTAGATGCCAGCGAGAGACACATTAAAAAAAATCAGAAAACTAATATCCAATGATCAAATGACATCAACTTTATTACACACGTTGGTGAATTTTAGCAGTAAACAAAAATCGTTCAAGAATTATGCAGTAGGCCTACTCTGGGAATTACAGTGCGTTTGCTAGAGCAGATAATGATTTTGTTAAAACTTACTCAAATCGCCTAAAAAGTAAAAAAAAAAAAAAAACTAAGTTTGAATTTCCACTGTATCTAATGTACCTCGTAGCGCTGTTTATTTTAAATTAGGTACGACCACACCTGAGGTTCATAGTTGGTGTTAAGTAGGAAATTACTGGAAGAATGGTAACATAGAGTAAGTACTTGTTTTCCGACAGTTGTGTGCATGAACGCATGCCTCAAGTGGCCTAAGTGTTTTCTTTTGGCTAAATTTTATTTTAACTAAATATACTTTCATAAAGAAAAATAAACTTGAACCAGAATTTAAATTATATTACAGGTTTTACTCTAACCTGCATATATTATGTTTATGTATGTATGTATGTAGGCCTATCTTATTTTGAGTGTAAAGCGGCGGAAAAACTGTGAAAAAATCAAAGCCTCTCAATTTAAAAATATTTTTTCTTTCAGTGTTGCCAAATCATGGCTTGTAAATTTTTAACGGTTAACAATTTTGAAAGTATCTTATTTAGCTAATTTTTACGCCATGAAATTAAAGCGGTTTCTCTATCTATACTCTTTGAATAATGATTTCCAAAGAACACCGATTAGCTTGATGGCTAGATAGCAGTTACTTATAAAGTTTGAATGCAAACTTTGAAAGTAAAACGTTTAATTATGAAAATAAATAGTAAAAAAAAATCTGGTTTGTGGGACATACAAATCCTCTTGTCAATATCGAATAGTAAGTAATACGCAGCGAGAACCAGGCCTAGTTTCGTTGTTAACCGATTTATTTTCTCTCTCCCCAGCATTGATTTCAGAGGGTTCGGAGTTCCAGACACGTCCGCTAGGGACCACTAGTGTATACGGTTTTTTGTTCCTTTTGTGCCGGTTGTAGTTGGTGTGTGTGTGTGTGTATGGTGGGGTGAAGGCGGGGTTGTGTGTGTGTGTGTTTAAGATTCACTAACCCTCGATCAGTCTTGGAACACAACCCAAGTTCGCCGCTCGCTTTTGTAACTTCGCGGTCGGAATAACAAGCATAACTGAGCGAAATTAATACATTTCCACGATTTTGAAAATGTATTTTATGTGCCGCTGACCTCACCCAACGGACATTCTCCATTTTTGTTAAGATCACTTGTGTAGGCCTACGTACGTAAACCTTCTATCCTGGTACACATAAACGAACTTTTTTTTAATAATTGTATTTTGCCATTTACGTTTACATTAGCAAAACTTAATCTCAAGACGCACACACGCGAATGATTCGGACGTCTAGCTTTACACAAGTATATTTCTTATGGCTTTGTTGGTGTTGCTTTGGTATAATGCAAAAAATACATACTTAAGCAGTTTGACCAAGCATGCATATTTAATCTTGTAGGTGGTACATCTGAAAAAAAGTATTCCTAACATTGGCTGGCGTTTAAAATACCCTGTACTTAATCTGTAAGATTAATCTTTGGGAAACAATTGCCATAACATTCAAATGTTACAAATGCACTTGCAAGATTTAAAGAAAAGAAATTGTTATGTTATGAGATTTAAAATAACACTCTTTTTGAGTAAACAGTTATTTAATTCTCCGCGTTTATTATAAACACGTTAAACGTTCGGCACAAACGTGTTCACAGATTATCAGTTTTTCTTGTAATTAGTATCTATCACATGAAAAATTAGAAAATTTCTGCACTCCACATGCATATTAACATATTTTAGAGTAGCCTCTCAATTTTATTTTTCAAAACTTTATAAGTAAAAACTACTTGTAACTCCAATTGGCCAATGTTTTCGTACTAAAGGTTAGTAGAATATGACTTCTTACCGTTTCTATTAGCCGTGTAATAGGAAAAGTTTATCATATATAGAATTTTAAATAAATTTTAATTTCTTAATAAATAAGTAGAACCTTTTGAAAACGGGACCTTATAACATCGAAGACACTTGAAAAATAGACATTTAAAATAAAATAGTTGTTTGGTTGGAGACATCAGAATTATTGTCCATATAAATTACTTGAAACCTTCAGTTAGATAGGCACATTTTTAGGTAAATGCGAAAATAATTTCTAATTTTTAGGGTAGTCGTCGAACCTATGTCTAAAAAAAATCAAAATAAGGGGAGCTAAAATTAAATGTTTCACACTAGATAATTTTTGTACCTCAATTTGCAAAGTATTTATATTACATGTTACTTTCCAGTAGACTATGCATTCTACCTGAATTATTTTTACATTAAAAACTTACAATAGTGCAAACTTAATAATATTAAATATTTGCATTGTACCTACTTTTTATTTTAAAAGCCGATATAAGCAACACTAAGTGGTAATGTATAATAATCATATTCCTATATTTACTTATTCTGGTTTCAAATTTTAACCACAGGAAACATTGATCTAAGACTGACTTTCAATTTATAATTCATACCTACATTTTTATTTTCTATGTAGCTACATAAAATGTAGATATATAGGTATGTGTTGTACAACTTTGCAAAATAAAATCGTGTAACTCATACAGTTTATACTGAAGTTTTAAAATAAGGTACTAAAGATATTATAGCTGACAATGGTCATCGTTCGAAAGGTACCTACTCAGTAAAAAAAAAATATATGCCTATAGTATTGTTCGTGGAAACAACACATATTTTTTAAAAAAGTTTTCAAAATATATTATTGTAATGCTTCAAGTAAAACATCTCTGTGGCAAACACAATATATGATTGAACGTCCAATTTTTATCACAATTCTGGAGACTGCAGTATTGGCGTGTCAGATGTAACAGTTTTAAATATAAATGTCTAAGCGCACAGGAATGCAGTGTGCCGTTTCAAAGGTATTGTTTTGTAGATTTACAAAAAAAACAACCTATATGCCATTTTGTTTCCAGAGATGTAGGGGAAAATTTCAAAAATAAATAAATATACATAGCGTAGCCGAAAATTCCAAATCACGAATTTTGAGATCTCGTCCTTATTACAGTTTCCCTCACTAAATGGTAGCTTTCACCACGCTGGGCCACGAGGTATGCCATCGCACGCAACTGCGGAGGCCTGGTCCAGCGGGTAAAGGGGAAGCCTTCTTTTCACAGACGAGAGAGCCAAACGTCCGATCGTGCATCTTCGGTTTTTTTTATTCATTGTAAATATTTTTAATGTAGCTATACTTACCATATATAACCAACCATCCATAATGTTTTAAAGTATTTATAATGTAGCTAACCTATCCTAATCGACCTTAAAATTTAATGCCACAATGCAGGGGCGTAGGAACCGGGGGGGACAGGGGGGTCGTGTCCCCCTGAACTTTTTGGGTGGAGGGGACTGTCCCCCCAACTTTCTAGACCGTGATATTTTTATTTTATAATATTATTCTGCCCAACTTTATTTGTAATTTCTTCACTCATTAAATTTTATCTTAAGGAAACAATAATAATTTTAACATCGATGTATCCAATGGTTTGCTTAAAAAGCGCTATTTTGCACTTTTAAAATCAAAATTTTCCGGTGGAGGACCCCCAGACCCCCCCCCCCCCCCCCCCCGGCATAGTAAGAGGGGAATGGGTTTACATGACATTAAAATCATTATTTGTCCCCCCCAACTTTATGAACACAGCTACGCCAATGCACAAATGGTTTATACAATGAGATAGAACGAAGAAAGAAAAGCGAGCATGAACTTCGGGTAACTTCGGGTGTGGCTGTGTCGTCTGTGAAATGAAGGCTTCCCGCGGGGAAAGGCTCAGGCCAAGATGGCAGAGATGTCTTCTCCCGTATACCTGGTGTCCTGTAGCGAGTGTTGGCCTGGGGGGAGGCGACCTGAGGGGTGATTGTTCGCGCCTCCCTTCTGCCGCTGGACCCCTGGAGCCCTGAATGGCAGCGTGCCGAGGGCTCGTTGCGACGTTGCCACTTCCTCGCGAGCCGCCCGCTCGGCCTCCCAGATGACGTCTCCCCCCTGACACGCGACAACCATGTACGGTCATGCACACGGAAGTAAATAAAATTCAATACTTTTTTTTATTGACACTCTTTTTTACACTTTACAGATCTTGCTATTGCAACATGGCATTCCAGCAATCAGTGCTCTTTTACCTAATTCAGATTATATATATATATACACATTTCTGATATGGTTATAGTAAAACAATATTTAAATTGAAGGATATTTAAAAAAAAAATCTTTAGTAATGTTTTTTGGTGCCTCTTTTGGCTCAATGTTTTTGTTTTGAGTCTATACCTAGAAAATATTTACACTTTATATTATACACACATTCACAGTAACTAATTGTCTTTCATTGTACATAAACATGGCACTAAAGTTTAACTATTTACATACATGGCACTGTGGTGGGCGTCAATGGCTATTCAATTTTGGTGAGCACTGTGGCTGGTGTCTCTTGGACTGGTTTCACACGCGTAGTCCAGTCAGGGTGGCCTGCCAGGGTGGTACCTACTCTGTGATCAGTATGCGTGTGTATGGGCGTGTAATGTCGTGTTGTCCGATGTTCTGAGTCCGTGTTTTCACAAAATTACGAAATTTCCTTTCGCATGAGGGGAATAGTTAGGTATACGTGGTAGGGGAACCGGGTAGAGGTGGAGACGGCAGGGGAGAGGTAGAAATGACTCAGCACACTTGCATACTTGCACACTTGCATACTTGCACAATAGCATCATTTGTCGCTCGCATACTGGCATATAGTAAGTATATATATATATATATATATTGGTCTTTGAACTCAGCCTATAACTAATAATATAATAAGCAAGAAGTTTCATTTCAGTCGCGCGTGGATTGCACGCACATATTTTTGTCATTTAATAAGTAAAAAAAAACTTAACATTTATATATATATTTTTGAGAAGTTATTTAATGTAAAATTAAACTTGTCACTAGTCGTAACACACTCTTTTAATTCTGCTTCACACGTTAATTTAGATTTATTTAAAATTTTGTATCATTAAGAAAAAAAATTAAATAGGACTTCATATGTAAAGTTATATAAATCTCTGGAAAAACTGGAAAAAAAAAAACACCCATGATTCATTTGTTTAAAAAAAAAAATTCATCACTAGCATTTGCCTGACATTTTACAAGTAGCAGATAACGCATAAAATATATTTGTCGGGGAAAAAATTAACAAGGAAAGTGATATGCGAAGCTTATATATCTACCTATGAAAACGGCCGTAGGAGTTGTAGCCAACAAAAATAATGACATGAAAATGCAATAAACACAACACCTAGGGTAGGGATGAGTCTTGGTGCATAGATTGACATGGGAAAAAATAAATAAAATATTACAAGTGACTATTATAATTGACTAGCCAGATCTCAGGAATCAAGTGTAAAGATTTACCAAATCTTCGAGATTATTTTACGACCTGACTGTAAAGCATATTTATTTATTTATTTATTTATTTATTTCACGTATAGATGCATGTTTGTAATCATAGAAAATTATTTTGCTGCTAGCAAAAAAATAAATTTTTGTGACCTTACTCTGTGAAAAAAAATTTAACTGTTAACCGAAATTGTGATGGCTTGTAAAGCAATTTTGTTAGTGATATAGATGTTGTGGCCAAAAAAAAAAAAAAAACACGTCATAATAATTAATGTGCAGTCGTTATAAAATGTTTAATTTGCTGAATCCTAACAAAAATTTCGTTTTGGCTACAATATTTAAGTGACTAAATCTGTCTTCGTAGTACTTACCCATAAAATAAAATAAAAAAGTAAAAATGTAGGCATTTTGCAAAACCTCAATAGGCTATATCTCGGTCCGGGCATGTCACAAATGTATGCAGAAAAGTATTCTTTGTTTCCACGATCACTTATTGATTTCGACTTCGTGGAAGACGAATTTCAAATCACTTAACACTTGTTTGTAAAATTGTAAGAAAATTCTACCCCAGACTGCGCAACAAACTGGTGTAGTTACGGAATAGACTAGTCACGATCAAAATTGAGCTTTAAACTTTTTATTCCCACCCAATATACACAGTACTATTCCAATTATTTCACTGTATTTGTGGCGCATTATTATGAAAGGATTGCTTTGGAGTTGCGGGACTAGAAAAACTAATTTTTTTAACGTGAGGTTGCCAAATTTACATCGTTCAGTTTCACCAATAATTCCATAAACACACCGGGTTAATGTACATGCAGAAGTTTATTTAAATAAGCTATCTACCGTTTGTTCCAAAATATTTTATTACAGTAAAATTTTCTTTCTATGATTATTACCTCTACTTGTTAATGTTCTTTAGTGTTTTGTTTCGTCTGTACTTTAGTTTTTAAGTTATTAAAGGGTATCTCGCAGGTGGTAAACATGCTAAAACATTCGGCAACACCCGCCATAATTTTATTTTCAGTATCTTCGATCTTTGACATAGAAGTTAAATTGTAATTAAGTATTCTACAGCTTATGAAACACAGGCAATGAAGTTCTACAGAGTTACCATGACGCAAACAGTCATAATGAAGTGTTAATAATTATGAAAACTTGCCTGATTTTTTACAAACTGCAAATACCATGTACCTGATTGGCAAGAATACGAAATATGTAAGAAGATGAACTTTTCACGAAATGACTTCGATACCAGCTGTGTCACAACAATGTAGCACCGTCTGTGTTTCGTGATTTATGAAGTTTCTCTCAGTCACATGTCTCCCTGTCGGCTCTCTTATCACATATATTTTTGTGCGGAGGCAAATGTGTTTTAAATGTTCCAGCCAATTAATATATTGCAAGGGCATAATTTATTGCATGCAGTCTAATGAGCGGAGAGAGATTTTTTTTTCGAAAATTATCTGCCCTTCATCGTCATAGTTATTTATACTAAATAGTGAAACATACGTATCAATCCTACATAAACGAAAACAAATGACATAAAATTGTGATATAGCTTTAATTGTATACAATTTCAAGTAAATGTTCATTAATTATTATCCCTTTATCTGGGGACTAAATCTGTTATGGAACATACACTAATGAGCCCCATCGTGCTAAATTGCAGAAATAGTTATGGGATAAAAATTATAATTATAGAAAATGAAATAACCAACATGACGTTGACATCTAGTTAAAATTTAGTCGACAATTTTTGACCGACAGAAGTAGATCCCAAAATATTTTTTCAGAATCTGGAATGTCTATGGCCGGTATTCCAAGACACAAAAATAAGGGTTTAGTTGAGTTTGCTACACCTGAACCCTTACCGTATTCCTAGTGCACGATAGGGCACGACCAGTCCCTTATTTTTAGGGAACGCATTTTGGTGTCCTATCCGTTGCCAATCTGTATCCTAAATTCCGCGCATGCGCAGAGCTCACTTTTTCGTTAATTTCGTCCAGATGGCGGACCCGCGTCTGGTTACATTAGCTAATATGTACTTAGTCACTTTTTCATCATCGGGGGACGTGCCAAGCGTGTTTGTTTGCCAAATTGAACTTCATGATAGCGAAACTAGCCTGGAATACAATTTGCACACTTGATTGGTCATAACAAAAAAAAATATTGGTTGTCTGTAAAGTCGGTTTACGGACGATAGTTTAACGTGACAATGTCATAACTAAACATTGATGAAATGATTGCATAATTTATGAATAAACTGAAACTATTTCTTATAAGACCAACCATAACTGCAAGGACACAATCGAAACCGTTCTAATTATTTGTAAAACTTATACTTAGTGTTTATCTAAAACTTTTGTCTGAAACAATTTTAATAATATCAATAATAGATGATGCAGGAGGTTGAAATAATTAAGCGTAGAAAATTAAAATATTTATCATTTTCGTATCATGTAAATTATTAAATTCGTTATAATTTTCCGTAAAACCTTTAATTATTATCTATAACTTTTATTTGGAATAATGTTTTCTACGGCCTACCGTGACATCAAGGAGAGGAATAAACAAAGGTTGAATGACAAAAATAAAAATTAAAATTCGTTCAAATTGTTTGTAAATCTTATAATTTTTTATCTAAAAGTTTTGCCTTAAACAAATTTTATAATTTTTAATATATAATTATTAATATGTATTTATTAATTTAATAAGTATTTATTAATAATTTTATAATTATTATTGCAAAGGGTTGAAAAAACCTGAGGTTGGAATAAGAAAATAAATAAAACTTCCCTACCATGTACACTATCATTTCCATTCTTATTTTTGTTTAATATTCTAAATATTTTTTTAAAAGTATTGTTAAAATAAATTTTGATACAACCAACTATTACTTCAAGGGGTGGAAATAACAAGGCACGAAAAAAAATATTATTTTTATATATATAGATATAGAAACTATCAAATTCGTTATAATTAATTGCATAAATTCTAAACTTAATCAAAAACTTTGGCTGAAACAATGTTTGATGAAACGTATTATTACTGTAAAAACAGGGGTTGAAATTAAAAAAAAAAATTCTTAGTAACGAATTCGTTCGATTTTATTTTAAACCATTTGCAATACTATCTTAAACCTTGGTGCAAATCAAATTTTTATACTAACACGTTATTAGTGCAAGGGATGAAAAATACTGTTTGAAGGTCAAAAAATAAATAATTAGCCTAGGTATATTATTTTTATATAATACGAAATTCGTTCTAAGCTATTCAATGTTGGATACTAATTGTTCAAAATATTCGTAATATTTTCGCTACATGGAAAATGAGAAAATATTTAATTTATCATTTTTTTATATTGGAGAACATATATATGTTATGTACATAAGATCTTAAAACGTTTATGAAGTTTATAGAAGTTTCCGAAATATTTCTAGAATAAATATGTATTTCGAAATATAACCGAAATGAATATTTTTTAAATATGGTTTACTATAAACACTGAGTACAAATGCTTGCCTATTACTTTTAATATTTCCCATTATTATGTCAGTTATATGTTAATATAATTCAAATGACATTGTCACCAAAAATATGTTTAAGTAAATACATTTATTATAGCATAAAATTAATTGGATTTTTGTTGTAAAACAAAAATTATAATATATAAGGGAGAAATTACCAATTTTATTATATAAGGTCGAAAAAATAACGTTTCACTGTTTTAAAATGTTTTCTGACAAGGTAAAAAAAAATGTTCCAAATCGATTTGTTTAGTTGACTGATAAGTGTCAGTTATAATTTTAATTGCGTTGGACAATGTACAAAATAAAGGGTATAAAATTAAATCAGTTTTCTATATGAAAGAGAATTTAGCCGAAAAAAATTTTTTATCCGAGAACGTCTAATCATTATTAACTTTCCTATTATTCATAAAAAATAACAGTCAAGCCAAAAAAAAACACAGGAGAAATTATTGTTTAGTTATAAGTTGCTGCAGTAGGTACTGGTGATAAATTTGATGGAACAGCTATATTCTACTGTCCACATAATCCTTACCACGTGTCCTTCACTATTTCCATCTCTCTCACACATGTTTATTTCATGCGAGATGTCAGCAGCGATGAATAATTCAACCCCAGCTGTTATGTTCGAAGGACGGGAATAATGGCCGATGTTTGAGGAGTCGCGTGCACCCGTCTGCACGTCGGAAACATCCACATCGCCGCGTGGTGACGGGTTGTGCTGTGTTGTTGCGTGTTGTTGCGTGTTGTTCCATCGGAGCTCGCTCGCGGCTTCCGTGTTGCAGGCGACTAACTGTCCAAGACGCACAGGGTTCGATTGGGCCTGTGCATGCACGAACCAGAACTTCTGAAACTGCGTCGCCGAAGAAGAAGGTGGCCCAAGGATGAATTTTGTGACCCGATTTTTGTGCATGTTCACCGCGCGCCGGGCTCCGAAACATCCACAATCATCATCCTTCATCCACAACAATTACACCGCATTTATTTGTTTCATCTCTCATAACCAAAACAAATTTATTCTTTACATTATCCGGCGAATTATTTATAAAAAAATCTGTCGGACAGGCAGGGATTTGAATTCATGTTGCCAAATCTGACTTGCGTATTTTCTCCCTTTTTTTTTGCATTTACACTCGGATAGAGTGATTGGAACCTCGACTCAACTCATTTAAGTTCCTTTAATACTAGAGCCAGCAGTTACCAGTTTCTACGTCTTGTGCATACAAGTTGTGTGCGGCATTCCATTGCTCTGCCGTAACACGTAGCTACCGTATTTGGTGATTACGAACCAACGTGTTTTGTGTCTTTCGTTATGATCCGCGGGACTTGTGAGTTACGGTACAGTTCAGTGACATTAAATACAAGCAACCACCGAACCTTTAATGTCTGCGTTAAATAAACAATATTTTTTGTTTTGGTGATATATTATTATTTTTTAGTCCTAGATTTATTTTTTTTAAAAGAATTTAATTCTGTCTGAGATTTGTTAAGTAATTATTTCATTTAATTGCAGAGTACAATAAATTTGTGTCGTCAATGTTGCAAAAACTTGGTTTCACCATAGCAAACATAAAACTTGCATATCTGTACTTTGGTATCAATTACTAAACCCAGATATTGTTTACTTTTAAATTCATTTTATATAAGTTCAGCTCATACAGGCCCAGCTAATCGTGCCACTAAATTTCACATTATTTAATAGGTACTTGTTATAGTTAATTCGCATCACTAACCTCTTATTCGTTTCACACAACCGACTGATAACATGTGCGGTGTATAACGTAAGCAGCGGTGCAATAAATACCGTCATAAATATGTGTTCATACTCAAAAATTACGGTACATACCGTGTCACCGTCATCAATAGTCGGAGTTTAACGAAAAATGTTGTGTTCGTAATCGCGCAGCATCTTCCTGCGGTAATATCTACGACCTTCGTTGCTTACCGTGTCTCGTATCGCTCGGGTCACGAAACTCGCATCTGCTATGATTGCACAGTTTCCGGCACACCCTGTCCTGGCACTGTCTGAATAGGTCATGTCTTCTGATTCATACTTGTTGTCACTGTTTCTAGTAGAATATTGGCCACCTCGCCAATGAGCTCATTATGAGATTCAAAGTTCATAGGCTGTGAACAGAGTGAAATACCAAGTCCATGGAAGTGGTTCGAATAACAAAATTTGCCATTTTTAGACCCCGCCACTTTAGAATTTGCAAATTTTTTTTGCTTTAATATCAATTTTTGGCGTGTCAAGGCATAAATATTATCTCCCAGACCTCCTACACTTCGTTGCAACCACATATTTACTAACAGGTTCTAGTTTTAAAATCCCTGGGAGGAAATAACTTATTATTTCACGCGGGCGACCACAATCGTCATGACAATTGCACCAGTTCGCAAGGGTTGACTTCAACAAGTAGCCAAAGCTAAGTAGGTACTGTGTCTTGCTGAGCCTAAACATTTAATGCGGAAGCTTTATTGCAAGCGGTATCAAAATACTTGAAATTGAAACCTTCCTTAAGATTTTTTTTATCTGGGTTAAATTGGAGTGTATTTTTTCATCTCAGTACCAACGAGGTAAATATAAAATGATACATTATTAGGCCCACACATCAGGGGAACTGAGGAATGAAAAAGTCGTGACAATTATGGAATACGGAAATCAGCAGACCGGGATTTAAATGGGTGGCATATTCAATGCTAGTCCAACGTTATACCGTTACATCACCTTTAGCTGGTTATTACGCATAATAAACAAAAAAAGTATTTTAGTTTGATTCTAACCCTTTCTTAAGCTGAACTGTCAATAACTGAATACGAGATGACTGTTATTGTTTATACTGAAAATGAAATGTTACCAATACGTAATTATCGTGGGTCGAGGTTTATTAAATCTTTCCAGAGCGAGTCTGAATTCGACTGAACAACTAAGCTTCAGTTTTATCACGAAAAAAAATAGTTTTTAACGTGCATGCGGCTGATGGTCTAAAGAAGTTTTAAAGTTGGAGATGAACACCTTGCTTATAATTAATAATAATAAATATTTGAGACATGACACTAAGCATCATGACAATTTAAAATTGATCACAGTTTTACAACTACATCAAAACTTGTCACTGTTGAAAAAATGTTTTCATTGAATTTAGAGGTTACAACACGTCACTTAGATGTGTTGGATGTTACCTGCGGTAATTTCAATGAAATAAATTTTACGACGGCTTCAATTAAACTATCCATTAAACTATCAATTAAATTATCCAAATATTCGTTGTTTATAGGTTTTTTTTAATAAACTAGTGGTTCTTTTTCTATTTAAAATGCGTATTCCAGCCTTGGAAAGTATTTAAAACCATAATTAGTTTGTTTTTTTCAATTTTTTTTTTTTTTTTCGTTTTGAACCTGCTGTCGTAGTTAGTCGATCGAATTCAGATTCACCCGGTATGTTCCTCATGGAAGGAGAAAAAAAAATGTCAATTGAGGAGGGAATCCATGATCCATAAACGTAGAACTCGTCTATGCTGTGTAGCGGTGGGAAGGTTTTCAGCGACTGGCCAATCATTGAAAGCCCCCTAGCCAATTAAAGCAATGGGATCTCACTTCTTCGGAATCTGTCCCCACCTCTGGTTCCAGAGGAGGAAACCCCGTCTCAGAACCAACCCCCGTGCGATTCCCTTCTTCCCCTTCCACAACACTCTCTTCTTCAACACCCCACAAGAGACGAAGGGGGGAAAAAAATAAATTGGCTTTTGGGAAACAAGTGCCCTTAGCCACGGTCATGGGGTAATGCCTTTACGAGTACCCAGGGTAATATAAAGAAAATGAAAAACATTGTCTCTGCGTTTACACAAGTTTTTTTTCTTTCTTTCTGTTGGCTATCTTTCCCCTTCTCTCGCGATCCTGCCCACCTCCCCTACCCCCAATCCCCTCCTCCACGTGCAACGAGCTGGAGATCTCTGCGCCACTCCGTTAGGGTAGTGGCTGTTGCGCGCCCAGTTTTTACAGCCCCCAGTTGCAGGCACGGAAACTTTTTCCCTCTCCTCCCCCCAGCCAAGCTGGTGCCTGCCTGGTCTCCATCTCACCCCCTCGCCTCACCCCTTCGCGGGGGTAGCAGCAGGTGTGCATGACTAGGTGGTCGAAGGTCAACGATGAAAAAAATGGTTTGCGTAATTAATATGCGTTTAATGAGGACTAGACATGGTCATCTTGGATTTTTTTTCGTATATTTGCTATATTTATAATTTTGAACCACGAGGCGAGTTTTACTAACAATATTTTTACATGAAATCCTGTACCTTTTCTACATAATTTCCACCAGTATTACGGCACTTGTATCGTACCACCAGCTTTTTAATCCCATCCTCATATAAGTCTGCCGCCTGATTCAGCGACCATTGCAGACTTGAGGAAACTCATCGGATAAGGAAGAAATCGTAAATGTCTGTTCTTTTCCACTTTTTCGTCAACTATCTGCACCAAAATCTTCAGTAATGACCGAACGTTGCCACGCTTCGTTCCTCATCATAAACACTCGTGCAGCCATCTTTTAAAGCTGTAACCCATTTCCGTACCACTCCATCGTTTGTAATGTTTTCTCTATACACTTCACTGATTTGACGATGAATTTCAGCCGCTTCAATGCCTTATCACAATAGCTATCGTGCCAATTATGTTTGGCCACAATTTTTCTCACCATAGACTATATTTAGTAAAACAATTTTTTCTAAGGTGTGAAAGGTCACTCAAGTAACTATAACAGTAATAATTATAACTTGCGTGAATGTTTACCGATATTAGGTAATATTTAATAAACATATGTTGGTAAAATGTAAGACGAAGCATAGAATGCAAGCAAGTATTCTTGATAAATGTTTAGCAACAGCCATGTAATAAATGTAGAGACAAGAAATTAAAATAAACAACATGGAGTGTGAGGCCAAGACTTAAGAAAATTTAAATACAATTTTTGTGTTTGATTTCTTAAAAAAAATGTCTTAATATATATTATTTTTCCATTTTTTATTACATAGTTATTCCAGCAATTTCAATATATTTCTTAGCTGCCAAAACATCGCATTTCCAAACAAGGTTGAATGAGTTTTCTCCCAAAATATCTATGTAGGTATGTAAAGTGACAAAAAAGGATGCTTAGTTTGGGTTTATGTGACGTCATAAGGCGTCAATTTCGACAGTATGAATGCAGAACTTAAAGAAAGATATTTCAGCGTCAAATATAAATTTTGTAAAATTTGGATTGATAAAATGTACAGTAGTTTCTTTTACACAAGAACCAAACAAGTTGTATCCTATATATCAGCACAAAATAGTGAAATCAGACAATGGCCAGAGAGTAAACCATATAAAAACAAGCTATTTGATCAGTCACTTATCTTACCTGTGCATTGCTACGTCAAATTAAAATCCAGCGTAACCGTTAATTTCCAAAGTTTAAATTTGTATGTACAAATATAAGTATTAGTAGCTTGAAATATACCTATTTTAAAATAATTTATCCAAGAAGGTATTTAATAAGTGTGTCTTTACGTAGCATTACAGAAATAAAATTTTTAAAAGGTAGCTCTAGAAATTTTTTTTGTCAATTCCACTCAAGTATCTGATGTAGCAATAATGAAGTAGTTTTGAAACGTGTTGATTGAGAACATGCGCATTTACTTGTGTGACCCGCAGCGCTCGGGGTGGGGGTTCCACGAATCAGCGCAGTCACGTAATGACTCGTGTAGTGATCCGCGGGAGATGCGGCGCGCACCGCCTGAAAGCAACCTATCACGTTTATCGCGCCGAGGGCCGGCGACCGCTGCTGATGAACACGTCTTCAACACGAGGCCCCGCTCCGGGGCCGTAAATAAGAGGCGGGCAGCATTGTCTGGGGCGCCCTGTAGCGACAGTATCACGCGATCTGGCGCTGAGAGTAAACAGCGAGAGAAGAAAGAGCGCAGAGTGAAGAGCGGAGAGGGAGTTAGGGGGACAATGCAAGCAAGAAGCAACAACTTGAGAACAAAACGAACAGGTAGAATCCTCAGAGGAGGCGAAGAGGAGGAAATAAATCGGTGGGGAAGTAGCCTCTTTGAGGAGGGGGGGGTTAAGAAATTGTAGATGGCCGCAAAGGCTCCAGATATATTTATGTTGCATGTAGGAACATCGATTGAAAATCACAACACCGGCCAGCGTGTCTTGTGTAAAGTGTGAGCGTGTTGGCCGTGGTGATGTAAGGTGGTTCGAAAAGTGGGAGAGGAAGGGGGAATTTTGAAAAAAAGGGACCGAATTCGCTTCCCGCTGGGTTCTTCCAAGCCGTCATCGTGATATCACGTTGTAATGTTTTGGAACGACCCCAACACAGGTGGTGTGTTCCTCAAATTTATTTTGTGAGCACGAATCTTTCAGCGAAGATTTTTTTTTTTTTTGAGTTTGGCACAGGATATATCTTTTGGCTTGTTGTACCACCTCCCGTAGAGTGATTATTATTGCTGTATAGACACCTTTAACTCTTGATACAACACATTCTGGTTAGGAACCTCCAAAGGAGATAAAAAAGATGAAGAAAAAGTAACTCACCATGATCCGAGACTTGAACTATTAACAGAATATTTACTTCGTGATTTATGAATGCAGCATATCTCGATAAGTTATAAAACTCGGGACACACGTGAAAAATATTTGTTTTCATAAAAATTAACACCCCTTTGGTGAAATACGATGAACGTATCTTCCTTCCATATTCATCAATATTTCTTTAAAAATTGATTAAAATAGGAATGTAAAAAAACAAGTTGCCTAGGTTTAAACAATAAATTATGTTCCAGTTCCAGTCCAAATTAGCTAAGCGTAGCTTATTTGAGAAATTAGGAATGCATTTTTGGATAGCTATAAAAAAACTATTAACTCACATTTAGAATAGGATATTGGTCATAACCATCCAAGGTGTAGTAGGTACATTATTTTTTCACTCCAGGTGATATCAAATTATGTTTAGTAAAATATTAAATTACTATTCCAAACAGTTTATAATATTACGATAATTATATCCAAAATTAAATAGACAAATAAAATTTAGGTGGGTTAAAATTTTAATTTATAGTTTTACCTAAATCAGTGGACAACTTACATACTATGGGAATTTTTTTTACATTTTGACAAAAAAATGTTATATTCGAAACTACTTATAATATGTTTTATAAAATTTCAAAAGCATTTTCGCTAAACAAAGAAGAGCTTGTTAAGTACCGGTATGTATTGAAGAAGAAGGTAATGGAATATACAAATATTCCTCTATTTAATTCAGTTAAATGTCACTGATGCAATTCCACTGGGAAACACTCAAACCGCACTCTTAAGACACAATTTAGTATATACTCTATATTTTTATTTATTAATAATATTTACCCTTATTAACTTTTTCAAGCGACATGAAAATTTTTAATTTTGGTATTAAAATTAAGTTTACTTTTCAGAATAAAGGTGGCTCTAGAGTGATTACAATTTCAGTAAATCCTTGGCGTTTCTACAATAACTTTATTTGCAAGTTTCTACTGTACAGGAAAAAAACTGTCACAGTATTACCATTGAATATAATAAAAAAAATTATTCGATTTTATTATATATAATTATAAGAGAGAAAAATAATTTATTTGTAAAATTTAAAAATATTTTAAGTTTGCTTTTATAATGACCAATTCCAACCTCATTACAGCAATTATACATATTCATAGTCCGACATTGCA
This sequence comes from Bacillus rossius redtenbacheri, assembly GCF_032445375.1. NCBI lineage: Eukaryota > Metazoa > Arthropoda > Insecta > Phasmatodea > Bacillidae > Bacillus > Bacillus rossius. Next base: position 7,905,226 of record NC_086336.1, on the reverse strand, counting down.
AAAATATTAATTTTTGTAAAATATTGGTTCTCAGTTACAAAAAATATTGTGGTAAGACTTTACGTAATTTAGTAGCCTATTATTTAAAAATTATAAATTCTTTTATAATTATGTGTTCTTTAGAACAAGCATTTGTAAAAAAACTATCAAAATGGTTAGCTTATAATGTGCAGAATTTTTTAAAGAAATTTTTAAAAATCTTTTCGTAGGGTTGTATATATTAAAGCAACGCCAAGTTAGTTTAATATTTGACACTGAATTAAAATGACTTCCTTTAGCATAAGTGTAAATTAATGCTGTGATAATTCTTGTAATAATCGCAGACCTTTTATAGTTAACAAATACATCTCTTTTTATGAAAACTTTTATTTTCGGTAAATTTATTATTGCTACGTTAGTTCACATGCGTATCACATGTACAGAAAATTATTTTTAATTTGTATTTTTCATCATTGCAAAAATATTCACTTCTGCAGTCGAAATACGTTTAATGTAATAGGCCTTACATATTGGCAACTATAAAGCGCTTGTATTCCTCTGGTTCCTCAGTCAAAACCCTTGCTTTGTCTAAAAAAAAAAAAAAAAAAAGCACAATTGAGAGGACATCAGTGTTTGAAATAGTCCCAAAATTATTCTTTTTAAACGGTATTTTACTGATTTTCGTTTGTTTCAATTATGTGTCTTTATTACTCTCGGTGCATGGTTTGGCACGTAAATCATTCCTGACACGAGAGAGGGAAAGAGAGAGAGAGACAAAGATGGAGAGAGAGAGAACCGAGGTGAAAGGAGTTATTTTGTCCATGTTTGCGGCCTGCAGGTTAATATTAACTTCGATAACTGACGGCTTGCATTGTCTACAGATTTTCAATATGGGGGGCTGCCGTGCAACAGAGTTCGTTTGAAACGTGGTTCGAACCACAAAAGAATCCACTCTCTCCCTCTCTCATCTTTTATAACTTTTTTTTTACTATCCTCTGGTTCTGTCGCTGTCACGCTCCAGCCATAAACAATAGGCTCGTATTAAACAATTACGCGGATATTTTTTTTTATATCGTGCATCTCTTTCGGTGTCACCGTATGCTTTTGTTCTCGTGGCACGATTGGAATTTATAAAATTCCTATAAAAAGTCCGCAAAAAGTCCGCGCTGAGCCGTACGTGTAGAGATGACATTTGAAACAATTTAATCCCGCCACCAGAGGACAGGCGGCATTTTTCGCGGTTAAAAAGAGTGCGTCACATAAAAATGTACAATTAAGTGTTTCATTCTATGCATGCGCGAAGATTTTACTGACATTCATTTATGTGCACCACGCTGTTAGCGTACTTATTATTAGGCATCGCACATTGCACCTCTGACAAAAAACAATTTACATCATATTTTTGGTTTGGTAGTAGTCGTTTAGGTAATACCTACAATTAAAATATGGTTATTTTTTGTTTAAAATGGTAAGTAAAAAATGACAATAAACTGTTAACTTTGGTAAATAATACGTTATACCTCAAAATTGTTGATCCAAACAAGTAATTAAAACCAGTTCTTCGCATATTTAAAATTATTAGAATTTTTATTGTTATGCTGGTTTATAGGTAAATATTATATCGACGTTTATTTATTTAAAACTGACATGCGTCTACTGACATAGGTGCTGTTCAAGTGGACTGCTTCTCTTACTAAACTCTGTCCGAAAACAGTGACGAAATTGCACTGCAGATGATCAAAGCCATTAATCGAGTGACTCTGATTTGATTAAGCCTAATTGAACTTTTTGGTGAAGCCCTACGATAAATTATTTCTGTTTACTTCCACCAGATGGCTAAGTTAATGTATCCACTAACCCAATGACATGTACACTCTAATATTAAACTGTTAAAAATATTGAAAAATCATTTAAATTTTGCTGAAAAAGTTATTTTAAAAGTTCTAAATTCAGATTCCATATGGAATATTTTACACTTTGTTCTGCCCTATCCACCTCAGTCGGTTAGGTTAACCTTGTGGGGTGGACACAACAGGGAAGCTCCAGGACCTTAGGCTCAATGGCACTGTCTTGTATGTGTAGAGGTATACAAGTAGAGAGAATACGCCGACTGACTCATCACGTGGCTCTTACAACCAACAGAACACCACAAATATTTATTAAATTAATTTACGAAAGGAACTGATTTTACATGAAATAGGTAATACCTTTTTATTTCGGTTCAGGCCATTTATTCTTATTTAAATAATTTAAATAATATCATGCACATACTTAACTAACAAAGATATGAGTATTCAGTTTCACAAAATATCAAATTATTAAAACTGCAAGCTTGGGGCCCCGTACTAGTATAAAACATAAAAGACAATAAGCACATGGCTGTTTACACCAATTGAAATTACAATAACAGAAAATATTTTTGAGGTTACTAACTAAAATGTACTTTATTCATTTAACGAAACGATGGAAAGTTCATTTCACTTGTTTATTTTTCTACGCGATAGAGCCGATGATGCCGAAAGCAGATTAAACTTCATGCCGAAACATGCTGGAAGCCGAAAGATAAATAAGTAAAATTTCCTTAATTAGTAGGCTGCATCCTGATGCCAATAGCGGAGGAGAAAAGGCTCATTCCCGTCCCGTACTTAGTGGACTACATCAAGAATGGCCCAGATGTCTCACGCCACTCACAGGACCGCTAAAAGAAATTAACAAAAAATCACCAATATTAAGATATCGGCCAAAAATAAATAAAGAACATGATTCCGGGGGAATCAAGAAAGAAAACTCACCCAAAAGGCGGTAAGCGGCAGTCAATTCACCGCATAATCCAGAGGATTAAAACAGAATTCTAATAATGATGTTTACATGATGGCTGACCGATTAGGAAGAAGAAAGAGGAACATATGTCAATTCACCGCATAATCCAGAGGATTAAAACAGAATTCTAATAATGATGTTTACATGATGGCTGACCGATTAGGAAGAAGAAAGAGGAACATATATCATCTCTTTAAGAAGCTACACCATAGATATTGACACAAGACGTCAAACATGGTGAGTAAAAATTAAAACCATACAGGTTTAGTTCCAAAATCATCACTAATACATCTCAAGTAAATGAAAAAAGATTAAGGCAATTAAATATTAGTGTTCAAAACAAGTACTTATTTTTTATGAAGTCCTTTCAATTAAAGTTTTTCCTTTTGTTGTATGAATATCTTGAAGTACTTCACTTTAGATTATAAATAGGTTTCACATTACTCACAATTTACATTTAGATATGATTAAACTACAAAACTTACATAACAAAGCAATTATTTTCAAAATTCACAAAATTGAGCCTACATAATGTCCAGTTTGCAAAAAAAAAATCATAAGAAGTTGAGTACATGCAACGTTACGGGGTGCAACGGCACAACTCTGCAATGAAATGTCACTAATGTTTTAACAGTTTTAAATTTAGATTGCATGCACACGTCAAACAAGTATCATGTCAAATGACAAAAAAATTTTTTTTTCTGCACTAAATCTTATGTTGTATTTATAAACCAAATGAAATGTATTGCACTGTCAAGACATCTATTAATCCATATATTTGACGTTTAATCGTGAAAATTAAATTATTCACTCTGATACCAAGTTGATAGGGTGTAAACTTGGCTGTGGTTGCATTTAATTGTTCTTATAAATTTACCATTCAAGCTTTAACTTTACCTATGAAGTTTTATTTTTATTTGTTTGTGTTTAGGTTTAACTTTTTGAAGTTATTCAAGCAAAAAATTTATTTAAAAATGTTTGCCTGACATTTTACAAACACCTGTAGGAAGAAGGAAAAAAAAAATTGGTAAGGACTCAAAATTACATGCAAATAAATTTTCCTGGATAAAAAAATAAATGCCATCGGTCCATAGCATTTGCTCATCTTCATCGTTGTTTTCGTGTATTTTCTGCGTTGTCCAGGTTTTTGTCTGTCTGCATTTAGTGTCATTGTTTAAATTGTCTCGTTGTTGCAAACCTACTGTGTTCGACTGGGTGTTATTATATTTTTCATTACTAACTTCCTTCAACGGAATTCTTGGGCTGTCTCACGTCTGTGCTGTCGTCATTGTGTTCACCATAATAACTATTTAACTGAATCGTTGGGTTTATCACTTCGACATCAGCTGATTTAGGCTTGTTTTCTGTTACTTTATGTTTTCGTTTTTTGACGTGACAACGTCTAATAAATCGATTAACGCCGGCTGCACGCACGGAAAAGTGTCCCGTTACGCACATTGTTCCGTTACGCTGTGTCCCGTTACGCTCATTGTTCCGTTACGCTGTGTTCCGTTACACTGTCGGCGAGTGCAGTAATAATAAGTTATGTTACAATTGACTAAAAAATTATGGTGATTCATATAATTGATGATATATATTTTATTACAGTTTATTTATATGAAAACTTGTTCATAATTATATTTAAACTTTAGAAGCTAAACGCCAGTTTTTAAAATTAATTACAAGTCATCTACACGTGAACTGTTTCGTCGACTGTTTATAAAGTGAAGTGAAATGTTATTGTGGTTTTCATTGCTTATTACAACAACAATTTCGGCAATAAAGGTTAATTATTATTCCATTTTAAAAATCTGATTACTAGTATAATTTCAAGTATTTATTATTTTATTATTAAAATAAAAATGACCAATATTTTGTTATGACGTTGTCACGTTAAACTATCGTCCGTAAACCGACTTTACAGACAACCAATTTTTTTATTTCTTATTTTATGTTAATAATTTTTTCCCACAAAGAACATATGGCTTCTTTCAAAGAGTGGCAATATTAATCTACGGCCACACAGGACCTTATGTTCGCTATGTTCGCTATGCTAGCTATGTCTGCTATGTTGGTGAAACTGGCGATGTCACCGGGTGTTTGATTCTCGCTGAATTCGCTCATACGCAGATAACAAAAAATATCTGTTTTCACGCGGAATTGTGGAACAAATCGATGGATGTACATATAAGGCAGGATATGCAGGACAATACCTGGTATTTTAATTCATGGGAATTAATTTGTATTTATTCTGAAATGATCCAGAAATTTTTGGTATCGTCATCACAAGACAACTGCTTCATAAAATGATGAAATTGTTAAAACATACTTTTCTTTTGACGTGATAACGTCTTATAAATCGATGAACGTCGGCTGCACGCACGAAAAAGCATGACTCATTGTCACGTTCCGCCTGAGCCTAGCGTGAAAGAACCGGCCAACCACCGAGCGAGAAAATCTTCTGTAATATCAATCAGGTTAAGGCGGGCTTTTTAACTAATTGTTCGTTATTATATTTAAACAAATTATTTAGATTAAATTTGCAAAAACTGTAAATAATATTTAAAAATTAAAAAAAGTACCTATACCTACAATTTTTCATCAATGTTTTCTTATGAACTTGTTACGTAAAATTATCGTCCGTAAACCTACTTTACAGACAATCCCCTTTTTTTTAGAGAAACTTTTTGAACTTGTTTCTTTTAACGTTCAATTACTGTGTAGAGCCAGCGGAACACCATCATCGTCGGAATCTTCAATTGACGGTCATGTGGAGGGGGGGGGGGGGGGCGTCTCTCCGACGCGACGTCGCGAACTAGACGTGGCGTAGCTTTGGGAAGCCTTCTTTACACAGACTAGAGAGCCAAAACCCGAAGTTCCCCGAAGTTCATGCTCGCTTTTCTTTTTCCGTATCTATAATGTAGCTGTTTTGATATATAAACTCAACAACACATTTGCCGGATAAGGTATTTTATTTTCACCAAAACTAAACACAAACCACTAACACACACTGCCATATTGCTAAACTCCCAGTTTTTTTTTACCCACAATGCCAAGCACTACAAACAGGTCAACATAATGAAAAGAGAAAAAGTGTCTATGTCCAGCAAATATTCACGCATGCGTGAACAGTAGCTATCCTAACCAAATCAACCGTCCACAATGTTTTAAAGTATTTATAATGTAGCTAACCTAACCTCATTGACAATTAGTATCCTTTTATCAACACATTTACAATGAACAAAAAAAAAACCAAAAATGCACGATCGGCCGTTTGGCTCTCTCGTCTGTGAAAAGAAGGTTTCCCCGTAGCTTTCCGCGTGGTCGAGTGGCGACCAGGATGTTCACAGTTAGTACTTTCGTACTAGATCTAGTACTTTTATAAGTTTTTTTTAGTGGTCTAGTACATTTACGCTTAGATAAAGTACTTTTTTTCTTTAATGTAATAATATTACAGTAACTCCAATATGTTTTATTAAGCGTAATTATTTTTAAAAACTATGGAATGTATAGGTATTATCTTTGAAAGATTTGTGCAATGGGAGTGCATGACTTGATGTAAGCTTTTGGACATACGTCATTGAAAAGCACCTGTGTTTTCGTACCATGTGCGTCTCTGCCTGAGGACGGGAGCAGATAGCAGTTCCCGAAACGTCGCTTGTTTCTGTTTTAGAAAACTGTTGTGTTTGTTTCGTCTTTTGGTTTTGTCGTGTTTTTGTCTCATTTTGACTGTTGTGTTGTAGTTTTTTGGTTACATAATTTTTGTACTGTCATCATTTGTGGGGGTTTTTTCGTTTCTCTTCTGTTTTTTGGAAAACTAAAGTGTTTTCTTTTCGTCTTTTCGTTTTGCTGTGTTTTTGTCTCGTTTCAACTGTTGTACTGAATATTTTGGGTTCAGTATTTTTGTGCTGTCATCATTTCTGGGGGGTTTGTTCGTTCTGTTAGTCCATTTTTCTTTGTATTTCTTTGTTTGTTGACCATATTCCTGTTGCGGAGTATTGTGTGGTGTTAAATCCTGACAACAGCAATTTTTTGCTTAATTTGAGTTTTTGTCATTTGTGTTTTTTTTTTTTTTTTTTTTTTTGTAATTTTCCTCTACAGACATACTTGTGCTTAGCAATGGCGTATGTCCAAAAGCTTACATCAAGTTATGGAATGTATGTGTGTGTGTGGTGTGATATTTAAGTTGGAGCATTGCAATGTCGTAATAACTTCCTAAATTGTTAAAACCATAACCAATTATACCTAATTTAGGACTTATTTTTCAAATCTAGTACTTTTTTCTCGCCTAAATTGGTACTACGAAATATTTTTTTCCTTGTGGACACCCTGGTGGGGACGTCCAGGCGGTGTCTCGGCAGGTCGGGGACTCATGCCTAGCCGGCCGCAGCCACCCCCGCTCCCCTCCTCCCCCCTGCGAGGCGCGGTTTTATCGACGACCTGTGGGGCGCGCGGCCGGCCTGCGGAAGGAAGCGGAAACGAGGGCCCGGCGACGAGGTAATGACTAGCGGCGCGCCCCTGGCGGTAATGCGAGGAGTTACGGACGCCCTCTCTCTCGCTTCAAGATGACCTGCTGGGTCGTGTCCGCGCGGTCGAGCTACGAGCGGTTCATTTCAGCCGACGACTCGGATGTTGACTCTGATGAAGATTTCAATTAGAAAAGTTTGTTTTTGTAAAAAAATACATTTTATTCTATGTAATTAAGAATATAAATATAAATAGTTTAATATAACATTTGAAGTGACAAACTAAACCAAAGATCCAAAAAAAGGTATGGTTTTTATGAAAATGATTTTTATAATTTGTTAATTTTTTTTTTAGTATTTGGAATATTGAGTTTTCTACTAATCATAAGCCCTTCGAATTTTCAAACCACATCTAAAATCTCCCCCCTCCCCAACATTTTGCTATATAATTTCGATATTTTTCCCTTTTTGTCCGCCATATTGGACCCGCTATTTTGTTTACAGTAATTTTATTTTTGTTATTTGTAACCAGCGGCCTTGAAAACCCTTGTATACCAATTTCTGTTCGAATACAAGTTAATCTGAGGTCTTGGCCAGCTTTTTGCGTTTTGGCCTCACTGTGCGACGCTGCAAAAAGAGCGCGAGAGTATAATTTAACACTGCTTGTGTTCCGTTTCTTTCCTTCGTGCAAGGAATCGTCAGTACACACAACACACGTCAAGGGTAGATAGTTTGAACACCAGCTATCTAAAGAACTCGCGTCCTTTGAAACGAAATTATGGCTAAAAATGGCCGTTTTTCAGTGTAGCATTGATAATTATATAGTCTAGTACTAATAAGCACGAGTCAGTAATGCTCTACATAGTCGATACCCTGCTAGAAACTACAGTTAATTTGCGTAATTAACAACGATGTATTTATTTCAACAAACGAAGGTTTCGTAATAGTTCATCATGACTTAAACTTCTTCTGATCCAGACTTCCAAGCTCTTAAAAAAATTGTAAACAGGGCAAACAGGGGATTGGAAAAAAAGGGAGGGGGAAAGGAAGACTGTAATTAACTATTTGTGAGGGTTTTGTAAGCATGCCTAGACGTTTAAGAGTTCATGTTTGTTTTTAATAAACTCATAACCTGTGGAAAGTTTCTAGCCTCCATCTTTTGTATATATAACTTGCAGGTATTTTCAAAGTGTGAAAGAGAATACATTGTAATTTTTTTAAACTAGTACTCACATATACAGAGGGAATTAACGTCACAAAAATCACTCTTTTTGATCATATAACGGAAAGACTTTTGCGAGTCAGTAAGCTGATGTGTGTTGGCAACGGAACTCGACAACAGGCATACACTTGGGCTAAAACCCCTACAACATGGTGTTGACTCCTAATCACTTGGGGTTTTCTTGGGCCTTTGGCTTGGGTAAAGTAATGAGGTAAATCACATCATGCGCGGGGGATTGAACCACCAGCACCTCATGAGCGTCTTCACGGTCACTGAGGAACATGCATTGCTGCTTGAAAGATAGTGTAGTGTTGAAGACACACTGTTCATGGCGGTGCATTGTCTAACTAAAAAATTTCACTTTCTTGCTACTGCCACGCTGATCAACAAAACTATCACAGATCGGCAAGTGAGATATCATAAATATACCTAGGCACATGGAACCAGTAAAGCATTTCATAAAACTAAAACATACTAACTATCGTTTGTCAAAGTATCTCCCGAACCTCCAAACAGAAAAGAAGATATCACTTTCAAAATAGTGTTTCACCAGCCATAATAAAAAATAAAACATCAAATAGAAAAATTTATGTTGCAGATGATGTTCTATAAAACATTAGTGTAGTTATCATTTAATTAAAGTTTATAACTTCTTCGTTTTGTCGGCATATGTTATCAAAAGTTTGTGTAAATAGTCATACGGAATCAATAATGTATTGTGTAGTCTTTACTTATAATGTTTGTTTACGTTATGTTTATTGGTTATAGTGTTATGTAGAGAACAGTATTTGTTAAATAATACCAGTTATAAACCGGTGTAGTGCTACATTTTAATAGTTTCAAAATAAACGAATTAATAAAAAAATTAACTTTTAAACAATTTACTTGTTTTATTGACGTGAAAAAAAATATGTTAATTATCTTTGCTTGGCTAACTTGAATCTGAAGGTGCGATGTGTCACGAACAAACTGGTAAGTCACCTCTTTCGTATCCACCAATCGGTGTTCTCTGCTTGCTAAATGCAGTTGCATCCCAGTTTAAACCGTCTCTTTTGCGGTTAAACTTCATTCAGGACAATACTATTGCGATGGTGGACCTCTCTTTCTTTGAGGTCAAAAATTCTTGAAGTTTTAAAAACCATTTCTCAGCAACTGATTTCCAAAGGTTATTTTTTTTTAAGTATAGAAATTTTTTTTTTTTCTGTGTGTTTAGTATTCACCAGGAATGGCAACGCACCGTTCCCACAATGTTTCGGGAGTTGCAATAGGACGACGGTGATGTGGGAGGTTACGTCACAGCGCAGTTCCTGAGAGTGTATACCTATACATAGGGACACCTGTATTTCGCGAATACATTTCGTGTCAAGGTATTTCACAAAATACTGTAGGTTTTCTCCTGTGGTTATTGGCTGAGGTCGGTGATAGGTGTCGTCCGCTCTTGACGGGGCCAATGAAAATGTGGTCACCGTACTGCTGCACCCTCACAATTTGCCATGACTCTTAGAAAAAGCTACAGTGTTTTGTGAAGTACCTTGACATGAAATGAAATCGCGAAATACAGTTGTCTCTACCTATACAGTACGTGTTCGTTCGACAGTGCGCTGCCGAGAAAGGAGTGTTGGGGGAAGGGGTAGGGCAGATACGTTACCCCCAACCACTCGTTTTAAACTTTCTTCGTCCCCTTAAAACGGTACCGAACCCTCCCGCGCGCGACAAAAGGAAAAGCACACACAATAAATCCGAGCGGGTGAACGCGGGGACCTGGCAGCCATTATCGCTGTTGGTACAGGCCGCAGCCCCCCTTCTTTCTGACAAGACGGACGCGCTATTTACTGCAAATTCAAAAGGAAATATGACTCCAATTAAAGTGCAGGGTTGTTTACTAAACCCTATACCTTTCCCAACAAACTCACCCCTCTCGAAATATTGCACGTAAGAAGATTTTCTTCATTTGGGATGTCTCAAGGGGCGTCTTTCTTGACTTTTCGCGAATGTCGTTTCACTTGTTTGTTCTCTTCAGGTTATCCAGATTTGTTTGGTTTAGAAATTCGCCTTTTTTTCTTTCACGGCACATAACTGAGACGATAAATACACTTTTGCTACCAGGAGTGTTCCTAGGGACATGCTTGTTTGTATAGACAAAAATATAGCAGTACAAAAATTATATGTTAGTTGGATAGTATACTTATCTATGGCAATTTCATTGAATTCTTGGTAACATTTTTTTTTAATTGTTTGACTCAATCTGTTATTTAAACATTTACAGATGAATTTACACCCAATAATATTCACTGAAAGTAAAAATATCAATCATGTGTACTGATATTTTGGAGTGTACTGAAGGCATGCTGTTTCACAGAGTTTGCTAAACATGTTCTATGCTGTTAAAAATATATTTTTTTTCATTTATTTAAGAAAAATTAACTGGAATTTACTAAAATGTTGAATGAAGATTTTAAATTAATTTTAATGTATTTGGAAATAGAATTCCTCTGTAATACAAAAACTGTCATTAAATATTTATCGCTTTAAGTTTATAGCCCTGGTGATGCCTTTGCTCATATTATCAAAGTCAGATCTGGACTTGGAATTTTTTGGGAAATGTCCAAAAAAAGCGTAAGAAATAGTTTCGTCCACCTGAAAAGTGACATTGCTAAATATTTGCTGAAACCCGAGTAAACGGACATGGTTGAAAACTAATGGTCCAGACATATTTTAAGATACCGTCACAGAATGTTTAAGATTGGAGAAAGTTGAACGACTGAATTTTACATAACACAAAATGGCAATTTTTTTGTTAGGATAAATACCGACTATCATCAATTAGGTGGATGTACTCGACTAATCTAATTCTTTTTCCGCTGACCTGGGTTAGTATGAAGATGCCATAAGCCTGTATGCAATTTTGTTATCCAATAAGTAAATACAATATTTATTCTGATTACATTTTTTAAATTTAACTTTAGTATATTAATATATTTTATGTTAATGAATAACACATATTTGGTTCTAACATTAATGTTACTGTGCTTCGTTAATGAGAAAAATAGCAACATATTTACTTAAAAAGTGCAGGAATGTAATTCTCGTTAAGTGACGAACCTAGCAAGAAGTGTGTATGTTCCAAAACAATTTAACAGCAGTTTTATTCAGCAGAAGGAAATAATTTAATTACCATCTCTTAAGAAAGCAAACACAACCAACTTAGTAAAGAGTTAAAGTTTACAAGTAGTAGTTGGAATGAAGTGGTTTTGGGGTGGTAAAGAAGTTATGAAGTTTAAATCTGTAAATGCCAAAACGAATTTAAACAGAAACTATAGATGCGAAGTTACCTACCTCATGGTCATCATGGCTTTAAAACTCAAAAATGAAGAAAAATTTCGAGTTGCATTATGTTTGATCAGCCAAGACCTCTCTGACTTTGCGAAGCCTACTCGAGAATCGCTCAAATATTAATCGTTTTTCATTTATGCTGAAAAGCATTTATCTTTTTCGTTTTGATTTGATTTTCTCAGAACGTGAAGCAGAGTTCTAAGGTTCTTTGCTTATAGCTAAAGAACCTGTACAGTCAGGTGCTATACAAACCTATAAAATTACAATACAATTTGACCTATGCTATTATTAATGTTACGTAGTACATTTATTTAACCTACAACAGGCTGCATTCGTGTAGTAAATTTATACCGTAACAGCTAGGAAAAAAATAACACGAGTTTATTTAAGACAACGTAGGATAGTAGGATATTTATGATGTTGCGTGGCTATTATCCTGTTAAGAAAGTATTTTGTCCTCAATAAAGAAATCTCATAACAAGAATCAGAACAATCTCTATTGCATGCTGCTGATGCATTTTATTCGTAAAAAAGTATATGTGATTATTTTACAACTAAGTTTACAAATATAAATATTATTTATTAACATTAATGGCGGCCCAAATAAACCAACTAAGCAACCAACTAAGTCAAATATACCATACGAGGACTTCAGATACTCACGAAGAAAGTTCTTATACTTAACACAACCAAAGGATCTGTTTTCCTGCTGTGGCTCGGATGACTAATGCTTGTGTTGCCGGAGAGAAGTTTTAGGCTGCGAGTCACGACAATCTCCAGGCAAGAGTCCGAACTCACCGCACGGCGAGACCACAGCCCGTCTCACCTCCGGACATGCATACGGCCCGACCGGCCATACATCAATAAATACGACGAGAGGCAACGCACTGCGGGGTACGATGTTTCACTCCCCATAAATCCTCCTGCAGGACGGATATGCCTGGCTAATATGTTATTTATATATGCTTATACGGGCTGAGTCTGAGTTCGGCCGACCAACTCTGGCTGCTGGTCCGTCACGAAGGAAATAAGTTGTTAATATAAAAGACTTATGGTATGAAGTCATCCCAAAGTTTGGAACACGCTTTTAAAGATGGAGCTGAACGAGAAAGTATTTAAGAATGAGCACTAACTGTCAACAAATTTCTGCAACAATTGAAAAAATTGATCGCATTCTTAAAAATGATTTCATCAAAAAACTTGTGGGTACAACGCGTTAAAAATATTTATATCAAATAAGGGAGTTAACCCTAGTTATGTTTATCAACTAGATCATTTTACGACACTAAGTTTGGCGGTACTTTTAGAACTTTGCAAAACTAAAAAAAATATCTAGTAAGGCAGTGTTACATATTAAATACCTACCTTATTAAATATTAACAATAAACTAGTCGCGTATCTCCAATTTCAAAAACGTATTCAGTCAGTTAGGGGAAGCTCTTTAAACCATACGTACCTAGTATATTATAGTGTTTCGAAACTCTAGCGAGTAGCTCGATAGCCAGCCCACGTGGGTGAATCTTGGTCAATTACGACTACACGCTTAATCCAATTAGCAATGGTTCCCCACTATTCCCTCCCCTGCTCCACCTTTCCTCTGCACTCTCTCATCGAGAGCGCAGTTCTCTCTGCGTCTCTGGAGGTTTCGGCACGTTTCCAGAGCCCCGCCTGCGTGAAGTGACGTAACTAGGATACCGTACCCATTGTTCTGGGAGCTTCGGGTATAAAGTCAACCCTGATGACGCGAAACTTCGAAAGCTTGCAAGAACATTCCAGAAGGGGGTCTGAGGGGTATAAAAACGGTGAGGCCAGCCTCCGAGGCAGTGTAGCGAAGAGGGCGAGTGACCCGCTTGGTGAGCGAAGGTGGAATACAAGCGACGGGCTACATGTGCGAAGACCGGTGCATCGGGGACAGAAGCATCAGGGTGTTGCCGAGGTCCAGTGGGAGAATGGTTTGAGGACATTGTGAAGGAGCGATAGCTTCTTGGATAGCCAGCTTATTTGTTATAACTTATTAAAATAAATATTAGGCCATAAAAAATCTAGTTAATTAATTGTGCTATCCTTTTCGAAACTGTTTTCCCCACTAAAAACAATATGTTTATGTTTTTTTTTTCTTTTTTTTTTCGTAATGAACCTGCAGTCGATGTTTGTAGGTCTTATTGAGACTTTCGATGAAATACTTTACGTTTTCTTCTTCTGAGGCCCGCCATCTCCCGGTCCGTTCTGGTTTCTTGTTCTCGGGGAACGTTTTCATCTTCCAACCTCGCGCTGACGGTTTGTAAATTACCGTGGGCTCCTAACCCCCCCCCCCCCCCTCATCAATAGCTCCACGATACGGTTGGAAATGCATTAATCATGTCCACTCAACGCTTCGGGAATATATTATTAGGCAAGGTTTGTGCAACACCGGCTCAAGTTCTCCAGTTTCAACGTGCTTTTAGGCTGCGTGGGAAATGTACACTTTTTATTCCGTTCCCTGTGTAAAAATCCCCAACAGTCTAGAGATAAAATACTAAGTCATGCGTCGCGTCATGCGTAGAAAGGAGCTTGCATTAATTTTTTTCGAGCTGGGCTTCTGGTCTCTCCAACGAGGTCAATAACTTGCAGCAGCAGTCGACGACGAAATGCAGGCGTGTGTTGAGGAAGAAATCTGCCGCGGTGTACTTCGAGCGACCTTCCCAGCGCTCGCCAGGAGCGACATAGGTTGAGGCGGCCGCCAGGCTGGGCGCCAAGGGCGACACTGGCTCGCGCATCGCGCCCCTCCTCGCCTCTACGAACGCCGAACTGGCGTTGGTAACGATTCTATTCGGGAATTCAAGCGGTGACTATCATTTTATGCTGGAATATTGAAGATTAAGTCTCCCCAGTCATTCCTTATGCTACTAACAAAACTGTGTTAAAAAAAATTTCATACCTAAAGACGCACTTGAAAAACGCCCATTTATCCTTTTTTTAGCTGTCCAAAAAGTCACATGATAAAAAAGAAACCATTGAACGAAACTTGTATGTACCTACAAGAGCAATGTCTCTTAAATGCTGTTCGTAATAAGACACTTTCAACAAATCTCAAACGGTTTGTAGGCTAACACCCGGAACTCTGCATTCAGGTGGCCACCCTGAGGGGATGCCTCCCAATTAAGGTCATGATTTTATATATACGTTAATCACAGATACACGTTTAGACATTTAAACGGGTTAACTTTTATGAAATTAACATTATATATCGTATACTTTTTGCATGATTAGCTACCAAAGATATATTTTTATTGTTTTTGGGGCGTACAAACAAAGAAATCAACTGTAAAACTGGACTCAAACTTTCTATGCTTTAAGGCAATGTGATGCTGGCTACTTCAAGAAAGGGTTTGTATGAATATTTCAAAAACTAATTTTATTTTGCTAGCTGTCAAAATCCTCAAAAATTTGAGCATTTTGAAAGGGCCAGGTAAAATTAAATAAAATTATCCGAAAGAAAAACCAGCTGTTTCTTGAGTATCCAGTAGTATTTCCGTAAAACCTAAACAGGATAAGTCCTGTTTTCCAGTTGATTCTCTTTATTTGTACGCCCCACAAACGTTAAAATTCAAACTTGGCAGCTTATTATGCATGAAAAATGTTAATAATCTTGGAATATAAACAAAAAAATTCTACACGTTTAGCAGCGTTTCACTTAAATACAAAATAACGACCTAAAATTTGACGCACCCCCTTGACTGGAACAGGAATGACAGGACCGGATACGAGTAAACCTAGCGCCACAAAAACATATTTATTTCAATGAGAGCTGGTAAATTAAATCAAAGAATTCCGCACTTATTTACTCAACTATTTTATACCCCAAATATGTGAATTTTCGACGTATATATTAGTGTTGCATGCCACCATAAAGAATGTCAAACGATAGTCAAGTTTATGGTTGAAATTACGTTTTGCCCAAAAGTGGTCATAAAGTTTTGCCTCCGAGGTACAGACGTAGCTATATTTTTTTCGACTAACCTAGTAGCCGAATTATTTATTTAAAAACTTATAAACGATTCACTCAAATATCAATGACTATGGACGGTGAAGTTTAAGGAATAGCTTCAGGCCTATACGTCATGCGTTTATGTAGAAAGAATTATCGCGACGCAACGCGACCTTGAAACTGGTGTTGACTTGGGCCACGTGCGATGCACAGTTAAAACCCGCTGCCCTTGCCTTAGCCATCGAATAGTCGTGGAATACCTATTATTCGTAGCAAAATCTATGTAGACGAAAAATATCGGTTTTTAAGTACGAGTATATCAGGCATTCATGCGTCATGTCTAGAGACCTGCAAAATTCGCGGATTCATTCGGTGATAGGCTAGAATTCAAACACATATAACTCTTAGATAATTTTGCTATTGGCTTACTATTCATCTGGGCGAATCTCAACCAGTTATAGGTAAACCGTCAACCAAAGAAGGATCGAATCACAGACAAACCAGCTGAGACGACTTACAAGTCGGCAGCCAATGAACTTGCGTTATTTGCCCGAGTGTACAGGGGAATGTGCAGTCTATCCTGAAGGTCATCGAAACCGCGAATTTCGCAGGTCTCTAGTCATGTCTGGTTAGCGGTCGAAACTGTCGTGACTTACTTATGGAAGGCGTGGATAATTTTACAAAGGCTCTGGGCTGGTATTGAACAGTATTTTTATAATTAAATGCAAATAACAATCTGAGATTCCTGTGGATTGTCGCACCTGTAAAACATTTGAAACGCAGTTGTCAAATCACGGATCGTTCGTGACTATCTCATGTACTAAATGTGATATTTTTTCCCACCTCCCAAACTCTAAAGCAGTGAGTAAATCTAACATTATATGAATTTTTATCTTACTACACACTCTAATGAATTGAAAGATCGAAAATATTTATTAATAAGCGTTGAGTTTCAAAACGGAGATCTACTCTTTATAAATACTTGAAATGAACTATTCATAGGATTATATTTGCAATACATGTTCGCCGGTAAATTAATTTAATTTACGAAGTGGTGGGTATGTCAAATAACATATTTTGTAAACTTGGTTCAAAAAGTAAATCTAACCGAAGGTATTCTATTATTATAAATGATATGTGAAATAATTTTATGATATAATGCTTTTTATCAGCTGGGGAAAGATATGCTTTCTGTACACTAGTTAACTTGCAAATGCGTGACGTAAGTCCTCTGTAAGGCACCTAGCCCATGTTATAACGCTACAGGTAATAGTGTCATTCTTCAGGAATGTCTCAATTAATGAGCATAATGGAGTAGGTTCAAATTATTCATGTCTAGAATTTATGATTATGAATGTGCAAATTAAAACTCTAGCTTCAAATTCATTTTGTCGAAATAACTTTTTAAAATTCAGTACGAGCATTTAACTGTTTTACACACTACTCGGTGCCAAAATCCGGAAGTGTTTCAGTAAGAATTAATTTGCATATAATTTTTTCTATCGCTTAGTTTACTTAAGGCCACAATTCCATTAGATTTTTACCATGCACATTCTTTTCATGTTTTTCGTAATATTGTACAATGCTCGGCATTTTACAGTTATAACCCATCCCTCTGCTCTCGCATCATGCTTATACAGAAAGTGTATCTCACGTTGGTGCTCTATGCTAAAAGTTTGTTGAGTTTTAAAATTTTTCCCTCATCGATTCAGTTCCAGAAGTTTTAGTAGTTGGTTTGTTCAGGATAAAATAAAATAATCGGGAATAATTCTGCTAACCCGACTTTAGCAGACAGTATATTTATATCTAGAAATGTTTTTGACATCGTTAGTATTATGCTGGAATAAAAAAAAAGTAGTTTGTGATTCTCTATTTTTGTGTTTCCAACGCGCGCGCGTGCGTCTGTGTGCGTGTGTTTTTTTTTTTCTCCGCCGCTGTTTATCTTCTTCAAGATGATAAATAGGGTTACCTGGGGATTGTTGGAAGTCAGAAGAAGGAATTTGAATTCGACCAATGGGATACGTTCTTGGAACCGTACACCAGACATGGCTACCCAGACTCTGCCCCCTCCTTTTTCTCTTTCATTTTCCCTCTTCATCTCAAGTCTGTGAGACTACTTCCTACGTCTCAGACGACAAAACAAAAACTATTTTTTCATCTTCAGCATTTTCCTTTATTTCTCCTTCTCTGTCAGCGTCTTCAATTCCCTTTCCTCTAAAAATCTTGAGTTAGTGAGTCGGTATCACTATTCCTGTTCTATCTCTCATTCCATTCTCAGCTTGATGAACGGCTATTTTTTTTTGTATAAAATGCCGCTGCGAAATTATTTTTTTCTCTCTCCGCGGAAACTGGCTCTATGGGATTGTGAAACGAGCCTTGAGAAAAATTGTTTTTCCGTGGTCATTTTTTTTTTTGTTTTTGCTACTACGTTACTCAAGAGGACAGCAGTGTTCCTATAGCAATTAGTGAGGAAAGTCAAAGAATTTTAACACCGTATTTCGTGCGACGAATGCAGGAATGAATAATGTCGCTAACTCCATGGAATAGCTAATAGCTAATTAATACAATGGCTGTAAAAAAACTAATTTACGTAAAATTAATTCCCATTCAATTAGTTTGTAGCTAAGATTTCGAAAACATGGTGCCAGTGCCAATGTATGTGACATTATCAACGCTAATTTCTCAAAAATTTTTACAAATGAAGCGTAAATTAATTAAATTTTATAAGTTTACTACAACTACCAAAGAAAACCATTGTAAGTTTAGGACCTTGCGTTGCATAAACCTGGTGAGTATTGTTCGTGTTACGTTTATTGTCTCAATTTTTAAGATTAAGAGAGTAATAT
This sequence comes from Bacillus rossius redtenbacheri, assembly GCF_032445375.1. Classification (NCBI taxonomy): domain Eukaryota; kingdom Metazoa; phylum Arthropoda; class Insecta; order Phasmatodea; family Bacillidae; genus Bacillus; species Bacillus rossius. The sequence goes on along the minus strand of NC_086336.1, from coordinate 7,886,593 downwards.
CAATACGTACACTCCTGCTTTTGTTCTCTCTACAGTGTTTGTAAAAAAACTTCACGTTGAAACGTTGATGTTTTTGTTCGTGAATAAATATCATGTGATGCTTTGAAAGTGAATATAGGTAATGGGTGCAAATTGTTCTTCTTCTGAGGACTATCCAATTTGAGACGAAAACTGAATTGAATACAGTGCGTATGCTTAGTTTGAAAATGAATATTGACCTTGAAATATTTTATTCCAAAATACATGTTTGTTTCCTCCTTTTTAATATTCCTCTGTCAGTTGCCGCGTGTTTCCATATGTCACGAGTTCACACTTCTCTCGGCTACTAGTACTGGATAAGTAAGGATACCTCTCCCTTCCACGGCGTATAAACTCTGACAAGCGAATGACTCAGTCACGCCAAAATTATTTCTGACTTCTTCCCGTTCACGTTGGGACCTGCGCGTGCGAACCAGATTATGCCACGCCGAGTCTGGTAAAAAAAATAACTATCCAAATTTCTTGTAAAATTAGAACAGTTCTTTTCATTGAACCAATTATTATCTTCCTTTAAATATTTTGTGAAAAAGAAAATTATTGTGTTGCCAGGAGGGTTCAAATGTCAATGTAAGTTACTAAAAATAATAATAATAATTACTTTTTGATTTGGTTTGGAAATGAACGAAATGCTTATTAAATATATTTTGATACATCAAGGTATGGTAAAGTTTTGTGACGACAGCAAAGTTTCGGCAATATTCTGAAATTTCACAGAAAGTTGACCATTGAAAAAAAAATATTTGAACGAGTCTTCCAGTACTCGCCAGTGATGTGTAAACTCTGACCTCGGTAACCAGCATAGTCATGTTTCTCATGTTGCTCATGTTGGAAACAAACTTATAATACGAAACTCAAACACGAAATTTAAAGAAGGATTTTTTTTAAATAATGCCGAGAGTGATGAGTAGAGACCTGCAAAATTTGCGGGTTCAATGACCTCCAGGATAGACTCTACTACACTCTACACACTCGGGCAAATGCCACCTGTTCATTGGCTGCTGACTTGTGAGTCGTCTCGACTGAGTGTCTGTGATTCGACACTTCTTTGAGCGAGGGTCTCTAATTGGCCCTCATTACTCCAGATTAACAGTGAACCAGTGGTAGAAGCAGCACTAAGGTATAATTATTTGAATTGTAGCATATCACGAAATGAACCCGCGAATTTTGCAGGTCTCTAGGGATGAGTAAACTAAATAATAAAATATTATATTTTAAAGGCCTACATACTATTATCAAACACTTACATCCTGTGCACGTCGCTAGAATTCGCTACCTGAATCGTGAACATTGCCGTTAAAAGTAAAAAAAAAAAAAATTAAAAAAATTCCAAGCCTCGGCTTTGGACCTGATTTTAAACAAGGAATTTTAATAAAATACTGTCCATACTCTTAAAATTTACTATAAAGTCAGTACATAAATAAAAATTACAGCACACTTTAGAATTTACACATCTTTGGCATTACCTAATTATTAACTTGAAACATTTTAAAACACATTTAATTGTTTTTGCTTGAGCGACTGAAATCGGTCTGTAAATAATTTTTATAAATAAACATGAAGGTTTATTGAGCAGATAAAACATTATTTAAAAAGGTTAAAAAAATTTCCGCTGGTGAGGTTTGAAACATTCTACCCTTGAAAGAGGAAGATATCTAATAAGTACTATCATTGTAATTCCAGTTTTCTTAGGTTTTTAAAACATGAGATTACTTTTTAGTATGTCCATTTTAGTTTGTAAACTATATTCCGTGGTAATTTCACCGTCACGAAGTTTCATTTGGCACACCAATACGTTTTGTATGTCCCGGGATGTTAACGAAGGTGACTATGTACGGGTTTACGTTGCTACACGTGGGTCCGCCATATTTGTGTCACATTTCTGTTCATCAGCTTCCGTTCGTTTGCACTTGAAAAAATTTGGAGGTCTGTACGAAAGGATTGGAAGATATTTGCGTGAATGAGCTGTACGTCGGCGCGGAAACGTTCGGGCGTCTCCGACGGCGTTGCAACTCTGAGAGGTGGTTGCTGTTGAGCTAGTGGGACGGGGAGGGTGTGTATCCTCGCCCGGATGGATTAGCAAAGTTCCCGAGGTCTCGGGGGCGGCCAGAAAGTTTGGCGCGCAAATGGACAAGGAAATCTGCGCTAATGTCGGCCGTCCGTCTTGCGGCCCGCCCCCGGCGCCGCCCCCGGCCGGAGCGCGTCCTGTTGCGGCGGCGCGCGGAGACGGCAGACGGCGGCCGCGGATTTACTGCGCCTGCGCGGCCGCAGCAGCGCGGCCCGAGTCGCCGGCGTAATGGACTGCCGCGGCGACTCTGATGGCCCTTAAACCACTCGCCGGCCTCGTAACTGCGTCCAATTATCAACACTGTTCTCAAACATGTTTGTTGATGTGCGTGACATTTGAGCCTCTTGTGTACTTGCATTTGGTACGGAATAATTGAGTGAGTGGTAGAGACCTGAAAAATTCGCGGATTCATTTCGTGATAGTCTATAATCCAAAAAAGTTTGCCTTTTAACTGCATCAGTGATTGGGCCACAGTTTATCTGAATGACACTCGGCCAATGAAAAACCTTTATCAAAAGAAATATCGAATCGCTAGCGTCCCAGTTAACAGGCGACACGAGTCAGTAGCCAATGAGCAGATGTAATTTTCCCGCGTGCGTATAGAATCATGGAGTATATTCTACAGGTCATTGAAATCGCGAATATTTCCGGTCTCTAGTGAGTGGGACGGAAATTCGTAACCATTTGGATGGCATGAACCAAAGTTAACTAGGCAAAGGGAAACTTTAAAGCATTAACTCTTTGATGAATTTTAACACGTGACGAAATACATTGTTCAATGTCGCCAGTGATTCCACAACCATGTTTAATTTTTTTAAACACTTTTACGTTTGCTGTATTACCTATTTTAAGTTCTTCTTAATTTTTAATGTTTTTAAACGTTTGTTTGTTACGTTCCTTAGCATTGTAAATGTCTGGATTTGTTCCTTAGCTATTATTTTAGGTTAGTTTATTATTACATGTTATGAAGTTTTTTCTTTTGTATAGTGGGGCAGTACTTACTATAATTAAGTGTAAGAGAAAGCTGAAAGATTTAATCTCTCCATTAAGTCAATAAATAAATAATAAATATGATTGGAAGTGTTTTAATTAAGTTCCTGGTCGAAAATAAGGAGCAAAGTCGGGTTTTAGTGTTTTAAAGTCTTTTTCGTTTTCATTGGAGCCGTTTCATTATACCTATAGGTCTGCTAATCAGACGATTCAATAGTGTGATTCATGTCATTATTTTAATGAATTCTGCGTTGAATTTCGTGTCTGCGTTTCGTATTATAAGTGTATTTCCAACATGAGAATACATGAATTTGCTTGGTAGGTATGTTACACATATCTAGCGATATCAAAGACTCACTCACAATTTTTGTTTCACTTAACCTCTCGTTGGCAAAGAGAAATATGTAGATGCTTGTAGAATGTCTCATTTAACTTATTTCAAAAATGACAGTTCTCAGAAACAGTGCCAATTATCTATGTATTCTTTTGCCACTGTGTTGCTATATAATTTCATGTGATTGTAAATGATTGTAAACAATCATCATGACTGTGTTGTTCTTTAAAGTTATCATTCAATGGGGAATTTTGATTTAATACAATTTCATGGAAATACGCCATAGCAATTATGAACTGTTTTTCATGAAAAAGAAAACATAAATGCAAAATAAGAAATAAAAAATGAAAATATAAACCCACAAAAAACAAGCGTAAATCAGCTGATGTCAAACAGATAAACCCAACTATGAACCTGAACAGGGGTTATGGACAACACAACGACGACAGCACAAATGAACACATTTTATGTTTTTGACATCAGCTGATTTAGGCTTGTTTTCTGAGGGTTTATGTTTTTTTTTTATTTCCTATATTGCATTTATGAAATTTTCCCATGAAAAACAGTGCAATACTGCATTGGCGTTTTTCCAAGAAATTGTACTAAATCACGACTGTGCAGATCATAGGGGAAGAAATCGGCTACACACGTGTTTGAATGTGTTTTCGAGAAACCACGGCAACCTCACGTAAGGACGAATACCAATCGGAATTCAAACTGGAGGCTCCCTGGAATTGTATCTCATAAATGCACTACCTCGCTCGTTTTTTTCAGTAATGTCTCGTGCCATAAAGAAGTAAAAATTTTTTAAGAGTTAAATATATATTTGGAAATAAATTTAAAAATTGATTAACAATAGAAGGAAATATTTTGTATCGATTACAATATATTTTATTCAGCACCATTAATTTTGTCAGTATTTTCAAGAAAACAACTTTAGCTTTAATATCATTTTATCGTACTAAGTATTACAGGTAAGCAGTTTGTATATATTAGAATACTGTTCTGTGATTATTAAAGGTTTCGCTTTATGAATCATTCAAACATATTTTGTAGAAACGCAGATAGCAATATCCTGTATTTCAAATAATTTATTGTGATACAGAACATGTTATTTTGTATAAAGTCTACAACATAATAGGTTAAGTTTAATTTAAATAAAAACCTAGATAAATTAGAGACAAATATTGTGCTTGGTAAAAATTGCTGACTCTTACAATAGCACAATAAACTGAAGGAGGTATTACAATAAATATTTTGAAAGTTTCAGAATTTTTTTTTGCAAAACTTTATGTGCGTGGAGAATAGTTTCTAAATAATTGTTCTGTTTGTAAAATGACAAAAAATTTACTTTTTACTTACTGACATCTAAGTTACCAAATAAAAAATATATGCTACTGAATGACATCCAGCGCGTCAAGAACGTGGACTTTATCGTGTAGCTGGAGTTTGTGTGACGAAAACAACTATAGTTCTTGCCGCTATGTAAATATGTGGGCTGCCAGTATTTCACAGATGTTATTTCAATGCTCTGGGTAGTTTTATTGAACCTGTTATTTTAATAATTAATAACAATGGTTCGACCTAATGCACAGAACACCATCGGTCGATCAAAGGACGAAGATGTAGTGTGTGGCCAGTGGACAGTTCCCCGACCTCGTCATAACCCCGACCGTTTCCCCTGCACTGCTTTGACCTCCCTCCACGAGACATCCTGCCAGCCCTCGGTCCGCCCCGCAGAAGGGGTGGGACCCCCCGCACCGCCCTCCACGAGACATCCTGTCAGTCCTTTGTCTGCCCAGCTTATGGGGTGGGACCCCCCGCGCGGCGGCATAGACTCGTAAAATGGCGGGTAACGAAATGTTTAAGCCAATAGAAAAACTTAAGGAAATTTTTATGTGGCCCTTTTTCTTAACTGTGAATAATGGAAATAGTGCTCACTTTCTTAATGAAAGTATCCGGGGACCACAAAGCAGATGGAGGTAGCAGGAACGTTTGCTTGCTATGATCGTTCCCGCAAGACCATTTTTTTTTTTCCAGAAGAGGAGCCGAACCAACAGAAGTATCCGGCGCTTAGAAATTGCATGGACGTATACTGCTTGATCGTGCCTACGAGACTTCATTGGTGAAACAATTTACGTTTGATTTATTTTTAAATTAAAATATCAATCCACCACACTAGCAGTTTATATATAAATATATATATATATATATATATATATAACGGTTGTGTATGAAAAAAGGCTAAGGGCCAATTGAACCACAGTCGTTAAACAATGTTTTATTTACGACTGTTAAATGTTACCTCTCCGTTTTAAACAACGGTTAAGCTTTTTCATTTCACCACACTTTTCTTGTGTTTAACTTTCCTCAGGTAGATAAAATGGTTTATCGTTATTAAGGTTCGTTAAAAACTCAATTACAAGGTAGTGGCCATTCTTTTTTGTTTGTATTGAGTTCATAAAAAGCTTTAATTTGCAAATAAAATGTTATAGTTCAGAACAAAACTAGATTATTTTAATTTTGTAAACTTACGTTTTATTATGTGCAATTATTTATGTTCATAATAACTTAAGTTTGACAATATCATTGGAGCTTAAATTAGTGACGACTCAGCTGACTATTGTTTGTTACAATAATATACACTGGAAATGTTCGGCATGGACAGTAAATATAAGCATGACTTATTTCATCTAAAAATTACATGAACAAGACTTCAAAATGTTATAACAACTGGAAGTAAATAAATTTGTAACATTCGAGGTGTTAAGCGTGACCCAAATTTTCCTTACAATATATGGATGACCAAGCTTCGCTCAGAAGAATCTTATTAAATGAATAGCTAATAACTCGCGTCTTCGCTCATGCAATTTTAAGAGTGTTGCTAAAATCTTACAATTTAAAAAAGTGTTTATATAATTATTCCTAATATTTGAACTAAATAAACAGACACAATAAATCGTCAGGTGCATAAAAATATATTTTGTAAAATAACCGTTTTCTTAGTAGTTATGGGTATGCTATTTTTAATTTTTAGTAAAGATTAGGTATCGGATTTGAAAACTTATTTTTAAGACTGATCGAGGATATAGTTTACCTTGATGAAATTACACGTCCTGTCATTTCATGAGGTAGTCAATTAAATATTATATATATTAAACTTACATCTATACTATTTCAATTAAGTTTATGAATCTTTTACAATGTCACATTAATTTTCTATGGTTGGACCTAAGCTAAAGAATAATCAAAGGATCTGACATTTAGACAAATACATCACGTTTTTAAGAATATTTGATGCAATCGCATCTTTCTTTTAAATTTAGAGTACATGTATAGAGTTTAGTATCGAACTTATTAGTTGAATCTTAGTTTTTTTGTTATTAACTAAGCAGTATATCCAAATTTTTACCAATCTTTTCTTTTCCCACTAGGATACTGATGTAAATATTAAGAATTAAGTAAATTTAGCAATATTGGTTAACCAGAAAAAAACCAACCCCAGGTTATTTATTAGATTAAATAAATTTAATACTTTTTTAAAATAATATTAACCTCTGTTAAGACTGACAAGTGATAATTCGGAGAATGTTGAATAACTTAGGTAGCTTAAGGTATGGTCATTTATCATTTCCTTAAGCACAAATTTGTGGGATTTGTTCATAATATATTTTTTTAATATTAAAACAGTAGGTAATTGAAATATTTAACCTCTTAAAAAGTTAACTTCTGTAATTTGTAGAAAAGAGTCGATAGTTTTTGCATGCTTGTTAATCCTACTACATAACTTACATTCCGCTTCATTAGCTTTAGGGATACGACTTTTATAATAAAAACAAATTCAAATGGTTTTTCACCCCTTTTGTGGTAGAATGTGGGAAAATGATAAACGTTAAAACCGATATTAAATCATAATAACTCATTTGAATGTTATTCTTGCTCAGTTTTTAATAACATCTTAATTTGCTTGAATATATGATTTAGTAGACTACTATTAAAACTAACGTGCCCCGTTTCACGAACTGCCTTTGAGGTCGAATATCTAAACATGTTTAAAGTATTTCAGATAATAATTTAATAAAGTAATTCATGTGAAGTTGCTTACAGCCAGCTGTATTTGCTATGGAGATATGAATTTTTCTATATTATAAACATAACTTACTCCCTATTCGCACCATTAAAAATGAAGGCAAAAAAACTAAAGAAAAAATCATATGCTTAGTGCTTACCTTTATGTCCTTGTTGTTAATTCTTAATTTCTAATTCTTATATTTATTAATTTCGGAAGTATTAATTTTTGTCTTTACATGAAACGTCGACCTTTCCACGTAAGGACGGAATCATACAAATAAGTAAAATAATAATTTTTAATTTATTATCTTACCATTTTATTAACATCTTAAATAGTTACCGAAATGTTATGTTTAAAAACATACTACCTCTTTTTCCACGTAATTACAAGATGTATTTTAATAAACGACAAAAAGTAATACGTAACTTCAGATACAATTTTTTTAGTATCTTACGTCTATTTCTTATTCAATTGGAAGCTTTTGGTTTTTATTTAAAAACAACCCTATCCTTTTATCAAACTTAGGGTTTTAATTGCGCAAAATGGTAATGTTGAGTTTGGTGGTTTTTGTATGATTATTATTCGTTCCCAATTTTTTTATTGTGCTTGATTAAGTTTTATGTTAAAATCATTTTTATCCAGCAGATAGACATTCCACTTCTAATGCCAGCACAGATTGGTCAGCCAGTATGATTTCATGGCAGCCATCTTGAATCTACCAACTTGTTTTCGTCTGCAAGAGGTTGCAGCCACCATATAAATTAAAATTTTACCCATATAATTGCTTGAATAAACTTTCATCACAAGTAAAACCATTTCAGCGATAGTATGAGTTCAGCTATGTTTGGGTGTGTGCGCTATCGGAATATCTTATAAATGACTCAAAATTCCTAACAATTTCCATATTTCGAGGGAAAAATTTCCGTTTCAAGAGAAAATTTCCTGTTTATTAATAAAAAATAAATAAAAGTTCTAAAATCTAAAAACCAAAAAAGGTTTTTCTATTTGAAAGAACATTATGTCCTAAACATGGCTTAAAAATCATGAAAGCAAGCCACTCTGAGCTGCCTCGTCATGGACTGTAAGATTGAAATTCTTTAATTTTGACCAAAAACTTCGGGGAAAAGACCAAAAATCATCAAAAAATTCGCTTGTTATTTTACGGATTAATTTGAGTGATTCCTGCACGTATTCGATTCTTGCCTTATTCGCAAATGGTAATATCAGGGGAAAAAATATCTAAGAAAACACAAAAAAAAATCCTAAGGTATATATTCATCATACACCAACCACCAGTAAGGCGCAGATAATTTTATGTTAAAATATATTTCTCTATTTAAACTTAATATTGAATTACAATGTTCAAGGGAAAATGCAACAAAATTACAAATAAGAAAATTTATTACATTATTTCTACAAGTACAAACAAGGATTTCTAGCATTTCTCGAACTCTTCAGTCTTCTTGGAAGATGGATCGAGTTCTTTGCATGCACTGACATGTATTTTCAAGGCAGTTTTACATGACAGTCGATTAAGAAGCAACGTACAATCCGTGGCCAGCAACATACATTTGGTTGTTTAGGAACGTCAGATAGGTTTACCAGACACGTGCATTTAGTCGGGGTATGAGGTTGGAGGAGCTTTGCATTCTCAGTAATGTTGGAACAACCAGGTATCTTTCCCATTCCCAACAAAGCTGTTCAAAATATGTAAGGAATGGGAATGGTGTGAAAGGCATCGTCTTGTCCCGGCAGGGTACTTAGCAACGATAACGGATTGAAGGCGGACCTGCATCTGGCTGAGGTTTTTGTCTTCTGCGACAAGCTGCTTCCGGCTCAACTTCTTACACACAAGTCATTGTGGCAGCAAATAATCCTGTCTGACTGGAAGCTACAACAATGCTGTCTGGAGTATAGAAGGTTTCAGAGATTACACTCACAGGCTAAATATAATTTCTTCTCTTTTCCTGAAATCGGGCACCAATGATCCTCACACTACCAACCACACAGCGTAAAAACAAAGAAATAAAGTTTTGTCTGGAACGATATCAGGATCTACAGTATTTAGAATTATTCGGATCCAGTTTTTATGGCTCGTTCGTAAATTTCATACTTTTTAATAAAATATCATCTACTTTGTATTTCCGTATCTTGATAAACATGAATTAAATATGAAGTATTTTTTAAAGATTATTTTAGAGATAAGAGGTGGCGTTCGTTGGTGGTATAAAACTATATTAGCTCGTAAAATCGCGATATCAATTTACATAGATGGCCATATTACATTACCTTCTTTCACTGGCGTATTAAATAATACTTTCTAGTATGAACGATTGAATAAAGTCACGTAGAACTGTTAGAACTATAAATATGATCAATTTATTCTTACTTTTCTCCTAATAAGACATGGAACTGGCTGAAAATATAATTACCTACTTTTAATAATGACCAATTTTAACTTAATATCTGCAAAGATCACTATAAGTACAAAAAAAATTGCATAAAATAAATGAATTTCTTGTAAATTTGAAAAGTGTTCATATAACAGCAGACGAACAATATAACAATAATTCAACATGAATTTGGGCTTGGATTGATGTTTTTATAGTTTGTATGTAGCCAATATTTTGATAGCGCATGTACATATCGATGCAAAACGCCCACAAAAAATAGTACTGTATGCCAAAAGTTGAAGTGAACGGTTCCTTCTCATAATTGTAATTTTATAGTAAAGTATAACCTTATAGCCTAGTCGCTTTTATAACGTCGCCCAAAATATTCCAAGACGATTGAAGGCGATTACAAAGCACATTAAATGACTAATAACTATAATATTTTGTAAGAGAAAAACGGGACTTTATATGTTTTAAGTTGTTATATGGTATGGTATTCGCTTTTCGTGGTAAAATCGCAATATAAAGTGGTTTTACTTAAACCTATATTTATTATTATTTTAATTGTATACGGAAATGAACACTAATTATAAATACGGTTATAGGGTAGCTCACGCAGCTCTCTACCAAAATATTTAAAAACACAACAATTTAAGTGTGGCTGAGCACCAGAGAAACATCGAAAGAATATTTATTTTAATAGAAAAATTTTTTAATATAACATACAGCTTCTATTCCAACATGTTGCGTTTAATATAATGGAGAGAAAAAGTTATTTCGAAAAGCTAATTCACCAACTTTTGTGTGTGTGTTGTATGACCTAAATATACAATTAATCGTAATATTCTAAATAAAAACTGTTAACTAATTTGTTACTTAAATTTACAATTTTAGGTGAAAATAATAAATAAACTAGTATGTATTTTGGATAGTGAAAATGTAGAGAAGGCATTTTTACAAAAATTATCTAATTTTTTAAATATCCTACGGTTATCACGAATATGGTTTTTTTTATAACGACAGTAATCTACAGTAATTTAGAGGTATTTTCTATAAGTGTAAACATTGTATTCATGCCGTATTAATTCAATGTATGACATGCTTTGTACGTTTCCATGGTACACAATCTTAATACAAAACAGTTCTTTTGGATCTCATTAATAATTTTGCACTGAATCTAAGCCAACCTACACATTTCATTTGAACATGCTAGTGTACATACACCGGCCGGTGTTGCCAGTGAAGCTGCACTGCATTTTGCTACGCTGGCTAAGAGTCTAATGTTTGAAAGAAACATAGCTGAAATTAACGTATTTGTACAAAATAAAATCTGTTGCGATCGTGCGTTTTTTAAACTAAGTTTCTGTTTAATGTTCAGCAATCACCATAAAGTATTATCCTAAGAAAGAACAGCAGCGGAAGACTTGCACAACACTGAAAATAAAGTGTCGGTGAGACGTTGCGGAGTGAAACTGTGGTTTTAGGTACCAAGTAATAATTCTACTAGAAACCAAATTACTATAACTATATAATAAGTAAAAAAAAAAAACAAATTTCCATCATGAATATTTTTTCATTTGGAAAGAGTTCAGAACAAAAACTATAGCTGAATACATAGAGGAAGCCGGGGCACATTGCAACAAAAATTAGTTATAATTTTTTTTCTGGTTTTATATTATGAATATTTAAAAAATCTTACATCCTATGAATACTATGATTTTTTATTCATAGTATTCAATATAATATAATGATTGCAAAAAAAATATTTATCATTGACATAATCTATTTAAAAAGCACTTGCACATGTTGCAATTTGCCCCACATGCGGGGCATATTGCACCATTGGAAGTGCTATCGGAATTTCCAGATTCTAAATCGTCTGTGTCATTATCTGCACAGTCAATACACACATAAAAAGGATTGTTTTTAGCACAGGACCAATGTGACCACATTTTTCACCTTAAAAATTGTACTCATTCTTCATTATTCTTAAATATTTCTCCACAGTTCAGACAGTGAGTGTGTTGTGATGATTCTCCGAAGAATCAATCCTGAATTCAAGTTTCCTTTTGATTCTTGTTTTCTTCTTAGATATTTTAATGGGCAGATTTTACTTTTTTGTTTGTTTTTCTTCTTACTCTCTCTTGCGGCTTTTTCCATTTCCAGCAATGTTTTCTCTGGTGTATCTGTGAGAATTGCACATTTCCTTTTTTTCCTATTTCAACTTCATTCTTGCCGTGGCCCTGCTTTAGGATACGGGCGAACAGCTTGAGGTGAAAATGTTTGCGTTAAATCTCCATAGTCTGATATTTGGACACTGCTGGGCCCAGGGACGATATCTAGTTGGTGATCACTGCCCGAAAACACTTCATTCACTTCCTTTATTTGACTTATATTTTTTTGTATGCCTTCCTCAGGCAGAGTACGATCTGTTACAAAAGAAGCTGCAAAATCACTGTCTTGAAACTTATCAACATTCAGTGGGAAAATGCCTGCAGCTGAAAATCCTGAATTATATTACAAGTTGTGAATAATGTCATGAATGATTCTTTAATCATACTTGGCAAGTCATAGATATTAAGAAATTTTCCTGGATTTATTTTTATCCAGGAATCGACTCCCCTGCTACAGAGTTTCTTGAATGGTCTGTAAACACGAATGTCAAGGGGCTGGAGCCGGTGTGAACAGTGTGGTGGAAATGACAAGAGTACTACACCATTGTCTTAACACAAATCCAAAACTGTAACACTAAGGAGAGAGGATTGGTTGTCTAGTAACAACAATAGAAGTGTATCGTCTCTGTTCGGTTTGGTTTAGGCAATAAAATGTTTCATAAATTGCACAAAACTGTCCTCTGTCATCCATCCAGATCCTGTAGCAGCACCAATGCAACCGGCTGGTCCGTCTAGTATGAAGTGGTCTTTGAATTTATTTCTTGGCAAGATAATCATAGGAGGAATAAAGGTTCCCTGTGCAATCACCGCTGCAGCGACAGTTACTAGTTCACCACGTTCTGCTGATGTGACTGTTCCCACTTGTTTGACTCCTTTTCCTGCGACAATTTTATTTGGTTTCAGCACAGTAGTTACTCCAGTTTCATAACAGTTCCAAATTTTTGAAGGAAGTAGCCCTGGTGGGTGACGTGAGTAAACATCAGAGAGTTTCTTGTAAAATTAATTCATATTATGCTTGTTAAAACTTGTCATCCTGGCTTAGCTAGTTTCTTCCGGTTGTCTTATTGATAGCTCTGGATGTCTTTTCAAAAATCCACACAACTAGTTCACTCCTGCTGTTTCTTTTTCTGCCCAAGAGGGGGGCATTTTTAGTCCATATTTTTTAGCACAAAGGTACGCAAGTTGTCTCACTTCCTTAGGGGTAAATCCAAACATGATGTCACTGCATCCGACTCGGAAGTGTTGTTCGTTAATACCGCCAAAAAACTGTGTTTTAAGAGATAACAAATGCGGGAAATGTACTAAAGTAGTAAGAAATGGTATTCTATGTGAAAACTGTGACAAATGGTATCACTTCAATAAGTGTAGCAATATAGAGGAAAGAAATATTCCAGAAAATGAGTGGCTCTGTGCCACGTGTGCCACTTGTGTAATACAAATTAATGGATGACGAAGAAAACTACATGGCATCACTATCGCGGGAGTACAACACAACGCATCAAATTTGTGCAACTGTCTCAGACGATAGTGCTACGAAAACGGAGGTGGTCCTTGTCCTCCAACTTCTGGAAGAGGTGAGTTCACTACGAGAAGTCATAAATGTACTGCAAATTGAGCTTAAATCTGTCTGACAAAAGTAAATAATCTGCAGTGAGTCTTCCTTCTCCGTGCTTGTGGTCGCAAGTGGTGCGTAAGGGAAAATCAGCAAGCCAACTTTACCGTGTGATTTTTCAATTCGTGTATCAAATAAGTTTGATGCTCTGAACAAAAGGGCAGAAGAGGCTACCAAACAAGACCACACAATCAAACAAGATTCAGTGAAACACAAAAAATCAGGTAACATAGTTATCCTTGCTGCCAGTCATGGCAGAGGCATAGCTGGTGTGTTGAGTAATGTAATGCCTGAAAAATGTGTATGTAGTATGATTAAACCAGGTGCAAGTATACAAACTGTCCTGGAAAAAAGTGAAAACGTGATTAAAAAACTTGGTCATAACGATTCAGCTGTAATCATTGGTGGATCCAATGATGTTTCAAAAATGAAGGTGATAAAGATATTAATGTGCTGAAACAATAACAGAAACTTTTTAGTGAAACAAATGTGATTGTTACAGAACTACACCCCCCCCCCCCCCCCGTCCCGATCAACCAACTCTGTCGTGTGTTAATGTAGCAGGAAAGGACATAAATAGGAGTATCAACAATGTTTGTAATTTGTTTAAAATGTTCAAGTTATATAAACTAGTACGTTAGCTAGGAAATTATTTACCAGGCATGGATTGCACTTGAGCCGCGAAGGTAAACAGAAACTGACTACTCTAATCCATAGCTCTACCAAAACAATGTCTGGTGGGGAGTGCATATCCGAGATTATTCCTTTAGGCTTTACTGTACAGGGGAACTAGAGAATGGAACCGAACTAATAAATAATAAATACAGTAAAGCTCGGTTCTCAAACTCAAACACAAGTACTTGTAAAGTTGATTTTGGTGAGAATGTATTCACACTACCTATAAGTACTGACAATAGTAATAATGTTTTTCCGAATAACAGAAGTATTATCTTTGAAAGATTTGTGCAATGGGAGTGCATGACTTGATGTAGGCTTGATGTAGCCTACATCACGTCAAAAGAAGTATTAATGTAAAGTCCCGGAATTTAATATCTAGGAATAGCAATACATATGGTACACAAACTGAAGATAATATTCTCAATAAACAAGAAAACACCATGCTTCTAACAAACCTATGCTTCTCATCTTGCACCAGAATATTCAGTCACTGAGAAACAAACTCACTGATCTCGATTTGTTATTTAACACTACACTATTAAAAAGTGAAGCAACTACTCCAAATATTACATGCTTTATTAAACATTGGTTAAATAATGAAGAAATTACGTTTTACCCAATACGAAATTACACCATGATTTCCAATTATCGTCGAACTGAACTTATAAATGGAGGTAGTTGTATCTATATTCAAATCAAACTTGCATTTGACAGATGTATTATATTAGCCTATGTATTTATAGGCCACCTGACGGAGACATTGATTCATTTTTTAAACAACTGGATAAAATAATAAACAAAGCAAGGAAAACACAATTATACTCTGTGGTAACCTAAACATTGACTTCTTAAAAGAGACTAATGCAAAAAGAAAAACTAGTGCACATCCTTAATTCATATAACTTACATAAAATAATTAATAAGCACACCAGAATCACTAAACAATCCAGTTCTGCAATAGACTATTTCATTACCAACCTTGACCCAAAATACCTTACAAATAATGTAGTTGACTCTAACAGCTAAAAATAAGATTTGCAACGAACTGAAGAGCCCAATGTGAAAAATTTCGGTATAAATATTTTTGCGTATTCTTGAAGCTCTAAGATAGTGTATTGATTGAGAGTCTATCTAAACAGGTTGGTTCACTAGAGTGGACCGAGTTTCGCAGGGGGTTTACACTGCAACGGTTCTAAGCTCTCACGGCCAGCGCGACATTGCGAGACTCATTATTATTCTTGGTATTATTCAGGGACTATCTAATAACCCGCGTCTTCGAAGGCACATTTTCTGAGTATTAATTAAATCATACTATTAAAAAGCTTACATCCAGCATTATTTTTATAGAGATATAACGTTTTATGAATTAACATAACTGAACCCTTTTCCCCACGCTTAAAAGACGAAATAAGAAAAAAAATTAAATAATAAAATTGGTAATTCAAATTGCTGGTTTTCATTCTTAATTTTTTTTTTCTCTGAGATCCAGAAGATTCTCCCCACATTAGTTCGTAACAATACTGTAGTAGTGATTTTATTTTCTTTTTGCCGTAGCAGTAGGACGTTTGAAGAACAAAAAAAAAAAAACTAAGTTTGCAGTACATTTCGCTAATAAAAGTCCCGTCGTTTCGAATGAAATTTTATATTCAATAATACTTTCCGTGAAAATGTTGCCGAAGGCTCGTTGTGAACGTATATGGGGTTTTAAATATTTTATTGTATGTGAGTAAATTATAAGCAATGACTTGGGTAAACAATTAATTTATATGGTGGCAACAACAGTCGACGGACAAATAAAAGAAAAACTACATAAACATTTTCCGAAAGAAGTAGAGTGGTAACGGCTACAATAGCTAGTCTTTATTCAATATCTACCTAAAACTGCATTCAATTAATTGGATTATCCTTTCAGACCTCTTTCACGCCTATCACATTTCATTGGTTTTTTTACCGTTTCTATTTTTAATCCCTTTTTATGTCCATATTCTCTTTATAGATGTCTTAAAATGAGAATATTGTGACTTACCGATTACAGTTTTAATAAAATTAATATTCCATTTACTAAAAACAAATTTCGTTGAACTTCTATTTTTATATAGGCCAACTAAATTTTTAATCTGGGTGGGTAACGTTTCGTCAAAATGAAGTCATACGAGACGGAAAAACTCATCAATAACAATCAGGTGTGTTAAAAGATATGTCATGACCTGCAAGTGAAAACTACCATTTGTTTTGCCTATAGTGACTTATAAAACTATCCAGATTTTTAAAACTGCGTCAATTTGCTTCTTTGGCTGTGATTTATATATCTATATATACATATATATACACACATATATAAGCCTAGTTGTTTGAACAAGGTTGACACATAACACATGAAAAAAATCCCTTTCAGCGCAGCCTACAGGAGCAGGTAGATTTCGACCTTTATATTTCTTTATGTTGGAACAAAAGTGACTTATATTCATTTTAACAACATTACCAGAAAAATCATGAATATCCGCTTGGAGACATTTTAAATATTAACAATGGTTTCTTAATTAAATTTTTTTAGAGGTATCTTGTATCTAATATTTACTATATTTAAATGAATAAGAACAGATTGAATAGTGATCATAGTACAGAAATTATTAATTTGATTTTAATCGCAAAACATTTTTATCCCCTTGCGCCGAGTTCATCTTATAAAAAAAATATTTTCGACCAAAGGTTTTAGATAAAATATAAGCATTTATACACAATTATAACGGA
Source organism: Bacillus rossius redtenbacheri (assembly GCF_032445375.1). Classification (NCBI taxonomy): domain Eukaryota; kingdom Metazoa; phylum Arthropoda; class Insecta; order Phasmatodea; family Bacillidae; genus Bacillus; species Bacillus rossius. The sequence continues at coordinate 7,869,485 of NC_086336.1, read as the reverse complement.
ATTTATAGTGTGCCTACTGAGGAAGATATGGAATTTTGGTTTTTCAACCCCCCAATTTTTTCAACCCCTTGCAATAATGGTTGGTCGTATAAAAAATTATTTCAGACAAAAATTGTAGATAAAATTAATACTCTTTCAATTAAAAAGATTAGGGCTCAATAACGTACATAGTACGGAAATTATTATTATCTTTAAATATTCAAACCCGTTTTTTTCCACACCTTTCACCAATGGTTCGTCTCATCAAAAATTGTTTTTTACAAAAGTTTTAGATAAAAATTAAAGGATTTATACACAATTTGAATGGAATTGATATTATTCCTACTGTGGGAGTTATGATTTCTATTGAAAACCCAGATTTTTTCACCTCTTGTAGTTATGATTGATTGTACAAAAAGTTATCTAAGATAAAATGTTTTGGTATTACTCATAACATTTATTAAACGTTCAAACGGATGTGATACTAATAATATTTTGGGAGTTATTTTGATTTTTCTGTTTTCCTTAAAACCTTAGCCATCTCTACCCATTTGGTCGGATATCGCCCATTAACGAACTCGACCGAGATTTCCTATTACTAGATTTCATTTATCAGTTTGAAAGTGATTTGTGCAAAATTACGACAGTTATCGTGACTATAAAAGTTTGAATTGTATATATAGATATATATATAAATATAAAGGCTATATAAACTTTTGAGATAACTATTGTTTTGTGGTCTATGGACCCTAAAACGAAAAGCATTACAAAAATTTTCCGGAAGTCGCACCATACTAACGGCTACAATAGGTAGTATTTCTTTGAGATCTACCTAACAAGGCAACAAAAAAAAACACGTAGGCCTACCACAAAAAGACGCCAATCATTAGGTCTACTTAAAATAAACATATATTTCATTAAACGTTAAAATAATGCAAACAGTTTTTTTTTTTCTTTTTGTAACAATGACTTAATATTTTAATGGTTCAGTTTTTATTAGTTGGAAAGAAACGATGTCACAAACATAATTTTCATTGTCAATACAGCAGCTTATTAATTGTCTAGTTCCGAGTGTTGTGTAATACTTCTAAATTTGTGGTTTCAAATCTTTAGGGGAATTTGTTAAAAATTTCTTAATAGTAGAGCAAACAGAGAAAACTTTAAAAAGGAATCATGCATTTAAATCTTAGCGCTTTACTTTAAATAATTTTTATTGTCGTGAAATCATACACAAAATAAACGTGAAAACTGATAACTTTGACGAAATATTTCATAAACACTAATACAAAGTTTAATTATTTTAGCGAATACATTTCCAAAACGTGTTGAGCTCTTTTCCTAAATAGAATGATCAACCACGGAGTAGATTTCCAATTTTTATGAAACTAATTCATGCAGTAAACAAAATAGTTGCCTTCATTAGAATTTTTGGTCATATTAGAAATGTTTATTTGGATTTAGAAGATATTTATATGATACAAATAGAGCTTTTTGCCAAGTAAAAAAATTATTTGTATTTAATTCTTACAAAATATAACCAAAACATTTTCACGCAAAAAAAAAAATGCCGGAAATAAATAACCTGAACACTTTTAAGTACGTATGTTACTGTATTATCTCGTAACTTATTTACCCGTAAGTTTTCACCAATAGTTGCGGCACTTAAAAAAAAAATATTTTCATGAAAAATCAAGCATGTAAGCACATATATAATTGACTGGTGAGAGAACACTAGTATTTGATACAAAAAAAATGCGAATTACGCAGATATTATTTTTCATACAGCATCATATTTTAAGTGGAATGCAGTAAATATTTCAAATAAAAGACCAATGATCAAAGACCATATAAATGCATTTGTAATGCCGCAGGAAGTTTCCCTCACCTCCCACACAGTTATGAGCGCCTAATACCCAGTTCGCCCGAGCACTCCACATTCGAGTCCCAACCACCGTGCGGGTCCCACCCACCCCTCGGGTGCCCCCCACCCCTCGGGTCCGCCACCTCCCCTCAGCCAATGGGAGAGTATTTGACCACTGCCAATGGGAACAGTGATGTTTCTGCGGGGCGGACCAAGGGCTGCCAGGAGGTATCGTGGAGGGAGGTCAAAGCAGTGCAGGGGAAACGGTCGGGGTTATGACGAGGTCGGGGAACTGACATAGAGCCGTAGTGTGTAACACGGGTTGTTTGTTTATGATAGCCTGGAACGGAAGGACTGCCATGCCACTTAAGAGGCCGTGTCACAAATTTGCGCTCCTATCTATATCAATGTTATTTTAAAAGGCAGTTTTTCTCAAAGTCTATAAGAGGTAGGGGCCGGAAATTTTGCCTACTGAAAGTATACAATACATTTAACATAACCACTTATTTCAAATTTAGTTATCATTTCATATATTATTTCTGTGATGAAAATAATATTATCAATATTTTTATTTATCCAGATACATTGAAATTTTGCTTATATTTATTATTATTTAGCAAAAACTGAAAAGGCCATTGAAATGTAGACGGTACACAGCCTCACCTACCGAGCCTCTCGCAAGCATACCTCCTCCAGACTCCGCAACGCCACGCGAACAAGACATACGCCCTAATGAACTCGTTCCTGGTTATCCCAGAACTGATCAGCCGACACCCGCCCGCATCCCTCCAGAGCTCATCCTTATCCACAAGAGTGTGCTCGTTATCAGCTCTTCCCTCTATCAGTGGCCCCGCGCTGCCTGTCAGCGACACGTCTTACCCCGCATTCCCTTTGCTCCTCTGTCATCGCCTCATCTGCCACTTGAAATATTCAAAGTTAGAAAGGCAACCGAGTTTCCTTTGCAGAAATCTATGCGGACAAGAAAGTAAAAAAATATATAAAAAGGATGAAATAATTTTATCTTAAGGGCCTAGAAGATTATGTAAGGATGTCAATATGCACAATTGGATTTTGTCTGTATTATTTCTTAACGCCATAATGATATAGTAATGATAAAAAAAACTTTGATTTTCCTGCAAGACATCGAAAAATAAAGTAAACGAAAAGCGTTTCCCTTAGTTTTATATAAGTACAAAGAAACCACATCTTAAATATAAAATATAATTGATAAAAAAATTCTGATATGACTCAAACTTTAATAAAATTCAGTATTTAAAAAAAATTTTGATATTGGTTTTTCACACAGTTCAGATGTTAAAATTCATATATTTCTCGACTTAAGGATTTTTTAATATCGTAGTAAAGCTATTTCTAATACCAAGTATAAAAATTCTTATTACGATCACGGTAAAAAATGACAATATTTGTAGATTAATAAAAAAGGGTTAGGTGCTAGTTCGGTCATAACTTACCTTCATCCAGGACTCCACCTCTGCACAGCGACCCATTCGCCTCTGAAACGTCGTGTAGAGCCGAAAAGAGCACTATTTCAACACGAGATCCTCTTGTTGCAACACACACGATGACTAAGACATCTTTAAAATATTGCCTTATATTCTGGAACCGGGCTAGAATGTTCGAAATCAAGACGAGATGCCGTGTGTTCATTGGCTGCTCCCAAATTTTCCCTTCGCTCCGGGTCGCACACGTGATTTCGTCAGAATTTTTCCTTTGGCTTCTAGTAGGGACCAGAAACATTTGCGGGTTCAATGACCTCTAGGATGAACTTTATAGTTCTACGTACACTCGGTCAAATGTCATCCTCTCATTGGCTGCTGTCTTGTGAAGGTGCCCCAACGTAGCAGCCTGTGATTCGATACAGCTTCAGTTGAGAGTTTCTCACTGGCCCAGAGTCGTCCAGGTGAGTTGTGAGCCAAAAGCAGAGGCAGCACTGAGGTATAACTATCTGAATTTCAGGCTGTCGTGAAATGAACTCGCGAATTTTTCTGGTCTCTACTAAAAGCGTACCAACATTTGCATTCTAGGCTGGCGCACAGATTAATAAATCGAAAACCGCACGTCTCCGGCTAAGACGTTCGAACAACCCGAGCAGCCGGCGGCACTGAGGCCAAGCACCAGAGTTCTTAGGCGCGGGACACTCCAGAGGGACAGGAAATTAGAAAGTTGGTACCGGACAAAAAACTGACCACCCGTTATTTTTTTCTCTTCTCTTTTACTGGAAGGGCTGGAACTTCACAACGACGTGCGTTTCCCTGTTTTTTTTTCCGCCCCGAGAGAAAGTTACGTCGCAAGGGTTCGTCACGGAGGGGCAAAAAAAAAAACAAAAAAAACTTTGCGACGGCGGCAGGCAGACCGTGACAACAGTGGAGGGATGTCGAGGATGGACCGCGAAATCTGTGTTTTCGTTGTCGGACATGCGGCTGGGACGCTGCGAAAGTCTCCATACGCAGGCGTAGTGTGCGTTCGCTAATCTTTATGGCTTACACTGCATTTATAACTATATAAAATGATGCACCAATTTTAGTAAGAAATAATCAGTACTATCTCGAAAAATGTATCTTATATAATGTAAAAGAAACCATAGCTAAAGACCGGAAAAATTCGCGGTTTATTTTCGCGATATAATGTAATCCAAATGTGTTTAACCTTTTGCTGCTTCAGTGATTGGACCACAGGTTGTCAGAATAAATCAGAGCCAATGAATAATCCTCAACGATAGAAGTATCGAATCAAAAGCATTCTAGTTGATAGTTGTCACGAGCCAGTAGCCAAAGAGCAGCTGTAATTTGTCCGAGTGCATAGAGGATCTTGGAGTCTATGCTGTGGGTTATTGAATTCGCGAATTTTTCCGGTCCCTAACCATAGCCTTGTGTTGTACAAAGCTGGTTTCCAAATTAATATTATGTTAAACTACAGAAATTTTTTTTTGTGCAATGTAAGCCTTAAAGAATAGCGTAATTTGTAATTTAACATAATATGTATTAATTTGGAAACCAGCTTTGTACAACACAAGGCTATGGTTTCTTTTACATATATAAGATACATTTTTCAAGATAATACTGAATATTTCTTACTAAAATTGGTGCATCATTTTATTTAGTTATAAATGTATCATTCAAGCTTTGTTTTTTCAAACCGTGTAAGTTGTGTAAAAAAAGGGGGGCATACGAACGCCATGTTATTCTTATGGGACCACAGCTTACTCAGTTGTGGCTTACCAATCGTGAGGAATCGGCCATGTTCGGGCGTGTCCGCCGCACGTGGTTTTTGATCAGGACCTCGACGCTCATTCTGGACGACGCCACATCCGCCATCTTGGAATCTACAATTTTTGAAAACCTGTTAAAGTTTATCTAGAAATTCGAAAAAAAATTACCAAAATATCGTCAGAAATGTTGCTTATTAAAATATTTGTTGATTCAATTGATTTCTGTCCTTGGTGCGATCCGCGCTAAATGCAAAATTTGTAATATCAGGTAAAAATAAATTTATTTAATAAAATACAGTGAAAAAATCCTAAAAGATGTATAAATTTCTCATCTACCAGCCTCAAATTTATGTCACAGATTCTTGTCCTTGAATCGATCCTTGCTTGATAAAATAAAATTTTATGTAAAAAAAACTTTTCAAAATATCATGAAAAATTCTAAAAGTAGGTTAAATTCCTCATCCAATAGACACCAGTATGCTGCCTAAGCCATCTTGGCCACCATGACGTAATTTAGTAATTTATTAGCTAACTTTTTTTAAAAAAAAATGCTCAAAAAATATACAGTTAATTTACTGCGTGATTCAATCGATTCCTTTTCTATGTTTGATCATTGTTCGATGCAAAAAAAATTAAATAAGGTAACAATTTATTAATTACTAATTAAATATTTCTTATGTAATTAGTACAATATCAAAAAAAATTAAATTACTGCCGTTCCACGATTACTGCAATCTTCGAAGGGTACGGTTCGAAGCAAGTCCTTTGCATGCCTTGACATGTGTTTTCAGGACATATATACATGACAGTTGACTAACCAGGCACGTCCAATCAGTGGCCTGGAACGCACGTCCAAGAGGTGGCAAGACGCATCCAGTTGGTAGCTAGGCATGTGTATTCAGTAGCCACGCACAATAACCATGGAAATAGTATAATATATAAAGATGAATGAAAAAATACTGCTAGTGGTCCACAAAATTATTGTTGAGTAATTTTTACGATTTCAGTTTTGTTATAAATTCCACCCTGAAACTGGCATTCATCATCAAGTGTTTGCTGATGAATTTCAGAAAATAATAAGAAACTATTAATTTGGGGAACAGATGATTTCATGTGTATACACGAAAATCATGACATGAGTCATACGTAATGATGTTTGCGGATTAATTTATTCCAATTATCAACTGCAGGAACAATTTATGTTAATGACAATTCGTCCTGAATGCTATGTCTAACACGTAGTGTGGGTTATTTAAATTTATTTTAATTATATATTTATACGCTATTGATGAAAATTTGTTGTTCAAAATTTTGGCTTTAGGTATAAAATAGTGTTATCTTAAAGTGGTGAAAATCCACGCGAGTGTTCATAATTTTGATAACTGGCTTGACATTGTACAGCACAAAAAAAAATCGTGGATATGTGGTGAAAACGTAAGAATAAAAACAGCAAGCGAACTAAAATTATGTAAGAGCAGTTAAATGACATGAGTGTTGGCCAGAGACCTAAGTGCCGCCCCTGGTAGACCCTACACCCGGTACCCCGCCCCCCTTCTTAATAAGACTTGGAACCCAACGATGCGTACTCTCCGGAAACAGACATGATAAACATGTCGCAATTCGTTTAATTCTCCCATTTCTTCAGCTTATTAGCATGGCGTCGCGACTGTCATTAGGAGGAATTTTTTTTTTTTTCGCACCGCGTCTTCAGGTCGTAAAACGGGGCAGAGAACGCAAACGATGCTTATCTAGCGTCGCTGTTATTATTATTATTCCCTCTGCCGTTTGTTACTACGGGTGGTTAGTCATGCGAAACTGCGGCGCGCTGATTATTGTTTTATTTATTTAATTTTTTTTTGTTTTCAACCCTGCCTCTTCGTTTCCACACACCCCCTCCCCTGCTATGTCTCTCGCGACGGCCCCACTACGCCTAGCGCCGGCCTGTGCGGGGATGTTCGTCGCGCCAGAACACATCTGCATGCAGATAGTGTTGTCTCGCGGCGCGAATGTAAATGCGTGCTGAAATACTAGCGGCGATGCCTGTGTTCGGCGCAGCGCTGAGCTGAGGGCTTCAGCAGGGGGGAGGGGGGTAGGGATTGTCGCCAGAGCCCAGGGGTGACCCGCGTTCTCTGTCCACGCGCGGGAAAACCTCACAGATTTGGACCGGTATACCAAGACTAAAAATAAAATAAGGGTTTAGGTGTTGAATATGCTACACCTGAACCCTAACCGTTTTCCTAGTGCACTATAGGTAGATACCGGAAAAATTCGCGAATTCATTTCGCGATAGGCTAAAATACAAATAGTTATACCTCAGTGCTGCCTCTGTTATTGGCTCACAACTCACCTGGATGACTCTGGGCGAATGAGAAACACCCAACCTAAGCTTTATCGAATCACAGGCTGCTACGTTGGGACGTTTCACAAGACAGCAGCCAATGAGTGGGTGGCATTTGACCGAGTGTACGTAGAACTATGGAGTTCATCCTGGAGGTCATTGAACCCGCTGGTCCTTAACTATAGTCCCTTATTTTTAGGGAATAGATTTTAGTGTTGCCCAAATTCCGCGCATGTGCAGAGCTCACTTTTTAGTTGTTTTCGTGCAGATGGTAACCCGTGTCAGGTGCCATGATCAGAGTACGTACCAAGCGTGTTGGTGTGCCAAATGAAACTTTATTAAAGCGAAACTACCCTGGAACACATATTGTACACTTTATTGGTCAAAACAAGAAATAAGAACATGCAACTAAAAAATTACTTGATAAAATTTATAAAATTTTTTGTGCGATGGTGCTGATATCTCTAGTATTTTTGCCGAAACAGTTGTATCGATGGTTGAAAATAGTCCGTTAAAATGCGTTGAACCCAGTTTCTAGACTCGCACATGGTACCGTTTATTATAACGGTCTGCTGATTTGTTTCCTTACTGAGATTCCGTTTGGACACGTCCTGGAATACGGCCTGCGAGTTAGGTTACAGTCGTATCCCAACGAGACAGTGCTTATTTGCTTCCTTACCCGAACGTCTTGGAATACCACCCTTCGTACCATTTCTTTCCTTTTTTTAACACCCGTTCAAACTGTCGTGCGATGCCTGTACATACCCACGGCTAGAAATTTTTTATCTACAAATAAATATTCGTAGTTTCAGGCAAATTAATCTTTGTTCAAACCATCCGGAATTCAAGGCTAGATGTTTCAATGTAAATAGGTTATACAATACTTTAAAATATATTTTTTTTTTGCATTTAGAAAAATTTTCCTTGATTTTTATTTTAAATCTTTGAAACTTTTCTGGTGAGTTCATGTTCATAAGTAATTTCAGTTCCTACTGGTAAATGTTTAGAGATAATAGTAAAATTACGAACACTACTATATAGTTTTGTAAAGAAAGTTCTTCGTTATTATCTAAGGTGGCTATTTTTATAAAAGCATTTAATATAGGCACTGTAGGCAAGTCATTCAGGCGATAAAAAAAAAACAAGATTTTTAAGTCTCGTCGGTAACGAGGTAAATATAGATTAAAAGGAGTGATGAGATTACAATGGTGCGTTGACCAATGGGATGGGCCAAGATTATTTATGGTGAGTGGAATTGGGGGGGGGGGGGGGTGTTAGAAGGGCTCACGGCAATGTCCGCCATGAATACTACATGTCAAAAATCCTGTTTCGATCCCGCCGCGTAATACTATCTATTTTATTGACAAGGTAATGCGGCGAAATTAAAGCGTGCAACGTTGTCTTCCACTTAATTACATAAATGAGTAGGTACGAAGTTTATTGAAATGACGATAAATAAAATGCATAAAATTAAGTCACCCATTAAAATATCATAGGCAGTAAAATTAATATAATTAACTTACAAATGCAATGCAATACCAAATAAGTAAACAATTATCAGCAATTCCAAACAATTTTTGTCGACACAGGTGGCGGGCTGGTAATTCACTCTGGAGATGCACTGGGTTCGCATCCTGGTTTCATATTTCATTGGTTTCCCAAAACCATTCGAGGCTATCGCTTAGATGGTGGTACACTTCAGACCGCCGTTTTCTCTAATCTCTTCAAAAATAATACGCATATAGGTATATAAATATAAATTGCAGAATACAACTATTGGGAATACTCAAACTAGAGTGGTCAAATCGTTTGAGCTCAAAAACACACTCCGTATATCTTTCCATATATGTATATGTTTATTTTTAAAACCAAATATATGAAAAAATAAACATTCGATAAGCTTTAAATGTGCAACTAAAATAATTTTCATAAACCAAATAAAAAACAAAAAAAAATCAAAATAAAAAATTTGAAAATATCAAAAACAGTAAATTTTATAATAAGAATGTTTAAATAAAAATAAACCTTAAACAAGAGTGTTTGTACGTTGTGTCGTACATGGTGGTACGCAACAACAATGAAATATGTTGGGGATCAGAAGGATGATTTCCTTTAAAGTCTGTGCCATGAGACTCGTCTCAAATTCAGCAGTTCTCAAAAGCAGTACTAGCATAGGTACTCAATTTCCAACTATCACTTGCAAAGTATTGCTGACAGAACAATATTGGCAGAAGAATACGTAGACCATTGGTACAATGGCCTTCTACTTTGACTCTAATTTTCCCAGACAAGTTACACACAGACTAGATATAGGTACTAATTTATCTGTTGTAGGTACATTTAATATAATAAGCAAAAATAACGTTTACCTGTATTTATGTTGAGTAAGTTTTAAATATACTTGTTAAGCTTATAAAATTTAAGCGAACAAATTATTATTTTATATATTTACCAAATAACAAAAAGTAACACAGTCGTGGAAAACAACACGTAATCCTTTTTTTTATCGTATGACAGGAGTGACCGGGAGTGATTGTGCAGACATTATTCAGTCTTGTAGTCCACTGTGCACCATATTGGAGTTTGGAGCATCTACACGTCATGATGACGTCATATAACTGAGCATGCATGCACCGCTAAATGGTTCAGAAAATGCAGTTGTTTGAAGAACTAGATGTTTGATTTGAATAACCATATGAAACTAAACATCTAATCGAACTTTTAAGCAGAAAAAGTATAAAGAAAAGTACAATAGACAGCCTTAACGTAAAATAAATTATATAAAAGTGCGCGTGGGAAGATCACAATCAGATTGGATTTAAAATTTTATACACGGAGGCAATATATTAATGAATTTTCATCATGATTTCCTTACCCTGTTTTTAACGAGGCTGTAATAAATCATAAAGTGATTTGGAATGTCACTTAAAATAGTAATGTATTAAAATAATATTCATAAGAAGAAAATCAATTATAGAAATCATAAACGCAGCTGGGTGCAACGAATGTAAAATACAAAAAAGCAAACCGGTTTTATTAAAATAGCATTCCGGTACATTATTTATTGAAAATAATAAATGCTGACGTAGTATCCTCGTATATATAAAACACTTTTCCTTCTCTTTCACCTTATCTTATAAAAGGTTCGTATTTTTTAGAAAATTAATATTTCAGCATAAATTTATTATCGTTAAATTTTTTTAGTAATAACTTAATAAATTATTTTTAGGTCTTAAGTATAACATATTTTTATCTTTAATTTTAAAGAAAAACACTTTACCTCGTCAGTAAAATAGTTAAAATTTAAGAATTTTTAGAATGTCTAATAAGCCTTACATATTTTAAAACCTGTTAACATTCTGTTCGGTTAAACGTTTATATGGTGGGAAATTTTATGCAGATTTTGAAAATAATAAATTTTCGGTAAATCTTAGAGAATATAACGTTTTGTATGTTTATACGTTTGTGATACAGAGTTAGGAATTCCCACAATTACTATTATCTAGTCAGTGCAACACATTATGGTTTCTTAAAAGTGTGACTTAAAATAAAATTGTCATTTTAAAAGGCAGGTTCTGTAATATTTAATAACGATCTGACTCAATAATACACTTCTATAAGAGTTCAAGTATTCTTTTGTTTTGGATTTATCTCAGAATTTAAACGCTCAAAGCTGACGTTTAGTAACTACAGTTACACTTAAGATTTACGGGACGGATGTTTTTAATATTGAATAATAAGTTACTAAGGAAAAATTAAAGTTTTATTTTCCAGTTGTATGTAACCCGTAGATTGTTGACAAACAACTGATAATAAATGTATAAAATTGGTATATTATTTTGTGGTACAAAAATTACTGGAACACTGAAGACGATAGTCAAAAGTTAATTTTGACTTGGTAACATGGATTTTAAACAAAGGCCATAAAAAACTTTTCTCACAAGGAATAAAGTAATCACATGGCTTCGATAAAACCTCATAAATTAAGAATTGAAAAATTCTAACTCTTAAAGCAATTAAATTATATAAATTAAAAGAGTTTCTGATAATAAAAATAACTCTAGTATACTGAAAGCACCTGCAAGCAGGCTTATAAATTCTACGTCGTGTAACTTGCCTGAATCTTAATAGTTCCCAGAAATAGTAAAAGTCGTACCCATTTCCCAACTGTCATTTGCAAAGCATGGTGTAGTGTTTGTTTACGAACACTGACAACTACATAATGTTGTTTACGAACACTGTTGGCAGAGCAGCAGTGCCAGAAGTATCAGTAGTAGATACCACATTTACATGAAAACAGCTGTATCACTACAAATAAGTGTTGGCAGGAATACTGGGTTCAGATTTTTGCTGCATGTTGTCCCAGTACCTCCAGTAGTTAAAGATAATTGTAAACCGTTCCCGGAATAGCTACCCAGTTTAAAGTCCAATCATTTAATTTTCAATTTTTTTTCCTCATGGTTTTAAAAAAAAATATGCTCTGAATGAATCATCAATTAAAATAACAAAATTTAATGTGCCAATATTCGTAAGGAACTCTCAGTAATATGTCTAAAAATGTAAGTATTTAATATTTACGAAAATAACCATAGACATATGTTGTACAAAGTGACAACACCTTTCTTGTTAGCCATTACAGACTACTCCTTAGCATCTGGTTTCTGAAGGAATCTTCTGTGAAAGTACAGAACATGACCCCCAGGGTTGTGTCGCGACGGGAAGGCTTGTTCAACAAGGGGGCGGCAGGTCTTCTCAAGTGGGCGTAGTTAACTGCGGGGGTAAATTACGCGCCGGTAGCGAGGGTGCGGCTTGTTAATAACCCCGTCGAAGGCACCCCGCGAGAAAAATACCCGCGGAGCAGGCTTCTTGGCCACCCCTGCGCCCGAACAGAAGGTTAAATAAGGCGGAGATAAAGAATGAAATATCGAGTGCAGACAAGGGGTAACACAAAAGCTGCGCGCATTAGGCAGACATTAGCATGGTTAGTGGAGGGTTGGTCGGAGGGGGTTGGGGGTGGGGAGGCTGCGGTGAGGCGCGAAGTAGGGGCTTGGATGAGCGTGTGGTGGGGGAATGTTAGATTGGTGGTGTTGGCAGCAATAAAGGAGAGTTCGAGATCATTGCTCGGGCGTGAACTAATTACTGAGCCGGCGGTGGCCTCCATTCTCAGAAACAAAACACGGCTCGATAGTGTAGATAAAGTGGTAACATTGCAAGTTAATTTAATTTTTTTTCTTTGTGCGCAAGCCAGTGTACACAAACGGTTCTTATTCCGGATTTTTTTTAATCTATCGTGATTTGTTCCCATCATGCGTTCCCAAATTTGATACTGGTCGAATGATTAAAAGCAGTAGGTACATTTACAGAATTTATTTTATTTTTAGTATTTCTTAAGGTATTTCTTGCGTCCAAAATAAGGCTTAATTTTAAGCCCTAATGATATCAATTTTTGAATTGCGACTAACAAAGGACTAATTATTTAAGGGTCTTTTATGACTGACTGGTGAGGTAAAATTTTTATTCATTCTAATTAAATCATTGAATCATTCATTAAATTTTAAAAAATCAGTTTTTTTGCAAAAAAAAATTATGGAAATAATTTTACTTTTTTTGTTCATATGCGTAGGTAATCTTATTGCTCTTAATTTTTATATTTGTTTTTTTTTGTATTAATGCTGTTTAAGCAACAAAATGATTGTGAATGTAGGTACAATTATAATAACAGTTATTATGCAATAGTCATTAGTTTACTAAATATACTTTTTCACTCTAAAACCATTCAAGAACTATGTAACATGACATTATATTAGCACATAGGTATACCTATGTGACGAATTAATAACCTATTTGTCTCGTGAAGTCCGAACTACAAAATATAGGGAAATTTGTAACGAGTCATTATTTTTACCATCAAGAAACGCATATTTTCTCGAAGTTTAGTAGCTACTTCATAGGAATCATTTTGTTCAATTAAATTGTATTAAATTTTTAATTTTTTTTTAACTAACAGCGATGTGCATGGATGCCATATATTTTCATTGGCATTAGAAAATAAATATTTCCTCATTGAATGAATTTTGACAATAACAACAGGTTATGCAGTTTAATACAATTTGAATTGTGTTCAAAGCATGGAGCTACCTTTCAACAAACAGACAAGAGTTTTATATCCTACAAATTTTCGTTTCGCATTTCAGGGACGCTTTGAAGTTTCAATGCTAAAATATAGACAACTTTAAGCTCGAAGAACCTTTTATCAATAGAAAGTCGATATGTATTTATACTTATATATATATTAGTGGATTTAATACCGCTTAAAGTGAATGACTTCCACAATGTCAAACATATTTATTTGTGACTATAATATTATGGCTTTTTGTCCAAGCTTTATTATTACATTTTGCAAGCAACTCTCGTTTTATAGTAACGAAACTTTGCTGTTGTTCATCTTCAAGGACATTTTTTCGTAACAATAATACATAGTTGCGGGTGAAAGTTGAACGAATGGTTCCATGTATGTACTGTGAATTTTTAAACAAAAAGGCACACTATTTAGAACGTGAGGGAAAAGAGGGACAAATAAAGTCTCGAATAAAAACAGTGCATAGCATAATTGTTCAGCAGCACCAGTCATCCACGACATGTTTCTAATGCACGGCATGTTTCTAATGCTGACACTAAGACGCCGCCAACAGTTGGGCTCGTGTACACCGTGCAGTTCCAAATGAAACTCTAGGAAGGAAAGTGGAGCTAATCCCCAAGTTTCAGCACAGCTTAAAATATACTCAAGGAGAGCTGCTGCCTTTAATTTTTTTACCGGAGTCTGTCAGAGCATAAATCTTCCTTTAACAACACTGTCGGGACACGGCGCATCTAATGAGCCGTCAGGTTTGTATCGCTCGGATCATGAGGCGTTGCAGACTCTGTTCCCGTGCATGCAGACTCCCGGCTTTGTGCTAATTTTAGGTTCGGTGACATGACCCGGCCACAGCTATCGCACATCCCGTGCGCAGTTCCCGGCCCCCTATCTTCGTTTGCGCTCAATTTAGCCCACCTCGACGACAACTCGATTTTAAATCGATGGTTCAATTCACGCTGGAACCTTGGCAGCTGGAAATATGGCGGCGAAGAAGACGGAGATTGGGAAGTGAACTACGCAAAATTATATTTTTTGGATAGAAACATGCATTTCCATTGAAAAAACTGCAGTGCGTTTTGAAACTAACATCTATACTAATAAAAAAATTGTTAATGGTAACAATTATATATATTTCATGAACTAATTAAAAAGATCTCCTGTAAACGGCTACATATTTACATTATTTGGAATAAAAAATATATATATATATTGAAAATTTTAAATCTGTTTGTCAGTTGGTCCCGGCATCAGTCAAAAACGATTTAACGGATTATAATGAACCGATTTTATCGAATTAATATTTTTCGATAAATTAATCGCTATGTTTTTATATAACAAAATGCCATCTCAAAGGAATTCAAAAGTGAACAACATGTTTTAGCAAAGAAATGTATCTGAAGTTAAACACGTGGAAAATAAGATTTTAATTTTAAACAGTACCTAAATAAATAATAACTACAGATTTTATTACAATTTTCAGAAATTCTACCCATAAAGGATGTAAAATGAGTACGTGTGATTTTATAAAGTAATTTTTACATAAGAGTTCCAATGTAATAGAGCAAAATATAAGCTGTATCCTAAGATTTGCACGAACAAAGCCTCGGTTGACTAGGCACACACTTCGGTCAGAGTAGCGGGCATGGCAGAAACCTGGTGTGCATGATCATAGTGGTTTCTTGTGAGTTATCCTTACACTGCATGCAGATGGTGTGTATGCACGTGTGTGGCATTGTCGTGGTCTCACATGCTTGGAAGTTTTTCATTTTTTTCGAAACTGTATTTAAGACTTGCTTCTTTTAAATTTGTTTGCAATTTATGTTTAGCTTTCCTTGGATAGAGTAATTTTTAATGTTGTACTTCTCGTCACGACTGTTTATTTTGCTATTTAAATTATATCAAGCATCATTCGACAACCGAAATGCAGTTATTAGAACGTTGTGAATCTTTGACCACTGAAGTGTCCTGTAACATCTACGACAGTTAAAAGTAACAACCACATTATTTCATCCTTCAAATTCGGTAGATAAGTTAATCGTCGCCGCGAAATGACAGTGCGCTGAACTGTTCACGACAAGGGCATCCATCTTGTGGGGAGTGGTGTGGTGGGTTCAATACTTGCGAGCACGGACTGTACATGGTCCCATCTGACGCTCCGCGCAGAGTGCCTGGAACAGTCTAAAAGGGAAGGAACAATTTTTTTCCACTCCCGCTTCCTTTTGCTTTGCCTAGGCTCACACTTTCTAGCCACCCTTCTTGGCCCCCCTCCCCCGACCATCCCTCACCCCCTCGTTCTTCTACTTCTCTTAACTTTGCCTCATAAATTAAAGTTTTTTTTTCTCCCCCACCGCACTCTATCCCTCTTCTTTTCCTGCGTCCCTCCGTCTCTGTCGCGCGCTTAAGATCCATCGCCTTAGCTTCCTTTAATATGCGCATTCTTATTCCGCGGCCCTGTTTGCCCCTTTTCCTTCGTCCGCACTCCTCATACCCCTCTTTTTTTTCTTTCTGCGCCACTTCTTTCCCGTCTCCCCTCTACCCGATGCTACCTCGCATAATCCTTTTTCTCCCATACATTTTCACTTCAAATTCATCCCGGAGTCCTCCTCGCCGTTAATTCACTCCACCCCCACCCCCCTCCTCCAGGGTTCCATTTGTTTTAAAAAAAAAAGGGGGCACCTCATTTCGTTGCTCGCTTGTTTTCTTGATAACTATCGTCACACATCCTGCAATTTCACAGCTGCTGGCCGATCCTTGTTCCCCGCGAGGTTTATTGATGTCCCGCGCGCCGCTAGCGCCGCCCGAGGCCGGTGCGGCCGGGACTCGAACTAACCGACCCTCGCTCAGACTCGCGTGGCTTCTTGAGGGGGGGGGGGGGTCCATGCGAGCATCCAGGCCCAGCATTGCCACAAGGATGTGGGTCTTCTAGACCCATATAATTGAAATATTTACAATTATTCATGAGCAATTATAAGTAATTTATTTTTAAATATGTTGAAAGTAAAAAAAAAAAGAAGTTTTTACAAATTTATCAATCTTATCTAATCCAACTACAAAATACGTGCGGTTAGATAACGCCAACTGCTGTTCAATGTCGGTTCGCTTATTACAAATACTGACTTGACATTCTATCAGAATCCTTCAGTTTCATACCTATTTAATATAAAAGAATGAGAATTGCAGTCTGGTTTACCAGAGTATTAATTTTTTTGTCTATATAAGCTACGAGTTGATTAAAAATCTAACTTAACAGTAGGATGAGTAATTTTCAGTATAATGAGCCTGTTGGTAGCCATTAGAATTAAGACTTTTTATTCATAGTTATACACACACATACATACACACAGACGTTTTCCAACTATGTGTAAAAATACTCTAAATTGTAGGTTATGGTAATCACTGGGTTGTTACATTTTACCTAATGAACATTTGAAGAAAAATAAGTATTTCGTTTTCGTTTTCTTTACACGAAATCAAAATTAATTCCTAATAAAGTGGAATTTATTTCCCTGAAAATAAAGGGTTATAAAGAAAAAAAGTCACATTTAATATATACGTAGATACATACTTAAAGTATTCTTCAAAGTTTACATCATGGATTAATATACTGCCTTCTATTTTTTGTGAATTTGATTTTTTGTGTCAATTGTTATAAGATTTTAAAACAGTAGTATTTTAAAAATCTTTTAGCAGTCTGTATTTTGTCTGAAAGGTGATAAAAAGAATACCTCTGGATTGAGGATAGGGAAAAACATGTTGTGAAATTATTTTTTTCGCACTTTTAATGTATGTTTACTAAATTTTGTAATTTTCTATTCATATTAAACGATTATGCGACACTGACAGTGTTCTTCAGTTTTTAACACGCATTTATCAGCTTCACTTGTAACTATGTAATCAATACTTGTAAGTCAATTTTAACCTAATTCTAATCGTCGTATCGATTTGAACTTTGTGACCCGAACACAGTACAATAATTTCATGACTTTGATCCGTAAAGAGAAAGGGTAGTGGGATAGGATCAAAAAACCACTACTTTCGTGCTATGGGCAATAACCATGCTTTTTGTATATCACTGAGGCCGGGGCATGATGGGAAATTTGCCCGAAGTCAACTGATCCCTTGTAGATTTGTGTGTGTGTGTGAGTGAGTGAAAAGTGGGGGGGGGGGGGGGGGGGGGGTGATTTAAAACCACAAAATTTATAAAATTTCAAAAATTTATTCTTTTTCGATTTGAAGTGCTTCCGAATAATTCAGGGTCCACAAAATCCCACCTCTTTCCCTCAGGCGAGAGGTCACTTGCCCCCAAATTTTTGAAAGTCGGGCCAATTCAAGTACGTTAATTTTTACGTGCTTCCGGGGCCTTCTGGCACCATAGGACCTCCATGGTGGTCCCTAAATTTTCGGGACTTTGAAAATTAATTTTGAAGCGCATTTAGAGGAATTTATAAAAAAATAATAATTCATTTGTAACTATGTAATCAAATTTAAAATTTGAATTAGCCTACTTCTAATTGTCGTGTTGGCTTGAAACTTTGTAAGTATATGTAATCCGAATGATCATAGAATTATTTCTTGACTATAACCTGAAGAGTTAAGGGGAAGGGTCTTGGGGGTAAAAAAAACACTATTTTGATCTGTAGCAATAACCTTGTGTTTTGTGTAGGCCTATCTATAAGGCCGGGGCATAGTGGCCAATTTCCCTGGGGGTAGGCTGCCCCGCTTCCCTTGAAGCAAAACATGAAAATTTCGATGATTTCAAAAATATATTCCTTTTAGATTTAGATTGCTTCAGATCCAAGAGGTCGGAGCATGGTGTAAAATGTTCCCTGGGGTTCAACTGCCCCCTTCCCACTCGAGGGGGGTCACATGCCCCCGATATTTCTAAATTCAGGAAAATTGAAGTCCGTTGATTCTGACATGCTCCCAAGATCATCAGACACCATCGGACCCCCTTATATGAGTTCTCGAGGGGGGAGGGAGAGTTGAATCAATTTCTTTCGAAATTTTCGGGACTCTGAAATTTGATTTCTTGATGCATTTTGAGGAGTATTACGAAGTTGGACGTCGGTGGGTCAACCCCCCCCCCCCTACTCAAGGGGTTGGGTTCTGGCCCTTTTCAACGAAATGTTCCCTTTCTCTTTTGGAGAAACATAACAAAATTTATATAATGTGGACTTTCAGTATTATTATAGTTTTATTTATAATAATTATTAGTCTATGATTATCAGTATGCTCTTTGTAATTTATAGTTGCATCCGTGATTCTGATGACACAAAATGATTCTGTGGTCCATTTCGAGGAATTAAAAAAAATAATTACAAGAACACACTTTCTAAGTTGTATAAACTAAAAAGTAAAAAAATAATCTTTAAAATTAAGTAATTTGTTAAAAAGTGAAAGATTGAACTACAACTCTGTATAACGTATTTTTTTGTAACAAGCTTAGAATAAGAATCGAGTAATAAACAAAATAAATAATTTTAATGAAAAAATCAGTTTTCTTAAATTTTCTAATTCTGAGGTCTATTCAATAGGATAGAGTCATTAAGAAAATGAAAGAAGAGAGCAACGCACGCTTCATATCAGATGTCTTAAATTTTCTATAGCACAAATGGCTGTTCGTCAGGACAGAGTCACTGTTAAAATAAAAGATGAGAGCACAGCAACCTTTCTTCATTTAAATATCCTATCTGGTTATAGCATGTGACGTCTCTGCTTGTAGACTTTAGATTTCTAGTATAATGATGAGACATTATATTATGAATCAGTATTGCTAATTCTGCACATCTCTTTTTTTTTGTTGCAGGTAAAGAACAAATTTCTTCTATGCCAGTGAATACTTAAGCATAGAAGTACCCGTTTGCTTCCTCAACGCGGTAAGTTGGCAGTGTGTTTTAACTCATCTGGGAAGAATTTTAAAAACCGACGTGTTTTGTAATTCTTTGAGTACACAAAAAGAGCTGTTTAAGTCAGCAAAAAAAATTGTATAATATAACAAAAGAGTAGAATAAAATATGGTTTATGACACTAGTTTAGTTTCAGGCAAGACGTCTTCCAACCTTAATTAAGCACGGATCTTATGTAAAATTAATTCTATTTTGCAAATCAAAATTAATGCATCTGCTAATTATCAAAATTAATGCATCTGCTAATTAGCAATATTAATATTGCACACAACATAAATTATATATCAAGCAATTTAAATCATTTCACTTTCCATCCGTTTATGTGTCACCTGAAGACTATACAAAACTATTTACTTATTTTTTACGTCTGGTAGAAAATTACATTGTAACACTAAAAGATCAGTCGTATAATTTACTGTAGTTTGGTTGATTTTGGCGACCAACAAATGCATATAGTTACAATGAAATCAGTGATAAAAATATTTATTTCACAGAATCTTATAAATGTTTTTGATCAAATACGACCTTAAGAACAATTTTCTTTAATAGGCACTGATTTACATTTTACCGATTCACTCATTTACTAATGTCACTTATGTAACTTTTAGCATTTGTGCGTGTTATCAAACACAAATTGAAATAATATAGCAGACCATCAAATTATTACGGATATAAAAAGAACAATTTGTAACTAATTACATTTGTGTATAATTTTATAAACTTTCTATCAACACTGTAGCTACTCGAATTTACTCCTTTCATTCCAGATTAAACAAAAGTTTTGTAACCTCACATAATTGGTCAAATTTGTATAGTTATGATTTTTAAAAACATTGTTTTTTTTTGTTTGCTGAGTAAGCTTCATATGTTAGATATACACTATTTTCAAGTATTTTCTTTCGTTTATTAAAAAAGTTTGTGGTCCTTAACACAATGTACCTAATATTTTCACTCAAACAAGTTTTTTTGTAAATTTCGATTTCAAAATGATATTTCAATTGTATTTTCTTTTATTTAATAAAAAAATATACACCCAAACATGTTTTAATTTTAAAATTCAAGGTTTATTATGTTTCACAAATAATTCTGTATGTTGGTAAAAATTGTCAATACGTTGAAGTCTTGAAAAATCAATTCATGAAAAGTTAACGCTTTGTTAAGCATTGCTTTTAAAGGAACATTATTTTTAATGCCAGCTAAGAATGTTTAATATATAGCTACTGTCAACGTACTTAGATAAATGAAGACAGTAACTAATGCAAGCTAATGATTTAGCTGTATTTTAATTACTTCTAACTGAAACAAATTCATTTCTTCTTAAAAAATAAAAGTATTGAAAAAATATTTTTGATAAATAAAAAATGAGTTTAGTTTAGGGGTGAATTTTTCTAAACGTTCTTAAAGTTATTTGTTTGCATCTCATTTTTATTTGCTAACATTTTGTTTGTTTTTAAACGATAATCGCACTGCAAGAATTATAATTTTTTGAGTATCAAGTAAAATTATTTATAAAAATATTATTCCTTTAAACTGTAATATTTTGCAATAGTAAATATTGGTTACAACAATATTACATGTGAGATTTTCATCAGTTGAATCTTAATTGAATTCGTCTGAAACGATTATCTGTACTGATATTAATAATGTGTTTAAAGTTTTATACTTGCTATCACTTTAATTTTTTTCTGTGGTTGGCCTTAAAGATCATATTTTAAAATTTTTACTTTCTTCATTGCTATGTAATATTTATCTTGACCAGAGAATCTTTTTTCCGGCTTTTGCTGTTAATGCATGCACGTTATAATACTTGGCAAAAAGATCTTATAAGCCCGAAAAATCAAGTAAGAGATATTTTTAAATTTGAAAATGAGTTTAATTTAATTCACTTTTTAAATATTAAAATTCTTATATATCTTTATTTAAAATGACAATAAATCATACTGAAGTTTATGTTTTGTTATTTTAGGTTTTATTTATTTTCAAACGCATTAATTAAGACAAGCTTGAACTCAAAATTCTATACAAAACACAAATTTTCTTGCCTCTGAGGTGTTTCTTCTCCCAATGTATATATATATATATATGTTTAATACATTTACTTCATACAATCATTTACGATAGGAGGGTTACGTTACGAATTACAGATATTTGAGATGAATGATTATCTGGAGACGCCTCGTTATACGCACGTCTGTCAGGTTGGTAGATATTTCACTTTACTGCTTTCTATCAACCCCTCAAAAAATTAATATAGAAATCTGAGTCGATCTAAACATTTGGATTTGTTTTCAATATGAGTTTAACACATAATAGGTATTTAGTAGATATTACAGCAGATGTTAGGTATGTTGACTCCACCCACAAACAAATTCACTGAACTGGTTTTGAAAAAAAAAAAAAAAAAAAATTGTATTTCTTGCCTTAAGTGTCTTCAAGAATATAACGACTTTGCATATGATTGGTGAAACGTCTTACGTGCGTCATTAATCTGGGTGATATGCGGTCATCGTAAGTATGCATTTTTAAAAGAAAAATAATAATATTCTATAGTTAATTAAACTATCCCAAACTGAACTTGACCATAGTGCGTCAAACATAATTCATATATTTGATAGTTCACGAATTCAGAGTCAAATACAACTAATCAGATTGTTTCATAGATAATTTTATGAATTTGGTAAAACATGACTCCAATAGTGTATAAATTTTAAATTCCATTAATGGGGATATTTTACTGTTAACTTAGCATTGCTTCATTTTGTATTTTGCAAGGGAAATTTGTTGAATTGTTGAAGGATGAAGAACTACTATTTTTTGGTAAAATTATAGGAAGCATAGATGGCCAGACTTTGAACTTGACCAAAACGTATATGTAAAATGCCTCAAAAATTAGTTTGTCGACATTTGAAATATAACACTTGCATTTTACATTCAATAAAAATGACGAGTTTTATTAATTAGTTATACTTATAGTTAAGTTATATTTCGAAATAGTTTTTTAAAATAAAAAAAATAATATTTTTTAGTTTATTAAAATGTTATCCGAAAGAAGAGAGGAGAGCTGCCAAATTTCTTTATTTCCCTCAAAATGTAAACGACACAAATTTGAGTTAAAGTTACAAGTTGACGTGAAATATTAGGTATTCACGTTTGTTTGGAATGAGGACGGAAAAATTGAAGTGAGCCAATCGCGGTAAAGGGCTTGGAAGAAGGGAGGAGGTGGCATCTTTTGTTTCCTTTCTCTGTGTGCTGAATGTTTATCGCCTCTTTCCCCACCCGTGGTCGTTGCCTGAGGCGTGCTGTACGTGTTCGATTAGCGCCAGTGTCACTCAACTCGCCTCCAGTTTGACAGACTTTAAAAGTAGTAGCAGTGAGTAGTATAGCTTGGCCGGTCCTGAAACAGGATGCAGGTAGTGGATTGAGATTGTCGGTCCGCCATCTTGGATTGTGACGTCACGGCGGCCATCTTGGATGGTTGTGACCTTGACCTTTGACCTTGACCATGAATTTGATCCTCAAAAATCGCCAAAATCCGCCAAAATTGGGCAAAATTTGCCCAAAATTCCTCAAAATTCGCCAAAATTTCCATTTCTGTGGAAAAAAAGTTCCACCAAAAAATCTCAAAAAATTCCACAAATTAAAAATTTCTCTTTTCGAGGGAAAAATTTACCGTTTCGAAGGAAAAATTCCCGTTTTTAGTCCTTAAAAATCCCAGCGGCTGAAAATTCCTAAAACTGGCTTAAGCATCCTTAACTCAAGCCTCAGTTAAGCCATTTCTAGGAATAAGGATACCATGACCGCCATCTTGAATTATGACGTCATCGTTGCAATTTCCGTTACGGCCGCCATTTTTAAATTTATTATCCGATTTTAACGAATTTTTTTTAAAAATTATAAAAAATTCACCTAATAAAATTTTAATAAATTATTAATAAAAAATTACTTTTATGACACGGAGCTCGGAGTCCTCGGTTCGAACCCGACAGAGGCAAAAAAAATAAAAATGGCGACCGATCCTTCCCCCGAGGTGGCTGCAGGCATACTGACTCCCACCACTTTTTATCATCATCTAGTATGACGTCATGGCCGCCATCTTGTCTTCGATGCTGGAAGCCATCATCATTGTATCGTCGGCTAGAGTGCGCCGATGACATGTTAGTTTAATTCGTATCCGCTAGAGTGCAGTAATCATTTATTACTGTGACATCCACCATCTTGTCATTTGGCCGCCATCTTGAAAATCCGTAATTATTTAGCTAGAAATTCGGGAAAAGTTCCAAAATTCATTAAATAAATCACTCATTAATTTACATATTGATTCGATCGATTCCCGTCCTCGGTTCGATACCCGATCGTTGCAATAATGTTTAATCTTATGTAAAAAAAAATAATTTAAATAAACCATGTTCAACATTCTTAAAGAGACTTTAAATCCTCTACTACCACCATCCTATCAGACATCAAGACCACCATATTGGAAATGTGTAATTTTAATGCTAGAGATCCGGGAAAAAGTTCAGAAATCATTAAATAAATTTCCGATCAATATACTGATTAATTAGATCGACTAAGATCCTTGGTACGATCTAGGATGATGCAAAAAAAAATTAAATATATCATCAATTTAACATAATAGTAACAGGTTCGAGGAATTAAACACCGCAAGTTCTTTTACAAACATAATATTTATTACATAATTTCTATTCTACTACAGGATCACTTACGAAAGCCAACAATCTTATAATCATTTAGTTCCGCAGCGGTGTGAAATGACTAATTCTTAGCTCCAATCGGTTTATACTAGACAGAGTCCAGCCAGAACCTTTACAGACATAGTCCACCTCTTCTTGACAGAGTTTCTGGATACCGTTTTTAACAGTTTGCTTCACATCGTTAGAACTGTAAATTACTGCAGCAGATGTCTTGAATGCACACTTCTTCACTTCGTCATCGAACGGATATGGCTTTCCATATATACAGTCCAACCACAAGTTATATTTCAAAGGTCCGTTTGTTGCTACATCATCAGTAAGCTGATTGATTATCTTCTGTCTGATATCGTCAAGAAAATTACAAATGTCCTTCGACTCACCGAACGTATTTAGATAATAGTAGTCTTTCAACGTTCCACGAAATGCAGGCTGCGCCAAGTAGAAGCCATTATCGTTCACTTGTAATGCTACGAACACAGTCTTAGGTTTAGTTCCATGTTCAGACGTCATAACAATCGGTTGCTGGGCATCTGTTTTTTTGGTTGTACGCTTTCGTGTCTCCAATCTAAAGCGAGGAGTCGAAATGTCGGCAGGTAGTTCAGCAGTAGGAGCACAGACTCCACCTTTACATTTTTTCGCATGATGTCGCAAACTGTCAATTCGAGTAAACCATTTAAGGCACTCATCACATCGAAACTTCATGCGAGAAGGATTCTTCGCGCATTTGCTCCGCTCATGTCTTCGTGCATCATGGTAAAATGCGAACGACGTATCACAGTAGCTGCAAGGATACCGTGGTGATGAAGACGATCCTTTCAGACCCGATCCAGATACAGGCGTTGCAACAGTAGTACCATTTCCAGGCATTCTCTTATGCACACCGATGCATCGTTGTTGCGCCGAAACCTTTACTTTCTGCCGCACAGCAGGACCTTTGCATGCCTTCATGTGCGTTTTCATATTATCTTTTCTGGCAAACTGCTTATGACATTTCTCACAAACAAACATTTTACGATATAGGTTCTTGGCACATTCGCTCCTCTCGTGTCGCCGAGCATTGCTGTTGTTTGAGAAAATCTTGTCACAGTAACAGCACCGATGTTCGCTAGTTGTCAAATCAGCATCCATTGAAGTCTCCATCGAGGTCGTATCGTCGATCGTCGTGGTTTCCTGCACATCCAGCTCAGTAGTCATTAAAGTCTCTTCTGCTGGTGGTATCATGTCTGATGAAGTCTTCTCCAGTGTTGTCGTCGTCGTTGCCAACGGGATCTGCTCCACCATTGTCGTAGCTGTCGTCAAGGTTCCCGTAGACGATGATACAACGTCCATCGAGTACGACGTTAAAGTCGGTAAAGATGCCATCGAGTTCGCAAGAACTGGTAATTAATTACGCGACTTATTCACCAGATGAAATAATCTAGGTGATCCTTACACCGTCGACGACAGTAACAAACTGAGCGACCTGCTGTCTAGGACTCACTTATATACATGCTCCGAATGGAATAATACGCTAGTCAAATCAAGATCAATTTATTATAATACTAGAGTCAAAACAACATTAAAAATAGAAGGACCATCAACGAAAAGGCAGCACATTTGGAAGCACCGACAACGAAAAGGCAGCACCGACAACGAAAAGGCAGCACCGACAACGAAAAGGCAGCACATTTGGAAGCACCGACAACGAAAAGGCAGCACCGACAACGAAAAGGCAGCACATTTGGAAGCACCGACAAAGAAAAGGCAGCACCGCCAACGAAAAGGAAGCACATTTGGAAGCACCGACAAAGAAAAGGCAGCACCGCCAACGAAAAGGAAGCACATTTGGAAGCACCGACAAAGAAAAGGCAGCACCGCCAACGAAAAGGAAGCACATTTGGAAGCACCGACAACGAAAAGGCAGCACCGCCAAAGAAAAGACAGCACATTTGGAAGCACCGACAACGAAAAGGAAGCACCATCAACGAAAAGGCCGCACCGCCAACGAAAAGGAAGCACATTTGGAAGCACCGGCAAAGAAAAGGCAGCACCGCCCACGAAAAGGAAGCACATTTGGAAGCACCGAAAAAGAAAAGGCAGCACCGACAACGAAAAGGCAGCACATTTGGAAGCACCGACAACGAAAAGGCAGCACCATCGACGAAAAGGAAGCACATTAATTTGTCATTGACTGCAATATTCATTGGTTCCAATATTCATTGGCTCCAATATTCATTGGCTCCAATATTCAATGGCTCCAATATTCATTGACTCCAATATTCATTGGCTCCATCAGTCATTGACACCTACAGTCTTTTGGTTCCAAAAGTCTTTTGGCCCCAAATATATTAGGCTAGAATTCTTCGAGTCTAAGAGACTATGAGACCACATGGCTACAGAACTACGTGACTACGAATCTTCAAGTTTACGAGACTGTGAGGCTACAGAGCTACGAAGCCTCTAGTACACAGGTTTACGTGACTGCGAGGATACAGGACTACCAGTCTGCATGAGTACTTGACTACGAAGCTACTCGTCTACAAGGCTACAATTACAGCATCTGTTTTCGTCAGAATTTTCTCTTTTGCTCCAACTGCACCACCAGCATTATGTTATAAGATTACAAGGCCGCCTGCTTACGTAGCTTCAAGTCTACGAGGATACTTGGATACGTAGCTTCAATTCTACGAGGTCCTAAGACTTCATGACTACGCGACTTCGAGCCATGAGGTTACGAGATTACGTGACTACGAATCTTCATGTTTACGAGACTGCGAGGCTACAGAGCTACGAAGCCTCTAGAAAACGAGTTTACGTGACTGCGTGGATACAGGAATACAAGTCTGCATGAGTTCTTGACTACGAAGCTACTCGTCTGCAAGGCTCCAATTGACACATCTGTCTTCGATGGAATTTTCTCTTTTGCTACATCTACACCATCAGCATTATGTTATAAGATTACAAAGCTACTTGCTTACGTAGCTTCAAGTCTACGAGGCTCCAATACATCATGACTACAAGACTACGAACCACGAGGTTACGAGACTATGCGATTGCAAGTCTTCAAGGTTACGTCATCGCGAGGCTATAGGACTACGAAGCTTCCAGAACGCATGGTTACGAGAATGCATGACTAATTGACCGCATGGCTACGAAACTTTATGTCTCTAACTGACTACAATAGCACTATTCAGTGGTGAGAGTTAATTTATTTCATGCAAAGGTACTTGCTGCAAGCAGTTCCGCTTTTTCAACATCAGATGACGTCATGTTTTGCTTGCAGGTAAAATAATATTTATTTATTTTATGCGGGATGCGGGTTGTTCACTATCGGTCGCATAAGAAGAATGGTATCGATAGTCTTCAAGGAGAAGGAAGTTCGTCCTTCCTGCTAGTGCTTCTCAGATTTCTCACGGTCCGCCATCTTGGATTGCGACCGAAACCGCAGGAATGATCGCAAGCACACGGATTAACCATCATAATATTGATAAGAATAATCAGGAGCACACGGAGAAAACCATCATAATATTGGCAAGAATAATCAGGAGCACACGGAGAAAAACGACACATGTTTTCTTTGATATCATAAAATTACAGGAAAAAAAAATATTTAAAAATAAAAATAAATTAATAAAAAAATTTAAAATAAAAACAAAAAATACATAAAATTCTGGCTTGTACTAGAACTCTATCTTTGCTCAACAATGATAAGTTTACAAGCTAGCAGAATCAGTTTATGTATTTTTTGTTTTTATTTTAAATTTTTTTATTAATTTATTTTTATTTTTAAATATTTTTTTTCCTGTAATTTTATGATATCAGAGAAAACATGTGTCGTTTTTCTCCGTGTGCTCCTGATTATTCTTGCCAATATTATGATGGTTAATCCGTGTGCTTGCGATCATTCCTGCGGTTTCGGTCAAAGGTCAAAGTCACACCCATCCAAGATGGCAGCCGTGACGTCGCAATCCAAGATGGCGGACCGTGAGAAATCTGAGAAGCACTAGCAGGAAGGACGAACTTCCTTCTCCTTGAAGACTATCGATGCCATTCTTCTTATGCGACCGATAGTGAACAACCCGCATCCCGCATAAAATAAATAAATATTATTTTACCTGCAAGCAAAACATGACGTCATCTGATGTTGAAAAAGCGGAACTGCTTGCAGCAAGTACCTTTGCATGAAATAAATTAACTCTCACCACTGAATAGTGCTATTGTAGTCAGTTAGAGACATAAAGTTTCGTAGCCATGCGGTCAATTAGTCATGCATTCTCGTAACCATGCGTTCTGGAAGCTTCGTAGTCCTATAGCCTCGCGATGACGTAACCTTGAAGACTTGCAATCGCATAGTCTCGTAACCTCGTGGTTCGTAGTCTTGTAGTCATGATGTATTGGAGCCTCGTAGACTTGAAGCTACGTAAGCAAGTAGCTTTGTAATCTTATAACATAATGCTGATGGTGTAGATGTAGCAAAAGAGAAAATTCCATCGAAGACAGATGTGTCAATTGGAGCCTTGCAGACGAGTAGCTTCGTAGTCAAGAACTCATGCAGACTTGTATTCCTGTATCCACGCAGTCACGTAAACTCGTTTTCTAGAGGCTTCGTAGCTCTGTAGCCTCGCAGTCTCGTAAACATGAAGATTCGTAGTCACGTAATCTCGTAACCTCATGGCTCGAAGTCGCGTAGTCATGAAGTCTTAGGACCTCGTAGAATTGAAGCTACGTATCCAAGTATCCTCGTAGACTTGAAGCTACGTAAGCAGGCGGCCTTGTAATCTTATAACATAATGCTGGTGGTGCAGTTGGAGCAAAAGAGAAAATTCTGACGAAAACAGATGCTGTAATTGTAGCCTTGTAGACGAGTAGCTTCGTAGTCAAGTACTCATGCAGACTGGTAGTCCTGTATCCTCGCAGTCACGTAAACCTGTGTACTAGAGGCTTCGTAGCTCTGTAGCCTCGCAGTCTCGTAAACTTGAAGATTCGTAGTCACGTAGTTCTGTAGCCATGTGGTCTCATAGTCTCTTAGACTCGAAGAATTCTAGCCTAATATATTTGGGGACAAAAGACTTTTGGAACCAAACGACTGTAGGTGTCAATGACTGATGGAGCCAATGAATATTGGAGTCAATGAATATTGGAGCCATTGAATATTGGAGCCAATGAATATTGGAGCCAATGAATATTGGAACCAATGAATATTGCAGTCAATGACAAATTAATGTGCTTCCTTTTCGTCGATGGTGCTGCCTTTTCGTTGTCGGTGCTTCCAAATGTGCTTCCTTTTCGTTGTCGGTGCTGCCTTTTCTTTGTCGGTGCTTCCAAATGTGCTTCCTTTTCGTGGGCGGTGCTGCCTTTTCTTTGCCGGTGCTTCCAAATGTGCTTCCTTTTCGTTGGCGGTGCGGCCTTTTCGTTGATGGTGCTTCCTTTTCGTTGTCGGTGCTTCCAAATGTGCTGTCTTTTCTTTGGCGGTGCTGCCTTTTCGTTGTCGGTGCTTCCAAATGTGCTTCCTTTTCGTTGGCGGTGCTGCCTTTTCTTTGTCGGTGCTTCCAAATGTGCTTCCTTTTCGTTGGCGGTGCTGCCTTTTCTTTGTCGGTGCTTCCAAATGTGCTTCCTTTTCGTTGGCGGTGCTGCCTTTTCTTTGTCGGTGCTTCCAAATGTGCTGCCTTTTCGTTGTCGGTGCTTCCAAATGTGCTGCCTTTTCGTTGTCGGTGCTGCCTTTTCGTTGTCGGTGCTTCCAAATGTGCTGCCTTTTCGTTGATGGTCCTTCTATTTTTAATGTTGTTTTGACTCTAGTATTATAATAAATTGATCTTGATTTGACTAGCGTATTATTCCATTCGGAGCATGTATATAAGTGAGTCCTAGACAGCAGGTCGCTCAGTTTGTTACTGTCGTCGACGGTGTAAGGATCACCTAGATTATTTCATCTGGTGAATAAGTCGCGTAATTAATTACCAGTTCTTGCGAACTCGATGGCATCTTTACCGACTTTAACGTCGTACTCGATGGACGTTGTATCATCGTCTACGGGAACCTTGACGACAGCTACGACAATGGTGGAGCAGATCCCGTTGGCAACGACGACGACAACACTGGAGAAGACTTCATCAGACATGATACCACCAGCAGAAGAGACTTTAATGACTACTGAGCTGGATGTGCAGGAAACCACGACGATCGACGATACGACCTCGATGGAGACTTCAATGGATGCTGATTTGACAACTAGCGAACATCGGTGCTGTTACTGTGACAAGATTTTCTCAAACAACAGCAATGCTCGGCGACACGAGAGGAGCGAATGTGCCAAGAACCTATATCGTAAAATGTTTGTTTGTGAGAAATGTCATAAGCAGTTTGCCAGAAAAGATAATATGAAAACGCACATGAAGGCATGCAAAGGTCCTGCTGTGCGGCAGAAAGTAAAGGTTTCGGCGCAACAACGATGCATCGGTGTGCATAAGAGAATGCCTGGAAATGGTACTACTGTTGCAACGCCTGTATCTGGATCGGGTCTGAAAGGATCGTCTTCATCACCACGGTATCCTTGCAGCTACTGTGATACGTCGTTCGCATTTTACCATGATGCACGAAGACATGAGCGGAGCAAATGCGCGAAGAATCCTTCTCGCATGAAGTTTCGATGTGATGAGTGCCTTAAATGGTTTACTCGAATTGACAGTTTGCGACATCATGCGAAAAAATGTAAAGGTGGAGTCTGTGCTCCTACTGCTGAACTACCTGCCGACATTTCGACTCCTCGCTTTAGATTGGAGACACGAAAGCGTACAACCAAAAAAACAGATGCCCAGCAACCGATTGTTATGACGTCTGAACATGGAACTAAACCTAAGACTGTGTTCGTAGCATTACAAGTGAACGATAATGGCTTCTACTTGGCGCAGCCTGCATTTCGTGGAACGTTGAAAGACTACTATTATCTAAATACGTTCGGTGAGTCGAAGGACATTTGTAATTTTCTTGACGATATCAGACAGAAGATAATCAATCAGCTTACTGATGATGTAGCAACAAACGGACCTTTGAAATATAACTTGTGGTTGGACTGTATATATGGAAAGCCATATCCGTTCGATGACGAAGTGAAGAAGTGTGCATTCAAGACATCTGCTGCAGTAATTTACAGTTCTAACGATGTGAAGCAAACTGTTAAAAACGGTATCCAGAAACTCTGTCAAGAAGAGGTGGACTATGTCTGTAAAGGTTCTGGCTGGACTCTGTCTAGTATAAACCGATTGGAGCTAAGAATTAGTCATTTCACACCGCTGCGGAACTAAATGATTATAAGATTGTTGGCTTTCGTAAGTGATCCTGTAGTAGAATAGAAATTATGTAATAAATATTATGTTTGTAAAAGAACTTGCGGTGTTTAATTCCTCGAACCTGTTACTATTATGTTAAATTGATGATATATTTATTTTTTTTTGCATCATCCTAGATCGTACCAAGGATCTTAGTCGATCTAATTAATCAGTATATTGATCGGAAATTTATTTAATGATTTCTGAACTTTTTCCCGGATCTCTAGCATTAAAATTACACATTTCCAATATGGTGGTCTTGATGTCTGATAGGATGGTGGTAGTAGAGGATTTAAAGTCTCTTTAAGAATGTTGAACATGGTTTATTTAAATTATTTTTTTTTTACATAAGATTAAACATTATTGCAACGATCGGGTATCGAACCGAGGACGGGAATCGATCGAATCAATATGTAAATTAATGAGTGATTTATTTAATGAATTTTGGAACTTTTCCCGAATTTCTAGCTAAATAATTACGGATTTTCAAGATGGCGGCCAAATGACAAGATGGTGGATGTCACAGTAATAAATGATTACTGCACTCTAGCGGATACGAATTAAACTAACATGTCATCGGCGCACTCTAGCCGACGATACAATGATGATGGCTTCCAGCATCGAAGACAAGATGGCGGCCATGACGTCATACTAGATGATGATAAAAAGTGGTGGGAGTCAGTATGCCTGCAGCCACCTCGGGGGAAGGATCGGTCGCCATTTTTATTTTTTTTGCCTCTGTCGGGTTCGAACCGAGGACTCCGAGCTCCGTGTCATAAAAGTAATTTTTTATTAATAATTTATTAAAATTTTATTAGGTGAATTTTTTTATAATTTTTAAAAAAAATTCGTTAAAATCGGATAATAAATTTAAAAATGGCGGCCGTAACGGAAATTGCAACGATGACGTCATAATTCAAGATGGCGGTCATGGTATCCTTATTCCTAGAAATGGCTTAACTGAGGCTTGAGTTAAGGATGCTTAAGCCAGTTTTAGGAATTTTCAGCCGCTGGGATTTTTAAGGACTAAAAACGGGAATTTTTCCCTCGAAACGGGAAATTTTTCCCTCGAAAAGAGAAATTTTTAATTTGTGGAATTTTTTGAGATTTTTTGGTGGAACTTTTTTTCCACAGAAATGGAAATTTTGGCGAATTTTGAGGAATTTTGGGCAAATTTTGCCCAATTTTGGCGGATTTTGGCGATTTTTGAGGATCAAATTCAAGGTCAAGGTCAAAGGTCAAGGTCACAACCATCCAAGATGGCCGCCGTGACGTCACAATCCAAGATGGCGGACCGACAATCTCAATCCACTACCTGCATCCTGTTTCAGGACCGGCCAAGCTATACTACTGCAGTGGTATCCCTTTTCCAACTCCGTCTTGCCAATAAACACTCGACGTTTGTTTGCTAACACACAATAATAACAATAAAAACAGATATATGTAAAATTACAAATATTTGTAAATTTACAAATGTACATGAAAATAACAGCATCACTACAAAATAGTTTTCGCAGTAATACTGGGTTTGGATTATTACCTGGGCATTTATGCTTTGCGTTGACCCAGTACCTTCAATAGTTAAAAGTTATTTGTAAACAGTTCCCTAAATAGCTTTCCAGTATTAACTGCGCACATAATAATGCATGATACAACAAAATAAAGTCAAATTATTGAATATTTGATCACCTTTTCCATGGTATAAGACAATTTTTCTTGAATGAAACATCGATTTAAATATAAAATTATTCGCAAATTTTCTGTAATAAATACTCAGTATTATATTGAAAAACGTATTGCAGTATTACAAACTATTTCTTGGCAACTGGTTTCCAAAGGAATATTTTGTAAAGTAGAGAAAAAAATTTTTCTGTGTAGGTACTAACAATCACATAAAGTTGTTAAAAAAACACTGTTGTCAGAACATGACACAGTCCATAACGCCTATTGGTCGTTAGACTAAGGAAGAAACCGGTGCAAGTTGTAAGAAGGGAAGCAAATCAACCACAGCAACGCCACAGTCCGCTTTGTTTTACTGCTTTCGTGCGCTTTCTCGTGGTTAGCCAACTTCAAATAATCCTTATTTAAATATCGGAGATAGCTCACTTCTCATTCACTGTTTTAATGGACAGAGACCAAAAACATTAGTAGGTTTAGTGATCTCTAGATTAGTCTCCACTGTCCCCTGTGTACTTGGGCTAACGACATTGGTTCATTTCATTGGCTTTGGACTTGCGAATAGTCCCAACAGGGTGTCCGGTCATTAGGCTTATATAATTACTTTATTGGTTGAGAGTATGCGAAATGAATCCGCGAATGTTAGTTTTCAGAGCTAGGCAACGACCGACTAACTCTAAATACTGTCAATTATTCTTTTTTTTTCTAATTGGTTTGCCACAGAGGTTCAAACCACTCTGTTTCATTTTATGTTGTTGGAAAAAAATTAAGGCAAATTTTCCGTCAGGCCCTTAACAAATTTATATTACAAGGATTTACTTTCACTCATTGTGCTGTCATGATTGAAAAATAGACTTCATTGCTCTTGAAACTTGGCGGAATTCTCAAAAACCACCCGAGCTATATACTTACGATTATCAAGTAAACATTTTCACCTTAAATTTATGAAGATTGCTGGTTACAAATTATCAAGAGATCTTCGTAAGTTTATTTTTACCTCCGAAAATTTACGGCTATAGAGTTCACCCACAAGAATAATGTGGGAATATCAGCAAAACATTCCGAATCCTATTAAGACTCGTTGCGAAAACACACCCATTTCTTCCACGTGTGCGTTTACACGTTTAAACCGTAAAAAACAGAATTCGGAAGTTGAAATTACAGCGTGGTTTCCAGGGAGATCCAGTTGCCTGAAATTATGAAGAACTCTTCTTTAATTAGAGGAGAGTTCTTCGTTAAAGTTGGTGGATGTACTGTGCTTTCTAACGATGTGGGGGTTGTGATTATACACCTGTTGTTTTCGGACGGGATTGGAACACAGGTTTTATCTCTAGTTCTTTTTGGTGGAGACAGGGGGGAATAGTGGGCATGCCCTGAAGAGGGAGAGAGACCGTCGCCTGTCGCGACTCGGAGACGTTACCAGCGGGGAACGAGCCGACCAACCAGGATCCTCCTCGGCTCCCCAACTGGCCCGGCACATCCCATGCCGAGCTCGCTCGCTTGTCAGCTGATATTTATCGCAGGGACGCAATCTCGCCGCTGATAAATATCTCTCCTCGGGAGGGTTTGAGCGCCTTGCGCCCGCGCTCACGAAACGTAATTTAATACGTGATTGGTCGGCACGCAGCTCTCTCTTTCTCTCTCTCGTCCGCGGTGCACGTCTTCATCTTCGCGCTCCCATAGTTCGAAAAAAAAAAATAAGAAGAAAGAACGCGGGGTGTCGGGCGGGGCAGGCGAGTTCTGGGACGATTCGATTCGCGACGGGACCTTCTAAACTGCTGCGGGGGCTTAAGAGCCACTTGGGCGCAGTCTCAATGCTCATGTTTATGAGCGCGAGCGAGCTCATGTTTCCCGCCGCGCGAGGGCCGAAGCTAGCGATCGTCGCCACCTGGCTCAAAGGACGAGACTCCTTCTCGGACGTTTCTCAAGTCGGCCGGAATCCGTTTGTCCCGCGCACTGCGCATCACTGCACAGAAGAAGAAAAAATTGGTTGTCTGTAAAGTCGGTTTACGGACGATAGTTTAACGTGACAACGTCATAACAAAACTCTGATGAAATGATTGCATACGTTTATGAATAAAATTGAATCATTTTTATTGAATTATCACTATTTTGTATGGATACAAAGGAGTGAATTGAAATCTACAATTTAATTGATAAATTTACTTTTATTTGCACTCATTAATTCAAATATGTTTATTACTTTAACGAACAGATATTTTTAACTATAACTTTTATGCATGTTTGCTATTTAACTTCTTCCAATTTGTGTTATTCTGTTAAGGATATGACGATGATAGGAAAAGTAGGAAACGAATGGGAGTGTTTCAAGTTTAATGTGCCTCGAAAAAGTCAAATCGATGGTTGATCCAATCGAGTGGAAGAGAGATAGATGCGGCACAAGCGTACAATGAGCATAACGGGACACAGCGTAACGGGACACTTTTTCGTGCGTGCAGCCGGCGTTCATCGATTTATTAGACGTTGTCACGTCAAAAAAAATTACGTAATTAATTTTACAGAAGATTCTTTTGGAAGCCAGCCAAGGAAAATAAAAATACTATATAAGGTATAGTATATATATGTATATATAACAGAATGTATGCGTGCATGTATGTTCACCTAAAACTCGAACAGTTAGCCCAATTGATATGAATCTTTGCACACATATAAAGGGCGACATGACTACTCCGATAAACATAGTTACGTTAGTGCCGAATAGGTGGCGTTGGTGGCTGTGATGTTTATCTTTTGAACCTAGTTCGAATTGATATGAAATTTTGTGTATGTGCATGTGGCATCATTGGAACACCAACTAATATGGTTAAACTGGTAATTGATAGATGGCGTTAGTGCCGTTTAGTTAAATAATTACATTTTGAATCATAGATCCATTTTCTTTTAATCTCACTATGTGTATATACAACACATTGTTTAGATTATTGTTTGCATGTATACGAAAAACTTTTTTGAATTCAATACTGAATTTTATAAAGGCATAATTTTTTTGAAACCACATTAAACTAATTGAATATTTAACAGTTGGACTTTATTTGGTTTTATTATGGGCATTAGCGTGCGCAGTTAATAGTGGAAAGGTATTTAGGGAATACTTTATGAATTACTTTAACTAGCGTAGATACCGTGAAAACACAAAAATCTATATTCCAGGGCAAGAATTAAAACCCGGTATTACTGCTAACAATTTTTTTGTAGCGATGCAGTTGGTTTCAAGTATGTGTAAAAATTTTTTAAATATCGTGTAAGTCTACATAGTTATTTCAGTTCAGTTTGCAAAACATTTTTTTCAGTTTGTAGGTTCGGAAATATCTCCGATTTATTTAGTTCAGCTTTGGATCGGAAGTACTTTATAAAAAAAATAGTATTCTTTGAGCCACAGACTACAGTAATTCTTAAGAATAAAAAATGATAAAATCTTTATTTAAAATAGAAAATCTTTTAATTTTCGTAGAAAATTTGTTCTCTTAAAATAGTATTAATATACTTCTACAGAATTGCTACTCACGAGACGAATTTTTAACAGTTTTTGTGTATGTTTAATCCTATATCTAACAATGTTTGTGCTAACAGCAAGTAATATGTGATAACAAAACACCAAACAGTTGACGAGTTGTTTTTTAAATTTTTAATTTATAGGGGTGAAGTAACTTCTCGTTCAGGTTCAGTTTCAAAAATTTTTTGTGATATATTTCTGTTACAGATACAAAAGACAAGTGTGTGCGTGTGTATGTATATATATATGTATATATATATATATATACACACATATTGATCACAAATATTGACACTATATAACTTACTTTTTCACGTAAAGATTGGGTTATTTCTTAAAACTCTAATTTATTATACACCTTGAATTTTAACGTTATCTTAACTGATATAACAAATAATTCCCAAAAAAATTTTGTTAAACAAGTAGAAGCAAATTAAACGGTACACCTCAACGTAATCACTATCAGCCATATTGGATGTTAAATTTTTTTATAGTTCTTAATTAAATTATGCCTACATACATATACGTGTATATACATCGTATACTACTAATTATTAGAACGATTAGTCTGTATTTAACTAACAGACTCTAGTTTGTATCTTCCGGGTGTAAACAAGTGGTTGTGGACGTAATACTTTAACAAGTTTACGAGCATAAAAAATAATTTGGTTAGTCAAGCAACGAATTGAAAAGGAAATCACTGTTTTAAGCTGGTCAATAGAAACAAACCAATATGGAGATCTATATACCACTTTTGGCATAATTATTTACTAGCTTATAATAATTTTAAGATTGTTTCTCATAACAGTAGATAATATTTTATCGATGCTTATTTCCATTAAGTTATTATTGTAGCTAAAACCTTTCATTTTACTCAGTAAAAATTCTTTGCCTTAAATTTAAGGTGAAAAAACTGTTTACATACTATGTTCTTTAATTTAGAGATATCTTCGTTAGGATTATCTTGAAGCAACAACAGACGTTCGTAAAATTTGTTAAGTCTTCGGTAAAAACACTTTCATTACTTGCAATATTCTTTACCCTGTTTTCAACGGAGTACAGAACTCGGATTTCAAAATCCGAGTTGTCCGAAGAAAAAAAAAAGAATTACTTTTTATTATTATTTGCGGGGTGTTCATATCTGACAAGTCGGATATATTTGGAGTGTTTTCCGATGGTCTAGTCGCGAGGAGTTACTGCCAGGTCCTCAGATGAACACATGGCCGCGGCGAGGAAGTAGTTCGCGGTCGGATCTAAGCTCCAGGGGACGCGGATGGATAATCACCGTGTTGCGCTCGCGGCTCCAATTAATTCGCAATCTTAGGAGCGGTCGGCCATCGCGCCCTCGTTCGGAATCCATTCCCCTTCCCCCGCTTCAATTCCTCCTGGTCTCCGCCGCCCCCTTTTCAACAGCTGAGTGTTATCCCCACAACAATCCTCGACTCCCCATTCCCCCCCTCCCCCAGCGACCATCCGTCGGAGGAGCTGGCGGCGGTGCGGTGTCTCTCTAATAAGAGCGATCACAAGCCCGCAATGAATGGGGTGTAATTATGAGTAGCTCATCCCCGAACCTCCCTCCTTCCCTCCCGCCAAAGTCTCCCTCTCTCTCCCCAAGCAATATGGCGTCATGTAATTAACGTTCCGCGGAGATTAATATCCGACCGCCTCACCCCCACCCTACCCGAACCGTTGCGAACAGTGGACGATGCGAATTCATCTCCGACGAGTTTCCTTCAACTTTATGACTCCCGGATGAGGACGCTTGGAGGAGGGGGTGTAAGATCCTCGACAGCTGGGGCGATGGATGAAGGGGAGTTGTTGGTATCCGACGAGATGTTCATCAAGAGCGCAAGTCAAACTGCACCCGAGTGGATACTCCGAGGCGGTTACGGAGTGGAAGAGTCGGTGTAAATCCCGTTGGAGTATGTCTTCGGCTTTTACGCGCTAACAGTATATGATATGCAAGTAGTAGAGACCGGAAAAATTCGCGAATTCATTTCGCGATAGGCTTAAAATACAAATCGTTATACTTCAGTGCTGCCTCTGCTATTCGTTCAGAACTCACCTGGATGACTCTGGGCCAATGGGAAACACCAAACAAAGCTTTATCGAATCACAGGCTGCTACGTTGGAACGTCTCACAAGACAGCAGCCAATGAGTGGGTGGCATTTGACCGAGTGTACGTAGAAGTATGGAGTTCATCCTACAGGTCATTGAACCCGCGAATTTTTTCGGTCCCTAGCAAGAAGTTATTATTTTTTTGATCTGTAAACATTTTATATGTCGGTGAATGGCATTTAATAGGAGTAATTTCGTGCATGGAACAAAAGTTGTTTGGAACGAAAATGTTTAAACACGGTGCTTTAATCTGTGTAGGTCTCATAAATCTCTAAAAAAAATATGGCACACTCACGTGATTCATCCGTATGTATTAACTTTCGCGAACATTGGGGGATGTACTAAGAGATTTATGTTGAGACAAAGTAAACTTTGTAGTAGTGCAACTATCGTTATAATATTTTGATATAATTTATAGTCATAAAATAAATGACAACTTAAAAATTATGTAAAATGCCAGCATTACAATTTTGACAACCCTTCGTTAACATTGAATAGAAGTGATAGTGCAGCTTTAGTCATTCTGAAGACACAAGAAATTGTTAGCTTATAGTTGACGCCATGTTTAATATAAGATTTTCGTGATGAAATATTTACTTTTAAACCATAAATGTCGAATCAGCTCAAAAAAAGTAAAGGTATGTCTGTAGGAAGTATTTGCAGACTGATTGTTTTCATTTTATGAAATATATGGTGCCAAAAAGCTATAGAGTTAAATACACGGGAATAGCTGTAACATATACACAATCAAATCAGCAACGCGTCGTGTGAAACATATACACTTAGCTCACATTTTTATTTCAACAGTGTTAATGGCAAAATGTTCCTGCAAGTTTGAATTGAAAGAATAAGTAAAAATTAAACTACTAGTTATGATCTAAAGTATTTTCCAAGGGCTGTAATACATGCCTCTGAAGTTGAAGCAAAGCTACTTTTCTTATTGCAAATAATAGAAGAAGTATTTAATATGCAACACTGATCTCATGTTTAATAGAACAAGTTTCTAAAACCACTGGAAACTTTGCTGCTGAATTGAAATCATTTATTTGAAATAATTAAAAGTCACCTTTCTTTTCAATAAATTTTTAAGTATTGTTATGGGCCGTACAAACATTTTCATCTGATATTTATAGGTGACGGTTTTGAACCAAATGAAATCAAATGAAAACCACTTAAAACAAATACTAAAAAAGTACCAAAATTGTGCTGGGTCACTTAAATTACATGTAATAGTGGTGCAGTTGCTATTCTCATACATGGATTGACGTCTGTATTCACTCATATAGTTTTTAAATGATTTTTCTTGAAACCATATGAAATTCGCTATTTACAGAAATATTCTGCGAGTCAAACAAAAGTCAACGCATAAAATATTTTTAATGTTCTAATAAATTGTATGATTCGAAATAAGCTAAACGATGACTGTTAAATTTCTTCATGTAGGTGCACATTTCGTTTGGATTGGTGTATCCCCTCTTCCATTTTCCAAGCTGTGTGCCAATGTTATATGACACGGCCCTATCCAGAACATAATATGTCGCCTGCATGTATCCCTATTCCATATGTGGTTAATGTATGCGGACAATACTTCAACCCACGGAAGGGGGTGGTAGTCGGCAGGGCGGTGGCAGCCGAGGGGCGGGGGTGGAAACTTTTTGTAATTTCAAATAAGTTCCCAATCTGCAGCTACCCCACGCCCCTGCAGAGCAATAAGGGTGTGGGGGAGGGGAGGGTGGATGAGGGAAAGTGTTGGAGGGGATCAGAATTTCAGGGTTGGGGGGAAGGGGGGGGGGGTGAGATCTGGTCCCCCGTGGAAGCTGCAAGGCGAGGCGGCCAAGCGATAAATTTGTTTTCTCCGTCTCTTCCTTCCACTGTTCTCTTCTTCTCCTCCCGCCCTCGCCATCTCCTTCATCCGTCATCTCGTTCGCTCGCCTGGCCCGCTCGTTTGTCACGTGTCCGCTCTCGGTCCCCACCTCCCCCCACCCCCTTCCAGGGCGAAACAAAGTGGACGGAGAAATGAGACGCGGTCTGCAGAGACACGAAAGCTCCGGGCACTGTTCTAGTGCGGGTCTCAAATAACATTTCTCAGATGTTAGAAACTGTTAGAATCTGTTTGAAACTGCAGCAAATCTACGGATTTTTCAACGAAGTCTGCTCCTAAAATAAACAAAGTTTTTAATTTTTGTGGTTGCAGGTGACTGGATAGTCTTAGAAACTACAACTGATACCAACTTACGAGTTATTTTTTTATGTGTAACGGCATTTGGTGAGAGTAATTTCGAGAATGTAACGGAAGTCGCATGGAACGGAAATGTGTAACCACGATGCTGCAATCTGTGACGGTTAACGTGAACCAAAGTTCATAAAACCAAATTGAAACTTTTTAAGATTAACTGTTTAGTGAATTTTAACATGATAGAAAGTATAAAATTCCTTGTGGAAAATCAGGTGCAAAGCCGGGATTAAGGTTTTTAAGTTTTTTCGCTTTTATCGGAGCTGTTTCGTTAAATAGTTTAAAATATCGGTTTGCTAATCAAACGATTCAGTAATAGACGTAAGTGCTCCGGCAGCGAATTCTTGCGGTGGGTGCGGAAACTTCGTGTGTTTCGCGTGAATTTGCATATACTTATCGCTCTCCGAATTATTTTTAAAATTTATACGTTAAATTTCGCCTAAAAGATTCGTATTATAAGTGTATTTGCTACATGATAACTCGTGAATTCGATCTTTGCCGAGGTTATATGTTATGCATCTCTGGCGAGTACTAAAAGACCAACTCACTTTTTTAAAGATATATAAACATGGGCGTGCAAATATAAATTTTATTTCGCTTTAAACTCAACCCACGTCCTACGATCACGGAAATCAAGCACCCAACAAGTTGTTGAATATATTTTTTTTAAATTATTTTCGTGAGTTCTTGTTCAAAGAGAGTCAACTAAGTTCCCGCAATTGTACGAAGTTAAACGTTGGTTTACAAAAATCTATAGATGATATTTAAGCATTCAAAAATTGTGCTCTCAAGACTACGTTTAAACCAGAAATACGTCAGAGAGAGAGAGTGAGTGAGAGAGAGAGAGAGAGAGAGAGAGAGAGAGAGAGAGAGAGAGAGCGAGAATGCGTAAGTCGTGTGACGGTCTTCGACGTCTACCATGTTCCTTCACAACTGAGGCTTGGGATTATTGATGGACACCAGATCGATACGTGAAAAAAAGAGTTGAAGTAATGAAGTAGTTGGTATGTAAAAACTAATATATTTTTATTCATTTTAATTATAAGGATGTTAAATTGTTTGGTTATTACGAGTATTTAGGCCATTGTTTATGCTAGGGGATTCGCAAGCAGAAATTTGGACCTTCAAAGTGTGCTGAAAATTTGAAACATGACGTCGTGACTTTGGAAATATAGTTCTGTTTGTTCGCCAGCGAGAGAGTGCATCGTCTCGAACGAAAGGAGTGAGTGATTACTTGAGAGCTTTAGAGAGAACGAAGTGATGCACTATATCGAACGCCTCACGGCTCTAGAGTAGAGGCGCGACTTTGGAAAAGTGTGCTGTCGTCTCTGAAGACTTTTGATTCATTCTTTAGTCAAATAAAATACATCTCAGTCTTACAAATCACATGCAACCCACTCCAGAGAAAATGGTATCAATCTGTGAGCAAGTTCCCTTTGCGTGTTTATGTGTGGACCTGTTGAGTCAAACCTGACTTGGAGAGAAATTAATTCTTTGTCATAATATATGGATTTTACTCAAAAGGAAGTAACCTTAAGTGCCAAGGGGTGATACTCTATTTTCATGACGTTAGTTTTGTTTAAGGGCAATTCTTTCTCAATGCTCCACTACATAAGCACGACATATTTTGTTTGGTTTAAACACGTGTTCATCAGCTACTTGTTACAAGTTTTCTGCTATTTGTTTGAATGTCGGAAACTTTGTGATAACTGAAAATTTTTCGAACTTGTTGCTAGAGTCACGATACTTTCGTAACTCCATTGGGCAGCAATGTCGTGGTTGCCCTGTCACGTGTAATCTGCTAATGTTATCTTGTTATTCATCAATAAACACTCTTAAAAGGTTTGAATATTAACAAGCAAGTATAAGCATAACTGGAATTAAATGAATGTGCCAAATAATTGTGGCTAAACTCATATTGTGTTATGGACGAACACTAGAAGTAAATTTACATGTTTGCAAAGTTCGAAATTGAATACAAGTTGAAAAATACAGTATTAAATTCAATATTATGTCGAATTCATATTTAATTTAAATAATTAAACATTAATAGTGATGTTGAGTCTTAACACATGGTTAAAGCCTACTAATAGACTCGCCGCTGGCTTGTAGAATATTTGTATCGTTATATAAATGTTTTATAAATATCCTATTTAAATTTTTATATGGTTTCAAAAAGTCATTACAAAATATTAGACTCACAGAAAAATTTATATATTAAGTCTCTGCCCAGTAGTGAAGGATATGAGTATCAGGAAAGAAATTTATCATTGAACATTGTAAACCGTTTAAAGTTTGGTTTCAATTACTAGTCATTGTGGCGTTGGCAAGTAACAACCCGTCCATTCCGTAATCGACATGGTATCGAATACTCTCGCGGTTTCACAGCTGCAGGCCGATGGTTTTTATTTGACGCTGTTATCGCGTGCTGCGCAGAACTCTCCATAAATTACATTCCGTTTCAACATATGCGTGATCGTGATCAAAGTGAGTGAAAAGTTTAACGAACTCTGGGAGGACATCGATCAAGCGCAATGATCCGTGGGACAAAATGGGGGAATGATTATGTAACGTTTTTTGTTAGTTGCAGGCTTGACAAAGTTTTAGTGTAAAAATGCAAAAAAAAATATCCTTATATATATTTCCTCGAAATACTATGAAAGAAAATATTAGATAAAAAAATTGGTTTTCTGTAAAGTCGGTTTACGGACGATTTTTTAACGTGACAACGTCATAACAAAACTTTGATGAAATGATTGCATACTTTTATGAATAAAATTGAATCATTTTTATTGAATTATCACTATTTTGTATGGATACAAAGAAGGAGTGAAATTAAATCTACAATTTAATTGATAAATTTACTTTTATTTGCACTAAAAAATTCAAATAAGTTTATTACTTT
The DNA here is from genome assembly GCF_032445375.1 of Bacillus rossius redtenbacheri. Taxonomy (NCBI): domain Eukaryota; kingdom Metazoa; phylum Arthropoda; class Insecta; order Phasmatodea; family Bacillidae; genus Bacillus; species Bacillus rossius. The sequence continues at coordinate 7,825,572 of NC_086336.1, read as the reverse complement.
AACGAAGAGATTATTTTAACTATAACTTTTATACATGTTTGCTATTTAACTTCTTCCAATCTGTGTTATTCTGTTAAGGATAGGGCGATGATAGAAAAAGTAGGAAACGAATGGGAGTGTTTCAAGTTTAATGTGCCTCGAAAAAGTCAAATCGATGGTTGTTCCAATCGAGTGGAAGAGAGATAGATGCAGCGCAAGCGGAAATTGAGCGTAACGGGACAATGTGCGTAACGGAACAATGAGTCATCCTTTTTCGTGCGTGCAGCCGGCGTTCATCGATTTATTAGACGTTGTCACGTCAAAATTAAAGAAATTAAACAGTTTTAAAACCAAAATCATCGCCAAACGCGCAAGTATTATTTATTGAGATACGTTTGTACCTGGTGACAATATATTGAAGGACCACTACAGTTTTTAACACTATTTTTCGGTTACGCACCTAGTCCGGTCCAAAAATAAATTCATATCCGTCATAAATCCAAGTGTAACTTAGTAATTTTTTTTGTAAATAAATGTCATTCTAGAAATTAATTTTGTTGCTTACCGAAGATATTGTTTGCATGAAGTCACCTTCATACTTAAGCCGAGTTTGACTCCAAGCGAGCTGTTATGAATCGATGTGTTCATAAAACAAATCCAAGTGCGCCAGTACACAGTAAAACAAAGTAATTTCCATAAAACCATTGGCGAGATATTTTTTGACAGTAAGAGTTAAAATTATCTTATTATAAACACTCTTTTATAGAAAACATTGTATGCTGTATAATGTTAATTAAAATTGCTTAAATAAATATTATATATAAGTATATAGTTTCAAAGGTTTGTAAAATATTTTATGACAGAAATATTAAAAAAATTACCAAAAAAAAGCAATTTTAAAATTACTCATACATGTTCTTATAATAATTCATTGACATTAACACACATTCACGTATATCCAGTCAAAAATGCCTAACACCACAGCTAACCTGATCATCAGGGCCTAGTTAGTACCTGAATGATTTTTTTAAACATGGAAAGGGAATTTTGAAATCTAATGGACTCGGGTAGTTTATTTCTGGTACGTGCAGTATTCACAGGAAAATATCTGAGTGTACAGCTGTTTTGTGTTGGGGGAAGAGAAAATAATTTCTCTGAGAACATGTGCCTATAACATGACGTAAACAGGGGTACTGAAACTTGTAACAATATATTACGGGGTCTCTGTTATTAATGTATTTTTGAGAATTAAAAGGCAGCGAAAGCTTTTTTCATAACTAATGAATGGTTTTGTTGAGACAGCAAAATAATTTTTCTGCTACAAAAAAAAAAAAAACAATTTTTTGACTGCCCAAAATAGTTTCAAAGTCAATATGGCTATTTAAAATGTTCTTGCGCTGAAATATATTATTAATAGGCTTTAATTCACCAAAAGGGTGAATAAAAATTTATTTCAGCAAGACAACGTAGTTTCGGGAACATGTTTCTTATGTACAATACACTAATTGATCCAATGTTATTCGCAACATATATGAACTCGTGATAATTTTTTCTATAATTTGTTTGACTTAATTTGGTTTAATTCTACACTAGGAAGATTATTCAGTTTTGTTTTGTTTTCTTCAAAAACTAATATTAATTCTGTTTGTACACAAAAATATTTAAACGTCTATCAGAAATAATCTCCAGTACCGCAGGGAAAACTTCAGGAATTCAAATAATACAAAGAGAGCCATATTGTTTCTTTAATTTGAATGTCCGTCTTTGTGCTTCCTTTGGGTTACTTGAAGGTAGATAAAATACTTACTAAGGTAACTCAAAATTTACTTCACTAATTTAAAAGTCAAAATTCTGCAATTTGACTTAGAGTTAATTTTATGGATTGGGAAAAATGCTAATGTGATGCTAATATGATGGAGCGAGTTAACGCAGAAGAAAACGGTAAGAAATCACACTTAAACCAAAATATACAAACTGTTCATCCAATAATGCACCTCAAAACATACGAAGGATTCTTAACTATCTCAGAAAATATCTTAGAAGAAATAAATCATAGTTGACATTCAGGTTTAAGCTACTTCAGACAATGGCCGCGAAAGCCTGCTAACATTATTATATTTCTTGTTGTTTACAGTGTAAACATTCCATTGGAAGGAAGAAGACAGATTTTTAATACTCCTATAGGTTAATTTTATTTTTAACAAGTGATCAAAGAAAGTAATTTTTACACGAAAATATACGTTTACTAACGAAGATTTGTTTTTTTGTAAAATTTAGGTGAAAAAAACTTTTAACAGTGTACCAGTGCGTGTCAACTTTAGCTTCACGTTTATTTGGCGGGCGTTAACCCGGGCTTAACGGAGCCGCCACCTTCACTCTCTATTTATTCACGGCGGTGATTGATGGACCTTGGAGATGTCACATCCCCCCCATCCCCCGCAGGCCGAAGGGTATGTCTATATATACACTGGGCCTCCGAGCGGCGACGCAGACCGCCAGTAAATATCACTGCCGCCGGCGAGATCCCGCGGGAGAGGAAAAGGATCACCCGTCGGCGACCAATCCAGACACATCGCGGCCAGTTTCCGGGAGCGGCACCCACCGCGTCTCACCCCCTCCCACCCCCTGCTGAGTCGTCGACGGGAGACAAAAGAGAGCCTGCCCCCCGAGTCCGAAGATAGCGCAATATAAAAGGATGTTCGCTGGGGATCAAGCCTTCCCGTCTCGCTGCTCGTGATTGGTCGAGGGTGCCCCCCCTCTCTCCGCTCCTCTCTTCCTCCTCATCCCAAGAGATGTTCCCCGGTTGGCAGTCTCTAACTATGAAGGCTATGCTGTGAAAGGGAGGGGGGGGGGGTTGCGTGCTCGCACGCGCGTTAGAAGTGAAACTTCAACTTCACACTGCAATAAACCACTTGAACGTTATGACTAAACCATTACCTGAAAGTAAACCCCCGCTAACACTATCAAAATATATTTAGAAATTTTAAAAATAATAATATAATTTAATTTAATTTTTTTTTTAAGGGAAAACTCTTCGTCGTTTCCAGCCCATGTTGAAGTGTGGCATCGCTTTTCTAAACGCTTGCCCGAAGTGGGTAGTAGGCACTCGGTTTTTTACCGCTCTCTTTTCCTGCTCCATTCCTGAAAAATTGCACTCTAGCTTCGATTTGATGAGTCATCACCTCGACCTACCTTACATGTATAGAAGTTCCACTTCGAAAGAAAAAAAAATCAGCAATGAAAATTTTTTTGGATACAATTGGTAATCTAGTAATTTTCGTGACAAAAATTTAATTCCAAATATTGTTGAGTTGAAGATGTGTTGTTTGAAGTTCTCTGATATAGATGTAAAAACGAAAAATCTTTTTCTCATATATCATATTTTCGTTTTAAAAACATGTAGTGTGGTCATTTACAGATGAGGATTTTCCAATGACAACAATCTCTGAATTCATTTGAACATCATTCTCAGACACTGTAACGCATCTTAGGTATGTTCATTACACGAAAGTGTATTTAAAACAGAAAAAAAAGATTGCTGAAAATAATTTATTGCAATCTCCGTGAAAGTGAAATGGTTCATCACCATGTAATTACTCAGCATACTGTGCGTGACTCTGCCGTTCCCTCCACTTGGGTGGTGGTACAGCACGTGGTCAACTAACACGCCGCACAGAAACCTGAAACGAACATGTGACCTGCCGATTGCTGTGACTCCCCACAAGCGACCAGTCCAGCTGACAGTCTGACTTGAGTTGAGACCGTCAGCACACACAATAAGTCCAGCTTCCAGTTCAGACCGCTCAGCACGAGCTGACAGTCTGGCTTGAATTGAGACCCTCAGCTCACACAATCAGTCCAGCTTCCAGTTCAGACCGCTCAGCTCGAGCTGAGAGTCTGACTTGAATTGAGACCCTCAGCTCACACAATCAGTCCAGCTTCCAGTTCAGACCGCTCAGCACGAGCTGACAATCGGGCTTGAATTGAGACCCTCAGCTCACACAATCAGTCCAGCTTCCAGTTCAGACCGCTCAGCACGAGCTGACAGTCTGGCTTGAATTGAGACCCTCAGCTCACACAATCAGTCCAGCTTCCAGTTCAGACCGCTCAGCACGAGCTGACAGTCTGGCTTGAATTGAGACCCTCAGCTCACACAATCAGTCCAGCTTCCAGTTCAGACCGCTCAGCACGAGCTGACAATCGGGCTTGAATTGAGACCCTCAGCTCACACAATCAGTCCAGCTTCCAGTTCAGACCGCTCAGCACGAGCTGACAATCGGGCTTGAATTGAGACCCTCAGCTCACACAATCAGTCCAGCTTCCGGTTCAGACCGCTCAGCTCGAGCTGACAGTCTGACTTGAATTGAGACCCTCAGCACACACACTCAGTCCAGCTTCCAGTTCAGACCGCTCAGCACGAGCTGACAATCGGGCTTGAATTGAGACCCTCAGCTCACACAATCAGTCCAGCTTCCGGTTCAGACCGCTCAGCTCGAGCTGACAGTCTGACTTGAATTGAGACCCTCAGCACACACACTCAGTCCAGCTTCCAGTTCAGACCGCTCAGCACGAGCTGACAGTCGGGCTTGAATTGAGACCCTCAGCTCACACAATCAGTCCAGCTTCCAGTTCAGACCGCTCAGCTCGAGCTGACAGTCTGACTTGAATTGAGACCCTCAGCACACACAATCAGTCCAGCTTCCAGTTCAGACCGCTCAGCACGAGCTGACAGTCGGGCTTGAATTGAGACCCTCAGCACACACAATCAGTCCAGCTTCCAGTTCAGACCGCTCAGCTCGAGCTGACAGTCTGACATGAATTGAGACCCTCAGCGCACACAATAAGTCCAGGTGCTCAGTGCTTCCCCACACACGATCGTTCGATTGGTTGCTGTTGCTGTTGATGTGTCGTTTCATCGCCGAATATGGAATAAACTTTGGATTTTGCAGTTGCATTTGCACTGCTAGTTAGAAAAGGGGGAGGGAGGGAAAATCAAAGCAACTAAATAGTATAAACAAAGATGTTTGCAACGACAATCATCTGATGGACTGATTGTTTGGACTGGCGAGACGCTGTTCCCACACACGAACTGAGGGTTCTCGAGCCGATAGTCCGATTTGATGGAAATACATCAGTGCGTCAGTCCATCAGTACCGACTGATCAATCCACCTTCCTTACTCAAACACTGCCGTTACGACTGATAATTCCGAATTGTTAGTTCGGACTGATCATTTTTAAACTCTAATAGTGATTTATTATGACAACGATGGCATTACAGACACGGACATACGCTACACAAGTCATCAAAAATGCGAAAGAAATGGGACAGCTCATAGAAAGGATCCATTGCATTATGAACCTAATGTAATTGTGAGTTAATTGTATCGTGATGTATGGTGCAGGACTTGAGCGTGGCTCAATTTGTACTCTGGAGTAGTCTTGATGACATTTGCATTTACCTTCTATGTATCAACACAGTCGGACAAGAAAGTGGCAACCACAAAATATGTCGTGAAAGTACTTCATGCTTTCTATTAATTAGTTTGTGGCGTCAAGAAAAATATAGTGTCATGAATTTTTTAAACATATTCTGTTTCAAAAACATTTTTTTTTACTTTTTAATGTGTGTAGTTTTATTATTCTCCTTTTTTCAGCATGTTTAATTTATTACCATAGCATCAACTTTACGTGAGGTTTCATATCTATAGCTATATATAAAGTACACATTTTGTTTGTTTGTTTTCTTCTTATACAAACATACCGTTTTGCTCTGATCTTGATTAAATTTTGCACTCTAGACCTTCCAACTAGAGGAACGTCATTGTCTTAATGAGATTTCGGAAAACTACGTCCGTCACGCTTTCCCATGCCCCTTCATAGCATAATTTTGGTACTTGTTAGTGAAATTTCGCTATTGCTTTGTTGATGCTCTCTTCATATTCTGGCCAAGGCTATTGCAATTTTCGATGCTTTCTTCATAACCTGCAATGGATATTACATTGCTGATGCTGTCTTCCTATCCTGTAAATTGCTATTACATTGTTTGCTGTCGCATTCCGTTGATATACCCAGTGATTCAAATACGCTCTTAAATTTCAAGCGAGTACACTCCCATCCGATTTGCATTCGCTACGAGTATCAAAAAGGCACAGGGGCAATCACATAGTGTGGCCTTGTCTTGGAAACGCCGTGTTTTTTCTAACGGAACAACTATACGTGGCGTGCTCAAGACGTTCCTGATGGACAAACGAAAAACATTGTTTACCCTTGAGATTTGCAAAATAAGTTATACCTAAATATTTATAAAAAATATTTTTTTCCAATCTAAATTAAGTCTATTGTCTACATGATATTTCGACAGTAAAACTATACCCTTTCCAAACAATTATAAGAAACCCCTTCCCGATGAGTAAAGCCCAGCAGCCCTGGGTACTTCAGCTATTTAATTCATAACAATGTTTCTGAATCACAATAAACTCTGAACCAACAGTTGCTCCATTAGAGTGATCTCTACTACCACAGTCTTGATCTTAAATTTACTGGGAAGTTAAAACAAATAAAAAATTCGTTTGTTCTTTGGATTTGTAGCAAGGAGTTACGGAGCTGCCAAAATACAGTCTAGAAAGTAAACGTGTATAAAAAATCCTCTACATCTAAATCATAACATATTGAAAGCTGAAAATCCGATCATGGAATTTATCTTATTGTTTATGCAACAACTAGATTATTAATAAATTAAAGATGATTCACTACATTGTGAACACCTGTTTTATAATGCTTTCTATGATAATTTCTCTCGGTATGTGTATCATAGACATCAGCTTAATTGGTCCATCATATTGCTTCATGCAAACGACCATATTTGTGCATTGATTTTTCCGTTCCCATTGGAATCGCTTGGATGCATGTCGTTTGTACCTTTTTTTTAATGCTTGTCTTCTTTCCTCCATTCTACACTCAACACTCAACCCAATACTTTATTTGATCTCTCATCCCAGCCGGTGCAAGCGGGGCATTCATTGCAAGGAGTTTAGGAGAGATCTCGGGGAGTGTGGAAGGAGGGAGTGGTGGGGAAGGGGGTGGCTCGACGTTTTTATGATTATCAGAAGCGTTTCCTTTTCCTAAATGGTGGAAATATTGGCCCGAGGGCGCGTCGGGCGATAGCCTTGGAATCTGGCGGCTGGCGGCGTCTCTTAAGGGACCCCCGAGGGGTAATACATATTTTATACGGGAGATAAGTCTGCAGCACGGGAGAGAGGAGTGGGGTGTTTTTTTTATTGAGCCATACTGCAGCTCGCAGCGTCCCCCCCCCACCCCCCAGTTCGAAGGCTTGTGGCTGCCAACTGCGTCGGTGAAACACACACGCGAGTGTTCGTTGCGTTGTCAGCACTGATGTTGAACATAACTGTGTGCAAATCACTTCTACGTATTTTCTGCGAGTGAACTCATTACTTTTTTCATTTTTTTTCCATACGTCTTTCAATTTTTGTTTTAACAGTTTTCCAAGTGGTTTTTACCTCATACCACAACGTAGCCAGTCATTTGGTACTTTTAAAATATTATGATTAGAGACCCGGAAAATTCGCGGGTTCATTTCGTGTTACGCTAAAATTCATATAATTATACCTTAGTGCTGCTTCTGTCATTGGTTCACTGTTAATCTGGAGGACTGAGGGCCAATTAGAGACCCTCACTCATAGAAGTGTCGAATCACAGGCCACCGAGTCGAGACGACTCACAAGTCAGCAGCCAATGAACAATTGGCATTTGCCCGTGTGTGTAGAGGATATTGGAGTCTATCCTGGAGTTTATTGAACCCGCGAATTTTCCGGATCTCTACTTATGATGTATCGGTAAATGTACAAAAACGTATTTTCATGCTCGAAATACCTATTTCAGTTTCTTTTAGTTACCAATTCTTGTGTCAGTTAGTTGACTGTCCTCTCATATTAGTTCTTTACGTGTCGTTATTAATTTCAACGAGTTATGAAACAGTTGTTACTATGACTTGCTTATGTTTATTTTTCTGAATATTTTCTTTGTTTAATTGGTCGCACTATAAGGAGTATAAAATGAAAAAATAGTTGGTATCAGAGTGGTTTTGGGGTTCACTATGAACTTTGGACCTGTGTGCGAACCCGTGTGACGTTAAACACTTTTCGGGCTATACCTATTTCCTCCCAGACAAATTTTAATTCTGGAAGTGAAATAATTTTTTTTTAACATCCCGTAGGATAAGTGTAGGCGATAACGTCATCAGAGCTTAACGAAAAGTAGAGTAACAAAAATAGTGTAACGCTGAAAGTGTGACGGAAAGTGTAACGACCTGCAGAGAATGGTGTAACTGCATCGCTATTTGATGCCATGTTTGATCCACCGATTTTGGGAGGAATGGTCGCTGCGGATAAAATATTTTGAAGCCTCTCAGTGCCACTAGAAACCTTATTTCCAGGCTTATATATGTAAATATATAAACACATACTGACACGCGACATGCAATTTTAATGTACTAGCAATATCACTAAAGCCCATCGAATAACGTATTTATGAATAATAACAAAGCTATCGTTACTTGGCAAAACCAAGATGGCAGCAGCAGGACGTAGAAACCACAACCAGTGTGTGAAGTTGCGTTCTTAAAGCCCGCAGGGGCAACGCACCTGTGAGTTTTGATTTATAAAGTACGTTATTCTGTGCATCTCGCGCTACAAAATAAAAATGGGGTGTGGCTGTGTCATGGACACGGCCGTGTGTTGTACGCGAAAACGTGTACTTAACAGGTAGTATCTTCTATACAAAATATAAAAACCGCTATTTTATGTATGTTATAATCATGTTTGAACACTAGGAAGTCATCATCCACTTGCATAATTTCAACCGCTCCAGCTACAGATGTACTGGCACCGTCGTTGATCCACTCGGCCGCATTCATTATTTTACGATACCGGCACTGCTTCACTCGGTCATATGGTGTTTTATTGGTATCATTCGATTGATTTTTGGAAGCCCTTTTCAACCCTATACGATCATTGAATTTGGATTTGGCTTTTTGACGCGTATCGAACGACATTATATCGTGGGCTTAGTGGAAAAAGTCGGTAAGTCCAATTTCTGGAAAAAGTCTGTTAGTTCACTTACCAAGTTTTGCTTACCTAGAATAGCGTTATAATGGACTTGCCGAAATAAAGCTAGAAGGAAACGTCCAAAATCATTCATTATTTGGACTTCCAAACGTTTTCTTGGCGAAGATATTGCCCTTACAACTTCATCTGTGAAGTTAATTCATTTTCACAAAAAAGTGGACTTACAAACTTTTTCCACTAAGCACACGATATATTTTTGATTATATATTTTTTATTTTAATAACATATATATGTATTCACTGTAACTATTTTACACTAATGTGTTATATATGCAATCGATAGATTTTGACGATAGCTGACGATTGATACCTAAACGAACGTCGTAGCTTCTGCGAGTCAAAAGTTATACTAAATTGAAATCTCGAAAATCAGCGAAATGACCTCAAAATGGCGGCGCGGCGCTTCCCCCTCCACCGCGCGCGATGCGTCACAGTCTTCACTTAGCGTAACGAATTCTTTGATCAATTTGCTATCCAGTGGTGTAATTAAATTTTTGATGTAGATGATAGATGTGTAGCTGCAACTCCAAACTTTATCCCCCGATTTTGTTATATTTAGGTTTTTTTTTTTAATGGCCTCTCACTATGGAAGCAATTTTAAAGACGTATTCACGTCAAAAAATAGGCTGAGTTACTTTTTCTTCTGCCACGCACGGATCGACTCGGAGCTCGTCTCAGCGGGTTGAGTCGCCAGCATCCACCCTCGTGATCCACCGCCGAACCAACTAACCCCAAACACCCCCATAATTCTCACCCCCCAGCCGGCAGACACCGCCGGCCACTCAATCCGGGTGCGCCACTGAATGGACCCACGCGCCGGTGGGTGGGGGGGGGGGGGGAGGGAAAAAAATGCGACCTTACTGCAAATTCAATTAACCCCCTGCAGGCGCCGGGTTGGTTCGGTTGGGGAGGGGGTGCAGGGGAGGGAACGCGATATGCCCTCGTGATGGAATGGACGCCGGACGTCCATGCTTCCCCGTCACGCCAAGACGCCATTCCGTACGCCCGTTCTCCTTTGTCTCCTTCTCCTTGTTCTTCTTCTTGTTCGGCCACCCCCCCCCCCCCCCCGCTTCCCCCCTACTCCTCGTGGCCCGAGCGTGCTGGCCGGTGCTATACCTGTATATACACGGAGCGAGAAGCACATCACCTAGGTCCGCGGACAAAGCGAGAGGCGCGATTGTGCTCGCGCGGCGGTCTGGGAAATGTCGGCGTTCTGAACTTGAAATAGTAGAACCTTCTCCGCAACAGTGGAAACAAACAAAAAAAAAATTGGTCATCTGTAAAGTCGGTTTACGGACGATAGTTTAACGTGACAACGTCATAGCAAAACATTGATGAAATGATTGCATAATTTTATGAATAAAATGGAATAACTTTTATTGTATTAAAACTATTTTGTGTGGCTACAAAGGAGTGGAATGAAATCTACAATTTAACTGATAAATTTACTTTTATTTGCACTCATTAATTCAAATATGTTTATTACTTTAACGAAGAGATTATTTAAACTATAATTTTGAAATGTTTGCTATTTAACTTCTTCTAATCTGTGTTATTCTTTTAAGCATAGGACGATGATAGGAAAAGAAGGAAACGAATGGGAGTGTTTCAAGTTTAATGTGCCCCGAAAAAGTCAAATCGATGGTTATTCCAATCGAGTGGAAAAGAGATAGATGCGGTGCAAGCGTACAATGAGTGTAACGTCACAGTGTAACGGGACAATGTGAGTGACAGGACACTTTTTCGTGTGTGCAGCCGGCGTTCATCGATTTATTAGATGTTGTCACGTCAAAAATTCTTTTTTTTTTGCAGCATACGAACAATATATCTATAACCACTGACATTACAAAATCATTTTTGCATTGCCTACGAAAATTAATTGGCAGCTTCCACGAAATAACTAATTGAAAACAGATAACACTTATAATTAAATACATAAGTAGAGACTATGAAATAACTTGCGATGTTTCGTAGTGTGTTCAAATTGTTGTGAACATAAAGCTCTATTCTCAAACATTAGACAGCAGAGAAATATATAAGTTAATTTATATGAAACAAGCGATTACAATAAGATATTACAGTTGATTTTAAACATAAAAAATAAATTTAAGTTCTGTCATCCGTTTGGTTCTCATAGTCACTTTCCCCGCGAAAACCTTAAAAAATTAACTTTGGCAGCTAATAATGCAAAAATTATGCACGTTATATGTCGCATTTTGTAGAATTTGAGCCTCTCAAATTTTTTACAAATTTAAAAGTTATATTATAATTAAATACATAGAACGGGTCAAGCCTGTTTAAAGTTTAGGCAAGCATTATGTCCAAAAGAATGTTTAGCATTTGGTTGTTTCAAGTTTCTAATCTGGAGACTACTACGACGAAACGATACGACTCTGTCTGACCCAGGTAACTAATTTCCAAATTCTGGGACGTGATTAATTGCCTAAGAGTGTGGTCGAATCTCTTCGTGGTAGGGGCGGGCTGTTCATGCATGCATGGACGTCAATGAACAGTCACTTGCTGCTTGAGTACAATTCTTTACATTTGGCACTTCCTATTGATTTAATCATGTCGTGGATGAAGTTCATTTATTCATTCCAAAATTAATGTTTATTTCATGGTAATTAATACATTGCATTGAGGAATTCTATCACAATATAAAATTGACTTGGGTTTTCTTACAACAAAAAAAATCTAATCATTGGTGTAAACGTTGATGGTCAAAACTTATTTATATATTACCTTGCCAAAGTATGAAATAATTTTCTAAATATAGTGCTAAATCATTTCTATACTTATGTCAAACTAACTTAAAACCCGCGGCTTCGCTCGCGCTATATCAGAGTATTGCTAAAAGCTTACCATTTAAAGAAAAGTATGTGACTAATAAAAAACATTTTTTTATAAATAAATAGACACAAATTACTCTAAGTAATTAATTATTTACGTTGCTTAAGCTAAGATTTTTACATCCAACTGGTTTGCCATGAGAATATTAATATTTTATGATAAATCATAACTTACCTCTTTTTCATATCTTTTAAAGACGAAATCCAAAAAACTTAAAAAAATAATACAAAATGTAACTCTATATGCTTAAAGTTGTTTTTTAATTTATATCTCTTTGATCCAGTAGGTTTACAAGTATGCATTTTTTTCTTTTAATGAAACTTAACCCCTTCACACCCATTAGGGGCGTAATCTTGCACATATTTTAAATAATAATTTAATAGTTTATTATTATTTTTACAATTAATTTACATCATACAAAATTAAAACCGGATATACGATTTTTAAATAAAAAAACACCTCGTTTTCACTCCCATTAAAAGACGAATATTTATAAACGCAAAAAATGAGCAATAGCTACATAACTCTAGATGCAAGTCTTTTTTAGTTTATAACCTCTTATTTTAATTGACTTTTAAGTGTTCGTTTAACGTTTTAAAATATACCCTTTTTTACCCCTTGGGTGTTGAATTTTACAAAGTACATATAAAAATTAAGATTGTTTATATTCGTATGTTCAATATTGTTACCCAATATCATTTAATATAATTTATTAATTTTTGGGATTGTATTATTCATATTTAAAAATACTTTCTGCTGTCCCCCCCTTTTTTTGTGTTTTTTTTTCTCGGTAAGATTTAAAATTTTTGGTCAGATGCTATGTATTTAAATTATTGGTACCGAAAATCTTTTCTTTAGCTTGATTGGTTTCAGAAATATAATTAATTATCTAAAACCACATTTACTACGTTTACATCCCCAGGGGTGAAATTCTGTAATTATATATAGCCTAATTTTTAATTTTGCCAAATACTTTCTAGTAAAAACGTTCATCAATATCGGTCCAATAGTTTTTTCGTGATTCTCGAACAAACAAACAGAAAGTTACCGTTTTATAATAGTACCTACTAGCAACCCTGATATCGCTGTTAATTGTAAATATTCAAAAATAAAAAAAATAGAAAAATCTAATTTTGTATTATTTTGTATTGAAAATATGACACAAAATTGGAAAAAAAATATATAGCCTATATCTGTTGATCCGATTGCTTCACTTGATCACACTCTGGGCTAATCTGAAGATTGCCTGAAAATTTTATTAAAATAGGTCCAGCTGTTTGGGAGTCTATAGTATACACACATCGATATATATATATATATATATATATATATATATATATATAAGGGCCATGCGTTTTTCAAGTTAACCTTTTTGTAAAATAAAATATGTAATCAGTAGGCTTCGGTATGGTAAAAATTATTTGCCTTTTTTATAAATATGGTTTTCAGTAAAATTTTGCATTTAGTCAAAATATTTTCTTTAACATTAATATTTGGTCATTGCCCTTCACATTTTGGTGCAGAGAATTGAAAAACATATTGTATGGGCTAAATTTAATAATTTCTCAAATTTTCTTTGTAATCGGAGATAAGTTTTTCATTTCTGTTTGAAAATTATTTTTAATCCTGTCCTAGTCATTTAATGTAATTATCGACAGTAAATTGAAATTATATGTATATATTTACTGAGAAAAAGTGGTGAAGTATAGTTTTCTGTTTAAATCATTCATTGTCATCTATTTATAAGAATATTTGTTATCTAACATTATAAATATTCACTGAATAAAAAAGATTAAGGAAAGAGAGACAGAGATAGAGGCTTTAGGTTCGATCAAACTGCCAAAGTGGGATATTTCTATTTTCATACCACTAGATTCGTTTGAGAACAACTCCTAAGGGATGTTCGTTTTTTTCCCGTTGCATTTTACAATTTTTTCAAATATTTGTTGCAAATTAAATTGAGATTAAATAATCATAATTGTATATAAAAAGAATGAAAAATAAATATAAAATTATAAAATTTATAATATAATACCAACCAACGCTTTTCCTTTTTTGTTATAAATTCAAATATATTTTTCCATGATAAAACTTTTTGATTCGCTAAATTTTAGTTTTCTGCGCTATACGCACAAATTTTAAATTTATTTTCGTAAAAATTATAAATTAGCAAAAAGACAAAAACTCTCAACAGGTCACTTGGCACAGACATATGAGACAGAGTGTACAGGAATATTGCGGACTCTACGCACATCTCAGGGCTATTTAATTATTGACTTCATGCTCACTAACTTGAATTACTCGGTTAGTTGTTATGGAGCCTACGACATACGCCACATGTGCGTAATGCAGTAGCAACAACAGCTGCCGACAAACCTTAAAATTTTCAATTTTAGCTCATATTTTAATGGAAATAGAATCTGTTTTATTCGTAAACAAGTATAATGGTGTAATTTAGCTAAACACTTACGGTCTTTGTGGGGATTACATACGATAAAATTCTTTTGTTTTTAAGGAAAAAATATAATTTTATAGAAGTAATTTCTGAAAAGTAATTTAAAATGTATGTTCCCTCAAATCCTTTTCCGCAAGCAACTGTTATGCATAATTGTCCTCGGGTATTCGTGAGATATTTGTTACAAAATATAAATTATAAAAAAAAAAAATTCAGGCCAGCACTGAGGTTGGACTTTTATTTTATTTCTTTCCTAATTCATTCCGGTCGCAACGTCAGAGGATATTTCTCTTTCTGGAAATGTATTCCGTGTGGGAGAGCTAAAATATCTGACCATAATTCTCGGCAATATACGGCAAGATCCCGGCCGGTTTAAACCAAAATCCTGCATACTAAAAATGTCACGTAGCGTATAGATTTGAGGCATGACAGGAAAGAAAAAAGGCACACAAAGAGGCAGAACAATGATAGAAGAATACATAGTTTATCTCGTATATATTCTGCGTTGCTCTGTTTTAATTTACTTTCAAAATATATTTTAGTTATTCTGAATAATTACAAAGTAAGCACTGTTAAGAACTACTAATTTAAAGAAACTGTTAGCAGTCAAATTTCTTTTCACCAAACCACTAATTATAGGTTTTGCCTTTAAAAAGGCGACTATTTTAGTAACATCGGTAACTTTAAGATTTCACTTTAGTATTACAGTTTTGCATGTACGAATGCCAGTAATATTATGGTTGTGAAATGTTGAATTGGTTTTGTGTGAAAGTCATTATTTACTTTCGTAAAAAAATATTTGCCTGGAAAGACAAAACTTATGAAAAAAAAGTTAGGTAAAGATTGTAAATGATGACAAAAAAATTCAAAATTTCCTCCAAATATTTTTCTTAAAGCGCTAGTTAATAGTTCTAAACGTATCGGGAAAAAATTCAATAAAACAGTAAATAACATCAACCTTTAATGGAAAATGTTCTTAAATTGTATTCAAATTCATTCACAATCTTTGGTAGTTGTCCAGTGAAATCAAACAAATTCTTTTATGTAGTTTATAGGTCTGTTCATTTTCAGCACGAACAATTTATATTTTCTATTGTTTATTTTTAGTTCAATTCATATACATACTTCAAACTTTATAAATGTGATGTGTTACACCAATCGTGCTCGGTTTTATTTTCTGCATATTTAGATTATTAAAAAACTTACATTCCTTAATTTCAGAGCCACTGTTGACAAAATTTAAACTCGTTGATATTAATTTAAGAATTACTACTGAACTAAGCTTAACAATGTTTAAAAATAAATGTTTAAAATTTCGTTTCAAAAGACACTGTGTAACGGCATATTATTGATATTTGAATTGAAATAAATGTTTTCACAATTCGTATGCATATTTCGAATTGCAAAAATGCGCAGAGCGGATGAAAGTTTTAAAGGAAGAATTTTATTATATCTACATCAAAACTGAATAATGTGTATATTCATGTTAATATTTGTTGGCTTGTTCCAGTCATGTTCTTATTATTAATTCATTACGCGCTTTAAAATTATATGACGAGAACACATCACTAATAATTATTAATGAAATCAATAGTTTTTCTGGGAAAATATGTATTGTCTGCAAGTATGACAAACTTAAAGTGACAGCAGAACATTTTGTTGGAAATGGTATAATGCATCTCTGTAATTATTACAATAAACTATCTTTGCAGCAAAATGCCAAAGGTTCCTTGTTAAACATGCAAATAAAATCATTGCTAAACATGAATCAAAATGAAGTGTTATGCTCTTAATATCCACATGTAACATTATTTAGCTCATTGTTATCCTGGTTTGTTCGGGCGGTTTCGGAAGCTGCGAAGAAGCCGCGAAAATAAAAAGGGCGACTGAAGAGGGAACGCTTGTGTTTAGAAACTAATATTTTCCCCTGAAAATGACATTCCACCCAGAGGGTAATTTGCGATCAAGTCCCGCCTCACCCCTTGCCACCCCTACGAGGGGTTCAAGAAACATGTTCTTTCTCAAAAAAAAAAAAAAAAAAAAAGGAAGCTTAAAAAATAATGGATGTCTGTGTGTATGTGTGTGAAGAAAATAAGAAAGAGGACTTTTTTTACTCCCGTGGAGCCAGGATGTATAGGTTGGCGAGAATATTAAGTAGATTAGTTTGCAATTCTGGTAGAGGAGAGGCAAACCCGACACCTCCCCTGGAGTGGCTGGCCTGATGCGAGGGAGATTTCTTTCCCTTTTCCTCTCCCCTTATATTTATTTCCTCCCCCGCCCCCTCCGCACAAAGATGGATGCCACGGGAGCTGGCCGTGACGCAGGCACTACGTCATCGAGGCTTAGGTGCGCCCGCCTAATGCCAACATGATGACCTGTTATTTCCTCCAGACTGGAGAAAAACGGTTGCCCATGGATCACGTGGTCGCAACGGTAAAGTGTCCTACGAGTTGAAGGTCGCTTTTCTCAACGTAGCATATATTCACGAATCAGCTATCTTCGAGTTACAATTTTAGGTTTAAATAAAAATTACTGTATAATAGTGAACAAGTATGTGATTAAGTGTATTCCTCTCCTCACTGCATTGGTTTTTGTACATTCAAACGAAAACAACTGTATCACTACCAGGGGCGCAACAACTAAATTTCTAAAGGGGGGGGGGAAATTTATTTATAAAGAATAATCGATATATTGATAATAATATTGAAGCGGGGGGTCGGGGGGTTCCTCCCCCGGGAAAATTTGTATTTCAAGGTGGAAAATGGTGCTATTTAAGCAGTTTTATCATCTAAAAAATGATTACACAGCACTTTATTTGCCCCCGTTTGCCCCCGTTTGCCCCCACTTCATGGTTTCAGAGGTGGGCAGAATACCCTTGCCCCCCCCCCCCCCGGTTGTTGCGCCCCTGATCAGTACAATATAGTGTTCGTAGTAATACTGGGTTCCAATTCTAACCCTGGCATTTATGCTTTTTGTTGTCCCAGTACCTCCAATAGTTGAAGTTATTTGTAAGCCGTTCCCTGACTAGCTTACCAGT
Organism: Bacillus rossius redtenbacheri; assembly: GCF_032445375.1. Classification (NCBI taxonomy): domain Eukaryota; kingdom Metazoa; phylum Arthropoda; class Insecta; order Phasmatodea; family Bacillidae; genus Bacillus; species Bacillus rossius. The sequence continues at coordinate 7,808,108 of NC_086336.1, read as the reverse complement.
GTTAACTGGTTAATAGTTAATAGTGGTTAATAGTTTTAACTAGTTAATAAAACAAAAAAGTACAATTATTGAATATTTAATTATATTTTCCGTGGTTTAAGAAAACAATGCTCGAATGAAACATAAATATAAATGTTAAATTATGGAACAATTTTCGTAATAAATACTCAGTATTATCTCCAAAAAGGTTTTTCATATATGCAAAAATAACTATAGCCATATGTTCTACAAAGTTACAAAATCTTTCTTCTAGTATTACAAGCTCTTTACTGGCAACTACTTTCTAAAGAAATCTTTTGTAAAAGAACAGAAAAATTATATTTTTTGTGCAAATATTCATCATGTTTTTGCTCATGTCCCAAGATAATAGTTCTTGAAAACATTCTGTACAAAGTAGCATTTCGTTTTATATAATTTGATTTTTTATTTAACTCTGATTTATGACCGTAGGCTTATCAGCGTTGACTCACAAATTGACTTATCCACATTTACTGGTAAAATCACCACGTACATTAATGCCTTAACCTTCGCAACGGAATTAGCTTGCTCTTAACCATAATTGCACCTTGGAGGGACATCATGAAAAGCAACCACAAAATGGACACACAAGTAGCACGAATGTATTGGAAATTATCCCGCTAATAATATCCAAGAGAATCCTTAAAACGATTCCACAGACGATCAACTGAAATCGTTTTGTGAAATGCTGAAATGATACACGCAGAAATTACTATTGAGGTCCCCAGTTAGGTAGTACAGCGATTAACTTGATACCTTGACATTCATTGTTAAAATCCTTTCACGCTTATTTAGAATATCAACAAATAAAATATTGTTTATTGTTTATCAAAAGTTTATTGTTTGAACTGGTAAATTTATTTTTCACAACATACGTAAATCTGTTTAGGAATGTGTATTCTGTAGATTCATTAAACTCTTTGATTCTGACATTTCAATAACAATCCCTCGGCCACATTCTTACAATGTTTGTTGGTTATTAAAAATTCACGAAAATATAATGTTTAGATTGTTTTATTATAAGTATGGTTTGAATATATTTAAACGTAAAAAAGTTGAAAAGTTATCTTGGTGTGTATTCGCATAAATGTTTAGGTATTAATAAAAGCTCATTTACATTAGATACCATTTAAAGTAACGATTTTTTTAAATCGAATTTAGTCAACAATGAAGAATCAAGAGATTTTTATCTCTACCTGACTGTACCAAGATATTCGCAAGCCAACCGCTCGACTCGGCCTACTCTCACGGGAGAAAAAGAAGAAAAAAAGTACTTTTCCATCTTCTTTCAGCCCTTTTTTCCCCCCTCTGCTGCCGTAGAATGTGTTGTGTGCGAGTTTGCTAGTTATATCTCGCTTCCCCGCCGCCATCTCTCTCTCTCTCCGCACGTGATCTCACAAGTGCCGCAGCATCCGACAATGGACCAACCGACTTGGCGACACAAGGGCGACAGTCGCTTGGCCATCACCGCACGATGCTCGACCGTATGTCCGCGACGTGGTACATGTGACGCTGTAATCCTGAGGTCGCGAACCGGACGGAGAGGGATAGCAAAGAGAGAGAGAGTGAGAGAGAAAATATACAGCATAGAACGTATAAAGTAGAATAGGAAACTTTTCTCCCAAAACTTCAAGCAATTTATATTGATAGAACGAATGGAACATAAAGAAGAAAAAATAAAATGTATGTGTGTAGGAGAGAGTAAAGAGACGGACTGTAAGAGAGAAGGAGGTAAAAAAAAAAAAAACAGAAATAAAGATATCTATATAATGTTGAGATAGGAAAAGATGGAAGAGAGAGAATTGTTGTCTAGTTTGTTTGCTTTTATGGGCGGAATAGACGGAAAGTCTAGGGAAAGTCAACATATCACGTCTGGTAGAAGATGCTGCCAATAAGAAGATATCGAGTTGCGGTCCGCGAGTTTGTGAATTCATATGCTAACACGAGTTGATAGCAACTTGTCGACTTCGCTAAATATACTGTCAGACCACGGGAAGAACCTCACAGATCAAATGTATTGGTTCCAAAAAAAAAAAAACTGGAATGGATGTACACACAAGTATGTATTTCAGTTATAGTCGCTGGAAAATATTTTATCCAAGAGTTCGTTATTACGATGTGGTGGTTGAGGTCTGAAGAACGCCGTTATTTACTGAACTTTAAATTAGAGTTTGCTCATTTATGATGCACCCTTCGTATTCCTTTTTTTGTACCTACACGTTTTCATTTTAGATAATGCCAAAAGTTGCGAAAATTTATTGAAGTTTAATGCACATGCATAATTCTTTATTTTGTTTATAATAATTTAATGAATATACATTTTTATAAACGGGAAGCTGAAGAATACAAAGTGAAGACAAAATTGTTAAAAAAGTGTACAACCAGATAATAACTCAAGAGCTTCTTATATTTACTTAAGACACCTACAGTAAATTTAAAAACAACCAACCATCTTGTGTATGTTACTACATAAAAGCTAAAATAAATTAAACGTCATTTTTTTCCAAGCACCGGAATTCGATAACCGCTATCACTTTGTGTACCAATTCCTTACATTCGTGGCTCTTTGCAGGTTAAGTAATAAATAATAATTTTGGTAAAGGTTTTATTTAATGTTTTCCACGTATTGTATAATACTAGCTCTCCCCTAACTATGTTGTATGTAAGAATGAGGATATAGGTTATAGCTCAAGTCGTATAAATGAATAAAGTATACTTTTTATTGTTTACGGATAGGTAGATTAGTTTACATAAATGACGTTGTCAAGCTGATGTTGCTGCAGTACAAAAATAAAATGTGAGTGTTTCAGTACTCGTCAGTGATGTCTAAACATCTAACCTCGGTAACAAATAAATTTATGTGTTCTAATATTGCATATAAACCTATAATACCTAACTCAGACACGAAATTTTAATTAGAATACTTTAGAATAATCCCAAGATTGATAAATATACGAAAAGTATTCATTTTAGGGGGAAAAAATAAAACAAAATTTTCCCTTTTTAAAACCCATACAAGATGGTACCTACTATTGATTCCTCGGGGCTAGCCTAACAACAGGAGTACCAAACGCTTCGCATGTAAATGTCTCAAAGCTGAACCTGTGACATTTCCTCCCAGAGCGGATTTGTCATCGCCTGCATTATTGAGGGTAGGTATACATAATTCTAGGCGCGTTGAGGCTGAAAGTTTACTATGTACCAGAAATGTAATGTAATTAGCGCGAATTACAAAACGTGAATTAAACAGGTTGAAAGTTCGATGCGCATGCATGCAGAAACTGCTATTGTCACCAGACAAAATCGTCAAGATAGCGTACCCACGTGTGGCAACATGTAGCCGTATAGGCCTATATAAACTTTCGCGAACATTGGGGAAGTAGGTACTAAGCGTATGGTTTTGCCAACGTAAACTTTGTGGTAATGAAACTAGCCTGGAATAATTGTTAAAAAATTGAATAGTAAAAACAATAATAATCACGACTTTAAAAATACCTACTTATAATTTATTAGTCAGGAAAATGGTTTTCGAACGAACATTGCGTCAAAGATATTTATCATTTTGTTAGTTGTCTGAAGCATTAAGAACGCGGTTCTATCTTTTTAGTATTTTTCAAATAAAATTTGCACTCCAAAATATACATTGAAACAAGATTAAAATTTAACATTTGAAATCACATATTATAACTCTTTGCTTTTGCTTAAACGACAGAAATATGCTTTTAACTATGTCCTACAAACAAACCATAACATTATTTAGCTGTCTCTCAATAAATACTTGATGTAAAAACTATTTTATTCAACATGGCGTTGAATAGGTATATGTAGGCTAACATTTTATTGCCTTATTTTTATGAACGTGATGAACGCTGCGCTATTTCTATATTTCAGTGTTAAATAATATTGTCAAAATAGCAATGCGTATTTTTTTTAAGTTGTAATTATTACTTTTTATAACTATAAATTATAACATAGCGAATCAAATGATGGTTGCAATACGGTATCTGATTTTATGGAAAAAGACATTTGTGAGGCTTACGTGTACTAAATATATTTGATAAATTAAAAACTGCATAAATGGCTAAAGTTTTTGCCTTGCACAATGCATTAATATGTTCATTCATATCACGAGTTTTATCATTTTCATTACATTTTTCGAATAAATTTGAATACAGGTACATAAAAGTCATTGCAAAAATAATATTATTTTTGATTTCTTTACCGTATATAAATAATTTGACTTTTCTTTAGTCATTTTATTTCATGTTTTTATAATAAATTGCATTTACTGCATAATGTTACGTAAATAGGATTTATATTTGACAAATATTTTATCTGGCCATAATCCTGATCGTATTCGAACCTTTATTGGTGCACGTGCCATTATTTATGAAAAAAATATCTATTGCTAATACGTACAATCAAAGAATTTTGACTTAGTAATATTAATAATGAGGGATAAATATAAAAAACTAGATGCTATTAATTTAAAAACTCTTTTATTTGCAACATGAAATTTGTACAACCATCGTAAAGTTTACTAAGTATTTTATGTTTTATGAGGCTCGTACTTTGTTACTTTTAGCGATCAAGTACTTAGATTAATCAGTTATTGGCGTACCTGAATTATTTTGTCACGTGCCGTTGGTTCGCCATCCGTACTATAGGATATATATGCAAATATGTTTTTCAATGTTGTTAGTAGGGAAAACTTCAAAGAAGTATGTCCTCTCTGCCATAGCATAAAGTTTCTATATTTTTGAAACCCTAAAGTGTTGAGAGGTTTGAGCGGTCCACTGTGCTGTGAAACCGCGTGACCTCGGTGAATTTCTCCGCAGACGGACCAGCGCTTTGGAATGCCGCCGTTGCAATTTAAGGCCCTTCTTCCTTAATTGCGATAGCATCCTTGGAGAAAACACTGCGGGAAGTCGGCGAAGGACTGGGAAAGGATGCTGAAAAAAAAAGGAAGGATTAAAAGTAATTTATAAAGGGCGTCGTCTGTTCGGCCGTCCTTCTTGCGATGCCAGCGTCTTGACGCCCTGCTCGTGGCTCTCTTGTCTGGGACGTGATCTTGCATCTTGAACACCCGCAGACATGACTGCAACAAACAATTGCAACCATGTATTTGCCACACGTGAAGTCCACGTGCGACAGAAGTGAAACTTATTGCTTAGGTATACGAAACACAATTCTCTTTGCCTGAGGTCGCAGATTATATATATATATATATATATATAATTCATATATTTATATAATTTTTATTATATTTTTATTATAATTTAATTATAATTTATATTATATTTATAGAATTTATATATTTATATAATTTATATTATATTTTAATTATAATTTACATTATTATATAATTTATATTTATTTAATTTATATATATATTTATATATTATATAAGTATGCGAGCGCTAAATTATGCTGTCGCGCAAGTGTGCAAGTATGAAATTGTACAAGTATGCAAGTATGCAAGAGTGCAAGTATGCTGCGTCATTCCTACCTCTCATCTGCCTTCTCCTCTATCGGTTCCCCCAACTCGTAGCTAACTATTCCTCTTATGCTATCGGAATTTTCGTAATGCTCGTAAGTTTTAGCCTCAATAGCAAAACATTTTCACTTTAAAATCAACTTATTTCTAAGCACCGAATTTTGGTTACAGCTAGCCTATCACTTTGTGTACCAAATCCTTAAATTCTTGCATCTTTGCAGATACAGTAGTACATAGTACTTTTGTTGATGCTTTAATTTAAAGTTTCTCACGCGTTAAATAATACAAGCTCTCCTTTAGTTGTGTTATATGTCAACATTATAATATATTTTATTATTATATTCTTATAAATGAACAAGTAGTATCTAAATGTATTTCCGGGGCCAGACTTATGGCTGTGGTGTCGTGGAGCCGGCCACCATCTTGGATTATGACGTTACGGTCGCCATACTGGTGTCTAATATACCTCAAAAATGTCTCAAAATGTATAGAAATTTCCCTATTTCGAGTGAAATATTCCCAATTTTTAGGGACAATTTCCCATTTCCCCCCCTCAAAAAATTTGGAGAGGCCAAAATTCCTCGGAGAGGGGCATTTGTCCTCAGAAGCCGCATCATAGATCATGACCTTGACCTTTACCATAAACTTGAATTTTTTTTAATTTTGGCCAAAAAACAATTTCAAAAAATTTCAAAAAATTAAAAAAACATTGTTTACTCCAATTGTTTAGTTACTTGATCCAACTCGGTCCTCAGTTATATTCCCTGCGAGAGTAAACGTGTAATATATCCATAAAAATTAAAAAAATTATTAATTAAATTTGATACAATTTTAATGAGGAATCTTGTTTACTGCACATTTGCCATATTGTGTTATAGAAACTTCTGCCTTTTTTAACACGCTTTTATTAGCTTCATACGTATGTATCTTAGTATGTAACGGAAACTTTGAACACTATTTTGACCCCCTTCAAAACGTCGGATTAACTCGAAATTTGGCATACTTTTCAAGGACCGATGACAATTCAATATTTTAAACAGTTAGACCCTTTATCCTTACTAGGATAATCAGGATCAGCGATTTTTTGTTTTCCTAAAACTGGTATTGTCTTTGCGCCAAGACCAAGAAGGGAAACTACCAGGCGCGCCGATCACCTATTTCTCGGATAAGTTACCGACTTTGAATAAGATGAAATTTTCGGAGGGAACCTGAGAACAGGCTATCTCATCCAAGGGAGGCAGCAGGCGCCCAAATCGCTCATTTTTCGGATAAGTTACTGACTTAGAATAAACATCAATGACTTCCCAATTTTATTGAAAATCATTGATTTTCATAGTAGGATATTGAAAATATTGTGTACTATGGTTCTTGAACACGCTATATCGAATATATATTTTAAAGCAGCCAATATCTACTCAAACTCACTTTAATAGTAAAATGATGTAATAAAGAAAATTCAACTAAAAATGAAAAAAAATAATAGTTTAAAAAACTAAAAAACACGCTTTTATAGAAAATCCAACTAAAAAAAGAAAATAAATTTTAATAAATTTGAACTAAGTGTAATGTATATAAGAAAAATATGTATTTTATTGTAAAAATAGCGTGGGGTGCATGGTGTCAATAGCTATAAATATTTTATTGACAGATATGAATAGAAGGATTATCATTTTGATAATATCTTTAAAAGCACCCCACGTTTTTTTACAATAAAATACACTTTTTCTTATTACACTATTCTTAATTCAAATTTATTAAAAATTATTTTTTTAGTTGGATTTCTATGAAAGCGTTTTTTTTAGTTTTTTTTTTAACTATTATTTATTTAAATTATGATTTCACGTCCGGAATCTTGAAAATTCGCAATTATTATGCTAGAAAATAGAAAATGGTTTAAAATTAATTAAATTTTTATATATATCTCATTTGCATCACGGAGTACTGGTTTCGAAGCCGGTAAGAGAAAAAATAAAAATGGTTACGCAACCTTTTTCTGTGGTGGTAGCTGTAACTGACCTCCCACCACTAATACCAATGTAGGTATACACTTTGCTAACCAGAATGACGTCACGACAGACATCTTGGATCCACCATCTTGTTTTCATCTGTTAGAGTGTTCGTCTTGGCCGCCATAGTGGTAATTCTTAATAACTAACTTAGAAATTCGGAAAACATTCTTAATATAATTTAAACAATAGTAATGGAATGATTAGGCTAACTCGATTTATTTAAATACTTGGTTCGTTCCTTTCTCGATGTAAAAAGTGAGGCGTGTGCCCCACCTCACGTGAGTTTAACCTTGTTTCGCTATAATTCTGTTACTGTCATTTAGGACGTATTTCTTTCTTTAGTTCTAGTTGCCCTTTAGTTGTATTGCCTACCGAGCAGTAGTTTGTGTTTAGTCTGTTTTTATTATACTGTGTTCATATTCATTTGGGTAATATAATTTGCACAGAGACGTGGGCAAATATTTATTACACTCGTACCACATGTTAGAGACTCTGGCAGGGTTGCAGTACCTGAGTGAGCACAAGTGACAGTTGGCAATGGAAGAGTTGGTAGCAAGTGTGGTGTGACGCGTAGCGCGAGTGCGCTGCTGGCGGCTGTGACGTCACTGACTGACAGTGAGACGAGTGTGTGGGCCGACGCGCGGCAGTTGCGATGCGCGACGGGAGTGAATGCCCGGGAGCAGGGAGCGAGTTACCGGACAGCGAGTGTGGTCGCTGAAGCAGTCGTGTGCGAGGCGCACGCGACCCAGACGGCTGCAAGCACACACAACGGGGCCTGAGCTGGGGCCTTTCGACAACTGCAAACCACGAGACATTCAAGTAAGGTCGTCGCCGTTTGCCCACCCTTCGACTCGTATTTAACGCACTCCCATGCTATATTACGAGTCGTCGAGAATTTTGAAAAACCTTTTTTTTATACACGTCTGTGCTGATTGAGCGCCGCGTCTGTAAGATTCGGTCCCCGAAATTTGATCGTTTAAATGATTTAGTGATATTTCTACATTGACTTTAACGTTTGCGGAGTTGGTTAGCTGCAAGATAAGCTTTCACAAACAAAGTAAGTAATTAAGTAATTAAGAGTAATTAAGTAATTAAGAGAACACATAATGCTAAAGACTCGAAGTTTTGTTTAAATCATTTAATTTCTCCACTTCAGTTTTTTTTTGTTAATAACGAGCTCAACCCATTTAACACCGGTTGCTGTGCACGCTTCGTGACGTCACTACGTGTAACCTGCGCACCTTTCCAACTGCGAAACGCTGTGGAGAAATCCCTACGCTATGTCACCCAATAAGTAAACTTGCAATAGACAATCAAAGGCCTTTCAGACTTTGCATTTCCGTAAAAAAATCTTGGTACGAGTGCAACCCACGGACTTGGACTCTATCTTTGAACGTACTGTAATGTCTTTGTTTTTTTTGTTACTGTTGTAAGTTATTTTGTATTCAGACGTGTAAGATCAGGCGTGTAAAACCACTGCTTTTTATGAAGTCAAGCTTTTTCTTTGAAAATAAATGTATCGCAGTCGAAATGCAATAACAAGTCATTGTAAGTTGTCTGTACACACCGTAGGGCCTAACGTTGCGCGAATTATTTTCATAATATTCTCCGCTAATGTTTATTTTACTCTGCTTGTTTGCGTGGGTGTAGACAGCGCGTTTAGTTGGTCGATTTTTTGTGGGATTGCAGCTGGTCTACACACAATATTTAAGTTGAGGCCCATCCTGTGGGGTGGTTTAAAGCCTCAAAAGATAATTTAAGGGAAAAAAATGATTTAATTAAAATTACTATTAAAGTGACAGTTCTTACAAACAAAACAACAAATTACAAACAAAAGAGTACCTATTAAATAAATTCTACTCTACTTCAAGTACACAGATACGAGCAAATAATAAGTGTGATTTCATAAGGTAAAATTTATCAGCACACACTTTAATACAGAAGTTTCATAAACAGATATCTAATCTATACTACAAATTAAAAAGGTCTAAGCATAACCATTTAAAAATATCATTCTTAAATGGTTTTGTAATGAAATAAATATGTTATACACCTAAAAAAATTATTATGTCTATTGATTTAGTAAATATGTTTAGAATTAATAACATACTGATGTATCAATAGTAATTTTTTTTAGCAATACTCATAAATTGTAAGAATGAAGCTGCGGGTTATATATCATACATGTTTTTGTCACTTGATAAATATCAAACAATTAAAAAGGTTGTTAAACCAGGTCCAAAAGAAAAATTTTGCTAGAATCCCTTTTCTATAAATTTGAAGTAAAAAATTCATCGCCGTAATAGTTAAATCACTTTTCCTTATTGTCTAAAGTAGCTCAATCCAAAACAGTTTTAAGATTCTTTCGTGATTTTATTCAACCATCGTTTTTTTTTGACAAGCCTAACATGACTTGAAGAAAATGAAAAAGTCTATAAAACTTCCCAGATTCTGGGTGGCCAGCCTAAACAGGGGATTAAGCCAAAGGAAAGATCACCAGTTCGCATACGATCCTGTTATCTAGGCTGATGGACAAATATGTACACCGCAAAAATTTAGACTATGTAGTGATAGCTAATGCTTCGACTATTTCAGGAATTCTTTTCACTCCAGGCTTAGCTAAACTTGTCTCTACATAATCAATCCTGTTTAGAGTTTTATGGTGGTCGAAAATAATGCCACATCCCAAGTTCGAGAGTTTTGCGCGTAGGGTTAACAGACAAGTCATCTCCGGTTACGATTCTTGTATGTTGTATACTTCCTATATTTTGGCCTATATGCGTGCAATTAGCAAAAAAAATTATTTATAATATACTGAACATTTTCCATAAAATATAGTTTTGACATTAAACCCGTTTCACAGTCACACTTTTGCAAGCGCAAGCTGATCCCCACAGCCAGAGGATTCTTAATTCCTGAGCCGTGGAGGGAGGGCACCATATCCTCCCTGGATACACGCTCATGTCAAATACTTTTGCGGGTTACAGGTGAATGGGTAACCACTTCTTTTTGTTTATAACAGACTCAGGCGAGCCAAAGGGCGTGTCATGAGTACTGTCGTTCAATCATCGAAAAGCAGATGCACATGTGCTTCAGGTGTACTTCGCTAGCCGATAAAACCCGCGAAATGATTGTGGCTCTGTTGGAAACCTACCTACTTACCTTCCTCCATCGGACGGGAAACTCTGGAAGGACCGCCATTAAAAACAAAAAGTCTCCATTTTCCGTTGCTCTTCTCATCCCCCCCCCCCCCAACCCCTTGCTGGGCTCTCTCTGCTTTCTCGAATCGCAATCGTATCCGAGCCCCGGCCGTAAATAACTCCGGCGACAATTGGAAGAGACGCATTACGGCGCCCGCTTATTTATGGGCCAGAGCGCGCGGCGTGATACATCCACGGCCCGCTGCCTCGTCTTATCGGGGCAAGGAGATGGTCCCTCGGAGGACCGGGAAGAAAAAAAAAATAGGGGGCGTCGCCGTGTGCGGGCCCTCTCTGTTTGATAAACTCCCCCGCGCTCACCTCCTCGGACTCAGGGGTCGAGGGTTCGAGCCCGCACTTGGCGTCAGTCGCAGCCCGCACGGCTGACAAGTGGGCCTGGCTCTCGTGGCTTCCGGGTCACGTGCCCTCGACCCCTGCGCCTGGACACCCCTGCTGACCTGTGCGGGGAGCGGGCGCTTGCCACACGGGAATATCTTCTGTAAGTGTTTCATGCGTCGAGATTAAGTAACTGTGTGAATAGGCTGGAAGGTGACCTCTTTTTGAGGGTATCATAAGTAGCAGTCATTTTGCCCGAAATGTCAGAGGAACCGCTGTCGGTCCAATGACTGTCTGTCTACTACCTGTAGGCAATATGACTTTTGGTCTTCGGTCGCGGCTTGTCACGGCGGTGAGAATGTGCCTAGATCCCGGGGGGGGGGGGGGGATCAGATGGACCCCCTGGTGTTCAAGAGCCCCTCACTGAGGGGGTCCGCTTGCGTCTTCAAAATCGTGACTGTGAAAAAGGGTTGATAAATATAAACGTGAAAACTTTGTTTATTGGAAAAAATTTATATATGCTATAAAGTTTTTTGCTAACTTCGTGCAAGCAGGCCAAAATAAAGAGTGCATACAAGATACAAGCAACGTATCCCCTCCTTGCGAACTTGGCGTTGACCTTCATCAGGCCTTGTCACAACGCTCGCTCGCCCCCGAGGCGAGATCTCAAGAGGTCAACGCCCGAATTTTCCACGCGAAGGAAAAAGAGTCATGACATCGCAGGTGCTCCAGTTACTCCTAACTACCGAATTGCATAAGTTTCTCCCATCCCACCGTTTTATCCTTCGTCCGTCTCCATTGACTTTGATCAACTTGAGTTACACTCCGAATTGGCACTGATGGTCACCGTAGTCGCAAATTCCCTAACGCTAAGCTTATCGACTTCACAAGAAACGCTAGAGCACGAGGTCGCAACGCGCCACAAATATAAGATTTATGCTTTAGTTTATACAACAAGCAATTCGAAAGATATCGCCAACATTAAAACTTGAAAGTGTAGAACTGTAGAAATAGTTTTCTAAAGCGGGCTTCTTATTATGAATAAATTTGTCAAATTCCTTATAATATTAATTAAGATAGTTATTTCCTTTCACTGAGCGCTAGTTTTAGTAAAGTAAAATTTCAAGTTTCTGATAAAAAAAGAAAATCGTAGATTTCTATAAACAAAAGGTCTGCATCTCTATACGTTTTCGGAAAACAATACTTCAAATAGAGAAGATGGAAAGGCAAGCCTAAACGCAAGAAGTTGAAAGTGGGGCCTATGCTTGATTTGCGCTTTTGCTTCTTGCGTTATAACTAGGTATTCCGAAATGTGGTAATTTAACTTTTTGCGTTTTGTGTTTCTTATGTAGTTTATTAACCCGATGTAAGTCTCGAGAGTCTTTTGAGTTCTGGTAAACGTCTGGCGGTACTTTCCTGTCAGCTCTGGGTAACCATATACTTGGCGCTAAATTGTTTTTGGCACTCTTGATTCGGCGTGATACGTATGCTTCACGTAGACACAAACCATTGCTCAGACACCAGTGGAGGACGCTTCTGTCGGTATCAGTTACTTCTATCCTGCGGCAGATTTCCCTGAAAACGTGGTTCACAAAAGGCGCGGTGACGGACGTACTTACTGGGAGAGGGTGTGTAGGGAACGAATAGGGAGAAAGATTTGGGACCGCGTTCCGTTACCTGTACGAAGGCACCATCACGCGAACTAGCGAAGGTCGTGTCTCGTAACACGGTCCTCTCCGACTGTGTTCGCTGACGAACCACTCAATGAGCTCCCAGTTGGGATCCTGCAAGTAGTGCGGTGTCCGCAATTGTCCACGATATTTCGTAACAGTTCGCCACACCGTTTCAACACAGCAGCCAGCTCTGTTCGCTCAGAGGTCGCCGCCCCGTGGAAAGGTGGAAACAAGATCCGGCACTAGCCTGGACAGCTAGTAGAGGTTGGAAGCAAAAGTTCTCTGGGTTGTCTGAGGGGTACCAGAGTTATGATAGACTTGGTTAAGCGCCTCGTGATACTCTTAGGATTGGGATTCCTTTGGGTAAGTCACAGGTTAGCCGAATGGTTGAGGAAGGGTGGCAATGATCCTGGTAGTGGTTGCCTCAGCTTCTCATTTTAGCTTCTCCTCAAACACCTCCAAGTCACGTTTCCCCATGGATATAAGAAGCTCGTGCTGGTGGCGATCCAGCCATCACCAGGGAGCAGTTACAAGCAGGTACAGCGCGTTAAACGAGTACCTCAGCGTTGCAGGCCATCATGCTGTAGGGTCAGCGTCGACAGGACCGTCTGACCGACAAAGTGGGGCCGGTGACATGGCCATTGACCTCACGCGGGGAGTTTAGGCGAGTGGTCCTCTAGACGGGGCCATTGTCCACCTTGTCGAGAGGTTTGCCTACCCAGAAGTGCAGAAGGTGATGGACTGACTAACTACGTTGTCTTAGGAAGACTGCGGTGTTCGTCCGTGATGCTGTCGTTGTGGTGGCCAGAATATCCGTTGTGTGACATCGATGGGTTCGCCGGACTATCTCTGTGTTGTCGTAGTGTTGGTCTTTTTATCTGTTCAGTACCATCTTTGGGTTATTATTTTTTTCTTTGAGTTTTACAAGTTCTTTTTTTCTGTATTTAATTTTATTGTTGCTACTGTCACGTCATTGTTTGCTAACTGTGTACGTCTGTGCTGAAGTAACTGTTTCACTAATTCCTTACACGGAATATTTTGTGCTGTCTATGTTTGAACATTTTTTTACATCACCTGGTTGTGGCTTGTTTTCTGTGTGGTTGCACTTTTATCTTTTGACGTGACAACGACTAATAAATCGATGAACGCCTGCTGCACGCACGAAAAAGTGTCCCATTACGCACATTGTCCCGTTACGTTGTGTCCCGTTACGCTGTGTCCCGTTACGCTGATTGTACGCTTGCGCCGCATCTATTTCTCTTCCACTCGATTGGAACAACCATCGATTTGACTTTTTCGAGGCACATTCAACTTGAAACACTCCCATTCGTTTCCTACTTTTCCTATCATCGTCCTATTCTTAACAGAATAACACAGATTGGAAGAAGTTAAATGGTAAACACGTATAAAAGTTATAGTTAAAATAATCTGTTCGGTAAAGTATTAAACATATTTTAATTAATGAGTGCAAATAAAAGTAAATTTACCAATTAAATTGTAGATTTCATTTCACTCCTTCTTTGTATCCATACAAAATAGTGATAATTTAATAAAAAAATATTCCATTTTATTCATAAAAGTATGCAGAAATTTCATGAATGTTTTGTAATGACGTTGTCACGTTAAACTATCGTCCGTAAACCGACTTTACAGACAACCATTTTTTTTGTCTGTTATTGACATATAAAATTAAATATCTGTTATAGGGGGGCGGTTAGGTTACTCGCATAATATACGTTGTTAATTTGATAATTTAACTGGGGTGACGACCAACGTTAGTCCGTGTGAAGGATTGTAGACATTTGCTGAAATCAGACACAAAGCAAGTGTTTAGTATTTTTTCAAGTCTTTTTCTCTTTTATCGGAGGCGTTTCATTAAATAGTTTTAAATTTTGTCATGCTAATAAAATAATATAATAGTCAACTTAGCTGCTCCGGCAACGAAATCTAGTGGCGGATGCAGAAACTACGCGTGATTCGCATCAAGATGTGTATTTGAAAAAAACAATTTGCGTATAAATTAATCACACTCGGCATTAATTTTACGAATTGTTCGTTAAATTTCGTGTTCGAGTTTCGTATTATACCTAAGTGTATTTTCATCATAAGAAAACATTAAATTGCTAGTTACAGAGGTTAAATGTTACAAATCTCTGACGAGTGAAAAAACTATCCTTCACAATTTTTTTTTGTTTCTCGAAATCAGCAAATCGCAGATTCGTTTGCCAATTCAAATATGTTGTGTTCATTAGGAGCCGAAATGGGCTGGTCTCTTGACTGCCTCACTGTCAACGTGACAGGTACTCCAAATAATATAAAAAAAATAAAATGTTGCTTATACGAGTAAAAATTATTATTTGATGTTTCCCAAAATCCTCTGGTGACTTTTGAGATCATACTTCATTTCAGTGTCATTCCGATGTACACTTGAATTTCAGGACTCGCTTACTAAGTGAATAATGTTTGTGAATGTGTGTAACTGTTTGTTATCAATCGTGTACCATTTCCTAGTCTTTTCTTAGATCAGCAACATGGAATACTTTACCCTTAATTTATTTGCAGCAGACCAATATTATATACTTTATCTAGGCCAATAGATATGTCGTTGAGTATAAGAAAAGGTGCATTTAAAAAAAAGGAATATATTCATTCATGTTAAAGTGCTTATATTTGTAAATTTGTACATTAACATAAAAACTACTTCATCACTACAAAATAGTGTTCGCAGTAATATTGGGTTAGGATTCTCACCCGTGCATTTATGCTTTATGTTGTCCCAGTGACCACAATAATTAAAATTATTTGTAAACCGTTCTCTGAACAGCTTCCCACATTTAACTGCGTTCATAACAAGCATGAGTCAATAAAATAAAGTTAAATTGTTGAATATTAGATTATGTTTGGATTGAAATTTAAATTAAAGTATAAAATTATGGGCCAATTTTCGTAATAACGTATTTAATATATGCAAAAAATAACAATAGCAATGCGTTGTTCAAAGTTATAATTTTTTTCTTGTAGTAACACAAACTTTTTCTTGGAAGCTAATTTTCAAAGAAGACTTTTGTAAAAGAACAGAAATTTTTTTTTGACGTGACAACGTCTAATAAATCGATGAACGCCAGCTGCACGCACGAAAAAGGATGACTCATTCTCCCGTTACGCTTTGTCCCGTAACACCCATTGTAAGCTTGCGCCGCATCTATGTCTCTTCCACTCGATTGCAACAACCATCGATTTGACTTTTTCGAGGCACATTAAACTTGAAACACTGCCATTCGTTTCCTACTTTTCCTATCATCGTCCTATCCTTAACAGAATAACACAGATAGGAAGAAGTTAAATAGCAAAAATGTATAAAAGTTATAGTTAAAATAATCTGTTTGAGTTAATGAGTGCAAATAAACGTAAATTCATCAATTAAATTGTAGATTTTATTTCACTCCTTTGTACCCATACAAAATAGTGATAATTCAATAAAAATGATTCAACTTAATTCATTAAAGTATGCAATCATTTCATCAATGTTTTGTTATGACGTTGTCACGTTAAACTATCGTCCGTAAACCGACTTTACAGACAACCAATATTTTTTTTTTTTTTCGCTGTGTATAGCGACGTAGCCTGTGCGTAGACTGTATGGTGTTGGAGCCTGATGCGCGTGGAGCTGTGTAACGGAACCCAGCCGAGGCGGTCCGCGCCGCCGCCATCTAAACTGCCATCTGTCCGTTCAGGAGGACTCACGGTCCTTCGCCGGAAGCCGGGTCTTCCTCCTTCCGGTTCCGTCCACTGCGCGGACGACGTGGGAGGTTGTGCCCTCGCCCGAACACACGCATCGCTGTGCTCAGGAAGACTCAGGGCGGTATTCCAAGACGTCCGCTGAGGCAGCGTTTGGGATATATTACTAGGGACCGGAAAAGTTCGCTGGTTCAATGACCTACAGGATGAACTCCATAGTTCTACGTACACTCGGTCAAATGCCTTCCACTCATTGGCTGCTGTCTTGTGAAACGTCCCAACGTGGCATCCTGTGATTCGTATAAAGCTTCGGTTGGGTGTTTCTCATTGGTCCTGATTCATCCAGGTGAGTTGTGAGCCAATAACAGAGGCAGCACTGAGGTATAACTATTTGTATTTTAGCCTATCGCGAAATGAATTCGCGAATTTTTCCGGTGTCTATGTATTACAGAAATTGTCCAGAATAAATTTCGGTAAGGAAACAAATCGGCAACAGTTTTAATAAATGGTGAGCCCTGCGCGAGACTAGAAATTGGTTACAATGCAGTCTGGCGGACGTTTCGCAACAGTCGACACAGTTGTAATTGCAAAAAATACTAGCGACGTGTTCGAAATGTAAGTATTCCAGGCTAGTTTCGCTATCATGAAGTTTAATTTGGCACACCAACACGCTTGGTAGTATGTCCCCCGATGATCACATAAGTGACTATATAAGAGTTAATGGCGCCAGACGCGGGTCCGCCATGTGGACGAAAACAACGAATAAGTTAGCTCTGCGCATGAGCAGAATTTTGGCAACTGATCGGCTACGTATATAACATCGAAACCCGTTCCCTAAAAATAATGGACTGGCCGTGTGCTATCGTGCACTAGGAATACGGTTGGAGTACTGGTGGAGCATATTCAAAACAAGATCCTTTATTTTTTGTGTCTTTAAATACCGGCCTATACCTCAACTACCGTTTTTATAACTTAGAGTGGCTTTATATGTCAGTTTTTTTTTAATGTTTTAACCATCACTTGCAGAAATTTTTAACCTTTTATTTATTTGATGAACACACATGACCTATCTTTGGACATTTGATGAAGTCAGAAAGTAGGCTAGTGTAACTATTACGTCAGTTGCAGACTCCGAGGAGATAAAACACGCACGATAAAGTGTCCCGTTACCCACATTGTTCCGTTACGCACATTGTTCCGTTACGCTGTGTCCCGTTTCGCTGTCGGCGAGTGCAGTAAAACTAGGTTATAATACAATTGACTAAAAAATTATGGTGATTCATATAATTGATGATAGATATTTGATTACAGCTTATTTATATGAAAACTTTTTCATAATTATATTTGCCAGTTTTTAAAATTAATTACAAGTCAACTACACGTGAACTGTTTCGTCGACTGTTTATAAAGTGAAGTGAAAAGTTAACGTGGTTTTCATTGCTTATTACAACAATTTCGGCAATAAAGTTTAATTATTCAGGCATTTTAAAAATCTGATTACTAGTATAATTTCAAGTATTTATTATTTTATTATTAAAATAAAAATGATTCAATTTTATTCTTAAAGTATGCAATAATTTCATCAATGTTTTGTTATGACGTTATCACGTTAAACTATCGTCCCTAAACCGACTCTACAGACAACCAATTTTTTTTTATTCATAGCTGCAGTTGAGTATTAAAAAGTTAAGTTTCGCTTGTAACGCGCGTGGCCTCCGGAGATCGCCGCACCCCGTGTCAGGCCAAGAGGAAGCCGGCGCGCGCGCAGAGACGGTCGTGATGAAGCTATCACCTCTCGGCGGGTTGCGTCGGGACGAAAACTGGTGCTGAGGCCGGGCGCGAGATAGCGTCACGCTCGCCAAGGAAGAAGGAGGGTGAGGAGGAGGGGGGGAGATTGTGCTGACGTGATCTGGGAGCCAACCAGAAGCGGGATCGCGGGGGATGTGGTAGTGGCGGAGGAGGGGGAGGGAAGCCAAACTCTCGCAGATCGCGATATCCTATTCTCTGACCTCCGCAGCCCCCTCACCCTAGCCCCTAATCCCCCCCCCCCCCTTTTTCCACTAGGGTCTCCAGCCCGCACGGATTTATCCCGGGGCATGAATCTGCGCTAATTTATACGACCCGAACCACCCTCTGCCAACCTACCCCTGACCCAGCAACCAAACTCCCCGCTCATGCTTCCCCTCACCCTCCCCTTGGCACTCCTACTTTTAACCCTCGCGCATACCCAGACATCTCTTCGGACCAGAAACCCGAAAAGTTGCGAAGCCAGCGGAAAACTGTTTTGTCCGCGGTATCTTGATCCATACATCAACCGTAGGAGCGGCGCCGCCGTCCCTCTTCGTGCGCCCTGCACTCCCCCCTACTACCCCCCTTCTCGCTATCTCCGCGGGGGTTTCGCAAGAATTCCCTTTGGTGCCGATCCCTGGTTCTCCGAGACCACCCCCTCGCAGTGTCACCGACTGCAGACGTGACCTCTGCCGGAGTAAGATACGCCCGGACATCCCGCAAAGGCGTCTGTTGAAAGCCCTGCAGCGTTACTGACTCTATATCCGTGTACTCTGCCGGAGATAGGAGACGCCCGGACAGCCCGCGAAGGCATCTGTTGACATCCCTGCAGCGTCACCGACTCTGTATCCGTGACCTCTGCCGGAGATAGGAGACGCGTGGACAGCCAACGAAGGTGTCTGTTGAATACCCTGCAGCGTTACTGGCTCTGCAGACGTGACCTCAGCCGGAGATAGGAGACGCCCGGACAGCCCACTAAGACGTCTGTTGAAATATCTGTAGCGTCACGGACTCTGCAGACGTGACCTCTGCCGGAGATAGGAGACGCCCGGACAGGCCGCGAAGGCGTCTGTTGAAATCCCTACAGAGTCACCGACTCTGTATCCGTGACCTCTGCCGGAGATAGGAGACGCCCGGACAGCCCGCGAAGGCGTCTGTTGAAATCCCTGCAGCGTCACCGACTCCGTATCCGTGACCTCTGCCGGAGATAGGAGACGCGTGGACAGCCCACGAAGGCGTCTGTTGAAAGCCCTGCAGCGTTACTGACTCTGCAGACGTGACCTCAGCCGGAGATAGGAGACGCCAGGACAGCCCACGAAGACGTCTGTTGAAATATCTGTAGCGTCACGGACTCTGGAGATGTGATCTGCCGGAGATAGGACACGCCCGGACAGACCGCGAAGGCGTATGTTAAAATCCCTACAGAGTCACCGACTCTGTATCCGTGACCTCTGCCGGAGACAGGAGACGCAGGGACAGCCCGCGAAGGCATTTGTTGAAAGCCCTGCAGCGTCACCGACTGCAGATATGACCTCAGCCGTAGTAGGAGACACCCCGACAGCCCGCGAAGGCATCTGTTGAAAGCCCTGCAGCGTAAGCGACTGCAGACGTGACCTCTGCCGGAAAAAGGAGATGCCCGGACAGCCCGCGAAGGCGTCTGTTGAAAGCCCTGCAGGGTACCGACTGCAGACGTGACCTCTGCCGGAGATAGGAGACGCCCAGACAGCCCTCGAAGGCATCTGTTGAAAGTCCTGCAGCGTCACCGACTGCAGACGTGACCTCTGCCGGAGATAGGAGACGCCCGAGCAGCCCACGAAGGTGCCTGTTGAAAGCCCTGCAGCGTCACCAACTGCAGACGTGACCTCTGTCGGAGATAGGAGTCGCCCGGACAGACCGCGAAAGCGTCTGTTGAAAGCCCTGCAGCGTCACCGACTGCAGACGTGACCTCTGCGCGGAGATAAGAGACGCCCGGACAGCCCGCTAAGGCGTCTGTTGAAAGCCCTGCAGCATCACCTTGCAGACGTGACCTCTGCCAGAGATAGAAGACGCGCGGATAGCCCGCGAAGGAGAGTGTTGAAAGCCCTGCAGCGTTACTGACTCTATATCCGTGACCTCTACTGGAGATAGGAGACGTGCGGACAGCCCGCGAAAGCGTCTGTTGAAAGCCCTGCAGCATCACCGACTGCAGACGTGACCTCTGCCGGAGATAGGAGACGCGCGGACAGCCCGCGAAGGCGTCTGTTGAAAGCCCTGCAGCGTTATCGACTACAGAGGTGACCTATGCCAGAGATAGGAGACGCGCGGACAGCCCGCGAAGGCGTCTGTTGAAAACCCTGCAGCGTTACTGACTCTGCAGACGTGACCACTGCCGGAGATAGAAGACGCGCGGACAGCCCGCGAAGGCGTCTGTTTAAAGCCCTGCAGCATCTCCGACTGCAGACGTGACCTCTGCCGGAGATAGGAGACGCGCGGACAGCCCGCGAAGGCGTCTGTTGAAAGCCCTGCAGCGTTATCGACTACAGAGGTGACCTATGCCAGAGATAGGAGACGCGCGGACAGCCCGCGAAGGCGTCTGTTGAAAACCCTGAAGCGTTACTGACTCTGCAGACGTGACCACTGCCGGAGATAGGAGACGCTCGGACAGCCCGCGAAGGAGTCTGTTGAAAGCCCTGCAGTGTCATTGACTGCAGACATGACCTATGCCTAAGATAGGAGACGCGTTGACAGCTCGCGAAGGCGTATGTTGTAAGCCCTGCAGCGTCATCGTCTGCAGACTTGACCTATGCCGGAGATAGAAGACGCGCGGACATCCCGCGAAGACGTCTGTTGAAATCGCTGCAGCGTTACTGACTATATATCCGTGACCTCTGCCGGAGATAGAAGACGCGCGGACAGCCCGCGAAGACGTCTGTTGAAATCCCTGCAGCGTTACTGACTCTATATCCGTGACCTCTGCTGGAGATAGAAGACGCGCGGACAGCCCGCGAAGGAGTCTGTTGAAAGCCCTGCAGCTTTACTGACTCTATTTCCGTGACGTCTGCCGGAGATAGGAGACGCGCGGACTGTCCGCGAAGGCGTCTGTTGATAGCCCTGCAGCGTCATCGACTGCAGACGTGACCTATGCCGGAGATAGTAGATGCTCGGACAGCCCGCGAAGGCGTCTGTTGAAAGCCCTGCAACGTCACCGACTGCAGACCAGACCTCTGCCGGAAATTGGAGATGCCCGGACAGTCCGCGAAGGCGTCTGTTAAAAGCCCAGCAGCATCACCGACTGCAGACGTGACCTCTGCCGGAGATAGGAGACGCCCGGACAGCCCACGTAGGCTTCTGTTGAAAGCCCTGCAGTGTCATTGACTGCAGACGTGACCTCTGCTGAAGATAGGAGACGCGCGGACAGTTCGCGAAGGCGTCTGTTGAAATCCCTGCAGCGTTACTGACTCTATATCCGTGACCTCTGCCGGAGATAGGAGATGCGCGGACAGCCCGCGAAGGCGTCTGTTGAAAGCCCTGCAGCGTCACCGACTAGGACGTGACCTCTGCCGGAGATAGGAGACGCCCGGACAGCCCACGTAGGCTTCTGTTAAAAGCCCTGCAGTGTCATTGACTGCAGACGTGACCTATGCCGGAGATAGGAGACGGGCGGACAGTTCGCGAAGGCGTCTGTTGAAAGCCCTGCAGCGTTACTGACTCTGCAGACGTGACCACTGCCGGAGATAGGAGATGCGCGGGCAGCCCACGAAGGCGTCTGTTGAAAGCCCTGCAGCGTTACTGACTCTGCAGACGTGACCTATGCCGGTGATAGGAAACGTGCGGACAGCCCACGAAGGCGTCTGTTGAAAGCCCTGCAGCGTTACTGACTCTGCAGACGTGAACACTGCCGGAGATAGGAGACGCGCGGACAGCCCGCGAAGGCGTCTGTTGAAAGTTGAGCAGCGTTACTGACTCTGCAGACGTGACCACTGCCGGAGATAGGAGACGCGCGAACAGCCCGCGAAGGCGTGTGTTGAAAGCCCTGCAACGTTACTGACTCTGCAGACGTGACCTATGCCGGAGATAGGAAACGTGCGGACAGCCCACGAAGGCGTCTGTTGAAAGCCCTGCAGCGTTACTGACTCTGCAGACGTGACCTATGCCGGAGATAGGTGACGTGCGGACAGCCCGCGTAGGCGTCTGTTGAAAGCCCTGCAGCGTTACTGACTCTGCAGACGTGACCTATGCCGGAGATAAGAGACGCGCGGACAGCCCGCGTAGGCGTCTGTTGAAAGCCCTGCAGCGTTACTGACTCTGCAGACGTGACCTATGCCGGAGATAGGTGACGTGCGGACAGCCCGCGAAGGCGTCTGTTGAAAGCCCTGCAGCGTTACTGACTCTGCAGACGTGACCACTGCCGGAGATAGGAGACGCGCGGACAGCCCGCGAAGGCGTCTGTTGAAAGCCCTGCAGCGTTACTGACTCTGCAGACGTGACCTATGCCGGAGATAGGAGATGCGCGGACAGCCCGCGTAGGCGTCTGTTGAAAGCCCTGCAGCGTTACTGACTCTGCAGACGTGACCTATGCCGGAGATAGGTGACGTGCGGACAGCCCGCGAAGGCGTCTGTTGAAAGCCCTGCAGCGTTACTGACTCTGCAGACGTGACCTATGCCAGAGATAGGTGACGTGCGGACAGCCCGCGTAGGCGTCTGTTGAAAGCCCTGCAGCGTTACTGACTCTGCAGACGTGACCACTGCCGGAGATAGGATACGCGCGGACAGCCCGCGAAGGCGTCTGTTGAATGCCCTGCAGCGTTACTGACTCTATATCCGTGACCTCCACTGGAGATAGGAGACGTGCGGACAGCCCACGAAGGCGTCTGTTGAAAGCCCTGCAGCTTCATTGTTTAACATTTTCACCTTAATTCTACAAAGAAAGCTGGTTACAAATATTCCAGGTATCTTCGTTAAATTGCGGTTATATTCGTAAATTAATGTTTAACTATTGCACTTACATTGAGCACTATTCTACAAAAATAATCTTGGTATACTACTTAAACATTAAAAAACTTGTTTATCTATAGCCTGAACGTCCTTCTTCCTGGTACTTTACTGTTGACCCTGTTTACAGCGGAGCATGGTACTAGAAAGTTATAATACGGAGTAGTTTTAACGAAGATTCAGTTATCTGGAACTAAGAAGATCTCTTCGTTTATTTCAGCAAATATCTTTGTTAAAAAGTTAGTAAATTTACTGTAATTTCTAATAGTGAAGCATGCGAGCGCG
The DNA here is from genome assembly GCF_032445375.1 of Bacillus rossius redtenbacheri. Classification (NCBI taxonomy): domain Eukaryota; kingdom Metazoa; phylum Arthropoda; class Insecta; order Phasmatodea; family Bacillidae; genus Bacillus; species Bacillus rossius. The sequence continues at coordinate 7,784,596 of NC_086336.1, read as the reverse complement.
CCGTGTTTTCATTCCGAGCTTCAAGTGTAAATTGAAAGAAAATAATCTTATATCCTAAACAAAACTAGCGTACAGCAAAGCCACTTTAAAGGAGATCGGGAAAAGAAAATCTTACTCTCACATAAACTAATTTAACTTACACTCTTAAAACTTTTGCTAAGTGCTTTAGTCTATAATAGAACTTGGGAATCTCAATTTAAGTTTTGGCCTTACAAGCCAATTTGTTATTTTATTGTGTTGTCATTTCTTGATATTATTTAAAGGGCAGTCCTATAAATTACAAATTTTAAAACGTTTTAATTTTTTCGTGAAAAAAAATACCCGGCCGCGTTTTCACTAACTGTAACAACAAATGCGAGAGATTTATTGTAGAATATCAACAGGAACCACCATTAAAATAAAGTAATATAATAATAATGAAATACCCAATACACAGGAGTGAACAAAATTTTAGAATATTTATAAGGTTGAATGAATGCATAGTGTTATGACTCGCTCTGAGCACTCTGGCAAGCGGCTTCGAGGCTCGCCCTGAGTCAAACACGAGGTGTCAGCATTTTCAACACCGCCAGCGAAACAGCGACGCGGGTCGCCGAAGGCCGACCGCCGCTGCATGAGAAAAGAGGACAACACGGAACATCAACACGGACGCGGACGGAAGAATAAAAACGACAGCCACCGTCGAGAAGGGGCTTCTTCTGGTCACCGGCGACTGGACGGCTGAAGTCGTGACGCCGGAACCACGGAGCGCCGTGGTCCTCGGCCGCCGCAGTCCGTCGTCGAGAACCTGCCGCGAGCGCGACCCAGCACAGCGTGGGTAAGGAACCTGCCGAGGTGTGGTAGCGAGACTCCCTAATCATTGTCGGAATTAGGTGACAACTAACACTGTAATAGTACGTGACAGTAGATCAAGTCTTTATATTGAATTGTCTTTCATTCTTAGTCTTGAGCCCCTATCACTCTGTCTTAGAATGGTAAAGAATTGAGATCATCTTATAGTTGAATCATAACAATAGAAAACCCATGTTTACCACGTTCAGTAAGCCTAGACATAATTCGTTTGATTTTGGATTTCTCGAATGGGCTGAGGTTTTGGAGCATTTAGATTTCTACTTGGCCGGATTGCTCGTGGCAATAAAACCCTGCAGATCTTCCATTTTGGAAACGGAATGATAATGAGTTTGCCTGGCTTCGACGCGGCTACAAACCAGAAGCCAAGCAACTCCAGAATTTGGCTGCGAAATCCTGCGATCATTGTTAACAGAATGAGTCGCGTCGATGTACATTCCTTTCGGTTCCCCCTCACTCCTTTTGCCTTCAAGTCTCGCTGCTGATCGACGCTGCTTTAATGGACTTGATTGCTTCAAGCCGCGGAGGTCCGAGTTGTCGAATGACCACCTGCTCGCAAAGGTCAGCGCAATTATATTTCGCCTGGTTCTGCCCACCCGTGAAGCTACAGTCCCGGGAGTAATGAAGACGTCGTAGTCTCGTGTTTTTTTGTTCCCACTTCCCCCTTCTTCTTTTTATGTTTTTCTCTTTTTCCTGCGGCCTTCGGATTTATGGCCGTTTTCATTATGGCCGCCCAAAGCTCAGACCACACCCTGCTTTGTTCCTGTATTTCGTCTCCGCTGATTCGCCGGGCTGTATTTTTTTTTTTTGTTTATCATCTGGCCAAGGGTGCTCTGAACCACCTTGCTCAATTAACCAGTTTTTAACCATCACGTCTCACTGATCCCGACTTCTAGATGGTCAGGTGGCCAGAACTGACACTACCAATCACTACAGTCAAGATCGTTTCGCAGATTTATTAGATAGCAAAGTGTGCTTGAAAAACGTCTGCATCTGCTTCACGCTGATGATTGGATTACAGTGACGACGACCTTGAGCCAGTTGTGAACAAGGAGAGGAATAAGTGGTTACCCAATCACGTCGAAGGTGTTGACCTCAATGAGCAGTCTAAATTGGCTGGATTGTGCAGGTATGCGCCAGTTGGGTCTAGTCTGAAGTGAAATGGATTTGCAATACAATCTTGGCTTTTCTAAAAATGTCTGGTGGAACCACAGGGATATTTAAAAGTATTTTACTTATATTGCTTTTCAGTTGAATGTTATTATTTTTTGAACATCTAGTACAGCATATATATATATATATATATATATATATATATATAGGGGAGACCGGGGCTGGTTGTAACAGGGGCAGGTTGTAACAGGGCGAATAGTTCCACGACCAGCCACAAGAGCGTATCATCGTTTCAGCCATCAAGGCACATTATGATGCCTTCAGTGCGAGTGGTAACACTGTGGCAGTCGGACGATTTCACTGGCGACAAGAAGGAAAAATTTGTTTTTGGACGAGGTAAGTAAATATTGTTTGTTTGACTGACATTCGTATTGTACGTAATGTATAGGGAGTTTAGAAAATGTCTTCGGGGCAAAATAATCTCCTAAGCTTTAGGTTCTGATATGTTTTGTTGGCATTGGAAACAAATACAAACTATATGGTAAAATTAAATGTTTTCTATAATGATGTCACATGGGGTAGGTTGTAACAGCGAAATTAATCTGTTACAACCTGCCCCACGTACTGTTACAACCTACCCCGTGACCACGTTTTCCTAATTTATTGTTCCTTTTAAGTCTTTTATGAAAGAAAAAAAATACATTTTAAACGGTTTTATCTTGTAGATGTAATTAATAACTTCCAGTCAAATTTTAATTTCAGATGCGTAACTACAAAAGAAAAACCGACAAAGGAAAATATTCTATTGACATGTTGGAGAAAGCAGCTGAAGTTGTAAGAGAAGGAAGATCTGTTAGGCATGCTGCGAAAACGTACAACATCTGCCATGTGACACTTGGGAGGTACATAAAAAAGAAAAACAAACGTAAGTTGCATTCATTAATGAATTTTCTTAATTACATCTGCTTGATTTCTAACATAAATACGTCTCAACAATGGGTTGTAAACGTTTTTTATTGTATTAGTACAAAAATATGGTTTTGCGTAGTTTAGATTTTCTTATGTGAAAACAGGAGCAAAATTAACATAGGCCTGTATGGTTTTTCTATTGTTTCAGGTTTAAATGCAGTCGATATTAATTTTCGAGAGGAGTGGAAACCTTTGGCTGGTTATTATGGGAACAGACAGGTATTTACACCTTTGCAAGAGATCGCTCTTGTTTCCTACATAAAAACATGTTCTGACATATATTTTGGACTCACTCCACGTGATGTACGTCATCTTGCATTCTTATGTGGGAAGAAGTATAATGTTCCCATGCCAAACACATGGAGTGACAAAGAACTAGCAGGTGCAGATTGGCTCTCTTCCTTTTTAAAGCGCCACCCAGACCTTTCCATTCGGACTCCAGAGGCAACTAGTTTGGGAAGGGCTTCTAGTTTTAATCGTGCCAACGTTTCAAAATTTTTTGACAAACTCTCTGAAGTTTATGATCGCCATTCTTTCACAGCTAATGACATTTGGAATGTAGATGAGACCGGGGTCACTACTGTCCAGAATCCTTCAAAAATCGTAGCAAGAAAGGGGGTAAAACAAATTGGAGCAATGACATCATCTGAACGAGGGCAGTTAGTTACTCTAACTGTAGCAGTAAATGCTGCTGGAAATGCTATCCCTCCTATGTTTATTTTTCCTAGGGTAAGGTATTATGATCACTTCATCAGAGATGGTCCAACTGGATGTATAGGTGCTGCAAATAAGTCTGGCTGGACTACGGAGGTAGAGTTCTTGCTTTTTCTTAAGCATTTTGTTTCTTGTATTCGTTCGAGCCCAGAGAAACCTATCCTCCTCCTTCTAGACAATCATCAGTCGCATTTAGCTCCTGACTGTTTAGATTTTGCCAAAGAAAATGGCATTGTAATGCTATCGTTCCCACCTCACTGCACTCATCGCCTTCAGCCACTTGATCGAAGTGCTTTTGCCCCACTCAAAAAACAGATCAATACGGCAATGGATGCATGGTTGAGGAACAACAAAACACCAGAGAGCACAGTTAAGCCTATGTCAATCTATGATATTCCCTCAATCTTAAAGATAGCTTTTCCCACTGCCACAACGCCAAGAAATATCCAACAAGGATTTGAGAAATGTGGAATACATCCTTATAATAGGGAAATATTTCAGGATGCCGATTTCGCTCCTTCGTTTGTGACAGACAGGCCTGATCCAGACTTAGCACCAAGTTGTTCACACGATGTGTCCAGGGATTCACAAGGAACACCAGTTCAATCATTTTCTAACTGTTCCCACACACCAGAGAAGTTTTCTCCAGAAGTGGTTCTACCTCTTCCTAAAGTCGCTCCAAGGAAAAGGAAAGGAGGAAGAAAGACCAGGAAAAGTGCCATTTTGACGGATACTCCAGAGAAGAAAGCCATTGAAGAAGAATTTGCGAAACGAGGAACACCAGGCTTGATTAAGATAAAAGGGAATGTATCACAAACGCGCATGCCTGCAAAATCCACGCCCAAACGTTCTCTAAAACGAAGATCAGCAGAGTGCAGCTCATCAGAGGAAGAAAGCGAGTGCTTTTGTTTAGTGTGTTTGGAATCATTCTCTACAAGCAAACCAGGAGAGGAGTGGGTTCGTTGTCTAAACTGCCAGTTATGGTCGCATTTTTCTTGTGCAAAAAAATCTAAAATGTATATTAGTCATAATTGCCAATCAGATGAAATCTCTGAGTGAGGACCACTGTTCATTTAATATTTGACAAACTGAAGTTAAACAAGTGAAAAAATAATAATTTTTGTTGAAATATATTGTATAAGTAGTAATTTGTTATAAGTAATCCCAGTAAAAATTATATTTTACCTTGTAGTAATGTTGTTACAACCTACCCCAATGTGTGTTACAACCAGCCCCGCCTCGGGGCAGGTTGTAACACTTTACACCTCCGAGGTTTTAGATTTGTACAGAAAAATATGCTAGAGGAAAATTTATGTAAAAATTGTTTTGTAAAAGTAGAATAACTACTGAATAAGTTAGCTCAGTCAGAAGTGCCGTTTATATTATCCATGATCAGATAAAAAATAAAATAGCGAAACTGTTACAACCAGCCCCGGTCTCCCCTATATATATATATATATTGCAATACAGTATTTGCAGTGTTAAATTTTATTTGTGTTTTTTTCAGAGCTGTTAAAAAAACTTAAAATGAAAATTATCATTTCCTCTTTTATTAATGATATTGTATATCCGTTGGCCGCTATTTAAATACGTAAGCTAATAAGAAAAAGGAATTTGATAAATATATTTTCTTACGATATTGGAAAATACTTTACTTATTTACAAGAGCTTGTTATTCCATCTAAATATTTTTAAAGAGAATGGTGTGAAATTAATCTAAGCTGTCTGTTAGCTGCCAGGACGCAGTCAATAGACAATAGTCATGAACATGTTAGGAACTCAGCCATTCACGAAACCCGGACGGTGCTACACTTTTTTTTACGCAAGGATAGTCTGGAATATATATTTTTTTCTTTGCGAAGAATGCACGCCCCTTAACATAGGATTCATTCCGCGGCTCGAACTCGGGACCATTAAACGGCGGCGATAAATACAAGGAGCAGTCAGCAAACCGGAGGGTAAGTTCTCGGCAGCTCCTCCGAACGCAAACTCTTGTTGCCGCTTTGCTATTCAGCTGCCGTCCGAACGCCAGATGGAGCCACCGATTTTTCTTCATCTCGGAAGTTTTACAGTGCCCAACCCCCTTCACCCTCCCCATCTACCGAACCCCCTTCGGCCTCCTACCGCGGCGGACACAACCCTACTACTAGGAGGGAGGGTGGGGGGGCATGGCGGGTAAAGGGATGTGGGGAGTAGTGAGGAAGCCAATTAGAGGAGCCCAGAGATTTATGTCCGCAGCCGTACCGGGCTGTGTGGGGCGGCGGGAGGGATTGCCTTTTCCCCTCCATTCCCCCCCCCCTTCCACTACCAAACCCTCTCGTGGTCCTACTTCCATCCCTTCCCCCGATGACCGAGCCTTTCGCCAGCATCGATACATCGATAGCATCACCGCAAGTACGTCGCATCGCTGTCCGTCCGCGAGCCCGGACGATGAAGACGTCCTGTTGCCCTGTCCTCCTCGCTGGAAGAGGGCGCCATTTTCCGTCAAACTACAACCCGGCACGTCAGAGATAGCCATCCAGAGAATAAAAATAAAAATTGGTTGTCTGTAAAGTCGGTTTACGGACGATACTTTAACGTGACAACGTCATAACAAAACATTGATGACATGATTGCATAGTTTTATGAATAAATTGAATCAATTTTATTGAATTATCACTATTTTGCATAGATACAAAGAAGGAGTGAAATGAAATCTACAATTGAATTGATAAATTTACTTTTATTTGCACTCATTAATTAAAATATGTTTATTTAACGAAGAGATTATTTTAACTATAACTTTTATACATGTTTGCTATTTAACTTCTTCCAATCTGTGTTATTCTATTAAGGATAGGACGATGATAGGAAAAGTAGGAAACGAATGGGAGTGTTTCAAGTTTAATGTGCCTCGAAAAAGTCAAATCGATGGTTGTTCCAATCGAGTGGAAGAGAGAGAGATGCGGCGCAAGTGTACAATGAGCGTAACGGAACACAGCGTAACGGGACAATGTGAGTAATGTGACACTTTTACGTGCGTGCAGCCGGCGTTCATCGATTTATTAGACGTTTTCACGTCAAAAAATGAATGTTTGTAATGGCGTACAAGTTAAGAGGCCCGCCTACCTGGGCACATGTAGTGTGCGCAGAGTTTCAGAAGAAACCACTCTCTAGATATCCTAGTGAGGTCTGTTTACGAAAAGCATTTAGGAATGCAATGAGGGTGAACAGTAGTTCTTTTTACGTATTTCTCTTTATATTGTAATTTTTTGGAGAGGTGTAAGGGCTAAAATGCGTGTTTTCAGAATAAATTTTTAAACACGAAACGCCGTGTAAAGTTTCCTGAAATCACTCTATGACTTTCATTACACCTTTATCTTCATTTCTCAGACATATAATGTAATGACTAACGCTCAAATTTCATAGCTGTCCGAGGCACGACGAGAAGACTGCGCGCCAGTTCAGACCCTTGCGCCTAAAGGCTATACCGCGCTAGAAGCACCAGCGACCGGCGCACTTATCATCCCGCCTCACTAACACACGTACATACACCTCTGACTAGCTTTGTATCTTGTCTGCCTTGAGTTTTTCACTCCGCCTTTAGAAGCTAAGTAAGTTAGTGAGGCTGTTTTCAACAGCTGTATTGACGGTTTCACACTATATATTTTTTAATATCATATTATTTTTACTAATATTATTTCGTGGCTTTTTCTGTAAATTTATAACGACATCACTCTTGGTTTCTTCTCAAAATTTCTTAGCAGATTTTAATTGAACTGTTATTAATAACCATAAAAATAACGTTTTTTTCATAATAATGATTGCTTGCGAGACATACAGTTCGAAAATGAAGTTTAATAGGCCTACATATCTGTGAAAAAAAAATTACCAACCAAAGATGATTGCAAAAAAACATTTTGTAATAAAATTAAAGGAAAAATCTCTTAACGATTTACATTAATGACAAGAAAATGAAATAAACTACTAAGCTTATCAAACAGAGCATTTGGCTTAATAAGCTTTATTTTTTGGTTTAGCTCTCCGCGTCTTTAGAAAACCACAAATAAGTTGTTTGAAAAATAACTTTAGGAAAGCATTATTTGTATCATTATCTCCGCAAAATTGGAAGATATACTATGAGTTGACATTTTTTTTTTTTATTGAAAACATATTAGCTCTAGGTATATGGCATTTAATAGGAGTAACTTTGTGAATGGAACGGAAGTAGACTGGAACGGAACTGTGTAAACACGGAAAGTCTCCGAAATCTCGAAAAGATGGCGGACCCACATGATTCATCCATATATAGGTATTAACTATCGCGAACATCGGGGATGGTGTGCAAACTAATCTTTATAATAGTACAACTATAGGTACTGTAATAATTTATATTATAATTTATGGTTATATAACGAAATAATGACAGTTTAAAAAATTTACCTACTATAGACACACTATAAATGGTAAGCCTACATGTACCTAATAGACACAATAATGAATAAATAAAAATTCCTGATAAAAATTTTACTGTTAAAACTTAAATGTTGAATCAGCTCAGTAAGGTTAAGGTTAGTCTGATTGAAGTATTTACAGACAGATTTCTGTCGTTTAAGCAAAAATATATAAAATTAAAGCCAAAAAATCTTTACGTTTATTAAACTGCAACATTGCATATCTATTCCAGTGTGGTTACTTCCTTGTGATTGGTGGCCGTATGCAAAATAAGCAAATTTATTCAGTACACTCTTGCTTCCGCAAAGAATGACTTTAATTCGCGTGCGGACAGTATTCGTGTGCATGAAAGAAACTCAACCTATCGAGGTACACAGACGATGCTATGGAGTTTTAACACACAGCTATAGTCTTTGAATTTTTTTTTAGTGATAATTTATCACACATTAATAGGTATTATTGACTAAACTGGTAACAACCGGGATAACCTACTTACTTCTTAATTTCGTTCCTAAATACTTTTATTCTGCCCAGAATTTTCTTAGATGTTATTAGATAAGTAAATAGTGCCCTATTATTGAAGAAAGCTCCATTAATTCGAAGTAAGTATATATAGCTGTAGACCTGCAAAATTCAAGTTATTTTCTGAAGCCAGGCAAATGCGTGAGTAATCAAGTCGATGTCGTGTCCTAATTGTCTGTTACCGCATTCCAACTCAACTCCTGGTCGCACATGATTCGGTTGAATGTTTTTCTAGTTTTTTTATTCATTGGCTTCCAGCCCTTTAGTGCGTTTCAAATAACCCGTGATCCAAAGACCAGACACGTTCGAGTGTAGAAACAAATCCGCAGTATAGACTTTCAGGCAAAAATAATTATTATATAGGCTACATTTTCCTGACTTCTCAACATGAAGAAGATAACGTAAGTACTTAAAAAAATTGCCTTATTTTAAAACGCTTTTTTTTTAAGAGAGAAATAATGAAATGGAAATACACAGTGACAACATGGGGGGTTACGCCAAGCTTTAAGACATAGAGGCCGGCTCTACCAACGCACGATAGGTAATTCATCACGACTCGAACATCATCCCCCTCCAAATGGGTCAACGACACGATCCCGCAGGTTCAGTGTCCTTAGTGGAAACAAAGACCCTGTCCGTTCCTGGACAAAAAGCTGGAGCTGCGATGACGCCCAGGTAGGGCATTCGTTACGCGTTCAGGTCGGCGACGGGGGAACAGAAATAAGCCTTTCTTATCTGGCTTTCAAAAGGACAGGAGTAAAAAGAAGAAGAAAAAAAGTCGACGAGGTGGTATTTTGAACATATACCAGTTAGAGGTGGCGTGGTCGGCGTTGGGAATTCCTGGACCGGTAAAAAAAGAGGGACAATGGTTCACGTTGTCCTTGGGAAGTGACACCAAGCGCTGGACAGATGCGCATCTGCGCACCTGACCTTCCTGGGACGGTGCCGCTAGAAGCCGACAGACAGTTAAGTCTTTTTGTGCGGGAGGAGGAAAAACTTTGCCCGACGACACTGACTTTGTAAAGAGACTATTAGGAAACTATATAGTTGCCAACTTGCTTTCGTGTGAATATACAAATAAAACACTGTTAATTTTTACAATCATTTCTGCACAGTATTGTCATAAACAATATTCAACATGGTATTAAGAAATAATACATTTTCCAAAATACGTTTCTTGTAGAGTTAAAATTAAATATTTGGGCTACTTGTTTCCAAATAATTCCTTTGTAAACTATGCTAAATTTCTTACTATATACACGACTAGGTGAAAAAATGTTTTGTTTTATAAATGCAAACAAATTTTTAGGGTAGTTACTATGTAATTTAGATACTATTTAATTTATCATAATATATTATAATATATATATTAATATATCATAAAAGGATTTATATGTGAATTCATAATTACTCAGCTACAATATAACACTCTCTAAACCGACAGATATTAGTCAAGAATATTATTTTCTATGTAACCATGGGTGTTGATAAACAATGTAGAATGAGTACGAAAACACTTTAACTGCTTGTTGTGTTGACCTTTTTTTAAGTATTATATTTTGAAATTTACTATATTTACTTGTAGTTTTTTGGTAGAATCACTTGCAGATTGTGTCTTTGACAAGTACTGACTTTTCTGGGGACACACTATTTCTCCCTTATAATTGTCTTTATTTTCTCAAATCACACACACATTTATATATATATATATATATATATATATATATATATATATATATATATATTTCGCAAGAGTCCGTGGCTTTGGTTTTTTACAGCATTGTGCTCCAGACGAATTACATCGCTGATTTTTTTCTCATCCAAAAAAATAAATTGCTGGTAATGATAACTGCATGGGTAAATGACTCTTCAATTTAGCTATCTCTATTGTGCATAAGACTCATTCTTGGAAATGTTTTCCAAGTAAAATAAATGCTCCACATAAGTTAAATCTTGGTGTTTTCTCGTACTTTCATTAACCCCGTTGCCTGTAAGATATAAAACATAAATACTACCCGTTAATGCAACGTAAGTTCCTCAAAAATTGATTAATTTTCTATTCTTTCTTAAACGTCTCAATATGTAACATATGAAGGAAATAAAACAGTATATAAATAAATTAAAATTTAAAAATTATTTATAATTTCTGAAGTCATCTGATTAGGAAATTTACACTGGAATCGGTTAGAAAATGGTTTTCCTCGGTAAACACATTTTTTATGACCAAATTATTTGCAATTGCAGTAATTTAAGCTTTAATATTTTTTAAAAGATGTATATTTACAAATCGTTAAGTTTGCAAAGATTAAGATGATATTATTTCACCGCAGTGGTTGAGTTACTGTGGGCTCGCTCGTTATCGACCTTTTCCAATAATGCTGCAGTTCTGACCCTCATTGGAATAAGCGATTTTTGAAGCGGGCTGAACGCATAACCTCCGCAGAAAATCCCCCGGCAGAAGTAAACAAAGATGGAATGACTGGTTTATCCCTGGGCATTGAGGACGCTCCCGCGTTTAATATATGCAGGGTGGGAGGACAGAGAGAGAGAGAGAGATAGAGAGAGACGGGAGAGGACAGAATGTTGAAGGGCTGTGGGAACCCCAGAGGTCCTCCAAATGTTGCAATGAATCAAGGACTCCACTGAGGTCAGCACTCCGAGAGCGAATCGATGTAAACATTTGTGCTTGCACTTTCCTCGCAGTAGAGGGGGGAAAAAGCACAAGGAAGGGCTATGCATTTTTTGTTTGTTTTTATATGATTACTAGTTAATGCCCGGCATGCGTTACTATGACTTACTTTTTTTTTTGCTTAAAGTAGGTACACATATACAAAGCATCTCTCTAATCCCTCTATCTCTCAATATCTCTCGATCTATATAAATCTCTCAATACCTCTATATATATCCAAATCTCTCCCAATCACTCTGTCTCTTCATAACACTATATCTCTCTATGTATCCATGTTGATATCTATGTCTCAATCCATCTCCCTATCTTTATCGGTCTACATCTCTCTATATGTATATAAATATATCCCTCCATACATATCTCTCTACAACTCTATATATCTCTGTATATCACCCTCTCTATCTATGCATCTATATAATTATATCTATGTCTATATCTCCCTATCTTTAAATTTATCTTTACAAAGCAGAAGAAACATTTACAGTTTCATTTATATATATTTCGCGGATTAATTGAGCAGACACAGAGCACATACATCTGCCCCAAGTTGATGACTAAATTGCGGGACTCGACAAGCCCCTGAGCCCGGAGACCCTGAGACCCTGAGCCGCTGAGCCCCCGAACTCTTGAGACCCTGGGTTCCTGAGTCCTTGAGAACCTGAGACCCTGACCCCAAAAACCCCGAGCCCTTTAGACCCTCAGACTCTAAGCCACTGAGCCCCTGAAACCCGGAGATCCTGAGCCCTGGAGACCATGCGAGTCTGAGCCTGTGAGCCCCTGGGCCCTTGAGATTCTGAGCCCCTGAATTCCTGAGCCACTGACTGAGCCCTTGAGATCCTGAGACCCTGAGCCCGGAGACCCTGAGCCCTTGAGACCCTCAGACTCTGAGCCCCTGAGCCACAGAGCTCCTGAGTCAGTGATAAACAAGCAGTTATTACTCAATCAAATGTAGCCCACCAAATTATGAGACCTGTTTAGTTTGTACTGCATTATGGCATTCTCGCCTGGGGAGGAATGTGTAAAACGTCAATCAAATCACTTATTACAATCAAAAACTTATTCTACGAGTCATTTAAAAGAAAACCTTACGTAAATACCCAAATAATTTTTTTTTAACTTTTAAGAGTATTTGATATTAAATTATTGTATATTATAACGAGTTGGTATGCATTGAAGAGAAAATCAGTTAAATTATGTAGCTTACAATTATCCGACAAGGCATACATAGAATAAAAATTAATCTATTCCTCAATTTCATAAAACCATTGCCCAGAGAGAGCATTTGGATATTTAATTCCAATAATTGTGGTTTATTTTCTAAAAAAAAATCAAAACATTTTATCATCTTCAAATAAAATAAAAAATGTGTCAACCTTTAACTGGATAATTCAGAGTTCTTTATTATTTAGGTATGGTTTTATATACTGTCGTATAATATGTACTTCTACTTTTTCTTTTAAATATTATTATTTTTATATATAGAGTTTCTGAAACGTTATAATTTAACTTTTTTATTTAACTTAGTTATTCTTTTTAACTTTCAACTGCCTAAAATTAATGTAATATAACTTAATTTATTTAATTGTTGATTGTTACTGTATTCAAAATGATAAAATCAGTCAAAATGACGCACGTAGATTAAAGTGACTAGATGCACCCAACAGAAGCTTGCATTTATGAGTGCAAAATTCTCGTTTTAATTTAGTGAATTATTGTCAAAGTTTAAGAATCAAACATAATAAATTTAATTAAACCTTAGTACCGATAAATGATCATTCCCATTAAGGTTGATTATAAATAGGCATATTAAGTCTACACTGAAGTAAAAATCCGGGAAATAATCGTGTCTGTATTGAAAGTGTTTTGAGTTACCGTTACGCATAGAGGCATAAGGCGAAGGTACCTCCAAGATTACGATGGGCTCGGAACAGCCAAGGTACCGACGGGGTGCTCATACATGAGTCATGCCGGGGTGCTGTGATCGGGATCATGACTCTCGCCACATGACCCTTATGCCCTGGCAATCACGGCCTCCGAGGAGCAGTGGTGCGGAAATAAGTTAATCAGGTCATGATTGACTCATGATAGACACTCTCAAAATGACCAAGCATCGGAAATAATTCGTCAATCGGAAGAATTAATTTGAATCAGTGGTGAATGAAAAAATTCTTACAAGTTTTTTTACGAATATCTTTGTTCACATAAAATGTAGCTACAACATATCAAATTACGTAAGGGCAAACATTCCGTGTATGTTTTTAGTGAAACACACGTGTTAACAAAATTTTAAGTACTTTCAAGCAATATTTTTTTTCTTCCGTTTCTTTAAACTACAATTTTTTTTCAGTCACCTTTTTGTAAAATAATATTTTTTTTACAATTAATGCAACTTCTGTAAACTAGTTTATCAAGTGAATTTGTTTCAAATCACTGCTGAGATATGCTCTTTATAACTTGTTACTAGATTCAAAGTAATGTGAAGAAATTAGTAACGCATGTGATCGCATTCGCAAGAAACATAATACTCACCGCAGGTAATGAATCGGAACGAGTCGCACGCGATATTCCAGGGAAGCATTATGGAACACATTAGTGTGTAAAGTTGATTATAGGCCCCCTATATATATTTTTTATATATTTAAGCTAGCTGGGCCTGCCCCATCAACTTTCCCCAACATCTTTCTCCAACATCTCGTGCAAGAAGGTCGCTTGCTGTCTCTGGGCGTGGGAATGTGGAACCGGGGGGGGGGGGGTGGAGGACATGCAGAGAAGCTGGGGAAACACAAGACGTCGCGTCGGCGTGAGTGTGTGTTCGCGCGCGTGTGGAAGTGAGCGCGAAGAGAATGGAGAAATGAGTAACGAAAAGTGTGTGTCTGAGGGGTGAAAGGAATGGCGAGAAGGGGGAAAGGAGGGTTTGGAACGAAAGAGGCAGGCGGCGCAATTCCCCGAAGTCACATAGTTCTACATTCAAATTAAGAGCCGCGCACTTAAAAGCGCAAGAACAGCCATGTCGGGTTGGGGGTGTTGGTGGGGAGGGAGGGGGGAGGAGAGTAAACCAAGAGTCAGATAAAAGAGGGTGATGGTTGAGGGTAGGGAAATCCCTTGCACTAGCCACCAGAAACATCCCTTGGCCAACACATCTCTTAGGTAAGAGTGTAAGGAATGGAGTAATAATATGTACAAAGGTAGAAAAAATAATATAGGCAAATATCACTCGTCGACAATGGTTATGAAATTTTTTTTAATAATATAATAGGTACCAAAGATCACAGGCTTTAACGGGTTGCTTGGCTTCTGGGTTGTAGCCGGGTATCTGTTCCTTTATAATGGCGCCTGCAACGTTCACCGATAAGTCGGTGATGTTTTCACCTTCGACGCGGTTATACTGGAGTTCCTCGTTTTCAAAGTAGGTAAATGCTCCCTGATGATGGCGTCAACAACGTCGACCGAAACTTCGATGATATCTTCGCCTCCGACACGGCTACCACCCAGAGCCAAGCAACTCCAATCTTATGCCACCATACTGTAAAACTGTAATGTTTCTCCAACATTCTACAAAAGTATGTATGAAATTTTGGCCTGATTGAGTTGACTGTATGTATCATGGGCGCAAATCTGTAGGATTTCCAGGGGGGGGGCCGTGAATTCTGTGATTTAAGAATTTTGCGCTAGAGGTCAACCGAAACAAGTCTTCTCTGGATGATAAGCTCGTATGTTATACACTTTATTTTTACGTAAGTGATATTAACAATAAAGCAGAGCAACATATGTTTTAGTAATTATTAATTAATGACTATAAGAAGTGATCTCTCAAACATCATTGAAAATATCCATGAAAAAATCTATAAAAATAATATACGTGAATAGAATGCAAATAGATAACACCCCACCCATACATTACCATTTTCCAAAATTGTTTATTCTAATTTGAATTTAAAAATAAATGATTAAATTAAAATAAAACAAATATTTAAGGGGGGCTCCCATACAACAAACGTGAAAACGGAATAAAATTTCACAAATGATGTATTTCTGTTGTCGCTATAACAAGAAATATTAAAACAGAATAAAATAAATATTTAAGTGGTGCTCCCATACAACAGACATGATTTTTTTTTTGCCTTTTTTATAGATAATGGTACGGAACCCTTCGTGCGCGAGTCCGACTCGCACTTTGTCGGGTTTTTTATGCCACATCACATAATTACTGCAATTCAAATGCTGTTCGTGAAATTCTTTGTTCACAGTTTTTGATGCGCCCTAAAAACCCAAAGCGCCAAAGCTAATAATAAACGGATCAAAATAAAATGAAGGATCGAATCATATTAAAACCCTTAAAGACTATTTTATTTAGTAAAGGCATCAATGAGGTAAAAAAGAAAAAAACTTAATGACACAAATGAAAAGTCTCAGAGATAGAACTATGAAATTTATCCTACGGCTAATTGAACCACATACATTTCTCGGCTTATATTTAGTATAATCAGTATTTTGGCAGTGAATTATTCAGATAAAATATGCCGCTTAATAGTTATGAAAGAGACGTGTTTGCTTCCTTATTAACTTAAATACGGATGGAGATGAGCTAAAAAATTCCAGAAAATGGTATATAAGTTTCAGTTGGTAAATAAACTAAATTCTAATATAATTACTGTTAAAGTATTAAGTTGTTTATTTACTGGAAAAAATAACGTTACATAATCACTTAAATAAAATATATTACCTAAATAATAGTCACTACTTATAAAACAATCAAGCTTACCAGGTGAGAATCAATTTCTGTTTTCCGTTTCTTCCGCGTCACGAACTTATCCATGTTTATGTTTGCCAAGAAAGCAGAAGACTGGCGCACACGAGAGCAAAACCACTTTAAAAACAGACTACCTGAAACCTATAATACTGTCCTTTCAGAGGACAAGGTAGTGTGGGTAACAATGGGGAGGAAATGCTAACGGAACCCTACCCTAGCTTCGTCCTTTGGAATGAACGGTTTCTAGGAATTAAGGGTTTCAAAGTTCTCACTGGAAAACACCATACCATGGCTTTCGCAGAAGGGGTAGGGGAAAATAACTACGGAACTCGAAGGTAGGAATGTAAAGCATGTCAAAGTGTCTGTCATCGTTGTAAATAATAATCTGATATATATATATATGGTGTGTACACCATTAACTTTAAAATTACAAAGTGGGCCCCCCCAAGGAGGGGCCCATTAATTCCAGGGGGGGCCCGGGCCCCCCTGGCCCCCCCGGGATCTACGCCCATGGTATGTATTAACAGTCAAGAAACCAATGCCTGGAAGTTGAATTTTAAATGCTAGCTAGGCCCAAGCTTTCACGAATACGAACAAATTTGTCAGCAGAATCTTCCAAAGCATACGGCCATCATTATTTTTATATTATATTGGCAGTGTGTTCAATTTTCCATCGAATTCGTTTCCTCTAATAACGCCTGTAACGGTTTGGAAATACCTTTTCAACTATCCTAACTTTGTCTTAAATAAAGAAATTGGTTTTCCCTCAGAAAAAATACTTCTTTGTACGTGTTATATTTCTATTTACATAAGGACAAAAATCATTAAACAAATTAAATTTCTAATTTATGATTGTTTAAAACGAAATACAAACTTGTACGCCATGCTGATTACACCTTAAGTATCCACATTTTGTTTTCACTTTATTCACAGTTACACATAAAAATAACTGTAAGCCAATTTTTATCAAAATTGACGTGCATTGTGCTTGAAATTTAAATAATAAATGTTTGTCCTTAATTTCCAAAATAAAAAATTCATCGTCATTAATAGTAGCCTACAATAGACTACTAAAGTACTTGAAGATATTTACCACAAAAAAAAGTCTGCGTCAATATCTTTAGTGAATATTATTGCAATAACTCAAAGTAATAATATTTTACTTTATACTTTTTAGGCTTTTGTACGCACTTCGTTCCACCCCGAAACATATTTCCTTTGTGTTCAGTAGCGAAGCTAATAATACCGTTACTCTCATAAGTTGTATTATTATGGAGCAATTTACACTTCCATTTAAGAAATATATCAACACCTTTCCCTTCAGTTTGTTCCCCAACCAATCACCTCATATTCTTCAATTTTTAATCTTTGCGCCATCAACACTTTAACTTTTTTTGCTACCCATTTACCCCTCCCCCTTTTTTTTATCTAATGCGGAAAAGGGTTCTTCGTGAAAGGGTGAACGCTACCCGTTTGGAGTGTTTAAGATTTTTTCCTCTCACCGTAACCACATTGGTTAATTTGAAATACTTGTAAGGAACGACTATGCCATATAGGAGGGGTTCGAAAGAGGCGGGCTGGGTGAGAAGCGATGGCAGAAAGGGAACAAAGAAGAAGCAACAGAGGGTAAAAAAAAGGTGTGTAACGAAATGAAAGAAAACCAAGAGGGTGGAGGAAAAAAAAAGAAGTTTTTTTTTATGTAAATGTACTTGGCAGGGAGGGAGCGAGTTAGCCAGTTGTATTTCAAGTTAGTATTTAAGTGACTTCAGCACTCTGGGGACGTCTTCCTAATTTAGTTCTTTTGTAGAGGGGAGAGTGTATGAACTTGTGCGTGCAGCATAATACCGACTCCGAAGACCCGTTGCCGCCTCAGATGTGCAAGCAAGTTTAAAAATAAAAAATTTAAAAAATTAAGTGCCACCTGGCGCTCAATTGAAGCGTGCAACATGAAATTTATTCGAATCCCTTGCGGGCCTATCACGATCCGTGTTGATATTCGGCAAAGGCTTTGTAAACTTCACGGGTCGATGGACTGCCGACCGTCGCAGGGTCTACACATAGTTGTACATCAAGCAAACACCCGAAGCAAAACTTATGACCGTGACCTCTTTGTGGTAAGAAATTGTGGTCAGTTTATTTCAGAGTGAATGAAAGGACGGAATTTTAATGTTGCATGCGCTTATTCGTAGTTATAGACGGGGGGCAAGTATTTCTCACGAAAAATCACGAACATTCATAGACTGCAATAATGTATGCCCGCGCGATTGGCGGCGGTCTGCAAGTGAAATTATTCTGTTGGGCCAATCAGGACGCGTTCGCTTCCGCACACAATTGCTGCGACTGGTGTGCAGTGTGTAGACATATGCCGAAAATAAAATTAAAAATCACGAAATACTGATGATGTTTTGACATAGATTTTTTCTCGAAATATTATCGCAAAAAATAATCATTCTTTATTTATGAACATGCTTGAACTCTACAAAATAGTGCCAAAAGAGAGAAAAATGTTATTGCTAATTTTTGCGTTCTGCTATTCGTAAAAATAAATTAAAACAAAGAAAAAATGTATAAAACATTACTAAAAGTAAAGGTACTCTTGATATAAATATCTCAAGTTAAAACTGTATATATATATATATATATTATTTTTGAAGCCATTTGAAGGCTTTCTTCCAGGTTACACACATCTGTAATGTCACTGTTCCTAAAAAAGTTATCCGTGCTTTACTCTGTATGTGACCGATATTTTGTGCTTCCTGTCACTCGCACGAGAAGTCTCTAAGGCAATACTTCATTTTACCATCGTGCCGAGACCAACTTGGATCCTATTAACAGCTGACCACACTCCCACACTTTTCTGGGGAGATCAGAACAGTTGAGTATGAGTCTCGGATTACAGTGTGGTTCCTTTTATTCATTTGATGTCATTCTTTCTTCCAGATGTTAGGATTAAAGACACTGATTCCGAGGTGGAACTTTTCCTGGGATCTTAGGAGTTTAGGGTTTGGAACAATTCGGTGAAGGTGTTTGAGCAGGATTTTTTGATATTTGAGAATTATGTGTCCTTGTTTGGTTGTCGGGGAGGAACTATGCCAAAACTGTGGGAGATGTGGTGTTGGTGTGGCTTTTAGAATACGTGTGATTTGTCTCATACTCCAGGGTTAAAATGGTTAAAAAGGAGTCCAACTTAACCTGAATCATCTAAATATTACGGCTTACTTAAAAAAAAATTGGTTGTTTGTAAAGTCGGTTTACAGACGATATTTTAACATGACAACGTCATAACAAAACATTGATGAAATGATTGCATACTTTTATGAATAAAATTGAATAATTTTTATTGAATTATCACTATTTTGTATGTATACAAAGGAGTGAAATAAAATCTATCAATTTAATTGATAAATTTACTTTTATTTGCACTCATTAATTCAAATATGTTTATTACTTTAACGAAGACATTATTTTAACTATAACTTTTATACATGTTTGCTATTTAACTTCTTCCAATCTGTGTTATTCTGTTAAGGATAGAACGATGATAGGAAAAGTAGGAAACGAATGGGAGTGTTTCAAGTTGAATGTGCCTCGAAAAAGTCAAATCGATGGTTGTTCCAATCGAGTGGAAGTGTGATAGATGCAGCGCAAGCGTACAATTAGCGAAACGGGACACAGCGTATTGCTAGGGACTGGAAAAATTCGCGGTTTCAATGACCACTAGGATAGACTCCACGATTCTCAATGTACTCGGGCAACTATCACCTGGTCATTGGCTACCGACTCGGGACACCTGTTTACTGCGATTCTTATGATTCGATACTTCTTTTGTTGAGTGTTTACCATTGGCTCAGAGACCTTCAGGTGAACTGAGGTCCAATCACTGGCGCAGCATTAAGCTAAACGAGTTTGGATTCCAGCCTATCTCAAAAGGAATCTGCGAATTTTTCCGGTCTCTATTGCAGGTTAATGCGCGTTCAGATTTTACCACGATTAATGCACGCAGCCTAGCGGTAAGGTACGTGAAGTAATTGATGAAAAGATGGGGGGGGGGGGGGCAGTCCAAGAAGGTTAAAAAGGGGAGAAGGGGGAGGACGCATGTCTCTCGCCGTCACGGAAGAGCGTCCTGTAGCGTCGGGTCGTCCATATTCATCGGCGGGCGCGCCCCCGGGACGCCGCGCTGACGCGACGCTAATCACGATTTACCTCCGCGTCCTGCTCGGCCGCGCCGTTGATTAGTGACCGGCGTTAATTTGCGCCTGAGCGCCATCACGGCCGCGCGCTCGTACCTGCAGGAACACGTGTTCGCCATCACCCCTCCCCTCAACATCCCACCCTCACACTCACCAGTGACAGGTGCCGCCAACAGTACAAGCGAAGTATTGGGCGCAGTAGTTCACAAGACACTGGGTTTTGGTTTTCAAAAATACTTTATTCAGTGAGTATAGAATACAGAGGCCAAGGCGATGAATATAATATATAATAAAATAACAATGATGAGAAACACCACAAACCTTGTGTAGCGCCCACAAACAGCAATACCAAACATAATAGTCTCTTCTTGCAAAGGGACAACGAGAATCATTAACAGGATGAAGCGAAACAAGCAAAAATTATACTATATGTAGACATAAACACGAGGGGAAAAATAGAATTTAAAAAAACCCACAAGAAAGCACAGGGAAACGTTGCGTACTTTTACAAAAAAGGAGCGCTAGTTTCTCAGAGTACGCACATCGTCTTCTAGAGGTGTTGCCACCATATTAGTTTAATATTTATGCGTTAGAGTGCAGAAGTATTTATTTCCGTGAAACACGCCATCTTGTCAGTCAACTTGGCCACAATATTAAAAAAAAAAAAAACTAAATTTATTTAGCTAGAAATTTAGAAAAATTCCAAATCTTAAAAAAAAAAAACTATTAATGTGATGAATCATTTGATCCATTTTAGTCCTTGGTTGTAATCCTTTGTCGATACAAATATTTAATTTATGTTAAAAAAAAAACACATTTGATCAAACATAGGGAAAATCCTAAAAGAGGCTTACTTTACTCATCTACCAGCCTCCAGAAAGCCACTAATGACATTTTGACTGTCATCTTGGAAATTTGTAATTATTAACATAGAAAAACAGAAAAAAATCCCAAAATCATTAAAAATAATCAGTTTATTACATTCGATTCATTTTAATTATTGATTTAATTCTTGCTCGATGCAAAAAAAAAGTTAATTTAATAAAATATATTCTAAATAAAACATTTTACCTATTGAGAAATAAAACAACACCTTTTTTTTACAACAAAATATTAACATGTAAATTCTACAAGTACAAAAACAAACAAATTACTAGTGTTACTCGATTTATACAGTCTTCTTAGAGTTAAAAGCTAATTATTTGCATGTCTTGGCACGGAATTTCAGGGCACTTCCATATGACGGTTGATTACCACATACAGCACACATCTTAGAGTTTTTAGTTTCGTTAAAACGACAGAAATGTATATTTAATTATGTATCGCATTGAACATGTGTGCAAACGTCTGTGCCGCAGAATATACATACATACATACATACATATATGTGTGTGTTTTCTGATTAATGCGTAACCAGTCTGTCGCAATTCCTGATGTGTATTTTCAATTTTCCTTAGCGTACCTATAAACTGACTAAAGCACATGTACTAATATTTAACAAGATTAGTATCATTATTACCATCCTGTATTAGGTACTCGCGAATTTTCTAGTTTTTTATGCAGTCACATTAAGAACACCACAAGTTGCTGCTGATGACACTTTACACGTTAAGTCTCCTCCAGTGCTGTCGGTGACAATGGTATCTACACCTTCAACTGACACCCCTTGAGAGGTCGCCTCGATGCAATCGGGATCTGTCACCATCACCTTACCACCAAGCAATGTCCAATCAAAAGGCGTATAGACTAGACGTCTCGGAACCACGACGCCAGGTCATCTCCATTGGCAGGCGTATAGACGAGATTCCTCCGAAGGTCATGTCCAGTGCCATGCCTATAGACCAAGAGTAAGCCACGAGACCTTCTTCCGCGGTACCTGTTATATAAATTTCAAACAAATATGGCAAATTTCATGCAGACAAGACAAGAGTTTCCGAACTGTCAGAGTGTAGATTGTGAATTCTGTCCGCCATCTTGGATGACCTTGACCTTGAAATTTTATCTTAATCTTGACTTGGACCACCATATTGGATTTAACCATTTTTGAAATTTGACTTCGCAGCCGCCATTTTCTTTTTCCATATCTTGGATTCCGCAATTTTGCATTTTGACGTTACCTTTGCAATTTTTGCTACGGCGACCGTCTTGTAACTCCGTAATTTTCATCCAAAAAAATTGGAAAAAAAAATTCATATTTATAAAAAAAACTAATTTACTAATATTTTAATGAAACCACGCACTTGGTGTATAGATAGATAGCAATACAGTTCAGTCATCAACGTGAAGTAGATGTAAAATAATGTGCTTCAAGTCTACTTTGTTTTGTTTTTTGTTTATGAATCAGCAAAATAATATTGGCACTATGTATTGTAAGGCAATGGTTTCAAACGTTGTTGAAAAATACAAGGTCACGCAAGTTTTCCCTTCCGCGGAAAGCGGCGCGAAGTGCAACCATGCCTGTGTTGTACTTCCCGATCAGGGCGAGCTCGCAACTGCCAGCGGCTGCCTGGTTCGTGCGTGATTGCGTGCTGCTTCCAGCAGGCTGCTCTCCTTCATGATAACAGACGGGCGTGCGTGTGTGTACGTGCAGACCACGCATATATATATATATCCCCCAGTTCTTCCGCCCTTCGCTTCTTCGGGACTCAGCGTACCACGCACTGCTCGTAACTCAGGCCCGCTAACATTGGCCGTCCGCTTTTTGGAAGCATTGGGATCCTTCCGACAATCTTCCCCCACAAAAAAATAATATTCTCTCGGAATCAAAGAAACTATTCTTCTTTTTAAATCGACATTTTTTTCCTCTAAGTCCTTTTGTACGAATGATACATTTCATTTTTAAAAATATTTATTTAGACATTTATCATATAAAATTGGTTATCTGTAAAGTCGGTTTACGGACGATAGTTTAACGTGACAATGCCATAACAAAAAAAAGATGAAATGATTGCATACTTTTATGAATAAATACTTAAAATTATACAAGTAATCAGATTTTTAAAATGCAAAAATAATTATCCTTTATTGCCAAAATTGTTGTTGTAATAAGCAATGAAAACCAGATTAACTTTTCACTTCACTTTATAAACAGTTGACGAAACAGTTCACGTGTAGATTACTTGTAATTAATTTTAAAAACTGGCGTTTAGCTTTAAAGTTTAAATATAATTATGAACACGTTTTCATATTAATAACTGTAAGTAATCAAATATCTATAATCAATTATATGAATCACCATAATTTTTTAGTCAATTGTAACATATCCTATTATTACTGCACTCGCCGACAGCGTAACGGAACACAGCGTAACGGAACAATGAGCTTAACGGGACAATGAGCGTAACGGGACACAGAGTAACTGAAAAATGTGCGTAACGGGACACCTTTTCGTGCGTGCAGCCGGCGTTCATCGATTTATTAGACGTTGTCACGTCAAAAATACATTATAGTCACTGTGTTATTTAGTTTGATATGACAGGAAGGTTTGTTTTTAATGTAAAACAAAAATATTTAGTCAAAAAGATAATGTGTGCGTTTTGCAGGTATTTCGACTAATATGTTTACTGATTATAACATTTTGTTCCCCTAAGTATAGTATAATTGGGATCATTAACGTCATTTAGAATAGTTTACAGCGTTTTAAACATATTTTTTTTATGAATTTTTTTTTGATGCAATAGAGAACCATGTTTGCTATGAATAACTACAAAATGAATAACATAAACAGCAATTGTAACCTATTGCCTATAGAACCTATCATTAAATCAAATATATAAAGCTATGCTGCATTTTGGCTCTCTTTATAAATAAAATAATTTTTTCGTTTCGAAAAATAAAGGCTTGTGACAAAGTGAAAAAAAATCAATTTGCGATAGTTATAATAATAAATAAACAATTTTAATTATAATATAATTTAACTTGTTACGTAAAAATATTCATCCGTGATAGAGACATAGGATTGTAACGAGAAATGAGATGTAATAAGTAAGAGCTGAAAAATTCGTGTATTTATTTTGCGATAGGCTAGAATCCAAATACCGACGTTTGCCTTCTCGCTGTTCCAGCGATTGGGCTAGATTTCAGCTGAAGAGCCCTGGGACAATGAAAAAACCTTCAACAAAAGAAGTATCGAATCACGGGCATCCCAGTTACACAGGTGTAACGAGTCAGTAGCCAATGAGCAGACGTCATTTGCCCAAGTGCATAGAGGATGATGTAGGTCACTGAAATCGCTTTTTTTTTCCGGTGTCTAGTAATAAGTAGGTACTGGAAAAAATTCTAGTTTTCAATGACCTCTAGTACATACTCCAAGATTCCATGCATACTCGGGTAAATGCCACATGTTAGACCTGTCATCTGGGATGCTCCCGATTCGACACTTGTTTGGTTGAAGATTTTCGTTTGGCTCAAAGTCCTTCAGATAAATGGTGAGCCAATCACAGAAATGATATGATTGTGAATGTGTTTGGATTCCGCGCAACGCGAAAAGAATCCACGAATTTTTTTCCCGGGTGTCTAGCAGAAAGTGTTGAAGGTATGTGTTGAAAACGCCTGATCCCATGCTCGCTGTAACGGTACATGCTATGTTTCCAAGCTGACCCGGTATATCGATTAGGGCTGCCTCCCTTTTTGTTGCCCTCTTCGGCCTCCCCTCCCCTTGTTCCTACATTGGTGAGTTGGAGCATCACCCCTTCCCCCCAGCAACCCTCTACAGCTGGCGGTGCCGAAACCACCCTTCCCTTGCCGGCCCCTGGGGCGACCAATAAGGGCTGGCAACATGGTGGAAACCAAACCCTAGCGATTAGGGCTTGTTTTCATTTGTGAAGATAACCTTTTCCTCTTTACAAGCGGTCGGAGCTCATCTTCACAAAAGTTACTTTCCCCCACCCCCCTTTTAAACTTATTTTGGTTCGGTTTTTTATGTAAAGAAACTCTAAGGCTACTCATTTTTTTTCATCACTTGCTACCGGTTTTCTTTCGATTCACACATTAAAATAAATTATTTCCTGTAAAGCTGATATGCACTTTATCTTATGCACAAATTCTAAAGTAAAATAAAGTTCCTTTATTTTTTTTCTTGTGTTACTTAAATTTTTTTACATCGCAATGACTTTCATTTGGTCTATGTACGTTTATTTCCTTGAAAACAATACATTGTATTTTTTAGATAGATTTCGAAGAAAGACTACCTATTGCAGCCGTTACCATGATGCGACTTACGGAAAAATTGTTATATAGTTTTTCGTTTCATGGTCCATAGACACCAAAACCAAAACCATCGTCAACTCAAAAGTTGAAATATGTTCTGTACACGATAACTGCCGTAATTTTGCACAAATCACTTCCAAACTGACACAAAATAAAGTAGGTACTTATATTTCGTTAATGGGCAAAATTCCAACAAAAGGGTAGAAAAAGGGAGGTTTTGTTTAAAAAAACCGAAAAATCTGTATAACTTCCTTAATAATACAAACATCACATCCATTTGTACATATTATAACTCGTAGGCGTAACACCAAAAACTTTTGTCTTAAACAATTTTTGATATACCTACCATAACAGAAAGGGGTGGGAAAAACAAGAGTCGGAGGACAAAAATTTAATAATTCCCTTAATGGGCACACTATTTTATCCATTAGAATTAGCTGTAAATCTTAAAAATTTTATCTAAAACTTTCGTCTGAAATAATTTTTTATAAAAAACGAATCATTGCAGCAAGGGGACGAATAAAACATGGGTAGAATAAAAATAAAAATCGTAATTTCCTTACCATGTACACTAATTAATCCGCTCATATGTACTGTGAATTCTTTAAAAATTATGCACGATATTAGTTAAATACAATTTTTATACGTCAAACAATTATAACAAGGAGTGAAAATAATAACTAGGATTGAAGGACAAAAATAAATATTAACTCTCTTCGTAGGCATACTATTGACTATCGTATCCGTTAAAATTGTTTAAAAATCTTGTAATTTTTTTAATAATATTATCTTGAGTAATTTGTGATAAAATGAACAATTGAACTAGAAGATGAAGAACAGGGACAGAATAAAAAAAACAAACATAATTTTCGTGCCAGGTAGGTACACTTAAATCCGTTAGTTAATGTAACATCTTTAAATATTGTCTACAACTTTCATCTGAAATATTTTTTTATACTTTCGACTATTCAATACTGCCAGAAGTGAAAAAAAAGTGGGCTGAATGATAAAAATAATCATAAATTCCTGAGTAGTAAAAATATCAGAAACGTTTATTTTGTTTGTAAACCTTAGAAAAGTTATCCAAAACATTTCTCTTACTCTGAAACAATTTTTGATACAACCACCATTGTTTCAAAGGGAGGAAAAAACAAAGGTTGAAGGACAAAATAAATATCGACTCCTTATTAGGTAAACTATAGAATATAAAACATTTGGTCTCAAACAATTTTTTACAAGACGAACCATTACTGGTCGGGGTTGAAAATAACGGGGGCTTGGACAAAAATATAAATAAAAATTCCGTAACATGTACACTATTAAATCCGTTCTTATTTATTTTAACTTCCTTAGTATGTTCTAAAACTTGTGTCTAAAGTAAATTTTTATGTAACAAACTATTACTGCAAGGGGTGGAAATAACAAGCGTGAAAAGACCTATCATAACTTTTTTATTAGGTGTGGTATCAAATATAATTTCTTGTAAAATTCGTAAGAATTTTTTTAAGCTATTGGTTGAAACAATAAATTTGTTATAATTTGTTTTAAATCGTGTTAATATTTTCCTAAGTATTGGTCCATAACAAGTATTTGTAAAAGGGATAAAAATAGCATTTTATAAAAACATTTACTACTACGATAGAAGGCATAATATGAAAAATATTTCTAAGCTATTCAATGCTAGATGCATTGAGTTAAAAGGATTCGAAATATTTTCACTTCTTGGAATATGGAAAAATGAACATAAGTTTTTAAAATGTTCCAGAAGTTTATAGAAGTTTCCAGAACAATTACAGAATAAGAAGGTACTTCGAAATATACTTACGCGTGTAGGCTGTGCTATAAAATAATGTTCGCAGTATTAGTGGGATCGGATTCTTGCCCGGGCATATATACTTTGTGTTGTCCCAGTACATCCAATAGTTATAGTTATTTTTAACCGTTACCTAAATAGCTTTCCAGTACTAACTGCGTTCAGTATTAAACAAAATGAAACCAAACAAAGCCAATTGATGAATATTTGGTTTGAAAAATGCTTGTATAAAATATTCTCAAAATTTAAAATATGTGCTAATTCCAGTAAGTGCGATAGTAAATGTGTAGTATTGTTTCCAAAAAAGTACTTCATATCGAATACGCAAAAGTAAACATAATTATGTGGTGTAAATTTAACAATAGTTTTCTTGTATTATTACAAACTATTTGTTGGAAATTGGTTTCCATAGAAATTTTATGTAAATGAACAAAAAAAGATATACCTTGGTTTTTAACAAAGTTCCAATATGTAGAAAAAAAATTTATTTCAGAGATCTTATATGTAATTGCGTTAGACAGGAAAATTATTTTAAAAATATGTCTTTTATCTCTACGTAATGCAAATTTCAAAATAGTCCTTGTACTTTTACAAGTTATTTATTGTATAATTTAATTTTGTGTAAAGCTCTGCCTTGTAGTTCTTCAAGTGATTTCGTGGTAAATGAGTTTCCAAGGATTTGCTTTGTAAAAACACAAAAAAAAAATTCAGTTGAAAGATATCCTAACGAGCCACATACTTAATAGTATTAAATACATGATAGCGTGGTTATTTACAAAAAAATAGCGTTTTAAGAGTTCTGATTTGTCGTAAACAAGGTGAAATCCTTTGGCGTAATTAGGTGCCCATTTGTTCTCTTTAATTACAACCGGCTCAGGATCTTCAAGCGCGTATCAAGAGCACTGTATTCCATTCACCAACGTGAAGCTTATGTACGTGTGCTTTAAGTCCATTTTGCTACCCAAATAATTCGCCAAATAATGTTGGTTTGTATGTGGTGATTAGATCGTAAGCTTTATTTCTGCGTAGGTTCGAGCTAGGTCTACGATGAATCAACGATCTTCCTTGTAAAGTTCACGTCTTCCTTGTCAAGTTCACGTAACAGAACTAGGCATGCTTTCTTGCTGCGTCACTCTTCCCCTTAAATACCTATGTATTCGGCGCGCACACAGCGGTCGTATAGGTGATGGCTGTTGATGCGCTCATCAGACCAAAGATGCTCTGAGGTGTGACGGGAATGATCATCAACCGCCCATGTTGATTGACTCGAGGCCCGTGGCAGTCACGTGACGTCACGCGGTCTCTGGCACTGGTTGTTCGCATCAGCGGCGACAAGCTGCATGTTACTTATAAGTGACTGGCATTCCGGAACTCCACCGACACCCAGCTTTATGAACTTGTATGCACAGGCATGTAGGCCCTGCTCCTGGAACTTTTCATTGAAATAAATACCAACTTCTGTTGCTAAAGAATTATTCCCTCAAAAGATTGAAAAGATATAAAACACGATTTTAGTCGAACGACTTTTGAAATATTCACTAGATTTACAGCAATTATGAACTGGCTCGATATTGTTCTGATAAGTACCCTGAAAGAAAATTGTGGTACTTTACACCGACTGTTAGTGGTGGCACTAATCTCTTCAAATGTTGGTGGTTATTTCTTTGTGACACCAACATGTGTCTGTGTGTTTTTTAAAAACAACAGTGTCATGAAAGTAAAAGTAAAAGGTTTGATTTTGTGACCGAATGTATTCATGTGCGTTTTACTTGCCCCTTCTGTAATTGTTTCTTCTATGCGAAATAACGTTTTGGAATTTTAAAATTTCATGTGACGCAGCACTGAACAAATTAAGTTCGTTACAGATTACTTGAACATTCTAGATCAGTATCTGCCAATCATCCATGGCCAAGTTCGCACAAGATTTAATTTTAAAATGTAGCCTGACTTTAACCCATGTCTGAACGAACAAGTATGTATTTCGAACAGGATTTTAAAGTGTTGAGGTAAATTTATTGCAATATCCTTGGGGTGGAGGTGAACTTGGAAGGACGCAGCGTGTTGCTCCATGGGATCCGCACATAAAGTAGAAACACACCAATTATAAGAGTCATAACTTACAATGTTCGAAAAATCCACATTACTTAAATGTCATAAGTTATAACGATAGTAACATAGAAACATTTAAAGTCCAACCACATAGCTTAGAAAATACATAACATAAAAACACGCAACTTAAAACTGTCATAGCTTAGATACACACAGGTAACTAAGAAACACAACGCCAAACCTCATAATTTAGAATCATCATAGCTTAGAAACACACCAGTTATAAAATTCTATCTTGTGTTTTTCTAAGTTATGTGTTTATAAATTACGACAGCATCGTTTGCGCCATCTCCTCCTTCAACCCTTAGCACGCATCTTCTAAAGACAATACTCCTCAACCGGTTATGTGGTAATTTAAATAATGGTACACGGGCAGAAAATAATGCTACATTTCTGACAAAATATTAATCCCCTATTTTTTTTATAAATGATCTTCTAAATTTATGTTGTAAATATTAAACACACTAATTACCATAAAGTAAAGGAATAGAGATTTTGTTTTGGTGAATTATTTTGAAGAATTAATAACACTATCATTCATAGCCTATATACTTAGTAAACTTAAGTAGCGAAAACATTTTATGTAACCAAAACATTGATTCAAGAAGTAATAATTATACCTGCTTATCAGTTTGATCTCACTGCAGTCACATAATGGATATTTGCGTATCATGACCGTTTATTATGTTACATGGTATACGGGGCTTCATAATGGTAAGTAGTACTATAAAAAAACAAAATACCAGAATAATGGTACCAAGTACCATCATGATCGAATAGTTGTTTCCTGCTTCGTCGTCTTGTGTGTGTGTGTGTGTGGTCGGCGTTCGTTGATCTTTCCTTCCTCACTTCATCCTCAACCGCTCCTTTTCGCGAGCCGCGCTTGCAATAAAACCGCCGCGCGCTTTGTTTACGTTATCCGCACGTGCCTGCAGCCACGTACACAACTGCGAGCCTCCCCACTCCCCTCTCCACCTCTTACCCTCCACCATCCTTCCCGAACACAACTTCCTCCGCGCTCTTCAGCTCGCCGGCATGACGCGGTGCTCGCACTACAGAGGACCCGGGCTAGGATACCGTCCCAGCTATTTTCTCGTGGTTCCAGGAAACTACTCCCGGTAATTTCTGGGATGGATACTTGGACCTGGTTTATGCTCGCAAGATCGCAAGACGCAAAAGGGGACGCACCACAACGCCGATATACCACAACGCCGAACGTACAATAAAGCCGAAAACCTTAACGCCGAATGCCAAATTGACTACAACGCCGACAGCTAGAAAACTGCTGTGTACCACAACGCCGAATTACCACAACGCCGAAATACATTAACGCCGAAAAATGTCATTGCAGGACTGCCACAAAGGTTAGGTTAGGAAAGCTTAGCACACAAATTCATTCAGTTGTTTTTCATTTTGCTCCTGTGTCCCCCCCCTCCCCGCAGCAAAATTTTTCGGCGTTACTGTATTTCGGCGTTGTGGTACACAGCAGTTTTCTAGTTGTCGGCGTTGCGGTCAATTTGGCATTCGGCGTTATGGTATTCGGCGTTATTGTACGTTCGGCGTTGTGGTATTTCGGCGTTTCGGTAACGACCCGACGCAAAATGTTCAGCAAACAGTTTTCACAATACCACACATTCAGTTAATGTGCAGTTATTTAAAAAAAAAAAAAAATAAAATTCTTTGGAAACCAGTTGCTAAGAAATTGTTTGTAATATTATGGTTATTTTTACACAATTAAATAAGTTTTTCGAGTTAATACTGAGTATTTATTATGACGATTGGAGCTTAATTTAATAATTTAATTGATGTTTCTTTCTATCATTTTTCTTAAAATATGGAAGATATAATCGAATATTCCAAAATTTGACTTTATTTGGCTTTGTTATGCTCATTTATCTGCACAGTTAAAACTGGAAAGCTATTAAGGGGATGCTTTACAAATAATCATAACCAGCATAAATTACGAATTAAGAATCCGAACCCAGTATTACTAAAAACCACTATTTTGTAATGATGAAGTTGTTTTCATGTAAATATCTGTAATTTTACATGAATAGCCTATTTCTGTTCCATTTACAAAAACAATACATTGCAGCAAACCACTTCAGGTAAACGCAGGGATAGAACCTTAGTGCCTGGATGATGCAAGAACGCAAGATAGCAATACGCAAAATATTCAGCAACAGCTTGTCAGAGTACCAGTTAACAAACTACGCAAGGTGCAATGACGCAACCAAGTACTGTTCAACGTCCAACTTTCTTGCGTTTTGTCTTGCCTTTTCCGAAGTCGTTATTGGAAGAGAAGGGTTCCGAAAAACTGCAGACGCTTTGTTCATAGAAGCCTATGATGTTATGTTTAATAAATACGGAACGTTTTCATTCGCTAAACTTACAGTGAAAGTAAATGACCTATTCAAATCAATTTATTGACATTATATGTTGATGTTTTTCCTCGTGCGTACGCCACTGCCCTTTTTTGTGGGTACGCCATTTAGGCTTCATGGCTTTTACGCTCCGAATAAAAAATAATAAAAAAACTGACTTTAATTATGCATGCGAATAATTAAAATTAATAAAATAAAAAGGACTGGAGTAAAATTATAAATACGGTTGGTAAAGTTTAAATTTAATAAAAATAAATAAATAACTAAATACACAGTTTTAATTACTAATATAAATTCGCATATAAAAATAATTATTAAATTTAGTTAAATAATAGAGATAAAATTTAATTATTAATGAAAATCAGTAAACACACTGTTTTTAAAAAGTAACGTAATAATTAATATTTTGTAATGCAAATAAATAATACTGCGGGTACATAAGCTCACTTATATAAATACACCTGACAAATTTATAAACACAATTTGTATCACTAATATTCACTATAAATAAATGTTTTTATTTATTATATGGACCAGTATTCAATATCATTCACTAAAATAGGTTTATGATTTTAAAACACTTTTTTTATTTGTATGGAGTTTTTTTTTTTAATTTGTTCAATTATTTGTTAATATAGGCCTGTACTTTCTCTTGACTTGCAAATCTTGATCGCGACAAAGAAAGTCACATACAGTTGGTCGTGTGTAGATATATTGAACAATAACATATGTATTTCATATTTCATTGCATACAAAGGTGATACCCACATAAGTATAAGGAAAGACCATTCATCTACCTTATGACATTAATCATTCAAACACGGAACGAAGATATTGGGCATAGGTACTTATGGCAAAATAATGGTCATGTATGGTAAGATAATGATCAAACACATAATCATTAACTTACAGAATTATACAAATTAACACAGAATCATACGTTTAAGATACTTAACTTACCGATGATGTGCAGGAAAATGGCTTACCCAACACCAAGATGTAGTCAGAATATTATCTTTGCACCACGTACTCGGCAGCAATCCTAGGAAGAACAGGTTAGCAAAGAGCAATGAAAATTATATAGCCTACAGCGTTACACAACCATTAAGTCAGTGATTAGCGTAACTATATGTACTATTATTCCATCACAAACAGTGCAAAAAATGCAATGGCGTGTGTCTAAAGTATTGTATTGAATCAAAATTCCCGAATGCATGAAACATTTAAAGAACACATCCTGCCGAACCCTCACCAGTTCATTTTCCCAAGGCGCGGAACGGGGAGAAATTTGTCCTGTGGCCTTACTTCTAGAAAAAATTTGGTTGTCAGTAAAGTCGGTTTACGGACGATAGTTTAACGTAACAACGTCATAACAAAACATTGATGAAGTGATTGCATACTTTTATGAATAAAATTGAATTATTTTTATTGAATCATCACTTTTTTGTATGGATACAAAGAAGGAGTGAAATGAAATCTACAATTTAATTGATAAATTTACTTTTATTTGCACTCATTAATTCAAATATGTTTGTTACTTTAACGAAGAGATTATTTTAACTATAACTTTTATACATGTTTGCTATTTAACTTCTTCCAATCTGTGTTATTCTGTTTAGGATACGACGATGATAGGAAAAGTAGGAAACTAATGGGAGTGTTTAAAGTTTAATGTGCTTCGAAAAAGTCAAATCGATGGTTGTTCCAATCGAGTGGAAGAGAGATAGATGCGGCGCAAGCTACAATGAGCGTAACGGGACACTTTTTCGTGCGTGCAGCCGGCGTTCATCAATTTATTAGACGTCACGTCAAAAAACTCGTTATCATAGGTGTACTTGAAGCGCTAGACTACAAATGCACTTTAAGCCTACTTACAGATTGGCTTACTTGGCCGGTTTCCAAGTGCTTCGTAGCGATGACGGTGTTGTTTTTTCAGCGGTCGTATGCACACGATGCGCTTCACTAGCCCGTCGTTCATTAGCAATCACGCCCAGTGCTCTGTGCTCTTCCACCCCCTCCCCCTTCCCCTCGCGAAAAAAAATGAATAAAGAATAAAAAAGAAATTTACATGAAAAACAGCTCTCCCGTGTTTGTATCATCAACGCACACGCATAAAAAATGGCAAATAAATCGGGCCGGTTTTCGCGCGGCATGATTCTACTAACAGTTTTTATCATGCATGCAGGCTAGTAACAAACTGCAAAAAAAAATTTAAAAAAAATAAAGAGAGATAGAGAAAGAAAGAGAGAGGGGGAAAGGGAGAAAGGGAAAAAAATATTAATCTATGTGCGGTTTTTTGTCTGGTCACGGGCAGCGGGCTTAATGAATAGGTTTTGTAACGCGAATCGCAATCGGGCGTTTGATGCATGGATGGCCGCGGCGTATGTTTTCGGTTGGGCGTTAGAGTTGCGAAGAGGGGTTGTGAAGGGGAAGGGGGTTAGCGAGAAGAGGAAACTTATGCATTAACGTTTTAGAGTCGCCTCTGTGACCTCGGCATGACATTTCATCAGTGCGCGGTCTGTTCGCGTGTCACGAATTGTTCGCGGTGTGCAAATTACGGAAACCGCCCGCGGAAATGTCATGGTTAGGGGGGGGGGGGGGAAATCAAAAACCTGTACACCACCATGATGTGACGTCCGAAGTATCGCCAAAATTATTTTCGAATTAAATTAATTCGTCGT
Source organism: Bacillus rossius redtenbacheri (assembly GCF_032445375.1). Classification (NCBI taxonomy): domain Eukaryota; kingdom Metazoa; phylum Arthropoda; class Insecta; order Phasmatodea; family Bacillidae; genus Bacillus; species Bacillus rossius. The sequence continues at coordinate 7,750,171 of NC_086336.1, read as the reverse complement.
TTCCAGCATGAAATTAGAATCTGTGTCGGGACGTGGTTTTTAGAAAGGGAGGGGGTAAAAAAAATATATGCGACGAAACAGCCGCTTGTAATACGTGTTTAATGAGTTAGAGCAATTTAAATTAAAACAATGCGGTCGACGCGATACCGGAGTGAGTGAAGAATTTCCACCGCTGTGTTTTCGAATGTTGCCCGTCAAAGCGGCATATTTTATAAGAGCCGCTGTTGTTTGCTCGCTGGGGGGGGGGGGGGGGAAAGGGGGGGGGGTTGGATGGGTGGACCGCAGCAGAGAGTTGAGTTAGCGCGTGCCGTTAGGAATTAATGTCGCGGAAGTTAATGAGATTCTGGCGCTTGGTGTTCGCTTCAGCCCGACGCCTCGTTGTAATTTTTTTGTTGTTGTTGTGTGTGTGTCCTGTGTTGTGTTTGTGTGTGCTGGTTCGGCTGGTGGACAACCCGAATCCAAACATAATTAATGTTGACGGTTTGCGGAAAAGCGAATCGTGCTACGCAAACAGCGTCTAAGCCGGCGCAGTGCTTCATTTCCAGTGTGCGATTCAGATGTATGTGGCGAGCGCACAGTTTATCATGGATCCATATTCCTGGAAGGAAAAAAAAACTGATGTGGTTCTTAATCCAGACTGTGACTGATAACCTGATTTTTTTTGGTTAACTTGATAATATGCCATATTAGGAACTCAGTTTTGATGAAAAGATACATACGTTATTATTTTTTATATAGGTTTCCAGCAATAAAAATAATAATTTTTACTATCCAGTTGAAAAGTAGAAAGAATTTGTATTTCAAAAAAAAAAACATAGGGCCTATAGTTCTTACGAATAATACAACAAATACAAAAAAAAAATATCTAGTTACTATTCAGAAAAATTTTTTTAGTAATGAATAGACATGTTCGGTCAATTATGACGTGAGGATATGCAGTGAAACCAAGAAGTTGCAATTAAGTTGCTTATACATTTTTTTTTGTTTCATTTGATTTAATGAAACTATATAGGATGTGTTAGTGCGTCATGGCTAAGCTCTGGAAATCAAATGGACAGTTCAAAATCTATAATAAATGCCTTAAAATATTTTTTAGAAAAATTATTAATTCAGGAGATATTTCACATGTTTTGTTTTCCAACTTTCACAACTATACCGTAAAAACATTACAGTAATTTTCAAAATTTTTAATCTACAACAAGGCCTTTTACACCATTTTGAAAACAATTTTTAATTTTCATCGGAAATTATTATTTTTTTATTTTAATAGTGACTTAAAAGTGTAATATATTTTGTACACGCATTGTTTTATTTTTATTTACCAAAACTTGTCAAGCTTCAAAAAACTTCATCTAATATTTATACCATTGGTAGCATTCCTTTCCTGGATGTACTAGTCAGCAGAAAAAAAAACAACAGTCTGGAAACTAAAGTATACAGGAAACCTACGCACGCAGGCCAATACCTTAATTTTGCATCCAACCATCCCAAAACAACAAAAACTGGTATAATTCACACACTAACCAACCGAGCTGAGATTATTTGTTCTGATGAAAAATCTATTCCAGTTGAACACAATCATACTTATAAAAAAGTAACTCATAGCCAATGGTTACCCTGTCAACACCATCAAACAGCACATGAAATCCAACAAAACATTCAAATCCACAGAAACCGAGAAACCGGCAGGAACCCTAGTCATTCCGTACCTATGTTCAAGGGCTTTCAGAAAAAATAAGACGCCTGGGAAACAAATATGGACTTAAAACAGCATTCTGTTCTAAATCTATAATTGAAAGTATTGTTTCCAAAGTGAAACCAGCCACAGAAAAATTACAAACCCACAACTGTGTGTATCAGATCCCCTGTGAATGTGGCCACATGTACGTAGGTGAAACTGGCAGAGCTCTATCCACCCGAATCAAAGAACACAAAAACAACTGCAAGAAGGGTGAAAACCTAAAATCCAGACTTGCTGAACATACATGGGAAAATAGCCACAAAATTCTCTGGGAAGACTCCACACCACTCATACAGGAACCCGATAAAATAAAAAGGAAAATCAAAGAATCAGCCTTCATTATTAGCAATAAAAATATTTTCAGCCAGCTGAGAATTGAATTAAAAAATATGTGGTTCCCTTTGATTAAGAGAGAATCAACCCTGCAGCACAAAACAATAGCCAATACTCAACCTACCATAACCAATCCGCTTAACTCCATGGTGCACAGCCAATGGGGAGTCAGCTTGTCTGCCATAGTCGCACCTGTGTTTTAGTACCATGTGCGTCTCTGCCTGAGGACGGGAGCATATAGCAGTTCCCGAAACGTCGCTTGTTTCTGTTTTAGAAAACTGTTGTGTTTGTTTCGTCTTTTCATTTTGTCGTGTTTTTGTCTCGTTTTTACTGTTGTGCTGAATTTTTTTGGGTTCAATATTTTTGTGCTGTCATCATTTGTGGTTTTTTTTTTTCGTTCTCTTCTGTTTTTGGAAAACTATTGTTTGTTTCGTCTTTTCGTTTTGCTGTTTTGGTCTCGTTTCAACTTTTGTGCTGAATTTTTTTGGGTTCAATACTTTTTTTGTGCTGTCATCATTTGCGTTTTTTTTTCTTTCTGTTAGACCATGTTTCTTTGTTAGTTGACCATATTCCTGTTATGGAATATTATGTTGTGTTTATATCCTGTTGACAACAGCAATTTTTTGTTTAGTTTGTGTTTTCTGCAGTTTTCTTCTACAGACATACATATGCTTAGCAATGGCGTATGTCCAAAAGCTTACATCAAGTAGTGAAGATATCTGTCTCGATGGTTGGTGCATTTCTTAAAATTCACGGTGAACATTTTCACCAGCGTGGTTACACTCACTCGTGTGGTCGAAACACACTGCGGCTAGAATTCGCCAAAGCACGCTAAATACCCCGGCCAGAGCGTTTTGGCGATGGGCGAACAGATGCGCGCGGAACTCTCTTTTCCTGGAGTTGTTCCTGAGGAGAGCTAATCGCTCTTCCCTCGCCGGTCGTTAACACGCCGCGGGCCCGCGGCTTGAAGCGCGTGGCCGGGTGCGTTCATAAGCGCTCAGGATTTGTGTTTATAGCGACCCGAATCAATTAAGCCGGATCGCCCCGGGCTTACGTCAAATCTGGCGCGATTTATTCGTCCTGGTGGACGAGGAATCAAGTGCATACGGAAATGCATCAGATTATGTGCGTGCACACAGAACACACATACACTTACAGTTATATGTATATATATATTTTTCATTTGTGCAAAAATAACCATAACCAATGTTTTTATATATATATATATATATATATATTCCATTGAAAACCAGTTAGCAAGGAATAATTTGTAATACCACAAGAAATAAAGTAAAGTTTATAAAAAACAACCATTGGTTATGGTTATTTTTGCACGTATGAAACACATTTTTTTTCGTGATAATACTGAGCATTTCTTACGAAAATTGGTGAATAATTTTATTTTTTAAAGTGATTTTTCATTCAAGCATGATATTTTTTTTTAATCCACGGAAAAGACATTTGAATATTTAATAAGTTGACTTTATTTGGTTTTACTATGCTTACTAATGTGGGCACCTAATAATAAAAAGCTATTCATGGAAAGGATTGAATAACTTTTCTTAACTATTGGAGGTCCTGGGACAACACTAAGCATACATTTTAGAGTAATTATCTGAACCATGTATAACGGCGAAATTTGTTTTTGTAGTTTTACAGTTGATTTCATGTATTTACATGAAATCAACTGTAGAATTACAAATTTTTTTTCGCAGATAAACAAATATCTGTAACTTTACATAATTATTTTGTTCCATTAAAAAAATACAGCTTGGCTGCAGTTTGGTTCTTGTAGCAAAAAGAAAAAGAGAAGTGCCGTGATATTTAAAATATCCCTATTAGTACAGCCTACAGACGTAGGTAGATTTCGAAGTAACTTTTTTGTTCTAGAAACATCTACAAAACTTCTGGAACAATTTCAGAACTTAATGTGCATGGCATCCCATATGTTGTCCAATATTCCAAAATTATAGATAAAACCTTTTATCATATTACATTCAGCTTAAATGATTCGATTTTTTTTTAACTCGCTGTATCCAGCATTGAATTGTTCGGAGAAAAATTTAATATTATGCTTACTATGGTAGTTATTACATGTTCAGACTTTCAAAAACTATTTTTCATCCCTTGCACTAATACGGTGTCGTAATAAACTTTGCTTCGAACCAAGGTATAAAATAACCTTTAGATGGTTTAAAATAAATTACCAAGCCTTTAGGTAGTACGTATAGTTTAAATTTTAAACACCTGTTTAGGCTATAATCATTCGTTTAGTCAGGAATTGTTTCATACAAAGGTTTTAGATAAAAAACAATTAGATAAAAATTATTAGATTTATAAACAATTTGAATGGATAAGATTTCATGCCTGCTAAGGGATTTATGCTTTTTATTGTCCTCCAGTCCTTGTTTCTTCCACGCGTTGTAATGGTTAGTATTATGAAAATTGTATTTGGACAAAAGTTTTTGGTATTACCCTACGAGTTGTAAAACGTTCAAACGGATTCGATATTTGTTACATTATGGGAGTTACGGTGATTTTTCTGTTCTTAAAAAAAATCTTCCACATTTCTACCCCTTTGGTCGTATTTTGGCTATTAACGAACTAACCAAGGTTTTCCATTACTTTATTTCATGTATTATTTTGGAAGTGATTTGTGCAAAATTACGACAGTTATCGTGTCCATAATAATGTTATGTATATTTATAAACTTTTTATATGACGATGGTTTTGAGGTCAATAGACCACGAAACGAAAAGGCTTATAAAAATTTTCCGGAATTCGCACCATGATAATGCCTTCAATAGGAATTCTTTCTTTGAAATCTACCTTTAAAAAAGTAACGATAGGATTACGATTTTACGTTAGGTAGAGCCACACTTATTTTACAAATTAATAATGTAGCAAAGTAGACTTAAAAACAATACAGGTACATTGGATGCACATTGTGAACACTGTAATGGACTGGATTTAATACAATTTTTTTGGACACACGTCACTGCAGTTTTTCACTGTTTGTCATGGAATAACTTCAAGAATGAAAAATAAAAACTTAAACATGAGCCCACAGAGAACAAGCTTGAAACAGCTCAGGTCAAACTTTTATCATCAGAAAGTACAGAAGATTCCGTAGAAGGAATTTAGTGATAAAAATAACCGCACAGACGAACACAGTGGGGTAGCAACGACGAAACATTTTAAACAAAGAAGAGTAAATGCAAGCAGACCTCAGCGTCGGAAAAACACAGGCAGACGAAGCCTTCGATGATACTAAACAGGTATTATGGACTACACAAAGACAGCACAGAGGAAACAGCAGACTTCATATGACCAAACAGTTGCGACGTTTCGGGAACTTACATCTGTTCCCGTCATCAGGCACAAACAGGAGGTATTTATGTGTTAGACCCCCTCTCCTGGCAAAGCCAATGACAGGCGAGGGATCTTCTGATTGGCCGCGCACCTAAGGACTGATGTTATTAGCTGTCGTCTTGCTGTAACGGTTGTGTTGTTTTGCAAGTGGGTTTTGTAGTAACTAATGTGTTAGTTTTAATTACAGATATTCATATATTTTTTAAATTCAATACTTAGTTGACAGATAATGTTGTTGCTGCTGATAATAAATGCTGATTCCTTTAGTTTCATTTTAGTTGGGTGTTCTTTGTGTACGAGAGGTATAAAATTGTCCCGGAGTAGGCCTATTTTATGAATGTTGTATAAGGCACGTTCGAAAAGTCTAGGTTTTTGAGTTTACCCTTTCTTTATGTGGTTTTTGTACTCTTCAAGACGTGTTAAAAGGGCTCTTGCTAGTTTCTCAAATGTACATGCAAACACATTCACAAGGGATCCATAAACACAGTTCTGACATTGTAACTTATCTATGGCTGGTTTTACTATGGTAATAATATATTTTAATAGTATAGTGACTTGAAAACTGTTCTTAGTCTGTGAGTGTTTCCACGCGTCTTATTTTCTTCCGAGAGACTACGGACATAGGGAAATATCAATGTGCCCCTTGCTTTTTCTAAAATTATCTGTTAAGTAATTTGAAATTTGGTGGTTGTCATATGATGATTAATAATGCCAGGTGGGTAGCCATTTGCACAATTTCATCTTTTACATGATTTTTTTCATCAGGCCTGATTTCTTGTTGAAAAAATTTATTTCGAAACAGTTAGTTCAAATGGGAATTATGCCAGTATTGGGGTTTTTCAAATTGCAGGAATTAAATTGAAGATATGGGCCTGAATGTGTCGGTATGCTGTCGCGATCTTGCAGTTTTACACGGAGACTAAGTTTCCTTCAACTTCCCTTCATATGTTAACTGTACAGATGGCTAGATTGAATTGAGGAAATCGGCAAACTCCTTCAAATTTTCAGGGCAATATTGTTAGGCAAAAAATATGTCGTTAACATAACGAAGCCCAATTTATGGAGAGATGTTGGTTATGTTCAGTTATTATGAGTACTTTTTTTCTCGAAACTCTCTACGAAAATGTTTCTCATGAACTGCAACGGCTTAGGTCCAAATAATTGTATTAAATTTAAATTTACCATTGCAAGAATCATTTAAAGAACGTACAGTGGACTTGACACGTCTTTGATAACACTAAATCAGTTGTAAACAAACACTCTTGAAAATGGATGGCTGCCTTGGATGACCCTGAGCCAGTTGTAAACAAACACTCTAGATGATGTCTGCCTTTGATGACCTTTGAGCCAGTTGTAAACAAATACTCTTTAAGATGATTACAACAAGGCATACTGAAACGTACAGCACACTATCATTTCCAGCCTGCGTCTAACGGCACCCCGACTTTAGAGAGTATTTGGGCAGAGGGCAACACAACGGGGTTTCAGCTTATTGTTGCGCACCGTGCCACGGGCCATATTTGCAAGAAAATATTGTTCTTTCATATATGTATTTTTTATTTTACTTGTGTAAATCAGTATTTTTAAACTGTTTTATGTGAATATTGTTTTAGCTGTGTAACTAAATATTTCTGCTGGTGTAAATATTTTAACGCTTTAGTTTGACATGGGGTAATTTTTTGACACAAATTATTATTTGATTAACTTAATCACACACCTTATTATAGTTACGAGCCCACAGGTGTGTAAATATGTTAAGTTAAACTAACATGCGTGAATATTTCTTCACCGGAGTTTAGCTGTGGGTGACTTTGGCTCAACAAAGTAGCATTGAGCTAGGTTCTATTCGTACGCCATGTTGTCACTTTCACATGACAGATATCTACATGAGACTACACACGTCCATTTGGACGATTAGTTGACCTGCTTCAACTAGATAATTATCTGCAAGCTTCAAGTTTTAGAATTATTTAAAATCAAAGTTTGTTTTAAACATAGACATACGAAATAATACCCTATTTATTTCAATGACAAGTGATATAAACGACTCGATGTGTTTGGTCATCACTGGTCTCCTGATGCAGTAACTCGGGCGCTGCAGCGCGAAAGGGAATGCAGCCCAAGACGACACCGGGCGTCCAAAGGGACGGCCTTCGTTGCGCCGTGACGCCCCATGGAGACGCCTGATTTTCCGCGCCTGCCCGCTCCCAGCGCTGCAGTAATTATGGTAATACCCACTTCGCGGTAAATCTGCCCATCTGAGCGCCAGCCTCGCCGATATATCTCTCTCTCTCGCGCACGACGCGATGGGGTTTTTAGAAGCGTAGGTGCGTGGCGTGTCAGTGGGGAAGAAGGGGGGAGGGGGGTGGTGGGAAACGCGGCTCTTGCTGGATGACGGCGATAAATTTGCACTTGCGGTAGCTAGCGTTGGTCGGTTCTTGTTTGCAGGTTTTTTTTCCCCACCCCTTTACGCCACTCCTCCCCGTATCCCTACTGTTTTTATCCTCGGAAGGGGTGGGAAAAAAAATCTTTTTTTAAAAGCCGGTTATATTTCAAAGTCGTTGACTTGTGGCGGGATTATTTTCGCATCAGAAGCATTTTATCAGGAATTGTGAGCGCTCGGACGGTACAGAGCGACGCAGGGCCTACAGGGGTAGGGGGGAGGGGGTGTGGGGAAATGTGTGATAGGGCGAGCACTGCTGAAGTTCCCGGTGTCCAACCATTACGTGTTTTTTTTTTACGTCGTGGATTGTTGCTCTTCCGTTTGTGATCCGGAGGATAATTTAAGGTGGGGCGTCAAAACACTAATCTACAAACGTGAGAAAACAGATGGGAGGGGGATAATTTGTCTCTTCGCTTCATCGCGACGAATGAAAAATTAGCTGTAATTGATGTGTAACAGTAGTGTTTAGCATTATATTTGGGGGGGGGGGGGTGTTCATAACAAAAATAACAATTAATTACTGTACACAAATATATAAATAAATGTACATATACACAATTTCGGTTATTTCAGTTGTATGTTTTCTTGTTAAATAACAAGTCCACTTATTGTTTATAATCGCCGCAGAGACAACTCAGTAAACTTATATTGTTCCTGCAATATATTGTATATCTCTTAAAACGATTGACTGGAATTCATCAAATTTATCATAAATCATTTATTATATTTTAGACTACATTTCATATTCATAAATAACAAATTTTCTAGAAATCGGCAGTATTTTATTTGGTCTTTTGGTCAGGTCATTAATTTTTTTATAGTATTATTGGTTTATTGTTCTTCCGAGCTGTCAAAAGTTTATATGGTATGCATTGGAACCTTCTCTTAAAATAAGAACACGTATTGTGGAATTGATTTTTTCATACATTTTCCCTCGAATAATAATAATCTATACATTTTAACTAATATATATAAAATTCGTTCCGCATTTGAGTGGGATAGTAAAAATGTAATTTATTGTATTTTCTACCAGCTCTTATTAATACATGACTTAAAATACACCCTGATTAACAGTTAACTGCCATTGCTAGGAGGGTATAATTATTTAAGCTTATTTATTTGGTCCCGTGCTGAAATTCTTGCGTAATGATGCAACATTCACATCCCTTCTACTCCTTTAAGGATGGTGCGTGTTTTGCTATCTTTACTTATAACTTGTAATAGTTATCTCACGATTACAGAGAATCATGTCAGCATAACTGCCGTTTGGTGCAAAAGATTAATGTTTAGGATTCCAATTTCTGCGAAATGAAACTGCGAAAAATCCGTGTATTTTTATTATGATCGTTTCTACATAAATTATTCTACATAAACTGTTTGCGCTTGCATATTTTATTTCCTTACTTGATACATATACCTAATAGGCGTAAGAAACTAATGAGAAAGTAAATAAGATATAACCACGGCATATTTAAAATATATATTATCTCATCGATAGGAATGAGTAATTACGTTTCAGCTCCAATTAATTTTACGATTCATGATCGTAAAAAGCTATTATTATTAAGAAATGTTTTGGTGCGATTCATTTTGTGGACTAAAATTTACTCTTAGTGCGAGGTATGTATATGCAAACTTCACAGTATTAACTTGTATATGAATAAACTCTACACACACTTTTATTTAAATATTTAAGTAGGCGTCTATTGTCCATTTTATGCTGAGAAATTTTAACTTTGGCCGGTATTCCATGTGACTGTGTCATTAAAATTGTGTTTTGTTGGTTATTTGTTTATTGCATTTCAGAGTGTGTCCAGAGGGTACAATGGCATGCATTTGAGCCTCTCTTCAATAATAACGCGAATTTTTTAGGTCGTTATGCACATAGGTACCAACAAAGTAAAACTTCAGGAGTCGTTGTAGTAAAATAATGACGTGAAAAATGCAATAACACATCATTGAGGGTGAATAGGATCCTTCAGCCCTAATTCATTTATTTCATTCATTCATTTATTGTAAGATGTCCAGCTCTCTAGAGTTCGGGAAAAAAAAAACATTTGCTTACCCGGACCGGAACGCACACAGAAAATTATTTGCTTTACTCTTATTTATAAAATATTCCTTTCGAAACCATCTGACAAGATATAATTTGTAATACAGTACTTCAAATAAAATATATTAACATTGTACAACACATGACTATGGTTAGTTTTACATATAAGTATGAAATACTTTTTTTTTTTAGATAATACTCTGTTTCTTTCAAAATTTTTGCTCATAATTCTATATTTTAATTGATTTTTCATTCAAGCCTAATTTTTTTTAAAACTTGATAAAATAATTGGAATTTATTTTGTTTTATTATGCTGATTGATGTGCGCAGCTTATACCGGAAAGATATACAGGAAACGGTTTACAAAAAAAACTTTAACTGTTGAAGGTACTGGGACAACATAGTGAATAAATGTTGCGTAAGAATCCGAACTCAGTACTACTGCAAAAGCAATTTTGTAGTGATACAGTTGTTTTCATGTTAATGTGCAACTTTACAAATATCTGTGATTTTTACATGAATATTTCTGTCGGTTTGGCAACAGGGCATCGGTTCGAAGGCCGCTGAGAAGTCCAAGCCTGAGAAGGAGGCTTGATGGGTCGTGGAGTAAAAGAGAAGAAGGGGTGGTCCAGACGCCTAGCGTCCGGGAGGCTGGTACACCCCTCACCCCTTTCCACCCCAAACCCAACCCTCGCCCAGTGAATGCATCGTCGAGTACTTGGAGCACATTTCCGCTGCACTCGCCCGGCCATTTTATTTTAGTTTATTTTTTTTCCAACATTGGCAACAACATGTTTGGCACAACACTTCGGCTGGCTGCATGGCGACGGACCAACATCGAGAACTATCCGAACCCTTTTCTCCCTCCTCTCTCGCCATTTTTTTTTTTTTTTCACTCCACTTGCTCCCACTTTCCGCAGGCGAGAGAAAGAAAGTCCCGCCCTCTTCGTCACCAGGACTAGGGGTGTTTGGGGGTGTGCTGGCGGAAGAGAAGGGGGAGTAAACACACGCCCGCCCTTCGCCCAGAATACACACGGCGATAACTAACGGCGAATTAATGCAGCGTGTTTTTTTATTTTTATTTTTATTTTACTCTCTCCGACGAAAAATTTTAATTTCAAATTACGTTGTTATTTATGTTTTCAAGCGGAATGTCGTTCTTCCCACCCTCCCCCCCCCCTTTCCCAAAGCCCATCCCTCTACGCGCCTGCACAAAGGGCGGTGGTTGACCCGTTAGCGAAGCTCAGCACTTGACAAATAGCCTAAACGATTTGCGTTAAAAAAAAAAACAAAAAAAAAAAACACGTATTCAAAGTGTAGGTGTTTGATCGGGCTCGAAAACACCCACTGATTCAGTTTAAACCCAGACTAAACATCAGAAGAGTTTGTGCGACAGATGATCTTGAATCCGTCTTTGTCGTGCAAGCTCGTTTAGTTGCAACTGTTGGAGTCCGGTCAAAATAGACATAAAAATAGTGATGAAATAACAAAAATTCCTACAGAGCTGAATTTTGGTAGAGACCTTGGGTACACCAGTAGAAATAAAGTGCCGAAAGTACCCATAGATCCCATGTGTGCTAAAAACGTTATTCAAGGTCAAAGGTAAAATTTCTATTTTTTTTATTTTTCTACAAATGGTAAGTTTTATCAAAAATATAGCCCAGAAAAAATTTGTAGATTACAAAATTATCTACAAAAATGGTTCCAATATTTAAAAAAAAATCACTATTCCTAAGATATCGTCATTCTAAGAGTTGAAGGAGTTCGATTCTACATGATATGCACACAAATGCCACGTTAATACGTAGTTAGGCACTTAATATAAATAAAAATGTCTATTTGTGTCTCTTATATGTATAATATATACAATTCTGAGAATATACACTCAATAGAAACTGTCCCTTAGCCAGTCCTTTCTACCCACATGAGCAACAACTGCTTACTATATGGTCCACGTGGCACGAGGTACCTATATACCCTGTATTATTATTCCAACACATGAGTATCACTAAGACGTTCGAGAATGAAATGGAAAAAAAAATTTCGAGTATGAATTAACCCCTTACCCGTTATCACTCTTCGATGCACTTTTAATGCGCAAAACACTAAAGTCAGCCATTTACGATTGCTTTCAATCAGTCAATTCTGAAGTTGATACTACAAACGCTAGTTACATTATTGTTGGAGGATATCTGTTACATCACGTTGTGTGGGATCGAGAAGAAACTTTCAACGTCATTTTCGCAAAATACGTTCAGTATCTATGCAGACACTATGGTCATTGAGTGACGGTAGTATTTGATGGCTATAGTGACTCGACAAAAAACATTAAAGCTGCAGAACAACATCGCAGGACTACGAAAACATATTCATGTTCCGAGATTATCTTTCATCAATTTATGACAGTTCCACCAAACCAACAACAGTTTCTCGCTAACATTCATAATAAATCTCGTTTCATTTCCATGTTGAGTGACAAGCTGACCACTGAAAATATTGCAGTTAAATAAGCTCAAAATGACGCTGATGTCCTCATAATTGAAACAGCAATTGAACAATTCAATGCAACAAATACAACTGTTGTGGTTGGTGAAGATGTTGATTTGTTAATACTTCTTACTGCACGGACTCCAATAATTGATAAAGTTATTTACTATTTAAAACCTGGAAATGCTCAACAGCGAACAAAAATATATTCTTCAAAACGTTTATCTGCTTATCCAAAATGTCAAAACCATGTTTAATTTGTACATGCGATGACCGGTTGCAATAACAAATCAGAAATGTTATGAAGGGGTAAAATCTCAGTTTTGAAATTATTTGAGAAAAATGATTTAATTGATTGCACTAAAGTATTTTAAGATATTGACTCTCCTCCTCAAACGATAATCACAAAAGGAATTCGCTTTCTCCTTGCTTTTTATGGAGCTAAAAAAAATAATAATTTAATCAACAAGTATAGATATTTAACTTTTGTAAAAAATGCACGGAACAAGAAACAAGTACAACTATCTTGTCTTCCTCCAACATCGGCTTCTGCTCATCAACCCCTGTATCGAGTATACTATCAAGTTTAGACATGGCTAGGCAATCAACTGAACCCCGAAGACTGGGGTTGGAAATTAATAGATAATACTTTGAAACCGATTCAAACTATACTCCCACCTTTTCCGGAAAAACTCCTAAACACTATTTTTTGCAATTGCAAAAAAATGTTGTACTGCTAAATGTGACTGTAGAAGAGTAGGGTTGGGTTGTTCACCAGCGTGCACTAATTTTCAAGGCCAGTCTTGCTCGAATATTCAATTTAATCCAATAGACGAAGATTCGTGCGATATCGATGAAGAGACAGCTGATTCATCTACAGTTGAACAATTTCTGAACATCCAGCAAGAAGAAGAGGAAGAAGAAGAAGAAGAAGAAGAAATCGAAGAAGACATCACTGTTGAAGTTGATCTGAATAATATGAATCAGATTAGAATATTAACAGAAATCAGAACTACAATTTAAATCAATCAGATATATCAATATGAAAATCAGCAATCATCATGCAGTAAATACAGTACTTTCCCATAAAACTCCATCATAACAGATTGTGGAGTAGGCCTACCGCGGAAACCACATTCAAAAAAACGCGTCAAGTACACTACCTGACAGTTGGCGTCGAAATGCGTGCATATACATAGTGTAGTATCTAACTCTTTCAACTTTTATAATGGCGATATCTTAGGAATGGTGATTCTTAGGAAAAAAAGTGTTAGGAATATTTTTGTAGATAATTTTATAATCTAAAATTTTTGTCCAGGTTATATTTTTGATAAAACTTACCGTTTTTGATAAAAATCCAAAACACAGAAAATATTGACCTTTGACCTTGAATAACTTTTTTAGCACATATGGGATCTATGGAGACCTTTGGCACTTAATTTCTTTTGGTGTACCCAAGATCTCTAGCAAAATTCAGCTCAGTCGGAATTTTTGTTATTTAAAATGTCTATTTTGACCGGACCATTGGGATATGTATAGGGGAAGGTCGGGCAGTACCGGACACCTTAGGTTTTCTTTTAATAAAAATATAACTTACTGCAAAAAATGAAATGTACATATGTCTCTGGAATTGTACTTTAATTATTTATAATGCCTAATAAAGAAAATGGGCCAAAACATTTAGAAATATTAGTATTTTACATTTGAACAAACAGTGGTATTTGGAAGTTTCAGTAAACTGGAGGGTTATATCGGACAGTCATTTCCCCTTCAGATTTTTACAAAATACCGCCTGTAAATAACATTTAGGTTTTCTTACAAACATCACACTTATAAAATACAGCATCCCCTTCAAGGTCAGCACAGTTTTCATGTGCCCATCCTTTACATATGGTACATTGTATCCAATCCTCACTGAAATTTTCACCGCAAATGATACAGTCAGTAGTCTCTTCGTTTGTTGCACATGGAACTTTTGGTTGGGGTGTTCTATGCATTGATGTTTTTCTGAGATGTTTCCCTTTTAGTTTCTTAGTGGTTTGCGACTTTTGATTCACATTCAACTTGCATCTTTTTGCTTCAAGCTCATTTTTGTATGGGCTAGATGTTAGAACTTCACTTCTGTCTCCCCGTCGTTTTCGTGAGGCCAACTTGGCAACTGCACTGCTAGGAAGTGGAGAAATTTGTTCTACTACATTGAAGGCTGAAGTGTGCAGTACAGTGCTTTCAGAACCTTCCATTCTGGAGCATGATGGAGTTGACATTTGCTGTGTTGTTAGACCTACTGCTTGATCTGAAGTTGAAGGCTCTGGTGAACTCTGTCTTCGAACACACGGTGGAGATTCTTCTTGAACAGTGATTGGTAAGTCATTCAAACTAGTATGGAAATCCAAGTCTGTGAATATGCTACGGTTGAGTGGGTAAATTCCAGTGCACATGAATGCTGATTGAGCGAGTTCCATTCTGCAGACTTTTGCTAATGCATAGTTAACCAGTCCAGCTATGTCCTTGAGAGCAATTTTCAGCTTTGGATATTTTCGCATCCACAAAGAACATGCTTCATTGAAAGCATTCTTAAATGGCTTCATAACTACTCTGTCCAGTGGTTGCATTTTGTGAGTTGTATGAGGTGGTAAACTCAGGATATGGACGTGGTGGGAACGAGCAAACAGAATCACTTCTAAGTCCTTGTGACTTGAATGACCATCAACAATTAACAGTGTAGGGTTCTTTTCACTTGGCACAACTCGTTCAACAAATAATTTGAACCATTTTAGGAATCCATCTTTGGTTATCCAACCACTTTGTTGTCCGTCAAACACACTTCCAACAGGAGCATCTTTAGTGAGATCCTTATCGATGCGAACTCTGGGGAAAACAAAGAGTGGGGGAACAAACATGTCTCCAGAAGCATTGATGCATAAGAGAACAGTTACATTTCTTCCTCTTTCGCCTGATGTTAATTTCCCCACTTGTTTCTTTCCCTTTATTGTCATGACTTTCAGTTGATTGTTGTGAACACAGGATACCCCAGTTTCATCTGCATTAAAGATCCGCGATGGACTAAATGAATATTTGTCCATTAATTCAGTCAGCTTTTCATAAAACCGATCAACTTGTTCTTTATTAAACCCTGCAGCTCGCTGCAAACTTGTGGATTCTGCAGACCTTAGGCTCAAATCGGGGTGCCTCTTCATGAACTCATAATAGAAGTCTTTCCCAGCCCTCTCTTTTTGCTTATTGAAGCGATGATCAATATTTAGGTGTTCTGCCAAGTCAAAAGATAATTTAAGAAATTCATCTCGAGTTAATGGCATGAGTTGTCTATCTAAAGCTTTAACATGGTTGTATAACTGCTCCTCGTGTGCATCACTGAATGTATTACTGAAAGTACCCATGTGTGGTTTCATAATTGCCTCATTTCCCGAACCAAGTTTAATGAGTCGATCACCTAGTGTACTCTTCGGAACAGAAAATTGTTCACTTGCTTCTCTAATGCTCATTTCTTTATTTATAACATGCTCTACTGCTAATTTCATATCTTCTTCTTTCCACCTTCCCCTTCTTTTCTCCATTTTCTGCAAATAGAAAGAATACTTGAATCAGAATAGACGGGAAATTACTCTACCATTGTGTCCGATACCACCCGCAACCGTCCGATATAACCCTCCAGCAGGTTGTCCGATATTACCCGACGGACATGCCATCGAAATTACGTCATAAAATATTTAGTATTTGTCGCACACAGATGTTACACTGTATGGTAATATATAAATGGTTAGTACACAAGTTACTATACTTAAACTTATAAATATCTTACTTGTTATGTTGTAACAACCCGGCAAAGTTATCTTCGTGCAGAAGATCTTGGCCTAAAATCAATAAAACGTAGCACTACTCAACAAGCAGACAACGCACGAACTCATAATGGCGACACTGCGTGTCCTTCACAGAGACCTACGAGACAAACAACCGACTGGTGCTGCCCCTAGCGCGCACCTCTGGAAACTGGTACTGTCCGGTATCACCCGCTGTCCGGTATTACCCGACCTTCCCCTACCTACGCAAACTTTATTTGCTTAAAGGGTTCAGAAATTTTAAACAAGTTGTGCAGTACTTCAGCTCAAAATGTGCATGAATAGCATCCAAAATAAGAAACAATTATTTTAAATAATCAAATGCTTCGAACACTGCTCTGTAAAGTTTTCGATTACGCCTATTAGACCCATTATTGCACTGGGTTTTTTGTATACCGTTTGTGATAGAAGAATAAAGGCGTTAGGTAATGATTATTATGATGACGATAGGAAATGACTCATAAGGAAATTTATATATGAAACTGTTTAAACCTACATATCACTTGGATTTCACTGATAAACCTTTGAAACTGTTCGATTTTGAATCTGCTAGGAGCAGTTTCAACAGCTTTCGTGTTAATTTCAAAAGATTTACAGTATATTTAGCTAATTAATATTTAAAGTGTGATGAAATTAGCATGGTGATAATGATAATGAGTATAAAAATGATAAGGATGATAAGAACGAAGAAGATGATGACGCTTAAGTTCACATAAAAATATATTTTTTATAATATTTCTAAGGAGTGGAAGTTACTAACTCACACATTCTTATGGGAATGTCACTTCACAAAAATTGTACATTTTGTATGAATTAACATTTTCATAGAACAAAATTAATAGCGATACAGTATGTTGTAGGATATGAAACATGTTTCAAATTTGACAGTTTTCAATGGTATTGCCGGAAGCATTCATTTCCCATATGTCATTAGCAAAGTATCACATTACATTTGTTTAAGAACACTGTCAATCGCGTGAAGTTGTTTGCAAAAACCTGTTGATGGAATAAAACTGGCATAAGGAAACTTACACGTAGGTACAACTTTAGAGAAATGTCCAAATTTGTTAAAACTAACATGATTCAGGCTGTATACACAGTATATTCGTGAAACATGACCTTCACTTTCATTGTTTTAAATGACAAATTCACGAGCCGGTGGGATTCTGAACTGAGGCCTGTGCGTTTCAGCCTTTCGTTCAAAAGGGCGACGTGGAAAAACGCTCATAAACAACAGAATCACGAATAGAGAACGGAATGAGCTAGCGCAGGATGTAACTGCAGCCATCCTGATTTTTTTCCTTTTTTTTTTCCACGAGGATTCACGTAACTCCAGGAAAATAAATTAATGGTTTGATTAATATAAGCCAGGGGTAATTCACACCCCTTCCCCTAATGTAACTCGAATTTGAGTCATTATGCGTTACCGCCTCTTACGACCTTACTGTCGGAGAGGCGCGTTAAAATAAAACCAATATAAAAACAATTGGTTGTCTGTAAAGTCGGTTTACGGACGATAGTTTAAAGTGACAACGTCATAACAAAACATTGATGAAATGATTGCATACTTTTATGAAAAAAATTGAATCATTTTTATTGAATTATCACTATTTTGTATGGATACAAAGAAGGAGTGAAATGAAATCTATAATTTAATTGATAAATTTACTTTTATTTGCACTAAAAAAATTCAAATATGTTCATTTTTTTAACGAACAGATTATTTTAATTATAACTTTTATACATGTTTGCTATTTAACTTCTTCCAATCTGTGTTATTCTGTTAAGGATAGGATGATGATAGGAAAAGTAGGAAACGAATGGGAGTGTTTCAAGTTTAATGTGCCTCGAAAAAGTCAAATCGATGGCTCTTCCAATCGATTGGAAGAGAGATAGATTCGGCGCAAGCGTGCAATGAGCGTAACGGGACACAGCGTAACGGGACAATATGCGTTACGGGACACTTTTTCGTGCGCGCAGCCGGCGTTCATCGATTTATTAGACGTTTGCCACGTCAAAATCTCTCAACTTAGCTGTGTATCTGCGACAACTAAGACGTGAGTTAGGATCCGTGACATTACTTCAAGCGCTGAGCATGTTTTATTACCCACTCCCTTGCTTCGAGGGTGTCGGATCCGCGTGGAACATGTCGTGCGCGCCGCGGGACAGTGAGTATGGTCACTACGGAGGAGGTGTTTTGTACCTTTGAATATATATACTGTATAGAAGTCGCGAGTGGATAGGGTTTACTCTACGTTTTTCAGAAGCGTATGATGAGCAGCTTGGCAACTTCACCGCTGCAGTGCGCTGCCGTAACGCCCTGTATCGTCTTAGTTGTTATTTACTCGTTAGAGCGCAGCTCTGTCGCCCGCTGTCATTCCCCGCACCCCCCACCAATCATTCACTGCAGCTCAAGTTCGTTCAACTGGAGGGGGAAGGGGTGTTTGAAGAGTTCGACACTTGTCCGCTAGGGACCACCACAAGTCGATGCCCTAGAGATGGTGGCGATTGCGGCGGTGAATTAACCAACTACCTCAAAACCGTATTAGAAATTTTAACCTGGGCTGGCGACTTCTATATAGCTTGTACTCGGCGGTGCGAGATGTCGTCCTGCGGGGGCGAGCGACCGTCGAGGGCAGCTCTCTGCGGCGGGGCCGATCGCGCGGGAGTTATCGACTCGCAGGCAGTCTCCCGGCGTCTCCCCCCCACCACTACCCGGGTCTCGTTCTGCCGTCTCCCGACTTCCGTCGTCGCGCCCCGTGGGAGGGAACGCAAACACAGATAAATACAAGGGCGAAGCGAAGGAGCCAGATAGGGCATGGGAGAAAGGGTTGGCAGGCGGGAAGGAGGAGAAAAAAGGGGGAAAGCACGGGGAGGGGGAAAGGGGTTCGAATAAAGTATCCGTGAGTCGCGAAGACTTTGTGAATGCAGCGAAGCTCATGAATCGGAGGATTTATTCA
Source organism: Bacillus rossius redtenbacheri (assembly GCF_032445375.1). NCBI lineage: Eukaryota > Metazoa > Arthropoda > Insecta > Phasmatodea > Bacillidae > Bacillus > Bacillus rossius. The sequence continues at coordinate 7,730,925 of NC_086336.1, read as the reverse complement.
ACTTCCACTGCAAAGAGCACAGCCAAGTGGATTCATTTTCGTTTATATATACCGCTCCGGGATTTTTCTCGTGCCCTGTTTATTTCCCTCCCACGGCTCTCACTTTTCTTTTTTTTTTTTTTTCGCTTCGTACATAAGACGCGCGAGGCAAAGTAGTTGTTTGTGTATTTACGATATTTCAGTACGCTGGTATTTTCCTTTTTATTTTTATTTGCGCTCGGGTTAGCGCTTTTCGAACGGTCGGCAGAAAGTTTGGGACATGATTCCAACTAAAGATAAGTTAGTTTTCGGGTAAAACGAAAATATATCCCTAGGATAAAAAAAAGATATTACTTAAGATATTTCCTGTTTTCCAGGAGTTTCGTTTCGAGGAAGATGCTTTCCCACGGAAAGATTTACTGGCTTCTTTTTTTGCCACTAGATTTTCCTGCGCTCCAGGATTTGAATCGGATGTTTACATTTTGGCGCACAAACCAACTCCGTGGAAGGTTTCTCGAGATTATTCCATGGAAGGTTTTTCGAGATTCGAACCTGGAGGTCTTCAAGAAGTAATACCGAAGTGTACATCAACGAAACTCGCAGTGATGTTATTAACTGGCTTGGCACGCACCGAGAATCATGGGTAATTAAAGGATGCATAGATGTTCGCGCGTCATATTTGGGGATAATACTAATTTTTAATCCCACATCAGTGATTCCAATGTTGATGTTACATAAAAATTCTGATTCATAGTTCTTTCTTAAGAGCCACAATAGATTAGTTTTAGACATAAATCGTGCTAGAATTAATCCATGAATCGATCTTCACTCTTGGTTCCTATCGCTGTTGTACAATCACATAGATTTCTACTGTATGCAGAGGCTACCCACATGTTCTGTAGTACTGCGTACTATCTGGGGCAGTTTTGTTCATTACTGAAGAATTTATGTTTATCACAGAATGTTGTTATGGCAACATTAATTTCGTAAGTAACCTTCATCCATTTCAAAATAAATATAAAAATTACACAGAATATCGTTTCTACTAAAATATTACAATCTTTCATTTAGTTGACGATACATAGATAAGGTATCATACCAGTGACGAGATTGTGTTTAAAAATGATTAAGAGATCGAAAATACTTGATTTTCTGTAGGCTATACTTGGATATGGCGTAGGCCGTTTAACAGTATCTTCAATTCGAACACAGTTTGTAGCGAACTACCAAATCGACCCAGGCTTGTGAGATCTTGGGACTCGCGCATACAAAGTGTGATGGGTCACTACCCAGTCGTATAAATTACTTGCAAGATCAGGCTTATCCTTGAGTGATTTATTAATATGTATCTGCATTAACTAGAAAATATTATTTTTGCCCCACAGAGAGAGGGCTAGGTTTTTCTTGTTTTTATCTGAGGTTCAAACCCTTACCAGTGTACCAATGCGGTAACGAATGTAAGGTATTCGAATAGAATGTGTGTTGTTTGCGTTTATATTCTGATATGAAATAACTATATCGACCCGATTATATATGTAAGGTATAAAACCAAGGATGTCACCAAAAAAGTTCAAAATACGTACCTTTTTTTAAAAAAACGGACATTTAATATTAAATACATGAATTCGACACCACAGGCAACATGTATCTAGTCTAACCTGGGACAGAGCTCTCACTATGAAGCTCCATCAGAGATAAGTGGAGTTTTCATTTATTTTTATTATTATGTAATTGTTACTTTCTTAACTGAGAAGATGCTCCTTCTGACACTATGTTTCTAAGACGTGTTAAAGCAAATCAGCAGAAATGAATAGCTCGGCACTAATGAGTAGAATGATTTAAAAATAGCGATATTTATCGGTGCCAAGTCAGACTCCAGAAACGCTTATTATCTTTGAAAGATTTGTGCAATGGGAGTGCATGACTTGATGTAAGCTTTTGGACATACGCCATTGCTAAGCACATGTATGTCTGTTGAAGAAAACTACAAGAAACACAAAAGACAAAAAAAACACAAATTAAGCAAAAAATTGCTGTTGTCAACAACAGCATTTTTTTTTTTTTGGGGTTTGATATTTTTGTGCTGTCATCATTTGTGGTTTTTTTTTTCGTTCTGTTAGTCCATTTTTCTTTGTTTTTATTTGTTTGTTGACCATATTCATGTTATGGAATATTATGTGGTGTATATATCCTGTTGACAACAGCAATGTTTTGCTTGATTTGTGTTTTTTGTCTTTTGTGTTTCTTGTAGTTTTCTTCTAGACATACATGTGCTTAGCAATGGCGTATGTCCAAAAGCTCAAATCAAGTTCGAAAACGCTTGCTTGTCAAGTCAGGGTTGTGTGTCCCGGGGCTGCTGCCACATTTAAGAGGACAGGCCAGGTCGCATCGTGAATGAATGACGAAAATACGCAAAAACAATAATTGAATCTGAAAGACTTCACAGAATTCGACGGGGTTTGTTTTGTCGGCTAGATATTTTCATTGAAAAAACTTGAATGTACAGAAATAGTCAATAAAGCGTACAGTTTAAAAAAATTGCATACCGTTTTCCATAAAAAAAAACTAAAAAACAAAAAAAATTATAAAAAAATATGTACTGTAAAATTATTAAAATCACATAAAAATATCTATATCAACCAGCCCTTAGAATGAAATATATTTGAATTTTATTTCGTTTAGGATTGCATAATAGAATGTTTTAATAAGTTAAAATTAAATAAAAATTGAAATCTTTTTCGTTTTAAGATTTGTTTAACAGAGAGATTTTTCAATTGTGATTATAGTAATCATTCAGCCATGATGTTTTCATATTTGTTTATATTTTGGTTTCAAGCCTTTACTTGATAAAAACCAGTTTGCAATTTCTTTAAAAGAATATATTAATTATACACTATATTGACTATTTATGTACGTTCAGGTCTCCATAATGAAAATATCCAGCAGATAAAACCAACCATGTCTAATTCTGTCAAGTCGTCCGGATTATAGTATTGTTTAATATTCTCGTCATTCATGTAGGATGCGACATTTCCAATTCTATCAAACGTCTCTCCGGATCACACATGATGTAAAATTTTCATCGTAGGTGTTCTTTATCGGCTTCAAGAAGTGTTAATTACTTGTGGTTCAATGACCATCAGCATTCTAGACTGTCGCCAAATAATATAGCGAGGATATTGCAGTTGTCTTGTGATTGCGTAACTACTTCTTCGCCTTGTTCATAACTCGTCAAGTGTTTGCGAATAGCAATGCAGTCCAATCAACAACGTGAAGCATGTTTTCCGGAACATGTCAGGCTTTCCGCACCTCCTCCCTCCATGTACTTGCACCTCAAAGGTAGAATCAGGGAACAGCTGATAGAAGTGTTTGAATAGGCCTATCAAAGCTTCGACACAAGCTTGTTGCCTATCTCAAGGTTCCGTGTTGCTTGAAAGCACGCCCCTCCACCTGACGCCAGGCAGGTTTCTCAGGTACACGGGGACAATCAAAAACGTGAAGCAGATGTGTTAATGTGCTTCAAGTCTACTTTGCTAAGCAATGAGTATCCAACCGAATAATTCGCGGCTCTGCTGACGATAATTACGGCCCGCCTGCGAAACAGGTGGCCACTCTGCCTGCGCGCACTCCAACTACTTGCCTCCGGGGCCAGACCCAGATGCCGTGCGCGCCACTCACACCTGGGCATAATGGCCCGACAAACGGCCGTCCAGGCAAACACGTCCCATCCTTCCCCCATGTCCGTCCCAACTCTTCGCGTGCAACACTCGGGGCATGGCGTCCTTGTCTGGACGCGAATTTACACGCGTTTATTACAGACGATCCACACCCGTGGGATAACTCACGTATAATACGTCTCTCTTTTCATATTCCGGCCGTATTTTTTTTTTTTAACAAAAAGAAATATAAACGTAAGAAAAGTAGGAAAGAGTCCTGAAGGAGGAAGAAAAATGAGTTCTTCCAGTGACGCGCGATATCCTCAACTTTCTTCCTTTTTTCTCTCTCTTCCCCCCCTCCTTCTTCTCATGACCCGTTGCGAAGAGAGAAGATATTTTCTCGCGGATTTACGAGTGGAAGTTTCCCAGAGGAGATATTTTTCATACAATGAAGTTTTGTTGAATCAACATTTATCACGAGATGAGCGTAGGTTTTTATGTGGCTCGGGGCTCGCGCATTGCGTCGGGAGAGCCTGAGCCCAATCCTTAGGCGTCGCTCCTGTTTCCGATAAGTTTTTATATATATATGCCCGTTGGCATATTTTTTTACACCACCTCGCCGCACGTGATACCAACTCTGAATCATTGCCTGCGACTGAGATTTCTACCTTGTAGACCTGGCTTTGAGATGTGAAGTTACGATGCACGAATAATTGTTCAGTTATACTTTTAAAATTTTTAATTAAAATTCAGCTGCGAGGAAGAAAGATTCGAAAATGAATGTATTTTTTTTGGGAGATGTGCCTATAGATCTATGAACATTTTTTTCTTTTACAATGTTTTAATCATCATTTAAGGGTGTTCTAATTGTATAATTGGGCCTCAAAAATTAGTTTTATACTAAAAATATGTATACATGACATTCTTAGAAAAAATTACCCAGAACTACTCAATTAATAGATAATAATTTGGCAGTATAATACCCCTGTTACAAATGGAGTGTTATAAATTATATATCTTTATAAATCAATAATTATGTATGTACCCGTCTACAGCCAGATAGTTTCCGGAATAGTTCAATTAGAACCTGACAGAACAAATCAGTCTTTTCCACTGAAAGCTATTGATAATCTACCATGGTAGATCATTGCTAAAATATTGCTGGTGCAATTGCTTGTGTTTTCAACCTCATATCTAAAGGATTACGTGACAAAACTAATGTTGTAGTGCATTATTTCATAGAATTTCTGATGATGTTGTTCTCGCAGGCAGTAATAAAACCTGTGTAGTTGTCGCAAAACTTATGGAAGCTTAGAGAACTATGAAAATACCATTGAATAATAGCAAGGTTTTACCTTTTAGTTTACAAATAAATTTTAATTTAAACATGCTTGTGGTTTCATAGCGGTAATGTAAAAAAATATATATACATTGTCTTACATTTTTAGGCTGTTTTATAGAATAAATTCAACTGTCATCAGAGTTAAAGATGTCCTTAGTTCACTGCGAGAGGACCTTGGAATACTTATCAGGATATATTGCCGTGCAGTGTATTTTTTTTGTAAAAGGAACAGAAATACTCATGTAAAAACACATTTAGTGTAAATTTGTACATTTACATAAAAACAAATGTATCACTACAAAATTGTGGTAGCAGTTATACTGGGCACATATTCTTACCCGGGCATTTATGCTTTGTGTTGTCCCAGTACATCTAATAGTTTAAGTGAAGTGTAAGCCGTTCCCTGAATAGCTTTCAAGTATTAATTATTGCACATAATAAGCTTGATGCAACAAAATATAGTGCAATTATTGAATATTCAAATATAATTTCCATGGTTTTAAAAATTATGCTTGAATGATATATAAAATAAAATATAAAATTATGCGCTAATTTTCGTAAGACATAGCATCATTTCGATAAATTATTTCAAATATGCCAATATATCCATAGTCATGTGTTGTACAAAGCTACAATTACTTTATTGTAGTATTACAAACTATTTTTTGGCAGCTCGTTTCTAAAGGAATCTTTTATAAAAGTACAGAAATATTATATATCGTTGACATAATCCGATAATAGGATACGTCTAAGTATTGGCAGTAATCTCTCTTACTCCATTAGGCCTTACGTCTGAACTGAATATTTTTATTAACTGCAATATCAGCGATTATAAAATTGTTTATACCTATACTTGTTTGTGTAACATGCTACATTGTTTCCTGTGGATGTAATTTTTATTTAATGCCTAGAGACAGTAAATTTCGCGAAAATATTTAAAAACCAATTGTGTATTGAAACACTTAAGTAATTTTTGTATTTCGAGATTGGTTGAGTGTTTTTAAGTTACACTCCCGTTATCGGCATACAAATCACAAAAAACTCTGTAAGGAAGCAAAGGCTTACTAAATGGCCTGGCCTATTAAGGCAATGGTTTCTCTTGCATACTGCTGCCAATCATAAGGCAGAAAATGCTGTCGCAGACATATCGTATTGCATGCTAGTTATCAATCAGATTGTTTCGCAAAAAATTACTGCCTATATTAATGCAGACTTTAAATTATGGTCAGAATTCGCTAAAGAGAGGTAACAAAAGTTAATGGAATTCTGTTTTGCCGTTCATGAATAATTATTTTTAGGTAATTTTTTTAAATAAAATAGGATTTAAATTATATATGTTTATACAGTGCCAATGAAAAAAAACTTTTTCGGTGGTGAAATAAAAAATAATTCGGTGAGTAACATGAATATTCTCTCCATGATTATTGATTTCCAATAAGTCTAAATCACTTTAGACGGTACATTTTTGTAATCAGTTCGTATTTAATGTGGTATATTCTTGTTCACAATTCCCTGTTTCGCGAAATATTTTTATTAATTGAGCAAGCGAACTTATAAAAATCAAAAACAATATTGTTAAATTCTTTGACCTTTGTAACGTTGAGAAATGGCGCAATTTCACCCAGTTTTTCGTTAAAACTCACTGACATTTTAAGATACGATAAATACTATATAATAAGTAAATTGTTATAATTGTTTAGTCATTTAAATAAGTGCCATATTTTTTGTAACATTATTTAGCCACTTCGATAAAATATTTTAATATATTGTTATTTCATAAATGATGCATTATAGGTGTATGTTTTTACTGCAATTTTATAGTATTGCCTATATTTTACATGCAATGCTTGGAAGTGTACACTATAAATATAAGACTGTTAAAATTATCAAAAAATACAAGATTTTCCCGGGTTTCGCGGTACTTTTGAGTTTAATATTTATAGTTTATTTAGATAAACTTCTATAACATCCATTTTTGTAAAAAACTTTTATAATCACAGGTTATTTGCGACACCATATTCATAGTGTAAAAAATCTAATTATCCATCTAAATGTTTCTGAAAGTCTTTTTCTTTGATTTAAAATTAGATAATTTATACCTAGATATTTTTTATAACCTTGATTGGTACGGATGTTTAGATATTTTTAGAATTCAACATAAGCCACACATTTACCTTTGCTAGTTTGGATTCACAATGGTTGAGTGTGTAATCCACAAAGAAGCAAGTGATTCTTCAAGAAACCATCAGCTCCAGCTGTGTGTGTGTGTCTGAGTGCCAGAGTGACAACCAAGTGCCCCAGTGTTAGCTCCTGCGGAGGCGCGGGACCCGGACGTCTTGAGCATGTCGCCCTGTGTTGTGCTGTGTCTGTGCTGTGCTGTGCTGTGCTGTGTGCTGTGGCGGCGAGCGCGGAGGTCAGTCGCCTGAAGATGTGCCGCTCCCTTTACAGACGCCGCCCCTGCCGGAAGAGCGCGACTTCGGCGCGGACGCCGGCCGCCCCCAGCCGCCCCCGGACGCTATCGCCGCCGCCTGGAGGAGAGACTTTGCCCTCGACGCCAGCTCGTGGAACTGGAATTACTATTAGCGGAGGAAGGTCTTAGGCCCAGCGCACGCGAGACATAACCGCCCTGCCAGCCTGCTCGGAGAACCCTCCGTGCGACGAAAAAAACAATCCAACCAAATTTCACGTATTTCGCTAATTTTGCTAATAAAATACATTACACGTTGTCTACTACAAATAAATTGACGTTGATACATAAAAAGTGCAAAAAAGTATTTATAAGTTTTTTTTAATCTCTAAAAACTTACAAAACTTATAAACATTAATTTTTTTATTAATTCTTATTCACCATTGTTTTAATATTATTATTAAAATTTGAAGCTTTTAATTGGTGCATTTATTAACGCCTTTTGGATGTCATAGAAAATAACCCACCCCCAGGGAGTAATCATATAAAGCTTACGACTAAATACTTACGAGCTCAGATTTTTCTTTGCTGGTAAGCGACAGTAAAAAAATTATCACCTCATTTTTGCACTCAAACTTAATTGGCAGCATGTACTTATGTTCGTATACAACTGCCAGTTATCTCGTGATGTAACTCGCATGGCTGCATGTGTAGCCTTCTAACTTAATTGCGGAATAAAGAGAACAACTATGTCTCGTGTGCGCTAGATGCTCCCTAATTCCGACCACAAAACTGTCTCGTCTGGCGAAGAAACAAGCGTCTCGTCGTCTCTGAAGTCGCGACGGCAGCAAATCTCAGAAGCAAACACTGCAGGTCCGAATCATGAACAACATATATATTTTTTTGTCAGTGCGAAGTGTGCGTGTGAAAAGTGTGGGACAGCGGAACAACGTGTTAAGTGACCGAATGTCTCGGCGACGCCTACTTAAAATTATTCTCACTGCAAACTCAGAACAGCATATTTATTTTTCCTGTATTCGGTTTATGTGTTGGACCCGAAATATAACATGGAACATGAACTATATTTGATAAGCATTCTCATCATTGATGTGCATAGTACGATTATAGTGAATAAAAATATTATTGATGAAACTGTGGCATATATATTTTTTGGGAGTATTTGTGCGTATGGTTATTTGTGTGAATATAGGTTGTATGTTTAAATTAAAAGTAGTCCTATGTACGAGCAACGTGTTAACGTCTTTGTTTTATGGAGTGCGTTGTAAATTATTATTGCACTTTTTAAGGTACAAAATGGCGGTAGTGTTATAAGAGTACTGAAAAAACACATAAGTTGAATAATGCAATCATATTTATGTCTGACTGCGACAGTGTTTAAAAAATGTGAGGGCACACTGAAATGAAGTTCCAAATAATTATGAGCGCTTGTTATTTGTACTCGGTGTTCATCATCTCTGCTAAAAACACTTAAAAAATCTATTTTATCCTTATATATGTTTGTATTGTATTTTATTGGTTACATTTGATAAACATACCTTACATTAATATAGTTTTGAACTTTAATCGCTGTTGTTTGAATGCCGTGATTTAAATATCTGTTGAGATTATTTTGATGTTTGACGTCCACGAATGCACTTGTTTTTAGTTTTTTCATTAAAAATATAATTCACTTTAATTTTATGTAACATCATTTGGTAACTTAAGAATGGTGATTTTTTTTTTTGGAGATGATATACAAGTCATGAGAAAACATAGTGACATGTCTGTCTAAATTTTAGGATGATATTCCGTCGTACAGTGTAATGAATTAGACAAACGAGATTTTTTGATGAAAACGATATACGTAAAATAGTTCAATCACTAGAATAAACCATTCAGTAGGTTGTAAGCGTTTTGGAAAAATTTTGTTTCTAACAAATGATGTATGGCTCATGAGTAAGATAATGCATGCCGCTTTGGCTGTTGAATTGTTCTTGTATACGTCAAAAAAATTGCCAGTGTAAGTGCATGACTCTAGTTTAATTACATAGTATACGTAAAGCAGGCAAGCCATGCCTCAGTGATGTTAAATGTATTAAATTTTTTTGAAGTTTGGTACCTTATATTTTTTAAATCTTTTTTAATTTGTAGATTAGAGGAAATTGTTTAATGTTGTTGATTTTTGTATTAATTTTGTTTTCTTCCATTTTGCTCAAATATAAATAAAAATCTTTGTGCTTACATACCAGTATGTGTAAACGTACATGTATGTGTGACTGTAATTTATTTCAATAAAAGTCATTAGTTTTAAAATAACATATATTTTTTTGTAATGTAGGTACCTCTTTTGTTCAGTAAGATCCACATACGTATTATTTTACATAATATTGTTTAACAGAAATTACGTAGCCCAATTATGCTTCAATCACCTTTTAACACATCCAAAATGTATCACTTAAATTTTTAAGAAACAATTTCAAAAATAAAATGTTAAAATAAATTACTATTATGTATGGCCAGGTTCGCCAAATAGGCAGTCCGTTGTATCTGATTTCTTAAACTTTTTGTTACATCATAAGTGACACGATTTCGAAAAAATCCAACAGAGACTACATATTTCATAAAAGACAACAGCAGGGTCGAAAATCTGTAGGATTCGAAAAGGGGACCGGTTTTATTTGCACAAGTCATCTCAGGAGAGTGTGATCGTATATAGTATACTGCACATAATTTGGCCTGTATCCACGCAATAAACAGAAAACTTTAAAATATAAAGAAAGTATTTGACGTGACAACGTCTAATAAATCGATTAACGCCAGCTGCACGCACGAAAAAGGATGACTCATTGTCCCGTTACACACATTGTCCCGTTACGTGTTGTCCCGTTACGCTCATTGTACGCTTTCGCCGCTTCTATCTCTTTTCAACTCGATTGGAACAACCATCGATTTGACTTTTTCGAGGCACATTAATCTTGATACACTCCCATTAGTTTCTTACTTTTCCTATCATCGTCCTATCCTTAACAGAATAACACAGATTGGAAGAAGTTAAATAGCAAGCATGTATAAAAGTTATAGTTAAAATAATCTGTTCGTTAAAGTAATAAACATATTTGAATAAATGAGTGCAAATAAAAGTAAATTTATCAATTAAATTGTAGATTTCATTTCAGTCCTTTTTATCCATACAAAATAGTGATAATTCAATAAAAATTATTCAATTTTATTCATAAAAGTATGCAATAATTTCATCAATGTTTTGTTATGACGTTGTCACGTTAAACTAACGTCCGTTAACCGACTTTAAAGACAACCAATTTTTTTTCATCATAACTTTTATACTTTTATACTTCGATACATCCCATCCCTTTTTTTCCTCCGTAAAACATAGTTTTGACGTTTATGTTTATGAACCCCGTTTCGCAGTCACGATTTTGCAAGCTTAATTTCCCGCCCCCCCCCCCCCCCCTCAGTGTGTGGTTTGGGCCCCCCTGGGATCTACGCCCATGGACTACAGCATTATGAGAATATAAAAAAGATGAGCGTGTCATTAAACACTCGCCGGTAATGTGCTCACTTGTTGCAAAATAAACTATTTGTTGCTAAAAATAAGTACTTATTTCGCTTTTGCACTGGCGATATTCATTGGTTTGTTGATAATTCTTGAAACACTAATTTTTTTTTTTTGCTTAAGGGTAAACTTTAGAGGAGTTATTTTAAAATCTTAAAACGGCTGTAAATTTTTAAGTAGGTACTATTCATTTTAGAGAAAAACTAAAAAAAAAAAAAAAATGGTCATCTTTTTAAAATGTAACTATAATTATGTTTAACAAGTTGGTACTATTGCTTTCTCAAAAAGATAAAAAGGGGGGAGGTAAGAGTGTAATTAGGTACAAACGTTATAAGTTATACTTCTATGGCATTACAAAAAAAAAACTTAATCTTATAACCTTATTGAGAATGTTAAAAATGTAAGATTCAACATAAAAAAAAATTCATTACGAATTTTTCATGCCATAGAATTTATAGGCAAACAGTTTGTTGTGTCTCTACAGTATGATGAACATTCACTATCTCTACATTTCCAAAATAACTAAGATTTTTAATGCCATGATTCCAACGTATTTTTTTAAATTGCCATTATTTCTTTTTATGACCTTTGAATTATAAAATAAAGTTTAAAATACAATTTGTACTATTATTAAGTTTAATTTTTTAATACTATGCATGGCATGAATCCTACAATGTTCATGAAAAAAAATATACGGATGAATCACGTAGGTTTGTCATATTTTCTGAGATTTCTGGGAATTCCACAGATGAAAGCACCGTGGTTAAACATTTCCGTTTCATAGACTTCCGTACCATTCACGAGATTACTCCTACCAAGTACCACATTTGGACATACGCCATTGCTAAGCAAGCACAACCAATGGGGAGTTAGCTTGTCTGCCATTGGCTGAGCAAGATGTAGTCCATTCTCTGATAAATACCCTCATTTTTCCAGCCCCTACTCAGCCGCACCTGTGTTTTCGTACTATGTGCGTCTCTGCCTGAGGACGGGAGCAGATAGCAGTTCCCGAAACGTCTTTCGTGCTTAGCAATGGCGTATGTCCAAAAGCATACATCATGTCATGCACTCCCATTGCACAAGTCTTTCAAAGATAATACTAAAACATATCGTCATAAAAAAGTTGTAATATGTCAATGAATGGTGTTCTGCAGGATTCACGATATTATTTTTCACAGTCTAGAATGCAAGTATGTCTTTTGACAAGCTCAGGAACTAAAACACATTGAAAACACCTAGAAAAACTTCTGGCCCAATCATGCGCGACCCAAAGAGAATGTGGAATGTGGCAGCAGCCAATGAACACACAGCGTGGACTTTTACACATGTTTGTGGAATACAATGCGAAACTAGAAAATAACACGAATTTTGCAGGTTTTTAAAAACGTGTTCCAATCTTAAGAATAAATTTATATTTACTAGAGGTTTATTGGGTGATCACAGTGGGACTTTACCATCTCGCTCAAATGCTTCAAGTTGTTAAGCACTGCAACGTATCCAAGTGTGCCTAAACTAAACAGCTGTCTAGTACAAACTGTTTTATTTATATCAATATTGACAGACAGCTATTATTTATTCATTGTTTTCTTATGTTCTCGATAGTATACGTGTCTATGAAATTACCGACTATGCATATGCGTAGTTCTGTTACAGGTCATTTGTCGAGACCCCTCTAGGAGGGATTGATATTTATTATTATTACAACAATATCAATCGAGACTAGCTTAAATTAAGAACTCTTAAGTAAGTGACGCCATCATAACGTAAAAATGTAGGAGTTTGTTGCAAATAATAATCAGTGTATTTATTTAGAAATTTTGTTACATCCGTCGGACAAGGGTGACACGATATGACTAAGTCATTTGGTTAAGTCAATTACCTATGGAATTGTGCGTAGGAAGTGTTTAGGAAGAGTTAATAAATAACGCAGTGAGTTGTATGTGTGACTATTATCTATACTTGTATTGGTGAATATAATTGACGCCAACTCTTAAGAACCTTGTCTACACGTAATTGCATTGGCATTTAAGTATTTTTGTGGTCCAGGACTGCCAATAATGTTTCGTTCAGCAATAACATAACAAAATTTAATTATTTCAGTAAAAATTGCAACATAAAGAAAGTCAGGATACTCGAGACCTCAGAGGTCTTTATTTAGTAAGAGATATTTGTGTTCTCTGGCTAAACGAGCTAGTAGGACGCTTCGAACCCTGATAAACTTATTATTATAACATAATTTTTGCAGTTTAGCAGTCAATATAGTGTACATTGTAAACAGAGTGCATTTGGTGAAATTGTATTGGATTCATTTGGAAAATACTTTTGTTTATATTATGTGCCCTTCGTAACTCCTGTTTTTTTAGGGGGGGATTAAAAAAAAGTTTAACTTAGAACTACGTAAGCATAAGATAATAAGGTCCATGTTTTGTTTGAAAATAATTTTTTTTCTGAAATTTTTTAAAACATAAAAAAAAAACATTTTATTAATTGACAAAACCATAACCCCTATTTAAATTATTAATTTAATTAAAATCACAAGGAAAAATACACTTATTTATTAAAACAAATTCCATTGATTACATCACATTGGTTACAATTTTTACGACGAATCTATACACTGCGTGGTAGTTACGTCCGCTTTTGCAGTCAGGTAAGATTAACATACAATGATAACTATTAATGTCAATCAAATTGTGTAATATTTTCTTTCCTTTGCATCGAGTCACGACTATGGTGTCTCGTGTGTGGAAGAACACTGCGTTCTTGCTCTTGCAACTGATGCTTCATTGCTTCCTTCATTCATGCTCGTGAAAACTCCACCAATATCTAATTCATTTTTTTTTCATTCATACATTCACTTTGGACATTAAATTGATAAAAGAGTGTGTTTTCATTAACGTTTTGAGTTATGAATAATTTGATACTCAATATTTTCAAGTGCCTATGGGACATGCATGAGAGAGCCATCAACATAATGATTGACTGGAAGTAAATATTTTGGGATCTTAGTTTGCACATCAAACAATTCAAGACCTTGAAAATCAATTTTCTAGAATTAATGATTGCTAGTTATTCATACTGTGTTAAGAAGACAAGTGGTTTCATTGAACATATAAGCTCTTGAACGTAAACAGTTACATTTATCAGGATACACTAGCATAATGAACAAAAGTGACATACATAGGCTTCGGCTGCTGTATAGCCATCTATTGGGACATAATTGGGAAATTAACAAAAGTGACATAGCTGATTCATAGCCCCTGCGTTCAGAATTGACTCGTTTGAAACAAAAATTAGGCTACATCGGAACCATAATTCAATATATTTTCCAAACCCATTGCATATATCACACACGTTAAAATCATCACCAAAATGCACTAGGTCAATATCATAACCTTCAATATCATCACACAATTTTATTCTTCTATCTCTTCTTCATTTGAAGACGATGATTCCAAAGAAAGATCACTTCTGCATGTCTTCTTGACCTATCATTAATATTTTCTGGATGATGTTCTTCCTTTCATCTGTCACAGTACATCTACTTTTAATCAATATCTTCTAACTGACTACTTAAAAATTACCATTTTTTGGTTTTGAAATGGTGATATCAAAGTACTCATTTCTTGAGGCCCTTGTCCAGCTAATTCGGATGAACATGACTAATAAATTGGCGATTTATTTTTCAACTAGGCCTGCCGCGTAGTGCGATTAAAGAAGGCTGACTTATTTCATTATTTCCTCTAGATGATGAAGGTAGAGGATCAGTATACAAATCTGCATTATTTTGGCATGTGGTTGTAGTACTATAAGTCGATGAGATCTAGGAGTAGATGATATTTGCTTCTCTTATTCATTATATTGAACGTAAACTGTGGAATGAATTACACGAACAGCAACGAAACAATATTTTCCAAATTTTTCGGAATTAAACAGATAAAGTCTTGCTATAAAAAAATCTAGTGACCCTCTTTTCCAGTGTAGCCACACGAATGTAGGTTAAAATGAAAATTTCTACCAGTTCGCGTGGTATGAATTTTAGATACTCGCTGATGTGAGTTTTCGTGTAGATTTCACAGTCCTTGTTACAAAGCTTTCTTAAGAGGTCCATTAACTTTGATGTCCAAGGGTTGTGGTCGATGAGATGAATGGGGTGGGCTTGATGCAATCTATGCTTACTAATAATAAAACTCTTCCGGAAGGAAAGTTTTTAAATTGAATGGATATATAATAAACACAATAATTGGAAACAACTACTTGTATTATTTGGAAAACAAAAAATTAGTTGTTAAAATTTGTGTTTGTTTATTCCGACATAACTTAATACTTGGCTTCATGTTATTTCAAAATTAAACCCTTATGGGGATAAAATAAGGTTCAATATGGTTTTAAAATAATTTATCATATCTCCAAAGCTAATCAAGCCTACCTAATAAAATATAATGGGCATCGACAGTAAATATAAAATCCAATAATATTTTTTTTACTGTTGTGCGAAATTACACACCTAAATGAAGTAAAGTCGTTACGTTTTATTTTAAGAAGATAAACGTATACTTCCAAATGTACTTAAACTACAGGTAAGAAACTAAGAGTATAGAATTACGAATTTATTTATTTTCATTATTTTACTGTTGAGAGTGTGAAATGGGACAAGTTAAGTTTTAATTTAAAAATATTACATCTCTGAAACTAGCGAATCAGGGTCTTCTGTATTGAATAGGATAATAAAATTAACAAAACGTAGCCATACTTTTTAATCATTTTGCTAGATACAAACCATAAGGGGTGTAAAAAGTGTAGGTTTTGATTTAAGAAGCAAAATGCATTGTACTAGAACTTGACTTTAGGAAACGAAACTTAATAACTTGTATATAGAGTTAAGTATTGCATTTTCTCTGTTTAAGAAACTTTAAAGTTAAAAAAAAAATGAAAATAGGGTAGGTTTTTTTTCATAAAAAAAATTACAGCAACTCAAGCGGAAGGTATGAAAATGAGCACGAATAATATATATGACAAGTTATTTTGCATGTTTATATATATATTAAAAAAAATCATATATTTAAAGAAAATTAAGTTAAACGTAAAAACGGAGCAATAATAACTTACATGAAAAGTGACGTGTCTTGTGACGTTTAATTCGACCGCAAAAGGGTGAAAATGGGAAAAGTTAGTTTTTATAGTAATAAATCATATCCCTATAGCAAATAAATGTTGTTAGGAAAATAAAAAAATAATTATTTATAGTGTAAGTTACTTATGACATTTTTACAATTTCTTAAAAATTATATAAATGTACAAAGAGAGAGAAAAGGGGGTGAATATTGTTCTACAATAAAAATGCAATGATTGAATTAAATAAAATGGGAAGTAAGAATGTAAGCACAACGTATATGAATAAAGCGTTACTTAGTGTGTTTTTACAATTTTTTCAAGAATCGTATACAAAAAGACTGAAAAGGGTTTAGGTAAATTTTTACATAAAATAAATTAACATCACCGAAGCAAATACAAAAACAAGAAACCAAGGGTACGTAAGGTACATAATTAATTATCTACCTTTTTTTGCTTTTTAAATAAATTTAAAATCGAATATAGTAAAAAGCACAGAATTATTTAGTAATAAATCTTATCTCCAAATAAATCAAGCAGGCGATAACAAACTAAGCAATAATGATCTTTATAATGAATTAGTATAGTTTTTTTTTTCATATAGAATGTAAGGAGAGAGAAGAGGTCTAAGTTGGATTTATAATAATAAATAAAATCTCCGAAGCAAATATATCAGACGGTAAGAAACAGAGAAAGACTAAAATACATAATTAGTTTCATAGCGTGTTTTTACTTTTATATATATTATTTTACCACATAAGAGTGAAAGTTTTGTTTTATTAAAAAAATCATATCGAAATATTTAATCAATTGAGAGACTGAATATGCAAAAAGTTTTTTTTTCATTAATATTACGCTTAACAGCTTATCTACTAACAAGTACGATAGTAATTTTGATACCTGTATTAAAGAAGCAATTGTTATAAAATTAGAAAAAGTTGTTATCTATAATGAGGAAAAACAGGGGTACGTCAAATTTTATTTTTTCTGTGCATAAATCCAAATTTAAATGAAAGTGAAAATGTAAAAGATGAAATAATACAGTTTATAAATAATATACGCGTGTTTCACCAGTTACATAAACAAAATATATTGTATCCATCGGACTCTTCGTTGAGCAATAACATAACGCTTTCTTACTTTTTTTTTTTAACTCCGTGTGTGTTCCTTTGCAGGCACGTGCCAGATTGCGATTCTCTCCTGCACATCTGAACTTAACCTTTCGGCGTGGAAACTAGATTCCGCCAACACTCGAAGAAACATCTGCAATGCTGGAAGTGGCTCGATTAAAAACGCGCCAGTGTGGGCACAACCCTTCGGCCTCTGCTGGCGTGAATGCGACACTTAGCGTGGTTTGTTTCATGTCACCACGGCGTGGCGCTTTTCTATTGGCGCGCAGACATTTAGCTGAGGACGTTAATGGCGGTAGCTGGGTGTGCAGCAGGCAGAGACTGGTGATACGCTATGATAAATATTTATGTTTATATTATGACTACAAAAGAATAATAACTAAGGGATCATTTGTGTAGTAAAATAAGTTTGGTTACATTATGGAGTAGCCTGGCTTCTGGGCTGTAGCCGCGTTCTTGGCGTATAATTCACTGATTTTTCGGTCGACATTGCAGTCGCAATCATCAGGGAGCAGTTACCTACTTCATTTACCTACCTACAGTAGGTACCTAACTGTTTCCTGATGATGGAGACTGCAATGTTGACCGAAACGTCGGTGAATTATTCGCCAAGTACGCGGCTACAACCCAGAAGCCAAGCAACTTCAGACAATGGCCGTGAAAAGACTGCGAACATTATTGGTTACATTATGTTACATAAAAATATCTAGAGAAACAAACGTTATTTAGAATGCGTTACAAACATACGTTATTTCAAATGACCCTCGTAATATTTAGACTTTCTTGTCTCCCGATTACCTGAAAGTTGGTCTCGGGCAGGCTCTATAGAAGAGAAAGCCAGCGTCCCACGCCGCTGATTTTTCATTTTTATTTATTTTTGTTTTTCTTGTGTTCTGTTAAAAATGCGAACATTTTTGTGAATAAGAAAATTACAATTATATCATCCTCGTGTTTTAACTCGCTGGTCAATACCTATTTACATTTATGATTTCGTATTACAAAAATTTTCAATGATTTTATTTACACGTATAATGACGATATTCTACCGGAGATTTGATCGTAAGCATTTATAAAACTGACCTGAGGATAATTTGTCACGAAAGAATATTGAAATTTCCTAAGATAAATTAACAAAACCATCGTGGAGTTTTAAGTTACAGTTTGGGTTAATAACGTGGTTTGGAAGAGTAAATTTTTCAAATACTTAGGGTAAGGTGTCCATAAAAGTAAATATCCCAGTGCCCCTCAAAGTATAGGGTCACCACCGACTGGACTATTTAATCTTTGTGATTTAGATTATAACTCCCCGATCTGCCGATAGAGCAGCCACCAGACTGCGACGGGAAGGACGGCGTGAGCCTCAGTGGCGCCTAACAGGTGGTCGTTAGAACGGCTGCGATTAAAGACACTCTAAGATTCACTGAAATTGAGTCGGGCGCCCGATCAACTCTTCCGATGGTCACAACTAAATCAAGCAAACTTTGTGTTCGTAACATAACACACAATTTAGTGTAGATCAGTATTTTTTTGGTACGATTATAGAGTCTATCGTCTAGACCCGCCCTCCAAGTTCAAAAAACAAAATGTCGAATTCCTTAGAGAATATTATTTTGTAACACAGCTAACGCAACCAGAAAATAATAAAAAATCGCAAGCGCGGATTATTTGGGAGTTTGACTCCATGAAAGTGACTACTATTAGGGCGGTTTTTCAAGGCGTTCCGATGAGGTAGCGAAAAAGCACTGCCTTGTTGGGATAAGACCGTAACCAAACTCGTATTACGGAACGTTTCCTAACATAAATCCCAGTGAGGGAAACAAATCCGCAACCGTTTAAGCCCTACGCGAGGCTATAAACTGGTTTCAACGCATTCTAGCTGACGTTTCTCAACTATCAATACAACTGTTCCTGCAAAAATACTCGAGATATCAGCACCACCGCTCAAAATAAGAACCGCCTTTCAAATTTTCTCAATTACTTTTTAAGATGTGATTTTTTCTTGTTATGACCTTTAAAGTTTACTAAGGATACTTTCGCTACCATAAAGCTTCATTTGGCCAAGCAACTCGCTTGGTATGTCCCTCGATGTTCCCTAAAGCGACTGTACCTACAAGAATTGATGGCGCCAGATGCGAGTCCACCATCTGGATGAAATCATAGAAAAAGAGAGCTCTGCGCATGCGCGGAATTCGGGAAACAAGTCGGCAACAGAAAGGACATCGAAATACGTTCCCTAATAACAAGGGAATCGACCGTGTCCTATTGTGCACTAGGAAAACGGTTAGGGTACAGATGCAGCACATTCAACACCTAAACCCTTATTTGTGGTTCATGAAATGCCGGCCTTATAAACAAAAGGTTCAAATACTCGGCGGCGGTGACGAGTGGTCAAAAGAGAGAGAGAGAGATGAAGAGAGAGAATGCTAGGCTGCAAGGATGTTGCGGAACCCTGTCAGAGGGAAAGCGTTCCTCCCCCCTCTAGCTTCCGCGGGTGTTTAAACCCACCAGGGGTGACAAACTACCCCGATAGATGCACGCACCCCCTCCCCACAACACAACTCACCATCGTGACGTCCTTCCTCCACAGCCCATCCACCTGCAAACACCATCCCTCATTGGCCGATTTTTACACCCTCCTTCCTCACGAACCCCTTTCCCCTCACCCCTTCTCGATCGTCCCGCGGGCCGTAATCCACGAGGATTTACCATAGCCGCTCGCCGACCCCCCCCCCCCCCCCCCCCCCCCTCAACTCTCTTTTCCAGTAAACGTCCTGACACCCCCGCCTCCCCTGCCCCAACAACCAGCGCGGCCAGCTGCCGTAAGGGTAATTTTCCGGCGACCTCGACCACTGAGGGAGTGTTGGATTGCGGGGAGGGTACGTGGACGATGGAGGGGGGAGGAGAGGATTTGCTTCACGACCGCCGAGTTTGATGGCGCATAAATCTCCCGCGACGCGTGCGGTTTTGAACGGTCGCGGAGCTAATTATTGATGCGCTGAAGAATGATCGCCCGGCCCGGAGGGCGGGACGCAACACACATAAAACACGGCTTTTCTCTCTCAACTCGCGGCCAGCAATTGTGTTGTCTTTCGGACCGGCGCGAGCAGGAAATCTGTCGCCCGAACGCCAGGCTTAGCCCACTGAAAAAAAAAAATAAATTACATTTCAGCGTGATTTGCTGTTCACAGCTGAATGATTCCCTGTGCAGAAAATGTCCCTTTTGGTTTTTTTTTATATGACCTAACAATTTATTTACTCAGCATCTTTTTTTGTGTTTGCTTTTTTTTGTGCCGAAAACTTTTCTCAGATAATAATATTAATTGTTTCGACATTTTTTGACATGCCGACATCTCAGACTTCGGTGATTTCTCTGACGGTCTTATTAGGTAATTTACTTTGAAACTGTTAATCATTGTTACCTACAAATTTGTGACAAACAATCAGATTCTAGTCGAGACTTGTCAATATACAGGTAAAATATATTTTTTTTGACATGCATCTAAGCACGCTAAGAATAATAAATCGTAGGATTAACTCTGAGCATTTCAACTTTATGTTGGGGCTTTTAACCTGCTAAGTGCGTTAGATCAGAATATTTTTTTATGAAATTAAACTTATATAATTTGATGCTATAACTTTTTATGCCATTTGCGTATCTTATAAGGGACCAGTAACAAATTGTTGAAAAATTAAGGGCATCTATTGTAAACGTCATCATATATTCAGTACGAGTTTAAATAGTCACGTTCTGACACAGTGGAGTGTAATAAAATCAGAAATTTATAACAGTAATAAAAATAAAATATATTTGGTTTGAACGTTTAAATTGTTTATTTACCTTCAATATATCCTGAAACAAATTATTTTACTGATAGCATATGTCACTTTCACATGTAATATTTTTTCTGCATTTCACTGCAATAGCTTTGTGCGTTCCGGAAAAAAAAACATTGGGACTTATACATGTTTAAGTAGTTATTCTTATCATATAACTATACAATTCATATTAAGTAATTAACACATACAAAAGATTGAAATTATATCACTTAGCAGCCATATCCCATTATGGCAAGAATATAAAATACAGTAGGTACAAGAATAAATGTAATGAGGGTTTTTAATAATAAATATGGCTCAATAATATTTTTGTAGATTTGAACGAATTAAATTTAAAAATAAATAAAAATTATAGAAATAAAAAGGTAACACTAATGATAATTATTTTATTTTAATCTTCACTGCTCGTTTCTATCAAACGGTAAAGTATTTCACAAAGGAATTTATGACCATAGTTGGCACACGTGTGGCCTTTGATGAAGGAAACTGCGTAGTATGAAAAATAATATTTAAGCTGACCTATTAGGAGCTTATTATACAAAATAAAATTATTGTTTGTCGCGTATATAATTAATTATTGTATATTTTGTCAGGAATTTTGGTATCAAACCTACTTAGATATTAATTTTAACTAACTATTCCACCCTATCAACTTTCTTACTGTTTTTTAACAGATTAATATAGGAAAGAAGTAAACTTGGTACTCAATAAATTATTTGTTTACCAAATTCAGTGAAAATTGAATGTGTGGTTAATTTAAACTGGTTGCTCTATTGTTTACAACCTGCAGAGGCAAAAGCACACAACTTAAGAAATAACATGTCCAAACAAGGAATGGTCTACTTCACATCAGATTTAAAACGGCTCAGAGATTAAGAAATTGGGTCGAATGGTATACAAAATATTTATTTAGGAAGATAATGATACACTTAATATGCTTAACATATCACAACTTACTGATTGAGCTCTAGTAATCTAAAACATAATATAATGTAAATTCCATAATACAAGGGATTTTGCATGTTTAAAAAAAAACAGTATATATTTGTTAAGTTATTTACCATCTGTACAGGAGTAAATTACCCAATATAAAAAATGTAAGATCAAACAGTTTCTTAATATTAAATATTTATATTACTTTGTGTATTATTTCTTGTACCCCAAATTTCACCAAAGTCTTTTCACGTCCTTAATCTGTCGTATGCAAGTCTCGATTTTTCGGGGGAAAATTGATCTCATATTAATATATTTTTGTACAATTTAACATACATTAACTATGGAGAATATAATTAAGTGTCCTAAATTACTAACTGTAAAAGTAAAACAAAACGTTGCAGTTAATACAATTATACGTTTCTGTAAGAATCTGTTGATAGGAATAACAAACATTTGTGGAATAAAAATCCTAAAGTTAATATTAATGTTTCAGAGTAGGTTTCATTTGTTTTTTAGGTAATTATTTTGATAATTTTCTAAAAAAAATTAAATAAAGTTATGGAAATTGAGTTTTTGAGTTTACTTAATGCTATTTTAGTTGATGTAAATTGGCATTGAGATATTTTAAGTCGTTTACGGTTGTTTAACATTTGAATAGAATGTTGAGTATGTTATGTTAGCTACAATACTGGAAAATCATTTGAATAGTTGGTTAATTTTAGTTATTTGGTTAGCTACATTAATAATTACAAGCAGTTTAGTTACGATGGTTAACGATTAACTGGAGTCACCGCTAAAATTGTAGTATAAATTTATTTCAGCCAAACTTGTGGTTTAAATGTATTTCAATGAAACAAAAACTACAACCACTCCGAGATACATTAAAAACTAGTTAATCTTAAAAGTTCTCGTAGATTTTGTTCATTTGAAACCTTGGTCAGACGGAGAAAGAAAATTACATTAATCATAAGTACCAATGTCTCTTCTAATTTTCTTTAACAAAAATCAAACTGCCATAATCTTAAATTATTTTTTGATAGTCGCAGTTTGAGCAAAATACGCTCGAACATAGTTGTACATTTTTCTGTATCCATCTACCATAGAAAAATACTTTCAGAGTGACGTCACAAATTGTTAAACAAAGACAGAGATAGGTGTGCAAATGCACACCTATATATTTTCACCATGCGTATAACAATAAGTAATCTACTCCAGATTGCGCCTAAACTTTGAAATAAATTGAAAAATATTTTATCACCATTCAATACCACTCATAAACCTACGGTCTTACACACCCTCCTCTTCCCAACATTCAATGCTGAGTGCGCCACTGAGCATATAAGAAAAGTGGGTGCACTATCAAGTTGAATTTCATCTTCAAAAAAAAATAATTTGCGCTTGAGTAATTTCTTTGTAGCGAGGCAATAAATGGAGCAGCTAATTAACATGTAAATGACAGACTTAACTAATGACTACAATAATGACAGTATCTTACCGTACATGAACCAATAGAGCTTCAAAGCGTTGTCATGACGATTTACAAAAAAAAATATATAATTTAAAAATGGTTTGACTGGTTTAGAAGAAAAGAGTTTCGCAAGTCAGAACGCCAACAAAACATTCCCTGTCTTAAAAGTTTCAAATTTTCCAGGATCACACTGGAGACCATTATCTGGTTTCCTGATATAAGGCTTTGGACTAAAATCTTGAAGAATTTGTGACTTGTTAAATTCCATAGAAAACATTTCTTAAAAAAATATTTTCTTATTTCTATAAAGAAAATTTGTCTTTATATACAACTAATTGAAAAGAAAGTACAAATTTAATTATATTTTATCAACCAGTCTTGTCTCTAACTACATAAAATATAGGGTTACTTGCTTTACCCGGAATCAAGTAAAATGTTTATTCTTGAATAGGTAATACATACAACATGTTTACATGTGCACATAATTTATTTAATTGTTTCTAATATTACGCTATTTAAACTCAATAACCTACAATGTTTTCTTACTTTCAAAGTAAGTAGTAAATATGTTTAATTTAAAAAGCAAAGTTTTGAGTTATGCTGTATTTTGTGAATATCTAAAATCAATATAAACAGTAAATTTAAAGATGGTTGAGGGAAAGTAAATTTTGTAATTTCTTGTCAATGAGAAGGTGCAGCACGTGAACTCCAAACATGAATTGTGACGAATTTAATGGTCATTATTTACAATTAAGAAAGAAAACCAATGTAAATAATTAAAAAAAAAGACTTGACAGGAATATATGCGTATCACACGGTCGTCTGTATTTTATTTGTCGTAGTCGGAGTTGAAAAACTGGCCGCGGAGAGTTGCATAACTCAAATGTAGAAAATCATCGGTGCGCAGAAAGTTTGTTTGTTATGTCGCGGGAGGGGTGGTGGGTGTGGGGAGGGGGTGAAAGTGAAAGGGGAGGGGCGGTGGCGGTTGGACTGTTGTTCCGGCCGGCTTCGCGCGGAGGGCAGTTATCACGGTGTCGGCATGTCCCGCGCTGATAAGGGCGACTGTCGCGCGGTGCGCACCTCATCCGTGATTCATGTCTCCCGGCCGCATCAGTCACCGCTTCAGCGGGAGGGGGGTGGGGGGTCGGCCGTGATTTGCGCCCTTCATGAAACTTTGATTCGCGGGGTGTACGGGCTGGGGCGGCGGTAATCACAACGAGCCTCATCACGGCGCCCGGGGAGGGGGTGAGGGAGGGAGGCGCTGTGGTCACTGGTTTGGTGCCCGGGAGCAATGATTATTCTATGCGATGGAAGCCCTTCCATCATCGGCGGCAGTACAGTATTCATACCGCGACGGCGGCGTGGGACGACTGCCGCAGCCACACAGATGGTCGCTGGTGCCTGCTTCGCGCCTGTGGCTGCAACGTACAAAAGAAAAATTACAAATTTACACGTCCGACATACGAAAAATTAATTGATTTTTTTAAAAAGAGAGTGTATAATTACGTAAATGGTAACTGTGGCCACTATTACCGATGTTAATATTATGCATTCAGGGCTGGAAATTTTATTTTTAAAACTTTTCAATGCTGCTTGATTATTTTTACAGTTCTGCATAACGACACGGTATATATTCTTTAATTATCATGCCCAAAATTAATAATGTAAAAAAAATTATATTTGTTTATCCAACACGCAAGTGTCTTGTACGGGCATTTTCAGGAGAATTAAACTGCATCACAACATCACAACTGAAAATATCGGTGAAAACTTGTAATATAATTTTATGACCTTAGATAAGGCTTAAACCAATGCAAGGAAAATCGTCACTTAGAAAATTCTGAAACATATTGATCGACTTTTAAGAATAACTTTTTAAAATAATTTGAAACAAATTATATGCCAGGAAATGATTTTACGTGTATACTTTGATTGTGCTACGTTTATTTTTTAAAAATTTAATTACTGAATGTCATTTGTGCTATATGCAACACCATCGTATAAATTGTGAAATTTCTAAATTTGTTATACTCAGAGATTTACCCGGGTTCTTGCATAGGAAACAGAGCTAGTTAGTTGACTAGAATTCACATGTACATTATGTAGATCTGACTGATTAATGTGGATCAAGTATTTTCGCTATAATGGTACTAGTTAGTTGTAAGGTGCCCGTAAATAGTGATGAATATAACACTCTGATATAATACACACGAAATATATATTAAAAATTAAATTTATTTTAATTATGTAATTCAATAAACACCAGGATGGCAACCATACTGGCAGTGCGATTCGTATGAAGGTGGTCAGTTTCATAGAGTTTGCTGCAAAAATTAACATGCTACAATTCAAATGTGCCCTAACATCTATTTGCCAAGAATTTAATCCTATAATAAGTGGTTGAAGATTTTCTTAACAGTGGTTGGTAGATAATTATTTACAAGTGGAGGCAAGCAACTAGAATTATATTAAACAGAAAATACGCGCCCTAAAAGTGGTAAGTAAAGTCACTGCTTGCTACCTTATCACTGAAAAATGCTGAAAGTATGTTTTGTAAACGTGAGGATTTGCGATTACAAAACAGCGTAGGCCAGCAATATGCATGAAGTTGGGACGCAGTAGGGTCCAGACCGCGACTCTGTTCGAGTCGCGACTCTGTGTCCGTGGCAGGGCGCCAGCGCCGCGCAGGGAGGAATGAACTGCGGCGCCGTGACGTCACAGCGCCGGCCGGATGTCAGGTAGAGCACTCGGCGCCGCGGGGACCGGACGTCGCGCCTGGACCTTCTCTCTCGGCGGTCCTATGTCGACACAGAGGAGGTCTGTCTGCGCTCTTCACCCCGCTCTGGAAGCACAGGTTATTGGACATTTGATCTCGGTGGTCCTCTGACGACACAGCGGAGGACTTTCTGCGCTCTTCACCCCGCTCTGGAAGCACAGGTTATTGGACCTTCTCTCTCGGCGGTCCTCTGTCGACACAGAGGAGTTCTGTCTGCGCTCTTCACCCCGCTCTGGAAGCACAGGTTATTGGACATTTGATCTCGGTGGTCCTCTGACGACACAGCGGAGGACTTTCTGCGCTCTTCACCCCGCTCTGGAAGCACAGGTTATTGGACCTTCTCTCTCGGCGGTCCTCTGTCGACACAGAGGAGGTCTGTCTGCGCTCTTCACCCCGCTCTGGAAGCACAGGTTATTGGACCTTCTCTCTCGGCGTTCCTCTGTCGACACAGACGAGGACTGTCTGCGCTCTTCACCCCGCTCTGGAAGCACAGGTTATTGGACCTTCTCTCTCGGCGTTCCTCTGTCGACACAGACGAGGACTGTCTGCGCTCTTCACCCCGCTCTGGAAGCACAGTTTATTAGACCTTCTTTTACAGCTGTCCTCTGGCGACACAGCGGAGGACTGTCTACGCTCTTCACCCCACTCTGGAAGCACAGTTTATTGGACCTTCTTTCACAGCTGTCCTCTGACGACACAATGGAGGACTGTCTGCGCTCTTCACCCCACTCTGGAAGCACATATTGGATGTTCTCTCTCGGCGGTCCACTAACGAAACAGCGGAGGCCTGTCTGCGCTCTTCAACCCGCTCTGGAAGCACAGGTTATTGGACCTTCGATCACGGCGGTCCTCTGACGACACAGCGAAAGGCTGTCTGCGCTCTTCACCCTGCTCTGGAAGCACAGCTTTTTGGACCTTCTCTCTCGGCGGTCCTCTGACGACACAGAGGAGGTCTGTCTGCGCTCTTCGCCCCGCTCTGGAAGCACAGGTTGTTGGACATTCTCTCTCGGCGTTCCTCTGTCGACACAGACGAGGACTGTCTGCGCTCTTCACCCCGCTCTGGAAGCACAGGCTATTGGACCTTCTCTCTCGGCGGTCATCTGTCGACACAGCGGAGGACTGTCTACGCTCTTCACCCCGCTCTGAAAGCACAGTTTATTGGACCTTCTTTCTCAGCTGTCCTCTGACGACACAGCGGAGGACTGTCTACGCTCTTCACCCTGCTCTGGAAGCAGAGGTTATTGGACCTTCCCTTTCGGCGGTCCTCTGTTGACACAGACGAGGACTGTCTGCGCTCTTCACCCCGCTCTGGAAGCACATATTGGATCTTCTCTCTCGGCGGTCTATTGACGACACAGCGGAGGCCTGTCTGCGCTCTTCAACCCAACTGGAAGCACAGGTTATTGGACCTTCGATCACGGCGGTCCTCTGACGACACAGCGGAAGACTGTCTGCACTCTTCACCCTGCTCTGGAAGCACAGGTTATTGGACCTTCTCTCTCAGCGGTCCTCTGGCGACACAGCGGAGGACTGTCTACGCTCTTCACCTCGCTCTGGAAGCACAGTTTATTGGACCTTCATTCTCAGCTGTCCTCTGACGACACAGCGGAGGACTGTCTACGCTCTTCACCCCGCTCTAGAAGCACAGTTTATTGGACCTTCTCTCTCAGCGGTCCTCTGGCGACACAGCGGAGGACTGTCTGCGCTCTTCACCCTGCTCTGGAAGCACAGTTTATTGGACTTTCTCTCTCAGCGGTCCTCTGGCGACACAGCGGAGGACTGTCTACGCTCTTCACCCCGCTCTGGAAGCACAGTTTATTGGACCTTCTTTCTCAGCTGTCCTCTGACGACACAGCGGAGGACTGTCTACGCTCTTCACCCTGCTCTGGAAGCACAGGTTATTGGACCTTCCCTTTCGGCGGTCCTCTGTCGACACAGACGAAGACTGTCTGTGCTCTTCACCCCGCTCTGGAAGCACATATTGGATCTTCTCTCTCGGCGGTCCACTGACGAAACAGCGGAGGCCTGTCTGCGCTCTTCAACCCGCTCTGGAAGCACAGGTTATTGGACCTTCGATCACGGCGGTCCTCTGACGACACAGCGGAGGGCTGTCTGCGCTCTTCACCCTGCTCTGGAAGCACAGGTTATTGGACCTTCTCTCTCAGCGGTCCTCTGGCGACACAGCGGAGGACTGTCTACGCTCTTCACCTCGCTCTGGAAGCACAGTTTATTGGACCTTCATTCTCAGCTGTCCTCTGACGACACAGCGGAGGACTGTCTACGCTCTTCACCCCGCTCTGGAAGCACAGGTTATTGGACCTTCTCTCTCGGCGGTCCTCTGACGACACAGCGGAGGACTGTCTGCGCTCTTCACCCCACTCTGGAAGCACATATTGGATCTTCTCTCTCGGCGGTCCTCTGACGACACAGCGGAGGACTGTCTACGCTCTTCACCCCGCTCTGGAAGCACAGTTTATTGGACCTTCTCTCTCAGCGGTCCTCTGGCGACACAGCGGAGGACTGTCTGTGCTCTTCACCCTGCTCTGGAAGCACAGTTTATTGGACTTTCTCTCTCAGCGGTCCTCTGGCGACATAGCGGAAGACTGTCTACGCTCTTCACCCCGCTCTGGAAGCACAGTTTATTGGACCTTCTTTCACAGCTGTCCTCTGGCGACACAGCGGAGGACTGTCTACGCTCTTTACCCCGCTCTGGAAGCACAGGTTATTGGACCTTCTTTCTCAGCTGTCCTCTGACGACACAGCGGAGGACTGTCTACGCTCTTTTCCCCGCTCTGGAAGCACAGTTTATTGGACCTTCTTTCTCAGCTGTCCTCTGACGACACAGAGGAGGACTGACTACGCTCTTCACCCTGCTCTGGAAGCACAGGTTATTGGACCTTCTCTCTCAGCGGTCCTCTGGCGACACAGACGAGGACTGTCTGCGCTCTTCACCCCGCTCTTGAAGCACAGTTTATTGGACCTTCTTTCTCAGCTGTCCTCTGACGACACAGCGGAGGACTGTCTACGCTCTTCACCCTGCTCTGGAAGCACAGGTTATTGGACCTTCTCTCTCAGCGGTCCTCTGGCGACACAGCGGAGGACTGTCTAAGCTCTTCACCCCGCTCTGGAAGCACAGTTTATTGGACCTTCTTTCTCAGCTGTCCTCTGACGACACAGCGGAGGACTGTCTACACTCTTCACCCCGCTCTGGAAGCACAGTTTATTGGACCTTCTTTCTCAGCTGTCCTCTGACGACACAGCGGAGGACTGTCTGCGCTCTTCACCCTGCTCTGGAAGCACAGTTTATTGGACCTTCTCTCTCAGCGGTCCTCTGGCGACACAGCGGAGGACTGTCTGCGCTCTTCACCCTGCTCTGGAAGCACAATTTATTGGACTTTCTCTCTCAGCGGTCTTCTGGCGACACAGCGGAGAACTGTCTACCCTCTTCACCCCGCTCTGGAAGCACAGTTAATTGGACCTTCTTTCTCAGCTGTCCTCTGACGACACAGCGGAGGACTGTCTACGCTCTTCACCCCGCTCTGGAAGCACAGTTTATTGGACCTTCTTTCACAGCTGTCCTCAGATGACACAGCGGAGGACTGTCTACGCTCTTCACCCTGCTCTGGAAGCACAGGTTATTGGACCTTCCCTTTCGGCGGTCCTCTGTCGACACAGACGAGGACTGTCTGTGCTCTTCACCCCGCTCTGGAAGCACATATTGGATCTTCTCTCTCGGCGGTCCACTGACGAAAAAGCGGAGGCCTGTCTGCGCTCTTTAACCCGCTCTGGAAGCACAGGTTATTGGAACTATCGATCATGGCGGTCCTCTGACGACACAGCGGAGGGCTGTCTGCGCTCTTCACCCTGCTCTGGAAGCACAGGTTATTGGACCTTCTCTCTCAGCGGTCCTCTGGCGACACAGCGGAGGACTGTCTACGCTCTTCACCCCGCTCTGGAAGCACAGGTTATTGGACCTTCTTTCTCAGCTGTCCTCTGACGACACAGCGGAGGACTGTCTACGCTATTCACCCCGCTCTGGAAGCACAGTTTATTGGACCTTCTTTCTCAGCGGTCATCTGTCGACACAGCGGAGGACTGTCTGCGCTTTTCACCCATCTCTGGAAGCACAGGTTATTGGACCTTCCATCATGGCGGTCCTCTGACGACTCAGCGGAGGACTGTCTACGCTCTTCACCCTGCTCTGGAAGCACAGGTTATTGGACCTTCCCTTTCTGCGGTCCTCTGTCGACACAGACGAGGACTGTCTGCGCTCTTCACCCCGCTCTGGAAGCACATATTGGATCTTCTCTCTCGGCGGTCCACTGTCGAAACAGCGGAGGCCTGTCTGCGCTCTTCAACCCGCTCTGGAAGCACAGGTTATTGGACCTTCAATCTTGGCGGTCCTCTGACGACACAGCGGAGGGCTGTCTGCGCTCTTCACCCTGCTCTGGAAGCACAGTTTATTGGACCTTCTCTGTCAGCGGTACTCTAACGACACAGAGGAGGTCTGTCTGTGCTCTTCACCCCGCTCTGGAAGCACAGGTTATTGGACCTCGATCACGGTGGTCCTCTGACGACACAGAGGAGCACTGACTACGCTCTTCACCCTGCTCTGGAAGCACAGGTTATTGGACCTTCTCTCTCAGCGGTCCTCTGGCGACAAAGCGGAGGACTGTCTACGCTCTTCACCTCGCTCTAGAAGCACAGTTTATTGGACCTTCTCTCTCAGCGGTCCTCTGGCGACACAGCGGAGGACTGTCTACGCTCTTTACCCCGCTCTGGAACCACAGTTTATTGGACCTTCTCTCTCGGCGGTCCTCTGACGACACAGCGGAGGACTGTCTGCGCTCTTCACCCTGCTTTGGAAGAACAGTTTATTGGACTTTCTCTCTCAGCGGTCCTCTGGCGACACAGCGGAGGATAGTCTACGCTCTTCACCCCGCTCTGGAAGCACAGTTTATTGGACTTTCTTTCTCAGCTGTCCTCTGACGACACAGCGGAGGACTGTCTACGCTCTTCACCCCGCTCTGGAAGCACAGTTTATTGGACCTTCTTTCTCAGCGGTCATCTGTTGACACAGCGGAGGACTGTCTGCGCTTTTCACCTATCTCTGGAAGCACAGGTTATTGGACCTTCCATCACGGCGGTCCTCTGACGACACAGCGGAGGACTGTCTGCGCTCTTCACCCCGCTCTGGAAGAACAGGTTATTGGACCTTCGATCACGGCTTTCCTCTGACGACACAGAGGAGGACTGTCTGCGCTCTTCAACCCGCTCTGGAAGCACAGGTTATTGGACCTTCCCTTTCGGCGGTCCTCTGTCGACACAGACGAGGACTGTCTGCGCTCTTCACCCTGCTCTGGAAGCACATATTTGATTTTCTCTCTCGGCGGTCCACTGACGACACAGCTCAGGCCTGTCTGCGCTCTTCAACCCGCTCTGGAAGCACAGGTTATTGGACCTTCGATCACGGCGGTCCTCTGACGACACAGCGGAGGACTGTATGCGCTCTTCACCCCGCTCTGGAAGCACAGGTTATTGGACCTTCGATCACGGCGGTCCTCTGACGACACAGCGGAGGACTGTCTGCGCTCTTCACCCCCCTCTGGAAGCACAGGTTATTGGACCTTCGATCACGGCGGTCCTCTGACGACACAGACGAGGACTGTCTGCGCTCTGCACCCCGCTCTGGAAGCACAGGTTTTTGGACTTTCGATCACGGCGGTCCTCTGACGACACAGAGGAGGACTGTCTGCGCTCTTCACCCAGCTCTGGAAACACAGGGGGAATTGACATATAGTCAGTGACAATCACATAATTAATAAAAATTAGGTTTATTTTGAAGTTTTATTTACTTTGCGAATAAAAAAAATTATAAAGGATGTTATTACATTATAAAAATTGTCTGAATTAAAATTAATTCATTTTAAAGTAATTAAGTAAATGCCACTATTAAGTATTAATGTAAACATGTTTATCAAATTAATTTTATCATTCATTTAAATAATTGTAATGTATTTTAATTAATACATAATCAATATATATTCTGAACGTCTATTCTTATTTATTAATTAAATTTTTTTTTAATAAAATTATAATAATATATAACGCAAATTATTTATAATACTATAAACTTAACATTACTTCCCTACCGATGATATTATACATGAAATGTTAGGAACACAATTTTGAACACTGATATTTAAAATAAATATTTTTTTCAAGTTATATGGACCCTATTCAATGTCAATTACTAAAGAAAATGATATAAAAGCAAATATATATTTTTATTTGCATTTGTTCTATAAATTTTTGTTGCATGCTACGCAATCATCGTAATAATTAATTTTCACAATTTTTCATAAAAACGATGATAAGTACACTTGATAAATTTTATATAAATAACATCGTTATCTAATATTTGCAATAAATAATCGTTTTTAATGACATGGACCAATATTCTAATGTATGAGATGTAAAACCATATTAAATTTTTTTTTTGTATGTACTATTTTTCAGCCTGTGAAAATGTTTTTGCATGGTGCGCGCATCACAAAAATTCACTCTAATCATTATTTTCATAACGCGTCTAAAGAAGTGTAAATTCCAAAGTTGTGAGTGAGTCTTTTAGTACTCGTCAGAGATGTGAAACTTCCATCCTCGGTAATGGGCAAATACATGTGTTATCTGGTTGCAAATACACCTGTAATAAGAAATTACTAAACGAAAATTATCGAAGAATTCTTGAAAACTGTTCCAAGTGTGATAAATACATATACAGTAGAACCTCGATTCTCCGTGACCCGTTTAACCGGGTAATCGGTTAACCGGGGTTTTAATTAAAAATACTTTTTTGCGGTAAAAAACCAACCAAGGAAATGTATTTTATGAGAGAAGGGACAAGAGAGGAGTAATACAAAAAACTACGTATTAAAAGTAGAAAATTTAATGGACAAAGACGGACTATAATTATCTGTTAGAAGAAATACTAGTCCGGGTGCATCTGTTTTGTATAAATTACTTACGAAATTTTGCTGTATTGTATAACTTAAGTACCTACATTTAAATTCTACTATCCGTGATTTTCGCTTATCCGTGCTGACATTCCCCCCACTACCCCGGGTAATCAAGGTTCTACTGTATACGCAAATTATGTTTTTCAACTTAATTTCTAGACGCACTTCATCTTTCACTAGAGTTCATTGCTGAAGCAGCTACGTCGACTATCGAATCGTTCCATTTACAGATATAATGAAACGGTTTCCGATAAAAAGCGAAAATGATTTGACGGGTTTTGACCTGATTTTCGACAAGAACGTTTATTAAAAAAAATACTGCCCAATTTGGTTAGAAATTCATTTAACAGTTAAAACTATGAAGTTTCCCTTTGGCTTTGCGAACTTTGTTTAGCGCCATCCGCCACAGATGGTCTTCCATTGGCGAAATTAATTACTCTCACGAAACACAGTGTACCGAGAGCTGAAATGTAATATAGGTTGTGCACATCAAGAGCGTGGCGCGAAAGAGCCAATAGTAGTCTAGTAACGTGGACGGCGTCTCTGCGGCGGACGCCACAAGCGCTGTTAGTCAGCCACACGCGGCCGACAGGATGCGACGCGGGACGTTTGAGGAGAAGTTAAGGCAGGAAGGAGAGAGGTTGTGGGAGGATGAGCGGGGTTGGTACCTCGCATTAGCATACGGCGTGTGTCCGGCGGCCAGACGGTGTTAATTTTGGCCACGCGGCGCTGAGTCGGCGCGCCAGCGAGTCGGCGGCCGGCAAGAGGAATGACGCGCCCCGGGTGAAAGGGGGATGGGGGTTGGTTCGGTTCGTCGAGGGTCGCTCGACAGTCGCCTCACGCGCCAGGTCGACGCGAGCACGCGCTGGGGGCTGGCGCGCGACAGGCGCAGCGCGGGCCTCCACCCCACCCTCCCCCCGGGCTGTGGCAGCGCCGACTCTCCGCTGGGCGTCCGCGGGCGTCCCGACGCGCAACTGGGCGTGACCTCGCATATCAAACAAGGAGCGCGCGGCTTCCTTCCCCCTCCTCTAGCTTTCTCACCCCTCATCTACCCCTCCCCCGCCTCGATTAGCGCCGTTCCGACGACTCTGGAGCCACCCGCGTTCGCGACTGAGCGCGGGGTGAGGCGAGGGTGTTTCCATTTGCTTGGTTGTTTCACACCAGCACACGGCCCCTACCTTACGACACGAGGACAAGCATGTTACCTACGGGTCGATTGATCAACTAAAGGCCTGAGCTGCAACCGAATACTAGCCTAATGGATCCCTTATAGGCTAGAGACCCGAAAAATTCGCGGGTTCATTTCGTGTTATGCTAAAATTAAAATAACTATACCTTATTGCTGCTTCTGTCTTTGGTTCACTGTTAATCTGGAGGACTGAGGGCCAATTAGAGACCCTCGCTCAAAGAAGTGTCGAATCACAGGCCACCCAGTCGAGACGACTCACATGTCAGCAGCCAATGAACAGTAGGCATTTGCCCAAGTATGTAGAGGATATTGGAGTCTATCCTGGAGGCCATTGAACCCGCGAATTTTCCGGGTCTCTACTTATAGCTCAGGGATCCACTAGAAGTGTATCGCTGTGGACGCGGTCATCTTTGAGTTGCTTCCGGACTCTCAGAAGGGATGCCGATGCATCCCTACATACACGCGTCCACTAACATCGAGATTTCTAGAGATGCGACGCTCGCATCCACTGATGCGTCCCTACATCCATTAGCGTCGGAATAGTATTTTATTTTGTTTGTATATGATAATGCTTCAGAAATTTGGCGTAAGATTTGTTTAAAACGTTACAAGCATAAGTGGTAGCTAACTCA
Organism: Bacillus rossius redtenbacheri; assembly: GCF_032445375.1. NCBI lineage: Eukaryota > Metazoa > Arthropoda > Insecta > Phasmatodea > Bacillidae > Bacillus > Bacillus rossius. The sequence continues at coordinate 7,695,871 of NC_086336.1, read as the reverse complement.
AATAAAGAAAAATAAATATGTTAATGAAAATGACCTAAAGGCAAACCCTAAATCATAGGGTTATTTACTGCTGATTATAGGAATTTTTAATATTTTGAGATTTATAATGAAAAGATTATTTTGATCGATGGAATTTATAACATCTACGCTACATTATATGTTGTTAAGACATATGTGGGAGTTTTCCAACTAACTTTTATTTATTATTAATATTTACATTACTAATAAATAATTTACTTAAAAACGCCCGATCGCCAATCACTGAAACTTAAAAATGTTTTTTCGCAATTCACTCAATGTCTGTCAAGTTCCACACTGGAGCTAGGCTCAACAGTGGTTCGCCCCTTACCTCGCACCTGTCCACACACAGTCGCGCGCCACTCGGTCGCACTCTGACAGCCCCGTCGCTCCGCGTCGCGCCGCTCTCGAAGAGGCCGTCGTCACTGCTGAAGTACCTGGGGTGCCCTTCTCGAACCGACGAGAGCGGCAGTGATGATTCGCGTCATCCCGGGCCGACCCGACGCCCGAAACTCGAGAAAGGCGATGTCAATTCGCATTACCCAGCACTAAATTATAAGATACTGTAACTACGAATTTACCAATGATATAATTATATTATTTTTTGCTACGCAATTCTGAATAACCCCAACATTGATGACAATAGAAAATAAAAATAAACTTGCTGAAGGTTTGAAAAATATCTTTGCACGACTTATGTGGAAAAAAATTTAATCGTGTACCTTTGACATTTCGTACTAATTAAGCAAATTATTTTAAAATATGACTCATTTAAGAAAGATTTCAAAATTGTACAACACCTTTTTTTAATTGATAATTATTTTTAAGAGGTGGTCAGTGTTGCACTACTCTTCATTGAGATTTTTAAAAAAAAATAACTTGCAAAGTTAGTATAAAATATTTTACAGCATGAATAGTTAAAGTAATCGAGAGAAAATTTTGTTATTTAAATCGTCCAAATAAATCTCCCCAACATCCTCTCTCTCACCAACCCAAAATAGGATAACAAAATAGATTTTATTTTAAAATGTTACAAATAATAAAGTCGTTCAGGTATGCATAGCAAATCTTATATGATTCATCAGTAGAGACCTGCAAAATTCGCGGTTTCGATGGTCTTCAGGATAGACTGCACATACCCCTGTACACTTGGGCAAATAACGCAAGTTCATTGGCTGCCGACTTTTAAGTCGTCTCAGCCGGTTTGCCTGTGATTTTATCCTTCTGTGGTTGAGGGTTTATAACTGTTTGAGATTCGTCCAGATGAACAGTAAGCCAATAGCAAAATTATCTACGAGGTATATGTGTTTGAATTCTAGCCTATCACCGAATGAATCCGCGAATTTTTCAGGTCTCTATTCATCAGGTTTCATAATAGTGTTTAATGGCAAGTATGGGACGTACAAAGTGTACCGGATGTACTCACCAAGTTCACAAAACCCGACGCTAGATGGCCGGCCTGTTGACGACATCCTACAAGATGGCGGCAGTGCGAGAGAAGAGTTTATGTGTGTTAGAATATGCGAAGCGTTCGTCGGTTGCGAGCGTTCAGCGTGCATTCGTATACGTGAACACGGGAAAGCCGCAACTGGTCACCAGAGCATTTGGCGTTTGTTTCGCCAGTCACGTGATCCTGGTTGTCTGTGCAGAGTGGTAGCTACAGGACGGCCGCGGGTCTCACAGGAAACCGTGGATTGCGTGAGACTGAGGGGAAGCCTTCTTTTCACGGACGAGAGAGCCAAAACCCGAAGTTCCCCGAAGTTCATGCTTTTTTTCCGTATCTCTAATGTAGCTATCCTAACCAAATCAACCGTCCACAATGTTTTAATGTATTTATAATGTAGCTAACCTAACCTAATTGACCATTAGTATCATTTTATCAACACCGCCATATTTATTTACAATGAACAAAAAAAAAAATACCCGAAGATGCACGATCGGGCGTTTGGCTCTCTTGTCTGTGAAAAGAAGGCTTCCCGAGATTGAGCTTTGTGCGCAGAACATGCAAGCCGTGAACTGGCTATTCCGCAGAGAACAGCGTGGAATGTTTTGCGGTGGCGTTTGAATTCTAAGCCCTATACCGTTTGCAACTGTTACGACACCTCACTCCGGATGATCATTGGAGTTTTTTTTTTTTTTTTACCCGAATGCAGAAAGCTATGGAAGATAATGATGACCTCGCGAGGTGAATCTTCACTATGTGACAGTGTCGGGTACTAAATTTCCGCGTGTCTGTGTGAAGCTCAAAACAAATTCGCCTCACGTGATTGTCTTCTGTGCCATATCCAAGGTTTATGGCCCCGTTTTTCTTCATCGAGAAGACGGTGACTGGTTCTGTGTACCTGGATATGTTGCAGTTGTGGTTATTGCCACAACTGATTGCTGGTTCCTTCAAAAGAACGGGGCTCCACCTCACTGGAGCACAATTGTCGGAGCCTTTCACTACAGCGAGCTGCCACATCGCTGATCCGGGCGATGTTCCTCTGTTGCCGCGCCCCTTCCCACCCCCCCCAGGTAACCGGGTTACCAAGCCATGGGATTTCTTCCTGGGGGGCTATGTTAAGGTCAAAGTTTACGTATCCCCAATGCCAACAACGCTGCCAGAACTGGAGGAACGCATCACTGTAGTTGTGACAGGCATTGACAGAAACATGCTAGGTAACGTGTGGAGAGAACTGTAATCTCGCCAGGTTGAGATCCGGGTGATCGAGAGCACACTCATTGGACATTTGTAGAATTTGCCAGAAACTTGGTGAGTGTGTGTATCTTTTCATTTACCACCCATGTTTAGGGACCGGAAAAATTCGCGGGTTCAATGATCTCCAGGATGAACACCATAGTTCTACGTACACTCGGTCAAATGCCACCCACTCATTGGCTGATGTATTGTGAGACGTCCCAACGTAGCAGCCTGTGATTCGGTAAAGCTTTGGTTGGGTGTTTCTCATTGGCCCAGATTCATTCAGGTGAGTTGTGAGCCAATAACAGAGGCAGCACTGAGATATAACTATTTGTATTTTAGCCAATCGCGAAATGAATTCGCGAATTTTTCCGGTCTCTACCCATGTTCGTACGTCGTGCACTTGTCGGTAGACAGTGCTTTGAAGCCCGATTAATTATTTAGTAGAAACAGAATCTAATGATTTGGTGCAGGGTTTGGATTATTAATTTGCCTGTGACTCAGAAACTACGAAAGTATTTAAGTGGCCTAGTAACTGTTCTCTGTCTCGCTTTGAGCTGTGGGACATTACTTTTTAAAAAAATGTGATATGGTTGAATTGAGCAAATTTAAAATCTGTATTTTATATCGATAAAAAATAATTAGTGTCTGTGGCAGGTTGTATTAACAATCACGCCATACACACACACACGTTTTGAACAAAATAAAGCCAGACAATAAATTTGGTGGTTCTTCCAAACCTTTTTTTTTTTGGGATTTAGATATGAAATGACTGATTTTTGATTAAATTGTTCAAAGTAAATACAGAATTTTTTTCATATACCCAAAATGGTGTATTAAATAATATTTCGAGGAATTAAATATAAATAAATGTATTTAATTTGTCCCATTAAAACAAATATTTGTCGAAATTATTCTCTCAGTGACGCAACCATTTTAAGCCGATAAAACTGAAAAGTTAAATTCCTGATTTATGTGATGATTGCGAGACTTCTTTTTATTCAAATAATTGATACAATAAATTTGTAATGATGCAAAAAAAGTTTCATATTACATTTTCTGTATTGTTAGATAACACTCTTTTAAGATACTTAGCAAGCATTTAGTTAGAAATGTTTAGTTAACTTAGAACAGTAATGAAAAAATTAATTTAGTGTCTCTAATCGCATCGTTAAAAGATATATTTTTTAATAAGTCTAAAATGGGCTTTGTACAGTTGTGTTTAAAGTTTGATACACATAATTATAAATCAAGCCGGACTTTTGCATGAACAGTTAATTTTTGTGACAATTTAACAGAAATAACACTTGAGCACTAGCTTGATTTTATTTAAGTAAAATACCAAAACATTGTTTTTTTCATAAATATTTTCAAGTAAAATAAAACCATTATGTGGTCGCCACAAGTTTTTTCTAAAATATTTGATATTTTATGCTGACGAAAATTAATGTTGTAATTTCCCACAAAACTCTTCAGTTAAAACTTGGAAATATTTCTTCGTACTAACTTTCAAATTTGTGGGCCCACAATGTCCTATTTCTTGTCGCTATGGAACGGTTTTTGTTATGTTTTATTTCACCCACCATTGTAGGCCTATAATATATTGCTCGCTCTTCACGAAAGGACATTATATGTTCGGGATATTGCTATTTCAACATGCACGCAATGCTATTAGGGCGTCACGCCACGAACAGGACTGTGTGGGGAAACCCTTCGCTATTTCTGAAACAGTCCTTTATAGTCAGCTACAATGTTTGGAAACAAAAAAGTTGAAATATGCAGCGTGTTTACAGATCTACTGTTTTAATATGTTTGTTCAATTTGTTTTAATTTTCAATCAAACGTATTAAAAAAAGTGTAGGTATATTTCTATGTTATTTAAATTTCCTTCGGTCAAATCTTGCATTTTTTGTAAATAATCAGACTGCTGAAAATTTTCATTAATAATCCTTTCACTGATCCAGGTTTTTAATGTGACTTTTCAAAAATCAAACACCCGAATCAGCAGTGACGTTGTGATAATTTTCGTTGAGGGTGTCCAATATTTTTTGACGATATGTATGCGTTTTCAGATATTTAATTATATCAACAAACTTTGCTTGAGCATATTGCCTATTTAATCTTTTTTTTAACTACAAAAATACACAATTAACATTGTTTCCTGATATTGTTTAAACTATCAGTCCGGTCAATTTTTTTGGTATTCATATATTGCATAAATCCGTTTTAATTTTGTGTACAGCTTATCATATTTCTTTCTTGTAACGTAAAGTATACCTCTTATTCTGTATCTCCGAGGTTAAAGTGGCATCCAAACCAGTTCGATAAAGACGGTTCACAATAGCTGAGGTATATGCGTGATGTCTTGATAACAGCCAATAAGTCACGCAACAAAGAATTTTTTTCAATACAGGGAATTGTTCGTTGTAACCCAAATTGTTTATAGTGGAAGTGTATGGAACTCACGCTTTTTGAAAATAAATATTCTTAGTATATTTATTCCGCCAAAAATAAGTTAAATACTTTTATTCATTGCGTTAGTAAGAAACAATAGATTTATCATTACTCATTAGGTAATAAAAAATTGTCAATCATGCCAATCAATTTCACGTTGCCATTTTTTTAATGATTAAGAAATAATTGACAATTAACAGCATAAAAATTTGAATAAAATACAGAAAAAATTATACCGAGTTTCAATTTATTACATCCCTACATGACATTAAAAAATGTTGAACTTAAATAATAAAATCTAATAATTTTATTGAAAATTTCCATTTCTGCCTTTTTCATTCCGTTTTAACCTGAATCATTAAAATAAACTTTTAGTACACGCAGGAGCAAAATCTCTTCAATTCCACTACTTTTTCTAGCATATATTTATAAATTCTTAACAAGTTTTAAAAAGGTGTTTAAATCTAGAACTCGACACGATGCTTGGCTGCCCGATAAGGCGCCACTTAGTACGCTAGCTATATAAAATAAAATAGAAAATAAATAATACCCTACCTAATTTTATAAAAAATTAGACTTTTTACAGAAGTAATAAATATTGAATATCATAACTGAGAAAGGAAAGATGGGCTTTTATTTTAAAAGACATTTAGGCATAGGCTAATACTTATACTAATATGGATTTATTTAAAATATAAAATTTAGTCAATTTGTTGAGATGTATTAGCATATATGTATATAATGTACGTTAAATAAATCGCCGTTTAGTTTCGTCTTGAAGTATAAATGTTTTTCTTGACAGCGTTAGGAGAATGACAATAGTCTTGATGCATTATTAGATCCTTAACCCCCCCCCCCCCCTCTAACCACTCAAGGGAGAAGTTTTATTCGCCTCGCCGCTGATGGAAGTATCGCTCGTAACTCAGGCACACAGGTGCGCGCTCCCAGACGTCCAGACCTGACGTCAGAGGGGGGGGGGGGTAATCAAGGTTTCACAAGGTTAGTGTTAGGGGTCGGGGAGGGGGTGGGTTACTCGAGACAAAGTGGAGCGACAAGCGCACGGAATATCAAGCTGCGAACCTGGCACCCTCTGTGTGTCTCCTCAGGAACTAGTCCACGCCTGGGTGGCAGAAGGCTTTCTTCGTCCTCTAAGGGGGGGGGGGGGGGAGGGGGAATTAGGAAGTGATCTCTCCTCAAAGGAGGAACGCTTTTTGATGCTGGAAAATTGGGCACTTACACAAAGCCACAGTTATCATAAATTTTAATCATCGTAATATTACTTTACTAAAAAAAAAAAATTCATCAAACACCTGAGAATTCCTAACGTAACAATAAATACGAGCTATACTAAGTATAAACTACCAAAATTCACGTTACTCTGGTGACAGTCTATGTTGCAAATGTTTGGACACTTGAAGTTGTTTCGTCACTCGACCACGTGTTTTTTTTAACACGCCCTGAAAGACTGGAAGCCAATGAAAAAGGTTAGCATCTGGCTGAATTATGTTCAACCCGAAGAGAAGGTGACATACACGTGCCATCTACCTAATCTCATACACGGAAATTTTCCAGATCTCTAACCATCATCATCAGCAACCAATAAAATAAAAACACAGCTGTGTGCTTCAGCAGAAAAACTGAAAGGTGCTCATTTTTTCAAAGACAGATACTAACATGGTTAAGGCCAAGCAAAAATTTTTAGATTATGTTTTCCCATTTTTAGAATTATTTATTTAATAACCATGCATAGACACGTAAATTTCTGGTGCCGTTTTTAAAATCCACAAACGTGTGTGTGTGCCGTTAGAGTGTAATTTATTTAAGTACTTCATGTTTATTTACGTCTATTTTATGTCTATTACGGATGTTTTGACTTCAAATATATAAAAAAAACTTTTGGCACAGTCTACAGGCGTAGGTAGATTTCGAAGCACTTCTTATTCTGTAATTGTTCGGAAAACTTTTATAAACTTCTGGTATATTTCAAAACTTAATGTACAATTTGTCATGTTCCATGCAGCGAAAATATTACGGATGTTTTAAACGCATTAGCATTGAAAAGCTTTGAACGATTTTTCATACTATGCCTATTAAGGTGTAAATGGTAATAATTTTTTTTATTTCTACCCTTGTTTCTTTTTCCAGCCTATCCAAGGAATGGTTAGTCTATACAAAAATTGTTTCAGACAAAAGTTTCGATTAAAATTATAATATTTACAAACGATTTGAACGGATTTGATGGTAAGCTTACTAAGGGTGTTATGATTTTTTTACCACTGTTAATTCCACCCTTTGCAGGGATCGTTGGTTGTATCCAAAATCGTTTAGGCAAAAGATTTTGAATATATATTTAAGGTATACAACTAATTTTAACAGATTTAATAGCATGCCTACTAAGGAAGTTATATATTTTTTTATCCCTTTTTTTTCTTCACCCCTCTTTATAATTGTTGGTCGCATGAAAAATTATTTCAACGAAATTTGTAGACAGTATTTAAATGTTACTGTAAATAACGGAGTTATTACGGTACATGGTACGGAAATTATGAATTGTTTTTAATTCTACCCCTGTTTTTATCACCCGCTTGCTGCAATGGTTCGTTTTATCAAAAATCGTTTCAGTAAAGATTTTAGGCCAAAAATTGAAGATTTACAGTTAAGCTGAACGGATTCGATACTGAACATACTAAGGGAGTTATGCTTTTTTATTTGTCCTTCAACCCTTGTTTTTTTTTCACCCCTTGTTGTTATGGTTGGTCGTATTAAAAATGTTTTAGGCAAACGTTTTTGGTATTACTCCGATAAATTATAATACGCTCAAATGGGTATTGGGATCTTTAGCGATTTTTCTGTTTATCGAAAAGCATTCCCCATTTATACATCTTTCAAGAAATTTTGCTCATTAACGAACTCGAAAGAGAATTTCAAGTACTTTATTTTATATATCAGTTTCGAAGTGATTCGTAAAACAATTAAAATGGTGATATATATATATATATACACACACAGACACACGCATACATTTGAGTTCACGATGATTTTGGGGTCTATGGACAATGAAACGAAAAAAAAAAATAAAGGCTTATAAAGATTTTCTGGAAGTTCCCCATGGTAACGGCTACAATAGGTAGTCTTTCTTCGAAATATACCTACTAATGATAAGATATTACATTATTGTTGTAAATGTAATATAAATCATTCTAATAATGATAAGATATTACATTATTGTTCAAAATGTAATATAAATGAATGTACTTTGATAAATATAATTTTGTTCTTAGTGGTCAACAAAAGTTTCATTAATATTCCTTTATATAAAGAAAATTTTGCAGAATGTTGTGACTAAACTGGAACTATCAACATACTTCAAAGGACAGACACAACAAATTTTTACAACATTAATTAAGCATGGGAAAATATGAAATTTTAATGTTTAAACGGCTATAAAAATAATGAAAGCTTGATACTTTGATATCAATTTAAATTGTATTTTAAAAAAAAATAATGAACTAAGTAAAATTGAACACAGATTTATTTATTAAATTTTTTTTTCGTCACTAGAGAAAATAATTAAAATTTATGGTTGAAATATCTGCTTTCAAAATAAAAAAAATAAAAATTCTAGGTGCCTTTTAAAAATTAATGAATATTAATTCATATAATATTTGTAATTGAGAACATATACGTGTTATGTTTAACTAAGTGGAACGTGGCGACGAGTAATGTGGCATCACGGAGTATCAGCTGGTACTCGGCGGCGGTGTAAAAGTGCTGTCGTAACGCATAGTTACACCCCCCCCCCCCCCCCCCCGGGCGCCACACGCAGTCCGCTGTTCGAACCCCCGCGCCGGCGGCGCGCATGTGGCCCCGGCCTCCCTAAGTCACTAAGTCCACCCCCGCGCCCCTTTCCACCGCTCTCCCTTTCCGGGCTCCGGCTGCAAATCACCCGGATTAAGGGCGCCAGATGTCCCCGGTACACAGCCACCCCCTCCCCCCCCCTCCCCGACCACTTGACCCTCCCGTAATTAGTGGTCTGACCGTAGCATCCGCGCCGGCCATTCTTCTTCTTCACGCTAATCCTCCGACGCGCGACGCAAATTCTTCCGCGCGCCCCGACCTATTACCGCGCCGACCGTCCATCTGGGTCGCGACGGGTACAGCAGTCCCGGTCTCAGAGCACGCTGTCCATCTGAGAGCAGCAAGCGTGGTCCCGTGGTCACCTTACTGACGGGGCGGCTGAAATGCTGCCCCTTGGAAGGGCAGCCCTTCAGGATTTTTCTGCCAATGGTTTGTTTGTACAGTGACTGGAAGAGCAGCTCATCCGATTTCTGAAAACATGTTTCTTTAATTGTTTAAATAATCCTGAAAACTTGCCCCTTGGAAGAGGAGCCCATCAGGATTTTCCTGACAGTAGTGTTTTTGAAAGGTTGTCTGAATTGTTGCCCCTTGGATGGGCAGCACTTCGGGATATTTCTGACAGTGGTTAGTTTGTAAAGTGACCTAACCTAACCTAACCTAAACTAACCACGGTCAGAAAAATCCTGAAGGGTTGCCCATCCAAGGGGCAACAATTCAGACAACCTTTCAAAAACACTACTGTCAGAAAAATCCTGAAGGGCTGCCCTTCCAAGGGGCAACAATTCAGACAACCTTTCAAAAATACCGTCAGAAAAATCCTGAAGGGCTGCCCATCCAAGGTACAACAATTCTGGCCACTTTTCAAAAACACTACTGTCAGAAAAATCCTGAAGGGCTGCCCATCCAAGGTACAACAATTCTTGCCACCTTTCAAAAACACTACTGTCAGAAAAATCCTGAAGGGATGCCTTTCCAAGGGGCAACAATTCAGACAAACTTTCAAAAACACCACTGTCAGAAAAATCCTGAACGGCTGCCCATCCAAGGTACAACAATTCTGACCACCTTTCAAAAACACTACTGTCAAAAAATTCCTGATGGGCTGCCCTTTCAAAGGGCAAGTTTTCAGGATTATTTAAACACTTAAAGAAACATGCTTTCAGAAATTTGATGGGCTGCCCTTCCAGTCGCTGTACAAACAAACCATTGCCAGAAAAATCCTGAAGGGCTGCCCTTCCAAGGGGCAACAATTCAGCTCCTCCTTACTGACCAGCTGCGTCCAGTAACATCACTGGATCATGCCTTCCTGACAAGCTTGGGGAGTTACTTAAATATAAGTGGGAGGTTAAAACGTAATATTTCTCGAAAATGGTTTCTAAAGGGCATTTCGTTACCTTTAAAAACTATATACATATATATATATATATATTGGTTCCGAGTGATGTTATCTTTCAATTTCGAACGCTCATACTGAATTGTAATTACTATATAACAAGCAGCAATCCTAAATGAATAGTTGTTAAAGCTTTTGTAAGTTCATTGTCTGCAAAGAAACCGCAAAGCTCAATCTAAAAACAGAATTTCGAAGAGCTAGCAAGTCTTTTGATAATACCTTCGGGAAACTGGTTTTCCTGTACAGTTAAACCTCGTTCATCCGGACATCTTAAAAATGAAGGCAATCCGGCAATCGAAAATCTGGATAGTCCGGGTAATATGGGTAATAAGCAAAAAAAAATCATAAAATAAGCATAATTACCGTTTTACCTATAAAAGACTCAGTTTTGTAACAAAAAATACTTAGTATTCATGCGCTGTATTGTTTACAAGACATTTAATAGTATTAAATTAACTTTTTACATCATTTCTTATCAACAAATTCATCCACTTTCCCTGTGTAAAACATGTAAGACATTTTAATGAAGCACGGTGACTCACGCGTTATCATAAATAGTTCGGCTGAAGTGGTGTCGTGCTGACACAGCAATTAGCCATGGCGTTTGTCAACCGGTGCGCTTGCTGAAACTCAACAAAAAGCAATTTACTACCATGATTCTGCCATCTATGCAGGAACTGTACATTGAATCAAACTAAAAAGTGAATATTAGGCTTACTTTTAGTTACGTTCTTGCCAACTTAGTTTTTTTTAAAAAAAAATGTGGACGTTAAATAAAATTACTACATATCTGATTCGGATTATCCGGAGATCCGGACCAACGAGAGGTGTTGCTTGTCTGACGGTCTTCGGAGGTCTCTCATCGATGGCCTGGTTGGTGGGTTATCTGCCCCCCCCCCCCTTTCTTGTTCAACGAACACGCTTACCAAGATACATTCCTTATAGCTAGGGACCGGAAAAATTCGCGGGTTCAATGACCTCCAGGATGAACTCCATAGTTCTACGTACACTCGGTCAAATGCCACCCACTCATTGGCTGCTGTCTTGTGAGACGTCCCAGCGTAGCAGCCTGTGATTCGATAAAGCTTTGGCTGGGTGTTTCTCGTTGGTCCAGAGTCACCCAGGTGAGTTGTGAGCCAATAGCAGAGGCAGCACTGAGGTATAACTATTTGTATTTTAGCCTAGCGCGAAATGAATTCGCGAATTTTGCAGGTCTCTACTTATAGCTCTTGAACTCACTAGCTTCGAGGCTCCCGCATGGCTTGGCTTCAGTTTCCCATAGTGGTGGTCGAAACGGCCGCGCCGAAATCCGAACCTGCCTTCGCTCATGTCCACCTTGCACGCCGCGGCAGACGGTGTGTTGCGGTACAGTATCCATCCAAAATCCAGGGGTGTAGCTACACTCGTTACTGAGTATCTTCGGGGCGACTGAAATGCTGCCCCTTGAAAGGGCAGCCTTTCAGGATTTTTCTGGCAATGGTTTGTTTGTACAGCGACTGGAAGGGCAGCCCATCCCATTTCTGAAAACATGTTTCTTTAAGTTTTTAAATAATCCTGAAAACTTGCCCCTTGGAAGGGCAGCCCTTCAGGATTTTTCTGACAGAAGTGTTTCTGAAAGGTTGTCTGAATTGTTGCCCCTTGGATGGGCAGCCCTTCAGGATTTTTCTGACAGTGGTTAGTTTGTAAAGTGACCTAACCTAACCTAAACTAACCTAACCTAACCTAAACTAACCTAAACTAACTATTGCCAGAAAAATCCTGAAGGGCTGCCCTTCCAAGGGGCAACAATTCAGCTCCCCTGTTCGCCCTGCACGCCGCGGCAGACGGTGTGTTGCGATACAGTATCCATCCAAAATCTAGGGGTGTAGCTACACTCGTTACAGAGTATCTTCGTACATATTTTACTATGCAACAGATGTACATGTGTTTTTTTAGTAGTGTTAAACAGCTATTGAATAATCTGATACAATATACAGAAATTATTCTTATGGATTCATTTTCGAAGGAAGTGAACTTAGTGCACTTAAATCTACGAAAATAACTATAAAGTAACGACGATCCCTGGAAAATTTGTAAGTTTACTGTGTAAGAACGAGTCCGGCAAAGTCCCAGGTTTCAAGCGTTTCCATAGTGGGACTGAAGTGTAACTGGATTTAAAGTACCACCATGAAACTTTATATTTGTTTCATTCAAACACTGTTCAACTTACAGGCTCTTTTATTGGTTTTGTAAAGGGTCCTTTTGTTAATGATAATCCTTTCCTTTAAATAGAGTTTTGGATGCGTGCTGATTTCTTACTACTATCTAATTTTGTTTGGAATCTTTATAATGACCATGTTTTACTTTCGTAACGAAACAACGTTATAGTTTATACTTAAAACACACAAAAAGACTTAACGCAATAACTTTATATTTTACTACATTTTTTTTACTGGTCTTTCAACTTGGAATTTTTTTATACCCATTCAAAAAATAACAGTAATTAATCAAGATTATCAAGAAAGTGAAATAAAGGGCACTTTGTAAATTATTAACTTAATGTGAGAAATTAGATTTATCAATTATCGATTGGAAATAATGACACAGAAATTTTAGGGCTTAGCTGATAATTAAATGTAAATAAAATTTAGTGCGTCTCTAAAAAAAAAAACGATTTCCCGTTAGCTGCGCACTGTGGAGACATCCTCAGGACAGAAGTCGAATGGATGAATGTAGAAACCGTTGAAAACGTAAAAAAAAAACGTTTAATCCAATGCATATCAAATAATGCAGCGTCTTAACAAAAATTAAATACACAACAGCCAACGCAAGGTCATTACGTTATGGGAAAATAGCGAAGGGAAGTGCAGAAATTAAAAAATGTTATAATCCATTTAATACAATTTCTTGTATATGACTTTGGGGTTTGCACTGTTTGTCATAGAAAAAAATTCAAAAACGAAAATTAAGAAATAAAAAATTGAAAACATAAACTTAGAGAGCACAAGCCTAAATAAGCTGAAGTCAAACAGATAAACCCAACGGTGTAAATAAACAGGAATTATGGACATCACAACGACGACCGACTAGACGACCATATTCCAACTTAAATATAACACAACACAAGAATTCCGTGTAATTTAATCATGAAAAAATAATAACAGCACAGACGAACATATTTGCCTAGCAACGACGAGCCAGTAAATGCAGGAAGACAACAAAAACCTGGACAACGCAACAAATATACGAACACAACGATTAAGATAAACAGATATAATGAACAACACAATGACAACATCGTCGATGACAGTAAGTTACCTAAGGCAAAACAGTTGCAACTGCAAGTGCAAAACTGTGTTAAATCAAAGTCCCTCATTGCAGAAATAATTTTAAAAACATGAATAAAAATGCCTATAAGTTGAAAATGCTCAGACGCGAGGCACAACACACTTAAAGATAAAAAATATAAAACAGGAGAAGAAACTACATATCGACGTGAAGTATATTTTGGTGAATTATTCCTTGCTTGAACGATTAAATGCTGTTTCGAAAATCCGGTAAATAAATTTAAACAAATTGAAATAAAAATAAAAGATCTGAGACAAACGCGGTGGATGCATCTGTTCACGAAGATTAACAATTTGGCTTAAAAAAAGTGCAGATGTGCTAAAGTAATTATGGAGAGGAATAAATATTAATTTTTTTCCCAATTAATGTTGAAAATGATGTGTGCATGATTTACATTAGACTTAAGATTTAAGAATAAGGTGTGATGTTTTTTTCTTTTTTGTACGTAGAATAAGCACCTTTTATTTTGTTATACAGTACATGTTTGCATAATTTTTGAATGCTGACATGGTTAAGACTTTGTAAATACTAGTTAAATAAGCCACTACCAAAATATAATGAAAAAGGTTTTATTGAAAAAAATTTTCAACAAATTTGTGTTACTTCTTAAGTTTTTATATGTCCTGAAAAAAAAATGGATTTAAAACACTAAAAGAGGGTATGGAACTAACTGGCCCAGAAAATTAAATTAATATAATCTACTAAAACATGTTACATATACAAGTAATATTCAAATCATTTCACACAATAATTATGCATATAGAGCTCTCAAAACTATTGAGTCAACTAAAAAACGTCAGAAACAAAGTTTTTTTTTTTAAATTTCTGTAAGGGTAACTTGTCTAATACAGTCTGTAGATGTTTACATAGGTAAAACATATTTATAGGGATAAAAATATCAAAAACAGGAAGCTAATAATCGAAAAAAAAATGGAAAATCACGATACATATCTAGAGTGGTAGCGTAAATAAATCAAGTAGGCCTAATTCTGATGGCTGTTACCGTTAAAAGGTTTTCAGGTATAGAAAGCGGGTTGTGTGTTTGATGCTTCTGATTTTAAATTAAAGGTGGCCTACAGAAAGTAGGTCAAGAGGAAATGAGGGGAAACCAAAATGTTGAAATATTTTTTTTTATATTGATGGATGTTTTAAACTCTTATTTAGTTATCTGCACTCGTGACAAACAGTCACTCTAATTCAGCAGCAGGAAAATTCGGTGCAAATCAGTGATGGTTGGTAAATAAAATAATTCATGTGAATGAGTCCTAAATTTTTTGTAACCGCTTTAAAAAGCTCAGTTGGCGAATACTCGAGGTATTTTTAATAAGGCTTAATGTTTTAGTCTGCAAACAAAAAATTGCCTCAATTAGTTTTATTTTATTTGAATCATTATTTTGAATATACGCCAAATAGCAATGGTGTACGTCAGAAATGATTCAAATTAATTTCGCCCCATTGCAAAGAATAATTTTCAGTACGTATCTATTAGTTTCGTTAGAATTTTTGAAAGAAAAAAAAAGTGTTCTGAGATTTTAAACATGCAGTTTAACGTGATTCGTAGTAATTTAAAGTAAATTTTCTCTGATGCAAAATATCGTTTTCGCATTCTGTCCCAATGTACTGATAATAAAGTGTTACTTAAGTTCCGGTCTAGCACGCCATGTTTATTTTATTTTTTCGTCATTATTTTTTTTAATGATTAGGCTATTTATGAAATTTCAACTCGATACTTCCCTTGCATTTATTTTTCTGTCATAAATATTATCAAAAATTATCCAGTAAGATTAATGTAATGGGCGTAAAAAGGTGCACAAGTGATGATAATTTTGATGGCTTGCACGTCTTTTCACACCCATGATATTACAATAAATATCTATTGATAATATTGATGGCAGAGCAACAAATGCATGGGAGTTATGGTTTTAAAATTTTAAAAATAGCAGTTAATTAAAAGTAGTAATGAAAAAACGAAAAAAAAAACAATATGGTGTGAGGCCAAACCTTAGTAATTAAACAGTTTTTTTTTCGGAATAATTAATTTATTCTATGCACAAAAATATTTTCTGTACTTTGAAAAAAGATTCCTTTAGAAAACAGTTGCCAATAAATAGTTTTTAATACTTACTTGAAGAAATATATTGTAACATTTTACATCACATGGCTAACGTTATTTTTGCATATACGAAATAAATTTTCCTAAATAATAATGAGTATATCCTACGAAAATTGGCGCGTAATTTTATATTTTAATTGTATTTTTCATTCAAGCATATTTTTTTAGATCCATATCCAATATAATTAAACATTCAATAATTGTACTTTATTTTGTTTCATTATGCTTTTAATGTGTGCAGTATGTCCCAGTACCTTCAATAGTTAAAGTAAACCGTTCCCTGAATGGCTTTCCAGAATTAACGGGGCTATAATAAGCATGGTACAAAAAAAAGGCTTATTTATGAATTTTTGGATATATTTTCCATTCTCAAAATGAGTATGCTTGAATGAAAAATCGTTTGAAATATGAAATTATGCGTCAATTTTCATAAGAAATACTCAGTATTGGGTCGAAAAAAGTATTAAATGTATGCGAAAATAACCATAGCCCACAATTTCTGCAACTGGTTTCCATAGAAATTACCGAGAATTTCCCTCTGATTCCTCTGTTCTTTTTTTATTTAGTTATTTATTGTTTTACTAAAAAAATATTTAAAAAAAGGATCTGAATGGGGATTGAATCTGAATCGCAAGGCATTCAAAAAATATTATTATTCGACGCCGGGTTTAATCGATAAAATTGAGGATCTAGTAAATCATGTCGTCTGTTGCAATCCGGGCGGCAGTTGACGTGACCGAGTGCAGAGTGGCAGATGACGTGACCGAGTGCAGAGTGGCAGATGACGTGACCGAGTGCTGAGTGGCAGATGACGTGACCGAGTGCCGAGTGTCGAGTGGCAGATGACGTGACCGAGTGCTGAGTGGCAGATGACGTGACCGAGTGCCGAGTGTCGAGTGGCAGATGACGTGACCGAGTGCCGAGTGGTAGATGACGTGACCGAGTGCCGAGTGGCAGATGACGTGACCGAGTGCCGAGTGGCAGATGACGTGACCGAGTGCCGAGTAGGCAGATGACGTGACCGAGTGCCGTGTAGGCAGATGACGTGACCGAGTGCCGAGTGGCAGATGATGTGACCGAGTGCCGAGTGCCGAGTGGCAGATGACGTGACCGAGTGCCGAGTGCCGAGTGGCAGATGACGTGACCGAGTGCCGAGTGCCGAGTGGCTGATGACGTGACCGAGTGCCGAGTGCCGAGTGGAAGATGACGTGACCGAGTGCCGAGTTGCAGCCGAGGACCAGGGAAGTAGCCACGAGCTACACGTGCCTGGTCGCTTCCGGAGGCGTCTGTGGAGGAACGTAAGGCCGTCCTGGAGCCTTTGGGATTGGCTCGGGCAGGGGGGGGGGGAGAGAGACACCGTTACAACGGCTACGTGCCCGCGGAGGGGAGACTCAGGCATCCCATTCACCAGTTGTAGGCCGCAGAGCTCAAACTGCTCCTCGAGGATCTAACAAACCTACAGTCCGCACTAAGGGTTGTATTCCAGTCCGCTCGGGTGGGGTAGCCTTTGTTGGGATACGACCGTAACATAACTCGTAGGCCGTATTGCAGAACGTGTACAAACCGATTCCATCAAGGCAACGGATCGGCAACCGTTATAATAAACGGTGCCCTGCGCGAGGCTAGAAAATGGTTTCAACTCATTGTGGTGGAAGTTTCGTAACCATCGATACAATTATTGCTATGAGAGGACGGCACCATCATATATAAATAGATCCTTTTTTTTTTTCTAAATTTCTCAAGTAGCTACTTTTCAAGTTCTGTTATTTCTCTGTTGTTATCACGGAAGTATACAAAATGTATTGCAAGATAGTTTCGCTATCACAAAGTTTCATTTTGGCACAAACACTCTTGGTACGTCACGCGATGATCACAAAAGTTGGCTATATACGAGTTAATGGCGCCAAATTGTGGTCCGCCATAAGGACGTAAACAACGCATGCGCGGAATCTAGGAGACAGACCGGCAATGGATAGGACACCAAAAATCCGTTCTCCAAAAGTAAGGGACAGGCCGTGTCCTATCGTGCACTAGGAATACGGTTAAGTACATATATACCATATTCAATACATAAACCCTTTTTTTTTGTCTTGGAATACCACTCTTATTATTTTTTAATTGTATATATTAGATATTTCTTAAATATAACCCCATGCCTGGGCCGAATAATAACACAACTATAGCCATGATAATTTCACGGCTTCATTGGTCACCTAAGTATGTTTGAAGAACACATACAGCTTACTCACGTTGATGATTGGACTACAGTGCTCTTGACATGGCCTCTGATGATACGAGCCATTTAGAAACGAGGATAATAATGATGGAGACCGTTAGAGTACCTATGTGACCTTTTAATATATCAATGAGCACTTTTAAATGGTCTGACCATGCATAGGCATGTCGAGTCTAGCCTTGAGTGAAATGAAAATGCAAACACAACTTAATAGTAGCATTAGGAATTTATATATGTACACGTGTCCTAACCTTAAGAACCCCACTGCCCCTGGCTTATATCAGTGAAAATTATAATGCAAGACATGCCTACCACACTACAATGGCAACCATGTAAATTCCACGGATTTGAAGTGAATTTCTGATTGTATCTTTTACTAACTCGGTGGCAGTTTAGTGAAATATAAGTGAGTTTCCTTTACTTTTTAAATGACTGAGTAAACAAATATAGCATTATACTTTGGTAAAACAAAAAAGTATTTACTTGTCTTTGGTTGTGGTTTTACAGAAAACTGTCATTTACGACAAATTTAAAATAGTGAAATTATTATCAAATACAGGCTTCAACACTCGGAATTTTATTCATTGTGCTATTTTTTCCGAGGCTGGATATGCGGCAAACGTATGAAATGAATGTTAGTGTTGCTTGATAAAATACATAATTTAACAAAGTTTGTTATTTTTTAGTTTTTACTTAAATGTAAAATATTCTTTAAAATAACCTATAAAAACTATAAATTTAAATGCATGTTAATTAAAATGATAGCAATGGCATTACAATTTTTTTCTTTGTTAAAACGAAAATTCTTCCCTTATCAAACACCGTGAAGTTATCACCAGTGACTGAAAAGTATCCTTAATATATATGCGATCAAATTTTTGTAGTAAAATAAACCTCTATTTTTACAATCGAAATTTTAACTAAATGTGTGAATTCTACACCACGTAATTATTTTTCAGCTAGAAACATAAATTGTATGTAAAAATCTATTCCTGGATTAATTTTTTTCCTAAATATAAAAGCGATCTTCATGTTTTTATTTTACTTTGGGAATAATTTTTTTGAATTAAAAATATGTGATGAAGCATTTAAGAGCTTTACGATAAAGAAAAGAGAGCGAAAAAAAGCTTGCACCAGGAAGCTACAGCGCAGCTTGGTAGCCAGTAATTTATACTTTTTGGCTACGTATCAAACATTTGTTTTTTAATTTATGCCGGCGCTTAAAATGAAGGAGGGATCGTTTTAGCGTGCGGTAATATTTGGAGTGTTTCTTTTTATTCGAATGCGTATTTTTAAATGTATGCTCGTGAGGGAGCTGTATGAGAACTTATTGTCGTATGCCTAAGCTTCAAGCCCATTAGTCAGCCAGCCCACCGTTACTGCAACGGTGGAAAGGGAGGTTTAAAAAATATCTCCTCGGGCACACCACTGCGCTCTACCATTGTACAGCTCCTATAAGCGGTGTAGTGAAGTGGGATATTTATTTTTTTTTTGCTCGCCAAGTCTAATAATGATTGACTCCGGCACGATGGTGTATAAATTTGAGGATGGCACCCCGTTTCTAAATTGCAAGGCACCCGCTTTAAATTAGAAGAAACTTGGGTTTTCTGCGTAAAACAGGGAATATCTCCAGTTGCGCCTTTTTCGGAGCCGATGTTTTTTGTATTGAGTTCCAGAAGGTTTTTAACCACCGTCATACAAACTTGAGTGAGAGAGGGTCCAGGTGGTGGTCACCACTCTGTTCTGACGGAACTGCTTTTATATGAAATATTGTGTGGATATAATATTTTTTACATAATTAAAAACATTTTTTTACGTTTTACTAACGAATTATTTGAAAAAAATTGTAGCCCTAATAAGTTATATTAATATTTCAAATCAGATTTTATACCTTTTCTAACATTTTGTTGTAAGAAAACCAATATTTAATTGAACTTAATTTTCACCACAGTTTGGGTTTGGGAGACACTTTCTTCTAAAAACTGCAAGTATTATGAAAATACAATAATTTTGTGTACGCTTGACATTGATATACATATGAGTAGTATATGAATGTATGTTCTGACACAGGGTCCAAGTTCAGATTCCCTAGGAGGGGGTCAATTACCAACCAACCTCTGACGTCATGGCGGCCATCTTGGATGACTGATCTTTGACCTTGAATTTGAACCTTCACCTTTGACCTATACCATTGACTTTGACCTTACATTTTGACTTTGAAATTTTATTTTTCCATTAGACCTTTATTTCGACCATTGACCATGACTTTTGACCTCAGTCGCCATCTTGAATGTCGCCATCATGTCATCAAACACCCCAATCCCCAAATTTGGAATTTTTCTATACGGTTGCCATCTTGATTATAATAACATATCTGCCATCTTGGATCTGATGTCACAGCCACTTGTTTTCGATTCTGGCATCATGGGAGCCATCATTTTAACATCTTAAGGATGTTGATGCCATCTTTATTTTCAGCTACAAGGAGCGCTAGTTAACACACATCACCTGCTAGAGAGCACAGCCGCCATCTTGTTTTCAGTAAACGATGCTAGGACCGACAGTATCATGTAACACAAACACATCTGCTATAATGGGTTGCAACCATTTTAGTTTAATTTTTACCCGCTAGAGTGCAGTTTTATATATTAACAGACAATCAACTGACATGGCATCCGCCATCTTGTCGGCCGTCTTGACCACCATCTTGAAATTCTATATTTATTTAGCTAGATATTCAAGAAAATTTCTAAAAATCATCAAAAAATTCTGAAATTAATTTACTGATTGATTTGATCGGTTCCTGTCGGTTCGATCGCTGGTCATTGGAAGGAAGGTAATTTTAGGTATAAAAAAACATTTATTCAATAAAACATGGTGAAAAATTCTAAAATCAGCTTAGGTTCCTGGTCTAATATACCCTCCAATAAGCTTTTGAAAACATATTGCCCACCATCTTTGAAATTCGTAATAATGAAAATATAATTTAGGAGAAAATTCTAAAATCATCAAATCGTCTATTAATATAAGTTTCACTCCATATATTTCCGTCCTTGGTTTGATTCATAGACGGTAATAAGAGTAACTAAAGCTTAAATTAAATTTTAATTTTGTTTCCCATTATATTTCGTGGTGTTTATTAATCATTCTCTCTCCTACAAACGATTCTATATAGTAATAGACTATAGATCTAATTCTTACCATGTCCAGTGTCAGACAGTTACACCAGACCTCTCCGAACCATTAGGTAAATATTGACCTGACTTCAATCTTGACTACACAGATTTAACGAAACGACACACATTCAACAAAAGAAAAGAACATATAGTACACACAAAGGGCATGCAATGGACACGCAATACAAACAAAGGACATTCAATGAACACACAGTACACACGTAGTACACACCATGGACACAGCATACTCACACAGTACACATAATTGACATACAACACACACAATGGACACACAGAACACAAACAGAACACACAATGGTTACACAGTACACATACTGGACAAGCAATGAACACAAAATGCACACACCGAACACACAATGAACATGCAATGCACACATTAACACGCAATGCACACATTAAAATTCAATTCACACATTAACACGCTGTTGCGAGGACTCCTTCGGAATTAAAAATCAGAAATCGAGGAATAAAACATTATTTTCTGAAACACGAAATGTATTTTTTTAATTATATACAAATGCAGGTAAAACAAGTCATTATTGAACCTATGTAGACAGCTTTCCTCAGTTCTTTGAGTATGAAGGCTACTTCATTAAGGTGCAAATAGTTTCCTGCCCTAAGCGAAGCCATCAGCCTCAGACGATCGACCAATATTTTAGTATTTTCCCATTTCGTATAATCAATCTCTTCTGCTATCGTTATCTTCCTGGGATGTTTATTACTGATATTTTTAAGATCTCTATCGTCCCAGTGATCATCGTAAGCTTGATCAAAATAATTTATATCATCACGTCGTTTCCATTTTTTTGTCTCAGGGCTTCAACACCGTCTTCAGTCTCTCCAGCTTCAGGTACTTCATCACAGTGATTGGTTTTGTCACATACGTCAGAGTCACTGTCGCCCTCATCGTAGAAGTCAATGACTTCACCGGAATTACTGAAAGAATTTGAAATCGTTGAAGTCGAAGCTTTTTCATCGTCTAAAAGCTTCAGATTTAAGAGTCCGTCATTATTACAACGTATGGAGAATCTACCTGATATGGGCTTGAATGTATTCTCACTTTTTCTATTAGTGATTCCATTGGTTTCAGTATTCCTTAAACTGTAAACATTTTTCTATTTAAGTTCTTTGTCGAGATCAGGCGTGCTAAAAAAAAAAAAAAGGACTTTCAAGATAAGAAAAATTATTGTCGTCATGCAGCACACTCTTCATTAGTGTAGTGGATTTATCGCTGTCCTCTATCTCGAAAGTGTGCTTGGTTTTACAAGTTCTGACCTTTTTTTTAAGCTATCATTTCGTGTAAACAACATGCTACACCGATCACACCTTAAAATTTTGCATAGTGGGTTTCTAACACAATCATTATTCTCGTGACGTCTAAAATTCCTTATCAGGGCAAATTCCTTGCTGAAGTTTCTACAGCAGTGTTCTTCCGATACAGCTGCAGGCAACGATCCAGGATCCATGTTAGCTTCTGCGACTAATAAATAATAGCTGCAAACTGAAATATTTCATTAGAAACTGATAAGAAGCAGTCCACCAAAAATAAAATACAGTAAAACTAGGACTTGAGAGCGCAGGAAAAAATATGACCGAATCATGCGTGACCCGGAAAGAAGGACATCGAATTTATTAGTATACATTTATGAATTCTAGCCTGGCCCCAGTAATTAGCGTGAATTTTACAGGTCTCTATTTATAAGCTAATACTGTTAAAGTACATATGGTAATTGATCCAGTTTTTGCTTGTAATGAGAATGGTAAACCACTTCAAGAGGATAGAAAATGTCACGTTGTGCATAAATGATGAGAATATATAAACAATATAGAATCTGAATGACTTGACAGAATTCTATAGGGTATGTTTTGTCAGATACATATTTACATCACGGAGACATTAACCTACTTAAATATTCAATACGGGTTGTAGACTAAAATAAAATTTCAAACGGTTTTTCATTAAATAAGGGAATGAAATAAAAAAATTTAACAAATATGAAAACATTTTAAGCTGTAAAATTATTAAAATCACATAAGAAAAAATATCTTAACCAAGCGAATCTTAGACGAAAAATATATTAGCATTTAAGGTAATTTTAACTTATTTAAAAATTATATTAAGCAATTGTCAAAATCCAAACATTGAAATATTATTCGCTCTAAGATTTGATAGTTATAGAGTTGTTACCTGTGGTTTTTAATAATAAAACAGCCCAATTAATTTTATATTTGTTGATTTTTGTTTCGAGCACCTATTTAATGAAAACCGTTGACATTTTTTAATTTTTAAATTTTCAATGTATTTCTGAACTTTCATTTCTCAGTAATGAAAATATCTAGCCGTCAATACCAATTACCCCTAGACTTCTGTCAAGTCGTTCTGATTTTCTTATTGGTTTTATATTTTCTTCATACATGCAGGATGCGACCTTTCCTATCCTCTTAGGGATGAACTGTTTCAATTGAATATAGGTGGCCGCCTCTCATATGCGAGTCAAGAGTCGACTTAACGACTCCCGAAGTGTCAATTTCTATCAACTACTTGAACTGAGTTGGAATGTTATTATAGGCAAACGCCAGCAATGGCGCATGTCCAAAAGAGATCTTAAATGAATCTTTCCCGCTGCAAGTACCATTCAAAGAACGAACATCTTAAACTGGTTGAAGTAAACACGATTGTTGTTTATTTTTTACACCTTATCCCGTTTTGCCGAGAAAAAAAAGTGAAAGTGTCGCTTAATAAACCGTTTTATGAATAAAAAAATCAATAAAACCTAGTTTACTTTTCCCTTTGAAATATACTTTTTCTGTTGGCATAAATCATCAATTCATAAAAATTTTACATTTGAAATAAATAAATGAAAGAATAATGAAAGCAGTTGTATAGATAATATTGCAATTCTGCATTTTTGAGATGACACCGTGATGGATCAAAAGTAGCCAATCTACAATAATTGATGGATCGTTCATGTCAACGACGGGTCGATAACTGACGTGCACTTACCGCCATTTTGAAACTATTCGTGTCCAGCTTTTGGCGTCATTCCTTTTGCTTAAGGTATTCCTATTTAAAAAGGAAAATTCCTACTCTCATTTGTAAATGAATTATAAACAACGTCTTCACATTGTGCTTTAATAATACTGTGTATAGCCTATTTTTTACCTCAACTTATAGCTCTGTCTCAAATACAGGGTTGTTTTCTTAGTTTCCTTTTAAAAACTGTTATTTGTGCGATTTTACTCTTGCATTGAAGAAAAAGGAATTTACTAAATACCATCACTAGTGGTAATAAGTAACATAAGTGTTCATTATTATGATTAATTCTGTGGCCTACATGAAAATAACGTTTATTAAACATCTGGTAAGAAAATTTGTGACCAAACAATGAACGCGAGAAGGCTATCGAAATAAATTAACAGAAAATTCCCTAAAATAATAGTAACAAGTAAACTCAATTATTAATTTGGTGTGTAAGCCAAGCCTTTAAATGATTAATATATGCCTATAACCAAAGTTTATTTGCTAAGGAATGTATTGACTACAGCTGAGTTAGTTTTCTGTTTGTATAGTCTCTTAACTAACTGAGTGGAATTTTTTTTATTAGACAGTAAATTGATTTCATGTAAGACACATCAATCTTGTTTTTATATAACGTCAGTTAAATATTTTAAATAATGCGCAAGTATTACTGAGAGCATTTGAAAAATGCATAAGTTGCACAAAAATTCCTTTAGGTTGTGTTTTTTTACTCTTTTTTTTATAAAGATTATAAATACACCACTGCATAGCTGTTCCACGTTTATTTTTGTAAAATGAAGGAAATATATATATATATATATATATATATATATATATATATATATTATAGGTGAAATATAACCAGCATTTATGAAATAAAATAACAAAACTTCTGATCACTATAATAAACACATGGTGAAGAATTTGTTCTCAGTGGGCCAGCCTCATGGATTCGTAGGTTCCCTACTCGTATTTCAATTGTTTTTATTTTTTTTTTCCTGAACGGAGTGTACCGCTCTCTTCCTCCCTCCACTTCCGCTGCGCGTGCCTCGTCTTTCCGCCGTCTCTCTTCCTCTTCTCGGCTGCCCGGGCCCGTTATTACGGATAAGCCACTCAATAATGTCCGCGGACATCTTTATCGCCGGGCCGAGCTTAAAACTGGCGGGCAGGACACTTCTGGCCTCGCCCTTAACCAGGAATTATTCCGCTCGCGACCGGGCCTGCCGCGCGCCCCTGTAATCCTGCCAGGATCTCCCCACCCCCTCGCCCCGGCCGCCACATGCATACTGCATCGCGACACACGGCGGGGCGGTGGCCTCGGTGCGCGCCGCGCGGCCAGAAGCGCTCCTGAGTTACTGTCCGCGCGGGCTTTCTGACGCATGCGCGGAGTTCCGGCCGTGCGTCACGGGTGGGGCAACCCTTCCTTGCTCCTTCCACTGCCCGCGCTGCTCGGGTTTGCCTTCTCCCTAGGCGATGTCTGAAACAAGGAAATAGCGCGTTTTATTTTATGGTAATTTTTTATTTTTTTTAATAAATATTGTTTTGGACGTCTGATATCTTAACTCTCGGTAAACGGCAGATGGTACGAGTAGTTTCGCGAATGGAACGAAAGTCGTTAGGAAAGAAAAAAAAATGTAAACACGGTGCTGCCATCTGTGGAAGTCTCAGAAATCTCGAAAAGATGGTGTACCCGCGTTATTCATCCGTATATTTTGCTTTCGAAACAATGCAAAATTTAAAATGCTCATAAATATTTTTAAAAAAATTAATACAACAAATTAATGCTTTATGTTATAATTTATAACCATAAAAGATGATACGGATAACTAAATAATAGGTCAGAATCCTGGCATTATAATTTTTCAAACTTTAGTTAACATTGAAATGTAGATATAAAGCATCGTCCATAATACTGTAGAGTCACAGAACTTGTTAGCCTACATCCATCCAACCGAAAGAAAAATAAAATAATTTCTTAAAGAAATTTTAACTGTTAAATATTTAATTTTTAATCACCTCAATAAAGTTAATGTTTGTTTGAAGGAAGTATTTGCTGACTGATTTCAGTTGTTTAAGCAAAAAATAAAAATTACAAACATAGGTAGGTATACTAAGTATATGTGTTTTTAACTGTTTCAGGTTAATACTTTAATAATGCCATAGCAGTGTAACTTCAAACGTGTGTACCAAAATACACACTACCTTTTATCGCTTATGAAATAATTCAATTGTAACATATTCTTTCCATCTTTATTTTAAGTTAGTAATGTACAAAATGTTTTAATATGTAACATTTGTATAACTGTGGGATATGTCAAATAATCTGATATTTTGGGGGCTGGGGTTGGTGGAGAAAAAAAAAAGTGATATATTTGAATAATGTTTCTAGCAGGATTAAGTTTACTTACCACTGGGGATCAGAATTTCTTCCCCCTCCCCCCCCTTTTTTTTGAAAGCCAGGTCTTTTAAAAATTCACTTGTATAATTTATAATGTTCAATATATTAGTTCTCGGTATACGGCATTTTGTTGGAGTAATTCGTGAATGCGACGGAAGTAAAGAGACGGAAATTTGTAACAACAATGGCGCTGCCATCTGTGGATGATGGCACTAACCAAAGTTCATAGAGACAAAGGGAAACGTAACAGTGTCAATTGTTAAGTGAATTTCAAGAAGATGGAAGTATTTTGAAAAAAAAAATCCTTGTCGACAATCAGGTTTTAAATCAGGTGTTTAGCACTTTTTCATCTCTTTTTCAGTTTTATCGGAGCCGTTTCATTTTATAGTTTAAAAATTTGCTCTGCAAATCAAATGATCAGTAAGTCGATGTAGCTGCACCAGTAGCGAATTCTTTCTCCAATTGCCAAAACTGCGTTTGTTACGCGTCTATAAATACTGAAAACAGAATTTGAGTGTATTTATCACGCTTTAAATTATTTAAAAAAAAAAAAAATACATAAAATTTCCTTTGCCGAGGCCCGAATTTCGTATCAGAAGTGTATTTGAAACGTTAGAACTTATGTTTTTTTTGCTCGTTACGGAGGCTGTAGGATACACATCTGGCAAGTACTGAAAGATTCACTCATATTTGTTGTGCAGTAATTAACCAAGAGCATATAATATTTTTACGAGAGCTACTTTTGTGATCCCAAGAGTAGTTTATTTTGGCCGGAGTTGGATCTGGGAGGGGAGACGGAGTCGGTGGCGATGTGGTCAATGACCGACCGCCATGACGTCACGGCGGCCATCTTAGATGGCCTTGATTCAGACCTTGATCTTGACCTCGGCAGCCATTTCGAATCCGCCATCTTGAA
The DNA here is from genome assembly GCF_032445375.1 of Bacillus rossius redtenbacheri. Classification (NCBI taxonomy): domain Eukaryota; kingdom Metazoa; phylum Arthropoda; class Insecta; order Phasmatodea; family Bacillidae; genus Bacillus; species Bacillus rossius. Next base: position 7,668,262 of record NC_086336.1, on the reverse strand, counting down.
TTCCGCAATTTGTTTTTTTCGCCATTCTGTTTTCTGGAATTTTCCTCAACCTTGGAACCCACCGTCTTGGAATCGAATGCACCACTCTCTTACGTTTCAATTTTCATTACGACACCCATATTGGATGTGTATGATGTATAGTTGCAAATTTCGTTAGGGCCACCATGTTTAAAAATCAGTAATTTTAAGCAAAAAAACTGGGGAAATTATAAAATTTATAAATAATTATTAATAAAATTTGGAAAAAAATTCACCATAGTTAAATCCATATTTTTTAACCTAGATAATTGGGGGAAAATTCAAAAATTATAAAAAAATTACTTAAATTTTGATTAAAAATGTACCAATAACACGGAGTCTACAGTTCAAACCAGGCAAGGTCATTCTATTAAAAATAGCAACGGATCATTCCTCTACGGAAGCTACCGGCAGACAGACCTCCTACCAATAATTCCAAAGAATACATTATATCCGCCAGTATGACACCATTGATGTAGGATCTACCTTTTCTGGGTTTAAAAATCTCCATCAAGTATGTACCGGGATACATCATAGGCTGAATCTCTTCACAGAAGCCGCCACGAATAGAATTGTGGTCCTAATCTTCAAGGTAGTAGGCCCTAGGCTCCGATTCGCGGACATGGGTCACACGGAAAAGTACGGGACTATAATCCGCAGTGAAACCTTTTTTGAAAACGGTTTTCTGCTTGGTGATCCGCACAATGTCACAGACGTTGGATTTAAGGTTTCGTGGCTCTTTCTTCTTCGTTCGGGAAACAATGATTGAAGAAAGTTAATACCCTTCCTGTGTGTAGGCTTCATTTCCGTGGTAGAATGCTCTGTGAAATTGTATTCGATTATTATTTACGACAAGACATACAGCCACTTGTAATTTTTGTTAGCCGTAAATTGTAGCCACATTTTGGTGCGCAAAGATCTGTTAAACCTTTAGATAACAGAGGCTTTGACACTAATAAATGTAAAGTAGTGTTCGCCAGTCGGGTGCGACGAGCGATAGTTGGGGACTGCACTGCGGCGTGGTGTGGGTGAGTGTGCGAAGGAAGCGGACAGAGGCAGACAGAAGAGCGAGCCACTGTCGGGCCAAGCTCGAGTGGAAAGTGTTAGTGTTTCAATGATCAGTGTAACACTCATTGTTGGGGACAGAAATCTTGAGTGCAGTAATTAAATTATATTGTATACATTAGTAATAAATAAAACTGTACTTATTAATTGAGCAAACCCTTGCGAACCAAGTTTTTTCACCGAATTATATTGACAACAGTACATATATTTAAAATTATTTTTGTGAATTCTGTGTAATCAGTATGGCATTTCAATCCTCATTTCAAACAATCATTTTTGGAGTATGTCCTTGCTTATGGCCAAAACCTAATATAATCAATAGATTAAAAAAAACAATAAATAGGATCATAATACTGTTTGTCGGTCAACCACTTAAACTATATACCTATACTTTTTTTTCTTTCTGTATAGTCAAACTACTTAACAATTTTTTTAATGAAACAAGTTGTCGACTTTATTGTGGTTTTTTTGTTGCTATAAATACCTAATCCTTTACCGAAGTTATTTTGCAAGAACTGAAATTCTTATCACGAAGAATTGAGTATTACGTAAGGAAGAAGGACGCATGTCTGAAAGCTTTTACTTCGTGAAGTAGGTCAAGGGTAGTGCATAATATATCAATAAATTTTCTTAACACCCTTCCCCGAATACTTGGACGCAGTAAGATCTATGTTGCTAAACCCTGGCTTGAGGTATTTACCAGTGGGCGGTGAAACGTATAAAAGCCGTTCTGTAATAATTTACAGAATGTTCAAATGGCTTAAAAACACACATCGCTTATGTGAATAGTCTTAAAGACGGCCGGTGAATTTTTAACTGTTATAATAGAAGAGCACGGTCGTAGAATATACAAGAACTCATAAGCGTTGATCCCAGATAGTTCAGGGGGGGGGGGGCAGAGCCCCCCTGGAATTAAGACGCCCCTCACTGAGAGGGGCCCGCCTGTAGTTGCAAAAGCGTGACTGTGAAAAGAGTAGATGTCAAAACTATGTCTTCTGGAGCAATTTCTGTATATTATTCTGCTTATTGCATGCATGTAGGCCAGATTATGGGAAGTATACAACATACAAGCACAGTCCAGCGATCACGTGTTGGTAAACCCCTCGTGCAAAACATTCGAGCCACGTGGGTAACCCTGTAAATTATCTCCCCCCCCCAATCACACCAAACGAATCCTGTAGATTTGCGCCCTTTCGAGAACCCAAAGGGCCATAAAGCAAAAGCCCGAAATCAGTTAAATATTCGTTAAAGTATTTGGTATTTTATTTTTGTTATCTACAACATTTTATTAGTAAATTACTTCATTCTAAATATTAAATATTTTATTTCTCTTTTTCGAAATTTAAAAGAGCATATAGCCTATTTGGTGTCGAACAAAAAAAATCACTAGATTTTCATTTAGTAAAATGATTGGCCATAACCCTAAAAATTAAGTGGAAAATTTTTCTTTCATACAGTTATTGTTCTAATACAACGTATCAAGTGCATTGGGAAGTATAATATATTTGAAATATGATAGGTTTTGTATACTTTTGATCTAAAGTGACTACTTCGTTAAGGTGCGAATATTTTCTTAAAAATACCAACAACTTCTGTCAGCTTGTGAACTTCTTCATTGTTCATCAAATATTGAGTTCTAGCACAAGCCAGATTTTTTATTTGTATTTTTTAAACATAATTTTTCGTTATTCGCTGAGCTAGGTTTAGCAAAATGTATGATGGTTTTCCCTGTGTGCTCCTGATTATTTCTTTTAATATTTGATAAATCTTGTAAAAATTTTGATGATTTTCTCCGAATGCTTTTTGTCATTCCTGACCTGGCTTCTGTTGGTTTTTTCTCCGCGTGCTCCTGGTTATTACCGGTGAAACATCTGTTGGTTTTCTCCGAGTGTTTCTGGTTATTCCTGAGAAAAAAATTCCTGCAAGTAGTTTTTTTTTTTTTCAAGATGAGACTTTTAATTGTATTCAAATTTTCGTTTAATTGATGAAATCATGTTACCAAATTAGCACTTACAGTATTTTTTATTATGCGAAATTCAAACTAAATATTAAACATTAATAATTCGATTACTATGCCTTCAGCCAGCTGATAAACACAATCATCAAAGACGAATTTCCTTCTCCTTCTCTTCAAAAGCGTAAAATATTTCAGATATAAATATTTCTAAAATGTAAACGTGTAAATTATAGTTTTGATTCGAGTTCAGGCTGAAAGTTCAAGCTGCTATAAAAATTTTCTTAAAATTCACGGCAGATTATACTGCAGAATGTTACCCCAGGATTCGAACCCGCGACTCGGAGAAAGGATCGCGCGGGACGTGTCACGTGAGGCGAGCCGCGAAGACACAGAAGTCACCTCCAGGCTGCCGTGAGGGAAATGTTTTTTTTTGTTTGTCCCGGGCGAGCGTGCGTGGGCCGGCGGTCGCAGATAGCGCGGGTGGTTTTTTTTTTTCCCTGTGCGCCCAGGCCCAGAAGGGGTTGGCGAAAGGGGGCACCGTTGCCCCCATCCTTCCACCCATCTGGGGGGGGGGGGCGAGATAGGGGTGGGAGGGTAGGACGCCATGCATCACGACTTCTCATCCATGAGCCTGATAAATGGCGGGGGCGCCGCTGCATGCTGCGAGCTGATACCGCCCTTAATTCTCGGCGATCGCGCAATTAGAAAAGTGCCACCTCGTCTTTCAACCTGCCCTTATCTGCTATGACGCATGGCCTCCGCGCGGGCCCCGAACTCACGGCATTCAGTCGCCTTCGAGCCTTCCACCCCTGCCGCTGCTTTTGTGCCACGCACAACGGAGGGGAAAAAAAGACCATCAACAAATGCACAGAAGTGAAACTTCTTTACACCAGGTAGGGTGACGTAAAGAGATGACTCATCGGGGCGTAACAATAAGTAGAGAGAGAGAGAGAGAGAACGAATAAAGTAGAATGTCCATCTAACTTTTCGTCAACAATGTTTGTTGACAATATTCCTGTTATGGAATATTATGTGGTGTTTATATCCTGTTGACAACAGCAACTTTTTTTGCTTAATTTGTGTTTTTTGTCTTTTGGGTTTTTTATAGTTTTCTTCTACAGACATACATGTTCTTAGCAATGGCGTATTTACAAAAGCTTACATTAAGTCATGCACTCGCATTGCACAAATATTTCAAAGATAATACAATTGTGAATCCAAAGTTCGTACCTCTTTGGAGTTGCTTGGCTTCTGGGTTGTAGCCACGTCAAAGGTGAAGGTAGGCCTACCTATCACCGACGTTTCAGTCGCTATCATCATGGAGCAGTTACCTACTGATTAATCACCCCCTGCCACCTCCTCACCCCATTTGCAGCCAGTCGGGAATCATTGCCCTATCAGGAGAGAGAATTAAAAGACAGGAGAACTTGCAATGACCTCATTAGGTTAGCCTACTGATTACTGATGATGGCGACCGCAAAGTCGACAGAGACGTCAATGATATCATCGTCGTTGACGCTGCTACAATCCGAAGACAAGCAACTCCACACAGTGGCTGCGTAAGTCTTCCATTTGTATACTTATTTATTTAATTTTTTTTAATTATTGTGGTGAATTATAATTAACTTTTTTATTTGTTCAAGGGGAATATTGAAGCATGAACTTGAATTTCGTAAAGTAAATTATGTTCGAATTGTAAAGTAAAAAGGAGTAACCTAATAGTGTAAATCCAGGAGAGATGGACCACCGGGTGAGATGGACCGGTGGCATAGTTCACGAACCTGCTAATAGAAAGCGCCATGGTTGGTAGGAATGTGTCGTGGCAACCGTATTGCGCTTGCTGTGTTGTTTTAGTTCCTTTGTATGAGTAAATTGAGAAGACATTAAAGAAAATAGAAAACAGGTAGGTCAAAAATTTCGTTAATGTGAACGCAGTTGTGTCGTAGAGACAGTATTTTGCAATATTTTTGAACCATCATTCCTTACAACATGTAAACAAGCTAAACGTATCTTTGTAGTGTTGAGTAGCTACGCTGGGCACAACAGGGGCGTAATGGTGGCCTGGTCCAACTCTCCCTAACTATCGGGATAGATGGACGAAAATAAAGTGGGAGAGATGGACCATCGTGGGAGAGATGGACCATCGTGGGAGAGATGGACCATCGTTTTAAATGGGCCTACGTATTATTAATGAGTATGCTGTAGATTTGTAATGTCGTTTCTACAAAAAAAAATTAGTCACAAAACATATTGTTAAGTAATTTGTAGGTTAATTTCTAAACTTTTAAGGTAAATTCTTCTCTCCGTTAGGCCTACTTAAAAAACAAAAATACAATATAGGCTGTATGCGGTAAAGTGAGCACTTTTGAGGCCATAGTTATTTTTATCATTCGATCAAATTATTATCTTTCGGCCACTTTTAAATAGGATATAAATAATCGCATATGAGCCTATTACATGAAGTTTTCTCATTAGTCGCGTGTTCTTATTCGTATTTAAAAGTTGCGAAATGCTCACTTTACCTCGTACAGCCTTTAATAATTTTTTACAACTTTTTGTAGTCATTTGAAATATAATTCAGTCAATTTGTGTATAAAAATTAATTTTATATTCGAATGTAAATTTGATTTTGAAGATCAATACGCCTATTATGTTGACCCTTGTTTAGTACAGATATAAATTTGTTTAAAAGTACTATGCAATAATTGAGTTATTGGTCTGGTGGGTAGCACGTCCGCATGGCTAGTATGTTGTTTCAATGGCAAGGGCAACAACATTCCTCCCTATTGCATTTTTAAAGGGAAGAATAAGAAACAGGAGTTCAGTGATGGCATGTCTCCGGGTTCCATGATTGCAATGAACGTGAAATCTGCTTACATAACCTCTGAATTTGTTTTCGACTGGTTGAAACATGACTTTTTGCAAAGAAAGCCTGCTGGAAAAGTACTGATGATTCTTGACGGACACTCCTCCCATTGCATCAGTGTGGAAATGCTTGAATTCGCTGATGAAAATTATATAATTTTGCTTAGCCTTCCTAGTCACACGACCCATTTCTTCCAGCCACTTGACAGAAGCTTTTTTAAATCTTTGAAGTCTAACTACAACAAATAATGTAATGTGTTCATGAGAAACAACCCATTGCAGCAGATTACGAGACTGCAATTTGACAAGTTGCTAAGACGTGCTTGGTCCAAATCAGCGACTGTAGAAAATGCAGTTTCCAGCATCAAGGCATGTGGAATTATTCCGCTAAACATGTCTGCAATACCAGACTACGTTTACCTGACACCTAGTGAAGATTCAATAATCATTACCCCTGACACAAGATGTTCTAGTGAAACGCCACTTTCTGAAGCTACTGAAACGATCTTTGTTCAACTACACTCTCGAGACATTGGTTTGTCATCAAACCAAGAAGCAACCATAGTCACCGATAGGTCTACCCCTCCACTCGAATCTGCTCTGCCTATAAGACATTTCGAACAGCCTATCAGTGATGAATGCCTGGCGACTCCTGGAACTTCGTCAGGGCCCACCATTGTCTCCGGAGTCAAAGAGGTCGAAAACCCCACGCCAACAAAAATTTTGAACAACATCTCACCTATTCCAATCTTAACAAAAAACTACAGCCCGTTGTAAGAGTGCAAGTGTTTCAAAAGTACTAAATTTTAAGGATAATGTACAAAGTATTACCCAAGTAAAACATGACAAACTGAAGAAAATAAAAGAACAAGAAGAAAGAAAAGGACGGAGAGAAGAAGCTATCCTAACTAGGACTGTTATGCCTACCAAACATTAAAAACCAAACACCAAAGGATTTCTCAGCCAATTTTGTATGATGACAGTGATGATGGTGACTGGGACGAAGATGAATGTGTCGGGTTTAATGAGGACTACAATACTACAAAAGGTACAGAACACTGGATTAAATGCACAGTGTGTTCCCATTGGTTGCCTGAGAACTGCACAAAGTATGAAAATAAGTGCGATGTATGTGGAAAAAAAGAACTAAAATCTTTACGGGTTTTGAAAAACTACATCTGAAAGAAGAAAGACCTTGTAAAACATGTTAATGTATAGGCACTGTAGACTTGTTGTACGTCAGAAACGATTTTATTTAATTGAGTGCTTAAATCTGAATTTAAAGTTAGTCATAAATATTAAATAGCTTTTTCAATTCTGGTCCATCTCTCCCATATAGCCTGGTCCATCTAACCCTAGGTATATGGTATAGATGGACCAGTACTGCAAAATTTTTCAACATTTTTCTTCACTTTGTTAACGTAAATTTTCTACATATAGGTACCTTTGCTTTTCATATACATAGATCACCAGAATATCATAGCGAAATTTACTTCACCAATATCTTGACAAATAACAAAATTATAAGAGTTTCAAAAAAGGTGGTCCATCTCTCCTGGATTTACCCTATATTTTTTTTAAATACACTTTTTTTTTGTCGTTACTCAATGTTATTTCTTTCCACGAAATATTGTCCGTCGTGCTTATTTCCAATATTGCTTCATCAATATTTTTTGTGAGCTAGCCAAATACGGTTTGCTTGAAGTTTTTATTTTACTCTGTCCGAACTATGGTCGGAATATGTCGGTTCAAAACGAAATGCATTCAATAGTCACTTGGAACTGGTCTAACCATTATTATCAGCCCACGTTTTGCAATCAATTTTTTAGTAACGAATCAAAAAAGTTGTAGGCCTATGCGGTTTTGAAATTCCTGTCCAGCCATAAAGATTTCGGTTTTCCATGGTCGACCAAAAGAACTCCTGGACGATTCCGGGTCAGTGCCTAAACCATTGGCCAAGGTGGATTCCTGTTTGGGATTTCCCCAACTCGTGTCTTCATCTCCAAAGTCTTCTATGTAAACGAGCTGTTAACCTCAAAATTAAAAATGTCGAATGTCGTAATTTCAAGGTTTTCAAAGGGCGCGCTGCGAGACTTACGGTCCACACCGATGTTGGTGTCTCGCCGGGGCCTTTTTTCCCCGGTCCAAAGAGCTGGCGCGTGGTCGGACGCAACTCATCTTCCGACAGCCGTGAAAGGAAAACCAGCGGGAGAGTTTCCGCGCCATGTTGTTCCACCTCGCTTCGTGACCGCTCCGGAGCTTCAGCATCTGCCCGCCAGGCGGCTCCACGGGGGATTCCGACAACATGGCGGCCCGTGAGTCATCAGCTGTTCCCCGAGGAACCAGCGTTGCCACGTTGCCGGAATCGCGGCAGTGGGAGGCATTCTTTTCACAGACGAGAGCCAGGGGCGCCACAACTAAATTTCCGAAAAGGGGGGGGGGGGCAATATACATTATTATAAAGAATCATCGATCCCCCCTATTGAAGCGGGTGGTTCGGGGGTCCTCCCCCGGGAAAATTTGTATTTCAAGGTGGAAAATGGTGCTATTTAAGCAGTTTTATTATCTAAAAATTGATTACACAGCACTTTCTTTGCCCCCGTTTGCCCCCACTTCAAGGTTTCAGAAGGGGGGTGGGGGCAAAACACCCTGCCCCCCCCCCCCCCTGTTGTTGCGCCCCTGACGAGAGCCACACCCGAAGTTCCCCGAAGTTCATGCTCGCTTTTTTTCCGTACCACAATAGGTGTATTTATTTGGGGGGAAAAAATTCGCGGGCATTTATTCTCCAAATATGCGGGTTTAACTTATAGAATGACATTCTTAAAATTATTCATTAACATACATCATATGTTTGCTACATTATAAATACTTTAAAAGATTGTGGATGATTGGTTATATTAGGTAAGTATAGCTACATTAAAAATACTGTAAAATAATTTTATGGTTGCTTAGCAAATAAGCAAATAACTTTTTAATATGTAGCTATCCAGCGCTAGGAAACCGTTTACATGATTTCACAGTATCTTTAATGTAGCTATCCTGACCAAATTAACCGTCCAAAATGTTTTAAAGTATTTATAATGTAGCTAACCTAACCTAATTCACCATTAGTATCATGAGTTGTCCAAAATAAACATTCACGGACACTCCTCTAAAAACAATTACAAATAAATACTATTGCCTTGTTTATGGTCTTTCCTTTTATCAATACCGCCATAATTATTTACAATGAACAAAAAAAAACCGAAGATGCACGATCGGGAGTTTGGCTCTCTCGTCTGTGAAAAGTAGGCTTCCCTATAGTCACCGCGCGAGTATGTACTTGCAGGTTGTTTCAGTTCCACGTGCTACACAGAGAAATAGATCTTCTGTACTTTTACAAAAGATTCCTTTGGAAAATAGTTGCCAAGAAAGATGTTACTTCGTAAAACGCATGGCTATGGCTATTTTTACATATATTTAATACGTTTTTTTTCTCGAGACAATTGTGAGTATTTCTTACGAAAACTGAAGCATGATTTTACTTTTTAATTGACGTTTAATTTAAGCATAATTGAAAAATCAATAATTGGACTCAATTTGGTTTCATTATGCTTGTTAATGTGCCCAGTTCATTACTGGAAAGCTATCCAGGTAAACGGATTACAAATAACTTTAAATATTGGAGGTACTGGTACATCACCAAAGCATAAATGCCTGGGTAAGAATCCAAAACCAATATTACTGCAAACACTACTTTGTAGTGATAGAGCTGTTTTCATGTAAATGTACAAATTTGAAAACATTTGTTATTTTACATCAATATTTATGTTCCATTTACAAAGAAATTACAGTGTAAACTCTTTCGTATTCATTGTTTTTATAAACCAGGTAACTAGTATATTTATTTTGTTTTACAACGTGATTTTATTTTGATGCCAAAATTCTATGCACCTTATAAAGAACACACATATTTTCTATTAATTTCTCTGACCAATTTACTAGAGTGTTTCTAGTTTAAATTGGTGATTTAAGTGACGTAGGCGTATTGTTCATCACGTTAATGCTGGTTATGTGGCTGGCGTTTACTACCAACCAAATTGTAATAGTCCTGATGAACCGAGGAAAGCATTTTACTTATATGTTAAAAACAAGAAAATACTTTAATGCCATTAAAATTTATTTTATTTAAATGTTGTTAAGTACGATGATAAAGTAATTCATATTTAGCAGATTAATTTGAAACAATTAGACTTCCAATTAATAACATAAATAAAAAACATTTATAAGTTTAACTAAAATTCGTACTGATTAACAGGTGAAAAACATTTACCTAAAAATGAGAAACAATTTTCTTTTATAAAATAAATCCAATTTTAATTCTACAATAATGATCAATTAATGGTTTTTTTTATAAATGTGACAAAATATTCTACAAAATGTTCTAAAAATGAACGAAAATTTATATATAAGTAAATCTGGCAACTCTGCTTTCCTGCTAGTCGCAATTTTTTCCGGCGTTCTTTGTGAAGGTAAACAACATCGTATTTTAATACCTCTGTCGAAAACATTGAGCAATATTTTATTTATTTCTTTACGTACAGCGATGTAGCTGAACTTAGTAATAAAATGATGCCAGTGTTGTGGATGAGTTATTTTAATTTACGTTCTAAGTAAAATAAATTCATACGTTAAGAAAACATATTTTAATTCTTAACTACCGTGTTCACGACTGTATAAACAATCGTTGAAAAATATTTAACACTTGATTGGTAAGAGATTCTGCAAATAGACATTTACCTAAATCAGCTTGGGAATTAATGCCTGATAGTAATGTACTATGTTTTATGTAGTACAGTCATATTAGACATCAAAAAATTCATCAAATCAGATATTTTTTGATATGTTGTTAAAGGGAATATTAAATACAAGTTTTCAACCTCGGCAGACGACCGCGTCAAAGTAAAAAAAAAATCAAGAAAACCTCGAAATTTTCGACCTTTTTTCAATTTTTGTCGATGTTGACCTGGAAGGACTGGTTTATCGGCAACAAGTGTTCTATTTACCTTTAAAGTAGATTAAAATTTCAACAATTTTGTACCATAAGTGTTATTACAAGACCAATAGTAACGGAGATTCAGCTTTTCAAAGTTTGGCCTATTTTTCAAGTTACTTGATTTCTAGGAAAAATTCATCCTATTCAGTAGATTTAGGTGTCTGAAGGCCTAGTTTACTGTTCAAAAACCTCCTCCCACCATCTCTATTAACTCTTCTGGGGTCTCAGGGGACCTCAAAGTGACCACCCTCCCAACAGTTGAGCAAAAAATGATATATTTTTATTTTTATTTACAGATTTCAAAAATTCAGAAGTAGTTGACATTTACTTTCAATGTATTTTAATACTTAGAATGATCATTATAATTATTATACTATATAAAAATATCTGAAAATCTAACATATTTAATTAATTTGGAGGATGAGTTTATTTTAATAAAATTTTGCCCTCTTTGATGGACCTGGTTGGTTCAAGACGTCATCTTCTGAGATGACAGGAGGGTTTTCAAGACTGTCCGAGATGAGCTTCCACAATTCTTTATTTAGTTCCGACTTCCTGTCTCATGTCATCTAAGATAGGTGAGAGATTCACGCCAAATGCGAGCTCAGGGACTTGTCACACGAGTCTCCCTCGCTGAAGCTGCAAACTGCGGAGCTCTTCAGCACTATAACCAGACCTCCCATTGCATGGAACCTTTTTTAACCCATCCAATGTTTTGACATTAAAATCGGCATTGTCGAACGCATGTCCAGCAATGGCAGGAATCGATCGAATCTATCAGTATTTAAAATGGAGATTTTTAAAAAAGAATTTTTGGAATTTTTCCCGAATTTATAGCTAAATAATTACGAATTTCCAAGATGGCATCCAAATTTCAAGCTGGCGGGTATCACAATAATAATTTTATAACTGCACTCTAGTGGGTTAAAATTAAACAAACATGGGAGCAGTGGATTCTACCAGACAAAAACAAGATGGCGGACGTTACATCATACTAGCTGCCGATATATATACCTTGGCATTAGTGGTGGGAGATTAGTCTGCCGGCGGCTTCCGTGGAGGAAGGATCGGTCGCCATTTTTATTATGCCCTCACCTGTTTCGAACTGAGGACTCAGAGATCCATGACGTAAGTGCGTTTTTTAAAATAACATTTTATTAAATTTTTATTAATTTGATTTTTTTTACAATTTTAAAGTTTTTACCGATTTTCTGGCATACAAAAAAAGTTTTTCCAAAATGGCGGGAATAAAGAAAAATGCAATGGTGACATCATAATTAAAAATGGCGGAAAGTTCGAGAAAACAAAAAGGCGGATCCAAGATGGCCACCGCGGTCAAGATCTAAGATCAAAGTCAAGGTCTACCAAGATGGCCGCCGTGACGTCTGAGCAATCGGTCATTGATCCCACCCACATCCACAGCCAGGGCTCGGACATACGTACTTTCCTACGCTACTGTGCTATGTTGGGCTTGAGCACAGACACTCTTCACATGAGCGTTACGTGTTAGCTATAACCTCAGAGGATCCTTGTGTGTTCTTAATATACAACTGTGAGAGGATTAAATATTTCCATATGATGAACAGTATTAAAAGATAAACAGAGTTTACATACAAATTTAGCAAATTCCTATTATGTTTTTCATTTCATTTTTTTTGTATCACATTTATTACTTAATGGGTGTTTAATTTTTTTTCTTTATATTTGTTACATCTATTTTCACTTTTAAGTATTAAAAATGTGTGTATTTTATTATTTATTCAAAAGTTTAGAATAATAATGTTAAGTATTGTTTTTAAAACTGTTCTTAATGTATCATTGTGTTTACTGTATTATTTGTTAAGCGTAAGAAAAGGCTAAATGCCTTAACTTCGTATTATAAAAGTAAGTATATAAAGTATATAAATAAAACATTACATCAGATAATCGATGTTTCCAACCCCATTTGAAACCGTATTTCAGACAGACTGACGCAGAAAGCCAGTAAAATAAAATTGGAAAAGGGATGGAAACCAGTTGAGGAGAAGAAGTACGGTAGGAGGAATGGAATGTTAAAGACTGAGGAGCAGGAAATAATTTGCCTTTCACGACATTAGTATGACGGAGCTTGTGACACGACAACTGGACTTGTCGCTGGAAACATTTATCGCCAACCTTATGTCTGCGATGGTGATGTCACGACAGGACGCGACAGGAAACGCACACTTGAGGTGAGGATGAGAGGAGGAAGGATGATGGTGATGACAAGAGAGTAGGAATGGAAGAATTGGCAAGGCAGGATGATGGCCAATAAAAGTAACTCGCGGAAACAATAACACAACTTTATTAAGTCGCCGAGAGATATACTGACGTTACGCAGCGATCATTTCAAGAGGCGAGATGTAAGCTATCCCTCCCGATCGCGTCTTAAAGCCCCATAGAATGCAGTATCTACACCATTTATCGATAATCGAGATGATGTCCGTGTTCCCTGACTCGGAGCACAGCCAGCTTCAAGGTTTATCTGTCGACGCAAAACTATAGTCTATGTGATGTAAATTGTTTCAAATTTGACAGTTCTCAAACACTCCTAAAATGTTTTACCTCAAATTAACAAGAAAAAACAAGCTGGTTACAAGTTATCTAGGGATCTTCGTAAATTCATCGCTATCTTTGTAGAGTTACGGAAAATAAGTTCACCTACATCGAAAATGAATCCACAAGAAAATCTTTGCAAACAAACAAAACACTCAAAAACTGGTTAAGTTACTGCAAAAAAAAAAAAACCAGTTAATTCTTCCACTTGTGTGGATCTCCGAAGTCAAAATACGGGGTTGTTTCCACGAAGATTAAGTTATATGAAAGACTCTTCGTTTATTTTGAGTGAACTCTTTGCTAAAAGGTCCGTAAATTTACTGCAATGTGTAACAGTGAAAGCAGTACCAGTGATATTCATTACCCAACTTCACTTGCAAAACATTTAATGATGTTTGTTTACGAACGCTGACATTCACATAAACAATAAAATTGTTTACAAATACTGTTCACAAAACAACAGTTGCAATATGATACGTAGATCGTTCATACTATCACCTACGTACTTTTTTATTTAATTCAAATACAAAAACAATATATTTGTTTTTACAAATTGTACAACAAAAAAACACCAAAATTTACAAAAATAATTGAGTAAAAAAGTTGTCATTTTACGAATTCCATTATTTACAATGTCCCTTGTTTCTTCAACATTGGACCAAAAGCATCCACCATGACTCACACTAGTGGCCATCCACTTGGCAAAGAAGATTTTAAGTTTATACTGCATTGGTGAAAATGTTCTTCTTAAATTTACGCAGAACGCGGGTTACCAATCATTCAGGGATCCTCATAAATGTACGGTTATATTCTTTAAATCAAGGGTGCTGTTCTTACTTACTCTAAAGATGAATTAACAAGAATAATCTTGTTATAATAGCAAAACATTCTAAAACATTTTAAGACTCCTACAAAAACACTTTTATTTCTTCGTGTTGTTATCTTACCCCATACACAGAAATCGGAAGTCGAAATATAGCGTAGTTTTTACGAAGATCCAGCTATCTGAAATTATGAATAACTCATTTTTTATTTGGGGTGAATTGGATGATGAAAATTCCGTGAATATACTGTTATTTAAAACAATCTTTTATAGGCGTGGTCTATATACCATTACGATTATTATTGTAATTATTGAATGCCTGTCCAGTCCTATAAACAAACGGACTGGCGTTCCTGGACTGACTTGAGCCAATTATACTGTTTTACACTATCATATTAACTTACTTTGTTTAAGGAGTATTGTTCTGAACTCCAGGTATACAGAAATTGTGGCCTAGGGAATGACAGGGTTCAAATCACGTTCCTTCCATGGTTTTCCCAGAAAAATGTCGAATTTTAACTCTTTTATGTGTCAAGACTATTCACACCGCGCTGTCGGTGTGACGTCACAGCCCTGATGAAATGAAATCTTTGGTCAGATCCGTTGGAATCTCGAAGGTTAATGCTGGCTATAAGCGCACAAAACTAAACCCACTTTACTGGCCCCATCAACATTTTAAGACTATTATTAGACATAAGATTACAATTTTATTATACATTTTTGGTAAAAACTATTTGTTAAATTAAAAAATTTTGTAACATTATATTTCTTACCACAAATGTTATTCGGAACTTAAATCATTCTTATACAAATCTTAATAGCACTTCTTAATATATTGACTTTTTCTATCTAATAAAGTTTAATACCTAATTCAAGAAAATATTTACTACACTATAAGTTACATTTTAAATTTTTTTGTTAAATAATGTAGAGTGTATACCTATATTTATTTATTTTTGGACAAACTTATATCTAGTTAAAAAAAATACTTGTTTCAATAACACGGTGATTTGTTTTAAAATCAAATATCAATTCAGGGAAAATATTCTTATTGCCTTTACTTTACTTTTAAAAAAAATTGTTAAATTAGCAATAATTGCATGGAATTGTAATTTTTAAATGATATATTTTTTAAACCTAAACGTTATTTATAAACAATTATTTTATTAAATCTATTAATTGTCTCAACTGTACCTAATTAAACATGCGTATCGAACCCGTGGAACGGCGGACTTGTTTGTTCAGTGGTAGGGTCTACAATACTGCGATATCGGTTCTGATATTACATTTTTTGTAGAATCGTTTATAACTAGCGTAGGTGGTATTTGTAATGAAGATATTTTAAATATATATTTATATTAGTTAACTCCTGACATACACTCTTGAGGCTATAGTTTACGATTGAGTACTTAATAATAAGCAGTAAGAATTACTCCTCTCAAAATACGAGTCTGTGTAAACAAGTGTAATGGATTACGATAGACAACCATTACATAATTTAGCCAGACTCATATTCTAATGACAGAACTAAATGTAAATGTCAATTATATTCTATTTAATAGTAAGCTAGCGTTTACAAACGTACACTGTAAATGTTTGGTAAACGTAACAGAAATATTCATGTAAGATTCAAGATTTAAAAAAATTGTACATTTACATGAAAACTGTACTTATCACTACAAAATAGTGTTCGCAGTAACACTATATTCGGATTGTGCGAATTAATCCAAAAGTTATTTGTATACCGTTACCTGAATTAAGTTCCAGTATTAACTGTTCACATTAATAAGCATAATAAAACAAGTTATATTAAAATTGTTGAATATTCGATTATAGTTTCCATGGTTTGAAAAAAAATGCGTAGTTGAAACATAAATTAAAGAATTACCCAGTATTATTTGGAAAAACGTATTTGATATATGCAGTAATAATCACAGCTATGTGTTGTACAAAGCTGCAATATCATTTTTGTAGTACTAAAAATACTATCTATTTCTTGGAATCTTTGGTAAAAGTACAGATCATGGTTTGTTTTATTTTTCTGTGTAAGTAAATGCGATTATCTATTACGTTCGTGATGTCGAGATTTGCGGCGCCCGTGTATATTTGTGATGTGCCGTCACTGATTTTCGACAATTTTTTTTGTAAGATCGATTAAACGTATGGGTATCGACTAGACTCTCGTTACCGCAGCTCCGGGGAAGCCTTTTTTCACAGACAAGAGCCAAACGCCCGATCGCGCATCTACGGTTTTTTTTGTTCATTGTAACTCATGATAACTAATGGTCAATTAGGTTAGGTTACCTACATTATAAATACTTTAAAACATTGTGGACGGTTGATTTGGTTAGGATAGCTACATTCAAGATACTGTGAAATCTTGTAAACGGTTTCCTAGCCCTGGATAGCTACATATTAAAAAGTTATTTGCTAAGCAAACATTAAATGATTTTACAGTATTTTTAATGTAGCTATAATTACCTAATATAACCAACCATCCACAATGTTTTAAAGTATTTATAATGAAGCTAACATATCATAATCGACCGCAAAATTTAATGCCACACCGGTTTATACAATGAGATAGAACGGAAAAAAAAGCGAGCATGAACTTCGGGGAACGTCGGGTGTGGCTCTCTCGTCTGTGAAATGAAGGCTTCCCAATTCGCCGGGTCGTCCAGACGGTCCATAGATAAGGAGGGTGATAGAGAAGTGCGACTCTTACAGCGGTAACTCAAACCGTGTTTCGCGCGTCACGTGACGCTATCTGTTGGTTGGGCCCATAACTGCTAGCAAAAAAATAATCGTGATAATAGGTTTAAATCCAAAGTTGAAGGTTCATCATGTTAATTTACTTGACTAATTACTTGGAAAATGTGATTCGCGAAACACTCAGTGCTGTTTTGTAATATTTAAAAAAATTTACTTTATAAATGAGTAGAAGATGCAAACGTATCTGGTATGCCACAACATAAAATACGTGGCTAACAAAATTTTAGTGAATTAATTTTCACTGGTTGATAATCGCTGCTGCATTGCTTCTCGCAATCGATGTAGCCATGTTGGCAATGTATTATGAAAGCTACTATCCAGCGGATGGGCCCAAAACAGGGACGCACCACAACGCCGAAACACCACAACGCCGAAATGCCAAATTGACCACAATGCCGACAGCTAGAAAATTGCTGTGCACCACAACGCCGAATTACCACAACGCTGAAATACACTAACGCCGAAAAATTTCATTGTAGGACTGCCACAAAGGTTGGGTTAGGTTAGACTAGGTTAGGTTAGACTAGGTTAGGATAGGTTAGGTTAGGCTAGGCTAGGATAGGCTAGGTTAAGTTTGGTTAGGTTATATTACGCTATGTTAGGTTAGGTTAGGTAAGGTTAGGTTTGATTGTGGTATTTCGGCGTTAGGGTACATTCAAGAAACACACACAAATTCATTTAGTTGTTATTTTGGCGTTGTGGTACACAGCAGTTTTCTAGCTGTCGGCGTTGTGGTCAATTTTGACATTTGGCGTTATGGTATTTCGACGTTGTGGTAGGTACACAGCAGTTTTCTAGCTGTCGGCTTTGTGGTCAATTTTGATATTCGGAGTTATGGTATTTCGGCGTTGTGGTAGGTACACAGCAGTTTTCTAGCTGTCGGCTTTGTGGTCAATTTTGATATTCGGAGTTGTGGTATTTCGGCGTTGTGGTAACGACCCCCCAAGACTACTTGAATGAACTGGGTCCGAGTCTCGGCAGTCGAGAGTCGCCCCCCCTACCCCCCGGTGGGGGGGGGTTGAAGGGAGACGGCGGACCGAGGGTCTGGCGTGTAGGCGGCTTCCCCGTCTCAGCCGCGGCCAGGAGTGGCGCGCCGCGATAAATCCCGCGATCGGAAGAGAAATGTCTTCATACGCGTGGCTCCGCCGCCGCCGCCGCCGCCTCTGTTGATTTACTGTTACTGTCCATGCGAGGTGTGTCTCGTTGCGCGTTGGCCACAGTCCGTCCGGAAAACATCGGCCCTGCTGTCCAGTTTTGTGGCAGCATGCGCACAGAAGAAAAAACGAACCCAAACGACACTGAATCACACAGCAGTCATTTATTTACCACGTGAAAAATATGCTGCTGTAAAACTGATAATCACTATCTAAAATGATAACAGACTCACAGACAATAATTGCGAAATCGATGGTTAAATAACCAGGATACATATTCTGTACGCTTTGCGCAACGGTTAATTAAAAACAAATTGTAAATATAGAGTAAAAATATGTATTACATATGTACAGTAGAATATGAATGCTTTATCCACATGAGTCCATTCTACCGTGCTCTAACTAAAAGTTCATTCCACCCCTTACAGTCATGGCAGGTCGTATTAAAAAATTATTTCAGACGAAAGTTTATAATAATAACACAAGGTTTTACACAAGGAAGATTCCTGGAGGGACGCCCCGGGAGGTTCGATTCCTCACCTGTGGTAGTTACTGCACTCTCACACAGATAGCATGCGTGTTGTATCCACGCAGCGACGCCATGTTAGTTCTCCCGGATAGCTGCCTCGTTACGTTTGTAATAGCCGATATTTTTACATAAAGCAAGGAGATTTTGGCCGAAAACCTTTAATTAAACTATGTTTAAAGACATGTTTATTGCTTAATACGGTTTTATTTACTTCTATGTTCTGTTGTGAATCTTGTGATTTACAAACTCAAAAACACTTCAAAAATTTTCTCAAAATAGCCACATCAACAAGACCTAGGGGAATCAACTTTCTCTCTGAAGCTACGTTCCCGACTCTTCTTACTTTGTAAACGTAATCACGCAATATTTTCTTAAAATAACCAGTAATTTTTTTGCAAAAAATCTTATGAACAAACATAAGTAAAAACTAACGAAAAAGCGCCAAAAACATTTAGTCATTAGTAGATTTACTTTTACAAAATTCCGCGAAATGTCTTTTCTCAGAGCATACAGTACATTAAATTACTCTCCTTTTTAGTTCTTTAAAACTGGAGGCATAATTGCCCTTTACACCACAATTGAAACACGTAATATTCCTTACGTCCCTGCTACCTCGTATTTTGACATTTGTCCCTCAGGTGCCCACTTTCACCACAACCATAGCATTTCGTATCCCGCGAAACATCTACATTTGCCCCTAAAAATTGTTCATTATTTTGACACTCCTGCCTAGCGCACCAAATATTATCCACCTTGATAGCCCACTTGCGGTCGTCTCTAAAGGATCTAGGTTTTTCAATGATCGCGCATTCCCGCCTCACCTTCGACAGCATTTTCTCAACACAAAGTAAACCAAACTCATTATTATTTAATGCAATGTTCATCTTCTTTGCCTGCTCACAAATGTCTGTTAAATATTCAACCATATTTTCGCCTACACTCTGGGACCTATATATTCGTTCCCTAAGTAATTTTTCTTTAATCCTACGTGGGCACAAATTTCTCCATATGATTTCCTTCGTTTCCTGCCATTACAACTGTTCTTCCAAACAGTTAGGTAAATATTGTGGGCTACTTTTTGACATTTTCCTATATCGCAGCGCGTCAATTCCACATCGCTGCCAAATAATTTTAATTCCTTTACGCGATCCACTTCTAGAAAAAAAAATTTACTCTTCATGCTGACTACCACGTAAACTAGGTATACTGCGGACATTTTCAGAGACAATTTTACATTCTAAGTTTATGACAATTTTTTTTTTTTTGCAAATCGGCCTCCCCATTTACCAACTGCGCACCAACTTGCATTTGCGCTCTTTTTACATGATTTGACAACTGACGTCTTAAGATATCAACAGAATCTTCCGGTCGAAATTGTATTCCGGCGGCTCTAAATAATCTGAATGCCCTCTTTGTTTAACCGGTAAATCCAGCTGACTGCCGTGATCGTTATAAAATAGTGCAACACTATCTGTCCCATTAGACCATCTAATCAGAGTTGCGCATGTCTTTTTGTCACGACCTTCAACTACTTCCACGGTCAAGGCCGACAAATATTTCCCACACGCACGCTACCCCACCCCCTGAGCATGCAATGTGAGATTACAGAAATTTATCCAACAGGTTATCATCATCAAAACATCATAAAAAATTATCTAATTTGGAAGCAATAATAAAAAGAAAACAAACCATTTAAACTTTGACCTAACTTTCTGCAGGTTGTTAATTTCAATTACAATCGTGTAACCTACCATGGCTGTTGCGAGATACTTTACAATGGCATTTTATGCACATGTTAAATATTTTCTTAAGTCCGTTTGCTTCATAACTAGTATTATCAAATATATATCTTATACGTACATAAAAATATTGTAAAAAAATACTTGTCCTCAAAATTACATAATGAAGTTAAGAATATCTCACGTTAATACAAATACGTGATGAAAAAATAAAGCCTCTTATTTCATTACCAAGTTAAATAGTTTTTAAAAAAAGCTATCTAACACATTATCTAAAATACTATAATTTTAATAAAGCGCTCGTACATCAAAGTTCATAAGGCCTTTTCTGTTCATCATGGAAGTTCAACTCAATTATAAGCACGCCTGCCCAACTATCTTTTTCAAGCATGATTTTTTATTAATTGTTACGTTAATTCGTAGACTTGAAATTTTACCGTTTGTGCACACAGTATTTTCATAAATCCGGAGCACACTGCCTGTCCATTTAACTGTGTCCACTTTGTCTCAGTTAGTAAAGACGGAAAACATAATTTACTATACCTAATCGCTCAGACGTTTTCCGTTTGCAAGACAACTTATTCATAATTGTACTCTTGCAACTTAGACGTGCGTAGAGAAATTGGGGAACAAATCGACACATGTTAAATCTTGTAACTGACTCATTCGAAGCAACAGCATGCTTCGTCACACTAAAATCCGTCCTTCCTCATTTGCGTATTTTCCGTGTCCAAGGACTTAAACCTCCTCACGCGTGGTCAGCCTCTCTACTGCAGGACGCAGTCCCTCGTGACTCTGCAGTGAGTTCCTGCCGTCGTCCGCCGCGGGAATCCTTCTTTTCACAGACGAGGGAGCCAAACGCCCGATCGTGCATCTTCGGTTTTTTTTTGTTCATTGTAAATAAATATGGCGGTGTTGATAAAAGGATACTAATGGTCAATTAGGTTATGTTAGCTGCATTATAAATACTTTAAAACGTTGTGGACGGTTGATTTGGTTAGGATAGCTACATAAAAGATACGGAAAAAAATCACGAACTTCGGGGAACTTCGGGTTTTGGCTCTCTCGTCTGTGAAAAGAAGGCTTCCCGTCCGCCGCAGATAGCTCGGACTCACGTGTGGAAACCTAAAAATTTATCAATTCTCTTTCTTGAACAATAACACAGGTCTGCGAAAAATGTTTTTTGAAAAGTTCTTTTGTTAAATGGTTAATATTTGTTTTAATTGTCTTAAAAGTAATAGAAAACTGTATTCATATGATATATACCACGTCACCTTTATCAGATTTAGATGATATAGTATTTGAATACGAAAAAGAACAAAACAAAAATTTAATAAAATGAATGAGAATAATTTTAGAATATTTTATAAAGTTTTATTGATTCTATAGCTATTAAAATACAACATTAAGGTATACATGAAGAAAACAATTAATAATAACGTTTTCTTTAAAAAAAAAGCTAGGGTTTGTTGGTTTTCGTATATGATTTTTTATTTCATCTCTGTGTATCATCCAGCAATAGTCCGCCATCATATTAACGTCTCAACGGCCTTGATATCTTCTTTCCATCTATTTTACGTCCTGATGAAACCGTTCTCCTTGTTCTTCACTGTAGTCGAATATATTTTTTGGGAAACAATCAGTGTGAGACATCAAAAAATGAATTTTCAGACTCATATTACAGCCTAAATTTTTATAGGCGTTTAACATTTCCTGGATAATAATCTTTTGTGTTGCCTAGAAACTTAGATACAACATTTTTAAAGCCATGCCAGGCATTTCGTTCCAAGGTTGTCATCACTTTTCCAAATTCTGTATCCCTAATCAGCTTCCTGATATCAGGTCCCGTAAATATTCCCTCTTTCAACTTCGCATCAGATAAGCTAGGGAAACATGAACAAAGATACTTGAAAGTATTTCCATCTTGCGGTAATGCCTTTACGAACTGTTTGATCAAACCAAAGTTTGATGTGAAGTGGTGGAAGCAATATTTTTTTCGGGATCCATCAAGCTCAGATTGATGACATTTTTTACTCCAACTTTCAATTCCATTCTAATTTTCCAATCAGTTTTTTTCCAATGTAAATTTCTTGCTCTACTGTCCCGTTCACAAATATAACAGGGGAATTTTATGTAGCCTTGCTGTTGACCAAGAAGCATGCATATGATTTTTAAATCACCCATAGGCGTGCCCAGACATTTTCATTAGGGGGGGGGGGCGCCTGCTAAATTGTTAAATCAGAAGCTGAATTTAGAATGTTAAATAGCCTAAATACATTCACTCATTGACTTGTTTATTTTTGTGCAGTATCAACGAGATATGTTTATTACTTAATATTTATATCCGTATAATTTTTAACAATCTTGAAAATATGTTTTTTTTTCCATAGACAATGTTTAAAGGGTAGGACTTACACATTTCCCCCCGTCGAATTTTCCAATAGCTTGGTCCAGATCTACCTTGAAATGAACTTCTTTTTAGTGAATGCAAACACAGCAATTCAGACAACAGAACTTTAACAAACCTCTTAAAATATTTTTTTTTTGCTTTTAAATATATACATCATCGTAAAAAAATTAAATCAAAATTCTAGATGACACAGACGACACTCAAAAGGTACATGTTTTTAAAACCACAATAGCTTGAATTTTCAACTGACCTTGTTTTACAATGAATGATTGTTCAATCCATCAAATTTTAAAAACATAAAAAAATATTTTGATTTATGTGGTGATATATTGTACTCAAGTATTTTCAAATTAACTCAAAGCACTGATTACCAACACAAATTTTAACAAACCTGCAAAATATTCTTATTTACATGGTAATACATTCTACTTAATTATGTTCAAATTAACACAAAGTTCTTATTAAAAACACACATTTTAAAAAACCTGCAAAATATTTTCATTTACCTGGAAATAAATTCTACGAAATTACGTTAACGAAAACATTATCTCAAAGTTCTGATTACAATCACAAACGCAAATATTAAAAACCTGCAAAGCATCCTCTTTTTTTTTAATCAATTACTAAATTTTATAGACTCGACAAATTGAGAACAGTTTTGATTACAAAAATAAATTTTTAAAAATATTCTACTGTATTTAATTACGTTCAATTAACCCAAAGTTATGGTTACGAACACGCAAAAAAGTTAAGGTAATTTTCTCTCAACAGCTAGGAACTATCTATCATAATTTTAAGTTGTTTTTCAATTAATAGAAATATAATGATATCCAGGCAATATGTAATTGTAAGTTAAACAAACCGGCAAGCATTTTTATTTATCTGGCAATAATTGTTGCTAATTTAAGCACAAGTTTACTCAAAGTTCTAAATTACAGACACAATCGACGCTCAAAGCTTACAATTTTTTTGAATTCTTCAATTAATTGGTCCATATTTACCTCTGTCGCAAGTTGTTTTTCAATAAACGGAAGCATAAGGTCGTCCAGTCGTCCTTGGTTCATTGTTGACCTCAGTTTGCTTTTCACATGAACTAATTTGGAAAATGTTCGTTCACAGGATGCACTACTTACAGGAATGACACTAAACTCAGTAGCAACTTTCTTGAATTGTGTAAATACATTTCCTAAACCATTATGTTTCAACCAGTCTAGCCATTATTACAACATTGTTTAGAAAGGACTTTGTCTGTGTCACTTTCACGTGCTTTAAGTAGTCTTATTTCTCCTTCCAATTCATCTGGAGAAAGATCAAATTTATTCGACAGAATAGCGATTTCGCCTTTGTTTATTTCCAGTTTAAACACATTTCCTACCGCTGTGACGATCGCAGTTGTTTCTTGACTAAACCGTTGATCAATACCTTGAATCAAAGTATCCAGGGTAAGGAAAAAAACTTTCGTACGAATCTCATCTTTTTTCGTTTCTGGTAAATGTTCATTTTGCCAATTTTCATCCAAATGCCGAGAAACCTTTCTTCGTTTGATGGAAGGGACTTCTACTTCATTTTCTTCACAACTTTTCAGAACAGCAGTGTATGTTTCATTGAAATACATTTCGTTTGAACGCATACCTTGCAACGATGATCGTAGGTGTTGCACTTCTCCTATGGCAGTTAAAATATCTAACTTGGGATCTTGATGTATCTCGCTGACTTTAACAATCATTTGTAGTATAGGGTGCATGAACTCAATACCTACAAAAAACTCAAAACTTAGGAGTTGCTTGAGTAGTCCTTTCCCTTTAATTTTTACATCAGGGAAGGTGGTAGTTTCAACAACATGGGAAATAGTTTTCACAATAGCAGAGAAATTCTGACGAACTGCAGCAACAGCTTCTGCTCGACAAGCCCATCTTGTTGTTGAGAGTGATTTAAGTGTTTTCAGTTTTGTTTCAACATTTTTTTATATTTGTTCAAAAATGGCATGGCGAGTAGGACTTCCTTCAATAAAGTTGTACAATAGTTGAACTACTCCAAAAAAGTCAAATATTAAACTGTTTTCAGATCTTGCTAAACATGAACCAACTAGTACTAGATTCAAGCAATGTGCAAAACAATGAACATACATTATTTGGTTATTAATGTCTTTGCATCGGGATTGAACGCCACTAATCTGACCTGACATTGCTGAGGCACCATCAAAACATACAGCAAGCACAGACTTCCAGCTGAGACCTAATTCCTCCATCACTCTGTTAAGTGTACCAAAAATGGTGTGCGCATCTCTAACAGGTAATCGCCGAAGACCCACAAATCTTTCAACAGCCCTATTTTCGTTATCGTCAAAATATCTTATGACAATAGCCATTTGCTCATGATGGCCACAGTCACTTGTTTCATCTGCCATAAGCGATATCGTTTTATCCTTTAGTGTTTTGCAAATTGACTGCAAAATAACATTGTGTAGGGATTTTATCAAGTCATTTTGAATTTTGTTGCTCAAATATGTACTATTCTTTGGTCCTGCTTCCAAATGCTGTTTCATAACAGAATCATACTTTTTAAGAAAATCTATTATTTCCAAAAAGAGTCCTTTATCTGCACTGTCAGTACTCTCATCGTGGCCTCTAAATGGTCTCCCTCCTTTCGCAAGCAAAATTTTTACTTCATTTCACTTTCTTTTAAGGCATTACTTTTCTGAATGTCAATCAAGGCATCAACAGGTGTAGCATGTGAAAATGATTTCCAAGATGAAACACTTTCAATGTGGCTTTTAGACTTTTCATGAAGTTTGAAGCACTCTATTGCATCCTTCCAATTTTTGAAGCCTTTGTTGAGGAATGCAGTATCAATATGGCCTTTAGATGAAGCACTGTTAGCACAAAATGCACGACAGTAGAAACAAAATGCTGCATCCTTGTATTTACTGTATTATAGCCAAGTAAACCTTTCAAACCATGTTTGTTGAAAACTCCTAAGACGATTGCCGAACTTAGTGCGAGGAAAATTTTGCATAGAAGGCTGACAAGGCCTACTGGCCAGTCTTGTTTGACGTTCCAAACGCTGAAGTGGAAGAGGCAGAGCTGGGTCATTGTGTTCTATAAGATCTTTTCCGTCGTAATCCGATGGTAATGGCGATGATCTACATGAACTGTCAAGACTGCAACATGCATCACTCAATAAGTTTTCAACTCTTGCATTAGATTTACTGGATTCAGTGCCCACATTCGTTATATCAGAGTCCAAATATTTTGCAGTTTTGTGGAATGATGAGCCATCATTCACAGCCTTCCGAATAACAAACCTAAAGTACAAATAATAGTTAGCAATGATGAAAAATGTAATAATTCTACACTCTTCATTTCAGCACGAATGAAAACTGACAAGTATGTTAAAAAATAAATAAATAAATATAATATGGGGAGTGTACCGAAGGGCAGGGCATCGTACCCCGAGTGCAGACTTGTTGTTGGGCGACTGTAGGCAAGTGCATGCCGTGAAGGATGATATTAAATGAAGCCCTACAATGGAGTAGCGCCGGAATGAAGGGGGCGGGGAAAATAGGAGACCCCGAGAAAACCCGCCGAACACGACATCATCCGGCACGATTCCCACATGCAAAAATCCTAGGTCAGACCCCGCCAGGAATCGAACCCGGATCATCATGATGAGAGGCGAGAGGTCTGACTCCTCGCCCACCACGGCCCCTACAACGTGATTAACATTGCAGACAGACACTTCAGAAGCGTGTCTTGTACATAATCATTGCTATGAACCATAGTGGCTGTCGCTGTCGCATGATGAAGGCATTCCATTAGCATTAGTGACGCCTTAGAATTTTGGTATGGAGCAAGGGTGAATCAGAGAAAACTATGTAAAAATTATAGAAAAAAAATTTAATTTTTTTTCCGAGCAAATGAAACAATTTTGGTTTTTCATTATTAGATATCCTATGAAAACGATAATGGCTTTCACGAAACAACTCAAGAATAAATGTCTGATATCTTTAAATTAATTAATACTACTGAAGTTGGAAGTTTAAGATTAATTGGAGAGTATGTAGGGCATTCAATTGATTACAAACACTTGACAGTTAATTTTTTTTTCTATTTACGCTCATTAAGGAGATTCGTTCAAGAGATCAAATGAATTTTACCATATTGTGTATGTAAATACTAAATGTTTGTTCTCAATATATGTTCTAATCTATATTTTAATGTTAAGGGCGCCGTCTGGCTGGAGGATTATGCTCGTTTGAGCCACATAAGTCGGGGAGCGATAAGGGTCAACACATACGCTTCAAGTGCCCCGGCGGCGCCTCTACACACAAGGCACCGAACTTGCGTGCAGAGTTTTCGTCCCACGCTTTTGCCATAGGACTTTAAGTGGTGCGCGTGTCGCTCTGGTGGTTTCACTGATTTTTACATATAATATTTCAAGATATAGTAGTCTGAAAAAAGGCATTTTTGGCCATTTGAAGGCCTTTGGAAGAGTGTTTGCAAAAAACGCGGGAGTTTTAAATCACCATAGTCCGACATAGCCTGATGTGGGATTTCTTTTCGTACGACGTGGACGCACGTGAATTAAATTTTGTAACGAACAAGTACGACAAACACTCTGCAACACCGTTTGCGCGCGAGGCAGGCGGCGCCCTTAAGTAAAAAACTACCCTACAAGTTATGCATTAATGTTACATGCAAAGTGGCTTAATCATTAATTCCTGTTATTTGAACAAGGGCCCATTGCATAGAATTCGGACACAGCTAGTAGCCAGCTTGACTTTGCCTCTCATGGCCATGAAAATGTGCACATATAATCATCTTTAATCTACTTTGTAGATCAGGCTGGCGCAGACCTACAATTTAACTAGCACAAAAATAGCACACACGCAGTCATTGGACACACAGTCAGCACGTAACTACAGACTGCATTAAAATATAAAAATTATGTACAGTCATATCGAACGTTTGTATGATGTTATAATACCTACATACCGCGCCTCAAGTTTGCACCCAGCCATAAGGAAAAGTTGTGGCTAGCCTTCCCTTAGTCTAATATCTTGGAAATCGAAAATCATATAATTATGTGACTGTGGGGTTTTATTAGACGTAACGAAAGCCAAAATAAAGAATTACAGATTCCAGGATGTACATTTCTCCTTTAAATTAATTGTGTATTATGTATCGAGGGTTTAGTTGAGAGTGTTTTACGGCCCGTTAACAGCAACATCTTAAGAGCCGATAAGTGTGATATCAACTGAAGGACACTATGTCCAAGCTAGGATTTGAAGCCCGGACCCCTCACACCGCAGACCAGTGCCTAAACGATTACACTATGGGGGCCGGTTACAGATAAACAGGTATAGGCTACAAGCGAACACTGATTTACAGAAATATATTATTAGGAATGTCCCTTACATGATTACAAAATAATTAGGGGGGGAATTTAAGTCATGTTGTACCTATTGTTATGTACTATGTAATAACAAAATGTTATGTACTATGTAATAACAAAACGACGCACAAAAATCAAACTGTTTCCATTTTCAACGAAGTCTGATTCATCTTAGTTTTAAGTTTTGACAACTATTCAGTTTGTGTTACTAAAATAAATAATTTTTTAGAGGGATAGGAGAACCCCGAGAAAACACGCCTACTTGTGGCATCACCCTAGAGCGATTCCTATCACGTGCGAAAAGCTGGGAGTAATTCCGCCGGAAATCGAACTCGGAGCATCTTGGTGGAAGGCTTATTCTCTTACCACTTACAAAAAATGTTTATGATATGTACCTGGTTGGTAGAAAATTACATACTTTTCTAGCATTATTTCGTACTTTTTAAAATGAACCTCACACGACACAAGAATGAAACTAATTGCACTTTTTTATAATTGATTTTCTTGGGTGCATATTTTTGTTAAGTAGTTGAAAACTAAGAAATACACATTTATTTAATCTAAACTAGAAAATTGAAACATACATACCTATCCATCGCTAAAATAACGGACCACTGCAAATGAAGCACTCATTCATATTAACATTTTAAAGGTACAACACACAAGCTTTTTCTACTGTGCTTGACCTGATCTGGCGAAGTCGGAGAAGTCACTGTTTCAAACGAAACAACAATCGTGACAGGTTGGATGAGTTTTCTCACGGATATAGGGTAGAAATACCGCATATAGTTTTCAAATCCAGGAAGAAAAAAGATTTAAAAAAAGAGAGAAGAAAGATTATCTTGTGTTTACTGGCTACAATCGCATTCTAACTTTTCATAGGCTGCAGTCTGCACGTATTTATGACAGCGATATTGGAGGCTATTTATACATGTTGATAACTTCCCCTATTTGTGTCACAGATGCAGGAGAGCAATAAACATTCCCGCGTGTAAACTGTCTGACCGAATTAAAGTATAAGTTATAGGCCATTTTAAGGGACCTTATGTTTTAAATAAACTAAGGCGGCTGTATTTCCAGAACGATAAAATGTTTAAAAATGTTGTTAATTAGCACGCTGCAACACTGAAACACAGTTTGAGTTTCACAGTGCCAGGAATATACGAATATTAACGAACGCATTAGAGAAAATGCCGATCTTAGTGATTACATTAGGGGGGGCCATGGCCCACCTGCCCCCCCCCCCCCCTGTAGGCACGCCTATGAAATCACCGCAAACTAAACATTTGTGTTCGGTGTATTTTATTCTCTCCAAAACATTTTTCAAGTTTTCTTAAGTTTCTTTAAGATAAACTGAATAAGCTACAGGTATCAATGCAAATTTATTGCCAATATGCAGAAGGACAGCCTTTAAGCTTATTTTTGAAGAATCTATAAACAGTCGCCATTCTTGTGTATTGTATTCGATATTTAATTTTTGTATTAAACCGTCAATATCACAGCAAAATACTAAATTATACTCTTTCTTAAAATACTCCACAAATTCGTGTTCTCTGCTTCGATACCAATAAAATGTAGTTGCAGCATCTAATAAATTGTTTTCTTTTAGTCGAGAACCTAGAAGTTCTGCAGCGTCCTTAGGTAATCCAAGATCCCGTACCAAATCATTCAGTTCTTGCTGTTTTAAAGGTCGATGGTCATTTGTAGGGTGAAGCATTTCACCATTGCTTTGCAGATGAACACTTTGTTTTGAGTTTTGTGATAAAGGCGTTTCGAAGCTGTTAGTGTTAGTAGGAACTGGTATGGGTAATTCGGGTCCATGTGGAAATGGCTTTGTTACAGACGAAACATCAGGATACACAATTTTGGCGCGGTTTTTAGAATTTTATCTTGTTACATTGGTCAAACAAAAATACCAATCATTTAAATGATTTTTTTCCCGCCACAACATAGGAATACCGAATTACAATGATTTTGATTTACTGTAAGTCCACTGTGTTAACACTTCAACACATAGCCAGCATACTGTATGCGGAACCCACTGTTTCTCTTGGTAACATAACCTCATTCCGAAGTAAGCATAATAAGCATTTTTAACAAAGTCTGTTATTTTTAATATTTGCTTAACTATTGTATATTGACCGCAAATATAGCAAAATACATTTGGATTGGTTTTGCAACTCCTAGAGCCATAGTTACAGATTTAATAAAACAATCATTTATTACACGTTTTTTTGCAGTTTAAATCACTATGATTAGTCATAGACTACATAAAACATTTTTTGATACTTTTTCTCACAGGGGAAAGGCAGGTTAGTAACAATAGACTATAGGATGGTCGGTCATAGAGTATAGAATAGAAATATAGATCATGGAATGAATTTTGTAAAAAAAAAAAACGAACTTACCGATCTAACAAACTATTATATATTTATCAGTATGCAAAAAGAATGTGACGTGATACGTTAAAACAAAGTTTATATTTGCTATATACAGACCAACATCTACATGTTTGTGATAAATTTATTTTAAAAACTTTTTCATCGCAGACCTGTGTAATGGAAGCACCAAACGTATTGGCGTGACAAATATAACTGTATTGCAGTGGGTATATTTGGCACACTTAAACATCCATAGCAAGAAGTAATCACAACTTTTAAAACACGTAAGAAACCAGCATTACTCGCGCCCTTTCCGAATCACATTGTCTTCGGTAGTGCGGGGCAGAGCGAGCGTGTCGAAGTTACTCTCAATTTGAGGTGGTTCAGGTGTCGTCGATGAAACAATCTCTTTTGTTTTTTATAGCAGATTACTGAATCGTTCATGGTGTACTTTACGCAAAAACGTATTAATAATTAAATTTTTTAATTTTATTGCTATAATAATGACTTTAAAAGATAGCTCAGCCCATTTGTTAGGTTATTTCATAATAGGTAGGCCAATAACTTTTATTTTCACTTAAAGTAAAAATTAATTATACGTTCACATGTAATTTAAACAAAAAATATATTCTTGAACTGAAACAGCTACGTTTATTAGGAAATATTGATGAATATTCATGAATAAACGATGTGGCCAGGCTTCTGGCCAAAATACATACTGTTTTGCCTTTGAGACTTTTTTTTATATAAAAAAGAGTTTATCTTTGTTTACTTATTTTTTATTTATCGTTTCTAAATATTTAAATACTATTATATTTAATTGTTGGTTTAGTTTTTTAATTAAAAGTTTTTTCTCATAGGTTTTTTTTTTTAAAAAAATAATTACTGTTTTTAACTCTATTGCGTCACTGGGGAGTTGCGCGGGAGTGCGGAATCAGTTTCTTCGTGTAGAGAGTTTAAATGGCAGTTGGCAATAGGAAGTGTGAGTTGGCTGCCCTGTAATAAATACGTTGGCCGTGGTGTGTAGTGAAGTGACGAGACATTCGGAGTCCGCGGCTAGCTGAGGCGACACCTCGTTGCAGTGTCTGTGCGCGGGGAGTCAAATGGGCCCGCGACTGTGGAGTGTACAGGCCATGCCCGGGCGTGGTGCAGAACTTTTCACGGGACTTCGAATTTCATACGATGAGCCTCAAGCACGTTTGTTCGGCTTTCGGGGATAGGCCAGGGTATATTTATTAAAAGGCACGAAGAAATTAAAATTCCTTGTTTGAGATTAGCTACGAGTGTTTATGCTGCAGCGACGAGGGAAATTGTGAGTACAGCTGATCTGATTGTAGATGGTGTTGGTTTGGATAAACTAGAATTTTAGTACGTGACTTTGTGGTGGCACAGAATCTCCGTTAGCGTTTTGCGTGCACCTCAGTGGGCGAACATTAGCTTGGTTCAGAATATACATATATATTTAAGTTTATGTTTCCAGAAGTAAACTATTGACTTAAACATGAAATATTTGCGCCTTCCCTCAGCGTTTTGTATAGCATTTTGGTAAATGAACATTTTTTTAGTAAAATTAATTTTTTTAATAGTAATTTTTGATGTAATTTTTGACAACGAACACTTCATAAGAACAATATATATGTTACGTAACCTAAATAAAAATGGAGATAGTTTTCATCCACTTAAGATTTAAGTCTAAAATGGTAACTACTGCTATCTTAAACTAAACATGTTTTTTGGTCCAGTTTGGTAAAAAAAATTTTTCCTTAAATCTAAAATTTCATTGTATTACTTTTAAAATACTAAGAAATCATTGCTATATTTTTACAAGTAAAATGTAGAAAATAAAATATCACATATAATTCACTAGGTTACATAACTTTAGAATAAAAGGCTGGATTTTAGTATATATTCACTAGATGGGTAAATAGGCAGCAACGTGTTTATTCATACTCCGATATACTTGTTTTGGTCGGCAACTGCGTTGGCTGGTTTTCTGTTAAGAATTTAAGTATCGTTGGTATGGAGTAAATAATTAATTTTTCTATTCTGCTATAAAAAAACTTTCATGCCCACTTTTACACCCATGGTTATAACAGAGGGTATAGAAGAAGTTGGTCATTGTGTGGGGTGGGCTCAAGAATTGTGCTTCCTTAAAGGTAAAAATTGTAAATAAAATAAAAATGTGTTGTATTAAAGTCAGTCACGTAACTTTAAATTGCGTTTATTTTTTACGATATACGGAATTTCAAAATTCCACTGATTACGCGCCAAAATCATAAACTATATTCTTGACTCAATAGTGTTTTTGCCAGTCTAGTAAAAGTATAGTATGCCAGTGGAATGTTATACTTCTAGGATAGGGCTGTTCTTATTACTACCAGGAACTACAAAAACCCAGTGAGATGAACCATGTTGAGGAATTTTTTTTTATTTAGAGTGGCTACGATGGAGTAATCAAATGTGAAGTAGCCACAGGAAAGAGGAGGTTTGAGTTGATGGAATTAGCAATAGTTGTCAAGAAATTATTAAAATGTTATCAGCACCAATGTTGGAAAACAGTAAAGTTATTCGATTTTAATGACTACTTATTTTTTTTTGCGATGTATAAAAGAATCGGAATCAGCCAAAAAAAAAGTAAACTTTGTTGTACACGAAGCTCAAAAAATAAAAATTTCCTGTTCCTAGATGATAATTGGCTTTTGAACAGCTCTTAGGCCTAATGCAGGAAATCCTGATGCAGCTAGAGTGGTATATACCTAATACCAGTGTCATTATTTCATTTTTCTTTATTTTCATTATTCTGATATTTTCTCACTAAGGTAAAAAAAAATCTGATTTTACTTGCAAATGTCAATAAATAAATAATGTTACTAAAGTCATTTCGGCGTTATATATATATATAAAATGTAAAACGAATGTGAGCATTTATTTAAAATTTGACTTCGTCAGTTAGGTATGATAATTTCTGTAACAAACATTTTTTCTTAATTGTTGTTAAGAAACTAATTATGATTTTGTTAATGAGGCATATGAATCTATATAGTTGGTGGTACCCAGACCGCCAGCCTGTTTTTCCAGAAAACAAATAGTGCAGAACTGGTATAAAAATCAGTTTACGTTATTGACGTGACAACGTCTAATAAATTGATGAACGCCGGCTGCATAGACGAAAAAGTGTCCCGTTACGCACATTGTCCCGTTACGATGTGTCCCGTTACGCTCATTGTATGTTTGCGCCTCATCTATCTCTCTTCCACTCGTTTGGAACAACCATCGATTTGACTTTTTCGAGGCACATTAAACTTGAAACACTCCCATTAGTTTCCTACTTTTCCTATCATCGTCCTATCCTTAACAGAATAACACAGATTGCAAGAAGTTAAATAGCAAACATGTATAAAAGTTATAGTTAAAATAATCTCTTCATTAAAGTAATAAACGTATTTGAATTAATGAGTGCAAATAATAGTAAATTTATCAATTAAATTGTAGATTTCATTTCACTTCATCTTTTTATCCATACAAATAAGTGATAATTCAATAAAAATTATTTAATTTTATTCATAAAACAATGCAATTATTGTATTAATGTTTTGTTATGACGTTGTCACGTTAAACTATCGTAAACCGACTTTACAGACAACCAATTTTTGTATCACATATTTTCCCGAGGTTGTTTAAAAGAAACTTGTTCATTTAATGAAGTGTATGTTAAGATATTGCAGTTAAATTACGCTTGAGGTCGTTTGGTGGTTAAAACAGCAACCTCTCTCCCAGCCATTAAATTGCCGTTAGCATGTTCTTCCTGAATAATCTAGTGAAACATTCCAAGTGGAGGTCGCAACACAGTTACTTGCTGAACACTTCGGAACGACCAACCCGTATTGCATCTGCACCAGTTCGCAGGGAAGGTGGTTGAAAATTTAGGCCCGAGGCACACCTTGATCCGCCATGTTTGGTCATTAAAATTTTTCATACCAATGTTTTTTTTTTTTACGATATTGTTAGATGTTATACTTAATTAATGTTTAACCACTGAAATTTTAAAACTTGCTGCTTGACGTCCAGTACTTGTTAAAAGGTCGAACGAAAAAACCATAGCCAGATTGTCGATCTAACTGCGCGGCGGTAACTCATTAGGGATTCATTATCTGGGTTATCACAATCCTCATATTGGCAAAGCTTCTGTGATCACACTTTCTAAATATTTCTTCATAAAAAAATATTCAAAAAAAGGGTTGGTGTATGGGGGGGGGGGGGGGGGGGGGAAACAAATAACAATGTGGTGGGGGAAACCTAGTCTAGATTTATGATTGCCCGCGCAATTCGAAGAAGTGGTAAAGTGTCCCCGGCTACAGAGAAGGCTACATGCGCGAGCGAACCAGAAGGTCTCTGGCGGGTGGGGCGGGGGGGAGGGGGTGTATCCTGCAAGCGAACCACGCGCCTCCTGTACATCTTCTCTCCGCCAACCGTCGACCGAGCAGGAGGCATGGCGAGGGAGGGGGAGAGACACCCCCTCCTCAACCTTAGCTATGCGTCGTTCACAGCCGCAGTACGTCATGTGCCACCCTAATACCCGCGCCGCCGATAAAATATTGAGTCCCGCGGAAAAACCCCCACGCCCTTCCAAGACGCGCGCGCATTGGACGGGGAGGGGAGGCGCAGAAGTGGTCCAGACGGGTGGCTGCGAGGCTGGGGGCGAGAGATGTCAGGTATTGTTCCATCCTCCCGCCACCCCTTATCCCCTCTCTCGGCCATGCTCCTTCTAAGGGGGCCAGCCATGCTTGCTTACGGGAGCCCCCAGGATTTATATTGGACGCGCGCAAGACAAATGGCGAGATTGTGGCCGAAATTTTTAAAGCCGTATTATCTGCTATTTTCTACCTCTCTCTCTCTCCCTATCCCTCTCTCCTTCTCTGCCCTCCGCGATTCCTTTTCCGGGGACTTTCTTCTTGCGGACTTTTCTCATTTTTCTCGTCCGTCATTTATCTTTCGTGTGTTTTGGACAAGGTTAACCCTTCTGTCCCTTCCCTTCACCACCAACCCCTAAACATGAAACATTTATAAATCCTCAATCTTATTCTACCAAGACTATTCCAATTATTCTTTGCTGACATATATAAATGTGTGTGTGTTTCGAAATTATTATTTTTTCGCAGAAAGGGAATTTTTACCCTTATCAACGCTGACACCACCTGAGGTGATTGGAACTGAAATAACATAGAAAGAAAGTGTGTAACAATGGTGCTGCCATTTGTGACAGATGGTGTGAACTTAATTACACAAAGCCAACGGGAAACTTTATAGTATTAACAGTTTTGTGAATTTTAGAGATGGACAGTATTTTAATAAATTTACTTGATGAAAATCAGTTCCAAAGCCTGTATTTAGTTGTTTTTTTTTTTTTTCAAGTATTTTTCGTTTTTATCGGTGGTGTTTCATTATATAGTTTGAAATTTCAGAATGCAAATGGAATGATTTGATAGTCGACGAAGCTGCTCCGGTAACGAATTCTAGCGGCAAGTGTGGTAATTACGTGTGAATTGTGTTTAGAAATGTAGTTGAAAACACAACTTGAGTAGATTTATCACGTTCGGCATTATTTTAAGAATTCTATATTAGACATCGTGTCCGAGTTTCGTACTATAAGTGTATTTGCAACACGGGAACACATGAATTTGTTCGTTACCGAGGTTAAACGTTACACATCACTGGTTTTGAAGTAGTGCTGTATGTTTAGTCGACAGCGAAATCTTTGCAGTCGGAAACGTCAGGTAAAGGAGTACAGTCATATCGTTGGGGGGTTTGGGG
Organism: Bacillus rossius redtenbacheri; assembly: GCF_032445375.1. NCBI lineage: Eukaryota > Metazoa > Arthropoda > Insecta > Phasmatodea > Bacillidae > Bacillus > Bacillus rossius. The sequence continues at coordinate 7,631,735 of NC_086336.1, read as the reverse complement.
ATATTTCCCGTACATTCCCCTCCCTGATCATGGCCTAAACGGAAATGAATCGTGCTAGCATTTTAATGGAGTGATTTCCAAAAACCACTGTCAACCAGTCAGTATCATCGGAGCGGCATCTGTAAGCTATTTCTGTAAGACTGCGTGAAGTATGCGATAGGCATGCTGAAATAGCAGTTTCTAAACTGTGGTGTAACAGCTAAACTATGTGATCTTTTGCTTGTTTCAATACTCATACGTTGTGGCAGAACTCTCCGTGTGTGATATACATATAGTACACATAATGCCCCTAATTGAGAGTGTAGGAGATAGGTTCAAATACTGGATGTGTGATATCCAGGCAAACATATGAAAAACTCTCTATATCGTGTATTACTCTTACCAGGCAGGTAGATAAACAAAATAAAAAAAATATGTTTTGCAATAATCAGGTAATAAAATTTATATGTTATTGAGAAAATATCGTTACAGATGTAAACACCCTTTCTGTAGCAACCGACAAACATCTGTAGGTTCCTCAAATATAATAACTTATCTCTATGATAACACATTTTATTTTATTTTTAATCGTTTTTATTAACTAGCTTTCTTGTCTGTCTGCTTGTCAGTTAAATTCAACATTTTTAAATCTATTTTAAACTAACTTCACGATGAGCTAGAGACTTGAAACCTTAAACATAGCTTAATACTGAATGTCAGTGCAATATTAACTCGCTTTCTTTTTATTGCAATCTGTACAGGGTTAGGAATTAAAAATAAAATTAGATACTCAATCCGTACTAAAAAATAAACTAGATAAATGGCAAAATTTCACACAAACAACACTAAAATACAGAAAATAATAACTAAATAACATATAGTTTAAAAAATCACTTTTTTAAAAAGCATAAAATAATTTCTAATAGCCCCGTAAAGATATATAATACCATTAAGATTACTATCTCTATACCTACATATATTGTATTAAAAACTATTTAATTGTATTAAAAACCTACTAATTAACTTGCAGAATTTAAAACGAAAAAAAATCGTGAGGCGCCTGCAATAGACAGTTGATGCATGAATAGTTCAATTGCAATTTTATTGCACTGCAAATAATATAAACTGTTGTGTAGGTTTTTTTTTTTCAATTAAAGCTACTCCCTGCGCATGTGCCACGCGTTTTAGGTGTTAAAAATTAACACTCACAAATTTTTAGGGCAAACTGTATGGGGTTAGGAATCTCTATGGTTGTTAAAAATCTTTACAGGATTAGGATAAATTATTTAATACATTTTAATCCTTTTTAAAAACGTTATTTAAAAATGTTATTTCTATTAATTATTAGTAGTATTACAAGGTATCAGAACTTTGCTAGCCATCAGTTTGTTAATGTAACAAGATGTTGTAGTAATATCTCAGTGTCAAACGGTAAATAATTATAGCAAAAGATTTTCCTTAAGTAATTGATTTATTTTGGGGTTCGGTCCGACTAGCGGATATCTGCGTCGAGCAGAGAAACGTACAAACAATACCACTGGGTGCGAGATCTGAAACCTTCTGGGTCATTCCGTCTTCAAGACTGCGTGAAACAATTCAAAACTGAAAACAAACAAGGCAGTTGACTAGCATGGACTAAGAATTACTAATGCGTGTGCATTGCTATAATAAGGCATTCTTTTATGAAATCAAAGTAAAGAAATGATCAGTAAACTTTCGACAGTTTATTAAAATTAAGAAAATTCATATAACTCTCTGAAAATATCATACACACACATATATATATTTGTGTGTGTGTGTGTGTGTGTGTGTGTGTGCACGCTAGAGAATATGTAACAATTAATATTATGATTGACAGTTTAGGTAAAAAAAGTAATATAGCAAGCTGTCATAAATGACACTTAAGTACATAATAAATGGCTTGAAAGATATTGTGAATAATTCAAATAGATGCGGCACTTCAATAAGAGTTTTTATTTTTCGTAAGTACACACATTAGCTGTATCCGAATACACACGGATGCATTCATGTCACAAAATCCCTACATCACTTAGCAAGTTCAGCCACGATGTAAAAGGCACATTTCTAATAGATGGATAGTATCCGAATACTTTCACTGCTAGCACACCTGTTCATATTTGGTCGTACTAATGTAGCTACACGTAGCCATTTTGGAGTCGTGATATCTACGAATATCCAAGAACACGGAACTATCAATGACCAGTTAAAAAAGTTAATTTAGCGCCCATGTTATAAATGTTAACGAACAAAATAAAAAAAATTTCTTATGGTTTTAAAAATAAAATAAACCTTAAATGAGTATTAAGTTAGCCTTTCGTAGTTATTATTAACTTTATATTTGTCTCTACTTGAGTTATTTCTTACACTTATAACTTCTTGAACATAAATCACATTTCCAAAGATAATGAATGTAGGGACACATCAGTGTATGTGAGTGTTGCATCCCTAGTGGACGCGTGTAGGGATGCATCGGCATCCCTGGTGAGAGTTCGGACGCAATGCAAAGACACAATGCACTTCTAGTCGAACCCTTCTATTGTGCATTTTAATACTTTGTTAGAAAATGAAAAAATCAAACATATACATGCGTGGATACTCCTGAAAATCCGCGCACCATACACGGTCTAATTATAATAAATTAAAACCTGTATAAGTTACAAAACTATAAAACTATAAAGTATAAGGTATAAAACTCCCGACGCATTGCAAATGGGAATAATATCATAAAACACTATGGCCATCCCTATTCAGTATTTCATAACAGGGGCCTACAAAAATACATTCAAGAATACACATTCGTTCCAGGAACGACTCAGGGAGTGACATTAAGGGCCGGTTTCACAAAGTCTGGTTATCGTCCGGTTATCTTCTGATTAAAATTTAAGTGCTGGTTAGCAGAATTACCTGTTTCTCAATATAGGGTTAACAGTAATCGGCCGATTAACTGATGGTAACCAATGGTTAAGTTAAACACAAGAAGAGGTTCTGATTAGTTGGCTACTGCTGATAGTTTTGAGGTTATGTATATTTTTGAAGCTGTTTGAAACCACATAGTGTGCAAAACAGAGATAATTGATTGAAGTGCCGCAGTGATGATGGCGAATGAATTGAACATTTTGTTTGAATATGATGATGAAGAAATTGTTGATTATTTAAATAGACCACGAATATTTCGAGTAAGGCCAAATCACTTTCAAATGAATGACAGTGAATTTGCAATGAGGTTTCGGCTTAGCAAAACTACGGTCCTAGCACTGTTGCTTTGTGCCATATTTTTTGTATATTAAGCGCCCCATGCTTTTTTCTCATTTATACTAGTATTGCTTATATACTATTGTCATAAATTAAATTTTAAAATTATTTTTTACTTTTTAGTTTGATAATCTTTAAAAGCATGTTTCTTTAGTTTTTTAAACTATATTTATTTTTAACTTTTTAGTTTGATATTCTTTAAAAGCATGTTTTTTTAGTTTTTTAAACTATATTTATTTTTAACTTTCACAAAGTCTGTTTAAAGTTTCGGTTATCTAATCGAACGATTAATTTAAACAGAACATTAAGGTACAAAGGTTAAGGGAAATATGGCAACCAGGCGATGACGTATTGGATCGCGATTGGCTGTCGTGCTACCTTCGTTTGTTACTTTTGGCCAGTGTTTAAGGTTCGGTTAGAGAAAATTGTAAACAAACATCAATATGGACGAAAATAAGCGGCCACGATCCGGAAATTTTCTTGCTTCGGAAACGGAATTACTTATATCTTTAGTGGAAAATTTTACCTAAAACAATGTCAAACACTTCCAACTGTCTTTCTATTTTACATGCTTTATATTAGCTTCACCTGTATGTTTGTTTGTCCGTCCGTCTGTAACTCTTTCGACTAAGAGTGAGTGACTCATCACTGTAAAATGTCCCACGGATTGCATTATGTTCGTTAGCCGAGCGGTCTAAGACGCGCGACTTCAGCGATCGTGGGTTCAACTCCCGGCCACGCCGAAAAATAAAAAATGTTTTTTTTCCCCCCGGTAAATTCTAAGATTATATCCATACATCTAACTGTAAATGATTAAGAGAGACTTTACCATTTCTTTGTGACGTTGCAACTCCAAATAGTTATCTCAGATGGTAATAGGTAGTGTCGGTAACTCATTTCCCTATGATAATTATACATAACTATAGTTTAAAAAACTAAAAAAACATGCTTTTAAATAATATCAAACTAAAAAGTTAAAAATAAATATAGTTTAAAAAACTAAAAAAAACATGCTTTTAAAGAATATCAAACTAAAAAGTTAAAAATAAATATAGTTTAAAAAACTAAAGAAACATGCTTTTAAAGATTATCAAACTAAAAAGTAAAAAATAATTTTAAAATTTAATTTATGACAATAGTATATAAGCAATACTAGTATAAATGAGAAAAAAGCATGGGGCGCTTAATATACAAAAAATATGGCACAAAGCAACAGTGCTAGGACCGTATTTTTGCTAAGCCGAAACCTCATTGCAAATTCACTGTCATTCATTTGAAAGTGATTTGGCCTTACTCGAAATATTCGTGGTCTATTTAAATAATCAACAATTTCTTCATCATCATATTCAAACAAAATGTTCAATTCATTCGCCATCATCACTGCGGCACTTCAATCAATTATCTCTGTTTTGCACACTATGTGGTTTCAAACAGCTTCAAAAATATACATAACCTCAAAACTATCAGCAGTAGCCAACTAATCAGAACCTCTTCTTGTGTTTAACTTAACCATTGGTTACCATCAGTTAATCGGCCGATTACTGTTAACCCTATATTGAGAAACAGGTAATTCTGCTAACCAGCACTTAAATTTTAATCAGAAGATAACCGGACGATAACCAGACTTTGTGAAACCGGCCCTAAGATCGCGCGTAATTAACGTCGAAGCCCGGACAAGAGAAGACACGACAACCACACGAAAAAGTAGCTCGTCAAACAGGGGCAACGGCTGAGCTACTCCAGGCGCAAGAAGGCTCATTAAAACAAGGGGGTTAGGGGGAATACCCTTGATTGCAGAAGTAAACATAAAGAAACGTAAAACGATCGACCCCAGAAAATAATACGAATTATCATGCCATCCGTTGTGAGCAAGCATGAAGCGCTGCACCTTGGCATGAACTATTGTGTCCAATAACAGGATCAAACCAAATACACGGTACGCGGGTAGTTAAATTTAGAATTTGGCAAACGAGACATAATTTCAAAACACTGGTCAGTTTAAAGAAAGATCCCTCCTGGGCGCAGCTATTTTGCACCAAATTAGCCAGACTCGCGTAATACCTACACGGACTGTACCCAAGCGAATACGGCTGTCTCAGAACAAGCGGGGACACGCAAGACGGGAAATCGTCACTGTAAAAAAAAATTACGGTCTCCAAAAATTTTAATTCACCTCTTTCGAGTATATCGTGTACTAGTGCGTGTATCTACGTGTGATTTTGTTTACACATTTACCATGGGTGTAGACAGTATTTTTGGATGGGGAGGGCAGAAGCCAGACCCTCTGGAAACTCTTTACGAAGATAATGCTTGAAAATACATTTTCAGGTTAGTTGACGATCCCTTAAGTACTTTTTGGAATTCCTGTCATTGTAATTTTTGTAAAATAAAATTCTTTGTCTAAATAAATCTGGCAACCCTACTCCCCCCCCCCTTTTTTTTTACTACACTCTTGACACTTATTGTTACAGAAAAAAAGGGTTGTCTGTAAAGTCGGTTTACGGACGATAATTTTACGTGATAACGTCATAAGAAAACATTGATGAAAAATTTCATGCTTTTAATTTTCAAATATTATTTACATTTTTTTGAAAATTTAATTTAAATTATTTGTTTAAATATAATCACGAACGATTAGTTAAAAAGCCCGCCTTAACCTGTTTGATATTATAGAAGATTTTGTCGCACGGTGGTTGGCCGGTTCGTGCACGCTCGGCTCAGGCGGAACGTGACAATTTTTCGTGCGTGCAGCCGGCGTTCATCGATTTATAAGACGTTTTCACGTCAAAGAAAAAAGAACGTGACATAGACAACGACAGGACGTAGAGGAGATGGAAGGGAGGGAGGGAGGCGCGAACCTGATGTCTTCGAGCAGGAAACGTCCGTCACAGAGTCTTTAAAGGTTGATATTTAATTCGTTGAAATAAGTACAACGCCTTACATCATTCATTGCGTCTAGTTTATTACACAATTGGTTTCATTTCAATAAATTACTTGGTTTTGAGATAGCAACTTGTGCGCACATTAACAGTCGTTACTAGGCTGGCCACGTATATGAAACCTGGCGACTTAACCGCGGCGTCTTGCATATATTGTGTACAACAGTATTTAAGTGTTGCCCTTTGGCATCTCGACTGCGAGTCGGGCGTCTTAGCACTGCGGCCGCCTAGTTACACGTGCATATGCACATACACAATTATGTGTAGGTATGTGCTTGTGAGGGTGACATGACACAGGTGCATGCCCGGCTCAAACATGCCAGGAGCCTTTTTTTTACAGCCGATGCAGCACTGACACACCTACACTAGGCCGGGATATGACGTCATTATCGCAGGTCAGTGATCTGTTGCCTTTATCAGTCACGCTGCGCTACGGTGGCATTAATCTACTTTCATCCATGACGGACTGAATGGTATCTATGTTTTTACTTGGCAATAGAAAAGTTATCGTAACGGTAGTTCCATAAACTTGATAAACATATATATGCAATGTATTACTCTTTATTTAAGTGGTTTTTTTTAAAGCACTCTATATCAACACTACTTTATTAACAGTGACAATGAAACTTGCAGTTGCTAATATTTTTTGTATGAATAACATTACTTTCTATACTGTATCCGACGACTTTCAACCGTTTAAAGTGCTTAAGGAGAATAAAAAAACGTTACGTGGAATGTGGTTGTATCTGTATAAGATACATAGCTGAATCTGCAGTTTTTCTTTTCTTCTTGTAGCTTGCGAATTTGAGAAATGTATTCCATGTTCATTTTTCCTTTGCCTTTTTTCAGGATGTTGGAATATAAATTAAACCCTCATTAACATATTAGACGTGTGGAGACAATGTTGCGTCGTTGCAGTCAACTGTATCCAGGTCATTTCGAAGCCAAATAAAAAAAAAATCAGCAAGTCTGCAGTAAAACTGGTTTTTTGAAGTTGTCGCGACTGTTAAAAGTGGACCTGAAATGTTTTCACGCAAAAAAAGTCAAGATTTATATATAATTTTCAGGTGTTGAAACCAAGAAATACATACTGATTTAGTTACTGTAAACGAGGTTTTCTTAAAATCGTTACTATTTTTTTTTATTTCGTCTCGTAGAACTTATAATTATTCAAACATTTTTTTTTATGTGTGACCATATTCGCTATATTCTACACACTCATATAAACACATATATATTAATTCTCACAAATATATATATATATATATATATATATATATATATATATATACTGACAAATTAACATAACTAGAAAACACAAAAAGTTAAATTCGGTGTCGTATCGAAGCGTTATGTTGTAGGTAATAAGTTACTGATTTAAGTTACTTGTCTGTATTTATTACAATGACACAGTTAAAACTCAATACTATACCGTAGGCCTATATTACAAAATTTTCACCAATGTTAAAAAAATAAAACTAAAAGTGAAAAAATAAATGCAAACAAAAATTTTCTTTAATTATTTAAAAGTAGGTAGGCCCTACAGTTTATAACTCTGTGCATAAATCATAAATTATTTTTCCAATAATTCTCAAGTGTCCTACATATTTGTTTTTAACATTATGTTACTAGTACCTACTATTTATATAAAGGAAAATCCAAAACTTTTGGCACTTTAAAATAAACTTATTGCATTAATTTACAGAAACATTATTAAAAATCTGACATTTTTATTTCAGAAATTTTATGCAATGTTGTTTATATAACCTATACTTTAAAACAATAACTAAGACAACTTTCACCTAAACAGCTTTTGTAGTTCTTGCTGAATTAGGTAACACGCATTGCATATAGAGCATGTAATTTTCCCCCTAGTTTCCCGAAAACATTATATTTATGGACTACTCATACCTACTTATATATGCTGAAAAAATACAGATCCTTGAAAATGATATGACCTAACTATGCGAAGACATATTCGAGATACTAAAATAACCAGAAATACATTTTTTTACACACAGCAAGCAATAAGGATATCTAAGAATTATCTAAGATCCCAACTTTATATATTTGGTACACCTTAGAAAATGCCAATGCTAATTTCTACATGCAGTGGAAGGCAACATATAGAGACGAAGGCAGATCCTAAGCAGGGCTCGTGCGATGTACTTTTGGCAGCAAACTAATTATACTTCACCGTGTTATGTAATTATTAATATTTCCTAGAACTGACCGAAACTGCATTGAACATTAGTTTATTTTAATTTAAAAAATGATTTACAAGACAGTCAAGCAAACTAAAATTGTCTTAAGCTGTTGCTAAAATGTCTGAATTATTAAGTAAAATAATTTATGGTCACAGGCATAAGTATTATTAATAAAAAAATAACTAGACTCCAAAATGCAATTCCTCTTCGCTTTAGGAGGATCACAAATAATCACATTTATCACTGCTCTCAGTTTCAAAGAGCTGGATTCAGATAGTCGTAAATTTCAGGTCGTTGGAAACTGCGCCGGCGTCTGAATTAATGAAGTGAATCTCGAAGTAGCCATCGTTCGGCCGGCGGATGCGATGACATAAGACATGGGGGGTGGAGTGGGGGGGAACACGAGATTCCTCCGCAAGATGTCGGCAGACGCACTTTCGCCCAACTCGTTTCGCAACCGACCAGCTACCAGTATCTTGTAGAGAGGGACAGGAGATTCAAGGAGAAACAATCCCCCCCCCCCCCTTCTATGCCACAATCTCACCGGTCTGTATTTACGTCTGTAGGTACATACATAACGGCATGACATCGTCCACGATATGCAAAATACATACTAATCAGGAACACTAACTTGTAAGGGAGAGCATCTCGGGAATAAAAATTCGCTTCAATTATTTGATGACAGTTTTGAATGCAAAAGTCTATTATACATGGAAATAGATCCTTGAGGGAGGGGCTATGCCCTCACTGAGGGTGCTCTATTACGCTTGGAAAAGCGTGAGGATGTAACTACATTGATAAATGTAAACAAATAAAACTATGTTTTGTGGAATACTTTCTGTAGGTATATATAATAGTTTTCTAATATAGTTGGCTGGCTAATTTCCACGGGTCCCACTTAAAAATCTTACTGGGTTTTATGACACACCCCGTTGGAATACGTAGATGTTTATCAATCCAAAATTATCCTCTTTAAACCTATTGGTACTAAAAGGTAGAATCTGGCAAAATGGTAAAAAGTAGTAGGTAGTAATTTTCCTCAATATCTTAGTACCCACCTCGTAAGTTTCGCAGATTAATTTTTTTTACTAATAGAATAACGGTCCTCTCGTCTTTTCACCCCATTAGAGTTAAATTTTGGGAAATTGATAAATCACAGTACGTAACTGTTTATGCATACTCTTCATGCTCAGTTCTAACAAAGATTCTGAGATCAGCATTAATTTATTTCCATTAATCCGGTGGAACCATTATTCACAAACCTAGGACTGTAAATACAAACAATTATAAAATGGTGATGGTAGTCTGGTATGCGTTTTATTGGTACGCAATTAACTTACGTATATTTATTTAGCTTGGGAAATGAATTAAATGTTTTAAAATCATATTTAAAAATAATTACCCGTTTAGAGTGTGAAATTTTGTAATAATATACTACCTAGTGCTGAAGTTACCAAAAATCCGTATTAATAATAAATTACCTACCATAATCAATTCAGAAGATTTCGAGTGATAACCGAAACCCGAAAGAAAAAAATGTCGGATCTTAATTTTTCAAGTAAAATATTAATGTGAAAATTCTTGCCTTCCATTTTGTGGTCTGGGTACTAGATATTTCCTATTTACCTAGCAAGACGCCTATGGAAGTACGTGTGAAGTCCTCGTTTACTTGGTTCCTTGCATACTTCACTTCCGGAGACAAGCATACACAGAGAAAAAAAGGTTTGTTCGAATCAAACAAATATGTGTTTATATATGGCGAAACAAATATTTACTTGCTGTAACAAAATACTTTGTTAGCTTAACCAAACTTGGTAAGTAACAAAAAAATTGGTTGTCTGTAAAGTCGGTTTACGGACGATAGTTTAACGTGACAACGTCAAAACAAAACATTAATGAAATGATTGCATACTTTTATATGAATAAAATTGAATCATTTTTTTTGAATTATCACTATTTTTTATGGATACAAAGTAGGAGTGAAATTAAATCTACAATTTAATTGATAAATTTACTTTTATCTGCACTCATTAATTCAAATATGTTTACTACTTTAACGAAGAGAATATTTTAACTGTAACTGTATACATGTTTGCTATTTAACTTCTTCCAATCTGTGTTATTCTGTTAAGGATAGGACGATGATAGGAAGAGTAGGAAACGAATGGGAGTGTTTCAAGTTTAATGTCCCTCGAATAAGTCAAATCGATGGTTGTTCTAATCGAGTGGAAGAGAGATAGATGCGGCGCAAGCGTACAATGACCGTAACGGGACAATGTGCGTAACGGGACACTTTTTCGTGCGTGCAGCCGGCGTTAATCGATTTATTAGACGTCATGTCAAAATGATTTCTTACACCTAACCAAATATACGATTGATTTGAAAACATTTTTTTGGGTCAACAGAATCTTTCCTACTACAAAATATTTTTTTGAATGAACAAATTATATTTATTTCGCCATGTATGAACAAATATTTTGTTGAGGCAAACAATTATTCTTTGTCTCGGTGTACACTTGAGGTGTAACTCGGACACGTAGCGCCCAGAGCCCCCTCGTGTCTCGAGTTCCCGCGGGCCTGGACGGCTAGGATTTCAGCGGCGCGGGGGTAAGGAGCGAGCTAACTCGTAAATCCTGCCGCGCCCCCCGCTCCTAGCCGGGGACCCTAGCCGGGCTGAGTAATGGCCGTGTAGGGGCGCGCATTATGCGCGGGCCCCCGGCACCAGGCCTGTACGGCCCGCGACGTACAGCTCAGGGAGATCTGTCGTGCGGCGGCAGGCGAGTTCGGCTCGTCACGGCGACCCGGGTTCCCACTCGGCGAAATACCAATCACCTGAGCAGTTCGCGTTGTTGAAGTGAAACTTCTAATGCGACTTCCAACAAGGTTGCGTTAAACGTTCAACGCTCCTGGGGATGGGGGAATAGAAAGAGACAGAGCGAGGGTGAATGCGTGGCACTCGAACGCATGCGCGTAAGTATACTACCTGTTACAGGCCAGCGCGAGCGTTAGCAACGAGTAGCGTCCAATATTCCAAGCACATGCGCGTGGTATTCTTGCTATGCAGCGAAGTTAACAGTGTGAGCGTCGTGAAATTATCTGAAATACGTACTAGTTGTTCTATTTTAATTTATAATAATCATTATTTAATTTACTTGTTATTTTTTAGTTTGATTTGATACAATATGGTTTCACTAAAAATCAATTCCTACCACTTCCTATTTTCATTTCCACATTACGAAGTTTCACTTCTTCCGCGCGGAGGGACTCCACACACTATTTTTTTCCCTGTCTCAGAACACACACGAAAAAAAAATCTCTACTGAAAAAACACGTCGCCAAGAAATAGTTTGTAATACCTAGGGACAGGAAAAATTCGCAAATTCAATGACCTTCACAACAGACTTCCAAGATCCTCTATGCACTCGGACAAATTACATCTGCTCAGTGGCTACTGACTCGTGACAACTATTAACTAGAATCCTTTTCATTCGATACTTATTTCGCTGAGGATTATTCATTGGCTCAGAGTCCTTCAGACAACCTGTGGTACAATCACTCAAGCAACAAAAACTTAAAACAAATTTGAATTCTAGGCTATCGTGAAATGAAATCGCGAATTTTTCCGGTCTCTAGTAATAATACCTCAAGAAAGGTCAACTAGCATTGTACAACGCATGTCTATGGTTATTATTGGACATTCGAAATACGTTTTACGAGATATTACTGAGTATTTCTTACGAAAATGGGCTCTTATTATCATTTTTAATTGATGTTTCATTCAAGAATAATTTTCTTAAACCGCGGGGAAAAAATTGATCGAATATTCGATAACTTATTTAATTTTGTTGGATCATGCTCAATATCTGTTTCAGTTAATGCTGGAAAACTATTGATGGAACAGTTTGCAAAAAAAAAACTGTAACTATTGGAGGTAGGTACTGGAAAAATCACATAGCATAAATGCCCGGTTAATAACCCGTGTCCAGTATTACTACGAACACTATTTTGTAGTAATAGTCGTTTCCATGTAAATATATATATTTTAGAACTATCTGTAATCTTACGAGAATATTTCTGTTCCATTCGCAGTAAAATTACGGTGTAGAATACACGAACATGTGTGTAATCAAGTCGATGTCACGTGTTCGTTGGCTGCTGCCACGTTTCACCTGCTCTGCGGGTTGATCATGATTCGATAATATGGTCTTTCATTGGCTTAAAGTCCTCCAGAGCGTGTCGAATGACGCCAGAGACTTTCAAGTGCGCACATACGTAGGTATGTACACTCTTTAAGGGAGTGCCTCTCATTTCAGGTCATGATTTTATATTTATATTAATCACTGATCAGCTTTTAGACTTTTTCAATATTTTAACTTTCACGAAATGAAAAATATATACAGCCCATCTTTTTTGCATAATTAGCTGCCAAAGTTACATTTTTAACGTTTTTGGGTTGTACAAATAAGGAGAATTTAATTTATTGCAGAACTGAAACTTTTTAGGATTAACTACAATGCCACTGGCTACTTCATGATATGGTTTGCATTTCTATCACAAAAACACATTTCATGTTTCTTGGCTGTCAAGATCATAAAAAATTTGAGAATTTTGAAATTTCAGATAAAATTAATTAATATTTTATTAAATGAATTCAAATACATCTGCTTCGCGTTGATTATTGAAATACAGTGCTCTTGACACTACCTTGTTGAATCTGGTTTGGTTAACACAAAGAAAACTTAAGCATATATTTATCTAAGAGTATTAATAATTTTATATGATTTAAAGCGTCTGTTGCTAAAAAAAAACTATAACTTTATATCAGTAGAAATAATTTATTTGAGGTTTTACTGACTATCTTATCTGTAAAGACGCCATTCATTTGCGCTTTTAATCGGTAACAAAGCATACTTAATTGCTTTATGTAAATGTGTGTGTATGCTTCAATGATAACACTGAATCATTGTTTTGACAAACTTTAGTCAAAATCTGAGTCAGAAATAATATCACATGCAGCTAACTACAATTTTTTAAATAATTTTTAGTGACTAAAGTAGGTGTGAGTAAGACACTGGATTTTAGGCCTGAAGTGAAAAATTAAAACTCAAAATGTCGAATGTCTCGTCACGCTGAATCTGTCTGTTCGTGGTAGCTCTACAGCCGACACTGCCAGGTATGTAGCTATGTAATCTATCATGTTTCCTCTTCAACCCGGTCATCGTTCAGTTAATGAACAGGTGGCTTCGTAAATCATTAATGAATTCTGCAGGAAATCCGTGTTCTTTGGTCTAAGGGGTCATAAATGTGGGTTTTCTCCGGAAATTAACGTATAAAGATACGAATTACCGCATCAGCTACAGTACTAAAATAATTATGTCTTTAGTAGGTAAAGATACCTTAAGCCAAACTTTGAAATTGTTTCATCTGAAATACCCTAGTTCTTCTTTCAAGTTTGCATTTAGAAGAATAGCATTTATATCATTAAGTGGGATATATGATATTTGGTGAAAGTTACACTAAGACCACGATATCCGATTTCTGGCGATAATTAAATATATTCTCACACAAGTACTGGAAAAAGTCAATGTGTGTTTTTTTTCTACATAACATTTACCAAACTCGAAGAATTAATATAAATAGTTATTGGTAGGGACTGGAAAAATTCGATGTTTCAACGACCTCCAGGATAGACTCAATAATCCTATGCACCATGTGGCAAATGCCACCTGTTCATTGGATTCTGATTTATGAAATTTCTGAACTGGATTTTCGTGGATTCATTAATTCTGTGACTGATGAGTTGTCATTTTCCCACGGTAATCCAGGTAAACTGTGTACCAATAGTGGTAGCACCATAAAAGTCCAATGGTTTTAATTCTAACCTATCGCGAATTGAATCCGCGAATTTTAACCAGGCGCTAGTTATTGGTAACCATAACATAGGACATTGTCTTAGTTTCCAAGGTGGTTTCTTCTTTTGTCTTAACAAGCTTTCAGGTATCCGGCGCCTATTGTGTATGAAGCTGCCTTGCACGATTATGTACAGATACTTTAGACAACGAGGTCATCAATATTATAGTAAACTGTGAACCACTTAATAAATGACCGGATGATTTTATATCAATTAATTCCGGAGGATAGAATGAAACCTCATCACTTGTACGTGTCGTCCTTGCATCTACATGCATCAACAGCCCTGAACTTTGTTGTTTACGTAGCGTCTAATAGTACCTTATTTGTAATATTTAATTATCCGTCAAAAGGAATGTGTTCAAATGTGTCATTCTTTATTAACACAAAAAATCACTCTTTCACAACGCCATATAATACCAGTATAATCTTGAAATAGGCCTAAAACATATTAAATTTATAAATTAACCTTTCATTAACTGAAAGGCGGAATGGTCTCGCCAAAAGATAAATATAAAAACGAAAATGTAGTAAATTAAAACTATTTGAAAACAGAAGTAATATATTTGCTGTCAGTCTAATTAAGCCACAAAATCAAAGGAACGAGCTATTATTATTGAAATCAAGTAGGCTTTATATTTAACTGTGCCTTCCGGATGGCTTTGATTTATTACATTGTTAATTCTTGGAACCCGAATGTTCCAGAAGTCAAAAATAAAACGTTAAAATAAAAACGGTTTTAGTTCTTGCAAAATTATAGAAAAATTATAGCTCACTTTCTGCTACAAAAACATATTATTGTGCAGTTTCTTAAAAATATATAATTTGCAGCTCTTTCCATTTTATATGTGTGGTAAGACAGTAAAAACTGCTCAAATTTGAGATAAAATATAGAAAAATGTATAAAAAACCTACTCCAACAATAATTCATTACATTACTTTGAAATATCTGTATTTCCTGAGAAGACTACGGTATGTGCGAGCTCCCTCTAAAATCTACATTTATTGTCACACCATCGACTTCTGTGTGACGTGATTTTAGTGATAATTTCCATATATGGATAACTTTATGTACACAAGATTGGAGGTCAATATAAAATATTTAAAATACTCATATCTAGTCATTATTAAAAAAATTGTAATCTTAATAAAAGCTACATGGAATTTTTCTGATTCAAATTGAACTTTGTACGGGAGGATACCTGAGCTTATCAGTACATAAAATATATAAATATTGTCTTTACGAATTCAAGTCATATTTTATCACCAGTCTGGGTTCTAATCCCGCAGTTGGGATTATCGAGCTAGTAATAACAAACGTGTTCGATTGTTCGGTTCACATGAGTGTAAAGCGTTGAAGGGTTGGATTGTTTTAGTCTGTCTTCTTGAAAAAAAAATCTACACTTGTTGA
The DNA here is from genome assembly GCF_032445375.1 of Bacillus rossius redtenbacheri. Taxonomy (NCBI): domain Eukaryota; kingdom Metazoa; phylum Arthropoda; class Insecta; order Phasmatodea; family Bacillidae; genus Bacillus; species Bacillus rossius. Next base: position 7,616,016 of record NC_086336.1, on the reverse strand, counting down.
AAAGAAACTTTAAAAACATAGAATGACAAATTACTTTAATTATTAGTTCAAAGCTATATTCAGTTAGTTTATTAATGTAAAATTAGTTTATATTTATTAAATATTTAATTTAATATTGAAGCATATATTTGGTGCAAAAGAAACATTAATGTTTAGTTCCTGTTATTTTTTTCAGTTGATTCGCAATTATAATCTTGTATAGCAAGGTATGAATACAAGTACTGGTATCTTAAACATATCATTGGAAACTTGCATAGTTTTCCGCAGTCAAAAAGTCGCTACTTCCGAATTTCACTAAGATAATTACAAGAATTGTTTTCAAGTTCCTTTAAGATACAATTACAAAACCGCATATGTACGATTAAAACCACCTCTTTGCAAATATTTCGCATCGACATTCAGTGAATTTATTAATGAACAGTATGATTATTTAGCAGGAGATTAAGATTTCTGTGAAGAATATGTAGGCGTTGTATTCACATTATGTAAAAGTGCGTTAAAGGAGCTGCGAAGTAAAATTACGCCCAAATGTTATGAAGAGCAAACTACAACGATTGGGACCTGTTCGTAATGCTAAGTCTGATTTTCGAATACATAATTGACTGTGTACATTTAAAATTAAAATGGGTGAGATGGAAAAGGAAAAGATTAAACTTCGTGCAAAATAAAAATAAAAAACCTTTTTGCTTACTAAACGGGAAATTTAATGTAAAAATGTACAGTTTGACATTTGTTTATTAGAATGTAAGGAAAAGTAAAAATGCACCTGAAATATGTAATACCTATTATGACCACTGAGTTATATGTAGTTAAAAGTTGAATAAATGTTTTCATTTTTAATTTAAATGAGTTGCATTCTTTCTTGCTATCTTATTTAATATATGTAAATATGATATAATTTATGGAGCCCTATAAAATGATTTTAACTTACTTTTGCTTATTAAATTTGTTTAAATTGCTATAATATTTACTATTTTTTCAATTTATGTGCATATAATAAAGAATTTGGATGATGTTGTCCAGATGATTAATATATCATGCTCAAGGTTTTTCTCCTTAGGTTAGCTGAAGGTAATTTCGCACATGCCGGAATACGATATGAGGTGAAATCTTTCTTGAACCGTTGCGGTCATGCCATGGCTGCTGGGAAAGTTAGGGTCAGACAAGCATACAAGTATTCACACACTGCACCACGTGGGCAGTATAAGAGGTAACCACTAAAGAACAGAATCAACAAGAAAAATAACATTCCTGCTATTACAAACAATATCAGATGTTCCTCGATGAAACTACATCGATAACTTACCACTCACGTCAGTAAAATATGAATTACAGCATGCCAATGATAAAAATTATTACGACAACAATGTTGTGATGTCACACAATGGGTTGGATTTCGAAGAAGGTCGTTGTGACCTTAGCACTGAATAAAGAAGGAAGACAGTAACTACATATCAAGGCGATTCTGCACCTAATGTAAAGAAATTATTTCTAATCGAACATAACACAAATTAATAATTTTGATGTTTTCTTAACAAAATTAAATTTTCTAAAGTTCGTCGTCCATAATAATCTTGAGGTTAGGTTGAACAAAGTTAAAAAACAAATAATTGAATAACACATTAAGCGATACACTGGTGTAGCAGGGAAGTAACAATGAAACCATAGTGTCGTCATAATGTATGAAATAAGAAAAACAATATTGAAGCAGCATCTTGATTTGAGACAAGTACAATTAATAAATAAATTAAAAATTCGGGGTCAAGTTCTCTAATTTCAAAACGAAGGGGAAAAAAAAGCCAAACACAGTTGAGCAGATGTCACACACCAGCTGTGCAGTGGCACACTAGACAGAAAAAAGCTAGTTCAATGTTGGCACCAGTATCATTTGCACGTTAGCAAAAATCACATCGTTACAACCTAACATATAACATGAAAACAAATACCACTGAGTAGAAATAACTTTCACGTGGTGCCGGTAGGAAGAGGGTGGTCTGACGGAACATACATTAAAATGTTTCAATGTAAAACTGATTTTTAAGTGCGTGTATCAAAGTTAAGAACATTACTGAAATGATTTTATCAAAGAGCAAGATACTTTTATTCTTATTACAAATTAGGAGAGTGCAACATATACTGCCATCAAGATTTTATTATTACTACTTATTTGCAACATTAATAAAATTATATTCTAATTTACATGCGTTATTTATATATGTTATGTACATATATGTTATATCTTCATGCATTATATATATTAATTTTTGTGACGTGAAACAAGACAACGCTGGATAAATGGCAGTCATTTAAGTCTGCTGAAGGTCTCAAAAAATAAAATGCGAAGAAATATTTTTTTTTTCAAAGAGAAATTTTGTATTATATGAACAGCACAGACGAAAACAAACGTTAACCGAGAAATTTAGTTCATGATGCGTTCCATTCACAGTCTTTACCACTCAACTCGCACTCTCTAATGCCATCGTGTGAACACTTAGCTGTTTGGAGATGCCTGTACTGAGATTTCACCGTGTTTATTGTTTGTCTCAAGAGTTGAATTTGCTCCGTCAAGTACATCGCCAGTGTGGATCGAAGCAGTGTGAGAATTGGGAAGATGTTCGTTCCCCCCCCCTCCCTCTCTAAACCCTCTCCCAAGGAGGCGTGCCTGTGAACCGGCAAGAATCGATGGTTGGAAGTTCCCGAGATTAGGGCCAGCGAGGCAGAAGTCTTCGGGATCGCTCGGTTGTTTTGTTGTAGCTTCTCCATGGGAAGAGATCCACTGGCCCGACTTTTCCCGTCAATCGCCGAGAGATATCCCCCTCCCCCTTCCCAAACCCCTTCCGCACGACCGCTTCCGTGCTATCTCTCTTTCGCTCGGTCCCAAAACTCAACATGCTCGAAGGAAAAAAACTTCGACTGCGACATTTTCCGCGAAGGGCGAGGGCGCATTTTCGGCTTGCCCGACGATGCGAGAGTAAACTCCTTTGTTGAACTCCGGGTCTGAAGTTTGTTTGGACGGAGACAAGTTGCTTTAGCGCGCTCGACTCACCGTGGATACTTTTCAAACCAAAATAAAAAAAAAAGTACTGATAAATAAATGCATGGTTAACCAACAAAAACATTGAGTACGAAGTTTGTAATCTATAATAATACTAAAACAATTTGGGCTTAAATGTCTATACTTTGGAATAAATTAAGAAAAATAACCCTCTTACGAAGCGACTATTTAAATTATTTATAACGAATAGTTTATGAAACTTTATAGTCTTTGTTTATTACGGTATCACTCGAAAAAGATCTGGACGCATTTCAGTAAAACTTTTATATTAGTAACGTTTTTGGTTAATTTAAACAATTTTAATGTGCGTTATTTCACGATTCACCCCTAACGAGGCGAAAGGGGTATAAATAGTCTTACAATAATTAATAATATCTCTGAAGCTAAGAAAACATTATTAGAGTAACTAAACAAAACAATACTACTTACTCATTTTTAGCACTCTGCAAAACTGCGCCCTTAAGACGTGTAAATAGGGGTTGTTTTGTTAAAAAAAAAAAATCATATTTTCAAATCTATAAAAGTGGTAAATACGAAATCGAGTATAAACAACTCATGCACGGATGTAATTAATGTGATTTTTATTTTCTAAATTTTACTGTTTTGGAGGTGAAACGGGAAAATGTTTTATTTTATTAAAAACACATATCACTTTAGGCGATTGCGTGGGAGGCTAGACATTGAGCATGAAGAACAGAACAGAAAAAACACTAAGAGTTTTAACGCATCTCCGCAGCAAATAAAACATTGGGTACATTTTTGATACAAAAAAAATCAAACACTACTAAAAACCTGTCTAAAATTCTCCCATTAAGAGGGTAAAAACGATTTTTATATTTATTTTAATGTATAAAATAAATATCACTGAAGCTAACCAAACAAAGAAAAGATATCCGACAAGAAAAAATTAAACACACATAAACTATATTTTATAAAATACATAATTCTTTCTATAATCATTTGTCTCAAGCTTTTAAAAAAAAAAAACATTCTATCAGGTAATAATACAAAACATACAATAGTACCACCACATTTGTACAATTTTTCGAATGTTAATCTATGATGGGATAAAAATGGGATAATATTGTTGATGCAAAAAACTTCTTTCAGAATGTATTCATCTGTAAAATTACTTTAAAAAACTCTTTTTTCCGTGGTCTTAAAACCATCAGCCAATAGCAAAATTAAACATAAACTTGATTATTGTTTGCGATAATATAATAGTTTTAATGTTAAGATGCCAGGTGGTACGAATGCGGCAACCGTGGTCACCATGTGCTCTGCCTGCGATCCAAGCGTGGTGCAGACTATAGCACGGGCGAAGAGCTGCACAGTCCCACCGGGGCGCCGGCGGTAGAGACGCCCACGCAACAGGCGCCGGGCGTCCATGCTGGGGTCGGCGGGGAATGCGCGCGGCGCCGCCTGATTGTCCGCGGATGATTGATGGCGTCATGCGGACCGCGTGTGCGAGGCGCCCTCACTTTGGGACGCCCGTCGCGTCCGCTACCTCGACGTCATCCTGCGCGCCGCGATCCTGGTTGCCACAACGGTGCGTCGACGAGAACGCCACCTGACCTAGTTTCGTCAAGCAGCATCTGTAACGTTTAATGCGGTGTAACGCCCTCAATGTACAGCTTCTGGTGGAAGTAATTTCGTGAATGGAACGGAAGTCTCATGGAACGAAATGTGTAACCAAAAGGGAAACCTTTTAATAATGTTACGAACTTGGGAAGCAAGGGTGCCGCGCCACCCCCTCTGCCAACATATTATCTTTCCTCGGCGCTTTTATCTATCCGTGAATGGCCTGCGAATTCCGTGATATTTCAGATGCCGCACGCGTGGAGTGGCGTGAATAAGCGCCACTGTTCTGGATGCTTCGAGCGTCGTGTCGGCCCGGGATAACACAGTCACGTCACCAACTCTCCAGTAAGTTCCAGAAAGACAGCCAACGGGTATAAAGGTGGTGAAACCACCCTCCGCGGGAGTTCCAACAGGCGAGTTGAGTGAAGAGCGAGTTTAGCAGAAGCGTAGCGACGGGACCGTGCATGTGTGACCGAGTGGCGCGAGACTGTATGTGTGGACAGGTGCGCGGTGATGGGCGAACCACTGCTGAGCCTAGCTCCAGTGAGGAGTGTGAACTGTGGACTGGACATATACTTATGAATTTGAAGATATGCATTAATTGTGGTGATTTAATAAGTAATGAAAATATAGGTAGCAAATAAAATTAATTGGGCTATCCTTGCGTACCCGTTCTTCTGTACTCGTAACAGAATTAAATGTTTAATGAATTTTAACAATATGAATAGTATTTTAATAAAATTACTTGTTGTAAATGAGGTCCAAAGCTGAGGTTTAGTATTATTTAAGTATTTCTCTTTTATCGGGACTATTTAGTTATATAGATTAACGTTTCGGTTTGTTAATCCAACGCCTCGATAGTCGTCGTAGCCTCTGCAGTAGCGACTTATCGGCGGCTGCGGAAACTACGAGTGATTCGCGTCCAGAGATGTAGTTGAAAACACAATTTGTGGATACTTAATCATGCTCGGCATTTTTTTAAAGAATTTTCCTTCGATTCTCGTGTCTGAAATTTGTATTAAAAGTATATTTCCAACATGAGAGCACGTGAATTTTCTCGTTACCGAGGTTAGATGTTACACATCTCTGGCGAGTACTTGAAGTTTAGCTCCCGTTTTTAATTCTTCTTTTGGCTTGGTGAGAAATTATCAAATAGCAAAGTAGACTTGAAGAACATATGTGCTTTACATCTACTTCACGTTGATGATCTGACTACAGTGCTTTTGAAACATGCTTGACAATTCTGAGGCAGTTGAAATAAGAAAGAGTGGTTACCAAATCGTGTATAAGCCACTATGAGCACTCTAAAATAACTTGATTATGCATGGGCAAGTTAATTGTAGAAAAAAGATCGTGACTCTAATCATAGACAAAAACTTTTCAATAGTGTGTAGTTGGATAATTTTTCCCTTAGATACCTACTTGAAAACAAAAAAAAAACCTGAATTTATATTTGTGGTCATCTCTGAAGCTTTCAAACTACCCCAAATTACCAAATACAAACGAACAAAAGACTACTATTCTAGCTTTATCTATCATTAGTGCTATGTAACGTTTTAGCCTAGCTGAAAATTGTAAAAATTTACTGTTATAAGTGGGAAAACAGTTTCAAAAGGATAGCCCAATTAATTACAGTTTTATTTGTTACTACTATTTACAACTTAAATTTATCGAAGAACACATAGTCCAATTTCATTCCTCAAACTAAGTCTCACGACGATCAGTAAAACATTAGCACTGCCCACTGGAGCCTGCACAGAGAAAAAGGTTTGTTTGAATAAAACAAATAATTGTTTATATATGACGAAACAAATATTTACAGGCTGTAACAAAATATTTTGTTAGCCCAACAAAACTTGGTAAGTAACAAAAATGATTTGTTACACCTAACCAGGTAGCCTATAGCTACATTTGAGTTGGAAAAAACCTTTTGTTGGATCAACAGAATCTTTCCTACTACAAAATATTTGTTTGAATTAACAAATAATATTTATTTCGCCATGTATGAACAAATATTGTGTTGAGGCAAACAATCCTTTCTGTCAGTGTGGCTGGACAGTGGCTCGCCACCTCTGTAAGTCTCTGTCCACTCACTCTGTTCACGCCGCGCCGCAACACGTCCCGCACTGTCGCTACTGTCGCTACTGTCGCTACTGTCGCACCGACTCTCTCGCGGGTCGCTACCAGAGAGACTCCTCCCTCGGTGACCGAACAGCCGCAGGTGTCTCTCTCCTCTGGTCGGCTGGTGCCCTCTTACACCCGCGCAGGTCAGAGGTCAGGCGTGGAGGCAGCCACAAGCCGCGCTGTAGTCGCAAGTGACCCTGACCCCACGACGCAAGCCTCGCGCACCCTACGAGGTGTCGACCCTAGAACGAATGTTATTTGCCTATTTGCTACAGATAAGTGATATTATCTTTGAAAGATTTGTGCAATGGGAGTGCATGACTTGATGTAGGCTTTTGGACATACGCCATTGCTAAGCACATGTATGTCTGTAGAAGAAAACTACAAAAAACACAAATTAAGCAAAAAATTGCTGTTGTCAGGATATAAGCAACACACAATACTCCACAACAGGAATATGGTCAACAAACAAAGAAAAAACAAAGAAAAATGGAATAACAGAACTAAAAAACACCCACAGATGATGACAGCACAAAAATACTTCTGTTTTTTGGAAAAATATTGTGTTTTGCTGTGTTTTTGTCTCGTTTCAACTGTTGTGCTGAATTTTTTGGGTTCGGTATTTTTGTGCTGTCATCATTTGTGGTTTTTTTTTCATCTTATTAGTCCATTTTTCTTTGTTTGTTGACCATATTCCTGGTGTGGAGTATTGTGTGGTGCTTATATCCTGACAACAGCAATTTTTTGCTTAATCTGTGTTTTTGTCATTTGTGTTTTTTTGTAGTTTTCTTCTACAGAAATAAATGTGCCTAGCAATGGCGTATGTCCAAAAGCCTACATAAAGTCAGATAAGTGATATATAGGTACCACATACATATGGTAAACTAACAAAAAAAAATTTAATGCATTCTAAACAATAATACTTATAGGAGATACAGCATTGATAGTTTAGCTTATCCTTACTATTATAATATTAACAAGACTATGCACGAGTTTTCCAATAATAAAGATCGCAGGCTCTCATGACACAGGCCTCGAGTCACTGCTCTCTGAAGATGGCGACTGCAGTGTCGAACGAGACGTCGCTGATATCCACGCCTCCGATGCGGATACAACCCAGAAGCCAAGCAACTTCCAGTTATTTAATAGTTAAATTTGAGCGACTCTTAGAGGGAAGATTGTTGGTCATTAATTCAATTGTGTTTTGTTTTAAGTAAAGTAAAGTTAACATATTTATTTTTCGTTAAATGTTATCATTAGAGACCTGAGTAGTATACGAATGTATGTCCTGAAACAGGATTCAGGTTGTGGATGGTGCGGATTGTGATTGTCGGCCCGCCATTTTGGATTGTGACGTCACGGCGGCCATCTTGGATGAGTGTAACGGGACACAGTGTAACGGGACATAACGTAACGGGATAAGTATATCACGGCGGCCAGTTTGGATCCACCATCTTGGATCCGCCATCTTGGATGACATCATTTTTTTTCTCGAACTTTCCGCCATTTTGTTTTCTGCCATTTTGAATTATGTCGTCACCGTTGCAATTTCCGTTACGTCCGCCATCTTTAACTTTTTTATTTATTAACCGATTTTAATGGAAAAAAATTTAAAATTTATAAAAAAATTAAATTAATAAAATTTTAATATTTTTTTTTTTAAAAACGAACATTTACGACACGGAGCTCGGAGTCCTCGGTTCGAACCCGACGGGTGCAAAAAAAAATTAAAAATGGCGACAGGCTTCTTCCCCCTGTGGTGGCTGCTGACAGACTGGCCCCCACCACTTTTTTCAAAGCATATATATCGACAGTGAGCATGACGTCATGTCCGCCATCTTGTCTTCGATGTTGGAAACCATCATCATTGTATCGGCGGCGAGAGTGCGCTGGCGCCTAGTTAGTTTGATTCTTACCCGCTAGAGTGCAGTAATCATTTATTACTGTGACACCCGCCATCTTGAAATTTGGTCGCCATCTTGAAAATCCGTAATTTTAATGCTAGAGATTCGGGAAAAAGTTCAAAATCCATTAAATAAATTTGTAATCTATATACTGATTGATTAGATCGACTAAGGTCCTTGGTTTGATCCCTGGCCGATACAACACAACTTTAATTTAAAAAATACCACAAAAGTGACAGGATTGAGAAAATAAAAAACACCGCAAGTACTTTTAAAAACTTTTATTACATAAATTCAATACACTGCTACAAGTACAAAAAATAATACACAGACATAGAACTAAAGTCTTGTGGATTTCTTGATTCAAACAGTCTTCTTATTGTATGGACTAAGTCCTTTACATGTTCGTAAATGTCTATTCAGTCTATCAGGTCGACATATTGGTACACTACAATTTTCACACAAAACCGAATTATCGACTTCATTAAAAGGACAGTGATATATTTCATGTTGTTTAGCACTTCGAATAGTTGTAAATGTTTTGTTACAAAATATACAGCTTGATTCTGATGAATGTACAGCCAGTCTATTACAATTCCTGAGGTGCCGTTTTAATCTTCCATAGTGTTTAAACTTGCTTAAACACCTGTTGCACTGATATTTAATACGTTCAGAGTTATTATTACAATTGTGTATTACATAATCACGTAATTTCAAGTTTTTGATCTTCTCACAGTACGTACAGTTGGGCGATGGAACACCGTTGGATGCTCCTTCCTTTATCAATGACACTGGAACTGTTGACAACCATTGTAACACTGCTGTCATGTTAACTTCGGAAGCCTTTGAGGTCTGCTCTGCAGAAGATGTTGCACGCGACGAAATCTCCTGCTGTGCTGAGAGAGCAGGTGTAGCTGTAGACGACGTAGTCATCGTGGTCTGCACTGATGATGGTAGACCTTCGATCCAGGTCGGTGTTGATACTGGTAAAGACGCCATCGAGGTCTCAAGAACAGCTAGTTTTTGGTCTATTATTCAAGTCTAACTACCCGATGCGTTCATCACCGCAGCCAGAGACGGACTAAAGTTCATATCACCAGGGTCTCACTTATATGTTCTCATCAGCTGGTACAACACATGAGTCAAAACAATAACCATGTTCATTATACTTGCACTTAACTGTCTCGGAGCATTTTATATAATGACGATGTAAGCTGTCGAGGCGTGAAATTAGTTTATTACACTTATTGCACTGAAATTGTATTGGTTTCAGTAAATTATTCGGACAACTGCTTCTTTCATGTCTGCGAGCGCTTGAAGTGCTAGTAAATGATGCGCCACAGTATTTGCACTGATGCGAAGTACGCTCTTCATTAATTGAAGTCTCCTCTGCAGTCGGTATCGGGATCTCCGCGACTGTCGACACCGCAGCCACTGAGCTCTCCGCTGTCGTGGTCTCCTCTGCATCTGGTATCGGAATCTCCGACTCCATCATCATTGCTGTCATCGAGGTCCCCGCTGCTGACGGTAAACAGTCTATCCCGGTCGACATTGGAGCAGTAACTAAATCTCACGAAATTGACTGAAGAGAGCATGTCCGTACTGCACCGCGGCCAGAGGTATACTGAGGGTCCACTCGTCTGAACTTCGCTTATATACCCGCGGTCTACTGGAATACTACATTAGTCAAAATATTGTCTGTAATTAAAATTAATTTTTATTAGGTAGCTAAAAATTGTAGAAATAAAAAACAAACACAAGTTCAGGTTTTACACATTTATTTATAAAAAAATTACACAAATGCATGTTAGGTTAAGGAATTAAGCATTTTCGCAAGCAAAGTCTTTAATGCCGCACGAACTGCCTCTTCGACTCCGGTTCCAACTGGTTCGCAGGTCACGGGATCAGGAACACAGGTTTCCAGCTGGTCATCTTCTGCGATGTCGTCATCGCGAGCGAGACTTGGTCGATGACGTCTGTGACCACGTCTGCGCCTTGGCTCTACTGCAGTGCTTGTTGGGACAGATTCACTGCCTGAACTTCGACGACGTGACGCACGCCGTTTGGAAGTCTGCGTAGAAGCATCACAGGTAGCAAAAGGTTGCAACACGCTCATGTTTGGTGTTACACGTGCAGACGAGGCAACTACCTCAGCGATGCTAGCAGGAAGGATTGTGTGCGGTCTCATGTGATAGACGGCACAGTTTCCAGGTTCGCAACAATCTAATAGCTGCTGAGTCGGTTCGTAGGACACAGGAAAGTGAGCAAACCGCCAATGCTGAGCATCTCCATCACAGGTTTCTGTATATGTACGTAGATACCCGGAATCCCAGTAGCTGTACTCGACACTGCTGAAGCTAGGTCTTGCGCTCACGTACACGTTAGCAGGATGAAACGTAAACATCTTCTTGCAGGTTGAACGTCAACTGAAGGCATGTACGTAGGTACGTCATTTATATATGCAGGCTCCTACTAACACTGTGTGTGCCATTTCTGCATTAACTGCGAGTTTGTACAGGCACAGACACGTTCAAACTTGTCACGTAGCTGCACGTCGTATATTGCACTAAGCTTGCGCAGGGAAGGACAGCCATAGTCGGTCTGTAGGTCTTCAATTTCAACTGTTCCGTCGTCACATAGATCTCGTAGCCATTTCTTCTGTTCAGGTCCGGCAACGTATATTGTTTCGTTTTGAACTAGTAAATCTTGAAGTGTGTTTTTCACTTGGTGGTATGGGATTTTTCCTTCGTCCCACTCTAGTCCGTGATAATATTTGCATAGCCATTCGTTCGAGCGTTTACTTTTTTCGTCTAGTAGTTTCCACGGATACGGAGGTCGGAAGCTGCGGGTTCGAGTCTTGTCTCCGGAGGTAACAGCATTTTCTTTGAGAACAAAGCCGTTTTGGCTCTGGAAACCTTGAAGGTTGCAGTACATCTTGTCGCTAGCAATGCTCGATCGTAACTGAATTATTATCGCAAACGAAAAGGTATTTAAGTCAGAATTTTCACAAGTTTGTCTCTACAATTGTACGATGCAAGCCGATCGTGAAGTATCAGACAAAATGCATAGGTGTTTGGCGGAATATTTCCGCTAGTCGTTATCTCGATCCTACAGTCGATGATGTTTGAATTTATACGATCATCCTGTTTGGAAACGTCAAACACCATTAACGGAGCCTTGTTCTTGAAACTGTCGGGACTCAGTATCGGTGACTGTCTCCGCCTATAGTAAGCTTGCTGAAACTTGGCATACATTTGATATGCGAGAAGAAATCTTCCACTTTCAAAGTCCATGTTCATGTCAACGTACGGATAACTTTCGCTGTTTAAAAATATTTTTACATTACGTAATTGACAGTTATCGAATAAGGAGCGACTTACTCCTGCATTGAGCTGTCTTCCGGTCTGAAGCCCGACGATGATGTATCTTGGTTTTTCCGTAGCGAAGCTGGACTTTACTATCCAATTGATACGCTGACTATGAGGCAAGCCAGGATAAGTTTCCAGGCTCCAGGATCGGAATGGCACATCGAAGTTCTTGCCATTTTCTATGTTCTTCAACATCTTGACTCGTTCAACGGTGCTCACTTGGATGTGGGGCAGCATCCACTCGATAGACTGTAGTGTTAGCGAGACATCTTGAGGGTTTTCTGCAGCGGTGATAATTGCATTAATGTGCGTGTTGGCTAAAAGCAGTACGAGCTCTTGATTCGAATTAATGATTATAGGCTTGTAGTCTTCAGCGAAGCCAAGAAGCATGGACAGAGGAACACAAACTTCGAACTTCCCTTCGGCATAAACCGGAAGCTTATATTCATCCTCGAGAGCCCAACCGGCCATCTTTGCAGCAGTCAGTTCATTTGGCGTGATAGAAAGGTAATTTTTGATAGCAGATGTTATGCCTACATCTCTCGTCTGGTCTACCTCGACACCATTAAGTACATAAGTAATGCGCTCGATGAGGTGAAGAATACTATTGCAGGATATTGTCGTCGTTGTCGGGTGCGTACCATCCGCTTTTGTAAGCATGCCTCTTATACGTAGAAATGACTGCGAAGGTAAAGTACAAATATCTTGGTGCTGTACAGCAATGCGTACTTCCGATGGAAGTGCGTACGGTCCGAGCAGGAAAGGCTGGTACTCGTGCAATTCCATTTTCGTAATGCTGTCATCAAAAATGACCGGATCTTCCACGTTGAGGATTTCGTCTTCCATATTTACTCGGCACTTGTCCAATACTGAGAAGATACTTTATGCTGTCAGGTGTTAATGCACCGATGTCTGGTAGAGAACTGTTCTTATTCACGACAATACGATTTCTTTTATAACTGTTCGGTGTTACGAACTTTATGCCCATTGCTTCAAGTGCAGACGTAATGTAATTTCTTCGTCTTGAAAATTCACCAATCGTCCTCGCTGGTCAACGATTCTGACGACGACTTCGTGTGCGCACTTCACGACGACTGGAACGTAAATGATACTTTGCGGTACTTCGACCAGTTTATATCCTGGCGGGACCATCGGCGAAAATTCGTGCAGCATTTTGTTTAGTCTTCCGTTGAGATACGTTCCACTTGCCAAATTACAGTTTATTCTTATGACATTCACAGGCAAAATGTTTACTGCGCGCGTAGATTCGTACGTTCTTCCTGCATCATACACCTTTGATTCGAATCCTTACATCGAACCTATGGTCCCAGGTTTCGTAAAGTCGACAATTTCACTGCATGTTAGAATGCTTTTTTGAGTGTTTGGATTTCCACGCAGTTGAAAGTCTACATCCTGTGGTAACATATCCCTGATGTAATTTGCAATGTCGTCAATTTCGTAAGATCCAACAGGTAACTGTATTTCATGAGCGGTCCCATCGCTTTTCAGGAAGCAGATCTTGCAGTTTTCTTCGTCGATATTCGGTATGGCATTATACGTTTGAAAATCTACGAGTCCGATACACCATTCTCCGTCTAAATCCAGAGGCGGGAAATGAACCGCCCGCAGCTCAGATGCGTGACCTGTCAAGGTAAGTGTTATTGACATGACTAATAAATTATCATCACTGCACAACCTTTAAGTAGCAATTTTTATTTGTCAGCTAAATTATTTTTTTAGTTAAAAAGCGAAGACACAAGTGTCCGCAGTTTGTTTGATTAGGCCTCTGTTCCGTTTCGTAATTGTAGAACAGTGTAGTGGTCCGGCCCAGGTACCGCCTAAGTTCAGGCGGAGGTCTCAAATTACCGAAACTGTCGTAGTAAGTAGCTTTTTTTCCAGACTTTATATACGCTACCCAGTGCGTGCCGCGACCTGCCGACGTGTCTAAATTAATTATGGCGCGTTCGTTGGTTTTTGGTTTGCTGGGTAAAGTGTCTCGCATAAACACGCCGCAGAAATTTGGTATTTTCAGTTTGCGTGCGTACTTTATTAAATCTACGTTGGTGAGCGGTCGTTTCGGCAGAGAACTTAGGATTTTCGTTTCTTTTTCATGCCTCGGCCTGATTTGTGAGGACGTAAGTACAGTCCTGCGCCGTTTTTTTTACCCATGGCAATGGCTTCCATGCTTGCATTATGTCGCTGTGCTTCTTTTAACTGCTTTCGCTCATTCTTCGAAGTGTTGACTGCCCGCACTATACCGCTCGTTGCACCGATGAGACCGCCGAGAGCACCCAATGCAGGCAAAAGCAAAGGAAGAAATCCTCCTTTAATCTTCTTGTCGAGAGTCTGTAATTTTTGCTTGGCTTTTTGTATGCGTGCTCCAGTCTTGCGTTTGGTCTTGCGTGAGTTAGTCTTTGACTTGATGGAGCTGGCTTGACGAGCACCCAGTCCTAATTTCGTCTTTGCCTTCATGATTTTAGATACGCCCCAGGCCGTGATTTTTTCTCCTAGACCCGCGTGCGTCGATTTACTTATTTCTTCAGCTTCCTGTGCCAATATCTCGTCGGCCCGGTGCCTGGATTCCAGATCCTTGCCGAGGGAATACGCAATATCGTGCTGCTTGCACTTTTCGTCGAGAGAATTAATGCCCACGTCACCGCGAGCTAACCTTTTCGCTAGTTTAGTGCCGGGGCCGCAAAATCTGTAGCCGGGAATGTGTAGCTCGAATGGAAGAATGTTTATCAGCGAGTTTACGAGTCCTGCACCGATGTGTTTATTGTTCTTACCTCTTCGAGCCATTACGCGCAACTGACCAGAAAGTATAAATGTGTTTGATTATATACAATTTATTTAGTACAATGCAGGTCGTCAAGCACGAAGTGTGTTTGCCCGTGCGAATTACGCAAGACGATGAAACTAGCGGTCGCGAATCGCGACATGGTGTATTATTACCGTCCACCGTACGTTGCATCATAGCAGGACCGTCAAACTGTGGCAAGACGTGCGTTCTACTGAGTTTACTGGAGGAACCAAACGGTCTTCGGTTCGAGAACGTTTACTTGTATTCCAAGTCGTTGCAACAGCCAAAGTACCAGCGCCTAGCAACTGTTCTACGCTCGGTGGAAGGACTGGAGTATTTTCCGTTTACCGATAATACCGATGTGGTGTCTACCGACGAAACAAAGCCTAATTCCGTGTTTGTGTTCGACGATGTAATGTGCGAGAAGCAGGGCATAATACAAGAGTACTTTTCCATGGGTAGGCACGCCAGGGTAGACAGCGTATACCTGTGTCAGACGTACAGTAGAATACCCAAACATCTCCTACGAGATAATGCGAATGTTATAGTGCTTTTTCGCATGGACGAACTTAATTTACGTCACGCCTACGACGACCACGTAAACACCGACATGTCGTTTCAGGAATTTAAAGACATGTGTTCCTTGTGTTGGAAACACGAGCACGGATTTCTAGTAATCGTAAAGGACTGGCCTCTATATAAGGGCAGGTACAGACGAGGTTTCGATCAGTTTATCGTCAAACATGAGTCATAGCATTTCGAAATTCGGTCGTAGCAGCAGACATACTGTAGGCCCCGACTCTGATATCCGCAAATACATTTCGCTACTGGCTCAAAAAGTAGACAGTGTGAAAAGGGAATTACTAGAGTATCTCGTTGCCATCGACCAGCGCGTAGAAGCCTCGGATTCTCGCATTCGCGACATGATCGAAGTATCGAATGCACAAAGACGTGACGATCTGAGAACTTTTCAAAGTAGTCTGAAAGCATCACTATCTCACTTGTCAACAAATTCAGATTTTGCCACACACAAGAAAGAAGTTTCTGCGAACGAATAAAAAAGTATATATAAGGAGGTCTTGCAATAAGTTTTCAACCAGTACAATGTCGGACCTGGCCAGTGACCTTCATCGAGCTATACAGTCTGTTCGTGAAAAATATTTACTTGCTAGACGAACCAGACTTGCACGTGAGATGGCTAATGAGGAGATATTTAAACCAATCACTAGTCGCCTCGACGAACTTAAATACATGGAAGAACCAGCTATCATTGTGAAGACAGAAGTTGAAGATGAAATTCCAACTGTAAAGAAGAGAAAGTATGAACCAGATCGAGAAGAAGAAGATTTAACAAGTACAGAGACCATGCACAAGAAAAAAATACCGAAAAAGGGACATCAAGTGAATGCAATGGTCCGACCATACCTGATATCGTTTACGAGCCGGAATAATGACACGACCTACGGAGTGTACAGAAAATATAATAAGTGGTTCCTCGGTGCTAAAGAAATAGACTTTCTACCAGGAAATATCGTACGCGTAGCAGAGTACAAAACGCGCGGGACTCCGGGTCTGTACGAATAGCTGTTTCGCAGGGAGCCTAAAGGATATTCTCACAAAGACTTACAAGAGTACAAAAAACTGCTAGAGCTAACCAACGCACATTTTCGCGATAACGATCCAGATAGTGGTGTATATAAAGACGTAGATCATGAAAAAATCGACATTCTCGCTAATCTCTTCAGTGAACTAACAATACATGGCGAAGGTTTAAAAAAGCTAGAAAGTGGTCAGATATTTGACTATGTATATTGGGACGACCCTAATGAATTAGTTGATCGCCTTAGAATTCTACATGCTTCGCTTAGCGTAGGAAACTATTCGCACATCAACGAAATAGTCTCCATACTTGAAGAACTGAGGGAAGCCGGCTACATACAATGAGTCGAACCGGTATCGCTCGCGAACTTCATGCTCCTGCTAGACGGAAATACCTTCGTCGCAAAGTCATAGTTCGTGGAATTGACGATTTATTCCAGGCGGACCTTGTTGAGATGATACCGTATTCCCGATTGAATAAAGGTTTCAAGTACATGTTGACAGTCATCGATGTTTATAGCAAGTTCGCTTGGGCTAGACCTGTCAAATCAAAGACTGCAACTGACGTAGCCAAGGCCATGAACAATATTTTGCGTGATGGACGTGTACCGTCGCACCTGCAAACGGACCTCGGGAAATAATTCTATAATGCAACCTTCAAGGCTTTGATGAAGAAGTATGGCATCAAACACTACTCTACATTTAGTAACGTCAAAGCCTCCGTTGTCGAAAGGTTTAACAGAACTTTGCGTTCCAAGATGTGGCGGCAGTTCACGGCTAACGGAAATTACAAGTGGCTTGACATCTTGCCGAAACTAATAAGCGAGTATAATTCCACTGTGCATTCTACCACGAAAATGAAACCAAACGACGTAACGGACAATCGCTTGCTTCAAACAGTGTTTTCCAACATGAAGAAGAAAGATCCACGAAAGCCTAAAGCTAACGTCGGTGACATTGTGCGAATCTCCAAGCAGAAAGGTATCTTCGAGAAAGGTTTCACTGCGAACTGGAGTCCCGAACTTTTCCGTGTGACACATGTTCGTGAATCAGAGCCTAGGACCTACTACCTCGAAGATTTGGACCACAAACCTATCCGTGGCGGCTTCTATGCCGAAGAGATTCAGCCTACGTTGTATCCTGATATGTACTTGGTGGAGAAGATTATAAAACGAAGAAACGGACTGTCCTACGTCAAGTGGTGGGGCTTTCCACCTCGCTTTAATTCGTGGGTGGCAGATGCAGACATCGAGAAATCCACAAGACTTTAGTTCTATGTCTGTGTATTATTTTTTGTACTTGTAGTAGTGTATTGAATTTATGTAATAAAAGTTTTTAAAAGTACTTACGGTGTTTTTTATTTTCTCAATCCTGTCACTTTTGTGGTATTTTTTAAATTAAAGTTGTGTTGTATCGGCCAGGGATCAAACCAAGGACCTTAGTCGATCTAATCAATCAGTATATAGATTACAAATTTATTTAATGGATTTTGAACTTTTTCCCGAATCTCTAGCATTAAAATTACGGATTTTCAAGATGGCGACCAAATTTCAAGATGGCGGGTGTCACAGTAATAAATGATTACTGCACTCTAGCGGGTAAGAATCAAACTAACTAGGCGCCAGCGCACTCTCGCCGCCGATACAATGATGATGGTTTCCAACATCGAAGACAAGATGGCGGACATGACGTCATGCTCACTGTCGATATATATGCTTTGAAAAAAGTGGTGGGGGCCAGTCTGTCAGCAGCCACCACAGGGGGAAGAAGCCTGTCGCCATTTTTAATTTTTTTTGCACCCGTCGGGTTCGAACCGAGGACTCCGAGCTCCGTGTCGTAAATGTTCGTTTTTTAAAAAAAAATATTAAAATTTTATTAATTTAATTTTTTTATAAATTTTAAATTTTTTTCCATTAAAATCGGTTAATAAATAAAAAAGTTAAATATGGCGGACGTAACGGAAATTGCAACGGTGACGACATAATTCAAAATGGCAGAAAACAAAATGGCGGAAAGTTCGAGAAAAAAATGACGTCATCCAAGATGGCGGATCCAAGATGGTGGATCCAAAATGGCCACCGTGATCTACTTGTCCCGTTACGTTATGTCCCGTTACGTTATGTCCCGTTACGTTATGTCCCGTTACACTCATCCAATATGGCCGCCGTGACGTCACAATCCAAAATGGCAGCTCAATGTCGTTCAACTGGAGGGGGAAGGGGTGTTTGAAGTGTTTGACACTTGTCCGCTAGGGACCACCACACGTCGATGCCCTAGAGATGGTGGCGATTGCGGCGGTGAATTAACCAACCACCTCAAAACCGTATTAGAAATTTTAACCTGGGCTGGCGACTTCTATACAGTATATATATTCAAAGGACGCACTTTGTCCATCCCTAACCCAGACTCCTCCCAAATACACTTAATTTTAGTTAGTTTATGAAAATAAACGTGACGGACATTCAGAACATGAGGAGCCACGGGCCGAGGTGGAGCGACGCACGACAGCGCCAGAAGTCGGCCGAAGCCCAGACCAGCGACTCCGAGGAGGGCGTCGGTAGGCTGCGAGATGCGAAGAGGAAACTAAGCGGACGACGCCTGTGACGGGTGTTGGGGAGACTCGCTTGAGTCCTCCACCCCGGCGAGTAATGTTATCATGAGCGAGTAGCACCCGTTCTGCCACCAAAGTCACCACTTGAGCGCGGGCTTGAATCCTCCACCCACGAGTTGTAACTCGCTAGGCGAGTAACGTTATCATGAACGAGTAGCACCCGTTCTGCTGCCACAATCTACACTTGAGCGCGGGCTTGAGTCCTCCACGCACGAGTCGTAACTCGCTAGGCGAGTAACGTTATCATGAGCGAGTAGCACCCGTTCTGCCGCCAAAATCACCACTAGAACGCGGGTTCGAATTCAACATCCCGACCCGCCGCTCGCTGAACGAGTAGTTGTCTGCCTGAGGAGACACGAGCAGTTGGATTCAGACTTTTCAAGGATTCTTGTTGTTCGACAAGTACTGAGATTACTTATGTTGAAAATATTATAAAAAAAAAAAAAAACTTGTTAGTCTACATAAAAAATATAAGTTATTCCTTCCACGTGAATGTTTACCCTTATACAATGGAACATCGAACTCTGAATTCGGAATAAGGTGTAGCTTCTGCGTAGGTCCATTTGTTTGGAACAGTGAAAAAGAATTAAAGTTTGTATGTCGAAACCATACTACTGAAGGCAGCAATAAACTCACAAATCTGAGGTGTGCCTGTGATTCAAATACAGAGAATCTCGGACAGTGGGTAAGTTTGCTGCACCGTTGGAAATTGCAGTGAAATTTCGGAATTTTCAACGGAAAAAATTTAACTCATTCAAACAGTCCTCCATAATTACAAACAACTGAATCTTCGTTTCTACATTTCCTTTTAAACAAAAGGTAAACACACACGTGGACAAAGAAGAGTGTTATTGCTGTAGATTTAACCAGTTATTGGAAGTTTTACTAATACACAAGATAAAATGTTAAAATGTCCGTAAATTTACCAAGAACCCTGGATAACTTGGAACCATAGTTCTTTTTAAACTGATGGTAAAAATTTTGGACAGCGTGGCAGCTCGATAAAAATTGGCCACTAAAACGGGGGTGAATGAAATAAAATTTAAAAAAAAAAATTCGCCAGTGGTGCCAACATGCCGGGAGCGAGGGACTTGTCGGCGCTACTGGAGGTTCCATGGGACTTGCCGAGCCGCGGCGGACTTAGCGCCTCTCGTAATGAGACTTAATGGTCGCGCTTGAATCAAGACACATGTAGCCGCGCGCCCTTCCAGACTCGACGGCTCTCGCAGTCGAACACCGCGAATCGCGTTCCTCTGCCCCAGCTTCGTCCTTAAATATACACACATACATATATATATGCACTCGTATAACTCACCAGGCCATTTTAAATTGTGATTTACTCCGCTGTTTCCCCCCCGGCACGGAATTAAATAGAATCGCTGCTCTCTCCAACACGGATTTAATGAATAGAGATGAACGCGCGACGTTTTAAACCGTGTTCCTCGTCCGCGCTCTCCGGAAAGAAAACACCCGTGACGAAATTACGGCGATATTTTTTTTTACCCGTTGTTTCATTAGTTTTCTGACTGTGTGAACCCCCATTAATATGTATATAAAACTCAAACCCAGATGGCCGCACGAAAGCGTGAAATAATTACTTTTTTTTTACGAATGAATGAAAATGAAGACTTTCGTATGTCTTTCACCCCAAACCAAACAAAAAAAAATTAGTTTTTGGCTCTTTTTTGGACAACATCCGCCAGGGGTTTGTTTCATGAATTTCCATCCCGCTCAAAGGGAATGTTATGTATGAAATTAAAAAAAATAATAATTTAACGGAACTAATTTTGCTTTATTATTTGACGTGAATTATATGAACATCAGAATCATCAGAGAGAATATTTCACGTCCATCACCAGACAATTTTCTGCATCCCCGTCGCTTCTCGCGAGGTGGACGGCTGAGGCTCACTCGAGCGCAAATTTCGCGCCTCATCAGGGGGGGCTCGTTTTGCCCCACTGGCTCATTTCTCTCGGCTACTTTGTGCCTCATTCGATACCTACGACTCTGCATTGTTAAATGCTACTGCTTATGTGGTTTCGCTTGTGTTTTTTTTTTATTTTCTTCAACATAACATGTTTTCACTTAGGCTTTTTGCAATTAATGGCTCCAAAACCAAAGTTAGTAACTTAATATATATTCCACTCAACTAGCACCACTCAGTGTTCAATCACGAGCCATCCATAAGTAACGACCACGTCAGCTCTACTCAGATACATTTACTTTAACTCTTTATCTTACATAGTTTACGAGTTTTAAGCGATGTTGAAACCTCAGCCGAAGTAACACCCAACACGATATTAGACATTCATATTCCTGTCGGAAATTCAGGACAAAATGTTGTAAAAAATACGTTTATTCCGTGAACATACATAAGTGTGATGCGTACAGGCCTAAAAAATCTACAAACCACTTTAAAATAGTTTTATTTTAGTTGTCTGCAGCCTGAGTGCCTTGGTTAAGCTGCAGTGAATTCGCTTTTTACATTATGCATTTAGCTCAAGATACTAAAACCAATTGTCATAATTTGAGAAAACATTTTTTTTCCATGTCGTAGATTGTTTCTGACTATGTTTAAATACAAACAAATACTTCGATAAAATTTATTCACAATTTACCTTTTCATGTATCTAGAAGTGTTGACACAAAATAAATCTATTAATACGAAGGCGTTGGCCCTTTATGTGCAAAATTGGGATAGATAGTGTAGGTTTTAATACTGAAGGATTACCATTTAATTAAATAAAAATATACTTTGCATTCACTGCTTTAAGTAATAAGATACTTCTTAAAGTATACTGATTTTCAGGGTCAATGAATTTTATTAAAAGTATAATTTTGTAAAATTCAGTAGAATTTTTTATATCCTTACTATTATTATAATTGCGAAGGAGTGTTTATCTGTTTGTCCTTCTTTCGCGTAGCAACGGAGCAACGAATCAACATTATTCTTGTATATAGATAGTTTAGGACGAGTAAAATTATGTACCTACTAACCGAAGTCGTTGCCCAGGCCAAACACATCAGAATATTAGGAACGTTACCATCGAGTTTTCAGTCTGTAGGACATACGCTTGAAACACCGGAGATTTTTATTTTAAAGTCCCATTGATTGCGCAATCTCGGTGCATCAAGCCTACGCATCAGCTCAACCTTGACGCCAATCTTCAGCTTCATTTTGTGGGAAGGCAGGTAACCCCCAGACAAGATGTGACGGACGCAGCAAAAGATTGCGCGTTACAAATTCGAGGAAACGCCATCTATTTGACGAAGATCGAAACTAAACGGTTATTAGCGCCTTCAGTTCGCTAGAAGCCGCGAGCTTCACTAAGTATATGGGTTTCAACCAAGGAGGAGAATAGGAAGTTGCCAGACCTTACTATATGACCGTGTGGCAGACATAGATAAATGACACAAACTCACTGTCTGTGTGTCTATGACCTACCTCCTATGATTTTCTATTATAAAAATTATTTACACCTTTATCACTTCCTTAGGGAAGAATTTCGTAATTATATGTATTCTTAAGTCACACTCCGACTCCTAAACTATATATATATATTTATATTTACAAGAATAATGTTAATCCGTTGCTCCGTTGTCGCGTGAAAGAAGGACAAACAGATAAACACTCTTTCGCAATTATAATAATAGTAAGGATATATTAAATTCTACTCAAATTTTACAAAATTATACTTTTAATCAAATGCATTGACCCTGCAAATCAGTTTACTTTAAGAAGTACCTTATTACTTAAAGCAGTGAATGCAAAGTATATTTTTATTAAATTAAATGGTAATACTTCAGTATGAAAACCTATAATATCCATCCAAATTTTGCACATATGGAGCCAACGCCTTCGTATTAATAGATTTATTTTGTGTCAACACTTCTAGATACATGAACAGGTAAATTTTAAATTCTCGTACAATTCTACTAAGGTAAGTGTGAATCGGTCACTCTACCGATGTCTGGTTATAATTAGCTCAGTGAGAAATTGTTGGCGTGACAAATAGTATTGATTACCTTAAAATAATATCTAGTTTTTAAATGATAAAGAAGTAAATTTAATACATACATTCAGTTTATTAGAAAAAATAAACTAAGTTTTTTGGACGGTGGTGAACGAAGATTTTATATTGGACATACGCCATTGCTGGTAAACAGCAATGGAGTATGTGAAGAATAACATCTCGAGTAGAAAAAAACTGCACGCCTTTTCAAATGATTTATATTTGCTTACATTTACCACACATTATATGTTTCAGCTTTATTCTTATTAGTGAATTAAAAAAAAGTATTCATGTTTGCAATTCTGAAGTTGGCAGGTACATACTCTAGGCTCAACTTGTTTATATTTATTCAAGTATTTTTGAGTGCTCATTGCTGACTAACAAGTTCATATCCTTTGATAGGATTACATTTGATTGGGTAACCACTTCTTTCCTTGTTTATAACTGGATCAAGGTCGTTATGGGCGTTTCATAAACACGTGAAGCACATGTATGATGAGTGTTCCAATTCTACATTGTTATATAATGAACCCCCAAAATGTAGGTAACACACATTGCAGACATACTGACGGATGGACAATATTGTTGGTTTACAGGGTACTTAATTATAATGTGATAATGATTATACAAACTTCTTGTGAACCTTGCTGTTGAAATCCTAAAATCACGAGCGAAATTCCCGCATTTGCATAGGGCAGCTCCACAAGCTATCTCCCCCTCATGCTTGAACTCTATCAGCGTGTGTTGAGCGGAATGCGGAATCACCAAACCCTGGAGTC
This sequence comes from Bacillus rossius redtenbacheri, assembly GCF_032445375.1. Lineage (NCBI taxonomy): Eukaryota > Metazoa > Arthropoda > Insecta > Phasmatodea > Bacillidae > Bacillus > Bacillus rossius. The sequence continues at coordinate 7,592,182 of NC_086336.1, read as the reverse complement.
GTCCCACAGCCAGGAACAACCCCCTCTCCCCCTGCCGGTTGACGTGATCGCCAGTCGAATGGCGCTGTTCGCCCGGCACGTGCGTGGAAGGTCGCGCCGTGCCCATGTGGTCCTGGGTTTATGGCCCCTGAGTACACTCGTCCTCGCCCGCAGATGTCGCCCTTGTCGCGGCGATGTGACGACCAGGGTTTCACTCAGTGCGCCGGAGCTATCGCCAGAGACCTGGCCACGTCTGGAGTGCCAAAGTTTCTTCTTATTTGACATGTCTCGAAGGAGACCTCTTTCCAATTCATGTGCTACTCAGAGGAACTTGATCACCTACACATTTGCCTGGCCCAATGTCGCGACGGCTTAATCCTAGGAAAATCTTCAGCTCGCTTCACCATAAGCTGCAATTCAAACATTTTTGCTTACATTCTCCAACTGTTGGAACACATCTTTTATGAAACACTCTGAATTTATGAGAAGACTTAGAAGAGAACTCCCGGGCCAAAGCCCAACCCAGTCAAGATACATATGTCACAGCTCAGATATCAGTAAAGTCTAAAATTTTCGTAAGTATGTAGGGTGATGCGGAGTATACCATGGATGTCATTGATCCACATACATTTTCCAATCCCTAGTTATTACTTTAGGCCAAACGTATTTGTGAGTTATATAAACTTTTAGGCTGAATTCCAAAACTACTATGTACATTAAGATAATTGTACTTGTTCATTATCGTTCCTTGAGTTGATACATGTTTGGGTTGAAGGCTACTCACTGTTTCATAGTTCTCCAAGTCAACTGTGGGCTTATTTCGGAAGCAGCATATTTTAAAACATGTTTGAATGTTAGCCTACCGTGAAAATAAACTGCGGCTTATTATGTAAACTAACATTATAACAACACTATTGGGTTGTTGTTCAGTATGGTGTGATCAAGTAAAGGCGTGAAAGGTTAACCTGAAAAATGGGTTGCCATAACAACCAGGGGCAAAGTTAAAGCTATACATAAAAAAGTCTTTTTAGAGTAGGTCCACTCATTCATCGACAACAAGGCTTGTCAGGTTACCTACAAGCGATTGGGCAACCACTTCTTCTCATTATTTATAACTAGCTTGTATCCAATCTTAATGCAAAAAGTCTCCTTAGTAGGTTGTCAGTTCATGTTTAATTTACGGGACAATGCCGAAACTATGTTGTTCAGCAGTGCCTGAGTCAATCATTTGAATTGGGATTTCACTGTGGGCCTACTTCAGTAAGAGTTTAAACCACTTCCACCACATACATAGAAACTATATTACTATTTGTAAAACAATTATCCTGATCGCAATGATGACGTACTCTAAATGACAGAGTAAAAATTGGAATGGTTTATATTCCCATTTCTAGAATAATCCTTTTTCTTTTAATTTTTTTTCCTCGATGCAGGAATGTGATTTGTAACAATTCTTTGGAATGAAGTGCGAAACCATTAAATAATCACTTTTCCTAGGCATTCTTTTTTACTATACTTTGACCCATAATTCAGTCATCACCTATTCATCTGCTTGCGTCAACCGAAGGTACCAAGGACGAAGATATTATGACCAGCCACCAGCACACCTTCCCAGAGCCTGCCACGACAGCGGGCGATACGCCTGGTGTTCCACCATTCCTGGTGGGTTCTCTCCTTGGCACAGTGGGGAGACACCACTCATCATCAACAGGCCGCTCATCATTCACAACGTTTCCAATTGGATCGCTTTTATTTCCCGCCGCTTCCTTATTCGCAGCCAGTAACCGGAACACGGTACACGCCAGGGGGGAGGGGGAAGTTTCTTCCCTCGTCTCCCTCCAGCAGCCAGCACATCCGAAGAACCCCTCTAAGGTCCGCCACGGCAGGCCACCCCCTGGCCCAGCAAAACAATTCTTCTTTCGCCCTCTCCCCCGCAGTTCTTCCCAATTTCCTTCATTTTCATCTCGTGCGGACCAGGTTCTATATTGCGATTCGCAGATATCATAAATCCTCACCCTCCCCCCCCCCCCTCCATCTCACACACCGCACTCTTCTACCGCGCTATCCTTTCATTCTGTCCCTTTCCTCCGCCCCCGCCATCCACCCGGCCACCGAGACCGAACTTCATTTTGGTTCCTGCGTCTTCTCTCCTCTGCCTCACACCGACACCCCTCCCCTCTTTCCACCAGCTTTATCTGTCTGCTCCCGCTATCGCTCGTCTTTTGTCTTCGGCCCCTTCCCGCGCGACAAGCATGCAGCAGTCGTAAGATGATACCAACCTCCCGCACGCCACTCCTCTCTCTGCCTTCTTCGCGGGAGTGCCCCCATGCCCGATACATCTCGGCCAGTCTTCATATTCTCTTGCCAGTGTTTCATTTCCTTGGCAGGAACGAAGAAAAAAAAAATAAATAAGCAACACTTCAGTTACTTCTGTGGTGATTCTTATACTGTCACGTCATTTCGAACTGATATATGGGTCATAATAATTTTGTACTGCAACATATAGTTTAAAGGATTATAACCCCCGTAATAAACCAGTAATAATAATTTCGCTAAATTATTGCTTTATTTGGCCATAGTGTAATAATTTAAAAATAATGAGAATACTGTTTGTGTCCTCGGTACCCATGCCAACTGAGGTGTCACCCTCCAAACCTAAGCACAAAAACATCATGGACCCCTGGTTCAAACCTCAGTATAATCACGTAAGCCATTCTATCTAGCCTCAGTTTATTATTACAGCCATGAACGTTACACCGTAAATTTTATATTATTTTAAAATACTTAACCAACTGTTGTATTATCTAACAAGAACTTTTAATGATTTTTTTCGTGACTATCATCCAAATTCAAAACAATTTAAGTTTTAAATGTTGACACGAAACTAATTTTTAATAGGTATATATGTAGTAATCATATTTAAAATATTCCATTGCCTTAAAGGAAAATATACACTTAATTATACAAAAATACACTAAAACTAGTCGACATTTTGTTAAATCCAGAGTTTCTCTTAAGATGCAAACAAATATAAATTTCAATGATTACAAACATTCAAAACTACCTGGGCCCTTGCAATACATCAAATACTTTTAAACCATACGAAAATGATAGCTTAAGTCTTGAATGAAATTAAAATGAATTAATTATAATTGTTCGATCTTTTATGTTTCATGTAAAGACTAAACTCTGGCATGTGTTTTTTTTTTTTAGAATTATCAATGGTGAAAATCCCTGTTAATAACGCCTTATATTGACTTTCTGACACTACACCACCTAATATTTTGTATAGCACTGTAATTTGTATTATGTCAAGAGTTAAATTTGTCAAGTTATACGATTCCTTTCCTCTTGCGTAGTTATCTCCAAGGTTAGGTGACTGAAAGTTTCCATAATTTAAAAGGAGTTTTGTTAAAGTCAATATAATTTCGTAGATTCATTGGTAGCAAAGTACTGTAGAAACACACATACACCAGCTTAGCGTTCATGATTGGACTAGTGTGCTCTTGACACGCCCTTGGTGACACTGAGCCAACTAGGAGAAGGGGTACGTACCAAATGACGTGTAACCCGACAAAGAAGTGACCGTGTTATTGACCGATGAGCGCTCTAAAAAAGGCTTGATTATTTTTAGGCAAGTTGGGTCAAACCTGGAGTGAAATAAAACTACAAAATAATCAAGGCTATGCTTACACAATATTATTTATAAGTTTAGCTAGAGAGAAAAGAAAACCTTTAGTTTGTGAACAGATTTTAAATGTTTCTAATACAAATATAAGATTGAAATATTTTTATTTTACTTTGAAAAGTTGGAAAAATAATTAACACCGATAAAATGTTATCTAATACGAAAGAAGGGAACATACAATTATAACTTCTAAGTGTCTATTTGCTTAAACAATTCTCATCAATTATATTCTTATAGTTCCTAAGGAATAAAAAAAATACAGAAGCAGGTTATCGCAGACGGAAAGCTTGAAGTGTATAAGTAATTGTTGCTTGGCTTTATTAAATTCGTATATAATTTCGCAAGAAAAAAGGATTTATGGCTATGCTTGGGAAAACCCGTACGAATTGAACGAATTTATCCACACAGAATGGTTTTTAGTTTCTTTGCGCGCAGGAGACCAATTAATGTAAACTTGAAATAATGGTGGTCGTGATAAAAGACTCATTTCCTTTTGCAGTCAGAAGACATATTCAAAATTTGCCAGGCTTAAATCTCAAAAAGTGTGCGTGATCAATTTGATGTCATGTGTTCATTGATGCAGCCACATTTCAGCTTCTCCCCGGGTCGCTCATGATTTGGTCATATGTATTCCTATTTATTTTTCATTAACCTTTAGTTCTTCAGGATGTGTAAAATAACCAGGGAAGTTCAAGTATATACATATTTGCTGTGAGACTGCCACCATGTCTTTAGCTATCAGTCACACATTTTGTTATCATTTAAGAGCAGCCTACTTTTGTATTTCAATATTAAGTAGTGTGTCATGTTTTGTCCCTTCTCCAAACTAAATATTAAAGCTTTCAGGACTTTGAAGTGAATGGGATTAAGAATAAGAATACCTTTACTTAAATATATTTTTCAAGGTGGTCGCTTGTACCTGTGATAAATCGAAAAACTATGTGCGTGTATCTTGATTGAAATTAACGGAGTATTAATTTTTATTAATACTCTTTATATTTGTTTCTTTAACAAACGTAAATAAACTCTCAAACATATTTTGTTAATATTCGTAACTTTATAAAAGGTATAAAACTAGACATATGTATGAGAAATTTACCGTAGAAATATGGTACTCTTATTTAAATAATTTCCCATACAGAATTGTAGGTGAGTAACTTTTAGGAATTTTCAAATATTATTTTCGGAGTAATGGTTTTTATGTCTTAAATGTAACGGAACGTTATATTAAAGTTGTTGTTGGGCAGTCGGCGGTGGGGCCGTAGCGTCTCTGCCTCGACAGTCCAGGGTTCGGCACCCGGGCTATGCGGGGGGCGCAGTCAGCGTCTTGCCGTCCCTCGTGGTCGACCAACGAGAGGGCACTTGCTTCTTCACCGCGAGGACTCGCAGTTGGACGTGTGCAGAGAGAGTTGTGTCTCGAAGAGAGCTGGGGTTATTGTAGTTGTATACCGAGAAGCACGTTAGATAGACTTGTATAGCAGAATGATAGTCATCGACGAGTACAGCGGATTGCCTACCCGAAAGTCTCAGGGTGTACTGCACTCACGCAGGACTCCAGTTCAATGCCAGAGAGAGAGAGAGAGAGAGTTAAAGCATCCAGAGACCGATGCTGTACAGGGCAGATCCGCGCAGAGGAAATAAATAGCGAGTGTATGAAACCGAACAGGAATGGACTAGTTTTTGAGTACAGCTCATGAGTCCCCAGAAAAGGGCGAATACTTAATCGATGAATGTGAAGTTCCAGAGATCCTAATTACGCTCAATATGGTCCTGACGCCTGCCCAACCTCATCCCCTCTCCTTACCCATCCCCTGTCCTTACCCATCCCCTCTCCTTACCCATCCCCTCTCCTTACCCATCCCCTCCCTTGCAGAGTCTGCTCTGGTGGTGTCGTCAGACAGTAGAAGCCATTACAATCAGTGTTACAAATGGGAATTCGCATCCTTGTCCTCCAGTTAAACCTTAAATTGATCGTTTCTTGTCGAGTGTGCGTTCGTATTTCGAAATACGTGTGTCAGAATGAACCGATAGACATATTCTCTCTCACCTCGTGTGGTCCGTACGTGAGGCTGCAAGTGTTTTTTCGTGCTCATGTTTCGTGGCTTTTATCATTCGTCTCCATGTCTCCTCCGTGCTACCAGCTGTGTTCCAGTCTACCGCGATGTATCCTGTCTCGCCGTGTCGGTTTCAGTTGTATCCACCGTGTCCAGCTAGCGTTCCACGTGTTCCTGTCGTCACTATGCTATGCGTTTCGTCTGTATAGTAGAGCTGTAGAGTTAGATGACTCTCCTCATGTCCTGCTGACCTCAAGTCTACTTGGTACCGAGTTATACATGACTGCATCCAGAAATCAACGCTAGAGCGACTCAGTTTTATTCCTCAGTTCCTGAATCAAAATTATGTAATTCAGTATCAGAATCCAGGTAGTCAAGAAAGCAGAAGGACGTTTTATTTAAATTCGTACAATAATTTGCCTTAAATGGGTTTCATCCACCGTAAGTAAGAAAGCCTGAAACCGTGTATGAAAATAATGAGTGATTTGAATGACTTGGAATAGAGGTTGGTTCATAAGTAGACCACTGATTTTATAAGTTATATAGTTTTATAAGTTATATAATTTTATAAGTTATATAATTTTGTTTGTAGGAAAAAAATCTGTTAAACACAATTTTATGTCGCAACAGTCAATCAAGAATTTATTTCCAATTACAAAATTTATTACTCTGGAAATACTTATGAAGCATGAGTGTACAGATTGTACAGAATGGTTCGTCTAGATTTCCTGTAGTTTGAACCGTATAACTATAGGTAGATGAAGAAAAACAGATCCCGTATCTTTTAACCTTTGTACTTCCTAGGACAGCACACTTATGGGCAGACAAAACGAGTCAAGGTTTGAAGTTTAGTATTATGTAAGCCAGCTCATCCAACTGAATTCATTCAGTCTCTATTACATCGAGTAGATAGGAGATATCTTGTTGTGGAAAAATAGTGGTGACATTGTCCTCCCAAATTCGGTGTGAAGAAAGAGTTTAAAGCTGCTAGACAAAGAAGACGTCCTTTAAATGTTTTATTATGTTCGTTAATATGTTGCCAGAGAAATTTCGAATTTTGTTAATCTCTGAACAATTCATGAATATTAGTGTAGTCGACTGAGAAATAACTAAAACAAAGATTCATTTTTCAATTAAGTTTCGTAGAGAGCTAGAAACATTAATAGAGAAAAGAAAGAAAAATGCAAAGCAGTTAGTACCTAATAATATAACTTTGAAGCTATATAAGAAGATATAAAAAATCGATAAACAAGAATTTCCAGATTGTCAACCGTCCATCATTGTAGGTATTATGTTCAAGAATTAAGAAGCCAAAACATAGTTGTGACGTTGTGTATGTATCAGAACAAGCGTATAAATCATGCTTCTCCAGACTAAGGGAAATACTTAACCGATAAGTGCGAAGATCCGAAGATCCGAATTCCGCCCACAATGATCCTGACCTCTCACCAAACTCTTCCTTTTTTCTTCCAATCCCCTTATTTCGAGAGTTTATTCTGGTGGTGTCAGAAGTAAGACTAAAGACCTCCCATGCCAACATAACGAGTAGAAGTTTTATATAATTTTCTTTTTACAATTTCCTTTAACTTATAAAATGCCCGCTGAGGTATCCGTGTTTTTGTAGTTATTAAAGCGATTAAAATTGAAGTTTATTTATTTCAGCTACTATGGCTGTTGCCTCCTTCCCTAATCTATTACGTTTATAATTTTTGTGATTTTATGGTAATGTTAATAACATTAAACTAAAGCCACAGCCTTTGGAGTATGGCTGCGAGTTGGTGCGAGATACGTGCGTTTTGAGTGTTTTGATAGCAGATACAGATTCATGTCGAATGTTTCGTGTGATAGATACTGTTCCCAGCGGGCTGTGGGAATTGTGGACAGATGGTGGTGGTGGTGGTTGGGTTGGATGGTGGTGGTAGTAGTAGTAGTAGTAGTAGTAGTAAAGCTTTTGGCAACAATATAAATTACATTTTTTGGTTTCGTTTTTATTGCGCGTGTTTTTAAAACACACTTTAGCTTAAAATCATGTTTTGATTAATTATTTTAAGTTTGATATACATAGAACGCAATACTTTCAGTTGTTTTAATCGGTACAATGCAAGTTTTATTTTCAATTTTCATCATTTACTGTGGACAAAAATCTGTTGTAGGCCTTCGGCCAAACAATTGTTATTATATCTGAACTAATAGCTCTAGCGCTTTGAGTTGAAATTCCATCAAAGATGTAGAACATTTATGAAATTTATCTGATAAAAATTGGAAAATACAACCAGGTTCCAACCACGATAATGCTATGCTCGCTTGTGGTGTTGAAGTATCCACATATGATGAGCGAGTTTAATTTCATATACATAAATATTAATATTTGTTAGCAACTTCGCTTTTTTTTAAACGTGCTTGTGTACTTGTTCGAAACGATGAGTATAATCGTACTCGCAGCGTTTAATAGGCTGCCACCATAAATCGAGCATTTAATTGTGCGCAGAGAGCCAGTCCATATCTGCGCGCAGTTTGATTAAAGAGCCCGATGGTACGGCAGGGTTTGTGAGGGGGGGGGGGGGGGGGGGCACCGCGGAGAAATGGAAGCGAATTAATTAAAGAGACGCAGAGGAATTCAAAAAGAAGAAAAAGGGGGAGGGGTTCGAATAGCAGGGTGGTCGGCGGTTTCTACTCGCATTCGGAGACGAAAGAATTGCGTGGCCTCGTGCTGGACGAACGAGGGGGGAGGAGGAGGTTGGAAGGAAAAGGGCAGAGACAAGAGAAACGGAGAAATTTGCCGCTACCTACAAAAATGCCCCTCCGCTTCGCACCCGGACAAGATGCGTACACTAGAGAACCGCTGTTTTTCGCAACTCGACGATGATCTTGCATTAGCGGGATGCTGTGTACTGCACATATCTAGGGAGTTCCTCTCTACCACAACTGTTCACTTATTTTGCAATTCACGTATGAATAGGAAAGTCACAACTTGAAACAACATTGTGTTTTGTTAAAAATTTGTGTAATTTTGCACAAACAGTGTGAATTTAAGCACTAAGTAAAAGTGCATATTCACTCAATTATTTTCCGGTGTGCCTGTCAGATCACATTCCTTGCGTAATATTTCCTCTGCATTTTACACCTAATGTAGGTTGGGCTAATACTCTTCAAAATACACATTGATAAAACAAACTGAGTTTCAATGTAAATAAACAACTTTTCTGATTGCATGATCTTTAAATGATTCATGCAATGGTTTTTTGGACATACGCCATTGAAGTTTTGCACTGTTTGTCATGGAAAAATTTCGAAAGTAAAAAAAAAAAATATGGAAATAAAAAATTTACAGAAAACAAGACTAAATCAGCTGATGTTGGACAAACTCAACCAACGATGAAACTAAACAAATATTATGGACAACACAACTACGGCAGCACGCACAAAAAATGTCCAACCTCTAACTTAGTCATGAAAAATAATATAACAACACAGATGCACATAGTGGGCTTACAACGACGAGACATTAAATGAAGGCAGACAACAAACCTGGAAAACGCAGTAAACATATAAACACAGCGATGAAGATAAACAAGTACTATGGACAACACAACGACGACAGTACTGACGAACACAGAATGTATCCAGTGACAACAGTTGCGACGTTTCGGGAACTGACATCTATTCCCGTCATCAGGCATTAGCAGACTGATATTGGACACCGGAAAACTATGGGTTTATACATGTTAGAGCTCCTCTCCTTGCACAGCAAATGGCATGCCAGAGCTATTCTGATTGGCCGTGCACAAAATGGGTGATAATATTGGATGATTTATTACTGCAAGAGTTGTTGGTTTGCAGCTAAGTTGTGCAGTAAATTGGTTCCGACAAGAAATCAGTTGTTGATGAACAAAATCGTTTAAAGTATGAACTTCTAGAAAATGGCTATCCACTTGACATCATAAAACAGCAAATGACATGAAACAAATTTCAAATCTCTGAATAAAAAGAAAACTACCGATAAATCAAGCAGCATAATAATTATTCCCTATACTCGTAGTCTCTCGGAAAAAATAAGACGTTTGGGAAACAAACACAGACTCTAAACCTTTTTCAAGTCAAATTCCACTATCAAAATAATCTTCTCCCTGAATTAGTTGTTTTCTCTTAGAAACACTCATGAAATTTTTATTTCATCTAATCGAAAACACTTTTACCGTCACACACTGGTGTTCGCGTCAGTTTCAGAGCTCACAAAGGAACGAACGACTCAGTTGTGCAAAGAAGTTCACGTTGATGCGGGCAGATGCCACCTCATTCCACAAACTTGTTATTTAGACCGATGGTTCAATTTAGGCGCCTGTCCAATATAGGCAACTTTCCCCTACACTTTCAACGTCCCTGGCCATTGGATCATAAGATATTTTACATACTCGAATGACCAGAAGCCAATGAAGAACTCCTAGTAAATCACTTGACCAAAAAAAGTGCTACCAGGAGAGAAGGTGAAATGTGGCAGCAGACAATAAACATATATCATAGAGTTGATTATGCACACGTTTATGGATTCTAACCTGGTGCCAGAAAATATCGCGATTTTTACAGCAATCAGCAATAAGCAATCACTCGAGCCGATTCAATATGTTAAGAGCCAGTCAACAAATCGCTCTATCGTGAGTATGCACAAAAATGTACAGTCTACCCTGTTCCCAGAAACTAACTCTAAGTAATCAGGTTTCCTGTTTACTAATGTCACTCTGTGGTCCCCAAATAATGCGCCAGGGCTTCCAACCACTATCAGATTTGCTCAAGGGCACTTTAGTTATTTCTGACTGCTTTGCAATTGGCCGGAAATGACCTGCCTTTGCTTAATAGTTAGAGCCACGAGTATTTGAATTATTTATTTGGTAGCAAAGTAGACTTGAAGCACATCTGTGTATTTACTTCTCGTGCATGATTTAACAACAAGGTTCTTGACAGTTTTTTGACAATATTGAGCAATTTGTAAACAAGGACGATAACTAGTTACCCAATAACTTGTAATCCTTCAAAGAATGTGACCTTGCGATCAACCAATGAGTGCTGTAAATATATTTGAGTATATTTGTATATAATTTGAGTCTGGTTTGGATTGAAATGATCCACAAAATATCTAATCGTGTCTTTTTAGTAGTAACATGAGAGTTTTCTTAATTTACGGTTTAAATTTAGGATAAATCCACTCTAATTTTCCTAACGTGGTGTCGAAATTCTATACCCATTCATTGTACGTAAAACTACCAGTTGTAAAAAATATGGTAAAGTTATTATTATATCAGTTACATGAGGAGGAGGTACCACGAAATATTGGGTAATATCTAAAGTTTATTTATTTATTTATTTTTTGCTAGAGGAAGTGATCTTTCGCAAAACAATATAATTGCAAAATCTAATGTAATACGATATGTCTGCGACAGAAATTTCTGCCTTGTGCTTGGCAGCAGTCTGCAAGTGAAGTAATTTCCTTATCTGGCAAGGGCATTTGGAAAGTGACTGCTTCCGCACAGAGTTGCTGTGGTTTGGGTGCCAATTATGGGCGTGTACAGCCAATCACGTCACACAGACGATATTACAGTGTTTTAAAAAAAAAAACTGGTATGGAAATCTCTTCGCGAATAAATCACTGCCTCTAGTTATTGCGCCCACTTATCGTTTTTCTCATAGTTTTCATAAGAAATAATACTAAAACACTACAGTTTTACCGTCGTTTAGTTTGCGATTGATATGCCAATCAACGCTCCCTTGAGCTGGAGCGGCATGCAATACAGCTTTTAAGCTTTCGTAACAAAAAATTTTCATATTTAAAATTACTTGTTTATTGAACACACACTTAAAAAAATACTGTACGTATTGCAGCGTAGTCCTTTATAAATTTGTTTCAATAACATATTTTTTATTTCGAGCTTAAAAATTTTTCCTGTTCCTATTGTTATCATTCACAGTCCTTTGAGATGAAACAAAATGTATCGTTCAGATAAATAATTAGTTGTATGATTTTATTCCATATATGTGTGAATTGTTATGTTTTGTATTTTTGTAAGAAATTTTTAGTAAACTATTAAATTTTGATTTTAAATTACACAAAAAAAAAGTTTTAGTATGTAGGCTAAGGAAATAAGAAGTTGGTATGTGAAGGCGGCTGTGCCTGAAGGAAGTCTTGCGCGGACAGCCAGACAGACATACATCCCTGGCGCGCGGCCTGTTCCCTCGGGCCGGCGCGGCGAAGATGATGTGTCTCTAGTGCACTCGTGCAAGCTCCCGCCCGCCGCCCCGCCCCGCCCAACACACCCCCGGAGTTCTTCAACTGGGGCGATCCGTCTTGCGTCAAGTGCGGGCCCGGTGCCCGGCGCTGGCATGGCCGCTGCGCTCGAGCCGAGGCGAGAGAGATACCACCAGCCGTCTTGGCAGGGGAAGTTCCTCAGATCTCCAACCAGAAGCGGACAAGTGGCAATGGCGAGAATACCGACTCGCTCGGTTTGCAAGAAACACAACCTACCTAAAGCACACCGTAATTCCACGTATTAAATATAACTAGTATCACACTGTCGCAATAGACGTACATACATACGTTGGAAAACACAAATGTAGTTAATGAATAAAATGTATGTATGACTGTCGACAAAATCAAGAGCTAAAGAGCCCCACCCCGTAAATCCATGTATTAACTTTTAGCTAGTGTCATACTGTCGCAATAGACGTGCATGCGTTGGAAAACACAAAAATGTAGTTAATGAATAAAATGTATGTATGACTGTCGACAAAATCAAGAGCTAAAGAGCCCCACCCCGTAAATCCATGTATTAACTTTTAGCTAGTGTCATACTGTCGCAATAGACGTGCATGCGTTGGAAAACACAAAAATGTAGTTAATGAATAAAATGTATGTATGACTGTCGACAAAATCAAGAGCTAAAGAGCCCCACCCCGTAAATCCATGTATTAACTTTTAGCTAGTGTCATACTGTCGCAATAGACGTGCATGCGTTGGAAAACACAAAAATGTAGTTAATGAATAAAATGTATGTATGACTGTCGACAAAATCAAGAGCTAAAGAGCCCCACCCCGTAAATCCATGTATTAACTTTTAGCTAGTGTCATACTGTCGCAATAGACGTGCATGCGTTGGAAAACACAAAAATGTAGTTAATGAATAAAATGTATATATGACTGTCGACAAAATCAAGAGCTAAAGAGCCCCACCCCGTAAATCCATGTATTAACTTTTAGCTAGTGTCATACTGTCGCAATAGACGTGCATGCGTTGGAAAACACAAAAATGTAGTTAATGAATAAAATGTATGTATGACTGTCGACAAAATCAAGAGCTAAAGAGCCCCACCCCGTAAATCCATGTATTAACTTTTAGCTAGTGTCATACTGTCGCAATAGACGTGCATGCGTTGGAAAACACAAAAATGTAGTTAATGAATAAAATGTATGTATGACTGTCGACAAAATCAAGAGCTAAAGAGCCCCACCCCGTAAATCCATGTATTAACTTTTAGCTAGTGTCATACTGTCGCAATAGACGTGCATGCGTTGGAAAACACAAAAATGTAGTTAATGAATAAAATGTATGTATGACTGTCGACAAAATCAAGAGCTAAAGAGCCCCACCCCGTAAATCCATGTATTAACTTTTAGCTAGTGTCATACTGTCGCAATAGACGTGCATGCGTTGGAAAACACAAAAATGTAGTTAATGAATAAAATGTATGTATGACTGTCGACAAAATCAAGAGCTTGAGAGCCTCACCCCGTAAATCCATGTATTAACTTTTAGCTAGTGTCATACTGTCGCAATAGACGTGCATGCGTTGGAAAACACAAAAATGTAGTTAATGAATAAAATGTATGTATGACTGTCGACAAAATCAAGAGCTAAAGAGCCCCACCCCGTAAATCCATGTATTAACTTTTAGCTAGTGTCATACTGTCGCAATAGACGTGCATGCATTGGAAAACACAAAAATGTAGTTAATGAATAAAATGTATGTATGACTGTCGACAAAATCAAGAGCTAAAGAGCCCCACCCCGTAAATCCATGTATTAACTTTTAGCTAGTGTCATACTGTCGCAATAGACGTGCATGCGTTGGAAAACACAAAAATGTAGTTAATGAATAAAATGTATGTATGACTGTCGACAAAATCAAGAGCTTGAGAGCCTCACCCCGTAAATCCATGTATTAACTTTTAGCTAGTGTCATACTGTCGCAATAGACGTGCATGCGTTGGAAAACACAAAAATGTAGTTAATGAATAAAATGTATGTATGACTGTCGACAAAATCAAGAGCTAAAGAGCCTCACCCCGTAAATCCATGTATTAACTTTTATCTAGTGTCATACTGTCGCAATAGACGTGCATGCGTTGGAAAACACAAAAATGTAGTTAATGAATAAAATGTATGTATGACTGTCGACAAAATCAAGAGCTAAAGAGCCCCACCCCGTAAATCCATGTATTAACTTTTAGCTAGTGTCATACTGTCGCAATAGACGTGCATGCGTTGGAAAACACAAAAATGTAGTTAATGAATAAAATGTATGTATGACTGTCGACAAAATCAAGAGCTAAAGAGCCCCACCCCGTAAATCCATGTATTAACTTTTAGCTAGTGTCATACTGTCGCAATAGACGTGCATGCGTTGGAAAACACAAAAATGTAGTTAATGAATAAAATGTATGTATGACTGTCGACAAAATCAAGAGCTAAAGAGCCCCACCCCGTAAATCCATGTATTAACTTTTAGCTAGTGTCATACTGTCGCAATAGACGTGCATGCGTTGGAAAACACAAAAATGTAGTTAATGAATAAAATGTATGTATGACTGTCGACAAAATCAAGAGCTAAAGAGCCCCACCCCGTAAATCCATGTATTAACTTTTAGCTAGTGTCATACTGTCGCAATAGACGTGCATGCGTTGGAAAACACAAAAATGTAGTTAATGAATAAAATGTATGTATGACTGTCGACAAAATCAAGAGCTAAAGAGCCCCACCCCGTAAATCCATGTATTAACTTTTAGCTAGTGTCATACTGTCGCAATAGACGTGCATGCGTTGGAAAACACAAAAATGTAGTTAATGAATAAAATGTATGTATGACTGTCGACAAAATCAAGAGCTAAAGAGCCCCACCCCGTAAATCCATGTATTAACTTTTAGCTAGTGTCATACTGTCGCAATAGACGTGCATGCGTTGGAAAACACAAAAATGTAGTTAATGAATAAAATGTATGTATGACTGTCGACAAAATCAAGAGCTAAAGAGCCCCACCCCGTAAATCCATGTATTAACTTTTAGCTAGTGTCATACTGTCGCAATAGACGTGCATGCGTTGGAAAACACAAAAATGTAGTTAATGAATAAAATGTATGTATGACTGTCGACAAAATCAAGAGCTAAAGAGCCCCACCCCGTAAATCCATGTATTAACTTTTAGCTAGTGTCATACTGTCGCAATAGACGTGCATGCGTTGGAAAACACAAAAATGTAGTTAATGAATAAAATGTATGTATGACTGTCGACAAAATCAAGAGCTTGAGAGCCTCACCCCGTAAATCCATGTATTAACTTTTAGCTAGTGTCATACTGTCGCAATAGACGTGCATGCGTTGGAAAACACAAAAATGTAGTTAATGAATAAAATGTATGTATGACTGTCGACAAAATCAAGAGCTAAAGAGCCCCACCCCGTAAATCCATGTATTAACTTTTAGCTAGTGTCATACTGTCGCAATAGACGTGCATGCGTTGGAAAACACAAAAATGTAGTTAATGAATAAAATGTATGTATGACTGTCGACAAAATCAAGAGCTAAAGAGCCCCACCCCGTAAATCCATGTATTAACTTTTAGCTAGTGTCATACTGTCGCAATAGACGTGCATGCGTTGGAAAACACAAAAATGTAGTTAATGAATAAAATGTATGTATGACTGTCGACAAAATCAAGAGCTAAAGAGCCCCACCCCGTAAATCCATGTATTAACTTTTAGCTAGTGTCATACTGTCGCAATAGACGTGCATGCGTTGGAAAACACAAAAATGTAGTTAATGAATAAAATGTATGTATGACTGTCGACAAAATCAAGAGCTAAAGAGCCCCACCCCGTAAATCCATGTATTAACTTTTAGCTAGTGTCATACTGTCGCAATAGACGTGCATGCGTTGGAAAACACAAAAATGTAGTTAATGAATAAAATGTATGTATGACTGTCGACAAAATCAAGAGCTAAAGAGCCCCACCCCGTAAATCCATGTATTAACTTTTAGCTAGTGTCATACTGTCGCAATAGACGTGCATGCGTTGGAAAACACAAAAATGTAGTTAATGAATAAAATGTATGTATGACTGTCGACAAAATCAAGAGCTAAAGAGCCCCACCCCGTAAATCCATGTATTAACTTTTAGCTAGTGTCATACTGTCGCAATAGACGTGCATGCGTTGGAAAACACAAAAATGTAGTTAATGAATAAAATGTATGTATGACTGTCGACAAAATCAAGAGCTTGAGAGCCTCACCCCGTAAATCCATGTATTAACTTTTAGCTAGTGTCATACTGTCGCAATAGACGTGCATGCGTTGGAAAACACAAAAATGTAGTTAATGAATAAAATGTATGTATGACTGTCGACAAAATCAAGAGCTAAAGAGCCTCACCCCGTAAATCCATGTATTAACTTTTAGCTAGTGTCATACTGTCGCAATAGACGTGCATGCGTTGGAAAACACAAAAATGTAGTTAATGAATAAAATGTATGTATGACTGTCGACAAAATCAAGAGCTAAAGAGCCCCACCCCGTAAATCCATGTATTAACTTTTAGCTAGTGTCATACTGTCGCAATAGACGTGCATGCGTTGGAAAACACAAAAATGTAGTTAATGAATAAAATGTATGTATGACTGTCGACAAAATCAAGAGCTAAAGAGCCCCACCCCGTAAATCCATGTATTAACTTTTAGCTAGTGTCATACTGTCGCAATAGACGTGCATGCGTTGGAAAACACAAAAATGTAGTTAATGAATAAAATGTATGTATGACTGTCGACAAAATCAAGAGCTAAAGAGCCCCACCCCGTAAATCCATGTATTAACTTTTAGCTAGTGTCATACTGTCGCAATAGACGTGCATGCGTTGGAAAACACAAAAATGTAGTTAATGAATAAAATGTATGTATGACTGTCGACAAAATCAAGAGCTAAAGAGCCCCACCCCGTAAATCCATGTATTAACTTTTAGCTAGTGTCATACTGTCGCAATAGACGTGCATGCGTTGGAAAACACAAAAATGTAGTTAATGAATAAAATGTATGTATGACTGTCGACAAAATCAAGAGCTAAAGAGCCCCACCCCGTAAATCCATGTATTAACTTTTAGCTAGTGTCATACTGTCGCAATAGACGTGCATGCGTTGGAAAACACAAAAATGTAGTTAATGAATAAAATGTATGTATGACTGTCGACAAAATCAAGAGCTAAAGAGCCCCACCCCGTAAATCCATGTATTAACTTTTAGCTAGTGTCATACTGTCGCAATAGACGTGCATGCGTTGGAAAACACAAAAATGTAGTTAATGAATAAAATGTATGTATGACTGTCGACAAAATCAAGAGCTAAAGAGCCCCACCCCGTAAATCCATGTATTAACTTTTAGCTAGTGTCATACTGTCGCAATAGACGTGCATGCGTTGGAAAACACAAAAATGTAGTTAATGAATAAAATGTATGTATGACTGTCGACAAAATCAAGAGCTTGAGAGCCTCACCCCGTAAATCCATGTATTAACTTTTAGCTAGTGTCATACTGTCGCAATAGACGTGCATGCGTTGGAAAACACAAAAATGTAGTTAATGAATAAAATGTATGTATGACTGTCGACAAAATCAAGAGCTAAAGAGCCCCACCCCGTAAATCCATGTATTAACTTTTAGCTAGTGTCATACTGTCGCAATAGACGTGCATGCATTGGAAAACACAAAAATGTAGTTAATGAATAAAATGTATGTATGACTGTCGACAAAATCAAGAGCTAAAGAGCCCCACCCCGTAAATCCATGTATTAACTTTTAGCTAGTGTCATACTGTCGCAATAGACGTGCATGCGTTGGAAAACACAAAAATGTAGTTAATGAATAAAATGTATGTATGACTGTCGACAAAATCAAGAGCTAAAGAGCCCCACCCCGTAAATCCATGTATTAACTTTTAGCTAGTGTCATACTGTCGCAATAGACGTGCATGCGTTGGAAAACACAAAAATGTAGTTAATGAATAAAATGTATGTATGACTGTCGACAAAATCAAGAGCTAAAGAGCCCCACCCCGTAAATCCATGTATTAACTTTTAGCTAGTGTCATACTGTCGCAATAGACGTGCATGCGTTGGAAAACACAAAAATGTAGTTAATGAATAAAATGTATGTATGACTGTCGACAAAATCAAGAGCTAAAGAGCCCCACCCCGTAAATCCATGTATTAACTTTTAGCTAGTGTCATACTGTCGCAATAGACGTGCATGCGTTGGAAAACACAAAAATGTAGTTAATGAATAAAATGTATGTATGACTGTCGACAAAATCAAGAGCTAAAGAGCCCCACCCCGTAAATCCATGTATTAACTTTTAGCTAGTGTCATACTGTCGCAATAGACGTGCATGCGTTGGAAAACACAAAAATGTAGTTAATGAATAAAATGTATGTATGACTGTCGACAAAATCAAGAGCTTAAAAGCCTCACCCCGTAAATCCATGTATTAACTTTTAGCTAGTGTCATACTGTCGCAATAGACGTGCATGCGTTGGAAAACACAAAAATGTAGTTAATGAATAAAATGTATGTATGACTGTCGACAAAATCAAGAGCTAAAGAGCCCCACCCCGTAAATCCATGTATTAACTTTTAGCTAGTGTCATACTGTCGCAATAGACGTGCATGCGTTGGAAAACACAAAAATGTAGTTAATGAATAAAATGTATGTATGACTGTCGACAAAATCAAGAGCTAAAGAGCCCCACCCCGTAAATCCATGTATTAACTTTTAGCTAGTGTCATACTGTCGCAATAGACGTGCATGCGTTGGAAAACACAAAAATGTAGTTAATGAATAAAATGTATGTATGACTGTCGACAAAATCAAGAGCTTGAGAGCCTCACCCCGTAAATCCATGTATTAACTTTTAGCTAGTGTCATACTGTCGCAATAGACGTGCATGCGTTGGAAAACACAAAAATGTAGTTAATGAATAAAATGTATGTATGACTGTCGACAAAATCAAGAGCTTGAGAGCCTCACCCCGTAAATCCATGTATTAACTTTTAGCTAGTGTCATACTGTCGCAATAGACGTGCATGCGTTGGAAAACACAAAAATGTAGTTAATGAATAAAATGTATGTATGACTGTCGACAAAATCAAGAGCTTGAGAGCCTCACCCCGTAAATCCATGTATTAACTTTTAGCTAGTGTCATACTGTCGCAATAGACGTGCATGCGTTGGAAAACACAAAAATGTAGTTAATGAATAAAATGTATGTATGACTGTCGACAAAATCAAGAGCTTGAGAGCCTCACCCCGTAAATCCATGTATTAACTTTTAGCTAGTGTCATACTGTCGCAATAGACGTGCATGCGTTGGAAAACACAAAAATGTAGTTAATGAATAAAATGTATGTATGACTGTCGACAAAATCAAGAGCTAAAGAGCCCCACCCCGTAAATCCATGTATTAACTTTTAGCTAGTGTCATACTGTCGCAATAGACGTGCATGCGTTGGAAAACACAAAAATGTAGTTAATGAATAAAATGTATGTATGACTGTCGACAAAATCAAGAGCTAAAGAGCCCCACCCCGTAAATCCATGTATTAACTTTTAGCTAGTGTCATACTGTCGCAATAGACGTGCATGCGTTGGAAAACACAAAAATGTAGTTAATGAATAAAATGTATGTATGACTGTCGACAAAATCAAGAGCTAAAGAGCCCCACCCCGTAAATCCATGTATTAACTTTTAGCTAGTGTCATACTGTCGCAATAGACGTGCATGCGTTGGAAAACACAAAAATGTAGTTAATGAATAAAATGTATGTATGACTGTCGACAAAATCAAGAGCTAAAGAGCCCCACCCCGTAAATCCATGTATTAACTTTTAGCTAGTGTCATACTGTCGCAATAGACGTGCATGCGTTGGAAAACACAAAAATGTAGTTAATGAATAAAATGTATGTATGACTGTCGACAAAATCAAGAGCTAAAGAGCCCCACCCCGTAAATCCATGTATTAACTTTTAGCTAGTGTCATACTGTCGCAATAGACGTGCATGCGTTGGAAAACACAAAAATGTAGTTAATGAATAAAATGTATGTATGACTGTCGACAAAATCAAGAGCTTGAGAGCCTCACCCCGTAAATCCATGTATTAACTTTTAGCTAGTGTCATACTGTCGCAATAGACGTGCATGCGTTGGAAAACACAAAAATGTAGTTAATGAATAAAATGTATGTATGACTGTCGACAAAATCAAGAGCTAAAGAGCCCCACCCCGTAAATCCATGTATTAACTTTTAGCTAGTGTCATACTGTCGCAATAGACGTGCATGCGTTGGAAAACACAAAAATGTAGTTAATGAATAAAATGTATGTATGACTGTCGACAAAATCAAGAGCTTGAGAGCCTCACCCCGTAAATCCATGTATTAACTTTTAGCTAGTGTCATACTGTCGCAATAGACGTGCATGCGTTGGAAAACACAAAAATGTAGTTAATGAATAAAATGTATGTATGACTGTCGACAAAATCAAGAGCTAAAGAGCCCCACCCCGTAAATCCATGTATTAACTTTTAGCTAGTGTCATACTGTCGCAATAGACGTGCATGCGTTGGAAAACACAAAAATGTAGTTAATGAATAAAATGTATGTATGACTGTCGACAAAATCAAGAGCTTGAGAGCCTCACCCCGTAAATCCATGTATTAACTTTTACTAGTGTCGTACTGTCGCGATAGACGTGCATGCGTTGGAAAACACAAAAATGTAGTTAATGAATAAAATGTATGTATGACTGTCGACAAAATCAAGAGCTAAAGAGCCTCACCCCGTAAATCCATGTATTAACTTTTAGCTAGTGTCATACTGTCGCAATAGACGTGCATGCGTTGGAAAACACAAAAATGTAGTTAATGAATAAAATGTATGTATGACTGTCGACAAAATCAAGAGCTAAAGAGCCTCACCCCGTAAATCCATGTATTAACTTTTAGCTAGTGTCATACTGTCGCAATAGACGTGCATGCGTTGGAAAACACAAAAATGTAGTTAATGAATAAAATGTATGTATGACTGTCGACAAAATCAAGAGCTTGAGAGCCTCACCCCGTAAATCCATGTATTAACTTTTACTAGTGTCGTACTGTCGCGATAGACGTGCATGCGTTGGAAAACACAAAAATGTAGTTAATGAATAAAATGTATGTATGACTGTCGACAAAATCAAGAGCTAAAGAGCCTCACCCCGTAAATCCATGTATTAACTTTTAGCTAGTGTCATACTGTCGCAATAGACGTGCATGCGTTGGAAAACACAAAAATGTAGTTAATGAATAAAATGTATGTATGACTGTCGACAAAATCAAGAGCTAAAGAGCCTCACCCCGTAAATCCATGTATTAACTTTTAGCTAGTGTCATACTGTCGCAATAGACGTGCATGCGTTGGAAAACACAAAAATGTAGTTAATGAATAAAATGTATGTATGACTGTCGACAAAATCAAGAGCTTGAGAGCCTCACCCCGTAAATCCATGTATTAACTTTTAGCTAGTGTCATACTGTCGCAATAGACGTGCATGCGTTGGAAAACACAAAAATGTAGTTAATGAATAAAATGTATGTATGACTGTCGACAAAATCAAGAGCTAAAGAGCCTCACCCCGTAAATCCATGTATTAACTTTTAGCTAGTGTCATACTGTCGCAATAGACGTGCATGCGTTGGAAAACACAAAAATGTAGTTAATGAATAAAATGTATGTATGACTGTCGACAAAATCAAGAGCTTGAGAGCCTCACCCCGTAAATCCATGTATTAACTTTTAGCTAGTGTCATACTGTCGCAATAGACGTGCATGCGTTGGAAAACACAAAAATGTAGTTAATGAATAAAATGTATGTATGACTGTCGACAAAATCAAGAGCTAAAGAGCCTCACCCCGTAAATCCATGTATTAACTTTTAGCTAGTGTCATACTGTCGCAATAGACGTGCATGCGTTGGAAAACACAAAAATGTAGTTAATGAATAAAATGTATGTATGACTGTCGACAAAATCAAGAGCTTGAGAGCCTCACCCCGTAAATCCATGTATTAACTTTTAGCTAGTGTCATACTGTCGCAATAGACGTGCATGCGTTGGAAAACACAAAAATGTAGTTAATGAATAAAATGTATGTATGACTGTCGACAAAATCAAGAGCTTGAGAGCCTCACCCCGTAAATCCATGTATTAACTTTTAGCTAGTGTCATACTGTCGCAATAGACGTGCATGCGTTGGAAAACACAAAAATGTAGTTAATGAATAAAATGTATGTATGACTGTCGACAAAATCAAGAGCTTGAGAGCCTCACCCCGTAAATCCATGTATTAACTTTTAGCTAGTGTCATACTGTCGCAATAGACGTGCATGCGTTGGAAAACACAAAAATGTAGTTAATGAATAAAATGTATGTATGACTGTCGACAAAATCAAGAGCTAAAGAGCCTCACCCCGTAAATCCATGTATTAACTTTTACTAGTGTCGTACTGTCGCGATAGACGTGCATACGTTAGAAAACACAAATTTAGTTAATTAATAAAATGTATGTATCCACTGTCGACAAAATCAAGACCTTAAGAGCCCCGCTTACCCGGACACGGTGTGTAGAGATTATGGAAAACGACGCGATATAAAAACTTCTTAAGATATCCGAGAAGGGTCTGTTTACGAAAAGCATTAAATAGTTCACTGAGGATGGAAAAGGTCTTTTTTTTCTGGATTAACTTTTTAAACTGCATTTTTAGAAGAGTTAAGATGGCTAAAACGCGTGTTTTCAAGTAATTTTAAAGCATAAAATAACCGGTACAGATTCATTTAAGCACATCATGGATTTGAATTACATCTCTATCTATCTTTCTCCGCATTATGATGTCACGTTCGCCACTCAGTTTTCATTTTTGTCCTATGGACGACGAGAAGATTGCGCGCCAGTTCAGATCCTTGCGCTTAGAGGCGATACCGCGCTAGAAGCACCAGCGAGCGTCGCGCTTATCAAATTGCCTCACCAAACAGATACACCTCTGACAAGTTGGGACTCTTAACATTTTGGCAAGAAGTTTACCAAGTCACTGTGCAAAATAATGTCTTCCTCGCTTGCTACGGATGCTACGGACTGGAATTGAAACAGATTGCAAATAACTCCAAATTATTGAAATTTGAAATAACCCCAGAGGACTCCAGTTATTCGCCAGACAATAACAAAGTGCAACTCACTTCGCAGGAAATAGTAGCGTTTATTTATTGAACTCATGTGAGATAACTTGTTGCAAAATATTTAGAGACTTAAAAAAAATCGTTTATTTTGTTATCAGGATGAATTGGATACACACGTCTCTTAAATAAAAATGTCTATTTCCAATTGGCTGCTACCACAATTATACATTCCAGCCACATTGCACAGGTTATTGAATTAATTGAACTTTTTAATGATGTAATTGGTTTATTGACCTTTGGGGCGTGTGAAAAATATCTGTGGTCCAAATTTAATACAGTTAATGTGTCTTATATTATGTATTCCATCCTGATTTCGAATTAAAAAGAAATCCCTTTCGCCAGTCCACAGGCGTAGGTTGATTTCGAAGTATCTATTTATTCTGAAAATATTTAGGAAAATTCTATAAACATCTGGAACATTTTAAGAATTAAATTATTTTTATTTCAGCCAAACGTTTAGATGAAGTTTAGGATTCATAGAATAGATTATAGAGGATATGATAGTATATCTTTAAAATAAGTAATTATTTTTCACTTTCAAACCTTGTTATTTCCACCCCTTGCAGTAATGATTGGGTAAACAAAAACAATAGTTTGAGTAAATATTTATAAAGTAAAAAAAAATGAATTTTATTGTGTACCAGGTATGGAAGTTTTATTTATTTTCTCTTTCCAACCCCAGTTTTTTTCAACCCCTTGCAATAAGGGTTTTGTATTATCAAAAATTGTTTCAGGCAAATGTTTTAGATAAAAATTTTAAGATTAACAAACAATTTGAACGGATTTGATGGTGTGCCTACTAAGGGAATTATGAATTTTATTGTTATTCAACCCAAGTTTATTACACCCTTTGCAGTCATAGTAGGTTGTATAAAAAATTATTTCAGACAAAAGCTGTAGAAAAAAATGTTTTACAATAAATTAGATAATAAATTTGATAGTGTACATGGTACTTAAGTTATGAATTTTTTGAAAGAAAGTGTACCCTTGTTTTTTAACCCCCTGCAGCAATGGTTCATCTGATCAAAAATTGTTTCAGAAAAACGTTTTTTTTAAAAATTATAAGATTTACAAACAATTCAATCGGATACGATTGTGTCCTTGCTCAAGGAGTTGTCTTTTTTTTTTACTTCCAAATTTTTTTTACCACCCATTGTATTTATGATTGGTCGTATGAAAAATTATATCAGAAGAAAGTGTAGATAATATTTATACGGTTTACAAAACAATTCAAACGGATTTAATAATATGCATATTAAGGGAGTTTTGAATTTTTTATTTTGTCTTTCAACCCTCGTTATTTTCCAAATCTTGCAGTATTATTAGGTCATTTAAAAAAAAAATTCGGGCGAAAGTTGTAGATAATATTTTTAGGTTTTATAATAAAAATAAATGGTTTTAATTGTTCAATGGGTACGGATTTTATGATTTTTTATTGCAACCCTTTTTTTTAACCCAAAAAAATTCAGGACAACAGTTGAAACGAGACAAAAACACGACAAAACGAAAAGACGAAACAAACACAATAGTTTTCCAAAACAGAATAGAACGATAAAAAACCCCACATATGATGACAGCACAAAAATATTGAACCCAAAATAATTCAGCACAACAGTTGAAACGAGACAAAAACGCGACAAAACGAAAAGACGAAACAAACACAATAGTTTTTCAAAACAGAAACAAGCGACGTTTCGGGAACTGCTATCTGCTCCCGTCCTCAGGCAGAGACGCACATGGTACGAAATCACAGGTGCGAAAACAGCAATTTTTTGCTTAGTTTTTTTTTGTCTTTTGGGTATTTTTATTTATTTATTTATTTTTATTATTTAGTTTTCTTCAACAGAAAAAGTTCTTAGCAATGGCGTATGTCCAAAAACTCACATCAAGTCGTAATATTTTCCATATTATGGGAGTTACAGCGATTTTTCTGTTTTTCAAAAAATCTTAACCATTTCTACCCTTTGGTCATACATTACCCATTAACGAACTGGACCGAAATTTTCCACTACTAGATTTTATGTACTAGTTTTTTGGAAGTGATTTGTGAAAAATTCAGCTATCGTGATTGTTATATATATGTATATTTAAACTTTTGAGTTTACGATGGTTTTGGGGTCTATGGACACGAAACGTTAAACTATAAAAAAAAAATTCTGAGTCGCACCATGGTAACGGCTACAATAGGTAATATTTCTTTCTCTACAATCCTATACATACTTGAGAACATGTCACGTGTTCATTGGCTGCATATTTGAGAGACTTTTAAACTTGGTCATCTGTGTTTTGACCCTTCTTTAGTTGAGGGTTTCTCATTGGCCTGGATTCCTTCCCACAAACTGTGAACCAACAGCAGAAACTCCACAGAGGTAAAATGATTTCACTTTGAGACTACCAGGAAATAAATCTTCGAATTCTTCCGGTCTCTACTTATCAAACTTTGCTTTCCAGAGTTTATCACGACGATAATGCTAAAACCCTCGCGTTTATGCTCGTGTTAAGAAAGGGGAAATAATTATATCAGCCGAACAATGATCATCTCAACTGTATAATCTGTGTCATGTACGTATATTGTCTCAACTTTTGGCATGTTCCTCAGTTGTCTGCCTTTGAAGTTCTGCCAACAATGTCTTAAAGAACTTCATGTTGTTTTCAGTGGTCATAAACAAACATCAAGTGACATTTTGGAAATGGGCACCACAGGTACTACTTTAAGAGTCACATGAAACAGGTTGTTTTAACCACTGGGAAACTGCCAGGCACATTTACAACCCGCCAGTGTCTGGACCTTCGCCTCTTCTCGTAGTTCTTCCTTCATCCGCGTGGTGTAAGGCGGCGCAACGCTCCATCCTGGCGTGTCGATATTTTCTCAGGACGACAGTATATTATTTCCATGCATCCCTGCTGCGGAGGGACCAGTCCTCGAAGGGCACACGAGCCTTCCCCCCCCCCCTGACCACCCCCTGCGCCACTTGTTCCCGGCGGCAACACTCAACCTCCCCGGAGCCCCGTCGGAGGTTCCCCTTCGTCGGTGTCACAACCACGCCCGGGTCCACGACATCCACATAAATTATTAACAAACTTCCATCCTCTCACATTCTTCTTACTTTTTATCTCCCTTTCGCCAGCCTCCTTCGCCCCCTCCGCCCCACCTACTTCCCCGTCGGATTGGCTCGTCGCTCGGGCTTAGGGGTCGTCGCCGCTGTCCCCTGCCCGGTAGATGAGCGAGTAGTCGGCCGCCCCAGCGGCGACGTCCTGGAGGCACAGAGGCCGCAGCAGTAGATCGGAAAAGGTCAGTAGACCAGTGGCGGATCCAGGATTTTGGTTTGGGAGGGCCTTGACCCAGCTGAGGCTAGGCTTTATCAAGGCAAACACTAAAACAATAGTGGACCCAGATGCTTTTGGAGGGGGCTTGAGCTCCTTAGCTTCCCCCCCCCCCTCTGGATCCGCTACTGCAGTAGACTGACAGTCGTGTAACCGAAAATATACGTTTGATCGAACCCCCCTTTCTCCGAATTTTCAGACAGATCACTTTCTGTCCACAGACTTCTTTTTTTCCCGAGGGATCCTTTGGCATAAATCTCGAGCGAGCGTGTTCCGAGATTGTCAATGCATTTGTCACTGGAAGATAATAATACTAATTGGGAATTTGTTTTATCACTGAAAAACCCCTTTTTTAAAAGCTTAGAAAAAAATGTAAGTAAAGAAATACCGCAAATCCACTTATCAAATCTACTAAGCCACACCTCGAGTCCAAAAAATTGGCGTATTTATTTCGTTATATAATAGAAATCAAACAGTTACGCATTTACTTTACTTCTGCTATTGGCTCACAGTTTATCTTGGAGGACTCTGGAACAATGAGACACCATCGATCAAAGAAGAATGGAATCACATGCTTCTCATTTCAGCAGCCAATGAGCAGGGGACATTTTTCCGAGAGTGCAGTGTGTCGTGGTCATTAATGCCACGAACATTTTCCTTTCATCAATTAAGAGCTAAGATTAATTTTTATGCTGGCTATCCTAATTCCGGAATTTATAACAAAGCATATAAAGATGTCCAATTTCGATTTTCACTGAAAAAGAGGAAACGCGTCCCTCTCAAGTTGCATCAGATTATATTTCCAAATTGTTAATACCTATACTATTTTTTAACTAGTCAAAGGACTGTTTTTAAGTTTTATGAAGCGCCAAGTAGGAAAAAGTGAAATGTAATTATGAAATCTGTAAAAACACACCTTGTTTACACTTGTGTGTTGAATATGCTCGGTTTAACTCCGTGTCACTATGTCAAATTTTCGTATCCAACAATACTTATACTATAGTAAAGTTTGAGACGTAATATTAGACAAAATAGTGTTCAATTTTCTCAAACATGTTTTAAGTCCTTACACACTATAAGATTATATGATTAAACGAAGCTAGCTGTAACATTTTAAAAATTGCTATTATACATTACAGTTCTGAATAAAACATTTTTGATCTTTTATGATTTTTCCCTAATTTTAAAATTTAAAAACATTTCTGAATTTCAATAACATTAATACTCATTGCATTATGAAATTAATATTCTGCATTCTTAAGAAGTCGGAAGGCTATGGACACGTCATTCAGTTCTTTCCAGAAATATTACTTTACATAAAACACTTATATTTTTATTACTTTACATTCATAGCTTCTCTAATCTTCCATGTGTCATTTGCCATTTAAGAGACGCAGAAAAAACTTCATGCTATTTCTGGTTTTTTTTTCTTGGGACGATATTGTTAACATCTAAAAGTTTTCATAACCCATCTTACATACAAAATATTTTCTTGAAAATTGAGTCATCTAAATTACAAAAAAAAAAAAGGCCACACTGGTGACGTTTTTGGAGTCTTCATGAAACTCCTGATTGGTTTATCCTACTATATTGGAATGTTTTGGAAGCGTACGTTTGACAGTGTAACGCAGCCTTCACAGCCATCAGTTTGTCACCGACCTATTTTACAAGTCTTCGTGGTAAGAGCTGTGGCAACTGACTCGCCTGTCGTAGAGGCGAAGACGAGCTTATTTGTAGCGCGCTGGTAGACCTTGTGGTCGTCCTGCCCGGTACAAGGTCACGCGGTACCCACGCCGATGTTTCAGCTCCGTTGTTCCGCCTCAGCGCGCGGCGGGCAGGCGACGCCTCCGCGTCTAAGGGGGACCGGCAGCCCAGGGCTGGAGGGGGTAAACAGGAAAACCCGAACTGACAGTGATTTACTCGTTTCATTTCACCGGCGCAACCCCCTTCTGCCGCACTCACCCCCTGAGCCCCTCGCGAGGAACTCCCCATGATGATTTACCGTCGCGCGGTGTGGTAACCCATGATTTATTAGCGCAAACACGGGGCAGGCAGGAGTGAGCGGCTTGATGAGAACTCCGGGGGGGGGGGGGGGGGGAGTGTTTGGAGCAGGGTTATGGGTGCTGCAGTCGCCATCCCTAGCTCAACCCTTCATGCAACACCCCTCGCGCGCTGGAACTACCCCCCCTCCCCCCTTCACGCATCGAGCACCCCGATCCTCGAATGGCGGGAGAACCAGTCTTAGTGAATGGTCGTGGCTGAGAGGAAGGATGGGGGCCATTTTAATGTTAATACGCGCGCGCGGCGATCCGACCCAATTATTTCGGCATATCTCACACACGTCCTCTTCAATGCTGACGTGCGTGTTTTTTTTTTATTCCCCTCTCTCTCTCTCTGTCTCTTATCGTACTCGTTGAAACACTTTTATTTTTGTATTACCTATCTCACTTCAAGTACGAAGGAGAGGGAAAAAAAGATGCAGCTACGCAGCTTGTGATTTCCTTCGTGAGGGCGTGAATCGGCTACCGTCCGCAGCCTGTGTGTGGGTTCTTTCTTTGAAAATAAATCGCATGGGTGGTAGTAAGGACTATTTCCTTCTGAATAATTGCAGGCTTTCGCTGCAGATCACCACACCAATTGTATGCCGTGGCGTTTAACGCTTGGGTACTTTGGCGACTCTCGACAAAATTCATCCTCGTTGCGGAATGCTGTTAAAAAAAAATCAATGGCATTTTGGGGATTACATAATTACGTATATGTAGTCTGTCTCACGCTTGGATCACAGTGCAGGGCAAATGTCACCTTCTGTGACCAGGTTGATACTACCAGCTTGTTAGCATTAACATTATTATTTCCTATACTATCGGTAGTCATGATATGTTAAAGTATAAAGTAGCTTGGCTTCTGGGTTGTAGCTGCGTCCAACGCGAATATATAACCGATTTGTAGGTAGACATTGCAGTCTCCATCATAAAATGTCGACGGAATTGTCGGTGATATATTCGCCTTGGACGCGGCTACAACTCAGAACTCAAGAAACTTCAGACAATGGCCGTGAAAGCCTATGATTTGCCATAAGTTATAGTTTACTAATTTGTTGAATTCTTAGACCATAAAAAGTAACTTTTAATAGTTATTACAGTTGCAAAGTTAGGCCAACATTATGAAATAAAAATAAAATAATAAAATATATACATATATAATAACCCCCATTTATTATTTTACTTGAGAAACTATTTGTAGCATTCGGTCAACATTAATAACAAGTCATCCCATTAATGAATTTCTATGGTCGATCAGAAATTAAATGTTTAATATTGATGACAAATGGTTGAAACAAAGATGGACATTTCTTAGAAGTAATAATAATGTAATCATTAGATTATGTTCTTGGTGAAATGCATAAATAAACTGTATTTTAAAAATACATTCCCAAGTAAACTCTTAAAAATTAAATTTTTATTTCAAACATTTCTGGCAACAGGGCACATTGAAAAAAGGTCAGCGCTAATAGCAGATATTGCGCATTGGAAAGAAAGAGTAAACGTCCATTAAAATGCACCCTGCAATCTGAGGAAGAGACTCGCTGTACGGCCATTCCATGCCAAAAAGGACCAAATTGTGTACAACTAAAACATAACATAAAATGTTTTTATAAGACTATAACTACTCAACATATCCTTAATTAACCATAAATGTATAAATTTTTCGATTTTTCTTAATTTTTCATACATAACTTTTCATTTTAAAATGGGTACCTAATAATTACCATGTATTATGGTATAAACAAGTCAAGTTGGCGCTCCTTTAACATTGGCTATATATGTTTTTCTTTAACATCTGTGTTTTGGAGGGAAAAGGCCTGTTCATTTGGCTTCCATCTGTATGGTTTTTGTGGTTTAAAGTTATTTTTTAGAGGTTTCAGCTAGTGTTTTTTGAAGACCTGTTTGATAGTGTCCCGTCCGTAACAAAAAAGTAAGAAAGTTTATTACACGCATAAAATATTAAT
Source organism: Bacillus rossius redtenbacheri (assembly GCF_032445375.1). Lineage (NCBI taxonomy): Eukaryota > Metazoa > Arthropoda > Insecta > Phasmatodea > Bacillidae > Bacillus > Bacillus rossius. The sequence goes on along the minus strand of NC_086336.1, from coordinate 7,561,556 downwards.
CAAGTAATTGTTTATCATACATGACTAGATACTACAACTAGATGTTAACAGAACCTCAAAGTTTAATGTTGATTATTAATTTTCTGGACTAATAAATCACTTTTTTAAGATTTGTCCTGTCCGTAACGTTTTTAAGATGTATTATAACATATTATCATTTTTTTTTGTTTTTTTGTAAATTATTGCGAATTTACCTAAACATGTGCTAATAACCAACATTCACATGAGAATTTCTATAGTAATATTAACAAATTTAGAAGCATGTAATGTACATAAATCTTTATTTTGAGAGTTGAAGCCAAGGAACAGAATTCCATATTACCGTAAAGTGTACACTGATTCGGAGACAGATGAAGAGTGTGTTGTGCAGAAGCTTAAGAACAATGTTCAAGGAGGGCAGTACCTACTCATTGAGCAAGTAGGGCAGAGTAAACATAAATATGTGGTGTTGAGCCAGGGAGGAGTAGAAGATGGCAGCATTGATATTTTCTACATGGAGCAGGTTGTACGCGATGGATGCCAGGACATTCTTTTTAAAACAATACGAGGAAGAAATATGTTGTGAACTTTTCAGAAGTGATAGGTTTACTTCCAGAACCTGAGTTAAAACAGCTTGGAGATAGGATTTATTACAAATTTGAAAAGATAATTCCTGCGATTATGTAGAACCTGCTTTTCTGAACTTAAAAAATATTTACGATACTGAAATGACTGATAATGTTAGAATTTTTGCTGTTGTGTTCATTAAGGAGTAACTTTTAAACCAAATTTTTATGTTCAGTAAGGTGGTATTGTAAATTATATTTTGTCCCAGGTCATGTCCCGTCCGCAACAGGGCACTCACTAACAAACATTTTAACTGTTGCTTAAAACTTAATTTTTTATGTCATTATATAGTATACTTTTAACTTCTCGTTATCTAGATACTAAATAGTAAATTAATTTGGATAAAAACCACTTAATGATTTTCAGAAAATATTTAGTATTCCTCTTTGAATCAGAGGCCAAAAATAACTTTAAAATGGACAATTAATATCATCATATATGCTGATATTATTAAATGTAATTATGTTCTGTTCATTAAGAAAATTATTTAAGTCAAAGTACTAAATTAAGAGTTTTATTGTCATTCAGACTTTTCTCCCGTCCGTAACGTCCCGTCCGTAACGTGTCACTCTCTCAAAAACATTTTATTGGTGGTTATTAAAACTAAGTTCTGATTTCAGGAGGTTATGCATGTTTGAACTAAGTACTACTATACAATGTATTGTAATAACTGGATGTAAATCACTTCATAATTCACAGAAAATATTCGGTGAAAAACTCACCTTTGCCGTCCTGTCCAAACTGTGTCCCGTCCGTAACAATACCAAAAAGATGTATAATTCAAGGATCAAATTTAATAATTATCTCGTACATCAACAATTGGAAGGTGTTAATACGTACTAAGGGTGACCAACTGCAGATATTGATAAAATAGTTAAATAATATATTTGGGACAGTGTGCAACATTATTTTTAAGGTCTAATTGTCCCGTCCGTAACAATGGAATTACCCTGTAGTGATGTCAACCTGAATGAAGTACATGTACATCAGCTTCACATTGATGATGGGACTAGAGGGCTCGTGACACTCCTTTGACGACCCTGAGCCAGTTATAAACAAGAAGAAGTGGTTACTTAATGCTAAATTATGTGACCCTGACATAGACCACTGAGCACTTTAGAAAGTCTCGTTTATCCAAAGGCAAGTAGTCTAGTCTGGAGTGAAATTAATCCGCAAAATGATCTTAGTTAAACTAAAATCGTTCCACATATTATGTTTACATTATATCACGATACAATTTTTTTCCGAAACTATCGATGGATTAATTATATTTTTTAATTAATTCATATTTTACAATTTAATAATTGCAGCGTTAATGTTGTTTTAGTCCTATTTTAGTCGAATAAAGCAATAATTATATATTGTTTACACTTAACTGAACATTATATTCAAAAACAATAAAAGTAACATTAGGGTTGTACTCTAATACCTAAATATGTTTTCTCTCCAACTAAATCAATAGGTAAACCATAATTTATTCAGACAACAAGATTTAAAATCAGCTACTAACTAGTATTATAGTAGGGAGAATTCAACACAATTTACCACTAGTATTGTTGCTAATATACAATGTTGCTCTAATATTTCACAATTATTTTGCAAACCAACTTAAATTAAGAGACATATTTCCATGTTCGTTTGTTGAAATACAGTTACAAGCATTTTTGCCACGAAAATAGAGAATGGCTTAATTCAGGTTGTCATTATTTCACATAAGAATATTAGTCTTCAAACAGAAATCTATCTATTTTCTCAATTTTTTTAGTGAGTTAATAATATCAATATGATGTAAACATTTTTTTTATTTTGACATTTACCCTTGCTCGTTATTTTAAATGTTCTTAATCATAATTCATTTCAGTTTTGAAAACTATCCGAGGAAACTCAAAATGAACCAAACAAATTCAAAGGTAATAAATAAATTATTTAAATATTTCTTGTAAATTTATTTATTTCCAGATGAACTCATTCGAGCAAATGTTTATACATAATATTTTCCTCTAGCTATCATACTGAATTGATTTAGAATTTACGACTTCCTGGAAGGGATAAGGTACATGTGTACATTAGAAATGTTCTGAATACGACCAATTTTCACTCCATTTGTTATTTTTTTTCTTTCGTGCAGTATTATAAAGTTTGCTACAAAAGAACAATAACGTTCTTCAGCTGTCAAAATTTGATGCAAGACATGCAGGCTTCACAAGATTTACAAAGCCACGGAAACACGATTGCTAAAATCACGACAAAAGAACGCAACGAACCCTAAGCGCACACACAATTTTTTTTTTTTGGATCGAATTCGAGTTAGATGTCCCTCTTTTCAACGGGGAATATTACTGTTTTGAAGACTGCGAATGTGGTGTCGGCGACTGTGCCTTCCACCCCGGTGGGCGCTCAGTTGTTCGCAAGAGGAGGGTTCGCCATTGTCGCGTGCCTTTAGTCCTGGTCGAACTCGCCTCGAGTTCCGGAACGCACCCGCCCTGCGCCGACCCCCTTCCTCTCTCATGCCCTTCACCCTTGCTCAACCCTTCCTTCCCCTCGTCCAACAACAGGCCGGGGGCCCCCTAAAACACAATCCGCTGACCCCGTGCATTGGACAGGCAACACATGCTGCCAATATTTCATGGTGCGCCATGCCGTGCCCTGGCGTCGCTCGCTTTGCAACACGATTGCGTTTTGCTTTTCACTCCCCCCCCCCCTCCCCCCCACGACCGCCGACCAAAACCTTCCCACCCCACCCCCCCCCCCCCCCCGATCACCACGACCCACTCGTAATTTTTTTTTGTCAGGTAAGCTCGGCATCAGCTGTGACGTGGCAACATCCCCACTTGAATATTCGAGCGCGTTATTTGATCCGCAGGCCGCTGCGCGATATATTACACTGGATGTGGGTGGAGCCCCCCGCGTTCTACATTATGCATCTCCGTGATTAGCTCGGCGTGACTGGGGCTACAGTTGTTTGATTGGGGGAAGAGGGGGAGAGAAAAAATAATACGAAGCGAGAATTTTATGTTTGGGGTGTGGTCGATCGTGTCTTTTATTATTGCTTTCGGTGAAAAGTGAAAAAAAAATTGTAAATGGAACAGAAATATTCACGCAAACATACAAATATTTGTACACTTGTACATTTACACTACAGAATAGGGTTCGCATTCTTAACCAGGAATTTATGCTTTGTGTTGTACAAGTACCTCCAATGGTTAATGTTATTTGTAAAACTTTCCCTTGATAGCTTTTAAGTATTAGCTGCGCACATTAATAAGCATAATAAAAAAAATACTCAAATTTGTGAATATTCGAATACCTTTTACGCTGTTTGAAAAAAATTCTGCTTTAATGAAACATCAATTAAAGTATAAAATTATGCGCCAATTTTCGTAAGAATAACTCTGTATTGTCTCGATAAAAAAAAGTGCTTTATATATGCAAAAATAACCATAGCCATGAGTTGTTAAAATTTAAAGTGTATTTTTTGTATTATTTTAAGGTTTCCGAAAATACATATTTTTTTAAAAGTACAGATCGTACGTTTGGAACGGTGACAATGCATTCGTCACAAAGGCTGCAAGCGTGGATTGATACTGCGGGAGAGACATGTGTTAGGACTCAGTCTCACGAATCGTATTGGTTATTTCGTTTCGTTTGAAATCTTTTACTGTAAATTTATCACTTTAATTCATTTGCAATTTAATTATCTCCTCAAATCTCCTCACATATTTACTGAACATAATCTAACAGCGGTAAAATGGTAAGAATTTAAATATTTGAAAATTCCTGGTAAGAAAATTTGTGACCCAACTACAAGTGCAAGGTGACTAAAGTGCTAAGGGCGATATCCGAAGACGTTCGGGTAAGGAAGCAAATAAAGCACTACCTTGTTGGGATACGACTGTAACCCAACTCGCGGGCCGTATTCCAGGACGTGTCCAAACCGAATCCCAGTAAGGAATAAAATCGGCAACCGTTTTAATAAACGGCGCCCTGCGCGAGGCTAGAAACTGGCAGATAGCAGCACCATCGCACAAAACTAGAATCAGCATTTCTAATTTTCTCAAGTATTTTTAATCTAAGAGATTATTTCTTGTTATGACCATTGAAGTGTAAAAAATTTATTCCAGGATAGTTTCGCGACCATAAAGTTTCATTTGGCACACCAACGCGCTCGATATGTTTACCGATGATCACAAAAATGACTATATACGATTATTTCGATCTCTCCAGGCTAGACTCAATTTTTGTACACATACTCTAGAGCCACATTCGTGTGCTCATTGGCTGATAAAATGCTCATATACTTTACATACTGTTATACCCAGTGGCACATGATTAGTTCACAATACTTCTCCCTGTGTTTCACTGTCTCAGCGTGTTACAAGGAGTGTCTAAAGAAATCGTAACCCCACATTTTATGTTTTCAAGTTTAACTGTATGACAATTGAACTACGATACAATCGTGGCATTATCTAAAGAAGGCCTTACCGGTATTGCTCATATCAATACTTTGTCACAAAAAAGTGTTTTGACGTGACAACGTCTAATTAATCGATTAAAGCCGGCTGCACGCACGAAAAAATGTCCCGTTACGCACATTGTCCCGTTACGCACATTGCCCCGTTACGCACATTGCCCCGTTTCACGCATTGTCCAGTTACGCACATTATCCTGTTACACACATTGTCCCGTTACGCACATTGTCCCGTTACACTGTTTCCCTTTACGCTCATTGTACGCTTGCGCCGCATCTATCTCTCTTCCACTACAGATTGGAAGAAGTTAAATAGCAAACATGTATACAAGTTATAGTTAAAATAATCTCTTCGTTAAAGTAATAAACATATTTGAATGAATGAGTGCAAATAAAAGTAAATTTATCAATTAAATTGTAGATTTCATTTCACCTCTTCTTTGTATTAATACAAAATAGTGATAATTCAATAAAAATAATTTGATTTTATTCATAAAAGTATGCAATAATTTCGTCAATTTTTTGTTATGACGTTGACACGTTAAACTATCGTCCGTAAACCGACTTTAAAGACAACCAATTTTTTATTACTATTCCCCGTAGCGCCTGTGGGCGGGTACTTGTGTATTTCTCCTTCCCACTGGCGGGACCATGTCTCGCCGACTTGGTAAACAAATAAATCTGGAGAGTAAAGGACGCGGAAGGATGCTCTTCGCTTGTCACATGGACCTAGTTTCGCCGGAAGCTTTGGGACCATGGTAGCCGCGAGGGGGAGGGGGTGAAAGGACCGACGGGGATGGGGGCAGTTGATTTGTGGACGGTCCTTTGTCCGGACGATGGGAACTCGAACATATGAAATGCCGCGAGAAAAGGGTCCTTTCTGTCTTCCTTTCTCTCCCTCCCTTCCGCCCTCCATCGCTCTCTCTCCGGCAGAGATAGCGTCCATTTACGAAAAGGACACTTGGGTCTCCACCAATTGTTGGCGAGTGGACACTCCCGTAATATTTTGCCCCATCTCTGAATGTCTCAGCCGGTTTTTTTATTTAAATGCCCTTAATTTTTTCCACCCTAGTACAATGTTTTTGTAAAAATTTTCTATTTATAAACCAGCAGATTATAAGTAGGGCCACGAATATTTAGCGAATTCATTTCATTCCAGGGTGAATACCAATTGCCTTAAAATTATGAAACATTTATAAAGTAAACTTTCTTAGCTTTGCTCATTTAGCTCTCTTTTGGTAAACTTTTTTGTTTGCTATTCCATAAGTGGGTTTATGTAACTCCTAATGACTAATATATCCAATGAAAAGAGGCCAAACATGTTTGGCCGGTACATAAGTCCATATAAAGATAGTCCTGCCCTTATTGGCTGTCACCTAAGTATAAATTAATAAAGGTTTCGTGATTGGCTGTCTGAAGAAAAGTCTTGGCAGTATACATACAGAACAAAAAATCTTTTAGCTCCCATTTGATCTCTCGAACCTAAAGATGCCTCCTGCAATGCAAAGAGAAAAGTCGATATAAACTATCAATACGACTCGATTCAACCTCGAGAGCCAATAGCTGGCCAATGAGAAGGTCACATATTTTGGTGGATTGCACATGATTGGATAACCACTTCTCCTCGTGTAAAACTGTCTCAGGGTTGTCAAGGGCGGGTCAAGAACACTGGAGTCCATACATCAACGTGAAGAAAGTGTATATGTGCTTCGATTCTTCTTCTCAAGGACATGCTGAACAAACATTTTTTTTCTTAAATACCTGCGTTTGGAACCTTTTATCGCATCGAATTAGATACAGTATTCTGAAATTTTTAAAACAAAATTTGATCATTTAAACCACTATTCAAGCCGGATCAACAATACAAAGTAAATTTCAGAAAATAAACATAAGAGCGGTAATTACGTACAGAAATAAATATTTTATTATAATAAAAGAATGTTTGTATTATAAAAATTTCAGAAGAAATTGTTGTAATAAATTTTTTCAAATATTCTTACTTAAAACAACAGACAAAACTTAGTCAAATCTGAGCTATAAGAATAAATACAAAAGCAGATATAATTTGAATTTATAGAGCTGTTTTTAAGCCTGCATAATTATTTGTAATGTAGATTTAGCGTGCCAATTATTATCTACAACTTTAAGTGTAGGTATTAAAAAAAATATTTTGGAGCGAATTTTGAAGTTGGTAAAACACTTGTATGTTTATTTCTGAAGTTGGTTGTTTCATCTCACCAGTTTTAAGATTCATTATATTTGACTGTAATCAAAAATTCTAAAGTATTTAATTTCTTTTAAATTATTAGAGGCGGAGGTTCGCAAAGCAGAAAAAAATGTTGGTAGTGTTTTATAGAGAACACTCTAAAAAAAATTTTGTACTTTTACAAGGGAATTTCTTGGAAACCCTGTTGCCAAGGATATTTCTTGCAAAACTACAAGGCAGAGCCTTGCAAAATCGCACATCGTACAAAGTTCTGCCTTGTAGTTTTACAAGAAATGTCCTTGGCAGCAGGGTTTCCAAGGATTTTTCTTGTAAAATATACAAAAATTTCTTTCAGTGAATGTATAATATCCATTTCCTTAACTCCCACTTTATGATCTAAGGTTTAATAATTATTTTTTATAATAAAACTTGACTTACCTTCATTTATATCCTTAATAGGCATGTTACTAAGCCCGGTTACTGGTTGGTTTTCCCTAAACCTCGAAGTAATAGAGTAGATGCTACGTACCAGCACAAGTTCATTCATTACAACAAACAGAGGCTATAGTATATCACACAAATTATAAAAATAAAATTCTTGCTTTACAAATTTTTTTTTTATCGTTTCTGACTGAGTCCATTTGCTGGTGCACAAGGCTATGTCGAAAGCGATACTGTAACATAGATTGCTGCGTTAACGTATATGTTATGTTTATAACAACATAATGAAAAATTATATCCTTGCACTTTACTTTATTGCTATGCACCAGAATCATTGGCAAGCTTATTTTTAAAACAATGTGCTCACAGCTTGTGATTACCAAATATATTTGCTCAGTAATTAAATTATCACACAGCCTACAAAATAAATTAAGGAGCAGAATTCAGCTAGAAAATTTACAAGAAACCCAAACGAAGCTATCAAAACAAACAATAATTATGGACAGTTTAAACTTTAAAAATATTTAAATGCAACAACTGAACTACACAATTTCACAAATTCCTTAAATAATTTATCCTAGTGATATTTAAACTCTTGAGTATTATTTAAGAAATCACAAGATATGTGTGCACTGGCAGGCACCTGCCTAAGATGGTACTGTCATGTCTCATCAAAAATATTAAAAGAAAAATTAGTTTTTAGTTATTATGTGACAGGTTCAAATACTCACTAAAGTCGTGAAACTGAAAGGCCAAACGGGTTAGCACCACTCGTCATCAGCGACTGCTGGTAACTAGCGACGGCACGGGACTTTGATCGTGTGTTGTCTCGTGTCCCGGGACTTTGAGACTGTCGAGACTTGCCAAACATTAGAAAGGGCCCGTCTCCGTCCGCGTGTCCGTGTCATTGTAGAACGACCCGTGTTAGACCCGTTCTACAATGACACGGACACGGAGACGGATCTCACGGACCAGAAGGGTCGTACCACAACGCCGAACGTACAATAACGTCGAGTACCATAACGCCGAATGCCAAATTGACCGCAACGCCGACAGCTAGAAAACTGCTGTGTACCACAACGCCGAAATACAGTAACGCCGAAAAATGTACCACAACCTAACCTAACCTAGGCTAGCCTAACTTATCCTAACCTAACCTAACCTTACCTAACCTAACCTAACCTAACCTTACCTAACCTAACCTAACCTAACCTTACCTTACCTAACCTAACCTTTGTGGCAATCCTGCAATTACATTTTTCGGCGTTAATGTATTTCGGCGTTGTGGTAATTCGGCGTTGTGGTACACAGCAGTTTTCTAGCTGTCGGCGTTGTAGTCAATTTGGCATTCGGCGTTATGGTATGGTAATTCGGCGTTGTGGTGCGTCCCCTGCGCGGGCCGCGTAACTCGAGCGGAGCTTTCCAGAACAAGAGGCGCACAGCTGGCGATCGAGGCGCTCCAGTCGGAAGTACGCCGTGTGGCGATCCCGTGTACCACAGAAAAAGGCGGGAAATAAAGAACCGAGACTCTTACAGTGGAAACTGACACCATGTTTCACGCGACATGTGTCGCTATCTGTTGGGTGGGCCCACAACTATCAGCAAATAAAAAATCGGAATAGAGGTTCTCATAGAAATTTTTTTTAGTTAATACTTTTTTTTTGGTTGTATTAAGTTATTTCCTTGGCTGCGCAAAACTAATTTAATCGATGCGAAAATACTTAATGCTGTTTTGTAATAAACCGTCATGTAATAAATAAAGAAGTGGGAGGTGCAAAAACTCATAGGTACTATTACACACCACAAAATTAGTGGATACCTAAATAGAGTGAATTTTCACTGGTTTGTTTGCCTGATAATAGCTTGTACATTACTTCTCCTAATAAATACAATGTAGTTATGTCAGCAATATTGGTATTATGAAAACTACTATCCAGCGGACGGGCCCATAACTACTTCAAAAACATTTAGTTGTCTGTAAAGTCGGTTTACGGACGATAGTTTAACGTGACAACATCATAACAAAATATTGATGAAATAATTGCATACTTTTATGAATAAAATTGAATCATTTTTATAGAATTATCATTATTTTGTATGAATTCGGAGTGAAATGAATTCTACAATTTAATTGATAAATTTACTTTTATTTTACTCATTAATTCAAATATTTTTATTAATTTAACAAAGAGATAATTTTAACTATAACTTTTATACATGTTTGCTATTTAACGTCTTCCGATCTGTGTTATTCTGTTAAGGATAGGACGGTGATAGGAAAAGTAAGAAATGAATGGGAGTGTTTCAAGTTTAAAGTGCCTCGAAAAAGTAAAATCGATGGTTGTTCCAATCGAGTGGAAGAGAGTTAGATGCGGCGCAAGCGTGCAATGAGCGTAACGGGACACAGCGTAACGGAACAATGTGTGAAACGGGACACTTTTTCGAGCGTGCAGCCGCTGTTCATCGATTTATCAGACGTTGTCACGTCAAAAACTGGGTCTCAGTCTCGGTAATTAGAGTTCCTCCCCCGTGCCGTGTACTGCCTGGCCAGGTGTAAGTCGCGGTCCTGCGCGGGGAGACACGCGGTGTGCGCCGGCGATGACGCGGCGCGCGCAAATACCTGCCGATGCCGCGAGCCGCCGATGACGTCATCCAACCGCGGCGAACAGGCGTATCTCAGGCGCGGCATCTGTAGCGATCCGGCGGTCAGACATCACCACGTGATCCTCGTCGCATCCTCCCTACCACCTTTGAATATATATACTGTATAGAAGTCGCGAGTGGATAGGATTTACTCTACGTTTTTCAGGAGCGTATGATGAGCAGCTTGGGAACTTCACCGCTGCAGTGCGCCGCCGTAACGCCCTGTATCGTCTTAGTTGTTATTTACACGTTAGAGCGCAGCTCTGTCGCCCGCTGTCATCCCCCGCACCCCCTACCATTCATTCCCTGCAGCTCAAGTTCGTTCAACAGGAGGGGGAAGGGGTGTTTGAAGAGTTCGACACTTGTCCGCTAGGGACCACCACAAGTTGATGCCCTAGAGATGGTGGCGATTGCGGCGGTGAATTAACCAACTAACTCAAACCGTATTAGAAATTTTTACCTGGGCTGGCGACTTCTATACAGTATATATATTCAAAGCTACCACCCTCTAGCGACTCTTAATTCCTTTCCTGTCTTGCAAGACTCTCTTTAAACCCCGTGGCGATGAAGCCCGCCAGAACGCAACAATAAACTGCTAAGTCTTGCAAAATTCTGGTTTTGATTTGGCGTCAGTTTAGAAAGAAAATGAAAGACTAGAAACCAATGTTCAACATCTAGTAAAACTTCTGACAGAATCATGTGCAACCCAGACAGAAAGTGAAACGTGGCAGAAGGCAATGAACATATCTATGGCATCAACTTTACTACTCATAATATGTGTGTGTAGTCTAACTTGGCACCGAACCACAAATATTAATTTAAAGTTCTTTAAAAATCGCTTTTGTTCTTACAAGCAAGCAATTTGGTTTGATCGTTCTATTTTTTTTTTTTTTGCTGGGCTTTACGTCTTTATTAAAAGCAAAGTAGTTATATACACGGCATCAAGTATACTGCTGTTACGACTTATGCGGGGTGAACTGGATTCGTAAGGGATAGCCATTGTGTTTTATTACATTTTTTTATAAATTAATATTTACATTTCTAATAGATAGTTGTAATTAAAAATGCCCGATCACCAATCACTGGCACTTAAAAATGTTTATTCGCAAGTCACTCAATTTCTGCCCACAGTTCACACTCCTGACTGGAGCTAGGCTCATTCATTCAGTGGTTCGCCCCTTACCACGCGCCTGTCCACACACAGTATCGCGCCACTCAGTCGACCTCTCGATCCCGTCACTCCGCGTCGCGTCACTCTAGAGGGGGTCTCTCACCCTCTTCGCCGATGTTGAACTTCTCTTCACTCGCGGAACTCTCCGAACTCTCGGAACTGTCGCGGGACTCCCGCGGAGGCCGGCCTCGCTGCTTATGTACCTGTGGCGCCCTTCTCGAACCGACGAGAGCAGCTGTGACGAGTCGCGTCATCCCGGATCGAACCTATGCCCGAAACAACAAGAACGGTGTGGCTCATTTGCGACACTCCACGTGGCGGCCTCTCTTAAGCCCGGAATTCCCAAGCCGCTAAAGGTGATGATAGCCCGAGGCGTGACGATGCACGTAAAAGGAGGGGGAGGGGGTTAGCGAGGACCCTTGTAATCCGGCCAGGCACACGTGGCATGCCTTACATCAGTGGCCGTGCGGGGCCGCCAGCCAGCTCCGAACCTGGTGCGCGTCGCGGTCCTGTCTGCGTTCGTAACAATACACTATTAATGAACACTGAAGCTGTTCGCGATGGACCGGAGGCTGCGGCGGTCAGACGTCCAGCTGGGTGGTCCGGGTCCAGGCTGTATCCTCTCGTGCGCATGCGCGGGAGGCCCCGTGCAACGGCTCCGTAATGAAGCACGCGGACCGCGTCTGCGCCGCTCGTAAAACCGGCCGGCCTCACCGCGCATGCGCGCGCAGCGGCGGTACGCAAGGAAGACGGTCGTAAAACCCGCGCATAGCCTCAGCGGCAGTTGCCATCAAGGTTACGTGCACCTTATTTTAATACTTTTCAATCTTCGACATTCTTCTATTTTAACAATATAAAACCTATCAAAAATTTGCATACAATTTTTATTTGCTTTCTTAAAATAATACGTGGTTTGCATTCCAAAAATTATGTCTTCCCTCATAGGTTTATACCTACATTATCAAAATCTTCATCCAAGCAAAAGATTACGTTACGACAGCAAAATTTACCCAAGTGTTTAAACATTGGAGATGCATTACTACCAAAATCTAATTTTAAATAACTCGATTTACAGTTCAGAACATGTACTCACATATATTCTCGATATATTTAAAACTGTTCCAAGCGTGAATCTAATCGTTCCATGTAAACCAATTTTACAGAAAATGATGTTCTTTAAGTTTTATTTGATGTACTTCAAATGCAATTTTCAACTTACAATAATTAGAAACAAAATTTTAATATTTGTATGGTTGTTCCTTATGTGGATGGACGAAGCTCCAGTCTCATTCTTGAGGCTTTGAGGAATGTGAGAAGTAGGTCTGTGAATAAATATAGCGCAACACTAATTTTTCTTTATTAAGAGGCCACTCCAGTGTTTCAGGGGCACTACGTAACCCGCGTTAACCTCATAAGATTCAATGTTATTTTCATTTTGCTTATAACTAATTAACTAATGTAGATTTTGAAATGATGCTTGCTTGATATGTAAAACAACGATTCTCTTATCAAAGCCCCTTTCTTCAAAAACGTGCTTAAATTATGGTTTTACACTAATCTTTACTAATATGTATAAGTGTATTAACTAGGTTTGAACCATAATTTATGCACGTTTTTGAAGAAAGGGGCTTTGATGAGAGTATCGTTGTCTTACATATAAAGCAAGCATCATTTCGAAATCTATATTAGTTAATACGTTATAAGCAAAATGAAAATAGCATTGAATCTTATGAGGTTAACGCGGGTTGCGTAGTGCCCCTGAAACACTGGAGTGGCCTCTTAAGAATAGAAATTTTTTTTCTTGATTTTAAGAAACTTTGAATAAATGTTCCAGATCAGCTGAAGTATGTAAGTTGTGGAAAAATATTTGATTTTTACAAATTGGGATTTCTGCCTCCTTTCCACATTCTGCGCATGCACCAACAGCAAACTTCCAGTGCAGTGAAGCAGCTGTTGTGGGGGCTAAACGATGAAAACGCTATCATGTAACTGCAGGAAGCCAACATGGCAGGGGCCTCAAGGTCCCGTGTGAGACGCCCTGGTCGCCGGGGACTTAAATTCAGACGACGTCGCGTCACGGAAGACTCGGCTTTACGAGCGCGCGCCGACGGGAATCCGCTCCGGCGATGACCACGGAGGAATAAGACCTAGCTGACCACCAGCGATGTTGGTGACGGACGTCTAGTGTTAAACTTAGTGTTGTTTAGGTGCTCACAATGTGGATTTGGCACTTGTTCCATTTTCTGCACCTCCTGTGCATTTTCTTGTTTGGTGGTCATATTGTTTTCAATGACTTTATTTAGCGCTCCGAAGACCTTGCCTTATAAGTTGGTTAATAATTTTTGTTGGTAAAGATATTAATCATTCAAATGTACCTTATAAATTTTGGCTTTATACCAAAGAAAACTATGAAGTTAGATATAGTATTTATTGTATAAAACTATTTTAGTACTGGAAGTTATTTATGAGATAGGCCTATGTTAAAGATTAAAAATAAACGTTGGAAATAATTTTATGTATTTGGTCAATGTTCTGCCACCTTACATTTTTCAGCATAGGTTTTTGTTCCTTTGTATTTGGTTTTGAATTTAATATGCAGGTTAGGCCCCCATCTGGGGAAGTGTTTACCTTGCGGAAGGTAACAAGAGTTGATGCTTGCAGTGGGAGTTGGGACTCTGATGGGGCCCGGCCTCAAGTGCCCTGGTGTGACGGTTTATGTACCGCACGTGTAGCTTTGTGAAACAACCCTGTAACACCACATGCATACGCACGCTAACTCACGTCTCGTTCCGAGGCCTTCACAGTTGAGATTCACGCCGAGTCGAGTGCAAGATTAAGAGGTCCGCCTAGTCAAATGGGTGTACCTGTGTTAGTGAGCCGGGATGATAATCACAATACTCTCTGGTGCTTCTAGCGCGGTATCACCTCTAAGCGCGAGGCTCTGAACTGACGCGCAGTCTTCTCGTTGTGCATAGGACAAAAATGAAAACTGAGGGGTGACCGTAACATTTTTGGCGAAGAAATGAAGATCAAGACGTAACGAAAGTATCTTAAGTGCTTTCAAGAATATCCTCCGGTGGTTTTATGCCTAAAAATTATCCTTAAAACATGCCTTTAAGCAATTTGAACTCTTTTAATAACAATGTTTAAAAACCTTAACCTGGAAACAAAACTACCCTCCGCGAATTCTTAATTGCTTTTCGTAAACAGTCACCACTCGGATATATAGAGTAGTTTCAAACCACGAGTGTTCTTGTGAAACTTCGGACACCTTGTGTTTGCCCCGGTAGGCGGCGTCCAAAAAATAAGTAAACTCAGTAGCCGTTAATTGGCGAATGTCCGTGTATAAGTTCACAAAAACAAGAAGAAACTATAAAGTAGTATTAATTGTTATATTAATTTTAAATATATGAAATATGGGCAGTATTTTAATAAAATTCCTCGTTAAAAATCAAGGTCAACGCTGGACTATAGTATTTTTTTCAATTATTAATTTTGTTTTTATCAGAGCCCTTTATTATATAGTTAGTCTGCTAATAAAATGTTTTGATGGTCAACGTAGCTGCTACTGCAGCGAGTTCTACGGCAGAAGCGACAACTACGTGTGATTCTCGTCAAGAAATTTAGATGAAAGCACAATTTGCGTGTATATTTATCACGCTCGGCACTATTTCAAAGAATTCTACGTTAAATTTCATGTCCCGAGTTTCTTATTACAAGTGTATTTGCAACATGAGAACACGTGCATTTGCTCATTACCGAGGTTAGAGGTGACAGATCACTGGCGAGTACTGAAAGACTATCACAAAAAATTTTTTTTCACTTGATTGTAGTGTCTGGCATAAAAAAAAACCTATTGGTTTACAGAAGAAAAAAATTCGCTGAAGATCTAATTGCCAGCGAGGTCATTAAAGACCGTAAAGCGAGACACAGATCGTAGGTATATCGCAGCAAACATCGGACGTAGCACATAGTAATGTCCCACCATTCCCAGCGTTTTCCTTGTGATTTTTTGAAAAACCTGACAAATCGAAATCAGGGTTGCCGAACCGAGATTAGCAGCCGAGTCCACTCTAATGAAAATCCAGTGTATTTTCCACTATGCAATCCCACTCCAACACACACCATGTTTTTTATTTAATTTTTTCTTGACATTACTTTTTTGAGATGTTTTTTTCCTGTATATTAACCACAGTAGCATTCTTGCATGTAATATTTTGTTGTTGTTTTTTTCAACAAATAGATATTTACGCAAGTGTTCATAATTGTGATCACTTGATTGCCCTTGTTTAGCACAAGGATGACGCTGACTATATGGCGAAGAAGTTTGTGATAGAAAAATTTTCATGAAAGCTATCGGAATAAATTTAAAGGAAAATCCCTTGGGTAATAATGATGACCAAAATATGAACTGACTAACATGTAGTGTGAAACCAGTTACAATTTATTATCTCATTTTTACGTTTAAAACGGTTAATCTTTTAGAAGTTTTTAGTGTCTAAACTTTAGCAAAATTAATATATATATAAATATACATATAGGTACATTACATGCATTTTGTATAATTAGCTGGCAAATATGATTTTTTAAACATCTTTGTACAATATAAATAAGTAGAAACTAATGGGATATAAAACTGAAACTTTTTTTGTGTTTAAAGGCGTTGCTGGTGGCTTCAGCTTGGTATGGTTTAAAATTTCATCAGAAAATATTATTTAAATTTATTTAACGTTTTTTTTTAATTATATATTTTTTAATGATTTTAAAAGGCCAAGTAAAATATTTTTTTCGGAAAGAAATTAATCCATATCAGTTTGTATCCAGTAAAACTGGCTTTAAACCTTAAACGTTAGTTTTGTATTCCACTTCATTCTGCATTTCCATATTGTACAAAAAAGTTTAAAATGCAACTTTGCCAGTTAATCATACAAAAAGTATGCAATTTCTATATAGGTATATTTCTTTTTGTAAGAGTTCAGCCACTTAAAACGTTGGCAAGTTTGACCGTATGGTACGTAAATATAAAATAATACCGTGGACCCCCGTGCGACTCTTACGCAAGGCGTGCGTATACGTCACCCCCCTGACAGCCTTCAAGGTCCCTCGCCGCAGGTGACCTTGAACGGCGATGGAGATAAGCCCCTAAGCACCAGGCGTGCAGCGAAAGTCGTTCCTTGGGCCTCCTAACAGGACGGCAGTTGGATTAAGGAGTTCCTCGACGTGATCTGCATCGTTACTACCGCTAATGAGACCACGGTCAGCTCTTAAGGGCTAGAATAAAACTTTTAATCACTGTCGCACCGTCTCTAAGCGCAATCCGATGAACCAGCGTTTATTTACTTCATATTGGCACACGGATTGTAGCTTGTCTTTCGTGACCCTTCGGATTTAATCTAAAGCTTCTCAATCTGTATTAATAAAAAAAAAGTTTTAGTTTGTAGACTTGTTTGTAGACACGGGGGTCCACGGTATTGTTTGTTTGTATGTTACTTGCTAACAAAAAATTAAACAGTTTTATTCCGAACTTGACGTTCAAAACAAGAAGACGGTCTTTGACGACATGATATTGTGGAAAACTACACCAAAACCCTTTCCCATCATTTGAAAAATAATTTGGTTACTTATTGTTGTTTTTATCCAATCCCCTTGCTTGCACGAAATTTCTAATAACTATCTCCATCCCCTTTTCGCTTCTTCTGAAGCAAGATTTCTGCACTACTCGATGGAATATTGCACACTTGATGTTCAAGATAAGAGGAAAATACTGTATGAATCTGAATTCGAAAAACCTCACATATTGCCCATTCCTGCATCTTAACAGAAAAATTTGTTACTACTTGATAAAAATTTGCACAAGTTATATTCAATAAAAAAGGAAAAAAATTCTGAGCCTCAATTAAAAATATAGAGGTACATATTCTCGTCTCCACATTTCAACCATGGATGTATGTGTTAGTCTGACAACATTTGTGAAGTCATCCTGTTAGCAAAACAAACCGTGGTTATTTAAAGACTAATAATATAAGTTTGTTTGATAACTGCAATGGCGTACGTGAAAAAAAAATGCATGAAATGCCACTCGCTGCCTGCTCGCCCCAGTGGTCCCAGCAGCTTGTCCGTCGAGAACAAGGCGAGGCCGCCAGTGTGGGTCAGGACGGACGAGGAGTGTCGCGAAGAGACGTGCGTCCCGTGAGTGACGAGCAGCGCATCAAACCAACATAACGGCCGTTGAGGTAGGTCCGTCGGCCAGTGTTGCCAAGCGCAGCGGTGCTTGTGCCGGCCAGGGCGTGCGGGGACGTGACGTCATCCGCCAGGTCACCGACCGCCATGTCGGGAGTCGGACGGTCCACCGCGGGAATCCTAAGATGTCCATCATGTTCTGTCCCTGCCCGATCACGCCCGAATATTCACCTTCGGCCAACCTCGGGATTCGTTATATTTTTGCGCAGGAAAAATGAATTCAAATATTAAAAGTGGTCGGTTAGGTTAGCTACATTAAAAAAACTTTAAAACACTATGGACGGTTAGTTAGGTTGGTACTTATTATCTTTGAAAGATTTGTGCAATGGGAGTGCACAGCTAATCAATGGCTAAGCAATGGCGTATGTTCAAAAGCTTACATCAAGTAGTTAGGTTGGTATAGGTACATTAAAATAAACAGAAAAATATAAATATATATAAATAAACCTGAGGTGGGCCGAATGTGAATATTCGGGCGTGTTCGGGCAGGGACGGAAGTTGATGTACCTACATCTTAGGCTTCCCGCGGTCCACAGCTTCCACCGTGCAGAGCGAATGCAGGTGTGACGTGATGACTGGGACAAGCCTGTTTGTTTGTTTTTGGGTAGGCTAAGCAACGTCGTTGCTGACGGTAACACAACCAAAACTGACCTGATAGGTTCAAGCCACTATTCGCGGATACATCTGCTTCACTTCGTTGATTGGACAACGGCGCTCTTGACACGCCCTTTGACGACCCTGAGCCAATTGTAAACAAGAACAATAAGTGGTTCCCCCAATCAAGAGTAATATCTGTCAAATAGTGTATACTTGACTAAAAAGCACTCTGAATTGATCAAGTTGGGTTTAGACTGGCTCTACTGATAGCAAGTTAAGATTTCAGCAAGCCTACTAGCCTACAGGCCCACAGGCCTTAAAGATATAATCAAGCATGCTACGTGCTTGTTACGCTAGCTATAAGATGCTTGTAGGCCTATCAATCTGGCACATGTTTGACTCAAGCTGACAATAAGTAACTTGTCTAGGCTCTTCAAGCTTGTTGCAAGCTTGCGCATGCAAGTGTCTCATGATGATCAGTGTTGGCCTGAAACACGCCTGAATAAAATTCGACCATTGCGCTATGTGAGCCTACCGCAAGCCACAATACAACGTTAGAAACGAGGGAAATGAATCGCACATGGTCTATGTCAAGAAAGAATCGAAAAAAGTGCGCTGCTAGAAATAACTGCAAATTTACGGACTTTTCAAAGAAGAATTCTTCGTTTTTTAAGATAACTGGATCTTCGTAGAATTCACGGAGAAATTCAATTTCCCAACACTGTTTTTCGTCATAAACAGGGCAAACCAACTATGTGTTTGCAGTAGTCTTAATCAGTTTCCGAATGTTATTAATAAATACCAACCAAGAATATTGTTATGGGTTCATGTTCGAAGTGAGTGAACTTTGTGAACGTAAATGTACGATGATCCATGGATAGTTTGTAACCAGAATTTTTCTTAAATTTATCGAGTGGAAATTGTTAACAGTGAGGCCTTGCAGGAGTTCGAAAAGTCGCGGAACACGCAATTCAGTGTGGCCGGTTAGACGCTCTGGAATGGAAGGTTGCACGGTGTACGGTTAAATACTAATTTTCACATTCAGTTTACGAAGAACGCTGGTAACTAGTTGTTCAGGGATCTTCATAAATTCCCGGTTATTTTCGCTAAATTTACGGACACTGAATTAACTTAATTTGAAAATGAATTTTAAAAATATACTTAGTACATTAAAAAAATTGTTTAAGTCTACATAAGAACACTCTTACTTTGTCAAAATTTTGTTCAGAACGAAACCTACAACTCGGAAGTCGAAATACGGTGTAGTTTCTAAGAAGATTCTGTTATTTGAAATTACGAAGAACTCTTCGTTTATTTCAGCTGAATTCTTAGTTTAAAAGTTCGTTAGTTTACTGTAGTTTGTAGCAGTGGCCTGCGAGCCTGCCAGTCCTCGGCGGCCCAACTGCTGTGAGGGTCGTGGTTTCGAGCAGTGTTTTAGCAAGAGTCTCTCAGTCCTTAAGCCTCATTGTGCCACTGTGAGGCTTTAAAAAGTTTCAAACAACGAACAAACATGCGACATGTTCTTCACTTACTACATCACAATCACGGTTTAATACCGCTTATCTATAAAATAACACTGATAATATAAATATAGCTTACGGTACCTATTAATTTGGAAATGAAAATTCTCTATTTATATTCATATTATAGATTCATATACATCACTTTTACCCCGTTTTTATTAGCTTGACCTGTATGTATGAATGGCTATGTAAATAAGACATTATAATAACTTATTTTCATTCAATTTTTACCCCCTCTTCGACATCCGAATGTGTTCAAATTTTGCATACATATAATGAACCTCTATTTTTATAACGTAAGACCTTGGTGTCAAGGGGAGTGGGGGTGAGAGGGTCGAAAAACCATAAATTTCAAACTATGAGTAATAACCATGCTTCTGTGTATCCATGAGATTGGGGCATGGTGGGAATTCGCCCCGGGGTCGACTGTGCCCTTAGGGTGGAAGGGGGTTAGAGCCTCAAAATTTGGAACATTTAAAAATAAATGCTTTTTCGATTTAGTGTTTCTGATCCATGAGGTCGGATTATGGTGGAAAATGTGCCCGGGGTTCGACCTTCTCCCACTCGGTGTGAGAAGGGATTAATGACCCAAAATTTGGAAAACTTTAAAAAATGTTTCTCTATTATTTGGAGTGTTTTTGATCCAATATGTTGGGTTATGGTGTAAAATGAGCCTGTGAAGGAGTTAAAGCCCTAAAATCTTTAACGCTCTAGAAACCCGCCTTGGAGGCTGATTTTTAGGAAAACCCCGTGCTTAGTTAATGTGTAAGTTATATAAAGAATATCCCTGCCGCGTTTCAAGCCTGTAGATATATACATGACAGACGTTCAAGAGTTTTCATCTTACCTTGCCCTCGAAAATTTAGATAAGTCTTCACTTAAATTAGTTTTTCATAACCATAAACATTTGTTATTAATTCAATAGTAATTTTTAACTGGGAAACTAAAAACATTGTCTTAATTTTTATTGATCAATAAATGTCTGCAGTTCTATGGTAGTACTGCAATGCTAATGTGCTGTGGTACATAATAATTAATAAAGTACGAAATGGGCAATGACAACTGTATAAAACATGGCGACGAAAGCCCTTACGCGCAACGAGAGTTTCAGTGCGAAACAACAGCGCAGAGGTAAGCGGCATTTTCATTACGTTTCCAAAAGATTTCTTTGGAAACAAGTTGCAAGACAACGTTAACATCGTTTGTAACACTACAAGAAAGATACTGTATCTCTGCATAACACATTGCTATGTTTATTACTGCATATATTTTAAATACGTTTTTCCAGATCATGTTGAGTTTTTTTTTTTCAAAAAATTGGCGCATAGTTTTATTTTGTTTTATTATGCTTATTAATGTGAGTAGATCATATTAGAAGGCTTTTAAGGAAACTGATTACAAAAAACTTTAACTATAGGAGGTACTGGGACAACCCAGTGTTACTGATCACACTATTTTGTAGTGATACAGTGGTTTTCATGTAATTGGATTCAATTATTCATTCATTTTTTTAAAAAAAAAATTGAGAATATAAAGAATCAATTAAACTTAGTCTAAAAACTATAAACCCTCTTTCATCGTTGAATGACCTAAAATAAAAAAAATAAATTTTAAATTTAATTTTTTGTCCAACAGCCAAATAATAGACCAGAAATCTGTATAACTAAAAGCTTGGTGTGCTTGACATCATTTGTCTTAAATTTTCTATCAGTAATAACAATATGATTTGTAGTATATTTTATATCAAAATATTTAGGATATAGTCAATACATTTTAGGACATAGTCATTACAAAAAATTTAGGAAATAGTCATTACTAAAATGAATGAAGACAGCACCCCACACTTTTTTATACAGAGTTATGGTGCATTATTTGGCTGTTGGATAAAAAAACTTAAAATTAAATTTTATTTTGTAAATTTTATTTCATTCAACGATAAATTCGTTTTTTTTTTTTTTCGTTTCTTAAACTATGAGTTATTTATACAATATCAATTGTTAGCAAAGAAGTGCAATACAAATAGATTGAGCCAGTAAACAAATATATTTCTTATGTTACCAAATTTTTGTTAGCATTTTAAAATGAGATTTAGCTATGCCAACCAAACATATGTTATTTCTTTGAGAAAAGTTGTTTTTTTTTTAAAAAAATATCTAGTTATATATGACGGTTATGGTTCAAACAAAGTTTTGTTTGATATTTTAGTAAAGAGTTTAATATGTTTTTAATTTTGGGGTAGGGAAGTTTAGAAGATGGCTAAATGTGTTGCATACTGTTCTGAGGTTTACGATGGCGCGCAGTGACAAACCTTGGTGATGTCAGTGAACACGAGAGAGAACCCATCAAAACTTGTTGCCGCGGCCGCACCGCGCCGAGGTGCACCTCACATGCGGGATGCCGCCGGCGAGCCATCAAGATGCGGGGGTTGGAGGGAGGGGGGGGAAGCGTCGCGCGAATACCTGAGAGCTCCTGATTGGCTGTGATTAGCGTGCTCGTCGCTGCACGGCGGCGTCACAAAGTGTCGAGCGCGCCGCGCCGCCGGGGCGGGACAAAGCCGGGCGCCGCTGACTGCAGTCCGCGGTCAAAGAAAGGTCCCTCCATCAGCGGTGACCGAACCGTCATGCGCCGCGAGTTGCCATTGGCCTGCCGAGACTCGGGCGAGTGGCACGCTCTGTTGCATATCTCCACCTGCAACGCTTGTTACAGATTATCCAGTGATCTTCGTAAACGAACACGGAACTGTGAACACGAATCCAAAAGAATATTTTTGGTATTAAAAAAGTGCCAGTTATATGTGTTCGTATTATTTAAGTAAATTTTTTTTATTAATGTAAATATTAGTAAACATTAAAACTTAATTTGGCTATCCCTTACGACCCCCAGTTCTCCCCACATTATAACTCGTAACAATATAATGCTCTTTTGTTTGAACTTAAGTTATTTTAACATCACAAACCAAAACTAAATTTATTACTAATAAAATCAGTGTTGGCTGTTAGTACAATCTCACCATAATAGATGCAAAAAAATCGGGATAGGTATTTATATTTTCTATTTTTTTATGCATCCATCTTTGTCTAAGAGCATCAGTCGTACATTATTTCCAAATTGGATAACTAAACGATTGCTCTAGTAAGATTAGTAAACACCAATACAATACACAACCAAGACAGGTAGGGTACTTGTATATAAACGTTTAGCTATGCGTAACAATATAAAATGTGTTTAATTGTTTTTAATATGTTAACTTAAAAAAAACTACTGTACCGAATAAAAACCTATTTTTATGTCACATATTTCTATATGTCAACACAAGTTTTTTATTTAAAAAAAGTTAATTTCCTTAAGATATTGCATTATTTGTAACAAAACCAGGGGAAAGGGCTTGCGCTATTAAACCGTCATATAGGTCCCTACCTAGGTATGTAACAAAAATATAATTTCATGTCATTGTTAAACTATATATTTAATATAAAAACAAGTAAACATAATTTACGTATTTTAGTTCAGTGTTTCTGTAATTGTTTTCGTCATAATATTAACAGAAAATTAGTTAAATACCTCAATATAAATATAAGTTAAAAAAATTGGCGTTATACATTGAGTTAAGTACCTAATCAGTTTTTTAAGGTGATTCTTAAGATAAAATTTGCTGTGTTAAAAATCTTAATCCACCAGTGTGCAGCTATAAAATAAATACACGAAACAACAGTGAAAGTCATCAAAGTGTATTCTCCGGTGTGTGAACGGGATGATTCACAATGGCGTCAACTCGTTCGGCGAGTGGCTTAAATCTCAGCGAACAAAGGACCTTCTTTTTGACCGTGCTCGATAGCGTACTGTGTTTTGTGGCTTTATATCGACCACGCGGATTTATACATTCGCCCGCAGGCAAAATAACCCGAACATGGTAATTTATAGCTAACTAAAATCCTTAGGATGGAATATATAAAAGAAAATGTATAGAGCAGGTATTTGTGGCGCAAAAAGGACACTATATACTACTGTGGTACGCTGGACAAGCTGTACACGTAATTCCAAGCGGTTTCACTTTTTTACCAAAAAATGAAAGAGAGAGCAAATAATCACATATTACAATTGTAATATAAATAATACACCATAACCAGTATTTACGCAAAATCTGACGATTAAATCAATTTGAACAGTCGCATCTCAAGTGATAAAACCACTATGGTTTTTAATACATTCACTTGAAAGATAAAATACTTTACAAAGTATTAAAAAGTAGTATTATTTTTTTCTTTTTGAATGACGAAAACTTTAAATAATAATTTTCTTTCAGTTTTCTGGGAAATTACTATTTTAAATTAAAAACCATAGTAGAACAGGTCATATTTTTCCATAAACATTCCATGTGAAAAACGGGTCTGGGCACAGCATTTAATGTTGCACAGTTTGCAGACAGTAACGTGTAAGACTCCGCCCAGACAAGGCGTTACTTTACAGGTGTCCCTTTCAAACCACTTTCACACTGAAACATAAGCTCACCGGACAAAAAGAAATCACTCATATCTAGAGAGATCATAACAAGAATCAATTTAATACCGTGTAACTCAACCTCTGGACTTTACAACCGCCTGGACTCGGTTAGAACGTCAGCCCACGAGATGGTGCAGGTACATTGATTGCGGGGATGCTGATGCCAGCGTTTTGCCCGCTGTTCCAACATGCCTTACAGATTTCCAGTGTGGTTCAAGCCAGTGGATTTTTCAGGTCAATCTTAATGTAATTGGTAGGGGCAGGCGTTTTTCGCAAATAAATCAGAACGCCTGTTGGACTTCAACAAGGTATACCCGCAGCAGCGGTTTATTCCTTGTGATTGGCGGTCGTCGGCCAGAGAAGTCGTTGCCTCACTTGGCCGAGCCACTCAGGACGCGTTTGCTTCCGCACTGAATAGCTGTGATTGGTGGTTTAACAATCGACATGTACCTGAAAGAAACTCGTCCAATCGTGACACACAAACGATGATACATTGTTTTAACTTTCAGCTAGTCTCAGAATCTTTTCGCGAAATATGCATTCCCCTAGTAAATGGTGAAGGAGTGCTCATAGAACCAGTCCATATGCGTCCAGCCCGATGAACTTTGCTGTTGACTGAAAGGCAACGCCTGATCATCCGGAATGTTAAAATAAACACGCTGGTTCATGTTGGTGGTCACAGCAGTGAGCACACCTGGTCCATGATACGAAAAAAAAAAAAACCCTCAAAAACATCACAGACCCACCTCCGGCTTGAACTTGACCTTGCACACATCCAGGATGAAGTGTTTTTCATTTGGCCTTCGGTGCACTCTACGACGTGCGTCATTGGAATGCACACCACAGTACGTTCCACCAGTCAGCTTCTGTCCACATTCGATCAAATACTTCACAGTTTTATACCTCACCCTCAATACAATGTCTTACAAATAATTTTTTATATAAAATTAATACAAATTTTAATAATAAATTTAAAATAAAAAATGTATATTTTATTACCACCCAAAATAAATATGTCTCTGAAATATCTAGAAAAAAATTAAAAATTATTTCAATAATAAAAATAATAAATAAGGCTTTTAAGTTTAGAAAAATGTAGGAAATCACTGAACTTACATGTGTAATGTTATATTTTTATAATTATTATTTAAAATGTGTGTACGATTAGCCAATGTGACACGTTTAAGGTATATAGTATAATGTAAATAAAATAAACTGGTGGAAGTACTAGCTAATCTTGTGGAATATAACCCAAGTCAAGTTTGGGGAATTGTTTACCAACGTTTTGGTAAACATTGTAGTTGCACGCTAAAAAAACAACCAACTTAGCAAATTCATACACTGATCGAGAATACCACTGAAATTAACTTAAAAGTGCTGTGTTGCAATCAATTCTGAAAAAAAGATAATTTTTGTACAGATATGCATTTTCTTTTAATGATCGTGCTACATCCACAACAACAAAAAAACAGACCTATACTTAGATCAACGATTGATTTGAGGATTCATTGAGTAGCAAAATAGAATTCAAACACATATTATATATGCTTTACGATGATGATTGTACTACAATGTTAATGATATGCCTTTGACATTTCTGAGACAGTTAAAAATAAGGAGAAAAAAGATAACCCATTCAAAAGTAACCCACTCAAAGATGTCACTTTGTCATCCAACAATGAACACTGGATTGCAGTATATATCTTTTTGTAAATGGAACAGAATTTTTTATGTAAAATTACAGACGTTTTTTGTAAATTTTGTACATTGTCATGATATCAACCGTATCACTACAAATTGTTCGCAGTAATACTGGGTTCTGATTATTACCCGGGAATGTATTCTTTGTGTTGTCCAAGAACCTCAAATAATTATATTTTTTGTAAACCCGTAGCTTTCCAGTATTAAATGCGTTCATTTATTAGAATAATAGAAAAATTAATTATTGAATATACGATTATCTTTTCCAAAGTTAAAAAAAATTGTGCTTAAACGAAACATAAATTAAATTATAAAATTATGCGCCAATTTTCGTAAGATATTCTCGGTATTATTTAAAAAAAATATATAATTCATTTTCAAAGTAACAATATCTTTCATGTAGTTGTCATACGTAGGGACCGGAAAAATTCGCGGGTTCAATGACCTCCAGGATGAACTCCATAGTTTTACGTACACTCGTTCAAATGCCACCCACCCATTGGCTGCTGTCTTGTGTAACGTCCCAACGTAGCAGCCTGTGATTCGATAAAGCTTCGGTTGGGTGTTTCTCATTGGGCCAGAGTCATCCAGGTGAGTTGTGAGCCAATAAAAGAGGCAGCACTGAGGTACAACTATTTGTATTTTGGCCTATCGCGAAATGAATTCGCGAATTTTTCCGGTCTCTAGTCATACGGGATCTGATTACAGTTGCCAACAAACTGTTAAAAATTTTCTCTTTAAAATTACGGAGAACGCTGGTTACAAATTATCCAGGGATCTCCGTAAATTTATGGTTATATTCGTTAAATTACGGCTGCTATGTTTACTTACTATGAACATTAATACACAATATTAATCTTCGTATCATTCTAAAAACCTTCAAAAACCTTCTTAAAAATTCCTACAAAAAATATTTCTTATAAGTACTGCATGTGTGTTCTAACGGCATAAATAGAACTCGGAGTACGAAATACGGCGTATTTCTTACAAAGATCAAGTAATCCGATGTGTCAAATAACTCTACGTTTATTGAAGGTGAATTCTTCGCTGAAAAGGCCGTAAATCTACAGTAATTTCTAAGAGTGCATAAGCTAAGCCCGAGCCTGTACACAATAAAGTGGCCAAGTAGTTCGCAATCCTTTGTAATCCAAGAGATCACCCTCTTTGAGTGGTTCTTGCAAATAGAAAAGATTGATTTAGGATTTTTTTGTAGACTTAACACCAATGATGGTTACATCGTATGTCGTAATAAACATCAATAACAGAAGGATAAGATGAATATACAAAAGAGATGAATGCTGCAAACAAATGGAAAACAAGACAAAATTAACATTTGTCTAAAAATTAAAGGACAAAGCACAGAAAGTTCCTGGAAGAAATTAGTCAAAAACACGTGAATGTATATAATTAAAGCGCTGACGGACTTAGTGGGCTGCCGACGACGATACAGTTGCGAAAAAAGCAGAGAATATTGACAAAAGGACAGAGACAAATAGAGAAACCCAACAATGATTCAAAACAGATAGGGGATGGTGGGGCAAGATGGGTAAGCTAACTTTAACACCTTACAAAACATGTAATAACAAACAAATCAAAGCGTTTTGATTACATTTTGTTTGTTCAACAATTAAACTACAATAACTTGCTCCATATGCGGGGTAAGACGGGGAACGAACATTAATACAACTTTAAAGCCACTTAAGCCTTTATCACTGTCTTATCGAATCTTATTTATGACTTTCGTGTAACACACACATGAGAACTACCTCGTCGTCTTCACTTTCTATCCCTTCACAGGAATTGTGGGAGCAACGCCCACATCCAATGCATTGTATCAAACCTTCTTCGGAGAAGTCGTAGCAGTATAATATTTGTTCATCATTTTCTTCTGTGTCACTGGGCCTTATTTTATGGTCTGTTGAGCATGGGGATTTGTTTAAGAAATCAGAACTCACTTCATTTTTCATGCCAATAAGTTTTTTTTTTGTTTCTTTGTTTCATTATAACTCTTTGAACTCTTTTATCATTTTCAAGTAGAAGATTTGAGCAAAATTTTCTTTTAATTTCTTCAACCAATTAATTATTATAAGGTGATTCAATTAAAACAACAGTTTTTGCACATCTGTAGCATGGTTTTATTTTGCTTTTGTTGGTCCACTTTTGGAATACCTAAAATGAATCTAGGGCTGATAACTTTAAAGTTAGAAGAAGCAGCCACTTGTTCTTATGGTGATTTTTCTCGTGTTTTAAACCTTTGACACAGTTGCTTGATACTAATGAAGCATTTGTTTTTGGATCTTCTGGAATCTGTTCTGCAGTTTCTATGTCTTCTACTGTGGGAGCTGGAGGAATGTCTGTATTTGAAGATGGGAGAAAATCACTTTCTTGAAATACATTTTTGTCCACGGGCCAAATTCCTGTTTTTATAAAGTCATTCACAGCTGTGCTCACGGTAGCTGAACGGATGAAAGCTTTACCGAATAAACTTGAGATCTGATGCAGGGTAACCACTTTGCCAGGACTGGTGCAAAGCCATGTTCCTACCTCATCTTCGTAAAACTTACTCAGAGGTTTCATGAATGCCACGTCCAAAGGTTGGAAGACGATGTAAGCGATGTGGTGGCAAACAAAGTAAGAAAAACCCCTTCTTCACTTGCCAAATCAATCAATTCTAAGTTCTTGGTGTGTGTTTTGTGGCCATCTAATACAAGAAGTATTGTTTTGTCCTTTGATGCTCCAGTAAATTAAATAAACCCTTTGAACTAAGTGAAAAGTTATTTTGTCATCCTACCAGTTACTTCGACTTGTGCCAAGGTACCAGGAGGAAGTCCACTCTCAAAATCTAGTTGCATTCTTTTTCGGGGAAACAATAACATCGGTTGGACGTAGCACCCTGAAGCTGAAACAGAGATCTCTGCAGTCACAGTGTGGCCTCTTTCTGCTGAGGTAACTGCTCCTACTTGTCTACGCCCTTTCAAAGCAATAACTTTTATGTGACCTATAGGATTGACTTTTAACCCATTTTATCTCAATTAAAGGTTCTCTGCCCAGTTAACTTCAATTTATCTACTTGACTTACTAAAAGATCTAAAAGCTTGCCTACAGCAATTCAATTAAAACCCATAGCTCGTGCGACTGATGTAGACTCCGGTTTTCTTATTGCTAAGGTTGGATTACGAGTAAGAAAACATTTTACCCAATCTCATCCACCAGATTTGGATGCAGCATAAACGAATTTTTGACGCTGTTCCTTTCAGCAAGCTGAAAAGCAAGTTCACCAATTTATTTAATAGTTAAACCAAAAAACTGTCCCTACATTTGCGTTAGGTAGTCTTTAAGTTCTGTCTCTTATTCCGTGGTAAATACACTAGTTACTGGTCCTAGTTTTTCACAAAAATATACCAAGGATTAGCACACAGGATTTGCCACATTTCAGTCAGTTGTAGTTGGAGTCTCTTTAAACTTTCGAGCAGCCTTCAAAGAACCCATTGGGCCTTCTAAAACAGCATTTACAGCTTTTTCCACGGACTCCAGTGACCATTCATGCCTTGAGGTTTTCCGTTGATACTTGCGAACCATCTGAAACAAAACACATCGAACCTGTAATACATAAGGATCACACTTAATAATCGATATTATATCTTTATAAATGAAGTTGTAATGTCTGTCTTTGTGCGTGTGATTGAGGAGAGCGTGGTGCAGTAATCAGAAAACGCAGAAATTCTTTTTTTTATTTTTGAGCTATAAATCCATTTATTTCTTGAAATACTGGACGGAAAATTACGATTAATGTTGCAGCTTAAAGCTAGAATTTTTCTGTAAACAAATAATTTTAAAATAGCTGTTTAAATTTGTTCCAATCGGTCAAGTGATTCTTTTTATTTTATTTTGATAATTAAAAATTAGGATCTAGGCCTGATTAGAAATTTTTTTCGATAGGAGACTATAATTTTGTTAATGTATTTTTTTAGAAACAATTATTTATTAATAATAAGTAGGTACGGAGTGAGTTGTATAATAGAGTTGGCAAGACGGGGAGATTCCCCCTCTTTCCCCTCCCAGTAATGTCCCAAAGCATGCTTTCAGGATAGGTTAGGCCTATATGAAAGTTTTTAAGTGAAAATCTAAACGTTTTACGCCATTTTTTTTGCTAATAAAACATTCTATTCAGTGTTATGCGTACCTACAATTCGGACGATTGACGATGTATTAGAGCCTTAAAAGAAAAAGAAACAATTTTTCAAATCAGATTTTAGTTTGTTTTTTTTCATTCAGAAGTGTATATATATATATATATATATATATATATATATATATATATATATATTAATTCTACCCGGATTCGGTATGATGGTTCCGTGCCAGTCTGGCCTCGCTGTCGTAGAGACGTGAAAGACATGGCGGTGCGGCGAAGCGCTCCCAACCGGGACTTGATTTACGCGGCCGGCGCTACGACTCGGACAATCGTCAGCAACAGGTGAGCTTTGTGCGATAGCATCACTCACGGCGCACTCGTGTATTCCGCGCCGCGCGGCCTGTTGATAAACACCCCCCCCCCCCCTTTTTTTTCACCTCCCACCCCCCACCACCCTCTTCATCAGTCCTTTTTCTCCACATGGCCGCCACAAAAAGCTTCCTCCTGTCCGAGTACGAAACCTCTTCCGTTTCTGTACATGATTTTTCACGGAAATATTATCTGATTGCTATCTGGAATACAATACATGTCTGCGGCAGCAATTTCCACCATGTGATTGGCAGCCGTCTGCAAAAGACAGTAATTCATTCTCTTAATTGTTCAGGTCATATAGAAAAAGTTTGATCCCGTACAGAATTGCCGTGATTTGTGTGGCGATAACGGGCGTGTTACTTTTGAAAAACTCAGCCAATCACGAAACACAGACAATACCACACATAAAAATACTTAATTTTCCAATTTTTTTCTCTCCATTTTGAGCTTGAATTCGCACTTGTACCTCTAATAAAATAAGATATGGAACCACTTTTTTATAAGTAAATGCCTTAACATTATTTTTCGGCGTCAGTTGAGCTAGGATTTTTGTTTCTTCTTCAATCAACCGCTTCATTGTACATTGTAGAAAGACCAAAATTTGATTTATCTACGTCAACGTCGCTTAGAAAATTCTGCATGTCTCTCTGTTGTTCGGGGTTTAATTTTTCTTTGCCTTTTGATATCGCATTTCCCTCTGCGATCATTTTATTTAGCTTTAAAGTGTCCGAACCGAGAAAATAATATCTTCCCGCAATTTAATAAGCGTATTTATCATAGTCCAAAATTGTTAGGACTTATTTATTGTATTCTTGAGGTACAGTAAAATGATGTAAATATAAAATTATTTTGGCTTCAGTTCACAATCTAATTTTACTAAACAAGATAAAGTGTATATAAGATAGTATTGCCAACATTTCAAATAAGTATTAAAATGCTGCTAAACAAAACACGCAACTTATTTTCCACGCTATGTACTGATGTCAACCTCAGAGTGATTTGTTTAAACATATGAAGTATTTTTTCAAGGGTGGAATCATGTGGTGTTGATAATTCCATGAATGCGTCATAGCTCACGTCATTTGACGGCCAATGTAAATTGATACGGTAGAGCGATAATTGCATGTGGCGTAGAGCATAGACCTGGAGTACTTAGGTACCAGACACATACCCCGGTGGTTTACGCAAGGGCGTGTTAAGGGCACAATTATAGTCCAATCATCAACGTGAAGATGAGGATCCACACATAACTTAGAAAGTCACAACTTAGAATTCTTGAAAAAAAATCCACATAACTTAGAACTGTTTTGGTTGGAACCGCCATAACTTGGGAACACACAACGCCGAACCAAACAACTTAGAAACGTAATAACTTAGAAAATGCTAACTTGTGTGTTTCTAATTGAGGAGGTTGCTGCAATAAGGGCCGATGAGACCATGGGCCCAATTTTGGGGAGAATACAAAAATGAATCCTACATATCTTAATCTCTATGGTCACCAAATATTATCCAGAAATTTTAATTTGTTGTGTCGGGAATGAAATGATTCATGTGATGTTATGAGCCCTTTTTGAAGATAACCATTTTAATTGTTGAAAGTTTTCAGTTATGTGTTCGTGTATTAATAGTTGTATTTAAAAGAAGTGAAAGTATATTAAGTGAACGAAGAACTATTGTAGATTTAGTGAAAAGAGGAGCTAAACTTAAGTGTGTTGACCACCGAGAAAACTTTGCGCCTTGATGTCTCAGACCATTGTTTTGGAGCAACCTCCTCAAGCGACAACAGAGCGCCGAGCCGGTATCGGAACAGGCCGGGTAGCAGCGGCGGGGAAAGTAGTCGACACGTGGCGGGCAGGGGGGAGTGTGGAAGCTCCTATAAGGCCCGGCGTGTAGTCCCGCGGACGCCGCCGGCATGCCGAGAGCGCTGGCGTCGCCTTGGCAGGCGGCGCGGTCGCGTGCTGCGCCGAAGGCCCGTTAGCGCGCAGAACCGACCAGCGCGCAGAAGCGCACACTCGCATGCTCGCGTCCACGGGCCTGCAACGGCCGCGCTACGCTTCTCTAGGCGCGTTGAAAAGAATCATTACGATGCCCGGGCAAAATGAAAACAAAATTGACAAAACGGAAAAAAAAAATTGGTTGTGTGTAAAGTCGGTTTACGGACGATAGTTTAACGTGACAAAGTCATAACAAAACATTGATGAAATTATTGCATACTTTTATGAATAAAATTGAATTACTTTTATTGAATTATCACTATTGTGTATGGATACAAAGAAGGAGTGAAATGAAATCTACAATTTAATTAATAATTTTACTTTTATTTGCACTCATTAATTCAAATATGTTTATTACTTTAACGAAGAGATTATTTTAACTATAACTTTTATAAATTTTTGCTATTTAACTTCTTCCAATCTGTGTTGTTTTGTTAAGGATAGGACGATGATAGGAAAAGTAGGAAACGAATGGGAGTGTTTCAAGTTTAATGTGCCTCGAAAAAGTCATATCGAAGGTTGTTCCAATCGAGTGGAAGAGAGATAGATGCGGCGCAAGCGTACAATGAGCGTAACGGAACTCCGCATAACGGGACAATGTGCGTTTAGGGACACTTTTTCGTGCGTGCAGCCGGCGTTCGATTTATTAGACGTTGTCACGTCAAAAAAAGACTACGTAAAAAAATATATATATGTATTTGCTTTTAAATCTTATACTTTAGTGATTGATATTGAATACTGGTCCATATGATTAAAAACATTTATTTATTGTTGGTATTTGTGATATAAATTGTGTTTATAAACTTTCCTGAGTGTTCTTTTAAATATATTTATAGTTTAAATAAGGTATTTTCCCGTAGTCTATGTATAATTTATTATCATTATAATTAGTTTGACTTTTCATTTTTAATTAATATGTATCTGGATTATTTTACTAAATTAAAAAAATCAATATTATACACATGTCTACAATAATATTGAATACTGAGTGTTGATTTAATGTTTTAAATTTGATAGAATTTTTAATTTACTAAACATATATAAAATATCAATCCAGTCCTTTTATTATATTATGTATATTAATTACTTGCACGCAAAATTGAAGTTAGTTATTTATTACGTCAAGTAAGACTAAGTATAACTTATAACTGTAGTATCAGTACAAATGTGTAAACAGGCTATTTATATTTTGGTGAGTTAGTCCAGTCTCTAGTCAATTTATCGTGGGAGCCCCTAAAAATATTCTCCAGGCAATACTGAATGTTCAATTTATCCGCTGAACGTGAATAGCGGTAGATTACATTTTGCAAGAATTTACTACTGTACTGCTAAATATATAAGTAATCAGTCCTGACATTGGTAAGTAGTTGATATATTTTTTGTTGATTTCATACATCTCGTGATTAACGAATACACAGAAAAACATATATTTGGGATAGTAATGGAGGAATGCATTATTACATGGCATATTTTACTCGAGTTATTTCGTTTAAAAAAATGAAAAAAGTAGATCATATCCTCTTGACAGGAATCTGAGCATGTGTACATTTTGCCTTACACTTAGGAAAATATCTGTGTGGGAAACACGAACACACTTGTAACACTGCGGTCATACAAGTGTAAAATTACAATCTAGTAACTTGGAAAAACAAATCTATTGTTGTATCTTACTTATCAAATCAGGTATCCTGCTAGCCTAAAAAATCTCTAAACTTAGGTAAAATAAACGTGAATATATTGCATAGCCTGTAGGTACTTTGAATGTTCCCTTATACTCTAAATGTTTGCTTTTATGCCAGTGGTATTTGAAAAATTTTCTGCAACTGCGGTGTATAAAAATAATTGTTCACCAATATATAACATTTCTACCATGAGGGATGTGATACAATTATGTTAAGAACATTTTCTGATTTTCAGTGCTCGGTATTAGAAGTATAGCCATAATTTACTCTTAATTTGTTAAGTCAATGTCCCTTTCTAACTAAAGTATTACAAACTAATTTTATTCAAGAAAATCTCACATTATTTATCTCTTTTTTTCCAGGTATTTTCGGAATAAAAAGCTTACACTCTGCTTGCATCCAGAACCCAAAAACATGAGCTCGTTTAGCAGTTTTCAAGGTACGTACAGTAGCAATGAATTCATATAGTGAATGTAGCTAAATTATTCACTTTATAAGAATGTGGCACAGATAAAATTTGTATTACATATTTTAGTTTATTTTCCTCCTTGAAGATCAGCTCATTCAGTAAGTAAGTGAAAATGTGACTTAATTTCTACATAAAGTTTACATTTATTTCCATGAATATTTTGTATGAGAATGTTTTTAAGATTGTCATTTTCAATTCGTCCAGAAACACGTGAGCAAACTTGGCTATTGCAATAATTACTTAGTGTTATAATAATATTTTTTATTGTTATATAGCAGTTCCTGCCTAGTATCAAATTTTATCTACACATGTGTATCATTTTATATATGTGAATGTATGAGCTTATTCACTGCTGGAAAGAATGTGTTCAAAGAAATCAGTAAGTGTTAATGCTTGTTATTCTTTGTATTATGTTTATTTAATAAACCGTACTGTTACGACATATGTGGGTAGAACTGGGTTCATAAGGGATATTTCAATGAAGTTTTATTACAGTTTTATTAATTACTAATATTTACAGTAGTAATAAATAATTGTACTTAAAAATGACCAATCAAAATCACTAGCACTTTAAAATGTTTATTCTCAAGTCACTCAATGTCTGTCAAGTTCCGCAGTTCGCACTCCTCACTGGAGCTAGGCTCAACAGGGGTTCGCCCCTTACCACGCGTCTGTCCACACAGTCTCTCACCCTCTTCGCCGATGTAGCACTTCCCTTCGCTCTCGGAACTGTCGCGGGACTGACGCTCGGGAACTAGTCGCGGAACTGCCGCGGAGGCCGGCGTCGCTGCTTGACTACTTCAGGTGCCCTTCTCGAACCGACGAGAGCGGCAGTGACGAGTCGCGTCATCCTGGGCCGACCCGACGCCAGAAAAGTTCAGAAAGGCATCGCCCCTTCACGCCATTCCGCGCGGCAGCCCACGGAATTTCCAAGGCCACTCAGCGATACATAACAGCGCGGAGTAAGGGTGTTGTGCGGGGAGCGGCGATCCTTGTAATCCGGTAAGGCACGTGTGGCATGTATAACGTCAGTGGACCGCTCGTGACCCGGCGCGTGACGTCAGTGGCCGTGCAGGGCTGCCAGCCAGCTCAGAACCTGGCATCGCGGTCTGGTATCTCGCGTTCGTAGCAATATACATATTATATTCATAAATATAGATAACCTTTAACATTTTTAGTTATTATTTTAAAATCTTCATAAAATTAAGATATTTTTTTTTATGATTTTCATTTAAATTTGTGATTTTATGTTACTTTATAAATACATGTCACTTAATTGTATACCAAGACGATTATATACAACTACCCCTCTTTAACTGCAAGCCCCTGCTATCTCCATTATTATACACTAACTGCAATTAAAACCATTGCAACCAGATTTCAATATTAAATTATTATTTTTAATACTTTTATAAAAATTTAATTTTTTTTTCTGGTTGTAAGTTCTAAATCCTATTCAGTTCGTAACAAATCAAACTTTAAATGCTTTTGATTTCTTTTGAAAGAAATGGTATAAAATTTAGTATGTAACAAAGATGGATTAATACTTAGTACCTATTACTTATCGTTTATTTGATTGTTAAAAGTTTTGGCCCCATGTGTATCATGTGAGTTATTATACCTTTATTATTATTTGCTGAAATCAGCTACAGGCAACTTAACATTCTGCTGAACCTATATGAAATTACTGGTCAGTGAAACGATCAAACATGGGTGTGAATCCCAAAGAGGACTAGGGGTAGGGGAGCTGTGGGACATGTGCCCCTAGAACTAAAACCCTCCTCACTGAGGAGGAAATCTAAATCCTGAAAACAGGTATGATAAACGCAATAAGAGCACCCAAATTATGTCTTAAGTCATAATTGTTTCCGCTTACTGAATGCATGTTGGTGCAGACCGCCCGTGAGATGACTCGTGTCGGATATGCCCCAGCGCGAATCACTATGGCCGCATATTCTCCTAATCATCCTCCCCCTTCTTCTGAAACTTGCATAGTTGCCCATGTGCCTATTGACAGCATAATGACAATAAACCGTAGTTAAACAACAGTTAAGCAGCTTGAGACCTACAAGATACGGTTTATTAACCGGAGAAAAGCTTAAATGCTTAATATATAGGACGCTTTAACTGTGTTCTCGTTGGACCACAAGTAGTTTCTGACACTCCCCGAAGGACAAGTTCGGTAAGAACATTTCAAAATTCTGATTAACCAATCGAGTGCAATCTGGCTGGAAGATAAAATTGTGTGAGCGGCCAATGAACAAACGACTTATATGTGTAGGTACAATTGCGTGTAGTTCACTGTGGTGCCAGAAAATAGCCTGCATGTCGCTGCTTGGCTTGTGCTATGCAGTTCAAAAATTTTTTTCCCAGCCAGGCCTTGTTTTCGCGCGCGTCGGTGTGACGTCACCGCCGGCGAGGCCATGGCGCCCTGGCGCAAAATTCTGGCACACTCACACGTGGTGTCTCCCCCCCTCACTGGCATGGCGAGAGAGGGGAGGGGACCGCGCTTTCCCCCTCCACGAGGCGCTCGCCGTTCCCCTCCCCCCCCTCGTGAAGAGGCGGCGGCGCCATGATCACTCCCGTCTAACCCTGGCGTCCGCGCCGGGGCGCGAACTCGTCTGGCGTCTTCACTCCGCCTGTCAAAATGTTGTGTGAACACGTTTTAAAAACAATCTGCCCTTCCCGCTGTTCCCTTCCTCCACTCTCACTGCGAGGGAATGCTCCCTGCTTGCGGATGAGTCGCCCGCAAGGAGGGGAGAGAGGGGAAGAGACTTGATGCCCCTCCCTCCCTCTCAAACAAGCTTGTGTCCCTCCCCCCCCTGCACATATTCTCCGTCTCTCTCCCACTCACGTGCGCGGGCACCTCTGTCCTGCTCTCTCCCGTGTGGAGCATGGCCGTGCTTTGTCGCGGCCGCCCCTCCCGCCGCGCGCGATCGTGGTTGGGCACCCGAGGGGGGAAAGGGGTCCGGGAGAATGGGGAGGGTTCGCGGGGGTTGGGGGGTGGGGAGGGACCAAGGGGGGAGTTTTCCAACTCCAGCAGCCCGTAAACCATTCGGCCAAACACTTAACTCACGCATAGCCGACAAGACAGCTAAAGGTAGGCGCACCGGTGCCCGGCTCTGAGACCACGTGAAGACGCGGTTTCCCCGTCGAAGGAAAGAGCGGCCTGCCGTGCTCTGGGCTCGAACCCCGCGCGCCAGACACAAGAGAGACGGCGAGAGGGAGAGAGACGGGGAGATAACAACCCGCCAGCACGTGTCGACGCCGGGGATGTGACGCCGCAGAACCGTCGGCGGACGTCTGAACGGTGAGTTTGCTCGACTCCACGACGGTCTCCGGGAATTACACGGACAACCACGTGACGGACACGGACAGATTTTGGTTCCCGCAGTCCTGCCTGTCCCGCGAGAAATTTTGGCCATCCAGGTGACCGTATTCATCGTCTTCAACAGGTGTAGCCCCATAAGTAAATCTTTTACTTTCAGTGCAAAACGTACTTCAATATTATAATTTTTTATTAGCTGTTGCAATACGACCGTAATTTTACGAAAAAACTTAAAACCAAATGATTTGTTTTCATTTGTGGCCATTTGTATCAGTGTATCTTTCGTTTGATGCGTTGTATCGTGATATAGGTACACCAAAACTGCAAACCTAACACGCACTGTCTTCCCATAAGCGCGAAACTATTAACTAGTAAATTATACACAGTGATAATGCTAATATTTTGTGGCGTTAAAATTTGCATAATTGACATTGGTTTTGCTATTACTATCTTTGATTTTCCTAGGCTATGACACATATGTAAAATAATTTTTATGATATTTAAATCCTGAGATTATGATGAATAAATCCTAATTGATTAATGTAATTTAAATAAAAATTATGAATAGGACTCTGTGCATCATTATACAACTTATTTTATTTTTGTTATGATATCATACAAAATTGCTACTAAATAATAATAAAAAAACATTTTGTATTTTTCCTTTAAAATTTGTTTCGACCATAGCAATGCCATAACTAAACCTAATAATTAAAAAAAATTATTTTAGGCGTATAGTGGTTTTAGTCAACGAACTTGCTACCTGTTGCGATGGTAAGAAACAGTTAAAACTTTTTTCCAGGTCTGAGTAAAGTGTTTAACTCTCAGGAACCACGAGGTTACAGAAGGCGGTGTAAGATTAAGCTTTCAGAAATATTTGTCAATCGGTTATGACAAATGCCTATAAAAATGCTCGAACAAATTTACTGCGTAGCAAATGTGCAGTGAAGGTCACTTCTAAGAGACCGTTTATGTAATGCTCCCAAGTTATGTAATTATTTAGTCTCTATGGGAATGACCTGCCAAAAATATAAGAACTTATTTTTCATTAATAAGTTCATGAGGCTTTACCACTTAGGTGTGTCTATAACAAAAAAAAATTAATTCACCATTATTTGAACATTAAAAATTGTATTGATCATAAGTTTCAGCTTTAGATATAATTACGCTTATTATTCTTTTACCAAAATTAAAAATTATCTATTTGTATAAGAGTGTTCAGCAGTTAACTTATTTTCATTATTTATAGCTTATATCGTATATTTTTTTAATTCAATATAGTTTTGATCAAAAGAGAATTCTTACGTATGTACTGCGAGAGTCTAAAAATTGTTGGTGTTTTATGTTACCGTGGTAATAGCATTAAATAACTTTAAAAATTCGTGTTCAATAGTAAAGTAAAAATTACGTACACTGTCAAAATTTTCTAAAATAGTTGATTAAATGAATATTGTTTTTTTGAAGAAGTAAGGCTTTGCATTCAAAGAATGGCCGAATTTTTAGTTAGTAAATAGCTTCTTAAAGCAATGACTTAATAGTATAGGTATTATTATTTTATTATTTCCTCTTTCGAACTGAAATCTTTCCTCTAAGTGTGAAATGTTGTAAAAATTAAAATAAATATAGAAGTACCTATTAAAATATCGTTTTTAGCTATAGAGAATGCTGAGAAGTGTTGAAAATTTATTCCAAAAATAGTTATGTTATAACCCAATACTTAAATAGTAACCGTTTATTTAATCTTTCTAATATTTTCGGGGGGGGGGGGGGAACATCCCCTTCATTGAAATATTTTTTGACAGTGCCCTTTATTATTTATTTCATTCTAAACACTTAACAGTCGTAAGAATAATTTAAGTACATAGGCCTATCTGTATTCAAATATAATGCTACAAAAACAAACTTGAGTTATATGTTTTCTCTAACAAATTAAGTGATTCCTATAGGCCTATAATATACAAAGTAAGTTAAGTTAATTAACAGTTCACTTATTTTTTATTCAGGGTACAGCTGTGTAGGTTGAAAATGTTAAAATAATTTTTAAAAATTTTACGCTTATTTTTAGTAATTATAATACAGAAACTTTGAACGGAAAATGAAAACCATTTCCCTTGGTAAACTATCGAATTAATAAATTAAAAACTTTTCTAGAATGGTACAACATATTTGAACTAAACCATCATTTTTACAAAGCATTGTAACTTTCTTATCCTCAAAAAAAACTAATATTAAATTACTTTTGAATGGGTTGAATTATATTATAATATATATGTATATATGATATTTCCCAGGGTTTAGTTTCCGATTTCAGATATGCGGCAAAATACACTCACCGCGACCATATAAATAAAACTTTCCCTCTCTACATTACATATTCCTATGTTTGATCCTTTGGTTAGCTGCTTGTAAGATTGCAGGAAATAAAGTGAAATAAATATAAAATTCAAATATATTTTAAGTAACAATATGTTTATATATATATATATTTCTTTGCTAGTAAAATTAGCAGTTTAATTACAGTGGCAGCAACAAACTCTTAAAATTTGAATTTCGGTAGAAATTCAATGATGTACAATAAATCAAGAAAATTTTATGGTGCCATCAAAATTTTAATAGTGCATTAGCAATTCTTTCTAAATTATGTTGGTATTTTTGTTTCAAGAATTTCAGCTAAATAGTTTATCACTATTTTGGAAAGCAATAACAAAACAAAATAATGGAGCTTCAGAAAATAAAATCTTTCTTTTATAATTTATACAATTTAATGAGAACCAACGTGTGCTCACTGTTACATAATTGTTACACAAAA
This sequence comes from Bacillus rossius redtenbacheri, assembly GCF_032445375.1. Classification (NCBI taxonomy): domain Eukaryota; kingdom Metazoa; phylum Arthropoda; class Insecta; order Phasmatodea; family Bacillidae; genus Bacillus; species Bacillus rossius. Next base: position 7,520,671 of record NC_086336.1, on the reverse strand, counting down.
ATTCTGAACGGAAGATTTGAAAGTTAGTTACCGGTACGGCAGTCCTTTAGCTAGAAGGCATAGGTATTCTTTAAAGACCTACCTAAGGAAACAATGTTCGAATTAAGAAAAATATTCTGATACACACTAAAGTTGAGGCAGAGAAAACCACCCAGAATCATTGAAATGTAAACGTAAACAAGAGAGGGTTATCTCAGTGGAATATTTGACACCCATGTTATCATAAAGTGATTAAAATTCTACTAATTTATAGAGAACAAGGGTCTGTGGGGCACTGATTGTAAAAACCTTACTATCAATGATTTATTGAAACATTAATAAAATACTAGTCTTCCAAAATACTACAATTTAAGAAACATTATGATTTATTGTACGAGAGAACGCATGCAATACAAAAAAGGTTTAACTTACGGTTCTTAAAAAAATAGTCAAGAACTTAAACCTCTTGTAACGCAACAAAGGAAGGTTTCCACATTTAATAAAACATTCCTGTGAAACTAGACAACCACATCAAAGATACATTATTCCATGATCAGGCACATAATATTATTATGATACTATATCCACAGCATTGCATTGTAATAGTTTTTTCAACAATTTATTTTTAGTAAAAAAAAAAAACAGAATGTTTTACAGTTTAAAGTGTTTTTTATTATAATTTTAAAGAAGGATTAAGGAATTTATAATCTGTTGGTTTTGTTTGTTATATACTTCACAAATCACTTGGTTTCGTAGTAGCCCAGACTCATTTTATGTGTCATGCTAAGTGCCTTAAATATGAAACATCTCACAAGTACTAGGCGACCAAAGGTACCTAGTCCCCAAATATCACTTGCAAAGCACACACGATGTATGTATACAACGAAAAAATTTCTGAACTTTTACAAAAGATTCCTTTGGAGACCAGTTGCCAAGAAATAGTAATACAATCATGAACATATTGTAACATTGTATAACACATGACTATATTTTTGCGTCTATCAAATACGTTTTTCGAGACAATACTGAGTATTTATTAAGGAAATAGGTGCATAATTTATTTTATAACTGATGTTTCGTTCAAGCAACAAATTTGTTTAAACCATTAAAAATAATTGGACTTAGTTTGTTTTATTATGATTATTAATGTGAGTCCTTAATAGTTGAAAGCTATTCAGGGAACGGTTTATAAAACTTTAAGTAGGCTATTGGAGGTACTGGGACAACACTAAGCATAAATGCCCGCGTAAGAATCCGAGCCCACTATTTTGTAGTGATACATTTGTCTTCCCGTAAATGTATAAATTTAAAATAATACATCTGTATTTGTAATTTTACGCTAATATTTCTGTACAATTCACAAAAGAAAATTCCAGTGTGCGAGCACTGACAATCGCATGCAGTGTTACAAACACTGATGATGCAACAACAGAGGGCCTTCCATTGGACTGGCGACCTTAGAGCAGGTCTGAGCGGCACGAACGCTACTGGCAGGCTTCGAGCCGCGCATTGGTAATCTTGGCGGGTAAAAGTTCGCAAGTCGCACTTCCTGCACACACGTGCGCGCGCACACACAAACAACACACACACACACACACACACACACAGCGTCCTGTAGCGAGTACGGCTGTACACCTCTAGGAAGCCTTGCCTTTTATCCTTATCCTCTTTATAGCTTTCCGCTCGAGTATTTTTTTTTTCCTGTTTGTCTCTTTTCCGGGTGCGTTAAATGCGTAGTGCATACAAACAAACGCAAAAGTCATAAAAAGGAAATATTTGCTATTCAATATTAATCCACTCCGCATTAGGATTTGATGAAAAATCTTGTAAGCATCCTTCGTTGATAGTATGCTTTGGAAAAAAAATCAATTTGATTATTTTAGTTACTTTACCGATGTAACATTAACTTTTAGAAGTACGTATCTTTATAATATATTTTGGTAAGGTAAGATAGTACCTATATTTAGGGCAATTGACTTTCAATAGTAGGCCAAAAAATCTTCAACATTTCCTTTCAAAATGCACTCAATTTAATTCAAATTTAATAGAAAAAAGTACATATCTATTCACGATTAATCTCGCAGTAAATTGAGTATGAGTGGATTCTCTTTATCATAAGCCAATCGTGAATACTTAGCGATTTGTTATAAAACTCTAAAATTTATGAAAAACTGCAATGGAAACACCATTCAATAGTTACATGCTGCTTATATTCATCATATCAAAAAAATGTTTTTCTTTAAAAAAAAAAGCTAAAACCTAATTGTTAAAGAGGTCGCATCGGGCTTCAATGACGAGAATATAAAAACAATAATAGAATCTGAAAAACTTGACAAAATTCGATGGGGGTTGTTTTGTCGGCTAGATATTTTCATTGCGTAGAGTATAATGTACAGAAATGGTAAATACAATTTATAGTTTAATAATAATTACAAACATATTTTTATAAATTAAGGGCTTGAAAACCAAAACCAAAATCAAACAAATATGAAAAAAAAAATTGGCCTGCAAAGTTATTAAAACCACATGAGAAAACTCTCAATGATAATCAAGTCTTATAACAACAAAAAAACATATATTTCAATAGTTTTCCTTCACAATTGCACAAAAGAATGTTTAAATAATTTATAATTAGCTTAAAACTGGAATATTCTTATTTAGTTTCTAAGTTTTGATTACAGTAGAGCTTTTCTTATGTAATTTTAATCCATGTACCACCGATTTCATTATAATTGTTTATTTTATGTTTTAAGCCCTTATTTTACGAAAAAAAAAAATATATATTTTTAACTATTCACTGTATTGACTATTTCTGTACATTCACGTCTCCGTAATAAAAATATCGAGTCAACAAAATCAATGCCATCGAAATCTGTCTCCGTTAAGATTCTATTATTGTTTTTACATTCTGTCACTCATGCACATTGCAAACTTTCCTATCCTGTTAAAAAAAAATACAATAGCACAACCGGGAAGTTTATTATATGTTATGCAAATGTGTTTGCTCACTGAAAACATTTTATCCAAGCTATATTAACCAACATTTTTGAAGCATTTTATGTGTAATGCAGTTAAAATACATTCTTAAAAAAACATATGTACAACTATATTTTAAAACCACAGAGGCTAAGTAAACGATAAAATCTTTATTTCTTAGGCTTTTAAGTTTTTATCAAAATATTATACAAAAATATACAGTAGACCTATACAAAAATATACAGTAAACAAAAATACTTGCACAGTATAAATTTCGTTACTGTTATAAAAAAAATAATTTGTATTTGAAAATTTACGTCCTAATGTTAATCAAAATATTGAATGCTTGAGAACATAGTTATTGTTCAGGTAAAGCTATTTTTTTGATAATTGATATCGAATTCTTTTGAATGAATACTTTTGATTGACTTGAGGTTGAATACTTTACATTCTATTAAATGTTTTATAGTAATAGGAGTTTCATTTAATTCTTTAAATAATTTGTAATTATTTAAATAAACATATTATTACCTAATAGTTTAAATTTAGTGTATTTTTCTGAATATTTAGAGATCAAATGCTGTTCTGAATGGTTCACAAAATAATTTTTGAAAAGCTAACTAATAATATCTATTTAAAATAAAATCTTTAAATTATGTTTTCTAATCTGAAAGACGTATTCGATTAGGCAAGGCCTGTATTATCTACACGAAATACAAACTAGTATTTTGTTCAAATAATTGAAACAAACATAACTGAAACTTTTTTACTAAACTAAAAGAATCATGTTAAATATTACTTTTGAATAACGTTAATTTAGAAAATAAATTTAAAAAAAAGCTCTAAAACCGATCCACCAATGTGCTTGTATTGGCGGAATTAAAAAATCATGTAGCATATAAAAGTATTTGTTTTTAAAAATAAATATCATGTGATTATAATCCCTAGTATTTGTGTGTCCTTAATACTTTCAAATGTTTTGATGTCTTTCGTTTCTATTGATGAAGTTATAACTTAATATATATGCGTATAAAAATACATTTATATAGGTGTATGTATATTGTGTACACTTATAACTAAAACCTGGTTTTTTAAATTATTTATATAGAACTTTACATTTCTAATATAAATTCTTATAATTTTTCTTTATAATATTTTTATAGCCAGGTTACACTTTTATTTAGGCCCACGTACGCGTAAGTTAAGGATTTTTTTAACTTGCATATTCAAACATTAATAATTTCAAATATTTCCTATTCCTTTTAATTAATAAAATCCTAAAGTGATAATATTTAATTGTACAAGACGCCATCTATTAATGAACTAGCTATTAAAATTTTTAGGTAAACATTTTAACATAATGAAACTCACTAACCAAAATTTTGAATGTGAAATTCATTATACAATTTGGTAAGAATTTTCTGTTAATCTTATTCCTAAACAAATGTAAAATAGATGCCACGGATTCTTGTGAAATATATTTATCATTAGTAATTTATATCTACTCATTAACATAAGAATGTTAAATTTTCAAACAAGTTTTCACAATCTACGTATACGTATTAGAATGTTGTAGGCCTGAATAAAAAATGCAGAAAAGAAAAATATGAACAGTTATGAAATAATTACTACTTGCATCTTAGTTTAACAATTCTGTCATACATCTTTGTGAGAGATTGTGGTTTCAGTTCTATGTATATTAGAAAAGAAAGTCTTTATTAGTAAACCTAATTATTTAATGTATTCTTTAGGTCACAAAAGACTTTTAAGTTGTGTACTCATAAAATATTTGTGCAGGTACAGTATTAACGTTCTTTTTAAACTTTAATTTTTGCATGATATCCATTACAAATTCTGAAATTTATTGATATAAAAAATTAGATTTAGGAATATATTTTTTTAGGAAAATACCTTTTTCACATTAACGGGGTCGCCTAATCAGAAGTGTATCTATGCTAGTGAGGCGGGATGAAAAGCGCGATTCTTGCTGGTGGTACTAGCGTGGTATCGCCTCTATGCGTGAGGCTCTGAACTAGCGCGCAGTATTTATGTCATGTATAGGGAAACTATGAGATTTTTGAGCGGGTAGTCATAATAGTATATGGCGGAGAAACGAAAATAAATTTGTAATGCAAGGACTTTGTGAGCTTCAAAAATCTTTACTGGGCGTTTCGTGTCTAAAAATTACTCTGAAAACACGCGTTTTAGCCCTTTTCACTCTCATAAAAAATACTTTTTTAAAAAAAATATGGAAACACTTCTATCCATCCGTTGTCAGCGCATTCTAAAATGATTTTCGTAAACAGGCATCACTTGGATATGTTGAACAGTTTTCAAATCACGTAGTTTTCTCTCAAGTTCTGCTCACTGTGTAAGCGGGCCTCTAAAACGTATTTGTAAAATTGAAAGTGCATTGATATGGTACAAGCGAAACTAATTCCGTATATGGATAATTATGGAGCTTAATTTAGCCTCAATCTTTATAGTGAACTTGGTGATAATAATAACTAACATATTAATAAATAAATTCTTCTCGTGAAGGTTTTTATAAAACTTTTAAGGCACAATATTGTAGACTTTTGAATACAATATATAGATATTTTATAAATTATTCGTAAAAATATAGCTCTTCAGAAGAATCGCTATAATTCCGTTAACGAAATGTGCATTACTCACTAAATATTTCTTTTCGGGTCTGGTACAAATTTAAAAACAATTAGGATGCACTGAAGATAAGTTTTAGGAACCCCAGGAAATTACCACTAAATAAACTAATACTGAATCGCTGAACCAGGCCTAATCATCTATTACAACAGCAGTCATTAGCTATATTTGAATCCAAGACCATTAATTTGATTCCCAATTAACTAACAGTTGCGCAGCAAATGCGTGCTATTATTTTGAAGCCCTGTTGCTATTGTATTGCCTGTGTGAACTTGACCTAGACGCGGATAATAAGCTGTTTACTAAAATGTGTTCCAAATGTGAAGAGCTCGTGGCTTCCAACGCAAACATCCCCGTTATATCATCATGATAGAGTCTGCACCTGTGGCGATCCAATTTTTGGTGTGTTACTTAGACTATGGCCGGGAAAGTCTCCTGAAATATAAGGAAGTTAATGTTTAAATGTTACTTTGTTTTTAGGAGGTTAACTATGTTAATTTATTATATTAATTTTTTCTTAATAAAGATTTTAAAACTGATCCCATAATTCTTAGGACTCTTAGATAAATTTTCAACTTGATAAGAGCTATGAAAATAACAAAAAGAAATTTGAAGAAAAACTAACTCTAAAAATTTGGCTAGTACCTAATTGTCCAAAATTAATATGTCAGATTTTTCTTTAAAATGTTTGCATTAAGATCTTCTCGTCATTTTTACACTTATGACAAGTCAACTACCAAATTTATTTAATTTAGCTATTCCGAAGATACGAAACACTCGAGAGTTTTGTTTTGGATTAAAGTTTAATTTTTGTATAAGCGATTTAATTTTTTTTGCTGAAAGAAAAACTAGATTATTCAGCCGAAAGATATCTAACTCGCTTTTAATGCGTGATCTCCGTAAGGTGACAAACGATGCGAAATGCATGCTGTCGCAAACAACCAAGTGATGATTAATTTCAGGGAATTGAGATACTTATCCAGCCTGTATCGCTCGAGCTGTCCTACGCCTTGTCTGTACGCAGACAGAAGAAGGCGCTAAACAGAGGGCGTCGTAAACTAGCGTGGTCGGACCGCATCCTCGGGAGGCTTGAATGGAGTGTTTTCTCACTCCCGCCGGCTTGTCAGCCCTCCCGCCCTCAGCCGTGCGTTATTTTTCATTCACAGCGCTGGAAATTACACGTTGCGCAATGTAATGACAGATCGCGCGGTCGGTAATACCACCAAATTATCCGCCGCGCGAGTTAACAGCGCCTGCATAATAGATCCCTGCGCCATTCTTCACGTTCACTTAAGCTTCTTGTCTCGTGCTGCGCTTTGCAGAAAACTGCTTTGCTCCGTTAGTTAGCCTACTCGCCAGCCAGCGGCGGAGGAAGATAATTTCTTGTGGAGTGTCTGGATGGGTTTTTAATAGTTCGTGCAACGTCCCGAGCTGTTGTTTTTTTCTGTGCGGGCTAAACGCCGTCATTTACCACACGGTAGTTTCTGTACCTATCCATAGAGACCGGAAAAATTCGCCGATTCATTTCACGATATGCTAGAATCCAAACAACTGTATCTTTATATTGCTTCTGTGATTGGCTTACAGTTTATCTGAAGGACTTTGAGCCAATGAAAAACCTTCACCCAAACAAGTATCGAATCGCAAGCGTCCCAGTTGACAGGTGTCACAAGTCAATAGCCAATGAGCAGGTGGCATTCGCCTGAGTAGGTAGGGGATTGTGGAGTTCATCCTAGAGGTCACCGAAAACGCGAATTTTTCCAGTCTCTGCCTATCCATGTTTGACGACTACGCTGAGAAATTGTTCTTCAATTTACAATACATATGTATGGGGTTGACAAGAAATCACTAATAATAAAGATATTGCCAAACAATTCATTGTACGTTTTCTATGATGGTTTAGCAATAGCCTAAAATGTAAAAAAAAATAAGTTTTGATCTACATATTCAGTGTTAATGTATTTTTATATTGGTCGTACTACTCAAAAGAACACATACCTACAGTTTATGTATTTTTGCACATTCGTTGTCTAAAATTACCACTATATAGTGTAAATCAACGATTATTCTAGTATTTCACTGGTAGAATCCTTGGAAAAATACACCAACATGAAGTAAAATAACTTGTGTTGTGATAGTGATACACTATTGTGATGAATGAAACTTTACACAAACAGTATGCATTTTTACACATTATTAATATAACACTATTTACTCGTATTTTGGGTCTCAGGTCCATTCCTTGTGTACAAATACAACTTCTAAATGTAATTTTTACTCTACAATAGGGTACTAAAAATTCGAAAATTGACTGTAGCGCGTAGTTCTAGACTGGCGCGCAGTTTTCTCGTCGTGCGTAAAGAAAATGTAAGAAATAAAAAATAATTAGAGCTAAAATAACTTTTGTAAAAAAGTACAAATGTTCATAAAGTTACAAATATATTATTTGTGAACCTGAGATTTATTTCCAATCACAAGAAAAGTAAGAGTAATATTACATAAAAAAATTTGTTTAGGTTTAGGTTTTAGGAGAGGGTTTATATTCTTGTAGCCTGGATGTGTCGTTTGAATAAGTAGTTATGTAAGGATCATGTGTCGATTTGCATAATTCAGTCAATGTGTAAACCAGAAATACAAAGTATTGTACAAATACTGAATATGATGAAATCTTAAAGTTTGTGAGCAAATTCTTGACTGGTTCTGCCATGGCAGTTAAATTCACACGGACAGTGTTGGTGTAGTTTTACACAAAAATGGAGCACTGAAAGTGTTATAATTTGACACACACTAACTAATAAAACACAAAAACGGAAGTTTTTTACATAGACAGTTTATGTGTAGTTTTATAATTAATAAGTTGAAAATCAACTACATATAATTAAATTTAGCTACTACAGGGTTGGTGTAAATTGATACTATGTTAGTGTATTATTACACAAGCTAGGTGTCAAAATACACAGACGCATGTTAGAGCATAAAAACTCAAACATTTTAGGAGATTTGTGCTGCTAACAACAATCGTATAAAATTACAAAAATTTTTACAGTTTTAGCAAAATTCTAGAAAATGAACCATTTATGTATAGTTAATTTCACCTTTATTGTAAAGCTACGTAGGCCTACATAAATTGTTTAGGAACAGTAGATACTTAAATATTATTTTATAGAATGTTAAGTAAATTCATTTTGACTCAAAATGTATCCTTATTAACATTCAACATTCAGTAGCGTACTAAAACCTATAAATACTGCTAGGGAGAAAATGACAAATTCCTATTGATATTATTTAGGCCTAAACTTGTCCTAATTTTCCACCAGGTCGTTTCTGAGGCTGCTAAGGGCTGGAAAAGTAAGTAACCAAATCCAGGTATCTGAAATATTGTTTTAAATCAACTGAAGTAAATTTTCATGTAAAAATTATTATAAACGCCTAATTAAGGCCCGGTGTTTTGTATTGACAGTGAAATAGTTTTAAGTCACTAAAATCCGGTTGCAGAAATAACAAATTTTATTTTGTATACTGTTTATATAGGCCGTTTAATAAATTTAATTGGTTTACCATCAATCATTTAATGATCCCAAAATTTATTTTAAATGCTTCTTACCGACGCAAAAACAAGAATGGCAGAAATAACATAACAAAAATATACTAAAAAATTCATCTACAAAAGTTTTGTAATTTAAATATTTTTGTGTAGTTTTTAAAAAGTACAGTATAAATTATTTTGCACAAAATTGTAATAAACCAAACAGTGCTACAGGCCTTCGCCAAATAGTACAGACATAGTCTTTAATAACTGATACTAATTTGTTTAACTACAAATTTGGATGTAGTTATAGAATATGAGAAAATGAATGTACGATAAGAGAGTTTAATTAATTAGGTATCTATTTTTATAGCAAACATCAATATTAAAACAAACTAAATTTCGTTCTAAAAGTCTATAATATTCTCCAGAGTAAACTAACAACTACTAAATATTACAAAACTAAATAGGCCAAATGACAAAATCTCATTAAATGAAAAATATTTTGCTGTTTATACGATATAAGTAAAAAATTATAGTTTTAATACAGCTTGAAAATAACGTTTAGTAAATAGCTGGATAGAAAAACTCGTGACTTATTAAAACTGTAAGGGACCCATTGAACTGAATTACCAGGATAATCACTAAGTTGTAAGTAATGAGAAGAAAATTAAATAACTAACGAGGCTTGGGAGACCTAGCCTTTATAGTGCGCACAGTTGTCGAAAGTTAAGATGTTCGACTAAGTGAGGATTCAATAGAAGTATATAAATATGTATATATATACGAAATTATCTATGTAATACTGATTTAAATTACCATAGTTCTAATGTTCACAATGTGTATTAACAGGCTTAAGCTACGAAAAAAAATCGGAAAGAGGCAAGGTAATTTTCCATATGTAAAAATATATACTTATAGTTTGTGTAAATTTATTAAACATTGTAGTAATATCAAATTGCATTTGTTGAAAATTCACACATGCTTTGCCTATATGAATTTACTTACCGTGTTTTAAGAACAACCCGGCTGTGGTAAATTCATCAAACAAGAGCAATTGCTAATAATTGATTTTAATTAGTTATTATTTAAGCTCAAAAGTTAAAATACACCATTGTATGTAGACTCTGTGTAAAACTAAACTAACATCGGTGGAGAACTTACTGCACACATATATTTTGTGTATGATTACACTTACATGTACCATTACGCTTTCCAATTTCCACAGCAACCTTAGAGCCACTTGACAAAGATACTCAAAGAAGTTTCTTATCGCTCTCTAGGAAGAATTTGGCTCTCCACCAGTTATCACTGACTGAACATGTAACTTGAACAGCGTTCTGAGATCTCACCTACGGCTTGGACTCTACTCGAACTGTGTGCTCCAAGGAAAATAACTTCGCTGTACTCATGTTCGACACGACAGCATAGACTTCAAGACAATCGTTTGTCACCGTTTTTCGTGCAAAATGAGCACAGTTATTCCAACATATTCCAAAGCATAGTCAAGTACAGAATTGTTATGCAAGGGATTAAAAATATAAATTTAATAATGTCTGAATTTTATTTATATTTTAATCTTGTTGAGGATATTTACGTCGCCTCGTGCTAGGTAGGAACTTAGCCCAATGACTCAGGATTAGAAGTTACCCTTTCGCATGTAGTACCCGTTAGGTATGTTCTTAATCACGTACCAAATTATTAAACTTTGTGTGTGGAAATTTCGTAGTTTTCTATTAATTTGAAATATATTCCACAAAATAAAGAAGATTAATTTACTATTCATAATTTTGTTCTTGTGTCCATACTTAAATATGATAAATTACTGAAAAATTTCTTAACTGAACTAACAAAAAAAAGTCCTGTGAATATTTTCTACCTCTGTTTTGTTTTTGTAAATGTTCTTCAGCACGTGATATATTTTTTTCTTTTTTCTGATATGTCAAAAAGGAAAGCTTTTTCTTATCCAGTTAAAAGTAGAAGCAGGAAGGAGTTCTTTCACTTGGTCACTTGGTCACACACCAATAGTGTGCCAATGGGTTACATTGCGTCTTTTACGTAAGGAGACGAAAAACTCGCGGGTTCAATGACCTCTAGGATAGTCTCCATGGTCCACTGCACACTCGGACGAATGTCCCCTGCTGATTTTTTTTCTCACCTATGAAACGTCTCAACTGGTAAACCTGTGATTCGATACTTCTTCGGGCGATGGTCTCTCATTGGTCCAGAGTCCTCCAGATAAACTCTGAGCCAATAGCAGAAGCAGCGCAAATGTGTAATTATTGTTTGAATTCTAGTCCATCGCGAAATTAATCCACGAATTATTCCGGTCCCTACATAGCCCTATACGCTATATATAAGTGTATATATATATATAATGTGTGTGTGTGTGTGTGTCATCCGTTCAAATTTCAGTGCGAGTTATTATTAAAATAGCTGTTTTATGCTGGGACAACTGCAAAAATTCGTGTTATTTTCTGTGCCAGGCTAGAATTCACAAACGTGTTCGAGGTCATGTCGATATCGTGTGTTCATTGACTGCTAACACATTTACCTCTCTCCGGGTCACCCATGATTGGTTCATACTTTTAATCCGATGGGCAGGAACGTTTGAAAATTAAGTCGAAACTTTCATGTCTTTACTCATGCTTGATATGTAGTACTGTAAATTCCTTAGTAAGATATGAAATGTGCATAAAATATATTCCTTAGTAACCCAGTCCTTAAAGAGTTTCTTTCGGAAAAAAAATTGTGGACCTATTCATGCTTTTAATGGCGTTCATCAATAACAATTTTTTTACCGAGATACTTACCCCCATCGTATCAATAGTTTAAATAAATCATTATTTAATTTTTCTTCTTGTAAATTAATACAGTTGTGGCTTAATCAGCATCTGACGAATCACTGAAACACAGATCAAAAGTTTTAGTATCACAATCAAAAATATACTCTAAAAGTAACTAATACTTTATACACTCTAAAATTAAACCGTTTATTAAATCCAAAATTAAAATACCTGTATTTTACTTTACTTCTTTAACTTATTTTTTAATTCGCTCTTAGAAGAAGGAAGGATAACTTGCACTCTGTCTTAACCAATAAAAGCCATCTCCAAATGCAAGCGTTTATCAACCGCGATCACGCAGTCGCCTAAATACCGAATAACTCAGTGTTATTCAACCACTCTGTGAATTATTTAATAAATATTTTTGGGTAGCATTACAAATTTTTGCAGTAAAATGCCAATGAGCTGTATAGAATCAACTGATTCAGGGCCAGTCAGATGATTTACAGAATGCAATCAGAATATTTTTTTATTTGATTCACATAAGTCCAATTGTGATAATTAATTATTGACAGATAACGAACTAAACCTTTCTAAAACAAATATTTTGTTGTCCTAAAATAAATGTAAAACAAATAAAATAAATATTTATCGCTCATACCGCACAAAATTAATCAAAATTCAAATTCAAATGACACATTAATCTGTGATCTAGTACGCAGTATTTACGCTAATGTTCCAATATTTAACAATAAGATTATTCACAACAAGCTAACTTTGCATGAACGTCTAAGAATTTATCATAAGTGTAATAATGTATAAAGTTTACAGTATGACTACAGCAGAACGCTTTGTAGTGTTGCAATCACTGATCTTGTACCCATGCAAGCATCAGAGGGTGAAAATTGATTTTTGTGAATTTTAAATAGTTTGTATTTTTTTAAAAGTAATATATGCCTACAATTTTTTATCATACTCGAAGGACGTGCTGAATAGTGGGGCTTCACTTTGTTCAAAGTCGTTTTCTCTTATTTCTAGGCAAATTTTAAGAATAAAGAAATATGCGAGTCAGCTACTCGCCAGAGACGTGCAACATCTTACTTCGGTAACGAGCAACTTCATGTGTTCCCATATTTGAAAATGCACTTGTTATACGAAAATGTCACGAAATTTAACGTCGAATTGTTAAAAATAATGCCGAGCGTGATAATTATACAAAAATATTGTTTTCAACTATATTCCTGAAGGTAAAACACATGTAGTTTCGGCACCAGCTGCTAGAAATCGTTAACGGAAAAGCTACGTGACTATTGAATCATTTGCAGATCTCAAGGTTAAACTTTCAAATGAAACGGCTCCAATAAAGGCTGAAAAAATAAATCTTGGAAAAAAATATTAACCTCCGTTTTTGGACCTGATTTTTACAAGAAACTTTTTTTAATACTCGTTATCTTGTTAAAATTCACTAAACAGTTACTATTATAACGTTTCCCTTTGGTTTCGTGAACATTGGTTCGCGCCATCCCCCACAGATGGCAGCACCGTGGTTACACTTTTGCGTTCCGTGTGACTTCCGTTCCGTTCACGAAACAAACCCTGCCGAAGGTCGTGCACCGAGGGCAGAGATTCTCGCGGCCAGATACAAACTACTGAAGTACGACGTATCCCCGGCCGTCGCTCGTACACGTCACCAAATATTCACCCCCCCCCCCCTCCGTACCCAGAAACAGGCCGGCGCGTCGCGAACCACTCGGCCACGATTGTTCACGGCACTAGCCGGCAGTTGTGGTTACACTCGCCACCACCCGAACCCCACCCGGCCGCCATACAGTCATACAGTCCGGCGGCCGTCAATGCACGCCGCAACTCCTTGGTCGGGAGGAGGTCGGCCAGAATTGCGGCCGTAATAATCGGAATTAGTCTTACGGATTCCTACGACACTTTGCCTTAGCAGTAAATTAACAAAAAATAATTCATTCTGTTACACAGGAATAAAATTTCTGTACTTTTACGAAAGATTCATTTCGGAAACTGTTTGTAAAGAAATAGTTCGTAACACTACAAGAAAGATATTGCAACTTTGTACACATGGCTATGGTTATTTTTGCACATCTGAAATTCTACTTACGAAATAGGCATATATATTTTTTTAAATCATGGAAAACATAATCGAAATTTCAACCTTATACTGGAAAGATATTTAGGGAACAGTTTACAAATAACTTTAACTATTGGGGGTACTGGGACAACACAAAGCATACATGTCCGGGTGAAGTATCCGAAGCCAGCATCACTGCCAACACTATTTTTTAGCGATACAGTTGTTATCATGTAAATGTACAAAATTAGTAATATCTGAAATTTTACATGAATATTGCTGTTCCATTCACGAAGAAAAAAATTAGAGTGTAGGAATTAAGTTAGCTATTGTACCTTGATTACCGATAATAGAACTGTTCTGCTATTTATATAAGCTATTTTTTTCCCTAGCGAAACAAAATTCATCTCTCATTTCTGCTATTACATTGCGGTAATGTGAACGCCTTTTGTCGTACTATCAGCTTAATCGCTGAAGGACACGCGTATCTGCAGATTGTATTCTGAACCGACCTCGTCTGTAATTAACATTATTTATTTTTCTGCATGAACTTTACTTTATTTTAATTTTATTGCTTTCAAATAAATTCAGCCTTGTAATTTAACTAACGTGATTGTATGGATTAAACAATCTTGATATTTTGATAGGTAATTTTTGTGAAAAGTTTCACATGCAACTTAGAGCTTCTTCTAATATTTTTGACGACTTATCATAAATATCAAAACTATTGTATAAGTGGCAGGATTGTGCCTCATAAAATGCGAATCACTCATAATTGTTTTCTCTCTCAGTTATACATAACATAGGCCTATATCATGCTACACTTTTAAAAGTCTTGTATATTTTACAAGGAAATTCTTTGTAAACTTATGTATTTTGATATGTTACTGTAGTGCTATAAGTAAAACTTTATATATATTCTGACATATTTTAGTGAGTAACAAAAATTTTATGCTGTAACTAGAAGTTTATTATCGTTTATTTGCTTTAACAAATCCTCGTTTAAAATTACTTGCTAATTTAGCGTAGTATTTTTTTTTTAGATTATGGCTAGTCAAATTAACCTGTATTAATTTTTTTGCCGCATTAGTGTTCCAAATAATTTTTTTCTCTAAATTTATTATTTTTTGATTGTGTTTAATTGTAGGGTTATTTATGTTTTTGTAGCAAATTTTTGGTCATAGTATCTAATAATTTGGTGCAAGGTGGTGTTATTGAAAACGTTTAAAAATAATGCCTATAACTCGAAAACTACAACACTTTTAAATTAATTTTTTTGTGGTTTTCAGAACACTCATTTACTGGCCTAATAAATTTTTATATAAATAAGATATTAACCAAGCAGCTTACACATGAACTAATTCAATTGGCCGCTACAGTCACAAAATATATATTTTCAGTATGGACACAGCGAAACTATTTGTGACAAAAATATTTTTTATGTATTCAAAGTAGCTTATGTAAGTAGCAGCAACATTTTGTTGTCAATTAATGGTTTTGCCTAGATTAAATTTGTTGTAAATTTTACCTATATATTCGGTAGAGTCGATATCGATAAAAACTATTTCATTGCGAAGCAGTTATAATTTAAAAGTGTTTCGTTATCTGCATTAAAAATAATAAACAGT
The DNA here is from genome assembly GCF_032445375.1 of Bacillus rossius redtenbacheri. Taxonomy (NCBI): domain Eukaryota; kingdom Metazoa; phylum Arthropoda; class Insecta; order Phasmatodea; family Bacillidae; genus Bacillus; species Bacillus rossius. The sequence continues at coordinate 7,505,014 of NC_086336.1, read as the reverse complement.
AACATGTAAACTTAAAGAGAGCCGTACAGAATTCTTAATGTTATTTCAGTTTAGGTAAACAGTAGTCTGTATCATGAAACGTGTTTCTTTATCATGAAACGTGTTTCTTATCTGTAAGTTCTCAAAAGTAACCCCATGTTCCGCGCGTACTTCTGACACTGTCGTTTTGTCAACAGTGCTTGGAAACAACTTCTAGTGAATGACGAGCCTTCGTAAGACAAATTACGTTAGCTGCTTTGCAAGTGACAGTTGAGAAATGGGTCAACGCCGGTACACAGATCACAATTTTTTTTTAACTTATACAAAAGATTACTTCGGGAGCAAGTTACCAAGAAATAAATTGTAATACTACAAGGAAAAAAACTACTATAAATTTTTGCAACACAATTTTTTCCATGTGTGTTTCTTTGGAAACAAAACTAAATGTGTATATAATCGCGATTATTTAATTGATTTTCAACACAATCATAATTTTTTAAACAATGGGGAATATAATAATATAGTAGTATACTTCATACTTATCAGCATTTCGTGCAGTGATTGACTTCGAATCTCCTGATGGCGCTTGAGGATTGTAAACTTCAGACTTATTAGAATTTCATGCAGTGATTGTCTTGGAATCTCCTAATGGCGCTTGAGGATTGTATACTTCAGACTTATCTGCACTTCGTGCAGTGATTGTCTTGGAATCTTCTGATGGCGCTTGAGGATTGTATACTTCAGACTTATCAGCATTTCGTGCAGTGATTGACTTGGAATCTTCTGATGGCACCTTATCAGAATTTCGTGCAGTGATTGTCTTGGAATCTCCTGATGGCGCTTAAGGATTGTATACTTCAAACTTATCAGCATTTCATGCAGTGATTGACTTGGAATCTTCTGATGGCGCTTGAGGATTGTATACTTAAGACTTATCAGCATTTCGTGCATTGATTGTCTTGGAATCTCCTGATGGCGCTTGAGGATTGTATACTTCAGACTTATCAGCATTTGGTGCAGTGATTGTCTTGGAATCTTCTGATGGCGCCTTATCAGAATTTCATACAGTGATTGTCTTGGAATCTCCTGATGGCGCTTGAGGATTGTATAACTTACTTCAAACATATCAGCATTTCATACAGTGATTGACTTGGAATCTTCTGATGGCGCTTGAGGATTGTATACTTCAAACTTATCAGCATTTCGTGCAGTGATTGACTTCGAATCTCCTGATAGCACTTGAGGATTGTATACTTCAGACTTATCAGCATTTCGTGCAGTGATTGACTTGGAATCTTCTGACGGCGCCTTATCAGAATTTCGTACAGTGATTGTCTTGAAATCTCCTGATGGCGCTAGAGGATTGTATACTTCAAACTTATCAGCATTTCATGCAGTGATTGACTTCGAATCTCCTGATAGCACTTGATGATTATATACTTTAGAGATATCAGCATTTCGTGCAGTGATTGTCTTGGAATCTCCTGATGGTGCTTGAGGATTGTATACTTCAGACTTATCAGCATTACATGCATTGATTGTCTTGGAATCTCCTGATGGCGCTTGAGGATTGTATACTTCAAACTTATCAGCATTTCATGCAGTGATTGACTTCGAATCTCCTGATAGCACTTGAGGATTATATACTTTAGAGATATCAGAATCTCGTGCAGTGATTGTCTTGAAATCTCCTGATGGCGCTTGAGGATTGTATACTCCAGACTTATCAGCATTTCGTGCAGTGATTGTCTTGGAATCTTCTGATGGCGCGTGAGGATTGTCCGTGGTTGTTAATGAATGTCTGCTGGACGTAAGGCCGGCGAGGGAAGCCCAGACGCGAGCAGAGAGCAGCCTGGCGCGGGTTGGGGGGAGGGCAGAGCTTGGCCGAGAGCCGCGGCACGTAGGCAGAACGCGCCGAAGGAGACAATGGTTAAAGGGATCCCGTACACGGCTGGCCGGAGGCTGCGGGTCATTGTTTGTCCGGCGCCCACGTGGTCCTGCGCGCCGCGCGAATCACACCGCGAGGCCAGCCGCGGCCGCGCGTACCCGTGTACAGTCGCGTGCAAACAACTCTACTGCGCTGGGCTCGGATGCTCACCCGCGCATCACCTCTTTGTAGAGACCGGAAAAATTCGCGTGTTCAATGACCTTCAGGATGGACTCCAATATCATCTACACACTCGGGCAAATGCAACTGTTCATTGGCTGCTGACTTGTGAGTCGTCTCGACTGGGTGGCCTGTAATTCGACACTTCTATGAGTGGAGGGTCTCTAATTTGCCCACTGTCCTCCAGATTAACAGTGGACCAATGGCAGAAGCAGCACTAAGGTATAATTATTTGAATTTTTGCATAACACGAAATGAAACCGCGAATTTTTCATGTCTCTACCTCTTTGTGCTGTCCCAGTATCTGAAATATCTCAGTTGTTTGTAAACCGTTCCCTGGCCAGCTTTACAGCACAGAACAAATCAAATTTTTTTTTTAATTTTGATTATCTTTTCCGTGGTTCAAATAAATTATGCTTGAACGAAACATCGATTATAATATCATATTATGCGCAAGTTTTCGTAAGAAATACTCAGTATTATCTCGAGAAAAAAAAAGTATTTCATACATGCAAAAAGTTAAAATATATTTTTGAATTGGCCACTGGTTTTCAAAGTAATATTTTTTAAAAGTACAGAAAATTTAATTGTGTGTACCTAGGCCTTCTCCTCTAAGAAGTTTGGCAACCATCATGGATATGCGGGCTAGAACCCAGCCATGATGAGTTTCTTGGGGATGACATTGGTTTTTCCTGTTGTCTTCTGCATCCTCTGACGTTGACCATGAAGTAGTTCTGGGTATGTTTCGCCCTCCAAGGACAAGGTGGTGACATGTACCTTCTCCACTCGGCAGAGGAAGTCTCCTCACTCGGGAGTCTCACGGCTGGCTGACTGCAGTGTCGCAGGCGCCGGGAGACACCAAAAGTTTGTAAGCTACACACGAGCAAAAAATAATAATAATAATTGGTTGTCTGTAAAGTCGGTTAACGGACGATATTTTAACGTGACAACGACAAAACAAATCATTGATGAAATGATTGCATACTTTTATGAATAAAATTGAATCATTTTTATTGAATTATCACAATTTGTATGGATACAAAGAAGGAGTGAAATAAAATCTACAATTTAATTGATAAATTTATTTTTATTTGCACTCATTAATTCAAATATGTTTATAACTTTAACGAAGATATTATTTTAACTATAACTTTTATACATGTTTGCTATTTAACTTCTTCCAATCTGTGTTATTCTGTTAAGGATAGGACGATGATAGGAAAAGTAGGAAACGAATGGGAGTGTTTCAATTTTGATGTGCCTCGAAAAAGTCAAATCGATGGTTGTTCTAATAGAGTGGAAGAGAGATAAATGCGGCACAAGCGTACAATGAGCGTAACGGGACACAGTGTATTGGGACAATGTGCGTAACGGGACACTTTTCGTGCGTGCAGCCGGCATTCATCGATTTATTAGACTTTGTCACGTCAAGAAAAATATTTCGGCACAGCCTACAAGCATAGATATATTTCGAAGTACCTAATTCTTCTGGAAATATTTTGTATAAACTCTTGGAACATGGTGCGCCATCCCTCACGATGTCAGCTCCGTGTGTTTTAATTAAGTTTAAAACTTAAACGTTATTAATCCTTGTCCGTCCACGCTTGTGACGGTCAGGATTCATCGTCGCAGACGACACTTTTCACGCTATTAGACTTTTTTTTTGGGGGGGGGGGGGGGGTAGATCCTTGGGTCCGGACAGCTCCCTTCCAGGGTTAAATAAAAATAAACAAGCGAAGACAGAAAAAGAAATTGTAGCAAATCTACTTACAGATTATTTTATAAGGATTATGTACATAATAATCAGTGGGCTACAATAATGTATTTCGTCCAGGATTACAGACCGAAATATCTCATACACACAATTTGTGCACACACACACACACACACACGCACGCACACGTGTTATTGGAAACATGTCTTTCATACAAACTTGACATGCATGTTCAATGTATTTAATAACATAAGTTCACATGTAATCGTGACATATTTTAAAGAGATCATCATATAATAATTTATTTAAAAACAAAGTATTAAAAACGAATTAAATAAAAAAAAAACAAAGATAATGAAATGTTCAGTACCTTCAAGCGAAATATATTTAATTTGTGCTTGCAAAGATTGGAATTCTAAATGTTTGATATTCCCTGAGGTTTTATTTAAGCGTGACAGTAAATATTCTTTTAAAAATCCAGTGATAGGGAAAAATGATAAAAATAAAGAAGTATATGATGGATGTGCTGGACTCTCCTTCGCCCCACCCTGGCCAGGGCCTGTCTGGTGTGTGCTTGGCGAGGGGAACTGACTCCCCGGGGGTCAAGCCGACGTGCGCGTCGCTTCAGGCCCTCGCGCGCAAGTGGCCGGCGATTACGAGAGACTCGGCCGTGAACACTTATATCACGTCATCGACAAGAACTCTGACTGATCCTGCGATAAGGCTTGTCTTTAAAAACGTGAATACCTCAGAGCTTATTCCACGATTCTAGAAAAGCTCAGTGTGAGATCCCGTGACATTATTTATTTTTTATGAACAGTAATTGTAACGTTAAGTACAGTTCTACTAAAGTAAAGTTTCATTCGGCACACCAATGCGTTGGTTTTTCCCCTTAATTTTTACTTACGTGACTCTATAGAGAGTTTATGTTACTACGCATGGGTCCACCAACTTTGTCACATTTTCGAAAGTTACATAAATCATTTGTTCTGTTTTTGAGTACTAACAAATAATTAAAGACAACATACATGTATTAATTTGATTCGTCGTTTATTGGCTAGCCTTAAATATTAGCGAGACCAGAGAGAAGATTGTTACCTGCTCGTTGAGCTGATAATTAAAGGAGACACACGTACACTCATGCTTATCCAATTTCTGTAACGCACTACACAAAAAAATTGGTTTTCTCGACCAATAAATATACACATATTATTCAAAATAGTAAGAAGAAAACATTCTGAGGCGATTATGGAATGCCGGTCATGAATTCCGACGGAAAAAAAAAATGTTATCGAAACGACTCGTAAAGTCGTATGGCTATAGCTGACACGGGTTAGTGTTCTTGATGCAAAATGAGTCCCAGGCAAAATTTTTAAATAATTTCTTGTTAAATAAAATAAAATTCCATTTTTTTGTGATTCGCCTTAAAAGGAAGTACTATCAGATAAAAATATTTCTCTAGTGAATAAGAGCGAGAAAAATGTTACATTGTTTTGCGAAAAATGTTCATGTTAGTAGTAGTGACGTAGTATTAGAAACTGGTAGGTAGAGACCGGAAAAATTCGCGATTTCATTTCACGATAGCCTAGAATCCAAAATTTTTTTAAACTTTTTGCTGCTTCAGTGATTGGACCACAGGTTGTCTGAAGGACTCTGAGCCAATGAATAATCCTCAGCGAAAGAAGTATCGAATCAAAAGCATTCTAGTTAATAGTTGTCACGAGTCAGTAGCCGCTGAGCAGATGTAATTTGTCAGAGTGCATAGAGGATCTTGGAGTCTATCCTGTGGGTCATTGAATTCGCGATTTTTTCCTGTCCCTACTGATAGGGCACCGACCTTCAAGGGAATGGCATCGCGGACCCAGTGGATGCCTCGCTGCCACGTGGTTCCCCGCCCCCGGAGGCTGCGCCCCGCCTCCGACCACCGCCTCCCGCCTGGAGCGGGGGCGGCGCCCTTGCGCGGGGTCTCAACGAGTTAATGCCCACTTTTCTGGCCCCCCGCCGCCTCCGGCCGCCTCCGACCGCCTCCGGCCACGCTCGCTTCACGACGGCCGACACTGAAACAATGTACACTTACAATTCACGACGCCCTGGGCACATCACTTGATAGTGTCGACGACTGTGATGACGATTGATTGGAGGGTGATCAGCCCGGAGGCTAGTGTTAACTTGAGCCGTGACAGGATTGGAGTGTATCACGGGATGATCCTGCGATGGTTGGTCCCTGCCTACCGTCCGCTGCATGGAGGTGGGGCGAGCACACAACACCAACAATGTAATTTTTTTTTTTTTTTGTGAATTTGTTCATTTGCATGAAAACAACTGTATCACTACATAATAGGTTCGGATTCTTTCTCGGGCATTTATGCTTTGTGTTGTACCAGTATCTCCAGAAGTTAAATGTTGTATGTGAAAAGTTTTCTGAATATGCTTTCCAGTATAAACTGCGCATATTAATAAACGTGATAGAACAAACTAATGTCAGATTGATTGAATATTTGATTATATTTTCCATGGTTAAAAAAATGATACTTAAATAAAAAATCAATTCAAATTTAAAATTAGACTATGGGCCAATCATCTTGTAAAAAGAATTTCATATATGATATGCAAAAATAATCATAGCCACGTGTTGTAAAAAGTTGCAATAGCTCTCTTGTAGTATTACAAGCAATTTATTGGCAACTGTTTTTTCTAGAATCTTTGGTGAAAATACAGAGAGTTTTTTTTTTTTTTCTGAGCAGTCCTCAGCCCGGAAAGAAATTCCCGACCCGACTGGGAATAGAAACTGGCACCTTTGTCTCACTAACATGGAGCTTTAGCCCCTGACCAAATATGTCCGACTCGCTATGTTGATCCTTGTCAACTATTTGACGTACACTTTACGTCTCTTCGACGGCGAAGTCATTCGGGGAAGAAATGCATGACAAGATAAATAAGAGCTAATGGGATAACAATCAGGCATTGCCTTTAGTTAAGTTTCGTGGCAGCATGAGAATGGAAGGATTTCAGGAGTTCATGGAAAACTGAATTCTAAATGGTCGGACAGAGATTTGAATCCTGGATCTACGAAATGTGAGTCTCGTGTATTTACACTTTTACAGCTTACAGCTTAAATGTTTCACGACGACGCCATCTGGATTCGTACGTGTTTTGTCGTGTTTTCGAAAATAGTTTTGTTTTCTAAGTGACGGTAATAATTTCTAGTAGCTAAAAAACTGTTTCGAGGTCTCTGGAATACTAACTACATTGATTTCAGCGCAAAATAATTTACAGTGAGACTTTAAACATATGTGGTGGTTTCAAAAACCAGTTCATTTTTTTTAAGGAGATCTGCAAAAGTCCTACGCATACATAAGTATTACTTTTGCACTAGTTAGCACGTATACTTATTAGATAGTTTGACACAGTGAACCTTGCCCCCTGCAATGCATTCGACATTTTGACTATGGCCTACTTATGTTTGGATGACACATTTGATAAGCTACTTCTCCACAATTAGTAACAACTCAAAACAGCCTGGTCCTCGAAAGCATTGTAGGTATGTGTTATAGTTTTCTTATGTGTTGGTGTAAACAAAATATTAAATGTATTGTAACATTTTGAAGTGAAAATTCTTTGCTCAGGCTTCAATTTTCCAGCGTTACGAAAATTCCGATCGATTGACGAGAATAGCTTGGTACGTGGTAGGGGAAGCATCTGCGGCGACGCCACTTTGATTCAGCATGCACTAGCGGTCAAATGGGAAAGACGGGGGAAAAATGGGGGGGATAGGTATTTAGCGTAGCGTAGCGTAGCGTAGCGTGCTATATGATAGTTTTACCGGCCAGATGAGGAAAAGACAAGGGAGAGGTAGAAATGACGCAGCATGATGCTACGGAACTCTCGTAACGCTGCTTGTTTTTGCCTACTCCTCAGTTTTCATAGCGGTTAACGATTTACGCTACCATATTTATTTTATTTTATTAAAATTATGTACAATTTATTCGTGTAAAAAGTTATGGATTTGTGCTAATAACTTTATAAATATCATTTATTTTTATTTGAATTGTGTGATTGAAAATGTAAATGATTTATCTTTATCTATACCTAATAAGCAATAAGATTCACTTCTATCACGTGTGGACTCCAAGCGCAAACCTTTTTTTAATATACTCTTTTTAACGCACACAAATAGTTCTACTAATAGTACCACGGTTTCTCTCGCATAATTTTAGAGCATTGCTGATATTTTACCATTGTAAGAAAAGTATGCGATTAATTCCAAACTTTATTAAATACATAGACACAATACATTGTCAAGTGTACAAAAGATTTGATTTTTGACAAAACCGTTTAATAATTGTATTTACTAAAGTCGGTTTGCGTAAGCCTTTTTAAAATTGTTAGTATAGATTAAAGATTAAGTATTTCGTTTTATAACCCACTTTTGCCCGCGACTTCATTTGGGTGGACTTCAAAATTTCCTCCAGAGTGGAATAAATAAAGGGAAAAGGAATTTTTATAAAATAAAAAAATTGTCTGATTTTTACTACAGTTTTTCGCTTCATTGACATGATAATAAGAGTCACATATACCTATTTTTTTTGACACTTATAATTTTATGTTATATAGTGTGTAGAAAACATATGCTTTATTTATCTGCCAGTATGTACAAGCTTTGGGAACTCAATACTCTTGGACAAACAACATAGAGCTGACCATGCGAGAAGCATGGAGTACCCAAGTAAATTCCTGCCAATTTCAGTGTTTATCCCTGGTATTTACTAATTTTCATTGTAAATGCTAGCTTAAGCGGGAATTGTAACCTCTTAAATTGAAAGGGCAAATTATTGGAAATGATTAGGAGGCAGAGAATCAAACCGCTCTCACCTCATAATGGTTCTCCCCAGTAAAACCGGAACGCCAACCCTCAACTCCAGTCCGTGGGAAGGCACGCCTGCCGATGCTAAGGAGTTCAGGAATTCCACGAGGGAAAAAGTACTGTCATCACTGGTCAACACCGTATTTATATTCCATTCGCCGAATACCACGTATAAAATCAATTTGTTGATTTTATTTACGAACGCGCAAAACGATAGTGCGTTTCTAATTCAAGGCAAGGCCATCTATTGCCGAAGTTCAAGACTAACCTGTTATTAATGTTATTAATGTTGGCTAGCCACCGCGAGCTTCATTGACGGACGGGTCTTTCCAATGAGAAGGATAGGAAGTTGCCAAACCTTACTATATGACCGCGTGGAGGAAATAGAGACACACACTTAATGTTTGTACGTCTATGACTTAATTCATATGTTTTTCTATTATAAAATAGGATTTAGCTAGCTTTTTCCATTTCTTTAAAAACAGAATTTCATAATTATATGTAGCCTATGTGTTATTCCAGGGCGTGATTATAATTATATGTAGCCTATGTGTTAATCCAGGGCGTGATTCAGTAAAAAACATCTAAATATCCAAAATTTCAGATTTATAATATTAGTAGAATTTATGTACAAATTGTATTCCTCCTTCCCCTAGAAACTTGCAAACTTTGGTTTATCATTTAGACAGAGGCTGAAATGCATACTAATATACATTTGAACTTCGTCCTCGTTGGACCACAGATACTTTTGACAGACCCCAAAGGTCAAGACGCCTAAGAACATAGAATTACCAAATTTAAACGACCCGATAACATGCAATTCGGCCGAATTGTAAATGAGGCGTCAGCCAATCATCAACATGTGGAGTAGGCCTACATCCTGGTGTTGGAAAGTAACGTTCACTTGGCAAGGACCGACTAATGCATCATAAGGTATTTTTTCCTACGTGTTCCTGTTTAGATATGATCCGATAAGTACATGGAAAACGAGTCCTTCAAATAGGCAAGAATATTTTGAGATGCTTTCGTGAATAATCGGGACGTTGCGTTGCTGGAAAACATAATTACGTACATTAAACTAGTGGAATTACGTGTTACTCCTTATAGCGGTTCTTTTTTACTCTGCGGTCTTCTGTTTCAATAAATAAGTCGTTCAAATGAGTATGGAATGATGAAATAGCCTTTTTTCACGAGAAGTACATTTTCGAAAGATTCTCATTTGATTTAATACATAAGATCAGACATATTAGTTTTTTTTTTTAATATCATGATTGTTTCTGATATCGTCATATGTTCGGGTGAATTAGGGGTAGTAATATACATACTACGTTAAAATACTGTGACAACTTTATAATCCAGCTGTAATTATAAATATTTTAAATATAAGTTTCAAATATAAAATAAAGTACAGATTTGGGAGCGGTAAAAGTTATTTTATCTTCTATCATTGACGACATGATATTTTGTATCATTGGATGAAAAATCTTTGCTAAATTTTATCATCGTAAGGTAAAGATGCGGAAAAATTGGTTGAAGTGCAATAACTACTATTCACGAAATTAAAAGATTCAGTGAAAGTAAGCGGTAAAAAAAGGCCTATATAATTGCAAACTAAACATATAATTTAAATAGTTGTGATAAATTATTATTTCATTATTAATTTTATCTTTTTTCAAGGTAAATACATAATTGCGCAATAATCCCGTTATTATAAACATGCTCATTGTAAGAGAAGTTTAAAATAAGATTTAATGCTTGTTTTCTGGACATACGCCATTGTTGTAACTAGCGATGCCATAGGCCTATGTCCCCAAAGAAAAACAAGTCTTCGTCTTTGTGGAAATTATTCAAAGAACTCGTTAAAAAAAGTTATTGAAATAAAATAAGTGTAATAATTAATTTTTAAAAGCTTCAAAATTGGTATGTAAAATATTAAACATTAACCTGGTATATCATTTTCTTGTACAAACATGCTCTAAAAATACTTGAATAAACGTTTGTTTCCAGAACCAAATATTTTTAATGCAACGAATATTATGTTGTTTTAACCATATAAATTAAAATAAATTTCTAATTTCGGTAAAGAAGACATTATCGGCATGCATTTTTATGTAAGTTTAACCACTTAATAGTTACAATAAATGTATGAATACCATTGTTCGAATTAAAAATTGTTAGTGTTTAAATAAATTAAGTTAATTTTGGTTAGATTAAAATATTAAATTTTAAATAAATGTTTCATGACAACAATGTCATTAGATTTTTCATTTGCCTACAACAAATTTGACACATAATAATTAGAGACCCGTAAAATTTGCGGGTTCAATGATGGACTCCAATATCCTCTACACACTCGGGAAAATGCCTACTGTTCATTGGCTGCTGACTTGTGAGTCGTCTCGACTGGGTGGCCTATGATTCAACACTTCTATGAGTGAGGGTCTCTAATTGGCCCTCAGTCCTCCAGATTAACAGTGAACCAATGACAGAAGCAGCACTAAGGTATAATTATATAAATTTTAGCATAACACGAAATGAACCCGCGAATTTTCCGGGTCTCTAATAATAATATACAAGTGTGTCGCAAATGTTATGATTAAGATTTCATCATTAATTTTATGACCAAACTTAGTGAAAAACTTGTTTTAGTGAGGAAAATTAAACCATTCCAACTAATAACAAAAAAATAATAAAACTACTAACTTGCATGGTACAAAAAGTAATAAATTATGCATATTTTTATTTTTCTGTACTAATTAAAACTTTATATTTTAAAGTTAAATGAAAAGCGCCTACCATATTATTTGGTTCGAATAACCTCTTGGTTTCAGTATATCAAGTATGAAAAAAGAAAAAATACATGACAGTAACTCGTCATGAGATGGTTAATGACAGGCCTTCTCAAATAAATTTGCCTTCGGGCCACTTGCATTAATTTTACATATACCTGAAGGTTTTTTTTTTGGCGCGATTAGGGGGTGGGAGGTGGAAAAAGTGAAAAAAGCTAACTATTCCATGTTTTTACATAAGTCTTCCTTTTATTAATTTTTAACAAGAAACAACTAATTATCATCAAAGATTCGAATCATTTTATGTCCCAAGCACCTGCAAATTAATTTTACAAAAGCATGTTAACCAATCAACCTGTCAAGCACTTTAGCGTGGAAATGGGCTGGCACTCTTCTTTCTTGAGCTCCGTGTACTGGGGACCGTTCCTGGTGCGAGAAATGAGCATTAATTAGGCTTTCAAGAGTGTCATCCTTCGAAGAACTTCTGTTTTTTTTTTTTTAATTTGTTGGTAGACATTACTCTGAATCTTCTCTCTTGGATCCATGTTGATCCAAACATGGTCAGTATTTTGATTGCTTTTTATGTAATAGCTGGAAAATTCTTCATTTTACTTAGTTGAATCCAGAAATTTATGTAGTCAGTGGGAATCCTGAAGAGTTCATTCACACTTAACTGAAAATATAAATCACACATTTATAGCTTCATACTTATTCATAAATTTAAATCCCAATTTTAAGCTAATTTATGAGCTCTAGTGTAAGGTCGGTAGTCGAAGGCCTCTGAAGGAATTGTAAAATAAAATTTTCTTTTAATTTGTTTGAATATTAAATAAAATTTAGAATAATTATTATTCAAGTAGCTTATCATTTCATATGTTAAATCTTTTTTATCTTTAATTGTAGTAAAATAATTAAAAATTCCACACAAAGAATCCTGAATAAAAAATTCAATATATTCCTTGAAATTTAAGACGGATTATAAAAACTCACATATATTTTTTATTTTTACCTTACAAACCCCAAGTAAAAAGTATTTATATATGAAAGAATGTCAACAAGAAAAGCAAGCCTTGCAAGTTTATTTGAATCTCGTAAAAAAATGTTAAGAAAATAACCCCTTTTTAGATGTATCCATTTGTTCTAGGAAAAGAACAATTTATTCTCTCAAATCCCAAACTCATTTTAGCATTTGTCCTTTGGTGAGGCGCCTAACATTTTTGTAGAGAAAAACATCTGAGAGTTCAGAGTTAATATCATTTAAAAACTGTTTAAGTTTTCTATGTGTAAGATCTTAATCTGATCTCAAAATATTTACCAGTTTTGTGATATCAGTTAGCAGGGGATAACAATCTTTACTTGTTTTACCACAGAGGACAGTATTATTAATTATGCAGCGATAAGGAATTATTAAGTTGTTAATACATTTAAGTTTTCCAACAAGACGTCTCTTTTCACTTGCCATTGCTGGTGCTCCATCCGTTACTACAGATTTAATATTTACAATGCTTACATGTTTTGATGCAATAAGTTTGGAAATATCATTTAATAATATTCCTCCAGTGGTTCTCTCATAAAGTGGTAAGAGTCCTAACAACTCTTCCACAAATATTTCTCCATTAGAAAAATCCCACAAAATCAGAAACCTGAGCTATATTCCAAATATCAGCAGACTCCTCAGCGGCCAAGGAAAAACCACTGCTTTATCAAAGTTTTTCAGATACCAAAAACTTATGTTATGTGCAACTTATTTGCAACGTCGGGTTGCAGTATCGTTTGATTAAGAGATTTTCTGGCAATTTTTAGACAGTCTCATCACCTTCCATAACCTTAAAAATTGCAACTAGACATTCTTTCACAACTTCGGCATGAGTAAACGGCATGATGTTTAACACAAAACCCATGAAACTCTTAAAGAAGCTTTTGTACATTTATTTTGGGCTTAACTACCCTCACGCATAATTGGACTCCCTTGTTTGCACTATAAAAACACGCTGTTGATTTTTTAAATCTTAATGAATAATCACAAGAAATTTTGCTGTGAAATTTCTTGTGCTTACTCTCAAAGTCGTTTTAAGTTACATACCTGGACAACCGAGAGTACTTTGTTACAAAAAAAGTGGATTGGCTTATTAAGGCCCCAACATGGTCAACAAAATGGGTCCGCCCACTCATTCTTTAACTTGCGTTTTTCTATGTTCACTTTCCTTTGTTTACTACACGGTAATATTCCGCACTTAAGTAATATGAAACTAAAAACTTGTACCACTCTTATACATAACACTGAATCAACACTCAACACGTAAAACAACTTCACCGCCGCGTCACTGGACTGATGGCTTGTAATATACCCGAGCCATTCCAGTCACCATCATCACTCTTGTCCATAAGGTCTCCAGTGCAGTTCACATAGGCACGCTTAGCGCAAGCGCGGTTTACATGGGCATGTTCGTTGTGCTTCCTCGTTAATAAAGAGCGATAATTTATAAAGTACTGATTGGATACAATAAAAATAATCCTCCAAGCGTACCCCAGTAAATAAATATTTGCTTCTAATGACATTTGAGTAATTTTCTTTGAACTATTGTATCAGGGTGAGCCAACATAAATTTGTCTGCGGGCCGGTTTTGGTAAACGGGCCGCCTATAGAGAAGGCCTGGTTTATAAGAACGTAAAATGTCGTCAGAATTACGCCATAGTTTTTCCAGGTCAAAAATTGACTTGTAAGCACACACTTGTATGCACGGAGTCACACAGGTAAAATATCAGAAGCTATTTTTGAAAATGAATATTTGAACAATTAACTAGTTTCATATAGTAGCTATGCAAGTACCCACTGGCTGATTGTAAATAGCAATTACTTTGAAATGTTACATTATATATCCAAACCTACATTTTACTTAAAATAATAAAATTAAAATAATTGGGTGTACTATGGTGAAACATGTAACGTACATTTTGTTTGAGTGTTTTAATAACTCCAATTTATCTCCTTACTTCGTCAAGATTATGAATTTTTATTGAAGTTGGCAAAAAAATAAATCATCAACCGAAGGAAGAAATAGTACCCTGGCACGTAGCGCTCGCGTAATATTTTCTTCGTATAATTTGAAGATGTAAGGCCAGTGTGCGGTTTTCGAGCACGACTCAAATTTGAATTTAATCACCCGGTGCCGCCTGTCACGTTTCTGAATGTGACACTTGGGTATTCCTGGAGCGGCTCGCTTCCTTTCCACTGGGTGCTGTGGTCCGGCATGGTGTTCCTGGGGAGGGGATGTCTGGGCTGAGTTTTGGAGGAGGGGTTGCCTTTTAATCACCACTGCCCCCCTCGTAATAAAGTCATAAATCTCCGTGCTATCATTGGCCCGAGGAACGGAGAAGCCTATCGTGGAGGGGGGGGGGGCGGCCTAAATTGTTTGAACACGATGTTATTTTGCTGTCGGAATGCAGATCAGGGTGTCGTAAGGGGGGAGGGGGGAGGGTCGTTGACGCGCTGCCTTAAGTGGCAACTTTACGACCGCCGCTTATTTACGAGCCGGCGTCGCGCTGTCAGGCAGACGAGACCAGAAATCTCCATAATTTTGGGCGACACGAAATGAGTTAGGGGGGACAAGCCGGCGGGATCTGGATTTTTTTTTTTGATACCCCTGGTCCAACTTCGACCACCTCTGCGAGAAGATTACAACCTCCGGCACACTTATTCCTTATTTACGAACTCTTAAAAGTAGCCGGATTTATGCCTGTTATTACCTGCACGCATCCGCCCAGACCGCCTCTCTCGACAGGCAAGTGTTCTTATATTTTAATGAGTCCCGGTAATTTGAAACAAAGTGTCTAGCCCACGCATGACTTGATTTCCTCTCCTTGCCCGGTAGACTATCGTTATTAAAATAAAAAAATATTAACAAAAAATTTCCCGTTTTATTGAAAAGTCCCCAAATTTACCAAAACTCAAACTGGTTTTTGATTAGCTGGTTGTAAATTAACCATTTGGTATCCGTGGCATCAAAGTACAAATTCGTGAGCCAATAGAGGGAGAAGGTTACTCTGGGGGGAGGGAGATGGAGGTAAATTGGTTGCCAGGGCACCGGACTCATCGGAAATGTTAATATCTGGTTCGGCAGGTGGTATCTGCATGCATGTGAAGCGAAGAAGGGGGCGGGGCGGTCCTGAAATTTGACTACAAGCAGCGTTCTCGACCCGCAGGGTGTGTCCAATCTCAGTTCAACACTGAGCACACAGCTCCTCTTTCAGCGAGACGTTAATATTTAATGAGCTTGATATGCATACCTAGCATTGTGAATCAGAAAACACAACTACAGCCGTTGGAATAAAAAAATTCCTCTTGCGTATTTATTACTGTTTATATTACTGTCTCGTTAACAGCAAGATAACAAGATCCACACACTTATAGTCTGAACTGTGTTACTTGTATCGAATTTGACAGTTATATTAAGTATCAATCGTCTACGAACCCTTTTTTGCCACGGTTTCTCTGTCAACAGTGTTTGCAAGCAACTTCATGAATTTTCCAGGATTCGTAAACAAACATCGTCTGATGCTTTGCAAAAAATGTAAAATGGGTACCACTGGTACCAATTTCAAGAAGCGTCAAGTTGGAGATATGTTACGTGACATAGCCCACACAACGAGTACACAACAATGGAACTAGGGAAAGAATCGACGCTAGCTTGATAATTTAACTCTTTACTATCTCGTCAGCCAAACACATTCTTCGTGGTGTCGTTATCTTTTTTTTTTCATCACGGTCGACAACAGAACTTTTTTTTTTATCTAAAATGGATGAAGGGCTTGCGACGCGGATTTCGTGAGTCACCATAAAATAACAATGCATTGTTAAAATAATTTCTCTAAACCATAGGCAAGAAAATATAAATCGCATTATGATTGCCTTGCCGCTAAACAATTTCGCGACGGATAACTTCTTCGAGCCACGGTCAGTATAGCAAGCTGCCCTGCCTTGTGGTGGAAGAAACTAAAACACATGCAGCAAGTACTTATCATTTGGCAAAGCCCTGATAAGGAAAGTTGTACGAAAATTTTGTTTGCATCTAACTCAGATTAATTTAATTTTCTTTGTTCCCCTAATGTATCGATAAAGCTGGAAATAACTAACGTCCAAACGGCGCAAGAGCATTTTGACCACAGAATGTCCAACGGAGACAGACGCCTCCTGGATCTCAGTGAATCACTTGTTGACCACTTGTGTTCTCAAAAACTTATTAATAAATCCACGCTGGCTCCTGCCTAACTGATAATTAACAAAGCTGTTAGTTGTATTTTCTATAAATCCATCACGATAAGCGCTCTTGAATTTCCTTGTTGTTGTTGTCTCACCATTTTCACACACGATATTTAGTAAACGTTATTATGCATAAATTATGCGACATATATATATATTTAATTTTTGTAAATGTTCAGCCACACAAGAAGTCGGCAAGTACAACCGTGTGGAACTTAGAAGTCAAATTGGGACATACGTTCTTGAGATTAATTATAACCAAAAATAGTTTTGCTGTGCGGATGGGAAAGGGGGTGGCATCAGGTGTTAGGACGGGAGAGACTGGGGAAGCCTACGATTCACGCCGAGTATTCGACATGCCCGAACATTACCGAATACCTGCCTTCGGGTGACTTCAGAATTCATTTGTTTAGCTATGTAGCTAACCTATCTTAACCAATCATCCTAATTTTAAAGAATATTAAATGGGCTTAACCTATCATAACCCACTGTTCACACAACGTAACCCAACTGACCATTTTCATTCTCTATATCACAGATTTGTAATACATAAACCTAACCTAATCATTTGTTAAAATGGTGAACTATTAGATCACAATGTCAGTAAAACCTTGTCAAAAAGTAGTTGTTTTTATTATTATTTTCCCTTTTGTAAAAAATTACTCACCTTAATAATTACAAAATTATTTTTTCAGAAGAACAATCATAAATGGTGTTTTATTTCTTTTTTTCATTCATACATAACTTTCCAGTATATGTAACACTCACATTGACTAGATTTTCTCATTGGTAGCATTGGAGAAGTTAGCATTGACATTTCCCGGCATTTAAAACAGACGTTTTTTTCACCTAAAAGAAAACGAATTCCGAAGACACCCGAAGGCAAGTACTCGGTAATGTTCGGGCATGTGGAATACTCGGCGTGGATCGCAGGCCTTCCCGAGATACTGCAGTGGAGCGGGAGGCGAGGTTGCCAGACCGCCGCCGCGGACTCGAAGCTGGCGGCGGCTGGGCCCGCCCCGGCCGCCAGCCGCTCCTAGGAGGCGGCGGTCACACGGGGTCACCGCGCACCCTGCAGCTCCATCCCTGGGCGCTGGGTCCAGCCCTTCGTAGCCGCTCTTGGAAACATGCACACGCGCCGTTGCAGTTTTGCGCCGCTCGTCACGGGAAACCACCTGCTGTGTTCGCCTGTGTTGTGGTAGTGTTTGTTGTCCATAATTAGAGCCACGGAAATCTCGCGGATTCATTTAGTCGCAAGCTAGAATGCAAACCTCCACACTGTCGCACTGTGTTCATGATTGGACCGCAGTTATCTGGACACGCCCCTCTACGACCGTGAGCCAACCATGTCCAGCTTGGAGAGAAGTAAGCGAATCAGGTAGTGCCAAATAACAAGGATAAAAATGTTCTCGCTAAGAAATCAACCAATGGGAAAGTAAACATGGGTCGAGCACACCTATAACTAGGAATTCTATCCTGAGGCCAGAGGAATCCGCGAAATTTCCGGGACTCTATCCATAATACATGTTTTATCTTCATCGTTGTGTCCGTATACTTGCTGCGTTGTCCAGGTTTTTTGTTGTCTGCCTGCTTTTACTGTTATTGTTTTAAACTGTCCTGTCGTTGTTGGCCCACTCTGTTCGTCTGGGCTGTTATTTTTTTTTTCATGACTTGAATTCTTTCCACGGAATTCTTGCGCTGTCTGATATTTAAAGTCTGATTGTGTTCGCCTGTGCTGTCGTCGTTGTGTTGTAAATAATAACTGTTTTAGAACATCGTTGGGTTTATCTGTTTGCCATAGCTGATTTAGGCTTGTTATTTGTGGTTTTTTTATTTTTACTTCTTAGTTTGCGTTCTGGAATTTTTTTTTCATTACAAACTGCATAACTACAATGGCAAGAAATTGAAATAAATTAAAATTTCTCATCGCATGAATAATTTAAAGATCGGATGTAACGATATTTACAGTTGCTGTTTAGTCGAAAAAATGCACCACGAAATATTTTTTTCCTAGCTGTAAACTATCGTGCAAGTTATCATAATTATAAACGCTTGCGTAACTTTTACCATTAATATATAATGTAAGTTACTTAAAAAATTCGAATACTAACCTACTGACAGATAATGCACAGCTTTAATGATGGATCTAGAAACATGACATTTTGTATAGTAGTTTGTTTATGACGTAGGTGAGCATCAAAAGAAAAATTTTAAAATATCAATGCCTAAGCGGATTAAATAGGCTATGGAAGTTTGTCATGTTTTGATGTTAGAAATATGGAAATTGGGGTTTAGGCTTCCGTTTATAAATAAGTCAGTTTTGTCAGCGCTTTTGGTTAGTTCATCAAAAATAAATATAAAATACTTTCCCATAAATATCTGGTGACAAAATTGTAACTTAGGAAATATGAAAGAAATCCATTGTGGTAAATGAATAAGAATGGTTTTTAAAATATGATAATTTTAATAAAACGAAATATTCAACTTTATCTGTGAGAACAAGTGACGGTAAGGAAAATAGGTTAAGTAGATAAACGTAGTATTTGATATAAAATGTCACCAATTCATTTGTTAGACAATGTTTGAACAAGTTTGTGGTAGACGCAAAGAAACATTCCTCTTAGTGTATCACTTTGGAAATTCATTGTGAAAATTAAACTGGAAACGTTTCCATGGAAATCAAATAATTTTTTAAGGTAGATTACCGAACGTATTAAAAATATTTAATTGTGAGTTAGTTATTAAGGCACGCATTAGGCCTATAATAAAGACTAAAACAATAGAAATATATGTCATTAGTTATGAGCTAATACTTCTACTATTTAACTGAGAAGATTAAAACAAATTAATTTTTTTTTCCTCATTGCTTTCTGCAGAAATTGTTTTTATACGTTAATATTTAAAAAATAATAAATGCCATAATTTTAAAATACATTCTTATAGAAAATTTGTTTAGTACAAAAAGTTATTTTGGATATGAGTAATTTTTTTTTCGGAAACGGTAGAAAATCTAATTTTCAATCCCTAAAGATTCTCTATTTTTGTTTCTTACATAATTTTGGTAAAATATTTTTAAAAATGCATAGAAAGCAAAGTTAAAAAAACTTACAGAGAAGTTACAACACGTAAATAAAAGACGATTAAAAAACATTTTTTATGTATGCTGTTATAAAACTCATTTTATGTGGAAAATCTCGGTCGAGTTCGTTAATAAATAATATCCGACCAAATGGTAGAAATGGGGAGGGTTTTTTTAAACAAAAAAATGCTGTAACTGCCATTATATGAAAAAAATATCACATCCGTTTGAACGAATTATAACTCGTAGAAGTAACACAAAAACCTTTTGTGGGAATAATTTTTTGATATGACCAACCATAACTAAGGAGTTGAAAAAAAAATTGTTGCAGGACAAAGAAATACATTACTGCCTTCGTAAGCTAATCGGATTCGTTTAAAATTAATTTATCTTGTAATTTTTATCTAAAACATTTGTCTGAAGCAATTTTTAATTATACTAACCATTGCTGCAAGGTCTTGAAAAAACAGGGGTTAAAGGGAAAAAATCCATAACTCCATTAGTAGGAACACTATCAAATCCCTTCTTATTTATTTTGAAAACCTTAAAATATTATATACCACTAATATCTGAAATTACTTTTATACAACCATCCATTACTGCAAGGGGTGGAAATAAACAAGAGATGTAGGGCAAAAACATTTATAACTCTCTTAATAGGCCCACTATTAAATCCGATAAAATTGTTTGTAAATCGTATACATAGTATCTGAAACTTTTGTCTGAAAAATATTTTTACGACCAACAATGACTGGAAGGGGTGGAAAAAACAATGTTTGGAGGACACAAATTTCATAACTCCCTTAGTAGGCACACAATATAATCCGTTCAAATAGTTTGTAAATCTTATAATTGTTATCTAAAAATTTGTTTGAAACTTTTTTGATTAGACAAACCATAACTACTAGGGGTTGAAGAAAAAAAAACAGTGTAGAAATAAAAAATTCATAATTTCTGTACCATGTAGGGCCTACGCTATTAAATCCGTTGTTATTTATTGTGAAACCTTAAAAACATTATTTGCAACTTCCGTCTCAAATAATTTTTATACGACCAGCCATTACTGCAAAAGGTGGAAAATAACAGGGGTTGAAAGAAAAATAATTCATAACTCCCTTAGTAAGAAATCCGTTTAAACTGTTGGCATACCTTATAAATATTATATCAAACTTTTGGCTGAAAACAATTTCTGATACAAACATCGCTGGTAATATTTTAAGGTATTAAGTATTGAATTTTTTTTAAATTTATAAACACTTATCCACGCTTCTCTCATTTCTTAACTTAATAGTAATGATGATGAAAATCTCGTGTCCAATCGTAGGACTGTCGGTTGCAGTGTTAGCAAGTTCTGAGAACCAGGACCTATGAGTGGACTCACATGCTCCTGCTGTGATCTTGTGAGATAACGGGACAGTGGCGGGATTTAAACGTGAAAACCCACTGGCTCAGAGCAGACTGCGACGTTTACAACTTATGCAAAATTTGGGTGTGAACCCACCGAAAGATCAAACCTTGATGGGAGGCAAGTGATACTGTTGCAATATTATTTAAAAAAAGAAAATTATATAATGTTTGTCTCTTTAGAGCCTAAGGTCCCACCTGTCTATGAGTTAAGTTTTTATGAACATTTATTTGCTTTAATTTTTATAGTTTAACTTACATTGGACTTACTTTGGGACAAACCAAGACTGCATACTCAGATTCACACGCATGACTTACCCAGAACTCGCACCCAGGACCCAACACGTTGAAAGCCTGGAGCATCCAACTGCGTTACGGCGGTCGGCTCTGTACGTAATTCGCCCTTAATTATAATTACGCAATCTATAAAAAAAGAATAAAATTATAAATTTAATTGGATTTCTGGCTAGCTTGCTGCAAATCATTTTCGCTATAAATTACCATCTCAACAAATGGCTGGTTTATAGCAATGGATATTGCCACTGAAGTTGTGGCCAGCCTTTTTAATTGCTGAATGCGAATTCATGAACTGCAAGAAAACGCAGAAAGTAAAAGTTTGTATCACGTATAGATTTCATGTGTAATTATTTTTTTTTCGTGTTATTGCGTAAATATGTCTAAACAAGCCCCGAGCACTGAAATTTATATGTTTTAAAATTATTTTCTATGCTTTTAATGGCAATATAAATATTCAAACATTCCACTTATCGGTATTATTTATATTTTTATATACAAGACAACCTTGCAGTGAATAATGCTTTAAAATTCTATCGAGCCATGAGGACTCAATCAGAGACTACAAAACCAGCGAGAATGCGCAGATTTATGTCGTATCTATATTCTGCAATTAAAAACACGTAAAAAACTTCCAGCCATTTTCGCTTTGATGTAAATCATAAAGTTAATGAAGCTTATGAATTACACCTGTACTGGTTTGGGCGGGTCAGCTCGAGATAAATAACCATACTAAAATTTCCCACTCGTAATGAAGCCGCTGCAGTCTCAAATCAATTAAGCAAGCTAACTCCACCACGAGCTCAGAAGAAACAAGGCAGATCTTTTTGACCAAGGCTGGCTTCCACTTTCTACAGCTGAGAAACTTCGACACCATCACTGCAGCTTTAGGAGTAGTATTTTCATAAATGAATAATACAATTCCAAAAAATTTTATTTCATGTCCAGACATAAAAATGCACTAGCACTCATATTCATACACCTGATAAAAGTCTGTATTAAACTTACAAAAAGTTATAATTTAACAAGAGAAATCTAGTACAGACAACATAAATAGTCGCATGCTGGGAACTCGCGTGGCGTTTTGAACTTATAACAGTGAAACATCTACGGAGAAACTGTTCAGCACTGTTTTCAGTGGAGAAAGAGATTCCAGCTTTATCTCTGTTGTTCACTCGAGTTTAATTGTAGCGATTTGTTACATATTACAGCCGCTGATTAGGACCTCGTAAGATGACTGCTCGATGTGCTTTTGTCTATTGGGAGAGATTCTATTAAATGGAGTAAAAAATTACTGGATATTTATGAGCTGTCATGATATAACATTACCTTCTTTTAAACCAGTTTATTCTGAGTTAAGAAATAATTTCTTGAGCATTCATCTCCTTAGAGAGAAATGTTGTAATTTGTCTCTCTGGCAGCGGAGAAGCACCGAGGTGGAGATAACGACACTAGCTCATGCATCAACTGCAACATCACTTCAAAGCACAAGAAACGGAACAGGCTAGCATTTTTCTCGTGGTCGACCAAAGTTCAAGTGAATAAAAATTATTACTATATTAGTTTTATACAAAGCTGTATGATTTTTACTAACACTATTTGGACGTAGATATACAATCAGTTACCATTTGATATTTTATAAATTTGGGATATTGGTTTGAGTCGTCAATTATTTTGTAGAGAAATTCATATGGAAAATATAGATGGCAATTAGTGTGGTTGTATACAAGTGTAACATTTTATTTTAAATAATATGTAAAGATCGCTGAAAGCAAACAAAAATTTTGTTTTTGTATTTGGTTCCTAATTATGTTATTGCGTCAAGTTCAACAATACTTATACAACACTTAATGTTTTCTTTTTAAAATTAAGAATATTCCCTTTGTGAAATAATTCAATTTCTAGAGTGCATTTATTATGAAGGATGACTTCGTTTACAGATACCTAATAACACCTTCAAAATTGCTATGTACAGTTAAGTATCATTTTAACGTGTAGTGCCAGCAAAGTACTGTATCATCATTCACCAGTAGATACATGCAGGATTCACATTATATTCTAGTGCCAGGCTATATATCACAAACATGTGCGTTGTCAAGTCGATGTCTTGCGTTCATTGGCTTCTGCAACATTTCACCTTCTCACCGGGTCGCACATTCAGGGTTTTTTTTTTTTTTTGTGATTTCCATTGGGTTATAGTGTTAGTATTGGTGCAATAATAACCAGGGGCGTTCATGTGTGTAAACATTATGATCATTCACTGTCGCGTTATAATAACATGTATTTAGTAGATCTCTAAGGCTTGGTTCACAATTAAAAAAAAACATAAACGAGTGCATAGCAGACCATGCGCACAACGTGTGCGAAGTCGGTTCACAATTGAAATGTTACTGTTAATTTCAGCCAATGAAATTTCGCGATGCGTCCGACATCTGTTGGCAGATTTAGTAAGTAACTATATTAACTACGAAATATTTATCCCGTGACATCTGACCAGAAACTTTTTCTAGTGACTTATAAGTAGCTAATAGCATTGATTAAATTTTAAAACAGGAATCACACCTGAGCATTCCAATATCTGGAAAATTTCTCGCTAAAATATGGTTGAAAAATATAAGCAGTTCTCTAGTCCCGCCAAAATGGCTACCTGTTCTACTCTCATTGGTTGTTGCGCCATGCGTCCTTAACAGAAATAAAATATATTCATTTCCCTTCTATGTGCACGGCCTGTCTCCCATGCACACGATCGTCCTATGCGTATTGTTTAAAAACATGGCGGTCAAATCTTTTGCGCACGACTTATTGTCACTGTTAATGTTTTTTTATTGTGCACACAGCTTAAAGCATCAGGTTGATCGCGTGTGTGTTGTTTTCACGAAGGATAACGTTTTGAGCGACTTGCTACCCGGCCCAGCGGAGGTCGGGCGGTCCAGATGCTGGGCCATGAGGAGAGCAAGTTGAGGCGGAGAAACGGGATGAAGATAAAAAAGAGAAACAAGATTCCAGGCGGCAAAAGAGAATGTTCTTTCGGACCGAGACGCGGCCAGACAGGTTAACCTCCCGTACCCATTCCCCCCCACCCCCTTACCCACGACCAGCCCCTCCATGGTCGGGAAATTTCTTCCGGAGAGTTTCACCGGGTAGGCGGACTCGCGCCGATAGCATCTCGGCAGGTCTGCGCCTCGGCTCCAACCCGCGACCGTCGGCCAGAGTGTACCCCCTCCCCCCTGCCCACTCATGACGGAGCAGCCAGGTGGGCCCGGGGATGTGTCCAGTACCTCATCTCGTGCGCATAGCAGCGAGTGCCGTTGGCGTCGCCATGGCTGGCCAGTCTTTGCCGCGCCATCTCGGCCCGCCACTGCTGGGGCAGTGACCCACGTCTCCATCACAGGAAAACACTGCTCTGTCGATGAACACGGTATCTTTCACGTGAACATATCTTCCCCGAGACAGATGGCATTGGTTCGTGGGAAACATCTTTACCATCAGGACATTAACGTTACTCCCGAACAATCACTTGGTGTGCTCTGGGGACGGAAGCAGATTATCCGCCCAGCGTGAATAAGTGAAGACAGTGAAAAATCAAACCCGGAGGCCATCTCATGAAAGACCAGGCTCTTCATGCCAGTTTGCGTTTCTTTGACGATCGACTCACAGCTCGTGCAGGAGGGGGGGGGGGACCACTGCTGGCGAACAACTTCTGATGTAGGGGAGACCGGGGTAAGTTGGCGAACGGGGTAAGATGACGAATCGTATGTAACTAATCCAGAAACACAGATAGAAGGTTGGCGCCCCTGTGACCTTGAGTGTCATCATCTGCACCTACTAGGCAGGTGCAGCGGAATTCTCCAGTCAGTTTGAATGTGGCAGCTTTGAGAGGCTAACTGTTTCGTGAGCCATTGTTGCAATATTGAAGGTACGTATGTTAAGCTATTACAAGAAAAGAGTCAATTTATATAAAATGTTTATACATGTAAAATGAAACGCTGACTTTTGGGAGTATTTTAATGTATCGATTGTTGAAGAAATTTTTTTAATGTTGTTAGTGATTTTGGTAAAGCAAAAAAAGGGCTGCTGGGGCAAGTTGACGGGGGCAAGATGACGAATTCGTCATCTTGCCCCTGCAATCGTCAACTTGCCATAGGTAATGAGAATGTGAGCTTTATTTTGTATTACTTAAATGTGTTATTTAAACCAATGATATGCAGATATGAATAACATTTATGTAAAAGCAAAATAATAATGAAATTGTATAATATTATAAATATTTCCTGTGTTAATAGCCGTAACGATTTTGTTTGATTTTTTTTGTAGATGCCCAGGCATTACGGAAAGGAGAACGGAAAGGAGTTGGAGTGAGGTAGAGATGACTGCTGCTGTGAATTTTTGTCGTGATAAAGGTATTGTGATAGTCTGATTGCCACCACATACTTCGTATAGGTTGCAGCCATTGGATGTTCCGTTTTTCGGCCCTTTGAAGACATTCTACTCACAAGCCTGTGAAAATTATTTGGTGTCACATCCCGGACAACAAATAACTGATCGTAATGTGGGAAATCTCTTCGCTGCACCCTATTCAAAAGCAGCAACTGTAGGCAATGCCATCAAAGGGTTTGAGGCTACTGGGATAGAGCATTACAACCCTTAGATATTCAAAGAATGTGATTTTGCTGCTGCGGCTACATTGGATAGAAAACTTCCCGGAAGTGAAGAACCAATGATCACTTAAATACCAATTTCATCTGACCATGCATCAAACGATGTGTGGCTAAATTATATGCCTAATGCTTCAGGAGCTGATTCATTAGCCCAGCCAGAAAAAATAGTGATCTTATCGATGAAGCAGGGCCTTCTTTTGGGAGGGCCAATGCAAGTTCATGTAGTAAAAAGGCATCTTTTTATGATTTAAAACCATTGCCAGTGGCCCACAGGACAACCGCGACAAGGAAAATAAGTACAGGATCAGCTTCAGTAATAACAAGCTCACCAATCAAGAACATGTTGTTACAAAGAGATAGAGAGAAGAAGCAGAAAGAAGAGAATAAAAATGAAAGAAAAACAAAGAAAACTGAAAAACGAAGCTCTGATCATTCTGTAGCAAAACCATCAAGCCAAAATAGTGTTTCTTGCCCTGCATGTGAAGAAGTTTATGTGGAACCTCCAAATGAAGACAGGATTCAGTGTTCCACATGTTCTGAGTGGTGGCACGAAAACTGTTCCAATTATGTGTGTGACTATTGTTAATGACATTATTCAAAGCAAAAACTTGCAGTTTTTCGTTACTATGTGGCAAGGAATTTTATCAAAGTCGTACAAATATGTTACAATATATCTTCTTTACAGCCTGCATGTTGTTTAGTGTAGGATATCTATAAAACTATTGTGTACTTTGTCTATAAATATATATATTTTTGTTTCGTCATCTTACCCCAATAGGTTCGTCAACTTACCCCACTCCTGGGGCAAGATGACGAATGTGCTAACTTATTGGTTTCTTGTCAATAACTTCAGAACTACACACATTAATACAACCTTGTTACATGTTTAGGTAGAAGATAGTATATACTTCGTATTGGTACCAAATTAGATATAATAAATGCTTATTTATCTGTTAAAGGCCATTTCAAAGCTTAACATCGTCAACTTACCCCGGTCTCCCCTACTTAGATTGATGCAGATCATGAGATCACGTGAGACGATTGATGCAGATCATGAGATCACGTGAGACGATTGATGCAGATCATGAGATCACGTGAGACAATTGATGCAGATAATGAGATCACGTGAGACGATTGATGCTGGGAAAAAAAACCTTAACTAAATGTTAACTGAAATAACATTCAGAGCCATATTTTTTGTGTGTGTTTTTTCCATTTTACATTGGTAAATAGTGTTATTACCTTTTGTTCTTTGTTTGGACATGAAAAAAAACCTATAATCCACAAAAGAGAGCGTGTCAAGTCGACATGTGTTCATTTGGTCAGAGGTTTTCTAAGGTGGTTTTTAAGGGCTTATAATAATTCAGTGTATGTCATAACTCGGTAATCTATAACCATAGACGTTCAGGTGCAAAAAACACAAGTATTATAGACTTTTGTCACATAATAACGCGAATTTAGCCAGTTTCTATCCATTATAATCACTTCCGGACTGCTTATTTTGTGTTTGGTTAACGGGACACGATCATCGCGACAGCAACATCCCGCCCATCCTGTAACTTCTTTTTGCCCTTTTTTTTATTTTGGAGCCAAGGGGCCGTATCTTATTGGCGACTCCATTTTCTACCGCCTGCTTGGGGCCCTGATATGTGTTTGAGGCCCGAAAGCAAGGAAACAATAAGGGCGTAATCGTCCGCATAATAAGTGCCCTTCCACCCCTATTCACGTAAAGTAGTTAAGTTATAATTTTGTATTACGGTAAGCACCGCTAAAACAAGTTAACGTTTTGTCAGTGTTAGAAAAGAAACACCGTGTGATGCAGTAAATGTGACAGTTTGGAAATGGATCATAACTTCATTATTAGTTACACTACATGATAGGTTCAAATTGTTTGTAAGCCTTATAATTTTTTTAAACCTTTCTCATTGCTGCAAATGGTGGAAAATAGAGGTGTTTAAAGAGCAAAAAAATTAGTAACTCCCTTATTAGATACATATCCAAAACTTTTCAATTCATTGAATATATTTTCAGTATTATCTAAAACCTTTTTTCTGGAAGAATTTTTGATAAGACCACTGCAAGGGATTGAACAAAGAATTGTTGAAATCCAAAAAAAAAAAAAAAAAAAAAAAACGTACTATATACACCGTTTAATCTGCTCTTATTTTTTTTTAACCTCCTAATATCATCATAAATTTTGTCTAAACTATATTTCGATACGACAAACCAATACTGAAAGGGTTGTAAGTAACATGGGTTTAAGGACAAGAACACTTTAGTAGTATACGCTCAAAACCCTTATAATTTATTTTAAACTTTTAAACAATTTTTAAAAGTTTGGCTAAATTAATTTTAATGAAACTAACTATTACTGGAAAAATATTAAAAAACAACAAGGGTTCTTTTAACGACAGATTTGAGACAAGTTACACGACACGGACTATACAACGTGTTCTCGGAATGATTAGCCGCGAGTGATACTCCCCGGTGACAATTGAACTTCTCGCTGCGAGATAAGCCCTGCGTGACAGCAATCGCTCCCACCGAAACAAGGAGAGACCTAGGAAGGGAAAAAAAAAATCAGTAAACACTTTTTCAAAAATCACTTTTCTACATCCTATCACTCCCTCCCCCCCTTACGCTCTTACGCCTCCTCCGAGCAATGAATCAAAAACTGACGTGCTCGCCTCTGCAGGCCTCTTCCACTGATAGCGTTCGGCGGGAGAGCCATTGTGAATTAATTTTTAGTCTCTCTCTCTCTCTCTCTCTCTCTCTCTCTTGTTCATTCTCTCCGCCTACCAGTTTCGCCCTCCCACTACCCTGTTCCCCGACACAGCCCCATTATTTAATGCACGTTCTTTCGTGCATTATCGTAGTTATTGATTCGAGTAATTACAGCCCGCGACCATTCATCATTGACTACTTCTGTGTGTTGTCCCGTCCTGCATGCGTTCCCGATCAGTTACATTGTGTCCGGCGACTGAGCAGTGGGAGGGGTCCCACTCTCATTTTTATCCTGTCACGCTGTAGTTCTTTATGCCCGCCGAAAGGGGATTTTAATACTTTTACCCTCGCTGTTGAAAAATTTACGTAAATATACGGCGGCATTTTTAAGAGAAATGTTTGCACTTCGAAACACTGAATATCGCTTTTTAAATTATTAGTGAAATATAGTTAGCCGAATTTTTGATCGGCGACAAATTATATCAGTTGTCAGTTATTGCTATCGTTACAGTTTGAACCCATAGCATATCTGCTAAGCTTCAGGATAAATATGGAAATATTTGTATAACATATTGCAGTCCAAGTTCGCATCATTAAAGAGAGCCGTATAAAATTAAAAAAAAATGGCGAGATAAAATTACTTCAAGTTATTTAGAGCCAGGGTTAAATAGCGTATACACATCAAAATATTTTAAGCACTGAAACTTACATCAGTTTAGTTTTAAATTAAAATACATGTTGTCGTGGTTAATATAAATTTATTTAGTATAATGGCTTTAGTTAATATAAAGAAACACAGCATTACGGAACTATAGGCTACGCTGTAATTATTTACATAAATGCTTAAACAAAGTGATTTAGGTACATACTATTCAACGAGCCAACTGCACTTGTAGCCTTGGCTCGTTTCCAGCTAAGTGGAGGTTCGTGGCACGAGTGAAATCTGACACATCGCATCTTGTCCGCTACGAAGCATGGACACCAAGGGCGCACTGTACAGAACTCGTCAGCGATACGCGCTATAGGTTTTGCCGTTGCAATGACGCGTCGAGAGTTGGAGAGAAGGGCCTGGGTTGATTGGGCGGAAAAAAAAGAGCACTTCTTTCAATTCACGCCAGATATTTTTAACCTCTAACCTCGGTAACGAGCAAAACTTTATGTGTTTTCATGTTGCAAATACACTTTTAATACGAAACTCGGACAAAAATTTAACGTAGATGTTCCCGAAATAATGCCGAGCGTGATAAATTTGCGCAAATTGTGTTTCCAACTACAATTATGAACGTGATTGAAACGTAGTTTCCGCACCCGCTGCTATGATTTACTACCGGAGCCACTATGTTGACCATCGAATTATTTGATTAACAGACTTACATGTTAAACTATGTAATGAAATGGCTCCAATAAGTACAGGAAAAAGAAAGCCTTCAAAAATAACTTAACTCCGGCTTTGGAAGTAATTTTTGACCAGGAATTTTATTAAAGCACTTCCAAACGTTTTAATAAAATTTTAACCAGTTAACACTTGTAAAGTTTCCCTTTGACTTTGTTAACTTCGGCTTGTAGCTACCGTCAGTTACAGAGTTACACATTTCCGAAATGGCAGGAAGTGGGTGGAGGAAGTATTGTCCTGTGTTTACGACCATCCCCCAAGGGGTGTGGGGGGGGGGGGGTGTGAGGAATGCCCAGAAGTTCGCAAAACCACGCCAGCACATTTCACTTTGTCTCTCCCTTCCTCTTGATAATTATTAATGCAGTCTAATGATTTGAACCACGCGCATAAATCTGCGAGCTAGTCTATTGTAATTTATGTCCCGGCTCGCTCCACCCCGCACATCCCACCCCTGTGAGCTCGCATAGTAAATTAGATCTGTATCGGGAGCGTTGAAACTCCCCGCTCGTAATGACTGCGTGACGACTGGGGGCTGATGATAGCCACATTTGGCCGCTCGCAAGGCGCGGGACTCTTCTTCGTGGTGCGCCGACGAACTGACCACGAGCGTCTCCCCCCCCCCCCCCCTTCCGTGGCGTTGCCCAAAGAATAGAGAACGAAAAAATTTGCGGATTCATCGGAATCAAAACTTGTTTACATTCAACTGCTTCATTGATTAGGCAAAATTTTATCTGGGGGACTCTGATCTAGAGACCGGAAAAATTCGCAGGTTCAAGGAACTTCAGGATAGACTCCAATATCCTCCACACACTCGGGCAAATGCCAACTGTTCATTGGCTGCTGACTTGTGAGTCGTCTCGACTGGGTAACCTGTGATTCGACACTTCTATGAGTGAGGGTCACTAATTGGCCCCTCAGTCCTCCAGATTAACAGTGAACCAATGGCACTAAGGTATAATTATTTATTTGAATTTTAGCATAACACGAAATGAACGCGCGAAATTTTGAGGTCTCTACTCTGAGCCAACAAGAGAAGTATTAAATTACTGTCATCCTTGTGGGCAGGTCTAACAAGTCAGTAGTCAATGAGCAGGTGGTAGGTATTTCTCCGAGAGAGTGGAGGATTGTGAAGTCCATCCTAGAGATAATCGAAATCGTGAATTTTTTCCAGTCCCTAGTTATAAAATAAAGGAAGTTGTTATCCAACCACGTATAACTAGGGACACTTTTATTTCGCGAATACATTTCGCGTCAAGGTATTTCACAACATACTGTAGCTTTTTAGTATAGTTACTGGCTGTGGTCGGTGAGGGATGTTCTCCTCCACTTGACAGGGTCACTGAGAATGTGGGTACCGTTCTGCTGCGCGCCCACAATTCGCATACAGTCTTTTGTGAAATATGTTGACAGGAAATGTATTCGCGAAATACAGGTGTCCCTAGGTATAACTATTTGTATTTTAGCCTATCGCGAAATGAATTCGCGATTTTTTCCTGTCTCTGCTGATGGACCCAGACCAGGCGGGCTGCTTCAAGCCCGGAGAGTGAAATGGTCGTGGCTTCCCTGCTTCCCCCGCCTGCGGTGACTTTTTTGACGTGATAACGTCTTATAAATCGATGAAAGCCGGCTGCACGCACGAAAAATTGTCTCGTTCCGCCTGAGCCGAGCGTGCAAGAACCGGCCAACCACCGTGCGAGAAAATCTTCTACAATATCAAACATGTTAAATTAAATTTTGCAAAAACTGTAAATAGTATTTGAAAAATAAAAAGTATGTTTCATTATGACGTTATCACGTAAAATTATAATCCGTAAACCAACTTTACAGACAACCCCCCTTTTTTTCCATAAATGCTTTTATTCAATGAAAATTTTTATTACATAGGCGGCGAGGCCAATAATAATATTAATAATGTTCGCAGGCTTTCATGGCCACTGTCTGATGTAGCTTGGCTTCTGGGTTGTAGCCGTGTCCTTGGCGAATAATTCACCGACGTTTCGGTCGACATTGCAGTCGCCATCAGGGAGCAGTTACCTACAGTAGGTGAATGGAGTCGGTGAAATATTCGCCGAGGACACTGCTGCAACCCAGAAGCCAAGCTACTTAATAATATTAATGTACAAACAAACAATTCCAGTATATAGAAGCTGCAATGCCAGACGGTATAGTTAGGAGCAGGCATTTTTCGCGAAAAGATTTGAGCAATTATTAGACTGCAACACGGTATACCCGCACCTGTTGTTTCTTCCTTTTGATTGGCGACCGTCTGCGAGAGAAGTCGTTGCCTTGTTTGACCGAGCCACTCAGGACGCGTTTGCTTCCGCACTGAATCACTGTGATTGGTGTTGTTACAATCTATATGTACCTGGGAGTGACTCACCCAATCACGAAACACAGACGGTGCTACAGTGTTTTAACTTTCATCCAGTTTCGAAATATTTTCGCGAAATCTGCATGCCCTTAGGTATAGTCTCTCCTTGCAGACTTTGAGACGAGTAAGTACAAGGGACAAAATCTCGTGCGTGACGAAGGTTGTGGAGGAGACCAGTGGCGGATACAGAAAAATCTCAAGGGGGGGGGGGGGGGGCGCAGGTCTACCTCTTCCACACACTCCCTTGTTACGTCACCTTGGTTGCTTGGATGCAGCCAGAGATCTTTTTCCAAGCTCTATCCGTTTCATTTACGTCTCGCCCGAATATTTGCTGTTGTTGGTGCATAATTGTGTGCTATATGTAGTTAAAATGGCCAATTGTGCAGTATAAAAATGTCAAAATCACCACAGAAAAACTAAAGATTCTAGTCACATGCAAAGCTTAATAAAACTTTACTCAAACTGTTTCCAAGACATGAAGTCGTTAAAGGTAAGTGTATGAATGTGTATTGTATAACATCGGCGGCCGGGTGCGCGCCCTCCCCTGGCCAAGAACCATGCTTGGTGCTGGGCTGCCCTGGTCGGAGACACAGAGACAGGACGCCGCAGCCAAGGACGCCACGCCGAGGAAATGTCTCCTCCGGGGGATTCCGAGAAGCGCCTAGGCGCGGACTGCATACACAGGCAGAGCTGGTCCGCGCCTCTGCTTCACACAGCTGCAGGGCTGGCTACAACCACCAGTCAGGGGACCGGAATCAATGAACTAAGGATTGCAACTAGTTTCAAATTAAAGCTACGCAAAATTTCTACAAGTTTGAAAATTTTTTTGACGTGACAACCTCTAATAAATCGATGAACGCCGGCTGCACGCACGAAAAAGTGTCCCGTTATGCACATTGTCCCGTTACGCTGTGTCCCGTTACGCTCATTGTTCGCTTGCACCGCATCTATCTCTCTTCCACTCGATTGTAACAACCATCGATTTGACTTTTTCGTGGCACATTAAACTTGAAGCACTCCCATTCGTTTCCTACTTTTCCTATCATCGTCCTATCCTTAAAAGAATAACACAGATTGGAAGAAGTTAAATAGCAAACACGTATAAAAGTTATAGTTAAAATAATCACTTCGTTAAAGTAATAAACATATTTGAAATAATGAGTGCAAATAAAAGTAAATTTATCAATTAAATTGTAGATTACATTTCACTCCTTCTTTGCATCCATACAAAATAGTGATAATTCAATAAAAATGATTCAATTTTATTCGTAAAAGTATGCAATCATTTCATCAATGTTTTGTTACGACGTTGTTCCGTGACACTATCGTCCATAAACCGACTTTACAGACAACCAATTTTTTTTTAGCTTTAATTTGAAACTAGTTGCAATCCTTCGTTCTTTGATTCCTGAACCCAGACTGGACGTTGTAGCCCTGCACCTCTATATAGAATACATTATAGATAATTTTTCTGCCAAACATATATTATATCATTTTTGTTGTGTACTAACAAGGAGAACTAAACAAAACATAGAATTGAACGCTTTTTTTTCGTTTAAAACCAATGCTAATGCTACCACCATGCTATGATTTGGATTTATTACATTAAAAAGTTTTTTTTTTTTTTTTTGGCTTGCCGGTTTTAAAATTCCCCAGTTTTACAATTCCGAAAGGCCAGGAAAAAATTAAAGAGATCGAATTTAATTATGTAATGAATTAGCCAGTGCTGTTGATTTAAATTTTTTTTCTATTTCGGCAATTAATTTATTACCTTTATTTTTACGATCCGATAACTTCTAAAATTTAACTTTGGCAGCTAAATGCAAAATTAAAAAAACAAGAATGCTATATATATATATATATATATATATATATATATATATATATATTCTATTTGAGACACTCAACAAGTTTCCAAGATTAACGTTGTAAAAGGTAAATATAAAATTATTACCTGAAGCGAATACGTGGGTTAAATGAGTTGTGAAAGGAGAAACACATCAAAAATACCAACCGGCTGACGGTGACATTGTTTTACTTGTTCAGTTACAACTATTTATCTTGGAAAGTATGTATCATAGTAGTAAAAATACATAAATATCTGTGTATCTATAGGATTTCTAGGCGCATATTTTTTCTAGCCGGCACTCACTGTAAATATTTCTATAAATAAAACATAAATAATTATATTAAATTACAGATATTTATAAATTGGTACATTTAAATAAAAAAAAAACGTATCACTACAAAATAGTGTCCCCAGTAATACTGGCATCAGATTCTCTCCCAAGCATTTATGCTTTATTTTGACCCAGTAGCACCAATATTTTAATATATTTGTAAACCATTCCCTGAATAGGTTTCCAGTACTAACTGCGCACAAAATAATCTAGATGTAAAAGAATAAAGTCAAATTGTTGAATATTTTACTACCGTTTCCATTTAAAAAAAAAAATATGCTGGACTAAACATTAATTAAAATATAAAATTATGCATTAATTTTCGTAGGTAATGCTCAGTATTAAGTGATATTTGCAAAAATAACCATAGCTGTGTGCTGTAAAATTTTACAATATCTTTCCTGAAGTATTACAAACAATTTCTTGGAAACTTGTTTCCAAAGTAATCTTTTGCAAAAGTACAGAACATTTTCTTTCTGTGTGTATACTGTGTCATTTTATCTGTCTCAATATTTACAGTTGTGCAGAGCAGTAGATACGGGTGGTTATCATTTCCCAACTCTTACTTGCAAAGCATTACGAACGTTGACAACCACGCGAAGTTAAGAAACAGTGTGACGGAATCACAGTGGCAGAATGGTACGTAAACCATTGGTGTTTGTAAAACTGACAAGTTTACAAACTGAAGGCGAACTGCGCGTGGAGTACTGGACGAGTGAGGATGAGAAGACTTGAGAAAGTCAGGGCTACAGGAGAGGATGCGGTGCGCTGGTTCGGGCAGCCCGAGACTTGGCAGCGACTCTGGAACTGCTGGAGAAGGCCGTAGTTTCTGGGAAGGGAGGAGGAGTTCTCCAGAAGCGTGCAAGGCCGTCAGAGGACTTCTGCATCTGGAGCTTCTCCCTCCAGACCCGGCAAAAACCCGGAGCAATCCGAACAGGGGCTTGTTTCAGAAGAACCATACTTCACTAAAGCTTATCCCAACACCCGAAATCGATCACTGGTACAATGTCAAAAATTTAAACCCTAAATTTACGAAGAAAGTGAGTTTCTTTCAGGTACATGTCTACTGTTGGAACGCCAATCACAGCAGTTCAGCGCGGAAGTAAATACGTCCTGAGTGCTTGGTAAAAGAAAACGCATTGGCTTCTATAACGCAAGAGCCTCGCGCCTATATAGAGGCTGCACCGCACTGGAAATACCAGCGAACGCCTCAGTAACTCAGCTGGATCATGAAATAATTGTGGCTCTTATTAGTAATGACCGATACAGATCTATGAAATTTGCGGTATTATTTGGACAGAGGCTGGAAGGCATACCATTGCAGTCTTTAATTCCGTTCTTAAAGAACAAAACATTCAAAAACTTGTTAATTCTACAGCAAGGACACTCTTATTTGTACCACGTGTATGTACACTTTTGGTTAGAAAGAAACATACAGCTTGGAAGTCTAAATATGGCGTAGTTTCTGCGAAGATTATGTTGTTTGAAATTACGAAGAACTCTTCGTTTGTTTGAGGTAAATTCTGCGTTTAAAAGCCTGGAAATTTACTGTAATTTCTAACTGTGTAGAGACAGGAAAAATTCGCGGTTTCATTTCACAATAGGCTAGAATCCAAACTCGTTTACCTTCACGCTGTTTAACTTGTTGGACATGAAGGACTCCGAGCAAATGGGAAACACTCAGCTAAAGGAGTATCGAATCACAAGCATCCCAGTTAACAGTCAGTAGCCAATGAGCAGGTGTATTCTGCCTGCGTACATAGAGGACCGTGGAGTCTATCCTAGAGGTCATTGAAACCGTTAAATTTTGCAGTCCCTAATTACTGGAATTCTTCGTGTTCACAACCACCGTTAAAGTCTACATAACCTTTCCTTTGGGAAAAAACAAACTATACTTTGGAAAACATAAAACTTCTCACTGACGTCAATGAAACAGACTGAAATTGAAAGTAATTTTTTTTGAACTAGGTATTTTTTTATAAGATCTAAATGTATAATTTATTCACAGATAAATAAACGTAGAAATGGCAATAAATATTTTTTTTACCTGGAAACAATACAAAACAGAGTACGCCGATATGTTGTCAAATATATGTCTGTGTACTCTGTGCTGGGTTAAAATAACATTTTGTGCAGTTTTTTTTAGTTATAAAGATCTTAAGAATTTTATTTGAGATACTTCGAGGGAGTTTATCAGTAAATCTAAGCTAATTATTTCTTTAAAATTAGTATAACTTACTCCTAAAAAAAATATGTTGTTCAGAAGAGGACAAGCTCGTTAAGAAAATTTTGTGGTTTTAAATTTTAAGATACAGATTAAATACATGCTCACATATCCTGCACAAAGCGCGACATTTGGCCGAATAGGTTCGTTTAAAATGACATCCTTTGATAAAATTGCATTTGCCCCAGGGCATAAATGACGGTGTAGCATAAGGTACAAAGAATGTATTAAAACCAAAAAAAAATTGGTTGTCTGTAAAGTCTGTTTACGGACGATAGTGTAACGTAACGTCATAACAAAACATTGATGAAAGGATTGCATACTTTTATGAATAAAATTAAATAATTTTTATTTAATTATCACTATTTTGTAAGAATACAAAGGAGTGAAATGAAATCTACAATTTAATTAATAAATTTACTTTTATTTGGACCCATTAATTCAAATATGTTTATTACTTTAACGAAGAGATTATTTGAACGATAACTTTTATACATGTTTGCTATTTAACTTCTTACAATCTGTGTTATTCTGTTAAGGATAGGACGATGATAGGAAAAGTAGGAAACGAATGGGAGTGTTTCAAGTTTAATGTGCCTCGAAAAAGTCAAATCGATGGTTGTTCCAATCGAGTGGAAGAGAGATAGATGCGGCGCAAGCGTACAATGAGCGTAACGGGACACAGCGTAACGGGAAAATGTGCGTTACGGGACACTTTTTCGTGCGTGCAGCCGGCGTTCATCGATTTATTAGACGTCACGTCAAAAAAAAAAAAATAAGGGAGACTTTATCACAGTCTTCGCGCCAATACCTCTCTGTGTTTCTTGGTGCAGTTTTAGTATGTCTCCGGCTAGAGAAACGTTACCACCACGCGTAACCGAGCTCACCTCGGCCGACAAATTGTGAGACAGCGGTTGCAGCAGAGGGCCTGGTGCTCGCTTGAACACGGTAGGATAAAAAAAAAACTTTGTATGGAAACATGTTACGCAGGTTCTCCAGTCGAGAACTCGCCACGCTTCGGGAAGAATTGCAGGTGTTAGCGGATGCAGAACTGCAATCAAGAACACGAAAGAGAAAGACTCGGTAATAAGTTATGTATCCCGCGGAAGCCAAGCTGGAAGTGACTGGTTTTTATCGCCGCTGGACCGTGACGCGCGGGAACTTGTTCGATGCCAGTTTATGGCGGGTTTCGGGTGCTCCCTGTTATACTCGTATATGTATATGTTCTCTTCGTTCGTGGAAAGAGAAAACAGGTGCCTTTCGAAGTCTGGCGACCACTGGCAGGCTGAGTTATTCCGCCTGTAGCCCTTGGGTACGGAAAAAATGTCGTAACTGATTTGCGCCACACGGTTGAGCGCAGCCGGGCTTAAGAAAACAGAACCTACACTGTAAAAGTTAGGTCCGCATTACCTATGTATACGAAATCGTGAGTGTAGAAGTAGTCAATGTAGTCGTTAGAAAGAAACAAAATTCCCGTTTTTATTTGACCACAGTCTCGATTGCAAACGTTTGTACAATTCAATGACTCTTTTATTTGGATCACAGTTTGTTTGATATAATGTAGGACTACCCAAAAGTCATGTGGCCGTATCATGTATTACCCTGATAGAAACTGTTATGTTGTATCTGTCAATGGAAACATAACACTGATTAGATAATGCGCACTTTCGTATATTCTAACTTGAAAAAAAAAAACATGAATACATCAGGCCTACAGAGCCAAGATTTTTTCGTCAATTTATTTCTCTCCGGGCTACATATGACAACAATCATTTACACAATCAATCCTTTGTATAATACTTGTTGGTTAGTAACAAGATCACATCATTTTACACAGGGTCGTAAGAGGCGTGTTAATCACTGAACTGAAGTACAATTATCAAATCATTAATGAAAATCAAATGTTTATGTTCTTCAAGTCTACTTTTCTTCCCTATTATTACTTTACTTCCCTATTATACCATGAAATAATTGTGGCTCTTATTAGTAATGACTTATACAGATCTATGAAATTTGTAATATTATTTGGATAGAAAGGCGTACCATTATATACTTGAATTGCGTTCTTAAAGAACCATAGGTACAGTTTTTTTTTTTCAACGTCAAAGATTTTCAGACTACCTAAGACTAAGATATTTGCGTCGTCTGTGTTTCGTTCAGGTACATGTCTACTTTTGGAACGCCAATCACAGTAATAGAGTGCGGAAGTAAATACGTCCTCAGTGCTCGGTCAAAAAAGGAATTGGCTTCTATAACACAAGACCTTCCATTGCAATGAAGAAACCACTGGTGCAGGCATACAGTATTGCAGTCTAATGGGCTGTGATTTTTTTTTTCGCGAAAAATACCATTCTCTAACCATAGGATGTAGTTTCAACACGCTCCGAAGGACATTAAATCAATAATTAATTTACAAAACTCAAATTAAATAAACACCGTTTTATTTGTCTACAAGTGTGTGGATTTCATCATTGTTCAAAAAATTACCAAATACTTTATCGCCTTTTTGCACCTATGAAAATTATAGAAGATTTATTTAAGATGTTACAACCATCCCTCACTCATGACTTTTTTACATGCTTTATATTAGCTTCACCTGTATGTTTGTCTGTCCGTCTGTAACTCTGTCTGTCCGTCTGTAACTCTTTCGACTAAGAGTGAGTGACTCATCACTGTAAAATGTCCCACCCATTTCATTACGTTCGTTAGCCGAGCGGTCTAAGGCGCGCGACTTCTGTGACGTCAGCTGTCGGATTCAGCGATCGTGGGTTCTACTCCCGGCCACGCCGAAGAAAAAAATGTTTTTTTTCCCCGGTAAATTCTAATATTATATCCATACATCTAACTGCAAATGATTCGTAGAGACTTTACCATTTCTTTGTGACGTTGCAACTCCAAATAGTTATCTCAGATGGTAATAGGTAGTGTCGGTAACTCATTTCCCTATGATAATTATACATAAATATAGTTTAAAAAACTAAAAAAAACATGCTTTTAAAGAATATCAAACTAAAAAGTTAAAAATAAATATAGTTTAAAAAACTAAAAAACATGCTTTTAAAGAATATCAAACTAAAAAGTTAAAAATAAATATAGTTTAAAAAACTAAAGAAACATGCTTTTAAAGATTATCAAACTAAAAAGTAAAAAATAATTTTAAAATAAAATTTATGACAATAGTATATAAGCAATACTAGTATAAATGAGAAAAAAGCATGGGGCGCTTAATATTCAAAAAATATGGCACAAAGCGCCTCAAGCTTTTTTCTCATTTATACTAGTATTGCTTATATACTATTGTCATAAATTTAATTTTAAAATTATTTTTTACTTTTTAGTTTGATAATCTTTAAAAGCATGTTTCTTTAGTTTTTTAAACTATATTTTTGTAAGTATATCCGTTAATTACATGATGGTTGTGGTACATTTGACTATTTTATTTAATATTATGTCCTGCTCACAGACATAAACAACTTTTGGGGATTCCGCCGGTAGCGTCAGCAATGTTGCTTCTGGACTCCTGGAGCAACAAGAAACCTAAACATTATGATCCTCGCATCTCAAAAATACACTGATCTGATCCTTTCGTGACCAAGTCTCCGGAAATATAATTCAATGCATATTTCCGTACAAAAAATACCCGCCATTTCACAGATATTTTTTTATTAAGTGTATAAGGACTAGCGGCCATCTCTTTCTTTGCGCACGCTCGTAGGCGCAATGCGCTTTGTTCTTCCCCCTCCCCTAGCCCCTTCCACAGCTGGTAGCGCCCGCGGCGGCTTGATTTATCGCCAGAGTCGATTTGAACACCCCTCCCTTTACATACGTATAGGCAGTGTTGCCAACCGCATTTTTGGTATTTTTTTCTTTGCAGTGTGTACGGCTAAATAGTATATAACTTTTAATATACTAGGCTTACTCTAAAATTATATTAATCAGGTTCACCACCACTAATAAGATAAGTGTAAATTAGTGTGTTTTTAAATCATAACGTAAGGAAATAGTTAATGTATCGTAATGATAACTTATACGTAAAATGTAACTTTATTACTGTCTAATAATAAATACAAAAATAAGTTATTTCCTACAGCGAAATCTTTATTTACGAGGTTAGTCATAAGTCGCCACACAAATGGTGAAAGCGATGATTAAGTAATGTTTATTTTATTCGTACATCGTTTGAAATTTACAAAATTATGTGAATACGTTCTTCATGCGTTAAGTGGCATCTCTTTAAATTGAATTTTCTCCCAAAAGCAAAAAAGGAAAATTAGTCACCGCTCTCACCATTTGTATGGAGGCTAATGACTCACTGTGTGAAACGAAATACCAACATTTTTATCGATGGCAAACTTCCCTGAGGAAAATAAATCCCTGGTCGAAATAAGGTTCGTTCATAACTTGTTACCGTTTATTTGCTAGGTTCCGACCTTTGGATAACGCATACGAAATTGTTCTGACAACACAACATTAAAATTAAAATTGTTAATAAACCTCCAGTCCCGGAAAGATATGTTCCAGCGGGCAATGAACAATTGAGACACGCTGTCTCATCTGTGTACAGGTGCTTGCAGTTCATCTGTGTGCCAGAAAAAAACCCTGTTATAAAACAGTTCTTTTGTCCTCGATCTGCTCATTCGTTTCAGTGTACCGAGCACGGGCTGGCGAATATACTCGTTTTGTCCGTCCTGAACTTTGTATTCGCACGCGGTTACCTTTCGCGATACCTTAACTTTCTCCTCGGGAGAACGCGTGGTGGGCGATAGATAGAAAATCGGCGGAGTTTATTTTCCCAATGAAATTACGTATGCGGTGGCGTACTCGCGGTATATTTACCTATTCCGAAATCCTGCTTAAGTTCTACTTTCGAAATAAAAACTTAGTATTCTTCGCCCCATACAAACTTGAAAACTCTGGCTACGTGACTCCCATGTGATTGCGGAAACTGTCGAATTTCGACATGATTCCGTTTCGGATGACACAATTGTGTGCCAAAGATGTTATTAACTTGGAGGACGCAATATACTATGACAATCATGGGATAGGTATATAGTGAAAGTCCATCATTTAGGTAACACGAGTTAACTACTATATGGCATCATTTTCGAAAAAAACCTTACGTCTGGCTGCTAAAAGATTGCTATTCTCTGGCCCCAAGATGAGCAAAGTAATATAGCAATAACACGATAGCTTTCAAGTAGATTGAGGCGAATAGACGCGATGTTATACAACAAACCATGGCATATGTCTTTAATAGACACTCAAAAGTAATATCCTTATTTAATATCATTGGCACACTAGTTTTAACCAATGAGCTTGAAATTAAAAAATTCTATACTAAATCCCTATTCATTTGTGTTTTACAAATTAATTATTAGGACTTTCTAGTTTCTACTTTAAAATTTAAACACTACTCTTCGTTAACGTTATTAGCAGAGTAATGTAGTTAATAAATAAGTTACCAAAAAAATGAATGTGCTGTGGGTAGGTATGTTATTGATTTCTCGGTGACCGAGAACCAGTAATCGGCACTAGTGTTACGTGCAACGGTCAATAGTTTGAACCCAACTCCCGATATGAAGCATGCCTATATAATTTTCGAGTACTTTGTCGGTACTATGAGTTTCGGATGCCTTGGTATTCCAGGAGGTGACTTTTTCTTAGCCATTTTATGCCAGGGGTCTTAATAAACTTAAGGATGTATCTTTTCGTAAATTTGCGGACACTAATTCTCCTTATTTTGAGCACGAACCCACAAGAATCATCTTGGAATGTAGAAAAAGTTTTCCGGGTGCAAGGGTGGCTGAGTAGCTGTCTCCTGGTGCAGGGATGTCTGGGTAGCTGTTTCCTGTGTTTGGGTAGCTATCTCCTGTCAAGGGGATGACTGTGTAGCTGTCTACTGGCACAGGGATGACTGGGTATCTCTCTACTGGCACAGGGATGTCTGGGTAACTGTTTACGGTGTTTGGGTAGCTATCTCCTGACGCAGGGATGTCTGGGTAGCTGTCTACTGGTACAGGGATGTCTGGGTAACTTGCCTGGCACAGGGGTGACTGAGTAGCAATCTCCTGGCACAGGGATGTCTGGGTAACTGTTTAAGGAGTTTGGGTAGCTATCTCCTGACGCAGGGATGTTTGGATAGCTGTCTATTGGTACAGGGATATCTGGGTAAATGTCTCCTTGCACAGAGGTGTCTGTATACCGTTTTTCGGGTGTTTGAGTAGCTATATCCTGACGCAGGGATGTCTGGGTAGCTGGCTCCTGACGCAGGGATGTCTGGGTAGCTGTCTGCTGACGCAGGGATGTCTGGGTAGCTGTCTCCTGACGCAGGGATGTCAGGGTATCTGTCTACTGGCACAGGGATGCCTGGGTAGCTGTCTCCCGGCACAGAGGTGTCTGGGTATGTGTTTCCAGATGCAGGGGTGTCTGGGTAGCTATCTCCTGGCGCAGGGATGTCTGGGTAGCTGTCTCCTGCTACAGAGGTGTCTGTATAACGTTTTCCGGGTGTTTGGTTAGGTGTCTCATGGCGCAGCGCCGTCAAGAGATGCATGAAACTGATTTCCATACAGCCAACTCCAAGTGTGCGAGTTCGAAGGCCGCGTGGCCACGCGCGGGCTACGCTCCGGTGAACAAACTGCCCGACTGAGCACTGCCCGTCTGAGCACTGCCCGACTGAGCACTGCCCGACTGAGCACGGCGCAGAGCACGATCCCGACATCTGGGTTGTTGCAACAAGCAGCAGGTCAGCTCGTGCGGGACTTGCGCGTATCTGGCTTTAACATTCGTGGTTGATCTCGAAAACTGTGCCAACGTCTGGCACGAATTAGCGATATACTGTTACAAAACAAGTGGCAGTATGATTTCTTTTTAAATAATATCACACACTCCAATAAAAAAATTATGAAAATAAAATTTTTAAAAAAATTGTAAATTTTTGATATTTATTTTCTAAACACACAAATAATCGATTCTATACGCATTGTGTAAGTAAAACTACCTTGTGCTTGGATTAGATATTATTTTGCCAGAAAAAAAGTGGCCTTCAATATAACAACGAAGTGAATTAATTAAAACCTATTAGCTCACATTTCTCTTTGAAAGTATTTTTAAAGTCTTAGCTAATATCCTCGATTATTTTAAGTGGAGTGTTTTTGTATGCGTAACTCAGTATATATTATGTAATAAATTTTTGGTACCATAAGTTGTTAAAATTTAGGAGCTTTTAGACAGATGTTTTGTAAAACATTATTTCAAGTATATAAAAATTTAAATATTATGCGAACATTATAAATCTTTAAATGAATTCATTTAAGTCGGTTAAGTGTAAAGTTATAACATATTTTTTGTTAAAACATTAATCGATTTTATGTAAGGTTACAATATATTTTAGAAACATTTTAAAATAAAAGAAAACTTATTTCTCAGGGGTAAATTTTTATTCGACGTTATTTCCATTTTGAAATAGCCTGAAGTAAAGTGATAAATCACGATAACTTAAATTCACTTAACTTTCGAACAAGGTAGTCTTGCGTATCATTTTATTCTTACAGATAATTGATTTTAAATTATTTTTGTAGTGTTTTGTCTAACCGTAATTTTCATCTATAAAGAAATGTGTATATAACTTAGGGCATTAGTGAAGTATAATTGTGTTTGCCCAAAAAGGAAACCAAATTAAGTTTTCATCGGATATTAAATAATATTTAATGAAGAAAATCCCTAATCAAATTATTGAAAAAATTAAAAATTAAAAAAAAATTAAATCTTATATATATTTAAAAAGAATCGTAAAAATGTTTTAAATATTGCCACATTTCGTTTATCATATATAGTCTACGCTTCCTAAGGGTGATACTATATCGGTCATTTTCCCATTAAACTACGCACAAGGCACTGA
Source organism: Bacillus rossius redtenbacheri (assembly GCF_032445375.1). Lineage (NCBI taxonomy): Eukaryota > Metazoa > Arthropoda > Insecta > Phasmatodea > Bacillidae > Bacillus > Bacillus rossius. Next base: position 7,460,077 of record NC_086336.1, on the reverse strand, counting down.
GAAGAAAAAGTGCCTACTACATGTTCATGTTTCTACGGAACGTAAAAAAACTGAAAGCCATTTTTTCTATTAATATATAAATATTTTTTTTTCGTTCAACAAAATAAGTCCTAATCACTGTGAAAGTTTGTAAGGTCACGATAATAACTATGACCATTTTGTTTGTGTTGTTTTACGAACTTTACCGACATTTATTTTAGATGCAGAAAGAGTGAACGAGTGTAAGAGAGAACCTTTTCTGTAATGTAAACATCATAGACTTTGTAGGTTGGGTTTTGTGTGAACTCAGAATAAGTATATACTCAGAAAAGACGCATGGGTTTCAACCTGACAGAGGAATAAATAAGGGAAAGAAGTATGTCCGTAAGTCGTAAATTTTCACCTAATATCGATTGTTGTCTGTGTAGCCAGATTAATACAGAATAGTGAAGAATTTTTTAGAAGCTTTCGTTGCACCTGGTGTGGGACAATGGGAGGAAGAGAGGGTTTTTTTAGGCGGTAATATCGATGTTTTAGTTGTCTTGATCTTATTTATAATGTCCAGTAGTATTTTTTATTTTTAATTGACTGTGTTTCATTTAATGAGTTAAACGATTAATCGTTTCTGTGATGTTCATGCACTTTATTCAGTATGTTGGTGCGTAAGTAAGCAATGTAGTGTTGATTAGAGTATTGTAGAGTATTGTACCATGTTTATTTTTGTCCACGTTCTTCATATGATTTTGCGGCAATATTTGAGGGCAGAATGATTTTAGAAAATGCTTCACTTTAAGAACCATGTCATTACTGAATATCAAGTTTTTTTACCCAATAAATTTTGCTCTTAAGATAACGTTTACAATGTTAGGTATCATAATTGTGCGGTATGTAAAGTTCCTGATAATAAAAATGAATCTTTATTTTTTATTTTTTTTATTGATTAAGTGAGTAAATAGAATATATATCGATGTAGGCCTACTGAGAAAATATTAATCAATAAACTCAAAAGAAAATTCCAAGTTCTTGCTTTGATAAACTGCCACCCTTGAAACATCGTGACAGTTGTTACATTATTAGGTAATTGTTTTGAGGTGTGGTTTTGAAAGAGTTAAAATGTAGGTTGGCCACCGTAAGGAAAGTAAGATTAAAATACATGCTGAGAGAGCTGATGCTTGCAGTGAGTGCCCGGGTCAAGTATAAACAGCCGCATCACGAAACGTGAAAGCATTCAGCCATGAAGTCAAGAGTTTATTCTTAATATTCTTAATATTTTTTTTCCCTCATAATTACTATTCATATCTGATGTACAGTTAAAAAAAATAAAAAAAACCTTTTCTACTCTAATAAGCCACATAATTATTTTTGTTAGTAATATTCAGTCCTCATACAGCTTAGTATTATTTCTTTTTGACTTAATTTTTTTTTAGTTTATTGATTAACACGTGTTCCCCATAGAACAAAAATATCACAAATAATATTAGGAATGTTCTTTCCTAATGTATCATACACCACTGAAATTCTATTTTTTGAACGCAACGTAATAAATAATTTTTGTTTAGTTTATACGATCAGTGACAATGTAATATGTACCACTGCAGTGAATAATTTTGTATGATATTGTACGTCACAACGAGATTATATTTTTTATCTCAATAACAGTGCATTAATTAAATATAGAATACACAAATGCCTGAAGGATAAATTACGGAGGTAGATTATATACCTACTCACCTTCAAGTTGTCAACATACGTGGTATAGACACCGCCAGTGAGTAGCACAATAAGTAGTACAGTGTAGCACCGAGCCCTGAATGTATTCCCTTCGTCCCACGCAGAAAGATTTTTTTTTTTTGGTCATTTTATAAAAGATTTTTTTTGAAACCAGTTATGTAATACCTAAAGAAAGATATTTTAGTTTGTACAACACATGGCTACCGTTATTTTTGCATAAATAAAATATTTATTTTCGAGATAATACTGAGTTTTCTTAGGAAAATTGACGCACAATTTTATATTTTAATTGATCATTCAAGAATTTTTTTTAAACCACGGAAAATACATTCGTATAATCAATAATTGGACTTTATTTTGTTTTATTATGCTTATGAATGTCCAGGAACGGTTAACAAAAAGTATTGGAGGTACTGTAACAACACAAAGAATAAATTTAATGGTAAGATTCCCAACCCAGTATTACTGCGAGCAATATTTTATAGCGATACAGTTGATTTCGGATAAATGTACAAATTAAAAAATATCTGTACTTTTACAGGGATATCTCTGTTCCATTTAAAAACCAAATAAAGGGGGTTGTCTGAAAAGTCGGTTTACGGACGATAATTTTACGAACAAAACATTGATGAATAATTGCCTACTTTTTAACTATCAAATAGGTATTATTTACAGTTTTTCCAAATTCAATTTAAATAATTGTTTAAATACAATCACGAACAATTAGTTAAAAAGCCCGCCTTAACCTGTTTGATATAATAGAAGATTTATTCGCACGGTGGTGGCCGATTCTTGCACGCTTGGCTCAGGCAGAACGTGACAATTTTCCGTGCGTGCAGCCGGCGTTCGTCGATTTATAAGACGTTATCAAGTCAAAAATTTCCCTGCACCCTAGACCTCACCCCTTCTCCTTCGGGAAAAGCCTTGCCCCTTTTTTTTCCGCTACGGACTATTCTAGGTCCCCTCCTCGCCGGCCTTTTATCTTGTTTTGAACCGGCATTCAAGAGCCGGCGGCCGGGAGGCTGGGAGGGTTGCTGGGATAGGGTGTCGGTGGGTTGCGCCGGGGGAATGTTGAAAGCGCCAATAGAGATTGGTTTCGCTTGCCCCGCATGGCGGCGTTTCAGCCTTGTGCCTTGGAGCCCGGCGGGGAAGGGGGAACCGGGAAACTCAGCCGCTTGTGGTCGAGTCTGGAATTCGAACCGCCTTTCCTCCGTTGGGAACGGAGAAACATTTATTTTTTACAGCTTTAACGAAAATATTTCCTTGGAAGAGCGTCTTTTTCCGTGCTCAGCAGGTTCACATACTTCAGTGACAAAAAAAATGTGTACCTTGAATAACCTCTCTTTTTCTCTGTTTCTGAACGTTCCTCCTGAATACCATTATCTATTTTTCTCAATAACATCTATTTTTCTTAATGTGTATCCTGAATATCATATCTTTTACTCTATACTTAAACTTTTATCCTGAAAACCACTATCTCTTTTCCTTAATGTGTATCCTGAATAACCTATCTCTCAGAGTGTAACCTCAAAAATAGCTTGCTATGTGTATTCTGAATAAACTCCCATTTCTCTGTCTTTCAATTTGTGGATAACCTTAAAATAACCTCTTCCTCTTCTACCTAGAATATTCCATCTCCCTATCTCTTAATAGATAATTTGTAGTAAATTAAATGGCAAAACTTATCATATAAATTAAAATATTAATTGCTAGCATTATTAAATTAATTTAAATGTTAACATATAAAAAACAGTTGCAGTTTTTGGCAAATATGTACCAGTTATGATTAAGGAATTCAGAAATTTGTTTGGGAAGTGTTCTGGTTTGTCTACGTTTAGGTGGATCAAATGAAAATTTTCTTTAGGGAACCAAGTTTATATTATTTATATTTACTGTAATTATTTGTAAAACCGGTATATTTATTTTACATAACGATGTATAACCACTTCAAAATTGTACTTCTTTAGAGGAACATGCTAGATGATTTAACTTAAGAATTTTTGTATATAATTTTAAATTCTTTGTATCTCGTAGTTACTAAAGACATTGGGTGAGAACTTATCACAAGAGATTAAATACCATGAAGTCGCTTGTCCATGATTTTTTTTTTCCAAAAAATTTTCTAATACCATTGTTGACTACTGAACAGTACCATGTTCTAAATTGTTTCTTAAAATTATAACCAAGTATCTAATACATTCCAATCACTACATGATATTTTATTTTTAAAATTATTGACAAACCTCTAAATGTAATTTTAACCTTCAATTACTCTGCAATTACTAACTAATATTTACAAAAACAATTACTGTGAAAACACAAACTGGCTGTTAATTTTTTTTATTATTTTTTACTGAGCAATCACAAATTGACAAACACTAAAGGATTTTTTTTCTCATAAATGTACAGATGAAAACTCAATAGCAGTCTTAAAATTTATTTTTTCTCCTCGTTGAGTTAAACAAACAACTATAGCAGCACACCAATGTGTCCTAATGAATGCAAGCCTATCAATTTTAACAGTAATTTTTCTGCATGAAGTTTCGAAGTCGTGGTTATGCGTCAGTGCTCAAGAAAGCTTAAACTGATTTTGCGCAGGAATATGTGATGATAGAAGCGATGTGGCTAAAGCATTGATCATAGCTGATGGTGATTCAAACAAAGATTGATTCGTAAGGCGTGCATATAATGACGTTTCGATGAAGTAATTTGCAAAATAAAGTTATGCACTTGTTCTCACTCTTGGTTTACAAACTGTCTTGGATGAAAGAAAAAAAAAATTGTTAACATGTTCTATAACTAGAGCTGCGAATGTTTTTTTTCTTATTTATTGGGTAGACAGTAGACTAGAATAACTTTCACATGTATTTTCACTGGTGATTACAAAACAGTTTCGTTCTCATGGGTCCCTAAGTGCGGAATGAACATTTTTACACCTTTTGGTGTTATCTAGAAATAAATTTATTTTCAGAAAAGTGAAGCTGCGAAATTTTTGAGAGTAGTGTAAAATAAAATTGGTGGATCGATAAAGTCCCAAAGAGAGAGCTACAATGTGCAAATAAATAGTTTGCAAGTAATTCCATCATAATATTCAACTACGCAATTAGAACTTTACACAAATTTCTGGAAAGTTTTGCAAAATGTACCCTACATTAATAGAAACCCGGACTGTTTATTTTAAAAAATGGACCTCGTTTCCGTAATTTACAAACGTGGAACTTTCCGTTTTTTTTTTGTTAGTTTTGGTAGTCGAAGAAGGTCGTTTCCGAAGGTAATCGAAGCGTTCCTACGGCACTGATGCCTTAAAACGATCCTTCCTATTACAGTTACGGCAATCACACTACTGGCACTTCATTTTGAAGTATTACAAAGGTCCCTAAATCAGGATGGATAGATGAACGAACTTAGTCCGGACGAAAAACAGCTTTCAGGTGAAAATCTACAGTTAAGGCATGAACCCCGTTGCAGATAATCACGGAAATATGTTGATAATTTCCCCTGTGAATACAGATACATGTACATTGGAAATCCTAGGAGATCCTTTGAACACGCATTAAAGAACACAAAAACAACATTTGTAAGGGTGAAACTAGAAAATCTAGAATTTCCTATCATTCTGGAACAACGCTACTTCCACCCGTACAGGAAAACTATATGAATCAGTATTAATTGCATCGTATTAGGGAGTTTTATTTTACCATTTGGTTTTTACTCAGAATTTTTTGGAACAAATTTATGGATAACTTTCTAAATTAAAGAGAAAATTGTTTTCTCCATAAAAAAATGCAAACTCACAACATTCTCATCAAGACACCAGTCAGTTGCATTAGTTAGTCCATAAGTGCGCACCCAATTAGGAGAGTCCTTCTTCTTCCATTGGTGTAGCAGAAAAGGGAGTTATATAACATATTAGTAATCCCTATTTTCCAGTTTTCGCTATCAGTTTGCGACCGATGACAGGAACATATGCTCCTGAGACGTCGCAAATCTTTTGTCGCAGTAAGCCTACTATGTTCTCTCGTACTAAATTCCTTCCAAGGAAGTTTCTGTGTTGCCCAGGCATGTAACAATTTACATCAGGCTAGCACTGCCTGATCCTCAGTGTGTTTATAAGTACTTACATATTTATCGTTCGTGTCCATTACTGAGGGTTTTATCTATTGCAACCAACCTAAACTAGCAAATGCGTATCTCAAGTTACCATAGAAATAATCATTTAAAGAACATGCAATATTGGTATTAGCTTATTTTCCTTCGGGACATGCCAATGACTACCAATGACCAAACGAGGACGCAGTTCAAGTGAATAACGGTATGAATTACAATCTCTTTCTCAGTAATAACCCGAATGTTTCTTATCTATAGTGAACGTATGAATAACAAATCAGTTTTTCAAACAGTAATAGGCCTAAAATATATACTTCAACATGACCTTTCGGGAATATTGTAGTTGTAAGCCTGCATCTGCATTAGATGTGATCTGAACTATTTTATGACTTGATATCAGGAAAAAAAAACCATGTACAAACAGCAATAACAACAGGTGCTCTTTTGTCTCTGTGTCTTATCGTTTTTTGTAAGGGCGTTAGGACAGTTTCTTTTAAGGATCCTCTAAGTCCGCCATGCCACGTTACAGCATTTTCGTAACACTATTATTATTAAACTCCAATACCTACAAATGGTCAGGTTTTTTTCAGCGTTATATAAACATAATTTTTGGTTGCAAATTATTTTATATTATTTTATGGGTTAAATCTATTTGATATATGAGTATTTACAAATAAAAATTCAACCCTGATAGATTAGACCAACATCAGGCACTTAAAGTTCATTTTATGTGATTCTACGGCTGGTTAATTATTGCCTTCAATTAGGCGTCTACATTTCTTTTTTTCCCCAAAAAAAATAGGTATACATAAAAATCTGAAATTCATAACGAAAGTAAAATATTTAATTTAGTATAATAATTGAAGTTAATGTGTGACTGACATCTCCAGTTTCTCTCGTGTATTAATAATGTATAAGATATTATTTTAATTTAAGCTATGGCTTTATGAATTTTTTTTTAATTGTAGGTATTGTATTAGAATGTAGTTACCCTTTTAATTTAAGGGTAATTAGTCCCTTGCCATCTTTTAATCATATACAATATTATAATATTTTGATATCTCTTGCAATGAAGTTGCCATTTAAACATTTTTTCGGCTTACATGGCCAAGGACCTTTTTTCGGCTTCTTGTTGATGTCAACACTTGTGAACTTTTGTCATTATCATGTTAGCTGTAGTCGCCCGCCTGAAATAAGTTATTTTCTCGTGGCACTTAAAGACTAGAGCCTGTTTGTAAATACATATGTGATTGAAAAAAGCACAGGAGATTTGGGAGACATGGTTTAAGCACTGACGTGCCAAAATAATTGTAATAAATAGTAAAAAATTTGAATTATAGCAAAAAGAGTTAAAAATCAAAGTGGCTGACTTAATCCCTGCCTTAATCATGTGTCCATAGCAATGTTTTGTTTGGTTTTGTCACGTACTAATTGTAAAACATACGAGAACTGAATTTAACCGAGAATAAATAAATAGTATTGCATTCATTTACAACTGTATCTACTAATAATGTCATAAGACACGATTTGTTGGTCTGTAAAAATTTCTTTAATGTTATCTCTGGCATAATATTCAATATTTAACGGTATGGTCAAGTTATCAAAAAAAAAAATAGTGGGTTTGTCTGTAAAGTCGGTTTACGGACGATAATTTTACGTGATAACGTCATAAGAAAACATTGATGAAAAATTGCATACCTTTTTAATATTCAATTATTATTTACAGTTTTTGCAAATTTAATTTAAATAATTTGTTTAAATATAATCACGAACAATTAGTTAAAAATCCCTCCTTAACCTGTTTGATATAATAGAAGATTTTCTCGCACGGTGGTTGGCCGGTTCTTGCACGCTCGGCTGAGGCGGAACGTGACAATTTTCCGTGCGTGCAGCCGGCGTTCATCGATTTATAAGACGTTGTCACGTCAAAAAAAAAAAACTGGTTGAAACCAGTACGGCGTTTTTCGGCTGCTCCTATCTCTCTCTGTGTCGATGTTCCGCCTGCGAGCAAATGGCCAGGTCTGCTTAAAGTCGAGGCGCGCCTGGGAGAGGTAATGTGCCCACCTTCTTCGCGGCCAGCGTGTCATTAGGGCAGGCGGAAATCACGCCGTAGTTTTTTTTTCCGTGAGGTTGCCTACCCTGCACACACTATAGCCTTCCCCCCCTGCCTCTTCCTTCCCCCCTCGATCCTTCTCTAACACGAGCGACTACTCCCTCCATACCGTCCTCTCTCTCTCTGTCTCTCTCTCTCTCTCTCTCTGGCGACTCGTAACTTGCGGTGATAATGGCCCATAACATAAAGTACCGGCCAGAACCCCGCACGCCGACTGGCTTTTACTACTTCCCCCCCCCCCACCCCCCCCCCAACATCCCTGTACGCTACCCTCGTGACGTCACGCCATTCACAACGTCACCCCGAGGTTCATTCACAAAACCGCCCGTAGCGCGCGTCCCTCTGCCGACTGCGAGTTTCAGTTTTGCTGACTTAAAAAATGCACTTTTAACAAAAAGAAGCTACACTTAATGTATGTTAACTGTACCTCATCGAGTTAATTACGTATGCAAAACCAATTTTTAACTTATTTTAATTTATGGCGTGTGTACAAAAATATTACTAAAGAATATCTTTAAATGTGTGTTATTTATATTTTGTGCCAATTTTTTTTGTTTATTGCGAAATTAAAAAAAAAAACTCTCTTTCAGGCAATCATGCCACTACAAATAAAAAATTTCGCTAAGTCGTACACATAGGTGCTGGACAAACTTCCAGCTCTTTCCCGCAAAATGTAACTGCTTTGTACTGTCCCTGGAATGGTGGCAGGAAAAATTTGCCTAATTAAAAACCTTGCTGTTTTTATCCGAGTAGACCAAGCCAACGACCTCTGATCGCATTGCGTCCCAACGAAGTGGTTCCCGGAAAACAACCATTTAACCGTAATGACTCAAAATTAAATCTTATTCATTGTATTTGTTTATATTCCACAGTTGTACCTAATCAGAAAGGAATTTCTTTGAGTGATACTTACCGGCTTCGGCGTATATTCCTAGGAAGGGGTACTGGGGGGGGGGGGGGGGTTGTTTGTCTTCTTGCGATTGCCAAATCGTGACTGTGAAACTGGCTTAGCGTCAAAACTATGTTTAATGAAAATTTCTGCATGAATATGTTGTAAAGTTTACTGATTATTGTATGCATAAAGGCCAAAATGTGGGCAGTATACTACATGCAAGCGCTCTATCCAGGGATGATCCGTGATGACACGCAAAACTGTCTGCCCCCTCCTCCCCCCTCCTCAACCCCTTCGGCAACGTGACCTCGTGTTTACGTAGTGAGTGTTCAGGACTTGGGGACCTCATAATATTATAAATTTAATTCTTAAAACAGTAAGCAATTGTTATTTTGATATATGTATATGATTTTTATTTTGTTCTTTAAGGAATTATTATGTTATGATTTACACCAGCCACAACATGCAGCTTCACTCGCGAACTTTCAGAGTATTGCTGATATATTACCACTGAAAGGAAAGTATGTGATTGGATCCAAACAATTTTTCTTAAAGAAATAAATAGACACTCTTCATTTAATAGATTAAATAAATATCTGAGTTTACAACATGCTTTTTCCCGCGACTTCGTGTGCGTGGACTTCAGGATTGGGGAATGAACGAAGAGGGAAAACGAATTATATAGGAAAAAGAGAGTGATTTGTAATGTATCTTTGGGCTTCACTGACATAGCAGATTCGCGGAAAATATATTGTTTCTCTCTTTCAATTTATTATTTTCGGCCAGTATGCATATGTTTGGGGCACTCCAGTTAAACAACTTTAAAGATAACTGCAACGAGGCACGCCGTAACATCGCGCACATTATCATTTCCATAGACGTGGCTTACAACCGGAGGTCAAGACGTAGTTTGTGACTCTGGACACGTGGCCTATACGATCAACACTCAAAGTTTTCAAGGTTTATTCCGAGCGTGTCATGTTACCGAGGATGGCGCAGCGGAAGTCAACTGCAAACAATTGCAGCGTCAGCCAGTAGGCCCTTCGTCATCTTCCACCCTCGTACATCACTGTACTCATTCTGTGCTAAGGTTCTTTCTTGTCTCTACAAATTCAGCGTCGAAAACTCATTACGCTTTGGTGAATTCAAGTGCCAAGGTATTTGTTCGACAAAATTAGTAATACACCAAATACTACTTCAAATGTATGTCCAATTATTTTCACTATACATAGAATGTCACTGCAAAAATATTTATTTCATTCTATAATCTGTTTTTTTAAATTTTTTTCAAGGTTACTAAATTTGTTTTTCTATACCGAATGAACGGTTTGTCACATTGTCAATGAGTGATTCAGTGAAAGTGCTGGTGAATCAGCGAGGAGGCATCACTTAAAACAATGGCATCGTACAGCAAAAAGAATTATTTGGGAATTAGTAAAAAATTACATTTAAACTAGTTGCTAGCAGCAGTTTCTCATTTAAATGTCACTCTTTACTACATCCCCTATTCCCTATTGTTATTTTACACCCTTGAGGGTAAAACTTTTACAAACTTTGAATGTCATATTTATTTATATCGAATCAACAGCCTAAAAAATAAGAGTCAAGCTTCTAGCGTTAAAAATGACGATACTTCCATACAACTTTTCATCCCCCCCCCCCCTTTTCAACAGCACACAACCCTTTTTTTCGCATTAAAAAGTAGCCTATGTCGTTTCACAGGCTCTAGACTATCTGTGTACCGAATTTCATTTAAATCGGTTCAGTAGTTTTAGCGTGAAAGCGCGACAGACAGACAGACAGACAGACAGTTACTTTCGAATTTATAACATTAGTAAGGATTAGAACGCTTTAACCGCGTGTGCGTGGATGGATACAAGGCCGTAAAACCCACTGCGTCTGTGACCTTGAGAGGTGGGCGGGAGTAGACGAATACGCTCCTGGAAAAAAAAAAAATTAAACCGATTCATTTGCGTTCGCGTGCAAAAGCGGCACAAGCATCCGCCAAGCTCGGCCTCTTAATAATCAGTTCCTGGAGCCGATAATAAATTGTGTTGAAAGAGGGACGGGAGGAACACTGCACGGTTTAGTATCGTGTTTATGGATGGCGTACCCAGAGTTATGCGACTGCTTTTTGTGGTAGGCTCTGTCGCCGACGCCATGGTCTCCCGCGGACCGGCCCGTAAATCAGTCGCCTCGATCTAGATATCGCGTGGCCTTTGCGGGCCGGGGAAAATGGCTTACTCGGTTCACCCGCGGAAAAAAAAAAAATAAAAAATATTGTCAATTCTTACGATGATCAATCTCTCTCCCCCTTCCCCCATCAAATCGTTCCCAAAGTAGATTGCCGGACCGCTAACTCTCTTTCTCGCTTTAAGCGGCTGGTCGTAAACAGCATTTTACAAAATAACGTGCTGATGTTGGTAGCACTTGGGACTTGATTTACATCACCAGCCATTGTAGTGAGTTTTCAACCAAGAGCACAAAGAAGGTATCTGGTGGGTGAAGTAGTTAGCCAATGAGTATTAAACGACCTTTATAAATTGGTTGTCACGATAGCACGATTATGTTGACAAAAATGTATGGTTTTGTTTTTAGGCTAAGTTTGTTTTTCAAACAGGAAATTTTGGTTGATATTTTTTATATATTTATAAAATCTGTTTATTAAAAAATATAGTATATTAGGTACTAAACAAATATGATACTTAAATGTTACGTGATACTAATTTCTCCAAAACAGTGTTATTTTCACTCAATGGCCTTCGAGATGTACGTTTTTAATATAAATATTTGTAATAAGCCTTTCAAACTTTTCGGAACAAATAAAATGTTTTAAATATTTTCTACTGGCGTAGTGTAAAAATGAGCAAATAGTAACAATTAGAAAATAAAAAAATTAAATTTTTACATCTATTTTATTTTTACTAAATTGTGGTAAAACGTCATGCAAAATAAATTAATTTAATCAAATTTAATGTTTAATAAAATGTTAGATATTTGTAATTAGAGTCCAGTTCTCACGAACAATGTTGATTATTTTTATGGTTTTAATTAATTTCTGTGCTTTGTGGTGAATTAACTTGATATTCGGTGATATGGTGTACTGACAAGCCTTTCAGTGCTATTGTGGTTTTAACGCAATTCACCATATAATCTTGTCCCTAGCCATAAGGCTCTATCACTCGCGCCGAGACTTAGTTAAGGGATTTTTCTGCAAATATAATCCGATAGCTGGCACACACTTTTTTTGTTTGTTCACAAATTTAAATTCAGATATTTATTATAGGTACATTACATACCTATAATTTCTGTTAAGTGTAACACAAGTTATAGTAATTATCAATACCTGAAATACTTGTTACCGTCATCGGATGGTTTTTTTTAGGAAACATGTGTCAAGAAAATTTGAAGTGAAAATTATAATGCACGATAACTATGGAAATAAATTTAATGGAAAAACTCTCCAATAATACTAAAGATAAAAATTAAAAATAACTTTTTCGTACACTGTTAATAAATGCTGCTTATTATTTAATTCAATTGTACCTAATACATATTTTACAGACCTTTTACGAGCATATGCATACATGAGAATGTTTAATTGTTTCATAAGATTAAAATGCCAAATGGACACAATTTATACTTCAAAAAATGTCATAACTTGTTTTAAAATTTGAAACACAAAGGTTAAAACGTCTCAACCCCAAACATTTATTAAATTCGGGAATGATTTTTTAAAACGATGTGTTTGTTCTTTTGTTTTAATGTATTATTTATCATTTACACATATTTGTGAGTCTGTCATAATGGTTTTATGATCATAAATACGCCTATTATTGTTTCGCTTTTACGTTTACGTACGATATCGTTACTCTGAAAAATTTCGGAGAGAGGAAATGTTTAAAGTTTTGAAATAAATTACTCAATAGTTTAATCAAAGAACATATTAAATATGATTTGTATAACGTTACTAGCTGTCATATGTGATGTTGATATGTTATTTTTTTTTCTCTCCCTCTATAGATTTTAAATGCATTGTAGTGCGTTGAGTTTAATTCTTAAAAAAATAACCAATTTTTTTTATTTGCTTCATTTTTAAAATACGTAATCATTTCCAACTATCCACATCAAAAACCATTATTTTTTTGTATACGAAAACCACAGGCAAAAAAACATAATTAATAACTGCACTGTAAACTTTACATGAAGATATAAAAATTCAACTATTGGAACATTAAATAGAGACTGTGTTTAAAATCTCCCAAAATTAAAATAAAGTTGAAATAAATTACTGTAACATACATCGAAACCGGTAAAATTCCGGTTTTTGCAAGTTATAATACGGGTAGTGTAGATTCACTTCTTTGTTTAAAAGGCAGTTTACTGTTAATGTTTATTTAACTGCGTGCTTTAAAATTTGATAGTTTGTTCAAGCGCCATCTGTTCGGGTAACTACATTTCGCTGTGACGTTTCAAAGTGTTTTAATTCTTCGTTAAAATATATTTCGCAGCGATAAGACGACGGCCAAGAAGTTGTTTCGGTTAGAAGACACCTGCATTCGTTCCCGGTACGTTTAAGTTTAGTTGCAGCTTCCTGTTTCGTTCGAACAGCCTATAAATATATAGTAGGTCTTTTAAACGCCTAGGCATATATCATGAGCCACCTGCCATTTAAGCGTGTTTAAATATTTTTTTTTACTTTTAAATGATAAATATAGTCGAATGTGGACGTAAATATGCGTTCGTTTGTCATCGATGCTGAGAGGGCGGAAACTGAAATTCCCAGCCGCCAGTTTATCACCACGTGGCGATAGCTACCCCGGCGGGACCGTAGCTGAAAATGTCTAGTTTGAATGTCGTTTCGTTCCCCCTACCCCGCATCGTATGGGTTTGGGGATGGGATGGGGGGGGGGGGGGGGGCAGGCAGTTCCAGCAAGTTTATGAGCGCAGTAAACTCGACTCCCGTCCCCTCCGCATGCACTCCACATCCCCCCCCCCCCTCATCCACCTACATTGTTTACAGCACTAAAACACACGGCACGCATTACCCCTGACGCCACTCCTCGTTGGGGTAGGTCAGGCTCCCCGAAAACTTTCTCCTCCTTTTGTTTACGTTGCGCTGGCGCTTACTGCAAGCCAACGTGAAGAAACTAAAAATTCTTGGCAATGCAGGTTTGCATAACCTTGCACACAACTTCAAGAGTACCCGATACTTCAGATTTATTCTCCATTTGATAGGCATACAGTGTGTTTAGATCTATATTTAATGGATTTTACGTAATACCTAGTACTCCATATCGCCCGACACGCCATTTTGGAATTTCATAAACTCATTACCAAAACAAGTTAAGGTGGAGACATAAGAGCGAGCACCGCATAACAATCTATTGTTTTACTTAACACATCACTTGTTATTTAATGTGTACACTTCTAAGACTTAATACTTATGTTTGAATAATTATCTGCCAAGTATATCTAATATCGTAAAAATTTTCGTACCATTGTCAGTAGACGAACAAGTCTCACTGCTAAACATCATGGCAGAATTTTGAAGTAGTTCATATGTCTTTCTCTTGGCAGCACCACTTGACGAAGGAGAAATAAGAATATTCCATACTATCTGACTTTTCCATATTACCCGAAGTTCAGTTAAAGTAACTGAAAATTTTGCAGGAAAACAAAAAAAAAAAAAGAATTATAAGCTCTAAGCAAGAACCATAAAATTGATTACCAAATAATTACTTACGTAATACGAACATATACATAATAACATTTTTTTTAAACTAGCATACCATCAACTTTTTACTAGCGAAAATATCATGATAGTGCTTTTCATATGTCAAATTAGGAAAATATGTGATTAACTATAAACGTACAAGAGTCAAGCATAAATAATATTTTGTGGACTGCATTTTTTTTTTTGAAAATGGAACAGAAATATTAATGTTAAATTAAATGTATTTGTAAAAATTTACATTTACATGAAAACAACTGTATCAAAACAAAATATTTTTAGCAGTAATACTGGTATCAGGTTTTTACCGAAGTATTTATGCTTTGTGATGCCCCAGTACCTTCAATAGTTAAATTTATTTGTTAACCGTTTCCTAAATAACTTTTCATTATTAACTCCACACATAAGAACTGCATGCATGATACAACAAAATGAAGCCACGTTGTTGAATATTGGATCAGCTTTTATATGGTTTAAAAAAAATTGACTTGAATTAAACATGAATGAAAATATAAATCTCTGAGCCAATTTCCGTAATAAATACTCAGTATTATCTCAAAAATCGTATTTAATATATGCAAATATAACCAACAGTTGTACATACGAAGATACAATATATTTATTAAAGTGTTCTAAACTTATATCTTGGCAACTGGTTTCCAAAGGAATCTTTTGTAAAAGTACAGACATTTTTTTTCTGTGTAATAACAAGATGACATTCGTTACAAAACTATTCAATGTTAAAACAGTATTAATGTCTAAAAGGTTACTTATATTAATGTGGATTGAAAAATAATGTTTTCAACGGCAGTATAATTTTCTCTCTCTCAAGCCCAAACGATCCTTTCAAAAGTAACAACCAGTATGTTCGGCCGCCTTCCTCCAGTGCCGTACTCGCTGACCTTGGGCTGTTTGCGTGTAGCATTTTGTTTAACCTTTCTAAAACCCCACCTCCCCTCGTCCATCATCCTCGACGCGCGCATGCAAATGGCCGCCACGCCACTCAACGTTACTTGAAAGATGTGTTGTAGCGTCGCCCACACGACCACTAGTCGTCGAGGTTTATGTGACCTACGAGATGTGTCGCATCTGACACTGCTGTGGACGGTTCGACACCGCTCTGGAAGTTGAACACTACTGTGGATGTTGCGTCACTTCTCTGGAAGTTGAACACTTTTATAGACGTTGCTACACTGCTGTGGAAGTTGAACATTACTTTGGACGCTGCGGCACTTCTCTCGAAGTTGAACGCTACTCTGGAAGTTGCGACACTACTCTGGAAGTTGCGACACTACTCTGGAAGTTGCGACACTACTCTGGAAGTTGAACACTTCTATGGACGTTTCGACATTACTCTAGAAGTTTAACGCTACTATGGACGTTGCGACACAAATTCTGGAAGATGAACACTACTGTGGACGTTGCAACACAAATTCTGGAAGATGTACACTACTGTGGACGTTGCGACACTACTCTTAAAGTTAAACACTATTATGGACGTTTAGTCACTATTTGGCGTCATTATTTGGCGACAGCCTAGAATGAAAATGTTTGAACGATTAAAATTTCATGGGTCATTTTATCACGGCTTATTCGACACGCCCTGAAGGACCTGTCGTACCTAGAACAACATCTGACCATCTCATGTGAGACTCGAGGAGAAGGTTAAATCCAGCAGCAACCTGAAGGCAGCAGGTGGTTGGTTATCTCCTGCGGGCAGCTACAACTGTAATGGTAGTCGCACCACTGAGACAGAATTGCAGTCCTCACTTCAGGCACAGGAAAGTCATTCACCTGCAAAGTTTTAGCCTGGATTTTACGTATCTCACTGGAAAATCTGCTCTGAATGGAATACGAAAGCAGTGCTTGAATTAGAGACAATATCAGTATAATTTTTTAAGTTCAAATTGACACAAATACACAAATAGTTTATATGGTATTACCGATTGAGATCTGAAGTTTTCTTTGTAATTGGAATACAATATCTTTTTGATTTTATTTATTTTTATGCCACAAATTAGAGATTATTCGAGCTTGTTTTAAAGAAAGAACCCTTAACTGATAGTAATGAGAATATTAAAAATAATCAAAATGACGTGCATACAGCCTTAGGAGCTTGTGTGACTTGTTTCGTCAACAGACCGAGTGAAAATACTAATACTCTGTTGAACAAATTAGTTTTATAAATCAATTATTATCGGTTTAAATAACAAAAATCAAATATGGTAAACTTTCAAATCATGATTTACATGGAATTACAATGTATCCCATAGCAAAAAAAAAAAGTACCATGTTTTCAAAATAATTAATTTTAATACGCGCTAAGTTGTGTTTACGGCATAGAAACAAATCCTAGCAAAAAAAACTTATCATATTCATACGTTGATAAGGGCTCGCTAGTCAGCCTTAATGATATAGAAGTTGATAGGTGTCAAGAAAACACCTGTAACCTTTCGTAAGACATAATTTTGTGCTAATCATTAGGAATTTGGTTTCTCGGATAGATTTTAACCAATACAAATAAACAATAAAAATTTTGTGCAAACTTTTACCCTTAAAAGCATAAGAAATCCATTTTCTCTTTCTCTACTGAACTGTTTATTATGTAGAACCGTACACAACACAGCAGGAAATGCATGCCAATATTTGTGTAAATTCTAAATTTTTTATTTAATTGCTTTTCTTCTAAACACTTTTTAAAAATTTAGCTTTTTTTTACAGGAAAGAGGATACTAACAAAAAAAAACACATTATAATTCCTAAAAAAACATTTTATACGATGAATTATCATATTTGTTTGTTAATTGAATATCCGTAAATTATTAAATTTAAAAAATTCATATAAACGATAGAAAAATTAAGGAAAATATTTTCCCCTTAATTGAAGACACGCGTGCAATAAAGGGGTAAATTTTTCTTCCTGTAATTTTAAAGAAAAATTTTTTCTCTGTAATAACTGACGAAAGTAACACATGTCAAGAAAGAGAAATCATTACTTTTTTTCATCTTAATTACAGACAGGGTTTGCTCATGTTTTATTTTTTCTGGCGCCACCACTAATTTGTGACTGCCCTCTTAAACGCTGCTCAAGTTGTGGAGTAATTGTAGTTAACGAAGCCAGCTGGCCAGCACTCAGTATATGTAGGGTTCGGTGCTGTGACAATGGTGTATGATGTCAATCCGTGAGTGGTGGTCCTTATTTCATTAGATTTTCGTCTGTAGAGTTTTCACGTGTATCTAATTAAAATTAATTGAAGAGTCCTAATTATGAAAAAAAAATTAAATTGTCGCCGACGTATTCTTACAATAACTTGGTTGATAGTACTGGTTCAAATGTATGTTTTACTTTTGTAATGAGTTTTATTTTACATCCTTCAATACAGAGGGACAGAACATAAGTAACCTTAGTTTCATAATGAATAGATCATGCGATTTAACTAAGCAAGTAAAACAGATAGCAAAACTATCATAGTGGATGGCAGCTACAACGAACGGTGTAGTGTATACATCATTCGCTTCACTGTTAGAAATTACAGTACATTTACGGACTTCACTTTAGATAGAGTATGTATGACTGGAGAAAATAATGCACAGGGAGAATTCAGAAGCAAGTAGACTATGTAAAGAAAAGGGGAAGGGGGGAAATACCGATCATTGTTAGTTCGCTTTCTGCCAGTTATTTTTGTATAAGACAAACGTGTCAAGTTCGTCTCTTAAATCCAAACTCTTACGTCAGTAAGAAGTGTCGACTTTCTGACTTTTTTGGCCTTTTTTTTTTAGCTACTCGCCTCACGGCGGTATATATATTTCCCCAGTGTCGTCAGTCGCTCAAGAAGAGATAAAAAGAAGTTAAAAAGTGTTTCAGTTTCGTGGAAGGGGGAGGAGGAATAATTCCTTCTTTGCCGGCATGTGTGTCGCAGCTCCAGCTACGCGCGGTGGAACTACACTGTCACCAAGAAGTACTGTAAATCCGAGGTCATTTCAACGAAGATTGCACTCTCAAAAAAAAAACTGAGGATATTCGTTGTTCCAGATGGCTGGGCCTTTTAGGATGGATTTCATACTAATTTCTTGAGCAATTCCTTCGACGAGAAATTCTTCTACGCATTCTTGTTTAAATGTTTGAGTGTCATTAGACGTTTCGAGAGATTGTCTAAAGGTGGTCGTCTTGATGAAGACCATCTTATAACATTCCCATATTTCTTATTTCTGAGAGGGCATTCTCCTGTCTCGCAGTCGTCGCTTAACACCATCGCGGAATCATGTTCCATGGTTTTTGAGACCGTGCTTTAAGATTAGAAATAAGACCGTCTTTGCCAAGACCGTTGCAGACATGTCTCAAGCAATTGCTTGTTCAGGTCGCATATGAGTAGAAAATGGCTGATTCTAGAGAACCTCGTATTTTTTAACTAACATGAATCCTGTATGAAGTGCTGAACGCATCTGATGAGTGTTTTAAATGAGTTAAGTGTTTGTTTGTGACCGATGGTTACGTTTCCAAGTGCCAAAAAAAAAACAGTTTTTTTTTTACATATCGATCGCAGAACGAGTACATTGGATATGAAAGGCGATGTTCATCATGGTTGATGATGTCAATATCACCGTCAGGAAAATTAAATCTACATTCGTGATGCCCAGATATTTTGCAGCACTCCTACTTCTGGCAGTAGAGTGTGTTTGTTGTGCACATAACTGATTTCAGAAAGTTTTATCACTTCAATATTATTCGTATGAGTTCATGTTTGTTTTTTTTCCGAAGATCCCTGGATATTTTTTTTTTTACCAGCGTTCGTCGTACTGTTCAAAATGAACATTTTTAACAGCGTAACCAGAAAACGCGGAGAGCCAACTGTGTGGAGAAAATGGGGGGAGGAGAAAGAGAGAGTGAGAGAGATGGCGGAGCGGAATGCGTGCGCGGTGAGCAACCTAGTTTAAAAATAAAAATACGCGTGGAAAGAAGGAATAAAAAGAGAGGGGACGGCCATGCTTCTAACTGAACTGAAATAAATTATGTGCGAGTGTATGTGGGAGGCGACACACACTTGGCGGCAAATGCCGCTCCGCGTGTTGGGAGCAGGCTAACCGCCTCCTTGCCCGCGGGGAGAGGCGAAGTATGGGTCCGCCCTCGGCAAGCCTTCATCTCACAGACGAGAGAGCCACACCCGCTCGCTTTTTGACGTGACAACATCTAATAAATCGATGAGCGTCGGCTGCACGCACGAAAAAGTTTCCCGTTACGCACATTGTCCCGTTACGCTCATTGTACGCTTGCGCCGCATCTATCTCTCTTCCACTCGATTCGAACAACCATCGATTTGACTTTTTCGAGGCACATTAAACTTGTAACACTCCCATTCGTTTCCTACTTTTCCTATCATCGTCCTATCCTTAACAGAATAACACAGATTGGAAGAAGTTAAATAGAAAACATGTATAAAATTTAAAGTTAAAATAATCTCGTCGTTAAAGTAATAAACATATTTGAATTAATGAGTGCAAATAAAAGTACATTTATCAATTAAATTGTAGATTTTATTTCACTACTTCTTTGTATCCATACAAAATAGTGATAATTCAATAAAAAATATTCAATTTTATTCATAAATGTATACAATCATTTCATTAATGTTTTTGTTATGACGTTATCACGTTAAACTATCATCCGTAAACCGACTTTACAGACAACCAATTTTTTTTTTCGTTCTATCTCATTGTATAAACCGGTGTGGCATTAAATTTAGCTGTCGATTTGGATAGGTTAGCTACATTATAAATACTTTAAAACAATGTGGATGGTTGGTTATATAAGGTAAGTATAGCTACATTAAAAATACTGTAAAATCATTTTATGGTTGCTTAGCAAATAACTTTTTAATATGTAGCTATCCAGGCTAGGAAACAGTTTACATGATTTCACAGTATCTTTCATGTAGCTATCCTAACCAAATCAACCGTCCACAATGTTTTAAAGTATTTATAATTTAGCTTACCTAACCTTTTACAATGAACAAAAAGAAACCGAAGATGCACGATCGGGCGTTTGGCTGTCTCGTCTGTGAAAAGGTTTGCCGTCCCCCCTCAGCTTTGCGACGCGTCGCGTCTGCTGTAGCCGCGCAGGACCTTACAGGCTGTGGCCGTGGCTAGCGAGCGCACAGGCTTGATCGAGATGAGGTCCCCACCTGGGCAACACCTTAATCAATATAACAACGTGATCAGCTAATCCGGAGCCACGCTAGGTAATCTGTAGGGGCAGGTATTTTTCGCGAATAAATCGGTACACCTTTTAGACTGCAACAAGGTAGGTATACCCGTACGAGCGGTTTTCTTCCTTGTGATTGGCGGCCGTCTGCGAGAGAAGTCACTCAGGACGTGTTTGCTTGCGCACTGAATTACTGTAATTATTGGTGCTGTAACAATCGACATGGACCTGAAAGAAACTCGCCCAATCACAAAACACAGACTGTTCTGCAATGTTTTAGCTCTCAGCTATCCTCGGAATCTTTTTGCGAAATACGCATGTCCCTTGTAATCTGTTTTGTTTTGTTCATTACGTCTCGATGTTCAGCTGTCAAAATCTGCATATTTCATTCAACCGAGGACAAATCTAATACAGTTGTAAGTACAATTAAAATATTTGGTACATTTGATTTTTTTGTTGAAAAAATGTCTTGTTTTCTATAGCACTGCAGTAAAATAATACTTAAGTAAGTTTGGTGAACTATGGTAAAACGAAAAATAAAAAAAAAAATTTTGAATGGTTGAGGGGAAGGCCACGCCACTTTGGTCCCCCCCCCCCCCCCCCCCCCCCCCCCGACCGGGTCCAAGTATTCGCCAGTGTATTCAGAACATGTCAGAAAATATCTCACGATACGTGAATAAAGTGTAGGCTCACTTTTTCCCTTTGATTTCTCCATGTACACTGTTAAAAAGTTCCTCCTGTAAACTTACAGAGGATAGTGATTACAAATATACCAGGGATCTTAGTAAATTTTCTTATATATTCGTAAAATTTCCAGTATTTAGTTAACTTACTTTGAACATTTTTAACTTACTTTGAACATATATCAACAATAATAAGCATTGGAAAATTAATTAACCTTTCAAAAACAAATAAAGCCTACACCAAAAACTCTTTTCTTTCTTGTATGTGCATATTTACCCTAAATTTAAATACACATGACACTCGGAAGTTAGAAATAGTCGTAATTTCTACGAAAAAACCAGTTATCTGGAGAGAAAAAAATGTTTGCTAATCGTTTGCACGATATGCATTCTTCAAAGGAAAGTCTGTTAATATAACTGCAGTTTCTAACTGTGTATTTTATGTTCTCTCTGGCGTTACAAAGGCGTATTGAGGCCAGGCGCATCTCAATATTGATATGTGCGAAATTGTTTTTCAGATTTAAAATTGAAATGTTCTTCATGAACTCCAGCAGCGCACGCCAGCACTGGCCATCAATATGACGGAACACAATTCTCCACACAGAAAATAATTTTCATCAGTACTTACAGATACAAAATATTCCTTTGGAAACAAGTTGCCAAGAAGTAGTTTGTAATACTACAAGAAAGGTATTCTAACTTTGAACACTACACGGCTATGGTGATTTTTGTATAGCTATATGTATGAGATACGTTTTTCTACATAACACTGAGTATTTCTTACAAAAAGTTGGCACATATTTTCATATTTTAATTGATGTTTCATTCAAGAATAATTTTTTTTAAATAGTGGAAAAACTAATCTAGCATTCAACAATATGACTTAATATTTTTCACCGTACTTATTAATATGCACAGTTAATACTGGAAAGCTATTCAGGGAACGTTTTATAAATAATTTTAACTATTGGAGGTATACAGGGAAAACACCAAGCATAAATGCCCGGGTAAGAAAATCCGAACCCTGTATTACTCCGAACACTATTTTTTAGTGATAGGTCTACTATCGCTTTCATGTAAAACACATTAATAACTTTGCTATTCTAATATCTATCTTTTTATAACAAACATTTTTAAGTACGCTCTTTTAACTCTTCTATTTTGGCCACATTAATAGGATATAAATATATAGAACGATTTAATG
Source organism: Bacillus rossius redtenbacheri (assembly GCF_032445375.1). Classification (NCBI taxonomy): domain Eukaryota; kingdom Metazoa; phylum Arthropoda; class Insecta; order Phasmatodea; family Bacillidae; genus Bacillus; species Bacillus rossius. The sequence goes on along the minus strand of NC_086336.1, from coordinate 7,437,435 downwards.
AAATAAATCCTTTAAAAATTAATTGTATCTTCAAACTTTTTTACTATGACCTGTTTTAATTTATTTACACCGGTGGGCATTTGAAAAATGTTTCGAAATTAAACAAGCAAAAACATGTTTACACAAGCTGCAAAAGATTTTTTTTTTTCGGAATTAATAAGTCTGTCTACTTGTTTTTATGTCTACACTCTAACTCACCTACGTATTTTATAACAAACAGTGAACTTTTACTGGCGTATGGAGAAATCCATTGCATATGGAAAAATAGTTACACTTGTCTTAGGATAAAATCTTTAATATTTTACTGTAAGCATAACTAGTTTTTACACTTTATTTATCTCTAAATGTATCAAAAATGTTTTCTTATCAGTACTTATAACTAAATATTTTACCTAAATTGCTATATAAATTTCATAGACGGCTATTTGTTATTTAATATTTAGTAGCTGTGTATGTATGTAAAGAAATTTGTTTCTGATTGTGAATTAATTGAAATTTATTGCTTCTCTTACTATAAGCGTTTTGAAAAAAAGAAAACAATAGATTGCTAATCCAGGATATCGAATCAGTGCTTATGACTAAACCTTATTTAATCTTAATGTAAGAAATTATAGATATTTATATATTGCAAAATATAACTTGAGAAAAAATACAAATATTTTTTAATAGTAGGTACCTACTGAAATGACTAGCACACACTACGGAGCACAAAAATCATAAAAGGAAATAGTTTGTTTTAATAAATGAGTGACAGGACAGCGCTATTATAGAGAACGTCGTAACATATGTAGGTATATATAAAGTTGCATTGAATATAACACTTAACTTTATAAAATAAATAAATAATCAGGAATAATTTAATTGTTCCTTCGTAAAAAAACAAAAACTTGTTATAAAAAACCTTATTGTGTTAGACTAAGCCTAATGATTTTAAGATTTAATTTTTAAAAATTACACTAAATAATTTTATCAAACTAATGGACCAATGAACTTAAAACTATGACATCCAAACCTACCAGGTTTACTTGATTTTTTTTTTATTCTTTAGTAAGATATTTCTTCTGTCATAAATCTGCGACTACCTTACACGGCAATATATAAAAAAAAAAATTCTGATTTTTATTTACAGCGTAAAATACACATAGTATCCTTTACAGGTTTCACGCCGTAATTTATGATTCAAGATGATAACTAAGTGCTGAAGGCGTTTTCCTCAGTTACAAGGTTCTTGTTTTGAATAATCCTCTCTGTATCGAAGTGGCTTGCCGCACAACAAGCTTAGTACGCTGTATAATGTTTTTCATTTTCTTCTCACATTTCTGGTGAGAAGTTGGCAAGGTTTCGAAGATTGTTGTTGCTAAAAATAGACTATGCATTTCTATCTTGTTCAACAGGTTGAACTATAAATCTCTAAACGGCAGAATTTTTCTGACATGTAGACCGAGGAAACAGCGAAAGTAATAAACATCCTATGACAAGCTCGAAAAGAAAACATTCAGAGAATCAAGAAAATAGCATTTTTATGACCAATTTTAAATTTATTTACTTAGAAAGTTGTAGGAAATGACTAATTAATATTTATGGCACGGTTTTTAAATCTCGCATACTAATAGGAATAGTGCATGACAGACAAACAAGTATGTAGACTTAACCGTAGTTAAATATCTGTAAAATATTTAAATTTGACTAACTTATTGCACAATTAATAATGTTCACAAATACACGGTCTACCGACATAACAGTTCACAGATTTTCTACTTAGAAAATGTGGAGTTTTTCCGTTTTTCAACAAGCTGCATTACTAATTTTTTTTGTGGGGGGGGGGGAGGGGGGTGTTTGTTTTTGAGAAACGGAACACAATAATTTATCGTTTCTGTAGTCTAAAATGTTTAAGACGCCATTTGCACAGAAATTTGTTTGTCCCGACGTTATGTACGAGATGTTATAAAGTGACGAATCCTACTAAAATAAACAATTAAATAATGTTTATTGCTTGAACGTTTGGGTAATAAAATTGATATTTATTCATAGGAATAGCCTAACTATTGTATCGAGGAATAAGCCTGTAATTTTTGAAATATATTAATTATTTACGGGTAGTTTAAATTTCATAGAAACCATTTACAATTTACTCATTTTAAATGGTTTTATCTCTAACTGTATTTTAGTTAGATTTTATTTTAAAATTTATTTTTTTGAGGTTAAAATATTAATTTTATTAAAACTTCATATTTTTAAAAAGTAAAGCATACTTTTCACGATATTATAAATTTTCTTTGAAAACTAGCTGAGCCAATTGTAAAAAATAAATCTTTACCAATAATAAAACTGTAAGTCTGTACATTTGGTGAAATGATGAAAAAACTATTAAAATGCTTATTTACAATATTGAGGATTCAAAAATATAGTTTTTAAAATTTTTGTCTGTTTATTTGAACATCAATCGAAATATATTTTACGGATTTTGATTAGGTATTATTTTTAATTATAAAGGTCCTTTGCTAACTTATCTAGGTTTTATATATTTTACAGGATTTCACCCCTAATATTGTTTTTAGAGAATTAATTACATTTCAAACTAATAAAGAAAAGTTATTTTATATTAATAATTAACTTACCAAAATTATACTACAAAAAAAATTTAAATAAAAAAAAACACCGTTTAGGGATAAAAAAGAGGGTAAATATTTTAAGAAAATAATTAATACCTCAAAATTTAATTAATCATAATAAACGAAATTGGTTACCAATAATAAAAGAACAAATACAAATAACTACTTTTTTTACTATTTTGCGAAATTTATTTTCCAAGGGGTAAAAAGGGGTAGGTATTATTTTAGATTAATAAATGTATCTCCAATATCAATTTAGCGCAATAAATGAAATTCGGTAACAATAATAAGCATACAAAATCTACCAACCACAATTTTTATATTTTGCGAAATTGTAAGGGGTGGTAAAGGTGTAAGTATTTTTTAAATGTTAATAATTACTATATCTCTGAATTAAGTTAAGAGTAACAAATTATACCGGATACCAATAATATACATATGAAAATTACCAACAACAATTTTTATATTTTGTGAAATTCAACCCATAATGTGAGAAAAAAAGGTAAATATGGATTGAAGATAACAAATTATATCTCCTAAGACAACCAAACACAACAAAGGATACACTGGACTAATAATAAAGATAAGAATTCTACCAACCATAATTTTACCATTTTCCTAAGTGTAACCCCTAAAGAGGAAAACGGGAATGAATAGTTTTAACATTAATAAGTATATGTCTGAAAAATTAAGCATAATTAACTATTTGGGACAAATAATAAACATAAAAAAATTACCAACCACAATTTTACAAGTTTGCATTATTCAAACCCTACGGTTGGTAAAAGGGGTAAGAGTGTTTTTAAAACAAAAAACTAACATTTCTAATTTAATTTTATGAACTAGAAAAACTTGCATCTATATTTAGGTGTTGCTTATTTTTACGTTTATTAACATTCGTATTTTAATGGGGTGCAAGTGGAGTAAGTCTTTATTTATTCAAAAAATTCGTATCTCCGAAACTAAATAAGTAAAACATAAATTAATAATAAAAATAATAATATATGAAATTATTATTTTACTTATGTGTAAAATTCCACCCCTAAATGGTGTAAAGCGTTAGGTTTTGTTTAAAGAAAAAATATGCATACTTCAGAATCTACTATACCTATCTGAAGGTTAGATATTAAGTATTAACATTAAGCATATAGAGTTTCAAAACTGAATTTTTTACGTTTACTGGTTTTTTTCTTTTAAGGTTGTGAAAAGGGATAGGTTATGTTTTATCATTAAAAAGTTCGTATCTACATAGAAAACAAAGCTGGATGAAAAATATTAGAATAAATAGCGTAACTAATTATATACGTAGAGTGCTCTTAAAACTATTCGAATCCAATAGCATTCAAACGGGGGCACGTTAGTTTTTATAATAATAGTTCACATATCCAAGCAAATTAAGATGAAGGTAAGAAACCTATCAGGAATAACTAGCAAAATTTATATTAAATATCTTGTTTTAACCTTAATAATTTTTCCATATTTGACTGCATGATGGGTGAAAATGTGGTTAATTTTGTTTACTATAAAAGTCGTATCTTGAAGCTAATCAAGCAGGCTGTAAATTATGTGGTATGATTTATAAACATGCATAATCGACCAATTATTTTTTACAATTTGCTGAAGTTCTAGTTTTTAAACGGTGAAATATTGTAAGTATGGTTTTAACATTAAAAAATAATATATTCTCATCAAATTAAACTAACTTTAAGAAATTGTAAATGATAAACATGCAATCAGCTACATTCTTTATTCAACGTTTACCTGAATAACACCTCTCAATTTAAACACGGTTTGGTATTACCTATACAAAATATAAACAAGTTATGAAATCCATTTAATCATATTTTGGCAAGATAAATTAAAACTAAATATAAATATAAGTTTATTATAATTATTTATGAATTCAATCTCCGGTAAAAAATGAGAGATTGTTTTTTGTTTCGTTAACGGATATTGCCATATTTATTTAGTTCTGAATTTTCACTTTGGCATTCACGTGGGAAAATAGAAGAGATGTAACAAATTTGGGTATATTATTTAAATACTACTAAAAAAAACTAAGAATGAACTATTACATTGGATAAAAAATTTGATATCGTACACTTTATTTCAAACAAAGATGCTATTGTGTGAAATATGCTTAAATAATTTTAGTTATTTGTAGTAAGGTGATTTAATTTAATTATACTAACCATAGCTTTAGCCATAGTAAATGAAAGTGTAGTGTAAACTATGGAAAAAAATATACTTAAATTAAAATAGGTGCGTGTTTAACAGTTTTTTTTAATTGCTTACCTCATGAAATGAAAAGAAAGTAAATGTGATTTCATCAAGGTAAAATAAAATATATATTCAAACATGACAAATTTATTGTCTGTTTATTTAGTAAAAAAATGTTTGGAAATAATAACATACTTTTCTTCAAATGGTCAGATTATATAAATACTCTTAATTGGCGCAAGCAAAGCCGCGGGTTTAGAGCTAGTAATAAATAATAATAAAGAACCACAGTAGTGTTCTAAAGTTTGCAGAAATATTTGGAGATGGAAAAAAAAGAGGGGTAAAAAATCGGGAGTTTAACGATATTTTTTTTTCTTGATGCGTTGTTGGCATCTATTTTTTTGTCAGTGTTCACTTCGAGATGATATTGTTACTATTCTTCCTAACGAGTTCGCGTGAAGCGTAACCCGTGTGCGGGTATTGATAGTTTTCATAGCCAATCACTGACCATAGCAACTTCGTCTCTATAACCGGCAGCCTCATGGACCACCTCCTGCAAAGGGAAGCCATCTTTTCACAGACGAGAGAGCCAAACTCCCGATTGTGTATCTTGGTTTTTTTTTTTTTTGTTCATTGTAAAAGTTTAGGTTAGCTACATTATAAATACTTTAAAACATTGTGGACGGTTGATTTGATTAGGATAGCTACATGAAAGATACTGTGAAATCATGTAAACGATTTCCTAGCCCTGGATAGCTATATACTAAAAAGTTATTTGCTAAGCAACCATAAAATGATTTTACAGTATTTTTAATGAAGCTATACTTACCTAATATAACCAACCATCCACAATGTTTTAAAGTATTTATAATGTAGCTAACCTATCCAAATCGACAGCTAAATTTAATGCCACACCGGTTTATACAATCAGATAGAACGGGAAAAAAAGCGAGCATGAACTTCGGGGAACTTCGGGTGTGGCTCTCTCGTCTGTGAAATGAAGGCTTCCCCTCCTGCAAGCCGTAGCGGCCTCACACTCCGCGGAGCCCTGGACCATGCACTGTCACGGGGCTATAACGTTTTGAAGATGAGCCTTACCGGGAGGCCTGAGAGGTGTATAAATTCCCCCAGGTCCTTCTATGGAAATTTGGAAAACTAAACTCTTAAAAAGAATGCTATTTAATCCAATTTGAAACTTAAAAGTTCTACAATGCTTATTGCTCATTCACCTCGAGTAATTGTTGTTTTCTTCCCTGGTGAACTGGTTGGTTTTAAAAATTCTAACGAATAAATTCCTGTAAATTTTGCGAGGCAATCAAATCTAAGAAAAATAATTTTTATACGAAATAATGAATTGATAAATGAATTGACCAGCACTTTAAATTTCATCCTAGGAAAGAATAAAAAAATGTAGAGTCCACGCGCCACAGAAGTGAAACTACTTGCTAATTAGATAAAGATAGGGGCAAAGTATTAGTATTTTTTATATTGAACAAGAGATGCAAGGATGCGGGTATGATCTGAAATGAAAAACTGGTTGTCTATAAAGTTGGTTTACGGACGATAGTTTAACGTGACAACGTCATAACAAAACATTGATGAAATGATTGCATACTTTTATGAATAAAATTGAATCATTTTTATTGAATTATCACTATTTTGTATTGATACAAAGAAAGAGTGAAATAAAATATACAATTTAATTGATAAATTTACTTTTATTTGCACTCATTAATTCAAATATGTTTATTACTTTAACGAAGAGATTATTTTAACCATAACTTTTATACATGTTTGCTATTTATCTTCTTTCAATCTGTGTTGTTCTGTTAATGATAGGACGATTATAGGAAAAGTAGGAAACTAATGGGAGTGTTTCAAGTTTAATGTGCCTCGAAAAAAGTCAAATCGATGGTTGTTTCAATCGAGTGGAATAGAGGTAGATGCGGCGCAAGAATACAATGAGCGTAACGGGACACAGCGTAACGGGAGAATGTGCGTAACGGGACAAGGTGCGTAACGGGACAATGCACGTAACGGGACAATGCGCGTAACGGGACACTTTTTCGTGCGTGCAGCCGGCGTTCATCGATTTATTAGACGTCGTCACGTCAAAAAAAATCTGAGGAGTAGACAAACACAAGCAGCGTTGCGAGAGTTCCGTAGCATCACTGTTGCGTAGTTCCTACCTCTCCCCTGCCGTCTCCCTATACGTCGGTTAGAACTAGCATGTAGCATATTACGCTACGTACTCCTCCCCTCCTTCCATGGCGTCTTCCCGTTTGACCGCTAGTGCATGCGTTGGGAGTCTCTAGGTCGTAGACTGTTCCCCCACCACGTACCTATCTATTCCCCTCGTGCGACGAAGGTGTTCATGACGATCGAAAACTGTAGCGTCTTCGGGAAAGAAGATTTTATTTTCAAAAAACATAAATTTACCTTTCCATAATAATGTACATATTTTGAGAACGAAATGAGAAATAAGGAGCGGGTCGTGGCCCGAACAGCAGTCCCCCCTCCAACCCCCTCGCTAAGGGTGGCACTCTAGGAGACAGGCGGTGGTTTCAGCGGTCCACAGGTGCTCATTAGCATCTCGGACACCGGTCAGACCGCTACCTCTGCTGGATGCAGCCGGTGCCTGCCTGCCTTTCTCCTGGGTTCCGCATCGGCTGGCATCATGCTGGCCAAGGTAACGTCTTACCTCTCACACGGCAGCTTGGGGCGAGCTTTTACCCTGCGTCACATGTTCAATATACCCTATTTTACCGCATAATCGTCGCACCTATATTTTAGGACGTCAAAATTTGGATGAAAAGACCTCTTGCGTAATCGTCGCATGATGATTTTTGGTCCCGCTATTAGATTCCGGGGTCTTTGTGTAGGTATTTTTTCCGTATAAAACGATGTATTTTAAAGTAGAAATCTAATATTTATTCCGACATTACCTTGCTGAACATACGCTCTGAATCTCAATCACTTATTTGAATCATTGGAATGTTAGTCAATGAAAATTCTGCTGACTGGTGAATCAGGAGTTGACTGTGAACTTTAGGGAAAAAAAATTGTGAAACCCAATGACGAAACGGCAACGCTCAGTTACGGAAACAAACGTTGTATGAATCAAATGATTGAAGGACTGGTTCTCGGTCAAATTTCGCTTAATCAACTCAAAAGCTAGTCAGAGCTATGCAACACATCTCTGTATTGTTCCACATACATATATTTTTTTTGCTGAATAAACGTTCTACGTTTGTTCTCTATACTTGGCTTTTCGATTCGTTAAGCTCTTGGTTTCTGTGACGAAAAAGCATTTAAATTACGACAGTTCAACATTCATCTACCAGTGATAACTTCCATTCCAAGAATATTTCAAAGATGGTCTGTTTGATGATGCCTGGTTCATAGTTACCTACATTTAAAATAAATACTTATATAAATAATTTTTTTGCTTTTACAAAATCAGTACCCAAGTTTATAGGTTTTTTTTGGGGAAACAAATTTTTTTATTGATTTACAAGTGGTAGCAAGAATTTTACGACAAATTATACACATTACACATAATGTTTAACTCAAAACTGTATGCTATGATTAAAAAATATATATTTAAATATGATAAGACACTTAATAATCACTTACTAAATTGCTAAAAACTATTTTGTTGTTAGCAGGAAATGGTTGAAATATTAATTTATTTAAAATAATGTGAAAAACTTGAATTTATAGTAGCAAATTGTTTTAGTACACTTCTCCACAAGCGAATAAGTGTTATGTTTATCGACACCTTCGATGTTGGTTTCGGGAGTTTTCGTGCGGCTCGCTCGTAAGTCTCTCGGAGTTCCAGGTTGCTTTACACTGTTAGAAACTGCGGTAAATTAATGGACTTTACTACGAGAAACGAAGAGTTTGGTAATTTCAGATAACTGGATCTTCCTGAAAATCGGGCAGGATTTCAACTCTTGAGTTCTGGGTTTATTTATAAACTAGGTAAACCCAGAAGTAGATCCAACACGTTTTTGAATGTATTATTCATATTATATTATTATTATTTTGATTCTTGATTAAAGTACTTGAACTCAGCACCCGTAAAATTACGAATATAACAGTAATTTTACGAAGATCCTTGGATAATTTGTAACCACGCTGTTGATTTTTTCTCCTTAAATTCATGAACAATGCTGATTACAAATTATTCATTATTATTATTGAACATGAATCAACCATAATAATTTTATTATGTTAAAAAAAAAACATCAGAACCTTTTTTTGAATATACAGCAGAAAACTTTCACGCTTGTGTTCACCCTGCATTGGATCGAGGCACTCGACTCGAAATCGGTACATATGCTGTAATTTCTAAAGGTGAAGCGTTCTTCGTCAATTCCAGGTGAGGATTGTTGACGGTGTGGGCCGTGCGCGGTGTTGGTCGGGCCAAAAGAGCAGGTGAGGCCTGGCTGATTTAGTGCCGTGTCCACAGAGGGACGGCCGCCTCTTTGCCTTCTCTCTCGGCCGGGAACATGGCCGTCTGACCCGCCAACCACTTTCCAGCCATCGGCGCTCCTCGACTATACCAACAGCTCCCCGTCGTCCCAGATAGGTGAATCTTCGTGACACACACCGACCTTCGATAGTCTGGCAACTTCGCTGATCTCGCACGGCCGGAGTCCTGGAGGTACATCACGTTTGGGGGAGGACAGGGTAGGAACACCCCCCCCCCCTCCCCCCCTCGAATACCCTTTTTCGGAAACATAATTATTAGAGACCGGAAAAATTCGCGAATTCATTTCGTGGCAGGCTAAAATACAAACAGGTATACCTCAGTGCTGCCTCTGTTATTGGCTCACAGCTCACCTGGATGACTCTGGGCCAGTGAGAAACAACCAACCGAAGCTTTATCGAATCACAGACTGCTACGTTGGGACGTTTCACAAGACAGCAGCCAATGAGTGGGTGGCATTTGACCGAGTGTACGTAGAACTATGGATGTCATTGAACCCGCGAATTTTTCCGGTCCCTAATAATTATTAATGTTACGCGTAAATTTTAATCTTAAAATCATACTTTCCCAAGAAGAAGGCAACTTAAATAAACGGACGTGTCTTCGTATACAATATTATTTTTTGGAACTGGAACATAACTATTCATGTAAAATTACAGATATTTTTTGTAAATTCACATATTTACATAAAAAAAACAACTGTATCACTACAAAATAGTGTTCGCAGTAATACTGGGTTCTGATTGTTGCCCGGGAATTTGTGCTATTGTGTTGTTTCATTACCTCAAATAGTTTTTGTAAACCGTTCAATGAGTAGTTTTCGAGTATTAACTGCGTACATTAATAAGTCTATTAAAAATTGTGTGTGCTTATCTACGCGCGTTAGGATTTATACTTACTTGGTGTAATAAAAAATAACTTTAAATTTGCATGCAAATAATTAATATAAATAAAATAATAAAAGGACTGGAGTGTTATTAAAATAAATTTGCTAAAGTATTATTTCAAACAAATTAAAAATTGAAATAAATAGCTAATCTGTATTCAATATAAATATATTCATGTGTATAAAATTTACTAATAATTAGGTAAATAATAAAGATAAATTTTAATCACTACATAGTATAAAACAAAGTCGCTTCCCGCTGTCTGTCTGTCCCTATGTATTATTAGATCTTTAAAACTACGCAACGGGTTTGATGCGGTTTTTTTAATAGATAGAGAGATTCAAGAGGAAGGTTTATATGTACAATTTATGCATAATATAGCAGAGAAACACTGATAAATTTTGAGGTTTCTAATGTGATGTCGTAAATAAACACATTTTTTTTGCACTTACATTGCAAACACTGGCTGAACCCTACGAGATAGATCAAAATAATGCTACAGTATTGTACACCTTAAAAGGTCTACAAAAACGTCTGAGATGGTATATGTCTATCTCTTAGGGATAACCCACATTAACCATTTTTTATCCTTTACTTTTTACGAGAAATAATGTCTTATTTACGAAGCGATTTTAAGCAATAGTGCATTAATTCTTATCCAATTAAGTACCTTAAATACATTGTGAATTTAATTGATCTATATTATGTTTGTATTGTCTAATGACAAAAAAGCTATGAGCGTTGTATATAAAGACATTCTGTAGTGTATTTAGTATCAGCATTGCACCCGTGCGAAGTCGCTAGTTAAAAAATCAATAAATATGCTGAATGCTTATTCTAATATATAATTCGAATTATTTATAAAATAATTTCATAATTTATAATGCAAATAATTTATTCTTACAAGAACATAAACTCACGTATATGCATAGGCCTACAACACAATATCTAAAACTAAAAATCACCAGAAATATATATATTTTTTAAATTATATGAAGCAATATTCAATATCAATCACTAAAGTACGAGACTAAAAAGTACATATATATTTTTTATTTGAATGTAGCCTATTTTTTGTGTGTTGCCTTTTTTTTTATCCTGTGAAAATTTCGTTGCATGGTGCGCGCGCATTGTAAAAATTCACTCTTGTCAATTTTTTTCATAACGCGCCTAAAAACGTACAATTTCAAAAATAAAGTCCAAATATTGAATATTCTATTATGCGCCAGTATTACCTATCTAAAGAAAAAAAGTTGTCATGTATGCAAAAATAATCATACACTGTAAAAAAAACTTTTTTTCCGACGAAAATCCTTGAAAGTTGTAAAATTGCGTTTAGTTCAAGGTTTGACCTTGTAATTTTACGAGGGATATCGTTGGCAACATGGATTCCAAGGACTATCCTTGTAAAGGTACAAAAGAAAATTTTTACGGTGTAGCCATATGTTGTACAAAGTTATTGTTCCGTATAGTGGCAGACTTGTAAAGGTGCAAGAGTGTGTTGTTTGGGAAGCCTTCATTTCACAAACGAGAGAGCCACACGCGAAGTTCCCCGAAGTTCATGCTCGCTTTTTTTTTTCGTTCTATCTCATTGTATAAACCGGTGTGGCATTAAAGTTTGCGGTCGATTAGGATATGTTAGCTACATTATAAATACTTTAAAACATTTTGGATGGTTGGTTATATTAGGTAAGTATAGCTACATTAAAAATACTGTAAAATCATTTTATGGTTGCTTAGCAAATATCTTTTTAATATGTAGCTATCCAGGGCTAGGAAACCTTTTACATGATTTCGCAGTATCTTTAATGTAGCTATCCTAACCAAATCAACCGCCCACAATGTTTTAAAGTATTTATAATGTAGCTAAACCTAACCTAATTGACCATAAGTCATCATGAGTTGTCCAAAATAAACATTCACGGACACACGCCAAACGAAAAATATTGTGGCGTACAAATAAGTACCGTTGGCTTGTTTATGGTCTTTTCTTTTATCAACACCGCCATATTTATTTACTATGAACAAAACAAAACCCGAAGATGCACGATCGGTGGTTCGGCTCTCTCGTCTGTGAAAAGGCGGCTTCCCGTGTTGTTGTGCGTGCACCCGGTGGTGTCGGACGAGGCGCATACATCACGGCGGCACAGATGTCCGCGGACTGCGGCGGACTGCTGGGAAAGTGTCGGGATGGATCGGCTGGAATACATACATCACCCCCGCGCCGGCGTTTAGCGTGCGGCGGCCCGTCTGCGCGCCCGTGTTTACGACCCCGCGCCCGAGAGAATGCACTAGGCATGGAAAGTGGAGAGCAGGGTGTCCACAAGGAAAAAAAATATTTCGTACCAATTTAGGAGAGAAAAAAGTACTAGATTTGAAAGAAAAAAGTACTAAATTATAATTTGTTTGGATTTTAACAATTAAGGAAGTTATTATGACATTGAAATGCTCTAACTTAAATATCACACCACACACACATACATTCCTTAGTTTTTAAAAATAATTACGCTTAATAATAAAACATATTGGAGTTACTGTAATATTATTATATTAAAGAAAAAAAGTACTAGATCTGAGCGTAAATATACTAGACCACTAAAAAAACTTATGGAAGTACTAGATCTAGTACGAAAGTACTAACTGTAGACACCCTGAAGTGGAGCGCAATCGAGTTCCGGAACCCCCCCCCCCCCCCCCCCCCCCAATTCCTCCACAGGAAGTTGTCCCACAGGAAGTTGAACGCCCGGCACTTAAGGGGGTGCCTCCCATTTCAGGTCAAGATTTTATATTTACAGTAATTACAGATAAACTAGTAGACCTTTTCAGTTGTTTAACTTTCACGAAATGAAGAAAAAAAAATGTACAGCGCATACTTTTTGCATAGTTAGGAGCCAAAGTTCCATTTTTAAAGGATTTGGATTGTACAAATAAGGAGAATTTAATTTATTGCAGAACTGAAACTTTTTAGGTTTAACTACAATGCCACTGGCTACTTCAAGAAATGGTTTTGGATTTATTCAGAGAATATTAATAAATTTTACCTGGCATTTCAAAATTCTCAAAATTTTTTTTTTATTTTGACAGCCATGAAACATGAAATGGGTTTTTGTGATAGAAATGCAAACCATATAATGAAGTAGCCTGTGGCATTGCAGTTAAACCTAAAAAGTTTCAGTTCTACAATAAATTAAATTATCCTGATTTGTACAACCCAAAAAACGTTCAAAATGTAACTTTGAAAAAACTTATGAAAAAGTATGCGCTGTATATATTTTTCATTTTGTGAAAGTTAAACATTTGAAAACAGCTAAAAGTTGATCAGTGATTAATATAAATATAAAATCATGACCTGAAATGGGAGGCACCCCCTTAAGGCTGGGTACCCACACGCCATGTTGACTTTGAATTTTTCGTTTTCTTCACATTACTGTTGTTTGAGGGCTAACACCGAAAATTTTAAATCCCTTTTATCTCTTGTTTTGTTGTTCTGCCAAAAAAAAACATTTTCAACAGATATTACTAATTGTAATATTTAGGTGTAATAAAGGTGCGCAATTCTTCCTAATAATCATCACTCCAGCAACATTTTACACCCATCACATTACTCTATGTGAATATCTGTTGAAAACAGTGTTGTTGTGGTAATACAACAAATGCAAGGGTGGAATCAAGAAGCGATTTTAGAAATAGCCCCATAAATAAAAAAAATGACGAAAAACCGACCAATCAATATGGCGTGTATGACCGGTTCTTAGGTAAAAATATGCACTTTGAAGAATTTGCTGGAAAAATATATATTTCAAAAACAATTGTCGATTTTAGAAGGGAAGTTAGCCTGTAGGTAATGTTTGCTGAAAATTAAGACTAGGCATAAGTACCTACCTATATCTTGTCCGAAAATTTCTAAATGTAACTTGCAAGGCAACACATGATATTTGTTTTAAAACAATGAGGATCACATTTAAATGTTTACAATCTTTTTTGACATGACAACAGTTATAAATCATACTAAACCACTGGTATTTTCAGGACTGTAAATTTTAAGACAAGTAGCTAAAAAAAAAATGTCACACAAATACGAATATTCAATTTATATTTTTTGAGGGAGGATGTATCTGTGTGACGCCTGCTGGTGCTTCTAGCACGGTATCGCCTGTAATCACAAGGCTGTGGATAGGCGCGCAGTCTTCTCGTCATGCATAGGGCAACAATGAAATTTGAATGGTTACCATAACATTATATAGCGGATAAATGAGGTTAAAGGTGAAATTAAAGGCCCTTGGATGGTACCAAGGATTTTTACGGCCGTATCGTGTCTAAAAATTACCCTGAAAACACACGTTTTAGCCGTTTTCACGCTCCTAAAAATAAATTTCAAAAACGAAATATATGGAAACATTGCCGCCCATCCGTCCTCATAGTATTCTTAAATGCTTTTCGTAAAAGCTGTGAAGCTCTGCACACCGTGTGCGCCCAGGGAGGTGGGCTACTGACTATTCATTATGAGGTTGCATCAAAGAGAACGACTTATTTTACCTCAAAAAATATGTAACATAAATGATACAACCATACAGGCTACGTTAGTAAATATAACTCATATAGAGGTGCCAAACAACTTATCAAGTGTAGTAAATCTTTTTTAAGTTGTAGCATTAAACCCAAATTGCCTGTTTTAACACTCAACGTAAAGAAAAGTAAATACGTCAACCTTTCGTTTGTATGTAGAGTTGACAAAATTATAATTATTAGGTTCTTAGAACAATTTGGGGTTGTTTTTAATGTTTATTGTATTTTGCAGTGAATCACCCCACTGCTCTGCTGCATTGATGATCAGTATTTGACTATCGCATAAATAAATAAAATTTGTTTTATTAGCGAAAATAATAAAGTTGATTACTTAGATATTTAAAAAGTATAAATTAATACGTGTTTGGCCACGGGTTTAAGACATACGAAGTACTTACTTTGTATTTTTTTTATCAAAACAAAGTTAACCCTACATGAAAATTTCGCTTCTCACACTATGTAGGTATCTATAAATTGCACACACACATACACACTACGTGACGTCTCTGAAAAATTGTAAAGTATATTTATATTATAGAAATGGGTTGGATACGTATTTATGAGCCAGCTTGCTTGGAGTGGAAAATAGAAGCTTGTGACGTCACTTCAGAAGAATAAACACGTAAGTGCAACACGACGCTGCCAGAGAAGTCAGGTGATTAATATTGTTTGTCTTGGCGTCTTCTTGAAAACATTTCCTTCCTCCCAAAAGCCGATGAACTCTCTTTCATGTGAGAAAAACTTAATACAAAGTCATAGATTATATAGGGCCTAATAATTTTTTAGGCCCACAATTTTAAAACTGTTGTGAACACATTTTTTAAAAATATAATACAAGTTTTTTTTCTCAAAAGAACCTCAAGATTCTGAGCTAGGCACATTAATAAAATACACGGGCCTATTTGTGCAACACTATTTCAAAGTCATTTCTAGCAATGTAATTTTAAAAAAATGTGTATTATTTCCGTCAGTGTTTTCATAAACTAAATAACCACTGATTATTTTCATGGTCATTGGAAATGTCTTATATATTTTTGCAGAAATAGGAGTATTACCTATTAAGCAGGTTTTTAGCAATATAAAATTTCATACGGAGCTTCAAAACTCTGTTACTAAACGTTACTTAAATTGGCAGGATTCATTGATAAAACTGTTACAAGTGTTAAATTTAGCCGTGTAATCCCCTTAAAAAATTCGCTGAGATTATCAAACAAAATTAAATTACATCAATTATTATAAGTATATATATCAGTTTGTAAAGTGATAACCAGACGGTTTTTTTTAACTGGTTCTGGAACTGATTCTTTTGATATTTGAGAAAGAGGTTTAATACGCCAGGTTGGTCTACATAAGTATATAGGGACTTCCCTTTGGATTTACTTTAAAATTGAAGCACATTTATTTACCTGTGAAAACCTTCCAAAAGAGTCCAGGAAAAAGAATATTTTTATTTGTGAATCCCTTTTTCCTGTAAAATAAATTTTTGTTCACTAGAAAAGTAATTATAATTCACCAACGTTGCAGATAAATCTTATGTCGTATAGTGGCCACAAAATGCCAAAGTCCTCTGAATAAGGAAACGGTGTGTTTCTATTTTTTTCTCTCAAAATTGCCTTTGAATTTCTGTCAATAAAAAGAAAACGAAATTTTTTCAATGTTTCCAAGAAGATGTGATAAAATTTATTCAAAGAAAGTTTTTGAATAATATTTAAATATAAATATACAAGCTATGGCAGAATTCAGTGTTTAAAAGGAGCAGTGCGAACAAACACCACTGATATATGGCCCTATTTGTTTTGATTGGAACAAAAGATTTTTTTTTATTCTCATGAGCCACAATTATCAGGGTATTACGTATTTTTATAGCGTTTCCCCGAATCCCGCCCCAGAACACAACCTCCCTCCTTGTTAGGCGCCGCTTAAACCATGCAAAGCCGTGGACTTACCCCCTCCCCTTAGCGCGGCGGATCCACACACACTGTTACCGGCTCCGTATTATACGCCCTTTTGCCGGTGAGTGTAGCCTCGGTGAGGGATGGCCTTCTCGGGCTTACCCTATCTCCCCATCTCCCGCCGCACAGCATCTTGCCTTCTCCATTCCGCTCCCCCATCCTGCTCCACCTCCTCCACTTCTTCCTCCACTCGACGCGACGCGCGCAATTCCTCTTCCCTTAAAACCTGAGCGCGCGCGCTTTTCTCCCCTCCGCCCGCAAGTGAAGCAGTAAGTCTTCCGGACTTTCCCGGGGAATTGAAGAAAATAGGACGACGTTGGCGCGGAGGCCCGGGGAATTGAACCGTTTCCCCGTTTTCCCCGTTTTCCGCGGGCCTTGCTGGGTGACGTCACCTATGCAATTAAACCCAAGATCTGGTCGCAGCCTGGCTTTGTACTGCTACACGCGGAGCAACACAGAGGGAGAAAAACTTTTGAAATCAACCTTTCAGAAATTTGACTGCCCATATAGCCTGTCCCGTGTAACTTGTTTCAAATTTTGACATTTTCAAAAGTTGTGCTGTTGGATCTCATTTAACAACTGTTGCTTGCAAAGCACCACATTACGAACATTGACAACCTCACAAAGTCGTTCAGAAACAAAGTTGCCAGAACAAAAGGGCATACCCCCATTCCAGGCAGCCAGCGCTCCGGGCAGATAATATGTAGCCGCCCCCATTACTTTACCAGTTGTACAAATTCAAGCTCATTTATTATCACTTAAAAAACAGCACACAGTGCAACTAAAAACTGAGTTTTTTTTCAAACATAGGCTTTTGGTCGTTTTTCATATATAAATTTGATGAAAAGTGAGCTATAGTATACTTTATATGGTTGAACGAGATTTCAACCAATTTGTCAAGTATTTGGTTTAGGGCCTGATATTTTAAAGCGCACTGCAACAGTTAGTATGAACTAATATTTCCCCTCGACGTGGATTTTTATAAAAATCAAATTATTACCCTACGTTAAAAAAAACTTTTTTTTTCCGTCCAAATTTTTTGTCTTTTTTTTCCGCACTTCAAAAACTTGCGCTCTCGTCATATTCCCTTTTGGCGCGTTTGTAAACCTAGGCCTGCAAAAGGGGCAAAGAGCAATGGCGTTGGGAGTGAGAGTGACATAGAATCGAAGTTTATTTCAGTAAACTCCCTATTATCCGCGCATGTAGATTATCCGCGCATGTAGATTATACGCGCATGCTACGAAAAAATACAGCACATATGTAAATCTGTATTTTATTATAAGTGAGCAAATTTGATCTCTACTGACGAGTGTATTGTGCAGTATAAGTACAGTAAAACGCCACAGGCCTTTTTGGAACTCACGTAGTAGGCTGGCATGCATTGCTATTTTTGTCTCTGTCGCACTTTGTTTCTAGTCGTATGGTTGAGCATTTTTATGTTTACATTACTGAAATGTATTGTATGTTAATTATTCAGTAAAATACTACAATTTTAGCATAATTTAAAATGTTGTAGTGTTGATTGTAACTTTTATTGTACATAAATGTTTAGACTTTTAAGTTGAAATTAATGTTTCCTTTTTTGTTTCCCATTTCCGGCTCTTTTGCGGATTATCCGCGATTTTCACTATCCGCGGTGGCCCTGCCACTGAATTTCGCGGATAATCGTGTGTACTGTACTTTGGTTATTTTGGTTCAAATGAAAGCCATACAACATTCCGTTTTCTGCCACTCGTGTTGAAGCGAATTCCAGAAAATCTGCACATCTGTTTCACTCTGATGATTGGACGAACATGGGCCATTTCTCACCCAGTTATGTGTAACCCGCCAAAGAACGTCATCTTTTTGTCCACCACTGAGCACTCTATAATGACTTGACAGCGTATCAACAAGTTGAATCTGGCCTGGACTGAAATCAATTAGCGAACTTAACGTGGCTCCAATCAGGGTTGGCTGATTTAAACCACAATAGTTTAAAACATGGTTTAAACCAAAGGTTTTTTTAAAGGAAAACAAATTTATTTAATAATGTATTTTTAATTAAAGATCTAATTCCACGCTTATAACATCAATAGTTTGCTCATTGATGTTTCTTGTGATTTACAGGAACAAACATTTAGTATCAGATATTATCATTTAAATTATCTGAATAAGTTGTAAAATAACCCCAGCTAAACACTCCTTTAAATTTCAAATGAAATTATGAATTGTAGTCAAAGTGTAAAAGAAGAAATAAAACAAAATAATTGTAAAAAAAATCCTAATTTTTTGGGAAATCTCCGAATGTTGGTACTGTGAATCCCCATTCTATGGGAAGCACCCGTTCTATGAAAAATCCTCTTCCTGTGGGTAAATACCCTTTCTATTATTAAGTCCCAGTCAGATGTGCAGTTCTGCTGGACTTCAGTTCTTTGATGTTATAACTTTTCTGGTTAAACACGAGTGGCAGAAAGCGGGATGTTGAATGGCTTTCATTTGAACCAAAATAAAATAAAGTAATAAAAAAAGCTTGGTTCAAAACAATAAATCTGGTTTAAAGCGAAAAAAGTTTTTTTTTAATTTAAAACAAAAATGTTTATTTTTCCAACCTTGGCACCAATAAATAATCTTTTAACCGCATGTCCCATGTTCGCAAATTGGTGGGTACAAAACCCACCTGCGTATTCCCGTGGCTGAACCGGCCGAGGGAAGACTGGAATCGAAAGCTACGCCACTCTGCCTGGTCCAGTCGCTACCTTCCCGACGGGAGATCCAGGGATGCTGCCGGGATCACGCGCGCGTGAGCGGACTGCCGGAGCTTCCCGTCAGCGCGAGAAGGGAGTATACGAGCGAGGCTCGTCATCTTTGCGCTGCCACGAGTCACCGAGCTGTGCTGTCCGAAGTTACCAACAACTGAATCTTAGAATCTCAGCCGGATCCCGTCAATACTCAACAAACCCTGTAGGCTACTCGTCGTCAATTCACGACCGTTAACGAAGGGGGGAAAAAATACTGCGATGCCTGGTTCATTTTGAATAAGTGTTCTTCTTTGTTTTTCTTTGTTGACCATATTCCTGTTATGGAATATTATGTGGTTTTCTATATCCTGTTGACAACAGCATATTTTTGCTTAATTTGTGTTTTTGTCTTTTGGGTATTTTTTAGTTTTATTCTACAGACATACATGTGCTTAGCAATGGCGTATGTACAAAAGCTTACATCAAGTCGTGCACTCCCATTGCACAAACCTTTCAAAGATAATATATATAATATAAATACGCTCATCATTGACTCACTGACTGTATCTGTAACGCTATAAGAATTCTGTTTTCGTTCGCCTACAGTGTAACATTTTCATTTTTCTTTGCTAACCTGTTCCTCCTAGCATTTCTGCCGAGTCCGTGGCGCAAAGATAATATGCATAGCATCATATTTTGTCGAGGCACATAGTTTCAGTATTTTTCAGTTATTAAGAGCGAGCCGTGGCTTGGTTTGTCACGTTTGTGGCTGCGTACATCTGTTTGATATGAGTTAAGTTGTTAGCCTCCGCTTGCAGATATGAATATGGCAACCAATGTCGTGTCTATTTTCCAGCGCTAATGATTGGATTAATTTGAGGCACTGACGTAGTAAAGGAGGTAAGCGCCATATTTCACCACATTGTCATTCTCAGGAAAAGTAGAATCTACTGAAGTTGCGAAAGTGAACATGAACCAAAAGTCCCACAAATGTTATAATACAGCAAATTAAGTCTGTGGTAGTGTATTTATACTCCTCAAATGGGTTTTCTTTTCCTTAAACAAAAAGCATTAACGGCGTTTACCTCATTTTCATTGTTTATTGGTCGTGAATTGATGTTGATGCAGATTCGAATTGTAGTAGGATGCTAATGTTGCTGCGAAATCTATTCAATTTAGCACCTTCATACGAATCGCACAGCCAATTTCGTGTAAATTTTTTTTATAATATATATTATATGTCAGAAAAAATATTCATTTTCACGATATTAAAAGAAATTGAATTTTTTTATATTTCGGGTATATTAAATTAAAGTGCTGTTGTATTCATAATTTTTCAACGGACGCCTAAAGTGCCTTACAACTAAATAGTGTGTGTGTATATATATAAGAAAACTGTTAAAAGATTTCGATGAAATTAAAATTAAGTATCGATAGCTGCTAAATGCTTATGTGAATTATATAGTTTTTAACATGTACATACTTTGTAAGACTATAAATTTGATAATTTTTTGAACTTAAAAAATAGCTTTACATATATTACTGTGTTTCACAGTTTAAACATACGTTAAAGGCATTGAGGTTTGATTAAATTAATGACGGAGTGAAAAATTCATAGTTAATTCTAACTGCTTTAATTTGTGGAGCAGATTATAGGTGTAAGAAATCTTTTATGTGCATGTTGAGAAAGTGTGTTAAAATAATGTGCAGGAAAATATAGCATACTTATAAAAATACCTTTTTTACACTAGACGTATTATACTAATGTTCATTATAGCGTACAAATAGGAAAAACCTAAACAAGTTAAATATTATAAAATAAAATATGACTGAATCACTTGAAAAGTAGTCAAAATAAAGGCCTATCGATAAGGCTGCAGCCAAATTTATTAAACTATTTTGACACGAGTGTATAAAGACAAATGTTTCCAAGCAAACATCCTTGAAGTGCTGTATTCTTATACCTCGAATGACATTAAATAATTTTTTAAAACAGTCACGCAGGGATATATGTATTGTTTAGAAACATGTAACTTGTCAACACACGACACCCAATCCCTCATATTATCACCAAAACTTAAAAATCATTTCTTAGTGCCATTGTAACTTAAAGGCACAAAATATAAAACTGTTACAATTTATTAACAAGTCACTTCGAAACACACAACGCCAATACACATTGGAAAACTCTGAATATACTACCACTGGCTTTACTTCGGCATTATATTTAAGCAAAGCTTTAGTGTTGTTTTAATTAATTTTCTTTAACTTTACGCCTGGAATGTTCCGTTATCTCTAATAACAAATGAACACAAACAGGATAATACATAGGTTAACTAGGCGATTGTAAACAAAATTCAGTACCAGAATTCAGTAAACAGAACTTATTAAACTAAATTTAATCACAACTACGCGTGTTGCATTAACAGTTATCCTATAGTGCCTCTAGCCTAGCTTATGGTTCTCTAAGTGAGATCTTTGTAGAGAACTTATTTGCATCCAAACATTTCTCTCAATTTAATTTCTGATTTGGTACTGTTTCATTCTGATGCATCGACCTTGAACTTTATTTTATACTATTTTGTTAAATGCTAACTAAAGTATTTTTAATTGATTTAATACGTATCAATAAAAATAACGCGCTATTTGGAAAATTCATGTCAAAAATGTCTTAAATTTTGTGGAAGTAGTAACTAAACAACATAAACATGTCCAAAAACTTACATCAAGTTAAACAACATAACATGAAATGAGTATTGCAGTTAGTATGTACAATACAACAAAATTTATTGTATTACCAAATTATTTTTTTGCTAAAAAAAATTAAGTAAATTATTGTACAGCTTTAACAGGTACTTTATTCTTATTACATGGAGAAGGAAAAAAATATGGTAAATAGACAGTGCGTGAACTAGACAATTTTACGGATTTTACATTTAGCATCCCTGCTTACCTACCCCTTCAAGAGTTACCCATATATTGCCCGAAGGGCAAAGGGAGCTCACTAAAACTGACAACTATAATTACTTCGCTAAGTGTATTCGTAAAGTGAGTATCCCCTCCCGTAGCGCTCTGAGCGCCGTGTTACTAATAAGCCCGCTCACCTAGCGCTGCAGTTGTATGCAGATGTTCCAACCCCTTGGATGGTTAATTCCGCTGGACTAGGAAGCAGGGCTGTTCCCCCACCCTCACAAACCCCATCCTTGAACACTTCCCTGGTGGATCCAAACTCCTTCCTCGCGCCTTCTCTCAAGCCAGATTGCACCCCGCCTTGCCGCCAAAACGCCGTGGCTAATCCCCGCAAACTATTCTTCTTTGTTAAAAACTTGTTCTTTTCCGCGGCCTTGTTGCTACAGATGTGCAGGCTCCTCTCATAATGGCCGGCAATATTTCTTCCACTTAACTACACATTCATATCCACGCGAAACTCCAGCCACCACCGCACACTTCTTTCAACCACGACCATCTTCTTCGGTACTCATTCTCCCGGGAGTCGCTTTTATTTTCGTGCAGAATGTTTTCAAAACGCTCCTTTCGTAATAAGTACGAACTGCGTTGGAACTATAGAGATTAGTCCGCGTATTAATATTTATCTAATGAACATGACCCAACATTTTAAAGTTATTTGGAGATCATCATTACTCTGTGGGAAATCTTCGAAAATAAAAAAATGTTAACTTTGTTCGGAAATTAAAAAAATTGTATACTTAAAGTTCTAGTTGTTGCGTAGCTTTCTGAAGAGCGTCCACATCTATTATTTTTTATTAAAAACAAATAATTTTTTTGAAGAAAAACCTCAAAATTATTAATAAATAAAGTTTAAACTTTACATAGAGAAAAGTGGCATCATTAAGAAATTCTACAGCTAATCTGGAACTTGGACTGTTATTTTAATCTCTATTAACCAATTTAAAATAAGAACTTATTATATACATCATAACCTAGCTCAAACTGTTCAAACAGAAAGCTACTAAATAACTAAACGTCTAAATGACTGGAAGAAGACTTTTTACAGGTATTTTTTATGTATTGAGATGAACTAGATCTATATTAAGTTATGCAAAGATTTCAGAGCCGTCTTAAATGTGTTTAAAAAGGAACAATTTCTATACGTGTTTGACAGCTGGACTTAGCTTGTATGAAGTTAGCAATTAAAACGTTAAATATCAACGCAAAATCTTTTTGGTTTTTTTTCTCATATAATAAAATTATTCCATATAAACGTCCAACGGTAAAGTAAACCCAATAACTTTCACGTGAAAAGGTTTTCGTTAAATTATTACAACCAGTGGTGCATTGCAATTAGATTTTAAATAGTCTTAACTACAAAAGTAAGTAAAATTTAATAGCAAATATAAAAAATGCTGCACTTGGATACGAGGATTTCTTCCATTTATATCCGGTCATGTATTTTACCCACTTATCATAATTCCTATACCTTAAAAACATTTTTTGCTAGAAAAATACGTTGTTGTGCCAGTCAGGTTATTTAGTGAATTTTCAGTTAATATAATATTACAAATCGAATAATTTATGTCAATCTTTAAGTAGTACAGAGAAATAAAGTCCTGGTAAATGTGGGTCAAGCACAACAGATTTCAAACTTTTCTACGTTAGAGTTGTAGGCAACGAGCAGTGCTTGGACACTGGCATAAAAATGTTACTACTGTTATCACAGAGCCTAGTTCTGACTGAATCTTTAACTGAGGAGCAAGTTATGTTTTACCAAGAGGAAATGTCTGCAATTGATAATAGGATTAATTTAACAGTGTTGTATCGGAAACAATCATTTTTGGCGTGGAAATTTGATTACCGTTTATTGAAAATATTTAAGTTTCTGCATTAAAATAAGGGCAATACATTTATTTTTAAATAATTTTATTCCTGGCCAAAAATATTCTCGAGTGATGTTCCCCTTGTCAGGGCAAACTAAGCCAGAATGTAGTGTTGAAAACTCTGTTGATCCTGTGTCGAACTGCGCGCTGGTTAAAAGCGATGCGCGGTTAACACACCCCGCAGGTGATTTAGTTTCCGACCCCGCCGGCAGAGCGCTCCAGCGGCGCGTCGCGGCGACCCCAAGAGGACGTCCGTGTAATGTAACACTCTCGTGCCGGACCGTAAAGGGAACAAGAGGGTTTGGCGGGTACTTAGGGGGGGGGGGGGGTCCGGAACCTTGTTAGTTTGTCGGCTCGCCGCTACCTGCGCTGCCGACGCGGTGAATCATCACTGTTCACGCGGGGACAGCGTTTAAATTGGACAAACGCTTGATTAATCAGCGGAGACGAGTTTTCATGGCGCCTCTGGAGCTATGTGGTGTCGGGTGTCCATTTACACTCCGATACTTCAACTGTCGGAGCTTCCTAGCGTTCGATTACAGCTGCCGTAAATACACACGGAGCCTGCTCGTAAATCCGCGCTGCTTCCGCACCAAGAAAAATTCTTATCGATGACCCGCTGTAACTGTGGCAACCATTTAAAAAAAAAGGTTCCGTCGCAGAAGCGTATTCGCTCTAGCCTGAGGAACACACTCCTTCAATGAAGGATTGTTGTAGCGCTGGAGGAACCATCCGTCTTACCTGTCAAGGCAAATAAGCTAGTACTTGAAAGGAAAACGCAAAAAAAAAAAAGTTCTCGGCGATAAAATAAGTGTCGTTCGCGAGTTCCTGTCTCTTTTGCTATCGAGATTTAAAGTTCCAGTTTTGGAATGTACCACCCTGTACACTTCAGTAGCCCACGCCACACCTTTCACCTGCGGCTCGTAAATTTTGCGAGTCATTTTAAACTAGTTTCACAGGAATTTGCACACTTCAACCTTTGCTATTTTCTCAGTAGTGACCAGCCCACTAACATAGGCCCCTACAATAGAAGATAAAGAAACTGTTGAAAGGGCAACATACAAAATCGTTTATGAGAATAAGGCCTGCCTATAAGTTTCTTGTGGTGACAGAAATTATTCTTAATTATGAGAATTACAAATTTTTACCCATATTTGCCTCTAATAATTATCATCGAAAATTGCAACTTTAAATTTTGCGTTAGAAAAAAATTACTTCCCTTCAAATATTTACATATTTATTGATGATTTTAAAATATAAATACCCGCTTTTCCTATCAAAAACAAAGTTGATAGATAATACGAGCTCCAATTCCTCATAAATTTTATGAAAGCCAATTTTTTGGTATTAGCAAACGTATTGCCTTCACTCACCTATTTCTCTTGAAATTCTGTTGTGTTCCGATAAAATTAACAAACTATAGACGCTTTGAACGTTACTAACTGAAAGTTTAAATTACTAATATATATATATATATATATATTTTTAAAAGTAACGTAGTTTAAAGACTCTGCTGATTGTATGTCATTGAAAGATACCGGTTGAAGTCTTATTAGAACAACTTGAACTACAGTGTTAGAAATTTCAATATAAATATACCAAGAATAAGGGATACAAATTATTTAGGCACCTTAGCATATTTAAGCGTGTCTTTGTTAATTTATAACCTATTTATTACCTATTTTGAATAAGCACTCTCCAAAATAATCTTAATATTTTAACAAATATAACAATAAAACATATATAGAGTTTTTAAAATCAATCGAAATGGTGGAGTCAGGTGTGTTTTCCACGAAGATCCAGTTATTTGAACTACGTAGATCTCTTCGTTTATTTCAAGTTAATTCTTCTACGAAAATTCTAGAAATTTAATGTAATTATAATAGTGACCAATTTTATAATAAGTTATATCGGAAATTTATGTAATTTTTTTAACTGTTGAGTAAAATCATGGGCCCGGTGTATCCTACAGTCTCCTCTATTTTGTGCTCTGTAAATAAACTTCCCACCCCTTTTTCCTTACTGTACTTGTACTTGCTCTTATTCTTAAATCATTGACTTAAGTTTATTATTAATAAATTTTTTCCAAACAAAGAGCACGTGTAACTCAGTACAAGTGATATAAGTTTACTTGTTTGCCAATTCAAACCTCCACTCGTAAGTATATCATTAGGATTGAAATGGCAGATAGAGAGAGAGGAGAATGAGACAAGTTTTTTTTTAACGAGCCCAGCAACGTATATAGCATAGTGCTCTCTTCATCTCTCTTTGGCCAAGTACCCATTAGCTGTACTTTTCGCGTCAGAAACGTTTCACAACAATGTTTCACGAGAACGTTGCATTAAAATTCGGCCTTTAAATTTTACTCTATTCGCGCCCCAAAAAGATTCACTTCAAAAAATGATGTTGTGGATGGATTGTTTCAAATAAAACCGAGTTTATACAAAGGAAGTGAAAAAAATGCATTGTATACATCTCAAATTTTCTCTGCTGAAAATAGCCACTGAAGTAATTTTTCAACTGATTTGCAGTCGAGTTCCGATGAATCGGGAACGCTGTAGCCGGTGCGGAACAAATAGTGGGGGGGGGGGGAAGAGAGACGCACGTGGATTCGACGCGACGCACCGCGAGCGCGGGCAGACGTCTTAATTGCGGTGTTAATTAGGTGTCGAGCGCCTGGCTGCTGCACCGTCGCCTGGCGTCACTAATGATCGGCCCGCTCCTATTGATCTTCAGGGGGAACGCCCTCCTTCGTCGGAGACGTCGGCGTCGGGACGCCCTCGGCCCGGTACGAAGAAGCTCGTCACGTGAAGCGTCGCGACGCCAACCCACGTTCAATAAAACCCTGTTTAACTTTTCAAACTTTTTGTTTTCTTTTACCGAAAGGCTGTTAAAAAATTTAGACCTACAAATGACGAAATTCAATTTAATTACACTATTATCCAAGAATGGGAAGCCTTCTTTTCACAGACGAGAGAGACAAATGGCCGATCGTGCATCTTCGGTTTTTTTTTTTTGGTTCATTGTTAATAAATATACAACTCATGATAACTAATGGTCGATTGCGTTAGGTTAGCTACGTTATAAATACTTTAAAACATTGTGGACGGTTGATTTGGTTAGGATAGCTACATTAAATATACTGTGAAATCATGTAAACGGTTTCCCCCAAATAAATACACCTGTTGTGGTACGGAAAAAAAAGCAGCGAGCATGAACTTCGGGGAACTTCGGGTGTGGCTCTCTCGTCTGTGAAATGAAGGCTTCCCATCCAAGAATCTTCATATATCTACGGATATCGTCGTTCAGGCCCACATATTTCTCAATGTGTATCTTCGAGCACTGACAAAACTTTCAAAACCTTGATAGATACAGGGTAGGCTCTAATCATATTATTGTTCCTCACTAGCTGATAACCCGAGACCTCGCTCATAAGTTTCAGGGTATTGCTGATATCTTACCATTGTAACAAAGTGTGTGATTTTTCCAAAGCGTTTTCAGGTAAAATATATACAAAACAAAATATCAGGCGTATAGTAGATTAAATTCATAACAAACTTGGTAAGGTTTTTATTTTCTAAAGTAGTAGTGCGTAGGTCTGTCAATTTTAATCATAGATAATAACCCGATTTTATAACTTCCGTTTTAGTATATTCGAGGATATTTTCATTTATAGATGGAATATCTCTTACCTACTTTTAATTCCATAAGTAAGCAGTTTAAAATATAGTGAAACAAGTGACTATTACATTTTAATAAAGATTATGTCAGCATTTATACTCACACGTGTATTTATTTTGGTTATAGCTATGTTCATAAAAATTAAAAATTTTCACCTTTTCACAGATACCTATTTTATGTTTTTTGAAACATACGCATCTTTATTTAAGGTGTAGAATAGAGGGATCACAGGGATTACCTTCAAATTATAATTAGTGATTTTATATGGGATTAAATTTATTTATTTAATTTTTTTTTGTATGGAGAAATTTGTTTCCTCTTTAGAATGAGGTTATTTGGACAGTGACTAAGGTTGGCAACGGTTTTTTTTAGTTCATAGTTTTCTTAATTCTTTATGTTTGGTGTGTGTATTTTTGATAATTTATTTCCTAGCCCTTCTTTGCGTTTGAATAATTGTTTTAATTGCAGAGCTTGCATGGGGGTTATGTAGCGCGTCAATTTTTTTTTTAACTTTTGAATTGTAAAAGTAATTGTTAAACAAAGCAATGTAAGACTTGAAACTTAAGGGTGTGCTGTTTTGACAAGAAAGAGGAGACTCGTTTTTGTCTTTTTGAGCTTATGGCAGTTCAGAGACTGTTTCCAGTGCTGCAGAAGAATCTATTAATTTAGCTCAGAATAGTTTGCAGCACTTAGCTGGTGCTGTCAAACCAAACTCAAGAGTTTAGTCTAAGTCTTTAGTTGACACTATATTACGAAACATTTTGCATTTAGGGTTTGTTTCGAGATTTGAAGCAGTGTTATAATCCTTTTGTATTTTGAGTGAATATGCCATTTTGGATTGGTTAAGCCAAAATTTATCTTCAAAAGGGAAGCCATATAAATTTTACTAACTTCCTCGTTGATTTCCGTGTTGAAACTTACATAACAATAAGCCCATTAGATTAACTTATCTAATGAAAACATTTATTACTGCCGGATATAAGTTTTAGTTTTAGTTCGTTTGTGCTTGGCCTCAAATATCGGAAGTCTGATTGACAATGATTTAGTTGCACCTAAAAATTTGTTAAATTTCAAATAAACTAAAACCATGAAAAGGTTTTTTTAACTCAAATTTATAAAATTTTTCTCTGTAAGAGTGAAAAAAGGCAGAACATTTGTAGTTCCCTTGTCCAACCTCAAAGCTAGATTAAATATTATTGCATTTTAGTATTGAATCTTATTGGAGGTAGATCTCTTTATTCAAGATGAAATTCAGAGTGTTTTTTGTTACATCTCTTGTTGCTATGTTTTTTGATTATGTATTTGTCAATTTTAATTGTGTCTATGTGTTGTGTTTTGTTCTGTGTGTGTGTACTTGCATAACGTTACTAACATCATTTTTCAGAGTAAAATTTTTAAATAATGAATAGGTACTTCCTTTAAATTAAATTTAATGGTAAACCCTCATAGTCGTTTGTAATATATGGTATTGGCAATATATTAATATTATACAGATGAATTACTTTCTTCTTTTCTTCTTGATTGAATCTACTCCGCGTTCGAAATTATTTTTGTAGTACTATAATATACCCTTTGTCTTTGTGAACTTTGATTCACGCCTTCCACCACAGATGGCAGCACCGTGGTTAAACATTTCCGTTCCTTGTTTTCCGTTCCATTCACTTAATTACTCCTAACAAATGCCGTATACCGTAGGCTAAGTTGTTATTCACAAAAATAAAAAATTAATCAGTTTTGAACGGCTTTGAATAATGTAATTTTTATCCTAGCAAACGCAAAGACTTGACGGTAGGAAATCTGCATATTCTATTTTTTGTGCCAAAACGAATAGCGCATACATCATGTAGGCCTAGTAGGCCTATTCTGCAAAAACGCGTATTTTATAACATTCCACATACTAACTCCAGGCCGTACTAAGTTTGTCATGGTTGTGATTAGACCTGACCGTTACATCGCTGCTGAGCTAGAGCTTCACTTTAAAAACCACCAGTTCCTTTAGTATAGCTTATATTAATTTTATTTTATATCTACAAAATACTATACAAGTATTGGATTATTAAAATACCAATGTGACTGGGCGTGATTCACAAAACATATTAAAATGTAATTTTTAATGTAAATAGGTTTGATGTTAGGTTAAAGCCATTAACGAAAAGCTAATTTATAATTCTATGTAAGTATCGAAAGTATATTGATGACGATCGAACAGCCTAATTAATTGCCATGCTTGCTAATCTGATACACAATTTAGAAGTTGGTTTATAAACCATATACTTAAGTGTATCAATCAGCTATTGATTTAAAAAAAAGGGTTTTTTCCTACTAAGTGAAGAGAGTATAATTAATGTTCGCTTTTGCACATTAGAATATAAAAAAAATTGTTTAAGTGGAAATGTGTAATAATTTTATGGAATAATTACTTAATTGTGCATGATATTAAAATACGGGCAACTGAAAGTTGTCATTTGTTATAACTAAAAGGTATTAATTTAAAACCCTTCAAAATATAATCGCGCGTTATACGTGTTTCAAACTGATTTATTCCCACTGCATACTTGCACGATGCCGGTGATTTTATTTTAATCTCTTAGGTTTCTGAGTGTGGTTGAAATAATGCTCAAGTACCATGTTGATTTATGGTTTGCTATCAGATGTCGACTTTCTTTCCCCCAACGTCTTGCACCGAGGTAGCGTGTGGCTTAATGATTTCGCACTTTCTTACAACGACGTTAAAAATTTCTGTTTAATCTTCTCCGAGACTACCTGCAGTCCATTTGCTCTCGAAATATAATTTTTATCTCCCTCGCGTTCCCCCCTCCCTACGTTATTTTTATCATCGCCCTCTTAATTACCATAAATATTTCTCTCCCGCGTTTCTGTGTTGTCATAATTTGTTCTGCGCCTCCTCTTTCCCCTTCGCAGTTTTGTCCTCTGTCCTGCCTCCGTTCCTCTCCCCTATTACTCCTTAATATATACGCGAAGCCGTAGCTTAAGCTAATGCAAAATCGATACCCTACCATTATATCCTTGTATATGTGTGCTATATATATTAATATCGCTGCAGTAAATCATCTGCAAAGCGTGCAAAGAAGCAAGCAAGAGGCCCTTTTTTTACCATCCTATCTTTTTTATTTAAAAAAAATATTAAAAAATTTAAATGGGAGAAAAAAGTTTTTTTTTCTCCTCGCTGTGTAAGGCACAGCTGCTGCAGAAGCGACCACGGCATCCAGTTTCCAATCCGCTCGTGTGCCTCCCACCATTTCCTCCCTTTTAACTTACCCCCCTCTGTCAGTTCGTTCATTAGATCCCTTCCTACTCCTGCGCGAACATCCCTTTACGCCCTCTGCAGCAGCGTTGCTTTCTTTGCAACAGCCCCGGCCTCGCTACAGGCTGTACAACAACCAGTTACGGCGCGCGCGACGGCCATTTTGCGCGGAGGAACATCGCCATCACTGACGCCAAGTCTGGTCTTTTTATTTCATCCAGCATCCCGAGACATCAGGTACCTACATAGTTCCGGAGAGATGCAAGAAGACATCTCTCGGCGCTGTCCAACCTCAGCCACGCTCTCATACTCAGCATCCGACTCTCGCAGCCCGAATGTTACCAGAAGCACTTGACCTAATCGCCAGGCGAAGACTTGATTGCTATGAGCTACGCATACTTAGCCTGTGTTTGGTCTTACATGTGTCCATTAGTGTTGCGTGAATTCCTCAGCTATGTTTAATTTTTCACTGAATAATAACACGCTCGATTTAATTTGAAAAAAAATTATAATAATTTAATATTGCATAGAAAATATTCTCACGCAATAAAAGATAGTATGTAGGTATGTTGGTGATGGATATTATACATTACGTGAATAGTTTTGTAATTAGTTTAAAAATTATTAATTTGAGTAATTAACATGGACTATTTTTATAGGTAGATATATTTCGCATTGAATGCAGAGTACAATTCCAACATTTTGTGAAGTTTGGTAGTCATTTTAATTAATTTGCTGCATTGCACTTTAAAATTTTCGTGATCATCTATCATAAATTTCGTCATCACAATTCTAAGAATTATTTATATTTTTGTACGAACAATGAACTTTTCACGATGAAGTCTTTGTGAAAAACTAAAAAATCTAAAAATAATTTTATTGCGAAATCTGTGAAATCTTATTTTTACGTCCTTTATTCGTACTTTTAACACGGACTTTTCCTGATGGGTAGCATATTTCGTCACACGTATCATTTAATCCTAGTTCTCCGTATTGGCTATGCAACCGTTACGTCTTGATCCCTCCACATATGTATGCATGTATGCATGTATGCATGTATGTATGTTTCCTATGGACTACAAAACGGCTGGACCGATTTTGATTAAATTTTCAGGCGATCTTCAGATTTGCCCAGCGGGTCATCCTGTGAAGTTTGGTGGCGATCGGATCAACAGAACGATTTTTTTGGCATTTTTGTGTCATATGTTCAATACAAATCAATACAAAATTAGATTATTTCTATTATTATTATTATTTTAGATTTATGAACATTCACAATTAAAAGCGATATTAGGGTCGCTAGTAAAGGATAAAAGAAGAATATTACATTAATAACAATATGCTCAACAGATGTAATAATCACACAGCTCACAATTTATGTACATAAACACATTTAAAGGGGTTTGATAAGATGTGCGTGCAGAAGTGGTTTGGAGCCGACTATAGAATACTTATTTAAATTTCCTGTGGTAGCTTAAGTAAGTCGTTCTAATTCATACCTTTAATTATATGTGTGTTTTTAAATATATACTAATTAAGCAATTTCAGATTTTAGCGTCAATAAACTGCTCGTCTAGGACAACAATTATTCTTAATTTTGTTCAAGTCATTAACTAAGCTATATTTTTCTACACCTGAGTAATCCTCGTATTTTTTTTTGGTACCATGATGAATCCCACAAACATGCTCATAGATAAACCGGTGTCCTTTGTCCATTGGCTGATGCCCCATTTTACCATCTGTCAAAAGGCAATTCATGTAATAATGTCGTTTGAAATTGCTTATGTTAGTAATCTCTTGTCTTTCGGGCCGTGTTAAAACTGCCTTTAGTCCAACGATAACTCAATTAAGGCACCCTCTCTTCAAATAACAACGATAATTCTGCAGGTTTTCGGGATAAAAAAATTAAAATGTTACACGTTTACTTATTATTTCATTCGAAAAAAAAAATTTCGTGCGTGCAGCCGGCGTTCATCGATTTATTAGACGTTGTCACGTCAAAAAACCGAAGATGCACGATCGGGCGCTTGTCCCTCTCGTCAGTGAAAAGGCGGCTTCCCGGCAGCTAGCTGCGTCCGCCCTTCGACGTCCGCTTGACAGCTGACATTCTCCCGGCCTCGAGGGTTGCCATGGCGACGGCTTGCGTCACGCTCGACGGATCACGCTCGCCGGCCGCGGCGAAGCGCGCGTCGAGTTGGTGCATACGCTCGCTGGCCAGCACCGTCGGTGTTCGCACGTTGTGTTGCCCTTCGCGCGACTTCACCTGCCGTGTTTACAGCATAGCTATACGTAGAGACCTGAAAAATTCGCGGGTTCATTTCGTGTTATGCTAAAATTCAAATAACTATACCTTAGTGCGACTTCTGCCATTGGTTCACTGTTAAGCTGGAGGACTGAAGGGCCAATTAGAGACCCTCACTCGTAGAATTGTCGAATCACGAGGCCACCCAGTCGAGACGACTCACAAGTCAGCAGCCAATGAACAGTTGGCATTTGCCCGAGTGTGTAGAGGATATTGGAGTCTATCCTGGAGGTCGTTGAACCCGCGAATTTTTCCGGGTCTCTAGCTATATGATTTTCGTAGCTCAGAACACGGGGGAGAAACTCTAATAGCCGAGACTGAAACCTAGTTTTATTGAAGCAGTTCTGGGACCACCCGCTGGGTAGTAGTTTTCAGAATATACTAATAACATAGCTACATTGGTTGTGAGAAGTAATGCATAAGGTATCAGGCAAACAAACCAGTGACATACTGTTTTAGGTTGCTGTAATTTTAAGATTTTATTTTTGTTTTAGAGTAATGGTTGTTGATTTTTTAAAACTTTATATTTTGTTTGGTTTTTGCAATATTTTTTCCAGCTTTAGCTAAGCTATATACGTTATCATACATGATTAAGAAGCCGGTTATTTATTTGCAAGTTTTGTTATTATTTTGTCCAATTTATCCAACATGGGAACTCACCCGAATTCATTGATTGATTTTCCACACCTACGCAATGCAGATAACTTACTTATCTTATACAATGAAATCTTCGAAACATTTGTTTAGATAATCATCTTCAAAAAAACTTAAACATCCAACTCAGCGCATAGCGCCCAGCTGTGTAATTAATGAGCTAGATAGGTTTTAGACCTTTGTTGACTGTGCCAAGATATTCGTTCCTGGATCCGGAAAAAAAAAATTGTACAAGTGGTGGTAAATTTCGTGCCCAACTATGAGATTTAAAGTTATTTCCCAAGCTTGCCAAAGCAATTTGAATGGCCGTGGGTTTTCGTAGATATCTGTTATTCCGATTAAATGAAAATAAAATATGAAAATATGATTTAAAAGCAGTTTTCATATACATGCTGATTAGCGTTGCAATGGTAGTGTTTGTATGAAAAATTGTCCTTTTTTAATTTCTTTCCGTACACATCCTTGTTGCTGATTGGTCAAGCGAACGTGCCACGTGTTTGCAGGCACGGTATATATTGGCTGCATTACCTCCCGCGCTCTGCCAATAGATGTTTTCACTAGATTTATTGTGGCTCTACAAATTCGTGTCTGTGCTCGTGCTATTATAAATGAGTTATACTTTATAAACATTTTTATCAAATTACTAAATTGAAGCCCAACATTTAGGGACTCATGTCAATCCAAGTATAAACAAAGATCATGTAATCGTGTGGTATAAAATTTTTAAATAAAATTTATAAGTGGTCTTTGAATTTTAAAACATTCATTTTTAGTTTAACATTCGAACATATATCAGTCAAAATTTAGTTTTCATAAAGTATAAAATCCTCAGATATTCAGGATTTGTGGGGGGGGGGGGGGATATTTATTTGTTTATGATATACATCCAATGTTAGTTTTACGACAACGGCTACATAACAATTGTTATTTATAAATTATATAGCACGATTTCATACTGACATGTTAGGATTACAATAAAAATTGAACTTTAAGGGCCTCAAAACCATTAAAAAGTCCTTATTGAAGTGACATTACCACATAAAAACTATAACTGTATTTAATTTTTTAATTAAAATTAAATAACCGTATATCATACCTAATGATATGTGAAAAATCACTGAGGATACCACCCACTACAGATCACAGGCTCTCTGAAATATCTTATCTGAGGAGTCACAGAGATGTGATAAACTTAGATGAGGGCTTCGTGATACTCTTAGGATGGGGTTTCCTCTGAGTCGACCACAGGTGAATCTAATAGCAAGTGGTGGCGAGACTTAGGATTGGGATTCCTCTGAGCCGACAACAGGTTAGCCTAATAGCAAGTGTTCGCTAGACTTGGGATGGGAATTCTCCTGAGCCGACAACAGGTTAGCCTAATAGCATGTGGTCGCTAGACTTGGGATGGGTATTCCTCTGAGTCGACTACAGGTTAGCCTAAGAGCAAGTGGTCGCGAGACTTAGGATGGAGTTTCCTCTGAGTCGACCACAGGTTAGCCTAAGAGCAAGTGGTCGCGAGACTTAGGATGGAGTTTCCTCTGAGTCGACCACAGGTTAGCCTAAGAGCAAGTGGTCGCGAGACTTAGGATGGAGTTTCCTCTGAGTCGACCACAGGTTAGCCTAAGAGCAAGTGGTCGCGAGACTTAGGATGGAGTTTCCTCTGAGTCGACCACAGGTTAGCCTAAGAGCAAGTGGTCGCGAGACTTAGGATGGGGTTTCCTCTGAGCCGACAACAGGTTAGCCCAAGAGCAAGTGGTGGCGAGACTTACGTAGGATGGGGTTTCCTCTGAGCCGACAACAGGTTAGCCTAAGAGCAAGTGGTGGCGAGACTTACGTAGGATGGGGTTTCCTCTGAGCCGACAACAGGTTAGCCTAAGGCCAAGTGGTGGCGAGACTTACGTAGGATGGGGTTTCCTCTGAGCCGACAACAGGTTAGCCTAAGAGCAAGTGGTGGCGAGACTTACGTAGGATGGGGTTTCCTCTGAGCCGACAACAGGTTAGCCTAAGAGCAAGTGGTGGCGAGACTTACGTAGGATGGGGTTTCCTCTGAGCCGACAACAGGTTAGCCTAAGAGCAAGTGGTCGCGAGACGTAGGATGGGGTTTCCTCTGAGCCGACAACAGGTTAGCCTAAGAGCAAGTGGTGGCGAGACTTACGTAGGATGGGGTTTCCTCTGAGCCGACAACAGGTTAGCCTAAGAGCAAGTGGTCGCGAGACTTACGTAGAATGGGTTTTCCTCTGAGCCGACAACAGGTTAGCCTAAGAGCAAGTGGTGGCGAGACTTACGTAGGATGGGGTTTCCTCTGAGCCGACAACAGGTTAGCCTAAGAGCAAGTGGTGGCGAGACTTACGTAGGATGGGGTTTCCTCTGAGCCGACAACAGGTTAGCCTAAGAGCAAGTGGTGGCGAGACTTACGTAGGATGGGGTTTCCTCTGAGCCGACAACAGGTTAGCCTAAGAGCAAGTGGTGGCGAGACTTACGTAGGATGGGGTTTCCTCTGAGCCGACAACAGGTTAGCCTAAGAGCAAGTGGTCGCGAGACGTAGGATGGGGTTTCCTCTGAGCCGACAACAGGTTAGCCTAAGAGCAAGTGGTGGCGAGACTTACGTAGGATGGGGTTTCCTCTGAGCCGACAACAGGTTAGCCTAAGAGCAAGTGGTCGCGAGACTTAGGATGGGGTTTCCTCTGAGCCGACAACAGGTTAGCCTAAGAGCAAGTGGTGGCGAGACTTACGTAGGATGGGGTTTCCTCTGAGCCGACAACAGGTTAGCCTAAGAGCAAGTGGTGGCGAGACTTACGTAGGATGGGGTTTCCTCTGAGCCGACAACAGGTTAGCCTAAGAGCAAGTGGTGGCGAGACTTACGTAGGATGGGGTTTCCTCTGAGCCGACAACAGGTTAGCCTAAGAGCAAGTGGTCGCGAGACGTAGTATGGGGTTTCCTCTGAGCCGACAACAGGTTAGCCTAAGAGCAAGTGGTGGCGAGACTTACGTAGGATGGGGTTTCCTCTGAGCCGACAACAGGTTAGCCTAAGAGCAAGTGGTGGCGAGACTTACGTAGGATGGGGTTTCCTCTGAGCCGACAACAGGTTAGCCTAAGAGCAAGTGGTGGCGAGACTTACGTAGGATGGGGTTTCCTCTGAGCCGACAACAGGTTAGCCTAAGAGCAAGTGGTGGCGAGACTTACGTAGGATGGGGTTTCCTCTGAGCCGACAACAGGTTAGCCTAAGAGCAAGTGGTGGCGAGACTTACGTAGGATGGGGTTTCCTCTGAGCCGACAACAGGTTAGCCTAAGAGCAAGTGGTGGCGAGACTTACGTAGGATGGGTTTTCCTCTGAGCCGACAACAGGTTAGCCTAAGAGCAAGTGGTGGCGAGACTTACGTAGAATGGGGTTTCCTCTGAGCCGACAACAGGTTAGCCTAAGAGCAAGTGGTGGCGAGACTTACGTAGGATGGGGTTTCCTCTGAGCCGACAACAGGTTAGCCTAAGAGCAAGTGGTGGCGAGACTTACGTAGGATGGGGTTTCCTCTGAGCCGACAACAGGTTAGCCTAAGAGCAAGTGGTGGCGAGACTTACGTAGGATGGGGTTTCCTCTGAGCCGACAACAGGTTAGCCTAAGAGCAAGTGGTGGCGAGACTTACGTAGGATGGGGTTTCCTCTGAGCCGACAACAGGTTAGCCTAAGAGCAAGTGGTGGCGAGACTTACGTAGGATGGGGTTTCCTCTGAGCCGACAACAGGTTAGCCTAAGAGCAAGTGGTGGCGAGACTTACGTAGGATGGGGTTTCCTCTGAGCCGACAACAGGTTAGCCTAAGAGCAAGTGGTGGCGAGACTTACGTAGGATGGGGTTTCCTCTGAGCCGACAACAGGTTAGCCTAAGAGCAAGTGGTGGCGAGACTTACGTAGGATGGGGTTTCCTCTGAGCCGACAACAGGTTAGCCTAAGAGCAAGTGGTGGCGAGACTTACGTAGGATGGGGTTTCCTCTGAGCCGACAACAGGTTAGCCTAAGAGCAAGTGGTGGCGAGACTTACGTAGGATGGGGTTTCCTCTGAGCCGACAACAGGTTAGCCTAAGAGCAAGTGGTGGCGAGACTTACGTAGGATGGGGTTTCCTCTGAGCCGACAACAGGTTAGCCTAAGTGCAAGTGGTCGCGAGACGTAGGATGGGGTTTCCTATGAGCCGACAACAGGTTAGCCTAAGAGCAAGTGGTGGCGAGACTTACGTAGGATGGGGTTTCCTCTGAGCCGACAACAGGTTAGCCTAAGAACAAGTGGTCGCGAGACGTAGGATGGGGTTTCCTCTGAGCCGACAACAGGTTAGCCTAAGAGCAAGTGGTGGCGAGACTTGGGATGGGTATTCCTCTGAGTCGACAACAGGTTAGCCTAATAGCAAGTGGTCGCGAGACGTAGGATGGGGTTTCCTCTGAGCCGACAACAGGTTAGCCTAAGAGCAAGTGGTGGCGAGACTTACGTAGGATGGGGTTTCCTCTGAGCCGACAACAGGTTAGCCTAAGAGCAAGTGGTGGCGAGACTTACGTAGGATGTGAATTCTTCTGAGCCGACAACAGGTTAGCCTAATAGCATGTGGTCGCTAGACTTGGGATGGGTATTCCTCTGAGTCGACTACAGGTTAGCCTAAGAGCAAGTGTTCGCGAGACGTAGGATGGGGTTTCCTCTGAGCCGACAACAGGTTAGCCTAAGAGCAAGTGGTGGCGAGACTTACGTAGGATGGGGTTTCCTCTGAGCCGACAACAGGTTAGCCTAAGAGCAAGTGGTGGCGAGACTTACGTAGGATGGTGTTTCCTCTGAGCCGACAACAGGTTAGCCTAAGAGCAAGTGGTGGCGAGACTTACGTAGGATGGGGTTTCCTCTGAGCCGACAACAGGTTAGCCTAAGAGCAAGTGGTGGCGAGACTTACGTAGGATGGGGTTTCCTCTGAGCCGACAACAGGTTAGCCTAAGAGCAAGTGGTGGCGAGACTTACGTAGGATGGGGTTTCCTCTGAGCCGACAACAGGTTAGCCTAAGAGCAAGTGGTGGCGAGACTTACGTAGGATGGGGTTTCCTCTGAGCCGACAACAGGTTAGCCTAAGAGCAAGTGGTGGCGAGACTTACGTAGGATGGGGTTTCCTCTGAGCCGACAACAGGTTAGCCTAAGAGCAAGTGGTGGCGAGACTTACGTAGGATGGGGTTTCCTCTGAGCCGACAACAGGTTAGCCTAAGAGCAAGTGGTCGCGAGACGTAGGATGGGGTTTCCTCTGAGCCGACAACAGGTTAGCCTAAGAGCAAGTGGTGGCGAGACTTACGTAGGATGGGGTTTCCTCTGAGCCGACAACAGGTTAGCCCAAGAGCAAGTGGTGGCGAGACTTAGG
This sequence comes from Bacillus rossius redtenbacheri, assembly GCF_032445375.1. NCBI lineage: Eukaryota > Metazoa > Arthropoda > Insecta > Phasmatodea > Bacillidae > Bacillus > Bacillus rossius. Next base: position 7,397,883 of record NC_086336.1, on the reverse strand, counting down.
ATGGGAATTCCTCTGAGCCGACAACAGGTTAGCCCAAGAGCAAGTGGTGGCGAGACTTACGTAGGATGGGGTTTCCTCTGAGCCGACAACAGGTTAGCCCAAGAGCAAGTGGTGGCGAGACTTACGTAGGATGGGGTTTCCTCTGAGCCGACAACAGGTTAGCCCAAGAGCAAGTGGTGGCGAGACTTAGGATGGGAATTCCTCTGAGCCGACAACAGGTTAGCCCAAGAGCAAGTGGTGGGGAGACTTACGTAGGATGGGGTTTCCTCTGAGCCGACAACAGGTTAGCCCAAGAGCAAGTGGTGGCGAGACTTACGTAGGATGGGGTTTCCTCTGAGCCGACAACAGGTTAGCCTAAGAGCATGTGGTCGCGGCGTGTGGCGGGACGACAACCAGCGGCGCGGCGCTGCCTTCTAACCAGGACGTAATGAACCCGGCGGCGGCTAATTGCGTGCTTTCGGCGGTCAGCGCTGCCAGCTCTCCCGTCTGGGAGGAGGCGGGCTGCCTCGACCGTCGCCAGACGTCGCCGTGAACCCCGCGGGTTATTTACGTTGCCATTCAGACGCGATCCGCCTTTGCCGCTGGTCGCCATGCGTCAAGCCCCCCCAGATTTACCGCCGCTAAAAGAAAACGGCCTCGGTTGTTTGGTTTGTGCGGTGCCTTCACACCTGCGCCACACTACCTTTTAGTTCGACTCAAAACACCTTCCTTCTTATAAAACAGAATAACTTGCTCTCTTAATTAGATTTTTTTTTATTGTTCTTCCGCTGGAAACACGCTGGTGTAAGATTGATGCAAGACAAAAATTAATTGCTTCTTTCTACTGGCAAGGATAATTGGTGACCAAAATAATTATTCCGCATTTTCGTGTTTAATATAATTCTCCATTGTTTTCCATAATAACTTATTATTATGTCGCTAAATAACTACCTATGTGTTATCGCATCCGTAAAGCTTTCTTGCAACATAAATCACAAAGTATGTCACTTTTCTGTATTCTTATGACGTACGACGTCTTAGGTTTTACACTCAGTAATGTGATTGGCTCCGAGTTAACATATTTAACGAATTCAACTGAATTTAATATCAGTGGTATTTTGGAAGCAATGTAGCAAAATTAAATAAGTGGGATATAATTTAAAATCATTTGTAGAGAATGATAAATGTCTTCAAAATCAGTATTTTAATTGTGTATACCGATGCTTGTACGTACAGTTAAAGAAATTCAGACACTATTGTGTATTCTCTTCAGTTTAATTGATGTTTGTCTAAATATTATTGTTCAACCATCAGCAATGACGTTTATAAAATCATCATCATGCGTGGTTATCAAAATTTTTCCTTCGCTAAATTTAAGTCACAATAGTTATAAAAACTTGCAACTTATTATGTTTTATTTAATTGTTGTTTATGTTTTCAACTGATTTATATAGGTACTAAAATAGGCAGAATAGCATACCAGCTACAATGGGATTAATTTTTCAAAGTGTACTTTCCGTCATTAAAGTTCTGTTCAAAGAGTAAAAATAAAATATTCATGACATGAAAATTTTAAAATATTTACATTTAATTAATAGTGTGGGCATTTTTTTAATATTAGTTATAATTTATAGAACATGGTGCATATTTAAAATAGAATATAGTTTAACAAATGTGTTTTTTTCTTTTGTTGCAGGTAAGAGTGAACTGGACGTTGTAGAAACCAGCCAGCCATTGGCATGTTGGGTAAGGTCATTGGCACTATTTCTATCACCTCGTACACCGCTCGAAAGAGTTTTGAGCCACCTGGTTTTCTGATCAATAATGTTGAGCTAAAGGTTTATTCTGATCAGTAAATGAAAATATACATTTTATGACACCAAAACACACGCTTTACTGTACAAACCTAACCAAAAAAAAAAAAGCCATAAATCTGGAAATGGGTACATATAATGCTTGTCAGATAACTGAGTAATTTAAAACTGTTTTTGAGTAGTTTAAGATCTGATAATATAGAATGAAGAAATACTAACATCACGTTGGTGTATTACCGATTTCGATCATTGTAGTTTTCTATGAATTTGCGCAGTCTTGCAATTGCACTTATTGGCTGGGTGGCAAAAAAATTGGTAATCTGCGAAATAATTGTTTCACAGTTGGGTCCTAATCAGCATTAATGGAAACAGTCTGTAATAAATCAATAATTTCGCAAATGTAACACTAACGAATTAAAACTGCAATGACAAGTTGGTTAAAAGACAGAGTAATTTAATATTTAATAAGGTCGCCTCAAACTTTATCCGTGTAGTTTGAGTGACATGAATCTGCCCGTGTTGCGAATTGACAGTAGCTAGAGCAGTCCAGCTGAGGCCATGACGTCGAGAGAGTTGTCCCCGAGTGTTGTCCAGTGCACGGCCAGCTCCCGTGACGTCAGGCCGGTCAAGCGACACATATTTCCGACCTCGAATTAATTTTATACCTGACAGGCTGATAAAACTGTATCAACCTGCCTAGGCTGATAAAACTGTATCAGCCTGCCAATGACTGACTTCCTCGCTGACATTTGAATATTAAAAATAAATATATTTTTTTTTTGTAAATGGAACAGAAGTATTCATGTAAATTTATAGATATTTATACATTTGTACATTTACATGAAAACCACTGCATCGTTACAAAATAGTGTTCTCATTTAAACGGGGTTCGGATTCTTACCCGGGCATGTATGCTTTGTGTTTGTCCTAGTATGCCTACCTCTAATAGTTAAAGTTATTTGTAAACCGTTCCCTGAAAAGCTTTCCAGTATTAATTGTGCACATTAATAAGCATAGCAAAACAAAATAAAATAGAGTTATTGAATATTTGATTATCTTTAAAATGTATGCTTGAATGAAACTTCAATTGAAATATAAAATTATGTTCCAATTTTCGTAATAAATACGCTGTATTATTTCACAAAACGTATTTAATCTATGCTAAAAAAAAGCCATAGCCATGTGTTGTACAAAGTTACAATATATTTCCTGCGGTATTATCAACTATATCTTGACAACTGGTATCTAAAGGAATCTTTTGTAATAGTATGCACAGAAATATATTTTTCTGTAATGTCTAAAAACGAACGATGGATAATAAAGCAGGTTATTTATTTGCTTGAGTTACGTTAGGTATAATTATTGAGAGTTTATATCTCGGCACATAATATTGGGCATATTTCTCTAAAATTTATCAAAGTGTTGTACTTCAAGAGGAGTTTATTAAAATGGAATTTACGTTAACAATGTTAACGTTGACTGAGTTAACGTTCGGTTATAATTTTAACTTACAGGTAAGAAAAGTAACAATAGGAGGTCTAGTGCTTCTAAAAATTGATTTTTAAAATTGATGAATACAAATTTATTTATACTTAGTCTTCATTTAATTATATTTGTAGTTGTAAATATACGCAACAAAAAAATTAAATCGGCTACTTGTGAACTTTTTGTCCTCGAGCACCAATGTATCCTCTAGTTATTTATTTTTTTCATTATATTTTAAAGGGTGAACGGTAGAAAATTTCTAAAGAAAAATGGATCTCAGCCATCTTTGAATTTACAAAGTTATATGAGACATTACGGCAGTAGGGTTTTCGTTTAACATTTTGTGTCCCAGTAAGTATGAGGATTCAACAATCTCATTTGTTTAAGATATCGTTTATGCACTCGCACATCTGAATTCGCCAGCTATTTTCCCCTAGTTATTAGAAACTAGAGTATATTTATTTATATCAGAGCAGAGTGAACGTACGGATGCAATAGAATGTAGCTTCAGAAATAGCGAGAACAAATGTCGCATGGCCGATATTAAAAAAATTCAGAATCAGCACCTGCTAGAAGTGAAATTGGAAGTTTAAGTGCGAACAAAATTTTTTCCTTTTGTATACATTTTTTTTTTCAGGTTTGAACGTCACCACGTTATTCGAGTCACTATCCAAATAAGCTTTACCAATATGTGAACTCTCGTGTGCTTGAATTACTATATGCGACAAAGTAAACCAATGCCAAGAAGTAAATTTTAATCTACATCTAGAAACGATTTATGCATTGATTTTCTTTGGATACTGAAAATATACATTCATCAAAAATTTTAATAATTAAATCATTTAATATATATTATTTAATGCAGTTTTTTAGGACATTCGCAATTGCATTTTTTAACGGTTTTTCCGAAAATAAAATAAAAATAACAATTAACATAAAAAAATCACAGAAAATAAGATTGAATCAACTGGTTGTGTCTTGTTTTCTGTACAAATTTTATCTTCATATTTTTTATTTATTTATTTTCGGAATTTTTCCATGACAAACAGTGACAAACTGCAATGGCGTATGTCCAAAAAAAACTGCATTAAATCAAAATTCCTAACTGCATGAATCATTTAAAGAACGTATCTTATGCAGTAGTGTTTTTAGTCGACACTTAGTTTACATTTAAACGATATAAACAGTTTCAAATGTGATTTGTAAAATAATTGTATTAAGATAGTCGAAAAATGTTATTCTTAAATAATCAGTACGGGCAGGAAATTTTCGGGGGAAAAATCTAAACGCCTACTAGATTGCAACAAGGTATACCCACACCAGTGGTTTCTTCCTTGTGATTGGCGGCCGTCTGCGAGAGAAGTCGTTGCCTTGTTTCCACGAGCCACTAAGGACAAGTTTGCTTCCACACTGAATCAGTGTGATTGGTTGTTGTAACAATCGACATGCACCTCAAAGTAACTCACCCAATCACGAAACACAGACGATGCCATAGTGTTTTAACTTCCAGCTACACTCGGGATCTTTTCGCGAAATTTTCATGGCCCTAATAATCAGTGTAGCCACATTTGGGTCTGTATTATCTTTGAATATATATACTGTATAGAAGTCGCGAGTGGATAGGATTTACTCTACGTTTTTCAGAAGCGTATGATGAGCAGCTTGGGAACTTCACCGCTGCAGTGCGCTGCCGTAACGACCTGTATCGTCTTAGTTGTTATTTACACGTTAGAGGGCAGCACTGTCGCGCGCTGTCATTCCCCGCACCCCTCACCTATCATTCACTGCAGCTCAAGGTCGTTCAACGGGAGGGGGAAGGGGTGTTTGAAGAGTTCGACACTTGTCCGCTAGGGACCACCACAAGTCGATGCCCTAGAGATGGTGGCGATTGCGGCGGTGAATTAACCAACTACCTCAAAACCGTATTAGAAATTTTAACCTGGGCTGGCGACTTCTATACAGTATATATATTCAAAGGTATTATTTAAGGAGAGGAGATCGCTTCGGCGATTTTTCCAAGTCTGGAGCGGGACACACCGACGATGTGAAGAAGTCCGTGGGATGAAGCTTGGGGGGGGGGGGGGAAGGGGGAAATTGTTTTTTGTTGCAGGAAGCCACGAGGGAGGTTGTAGCACGGCGTTTAGCGAGTGAGGCTCCCAGGCAAACACGCTGCCAGGGAGCAATAACAGGGAAACAAACAGTTGAGGCGAGAGACTTTTGACGCGGTGTTTGTGGATGCTCGTGAGGTTCGGTGATGGCTCGAAGGAGGGGAGGTCTGGAGGATGAACAAGCGCAGTTCCCTAGCGACTGGTGCGTCGCGCTGGTAAGAAGCAGCAGTGACAAATCCGGGTTGTCGCACACTCGATGTAGCGACGCAAAAAAAAAAAAACTTAATTTGGAGGATGTCCGATAAAATACGAAACGTGTTATTTTGTTAGTCGGGTGAGCTTTACACTTGAGACGATTGAATATTAGAGTTATTGGCTTTCAACAACAACAACAACAACAAAAACAACAAGGTGTGGGTTTCTTGGCTACAAACCACCATGTTGAATAAATGTACATCCGTGACATTAATTTTTATATAGGAACGTTTTATTGACGTCACACTGTACAAGCATAGAATTTAATGTTCTGTAACGCCAGGTAATGGCCAACATGTCGGATTTTTTTTTTGTAAAAATGCAGGTAAATGATAATATCAATATTTTTATTTCTGTAGGCTGGCTTCACCGGGGCTGACAGCCAGAGCGACACCCGTCTCCTTTCTTATGGCCGGTGGGGAGCTGCGTTTACAGGAGAGGCGCGTTATTCTCCTATATATTATACAAGAACTATTTCTGACCGAATGACTTAGTTTAACAGCGTATAAACGTAACAGATATACAAATTCAAAGATATGAAAGCAGAACTCTGGCCACAAGCATGAAACTTGGCTGCGGGGGCGGGGCCTAGGTTCGTCCGAGGAGTGCTGATTGGTGGACCGGGAGAGCTCCGGGTCACTGAACTGGCCTCCTCGATGGACGATGTGCAAAGAGGAAACATGAGTCTCGATACTGCCTCGAAGGCGCACTGACGTGTCCGTCCATCGAAGGGTCAGCATTGTTTTTGTATTTGCGCTTCTTTTCTGGGGCCAGGAGCTTTATCGGCCTTTGGAGAGCATGAGACGGTTTAAATCACTGAATCATTTCCTTCTGTTATTTTCTAAACAATCCAAATAGTAAATTAATGATTATTAAGTCTATTATGTTGAATTGTTCACAAATTGGATCTCCAGTAGCCAAGTTTAACGAGTGTACATATTTTTTTTTAAAATCCTGTTGTTTTATTTATGTATGTCTGATCGCGATTTCAATTCCGAGTCTAGCCGGACAGACAGTTCGAAGGACGTAACTGACACGTCATTCATCAGTAGGGCGGGTTACAAAGCATGGACTGAAATACATCTGCGGGCACGTGCGTGCCGAAGGAATCGACACGGCCACGGTGAGTCGTTTTTCTCTTCCCCCTCCCAACCACCCCTTCGTCCTCTCTCTCTCTCTCTCTCTCTCTCATACAAACACAGAGTATATATATCTCTCTCTCTCGGAGACCAATAGCGAAAGCGACCAGCCGACGGCCGGCTAAAATATCGAAACGGCGGTTGATTGGTGCGCGGCTTAATTACCGTGAAAAACAGGCCTGGCCGTAATTTATCCGCGGGCGTGGGTGGAAAGGGTTTGGGTGGCTGAGCGGTTGAGGAGTAAGGGGGTAGGGTGAGAAGGGGGGGGATGCAGGAGGCGATGGTAACGAATTGCTGTACAGCTGCCACGCAAAATTAAAGTCTGTATCCGAGCTACGAGTCCTTCCACGCATGTACACTTGCCTTTATTTTTTTATTTATTTATTTTTTTTGCCTTGCTACACGTCACACAACCTCTTGACACACATCTGGGTCCTGCCTTTGCGCAAATCAGCCAAGTAAATAATGTAGATAATCAGTAAGTGTTCATATGCATATATAATATATTCATAAAACTTATATACACATAAATTTAAAAAAAATACTCAGATTGCTAACTATTCAGAGGAAATAAGCATCAGAACAAAAGAACACACACGGGTTAGAAATTTTGAATAATCGTTTTACTAAGAAAATACTTGCCGCATGCTTACTGAACTACACGATAATGTACCTGTACGTACCTACTGGTGGCAAGCAGAAGCAAACATTTTTGTAAAAATTTTGAGGATTTTTACGTTGCACGGTTATGCGAAGTGCATGGTACCTCCATCTTCGTAGTGGCCTCCAAACATTCTGATCATCAAATTGACGCTCATAGGTACCAGTTGTTGGGATCGAACCCGCGACTCTGACCTCGCGAGCTCGAAGCATGAACAGGAACAGGAACCCAGAACAGGAGCCGAGCTGTCAGACTGGCTTTGTGATCAACGCGCAACCATTGTTTTATGAGGAATGCGGGTAAATAGTTGTTCAATAAGGACGACACACTTAAAAAAAACAAAACAATATTTAGGGAACAGTTTTGTGACCAGTTCTGAGTTAAAAAAACATCTGTAGCTAGCATTAGATTTCTCTGTAAACAATTGCTGGAAATGTTTCTGTTTATGGTAGAAACAAGAGTGCTCTGGTGTAGGAACTTAATGAGGTTTATAACTCACCATCTTGCAATTTCACGCATTCTGATACGGCTTGCAATCAAGTTTCCATGGCATTAGGACTTAGCTTTGGCTACTTGTTGAAGTCAACACTTGTGAACTGGTAGTAGTCGCTGGCGTGAAATAATAATTTATTTCCTTGCGGTGCTTTAAGACTAGAGCCCGTTAGTAAATGCGTGTTTGCAACAAGTTATAGTAGTTCAAGGAGATAACATTAATGCCTTGACATGCCAAAAATTGAGATATATTCAAAATATTTATAGCAAAATAAATTAAAAATCCAAGATGGAGGGGCTTAATACCCATTCAATCAAAATTGCAATGATAATAACAAAAATTTCTGGCGGCAACAGTAAATGATTGGTACCAAAAACCACAGTTTTATTGGTATCACTATCTACGTTAAATAATATTTAGGTGTAATGGTGTAAATCAAGGTCGTGTGCGTTTGCATTTGCAGCCAGTGTCACTAGCAACATTTTGGCGTTTCGGCATGCCTTTTTAAAGTCATCTTAAAATGATATTTAAAAAAAACTGAAGCCCTGGCAGAGTATTAGGTGTTTAGGACCACATACGGACACCAATCACGCTCAGTTTGCTGTGACTGTACCAGAACACTAAGTGTTCGATTATTAATCCCCCCTGAATATGGCTGCAGCAAATCACGCAAGTCATTAGGTGGCTCATAAGCGGAATTCCGTGCTATCTACAAACAAAAAACCTTACACGCCTCCGTGCTTCATACTAACCATAACCTTACATGCTGAAGTCGGCGCCCAACCACCGGCAATTTCATATTTTGACGTGACAACGTCTAATAAATCGATGAACGCCGGCTGCACGCACGAAAAATTGTCCCGTTACGCACATTGTTCCGTTACGCTGTGTCCCGTTACGCTGTGTTCCGTTACGCTGTTGGCGAGTGCAGTAATAATAGGTTATGTTACAGTTGACTAAAAAGTTATAATGATTCATATTATTGATGATAAATATTTGATTACAGTTTATTTTAATGAAAACTTGTTCATAATTATATTTAAACTTTATAGCTAAACGCCAGTTTTTAAAATTAATTACGAGTCATCTACACGTGAACTGTTTCGTCGACTGTTTATAAAGTGAAGTAAAAAGTTAATGTGGATTTCATTGCTTATTAAAACAAAAATTTCTGCATAAAAGGTTAATTATTCTTGCATTTTAAAAATCTGATTACTAGTATAATTTCAAGTATTTATTGTCTTATTATTAAAATAAAAATGATTCAATTTTATACATAAAAGTATGCAATCGTTTCATCAATGTTTTGTTATGACGTTTTCACGTTAAACTATCGTCCGTACACCGACTTTACAGACAACCAAATTTTTTTACTAAATCAGTTTGTTTAGCTGGTTATTTTTATTACAATAGAGCCAACGATCAATATGTGATTTATTTTCAACGATTTAATAAACTGTACGACATGTATTTTTATTGAATTTGACATTACAATTGCACGCAGAAAGTACTTTTAAAAAGATAACTTTGGAAATCCGTCGCTAATAATTTGTTTATAATAATACAAGAAAGATATTGTAAATTGTACAATACATTTCTGTCGTAACTTTGGGATCTTTCAATTGCGTTTATTCATGATAATACTGAGTATTACCTACGAAAATGGGAGTATAATTTTATATTTTAATTGGTGTTTCAATCAAGCATAATATTTCTAAAACATGAAAAATAAATTAAATATTCAACCATTTGACTTTATTTTGTTGAATCTTGCTTGTTATGTCCGCAGTTAATGCTGTAAAGCTATTCAGGGAACGTTTTACAGATAACTTGAACTATTGGAGGTAGGCTACTGGGACAACATAAAGCATAAATGCTCACATAAGAATCCGAACCCAGTATTACTGCGAGCACTATTTTGTAGTGATATAGTTGTTTTCATGTAAATGTAAAACATTTACGAATAATAGTAATTTTTGGGACCGGAAAAATTCGCGGGTTCAATGACCTGCAGGACGAACTCCATAGTTCTACGTACACTTGGTCAAATGTCACCCACTCATTGGCTGCTGTCTTGTGAGACGTCCCAACGTAGCAGCCTGTGATTCGATAAAGCTTCTTTTTGGTGTTTCTCATTGGCCCAGATTCATCCAGGTGAGTTGTGAGCCAATAACAGAGGCAGCACTGAGGTATAACTATTTGTATTTTAGCGTATCGCGAAATGAATTCGCGAATTTTTCCAGTCTCTAGTAGTTTTACATAAATATGTCATGTTCATTTACAACAAAATAAAATAAAAATAACAGTGTACACTTATGCCTGACTCGGGGCTAGAATCCGACTGCTGTTAGGAGGTGGGGTGTTGGTCGAGGATTCGAACCCGGACCTGCCAGGAGCGGGCTTGTCAGACTGTTGCCGGAAGTCTGATGTGCCTCACCTGGGAGCTTGTGGTCGTGGTTCCTGAGGTCTGCGTCACTGCAGTGGCGTGAGGTGACCTTGTTATCTGCGCGCGGGGAGGGGGTCCGACATTCCCCCTCTTCCCACCTGGCCGTGCGGGAGGGGAGGCGAGTTGCGGATCAATTGGAGGAAGACAATTTGGAGGGTCAGAGGGCCAGTGGACAGTTCCCCGACCTCGTCATAACCCCGACCGTTTCCCCTGCACTTCTTTGACCTCCCTCCACGAGACATCCTGCCAGCCCTTGGTCCGCCCCGCAGAAGGGGTGGGACCCCCCCGCACCGCCCTCCACGAGACATCCTTTCAGCCCTTTGTCTGCCCAGCTTATGGGGTGGGACCCCCCGCGCGGTGGCAAAGACTCGTAAAATGGCGGGTAGCGAAATGTTTAAGCCAATAGAAAAACTTAAGGAAACTTTTATGTTTTCTTAACTGTAAATAATGTAAATAATGCTCATTTTCTTAATTAAAGTATCCGGGAACCACAAGGCAGATGGAGGTAGCAGGAACGTTTGCTTGCCATGATCGTTCCCGCAAGACCTTTTTTTTTCCAGCAGAGGAGCCGAACCAACAGAAGTATCCGGCGCTTAGAAATTGCATGGACGTATACTGCTTGATCGTGCCTACGAGACTTCATTGGTGAAACAATTTACGTTTGATATATTTTAAAATTAAAATATCAATCAACCACACTAGCAGTTTATATATATATATATATATATATATATATATATATAACGCTTGTGTATGAAAAAAGGCTAAGGGCCAATTGAACCACAGTCGTTAAACAATGTTTTATTAACGACTGTTAAATGTTACCTCTCCGTTTTAAACAACGATTAATCTTTTTCATTTCACCACACTTTTCTTGTGTTTAACTTTCCTCAGGTAGATAAAATGGTTTATCGTTATTAAGGTTCGTTAGAAACTATTACAAAGTAGTGGTCATTCTTTTTTGTTTGTATTGAGTTCATAAAAAGCTTTAATTTGCAAATAAAATGTTATAGTTCAGAACAAAACTAGATTATTTTAATTTTGTTAACTTACGTTTTATTATGTGCAATTATTTATGTTCATAATAACTTAAGTTTGACAATATCATTGGAGCTGAGATTAGTGACGACTCAGCTGACTATTGTTTGTTACAATAATATCCACTGGAAATGTTCGGCAAGAACAGTAAATTTAAGCATAACTTATTTCGTCTAAAAATTACATCAACAAGACTTCAAGATGTTATAGCAACTGGAAGTAAATAAATTTGTAACATTCGAGGTGTCAAGCGTGACCAAAATTTTCCTTACAATATCTGGATGACCAAGCTTCGCTCAGAAGAATCTTATTAAATGAATAGCTAATAACTCGCGTCTTCGCTCTTGCAATTTTAAGAGGGTTGCTAAAACCTTACAATTTAAAAAAGTGTATATATGATTAATTCCCAATATTTGGACTAAATAAACAGACACAATAAATCGTCAGGTGCATAAAAATATATTTTGTAAAATAACCGTTTTCGAAGTAGTTATGGGTATGCTATTTTTAATTTTTAGTAAAGATTAGGTATCGGATTTGAAAACTTATTTTTTAGACTGATCGAGGATATAGTTTACCTTGATGAAATTACACTTCCTGCCATTTCATGCGGTAGTTAATTAAAACATATAATTATTAAACTTACATCTATACTTTTTCAATTACGTTTACGAATCTTTTTCAATGTCACATTCATTTTCTATGGTTGAACCTAAGCTTAGAATAATCAAAGGATCTGACATTTAGATAAATACATCCCGTTTTTAAGAATATTTGATGCAATCGGATCTTTCTTTTAAATGAAGAGTACATGTATAAAGTTTATTATTGAACTTATTAGTTGAATCTTAGTTGTTTTTTTTGTTATTAACTAAGCAGTAGGCTTATATCCAAATTTTTACCAATCTCTTCTTTCCCACTAGGATACTGATGTAAATATTAAGAATTAAGTAAATGTAGCAATATTGTTTAACCAGAAAAAAAAACCAAACCCAGCTAATTTATTAGATTAAATAAATTTATTACTTTTTAAAAATAATATTAACCTCTGTTAAGACTGACAAGTGATAATTCGGAGAATGTTGAATAACTTACGTAGCGTAGGTATGGTCATTTATCATTTCCTTAGGCACAAATTTGTGGGATTTGTTCATAATATATTTTTTTTAATATTAAAACAGTAATTGAAATATTTAACCTCTTAAAAAGTTAACTTCTGTAATTTGTAGAAAAGAGTTGATAGTTTTTGCATGCTTGTAAATCCTACCACATAACTTACATTCCGCTTCATTAGCTTTAGGGATACGACTTTTATAATAAAAACAAATTCAAATGGTTTTTAACACCTTTTGTGGTAGAATGTGGGAAAATGATAAAAGTTAAAACCGATATAAAATCATAATAACTCATTTGAAAGTTATTCTTGCTCAGTTTTTAACATCTTAATTTGCTTGAATATATGATTTAGTAGACTATTATTAAAACTAACGTGCCCCGTTTCACGCACTGCCTTTGAGGTCGAATATCTAAATATGTTTAAAGTATTCCAGATAATAATTTAATAAAGTAATTCATGTGAAGTTGCTTACAGCCAGCTGTATTTGCTAAGGAGATATGAATTTTTCCATATAATAAACATAACTTACTCCCTATTCGCACCATTAAAAATGAAGGCAAAAAAAAACTAAAGAAAAAATCATATGCTTAGTGCTTACCTTTATGTGCTTGTTATTGAATCTTAATTTCTAATTCTTATATTTATTAATTTCGGAAGTATTAATTTTTGTCTTTACATGAAACGTCGCCCCTTCCACGTAAGGACGGAATCATACAAATAAGTAAAATAACAATTTTTAATTTATTACCTTACCATTTTATTTACATCTTACTTAGTTACCGAAATTTGATGTTTAAAAACATACTACCTCATTTTCCACGTCATTACAAGATGTATTTTAATAAACGACAAAAAGTAATACGTAACTTCAGATGCAATTTTTTTAGTATCTTACGTCTATTACTTATTCATTTGGAAGCTTTTGTTTTTTATTTAAAAACAACCCTATCCTTTTATCAAACCTAGGGTTTGAATTGCGCAAAATGGTAATGTTGAGTTTGGTGGTTTTTGTATGATTATTATTCGTTCCCAATTTTTTTATTGTGCTTGATTAAGTTTTAAGTTAAAATCATTTTATCCAGCAGATAGACATTCCACTTCTAATGCCAGAACAGACTGGTCAGCCAGTATGATTTCATGGCAGCCATCTTGAATCTACCAACTTGTTTTCGTCTGCAAGAGGTTGCAGCCACCATATAAATTAAAATTTTACCCATATCATTGCTTGAAAAAACTTTCATCACAAGTCAAACCATTTCAGCGATAGTACGAGTTCAGCTATGTTTGGGCGTGTGCGCTATCGGAATTCTTTATAAATGACTCAAAATTCCTAACAATTTTCATATTTCGAGGGAAAAATTTCCGTTTCAAGACAATTTCCTGTTTATTAATAAATAAAAAAAAACTAAAAATTCTAAAATCTAAACACCAAAAAGGTTTTTCTATTTGAAAGAACCTTATGTCCTAAACATGGCTTAAAACTCCTGAAAGCAAGCCACTCTGAGCTGCCTCGACATGGACTGTAAGATTGAAATTCTTTAATTTTGACCAAAAACTTCGGGGAAAAGACCAAAAATCATCAAAAAATTCGCTTGTTATTTTACTGATTAATTCGAGTGATTCCTGCACGTATTCGATCCTTGCCTTATTCGCAAATGGTAATATCAGGGGAAAAAAAGATCTAATAAATTACAAAAAAAAAAAAATCTTAAGGTATATATTCATCATACACCAACCACCAGTAAGGCGCAGATAATTTTAGGTTAAATATATTTCTCTATTTAAACTTAATATTGAATTACAATGTTCAAGGGAAAATGCAACAAAATTACAAATAAGAAAATTTATTAGGCCTATATTATTTCCACCAGTACAAACAAGGATTACTAGCATTTCTCGAACTCTTCAGTCTTCTTGGAAGGTGGATCGAGTTCTTTGCGTGCACTGACATGTATTTTCAAGGCAGTTCTACATGACAGTCGATTAAGAAGCAACGTACAATCAGTGGCCAGCAACATACATTTGGTTGTTTAGGAACGTCAGATAGGTGCATTTAGTCGGGGTTTGGGGTTGGAGGAGCTTTGCATTCTCAGTAATGTTGGAACAACCAGGTATCTTTCCCATTCCCAACAAAGCTGGTCAAAATATGTAAGGAATGGGGATGGGGTGAAAGGCATCGTCTTGTCCCGCAGGGTACTTAGCAACGATAACGGATTGAAGGCGCACCTGCATCTGGCTGAGGTTTTTGTCTTCTGCGACAAGCTGCTTCCGGCTCAACTTCTTACACACAAGACATAGTGGCAGCAAATAATCCTGTCTGACTGGAAGCTACAACAATGCTGTCTGGAGTATAGAAGTTATCAGAGATTTCACTCCCAGGCTAAATATAATTTCTTCTCTTTTCCTGAAATAGGGCACCAATGAGCACAAAGAAATGTAGTTTTGTCTGGAACGATATCAGGATCTAAAGTATTTAGAATTATTCGGGTCCAGTTTTTATGGCTCGTTAGTAAATTTCATACTTTTTACTAAAATATCATCTACTTTGTATTTCCGTATCTTGATAAACATGACATATATATGAAGTATTTTTTAAAGATTATTTTAGAGACGGGAGGTGGCGTTCGTTGGTGGTATAAAACTATATTAGCTCGTTAAATCGCGATATCAATTTACATAGATGGCCATATTACAGTGCCTTCTTTCACTGGCGTATGTAAATAATACTTTCTAGTATGAACGATTGAATAAAGTCACGTAGAACTGTTAGAACTATAAATATGATCAATTTATTCTTACTTTTCTCCTAATAAGACATGGAACTGGCTGAAAATATAATTACCTACTTTAAATAATGACCAATTTTAACTGAATATCTGCAAAGATCACTATGAGTACAAAAATATTTTTCATAAAATAAATGAATTTCTTGTAAATTTGAAAAGTGTTCATATAACAGCAGACGAACAATATAACAATAATTCAACATGAATTTGGGCTTGGATTGATGTTTTTCTAGTTTGTATGTAGCCAATATTTTGATAGCGCATATACATATCGATGCAAAACGCCCACAAAAAATAGTACTGTATGCCAAAAGTTGAAGTGAACGGTTCCTTCTCATAGTTGTAATTTTATAGTAAAGTATAACCTTATAGCCTAGTCGCTTTTATAACGTCGCCCAAAATCTTCCAAGAGGATTGAAGGCGATTACAAAGCACATTAAATTACTAATAACTATAATATTTTGTAAGAGAAAAACGGGACTTTATATGTTTTAAGTTGTGATATGGTATGGTATTCGCTGTTCGTGGTAAAATCGCAATATAAAGTGGTTTTACTTAAACCTATATTATTTATTATTATTTTAATTGTATACAGAAATGAACACTTATTACAAACACGGTTATAGGGTAGCTCACGCAGCTCTCTACCAAAATATTTAAAAACACAACCATTTAAGTGTGGCTGAGCACCAGAGAAACATCGAAATAATATTTATTTTAATAGAAAAACATTTTTAATATAACATGCAGCTTCTATTCCGACAAGTTGCGTTTGATATAATGTAGAGAAAATGTTACTTTGAAAAGCTAATTCACCATATTTTTTGTGTGTTGTATGACCTAAATATACAATTAATCGTAATCTTCTAAATAAAAACTGTTAACTAATTTGTTACTTAAATTTACAATTTTAGGTGAAAATAATAAATAAACTAGTATGTATTTTGGATAGTGAAAATGTAGAGAAGACATTTTTACAAAAATTATCTAATTTTTTTAAATATCCTACGGTTATCAAGAATATTGTTTTTTTTATAACGACAGTAATCTACAGTAATTTAGAGGTATTTTCTATAAGTGTAAACATTGTAGTCTTGCCGTATTAATTCGATGTATGACATGCTTTGTACGTTTCCATGGTACACAATCTTAATACAAAACAGTTCTTTGTGGATCTCATCAATAATTTTGCACTGAATCTAAGCCAAGCTACACATTTCATTCGAACATGCTAGTGTACATACACCGGCCGGTGTTGCCAGTGAAGCTGCACTGCATTTTGCTACGCTGGCTAAGAGTCTAATGTTTGAAAGAAACATAGCTGAAATTAACGTATTTGTACAAAATAAAATCTTTTGCGATCGTGCGTTTTTTAAACTAAGTTTCAGTTTAATGTTCAGCAATAACCATAAAGTATTATCCTAAGAAAGAACAGCAGCGGAAGACTTGCACAACCCTGAAAATAAAGTGTCGGTGAGACGTTGCGGAGTGAAACTGTGGTTTTAGGTACCAAGTAATAATTCTACTAGAAACCAAATTACTATAACTATATAATAAGTAAAAAAAAATTTCCATCATGAATATTTTTTCATTTGGAAAGAGTTCAGAACAAAAACTATAGCTGAATACATAGAGGAATTAGTTATAATTTTTTTTTCTGGTTTTGTATTATGCATATTTAAAAAATCTAACATCCTATGAATACTATGATTTTTTATCCACACTATTCAATATAATATAATGATTGCAAAAAAATTATTGATCATTGACATAATCTATTTAAAAAGCACTTGCACATGTTGCACTTTGCCCCACATGCGGGGCATATTGCACCATTGGAAGGGCCACATTGAAACATTATCTAATTCGGAATTTCCAGATTCTAAATCGTCTGTGTCATTATCTGCACAGTCAATACACACAAAAAAAGGATTGTTTTTAGCACAGGACCAATGTAACCACATTTTGCACCTTAAACATTGTACTCATTCTTCGTTATTCTTATATATTTCTCCACAGTTCAGACAGTGAGTGTGTTGTGATGATTCTCCGAAGAATCATCACTGAATTCAAGTTTCCTTTTGATTCTTGTTTTCTTCTTAGATATTTTGATGGGCAGGTTTTACTTTTTTGTTTGTTTTTCTTCTTACTCTCTCTTGCGGCTTTTTCCATTTCCAGCAATGTTTTCTCTGGTGTATCTGTGAGAATTGCACATTTCCTTTTTTTCCTATTTCGACTGCATTCTTGCCGTGGCCCTGCTTTAGGATACGGGCGAACAGCTTGAGGTGAAAATGTTTGCGTTAAATCTCCATAGTCTGATATTTGGACACTGCTGGGCCCAGGGACGATATCTAGTTGGTGATCACTGCCCGAAAACACTTCATTCACTTCCTTTATTTGACTTATATATTTTTTGTATGCCTTCCTCGGGCAGAGTACGATCTGTTACAAAAGAAGCTGCAAAATCACTGTCTTGAAACTTATCAACATTCAGTGGGAAAATGCCTGCAGCTGAAAATCCTGAAGTAATATTACAAGGTGTGAATGATGTCATGAATTCTTCTTTAATCATACTTGGGAAGTCGTAGATATTAAGAGTTTTTCCTGGATTTATTTTTATCCAGGAATCGACTCCCCTGGTATAGAGTTTCTCGAATGGTCTGTAAACACGAATGTCAAGGGGCTGGAGCCGGTGTGAACAGTGTGGTGGAAATGACAAGAGTACTACACCATTGTCTTTACACAAATCCAAAACTGTAACACTAAGGTGAGAGGAATGGTTGTCTAGTAACAACAATAGAAGTGGATCGTCTTTGTTCGGTTTGGTTTAGGCAATAAAATGTTTCATAAATTGCACAAAACTGTCTTCTGTCATCCATCCAGATCCTGTAGCAGCACCAATGCAACCAGCTGGTACATCTAGTATGAAGTGGTCTTTGAATTTATTTCTTGGCAAGATAATCATAGGAGGAATAAAGGTTCCCTGTGCAATCACCGCTGCAGCAACAGTTACGAGTTCACCACGTTCTGCTGATGTGACTGTTCCCACTTGTTTGACTCCTTTTCCTGCGACAATTTTATTTGGTTTCAGCACAGTAGTTGCTCCAGTTTCATAACAGTTCCAAATTTTTGAAGGAAGTAGCCCTGATGGGTGACGTGAGTAAACATCAGAGAGTTTCTTGTAAAATTCATTCATATTATGCTTTTTAAAACTTGTCATCCTGGCTTAGCTAGTTTCTTCCGGTTGTCTTATTGATAGCTCTGGATGTCTTTTCAAAAATCCACACAACCAGTCCACTCCTGCTGTTTCTTTTTCTGCCCAAGATGGGGGCATTTTTAGTCCATATTTTTTAGCACAAAGGTACGCAAGTTGTCTCACTTCCTTAGGGGTCAATCCAAACATGATGTCACTGCATCCGACTCGGAAGTGTTGTTCGTTAATACCGCCAAAAAACTGTGTTTTAAGAGATAACAAATTCGGGAAATGTACTAAAGTAGTAAGAAATGGTATTCTATGTGAAAACTGTGACAAATGGTATCACTTCAATAAGTGTAGCAATATAGAGGAAATAAATATTCCAGAAAATGAGTGGGTCTGTGCCACGTGTGCCACTTGTGTAATACAAATTAATGGATGATGAAGCTACACGGCATCACTGTAGAGGGAGTACAACACAACGCATCAAATTTGTGCAACTGTCTCAGACGATAGTGCTACGAAAACGCAGGTGATCCTTGTCATCCAACTTCTGGAAGAGGTTAGTTCACTACGAGAAGTCATAAATGTACTGCAAATTGAGCTGAAATCTGTTTGACAAAGGTAAAGAAACTGTAGTGAGTCTTCCTTCTCCGTGCTTGTGGTCGCAAGTGGTGCGTAAGCGGAAGTTCAGCAAGACAACTTTACCGTGTGATTTTTCCATTTGTGTATCAAATAAGTTTGATGCTCTGAACAACAGGGCAGAAGAGGCTACCAAACAAGACCACACAATCAAACGCGATTCAGTGAAACACAAAAAGTCAGGTAACATAGTTATCCTTGCTGCCAGTCATGGCAGAGGCATAGCTGGCGTGTTGAGTAATGTAATGCCTGAAAAATGTGTATTTGGTATGATTAAACCAGGTGCAAGTATACAAACCGTCCTGGTAAAAAGTGAAAAACTTGGTCATAACGATTCAGCTGTAATCATTGGTGGATCCAATGATGTTTCAAAAATGAAGGTGATAAAGTGATTAATGTGCTGAAACAAAAACAGAAACTTTTTAGTGAAACAAATGTGATATTGTTACAGAACTACCCCCCCCCCCCCTCCCCTCGTCTAGATCAACCAACTTGGTCGTGTGTTAATGTAGCAGTAAAGGACATAAATAGGAGTATCAACAATGTTTGTAATTTGTTTAAAAATTTTCAAGTTATAGAAACTAGTACATTAGCTAGGAAATTATTTACCAGGCATGGATTGCACTTGAGCCGCGAAGGTAAACAGAAACTGACTACTCTAATCCATAGCTCTACCAAAACAATGTCAGGTGGGCAGTGCATATCCGAGATTATTCCTTTAGGCTTTACTGTACAGGGGAACTAGAGAATGGAACCGAACTAATAAATAATAAATACAGTAAAGCTCGGTTCTCAAACTCAAACACAAGTACTTTTAAAGTTGATTTTGGTGAGAATGTATTCACACTACCTATAAGTACTGACAATGGTAATAAGTTTTTTTCCGAATAACAGAAGTATTATGTTATAAGATTTGTGCAATTGGAGTGCATGACTTTATTGATGTAGCCTACATCAAGTCAACAGAAGTATTAATGTAAAGTCCCGGAATTTAATATCTAGGAATAGCAATACATATGGTACACAAACTAAAGATAATATTCTCAATAAACAAGACAAACACCATGCTTCTAACAAACCTATGCGTCTCATCTTGCACCAGAATATGCAGTCACTGAGAAACAAACTCACTGATCTCGATTTGTTATTTAACACTACACTGTTAAAAAGTGAAGCAACTACTCCAAATATTACATGCTTTATTAAACATTGGTTAAAAAATGAAGAAATTGCGTTTTACCCAATACCAAATTACACTATGATTTCCAATTATTGTCGAAATGAACTTATAAATGGAGGTAGTTGTATCTATATTCAAATCAATCTTTTATTTGACAGATGCATTACATTATGTATTTATAGGCCACCTGACAGAGACATTGATTCTTTTTTAAACGGATAAATTAATACACAAAGCATGGAAAACACATTAATACTCTGCGGTGACCTAAACATTGACTTCTTAAAAGAGACTAATGCAAAAAGAAAATAGTGCACATCCTTAATTCATATAACTTACATAACATAATAATAAGCACACCAGAATCACTAAACAATCCAGTTCTACAATAGACTATTTCATTACCAACCTTGACCCAAAATACCTTACAAATAATGTAGCTGACTATGGACTCTCAGATCATATGGCTCAGATAGTTAAAGTGCATCAATGACATGTACCTGATAGGAAAACTAAAATAAAATATAGGCGCATTCATAAGCACAATAAAACATTGTTCTTAAATATTTTGGATAAGGAAACTCGATGGATATCGATGAAATGACAACCATTGAACAAAAATTTAAATGCATAACAGAAAAATTGACAATCATCATAAATGCCACATTTCCGTTAAAACACGTTACAACTGACCAAAAACCCAAACCATGGCTAATCAAGGGAATAATTTCATCCAGTAAAAAGCTAAAGAGCTTATATTTATTAAGTAAAACCTATAGTCAGACCACACATTTTCAGCAGTATTACAAGAACTACAAAAAAAATTATAGGAGTGTGATACGACAGGGTAAGAGGATGTATTTACAGAACAGGATAAATCTAAGTGAAAATAAAATGACCACAACATGGAAAATAATCAATTCTGAACTAGGTAGGGACACTAAACTGGCAAAAGAAATCAATAAACTAGAAATAAATGGCAAAGTAATACAGGACAGTGAGCATATTGCTTCAGAATTCAATAAGTTTTTCACTAATATTGCTGATACACTAAATTCAACACAAAACAGACAAATAACAGAATCTATTCAAAGTCTGAAACATCATTGTCCCTTTAACAATAAGACCGTTTACTTATACCCAACATCAGCAAAAGAAATAATAAAATTTGTAAAACAATTAAAAAACTCAAATTCTTCAGATATCTATGGCATATCAAACAAAATGATAAACGTTTCTGGACTTCACATTGCCAAGCAACTATCAAAACTAATGAATGAAGTTTTTCTGGAAGGTATTGTACCATACTGTTTGAAAAAAACAAAAAAATACTCCCTGTCTATAAAAAAGGAATTACGACAGATGCAGCAAACTATAGGCCTATTGGTTTACTACCAATATTTGCCAAAATCTTTTAAAAAGTAGTTTACAATAGACTATCACTTTTCTTCAGAGATTGCAATATTTTGAACAATAATCAATATGGTTTTCAATAACATAAATCAACATTAAATGCTATACATAATTTAACTAGTAAAGTTTTTAACATTTTGGTCTATATTAATGACCTGCCTCTAAACATTCCACAGGCCAACACAGCCGTAACTTATACTGAGAGCTAACATGTTACACATCAGAACATCCAACATCAATTAATGCAAATGAGTCATTGAAGAGAGAAAAAAATTTGCGCTGCGAGGTGAGGTAGAAATCGACAGTGGCAGCCCCAAGTAGCCGAACAATGAAGGCAAGGGTGGGACTAGCCTAACTCTCGGCAAGGGAACGAATATCTGAACAAAAATACACGGACAGGTCATGGTCACTAATGTCAAGTTTAGATTTACAGGGAACCCAAGAAATAAACCATCCAGCGCTGCGCCTATTTCCTGCCGCTCAAAACAGCTATTAGCCCAGGAAACAAAGAAATAAAAAGGACATCTGTAAAAAATTTGTGCAAATACGAAATTTTGCACATTGGTACAGTTGACTATGCTTAATAACATACCGTTAGTTACTGTTATAGACCATGTGCGTATCACCGAAAACATGCAATTAAGTTCTATATAACAGCGACTTAAAGCAGTCCCTTAAAATGCTTCCCAATTATGCAGTTTTCAAATAATTTTTCCAATAACCAATCGGAATAATGTATAAACGCTATTTAACATATTTATGTTAAAAATATTTCGTGTGTTTAGATTAAGGATAGGATTTAATTCAAATTATTTATAAAGTAAGTTTTATATTTAATCTCTACCACCCGAACAGCTAAAAATAAGATTTGCAACGAACTGAAGAGCCCAATGTGAAAAATTTCGGTATAAATATTTTTGCGTATTCTTTAAGCTCTAAGACAGTGTATTGATTGAGAGTCTATCTAAACAGGTTGGTTCACTAGAGTGGACCGAGTTTCGCAGGGGGTTTACACTGCAACGGTTCTAAGCTCTCACGGCCAGCGCGACATTGCGAGACAAATTATTACTTTTGGTATTATTCAGGGACTAGCTAATAACCCGCGTCTTCGCTAGCACATTTTCTGAGTATTAATAAAATCATACTATTAAAAAGCTTACATCCAGCATTATTTTTATAGAGATATAACGTTTTATGATTAAACATAACTGAACCCTTTTCCCCACGCTTAAAAGACGAAATAAGAAAAAAAATTAAATAATAAAATTTGTAACTCAAATGCTGGTTTTCATTCTTAATTTTTTTCTCTGAGATCCAGAAGATTCTCCCCACATTATTTCGTAATAATACTGTAGGTAGTGATTTTCTTTTCTTTTTGGCGTGGCAGTATGACGTTTGAAGAACCAAAAAAAAACAACTAAGTTTGCAGTACATTTCGCTAATAAAAGTGCCGTCGTTTCGAAAAAAAATTTTTATATTCATTAATACTTTCCATGAAAATTTTGCCGAAGGCTCGTTGTGAAAGTATATGGGGTTTTAAATATTTTATTGTATGTGAGTAAATTATAAGCAATGACTTGGGTAAACAATTAATTAATATGGTGGCAACAACAGTCGACGGACAAATAAAAGAAAAACTACATAAACATTTTTCGAAAGAAGTACATTGGTAACGGCTACAATAGCTAGTTTTATTCAATATCTACATCAAACTGTATTCAATTAATTGGATTATCCTTTCAGACCTCTTTCACACCCATCACATTTCATTGTTTTTTTTACCGTTTCTATTTTTAATCCCTTTTTATGTCCATATTCTCTTTACAGATGTCTTAAAATGAGAATATTGTGACTTACCGATTACAGTTTCAATAAAATTAATATTCCAATTACTAAAAAACAAATTTCGTTGAACTTCTATTTTTATATAGGCCAACTAAATGTTTAATCTAGGTGGGTAACGTTTCGTCAAAATGAGGTCATACGAGACGGAAAAACTCATCAATAACAATCAGGTGTGTTAAAAGATATGTCATGACCTGCAAGTGAAAACTACCATTTGTTTTGCCTATAGTGACTTATAAAACTATCCAGTGTGCTGTTACTATTTTCATAATGCACAGAAAGTAATGATTTATTTTAATGATACTATTATTTATTAAAACTTATTATTTTGATTGTTATTATAATTATGAAATTTTATTATTTAATTTGTATATTGTTCGCCCGCAAAAGTTATTTAAATATATTTTTATTAATTATGTATATCTACAAGAGCTATGCTCTATGACCTGAAATGGACTTATATGGACAGTAAATTGAGTATACCCCTCTAAGGACTAATGAACTTAACGAATAAACGATGATTTTATTCGGGGAATTACTTAAAGAAATTTTCATTGTTGGAAATTTTCGTTTTAAATTTACCGCATTTCTGTGTTTTAAATTGTATTAATAAGTGTTATTTACGGTATTTATATTGTAAATTACGCTAACCGATTTTGGTTTCGGCCAATGAGAGGCCGTGTTTTAGATGTGAGGCGTCTAGAACGTCTTAATTAATAAGAAGAATGGTTGTATGAAGGCGTCTGATGCCGACGCAAAGGCGCGAGGCCTATTTTAAATTTGAAAGATAGCTAGCTAAATTATGCCATCCGACACTCAGGATGAGCTTAAACGACGTATAAATAAATAATGTGTAAGATTATAAGGGCATATTCTGACGGATATGTTATTAGGAGTGAAAATCTGTAAGTAAAGATCTTGCATTTTGTATCGCCCATAGACATACCCAGCTGTATGTAATTTCTTCGTGAATCACTTCGATTTGACTACAAACTGATTAGTTTTCACGTAAAAGGTGTCAATTATCCTGAACTACGTCATGAATTGTTAGTTCCAAGATTTAAATTATTATTTTATTTTGTGATACCCAGAGGTGAAATGGGAGTACAAGTTTCGTGTCTCTACCATATAAACTGAGTTAAGCCAAGGCAAATACGAACCCAAATATAAACATAAATAGTAATCATACTAATTAATTGTGCTATGATTTCAAAAATTTTTCTGTTATGTAAGAATGCGTCCGTAAAAACATCATTTGATTTATTTTCTGAACTTACACTAACGAACTTTTGTGAACGATTCATGTGTGCTACGTATTTTCCTGATGTCTAATTTACATAAGCGCATATCCACGAGTCATGTTCAGTATGGTTTGGATTGTTTTTCTGTGATTTTTTTTATCTAATTATATTAATATTGATTTTTATCTCTACACCTATGTTAGTTGTCCCTGATGAATAGCCATTTTAAACTTAATAATAAAAACCTGAATTCTATCTTTATGTGTTGATATATGTTACCTAGCTACCTGTGTCCAAGAGTGTGTGTTTTATTATAAATAACATTTTATGCATGTTTCTAGGGGTCACAGTACAAGAGCTTAACAGTACCATTGACACATATATATATATGTCTATATATATATATTTTTTGAAAAATAGTGACAGCCAGTGTATATCGTCCCGACAACACATACACAACAAAAGGGTCTATTTATAAATCAACGAGTACTATTAATGGTACTGGCGCCAGCAGTAAGCAGCAGTAGAGAGAGTGGCTACCACAACAGTAAGCATACACCAACAAGTTTAGCAGTACACCAGATTTTTAAAACTGCGTCAATTTGCTTCATTGGCTGTGATTTATATCTCTATATATACATATATATACACACATATATATAAGCCTAGTTGTTTGAACAAGGTTGACACATAACACATGAAAAAAATCCCTTTCGGCGCAGCCTACAGGAGCAGGTAGATTTTGACGTTTATATTTCTTTATGCTGGAAGAAAAGTGACTTATATTCATTTTAACAACATTACCAGAAAAATCATCAATATCCGCTTAGAGACATTTTAAATATTAACAATGGTTTCTTAATTAATTTTTTTTAGAGGTATCTTGTATCTAATATTTACTATATTTAAATGAATAAGAACAGATTGAATAGTGATCATAGTACAGAAATTATTAATTTGTTTTTAATCGCACAACATTTTTTATCCCCTTGCACCGAGTTCATCTTATAAAAAAATTATTTTCGACCAAAGGTTTTAGATAAAATATAAGGATTTATAGACAATTCTAACGGAATTGATAGTGTGCCTACTGAGGAAGATATGGAATTTTTGGTTTTTCAACCCCCGAATTTTTTCCACCCCTTGCAATAATGGTTCGTCGTATAAAAATTATTTCAGACAAAAATTGTAGATAAAATTAATACTCTTTCAATAAAAAAGATTAGGAATCAATAACGTACATAATATGGAAATTATTATTATCTTTAAATATTCAAACCCTGTTTTTTCCACACCTTTTACCAATGGTTCGTCTCATCAAAAATTGTTTTTGACAAAAGTTTTAGATAAAAATTAAAGGATTTATACACAATTTGAATGGAATTGATATTATTCCTACTGTGGGAGTTATGATTTCTTTTGACAACCCAGATTTTTTTACTTCTTGCAGTTATGATTAGTTGTACAAAAAGTTATCTAAGATAAAAAAATTTTGGTATTACTCATTACATTTATTAAACGTTCAAACGGATGTGATACTAATCATATTTTGGGAGTTATTTCGATTTTTCTGTTTTTCTTAAAACCTTAGCCATCTCTGCCCATTTGGTCGGATATCGCCCATTAACGAACTCGACCGAGATTTCATTTATCAGTTTGAAAGTTATTTGTGCAAAATTACGACAGTTATCGTGACTATAAAAGTTTGAATTGTATATATATAGTATATATATATATAAATATAAAGGCTATATAAACTTTTGAGATGACTATTGTTTTGGGGTCTATGGACCCTAAAACGAAAAGCATTACAAAAATATTCCGGAAGTCGCACCATGCTAACGGCTACAATAGGTAGTATTTCTTTGAGATCTACCTAACAAGGCAACAAAAAAAAACACGTAGGCCTACCACAAAAAGACGCCAATCATTACTTAAAATAAACATATATTTCATTAAACGTTAAAATAATGCAAACAGTTTTTTTCTTTTTGGAACTATGACTTGATATTTTAATGGTTTAGTTTTGTTCAGTTGGAAAGAATCGATGTCACAAACATAATTTTCATTGTCAATACAGCAGCTTATTAATTGTCCAGTTCTGAGTGTTGTGTAATACTTCTAAATTTGTGGTTTCAAATCTTTAGGGGAATTTGTTAAAAATTTCTTAATAGTAGAGCAAACAGAGAAAACTTTAAAAAGGAATCATGTATTTAAATCTTAGCGCTTTACTTTAAATAATTTTTATCGTCGTGATCATACACAAAATAAATTTGAAAACTGATAACTTTGACAAAATATTTCATAAACACTAATACAAAGTTTAATTATTTGAGCTAATACATTTCCAAAACGTGTTGAGCTCTTTTCCTAAATAGAATGATCAACCACAGAGTAGATTTCCAATTTTTATGAAACTAATTCATGCAGTAAACAAAATAGTTGCCTTCATTAGAATTTTTGATCATATTAGAGATATTTATTTGGATTTAGAAGATATTTATATGATACAAATAGAGCTTGTTGACAAGTAAAAGAATGATTTGTATTTAATTGTTACAAAATATAACCAAAACAATTTCACGCAAAAAAAAAAATTGCGGGGAATAAATAACCTGAACACTTTTAAGTACGTGTGTTACTGTATTATCTCGTAACTTATTTACCCGTAAGTTTTCACCAATAGTTGCGGCACTTAAAAAAAAAAAAATATTTTCATGAAAAATCAAGCACGTAAGCACATATATAATTGAATGGTGAGAGAACACTAGTATTTGATACAAAAAAAATGCGAATTACGCAGATATTATGTTTCATACAGCATTATATTTTAAGTGGAATGCAGTAAATATTTCAAATAAAAGACCAATGATCAAAGACCATATGAATGCATTTGTAATGCCGCAGGAAGTTTCCTTCACCTCCCACACAGTTATGAGCTCCTAATACCCAGTTCGCCCGAGCACTCCGCATTCGAGTCCCAACCACCGTGCGAGTCCCACCCACCCCTTGGGTCCCCCCCCCCCCTTGGGTCCACCACCTCCCCTCAGCCAATGGGAGAGTATTTGGCCACTGCCAATGGGAACAGTGATGTTTCTGCGGGGCGGACCAAGGGCTGCCAGGAGGTATCGTGGAGGGAGGTCGAAGCAGTGCAGGGGAAACGGTCGGGGTTATGACGAGGTCGGGGAACTGACATAGAGCCGGGTCAGAGACATCACGGAAGGGCTTTTTATTAAAGGGTTGGTGTTTTCGGCGGTCGCCGCAGCGACAGAGGGGTCGCAGGGGGTGTAGGTGTGTGAGAGAGACGGCGACGCCAGAGGAAGGAGAAGGGGTGACCAGGAGGGAGGTGTTGGGGGCAGTAGGCGCAGGCGAAGACCGCAGTGACGCAGTGCGATGATTGACACAAAACAATTTCCGCTTTGCAGGGTCCCGGAAATGTTGCAGGATTTCGCGAATTGACGCAGGGCTCCAGAAGGGTTCGAAGGTCGTCTGGTCGGGTCGGTGGTGGGGGGAGGGTTTGGTGAGTGGGGAGGGGTTGGCACATGCATCATCGTCCCGGTTCCGCCCGTCAGTCAATAGCGAGAGGGAAAATGGAGTTTTGCGTTCGTAAAAAAAAAGAACCGAATGATTCGGGTTGGCGCATTTATGAAGGGGAAAAAAATTTCCCTTGCCATTTAAGCCAGCAGCGAACCTCGAGAAGCATAATGTAAAACAGTTTTAATCATTTTTTTTTTCACTTGGGTAATCCCACGACCCACTTTACTAACGGGTGTCTCAAAACATCAATTTAAAATAGTGAACAAGGAAGTTGGTTTACAAAGATACTTATTGAACGTTTACACGTTTGAAGAAGAGCCCAGAATACATAAGATTAACAACATTTATTTAACTATCAGGAAAAAAAACTATTTGCTCTCAATATGATTTTTAATGTTTAGCCATACTTGCATAAAGTATGCCGGATAAATATGCAGAATATGTTTCCCCGCACCTAGTATGGCTCAATTGTTGTTGTCTAAAGTATTTCCGGTGGGACAAGGTTTGCTTTTGTCGCAATTTAGGATAAATTTTAATATAGGAAGAAGTGACTAGGATTTGAAAGCTTGTCGGCTTCATGTATGTATAACAGTGGGGAACTTTAACTTTATACCTGTTCCTTGTTCTAAATCTTCGCAAAGAAAATTTTGGGTTGAATTTAAATACTTATAAATTATTGCCAATAATATATTTAAAAGGATATCACTGCTTTCCTGGTCGGCTGTTTGTGATTTTCAGTGAATAAAGCTTATGCTTATAAATCGTTTTGGTTAAAAAAAGTATTCAAATCTCCAATTTTCTTATTGTTTATGAATGCTAAGGATCCTCTCAACTTAGGTCACAGTGAACAATGCTTTTAAAGCATATAAAAAGTGAGTACATTTACAAAAACTTGTTAAGTGTACCTGAAGAATTGGTCTTTACCAATATAGCTTCACCTACTTCTTGATCAAGAAAACTCCTAAATATAACCTTTCTTAATACGAAGCCTATGTAAATTTATTATTGTCAAAGCAGTTGGAGATGAAATTCACCTTGAACTGCCAATGCCAATCAACTCTCTCGATTGGTAAAGTAGTTAACTGTCATAGCCTAAGTCAACTGTTACATTATTGTTTAAAGTAGGCTTTAATTGCTGTATTTTAGGCGTTTTGACAATGTCTTACGACAGATATTTGTTGTGAGTTCCCAAATATTTTAAACTTAATTTTACTATGTTTTTCAGGGTAGAGATTTAAATCAATGCGTCGAACAGACACAACTAAAATGGAACAATATTGTGACTACTGAAAATACTGTGTAATCATCCCTTTCAATTGTGGCTCGGCTCTAATGGGCTGTACTTTTTGAAACTTATGCAGCCTAAGATTTATTGCGTGTATAAAGTACACCCGAACGTTTGAAGATACATTTAATGAAACAAATGAAATATATGAGTGGTCGTTTGATTTCATATGATCAATTACAAGTATAAGAAAAAAAAATTTTAGTTTTAGTTTTTTTAGTTACCTATATATGGGCAATCTACATGTTCTTTAATTGGTTAACATTTTCTCTCTGTTGTTAAAACTTTATTATTTACGCATATCATTTTCCCTTGCATGTTATAAGAAACTATTTGGCACTGTGAACCTACATTAATTTGATATGCATTACAAATGTCAAAATGATACATTAAGAAACCCGTATTAAATTCGCGATGCCCATTCACCCGCAACTCTTACGGCTTTCTCACTCAATCCTGAGCGAGTGTATAAGGTACAGCATCGAGTATTGTATGATGCAGGTACACCTATCAGCAGAGGGCTTCTGTCAGTAGTACTCTTCTTAAATAAGCCATCTTTAAAAATAACTCGCTTAGTTAGACAAGTTATTTTTTTAAAGTATGATTAGTCAATGTTATCTAATTAAAAATGTTTTTGGCATAAGACGTGCACATACTTTTCCCTCCTAATTTATGGCATGTTGTGTTTTAAAGTGTTATTAAAAGTATGGTTATTCACAAATGCGAAATAAAAAAATTCTATCGGAGCATCCAATAATTTTGTGCAGGGTGGGGATATTAAAACTTTATAAAAATGCCTATAACTCATATACTATAACCTTTTTTTTTTGTTCAGACCCTTTATTTCAACTGTTCTTAGCTTGGCGTTGAGATCTGGAACATAATGTATAGATAGGCATTTTCTCACATGGAGTGAAAAAAAAATGTGGGAAATTGTGTCTACTTGTTTATTACTGGCTTCAATGTTAAAAAAAACTTCACCTTCAGTTTACGAAGAACGCTGATTTTAAATCATCCAGGGATCTTAGTAAATTTACAGCCATCTTATTAAATGTACGGTCACTGAGTTCATTTACTTGAAACATGAATCCAAAAGAATATTCTTGGTAAATTAACAAAACATTAAAAAAATCTGGTAGTCTACGGTAAGAAAACTCATAATGCCCACGTGTAAGTTTACCTTTGTTTAGAATTACAACTCGGAAGTCGAAAAACGGCGTAGTTTCTATGAAGATTCAGATAAATAAATTTCGAAAAACTCCTAGTTTATTTGAGGTAAATACTTCGTTAAGAAATCAATAAATAAACTGTAATTTCTAACAGTGTGGGATTGGTACGAGGTGCTTTGCCGCAGTTGACAGGGTCAGTTTGAACACGATGTTGTACTTCAAAATCTTCGCCACAACAGGAAGAACAAAACTACAAGGACTTGAGGAATTACTTGATACTAAACGTTTTAGTATTACAAAAAATTATTTTAGTATTGTTCCAAATATGAAGGCTTTCGTGATCATATAGGTATCAAACCAGTTCGTTGCTCAAAAAATTTTAATTTTGCAAAGGAATTATTGTTGCCAAAATACTTTCCAGTTAACCTACAAATTGAACAACGCAAATTAGGAAATACATTTCGGTACAGCACTAAGAGAAATGTTTATATTTTGAACAAGCTGTTTTCTCGTGATTTATTTTATCCGTCCTAAATCACTGCATTAATAAATGTCATATATTTTTCTCGTAGCATCACAATAAACCTTTTTAGCAATTTATATACCAACGAACTAACCATATTGTAAAACTTATACAAAAATATTTACTACTTAACGTACCAACATTTCGTACAGTACTAAAAATGTGAGTACCTTTTAACAATAAAAGTTTCCTGAAATAAATAAAATCTTTTCATAGTTCGAATAACTGAATGTTAGCAGAAACTATGACGAATTCCAACTTCGAAGTTCTGTATTTGTAGTAAACAAGGCAAAACTGCACTGAAAATAGGAGTCTGTTTTTTTGCTGTACCCTGGACATAAACAGTTACTGAAATCTCTGCTTGAACTCCAGTTGATTCTTGTAAGCTAATATCAAAGAAAGTGAACAAAAAACGTAAAAAGATATGAAGATCCAGTAATATTTTATTAACTCTCTTCTAAGTAAATACGAGGAAATAAGTTGGGCACTAGATTCACGTACAACTATAAAGGTTTCATTTAACTTCAGATTACTAATATTTAATTTTGTCTAATGGCATGCTAATAAAATATTTGTAAATTATATATATTTTTAAATATAGAGTACAGGTATTTCTTCAGTTTATACTTTATTTAAAAGAAATGTTAAGTGGCCTGCTTCTATTTCCATGCATGCCTTATATTTTTACGTCAAAACATAGTTCATATAAATTGTCAAAATCCTTATAATAAAGGCTCACAAAGTTCAAAAAAATTTATTTGTTATTTTTTTATGCCATTCGAAGTTGTAATAAATAGAGACCGGAAAAATTCGCGAATTCATTTCGCGATACGCTAAAATACAAATAGTTATACCTCAGTGCTGCCTCTGTTATTGGCTCACAACTCACCTGGATGACTCTGGGCCAATGAGAAACACCAAACCGAAGCTTTATCGAATCACAGGCTGCTACGTTGGGACGTTTCACAAGACAGCAGCCAATGAGTGGGTGGCATTTTACCGAGTGTACGTAGAACTATGGAGTTCATCCAGGAGGCCATTGAACCCGCGATTTTTTTTCCGGTCCCTAGTAATAAACAATTTACATCCCTCTTGCATTGCTTCTTCGAGCTTCTGAAAAGAACCTAATGAAATGAATTCTTACTGTCGATCTCGCAGTTGGAGGTTTCGCCAAAATAGGGACATCGGGTATCGGCACCAGGTCAGTCTGCGCCGAGGTACAGGAGTCGCACAGAGCGCAGTAGGAGGAGGGGTCGTGGACTGGCAGTGGGTGGCAGTGGGTGGCAGTGGGTGGCAGTGGGTGGCAGTGGGTGGCAGTGGGTGGTAGGTACTCCGCGGTTCCCCCGGCACCTGTGGCTCACACGGCGTGCGAAAGGAACCGACCTCTCGCTTGCTCGCGCAGGGGGCGTCGAAGCGAGGACTCCCTCAATGGATCGAGCACTTAACGCGGTGGTCGCTAGGGCCCTTCTCACCTCCACCCCGCCTTCCTCGTCGGCGGGGTCAAGTCTCCACTCGTTAACAGCTCCGCCGCACCCCCCTGCAACATCCTTTAAGAGTTCACAGGTCGCCAACCACGGAGGAAACTGCGCTGAGGCGCCCACCCCAGACCGCAGACCGTTGCTCGGGTATCGGCACAAGGGTATCCGAACCAACAGGAAAACAAAAAGAAAAAGCGACGATGCTCTCAGCAAGAAGGAACTTGCAAACTTCGTGAAATCACGTGTATTTCACTTCACTCCAGGACTTTTAATGTTCTCGTTGTCGGTAACAAGGTCGTGATTGGCTAACCGCTTCTTCTCCTCCTTGTTTGTAACCGGCTCAGTGTCGTCACAGGTTCTGTAGTCCAGTCACCAACGCGAAGCAGATGCATGTATGCTTCAAGTCAACTTTGCCACCTAATTGATGTGTGAAATAACCGTGGCTCTATTTTTTAGTAACCACTGGCCCAGTATTGTCACCGTACAAAACAGCTTTTATTTACTGCAGCAAATTTTTTGTTTTGTTTAGAAAGGTATAATAAATTGTATTTAAATTTGAGTCACTGCAAATATTGTGTTGCTGCAAGTAAACTTGTTTGTTATCATGTAGGTAGACCTATATATATGTAGAAGCAAGCTTGCAGTGTCATTAAAATAGTAAAATGAAAACATTGTTACAAGCCCAACTATTAAAACATCAATAAAAATTGGTATCCGAATAATTAAAGAAAAGCGATAGGTCGTTTTAGACAATACTGAGCATGGCCATGGGCATGGGCAATGTCACGGTGATGGCAGCCGTGACGTCGCTATGCTTGCCGAGGCAGTATCATTCTGCAGTGGTTTTCCATTGCCTTCCGCGGGATGAACGTGAAAGGGACATCACAAACACCCAGTCCTGAACCAGGGAGAAGGTTTGAAAATTCTCCTCCAGCCAGACACGCTACTCACTAGACCAAGTGGGCGGACATAAAATCCATAAAATTATTTAATTACATATTCCAATAAAATTATATTATGTATAAAAAATTATTTTAACATGTTATTCTTAATGTCCCATAATAGAAGTGGTTTGCTATTTGATTTTTTTTATAAGTCCATTTAACGAGAATCAAATCGACAGCCGTTTGCGATATATGTAACTTATTTATGATTTTAGAACATTATTTTTGTCATATATTTGTAAAAAAAAATTTATTTTAAAAAATATCGTAAATTTTAGAATATAAGTGAATTCTGGAAATTTACCTGAAAGTGAAGCCAAAAAACAACTTTAAGATAATTTTTCCTGCAACCCACCTTAAAAAACCTACTAAGTCATAAATTCTATTTGGCCCAAACTCAATAAACAGCGGAAAACATTACTATATATGACATCTGAACTAAATATTGAACTTTACTCTAGGGACAAACATTATATTTGTAAGAAAACTTCAATTTTATTTTACCACCCATCACTTCATTTAACGACAAATAAAAAAGGTAAATATTTTCAGTACCTAAACAAAAAATAATTATTTATTTATATATTAAGTTCAACCTTAATTATCATTAACTTCGTGGCTGTTATGGCCAACATGTACATTACAAAAATTTATTAATATATTGAAATATGTTTAAAATATTTATATTGAAGAATCACCATCATAATCAATCGTTAGAGTTGAAAGAGAAAACAAATAAAAAATCCCTTTAATTTTACTTATCTTTTAGCCTCTACTCCTATAAGTAAATGTAGACTACTGTAGTTTCATGTTGGTACAAGTAGAATTTGCCGCTGTGACATTCAGTTGTTTAAGCGTAAGATGAGAAGAAAAATTTTAGTTACAAATGCGCTGAAAGTTGTCATGGGCCAGTTGGTTTTTTTTTTTTTTTTTCGGGGCACTCATGTTTCGTCAACCATTCATTTCTTCGCTGTTCTATCTCACCATTGCACCCTTCACTAGTATATGAGTAGGTAGATACCTGCAGAATTCGCGCTATTTTACAGTGTCAGGCTTTAATATACAAACGTGTGCCTAATCAAGTCGATGTCATGTGTTCATTTACTTCTACTATCCTTCTCTGCGGGTTGCACATATTTCGGTCAGATGTTTTCCATTGTCTTCTACTCAGTAATTTTTTTTTGTATTGTTAATGGAACAAATATTCACGTTAAATTACATATGTTTGAAAATGTTGTACATTTACGTGAAAACAACTGTATTACTACAAATTAGTGTTCGCAGTTATGCTGGGTTTCGAGTTTTACCAGGACATTTATGCTTTGTAATGTCCCATTACCTCATATAAATAAAGTTATTTGTAAATCTTTTCTTGAATAGCTTTCCGTCGTTTGAGATAATTATGCTTGAATTAAACATAAATTAAAATATAAAATCATGCGTCAATTCTCGTAAGTACTCCGTATTATATCTAAAAACGTATTTCATACACGCACAAATATTCATAAATGTACAAATTAACAATAACTGTATTTTTATGTTACAAACTATTTCAGAGCAACTGGTTTCCAAAGGTATCATTCGTTAAAATCATTCAAGGGATGTCAAATACGCCGTGATCTAACAAGGCACTTTCAAGTGTACAAACATTTGCATTCTAAAATTCCACAAAAAATAAGGCGAATATGGAAGGTTTGGAATTTTGTGTGTTTAAGCTCATTATGTTTCCGGATTGTAATACAGGCACTAAACCTATTTTTAAAAAAACCTTATTTGAGACCCTGCAAAGAAAAAAAAAAGTTTTTCTTGCCTCACCTCGAATCTCGAAATCTAGCTGCTGTTTTATGCAAGATATGTCTCTTCCACTGGGCGTCACTCGACAGACGAATAATTACAACTTTGCGATCACAAGAAATAGGGGGGGGGGGGGGGGGGAAGTGCGCAGCGGTATCTCTTCCTTCTTAAACCCGATGCGCTAAGATATATTTCTCTTTCTTTACGCCAAGGGAGCGAAACCCTTCGCAAGACAAATTCTTTTATCTTCTTATATTTCTCTCCCTTTTTTTTCTCCTTCTGCCTTTCATCTTTTTCTCTGTTCTGGACTTCCTACGCGTTCTCCCGCGTCCTTCCCCCACCCCCCTCTTTTTCTGTTTTTCCAACTCCCTTATTTTTTTCCCCAATCTCTTTCTCTCTCTTCTTCCTATCCCTTCGATGCTCGACCATCCCTTGCGCGTCGCTCTGTCTCTCTCGCGCCTTCTCTCTCAACAAAGATAGATTACTCGCCCATTCTTGCAATTTCCCTGTCGTATCGGGGACCGTAAATTCCTCGTGAGTTATAAGGTGGAGTTGGAAATAGTAAGGGGGTGGAGGGTGGATCGAAATCTCCCAGGGACCTAAAAGAAGCGGGGCGGGGTAGGGGATGGAAGGAGGGGGGAGGGTTGTAGGGGAAGATGGAGCTCGCCGGGTGGCGGGCGTCCGACAGCCATTGTGAAGCCCGGTGCTTCTCAACCTGAGACCTCTGGCCATCCTTCACTGTTATGTAGCTCATCAAGCTCTTCCCCATTGTCAAGCCCGGTGCTTCTCAACATGAGACCTCTGGCCATCCTTCACTGTTATGTAGCTCATCAAGCTCTTCCCCATTGTCAAGCCCGGTGCTTCTCAACATGAGACCTCTGGCCATCCTTCACTGTTATGTAGCTCATCAAGCTCTTCCCCATTGTCAAGCCCGGTGCTTCTCAACATGAGACCTCTGGCCATCCTTCACTGTTATGTAGCTCATCAAGCTCTTCCCCATTGTCAAGCCCGGTGCTTCTCAACATGAGACCTCTGGCCATCCTTCACTGTTATGTAGCTCATCAAGCTCTTCCCCATTGTCAAGCCCGGTGCTTCTCAACATGAGACCTCTGGCCATCCTTCACTGTTATGTAGCTCATCAAGCTCTTCCCCATTGTGAAGCCCGGTGCTTCTCAACCTGAGACCTCTGGCCATCCTTCACTGTTATGTAGCTCATCAAGCTCTTCCCCATTGTCAAGCCCGGTGCTTCTCAACATGAGACCTCTGGCCATCCTTCACTGTTATGTAGCTCATCAAGCTCTTCCCCATTGTCAAGCCCGGTGCTTCTCAACATGAGACCTCTGGCCATCCTTCACTGTTATGTAGCTCATCAAGCTCTTCCCCATTGTCAAGCCCGGTGCTTCTCAACATGAGACCTCTGGCCATCCTTCACTGTTATGTAGCTCATCAAGCTCTTCCCCATTGTCAAGCCCGGTGCTTCTCAACCTGAGACCTCTGGCCACCCTTCACTGTTATGTAGCTCATCAAGCTCTTCCCCATTGTCAAGCCCGGTGCTTCTCAACATGAGACCTCTGACCATCCTTCACTGTTATGTAGCTCATCAAGCTCTTCCCCATTGTCAAGCCCGGTGCTTCTCAACATGAGACCTCTGGCCATCCTTCACTGTTATGTAGCTCATCAAGCTCTTCCCCATTGTCAAGCCCGGTGCTTCTCAACATGAGACCTCTGGCCATCCTTCACTGTTATGTAGCTCATCAAGCTCTTCCCCATTGTGAAGCCCGGTGCTTCTCAACCTGAGACCTCTGGCCATCCTTCACTGTTATGTAGCTCATCAAGCTCTTCCCCATTGTCAAGCCCGGTGCTTCTCAACATGAGACCTCTGGCCATCCTTCACTGTTATGTAGCTCATCAAGCTCTTCCCCATTGTCAAGCCCGGTGCTTCTCAACATGAGACCTCTGGCCATCTTTCACTGTTATGTAGCTCATCAAGCTCTTCCCCATTGTCAAGCCCGGTGCTTCTCAACATGAGACCTCTGGCCATCCTTTATTGTTATGTAGCTCATCAAGCTCTTCCCCATTGTCAAGCCCGGTGCTTCTCAACATGAGACCTCTGGCCATCCTTCACTGTTATGTAGCTCATCAAGCTCTTCCCCATTGTCAAGCCCGGTGCTTCTCAACTTGAGACCTCTGGCCATCCTTCACTGTTATGTAACTCATCAAGCTCTTCCCCATTGTCAAGCCCGGTGCTTCTCAACATGAGACCTCTGGCCATCCTTCACTGTTATGTAGCTCATCAAGCTCTTCCCCATTGTCAAGCCCGGTGCTTCTCAACATGAGACCTCTGGCCATCCTTCACTGTTATGTAGCTCATCAAGCTCTTCCCCATTGTCAAGCCCGGTGCTTCTCAACATGAGACCTCTGGCCATCCTTCACTGATATGTAGCTCATCAAGCTCTTCCCCATTGTCAAGCCCGGTGCTTCTCAACATGAGACCTCTGGCCACCCTTCACTGTTATGTAGCTCATCAAGCTCTTCCCCATTGTGAAGCCCGGTTCTTCTCAACCTGAGACCTCTGGCCATCCTTCACTGTTATGTAGCTCATCAAGCTCTTCCCCATTGTCAAGCCGGGTGCTTCTCAACATGAGACCTCTGGCCATCCTTCACTGTTATGTAGCTCATCAAGCTCTTCCCCATTGTGAAGCCCGGTTCTTCTCAACTGAGACCTCTGGCCATCCTTCACTGTTATGTAGCTCATCAAGCTCTTCCCCATTGTGAACCGGGTGTTTCTCAACTTGAGACCTCTGGCCATCCTTCACTGTTATGTAGCTCATCAAGCTCTTCCCCATTGTGAAGCCCGGTGCTTCTCAACTGAGACCTCTGGCCATCCTTCACTGGTATGTAGCTCATCAAGCTCTTCCCCATTGTGAACCGGGTGCTTCTCAACTTGAGACCTCTGGCCTCCCTTCACTGTTATGTAGCTCATCAAGCTTTCACCATTGTGAATCCCTTTTTTTTTAACTTGAGAACTCTGGTCATCTTTTATGTTATGTAGCTCATCAAGCTTTTTTTCTATTGTTTGGCATTGAATAAATTTGTTTGCAGATTTTTATTTAAAAACTTATTATGTATATACATTACTTTTTATTAAATTTCTAATATATACACTTATATCTACATCTATATTCATAAAGTAAGCTTTATCGAAAGAATATGGTACAAATAATTAGACATTCTTATCATAATAGTTATATTTCTAATTACTTAAAATTATTACACCTCTCACATTTACTAATCCAACCTAACGTTGGGGAAACGTTAACTCTGTGTAATTATATAACATATTAACCGAACATACAGTGATTTTTAATCATGTCATTGTATAAAATTTCCTTATATGTAAGTTCAAATGTTAGGCGCGAGGGCATGGTACAGGGTGAAGTTGGTGGTTGACCTTAACCCTTGCCACCTTTTTAGATGTCGATAACCCTGACCATTATTTTTTGTCTTTCCAATACGATACCTGGCTGAAATTAGAAACTTTAAATAAAAAGTTATATTTGGATTATATTTTAATTAAAATTAAAAAACAATTGTAGGTACATATTTTTAATATATGTTTATAACAAACCAAAAAAATTGTTGAACTTGAACCACATGTTTACAGTTCGTATCTAAGCAAGAAAAATACAGTTTTCTGAATTAAAAAAAATCTTACAATTATATTATATTACGAAAAAAATAATATAAAATCTTTAAAATATGGAAAATAGCTGTCGGTTTGATTCTCGTTAAATAGACTTAAAAATTCACATAGCAACCTTCTACGAACCATAACACTGGGCGGGACTGATTCACACCACTACCGCAAAGAAATGAATACGCATGCCTTTTGTGACGTCACATTAGCCATACCAGCTGCCATATTGGGCTCTCTTCTCGTCTGGTCGAAAATTTCATCTGGTGTGCCAGTAACGGAACATCGCTCGTAATTCTCAAACTCTGATTTTGTACCAAAGATTTATGTATCTTCCATAGTCTTGGGGAACCATTTTTTTTTTTGGCATTCTTGTGC
Organism: Bacillus rossius redtenbacheri; assembly: GCF_032445375.1. Lineage (NCBI taxonomy): Eukaryota > Metazoa > Arthropoda > Insecta > Phasmatodea > Bacillidae > Bacillus > Bacillus rossius. The sequence goes on along the minus strand of NC_086336.1, from coordinate 7,358,243 downwards.
ATCACTATTGTAACTACTATTATAAACAATCATATTTTATTGTATTAATCTAATGAGGGGGTAAATTTGACACATGTGTGTTATGAAAGTCCATACACGAGTATGTTTATCTTCAGAAATTTCTGGCGTCCATGCATTGAAATCAGTTACACGTGTACCTTTTCTGAGAGAGTTTCCTTCCCGTTTTTTGTGTTCCGGAGGAGTGTCGGCTCTCTTCCATTTTCGCTCGGGAGGACACTCTTGCTTTATCGTATCTTCGGCACCCTTGGCGCTGCAGACCAGCCCCCTTCTTGCCCCCCTCTCCACCTCACTCCCCCCTCGGGGGTGCTACCGATCACCGGAGGGGAGAGAGAGTCCTGCTGGCGACAGATCGTGATGAGGAACTGCTCCTGAGGGGATGCGGGTGTCCCTGAAGAAGACAACCTCCCTTCTCACTCCCTGAACACACCCTCTCCCCCCACCACTCCCACCCCTGGGACGAGGGCTGGAGCGAGCATCCCTCTCCCGAGCTCCTGGATTTCATCTCCCCCTTATCGCACGCCTAATTAGCATCGCCTACCCCGCCGCGGGAGTTCCTTCCGACCTGCCCCCTCCTTGGACCAGGCTCACGCAGTCCCTGGAAGACAGGAGTCCTCGCGCCCGCTCGTGTGGACCCGACCTCGGCGCCTCGTGTCCACGTCTGCCGCCAGTCCGGGTCCTTGTCCTCAACAAGATCTGGACTGTCGGCCTCACCAGCGACCACCCGGATTACACCCTTAAAGGGCGCAACTGCTGGTACCGGGTCCGGATAAGTCATGAAGGCCAAGATGGCCCGATGACATGTCTGGAAGGTCTTCGCTTCGGCTGGAGAACTGGGGAAAGGGCCCGTCGGGACTGTCGCGATCAGGGGAAACTGGCGAGTTGATCATCCCTACCCGGACATACCTTATTTTTGATATTTAAAACTCCGGTATTAAAAAATTCATTTAAAGGGATATAGTCTATATGTTAACTCCAATAATGTCCCTTCGCTAAATTATGGTACGAAAATAGGATATTATTGATGTCATCGTCATCCAGGCTGGTTTGATGCAGACAACTATGCCCTCTCTTTCTTTTCTGAACGTTTCATGATATATAACACCTTATGCTACACTTACGCAGCTGGTCTAACTTCTGATGTCTGGAATCGTACGGCAGTGTCGTATGTAACTGGACCGGTAGGTTGGAGTGCTGCTGAGCACGCCTGATCGGGTAGCGGGGGACGAATCTCACTGGCTGTCCTGTGAAGCCCTCTACCGAAAAGGGGGACATGTTTCCCAAGCCTGTTCGGTCCAGTGTGTTTCAAGGCTCTGGCCCAAGAGGATCTGTGAGCTGACTCCCACCCTAACCTCAAGGATGCGTATGTGTTGGAGGAACACAGGAAGGTTGAGCCGTCCTTCGGGTCAGGAAACAGGTCTGGACGTTTCAGGTTGCTTTCCTCAAAATATTTACAAATTGAGAATTATAAATCAAAGCTCAACATCTCTATTAAGGGCCCCGTCTACCCAGGCACATACACGGTGCGTAGAGTTTCAGGAGAAACAAAACGATTTCTAAACTACTCAAGATATCCAAGTGGGATCCGTTTACGAAAAGCTTTTAAGAATTCGCTGAGGGCCAAAAAGTACTTTTGATTTCGATTAACTTTTTAAACAGTAATTTTAGAAGAGTTAAAATGGCTAAAAGGCGTGTTTCAGAGTAATTTTTAGGCACAAACAACCGGAACAGATTTTTGAAAGGACATCTATATAATGTTCGGTCACTACTGAAATTTCACAGTTTTCCTATGGACGAGGATAAGACTGCGCGCCAGTTCAAGCCTTGCGCTTACAGGCAATAATGCGCTGGAAGCTGCACCAGCGAGCGTCGCGCTTATCATCCCGCCTCACTAACACATATGCACTCCTGACTATATGGGCCCTTTAAATCTGCAAATGGTCTCATTGCTCTGTTACCGATTTGATCATATCCGTTATTTTTCGTATGATGACAAATAAAAAAGAAATATTTAATTATTTTTTATTTATTGTACAGATGTAAAAAGTTAACTTTAGTAATAACACAATTAATTTTTAAATGTACAGCACAATATTAACTATGGCTCTATGAAAAAGGTTTTTAAAATCTATGTTAAATTCTACGATAGTGAAATTGACAGAATGACAAATTTAAGGAGGGGTATGCATAGGCCTACCCTCATCCAGCCTGGTTGAAATACTTTACATATAGCGCGTGACGCAAATCGGTCGCCTTCACGATAATCCGTTATGCTGTGGTGGTAAAAAAACCAACTCATTTGCAATTAATCGAAAAAGTGCTTGTTCATGATAAGTTTACTAAATCACAAAAAAAAAATGATTACAGTAACTACTTCTTTTTAATGCTACGAAATATACGGCAAGGTAATGATATGTTGTAATTGAAACAATCTAATGTTTCAGAGCGTTGACATGTGACAAGTGTTTCTCCGGCATAGAGATTGTTTCCCTTAGGTCCGACACCTCTGTGTGGTAGGTTCGCCTTTAATGGGACATAATGTCTTCCAATTAATTATACTTCTGCCAAGTATCAAAACGTATAGGTACTGCCGTGCTTGCTGAAATCTTTGCAGATTGACGTGAAATACACTTCCTAGACAATCCTGTTATATTGTGTTTGATTTCACTTTATTTCAAGCCTGTGTAGTCTTTATGGCACAAGGTATTTAAGCCTGGTGACTCATATCATAATGCCATTTGCAGTTTCCATTAGCTTAGTTTAATTTTGACAGCTTAGTTTTACCAGACGACCTCGATACAAGCTTTCTACAAGTTTGACGGCAAGCTTGTATAGGTTTTGTACTGGCCAGCTTGATTCAAGCTTGTCATAGTGATTTAGCAGAAAGTTTTTAGTGTTCAAAATAATGTTTTAATCAAGTTTGTTTTAAGCCCTTTTAAACTTGTTACAACAAGTTTGCTGCAAACTCATTCTGTGGTTTGCTAGTGACTTAATAGTCATTAATAAATAACTTTGAATTCTAAAATTGTTGCAAATTATGTATGTTACAGTTACATAAATGGTTAATGAAAGATACGAAAAACTAAAGGAATGTCTAGTAATAAGCCACACCGGCTGCACACCACTACATAGTTTAATATATTGTTTTTTTTTTTAATTTTCAAGGAAAAAAAGAATTAAATTCTCAAGAATGTTTGTTAATTTACGGATAACTTTTTAAATTCATGTTTACTGAATTAACTTCCTTTGAACATGAACTTGCAAGATTCATTTTGGAGTGATAAGTGGACCTTGTTAAGTCTCCAGATAATACATTCTTCCTTATTCGTGCCTGTTGGCAACTAACAACGAAAAAACTCAGAAGAATTAATAACCTTCGAAGATTCTGTTATCTGGAAGAACAAATATCTCTTCGTTTAGTGGAGGTGCAGTCTTCACTGAAAAGTCTGTAAATTTGCCGCAATGTCTTACCGTTCAGAGCGTGTGACACTTTGTATAGCATTTTTAAAGGCAGAAATGTACTAGGAAGATATGGCTAGCTATTCATTAGCTGAAGAACTAGATGCTTTCCAAGGCTCAGTGTGGAAAGTGTTGAAATTTTGGCCAAATCACATGAAAGAAATTAAATTTAACAGAGGTTTTTAATGCAGCCTGATGCTTTGCAAATAGGCTATACCGTAAACTTTACACAACAGAGTATAAACTTAGTACAAATATACTTTAACTGACGTAAATGGTTTATTATTTAAAGTTGTCTCCAAAATATTTTTTATTTAGTTACCATCAGGAACTTCCAGCCTAGTTCATTAATGTGTTAAAATAATTGTGAGTATACTTTAGCTAGTTTTTACACTAGAAAGCACTTATTTTAAGAGAATATTTAAACGATTACGTTCATATAGTTAATGGCATTTATCAGTTATATGCCCAGAAATATAATTATCAACCTTTCAACAACCTTCAAATTGCCGCAAAATCATTGGAGCTTAATAATTCAAATTCGTTCAACATTCCTAAGCAAAGTGGTATTAAATTTGCCTTGTTTTACAAGTTAGCTAATTAAAATATTTTGGTTGGACTGATTAGTATATGTGACTATTGGTTTGGAAGTTGCCAGTTATGACTTCGTAACTTAATGTAACAGGTGGCTTGGCACTTGAATTGCGAACAATTAGCAAGAATAAGCTTTAAGCTGATGAACTGCTGAAAGTTGTTCGCCGGAAATACGGCGTTACCGCCTTAAGTGCGGGAAATCTTCCCATTATTATTGGAGCATAAATTTGTAGAGGAGGAAAAAAATGATAGGTGTTTGCATGTCTCAGGTTGTTTCCTGACCATAATTGAAATTAGAGCTCCCCCACTATTTTCCCTACCACCACAGGCCAACTTTAAAATTGGCCATCTGCCACTTTGAGGGTGGGCTAGTTCAGAATCTGTGCCAAATGTTACTATGTAAGTATTTCAGCTTGTCATTTGAAATTGCGTTTCCATACTTGAACGAAAATTAATGTAACCTTAGAACAAAACATTAAATTATCGCTTACACATGAAGAAAAAAAAACGTGTTAAGTATTCTTTAAAACCTCTGGTTAAAAAAAAATTGATATTTAAAACTCCGGTATTAAAAAATTCCTTTAAAGGGATATAGTCTATAAATAAGTTAACTCCATAATATCCGTTCGCTAATTATGGATACGAACATATGATATTATTGATGCTATCGTCATCCAGGCTGGTTTGATGCAGAAAACTATGCCCTCTCTTTCTTTTCTGAACGTTTCATGATATAAACACCTTAGGCTACACTTATACCAAACAGCAGTGGTTCGAAATACGTATTCAAGCGATATTACTTGCGTTTCATAACATAATTTACTGATTTAATAATATTTCAGATGACAAATGGTTAAAGACAGTAAAATATTGTGAGTTTTCGTAACCTTAAACAGTTTATTTACTAGGAATAAATTTTTATTAATGGTGTTTTTTAAGTTCAGACAAAGCAATATTGTGAAAATTATTGTGCAGTAATAAATTTCGTTATTTTGGCTTGTACTTAAATTTAACTTAATTTAAAACACATCTAACTTAGATTACTTTTTACACTATTTTTTTACAAAAAATGCGCTTTTGCACCTGTAAACCCTTCAAAAACTTACAACTACCTTTTATCGTACCCGTATTACATTATTAACTCATTGCTTTTGCAATGACGAACGTACACCTTTCCACTATCTTCCCAATGTCGTGAAAGGTCCTTTTTTCCCATTGTCCTCCAAAGGTTTACTTCTCCCGTTCGTCTGAGAGAAGTATCTCGCCGTCCTTCTTCTCAGGGCAAGTGGTGGTGTTACTTATCTACTTTTACCCGCATTTCTTTGGCACTTCCTCCCCCCCCCCCCCCCCATGTTTTTCACAACGCATCTCCCTCCTCCACCCTCCACCCCACCAGCCTTCCCTCCGACGCCATCATTCTCTCTTCTTCCACCCGTCCCACTCCAATTTATCTGCGACATTCCTCCCCGCTCCCCTAGCTACCATTTCCCCCTCCACTAGCCACCCAGAGCCACCCCTCCTTTGTCGTGTGGCGCATCCCCCTCTTCCCCCCCTCCCCGCAGCATCCCAAGGGCTCCTGGACCAGCAGGCAGCCACTCCTGTCGCGCCGCGCTCAGCACAACAACCACTTACATCCGGCCTGAGCGCCGTGCTGTTATTTCCCCACCACCATTACAAGTCCGAGTATTGTTTACATCACTACGATCACAGTTCCGAGTACGGTTTACATCACTACGATCACGGTTCCGAGTATAGCTTACATCACCACGATCACATGTCCGAGTATAGCTTACATCACCACGATGACATGTCCGAGTATAGTTTACATAAACACTATCAGATGCCCGAGTATAGTTTACATCACTACGATCACAGTTCCGAGTACGGTTTACATCACTACGATCACGGTTCCGAGTATAGCTTACATCACCACGATCACAGCTGCGAGTATAGTTTACATCACCACGATGACATGTCCGAGTATAGTTTACATAAACACTATCACATGCCCGAGTATAGTTTACATCACCATGATCACAGCTGCGAGTATAGCTTACATCTCCATTGCGTGTCCTGTGTGTCTACTGTGTGTTCAATATGTGTGTATTGTGTTTTCATTGCGGGTCCAGTGTGTGTACTGTGTATTCGATATGTGTGTACTGTGTGTTCATTGCGTGGCCATAGTGTGTACTGTGTGTCCATTGCATGTCCTGTGCGTGTACTGTGAGACCATTGCGTTCACTATGTGTCCATTGTGTGTTCAGTGTGTGTGTTTGTACTGTGTGACCATTGTGTGTATTGTGTGTTCTATTCGTTTGTTGAACGTGTGTCGTTTCGTTAAATGTGTGTACTCAGATAAGTAATAGCTCTGAATACTTACTGGTTTAAAACATCTTGGTCTTCATAAAACCTTTTTTAATGAATTTTGGTCCTTTAGGAAGAACTTGTTATCGACCAATAAATAGGCCTGTAGATCAGTTAAGTCTAGCTTCGAGAGAAAGAAATTTGCTGAAAATAATCTTGGTTCTGTTTATAGAAAACGAAACATTGAATAAAATGTAAGAAGTCTTTAAGAACTCGTAGTGATGTGTAACATCTAACCTCGGTAATGAGCAAATTCACAGTGTTCTCATGTTGCAAAAACACAATACGAAACTCTGGCCTAGGACACGAAATTTTAGGTAGAATTATTTTAATAATACCGAGTGTGATATATATAATATATATGCAAATTGTCTGTTCAACTACATTTCTGGACGCGAATCGCACGTAGTTTCCGCACCCGCCGCTAGAATTCGCTGCCGGAGCAGCTACGTCAACTATCGAATGACTCGATGCACAGAGCGAAAATTTAAACTGTGTAATGAAACGTCTCCGATAAAAGCGAAAAAAAAAAAAGACTTGAAAAGATACCAAATTCCTCGATTTGGTCCTGATTTTTCGACTATGAATTTCACCAAAATACTGCCCATATGGTTAAATTTCATTCGACAGTTAATGCGTATTATAATGTTTCTCTTTGGCTTTTTTTGAACTTTTGTTTGGTCCGCCACAGGTGTAACAACGTGGTGTCACAAGGAACATCCGTTCCATTCACAAAACACCGAGGGCTGAGTTGTTACACATCCGGCGGGTAGGGGGGGGGGGGAGCTGCCAGGGGTTTGAACCCCGACCATCGCTGGCTTGTGCCCGCCTGCAGCTATGCGTGCCGGCGGTGTGGGATTGCCGTATATTACATGCATGAGGTGCGCAGCGAAGCAGGGGGGGGGGGGGGTCGTGCTGGGACGCCCCTGAGGTAATCAGGCGCCGGCGTGAGTCACACAGACACCGACAATGGTGAGGGGACAGCTACGGGCGCGTGCGTCTCCCCGCTACTTCATCATCTTCCTTCATCTCGTCGCATTCTTCCGCGCCGCTTCTCTGCGGGTTGCATTTCTTCCGCTCGTATGGCGGGAAACTCCCCCCCCCCACCCCTCTTCAACCCACCCTCGAGCACGGCCAGTCCCAATACAGTCCTACCAACCAGCCTATCCCCCCTCCGCGCGCGCACGCACGGGGCATTATAACGTGGAAACGTCGAGGGATTACCGTCCATAAATTAGGATGGCTATATTAATAACGGCGGGGGTCAACCACTCAGGCCCTACCGAAGCAAGCGCACAGTTTCCCCCTCCCTCCCCCTGCCGAGCTAACCAAATCTCCGCGGCTTAACGCTGACGCGTCCTGATAATTTACTGCAGACGCTATCTCGGCGTGGCCGGAATAATTTTCCCATGGGGAACGGTTTTTAGTTTTTTCCGCCAGAAACCCCTCGTCGGTTGGTATTCTTGGCGATGGTGTGTATAAACGTGCTGTCGAGAGGGAGAGAGAGAGAGAGACAGAGAAAGTGAGCATGGCAGGTCCGTGCCATTGGTGGATTAATGTTCTCCGGTGAGAGATTTAGTGGCGCCTGAAGAACTTATGATAATTTGTCTCTACGGATTTGAACGGACTGTTGTCGTTTTGTACGAGTTTAGAATATTTATATTTTATTTTTACTCTCCCGTATTAATTCTCGCAGGTGGTTTGGCTATTCGTGGAAGTTGAGTTACAGGATTCTATCAAAATTACCCACAATAGCGCTATAGAATTTTCGCGATTATACCTACGTTTATTGCGATATCCTGCTCGTATTTACTAATTAAAAGAGTAAAAAAAAAAAATTTAAAATGTTTAAAATATATATATTTTATCCTTCAAATTGCTGACGGTCGTTTTGGGGGGGGGGGGGGGGAAAGTGTTTATTTTAAAATATGAAAAAGCGTAACACTCTTTTTATCTCTCTCTTGTTGCTGAAACGCTCATTAAGAACCCATTGTCACATAACAATTAAATAGTCGCAAAATACTTGCGAAATTCGCATTATATTCCGGTACTACACTCTAAAAAAAATTGTACTTTTACAAGGGAAATTCTTGGAAACCCTGTTGCCAAGGTTATTTCTTGCAAAACTACAATGCAGAGCCTTGCAAAATCGCACATGGTACAAAGCTCTGCCTTGTAGTTTTACAAGTAATATCCTTGGCAACAGGGTTTCCAAGGATTTCCCTTGTAAAATATACAAAAATTTCTTTCGGTGTAGGATAAACTCCACACAGTAAAATAAAGGTAATTATCATTATTTATTTTGTAAAAGTAAACATTTTTGGAAAGTTACAAATTTTTTTTTTGCTATCCTGTGCCTTCTGTACAATCTCAAGATAACTGACAATAATATGACAAAAATATCTTTTAATTCGATACAATACTTCTGTAAGCGTTCATTCCTTGGTGAAAGAGACTCAAGAAGTTACGCTTACTTTACATGGATGGAAATACGCTGCAAAATGTTGAAGTCGTCTCAGCTGGTTTGTCTGTGATTCGATTCTTCTTTGGTTGAGGGTTTATAACTGATTGAGATTCGTCCAGATGAACAGTAAGCCAATAGCAAATTTATCTAAGAGGTATATGCGTTTGAATTCTAGCCTATCACCGAATGAATCCGCGAATTTTGCAGGTCTCTAGTAATAAGTGATGTAATATTCTCCAGTACATGTAGTTAGAATTTTCTCTACCGTGTATATTCGTCAAATCGGTCGCTTCGATGGGGTAGGCAGCACCCAGGCAGTAATCCTCCTGTGACTTGTTACATTACAAAACATTGACTGCAGATGTAGATCTTTCAAACTTGCGGTGGGCTAAACAGTTATTTTCTAATAATATTTTCCTTTGTTCGTGTTCCTAAGAAATAAAATATACTGAGAAATTCAGCATTATTGATGTATTTTCCCCATAAATATGCTTCAGAATTAACATAAATTTTCTTGTAATTTTACAAAAAAAATGTGTAAAGTTACCATTTTTTTTTACTGTATACACGTTTGTATGACTCCATCGGCTGTGGCCACATTTTACCGTTCATTTAGATTGGATGTGATGAGATCATTTACAATTTTTTATATTGTTATTGGTTTATCGTCCATCGTGTAGTGTCGAAACTACCTAGGGTCCAATTAAAACATAGCTAAGCTGTATAATGGTGTGCATTTCAACCTCTCTCAAAATAATAACGCAGGTCTTTGGTCAACGCGTACCAGCGAGTGGTGTGCGCGCATCAGCCATAGAGGCGAAGATGCACCAGTTGAAAGCTTGCATGTAAACCTTACCGATGCAAGGTTAAAGTGTTTGTGAATACAAAAATAAATTATCAAGGGATTTAAATTCCCCTTATCCTCCTTGAGAACCCAATAATTTTCATTTGCAAGTTAGATACATTAGTGTATTAGTAAGCCCTACAAAAAAAAATCATTTTAAAGTCATTTTAATTTTCTAAGAAAGATACAGGAAAGAAGGTTAAATAGTCATATAATCAGGTCGATAAATATCTAATAGCTACGTAACGTCCAATTGGTTTAATTTTTTAAAAATGTTTTTTTTTATATATATATATTCCATAAACGTTCTGTTTCACAAGCAACCAAACGTATCTACGTTTCTTCCTCAGTACCTATATCTATCATGTTTCTAACCTACACAAGAAAAAACCCATAGGCTATAAGAATTAAACACTTGCTGAGCTGTTTCACGTTAAAAAGTGACTATGACTTAGATTGTTCTTAACCATACATATTCAGATCTGCAGAATTTATTACGTTACTTATTTTATCAACAAAATAAAAATAATGGGCACTTGACGAAACAGAGATGGCATAAAACAGTGGTAGGATGCGTAAAAAATTACCACGCTAAAGATGTTTTAGAGACGTTTAACATTTATGTATTCTTTTTGTACGTTTTTATATAATATTGATGATTACGTTTTTTTTATTTTTATGATATTAGGAGAGATATCTTTAAAATTATATAAAATCTTGGTGTCTATTTGTGGAATTATTATTATTAAGTATAAAATATTGTTCCTGTTAAGAAATTAGGCAAGCACCCTACCTAAACAAATTAAACGTCTTTCAAAAATGTTTGATTGTATTTGTGGAATTATTTAAATCAATGTCTTCTGATGTTCTTGACTTGAAATTTGGTATTTTAGTCAGTGGTATTTTACCTGTGGGACAGCCACCAAGTTTTGGCAAGTATATATGATAATTAGAGTCCCGGAAATTTCGCGGATTCCTCTGGCCACAGGATATAATTCAAAGTTATAGGTGTGCTCGCTCGACCCATGTTTACTTTCCCATTGGTTGATTTCTTAGCGAGAACATTTTTATCCTTGTTATTTGGCACTACCTGATTCGCTTACTTCTATCCTAGCTGGACATCGTTGGCTCACGGTCGTAGAGGGGCGTGTCCAGATAACTGCGGTCGAATCATGGACACAGTGCGACAGTGTGGAGGTTTGCATTCTAGCTTGCGACTAAATGAATCCGCGAAAATTCCGTGGCTCTAATGATGATCATGTTTGAACCAAAATCTTATTCTGAACAAGTGGTCAAAAATACTTTCTTCCGTACTAGAGTTGAATATTCTGAAACGATTTGTGTCCATTATTTCGCACCAAGTTTTTTTTTTAAAGAGTGGCAAGACTGCTCCGTCGTCCACTGCGGAGAGGAAAAGGGGCTGCGTAAACCCCGGCGCGGGCGGATGGGAATGTGTAATTAGTCGGGAACACGTGTTCCCTCGGGGTCTCCTCTCGCAGCTGAGTAGGAGAGTCACTACTCATCCCCCCCCCCCCAATCCACCCCTAACATGGAGGCAAACCCTTTCGCGCGTAGCCGAGCCACGAGACTGTCGCGCCCTTCTCTGCGTGCGAGCTACCAGAGTCATAGCTCCCCCTTCACCACCCCCAACCAGCAGTCAGGTGTCGCTCACCTGGCACCAGCAGGTGATAAGACTTCTTAGGCACCCGTCGAAAAAACACTTTCATCTGAGCTATTAACCGATCACTTCAGCAGCAAGGAATTAAGTGACCACAAAAGAAGAATGCACTATAGATAGAGACCGGAAAATTTCGCGAATTCATTTCGCGATAGGCTAAAATACAAATCGGTATACACTCAGTGCTGCCTCTGTTATTGGTTCACAACTCACCTGGATGACTCTGGGCCAATGAGAAACACCCAACCAAAGCTTTATCGAAACACAGGCTGCTACGCTGGAACGTCTCACAAGACAGCAGCCAATGAGTGGGTGACATTTGACCGAGTGTACGTAGAACTATGGAGTTCATCCTACAGGTCATTGAACCCGCGAATTTTTCCGGTCCCAAACTATAGAATTTCAAAATGGCGTAACTACATACAAAAAAAACAAATCAGCCAAAAATACTGTCGGGCATACAAACATAGAATATATCAAACAAAAATACCAACGTTGTTTTTAATAAAGTTATAAACTTCAACGATATAAGCATGGGTATTTAAAATAGGTATATAAAAAACAAAATTTTTAGAAAGGGCATCATACAAAATTCAAAACATTATCAAAAGATTCCCAGTGACAGCACAATATTTTGTACACGATAAAACCGACGTCACTCTTTCACGAATTATGTGTTTCTTCAACGAAAACAAGAAATAGGCTACTAATGGATGGATTCATTCGATTCGTTTATTTCATTCTTGAAGATTCGTTTTTTTACAAACTTCCTCACCGAGTTCTGGGTACTTTTTGATCCAATAAAAATGGCGCCCTAAATTGGCAAAAAAAAAAAAAATTTTAAACCTGACATAGTTTCGCCGAGGATACGGCTGAACTGATATCACAAAATAAATCGACTCTAGTCCTTAATTTCAGCACGCATTCTAACACACTTGTTGGGTCTTAAAAGAAGTTTCTCGAAGTTTATCTGCAAATGCGGCCAGAATATCAGTTCTTGAGTGAACTTGTTTCAAAGAGATGACTGATTCTATCGACTAATTGAAAATTCATTTTTCTGCTCACTTAAATGTGTGGATTAAAATGTTTAGGGTATGTGTTTGAATTCCCGTCGTAGATATTTCATTAGCTCGAGTAGAGCCCGTTACAATTTTAACAGGAATACATTTCCCCGATAGCCAACCAGTCGTCACGAAAAAAAAACTGCAGAATGAGGATCCACGAAGCTTTAGCAAGATGCCAGGCAAAGTTCAGTGCCCCTGTCGTGGTTTTCTCTTCCCTGATCTCTGGCTGCTGCGTTGACGGGTTGATCCCGAGGCGAGTCGGGTTGGAGGCAGACGTAATTCACGGCCGCGTCTCCGAGTTCGGTTTGCCGCCAGGGAAGGGGAAGGAGGGAGGTGATAAAGACCCGTCGACCGCCCGAATACTGACGAGGACGGACAGGCCTCGTCCGCCGACGTCCGCCTGCTTGGTATTCCCCGGCCTCCAGCCTTCAGGGGGTGAGGAGAGGGAGCAGATGGCCGGGGCGGGGCCCCAGGTGCAGGTCTGTTCGACGGCCACGTGGACCCGACACGTGCCGCGCGCAGGTGTCTCATCTGGGGCGGGGAGACGCGCTCCGCCTCGGAATCCGCGGGCTGGCCGGCCGGTGCCAGGCCGCTGGTGCCTGGTCTCTGGTGCCTGGTCGCTGGTGCCTGGTCGCTGGTGCCTGGTCGCTGGTGCCTGGTCGCATGTGCCTGGCCGCTGGTGCCTGGCCGCTGGTGCCAGGCCGCTGGTGCCAGGCCGCTGGTGCCAGGCCGCTGGTGCCTGGTCTCTGGTGCCTGGTCGCTGGTGCCTGGTCGCTGGTGCCTGGTCGCTGGTGCCTGGTCGCACGTGCCTGGCCGCACGTGCCTGGTCGCTGGTGCCTGGTCGCTGGTGCCTGGTCGCTGGTGCCTGGTCGCATGTGCCTGGCCGCTGGTGCCTGGCCGCTGGTGCCTGGCCGCTGGTGCCTGGCCGCTGGTGCCTGGCCGCTGGTCGCTGGTGCCTGGTCGCTGGTGCCTGGTCGCTGGTGCCTGGTCGCTGGTGCCTCGTCGCTGGTGCCTGGTCTCTGGTGCCTGGCCGCTGGTGCCTGGTCGCTGGTGCCTGGCCGCTGGTGCCTGGTCGCTGGTGCCTGGTCGCTGGTGCCTGGTCGCTGGTGCCTGGCCGCTGGTGCCTGGTCGTTGGTGCCTGGACGCTGGTGCCTGGTCGCTGGTGCATGACCGCTGGTGCCTGGTCGATGGTGCCTTGTCGCTGGTGCCTGGTCGCTGGTGCCTGGTCGCTGGTGCCTGGTCGCTGGTGCCTGGTGCCTGGTCGCTGGTGCCTGGTCGCTGGTGCCTGGTGCCTGGCCGCTGGTGCCTGGTCGCTGGTGCCTGGTCGCTGGTGCCTGGCCACTGGTGCCTGTTCGCTGGTGCCTGGTCGCTGGTGCCTTTATTATACACATCTCTATGGATTCGGCTAATTTTTTTGTGCATCAGGATACGCTTGTTTCCAAGGTATACATATAGGCCTATCTTTGGCGTTAGATTCGGAGAGTCAGTGAAGAGCATTACTATATATGGGTTGTCGGATGTCCGTTATTTCTAACCAAAATACCTTCCTCCTTTTAAACTATTGATCTTCAGAGAACACACAAGTTAGTGTGTTGCATGACGCACCACAGTCGTACACTTAATGTCTTCTGGTGAACAAATCGTCATGACATCGAGATCCAGAAAGTCCCTAAATTTTTTAAAAAAAATAAGTTTTGTATAGAATTAAGTGTAAGTCACGGAAATGTTAACGATTCTCACAAATTTGTTTACCTCTTGAGAATATTATTATTTTGTTACTGTCTGGTGAAAAATATAAGGCAGAAACTTCCTAAATTATTTTTAGTTTATTTGTTTTGAAGAAATGGCACTGAAAGGAATGGCACTGAAAGGGCAAGAAAATATGACTCACATTCTTTTATTTACCCTAGTAATCAGTTGGTGACAATGAAAAACCTTTATTGCTCAATGACGCGACCGGTAACCTCGGGTAAATAAAGAAGCCGTGACAAGCCACGCGTTTTCTTAATAAAGCAATTGCATTGCATGAAATTTGGGGAAAAGACAATACAAACAAACTGAGTCCTGAATGTTGACAAAGAAAATCTTAAGTCTCCAAAAATCCCTCAACCTGACTGAACTCTCACCCGAAACCTTTTTTTATGCCAGTGTTTCGTCCTGAACAATGTATGGAATAGTGGAGCTCAGATTTTCGACCAACGAGGAGATCACGTGAGAAATATCATTCTCCGCAAGGGAACTTGTGCCCTCAGTGTCCAACTACCAAGGAAGCTAAACTTCGGGCATTGTTTGGTTTGCTGCCTCGTTGGGAACATTGGCCAGTTGACTCGTCGTACGCGGCAAGAGTCATATGGTGTAATTTTATTGTATGGGAGAATGGCTTTAATATAAGCAAACTGTGCCGTTCTATATATTTCGTACGGAATGAAGAAAAATATCCCAGGTTTGACACGTAATGATGTTCCACACGTTTTCTTTATGCATGCAACCGATGTCAAAAGGTTTTTAAACCATTCGTGGTATCTGGAAACAGAATTAAGTCATCCCAACTAATTACAATATTTCTTGCTCTCTTATTGAACATTGTTGATCAGGCATCTATTTAATATTTTAATTAATTAAATGATGGTTTAAAACGGAGTATTTCTTTGGTTATAAGTAAACAAACGCTGAAAGTCGAACGGGCATACCAAACGAACGACGATTTCAAATAACGCTCAGTAAAATTAAATTACAACTTTTAAAAGTATAGCTTTAAATAATGTGCTGAATTATTCCTTTACTTGCCAGAGATGTATAACATCTAGCTTCGGTAACGAGAAAATTCACGTGTTTTCATGTCGTAAATATACGTATAATACGAAACTCGGACAGGGAATTTTAACGTAGAAATATTGCCGAGCGTGATAAATATATTACATATATATGCAAGTTGTGTATTCAACTACATTTCTAGACGCTTATCGTAAGACGTTTCCACACTTGCCACTAGAATTCGTTGCTGGAGGAGTTACGTCGACCATTGAATTATTTTATTAGCAGACCAAAATAAAAATCTAAAAAAAATAATGAAACTGCTCAGATGAAAGTGGAAAATGCTTGAAAAAAAAAATTCTATAGCACGGCATTGGACCTCATTTTCGAAAAGGAATTTTATTAAAATACAGCCTTGGTGACGCAAGCACCACTTGCCTCGGACTCTGAAGTGACGAAGACGGCGTCACCGTCCCTCTCCAGTCCTGGATCTGTGACCTCGCCGTGATTGGCCGAGCACGCGCGGGAAGCCACGCCCCTCTCGGAGGTCAACTCCGGACGGCACTGCCGGACACCTGCTGTCCGTCGCCGTCGACCCAACTT
Source organism: Bacillus rossius redtenbacheri (assembly GCF_032445375.1). Taxonomy (NCBI): domain Eukaryota; kingdom Metazoa; phylum Arthropoda; class Insecta; order Phasmatodea; family Bacillidae; genus Bacillus; species Bacillus rossius. The sequence goes on along the minus strand of NC_086336.1, from coordinate 7,342,401 downwards.
GCCGCATCAGGAACCCATTCCGCGCCCCACAGGTCACGAACAAGAAGTGAGCCTCCACGCCACAACACCCCGCCCTCCGACGGAACATTGCCTGCATCTGGCCGGCTGCACGCAGTCACGGCTTTCAATATCCCATGTATAGAGACAGGAAAAATTCGCGAATTCATTTCGCGATAGGCTAAAACACAAATAGTTATAGCCTACCTCAGTGCTGCCTCTTATTGGCTGACAACTCACCTGGATGACTCTGGGACAATGAGGTAACACCCGACCGAAGATTTATCGAATCACAGGCTGCTACATTGGGACGTCTCACAAGACAGCAGCCAATGAGTGGGTGGCATTTGACCGAGTGTACGTAGAACTATGGAGTTCATCCTGGAGGTCATTGAACCCGCGAATTTTTCCGGTCCCTACTCATGTATTGTAGGGAATTATGTAAGCAAAGGAACATTCTAATAATATGTGTGAATAAAAGTGTTCAAATAAATTACAGATATTTTGCAAATTTGAACTTTCACATTAAAACAACTGTGTTCGCAGTAATACTGGGTTCGGATTCTTATCCTGGCATTCATTCGTTGTGTTGTGCCATTACCTCCAGTAGTTAAAGTTATTTGTAAACCGTTCACTGATTAGGTATTCGGTATTAACAGCGCACTTTATTAAGCAAAAAAATGTCAAAGTATTGAAAATTTTATTATCTTCGCAGTTATACTGAGTTAGCAATCTTACCTGGGCATTAATGTTTTTTGTTGTCTCAGTACCTCCAAAAGTTAGGTTATTTACAAAGAGTTCCCCGAATAGCTTTCCAGTATTAACTGCGCACATTAATACGCATAATATTATAAAATTAATTCTAGTTATTGAATATTCGACTATCTTTTCCATGGCTTGAATGAATATAAAATTATGCCCCGATTTTTGTAATGAATACTCGTTATTATCTCGAAAAATGTTTTTTTTTTTTTTTTTAATTTATGAAAAAATTACGACAGCCGTATGTTGTGCAAAGTTACGATATCTTTCTTGTAGTATTACAAACTATTTTTTTGCTACTGGTTTCCAAACGAATCGTTTTTAAAAGTACTGAAATTTGTTCTGTGTACAGGTAGGCTACACCAGAATTAATTGATTTTATAGGAACCAAATTTCTTTCCCTATTGTTTGTATATGGCGAAATAAATATGTTTTGTTAATTCAAACAAATATTTTGTAGTAGGAAAGATTCTGCTGGCCCAAAAAAAAAATTTTGTTAACTCAAATGTATATTTGGTTAGGTGTAACAAATCATTTTTGTTACTTACCGAGTTTGGTTAAGTTAACAAAATATTTTGTTCCACCAAGTAAATATTTGTTTCGCCATATATAAACAAAAATTTGTTTGATTCAAACTAACATTTTTCTCTGTGTAGGCCTACTACCCATGTGCAGGATGTTGGGGATATAACTGAAATAGACAAGAAAAATCACCATATTATATGTTCTAAAAACTCATCCGGTGAAGCGCTTGAGTCCGGTATGCGTTTTGCTGCGAAATTATGAGAAACTAGACAAAAAGACGGAATGACAGGGCTCACACTATTCACGCCGGGAATTTCGCTTGCAATTCGCAAACGAGCTCCTTTCACAGAGAATGTTGTGTAATCGCTTAAGAGTGTATTATCCGTTCCACGTAATTATTTAATTTTTATGTTTAACACGGTTAAACAGGAAGACTTCGCGTTTAACCGAACATATATATATATATATATATATATATATATATATATATATATATATATATATATATATAGTACTTACCTTTTGCATAATTAGCTGGAAATTTTTTGAAATTTCACATTTATGTGCAGTATTGATAAGGAGACAAAACTGAATAAATAACTGAACCTTTTTGGGTTCATAGGCAATGCTAGTGGCTACTACGCGGCATGGTTTCAAATTAATAATAAATAATCTTTTTAAATTAGTCTTTTAAGATCATATAAATTCTGATGAATCAAAACAGGCAGACAAAATTCGAAAATTTTAAATTAAACCTTATCACATTGCAGCCATTAATATTAATTTTAAACCTAAAAAGTTCCAGTTTTATATTATACACCAGCTAATAACCCGCGGCTTCGCATGCACAATTTCTGCGTATTGCAAATATCTTACCATTAAGAAAAAGTTATCTGTTTCATTCCAAACATTAATAGCTAGTATTCCGTTTGAATGAAAATCCAATTAAATTTGAAATTTGAGGTAAATAAGTAATTGATTGAAAAATACATAAAACTTGAAACTACTGTTAACAGAAAAGAAAAAAAAAGTTATATAAGCTACCAAGGAATAGAAAACCTTGCTAAAATATTGTAGAAATCCCAACATCATTAATAGATGAATGGATTGTTTTTTTTTTAATTGAATCCACCACAACAATCTTTTTCCGTTACCTAACAGTTGAGGCGCTCGGCAGCGCCACTGCAGCGCTCATCCGTCAGTGTCGCAACATGGCGGCGAGGCGTGTAAACAAAACACTGGCGTGGTCTCCCCCCCCTCCCCCCCCCCCCCCCGAGGCAAGCCCGCGCGACACGACGGTGCCGTAATTAAAACACAGCGCCCGGGGGCCGAGGTGTGGAGGGGGGAGTGGGGAGCCTCTGTCTCCTTCCCGCGCGGAGTTATGGACTGCAGCGCCTCACGCGGCCTCCTTAATAAACTCTCCCCGGCCTCTGAGGAGTCCGCGCCGCCCGGCGGGGGATCAAGTGGCGCGCAATTTGCCCGCCGCCGGCCCCCGTCGCGGGCAGGGCTTACCTCCGACCGCCGCGACCGCCGCCGCCGATTCATCACATCGCCATCCTGTGGGCGAGGCCAAAAACCCAAGGTTCTACAACTCGCTCAGTGCATTGTAATTCAGGTGCACCCCACACTGCTGAAGAATCATTTGAATTCGACGGCGGGGGTGCGTGTCTCGTGGGATAGGTTTGGCACACGGGCCTGCGTGTGCGCTGGTAGGTTGTGTAATGCTTAGAGAACTGTAAAATTCGCGGATTCATTTCGCGATAGGATAGGGTCCAAATACTTTTGACATTATTTTGCTTCAGTGATTGGGCCACAGTTTATCTGAAGGACTCTGGGCCAATGAAAAATCTTTAACAGAAGAATTAGCGAATCACGATCATTCCAGTCAACAGGTGTTACGAGTCGGTAACCAATCAGCAGATGTAATTTGCACGAGTGCATAGAGGATCATCGAGTCTATCCTTTAGGGATTTGAAATCGCGAATTTTATACAAGTCTCTAGTAATGCTATAAAAGTTACGTGTACCTAATTCGGCGGGGGGAGTGAAGCTCCCCACCAGTCAAATCGGCTAACTGGCGTGATGTAGTGGCGATGTTGGTGTGCATTAGAGGCTTGTCGGTGTGCTGTAATTTCAAGTGAACCTAGTTAAACTCGGGTGTGGCGTGTAGTGTAAAGCTGTGCAAGCCGCTCCTACGAAAACCCTGGGAACACGTAACATGCCAGGGATTTAGCACATTAGTGCATGTATCAGGTAGTTCAGGCCGACACTCGCGCAGGCATATAATCGTGTGATGTTGTTGCTGATACGTTAAAAGAAATTACATGCATTAGTAAACATCTGGCCGCCTTAAGGACCGAACTATTGCGTTCCGACATAGCTCGGTCAAAGTATGGCTAAGCCAGTATTGTTGTCTGCGACCACCAGACCCGCTCTCGCTTTAATACAATTCCTTGCACTTACGCCATTGAAGTTTGGCACTGCTTTTTCGTGGAGAGAACCCAAGAACGCCAACTAAGATTCAAAAAATGAAAACACAAACCCACAGGTAACTAGCCCAAATCAGCTGATGTCAAAAATATAAAACCAACGATCGACCACAGTGGCAGACACCAACCAACACAGAAGGTTTCCTGGTGACAAAACAGTTGCGACACGTTTTCGGTAACTGGCATCTGTTCCTGTCATCAGACAAAAATAGACGGACATCAGTTCTCGAAACGTCGGAACTGTGTTCGTTGGTGTTGTCTGTCGTCGTTGTGTTGCCCATAATATCTATCTTCATCGTTGTGTTTATATATTTGCTGCGTTGTCTACCTGCGTTTACTGTTCGTTATTGTTGTCGTTGCTAGCCCAATGCGTTCGTCAGTGCTGTTATTATTTATTTCATGAGAAAATTCCTTCCACGTAACTCTGGTACTGTCTGATATTTAATTTTGAATGTGTTCGTCTGTGCGGTCGTTCTGTTGTTCATAATACATGTTTATGTTCATCGTTGGGGTTATCTGTTTGACATCAGTTTATTAAGGCTTGTTTTCTGTTGGTTAATGTTTTAATTTCATATTCTTAATTTGCGTTCTTGAATTCTGTCCATGAAAAACAGTGCAAAAATGTAATGGCATATGTCCAAGAAATTGTATTAAATAGAAATTCCCCATTACATGAATCATTTAAAGAACGTAACAGAGCCACTATTCTTTCGTGGATTCGCAATTTCAATGACCAGTACCTATAGGATAGAAACCATAATCCTATATGCACTTGGGAAAATCATACTTGCTCATTGGCTACTGACTCGTGACACCTGTTAACTGGGATGCTCGTGATACCATACTTCTTTTGCTGAAGGTTTTTCACAGGCCAGGAGTCCTTCAGCTAAACTGTAGCTGAATCACTGAAGCAGCAAAAATTCAAATGTGTTGGTATACTTGTCTATCGTGAAATGAACCTGCGAATATTATAAGTCTCTATTATTTGGGCAATAGTTTAACCGGGGGACTCGACACCAATGAAGAATCGTCTACGAAAGAAGAAGTATCAAGTCACTGTAATCCATGTTGACAGTTCTCACAAGTCAGTAGCCAATGAGCAGGTGGTATTTGTACGAGTATGTAGAGGATTGTGAAATCTATCCTAGGGGTCATCAAAAACGCGAATTTTTCCAGTCTCTACTCACTGGTCGTTAAGATCAAATATTTTTGGCGGGGTATGCTTTACTGGGTAACCTCCTCTTCGTCTTGATACAACTGGCTCAGATTCGTCAAAAGCCACTCTCCGCTAACAGCAACTTTAAAGCTTATGTATACTTTCTTCAAGACTACTTTGCTAATTAATGGATCCGCGAAATAATCATGACTATAAAAAAATATTAAAAGACAAACAAAATTTGCCTTTTAATAATCGAAAATTTAAGTTAAAATATTTGTTCACTTGAGAGTCCCTAGTCATTATTAGGGCCATGCACTTTTCACGAAAATATTTTCAGACCAGCTGTACGACAAAACTCTGTAGCATTGAGTGTGTTTCATGTTGGACTGGGTTTGTTTTCATGTACATGTACTGTTATCACAGCAATATTAGCCATTCGGCGCGGAAGCTAACGTGTCATGAATGGCCCGGCCGAATATGGCAATGGCCTCACTTGCAGACGGCCGCAATATACAAAGAAACTATCGCTAGCACGGGCATACCTTATTGCAGTATAATGAGGGATCATATTATTTCGCGAAAAATACACGCCCTTAGACATTATATCGCACGGTTATTTGTCACGCTCTAAAGGACTAGAATTTCTATGAAAACATTTGACCGAATCATGTGCAAACCCGGAGAAAAGTTGAAATGTGGAAGCAGCCAAAAAAACACGTGACATCCAGCACAAGTTCACACATATGCGCTCACATACAGAAAAAAAATTCTGTAGTTTTACAAAAGATTCATTTCGATATCAGTTGCCAAATAATAGTTTGTAAAAATACCATAAATAGCTATATTGTAACTTTGTACACCATATGGCTATGGTTATTTTTGCATATAGGTATGAAATACGTTTTTAGATATAATACTGAGTTTTTCTTACGCTGAATTTAATATTTAATTTGATGTTTCGTTCAAGCATACTTTTTTTAAAACCATGGAAAAGATAATCGAATACTCATTAATTCGACTTTATTAGGTATTATTATGTTTATTAATTGCGCAGTTAATACTGGAATGCTATTCAGGGATTAGTTTACAAATAATTTTTTAACTATTGGAGGTACTGGAACAACACAAAGCATAAATGCCCAGGTAAGGATCCGAAACCTGTGTTACTGCGAACGCTGTTTTCTAGTGATACAGTTGTTTTTATGTAAATGTAAAATTACAAATATTTATCATTTTACATGAGTTTTTTTTTCACGCAGAAAAAAAAATTACACGGCAATTGATGCGGGGGGTTATGCAGCAACTAAAAGAACTCTCGGTAAAGAAGTATCGAATTACGTGCTACACAGTTGAAGTTCTTATGAAGTGAGCGGCCAATGAACAGACGACATTTGTTTGAGCGTGTAGAAAGATGTGGTGTGTATCCTAAAGGAATTTAAAGTCGTGAATTTTTTTCAGTCACTATGTACATATTTGCAGTTTTATTGACCTCTCGCGTAGACTCAACCTCTCTTGGCATGCTAGGGCAATCATCGGCTGTCATTGTCGGCTGACTTTCACATTTCTTGGCTGAGCTGGGGCAATTATTTGGTTAACAGTGTTTATATTCATCCACATAAATTGTATGCTAATATATAGAGCACACATATAAGTAGAAAGGTTTGAATTCTATTTTATCGTGAAATTAATCTGCGAATATAGACCTAGGTATGGCACATGAGTATGTTCTGGTGAAAATCGTAGTTTCATTTTGTTTTTTTAACCGTTTCCATGAATAACTCCTATAAGTACCGTTGCGAAACGTGGGGTATTCACTCAAAATAGTAAGAACTACGCGGTAGGTGAGCATTATACAGGTACGCTACTCAGATGGGGCATGCAACAGCCCCATGCACACTGCTTATTCGGAAAAAAAATAAACCATTGGGCATATGTAGGTATCAGAGACGAATCCCCAAGTAGAACCTAAAATGGCAGCCTGGAAAACTTTCCGCTGGAGACTCAAAGTCGATAGAATGGTCATATTAATAGACTGTACGTTTATTTATAACCATTTAAAGCGTATTTGTAATAATTAAATTTTTTTCGAAAAGTTAATGTGCCTAGATTACTAAGTGATGAATAAATACACACGAAATATTTTTCAATAATGTTTTGATGAGTGAATATTACAGACCATAAGGTTCGTGGGATTTTTTGAAGAGATATTGTAAATCATAACATATAAAACTTAAACAGCGTTTTTTAGTATAAAATATAGTTTAGACGTCCGGAAATAGAAAGCAATCAGTAAAACACATTCACAAATTGAAACCACTCAGTTGTGTGCAATCCCCCGAAAGGTGAAATGTGGCAGCAGCAAGCAGCAGCCAATGGACAGACAACTCCGGCGCGTGCGGTACCAGAAAATAACGCCAATTTTTGCGTGTCACAAGTGATTATGTTTTAATCTCCGCGGGTTGAACAAACTGCCAGTTTCCGCGAAGCAGATGCACGCGGGGCTAATTATTTTTTGCGAAACTAATTACATTGAGCGCGTTGACGCGCGCGCGCCGTTGAATGCGCAGGAAGCCTTGAATCAGGCCCGTGCAGGGATGCCTGCTCAGACAATAGCGTCGGGTGGGGGTGAGAGTGTTGGGAAGGGGGGGGGGGCGAGAACACGAGATAAAACACCCCCTATCACCCATCCCCAACCCCCGTCCAACAGTTTTCCACTTCACTCCCGTCCGCTTCAAGCGCCGGAGGAGGGGACGTGAGGGGGGGTGGCAGCCTGGATTAATTACTCAGCCAAGTTAATTAGGCTTAGTCTACCTGCGCGGTACACTCTCATATACGAGTAGAGCGCGTCCGACCCATCTCCCTGTTTCCCGTCTCCCCCTCCCCGCCGCAGTTCTATCTTCCTCTGTTCCTCCCCATCTTGTTCCGCCCAACCCCTCGCTGAAGGTGGATTTAAATTAAAGGTGGTAGGCGTGCGTGCGGGCCAGCGCCGCGGCCGCGCGGGCATTTCTAATTTATTGTGGTGGCGGACCTGCAGCTCGCGGAATTAAATACGTTATGAAGGGGACTTGCGACTTGTTCTGCGCCCTCTCCCTCCCCCTCTCACCCTCTCCCACAAGCCGGGCACAAGTCTCCGGGAACTGTTCTCGTACGCAGAGCGGCGCGGCGCGCGAAAATTCCTGCCCGGCTTGCTAAATAAATGTTTGTTCACGCGGGACAGATTACAGATATTTGTAAAAAAAATAATAATAAGGTTCGCTGTATTACTGGCTTTTTGCTGTCCCAGTACAAACTAGTAATTTGTAAAACGTTCCTTGAGTATCTATCCAGTATTAACCGTGCACACAAATAAGCATGATAAAAGAAAATAAAGTCCAAATTTGGAATTTTCGACCATATTTAACATGAATAATGTTCGCAGGCTTTCACGTCCATTGTCTGAAGTAGCTTGACTTCTGGGTTGTAGCCGTGTCCTTGGCAAATGATTCACCGACGTTTCCGTCGACATTGCAGTCGCCATCATCAGGGAGCCGTTACCTAGTAGGTACCAAAGAACTGTCTAATCGCAAGCATCCCAACTGACAGTTCTGACAAGTCAGCAGCCAATGAGCATGTGTCAATCGCCTGAAAATGTAAAGGATTGTGGAGTTCATCGTAAAGGTCATCGAAACCCCGCATTTTTCCAGTGCCTACAAATAGCACTTGATCCAAATACCAGATAAGTCAGTTCAAGTGAGCAAATACGTTCATTTAAGAATGTCGCCGATTAATAACACGAATTTTTAAGAGTCCTACCGATATATTAAATGGAAAATTCACAACACAAATAATTTATTTTTATTTTTCATTTTCCGTAAACAAAGGACAGCTAGAGGAGATTTGTGGGAAATAGTTTACCATTCGTTATTGCATTATACGCATACATTAAATATGATACATTTTTGGAACAGATTCTTACACATATAACTTACTCCGGTGCCTGTTATGAAGTTTCCTAGCCTTTGGGGGACTTAACCACACCCTTCTGATCAACAAGTTGTTTAGCTCCAGAAGTCGTGATTTTCATAAATTTGTTGTATAGCCGATGATTTTTGTGACAAAATTTAATGGAGCTTCTAAGTATCTTTATTTGTATATTTTTTCGTCTGAGTTATCCATATTATGTGATTTGGCACAATTGATTGATGTTTTATGAACACAGGTAGGGTAAATTTCGTGGATTCATTTGGTCGCAAGCTAGAATGCAAATCTTCATACTCTTGCAATGTGTTAGTGATTGGACCGCGGTTATTTTGACACGCCCCTCTTCGACAGTGAACCAACGATGCCCAGCTAGGAGAGAAGTAAGCGAATCAGGTAGTGCCGATTAATGAGAGCAAATAGTTTCTCACTTATAAATCAGCCAATGGAAAAGCAAACTTTGGTAGAGAAAATATAAGGTTCTGACGTCAAATGAATTTGTGTAGTTTCAGGGTTTCTAGTTATGAAAGTTAAATGCTCGGCCTCTACTCATATTTCTAAAGTGTTCCAGAATTCGTGTGTTTGGTATTTAACATATTGTCGGTTCAATGCGCAATTCTTTACTGTAGGATATTTAAGGAAGATTGTGCCTCACCAACTTCGAATTCAAATATTTTGACACGACTTGCAATAAAGCTTAACGTGATAAATATTTTTGGGTTTGACATGGCATAGTTATTAGTTTCGTTACCTGTTGAAGTCAACACTTGTGAAAGAATGTGATTATTTTCATAGTTTTAGTCATCCGCGTGAAATAATAAAATATTTTCTCGCTGCGCTTACAGACTGTAGCCTGTTAGTAAATATGCGGTTGCAACAAGAAATAGAAAGTCTGGGACGTATGATAATTGCCATGATTTCCTAAAAACAACTTAGGTTAAATAGCTCAAAATTGAAATAAAAGTAAAAAATGTAAAAAAAAACAAGATGGCAGGCCTAATCTCACTTAAAGGCCCCGCTTAATTAAGCACACACGGAGCTTCGGGTAAAACAACGCGATTTGGAAACTACTCAAGTTATCCGAGAGTGGTCTGTTTACGAAAAGCATTTCAAGGTTCGCTGAGGGCCGACAAGTAATTAGGTTTCCGGATAAAGTTTTTAACTTCTGTATTTTGAGAAGGGTTAAATAGAATAAAGGGAGTGTTTTGAGTAATTTTTAGGTATAAAACAACTGGTACTGATTTTTGAAAGCACTTAAGGAACTTGCGTTAAACCTTTATCTTCATTTTTTACGCCATATGTTTCGGTTACCGCTCAAATTTCATAGACTGCGCGTCAGTTTAGAGACATTATCTTTGAAAAATTTGTGCAATGGGAGTGCATGACTTGATGTAAGCTTTTGGACATACGCCATTGCTTAGCCATTGCTTAGCAATGGCGTATGTCCAAAAGCTTACATCAAGTTCAGAGACATGCCGCGGTAGAAGCACCAGCGAGCGTCGCGCATATCATCCCGCCTCGCCGACACAGATACACACATGACGAGGCGGACCCCTTAAAGCTGAAATTGTTTCGCTGCGTTATTGACACGGTTATGTTTGTCTGAATAGTCCATCACTTGAACGACGATGTCCGGCGCGGGGCTGTTGGTGGTGGTGGGGGAACTGCCAGGCCAGGTTGATTGTAAGATACGAGCCCGTAGGCGCGGCTGGCAAGGGGGGTGGGGGTGGAAGGGGGATGACCTTTATTAACCGACGCGTGGCCCCGTCGGACAATTGCAGAGCGCCTGTGGGATGAGCAATCCATCATGGCGGCTGCGCGCGCATCGAGTTCTATCCCTTCTCCCTCCAGCCCCGGGCCGACCCCCAGCGACGCGCGCTGATTGGTCCGCGGCGGAATCACGTGATTAGTTGGCGCGCCGGTTCAAATCAGCGTGTCCCGGGGTTCCGCGGGAAATTCGACGGTGATTTGCAGTAGTACGGCGCCAGAGACCCCGCTTGGCAGTGACCTGTCAAATTATGCGAGAATTTCTGGCTTCAGGGTAGAATCCGCAATGCTGCGCACGATCAAGTTCATATCATTCGTCCACTGGCTGCTTCAATATTTTAATTTTAACGAATTGGGTCATATGTAGCGACCTGAAAATTTCGCGGATTAATTTTTGCAATAGGCTAGAATCCAAATACATTTATTTGCCTGTTTGCTGCTTCAGTGATTGGGCCACAGTTTATCTGAAAGACTCTGGGCCAATGTAAAACCTCCAACAAAAGAGGCATCGAATCACGAGAATCCCAGTTAAACAGGTGTCATGAGTCGGTGGCCAATGAGCAGACGTAATTCGCCCGAGTGCATAGAGGATCATAGAGTATATCATGTGTCATTGAAATCGCGATTTTTTCCGGTCCGTAGTCATTTGAATATTTTTAAGTTTGTTACTGGCTTATAGACGTCCGGAGAGTGCCAGATCATGCTTTAGTCAAATATAAATTTTATTAAAACATACAATAGTACATACCTATATTATCTCTTGTCGCTGAAAAATAACTTGAAATTTTTTTGTCTCTCGTGATCATATCTGCTAGCTTGTGAACTTCTCGTTTGTTCAGCAATAATCTAGTTCTAGCACAAGCCAGAATCTTTTGTAATTTCTTATATTTTATTGTTCTTTCGTATTTTTTACTTTTATTTTGTAATTTTGAAAAAAATTTTTATGTGATTCACTGATCTCGATTTAGGAAAACGTGCGTTAGTATTCTCTGTGTGCTCATGATTATTCATCTCAATATTTTGTTGGTTTTCTCAATGTGCTCATTATTCCTGCCAATATTTTGTTGGTTTCTCCAAGTTCTTCTGGTCATTCACGACAACGCTTCTGTTGGTTTTCTCCGTGTGCTCCTTGTTATTCCTGGAAAGACTTCTGCTATTGTTCTCTGGATGATTCTGGTAATTTCTGAGAAATAAATCCCTGCATGAAAAATATCAAACTTTATGAGAAATTGAATTTTTTTAATAGTTTTGTATAAATTGCTGAATTCCTGTTACTGAATCAGCACTTAAAATATTGTAATCTGGTGGAATTCAAACAAACAATAATTATTACTCAGTCGAATACTATATGCAATTTAAATCTGAGAAACACTATAATGCGAAACGACTTGTCTTATCCTTGATGTCTATTAGCGAAGCCTTCCTTCTCTTGCGACCGAGAGAGATCATCCTGCATCCCACATAAAAAAAAAAATATTTATCTTAATACAACATGTGGGAACAGTCAGTGTGGTTCCTAAATCAGTAGTTTCATCGTCTGCGTATATGTGTCGGTACTGTGGGATTTCGTTCATTAAAACCAACAATGCTAGACGTCATGAGAAAGGCAATTGTACAGTTGTGACAATTGTAGCTTTCGGTTTGTACGAAGTTATAAATTTAATAAAAAAACACATCAAAACCCGTGAAGGTACTCTTTTATCGTCTACTGAGAACAAGTCAGTTTTTGGACCAAATGTGTGTGGAGTTTTCATAAATCATCACACTTGGGCAAATTCATCTCCTGCATTAAAACTTAATGAGATTCCAGCATCGAAGAAACGAAAACATGCTATCGTACTAAATTAATAAAAATTATTTACCTACAATTACCTTTTTTGGATAAAGCAAAGATCGAACCAAGCACTGTAATCGATCGAATCAATCAATAAATTATTTACTGATGATTTTATGATACAGTTTGGAATGTTTCAGAATTTTTATCTTAAGGGGAATGGAAAGGTACAATATTTTGGGAATCCTGGAATCGAAGATCAAGGATAAAATCTGAACTACTCATCATATTTCTTTGCGGTTTGTTTTGCCAACTAGATAATTTAATTACGGAGGGTTGTGTGTACAGCAGTGGCCACAATAATGCATAGTTTTTTAGAGAAAAAAATTAAATAACTTTATGCAGAAATAAGGGGTATTATCCACAAAATTAAAAATTATACCAAAATGTAATTTTTATATTGTGTAATATAATATTATCTAGAACTCTATTATAATCAAAGTGAAAAACACTTGATCGCTGAATTTTAAAGGAATTTTAACCAATTAAAACCTGCCATGCAACATTTAGGTAAGGAAGGACACGCTTGTTGAGCAATTACGTAAAATTCTGTATTATAGAGCTCTAGATAATATTGTATTACACCATTCAAAAATTATATTTTGGTATAATTTATAATTTTGTGGCTAATACCCCTTATTTCTGCATAAAGTTATTTCATTTTTTTCTAAAAAACTATGCATTATTGTGGCCACTTCTGTACACACAACCCTCTGTAATTAAATTATCTAGTTGGCAAAACAAACCGCAAAGAAATATGATGAGTAGTTCAGATTTTATCCTTGATATTCGATTCCAGCATTTCCAAGATATTTTACCTTTCCATTCCCCTTAATATAGGATACTGATTTCCAATATGGCGGCCAAGACGGACGACTATATGGTGGGCACCCTGGCAATAAATAATTACTGCACTCTAGCGTGTAAAAATAAATTATGGCGGTAGCACCCTCCAGCAGACGAAAACAAGATGGCTGACTTAACGTCATACTGGCTGACGCAATATATTCCTTGGAATTTGTGGTGGGAGGTCAGTCTACCGGCTGCATTCTTGGAGGCAGGATCCGTCACCATGTTTAGCCCTCACCGGGTTCAAATCGAGGACTCTATGATGTTATGCATTTATTAATTAAATTTTAATTTATTAAAATTTATTATTTTTTAATTTTCCTGAATTATTACCTGATTATATGAATTTCCAAGATGTTGGAGGTAAATTCATAATTTCCAAATGGAGGAATGTTTTTTAGTAAATTTCTCTTAATGTTTTTTATTAAATTCAAAATTTTCCCGATTTTCTAGCATAAAAAATAGGAATTTTCAAAATGGTGGCCGTATCGAAAATTGCAACGGTTACGTCACAATTATTATAAATTGCGGTCATGACCTCGGTGGCTTAGGGCGGCTTGCCCATGGGGAATTGAAGTCACTTTGGGGAATTATCTAGCCTTTGGCATTTTTGAGGATTAAAACGGGAATTTTTCCTAAAAACAGGTATGTTTCCCTTGAAATAGAGAATTTTTTCCCCCGATTTTTTTAAATGTTTTTGGCGGATTTTAGCAAAATTTGATTAATTTTGAATAATTTCTGGCAATTGTTGGCAAATTTCGAAGTTTAAGTTCAAGGTAAAATGTCAAGGTCATCCAAAATGGCCGCCGTGACGTCAGAATCCAAAATATCAGACGAAACCACCGACACCGCACCTTAAACCATGTCCTCGGAGGAACTATTATATACTACTCCCTTGTATTTATTTTTTACGCCATGAATGGAGGTCTGCGAAATTGGCGATAAATTTGTTCACAGTTTAGAATTTAAATCTTTCTATTTTTGGACGACCCCGGAAGGACTAAAACCCAATGAAAAACACCTAGGGAACATCCGACTATAATTATGTGCAACCAGAAGAGAAGGTGGAATGTTAAACGAACTTTACTACGCACACGATTCTAGCCGAGCAATAAAAACCATCGTGAATGGTGTTTGTCTCTAAAAGGCCACGGGAGTAAATGAACGGCCTGTTCATCACACACGCACGCTTGTTTACAGCAATAACTGAAAGGGATTTGGCAATGAAAAGACTCGGCTCTGGCTTCAATTTATGTGCGAACGAGCAGGGGTTTGCGTGTGTGATGGCAGTTCCGCAGCTATCACTACGAATACTGCATACGGAGGCATCCATCTGCACGCTATAGTTTACGCTATCGTATATCAGCCCGAGTCGTGATTGTTGTACGCTTGCCATTGAGAGAAATTTTCATCTTGAAGCCTAAACATCGTTTCAAGACGGTTACGGATGATAATTTTACGTGATAACGTCATAAGAAAACATTGATTAAAATTGCATACTTTTTAATTTTTAAATATTATTTAGTTTTTTTTTTTTTTCAAATTTAATTTAAATAATTTGTTTAAATATAATCACGAACAATTAGTTATAGAAATAAACTGAAATCCAATCAATGTCAATAAATTGTTAATTTGAAATGAAATTGGACAAATAAATGAATTTTTTTAAATTCATGCTTTTAAAAAGCCCGCCTTAACCTGTTTGATATTATAGAAGATTTTCTCGCACGGTGGTTGGCCGGTTCAACTTGTCATTTTAGACACATTGTTATGACATGTGTGAGGTTAAACATTAATTTTTAATCTTACATTAATAGGTACGCACGATCATGTTTTTCATTGAATACTAAATAAAAGCAGTTGACTTTTTATACGATCGTTTATATGAGATAATAATTTTTTAGTCAAAATTGTAACATAACCTATTATTACTGCACTCGCCGACCGATGCTACTTTTTTTTAATAATCAAAGAACCAATATATGAGATTATATCGCTAATCAAATTCTTAAAATGCAAGAATTAATTACCTTTTTTGCCGCAATTGTTGTTGTAATAAATACTGGAAACCACATTAACTTTTTACTTCACTTTATAAACAGTTGACAAAACAGTTCACGTAAAGGTTGTGTGCAGCCGCTTTCTCTCTTCTACTCGGACGCATCGGCCGATGGAGTGGAAGAGAGATAGATGCGTCACAAGCCGAACGCTTAGGCCGATCGTGCCTCTCTATCGCTTGTTCCGCGGTCTCGCTTGCACGCTTGGCTCAGGCGGAACGTGACAATGAGTCATGCGTTTTTCGTGCGTGCAGCCGGCGTTCATCGATTTATAAGACGTTATCACGTCAAAAACACGTTTGAGTGAACTTTCTATAAAAGTGTCATTGAATTGATTATGCGTTGTTTTCTGTTACCTGAATGAACTCCTAGAAGTCGCTCACGATGAAGTCGGTGTTTATTGTCCATTGTGTTGCTAACCAAATTGTTTAGTATAGCGAAAAAAATAATTTTGTTTGAATTGATGAAGATTAAGCAAACACACGGTTTTGTTGGGGAAGAGTTATGATTTGTTTAGCTGAACTAAATATTTGTTTAAAGTGTTGACCCAACCAAATAATTGTACGGTACAGCAAATTAATTTTAAACAAATAATTTATTCATGCAAACACTTACTATCGTTTTTTTTTGGCGCTTCTAACGTTTAGTATGATCAAATAAATATTTGGTAGAGTCAAACATATTTTTTGAATTAAACAACCAGTATGCAAACAAATTTATTTGGTTCCTAGACCCAACCGTTTTTCTCAGTGTGGCTTCCATTAAATGTTAAAGAATACTTTCGAAATGTTGCAATGTAACCATGCTAGTTTGCAGTTTATGTTTGGGTCTCATGTGTCCAATAAACGGCTGCATGACAGATACAGTTGTTTACATGTAAGTGTTTAAATTTTAAATATATGTAATTTTTAAATTAATATTTTTGTTACATTGACCAAAAATAGACAGTGTAGATCAGTCCTAGGCCAGTAACATATGGGGAGAATAGAACCAATTCCTTTCCGAAAATCCCTGAGCTGTGTATTGGGCTGTATTAAAAACGTTTTGACTAGTATCCCGCTCCAGATGTCATTACTGAGACCCCTATCAAGAGGATTGAAGTGTTTTTTGAGTGTTAATTTAGAAAAATTTTGTTAGAAGAGTAAATATTGACAGTATTTCTTATTTTAAAAACTTTTTTTTTGTGTGTCTGCTGCGTCTGTCGCTGTAAAGTCAGCGCAGCAACGTACCAATGAGTAACGGAACTTTTAAACGATTTAAAATGCAAACGTCCGCCATCATCAGTGGATGTTCCTTGCAAAGTGCTACAATAATTTGTGAATTCTATCTAGAAAGAATAAATAGCATCCATCGGGTTCATGATGTTCAGGATGAGTTTCAAGTAATATAAAGCCAGATATCCTACACTTTTAGAAGATCGCCCTACGGTGTTGTACGTAGGAGTATTTTTCCTGTATAGCAAATACTATCTATCGTAAGTCCATATTTCTCCTATACGTAGCCCATTTAGCAAAGACAGTTAAGCGACGCCGATGCCGTTATTCAAAAACGGCGAGTTCAAACTGAACGAACTTAACATTTTTGTGAATTTAATAATACCGCCTATTTAAGACAGTAACTTTATAATCTGATATATATATATATATATATATATATATAATTCAACAAAATTGCTTATGGGGATTCTTGGTATAACTCATAGGTCCAGGAACATCGATCTTGTGTTCTGCACTGAACTAAACTAATCGTGGCAATTTAATATCAAATAATTATTTTAATATTGTGTTGTGCAATTATATAAATTAAGAGTTATCACTGAAATAAGTGATTGAAAAAATACTGTTACGAACATTTTGTGTTAACCTTGTGCCCATAAATAAAGCACATTAATCATCAAGTTTGAAAGTAATACAGTTCTGATATCCGATTTTGAAAAAAAAATTAAGTATTATATTTAAGTTCACTGAATTTTTTTGTCAAAAAAATATTTTTTATGAGGCCTCAGTGTCTTTTATATTCTTTGCATATACACAATTAAAGAGTGTAATTGTTTGTATTATTATATCACAAACAGTATAGGTATATATATATATATATATATATATATATATATATATATATATATTAGTTATAATTACCTCAAATATATTTTTGTTGTGTTCATTTCCTCCTCTTTGCACTATCAAATCAGAATAACCTCCAATGTTGTATAAAGCACATCTTGAATAACTACAGAAACGCAACACGACTTAGACAAACCCCAACCTAAATATGCAGAGTACACGCACAAAGGTGATAATCATTCAAATAAATCTAATAATAACTATTTATAATATAAATAAAATATTGTAATTATAAATAATAACTTATATTTTAATTCATGGTGTCAAAATCATTACTACAGAGAAATCGTTCAACTGCTTAAAATAAGATTTTTCACATACCTATATGTGTAGAACTGAAGTAAAATTAAACTTTATGTTACTGTACAGTATTAATGAAGTTTATTAACTGGCAGTTTATCATGATAAATATCGGAGAGAAATGTGACACGACAGCTCATTACCCAAGTGTTAACAAGTGAAACCGTTGAAGCTAATAAAACGCCAAATGTGCGTGAAACGCAGAGAAATTGTGGCTTTTTAATGGCTGAAGCGTGACCATGTAATCGACCCAGCAACTCAGTGGCGATAGAATCTGCGGCAGCAACGCTTATCACGATTAAAAAGCAAGTTGATACAACAGCACATTGTTGTTTTAGTGGCCTGGTTGTAAAATATTTGGTAAGCTCTCTTAACTTAAAATATTGCTTTTATTACCAGGTGTCACATATAGCAATCGGTACAATGTAAATGTTTTTTGTATTTTTACAAGGTAAATCTTTTGTAAACTCAGTTGCAAACGATGTCATTTGTAAAACTGCAAGGCAGAGCTCTGTGAAATTGCAGTTTGGTACAAAGCTCAACCTTGCCATTTCACAAGTGCTATCGTTCGCAACTGAGTTTTCAAGGACGAAGGTTTGCGTTTTAACTTGAGACTAAATGAACGAGCTAAATTTCCTTATCATTTCAAAAAACGCGTTTACATTAAGTTTTCTTTGCGATAACGGAGATCAGAAAAATGTGTAGTGCTAAAATTAAAACGTTTTGACACCATTTCTGACATTGAGAAGGCCTCAACGGAAAAGCTGAAGGATTTCCGAGAAAAAAAAAACTTCTAGAAATACTTCCAATCATGGAATCAACATTTGGATAGATGCGCATTGTTAGCCAAGGCGAGTATTTTTAAATAGATTGGTTCACACTTGATGAAAGATTATTAATTTTTTCTAGTAAAATTATTCACCTAATTTTTATTAACACACGTCGTATTTGTCTTTAAACAGTTATGCAAGCATTGAAACGTATTATTTTAGTTCTGTTAGGCCTGGATTTGGGAAGAATGTGTATCTATAAAAAAATAGAACTACTTAGATATAAGTTGAAAGTACAAGCTATCGGGGCCTAAAGGCAGCTTCTCGTGGAATAAAGCGACGATCTTCGAGCTTGCTGTTCCCAAAAAGCAGTAAGCTTCCTCGCACCGAACGTCCAGCAGTATAGGTGACAAAAGCTTAATCGCAAACGGGTTTCGAACCGTTTGTGTACACGACAGAGCGCTGGGAGATTTACGGTGGCGTTCTTACCCGGCGATAAATCAGTTCCGTCGACCACTGCGGGGGTGGTGCTGAGTAAACATCACTGTTTGCTGGTGTCTGGCCGATTTCTACGAAATGTTAGTTTCACAATAAATTGAGCTGGAAGCCATAAGCCACTTAAAACACACCCTAGTTTATGGAATAGAAAATTATTAGAAATGTCAAAATATGTGAAAATATGTGATTTAGTACAAACTGATTACTGATATACTGTTAAGTACACATACTACCTATACGAGGAGTTTACGTAAAAGTCAGAAATTTTGACCATTTCTTTCTTTCTTAATATATTATCTTTTCATAAATAAATGCACCTACATTTAAAAAAGAGGCAAAAATTACAAATTCCAAGTGTTTAATTAAGGATTACACCCCTACGCTTAGACGTTTTCAATAATACAATAAGCTTATTATATATAGCTATCTATATTTAGATTCACTGGTTTATTTATAATCTATATGATTTAAGTTTAAACCTTTATACATATGTTAATGTATTATTTTAATGACAGGCTATTATTAATTTTTCAAATGACCTATATTAAAGTTTATTTTACTCTCTAAATTAACTAGCTGCAGTAATAAGAAATATATTATTTTTCTAGTAACCACATAGTAAAAAAAATCCGATAACATTCTAAAAATTCATTTAAAATTTTCTATTTTCCGGAGCTCTCCAGAAAAATGTTTTCCTTTCTAGCATTTGATAATAATTATACGACATTTTCTGTGACTGTGAATTTGCTGCTTCTTTGGAGATGTTTGTGTCAGATTCACAAAGAATGAGGTAAATACGTTAAGGAATGTTCGTATAGTAGCGAACACACAATGCAATCCAACCACATAGTTATAGGTTATACTACATATAGCGAAATAGTATGTTCTTTGTCAGTCTGCTGTAATGCAACCTTATTATTGTAAAAAGAGGTTGTGTACTTTTACACTATATGTATGTGGCATCATTGTCCCCACCAAAGTTATTGTAATTTTGTATCTAACTAAACGTGTTGGTTTATTTTTACTTAAACACAAAAGTAAAAATACACCAACATCTGGACATTCGTGTAAAATACACCAACTTCGATGAAGTCTTTGCTGTCACATACTTTTAATATAAAATTACAATTAGTTGGTTTGATAAATATGCCATATCATTGGTTATTGTTAAACAGTGTTAAATTAATTTAAAAATGCATGCTTTCATAAATTAGCCTCAACTGTTCGGTAATTTTACTGCATTATTTATTAAATTTACACTATGACCATTTTAATTGGTAATACTTCCAAAAAAGTTTAAAATTTTGTAGCTTTTATCTTCTTTGAACAATAACACTGTATATATTGTTTTATATTTGATCACCTATTAATAGGGACCGGAAAAATTCGCGGGTTCAATGACCTCCAGGATTAACTCCATAGTTCTACGTACACTCGGTCAAATGCCACCCACCCATTGGCTGCTGTCTTGTGAGACGTCCC
Organism: Bacillus rossius redtenbacheri; assembly: GCF_032445375.1. Lineage (NCBI taxonomy): Eukaryota > Metazoa > Arthropoda > Insecta > Phasmatodea > Bacillidae > Bacillus > Bacillus rossius. The sequence continues at coordinate 7,321,833 of NC_086336.1, read as the reverse complement.
AACGTAGCAGCCTGTGATTCGATAAAGCTTCGGTTAGGTGTTTCTCATTGGCACAGAGTCATCCAGGTGAGTTGTGAGCCAATAGCAGAGGCAGCACTGAGGTATAACTATTTGAATTTTAACCTATCGCGAAATGAATCCGCGAATTTTTCCGGTCTCTAAGTATTACCAGTGCGTCAGCAATAGCAGGGCCGGGGCGAAGTGCTTGGAGCCACCCATGCGCGCCGGGGGAAAGCCCTGTAGTCCGCTCCGTCCAGCGAGCGAAGTTCCGCAGAAAAACCGCGGCCTTAAATACAGGGACTGTTTCAGCGGGCCTTCGCTGGAATCCACCCCGCTTTGTGACAGCCATTGTTGTCTCGCGTGCAGAGCGGGGAGGAATTGTATCATTTATTGCAACCCCCGGGTTCCCTTTTCATCCCCCCCCCCCCCACTTCCCCCCCCCCCCCACCCCCACAGCAGCGTTGTAGGCCACCGGCACAAAACACGGGAGTTAATTCCGGGGCAAGAAACAATTGGACAATGAGAGTTTGCCTTCCGCGCCATTTCAACCCCCTCCTCCCCCCCCCCCCCGGAACACCCGTGGCATTACCGCTTTCTCGCACAGCTTTTGAAGCTCGTGAGTTCGGCGCGCGAAACTCCCTGTGCTTTCGGGACTTTCCCGCAACTTCCCGGCTGTAGCCTTGGCCCCGCGGCGACGACGGGGGTGCAGTTTACGTCTCCAACCTGTCCAAGCAAGTAACACTGACCACACGGGAGGCGATGGCGGCTTCAGGATGACTTTTCGGGAGGGGCTATCGCACAAAGAAAGGTCGTAGTTGCAAAAAAAAAATGAAAGTGGTCAGATATTGGCCTTGGAATATTATTTACAAATTACAGGTTTCAGATACAGAACCTTAGTAGCTCCATGCAACTTTTGATGAGATAAAAGTTTAACATATTAAATTAAATATTTAAGTAAACATAAATATACACTAATCGAAAAAAAATTGGTCTCGGGAGGGACTATCGCCCCCACCACCCTCCTTTTGGACCCGCGCTTGCCACACGGAGAGAACACAAATTCTTTCATACTTAAATCAGTAGAGCCACGAATTTTTCGCGGGGTTCATTTCAGTAGATCTACAGGCTGGCTCGACGCACCCACGTACAACCACGATCTTTGGAATGTACCTACGTTGTTCGATAACCAGGTCACGCGTGATTTTTCTAACTGTATATCATTACAAATAGTGTTCCTAGTTGTACTGGGTTCGGAATCTTACACGGGAATTTACTTTTTTTTTGTCCCAGTACCTCCAATGGGTAGGCCTACTTAAAAGTTATCTGGAAAACGTTCTCTGAATAACTTTCCAGTATATAATGCGCATATTATTAAGCATAATAAAAGAAAATAAAATCAAATTGTTGGATGTTTAATTAGATTTCCAGGGCTTAAAAAATTATAATTGTATGAATCATCAGTTAAAAAATAAAATTATGCGCCAATTTTCGTAAGACATTTCAGTATTGTTTTGAAAAGCGTTTTTATGTAAAAATAACCATAACCGTTTGTTGTAAAAAATACAAGAAATTTATTTTAGCTTTACAAACTACTTAGCAATATTGGTTTACAAAAAAATCTTTGCTAAAAGTACAGAAAAATTTTTTCTGTGCTTTATACTTTTGTATAGGAGGCTCAAGGTTTTCAAGGGCATTCTAGTAAAATCATCAGCGCGGAGCTCGTATGGTTAATTCAATGAAACCGAGAAATAATTACGGCTCTATTTATCAGCTTCCCTTTGGTTGATTGCGATAAGTTTACTTACGCGATGGTTCTCTGAAACCGATTTAAATTGACACAATTAATTTTGAGAAATAATGGACATACGCAGATCTAATTGCAATTAATTTGTCTGTTGCAAAGAATGTTTTTGCTTTGTCAGTCTTTTCTAAATTAATTTTATTTACTACCCTTATTGCAACAAACTATCAAAGAACAGTCTTACAAAGTTAAGTTTTATTTTTTGTACATCCTCTTGGTACAGTGTAAATTTTTATTTTGTAAAAGGAAGATTTTCGTGTAAACGTACAGATTATTTGTAAATTTGTACAATTACATGAAAGCAGCTGTATCACTACAGAATAGTGTTCGCATTAATACTGGTTTCGGATTCTTTCTCGGGCATTTATCCCAATACCTCCAGTAGTTAAAAGCTATTTGTAAACCGTTCCCAGAATATCTTTCCAGTATTAACTGCGCATATCATAATAAAACCAAATGCAATTACTGATTATTCGTATATCTTTCCCATGGTTTAAAAGAATTAAACTTGAACGAAACAACTAAAATTTAAGACTATGCGTCAACTTTCGTAATAAAACTCGGTGTTAGCTCGAAAAACGCATTTTAAAAAGCAAAAATTACCATAGTTTTGAATTTTACAAAGTTACATCTTACTTGTTATATTAACTTACAAACTATATTTTGGCAAATGGTTTACAATGAAATCTTTTGTAAAAGTATAGAAATAATATTTTTCGTGTAGCTGAGTAATTTTGTAAAAATATTAGGCTGTAATAACTCAAAAGAAAAAAAAACGCAATATTCCTTTATTATTTTCATTTCATTCAAGATGTGTTACATGTAGGGCAAGTGTACCGAATATGAGACCCTTTTTTTTTAATATTTATATTTTTTTATTAAAACCACTATTGGTAGATTTATTTATCTTAGATGATATATTATGAAATGCACTTTTACTTCAAAACAGGATTGAGCACTTGTATAAATACAGAAAATAATTAAACTAAGAAATAAAAAAAATGCGAAATTTTGTGAAAACAAAAATGTGTTCCTAATATGAGACACCCCCTACATTATGTTACAAATTCCATATTTGATATCATTTAGTCACTTTTTGCACTTTTGTTTGTTACACATAGGACACACAAAACATGGATCAGCTCCGCAATTAATGAGCCCACCCATAGCACTTGAGGCACTGCCGCCATTTCTCGCCATGTCTGTCCTCTGAGAAAAGGCAGCCGCATAACAAACACTCTGCATCATCATCACTTTCAGATCCATCACTTTCATTTGAACTGTCATGCAGCGAAATATTTTCGTCACTGGAGTCCTCAGAATCTACAGCGATGAATGATTTGGTAGTAATCCTTAATTTGTCCGTGTTGCGAGATCTGGTTTGTGTAGGTCTAGCTTCGTTTCCTTTCTGTTTCCCAAGAACCAATTTCTTACGAGCGTCAGCCTTTTTCTTCCTTGCGACATTTTCATCCAAGCTTGTTTTGTATGACGATGATGTGATAACATTAGCACTGCCACATCTAATGGATATTTCTTTTGAAGGAAAATTTGGTAGTGGTGAAACATCCACAGGTCTGATAAAGGGCCTAACTGCACTGCTGCAACATGGCTGATCTGTCTGCATCGAAGTTTCTCTTGGGTGGCTCTGGTCTTTTCTACAAATGGCTGTATCTGAATTCTCTTGAGCTCCATTTTCTTCTCTAGTTTCTTGGCCATTTAATGATTTAGAGAAAGCACCAAATTCATAATCACGAAATATGTTTCGGTTAAATGGAAACAGGCCTGTTTTATTAAAAGAATTAACAGATATTTCCATTGTTGCTGATCTTTGGTATGCAGCATTGAAAAGTTTAGCCACTGTAAAGTTTGTAACAACATGATTTGGGTTTTGGCGCAGCCAGTCTTCTACTTCTTGAGCATAATATGTCTTGAGAGGGAACATAAAACCTACATCCAACGGCTGCATCTTATGAGATGAGTGTGGAGGTAAGCAGATGATCGAAACGTGGCTTTCCCTGGCCTTCTCAAGAAGAGAAATATTCCTGGTATGAGAATTATGTCCATCCAAAACTAGCATGACTGGATCTTCCTTGGATGGTTTCACAAATTTTAGGAAATGGTCGAACCACATCGTGAAAATGTCCGTCTGTATCCATCCTGATGGATGACATGCTGATATTGAACCTGTTGGAGCCCCACACATTAATTCATCCTTCATGTTTTTTCTCGGCCAGACAATTAAATGTGGAACAAATGATCCCACTGCATTCATGCAAGCTACAACTGTAATTAAACATCCTCTCTCTGCTGATGTCAAGCATCCCACATTCCTTTTACCCTTCAAGGTGAGCACTTTGCTGTGCTTGTGCTGTACAACAGTTATTCCTGTTTCGTCTACATTGTAAAGACGGTGTGGCTGGTTATCAATTTTTTCCAATTCTCTTCCATATAAATAGAAAAATTTCGAAACACTGTCAGGATTGAAACCTTTCACTCTTGCAAACGATGTTCCCCGAGGACTGCGGACAGAGAGTTGTGGGTGACGCTTTAAAAATCCTTTTAGCCACTTCCTGCCAGCATTTTTTTTGTCATCTGAAAAAGGATGTTTAATGCCATTCCTTAATGCTAGCTGAAATGCTAAGCGCTTGATGTCTTTTCTCCTCAGTCCATAAAACCGGGAATCCATATCAACACAGTAACGCTCTAATTCCGATTCCAACTCATCTGTCAAAACTGGTCGTCTACCCAAATGAACGTTTACTAAAGCTTCAGGTGACTTATTTTTATCTTTTACGTACCGTTCAAGAGTTCCTTTTGGAACGCAAAAGTATTTTGCGGCCCGCTTGTAGCCCATTTCACCTGCTCTCACACTTCGAACAGCACCAATCATCATTTCTGGGTCCCATTTCTTGCGTTTTGGCGGGGTCATCTATGACAAAATAATTGTAAGGATTACTACTCACAGGGCCTACATATCTAACTATGTTTTATTACAAAATTTTAAGAAATTTTATATATAATTAAACTTATTAGTTACTGTTCTTACAGCGACAGTATTATTTTAAATCTAAATCACCTAATATGAGACCCTTACTCCTAATATGAGACCCTATCTTAAATTAGGACATGTAAGTGGTCTCATATTAGGCACCTTATCATGGCCGCTACAAAACACATAAACAAGGCTGAAATTTTAAACTGCCATAGTTCCTTATTTATACACATGGAAGCTTACTTCACTGCTAATAAGAAAGTATGAATGGATAATTAATATAAACGTACCTCTATGTTGATAATAAAGCTGCAAGATGCCACTCACGAAAACTCAAAACGAAGAAAATCGTATAAACTGTTATTCTGGATCTCGCGCGCATCAGATAAATGTCTCACTCTCTCCGTGGTCGGGAAATGGAGGCTGCTAGTAGTTCCAAGAGTGGCTGATAGGTAGCAGCTCTTACTTGTCAAGATAACCAAGGGTCTCATATTAAGGCCGGGTCTCATATTTGGGTCACCTACCCTATACCTACGCTTATAACTTCTGATGGTACACTGTTAGAAATTGCAGTAAATTTACGAATTTTTCGATGAAGTATTCACTTCATATAAACGAAACGTTCTTCGTAATTTTAGGTGATTGTGTCTTCGTAAAAACTTAGCTGTGTTTCAATTTCCCTGTTCTGTTTATGGGATAATAACACACGTAAAAGAAATAAGTGTGTTTCTGCAGACGTCTTAACAACTTTTTGTATGTGTTGTTATTAAGGCAATATTATTATTATATACTCTTGTTCAAATTGGGTGAATATAGCAACCGTAATTTAACGAATCCCTGGATAACTTGTAAACAGCTTTCTTAGTGAATTTAAGGATAAAATTCTTAACAGTGTAGGCACTACTCACAGCTCATATCCTGTACTATCGTAATTCTGAAAGTTCAACTGCTGTCGTAATGCGGAAACGTGCGTGACTATTGCTCGGCTTAGATTAATGGTGATTATGAAGGTTTGTTGATACTGGTGGGCGAGCACGGTTATATCAGGCAATGGCGGTGTGATTCCGCAGTGGTTTACCAATGCCTCGCGGTGTGAAGGTGAAAGGAGATTATACAACACTCAATCCTGCACCTGGGAAGAAAATGTTCTTCAAATAAAACCAAGCGGACAGGCCTGGAATGTAACCTAGGACCTTCTGTCTCTCGTCTGATCTAACATATGGAATATTTTCCGGATACATCCACAAATTAATTTTTCTTTTTCAGTAAAAAGGTTTAAAAATACATTAAAAAAAGCGCTTTACGTACTAAAATAGTTGGTCTTCCTGTTTCTCCTTAGTACTTAACGTTTTTAAAAGTCAGTTTATTTCTGAAACAAATTTTCAAAATGATTAATCTCGAATATTTTATATTTTTTTATCTTCTAATTTAACTCCAGCAAAACCTTTTTCTGAGTTTCTGATGAGTTTTGAATTATTCTGGTAATTATATAAAATAGAAACACAATGAAACAATCAAGATTAAATTAAATAATGCTTAATAGTTCCGGTAGCAATTTAAATCTATTTTTTTAATTCTATCAGATTTTAATATCAAAGAAAGTAAATGCTTCATCAAATTTACTCTAGAGCAAGATACTGCAGTTTTATGACCCGAGTTATGCTTAAAAGTTTAAATTTAAAAAAAAAATTATTTTAAAAAACTATATTACAAAAAATGAGCTGTACAACTGACAATAATGACATTGGTACGATGGAAATAAATGCAGTATTCTTGCTTTAAAAATAATAACACTTCAGTGCAAATGCTTATTCAACCTTAAAATTGTAACTGCTTAATAATTCTTAAAGTAAAATAAAAATCAGAGTCAAATTTGAATAACAGCCCTTTAAGTAGTATCTATGAGTACCTATGTCTTCACCTAAGATCTTTTAAAGAAAACTATTATTATTTTAATTTAAAAAAGAATAAGTATTCAAAACTAACCGAAAAAAATTGTTAAATTAAGAAAAAAATTAATACTCTTAGTATAAAATTGAGTACTATATTTTTAACTAGGAGAGTTTTACAGGAAGTAGTTCAAGCTAATCCATTTAGAATTACTTTAGCCAGTTTTAAGAGATTTTGTTATGTATTTAATTGATTTTCAGTAGTATAAATACTTGTATTTTTACAGTTTCGTTTTTGTATATAATGCCATTCTCACACAAATATTTTTCTAAAAAATTAAATGTTTTTTGGAGCACATATTTAAGCACGGTACATTTATTTAAATACATTCTTTAGGCAAAGTAGCACAAAACGGAATTGGTGTTATAATTACTTAAATTATGAATGATGTATGAAAGATGTTAGTTCACGAACAATATGCAAGTGACTCACAGAGTTATGAAAGTTACGAAGTCACAATGTTACGAAAATTATGAACGTCAAAAAAAAGTTCGAAATTAACTGAAACTAAGGATTAGTTTCCAGCTGCATTTAGCTTGATTTTACATGCATAAAACCCGAGGCCTGTTTAGAAATTTTACGTGTTCCGTAGTTGCCAACCAATATCAAATTCACGGATACTGTAGTGTTTGCAAAAAAATATTACAGAAGACGCAACTCAAAATAAGATTTTAAAGTTAGATAATTGTACTGTCTTCCGGTCGGTTGACTTTGTAGAATCATGTTTTCCCATATAATTCTTACCTACAAATTTTTAGAGGATTTTTCTAACGGATTACAAAACTGTACTAAGTGGAACTTTTATTGTTACGTGATGGGTAGAGACCAGAAAAATTCGCGGGTCCAATGACCTTCAGGATAGACTCCAATATCCTCTGCACACTCGGGCAAATGCCAACTGTTCATTGGGTGCTGACTTGTGAGTCGTCTCGACTGGGTGGCCTGTGATTCGACACTTTTATGAGTGAGGGTCTCTAATTGGCCCTCAGTCCTCCAGATTAACAGTGGACCAATGGCAGAAGCAGCACTTAGGTAAAATTATTTGAATTTTAACAAAACACGAAACGAATCCACGAATTTTTCAGGTCTCTAGTGATCGGTAGAGGCAGGAAAAATTCGCGGGTTCATTTCGCGATAGGCTAGAATCCAAGTGCGTGTAACTTATTGCCGCTTCAGCGATTGGAACACAGTTTGCCTGAAGGACTGTGAGCCAACGAATGACCCTCAACGTAAGAAGTATCGAATCATAAGCATCCCAGTTAGCAGGTGTCACGAGTCAGTAGCCAATGAGCTGGTGTAATATTCCCGCGTACATAGAGGATCGTGGAGTCCATCCTAGAGGTCATTCAAACCGCGAATTTTTCCAGTCCCTAGTGATGTGTCAGCTCACCGTTCAAGCATCTGAGACGTTCCCATCGCCTGCCTCGGAGCTGCAAGCGCGCGAACCACACAGTCTGGAGAACACATCTGCGCTCGTTTGGGGCCTTTCACGGAAATCTCCGCGTCATTTCTGGCGAGGGACTGGGGTTGTTCCCCTTGGGTGAGGAGGGGGGTGAGGGTCGGCTGGACGCGCGTTGGGTAGCCAATGCGAATGCAAGCTTAACTCCCCCCCCCCCCTCAAAAGACTTCAGGGGGGAGCCGCCTCGTTGTGCGTAACGACTGAAACTAGGCCAGTGGGGTAGGCAGATACCGCGAGAAGAGGGAGTAAAACACATCAGGGATACAGTTTCCTGCCCTGCCAAACCTCAGGGGTCGTGATGTTAGTCTTTCCCACTTCAAGCGAGGAACAAAAGATTCCTGTGGAAACCAGTTTCAAAAAGAAAAATCTCTTCATGAAATATATTGTAACTTGTACAACTCATGACTATGGTTAGTTTTGCATACATAAAATACCTTTATTTTTATATACCACTGAGCACTTCTTACGAAATCAGGCATATAATTTTAGTTGATGTTTCATTCAAGCTTGGAAATACAATCTAATATTAAATAATTTGACTTTATTTTATTTTGTCGTGTTTATTAATGTGCGCAGTTTATGGCGGAAAGCTATTCAGGAAACGGTTTGCAAAAAAACTTCAACTATTGAAGGCACTGGGACAACGCAAAGCATTAATGCCCGGGTAAAAATCTTAACCCAGTATTAGTGCGAACACTATTTTGTAATGAAACAGTTTATATCATGGAAATGTAATAATTTACAACTAATTGTAATTTTACAGGAATATTATCATTTCACAAAAAAAAAAAAAAGTGTAGGCTACATGTTGAAAATTTTTTTTCAAGAAATACCTACGAAATAAAATATCACTCCCTCAGTACTAATTGTTTGTGGCACCTTATGACTCGGTCTATCAATGCATGCCGATAATTTAATTCATTTTTCATGAGGTGTGTGCCCCGCCTCGCGTGAGTTTAACTTTGTTTTGCACTTTGATGTGAATTCATGTCAATATATTTCTTGCATATTGTGTTTCAGCTCAGAATCATCATTAGATATTTACTCAGTAAGTTATTATCTAATAGAGGTAGAAAGTCACGCAAGAGTACATTATAATGATTGTCACTTGCGTGACCATTTACAGTCGATAATACCGTTTTGATGAATATATGTTGAGAGAATATTAACTTTAACACCATTGCAAGAGAGCTATTAGGATGATTTTACAGGAATTACGTTAGTTAATAGCAACTACACGAATATGAAATAAGTAACTCGTCGTGGAATACCAAGCATTAAAATATATTTCCAATATATGCGACGAAATTTTCATATTCATACGTCCTTTCAACAGTCATACGTCCATTCAACAGTATGAATCATTAATTGATATAAATTCAACCATCATAAACTTTTAAGCATTACATTTGTTATTAAAATAAACATGGCTTGCGAAACAGCAAATTTATTAAGTACGCTTTGCATGCAAAGCGGTGTTATGTTGTGTCAGAAGAATGTTTTAGATGCATGTTGTGATCATCGATTTTTAATGAAGCTGGAAGATGAATAAAATATGACCTGAAAATATTACAGTTTATTTTGTTTTCGACATTCAAACCAGTATTATAACTACAGATCATAAATGTTGAATCACGTAGTTTTATGTCGCAACAAACCAACATTTTCCTATAGTGCCTACCTGAACTTGATATTTTTCATGACAAATAACTTTCTTTGATAACAGTTTCGTGTTTAAAAGTACTATAGAAGTACATGCTTATTCGGTGCCTAAGAGTATCTTATTTCTGTTTTGTGCTTAATAAAGACTAGTAATTTGCTAGAGAGAGAAAAAATATTTGGCTGTTGAAATGTTTCAAATACATTATAAGTATTGAAACTGTAATGATGATATTGTATCTCTCAATTTGTATATAGTACCTAAGATTCTTTAGATTTCAGCCTACTGAAATGTATTTAGGACTGCTATCCATGTCAACACTCTTCAGTCGAGTCCTATGCAAGTCTCTGTACCCACTTAACTTTATGCTAATGTTTTCATCTTTACATATAAAAATCGTAAACACATTCTAGCCTAGTCGTGAAACTTGCATACAATATTTGAAGTATATGTACACTTATCCTATTAGGCCTACGAGGCGTTTCCGATTCTTGAAAATTAACATCAAACATACACATACCTATACAAATCGATATTTCACAAAAAAATTAATATAGTTTAAATCTTTGTTTTATATGCCTATACGAGTCAAATTACTTTCCCAATATAGCTTCAATGCTGACGTTGGCTTGTTAGTTGTATGTTTGAAACATTCATTTTTTTATTTTTTATTTTTTTTGCCATTTCTGAGCAACGACGTATGTTATGTAGTAAAAATCAACAGGGCACGAAATGTTAAACGCTGTTTCTTAGCGGGACAGTAGCTGGTAGAGTTTTAGATTTTTGTGGTTTTTGACAGTGTGTTTTTAGTTTGGTGTTGACGGTGTGCGAATGACCCAAGAGGGCTGGAGGCCTGCCTCTCCCTGACGCCATCATCCCTGCCCTTCCTCACCCCCCACCCTCCACCCTCCCCGCGGCCAGTGAAGGCAGCGGGAGTTATTATTCTTCCCCCAGCGTCTGTAGCTGTCGAGTCCTCCGAAGCGCGGTTGGACGGAACCCCACGAAACATCCCAACCCTCCCCTTTTTCAAAGGCCTCTCTCACCCCCCAAACGCAGCCCCTTTTTCCAAAGGGTAGGAACCCCTTTCCGAACTACGGACACTTTTTCCACAGCGCAAGATGGGCTAGACCGTTCCCTCTCCTGGGTGCCGGGGCGATAATAAGCTGGAACCTGATTGGCGGTCCCTCGGCCGGATCAGTGGGAAAACAGTGCCCGGCGCCGCAACACATTCTCCGGGTCGCTGGGGCCGGTGGTTCGATGTCAGGGAAGCTACTCGCATCCAGAGAGAGAGAGCTGTTCTGGCAGCCCCGGTCTGCAGGTTCACACGCACCTCCGGCAGTTTGTAGTGCGCGACGTGCGTGTGTGTGTGGAATAGTTTTCGTCTTGTCCTTTACATGGATGCGCGTGGAAGTTTGTCGAGTGATGCGCGCGGGACTTGTTATATTCACACGGACCCCAGTGACGCGGGTGCGAGTTTCGAATGCTGTGTAGGCCGGTATGGAAGCTCGGGAGTTTAACGAACGCTCCCGTCTACCTAAACAAGTAAGAATTAATTTTTAATAAATAACTATTGGCTAAAAATGTAATAATTATTTATTTATCTATACTAATGTTATAAAGCTGAAGAGTTTGTTTGTTTGAACGCGCTAATCTCAGGAACTACTGGACCGATTTCATAAATTCTTTCACCGTTGGATATGTACGTGATCCCTGAGTGCTAAAGGCTATATATTTACCACGGGCGAAGCCGGAGTGGACCACTAGTTATTAAATAATTTACAAATAGGCCTACCAATACATACTCAACGGCATAGTTCCATTCTTCAGGTACGATTGATACTGGTAATCAAGCCCAATATTTTCATATCATATACATATGCTTATAATATTTATTACACGTACAAAACGCATAATATCCAGGGCCCATGTAGAAATTTTACGCGTTACATAACACAACTACATTTAATTATTTGAAAATATGATTTTAAGGTGAAGTATCACTGTCTTAATATTTTTACTTTTGGATTAATTTTTCCCATATAATTTTTATCTGTAATTTAGAGTTTTTTTTGCAAACGTACAACAAAACTGTACTTAAGTGGGATTTTAGTGTTACGCGATGGGCCAGCTCAAGTAACGAGTGATTAAAAGAATTAGTTATTAGTATAGTGTATCCTAAAGTAGCTTACAGCCATTTTTTCGTGGGCCTCGTAAGCCTGTAAAAATACATAATGCAGAGTATCTCTTACGTATAGTGATATTCATATATGTAGCTACGTCTGTCGATAAATAACTACAAATTTGTTTTTCGTTTAAATAAATAAAAATAATTTTACAATATAATTTTTTTTTCATTTATTCAATTGAGTGTCAAATTTCCATTTTTAACACTCTTGGCGGAAATACCCTCATTCGCGCGAACTTCGATATTTTGGTGTTCAATTTTTCTCAAAATAATTCAGCGTATTTAACGTGTAGTCTAATCATTTACCATATCAATTTATAAATTGACATATGAATATTAAGTTCCTTCGGCGCTAAGTTTGCTTGTATAAAGAAGAATATATAAATGTATTGCATTGGTTTTATTTTATATCAAAATTAATTAAATAAAAAATTAAATGTTCTGAAGTTTTATGAATTTAGAATGAAACTATTGACAACAAACGAGAATATCATATTAACTCCCATACAAGCAGTAGTAGTAAGTTATAGCTAAGAAGTTAGTCGCTAATTACAAACTTAAACTTAAAAGAACTAATTGAAACCAACATATAAAAATTTAATTCGTTGAAATAATGAATAAATTTTATACTTAAACGCATATAGCTTATATGTAAATTTTATGAAAGCATTGACTAAATTAAAAAAAATAGTTATGTGTCATTATTACTGTAGCCATAAAATGTCCTATAATGATTTCACGTGAATGTTAAAAAAGTTGTGTTATTGAAAATGAATAGATACAACGATAGTATACTGCACGCTAAAAAGGCCTTTTTTTTTACCGATAAGAGCTAAATAACTCATTTAATTACAAGCTTATTCAAGCTTCGATTTGTTACTGTGTTGAGTTAACGAAAAAATAAGCATAACACATAGGCCTAACATAAAATAATGCGGAGCCATTAAATCATTACAATTAGTTATAAAAAAATAGACTGTTCCCATATAGTCTAACTCCATCACATGCTATAACCTGATCGAGGATTTCAAATAAAGTACCTATAAACATTTATAAACCAAGGTAATAATTTATTTGCTAAAATAAATATCACTTCCACTTTCAGAAAATGTGTAACTGCAAGACACAAATCATTTCTTAGTTCGTATACAAATTATGAAAAGAATACTAATGTGAAAATTAAATTATATAATTGCATTTTTGCATTAGTCATACGAAGTATTAAAATAATTTTAAGTCCCAAGTGCGTTCGTAAACCTTTATATTTTGGTTATAAAGTTCAAGACATTTTGTTACTCAAAGATTTTAAACAAATATTAGCACTGAAAACCTACGAAGGCAGGATAGCATTAACGTATGTTTAGGGCCTAATATATCTACTTAATTCTTATAAGGATGCAAAGATCAATTATTAATGTGATAGAGTTTTGTATAACTAACGTGTATTTTTGGTAAATGCTAACCATAAGAGCTATTTAGGTAAGAGAGGGTTATATGGCCAGAATAAATAAAACCTATCTAAATGTAGGAATTAATTTTACAATATGAATTTTGGTTAGCAAAAATTATGCATAAGCAAAATATATCTAACTTAGCATTCATTGAAATTCAATCCTTAAATGAAATATTATGCTTATAGCTAAGTTTTGTGGGTTTTGTGTTACGAAGATAAGTTTATTTAACAGCGCAGAGGACGATTCTATTCTAAACATCGACCCCCTAAGAAATAACATTGTATCTTTACCTCTTCGCGTGTATAATTTACCTTATTAGGGTAAGAAAATATTACTGCCATAAATGATTTAAGAAAAATATTTTATGAAATTTTCAGAATTTTTAAATCTATAGGCCAACTCTGCTGAGTGATCCAGTGTTTCTTAGTGTCTCAAAACCACTCGACATGCCTATTATTATTATTATTATTATTATTATTATTATTATTATATTGATAGGCCTTAGAGTGTTTTTGTTGCGAATTAGTACTATACCGTCAAATATTTTTTATTACTTTCATAACACCATTTTTATGCGAGATAGGCTGTGTACCATAACATTTGGTACTATAATAACTAGTTTTGTGTATTATATTGTAACGGTTCTTTAATTCTAGTGTTGTATCTTAAGGTCTCATTATACAATTATAAATGTATAAATACAAAGTTAAAGATATATTCTTTTAGTTTTGAACTAGCCTGTATGTACAGCAGGCCTACACAGGAGTGTTAGTGTCTGGTTGTGCAAATGATCTGAAACATAATCCTTTTATTTTATAATATAAATTCCACCTGTAAAATTCTTTTACTAAACGTACTTGTTCAACTAATATACTTCTTTCTAAAGAATCTTCCAAATTTGAGCTCATATTCAAATACCAAACATAGTTTTTTGTGCTAGTTTAAATATACTATCCTTAATAAATTTAAGATGATATTAAGATAGTTAAGTTTTTACAATTAATTTGTTTTTATCTTACTAAATGTTATAATAAAATGAGTTAAAACAAGCATAAATGGTATAATTTGTTGTAATACTTAAATTCCGTTATTTGTAACTTTCAAGAGTATGTTTCAAGAAAGGTCCATTCTTATGAACTACATACATAACTACATTAGTTATTGCAAAATTAATTACTTTTGGTTTAACATTAAAAATAAAAATATAATATTTTCTCATATATAAAACGATAATTTGTCATCTAAACCAGCCTAGGAACAGACAATAAACTGTGCCTAAACATTATATGATAGATTTTTTTATGACCGAGCCGGTGGTAAAACCAACATGATAGAAGTATAAAACAAAATAGTAAAACTATTGCAAAGCCGTAATTGGGATTTTAGTAAAAAAATTAAAAATTATTTTGTAACCGCTCATATAGCCTACCTACTACTGTTTGCTTTTGGTACTTAAAACGTGAAATGTTCAAAAGTTGTATGAGTTACTCTAGTTCAACCTCATTACTTATTATTTATTTGTTTGTTACATTGTATTTCAACAATAAATGTGGTCTCCTTGGGAAAATATAGTAAAGGCACCTTATTTCAAATAAAAATAGAAAAATTACCGATCCGATGAAATAAGAATTTAAAAAAAAACAAGCAATATTTCGTAACTAGTATCTTCTTTGTCTGTTTTCATGTTGACATTTATCATGAAAAATTTAATTTCAAACAATAATAATAGTATCATAATAGTGCAAGAAATTGTTACATTTTATAAAAAAATATACGGGATGGATAACTCTATGAGTTTGCAATTTTAAATGAAAGTGAAATATAAGTCTTTGAACTAAAAGGGTTAATTTTGTAGTTAATTTTACAGAATGTGTGAAGTTGTATATGCTTGTTATATCTATGTGATTTTTCTTTGTTTGCATACTAATTGTTGATCTTTATTTTTTTAATTGATGAAAGAACAGTTGCATTGTTACACCTGATGGTCGGAGCATCACGAAGTGTGTTGAGACACTTAGTTACAAACATGCAGGCTTACTGCGACATATCACACTCATTGAGAACCTTTCTTGCATCCCACCCTGTGCTTGGAACGCTGGATCAATCAGAAAAACTATAATTTGATGATGGACAATGATAGCCTGATATTTGTGCGTATGCACATAATTTGTTTCCGTTTGCTATAATTACTGTTAAATACAAAAAAAATTGTAGACATCTCATGTGGATTTGTTTTATTTTACAATTACACGATATAATATTTATTATTTAATATTTATTTGTAATTCGAGGCAGGCTGGCTAGTCTCGAACCAGTAACACTGAATTAAAAATCTGAAGTTCAAATCCAAGTTCCATAACCAATTACAAAGATTTTGCAGTTTTCGCGAAAGGTTTTCAAGACTGTTTGAAATTTAAAAAAAAAAACTCTCTGTGTTTCGTGACTGGGTGTGTTTCTTTCAGTTACGTATCTACTGTCAGCTTACCAATCAAGGTAATTCAGTGCGGAAGCAAACGCGTCCTGAGTGGCTCGGTCAAATAAGGCAACGGCTTTTATCTCAGACGGCCGCCAATCACAAGAAAGAAACCACTCTTGTAGGTATACTCTAATGCAGTCTAAAGGCCGGCCGTTCAGATTTTTTCGTGAAAAATGCCTACCCCAAACAGTTACGCACAAATTTTAGTGTTTCTAGTTATCTATTGTAATTTTTTTTCACTAATCACCATTCACTGATTGAGAAAAACAGTTGGCCAAAGCAATTTTTGTGTGCATTCTTCTTCGCCCGTTTCTTCACCGCTGTTCCTGATCCTTGGAGGCATAAAGAAGAAAAGATTGTAATGCGTGAAAGATGTTTTTATGACCAAACCTTTTTTTTTTTTTGCGGGTATCGTTTTGGGGGAAAGCGCGTAAGGGCGCGAAATCCCATTATTGTTACCTCGAGTTCTCCCGTTTGATATTGTGTGTGTTTCGAAGTTGGTTTGTGGTTGGCCCAGGAAGGAGGAGGGGAGACCGAAGAAGAACTAGGAATTTGAGGTGGGGGCGGATGATGATACCACGAAGGAGGGGGAGAGGGGGAGTGCGGTGTTTCGGGGATGGTCCGCACGCCACGGTTGAATGGGACGATGGCATTTTCGCGAAATTAAATTCTTATCGATCCGAACTGGATTGTAGCTGCGACGGGACCCCACTACACAGTGATGCTTGCGGCCCGCCCGCAGAATAGGGGAGAGCTTCTCTCTCTCTCTCTCTCTCTCTCTCTCTCTCTCTCTCTCTCTCTCTCCACCCCCGCGTTCACGCATCTTACACCCTTCTGGATGGAGTCTGTTTCCGCATAGATAGTGCTGCGCCCTGCTCGCGCGTGAAATATTCCCCTTCGGCGTTTTTTTTCCCTCCACACCATTCTTATTACACGTCTTCGCCACCGCCTTAGGCGCTAGTTACCTTTCCGCCCTGCGCTAGGGTGGGCGGGGGTGAGCGCTTCATACAGAAGGATGACTTGTCGCCCAAACCCCCCACGTGTTAAACACCTCACGGTAATGTTCCCTCGGAGCTAGGAGCCGAACCCCCTAGGCGCTAGGGACGATGTACGATGTGAGACATGCATCACTTCTCGGTCTGGCCCGAGCCCTCGGCAACTCGATAAGGACTTGTGCCAGAGCGCCGTCGCCGCACAGTAGGCGGGGCGCGAGAAAAAATAATTAAGCCCACAGTCGGGAAGATCATCTCGTTGCATTCATTAGTATGCGGTTTGGGTAACGTTTCATGTGCATTCTGCATCCACTAGGTTCTCCTGCATTTTAAATTAAATTAAAGTAGGCTATGTAAGTACTTTAATATCATTCTTTAATTTGCCTATACCTACCAGCCGTTCCGAAATACTTCAAAAAAATTTTTTTGGGTTTATTTTAGTCCTGAATTTATAACTAGGTACTACGCCAATATAACATATTTTGAAATAAGTCAAAATAATACTTACTTATTTGTTGTTTACGTGTAACTTTAATTTAGTGTAGGCTAATTTAGTAAAATAAAATTGTCTCATATCACATTTATAAATCAATAATATTTTTTTTTTATCTTGCAGTAAGATTTTAACACTATGTTTGCAAATTTTTTCAATTCTAACCTGACCAAACACAGATTCGCCTACTATTTTATTTCCACGTTTGATTTTGGCCAATGATTCCAGACCATCTTTTGCGATGTGGATTTTAGACATCAATAATCAACCAAATCAATTTGGAAAATTCATACAGTTATGTTATTACCTATCATACAACTGCCATAACAAAGCTATCGTGCGTTCAAAAAGAAACGACCAGAAGCGTACTTTCACGACAAAACTTTTAAGATCTTTGAGCTGACAGAATTGGTTTTATTCAGGCCAAGGCTAAACTGTCCGCATTTCAAGTTTACTTAGCATACCGAGGCTACAAACCATCACAGATGTTCCTTAAAGGCATAGATGAATAGGTATCTTTGGAAGTTTGCAGGTACTGAGTTTATTTTACGTCCAACATTAACTAAGGAGAATTATATTGAAGGATTAACAAAATATGAAAAAATATGAAATGCTAAGTAGCAAAAGCACTCTCCTCGCATGGCTGTTTACTCTTTTTACACTGGAACACAGAAATCAAGAGTCGGAATCAGTTATTTCATTTTTGAATGAAAAGTAAGTAAATTTAGTGTAATTTCTAACATCGTTCAAATGACTCGCAAGCGGTGTGGTAGTCTATGTGTTTTTCTGAATGATTCTGTATGCGAGCGGTTCAGATTACCCTGTGATTTTGGCGGGAATGTATCTCTTAATTTTTTTTAAACTAACTATTCAATCCTTTCCTACTATCTAAACGGACACGAAGTTTTTCGAGATGTTGGCTTTTATTTATCCCGAAAAGAAGAAAATTATTCTGCTACTGCACTGTTAAAAATTTTAGCCGTAAATTTACGAAGAACGCTAGTTACAAATCATCCGAGGATCTTCCTATATTTATCGTTTTCTTTATAGATTTACGGGTATTAAATCCACTTCAAATTTTGATCAACAGAAATAAACCTTTTATAAGCAAAATATTCAAATACAATTATGATTTCTGCAAAAAAAACACAATTACTTATTTCTTTCACGTGTGTGTTTAACGTGTTTACATCGACTCACTAACTTTGAATTCGAAATACGGCGTTTATTTTACGAAGACCAAGTTTTCTGAAATGACGCTCTGTTCGTTTATTTCAGGTGACTTCTTCGTTGAAAAGTCGGTAAATTTACTGTAATTCCTAACAGTGTGTCGAGTTTATATACTATTCATTATCGTCGTTATTGGTGATGAAGATAAGTCGATAAGTTTTAATTACACTTAACCAGGTTTACTGCTATTAATCGTACATTAAAATTTTTAAAAAATAAGCACGTCATAACATAGTAAATGATAAAATAGCTAATAAGAAAGAAGGCAGAATTAAGCTTAAGATAAGAGGTAGGGCAAAACAAGATGATAATAAGAACTACATTAAAACCAGTCCTTCACATTCACTCACAGATTCAAGCCACGAAGTATAAATGGAAAATAGGTGTTCCAAAGATTTTTTTTCTGCCTATGTTTGAAATTAGCTAATTTTTTTTATTGCCTTGTTGTCTAGTCTAGTTTTATCAAAACTGGGGCTAAAATGTTTTATTTTTTATTTTTAATAGCCGAATCTCGTTTCCTCCGATTCCCTGATTAATGCGCAGGAAATGCACTAATTATCTAAGTTATAGTTGTATGATAATTCATGCTGAAAACACTTTTGACTCAAATTAGGTACTTTCCTGTGTTGTTATGCAAATAATGAAATATCTATAATCGCCAATCACGCCAGTTTGTTGGTACCTATGTTATGAACTGTTAATGGTATTAACCAAATGTATTTCAGTGAAAATTACAAAATAAAAATAGATACAAATTCGGATTTTATAACTATAATAAAAATTTCTTAACACCGCGTAGCTTTTCTTTTGTGTGAAGACAGTAAAATTTATCCATATTTACTTCTAGCATGACTTAAAACTTATGACCAGAAAGTCGGTTCTTCAACGATTTAAAATGTAAGTGCATAAAATGTGAAAAGTAATGATTACTATGTATGCTTTAATAATTTTTAAATAGGTACATATACTCAAGTATTTCACAATTACATCTGTAAATTGTTTTGGCAAAGTATTTAATGCCTAATTAATTATTGTTATTTATCTAATAATTTAGGGGAAGATATTTGGATCAACTTTGTCGTCAGTAAATATGTTAATTAAAAACTTTTAGGGTAGGAAAATATTTATTACAGTTTCGTTGGGAGGTAAATTATAATAAAAGTTTGCATTTTTTCAGTGTGATCTGGTGTTTCTAAATATAGGTCTATCGGAAAAGTGGTTGAATTTGAGGAGGATGTGTAGGTATAGGTATTTCTTTAAATATAGGACAAAGCTGATTCTCGCCCCGCATTTGCCTGTTTTGTTGTGCGTGCCCGTATGTAATAACCGTGTAATTTATAAACAGCTGGTGGCGCGCTTAAACAGTCTTGCAAAAAGTAAATACTTTTAGGCTATACAACGTCATATAGTTTTATACGCATTTGTTTGCATGTAGCTATGTAGAATAAAGTTGTCTGCTGGCAATGTTTGAAAAGATATTTCCCTTTTCTTCATCACATGCAAATTATTTTACTAACTAATTAATGTTTAGAACACATCAGACATAAAAAATGCGGCGTGTACTTATGTACGCCCGTTAGAAATTATACTTACTTGGCGTAATAAATTAATTTAATTTTGCATGAAAATAATTAATAGAAATAAAATATTAAAATGACTTGAGTTATATTACAAATAAATTCAATTAAAAAAACAAATACCCAGTATTCAATATTAATATAAACACATGTATAAAACTAATAAATAACTTCAGTAAAAACGAGATGAATTTTAATAATTATAATAATACAAATTTTAAATGTTAATTTTATTTGTTATTTTATTTATTAAATAATAATGTAATTTATAGTTAAAAATGCAAATAAATTATACATACGGGAACATAACCTCACTTATAACCTATAAATACACATGTAAAATACAGTGGAGAATGTTTATAAACACAATATATTTCAATAATATTCACACAAAATAATTTTTTTTCAATAAATAGACCAGTAGTCAATTTCAATCACTAAATTGATAGATTTAAAAGCACATATGACATTTTTATTTGTATATAGACTTTCTTTTATTATCCTGTGAAAATTTCGTTGCACGGTGTGCGTGCGTCGTTAAGTCCCTCTGATCATTTTTTTTCTTTCATAACGCGCCTACAAAGAAGTGTAACTTGAAAAAGGCATCGCTAGAGACCGGAAAAATTCGCGAATTCATTTCGCGATAGGCTAAAATACAAATCGTTATACCTCAGTGCTGCCTCTGTTATTGGTTCACAACTCACCTGGATGACTCTGGGCCAATGAGAAACATCCAACCAAAGCTTTATCGAATCACAGGCTGCTACGCTGGAACGTCTCTCACAAGACAGCAGCCAATGAAAGGGTGGCATTTGACCGAGTGTACGTAGAACTATGGAGTTCATCCCGGAGGTCATTGAACCCGCGAATTTTTCCGGTCCCTAGCGCATCGCAAGGAGTGAAGTCGGCCTTCGCGGGTCTAGACCACCGAGAGAGAGAGGCTGGGCTGGACCACCGGGAGATGGTCGACGGCGGGAGATAGGCTCACCGTGTGTCTCCCACGAAGAGCTTGGCCGCTCGACGCGACGAGTTGCGAAAGGAGCGAGTAGCATAGGTCGTCGGTCGTACGCGGCGGCGATTCTAGATTCCTGCAGGTTTTTTTTTTTTTTTTTTTTTTTTCCTTCGACTTCCTCGACGGGTGCGTTCCATTTCGGCCGCGGCAGAACTTGCGGGGACGTTTGGCAAGACCTCGGCGCGTTCCACCTCGACACTTCCTGGTCCCTCCGAGGTCCGGACAACGGGACCCGCGCACGCACACTGCCCGACACACAAAGGGAGGCATTGTTGTCCTCCTCTTTTAACCCCGGCGGCAAGGGAAGAAAAACTCTCCTTTTTTTTTGATCCCCCGGGTGTTTTACGACCCGTTTCTTTGTCCTTAAAAATCCGCGTGGGCGCGCAACTCCCTCCAGTTCGCTTTTCCTCCTGGACACAATAAGGACACGGACAGGTTACCGTCTTTTTTGTCTGCCAGCGACCCCCTAGAGCGCCGGGCACCATGGCGTCTTCTTGGAAACGATTATGCTCACTTCCCTGCTGCCACAGCGTACAAAAAACGGAAACTCTTGCGTGACCTTGAAAGCATAAGCATCAGGGGGGAAAAAGTAAGGGAGTTTGGATTTCAGAGCAAAAAATAATAATAGTAATGCACCCTACCTTATCGGAAGGGCAGCAGAGTTGTAGTTTATTATTTCAAAACCAACGCCTGGTGTTGTAATTGGCTGAACGAAATATTGTCAATCGGGGATATAATAGATGTGGATGATATTGAAGGCCTTGTTCATATAAGAGGGTTGTCTGAAAATTTTTCGACCACAACATGAAGATGGCAGCACTCGTCAAAAAAAGTTGGGGAATGTGTTTGCTCATGCTTTGGAAGATACATGCCCTCTGAAATTTCAGCCATTTTGGAAGCGCAGTTGTTTTTAACAATCTTTTTCGTAAGTCATTGCAAAATAGTTGTTTACGAAGGCGGTGGCCTCCTCATTCTACAAAAATCTCTATCTCCGGGCGCATCTTCTAGCCTAATGAGTGGTCAAGCAGTTCAAACCGTCATTCGTGGATTTTCGCCATGACGAAACGAGCTGGAAAGTTGTTTAAAATCCGAAAATCCGGCGTTTCCAAAACAAGATGTGCATTCGACGAATCCCGTGTGTCCACGGTGTTTTAGACCAAATATCAGCTAGTATAGAAATATTTTCGCGTGAAATAACTCAACGGCCGCTGGTTGTTGGTTGTGTGTCCGGTGGTGTACGCTGCGTCGCTCTCGTATGCGCGGGCAAGTATAGTTGGTTTTTGTTTTTATTTTATTTTGCCTCGGGGGGAATCTGAAACAACGTGGCCATGAGGCGCGCGGTTAAGAATTCCCCGCGCATAGCCGCGCTGAGCGGCGGGAGCCGTGATTCTGGGAAGCCTTCTTCGCGCGGGGCAGACCTGGGACATCCTCCAGGCGTAACACTCCGCGTCCACTCTGTGCCGCCATTTTTTTTGACATTATAACGGCTTATAAATAGGGGCATGCAGATTTCGCGAAAAGATTTTGAGACCAGCTGAAAGTTAAAAAACTGTAGCATCGTCTGTGTTTTGTGATTGGGTGCGTTTCATCCAGGTACATGTCTATTGTAACAACACCAATCACAGTAATTCAGAGCGGAAGCAAACGTGTGCTGAGTGGCTCAGCCAAATAAGGCAACTACTTCTCTCGCAGACGGATGCCAATCACAATGAAGAAACCGCTGGTGCGGGTATACCTTGTTGCAGTCTAAAAGGTGTGCAGATCTTTCCGCGAAAAATGCCTGCCCCTAAGCATCAGTGATTGGGCCACAGTTTATCTGAATGACACTGGCCAATGAAAAACTTTAACAAAAGAAGTATCGAATCACTAGCGTCCCAGTTAACAGGTGACACGAGTCAGTAGCCAATTAGCAATGGTAATTTTTCCCGCTTGCATAGAGGATCATGGAGTCTCTCCTACAGGTCACTGAAATCGCAAATTTTTTCCGGTCTCTAGGTCTACTTATAAATCGATGAACGCCGGCTGCACGCACGAAAAATTGTCACGTTCCGCCTGAGCCGAGCGTGCAAGAACCGGCCAACCACCGTGCGAGAAAATCTTATATAATATCAAACAGGTTAAGGCGGGCTTTTTAACTAATTTTTCGTGATTATATTGAAACAAATTATTTAAATAAAATTTGCAAAAAACTGTAAATAATATTGGAAAATTAAAAAGGTATACGGTTTTTCATCAATGTTTTCTTATGACTTTATCACGTAAAATTATCGTCCGTAAACCGTCTTTACAGACAACCCCCTCCTTTTTTTAAGTAAACGGAACAGAAATATTCATTACAAAATTACAGATACATTTGAGCGAAAACAACTGCAACACTACAAAATAGTGTTCGCAGTAATACTGGGTTATAATTCTTACCCGAGGCACGTACCTATGCTTTGTGTTGTCTCAGTTACTCCAATGGTTTAAGTTATTTGCGAAACCTTTCATGGAATAACTTTCCAATGTTAACTGCGCACATTAATAAGTATAATAAAACAAAATATAAGAGTCCCAATTATTTGATATTCGATTATCTTTTTCATGGTTTAAAAAATAAAATTTATGCAATGCTGAAACAACTGTTAAAATATGTACAACTCTATGCGAAAATTTTCGTTAGAAATACTCAGTATTAACTCACAAACCATAGCTATGTCTAGTACGAAGTTAAAATATTTTTTCTAGTAGTAGGCTATTTTTTGACGACTGGTTTCCATAAGAATATTATGTAAAAGTAAGAAAATTTTATTTTTCTGTTTGTAAACAGCTAGTGATTTCTAACAAGAATAATTTGTTTAACTTATCTTCTCGTTTATAGAGACATGAATAACGCGCTTATTTTTTCTGGTGCCAGGCAAAAATCTATACACGTGTGAGTAATCATGTCTGTGTCACGTATTCATTGGCTGCTGACACATCGCGCCTTCTGTCCGGGTCGCACGTGATTGGATCAAAATGGTACATAGGTGTTTTTCATTGGCTTATAGTCCTTCAGGGCGTCTCAAATAACCCTTTCCACAGTGAGCAGAGATGTTCAAGTGTATAAACATTTGCATTCTAGACTGTCATCAAATGATAACGCGAAATTGGATGTATTTACTCACTAGCACGTATTCATGAACTATAAAAATACCTCATTCTCTAATAAATACCAATAATAAATTAATACATTTTGTTCGTTGGTAAGTATAACCTCTTTTGGGAGATTAAAATTACAAATTTATATCCTGGACTGTAAATAGAGAATACATACGTACGTAACATACTATACGTAGATATACCTACGTATAAGCCTATTGTGTGTCGGTATAAAATATTTTTACTCTCGCGAAGATAGCGTCAATAAAGGCAAAATAAATGTTTTGAAATACATATAACTATCTATTAAATATTTACATCAAAGATTTGCCTTAAATATCAAACATTTTCAATAAGATATAAAATATTTTTTTATTTTATTTTTACCACATTACAGTTTCCAGAAACTGATACATCGTAAGTTTGTCGTTGTGTCGTTTGGGAGTTTTTATTTTTATGGTTTTGTGAATGCAATCATAGCCATGATTTTTAGAATTAATTAAGTTTGAGAGAAGTTCAAATCCTATACTATGTTTGCTATAAGTTATTCAGTTGTTTGTATAAAAATTAAGTAATTATTTTACTTATTTTAATGCATGTATTAAATAATTTTTATGTATCAGTTTAAGAATATTGGCTAAGTCAAGTTATCGCGTCTGCTGCTTCCAAAATACACGGAAACGTAACAAATTGCAACCAATAAGATTACATTTCATGCTACAAACAATAATTCAATTTAAATAATAATATTATGCTTCGAGAATATAGCACGGGCAGAGTTTACATATATCCAATAAAGAAAATTAAGTACATTTTGATAAAGAAAACTAGATATTCTTGTACTTGAAACACTTTTCAACGTATTTAGAACATAAACAAACAAAGCTAGCACCGCAGCCAAGTTCTCGGTTTCTATTGTTCGCACGGATCAAAGTAAACAGAAGAGCTCAGCATTGCCGAGCTAATCCGTACCGTACGGGTACCTGCGTCTCCGTATACGTGCTAAGAAGGAACTCTGTTCTGTGATATCCGTCTCCGTTTGAGAGATCCGTCACCGTTGTCTTGTCATTTATTTTATTTATTTAGGTATTCATCGTCTTTATTGCTTTTCTTACAATTTACCACTTTTCTGCAATTACATCAAATAGTGGAATATTAAAAATTAAGCATGATATAAGCAGATGTTGACAAAATATTAAGAGAACAAATTAAAATTTTAACTTAATATTCAAATATTAGCTAATACAAAAGATTCAACCATAAGTAATTTAAAGTAATTAAAAATTAAGCATAGACATACATAAAAAGGAAAGTGATTAAACATACAGCAAATAGTATAAAAACATTAGGTGCTACTACATTAAAACCAGTCACTCGCACATTCACACACAGATTCAAGCAGTAGGGTAGCAGTGAAGTGGTCATGGTAAGCAGTTGTTACAAAGATGTTTTTTCAGCCTGTACTTAAAGGAACCTAGAGTGTTTGTTTGCCTTGTCGCTTGGTCTAATTTATTCCAGAGCCTGCTACTCACGGTTGCAAAAGATCCCGACAGACATTTGGATGAGTGCACTGGGATAGATAGCATTGGGTTGCGTTTGTCATTGTAGAATGGGTTTAAAACGTAGGTGTTTAATTTTACAAAGAAATGTTGTGGAAATAGGATGCCAAAATATGTTATTGTATATTTTGAAATACAACAGTTTAAATTGTACAATATATTCCTGTAGAATTAGTAACAAATAATGGTTTACCTTAAGAAAAGCAAAAATTGTATTTTCCCGAATAATGATATACACTTCAATCTTTTTTTTATTTTATCACAGATCAGTATGTTTGAAAATATGCCATCAGTTGCTTATACCAGCAAAATAAATTATTTTGGCAACTAAGTTTCCAAAGATAATTTTTTCGTTAAACTTACAATTATCAGATTAAGTACATTTTTTTACCTTTTATTTTCAGCCATCTATATGAAAATTGTTTATTATTTCTTGGAAATTTTGTAATATTTCTAACGTGTTAGAATTATAATGTGTTTAATAAAAATTAAGAAACACTCTAGTTACCTATTTCATTAAATTGTACAGTTATTTCAGTATTGCAATGGGAAAAATCAAAATCACTCATATAGCAAAATAAAATTAAGGAAAACCGTCATTTTGTATTAACAGTATGTTACTGATATGTACCTACCATTTCAACTAAAACTAAGTTTCAAATGTATGGTGTCATTTTGTATTTTTTTATTTGAGAAGAAATTTAATTATGGCCTGATTCACATTCTATGGTCACAGATCCTCCATCGCGCAGTACCGGAGTACACGCAGGGATCTAGTGACACAACTCCACGGGCTGTGCTGTTAGTTCAGCTGGCCGCCGCCGGCGACGAAGAGCGCGCGTGCTGCTAGTTCCGCTGGCGGCCGCAGCGCGCGCTCCGTCTGGGCGGGCGCGGGGCCGGGAAATTGCAGGTCGCCAATCGCTAATAGACGGGCAGCGCCGTGGTGAATCCAAATGCATGCAGGCTGCCAGTTGTTCCACGCATGCAAATGAATGATCGTGTTCACAGGTGCCTTTACTAGGTAAAAACACGTATGCTACCTGCCACTTTGAAATCGCAAGTGATTAGGCAATCATTGAGCTACAGTTACAATGGCTGTCTTCTAAAGAAATAAACAAAAAGTAATGTTTAAATAGAAATTAAATTACTTTTAACTGTAACAAGAAAATTATTTTTAGTAAGTCAATAAAAAGGCAAAAAAAAACATATTTGGCAGTTAGATACTTTTTCAAATTTATTTCTCGTGTTTTATTTTTTTTTTTTTTTTTGGGGGGGGGGGGGGGGGGCATTAAGACTTATAAACTAAGAAATAGAGCGATATAAAACACGGTATTTATTTTATCATTTACGCTGACTTTAATTGTACGTAAAACTTGGACGCTTTTTCTACAAAAATAAACGGAAGTAGGTACGATTTTCTACAATGTGGTAGAGGGATCCGTTTTAATTGTTCTTAGGTAGTCAAATTTTACTAGTTTACACAGAACGCATGGAAGGGATTTAAAAAAAATCAAATGACATGATACGACAATTTTTATTTAAGAAGTTATAAATAATTCTACATAATTCATTGAAGAAGAGATGACCTAATATTTACAAGCTTCATTATACCTGCATCTGGTTTGCCATGGACCTAGAATTGTTGGAGTGAGGTCGTTAGGCTAATAGCAGCGGGGGGAAAGTAGGTTTTTTTAACACACGTAACATTCCACCAAAAACACAACGTGTCTCTTTCAAAGGCCTTTGATCACTTCTGATCTTCGTTAACGTGTTTTATTTGTAGTAGATAATGTATCCGAAGTAAAGACTGACATTTTGTTATTTGAGGGAAAAAATCATTATGTTGGTTTGAGATGATTATTTTTGTTTTGACTGATTTTTCTATCTTGTAGAGATTATCAATATAATATTAACTTCTAACGCTTGTTAGGAATTTCTGCTAACAGTTTCACTGCTAACGAATTGAATAAATTAGTTGTAAATAGATAAAGTAGCAAACAAATCCTGCTCTTGCCAAGTAACTTGGAATGGCCGCGCCACGCGTTTGGTTGGCTGGAAGTGGCACGGCCATATTGTGACGTCAGCATCCCCTATCCAGCACCGCCCCCCAGTCCGCCATGCCGGAGGCTAGGACGGCCAATGACCTTCCACCACGCAACCGGGTGATGCGGAAACAAGTAAACTGTATCTCTCACATTTTATTCATCGTGGGATGAGGAAGATTGCTTACTGGAAGAAACATTTGAGTGCGAAAACAGTTTAAAAAAAAATCTTTTTTTTATATTAATTATGGCATTCAGACAACAATTTAAAAGAGTTCCATACATTTCCAAAAAAATTTGAAGCCGTTTTTTAAAATTATAAATATTGTTTTTAAATCACATGTAAGTAGAATGAAATTTTATATAGGCTATCCCAAAAAAATATAGACCTATTAAACTGATTCCGTTATATTTTCTTTCTAATAAAAGTGCAAAAAACCCATGGTTCATTATTTGTTTTCATTTCATTTACCTTGTAATGATGAATACATTTTGAATCGTTACGTAATATTTTGAGTTTTATCTCATATTTATACAGTCTTAACATTTGTGTGAATGGAAAAAGTTACGTCCTGTAAAAACTATGACATGCAGGTGAAAATCGAGTTTAATAAGTTCCGAAATAAATTGGTAAATGCCTATAGGACGCGTGAGATATATTTACCTACCCTAAATGGGTTGTCAATTTAATCCAAACTGAAATCGTGTACAGGTGTAGCTTCTACACCTACATACATTTTGTGTCGACATTTTAATCAATGATTTATGTGGGTTTGAGTTCATAATTACATTCTTGTTGATGGTAGTCGGTTACCTAAAGCATTATATCTTGTATTAGAGAGCATTATTTTTTCGAAGAAAAATAATGCGCCCCAGTGTATTTAAACTTCATCTCCGATGTTTTAATTATTTTTTACCTAAACCAGGTTAGTGAAAACAGATGCGTCAGAAAGTTCCAAACATGGAACAGACGCAGAAAAATTAATTATTTTTCTTAGAACAGATCAATTATAACGGCACGCACTTTGTTCTGCATAAGCACGTAGACATTTTGTAAAGTATTTACTAAAATATAATACGCTGGGTGAATTGGTACAATGACAACATGTTTGTTCGTTTTTCGAATATTTGCTTCAGAAGTAGCTATAAGAAGATTCTTTGCCCAAGATTCTAATAAAATAAATTAAATGAAGAGACTAATTGTTAAAAAATATCTGATAACCAAGAAATTAACTTTGTTGGGGTAGACGAATATAGGCCTAGGCCTGAATAGTAAGATATGAGACCTGTGTAGTTGACCTCGTTTAGTGAAATTGAGTGCCATAGAATAGATATTAATATTTTGTTGCATATGTTGGATGCACTTAAGAATATTTTTGGAAGAAAGCCAATACCGTAGGCCCTACTATTGGCGTTATTATAAATTAATAATTGTAAAAGATAAATCCAATGAGTTTGTGGAAGTCTTCCGATCTCTCTTATTTGTTTTGGAAAACCTTTATTCCAGTGAAATGTACCTAAGGTTGGTATTGTAATTTTAATTCTTTTTATAGGTTAATAAATTTCATGAAAGGCTAACGAACACTAACAAAATTTTGTTTATTTTTAAATTCTAGGCAAACAACTATTTTAATTAGTCAGTCAAACAAATATAGGCCTATGTGTGTAGGTAGCCTATATGTTCGAGCAACAGTTAACCTTTATGCAGCTATGATACAGTTAACGTATGCAGCTATGATAATTCCCTATTTTTATGTGAAGACGTAAAAATTTATCTTAGCAATGGGGATGGATACAGAACTAACGGCATTTGGGAAATTTTGCATTAAATATTAATAATAATATAAAAAATATTCTGTAGTTCACAGTGGATAATTATTTTAATGTTTTACAATTTGATGCCAATGATTCCCTTCAATTCGAAGAAAATACATACAAATAAACAATTTAATAATGCTTACTGTGAAACATGTAGCTATAAGTAACATTACCTACAAATATCCATACATCGAGAACGTGAAACAGTATGTGAAGTAATTATTGGTAGTGTTGTTAATAAGTAAATACGCTGTGTTAAATTTTCCTGAATAAATATAACCACATAGAAAACTGAAACGTTAAATTAATTTTGGTCTTATACAGCGGAATATAATGCTTTTCTATTATTTATTTCCATTTTAAGAAGCTTTTGTTTTTTTCATATTTGCTGTAAACTAAGGCTTCTCCGTAAAAATATGTTAATTCATATATTTATGTGACATTTAGACTATGTTTTGGTTATAACGTTATAAAAATAGCCACGATTTTTGAAAGAGTAAAACAACCCTAGGGTTGTGAATAAAATATCAGTGCTATTTTATAGCCCACGTTATTTCTGTGTAAAAGATGAACGATGCGCTCGTCTATTGTGTGGTTACTTTCAATCCTGCTACATAAAATGATAAAATAATTGCTCCATTTTGGATTTTATTGCCGTTCGATCGATACCTTACTTTGAAAAGAGGTGGAGGCGCTTTCACTGTGTAGCCTCGGTGACTCACCCACCGACGTAGTTCACACTTCTGCCGAAAGATGGCAGTGTTTTATATAGCAGTGAAAAATCGCCATTTCCCTTTTTAAGGGCCTTTTACTTGCGCGGGAATGGAAGGAAACATAAGTTAACGCGTCAGGAAGTAAAATCCACAATAGCATCGTGTTTTAGCTTCGAGGATATAAACTTGTCATTTTTTCTTGGCCAATTATGGAAACTGTTTATTTCAATTAATGAAAAAAAAAGATAAGGGTAAAACACATAGCGGCTTACACCCTTTACCTATGTGATAAAATTACGAATAATATACGTTTCAGTAACATAGCCATTTCTAAACCTACCATTCACGCAATTTTTGACATATTCTTTCCGACGACCCTTCCACTTAATTGATTTCACAACTGATTGCGTAGACCAATAAGAAACGACGTACCAACCGGCCATTTCTGAATGGCCCTTATTGAACGAAAACATGATCAACATTGTTACAGGGGTTGTCTTCTTTAAAAGGAAATGTAGGGTAGTTTTTTGTAGTACAATTACGTGAACAATTTCTGCTTTGGGTAGCAATAGAAAAACAAAGTAACAAAAATACTCACAGAAAATTCCAAACGGAAATTGGATCATTTTAATGTGCTTTTAATCCTATCTGCCTCTTAATACCACAATATATACCCGTAGGCCTATGTCAATGGTATAAATTTTATTTATATAGAGTCAAAAAATATAAGTTTTCAATTATGTCACCCATCATTTGTTTATAACAGTGTCATTTAAGCTGTTTAAAATCAACGTCTATCAAAACTTACCTATTTCTCGTTACCTTTTTTTTTTTTTTTTTCACTTTAAGTTATCGAAAATTTACGTCTTGAATAGCGAGGTCGTGGGAAACGAACACACAGCTATAAACAAAGATAACAGGGAAGGAATGTGTCATGTCACATCCAGAAGATTACGGAAACGGAAACGGGTAACGTAAACGGAGACGGATATCCGGGAACATTTCACCATCGCATCTGCTGCTTCATGGGCAACCAATGAGATTGAATATTAAGGTTACAAAACATTTTTTACTTTTTAAAATAATATGCTTCGATATAATAGCAGACAGAATTCGCAATAATAATAAAAATAAACAATAATAATAATAATAGAACACTTGATATTCTTAGACTTGAAACCTTTTTTTAAAAACGTTTTTAGAACTTAAACAAACATGGCTACCACCGCAGCCTAACACTCGGCTTTGATTGGTCGCATAAAACAAAGTAAACGGAGGCGCTCAGCATTGCCGAGCTAATCCGTACAGGTTCGTCTGGTCTGCGTGCTGTTATAGAAACTCTGTGCCGTGATATTCGTCTGTGGTTACGTGCCATTGTAGAACGGGCCTTAGTCCCGGTTTATAAACTACGCAAAAAACGTAAGTATGCAAGAAACACAAGACGCAAAAATTTAAAAAAAAAAATTGGTTGTCTGTAAAGTCGGTTTACGGACGGTAGTTTAACGTGACAACGTCATAACAAAACATTAATGAAATGATTGGATACTTTTATGAATAAAATTGAATCATTTTTATTGAATTATTACTATTTTGTATGGATACAAAGAAGGAGTGAAATGAAATCTACAATTTAATTGATAAATTTACTTTTTTTTGCCCTCATTAATTCAAATATGTTTATTACTTTAACGAACAGATTATTTTAACTATATTTTTTATACATGTTTGCTATTTAACTTCTTCCAAACTGTGTTTTTCTGTTAAGGATATGACGATGATAGGAAAAGTAGGAAACGAATGGGAGTGTTTCAAGTTTAATGTGCCTCGAAAAAGTCAAATCGATGGTAGTTACAATCGAGTGGAAGAGAGATACAAGCGTACAATGAGCATAACGGGACAAAGCGTAACGGGACAATGAGTCATCCTTTTTCGTGCGTGCAGCCGGCGTTCATCGATTTATTAGATATTGGCACGTCAAAATCATCGTTTTCAAATACCTATTTTTAAATTACGCGTAGAAACGTAACGCAATCACCAACCAAATTTCTACCTCTCGCGTGTAGCTTGTTTTTCACCTTCCATATTTTAAGTAAAGTGTTCCGAAAGATTTCAAAGACTTAAGACGTTATAGAAGGTCACCAAGTTGTTAATACATACATCACGTTTCCGAATGTAAAATTTTCACACAGTGAAAAAAAATAAGACTTCTTAAAATAAGTTTAGTGTCATTTTCCCCCGGCCTAGCAAAAGGAGCATATGTAATGCGAGTCCAATGTTTTAACATAGCGCCATCTCGCTGAAATGATTTTTGACGTGAGAACGTCTAATAAATCGATGAACGCCAGCTGCACACACAAAAAAGTGTCCCGTTATGCACATTGTTCCGTTATGCTGTGTCCCGTTACGCTCATTGTTCCGTTATGCTTTGTCCCGTTACGCTCTTTTTTCCGTTGCGCTGTGTTATGTTACGCTGTCGGTGAGTGCAGTAATAATAGGTTATGTTACAATTGACTAAAAAATTATGGTGATTCACTTTGATGATAGATAATTGATTATAGTTTATTTATATGAAAACTTGTTCATAATTATATTTAAACTTTATAGCTAAACGGCAGTTTTTAAAATTAATAACAAGTCATCTACACGTGAACTGTTTCGTCGACTGTTTACAAAGTGAAGTGAAAAGTTAATGTGGTTTTCATTGCTTATTATAACAATTTCGGCAATAAAGGTTAATTATACTTGCATTTTAAAAATCTGACTACCAGTATAATTTCAAGTATTTATTATTTTATTATTAAAATAAAATTGATTCAATTATATTCATAAAAGTAAGCAATCATTTCATTAATGTTTTGTTATGACGTTTCGTTAAACTATCGTCTGTAAACCGACTTTACAGACAACCAATTTTTTTTTATTTCTGATGTTTGACGTAAGCGCGGTTTGTAAGAGTGAAGGAGCAATTACAATAGCCCGTCGCCTCTTTCCGTCATCCATCCGACCTTCACATTTTTCGTCCGTCAACGCCACCCAGCTAGCCAGACGATTTACAACATGACTTCAACCGTCCGTCGAAATATTTTCCCAATAAAGTGTTATCAACAATTAGTGTTTTCCTCTCAGAGAC
This sequence comes from Bacillus rossius redtenbacheri, assembly GCF_032445375.1. Classification (NCBI taxonomy): domain Eukaryota; kingdom Metazoa; phylum Arthropoda; class Insecta; order Phasmatodea; family Bacillidae; genus Bacillus; species Bacillus rossius. The sequence continues at coordinate 7,288,170 of NC_086336.1, read as the reverse complement.
CTATTTAGATTTTATTTACAATTTATGTCGTGTCTGTGTGTGTTTTACTCGCATATCCTCGTGAAAATTCAGAGTCGTGATTGAATAGATTGTTCTAGTAACAACTGACTGCCGCAGCTAAAACCATAGATAGGCTATATTTAATCCATCCGTCCGTCGTGTTTGCTAAACTTTTGACGGGCCGACGGGTGACATTTTTCGGGCCCTCCTATTGGCTGCAGGTCACTTGACCGATGGGCAGATGAAGAAAGAGCGGACGGAAGCGACGTACTACTCTAATTCCGCCTTGACAGTGGCTTGTGAATAAAACACTGCATGTCCTCTAGGACGCAAAGTAGGCTCCTGATCTGGCGTACAAGCTTTCTTTACAACAAAAGTATAATATTCCTTGAATGGTGTTTCTAATTGGCCTTTTGGGGGCCAAGTAATTCGGCAAATACTAAGGTAAGGAACGCAATAAAATTAGCAAAGCTGGAGCTTCTTGAAGTGTGAAATATTACACATAATGACTTAGTATATCTACATGCTCTGAAAAAAAATTGTTTGCGTATAAAAGAGAGAAATATATGTATGTATATATAATATGTTTGTGTGTGTGTGTGGCCTTTAATTTTTTAATCTGATAAACCATCAATAAAGCAACTATAATGCCAAAGAAACATATGAACATTGCTCATAAAAATTAAATTATATAAGTTACATAGGCCTAGGTACCTACTTGGTTTATTTTGGTATGTATTTTTGAAATCATAACTTCAAGTTTTTTTGGCGTTAAAAGTACTAACTGCCGCCGTATTAGCTATTCTTCAAACTACTGCTCAGAGAGTTGCAGGTGTCTTCACCATTAGTATCACACGTTTCACATTATTTAGGCTACAAGGGGAAAAATTATATGGTTTTGTAAAGCACCAACACGTATTCGTACAGTGATTTCTTTATATTGAGAAAGAGAGAGAGAAATAGAGAGACAGAGAAGGTAGAGAGATGACGCTGCAGTTCACCGACCGCCAGCACTTTACCCCCCCCCCCTCCCCCAACCCAAAAATAAATCCTTCTGGTTGATTTTGTCGTCGACGAGGCGACACACGTCCAAGAATCTGCCCCGCATCACCTGGCAGGCAGGAATTCACCCCACAGCCGCGCGTCGACTTAAGTTTCTATTTTTTTTTTTTTTTCTGTCGCTCTCCCAGTTGGAGCAACCCCAAGTTACAGGGCTGTCCCGTGCACTCGAAAGAAAGAGACAAAAAAAATAGGAGGGGGGAATGACATTGAGACAAGACAAAGATGGATGGCCCTCCCGGGGAAAAAAAATGGCGCGAGGTATGAAAAAAAAAAAACAACGTGAAAGTAAGAGGTACGAAAGCGAGTGGTGTGGAAAACATTATTTTAAAAGTTAAACATTTTTGTTTTTTTCCCCCTTTTTTGTTCGACTTTAAATCACCTGGCTCAAATAAAGTGCAATTAATCTGCTGCGGAAACATGTAGGTCCTGCTGCCACTAAATCACTTAAATAAAAAGAATTACTCCCTCTAAATCAGAGAGAATTTTACCAAGACACTCAATAGTAGGTACAGAAAATGCATTCTAACTGGCTGGGCCAAATGTGAAATTTTAACAACAATTTGCATTATAGAAATAAATGTAAAAAAATATGAACACGATCTAACAAGGCCTAAAAGGGTTGACATTTTTCTTCAAAATGCAATTGTTGGTACATAGCGTAAGTCAAAATTCTACCAATAAACTTTGACTGCAGGTTCGTCACTGAAAAAAAAAGTTTAAAAATTATAAACCACTTGTTATGCTTATTTTTCATAAATGTTTGTGATGCGTTGTGTGGCTCCTAATTATTTCCAAGGAAATATCCAACGTTAAGTGCTCAATATTAGAATTTGTAATATAATTTTTTATTAAACAGTTGTTTCTCTCCAACTTTAAAGGAATATATGCCCTAGCGAGTGTTCCCTTGTGATTGGCGGACGTCTGCATGAGAAGCCATTGCCCTATTAGGCTGGGACATTCAGGACAGGGCAATGGCATATCTCGATAACGGCCGCCAATCACAAGACACAATCTCTAGTGCGGGCGCACCTTTTTGCGGTATATTGGAACGGTCAGATTTATTCGCGAAAAATACCTGCCCCTACGCTAGCCGAATTGGTTATTTCTGATCCATGTCATTATTAGCCTACTAATGAAACTGCCGCCGGACAGAGTCGCTAGATTTGCATGTCTCCATTAATGACAAAAAAATAATAATTAACGAAAAGGACGTCTAAGATCAAGCTTTAATCATTAGTAATTTTTTTTTTCATTGGCTTCTGTGGTTATGTAAAATTAGACTACATGTCGCCCTTATTAGAGACCGGTACAGGTTTTGACTTGAGTCGGTCGTTTCGATGCTGCGACTTTGTTTAAGCACCATGCGTAATATGGGCCGTGTAAAATTACGCGAAGGGCCAATTACAGGTGTTGTGAAGTCTATCCTGTTTGCAAGTGTATTCGCTAAATGTTCCGGTTCCTAATTGCAGGTTCCAGGTGACTTGCAGCTTGCCGCGAAGAGTAATTGCGCTGGAGGTCTCGCGAGTTAGCGATAATTGCAGCTTTACACGAGTCGTCTCCAGTCATGGACAGTTTACACGCAAGGGAATCATGCAAAAGAGGAACTAAAACATGTAGTGGAAGGTTTGATTTTCAGAGCGCGTCTTTCAAGCTATGTAAGGGGCGTTTCACAAATTATCCTAAATATTTGGTGCTAGGTAATTCTGCAACACACAACTTCTCGTCATTTGAAGTCATACAGTCTGTTTTACTTTAGTTTTATAGTCTGTTTGTGCCTAATGAAGGGAACATATGGCAGTTCTCATAATGTCGCTAATTTTTTTTGTCATAGGAAACCTACGTTGTTCGTCGGTATTGTAGTCGTGTTGTTGTCCATAATATCTGTTTATCTTCAGCTTTGTGTTCGTATATTGGCTGCTTGTCCAGATTTTGGTGTCTGCCTGCATTTACTGACTCGTCGTTGCTAGCCCAATGTGTTCGTCTGTGCTGTAATTATTTTGACGTGACAACGTCCAATAAATCGATGAACGCCGGCTGCACGCACGAAAAAGTGTCCCATCACAAACATTGACCCGTTACGCTGTGTCCCGTTACGCTCATTGTACGCTTGCGCCGCATCTATCTCTCTTCCACTCGATTGGAACAGCCATCGATTTGACTTTTTAGAGGCACATTAAAGTTGAAACACTCTCATTCGTTTCCTACTTTTCTTATCATCGTCCTATCCTTAACAGTATAACACAGATTGGAAGAAATTAAATAAGAAACATGTATAAAAGTTATAGTTAAAATAATCTCTTCGTTAAAGTAATAAACATATTTGAATTAATGAGTGCAAATAACAGTAAATTTATCAATTAAATTGTAGTTTTCTTTTCACTCCTTCTTTGTATCCATACAATATAGTGATAATTCAATAAAAATTATTCAATTTTATTCATAAAAGTATGCAATCATTTCATCAATATTTTGTTATGACGTTGTCACGTTAAACTATTGTCCGTAAACCGACTTTACAAACAACGAATTGATTTTTTCCATTACAAACAGTGCCAAATTGCAGAGGCATATGAACAATAATTTACATTAAATTAGGACGCCGCGGTTCTCAGAGCTTCGATTCTGATAACGCGACACTTCTTTGGGGCCACGAGACATTTCCAGAGCGGACCTGAGAGGTGTATAGGCTAAAAAAAGGACGGCGAAGTGAAGAGGGCAAATGACCTCTTGGTGAGCGATGGTGGACGGCGAAAGGTGGGCTACTTACGTAATTACTTCCACCAAATGCCGTATACCGACAAAAAAAAGAGGTTACATTTTAATAAATAAATAATACACAAACTTATAGTTAGAGACCCGGAAAATTCGCGGGTTCATTTCGTGTTATGCTAAAATTCAAATAATTATACCTTAGTGCTGCTTCTGTCATTGGTTCACTGTTAATCTGGAGGACTGAGGGCTAATTAGAGACCCTCACTCATAGAAGTGTCGAATCACAGACCACCCAGTCGAGACGACTCACAAGTCAGCAGCTAATGAACAGTTGGCATTTGCCCGAGTATGTAGAGGATATTGAGTCTATACTGGAGGTCATTGAACCCGCGAATTTTCCGGGTCTCTACTTATAGTTAAAAAAACTAAATTAATTACCCGATTTTATCGTTGAATGAACTAAAAATTAAAAAAAAACCAATCATATTAATTTTTTTCTCCAACAGCCCGGACACATTTTTCACCGTAATCCGACCTTGGAAACATTTTAAAACGAAAATAATATATTTCAAAGTTTTGAATTAGGGGCTTTATGCCCCTCCTACTCTGAGGGAGCGGAAGACGAAGCCCAAGCATATTTTCCACGATAGCACGACTTTGGAAACACCTTAACAATGAAAATAATATATTTAAAAATCTTAATTTAGTGGCTTTACGGCCCGGGGGGGGGGGGGGGGGGGTGGTGGTGGGGGATTTTTATTTCCAGGGCTAATTTTCCACCATAACCCAACTTCAGAAACACTCCAAATAGAATAAGCATTGATTGTTTAAATTTTCGAAATTTTCTGTCTCTAACTCCCACCTACTCCACGGTACTGTCGACGCCTGGGTATATTCCCACCATGCCCCGACCTCATGGATATACAAAAAGCCTGGTTATTACCCACAGCTCGAAATGAGTGATTTTTCGACCCTCTTAAGTTATCATAATATTGTACTGTCAGAGGTTACTTATATGTAGAGACCTGCAAAATTCGCGGATTCATTCGGTAATAGGCTAGAATTCAAACACATATACCTCTTAGATAATTTTGCCATTGGTTTACTGTTCGCGTGGACGAATCTCAACCAGTTATAAACCCTCAACCAAAGAAGGATCGAATGACAAACCAGCTGAGACGAATTACAAGTCGGCAGCCGATGAACTTGCGATAGGATTTGCCCGAGTGTGCAGGGGTATGTGCAGTCTATCCTGAAGGCCGTCGAAACCGCGAATTTTGCAGGTCTCTACTTATATGTATGAAAAATTTCAACACATCCGGACGTCGAAAAGTGGGTGAAAATTGAATTACATACTCCATACATACGCGCATACAGGTGAAGCTAATAAAGGTGCGGTAAAAAGAGCTCCTGGTGTGTTTGTACTCGCCGCCCGTTCAACCACGGATCGCATCTCGCTCTGGTCGCGCGGAGGAGTTTAATGGGTCCGGCGGGCAATCCGGGCCTCCCTCGTGTGCTGTGTCTCGGGAAGGGTAGTGGGGAGGGGGGGTGAGGTCCGAGCTGCCGTCGTGGCCTCGAGGCGTGTGTAATTAGCGGTAACTTAGAGAGCAGTTTGGCGTTCCGGGCGCCCGAGAGTCGCGGTGCAAGTCGTCCAGAACCACCGCTAGGAGGTACAGCCTACTGTGCGGGGTGAAAAACCTTGGCTTTGTGGTCACCCTTGCTTTACCCACCAACTCTGATCTTCGCTTCCTCGCTTGCTTCAGTTTACGTACCAAGAGAATTGGACAGTATATTTGGGACTATACCTATGCATAGGGACCGGAAAAATTCGCGGGTTCAATGACCTCCAGGATGAACTCCACAGTTCTACGTACACTCGGTCAAATGCCACCCACTCATTGGCTGCTGTCTTGTGAGACGTCCCAGCGTAATAGCCTGTGATTCGATAAAGCTTTGGTCGGGTGTTTCTCATTGGCCCAGAGTCATCCAGGTGAGTTGTGAGCCAATAACAGAGGCAGCACTGAGGTATAACTATTTGTATTTTAGCCTATCGCGAGATGAATTCGCGAACTTTTCCGGTCTCTACGCTATTCATTGTCCAGCTGTGGGAACACAGGAAAAATAAAAAACTTTTATCGAACGCGGGACTTTCCACTAACAGCAGATTATGTCTATCTTAAACATAGCTATATGACGACCAAATTTGCGACAAAGAAAAATATGCAGTGCTTTCAAAGTGCAATTTCGGTAAGTTTTAGACACGAAAATACAATAACCCAACATAGTGGATGAGGCCGAAACTTAGCAAAAAAATTATAAACGAAAACCTTTATTATCTCTACTACTGTGATACTGATTGTAGGCCTTGATTTGGTTATTTTCAATTTAAAAAAATTATTGTAATTTTGTACGACCAGGCATCGCTGAAATTTATTTTAAAACTGCTGTGACAGAACTACGAGAGCCGTACGTTGATTATCGAATCATTTCATTAGCAGGCCGAAATTTTAAACTATATAATGAAACTGCTCCGATAACAGCGAAAAAGACTTTTAAAAAAATATTCCTGGGTTTGGACCTGATTTTCGACAGTAAATGTTACTAAAATACTGCCCATTTTTTTCCCTTTCGGTTTGCGACATCCGCCGCAGATGGCAGCACATTGGTTAAGTACCCATTTACGTTCCATTCACGATATTACTAGAGACCTGAAACATTCGCATATTCGTTTCGTGATAGGCTAGAATGCTATCTATTGTACATCTTCGTTGCTATTGTTATTGGTTCACAGTTTGTGTCGCGGACTTAGGGCCAGTGAAAAACCCTCGTCCACTTAAGTATCGAATCTTAGGCAAGCAAGTTGAGAACTCTGAAAAGTCAGCAGCCAATGAACAGGTGGTATTTGCCCGAGTGTGAAAAGGGCTATCGAGTCCATCCTAGAGGTCATTCAACCTGCGAATTTTTCCGGTCCCTAGATATTACTCCCACCGAATGACGAATATCGACAGCTAAGACGTTGCACGTGAAAACAAAATTAAAGCGACCGACACGAGCGGGGATTGCCCAACGTTGAGAAGAGTTTTGTCGTACGCGCGCGATGGTTACCGCGCGGCGCGCGACAGTTACCGCCCCTCCCGGCGCCGCAGGACGTCTCGACGTCACGTGCAGGTGCCGTGCGCGCCTGGGTGGTCCGTCGCCTGGCCCCGCCCACGCCCCGAGGGGGGCGGTACAGTCCGTGTCGCAGCCAACCGGCTCCTCCGCGCACGCGCTGGCCCGCCGGGTCCACTTGCAGTGCTTCTGATGCTTCGCCTAGGGGCCGGAAAATGTCGCGGTTTCGATGGCCTTCAGGATATACTGCACATTCCCCTGTACACTTGGGCAAATAACGCAAGTTCATCGGCTGCCGACTTGTGAGTCGTCTCGGCTGGTTTGTCTGTGATTCGATCCTTCTTTGGTTGAGGTTTTATAACTGGTTGAGATTCGTCCAGATGAACAGTAAGTGAAAAGCTATAGGGACCGGAAAAATTCGCGGGTTCAATGAACTCCAGGATGAACTCCATAGTCCTACGTACACTCGGTCAAATGCCACCCACTTATTGGCTGTTGTCTTGTGAGACGTTCCAGCCTAGCAGCCTGTGATTCGATAACCTTTAGTTGGGTGTTTCTCATTGGCCCAGAGTCATCCAGGAGCAAATAACAGAGACAGCACTGAGGTATAACGATTTGTATATTAGCCTATCGCGAAATGAATTACATTTTAAGATCACTACTGATCAAAAACATCTATATACTATTATAGCTTACAGCTAAATAAAGACCATAGGAAAATAAAACGGAAGAAAACTACTCGATAAAAATTTTATCATGAGAAGTATATAGCCTGTAAGTCATTTAAACAAGTAGGATTCGTTTAATATGAATGGAATTAGTCAAATTGTAAGCCGTGTTCGCTGTCTTCTCTAGACTATGGTATTTCATTGAAAGCTCGTAGTCGCTGAAAGTTCAAAGGAAGGGGGTATCCCTCATGAGAAATTTGATGTCAACTGAACGAATTCGTTCATAGCTGCAGCCTAATTTACAAAAATTACATGTACAAAGCTACATATAGGCAGCAAAGTTTTAAAAGTATTTTATTTGTAAATTCTTTTGCTTTTCCGCTGCGAAAGAATCCATTAGAGGGGGAGAGGGAAATTCCCTAGAACTTAACTCCATCAGTTGGTAACACTGCAGTTCTGTCGGTAGCTTGTCTCTCATCTACCTCAGACGTTCGTCTGTGCTGTTGACTTTGTGTTTTAACGTTGGGTCCATTTGCTAATTTATGCTTGTTCTCTGTGGGTTTATTATATCCTTTTTATTTATTATATTTCATTCTTTAATTATTTCCATGACAACCAGTGCAAAACTGCATAGGCGTATGTCGAAATAATTGTATTAAATATAGTTTAGCTTTAACAATACCTGCCTGTAGTTTTAATTTTCATAAACATTTTAGTGGAGAGTATATACTTGTTTGCTATTTACTTTGATTGATAAAAAAAATTGTAAGTAATTGCTCTGTGTAAAGAACTTATTTGACTGTTTTGTGTATGTCTGTTAGAAATTGTAACGTCTTGCATAATATAAATAGGGACGGTATAAACCAATTTTATATATAGAAATTTAAATTCATTACCTGTAATCATAAAAATATTAACTAACCTTTTTTTAGGCATACTAAAATTCTCACTATAATAAAACAAAAGGTCTGATTTACCTTAAAATATAGTTATTTGTAACGAACTTCTTAACAGATAATCGGCTTGTACTCATTAAATTGAGCAATTATGGTACAGAAGTCAAGTAAAATAATGCTCGTTAGTGCTACCAAAAAACGGAAATGAGTAATCATTTTATTAATCAATAGGCAATGAAAGTACTGATTTATGCTTTACTGACATAAAAACTCCCCCTTCAAATGTTTTTATCGGTAGGCTACTTATGCCCTCAAAAGATAGCTCATGCCCTATAAGTGACTGGTTTTAATGTAGTAGCACCTATGTTTTTATACTATTTGCTGTATCTTTAATCACTTTCCTTTTTATGTATGTCTATGCTTGATTATTAATTACTTTAAATTAGTTATGGTTGAATCTTTTGTAATAGCTAATATTTGAACATTAGGTTAAAATTTTAATTTGTTCTCTTAGTATTTAGTCAACTTATGCTTATATCATGCTTAATTATTAATATTCCACTATTAGATGTAATTGCAGAAAAGTGGTGTAGTGTAAGAAAAGTACCGCCTTAACTTCGCCACCAATAAAGACGATAAATAAATAAATAAATAAATAAAATAAAATAAACAATGTGGCCATCGGTAGCTAAAATATTTTTCCTAGGGAACTGCGTTACCTAGCTAAACACGTGTTTTCAAATATGAATGTAGCAGATCATCTTTATATATATATTTATTGTGTGCGTGTGTATGTCACTGAACTCCACCTAGACGGCTGGACCGATTTCGATGAAATTTTGTGTGTGAGTTCACGGGGATTCGAGGATGGTTTAGATTCACAATTGGATATTTTATCTCGATTCTGAGTTAAGAAAAACTAAAAAAAAAAACACGCTTTAAAAGCAAATATTGCAACGCATTATTAGAAGCCATTAAGTTTTGCTATTGTAAGGAACTAAGTAGAGAGTAAGAAAAAAATAAAGATCCTGACTGTTTATAGCGTCGCCATGTTTGTTTCAATTTTCAATACCCTTTTTGTATATTACAATTTAAATTGCAGAAAAAAAATCATGTTTGATAGCCACACAAATAGTGAGGATGGTTTAGATTCACAATTGGATATTTTATCTCGATTCTGAGTTAATAAAAACTAAAAAAACACGCTTTAAAAGCAAAAATTGCAACGCATTATTAGAAGCCATTAACTTTGCTATTGTAAGGAACTAAGTAGAGAGTAAGAAAAAAATAAAGATCCTGACAGTTTATAGTGTCGCCATATTTGTTTCAATTTTCAATACCCTTTTTGTATATTACAATTTAAATTGCAGAAAAAAATCATGTTTCATAGCCACACAAATAGTGAGTGTGTGTCATTTCTCTATGTCCACGAGGTCCCGCCGCGTCAATTTTCTCCTTGGAGCGAACCCGTCCGCTTAATTAAATAAACAGCTTTTATCGTTGAATGATTTCATGATTTATTTAATGAAAATATGCTCTCATAAAAAAATTAGTTGGATAGACATTCAATAGGTGTCTTTCTCTCTCTCTCTCTCTCTCTCTCTCTCTCTCTGAAATGTATGTAGCTTTCTCGCGGGTCAGTAATGCAGACAATCTTTACATTCTAGCTCGAGACGGAAAAAACAGTAAATGTGGTTTACAAAGACATTTTATGAAGTGTCTTCCCGTCATTACATTTGAAAGTAGAAACATATTTACTCAAAATTTAGGTAGTAACATATTTTTATTGCAAAGACTGAAATAGAGGTGAGAAAAATTATCATTTGTGAACATAAGAAAACTACTACAACTGTATCAACTGTTATGTTATAATGTTTAAATTTCTAAATGGTGCAAGATAATACAAAATTCCATGCGGAAAAAGTCGTGGGCAGCAGATACGTATAGTTATAGGTGTGGGGCTATGCATGCTGATTTTTCATACACTGCATGGATGCGAACATGTAAGAATAATCTATCTATCTTACTATAATAAAACAGTACTTTTTCTGTCTGTCTGTACGCGATTTTGATGAAATTTTGTGTGTGAGTTCACGGGGATTCGAGGATGGTTTAGATTCACAATTGGATATTTTATCTCGATTCTGAGTTAAGAAAAACTAAAAATACATGCTTTAAAAGCAAAAAAACTAAGCATTGTTGATAATTAGCCTCCATGGCAACGGGCTTTTGCATTGTTGTTGCCTTCTGCGTAACCATGGGAAATGTTTTTGGTAACGGCAGTGGCGTGCCCAAGAGGAGGGGTATGTATAATGAGAAGATACAAAATGTCCAGCGTAGAAAAACTTACCGCCATATCCATATCTCACAAAAAGTACATTTGGGCAGGACAATGTCTGTCGGGTCCGCTAGAAAGATATATAGAAAGATAGAGATATAAATAGAAAGATAGAGAGAGTTATAGAGATATACATAGAGAGATAGGGAATTAGAGAGATAAAGAGAGATGCTTAGTATACGTTTAAAAAATTACAAAAAAAAATTGATTGAGGCATTGCAACGTATGCCGGGCATTATCTAGTAGGTATATATATTGTTTTCTTATTCCACTCATGACTCGGTTAAACCTCAGAAACACAAACAAAGTAACTTAAACAAACAAGATTGATTCGAACGAGTATGTACAGGTTTGTTGTATGTGGTATGCCAGGCTTAATGTATTTACTTAACAGAGTTCAAATTATTAAAAATTTTCTTTTTAAAAGATTGCTCGCAAGAGTCAAATTGTATTAAGCACTTTTTTTTTTTTAGTTACTAGAGGAGATAAGCTAGGTAATTCATTGTTTTGCTGGCATAACCTCGTTGTTGCATTCGATTGTGAAAGTATTAAATGTTACGTTAGGTGTATCTACAGATATTTTATTATTAATTAATTTCTTAGATTAGCCTTAATTTTATTTTTACCAGCAAAAATAATCAGTTTTTATAAATCTTTTTATGTAATAAAATATTTTCTTGGATATTAATATTTTTTACCAATATCGGTGTTGAATATAAGATATATTTAAATGAAACTACTATACAAAAATATTTTATTAAATTTAAATTAAAAAACTTTTTGTAAAATATTTTTTTGAAAGCATTAAGATTATTTAATAATATGAAAAGTGCCTTATGTATCTTAAGAAACAGTTAAATCTTTAGCTGCCATTTCTTTTCTGTCCTTGTTGCTGCTCCGGAGTTGTTGTAGTTCCAGAAACCGCCGCTTCGCGTGGCGCCACAGACTGCCACGCCACTAGCGCTGCCATCTCTCGGCGGAGAGCTGAACTACGTGGTGGCTGCAGCACGGCTTAGCGACTGTCGGAGCAAAGTTGCGCCCGTTCGGTTCGCCGGCGGGAGGGGATGACAGGGGGGGAGTTGGTTGTTTTTAAAGGAGGGGAGGGGGAAATGCTAGCAGCGGCGAAACTTGCCGCAATCGATCATTGTAGCCGTGGATTTCACACTGCTTCGCGACGAGATATTTATGGTCACTAGCGGCACCGGACCGCGCCGTGCCAAGGTTCCGAAAAGACTCAAAGGAGATATTTCCGAGCTGTGCGCGAGTTCGGGGTGAAAATTTATATCTCGTGCGAATTTTTTTTTTTTTCATTCGTTTCTGTGCGCCCGCCATCGTTCGTAATGCTTCAATTTTCCCGCACACACACGCGGCAGCAGCGCGCCCGCCGGCCAGCCAATAGGGGCGCCCAGTTCCGGTCACGTGGTGCGGTCTGCTTACCAATTTCCGCGTAGGGGAGGCGAAAACAAAACGGAGGAAAATTATAAAAAAAGAGGTATGTTGCTAACATGATTTATCCGCGTGTGCACATTCCCGAGAGTCGCCTTGTCAGATAACAGAAGCCCATTTTCAAATGGGCCACGTGATGTTTTTTGTGGAAGCAAGTGTTTTATCCAGTGTTTTGTTTCCATCCTTGTAAGAAACGTCGTCTGCTGGGAGGCTGAACCTGTTCTAACCTGGCCAGGACAAGTTTCACAAGATTTTTCTTTTCAGAGCTACCTTTTTTTTTATAAAGTCACTCTTTTTTTTTTCTTCTGGAAATACGTAAGGAGTTTCGTCACATCCTTCGATTCGACGTGACGTCACACGGCGATTGGAAGCTTGCCCGAGCTGTGGATACTTTCCCAGTTGGATACATGTATCTTTCTGTCTCCGTCCCCTGTTTATGCGTGTGTGCCGTGATGCATTAATCATGGTGATGAATGGTGAACACAAATATATGGTCCTCGGTATTTATCACGTTTTGGCGTGCCAGGTTTCTAGAATGTGTGCTAGAGCCTGCCCGTTGCTCAAGCAAAGCAAATTCGGTGGCTTCAGCGTTCTTCATTGTGCATATTTTGATACTGTTCTCTTGCGTCAATCTGAATGATATGGGTTACTCTTAAAATGGTAATTAATTTACCAATTATATTTAGTGTTTTACGTCTGTGTTTCTGAAATCATAACAACTTAATTTTCAATAATTAAAATATCACGCGAAAAAATTTCTTAAAACAAAATAAAATCGGTCAAATGCATGAAGTTACAATTAAATAAGTTGTTAAATTTGTTGTTGTGCTATACGTGTTCGTAGCCTGAATCTTAACGTTACATAGGCTAAAGGTTAAATGTAGCTACTCATAATAAGAACATTTTCAGAAGTCTGTTTTTGCCGTGTTTATAGAAAAAAATAATGCTGTGCGCTAAATTTGCGAGTGTGGTTTTTGTTGAAACAAAACAATAATATCTACGACCAAACTACGCCCACGGCCAAATTCTGTCAGTTTGAGTCCAAAGTACATTTTAACATATACATAATAAACGTACCTATAAATTTCATTTAAGTAGGGACACTATTTTACACATTTTTGTTGGTTTCTCTTAACCATTAAATATGTCAGCTACTTTACATGTTCAGGCTAAAGTAAAGCATCATTTTACTTTTCGTAAAACATGTTATAATATTCAATAAATTGTGGTAACTACTATTATTCCGTAGAGCGGAAGTAAACTTTGCTGTAGGCCTAATCATTAAAGCTGCTTAGTTAGTATTAGACAATCACGAAAACGTAATTTTAAAAACATCCTTATCTTTTCGTTAGAAGTGTTTGTTGTTCCCAAAAACAAATTTGAAAACGAAAATTATAATTTTCTTTTTTTCAAACGAAAATCCAATACATAAAACGACAAATTAAAGAAAACTAATTTCTATACGGGTTATTGCCGGGGTACCTTTGGATATTAATAATACATTACTGAGCCATTTGTGCATGATAGTAAAAAATCTTACCTAATGAAGTTTTTTTACAAACTTTACAAATATATTTTTAAAAAATAATGTGTTTGTGTGTAATTTGTTTCGTAAAGATACCTAATCATCAATTTTACCGTTGCATGAGCTCTAAGAATGTGCCGATAATTTTACATCATTAATTTAGATTCCATTGTAATTTTTTTTTTTTTGTAGAATTTCAACCAGGTCTCTAAACAATACAGTCATTTAATCAATCTAAAGTTACATAGGTAAAGACATCAAAATAAATGGTTTATAGGGTAACATATAATTAGCCTATAATTTTTACGTATAAGTATATCAAAGCAGAATTTTTTGAGTATTTACTAAATTTTAAGGTACATGTACTATCTGTGGTGAAACACTGTGCAACGTTTTCCTAGTACATTTAAGGTCAATTAAATTTTGTCATTTTGTTATTTTGTCATTACTTTGCACAAACAAAAGTTCAATTTATTAATAAATCAAATCTACTATAGTAATCATAGCTGAAAGTGACCGAATTGATTCCGTTATTCTTAGTAAATCACTAATTGCCCTGAAAGTTAGCTTCTGCCACCGTGTATTTAACTTTTATCACAGGCCTGATCTCACTAGGAAATTTCAGATGTCATGCAAGTTTTAGAAATAAAATACAGAAACGAACACGGGTTGGTCTGTGTCAAATCATTCGAGTAAACAGAGAGGTAATCCATTTCAATCACAGTTCAGTTCCACAACTTGAATGTTGGTAAATCAAGACAGTTTTTATTTCATTTGTACGAAAAGTTCTTCTTTGAAGGATTAGCACAGAAATCATAATAAAATTTTCACCATAAAAAAAACTTTAATTTCCCTGAGTCACGTAAAACCTGTTACTAGTGAATACCTATAGCCTTCTCACACTACTCAAATATCATACTAATCGTATTGTTAGTAGCGTTTCTTTTATTAATTAAAAAAGAATTCCAGGCCGTTTAAGAAAACATTGACTCTGGTATTGTTAGAAGATAATTTTAAGTGAAGTTATCTTTTTTGCCAAAAAAAAAAAAGGCCAAGGTTTCTAAGTCCATCCCGGCTGGATAAAACATATTAGAATATTTATAATATAATTTTTATAATATTTTTTTTAGTCCGAACCAAGCTTAAACATTGCTGCTTTTACTTCTGTGTTTGGACTTTCGCACACAGCATCACACAACTTGTATAATATTCATATGTGAAAAATTAAATCAAATATTAGGAATCAAATTGATGATTCACATTTTTTTAAGTTGCGATAGTTGCATTGTAGTTGATAGGAAATATATTTCTACAAATTTTCTGGTGTTATTACGTGCGAGCTCATGAAGTTTAACGGCACGGGTTTTTGCATTTAAAAAGCAATTTTTAAACAAATGAAGTTCTAAGCGAGTAATGTAAGTAATTATATACAGATAACAGTCAAAAGAGAAATTTATTCAACGCCGCGCCGGCAAAGGAAGCGAATTTCTTTTTTATTTCTTCTTTTTTATTTTTTGCATGTGAGTGGGAATACAGAAAAACAGGTTTTATTTTTTCGAGTTACATGCGAGGCAACCGCTGAGAGACGCCTCAACGGCGCACATACACTGTCATAAATTACTGTAAATTTATGAACATTCCAACGAAGAATTTCACTCAAATAAACAAAGAGTTCATCGTAATTTCGAATAGCCTAACTAACTGAACCTTCGTAGAAACTGCGCCGCATTTCAAGTTCCGATTTGCATTTTTCGTTCTGAACAAAGGTGAACGCACACGTTGACAAAATGAGTGTTTTTACTGTATCTACACCTAACCAGTTTTTAATCTTTTGTTAAAATACCAAAGAATATTCATTCGAGTTCAAGTGTTCGTAAATTTACGGAGATATCTGGATATTTGTAACCAGCTTTCTTCGTAGATTAGGGTTGAACATTTTTAACGGTGTACAGGCCTTGCAACTGTCGCTCGATCAAGTCGATATAGAGAACAGGATGAGTGCAGCGTCGGTGTTCAGGGCCGTCTTAGGCCCTTGCAGAAGCCCTGCTTGGACACACAGTTTTGGGGCCTTCTAAAGAAAAAGAAAGAAAAAGAAAAAAAACATCAGTTATGCACTTTTATTTAGTGACTTTATTCGCTACTAGCTAATAACTCGCGGCTTAGCTCGCACAATTTCCGAGTATTCCTAAATCTTACCATTAAAATAACATTATGCGATTCACTCCGAATATTATTACCTAATAGACAAAATAAATTGTCAGATGCATAAAATATTTATTTCATAACAAAACTTATAAGAATAATATTTTTGAGTAGTTTTGCGTAAGACATTTTTTTTTTTAAGTATAATCAACCATCTTATTTTAAAGCCTTTGTAGCAGAGTATTCGAAGATATATTTTGCATTGAGGAAATCATAGGTACTTACCTCCTTTTCATTTAATGAAATAGACAATTGAAATAAAATGTTCAAACTCACACCTAAATTATTTAAACAAAGTTTATGGCATCGTTTACACTGAAAAATTAATTTATAATTGTTAGAGATATTCTTAGGCATATTATATAATTTCACCTTATTACAAATACCTCCCATTATCTAGGGATATTATATACAATCACTTATTTATTTGAAATATATAATACAGATATAAAATTTATTATACAACATATTAGTTGAATCTTAGTTTACTTAGCCAGTATTACTTAAACAAAATCCCCATATTTTTACTCATCACCTCTTTTCATTCAGGTATGCCAATGTAAACATTAAGAAATAAGTAAATATGGCAATATCTATTAACCAAACAAACCAAATCCAACCCTTTTTAGCCCTTTTACCTACGTCAAATGTAGAAAAATAGTTAAGGTTAAAAAATATTAAATTATAAATTTTACCATATTCTTGCTCAGCTATTTACATTCATTATAGTTTGCTTATATATATATATATATATATATATATATATATGATTTACAACTCTAAAAACTGACGTGCCCCCGTTTCACTCTCTTTCTGCCTTTAGAGTAAAATATCGAAAAAAATGTTAAAGAACTCGATATAATTGATTATTTAAGTTTATATGCTAAGTTTCTTACATCCAGCTATATTTGTTATTGAGCTATGAAATTTTTATGTTATAACATAATGCACACCCTTTCCCACCCTTAAAATATGAAATCCGAAAATATTGAACATAAAATACAATTCGTAACTCTATTTGCTAAACGTTTATTCATAATTCCTAACCCTTACTCCTTACACCCCTTAGGGGATAAATATTGCAATTAAGTAAAATAATAATTTTAGTTATTTAATTTTAACATTAAATTTCCATAAAACATTTGGAGATACAATTTTTTTGGAAATAAATTAAAACTAACGCCGTTAACACCTAATAAAAAACATATTTTATAAACGCAAAAAATAAGCAAAAGGCCTACCTAACTTTATGTTCAGGGATTTTTTTTAGTATATTACTTATGCTATTATTTAATTCAAAGTGTTTTTTTTGTTTATAAAAACACCTAGACGTACCCCTTTTACCAATCTTAGAGTTTGAATAAAGGAAAATGGTAGAACAGTCGTAGGTAGATTTCAAATGTGTATTACTAGTACCCATTTTTTTTTCTTGATTAAATTCGAAGTGTAAATCATGTATCTTAAAACTATATTCACCCCTTTTTCACACCTTATGGCTGGAATTTCACAACAAAAAAAAATTGCAGTTGGTAGTTTTCGCATGTTTATTATTGGTACATAACATATCACTTACTACGCTTGATTAAATTTTGTGATATAATTATTAATTAATTTTAAAAACATACTCCTTTTTCATACCAAAAGGGTTGAATTTCGCTAAATATAAAAAATTTGATTAGTAGTTTTTGTATGTTTGTGTTGTACCCAAAATAATTTATAACGCTTCATTACGTTATAAGATATAAATAATCTTAAAAACATACTTAATTTTCCACACCTTAAAGATTGAATTTTTTTCAATGTAAATATTCTGGTTTATAGTTTTCTTATGTTAAGTATCTATTGGTACCCAATATTTTTATTACATTTAATTAAATTAGAAGATAAAATTATTAATCTCCATAATATACTTACCCCTTTTACACGCCTTAGTGTTTGAATTTTGAAAATACAAAAATTGTGAGTGAATGTTTTTTGTAGAGTCATTTTTGGTACCCAAAATAATTCATTACGCTTAGTTAAATACGGAGTTACAATTATTAAACTTTAAAATATATTTATTTCTTTTTCAAATTTTAGGGGTTGAATTTCGCCAAATATAAAAATTGTATTTGTAAGTTTTCGTAAGTACATTCATTATTAGCAGACCTACCCAAAATCATTTTTTACAGTTTTAAATTCGGAGATATTATTTTTTAAAACATTCCTTTTTTCACTTCTTAGGGGTTGACTTTCACAAAAAAAAAAGTGGATGAAAAATTTTGTATGGTTTTTATTGGTACCCAAAATCGTTCATTACGACTAATTAAATTCGGACATATAATTATTAACTTTTAAAACATACCCTTTTTTTCTCCCCTTAGGGGATGAAATTTGCAAAATATAAAAATTATGTTGCGTAGTTTTCGCATGTCTATTATTTTTACCCATTATTTTTCTTATGCTTGATTAGTTTCAGGTATATGATTTATTATCCTAAAAAGTATATTTACCCTTTTTAACCCGCTTATGAGTGGAATTTTGTATTTATACACAGCCTAGTTTTTAAGTAGCCAAAAAGCTTTCCATTAAAAAATTCATCAAATTATGTCCAGTGGTTTTTGACATAAAAATATAAATAAATTTTTAAGTTCTCAATAATGTAAATAGCCATATGCAATTTGTTTTCTTAATTTCGTCCATTGTACAGACTTTTACCTCGAAGATTTTTATTATTAGTACAGATTATACAAATAAATAGTATGAGAATT
Source organism: Bacillus rossius redtenbacheri (assembly GCF_032445375.1). Classification (NCBI taxonomy): domain Eukaryota; kingdom Metazoa; phylum Arthropoda; class Insecta; order Phasmatodea; family Bacillidae; genus Bacillus; species Bacillus rossius. The sequence continues at coordinate 7,269,463 of NC_086336.1, read as the reverse complement.
GATTACTTTTTTGAGAATTGTACTTAAGTGAGGCCCCATTAAACTGAGAGCCTCGGGATCGTACCCCATTTGCCCTTATGGGAAATACGGAACAGTCAGTGTCGCTGAGAGGAAATTGTCCGGCTCCAGGCTGGATTCCACAAATGTATGCGTAATCATGTCGATATCATGTCTTGATTGGCTGCTACCACTTTTCACCTTCTCTTCGGCTCGCACGTTTGTCATTGCATTTTAGTCCTCCAGGGCGTATCATTAAGGGCAGGCATTTTTCGCGACAAAAAAAAAATATGAACGCCTATTAGACTGAAGCTAGCTATAACCACACCAGCGGTTTTTTCCTTATGATTGGCGACCTTCTGCCAGAGAGCCACTCAGGACGTGTTTGCTTCCGCACTGAATCATTATGATTGGTGTTGTAACAGTAGATATTTTTCTGAAAGAACCTCTCCCAATCATGAAACACAGACGATGCTATAGAGTTTCAACTTCCAGCTACTCTCGGAATCTTTTCGCGATAGATGCATGGTCCTACGTATCATAGGCCTATAACTAGGGATAGGAAAAATTCGCGGGTTCAATGACCTGCAGGATGAACTCCATAGTTCTACGTAAACTCGGTCAAATGCCACCCACTCATTGGCTGCTGTCTTGTGAGACGTCCCAACGTAGCAGCCTATGATTCGATAAAGCTTTGGTCGGGTGTTTCTCATTGGCCCAGAGTCATCTAGGTGAGTTGTGAGCCAATAGCAGAGGCAGCACTGAGGTGTAACTATTTGTATTTTAGCCTGTCGCGAAATGAACCCGCGAATTTTTCCTATCCCTACCTATAACCCATGAGTAGGGACTGGAAAAATTCGCGGTTTCAATGACCACTAGGATAGACTCCACGATTCTCTATGTACTCGGGCAACTATCACCTGGTCATTGGCTACCGACTCGGGACACCTGTTTACTGCGATTCTTATGATTCGATACTTCTTTTGTTGAGTTATTGCTATTGGCTCAGAGTCCTTCAGGTTAATTTCGGTCCAATCACTGACGCAGCATTAAGCTAAACGAGTTTGGATTCCAGCCTGTCTCGAAAGGAATACGCGAATTTTTCCGGTCTCTAGCCATGAGTAGGTGCAGGTATTTTACGCGAAATAATATGATCCCTCATTAGACTGCAGTAAGTTATGCCTGCGCTAAAGATTGTTTCTTTGTAATTGGCGGCCATGCAAGAGAAGCCATTGCCCTATTGGGCCGGGCTATTCAGTTCGCGTTATTTTCCGCACTGGATGGTTGTGATTGGTGTGCTGAGAGTAGACATGTGCCTGGAATAAACCCGGCCAACCACGAAAATACAGACAAAGCTACAAAGTTTTAACAAACATAGCTGGTCTGGAAATCTTTTCACTAAAAGTATATTGCCCTACCCATGATAGAATAACATAGTCTTTAAAGCTATAAGTAGGTACTGGAAAAAATCCGTGGGTTCAATGACATGCTATGGATGGATGACAAGGTTATCTTGTGATTTTATAAAAAATATTTGATTGAGGATCTCTAATTGGCTAAGAGTCCTCCAGATTATCAGTGAACCAATAGCAGAAGCAGCAAAATGGTTTAATTGTTTGAATTTGAGCCCCTCACGAAATTAACTTCCGAATTTTTCCGGAAAGGATGGGGAGGGGAAATAAAACAGGCATAACACGTGCTATTCTATGCTCGATGCGAAAACAGTGAATCTCTGCTATACCGAAAAACGCTGTGTATGATTTGCGACCTGTTTTCTCACTAGGACACAGTTCCATGAAATACCTACTCTATATAGGCTGTTTGTAGTAGATATCTGTTCAAACTGTTAAAAGAGATTAATAATTCATTAATGTTAAAAATTATGTACAGTGGGGAAGCAATAAGTTATACATTCCAGCGAATTTTTATTTATTTTACACTTTTAGAAGATTATATAAATGATAGATAAGCCAATGCCAATGCACTTATATCTTCTCTTGTTTCAGATGAAACAGTGTTGTATCATATGATTCTCATTTCGACCACTCAATTATTAGTCAAGTTTCTTGTATCAGGGAAACGGAACGAGGTTTCACGCCATCCGGTGCGCGCCGTGCAAGAGACGAATATCAAAGAAACCATGTCTCCATTCATGATGTGACCGCAAAAAAAAACCCCAACCACAGCCGTTCATCGGAACCACTTCGCGCGCGCTTTACGTCCCCTCTTGACACCCGGAGACATTTTACGACGTCGTAAAGCACCGTTCGCTGCGCAGCGGAGGGGTATGTGAATGGGCGATTTTTTTTTTCAGTTTTTATCTTCACCTCGTCAGTTCGGAGGTTTTATCGCGAGCAGGTCGGACGTTTACGGCCGCGGGGGAGAAGTGTGTTAGCCCTCGCTAACTGGCGGCTAATGAGCGGGCGTATGAGCCGCACTCTCGGCCGCCGAACCAGAGAGCCGCGGCACTTCATCTCGCCGGCCGCTGCCGCTTGTTCGTATACGAGCGCTCGTAAACGTCACCCGGCGCTCCTGAGGCGGCCGGCGCGCCTGGCCTCGTACTCGGGAGTTCTTCCTCACAGGGAAGAATAAAACATTTATGTACTTTGGAAAAAAAATGGGTTGTAAAGTCGGTTTACGGACGATAGTTTAACGTGACAACGTCATAACAAAACATTCATGAAATTGTTGCACACTTTTATGGATAAAATTGGATCATTTTTATTGAATTATCACTATTTTGTATGGATACAAAGAAGGAGTGAAATGAAATCTACACTTTAATTGATAAATTTACTTTTATTGGCACTCATTAATTTAAATATGTAGGGATAGGAAAAATTCGCGGGTTCATTTCGCGACAGGCTAAAATACAAATAGTTACACCTCAGTGCTGCTCCTGCTATTGGCTCACAACTCACCTAGATGACTCTGGGCCAATAAGAAACACCCGACCAAAGCTTTATCGAATCATAGGCTGCTACGTTGGGACGTCTCACAAGACAGCAGCCAATGAGTGGGTGGCATTTGACCGAGTTTACGTAGAACTATGGAGTTCATCCTGCAGGTCATTGAACCCGGGATTTTTTCCTATCCCTACAGATATGTTTATTACTTTAACGAAGGGATTTTTTTAGCTATAACTTTTATACATGTTTGCTATTTAACTTCTTCCAATCTGTGTTATTCTGTTAAGGATAGGACGATGATAGGAAAAGTAGGAAACGAATGGGAGTATTTAAAGTTTAATGTGCCTCGAAAAAGTAAAATCGATGGTTGTTCCAATCGAGTGGAAGAGAGATAGATGCGGCGCAAGCGTACAATGAGCGTAACGGGACAAAGCGTAACGGGACAATGAGCGTAACGGGACAATGAGCGTAACTGGACAATGAGTCATCCTTTTTCGTGCGTGCAGCCGGCGTTCATCGATTTATTAGACGTTGTCACGTCAAAAATATTCCCTTTGAAACCGGTTCCCAAGAAGGATACTGTAACTTTGTATAACACATGGCTACGGTTATTCTTGCAAACATGAAATACGTTTTTTTTAGATTATTTTTAACGAAAACTTGTGCATAATCGTATATTTTAATTGATGTTTCATTCAACCATATTTTCTTTGTAAACCATTTAAATGATAATCAATGTACAACAATTTAACTTGTTTCCTTGTATCATGCTTATTATTTGCGCAGTTAATAGCTATATACTGGAAAGCTCTTCAGGGAACGTTTACTATTGGAGATACTGTAACAAAAAGCATACATATCCAGGTATACTGTGAAAACAATTTTTTTTTAGAAACACGGTTTTTTTTTTCAAGTAAATGTACCTACAAATTTACAAAAAATCTGTAATTTGACATAAATATTTTTGTTCAATTAACAAAAAAAATTAAAATACAGCGGAACTGATGATCCATTTTCCCTTGGGAATAAAGTTCAGGTGACATAAAATGTAGACTTGACAACTTAACATTAACTATTTTGATGTTGTTTTGGTGACCTGTAACTAAAACCATTTTAACTTACATTGAACAACATTAAAGATTATTATCGTTGAAACCCATAAGATTTTTAATTTTTTTTATTATTCTGTGGTTAGATGTACCTATATATTCATATTTTAAAGTCTTTATGAACATATAATAAATGTTTTTTTAGTTTATTACGTAGGCAACTGGAAATCATGACTCGCCTTTACAGCGGAATTAAAATAAGAGGGTTTAAACCCTGAAAAGATAATAAGTAGGGCCATGCATATTTCGCGAAAAGATTCTGAGACTAGCTGAAAGTTAAAACACTGTAGCATCGTCTGTGTTTCGTGATTGGGTGAGTTTCTTTCAGGTACATGACGATTGTTAAAACACCAATCACAGTAATTCATTGCGGAACCAAATGCGTCCTGAGTGGCTCAGCCAAATAAGGCAACTACTTCTCTCGCATACGACCGCCAATCACAAGAAAGAAACCGCTGGTGCGCGTATACCTTGTGGAAGTCTAGTAGGTGTTCAGGTTTATTCGTGAAAAATGCCTGCCCCTAATAATAAGAAATAGTTTTCACAAAACCGAATTTCAATATCGACGGTACTCCTATAGGTACTATCATTTGGTTATTATCATTGACCTTTTGTTTGCATTTTAAATTTTAGCGAGTAAAGAACAAATTGTAGTTAATAATTCGAATTTTTTTATTATGAAGTGTATAAACGTAGGCTATCTGAGTTAAAAAAAAATTTACATATTTGCAAGACGGCTTTTAGAGTTTTGCAGCGAATTGCCATATATTTATTTTCGTACTAATATGAGTATGCTCAGCGAGAAAAGCAACTTTTTGACTCTCCACACATTAGAAACAAAATATTCTTGGAAATTATAAAAAAAAAACACATATAATTTAGCTGGCTTTGCCGTATCAGTTAAAGTTTACCTCAGGGTGTAAAATAGGACGTACTACAGATGAACCATGTATAAAGGTGAACTAAACAAATCTTGTTCAGTTTTTATAGATGTATACCTAATCGGATTTCTAAATTTAATTTGCCCGTTACTGTGGAATATTTGTAAAATTTTTTTTCCTTTAAAACGTAGGCTAAAAAAATAATTCAAAATTATACAAACTTGTTAATCACAGTAAATATTTTATTTCTCATTTGCAGATTTTTTAACGTTCTTAAATATTTGTCAGTAAATTTTGCCTATATACATTATTACACTACATAATTGAAAAAAAAATTGCTTTATAAGTAACTAAAATTAATTATTCTGTAATTTAAAATGTAAAGCAAACATTAAAAGATTTTATAACAATTTTAATTTTAGAGTTCAATGATTACTAAAAATTTGCTCCCCCCCCCCCCCCCCTCGCAAAAGTGATACGCATTTTTTTCACCGAGTTAAAAATCTTGCAATTTTAATTACGTTTATTTTAAGTTTTTAATGATGTTCATGCATGTCATCAGAATAAAATGAAGATATTTAAATAGGCTATCTATGTGTTATTAGAAACGAGAATACTAAATATTGTTACATATAAAACTTGAGGGTAACATAAAATGTAATATAACATGTTAACATAAAATATAATATAAATATACTTTATATGAATTATTCTAATGTCCACAATATCTGAGTTGCTTTTTAGTTGATTCTAAAATAATATACAATTTGTTTCTATATTCCATTTAAAAATTGTTATTTTTTTTATTGTTCCAGGTGAGTTCGGAAGTCAACCAGTTACTTTGGTGGTCGGTGAGTTGGCTACAAACTGTTCTATGAACTACGAAAAGCAACCCTAAACTGTGGAAATTTTAAGTAATCAGAATGAATGAAGAAAGCATGTGAGTGCATTATTATGATAAGGTTTTTAGCTCACTTATGGCCAAACATTTTTATTTCAAAGATTCGTTGATGATCGATGTTAAAAATTATAACCACTATGCTAATGATATTTACAAGACTTAGCATACGGTGCAAAAAAAATGGCACAATTTCATTGAAATTAATGCTTTAAAAAGAAAAACCAAAACAATTTTTTTGTCAAAATGGTTGTAGATATTGGACTAAAGGTTAGGTTGCTTACTTCTGAACGTAGTGATCAGCACAGAGCAGTTATGTATTTGTTTCGAAGTCTGCTGAAAAATTGTACGTAGGGGCAGGTATTTTTTCCGTAGAAATCTGAATGCTTATTAGTCTGCAACAAGGTACATCCGCACCGGCGGTTTCTTCCTTGTGATTGGCGGCCGTCTGCGAGAGAAGTCGTTGCCTTATTTGACCGACCCACTTAGGACGCTTTGTTTCCACACTGAAGCCATGTGATTGGTGGTGTTACAAATCGACATATACCTGAAATAATCTCACCAATCACGAAACACAGACGATGCTACAGTTTTAACTTTCAGCTTGTCTTGGAATATTTTCGCGAAATATGCATGCCCATAATTATTTTCTATATAATCAGTATACACCATTTCAATGGTGTAAGGCATTAAAATACATAAGTGAATAAAAATCTTTTAGTTTTCAAGCAACATTCAGCTCTATTTTATCTTAGTACAGTTAGTTATTTATATCTCTTGAGTGTTTGTGAATATTAAGAAGAAGCCAACGGGGTTGCTTGAATAAACACCCATTAATAACACTTGCCTCTCAAATTACTGTGTAAGACAAATGCCTTAGATTTGCTTGCGGTTATATGATTGGTTGAGATAAAAAAAAAGAAATCCAGCGCTCCGGAAAATGGTTTCCGGAGTAACAGAAATAAACTGTTGAGCTACTACACCGCGAGTTTTAATTTTTTATGACAGTCAAACATTGCGTCAAAAGTTAAGCCTAAGATACCATCTCTGTCGGATCCACTTACGTGCGGAAGGTTTATTACACAGCCTGTTCACAGAAAAAAATGTTTTCATAGAGAGGAATGGGGTGTAATTTTTGAGGGAGTATGGACATGATGAGATACCAACTTAACGCCACCCAATTTATTTGAAAACGATTTTACGCTTTGTTGGCAGCAATGTTATTAGATAGGATAGACATAACGCAGTGGAGGGAGATCGGACAAAGAAACGGTCGTTGTATAGTGCGAAAAAAATAATTTTCCTGCTCTAAAAAACAACCTTTCTTTCAAAACTAATTATTTAAATTCTTAAAACAAAAAATATATATCCCAGCCCCTCCTGCAAGTTATGCATGTTGCTGAGACAAAGTGCTTGCTTGAAAAAATTATATTTACAATGAAAGCAAGCTTTCACTGTCGTTAATGAAGCATAAAAACTTTCACGATAGGTAACAAAAATGCTGTAGTAAATAAACTTTTGTGTGACAAGACAATTTATCATGTCATCAAAAATCATGTACAATTCAAAGTAAACTAAATGTAACAAAGATAGACTCTGCTATCTATATAACATGATTATTTAATATTATAGTTGTTTTTTTTGTATTTATTTGATTTGGCCAAAAAGCTCGTGTGAATTTTTTTTTTCTGTGGCATAAATAGTGGTTTTTGCATTGTGGGTTGGCCACTGGGTACTGGGGAGTCCACCGAGTGCAGGAAGGTATTGGAACCCGGGTCGTTACCACAACGCCGAAATACCATAACGACGAATCTCAAAATTGACCACAACGCCGACAGCTAGAAAACTGCTGTGTAGCCTACCACAACGCCAAAATAACGACAGAATGAATTTGTGTGTGTTTCTTAAAAGTACCTTAACGCCGAAATACCACAATCAAACCTAACCTTACCTAATCTAACCTAACCTAGAGTAATATAACTTAACCTAGCCTACCCTAGCCTATCCTAGCCTATCCCAACCTAACCTAACCTAACCTAACCTAACCTAACCTAACCTAACCTAACCTTTGTGGCAGTCCTGCAATGACATTTTTCGGCGTTGTGGTGCGTCCTCTTCGAACCCGGGACCTGTCGGACGCGAGTCAAGTTTTTTTTATTACTGCGCCGTCTCGATGACATAGCGACTGCCTGGGGGACACATCGGCGGACGTGAAGCAAGTCTGAGCGGTTTCTGCTTCCCCACCCCTCGACCCCCTCATCGTACACCTGCGGCCGTCGACAGTACCTTGCTCACCTAACGGCGACGTCCTCTGTCGACGGCCGACTGACTGGAAAAAAACGAAGGCTTCAAAATTCCTGGAATGTTCTCAGTGGAATGGCCTTGCTTGAAAAAAAAAATCACAGTGACATTTTTTCTAGCCAGGGAATCATTCTAGTGCGTAGGGAAACAGCAGAGAATGATGACTAGAGACTGGAAAAATTCGCGGGTTCAATGACCTCCAGGATAGACTTTACTACACTCTACACACTCGGGCAAATGCCAACAGTTCATTGGCTGCTGACTTGTGAGTCGTCTCGACTGAGTGTCTGTGATTCGACACTTCTATGAGTGAGGGTCTCCAATTGGCCCTCATTACTCCAGATTAACAGTGAACCAGTGGTAGAAGCAGCGCTAAGGTGTAATTATTTAAATTGTAGCATATCACGAAATGAATCCGCGAAATTTGAAATTTGCAGGTCTCTAATGATGACTTAAGGAGAAATACAGTAGAGTTTGTGTCATTCTTTATGTATATAATAATTTAATAAAAAATAACGAACGCTGAACGTAGGCTAGTACAATTAACTTATGTAAGGTCTAACACATTGTTAAATAATACCGTTATAAAACTGATGTCGGTGAAAATGTGAATTACGACACTTGTAATGCTAAAGAAAATATTTTGGAAATAATAAATTTCCAACGTAGCTATACTTGTTTTAACCGCTGGATTATTTTATTGCATAGCTGCACGTTTACTTTATTTGCGAGGTTTTTGATTGACTGAATAAAAGTAAATTTTACTCATCGAAATGATTTTTCACCAATATTGCAGACTATAAAACATTTTAAAATTCTTTCCGGGGACCAAGTCGTTTCAGGATTTTGAAAATCAGTCAAAATTTCTTAATATCAATCAAAACGTGTTACAACTGTGTCACCTAAAGTAATCAGAAGGATTTTAGTGATTACAACATTGCATTCTCCACTTTTTTTCTGTCAGGTAACTATTGTGATTTTTCAATATTTAACATTTTCCCTTATTTTAAGTTTAGAATGTGGAATTTTTATCATGAGGTACAAACAGTCTAGATACCTGGGAAATTCACTTTTATATTTGGTGACAATTTATAACACAAAAGTTTGTACACTTGAACATTCCTGGTAATTGCATCACATGTTGTGTAACACTCCCTGAAGGACTATAGGCCAATGAAATCAGCCATAAATAACTTTTGTCTGAATCATGCGAAACCCGGAGAGAAGGGGAAATGTGGCAGCAGCCAATGAACACATGACATAGACTCGAGCACGCATATATTTACAATGAAGTTTAACGTAAACTATGTTTCTGGTTAGGAATTGTTTCGGTAGTATTTTTATCTACTGTTTTTTATGTTTGCTATGGCAATACACACTGACGACACAAATCAAGTTTACTCCATCTTTACATTAAAAAATTATTAAGCAAATCACCGATTAATTAAATGCCCTAGATAAAACTAAAATCTTTAAAATGAATATTTAATTTATCAGTGAAACAAATTTTCACTGTCACAACAGTTTGTTTATCGTACACGTTATTTATTAATTGTTTGCTGGCACTTCAGACGTCATCGATTTATACCGTTCCTCACAAGTCCCTGGATAACAACGAAACACACACCGTACGATGGTTCGTAATCTCCAAATGGATACGTGTTTCGTTGGAGCGTGGAGTGTTCGTAATAGGCCCGCTGGCCTTCTCTGGGTATCGAACTCTTATCCCCAGTAATGGTAGACCGCCGTGCTAAGACCTCGACTTCACAGCAATGTATTTGGTCACTAATTAAATTAATAACTTTCACCTCCGTTTGTGTTGAATTTCACTGACCTCAAGCAGTTACCAACGTCTTGACCTGGGAACACACAACCATGTTTAAAATTCTGGTTGGATTCCAAAACTGTCAGGACCAAGGGACAAGAGGGCGAGAAAAAAAAAAGAAATTGTATCCGAGACAGTTTAAAAAGAAATTACGGTGAGGCATGAAGAGCCCTGGGTCGAAAAGGGAAAATGAGGGACTAGGAAAAGGACTCGTCGGAGGAGTTAAAGAAAGCGAGATACTAGAGGCAGTGCATGTAATGGGATGTCCGACACAAGAGGAAATCTAAGAAGTGAATTCCGAGGTAAAGAGCCCTGTCGGGGCCTGGGTAGGTATATGGAGTCTGTTGTGAGGTCGTAAATCAGTCATAAGGCCGTTGTGATTTATCGCTCTTGGTCTGGAAGGCAAGGGAGAAAAAAAAAGGTTTTACAGGGGAAAACATTTTTTTTTTGTTTGTTTCTGTGGTTGGTTGGGTGCCCTGGTTGGAGGAGTGCTATGTTGTGGAGGAGAGGAGGGTTCTGATGGAAGGTACAGGAACCTGAGGGCATTATTCTGGGAACTGCGGCCGGGGTGGGAGGGGCGGAGCTCTGTTCCTGGGCAGGATCCTTGTTCGACCCCGGGTCGACCAGAGAGCAAGCCACGTGTTGCTGATATCGCCTACGGATCTGACCCTAGAATTCGGCTTGTGAAAGCGATGCGACGCAGAAACTAGAAAAAAATAAATTCGCGAATTCATCCAGTAACCGGGTAATTCTGTAGCAAATAAAATGTTACAATTTTTTTTTTGACACCACATATTTATTGACCCAAATTAAATCAATCTGAATAAACGACGAAACCGCAAATACCATTAGGAACTGAACGTGTGTAAAAATCAAAACTGAAACTAGTTTCCCATTAAGAGAGCAACATTACTTAAGTTTTGCCTTTTAATATAATTCTGTTTATGCTAAACTAGGTTTACTATTGCATTTACAGCTCAGGATTGAAAAGCTGACATTTATTTTACTTGCGTAATCTTTAAATATATCATGCTTAGCAATGCCTAGAATAAAATAATTTCATTTTACAACGTATCTTTGCATTGAATATGTTTTCGTATTTTTTCGTGAAACATTTATATGCATTGTTTTTTTTTCCGAACCAGTGTCTCTCATGGATATCCTTATACATCTCCAACCACGAATGAAGTAGCCTACATGCAGTGCATACCAAACAGTTCCATGAGTAAATAATTTTAAGATAAATTATTCACAATACTTAATAATTATTTTAGTTTTTTTTATAAAACTAAATAAATGACCATATAAAAATCTTATAACTTATATGTAAGTAATCAAGTTTTTTGATGTGGCCGCAAAATGTTTTTCATTAAAAAGAACAAATAACAAAAAACTTTATTTTATTTTTACAATACAATCGTAACGTAAAAAAAAATTGATAATCGTATTGCGATAAATTTAATTCTCATTACAGATATCACAGATTTACTTGTATTTTCATACATTATTCTGGTTGCTTAGCGGAGCAAAAGTTTTTTAGTGTATTTTTATTAAAAATAACAATTATAGTGCGCTAAAATTGATTTTGATTTTTTTTACACCAGAGATGTCTATTAAATATGTGTAATTTTCTTTCATAACAAATTATAATTTGTGTTTTCATTTTTACCTTTTCTTTAGTATTTTTAATTACTCTGCACTTTTGGTAGCATTGGTTCCAAACATTGCAAAATTAATGCTTCATCGACTTATTACTTCTTATCTATAATAATAAATAAGAAGCCATAGTATAATGATGTTCGATTACTGAGGCACTTTTATATTATTTTCTTGGATTTATAATAATTTGATATTATAGTCTGAAAAAAAGATATACAGTGTTTGTAGCAGAGTTTTGTGTTATAGTTGACTATATAAATAACGAAAATTTTTACCATGCAATGAAAATGTTATCATTGGCAAGTACATTTTATGGCTGTAATATTACTATTTATACTTTATTTTTGTAGTTATTACAAATAGGAAATGATAAAATGAAAGCTTACCTATTAACATTTCGGTGTATCATAAGTTATGACCCGTGAATTTCGCGGATTCATTTCGTGTTATGCTAAAATTCAAATAATTATACCTTAGTGCTGCTTCTGTCATTGGTTCTCTGTTAATCTGGAGGACTGAGGGCCAATTAGAGACCCTCACTCATAGAAATGTCGAATCACAGGCCACCCAGTCGAGACGACTCACAAGTCAACAGCCAATGAACAGTTGGCATTTGCCCGAGTGTGTAGAGGATATTGGAGTCTATCGTGGAGGTCATTGAATCCGCGAAGTTCACGGGTCTCTAATCATAACTGGTTCATGATTTAAGGTTATATTTTTTTAACACTAATGGATTTAATAGACTTATGTGCGCACTATTACCGAAAAGAAATTCATGTTTTAATGAATACTTATTGCATGAGGTATTTTGACAATTGTAATTTATTTCACAGTAGACATATTTTTTAAAGTAAATTCACTTGCTTTCAACACTCGTTAGTTTAATTTAATTAATTGTAAAGAAACACATTCAAAAGCATGACATTAACTATCCCTGTAATTACTGTTGGTTTTGCTGTCTGCACTTCTAAAAACCTAATTTTAAACTCATATGCTGATTACATGCTTCACACCTTAATTGCCTTGTTTGTTTTTGAAGGCACACCTCAATTCGTTAATTAGTTTTTATACGTCTACTTCTATGGGCAGGCAGTTTTTGCGAAGAAAAAAATTATCAGGCCGTTCATTAAACTGTGGTTTCTTGTAATTGGCGGCCGTCTGCAAGAAAATCCTTCGCCTTATGTGGCAGGGTGACTCAGAACGCGTTTGCATCCTCTCAGACTCGATGTGAATCTCGTGATGACGTATATATGTAAGTGACCGAAATTCAACCATTCACGAAACACAGGCGTTGCTCCAATGTGTTAACACGCAGTGAAATCGTTTCGCCAAAATATACACCCTATGTTTTAATTGCATTTATTAATCTTGACTTTAGGTTAAATATTTAAACTAATATCATACCGTTTATCACAATCCGAAATCGAACATGAAGTTATGGCTAATTTTATGGTTTTTTGCAAGTACCTACTCAAGCAGATGTTCTCTATAGTAACTAGTAATTAAAATTTTCTTTTTACTAAAAAGAGAGATTTTCGAATGCTCAATATTAGCAACTTAGTTTTCCTCGCAAGCGTTTTTTTATTGAAGAGTTAAATAGACTTTTAAATTTTTAGCTGTGTTTAACGGGTTGGCTAATGTGTTGTGATATGGACATATGAAGGGCAGTAGAAACACGTTTGAAAAGTCACACATGCAACAAAAAAACTGGTCGTCATAAACATAGGTTAATGCAAATGATACGATAACACAAATAAAGGGGATTTGGCTAATAAAAAAAAAGAAGAAATCGTCGTATTTGCAGGTTTGAGTTTTTAGACTTACCTATCTAGGTCAACCAAAATCTTGATAACAAATTCTAATGTTTTTTTTTTTTTGTGATAAGAAATTAGCAGAGATAATAAACATGTTAATAACAAGAACCTCGTGCACTCGGAAAATATTTGACGGAATGCAGAATTTCTTATCGCTGTCCAATTTTATTTTTCATTCGTACTGTACCTACACACAGCCTACCATTCCAAGCAAATGCCAAAATAATTCAGCAGAAAATATTTTGGCCAAAAGTTAAAAAATTCGGTCTTTTAAATAAGGAGATTATAATAACCTGAACAATTATTTTGCGGAACAAAAAAATACAATGGGAAATATTAGTTTACTATTGCGTCAGAAAGAAAAGAAAATGCAAATTTGTACAACCGAAATTCCATAAGTTTGAACAAATTGTTGTAACATTGTTATGTTGCGCCAATTTGACTTATGTGACTTATTGTGCACACATTGTTGTGCAACTTAAATACGGCGTAGGCTGTATTTATATAATACTTCTTCGGCCTCCATAACTCAACATGAATTAAAAATTTGCGGTGTGTTAAGGTTTCAGTGTCACAGGAAGCCGGTTTTTCTTTTGGTCACAGCGAATTAATTTGATAAATATTAATATAATTGGTGTGTTTTAAAGTTATGTCTTTATTTGATGACAATGCCAAAAGGAGATCGTGATTTCATAATTGAGGCATTCTATAAACACTTCGGGGTTTCTCCTCATCAGCACTTAATTCCTTTGCAACTACTTAACTACCATATTGTCTATCACCAATGAGTGTATGAACTGAGAAAATACTTTTCCTGTTTTTTTTTTCTCAGACACCAAACAGCATGAGCACTTTCTCTTATTTGTAGGACGGCAATTTTGAAAGAAATGTTTTTAGTTTCTTTGACATAAGATGTGTTGGGGGATTCATGTTGACCTTAGAGTAGCCAGAAGTGTATATGTATCGTTTTCGTAGTTTATCATGCTGCGGATTGCCGGCATTTGTTCGGACAGACGGTGTGTCTGACTGGGGGGCGCAGTTACACTGAACGCCGAACTGCTTCGGGTGAACAGGTTAAAGTAAACGTGCTTACAAAAGGCGAAACCGTACGGTCACACGGCAGTTGGCATAAAAATGTGTTCAACTCCAAAACCGATTGTCTACTGCGACCGAATGAATGTGTTGTGGATCCTTTTTTTTTTTTATTTGAGCAAGCGTACCTCTGTTAGAGAATTACCGTCAAACAAAAAAAATTACCTGTTGATCCTTTTTTTGTTGCATTCGGTTAAATATTACACGAACTTGCTCCAGGAACGGTTACCGTATTGCATTTTTCTTGAAGGACTTTCATACTCTCAACAATCAACAGCTAATCAGGGGATTACTTTGAAGAGATTTCTTTTTGAACTGCTTCGCCAACCTGTACAGGTTGAATGAGAAACGGCCTCGAACGAAACATGTGACCGCACCCAACAGTCGAACTCTGAAGTAGTCACTAGTCCAGGGTGACCGCGCCCTACTTACTGAATCGCATGGGGACGCACCACAACGCCGAAATACCACAACGCCGAACGTACAATAACGCCGAATGCCAAATTGACTACAACGCCGACAGCTAGAAAACGGCTATGTACCACAACGCCGAAATACATTAACGCCGAAAAAAGTCATTGCAGGACTGCCACAAAGGTTAGGTTAGTTTAGGTTAGGTTAGGTTAGGTTGTGGCATTTCGGCGTTAAGATACATTTAAGAAACACACACAAATTAAGTCAGTTGTTTTTCATTTTGCTCCTGTGCCCCCTCCCCCTCACCGCAGCAACATTATTCGGCGTTACTGTATTTCGGAATTGTGGTACACAGCAGTTTTCTAGCTGTCGGCGTTGCGGTCAATTTGGCATTCGGCGGTGTGGTACTCGGCGTTATTGTACATTGGACTTTGTGGTATTTCGGCGTTGTGGTAACGACCGCAGTCGCACTACTTGCACGGGCCCGACCTGTCACAGTTTCCCTCCTCAACTCCGCGGCAGAAGCAGGTTTCAATCAACAACCCGTATGATGCGGAGCATGAATTTTTTTTCCACGCCCGTGTGATACGCGCATTTTTTTTTTTTTTTTTTTTGGAAACTTTCACGGGTTCAGACAAGGCATGCATGAACGCAAGCTCCTCGCTGTCCTATACTGATTCTTTAGAAACAAGAGTGCTTGATGTTTCATTCTAATTATTGCCGCATGTTGTATGGTTTGACGTGTAGGTACATTTTATGTGGTAAGTTATTTAGCTTAACATGTAGGGTTGAATAATGAATGGTTTTTAGAGTATCTAATACTGATTAGCTTACATGTTTTTTTTTTTAAATTTTAGTTTAGTTCTTGTCTATGTTCTTGTTATGTTGTATTGTGTACTTTTTCTTTGTAAGAAATAGGACCACCATTTAAGAGCTCATATTGGAAAATAATTAATCATTATATAGTTTTTTTTTCCGTAGTTTTAGGTGCGAGCTATTTTCTTAGCTTAGTCTATTTTTTAAGTGATCACTTAATGGTTTTTCTATTTAATGTTTAGTTTTACTTGTAAATTAATATTTTTAAAAGTATGTAAAGTGTAAGACAATGCTATGTCCACTCCTTAACTTAGCCACATGTAAAAATAAGATCAATAAATAAGCAGAGGTTATTGCCTCAACAATATAGCTTCTTAATTTTCATCATACAAAATGTTTTGTGATGGGAAATATATTTTGTAGAAAATAATGTTATGGATTTCATAAAACTCAGTGTATATGATTGGTAATAAGTACTTTGTCCCAGTCAATCAAAAGCCTCGCACATTAGAAATATTAATTTTTTTAAAGGAATAATGAATCTTCACCAACGTTAGTGTAATTTTCCAACTACATATGTTGATGTATTTTTACTCTTGTGCAAAAGTAAAAATACTATCAAAAGTGTAAATGTACAATTGTTAGAGTTTGATAAATGTCATAGATGTTGGTGTACTCTGTGATATATTAATTTACCTATGCATGTATGTGTACCCTACACATATCAATTAATTTTACTGCATTATTAATTATATTTACATTAAAAGTAAACATTTAAATCGGTAATACTACCAATTTTTATATTTGGTTTTAGTTAGTATCTGTTAATGCACAAGGTGTACCTTATAGCGATACTTAATTTTATCACCTTCAATTGTCTCATTAAATAAACATTTCTGATAATTTGATTGAACTAGCTAAGTATCGAACTCACGACCTTTGGTTGATAGTCTTGCGTCTTAACCACTTTATCATCGTGCGCACTAAAAATTCCGTAACTTATAAGAATGTCATTTTATGTAAGTTGGACAGGCATTTGTCAGTATTAATTAAAAAATATTTTATATTATTTGCTGTCCCTTGTATTAGTAAGTTTACTCTGACAAATATTTTTAAATTTTAGTATGACATTTGCTTGTACTGACAAGTACAATTTACTGACAAAAAAGAGGCACTGATTAATTTAACACTTCATGTATGTGTAATTTCATGCATACATCTAAATGTATAATTTTAACACATAAGATATTAAAATAAAATATTTACATTCATGTTTTTTTTACCGAAGCCTGTAGCCCAGATTGTGAAAATTTACACCAACTGTAGGCTACTATATTTACAAACACGACATAAAATATTAATTTAAATCTTTGCACGAAATTTTTTTCAACTTTTTTTTTTAGAGTTTTTGAGTAACAAACCAATTAAATTATGGTAAAGGTGCGTGCAATTTTTATGCAGTATTGCGGCGTCAAAGCAAAATTAATTATTTCTATGTTGGTTAAGCTATTAGAGATGAAGATTAAAAGTGTGGTTACTATATAAAATGTACCTAGGTATTTTTAAAAGTTCAATATTGCTTTATAGGTAAATAAAAAACCGCAAATATTATTAAAGAACAAAGTAAACAAGAATATATATTGTAATATTTTTTTCATTAAAAATAATATTCTGTAGGCCTAATCATTAAAACCGATTATCATCTTTTCCGAACTCCAAATATTAAATTGTGAAAACTGCTCCAAATCGATTCAACTTTGTCGCCAATCTATAAAAAATGTTTTACTTTAATTTTCAGATTGATATAGTTTACTTCGGTGAGTGATAACGCTGATTTAGAAAAGATTTTTCATTGACTTTGCAATTCAAACACATTCAAATTGCAATCACTGATTACACAATAATAAGCAGATTGTTACCAGAATTTGTAGTACATATATTCACTGAGTTGAAATACTGATTCAGATTAACAGTGTAGACAGGAATTAAAATGGAGACACCATTTTTTTTCTGGTAGTAAATTTTAATTACCCATTATTTGTCCGTAGTTGACATATTTTGAAATATTTTGTATGTAGAATATAGAACTTTCACTTTCTGAAAAATGAGCAGAGAAAGGACGAGTACAATTGTGTAAAAAGGCTTAGTTCCAGTAAAAATATTGAAAATTTAAATAACATAGTTTACAACAGTTCTGCGTGGTCTAGGATCAATTTTGTGATACGAAAAGTCCTTAACAGTCAATATGGTTTGGTAGTATGGAAATTTGGTTACTACAACCATCACATTTTTCTTATTGCAGAATACTTAAAACTGTTACATATTATTTTTAACGTTTAACGTTCAAAGGTGGCAGTTTACTAATAAAATTTGAGTTCAGCCTTGAATTTAAATGTTTTAAAAACTAATTTGTTGATGTTTTCCTTTTTTTTTTCTGAAATCGTTTCTTTCTCATATGATGGTCGCAGCTGGCTGGCTGGCTGGCTGGCAGCGGCTAGCGTATGCCACTTGTTTATTCCCCTCTCGTCGCACAGTCGCGCGCAAAGCAAACAAGCTCGCTCCAGACATAGAGCCTCCCGGTTTCCCGGAGCTGCTTCCGTCACGCGACCGAGGCACCGAAACCCTTTTCTTTTCCAGTTTACAAACATTGTGAGATTTCCGTAGTCACTTATTTGTCCGCTATAAACCCACTTTCTTCGCCGCCCTCAATGACAAAGTTACCAACTGTAAACAAAGGAAGTACCTACATACGAAGTATTGTTTTACATGGATAAAATGTGTGTCGCCTCAAATATATAACAACAATGACTTTACAAACTAAATACAACAACGAAATATTCTGAGATATTTTGTTTTATTAAAATATGTAGTATTTAAAATCTCAATTTTTTGCCTCACAGAAAGTAGTTATACCTATGGTATGCGTAAAATAATTTCCTACAGGTGTGCATTTACTTAATTTGATTTTTCTATTTACTTTTTAAAAGCCAACATGTTTGCTTCAATATGGAAAAATTGAAGCATTAAGACCCTCAAAAGTTAAATAAGACAAAATCACATAAACACATTGAAATTGTCTATTTCAGAGAATAGATTGGTTTCTATTTAACTGAAAATGTTTGAAACTAGGTGTACTCAAATTACTCTACTTGAATGCTTATGTACGTTATTGTACGATATCTTATTTGTCTAAGAAGAGAAAATCTAAGTAGAATTTTTAAATGGAGATATTTGCATTGCTCGCGCAGTGAATATTTATTTAATACTAAGGAATATTTAAAAAAAAGTAGAAAATAGAAGAATATTTTTTTGCGATCCAAGTTCAATTTTTTTTGTTGCAATTAAGTAGTTTTTAAATATACTTTTATAGTTTTGGTTAGTAGAGCAGGCGTTTATTTTGTAAACATAAATAGTTAACTGGCCCCAATATGGCCAGTCATACTCGCATGGATACTTTAAACGAAAGTTGACTGTTTTCATGATTTCAAACAGAATTTTATATTCTGTATTAATTAAGCACAGACCGCTTCAAATAACTTGCTGCCAATTTGCCATACAACAGCAAAGTGAAAATAGTTTAAAGTAAATTGTAATCAATTAAATGCAGTTATTATACAAATGATTATTATAACAGTTCCGAAAATATTTAAGAAATTACCATCACATATAAAATGAGCTGTTCCAAGCGTATATGACGTTTACAGATTGTTTTAGTAAAAGTAGGTATTAAATATTTTCGTTAGAGGAGATTAAACCGGTATTGTTTCACATCCAAACAAAGCCGTGATTTAGAACTGTTAACACCCAGCGAGTTCATGTGTTTCGAAGCCCGTAGATATTAATTTAAAAAAACAATGAGATTGCAACTTGTTTCTGAGAAATTGAAATTGCTACATAGAATAATCACACATTGAAACTGCGTCACGGAGATTGAAAATTGGTTTTCCGCGTCTTATTAACGCATATTAACGAGGCTAAAGTATAAGTTAACTAGGCAAAGTAAATTAACAGTGTATAATTCCATCATACTACCCCATCTAAACTACTGTGCTTCTGTCATGCACTTTGCGGATAAAAGCTACAAAGCCAGATTGCAAGTATTACAGAACAGGGCAATGCGAGCTATAGGTACTGTTGAAAGATAGGTAGGAGAAAATTGATGTTATGCTATAGGAATTGTGTTTGCTAAGTGTCCGTGAATTTCTTTATTGCAATTGTATGAATTTTATATGTAAGATTAATATTGGAGTCCTGCCTAAATATTTAAGCAATAGGTTAGAAAAAAATTCAAATGTACATTCTTATGCCACACGTAATTGCAATAAGTTCCATTGTCAATATAGGCGGACTGCTTCAGTTGAACAGTCAATCAATGCTAAAGGTCTCCAGGAATTCAACAATTGGCCAGTTTACATTAGAGAATGTCCACATTTAAAAATGTTCAGGAAACATTTACAAAACTATTTGCTATGCAAAATACAGCAATGACTTGAATACCAACCTATAAGTCGGATGGTGTATATATGTATACCAAGGTGATTTTGTATGTATAAGATGTTATAATGTTGTCAGTATTGGATGTATGAATCCTATGTTTTATTTTTATGTGATTATGTTAGCATCTGTGCTATAAACAACAACAATAAATAAACACAATTCACTTCGCGCACGGAATATAGTGGACACAGGCTTCGCACGTACCTGGTAACTGTTCCTGAAGGATAGCAAACACGTCTTCGATCCGGATACCCGCAGACTTGCCAACCCAACTGGAGACTGACAGTATTTCCCAACTTCGCGACCATAAGGCACCCCTCTTCCCCTCACAATTTCCCATCACAAACCAAAGTTCCACCGGCCGGGCACCGTTAGGAGGTCGCCAGCGTGGCAAAATATTTACAACGGAATTTACATGGCCCTCCCTGCTTTTTCGTGGAAGTGTTTTTGTTGCGTCGTTTCTTTGTGAGGTTTGCGGGGGTTTTTACTGTCTCTCGCGTCAATTCGTTATAGGGTGTGTGCCGTTTCTTCATCGCTTTATTTTTTTGTATGTTACCGCCGTTGTTCGACTGCAGTCGAAAAACTCCCCCCACCACCACCACCCACCCTTAGTAGGCATAGACATTTTACAGCCGGACCCCAATAAATGTCAGCGTTCTTCGTTGACAAAAGGCGAACGGGCGAGGGGGTGGGTGGGTGGGTGGGTGGGTTTCAAGGTCACCCGCGGAAGACAAGGGAGGTTTTCGGCCCCCAAGAACTGTTTATTGTTCCAACTGGCTTGTGTTGTGTCCCGGTATTTTTTTTTAGGAGGGGGAGGGGATGGTTCGTTCCTTCTTGAGAGCAAGAAAACGTTATTCCTTCCCAGAACAGTACTTCTGACTCCACAACATCGTGCAACACGAACAGAAAAAAAACAAGCAATTTTCACTGAAAAGAACGGTAAAAATGTGGGAAATTGGGGATTTTCAAAATATTCGTTATCCTGTCTGCTGTCTGTAGCTCTGGAATGAAATACACCAGGCTACAAGGCAATCAAAAACTTGGCTAATATACCATCATAACTTCGCAGCTTACCTTCTGCTTGAATCTGTGTGTAAATGTGTGACTGCTTTTATTGTAAAACCACTTTGTTCTAATTTTGGCAAAGCCGGATTTTTGAAGTGTAAATTACTCTCCAGCAAGTGTATATTATGCTTAATTTTTAGTTGCCTGAAAATTGGCTTTTTGGTTAAATTTTAATGGTATTATCTTAACTTTGAACATGTAGTTAAAGATTAATTCTGCTTTCTATCTTATTACCTACTTGTTTTTTCTTCTATTATATTTATGTTATTTTAATTTTTGTAAAATTTTAATGTATGACGTAATAGCAGAAAATGTGGGTAAGTGTAAGAAAATGAACATCGCCTTAACTTCGCCACCAATAAAGACGTTGATAAATAAATATATTATCATGCGTTTAAATCACGGAGTACTGAAAGCTAAGTGCTAATAACAACCATGCTTCACTTTCAGGTTACCGCCTTCAGCTGAACACGCAAATGAGTTTATTGTACTCTTTAAATATGGTACCACAATATGTTTGATTTTAAAAAATGCGCTTCATTTTTTCTGAATATAACTCACACAAGTTTTAAATGTTATTTTAAAAAATAACTTACCTTCAGTAGTGATGCACTGAAAAATAAATAACAATTTTGTGGCAACCATAAAATATGTTGTATGACTTCTCTCTTTCAAATAATTTATATTGAGTACTCACTCTACTTAAATAACTTTTCGTAGTGTCCAGAATTATTGTATTAGTGTTAGCAATATTTTTTATTAATATTAATATATATTTGTGGAAACTAAAATTTTTGGTCACAGTTTTTTGCCAGAAAAAATACTTACAAAATATTTGTGTAGACCAATTTTTTTTTTTGGTGATAGGCTGTAATCGACGTTCTAGTTGTTAAAAAATCACTTTAATAACACAAAAACAAATGTATTTTTTAACAGAAAACACACTTACGTTAGTTTTTATGTATAAATATACATTTACTAATAAAGTCAACTGATAAAAATACTTACTCTATGCCAGGCCAGGATTATGCTCCAATTTTAATTTCAGTACAGGATTTTCTTTAATTATATTTTTATTTTCAAGTCTGATGTTTGCCTTGTTGATTTTTGTGGCTGACATAGTTACACGTGAGTTAAATTTCAGCATGATCCTGAGATCTTTTTCCGGTGGAAGTAATTGATATGCATAGTAATTCTAGAAATAAAAGTGACTTAAATGCATAATTCTAATCTTATCGGTTAGCTTAAAATGTTGGAGAAAGAACTGTTATTTTTTTTTAAGTTTATGAAGCTAAAAATAAAGAGTAGACTATTACAAAAAATAATTTTATGTTGCTGAAATAAAAAAAAAAGAAATGAATGTTAAATTACTTCGAGGTCTCTGTACATTTTCGTATAAGCTTGAATAGACAAAAATATAAAACGGTATTATTATTTTGTAGCTCGTAACTTTGCAAAATTGTTTCATAATTCGTAACAAAATAAACACACCGGTAGACAGTAAAACTGTTTTTTTTTTCTAATATAAATTGTTCTTACACTTAAAAAGTTTTAATTTAACATTGCAGTGTGTTGTGTGTTCCAGTACCTCCAATAGTTAAAGTTATTTGTAAACAATTCCCTGAATAGCTTTTTAGTATCTATACAACTAAGTAAAGTCATTGTTGAATGTTCGACTGCGTATCTTTTAAATAATTAAAAAAAGGGGTGATCTGTAAAGTCTGTTTGCGGACGATAATTTTACGTGATAACGTTATAAGAAAACATTGATGAAAAATTGCATAGGCCTACTTTTTAATTTTCAAATATTATTTACAGTTTTTACAAATTTAATTAAATAATTTGTTTAAATATAATCACGAACAATTAGTTATAGAAATAAACTGAAATTAAATCAATGTCAAATAATTGTTAATTTGAAATGACGAAATTGGACAAATAAATAAATTTTTTTAAATTGCTGCTTTTAAAAAGCCCGCCTTAACCTGTTTGATATTATAGAAGATTTTTTTGCACGGTGTTTGGTAGGTTCTTGTACGCTCCGCTCAGGCGGAACGTGACAATGAGTCATGATTTTTCGTGCGTGCAGCCGGCGTTCATCGATTTATATAACGTTATCACGTCAAAACATTATGCTTGATGAAACATTAATTAAAATATAAAATAATGCACAAATTTTCATAAGAAACGTATTTTGTATATGAAAAGAAAAGCCATAGCCATGTGTTGTAAAAATTTGCAATATCTTTCTTGTAGTATTACAAACTATTCCTTTACAACTGGTTTCAAAGGAATCTTTTGTAAAAAGTGCAGAATTTTTTATTCTGTGAAGTAGGGTATATTATCATATTTCTTCGTTGATATCGATTACCATCAGCCATCCATTCATCCATCCATTCATTTATCGGGCACAGTGTCGTGCTGGATTCCCACAAACTCTTCAGTTAGTGAAGAGACAAATTCTTGCCGTGAACAAGGCTCCGTGCGGCATCGCTGGCTATGTGTATGTGTGTGCAGTCGCCTCGTGTTAGAATCGCAATATTGCGACGAACGCGACGCGAATAAGGACGCGACGCGACAGGAAGACATCGCGCTATTGTGAACAGGCGGCTGGTACCAGCGGGCGCGACCAAACGAAAATTAACTATTTAACACAACATGAAACCTTCCTTTACATAGATACGTACCGAACATACGGAAGCCGTCAAAGTTAAGAGCTGCCGATTTTTGTTTTCAATCAGATTTCCAATTTAACATTCAATAACTATTGCGTGAACTCATTTGAAATATTTCACAGATAATATAAGTTAGGCATCAGCCTAACCATGTTATGAAAACAAAATGCGGGTTTTGATTTCAGTTAAGTTGTGCCCATGGATTCGCGCCGTCCTATTCACATGATTGTGCCACCAGTGTTATTGTATTCCTAGTTGTCGTTCAGGAGGGGGGGTGGTCAGGGGAAACACAGCTACAATATTTGTAAGGGGAAGACTGTTTCAACATTTGGAAGGCGAGGGGAAGACTGCTCCAACATTTTGGGGACAAGAGGAAGACTGCTCTAACATTTGGTGGGTGAGGGGAAGACTGCTCCAACGGTGTTTCCTTCAAAAACAAACATATAAGCTCAATATGATCCATGATCCTTCAGTTTGGGTTAATGTATTTTCAAGCTATTGTTTTTAATTACTATGGAAGTTACACTTGATAAGCATGACATATTACTTTCAGTTGTAAGTCTTGAATCTATACATTCAGAGTGTTCAAGAATTCAACTTCAAACTTCAAGCGAAGAACGGTTAATAGGCCAATAATTTAAATTTCTGAACTAAAAAAATAATAAAAGAAATGTGTTCTAGTTTTTGAGTTAAAGGTTTAAAAATATTTATCGTGCATCAAATTATTATCTATATACTGCAAATTTTGCTTCGCTATTCTAAAAAAGTGTACTATTGATAATTCGTCAAAACAAAATAAACATTGGCCTGATTTACTTTTGGGAGAAAAAAAACTCATTTTCACAACTTACGCGGAAAATACTATTTAATCGGATGACTACGACGATTTAACACGTAAAAAAAATTATATGCTAACAAAGAAAGTGATTTGCTTGAGTGAGTCATCGTTGAGTTCTGTGAAATTTTGTTGTAGGTATGTAGTCTGCTACACATTGTCTGATATTTGTAAAGAGCCAGGCAGATGTTTGTGATAACAATTCTGGCCCGACTAATTGCGTCCGGCGTGCTTTTAACGAGCTAGAACTTGTGCAGCTGGTTGTACTCTAAAACTATTTTGAAGACATTTCTTCATACAGATCTGGAACTAGTAGCCGGAGCCAGTGGCGTAGCCAGGATTTGTGTAGGGGGAGTGTTAAGAAGCATGGCCCACCCGGATTAAAGCAGGGGGGGGGGGGGGTCCGGGGGTCCTACCCTGAGAAAATTTCGATTTTAAGGTGTATAATAGTGCAATCTTAGCAGTTTTCGGTACTTAAATTTAAATATTGTAATGGTAAAATTTTTATTAATTTCAATATGAAATTTGTTTGAGTGATGAATAAGAAATTATTTAAAGATTTGGCGCTAAGGGGGGGGGGGGGGGGTTGAACCCTTAAAACCCTCCCCCTGGCTACACCCCTGGAAAGAGCTGACAACAAACAGGTTTTGCGGGTGAGGTCGAGCGTAGAAAGGCTGTCAGCCGACGGTCGGCGGGCAACCAGAGTTTCCCGACCGACGTCGAAGGCCGCGGAATGGTTTAATCAGGACGGCCGCCGCTCGCAGCCGCCTGCGACCCGCTCCAGACGATCTCTTCTCGTCGGCCGCGGCTTGATTTATGGGCGTCTCTCCGGCGCGGCCAGGACGCCGAAGAAGGGGCCCCCCCGGGGGGGGGGGGCGATAGGGAGGGGTAGGATGTCACACAGCGATCCGTCGTCGGGGCTGGTTAGCGCGGCAGACGCCAGACGCCATCTGCCATCTGCCATCCGCCCAGTGGCACCAGCTGAGGACGAGGCCCCTGCATCTCTGGGTCTCCGTGTTGCCAAGAGTCTCTCCCCTCCCCCCTCACCCCCGGCGGACCTGTGCCTGTCGCCTGTGCGTAGGACCGTTGTTGGCCGACAATGACTTTTCTCCTCGAACGAACTTTCAATATTATTGACATATCGTCAGAGTCTGCACCGCTTCGCTAATACATAGGGACCGGAAAAATTCGCGGGTTAATTGACCTCCAGGATGAACTTCATAGTTCTACGTGCACTCGGTCAAATGCCACCCACTCATTGGCTGCTGTCTTGTGAAACGTCCCAACGTAGCAGCCTGTGATTCGATAAAGCTTCGTTTGGGTGTTTCTCAATTGGCCCAGAGTCATCCAGGTGAGTTGTGAGCCAATAGCAGAGGCAGCACTGAGGTATAACTATTTGTGTTTTAGCCTATCGCGAAATGAATTCGCGAATTTTTCCGGTCTCTGCCAATACATATGTTCCACACTTCGGTTACCGGTACCTGGTCCTTTAAGAGTACAGGCGTGATTAGAGTAGAAGTAGATTTGGCACCTGACAATCACAGTGTCGGACGTAGATCAAACCTACTTCCCAAAGCACACCACAAGAGTTGAATCCACGGGCGCCGCCTGGGTTGGCCCGAGGCATAGTTCCATCTCGACGGACGCGCTCCGTAACGGATCGCATTCATGTCGAAATGTTAAAAGTGACACCTTCGTTGGTTTTACGTTTATGTTTCTCTACAGGTTCGCGATTTCTGGTTAAATATTAAGTATTAAGTAAGTTTTAGTTCCACTCAGTACTAACTTCAAAGTAGCGTTCTCTGATGTGATAGTTTATAACTAGGGACCTGAAAAATTCGCGGTTTCGATGACCTTCAGGATAGTCCACACAGTCATCTGTATACTCGGGCAAATAACGCCAGTTCATTGGCTGCTGACTTGTGAGTCGTCTCAAATGGTATTGCCCGTGATTCGTTCCTTCTTTGGTTGAGGGTTTCTCATTGACCCAGAGTCGCCCAGACGAACAGTGAGCCTTTAGCAAAAGCAGTTTAAAGGTATACGTGGATGAATTTCAGACTATCGCGAAATGAAAAATGAATTTGTGAATTTTTCCGGTCTCTATTTATAACTTAAAAAATACGTGAGTCGTGCAAATCCTGAAGCGTGATTATTTCTTTCACAGTTCTATTGTCGAATAAGTCCGAAGATGTTTTACTGTTCGTCGTTTTCCGACGGTCTTCTCCCAGGACTTCACCTCTGGAATCCTGAAGGACTGGAGGAGACCCTCGTGAGACTGAAACAAAAGAGGAACACGTGGTTATCGTCCATTCACACTCACGCTTGTGTGGAGGGGGGTGGGGGGTGACACCCGTTTAGTGGCCTTCATAAAATATTTTCGTTGATATATAGACCCGCAAAATATTTTCTGATGGCAAGATATAACGTATTGATGTCCACTGTATGGATTATTAGTATTTTTTTTTTTTTGCAATTACATGTAAAATTTTTTGAGGTAAAAAAAATTATATTGGTTGGGGTCTATACTGACAAAAACTTTTTTTTTTAGCCACCACAAAACAGGTTTATTCAGTGTGTCTGTACCGCAGGAAACATTGGCGCGTAGACGCTACTCGTTGCGAACTGCAGTCGTACACGCCAACAAGACAACAACATGTACGAACTGTCCGGTGATGTGGCGTAGACAGTGCAGATAGTTCATTGGAAGAAATAAGTCACAAACACCTCACAGGACAGACGAACAAAGTAAACTCCCTAAAATAAAACAGACGCGACGTTTAGGAAACTGACATCTGCCCCCATCATCAGGAACAAACATACTTATTGATGACTGTAGCTTTTGGTTTTACATTTAACTATTCTACAACAATAAATAGTATTATTTGAAGAACTTTTGATGACTATAAACAGAATGAATATAGACATCTAAATTTCTAAACAAATGTGATACGTAAAACCTTAAGAGAGAAAATTACAACTTTGATGATACACTCATGAAAAATTTCAACAGGTTAATGGACTATAAAATATAATTGGAATTAACACGCACATATCGACTATACCTTCTAAAGTGATTCATCACACTGTGAAGTCTTGCCCGATACCTCAAATTACCTTCCTTGTTAATACGCCCTTGGCTTTCAGCAGGAAAACAGTTTTCGTGTTAGCTTCGTAAGTTCGCGTGTCATCTTAGAAACGCTTTAAAATTATTTGCGTAGAGTGTGAAGTATGTCGTGTTTGTCTGCAAATGATAGACATTTTTGTGATCTTGTGGAGAGTAAAACAAAATTCTAAGTGATATTAACTATCTTCTCTTGGTTATATAATGGGCATGGATTTTTTCAGTGAAGTCCGCTTGAATTCTAACGCAAGGACAAGTTGATGTAAGATTTTAACCATTATTTCTTCACCACAATCACAAAGATTTCTCTAATGACAATAAATTAAATACGCCATATATATCTCGGCACAAGAAATATTTTATATAATTTCTCGCATGGTACAAAAATCTGAATTATAGAATTCTCTGCGCGTTTTAGGTAAAAAAAAACTCTAAAATCTTAAGTAGTTTAAATAAATTATAGTTCCGCATTTACATATATTATTAGGGTATGTCTGTATTCTATGTTGCATATATTTTTCTGTAATGAGTAAATATATTTTTCAGCGATGTTTACGTTTTTAAAGAAAAAAAGTTTTTTATTAAATTAGATTTTATAAAGCTACATATCAACATTTTTTTATGATTTAGTATTTTTTGCTTTGTTTTTAATGATATTGAGTATTAAAAGTGATTGTAATTTTTGGTACGAAGAGAGAAAACTAATCGCAAATACGTACATAAAAGCACACTTTCACGCAGCATAAGTAAACATTAACATAGCCAATTTTTTGGCTGGATCAACCAAATCTGACTTCAAAGCAGGTATTTTGCAACAAACCTGTTATTAAAACAGAATTTTGATTGTATCAAACAAAACTTTACAAGTTCGCTGATGGTTTTTTTTTTTACATTTTTTTGTTTGACCTGCCTGAATCTGCATTGGCCATCGCTGCTATTGTCCGTGACTAAGCTAGCATGCAACCACATGTAGCTGGCAACGTGCTTCCCCGCTATACGCACTGCTGATATTCCTTAGCCTGCTAATTAAAGTAATTTAATTCTGTCCTTGCAGCGAGGTTACCTCATTTCCTTATTCATTCGCGCATCTTTGTTCCGCCAGTCCCTGCGTCTAACTGTTTGCAGTACGAAAGAAGTGAATATCCTTTCGTCTCAAAACAGCAAAAAAGAGAAGTTTATTTGTAAATAATGTCTTAACTACGTTGTCTCTAAATCAAGAGGCCAATGCCATTTTGTACGTAGCTGGTCATTCAAATGTAAACGACAGTTACACACACATATATATTAATTTTTACAAACTTAATTTTTCGTATAATTACTAATGGTAAAAAATTCATTAAGAACTGTACCGTTTTATTTCTTATGTTGAATGTTAAAACTTGTTCTTGCATTTTTTTAAGGTATTAGTGAAGCAAATTAAGTATTTTTGAGATCATAAATAAAATGGACGTGCTCGATATCAGTTTAAAAAATTGAAACCTTATCATCATTAGGCCTTGTTTATAAAACTATGTACGCAGAACACAAGAAGGCAAGATTCAAAATGTTCAACAATCACATTTTAGAATAAAGGTTTATAAACTACTTGCGTTGCGTTATGTACCTTGCTTATTCTTTAACTCAACTTTCAGGCGTTTTCGACGGCCAAATTTGAAGGGAAATGTTCCGAAAACTTTGAGAGACGCAGATATTAAGTGCATAGAAGCCCATAATGTTATTTTTACTATCGACATGATTACACTTGTTTCAATTTCATATAGTGGAAGTAAATTGCACTTTTAAACCAAAATATTAACAGTTTCTTTTGAGATCATGATAAAAATAAATCTTCAAAAGAAACCTGGATAAGAAAAATATTTTTTTTACTGTTTTACGAATTCATGTTGTGTGGTCGGTGACGTCTTGCTACTTATGTTCTTCATAAACACCGAGAATTTCTTGCGTTGGTTACGTGTTACGCTGTTTAGTCCCAGCGCTCCTAGCGTAGCATCAACACAGCTTATCTCAAAGACAATCATTATTATTGCATACCTTATATTTTTCAGAAACGATGCAATTTAATATCATAGCCTATACATAAATAAAGTAAAATTTTCTTGTCACGCTTAATTTCTTTACTGCCCACTTTTTTAGTAAAAAATTATAATTTTCTGTTAGAGTTTTTTGCATTTTCTTTTGTTGATGGACAGAAATGACTTTTAACATGTAGCTTTAATTTATTCCGTAAAGTAAAAAAAAATGGTTGTCTGTAAAGTCGGTTTACGGACGATTGTTTAACGTGACAACGTCATAACAAAACATTGATGAAATTATTGATCCAGAAGAAAATGAAATATCATATTAGTTGTGGTAGTCAGCGATGCTAACCGCACGGCCGCGAGGCAATTTTGGAATCAATTGTTTCAGATGTTATATATATATATATTTATAAAAATTTTGTTTTTTGTTGTGGAAGTTTTAAAAACGTATGTAGTCCGCCATGTTTATTTCTTATGGTGGTAGGCGGTAAATTAATAACCGTACCGATTGTGTTGAAAATCGGTGGATGATCGTTAAATGACATAATATTAATAATTCAAACGAAGAAAATATGATTGAAAAGTCAAATCGATGGTTGTTCCAATCGAATGGAAGAGAGATGCCACGCATTCGTACAATGAGCATAACAGGACACATCCGTAGTGGGACATCCGTAGTGGGACAATGTGCGTTACGGGACAATTTTTCGTGCGTGCAGCCGGTTCATCGATTTTTTAGACGTTATCACGTCAAAAATGTAGATGAATTGGTGTGAAGTATTTCTTATAGGCCTACTGACTAAAACTCTAGGTTTCTTCAACTCCAAAGCATCCATTGTATTGTTTAAAAAATTTTATACTCTTAGAACAATAAATATTTTGCACTTTACATTTTTTATTACATTCACACGTGAATTTCATTCGGATAAATAACTAAACGATAAAAGAGTAATATTTACTCAAGAACAAATCTTCCACGTTTAATTTCACAACTACTACTAGGTTACTAATTTTGAATGCCACAATTGACTCTGCTACTTTTATAAACATTATATAAGAATGATTTGTGCCTCGTCTGTTTAAATTATAGCTAAGCATTTTTTTAATCTTGAACTTTGGGTCTTAATTTTTAATCAAATGCACCATAAAATCGTGATAGTATATAATAACAATTCTAACATTCATTTCATCACGCTTATTACGGTATGAATAAATAATAAGAAAAATAATTTCTATATTAGTATATTAGAAAATTTTGAAACATACGATTCCAAGGTAGTGAGATGTTATTTAACGTGTACGGTAGGCAACCAGTGAGTGTGTTCAGTTTTTGTGAAAATACTTCTTTTTCTCCTCTGGGTTATGTTTAGGCGGCGGCGTCGTCTTGGAAAAAAAGAAGAAACAAGCGGTGGTCTTGAGGAAACACCATTAAGGGGGAACACTCGTGTTCACTTAAACGCAGTAATCAACCTCGTGTGAGATTCTGCGGGAGACGTCGGTGGTTTGGAGCGCCGTTCGTACAGATTCTCCGCAGGCAAGCGACAAGCGAGCGCTTCTTCAAGTAACGACCCGTCTTTATCCCCTCATCACCACTGTCTCCTTCACCATATACCGTCCACTGCCACTTACTGTATCCTTATCTGTGTATACTTCCTCAAATTGTAACGTTTTAAAACTCACCTCATTTTAATCTGAATAATACCGCGAATGCATTTTATTTAAATTCATGTACATCTATGTAACAGTAATAAAATGAAACTATTTTTTTTTCTCACGTGATAAATAATTACCACTGTCACTCAATCTACAGCAATGTCTTCCAGAAAACACATGGCGTGGCATGTTTTGGTAGGTATTAAATATGATGTTTTTAGACAATAATAATTAATAAAAAATGCGTTGGCACCTCAGACCAACACATTTAGTTTGTGACTTCTGTAGTCTGGGTGCTTGATTGGAGACTAGCTAATTAGACGACAGATGTTATGCTAAATGAATATCCATTCTGCGGCACGTCTTGGTACTCGCACACCATTGCCGCCGACGCTAATTCTGGTTTTACAGGGAATATCCTCTTGCTCTTGAATAAAAGTTCACCTAGTTTGATCAATAAGTTTTTACAAGTAGTTTATAGCCACAGAGAAGAAGTAATTTTTACTAACACTAACTAACAATCCACGGATTCGCTAGCGCACATTTGAGATTATTATTGATAATGTACCATCTTATGAAAAGGATGTGAATAATTACAAACGTTTTCACTAAAATAATTGACACATTAAAATGTCACGTATATATAATACTAGCTGCAGTACCCGGCTTTGCCCGGGCTGAACAACGGGTGATATATTGTCCGCGAGTTACAGCAAAATGGATAGCGATATGTCCAGTGTGGTGGACATTAAGAAATGACACATGATTACTGTTTGTGTATCTGTGACCTATGATTTTCTGTTTACCCAGGGCGATCGGTTGAAAGGGTTAGAAGTTGATGCGCTACAGCGCCATCTAGCGGCGAGTTACAAAAAAAATGGATAGCATAAAAACCTTCTTCATGATAAAAACACTTCGATGTGCCAACTTTCATGGCGATCGGTCAAACGGTGTAAGAGTTTATCGACGTCATACATACCAAAATCCAATTATATATATTCTTATATTTCAAAATTTTGGGGCTTTCACTTTTGCGAAAAGTGGATGTTCAGGACCTCGAATGGTTTGGAACACTCCATCTCGAAAGAAATGATATTTGAAATTCCTGAAATTGTCGGAATTTTGGGGGTTTGTCCCCAGAGGAGGAGGGAGGGGTGATTTTGAGGACCCTGAATGGCTGGGAAACAATAAAAATCGAAAGAATGATATTTGAAATTTTTTAATTTTTGGGGTTTTGACCCCTGAGGGGGGGGGGGGTTATGTTGAGGACCCCGAATGGCTCGTAAACACTCCAAATAGTAAAAAAAGTATTCTTAAATTTAAGAAATTTTTCGAAATTTTGGGGTTTTGCATTCCCCCAATCCCCTTACCACAAATTTGTTGGAGAACACGTCCTTGGGTAAACGTTCCGCCATCCTCCGGACACTTTAGTTAGTAATGACTTAATTTTAATACAATTTCCTCCAATTTTTCGAAATTTTGTGGCTTGCACTTTTGCGAATGGGGGGGGGGGGGGGGGGTGGAGGTTCAGGACCTCGAATGGTTCGGAACACTCCATCTTGAAAGAAATGGTATTTGAAAATCCTGAAATTTTCGAGATTTTGGGACTTTGTCCCCAGAGGGGGAGGGGTTATTTTGAGGACCCTGAATGGCAGGGAAAAACTAAAAATCGAAAGAGAATGATTTTTGAAATTTTCTAAATTTTGGGGCTTTGACCCCTAAGAAGGGGGGGGGGGGGCGGTGATGTTAAAGACCCCGAATGGCTCGTAAACACTCCAAACCGAAAGAGAATAGGTTTTAGAAAGTTTGGGAACTTTTTTTATTATTGGGTCTTTGACTCCTTGTGGGGGGAGGGTAGTTTGAGGACCCCGAATGGCTCGGAAACACACCAAATAGTAAAAAAGTATAGGTACTTAAATTTAAGAAATTTTTGAAATTTTTCGTAATTTAGAGTTTTGCACTCCCCCCCCCCCCCCCCCTCCCACAAAATTGGGTGCGAAGTCGACTTTGGGTAAAAGTTCCACCATGCCCCGGACACTTTAGTTCGTAATGACTTAATTTTAATACAATTTTCTCCAATTTTTCGAAATTTTGTGGCTTTCACTTTTGTGAAAAAGGCAGGAGGGGGGGGGGGTGGAGGTTCAGGACCTCGAATGTTTCGGAACACTCCATCTCGAAAGAATAGATATTTGAAATTCCTATAATTATCGAAATTTTGGGGCTTTTTCCATGAGGGGGGGGGGGGGGCGGGGGATTCTAGGACCCTGAATGGCTCGAAAACGCTTAAAATCGAAAGAAAAAGATTTTTTAAAAATTTTTAACTTTCGAAATTTTGGGTTTTAACCACCTGGGGGGGGGGGGGGAGGGGGTGATGTTGAGGACCCCGAATGGCTCGGAAACACTCCAAATCGAAAGAGATATAAAGGAAAACTTATTACCTACCTATGAATAATTTTCTAAATAAATTAATAAAGAACTCTATGTTTAAGAATTTACGTACATACATAATATTAAACTTCAAACTATACACACCAAAAAAACTAAGGATGTTTGTGAAACTATTTTTATTTGTCATAATGTTTAAAACATTTGTAGGATTTGTTGATATGTAAAACTGTGGTGGCCATATTCCGCTTATCCAAAGGAGTATAGAAATTAATAGAGATATCACTCCCTGTACACACCACAAATCTTTGAATTAAGTAAAATAAAACATAGTCCAAAATGATCTCCTTGCCAAATTTCATTACGATCCGTTCAGCCGTTCAGCCGGGAAAAGGTAACAAACAGACAGACAGACAGACAGACAGACAGACAGAGTTACTTTCGCATTTATAATATTAGTAAGGATTTAATTTTTAACAAAACCATTTAAGGTTGATATCATCTAAGGTGTTTAATTTTCGGTGTAGATTAAGTACCAGAATATATTGCGCCCGTATCAGTGTATTTAGGGATGTATTTTACCTTGACCTTCTTTTCATTTCACCTCCATAGAACAAAACCACTTCGACAAGGCTGAAATTGGAAAGCCAAGATTGTTAAGAGCTGCGTTTAGTCCATGTGCTACAGAAGTGAAACTTCTTTCTTATTTGGTATATATAGAAATTAATTATTAGTATATTTTTATTTAATAAGAAATAATATTATAGAATAGTAAGGATGCGGGTATGATCTCAAATAAAAAAAAAAAAACGAAATATGGTAGCGTCAATAATTAGCCGTTACGAAAACTGAGGAGTAGATAAACAAGAGCAGCGGAATGAGAATTCCGAGGCATCACTGCTGCGTCATTTCTACCCCTCCCCTGCTGCCTCCTCTTCCAGCCGATACAACTAGCATATAGTATGCTACGATACGTACCTACACCCCCCCCCCCCTTCTTCCTTATGTCATCATTAAAATTCGACCCTAGCGCATGCGTTGGGGTGACATCGCTGCTGACGCACTCTCCTGCTCTTCAGGTTCCCCCACCACATAACAAACTAGTCCCCTCATGCGATCTGAATTTAATTTTCGTAACGCTTGACAGTTGCTGCCCCCTCAGCAAAGAATTTTCACTTAAATAAACGTGTGGGCTGAGTCCACGTGCGACAGAAGTGAAATTTCTTGCTTAATATATTATTAGGTATGGGTATGGCAGAGGTAGCAGATCAAAAAAATATATAGGGCTATATGCAAGTATGCGAAATATAAATTAATTAATCTATTGCACAATTATGCAAGTGTGAAAGTGTGTAAATATGCGTGTGTGCATGTATGTGAGTGTGCAAATATGCAAGTGTGCAAGAATGCTGCGTCATTTCTAACTCTCTCCTGCCGTGTCATACTTTACCGATTTCTCCCTCCCCGATCCTCCCAAGTTCCTAACTATTCCCTTGATGCGATCTGAATTTTCGTAACGCCCGACAATTGCAGCCGCCTCGGCAAAGAAGTTTCACTCGAGGAACTGTCGGTGCGCCCGGGACGTGTTTGCAGTCGCGCCTGGCGGTCAGCCGCGCCCGCGCCGGAAGTGCAGGCCGCTCGGCTAAGCGCTCACTTCCTGTCCCCGCTCCAGCTGCCTCGCGACAACCCCCCCTCCCTTCTTTGCTCCTGAACGTAGCAAGTCCTGTCGCGCTCGCCACTGCATCGTACACCGTGGGTTGTTGGGCTGGGTTCAAAACTGAAAAAAAAAAAACAAAAAAAAAACAACTAATAACTCCTGCGCACAAGATTTGCCAGTCATGTATTTGAAACTACTGTTTCATGCACAATAGCGCATACGTAGGGGCATGCAGATTTCGCAAAAAGATTTCAAGACTAGCTGTAAGTAAAAAAAAACTGTAGCATCGTCTGTGTTTCGTGATTGGGTGAGTTTCTCCCAGGTACATATCGATTATTACAACACCAATCACAGTAATCCAGTGCGGAAGTAAACGCGTCTTGAGTGGCTCGGTCAAATAAGGTAACGACTTCTCTCGCAGACGGCCGCCAATCACAAGGAAGAAACAGCAGGTGCGGGTATACCTTGTTGCAGTCTAATATGTGTTCAGATCTTTTCGCGAAAAATGCCTGCCCCTACGCATAGGACGGTCGTGCGCGTAGAAGGGTAATGAATATATTTTATTTCTGTTTCGGACGCATTGGCGCAACAACCAATGAGAGTAGAGCAGGAAACCATTTTGGCGAGACAAGAGAACTGTTTATATTCAGCAATCATATAGTGGCAAGAAACAGTGGAGGTATTACAATGCTCATGTGTGCTCACAAAATTGCCCGTCAAATGTCACGGCATAATAATTTTGTAGTTAATATAGTTACTTACTAACACTGCAAACATATGTTTTCATTTGCTGAACTTAGCAGCAATATTTCAATTGTGAGCCGATTTCGCACTGATTGTGCTCAAGGCCTGGTATGCACTCGTATATGTTTTTTTTTTTAAATTGTGAACCCAGCCTTACTTAGATAAACTAATTATGCACTGTGTTCACATGCATACATTTTTTAGGTTTATCTCTTATTTTCCTAAATCGAACTTTCTCTTTAGAAGTGTATCTCCGGTGCTAAATAGCTTCCTGATATGATTAAGTGATTGGGTTAATTAGGTAGCCTACACATTACAGATACATATGATAACTAAGGAAGTAAAAATTGACTACTTACTCTTATAATTTAGAAGCCTCGAAAATATATTCACATAACATAGAAATAAACAACTTAAAACTATTACAAGACAGGACCGTATAACATATATATGGCATAAATAAAAAAATAATTTCTCTCGTGTGTGTTTATAAGATGTGACAGCATCCCGACAATATTTAAGCCCTTCGATAAATTTTACTGGACCAGTAATATGTCTCTCGGTCGCTTAAGTAAAAAAAACAAACATGTAATCTGACCACTTCTCAGACCACATGGAAGCGTTCCGAGTGATGTGTTAAAAATGGTGTTACTTGTATTTAACTCGACAGGTTCACCGTCGTATCCTGCCCCTGTTGTGTTCTCAACTGTGTTTTTAAATAACTCCTTGTTGTTAATTGTTCGTCAACCAAACAAACGTCATGCGATGCTTTGAAAGCAGCAGTGAGGAAAGGTTTACTACTAGTATAGCTACCAGTTGTTTAAAACCGGTAAAATGACACAAGTCATCATTAGTGGAGACCAGGAAAAAAAACCGCTCATTGGCCACTGACTCGTGACACCTGTTGATTGGGATTCTCGTGATTCGATACTTCTTGTGTTGAAGGTTTTCCATCTGCCCAAATTACTTCACTGAACACGTAAGAAGGCGAATGTATTTTTGAATACTAGCCTATCGCGAAATGAATCGGCGAATTTTTTTTCCAGGTCTCTAATTACTAGAGACAGGAAAAATTCGTGATTAAATGACCTGTATGATATACTCCATGATCATCTATGCACTCGGGAAAATTACATCTGCTCATTGGCTACTGACTCGTGACACCTATTAACTGGGACGCTAGTGATTCGATACTTCTTTTGTTTAAGGTTTTTCATTGGCCGAGCATCATTCAGATAAACTGTGGCCCAATCACTGATGCAGTAAAAAGGCAAACTTTTTTGGATTCTAGACTATCACGAAATGAATCCGCGAATTTTTCAGGTCTTTGCTAATTACTAGGTAGTTTGCAGCGTGCTGACTTTCTCGTTGACTCAACACACGTGCACACGCGCGAACTTCATCCGATTTCCTTGCGTCGTTCAGTCGTTTAGTCTCGCTGACTGCTGGGTTTGAAGTGCTCGTGACTGTATACAAAGGTCGTTTCCTCTAGTGGGTTCTCTCGCTTCGTAACTACACGAAATTACTGGCGCTCCAAATAAACAAGGCGGGGAATCTTTGTGGCTAATGTTTTCTTTTTTTGCCCTGACCGTCGGCTAACTTCTTCCCCAGCCCCTTTCCCCTGGTTAACCTCCAGGTTTCAGATAATTCCCCTCGTCCCCTCCGATGGCGCGGCGCTAATAACACGGCGCACTTGGCCCGCTCTCACTCCCGGAAGCGGCCGGCGGCGGTTGCGCGCCGGAAGGGCGTGTGACGTCACGGGCCGGCGACCGCGCGATTGTCATCTGTTCGCCCGGCCTCGCTGCGATGGCCGCCGCCGGGCGAGCGAGTCTATCTTTTGTCTCCGGACTGGCTCTCGCGCCGTCTCGAGGCTACACATGCGTCTGTGTTCCCTGGTTCATAGGGGCATGCAGATTTCGCGAAAACATTTTGAGACCATATGAAAGTTAAAACACTATAGCACCGTCTGTGTTTCGTGATTGGGTGAGTTTCTCCCAGGTACATATCGATTGTAACAACACCAATCACATTAATTCAATGAGGAAGTTAAACGCGTCCTGATTGGCTCGGTCAAATAAGTCAATGACTTCTCTCGCAGACGGCCGCTAATCACAAGGAAGAAACCACAGGTACGGGTATACCTAGTTCCAGTCTAATGTGTTCAAATCGTTTCGCGAAAAATGCCTGCCGCTACTAATTCAATACTATTTTCCTCTTTGCTTGCGTGAGGAATACGCCCCACTTTTTTTTTTTATCGACGTTATACCGACGTTAGGCGAGAGTGAATTTTAACGATGCGCGCGCACCATGCAACGAAAATTTTCACAGCATGAAAAAAGATATATGTGTACTTTTTCATCTCATGCTTCTGTGATTAATATTGAATGCGGGTCCATGTCACTAAAAAACTTTATTTGTTGTGGATGTTATAGATATAAATTGTGTTTATAAACTTTTTAAAGTGTATTTATATGGGTGAGAATACTTTATACTTCTTTAGGCGCCGTTTTAAAAAAAATTATGAGAACTAATATTTACGAAGCGCGCGTTGCATTGAACAAAAATTGATACGCGTTGTTGATAAGGTGTTGGCGACTGTAACTTCTTTATCCCCGTGCATTTCCTCGCATTCCACTTAGCTTTATCTCACTTGGAGTCAGAGCTATTCGAGTGCTTGAAAACATCTTTTGTACTGGCATAATTGTATGGATATTCCGTAATCTAGTCACTCCCATTATTTTCCTACTTTTCCTATCATCGTCCTATCCTTAACAGAATAACACAGATTGGAAGAAGTTAAATAGCAAACATGTATAAAAGTTATAGTTAAAATATTCTGTACGTTAAAGTAATAAACATATTTGAATTAATGAGTGCAAATAAAAGTAAATTTATCAATTAAATTGTAGATTTCATTTCACTCCTTCTTTGTATCCATACAAAATAGTGATAATTAGGGATAGGAAAAATTCGCGGGTTCAATGACCTGCAGGATGAACTCCATAGTTCTACGTACACTCGGTCAAATGCCACCCACCCATTGGCTGCCGTCTTGTGAGACGTCCCAACGTAGCAGCCTGTGATTCGATAAAGCTTTGGTCGGGCGTTTCTAATTGGCCCAGAGTCATCCAGGTGAGTTGTGAGCCAATAGCAGAGGCAGCACTGAGGTGTAACTATTTGTATTTTAGCCTGTCGCGAAATGAACCCGCGAATTTTTCCTATCCCTAGTGATAATTCAATAAAAATGATCCAATTTTATTCATAAAAGTATGCAATAATTTCATCAATGTTTTGTTATGACGTTGTCACGTTAAACTATCGTCCGTAAACCGTCTTTACAGACAACCAATTTCTTTTCATAACCTAGTTGAACGCTATACCTAGTTCCAACAGTTGAAAGCGTCGCATGCTTTTAGGCCACTTATCAAAACTGCAGTACGACGGAGAGGAAAACAACAGCCGTTCGTCCGTCTATACGTCGATAA
This sequence comes from Bacillus rossius redtenbacheri, assembly GCF_032445375.1. Taxonomy (NCBI): domain Eukaryota; kingdom Metazoa; phylum Arthropoda; class Insecta; order Phasmatodea; family Bacillidae; genus Bacillus; species Bacillus rossius. The sequence continues at coordinate 7,229,613 of NC_086336.1, read as the reverse complement.
CGCTACCTACCCATAGTTGTACGCGCTTGTGTCAGGGGCTTATTGAGTGCGCGGTCAAATCAGATAGTGACCGAGAGAACGCGAGTTCATACACTGACCCGTGTAAACATTTTATATCATTCTCATATTGAACAAGTGAAGATTGTTTCATATTAATGTATATCGTCTGCAGTTCAATGAAAACTATTGCACGGAAAACTTGAATTGCAATATCAAAAGGAAGCTTTCGGAAAATAAAATTTAACAATGCTGAGCTTTAGTACAACATAATAGTAAAATTTGTTGCACGCATTTGCGTCCTTCGTGGAACACGTTTAGGATAGAAATATTCGCAAAGAAGCCGTATTTGCAATAGTGCAGATAGAATTGTGTATTATTAGAGAAAAACATTTGGTGAACCCAAAGCAAAACCTTCTATATCCAAAGAAAAAAAAATAAAAATTACCGAAAGATGACATATTAATGCAAGTAAACTAACATTGAGACTAAACATTACTATTAAGTAAAGATACCGAACTTTACTTTGTACGCTCAGAGTGATGAACAAAAATGTTCAAGATAAATTTAAGGACATGTGTAGGTATGTCTTATCTTCGTTACTAGTTCCCAGTTGTTTCCAGAGATTCTGGCTGGTTATCCAAATCCAAGAGTCGCGTGTTGTTCGGCCGGAAGGCTATGGTTTCCCTCCGCAGTATCACTTCAAGCCAGCCTCTGACCCAATAAACGCATCATCAGCAGAAAAAAAAGTTAACGAGTAGGTACTCGCCTGTACTATGTAACCTAGGTAACATATAACCTCAGTAACTACAAATACGCATCTTCTCATGTTGTAAATACACATATAATACTAAACAAGGGCCTACGACACAAGAATTTAACGTAGCATTGTTAAAAATAATACTGATCGAGATATATGAATGAAAATTTTGTTTTAAACTGTATATTTGGACGAGAATCACACGTCGTTTCCGCATCCGCCTATAGAATTCGCTACCGGAGCTGTTGCCTCGACTTAGAATCATTCTATTTGCGCACAAAAATTAAAAACTATATAATGTAAATAGTCCCGAAAAAAGAAGAAAAAAACTCTAAAAAATACGTAACCTTGGCCTTGGGCCTGATTTTAAAATATAAATTTTATTAAAATACTTACCATTTTATTAAAATTCATTAAACAGCCAATACTAAAATCAGATGGTAGCACACTTTTCCGTTCAATGTGACTTCCGTTCCATTCACGAAATTATTCCTGCCAAATGCCTAATACCGAGAAGTAAAATGTAAACACGTCAAAATGCAAACTAAAAAAAAGTAATCTGTTTAATTTGAGATCCATTACATGGCACTAACTTCAGTCAGTGTCAATATTACGTCCGCGCCACCTTGGTAGGACACAGGAGTATGTGAACCTGACGGAGCCTATAGTTGGTGCACGCCAACTTGGCTTCACCGCGGTACAGTGTGTGCCTACAGACACCGCGCCTCCAACAGGCAGCGTGTAGGTGCGCTGGGAGGTAATGGAATAAAGCTACCCACACACGGCGACCATGGTGGTGTCTCCGGCCCGGCACGGGTTATAGACCGAGCCTATAGTAGGTGCACGCCAACTTGGCTCGCCGCGGTACAGTATGTGCCTCCAACAGGCAGCGTGTAGGTGCGCTGGGAGGTAATGGAATAAAGCTACACACACACGGCGACCATGGTGGTGTCTCCGGCCCGGCACGGGTTATAGACCGAGCCTATAGTAGGTGCACGCCAACTTGGCTCGCCGCGGTACAGTATGTGCCTCCAACAGGCAGCGTGTAGGTGCGCTGGGAGGTAATGGAATAAAGCTACCCACACACGGCGACCATGGTGGTGTCTCCGGCCCGGGTTGACACACCCAGGGGTCCCTCGCTTATAATTAGGCCGCGGAGGCCTCTGGGTAATTTATCGCGCTCCCCTCCGCTGTACGCCCCCGCGCTTCGCAGAGGGGATGTGCCCCTCCCACGTGTGTGTGACGCCGCCAGCCTAGAGACGGGAGGAGAAAAAAAATTAAATATAAAAACCTGTTCCGGTGTTGACCGCGGCGGCAACCAGGGAATTATTTATCGAGGTACTTAGTTCATTGCGGCCCATAACTCAGGCCGCCGGCGCGAGACGCGGGTCGCGAAGGCAGTGGTTTGTCAGCGTCGCGGCTTCAAACACTTGCATTTTTTTAAAACTAATTTACTAGCTTCTGGGCTCTGCACCAACAATTCCTTTGGCACTCGTGACGATCGTACTCGCCCAATTACGATTTAAGTTTCCTTTTTGGATTTAATTAGTTGTGAATGTTTAAATACACTGATAGAAAGGTTTGTTCGCCTCAAAAAAATATTTGTTTATATATAGCGAAATATATTTTGTTAATTCAAACAAATATTTTGTAGTAGGAAAGATCCTTTTGACCCAAAAAATTATTTTGTCAACTCAAATGTAAATTTGGTTAGGTGGAACAAATTATTTTTGTTACATACCGAGTTTGGTTAAACTAACAAAATATTTTGTTCCACCAAGTAAATATTTGTTTCGCCATGTATAATAAATTATAAACAATAATAATAATTAAATAAAAATAAATAAATAATAAACAAATATTGGTTTGATTCAAACAAACATTTTTCTCTGTGTAGATTATGTTCTTTAATAGACCTGCTTCATTGTATTCAATTTTACTTTTTTTTTAACTACGTGCTTAGGTATCATGAACATAAACGAAGAACAAATCAATTAAAATATATTAAAGAATCAATCGACGTTGGCCTACTGCAAAGGCTCTACTTCACCCTCCAATTTAGATTTTTAAAGTGACTGTACATGTTAACTTCTATGGATTGGATATCCCAGCGGTGGAAACAGAAAATATCCTCAATTAAAAAAAAAAATTGTAAATGAAAAAATACTTGCCACTCAATAATAGTCGGTAGCGTGTCGTGTATAGGCCTATATGGCAACATAATTTTGAAACAGAACGTAATGTGGAATGTTTGAAGAGTGAAATATCCGTAGGAATTTAACCAAACAAAAACCCACAGCCATGAAAATTCAAAATAAACTATCCCAAGATCTTCCTGTAATGATTGGGGAGCAACCGAATGCGGAATTTGAATGTGGGTCCTCAGTAATGGGAGTCAAAAACTTACAATTTCGCCATCTCGCTGCAAAGGCTATACCTATTGTTTGAAGTATTTTTCAATGTTATTTTTTTTAATAACCTATATTAACGTTTAAAATCTAAACAATGATAATTTGCGTTATAAGTACCTCGTAACAACATGCAGATGATTTATTACTATTTTAAACTTTAAGTGATTGAGGATGTAAAACAAAAGTAACCACAGGAAATTAAATTACGCTTCTATTACATTTAGCCTTGAAAATATTCAAAGCCATAACGTAGTTATGTGGTCGATTTATAACACCTAACAATGGACCATTCCAGCCTGGTAAGTAGGCCTATATAAGAAAACTATTCTAAAACAGAAAATATTATTTCAGTTGGAAATACCTATGTCAGGGCGGCTTAAACCAACCAAAAGCTAAAATTTAAACAATATGTTAACCGGATCTGACTTTACTTTTCAAAACGTAGTGTGTTGTGCGCACGCGACTAAAGGCTTTACCGACCATAGTGCTCGATTTACGTTATTTTTATTTGTGTGCTAACCTCAAGGCCACGTTTAAGTTATTCATCCCTCGGAAAAGAACACCAATGTCAAGTGTAAACCGTTTCCAGCGCATGCAATTCAGATAACTTTAATTTTTTGTGGCCTTGAAACGAGGAGGGGAAAAAAATTCTGCGTACGATTCCGGGCCATTTCGAGGATTTATCACCTAAAGGAAATATCCTCCTTGGGTGCAAGACTGGGTGTCCAGCTATATGCCACATAAGGCAGCGGTAAGTCATTGCAGAGTCATCTTGTCTTGAAACATTGTGGTCAACATACCACGACACCCTCCATCTTTCCCCGTCCGTATCAACCCAACATGTTCGTGACACTGAGTCGAAAAGATTTTTCACCTAAACTCTCGCTGCTGGATTTGAAACACTTGCCCGAGTGACCAGTCGACATGAATTAACCCGGGCCCATCAAGGCGTGTGTGTTCAACCAGCGTTATAAAATGTCTGCGCGGGGCCTTAGAATTTAAAGTGTTTCCCCAGCCATTCATCAGGGCACCGATGCCTGGGTTCCGGGCACCGATGTTGAATGTTGAACAGTGACAGTAAGTTACAGACCCCATTTGTCACGACTACAAATGATAGACTCCCATTAAAAAAAAGTTCCTATAAATTCGTGGCTACGATTTTTTTCTCTCTCGCAGTTTGAACTTTCGGGAAGGCCACACCGGCCGGGAGAACAGAAAACCTGTTGGTGAGGCGGACTGTGCGGATCAATTTTTAGATCTTCCACTTCCTTGTCCAGCGATCCGGTTTTCAACCACTCTCTGTACTTAATGATATACTTCACCTCCTTTCCTCCTCCCTCAGCCCGATTCATTACTAATTTAAGATACCGAAAGAAAGGGGTAAGCAGTAATAGAAAGTAAATTTGTACGGTATTATGTGTATTAAGTAATAACTGTTGTCACTATGGCCAGTAAAACAAAAAAAAAGTAGCTCCTCTGACAATCTTGCGATGAGGATCCACACATGACTCAGAAACTCACAACATAGAACAGTCATAACTTAGAATTCTTGAACAAATCCACATAGCTTAGTACTGTCCCAAGTTAGTACGATCACAGCTCAGATACACGTAACTGCCCAGAACCTATAAATTAAAAAAAAATCATAACTTAGACCCACACAATTTAAAAATGTCATTACTTAGAAACATGTAATTTAGAAATTCATAGCACCGAACCAAGCAAATTAGAAAAACGTTAACTTAGAATTATCATTATTAAGAAACAAACAACTTAGAATTGCCATAGCTTAAAACACGTAACCTAAACCCACAACCTTGAACCACATCACTTAGAATCGTCAAATCTTAGAAATACTCAACTTAGAAAAGGAATAACTTAGAATATTCAGTCGTGTGATTTCCTGAGTTGTGTGTTTCTAAGTTTTGACAGCAACACCACGCGGGGGACTACGTTATTTACAATAAGCTGTGTCAATGCAACACCACATATAAACTAAAGGCGAATCTTCGTATAAAGTACAAACGCTTTGAACTGAGTTTCCCGAATTCTATCTCACTTTTAAATCGGGCAAACAAGCACGTGTTAGAGAATCAAGCGTATTTTCTGTAGATTTATAAAGTTTTAGAATTTTGTTATTACTAATTTAATATTATTTTGTAATTTCATTTTCAAAATAAGTAAACTCAATACCCGTAAATTTAGAAATACATCCGTACATTTGAGAAGTTTACTGGATGATTATACAGCGTTCTTAGTAAATTTAAGTTTTTTTTTTTTTTCAATTTAGAGGATTGTTAATTTTACAAAACTTTGACTGCCTTTGAAATTATAAAACTAATGCTTTATGTGATCATGCAAGTGTGTATTGTAGTCTCCGTGTTTTCGATCCTAAACACAGGGATACTTTGGCGTTAACTGCGGTTTTTTTTTCTGTTGTTGCTGGAATGTGCTCGTAATTACAAAGCACTATGCTTGTAAGTTTGACAAAAAAATTATATTTTGGCAAGTACTAGTTTCCGAAAGAAAAAAAACATTCTTTTGTGAAACAGAGAGAAAAAGTGAGTTCCTGGTCGGAGAACCGGCGTGGGACGACAAACCCCCCCCCCCCCCCCCCCAAACATACGAGTCACGGCGTCTCGCTCGCTCTCGTAATTTATGGGCGCAGGTGCGCCCTCCTTCCTGCTCGCACGTCACAGGCGGTCCGGCGGGCTAACCGCGCAGCAGTGTTGCCACCACGAGCGCTCAGATATCCCGACAAGTTCGCGAGTCAACAACGCCTTAACTCCTCACTCATTTTCCCGGTGAAACTTCTTTTGGGCGCGATGAGAGTACAATGTCAAGGTCTAATTTCAAACCAACGATTCTGACGCGAAAAAGGACAGAGAGTAGGTATTTGGCCAAAGAAATTTAAAGAGAGCACTATGCTATATACGTTGCGGGGCTCGTTTCCGTTCTCCTATTTGTGCGATGATTCGTCACGCGCCAAAAAAAAATCCCTTTCGGCACAACCTACTGGCGTAGGTAGATTTAGAAATACCTATTTATTCTGGAAATATTTTGGAAACTTCTATAAACTTCTGGAATCTTTTAAGAATTTAATGTAGCCTACATACCATCCTATATGTTTACCTTTCTTATATTCTTACACTACGCCCATACGTTATTTGGTAGTTAGGTATATTTCGGATCAATAGACTATCTTACAGTCTAGCTTCAATTTATTCAATTATTAGTATACTCATAATGTGATAGCTCTCAAGCAAATACATATATTTATTGCGGTAAATTTAATGGTTAGTCAGTTATCACTGATTTCACCAGAAACTTCAGGTGAACATTATTATTTTAAAAGAAAATTCCTTTTATTATTATGACTAAAATTTATCATTTATAAGCGTACATATTAATTTTGATCACAATCGTATCTACATTTACTAAATGATAGTTTGATAGCACTTACTAGAGATGACATAAAAATAATAAATTCCAAAATACAAGAATACAAACTGTAAAAAATAATTTTCGTAATATTCAAAAATGTAATGCTATGTGCCTGATGTTTCTTCGGACTTTGTGTGTTGTATGATGTGCCAGTGCTGCTTAAGTGACGTCACTGCTGCCATATTTGATTACCTTGAGTCTCATGTTTTCATTTTGGATGACCTTGCCCCGACAGCCATCACGGACAAATTAGAACTGTTCACCATATTGGGTCCATCTTGGGTTTCTAGAACATAAGACATACAATGATTTTAATTCTACCATTTTTAATGCCAAAGTCAAAAATTAAAAAAAAAAAAAAACGTGTCTATTTACATAGTCCTATATATTTTTTTAGAAATTAAAATGTTAAAAAATATATATATTTTAAAAATTTTAAATGATTTCATATATGATGAATGGGGTCAATAAAAAATTTTTAAGTCCTCCAAGATGGCGGCAATCACCGTCATATTTCCCAGAAGAGAGGTACAAGTAATTTTTATACCTAGTACCTACTTTGCTGAACATATAGGCTAGACCTACAAGATGTTAATAACTAATATATTTTATTAAATGTGTACTACACAAATATGGAAAAAAATTTCAAAAACAAAAAATAAAATAAAAAACCTTACCGTGAATTAAAAGGAAATATAACTTTACAGTTTGTAATTTCTTATAACGATGGTACGTCAGGATGCTACCTAAATGTTTCACTTACAGTGTACCTTCTCCAGCTTCCCTCGCGACTCTAGCTCTTTTTCCTAGTAGGTACATTCACTATGTGCCGACATGTCTGCTGTCGAATGGTCAGGTGACTCGCTTCCCACAAATGCGATCCTGGTTAAATTAAAATTCCCGGCGAAACTCGCGCGAGTAGGAACGTATGGTGGACATTGTCTTGGCCACAGTGGGGTTTTTAAGGGGAACTCTTATTTCCTCTCTCTATCTCCCCCCCCCCCCCCCCCACCCGCCAACAATTCCATCCCTCAATTCATTCCACCAAGTTACATTCACGTCTAGTTATCGTTCACCGCCTCCAATGGCCTTGAAAGCGACGTGACTTTGATCTAACCGCCCCACTTCTGTCTGGTATCCGCTCATGGATTCCTTTCTCCCGCACAGAGCACTAAACGGTATTTTTTTTTGTATTTGGAACATAAATATTCACGTAAAATCACAGATGTTTGTAAATTTGTACGTGTGCATGAAAAAAAACTGTATCACTACAGAATAGTGCTCGCAGTAATAATACTGGGTTCGGATTCTTAACCTGGGCATTTATGCTTCGTGTTGTCTCAGGAGCTCCAACAGTTTAAAGCTATTTGTAAACGGTTCCCTGAATTGTGTAGCTTACCTGCAATTAACTGCTCACGTTAGTGACAGTAATAAAACAAAGAATAATTCAATTACTTAATATTCGGTTATCCTTGAATGGTTAAAAAAAATATATTCTTGAATGAAATATCAATAAAAATATAAAATCACGCTACAATTTTCGTAAGAAATTTCTACCTTGGACAATTGTTGTACACATATATAATAGATTTCTTGTAAAGTATTTCTTACAAGTATTCTTTCTTACAAGTATTTCTTACAAAGTTTTTCTTTGGCAACTGGTTTCCAAATGAATCTTTTATAAAAAAAAAAACATAATTTTATTTTTTTCTGTGTAGGCGTTGAGATCGTTGTTTCGAGTCACCCGGTACTCGCGCCGGCCATGCGAGCGGACGCCGACAAAAGGGGAAGTGCAAGATGTTAAACCCCCTCCCCTCCCCTCACCCAACCATGTCCTTCTCTTGGAGGCAGCCTCACAAGTCGGCGACAGCTGTGACCGATGGCTTTAACCTGCGCACGGTGGGGGGGGGGGGGGGGGGGGGGGGGGGGGGGTAGATGCGCCGGCCACCCAGCAACTGTGGCCGGCCAATCAGCGTGCCCCACCCGCCTCCCACCCCCCCAGCAACAACTGATGCGTGGCGACGTTGCCAAACGGGCACCGCCTCCCTGCGTCGTGAAATGTTACTTAGTTCACGTAAAGCCCTCGACTCTAGCAAAAAATAAATATATCGTTGAAACTAAGTTAGTGTGACATTTGATACATTTAATTAATATGGACACTAATATTAATTTAATGTAACAAAAATTTTGAATTATTATCAACGTTTTTTTTTTTGTAGTAGCAATGGTATTGAAAATTGTCGTTAAAAACTTCGTTGACCCGTTTTAAAGACAGTCAAGGTTTACTTTAAATTAATTAAACATTTTAAAAACAAATTTCTCTTTTTCTAGCAAAAAAAAACTACATTTTTGTGGCTTGTAACAAGACTATATTTTAGCTGGATGCAATAAACTATTACTCCTGGAAAGAAATATAACTTTTTTTTTGGCCATGTTCCTAAAGAATAAATGGAAGTTATGTAGGCCCCTACCCGTACCTTCGTATTATAAATTCACATTTATTTGTGTTAGGTATCATTCCTAGATGCGTTTAGAAATATATACGCATAGGAAATGTACCAATTGTGTGTTGTATGATTTTTTTTTCATATCATGTAGGCCTACAATGTTTAGGAGCGTAACAAAAATATTCCAAAAGGGTAATTTGGAATAATAATAAACAACTTATTCAATAACTTTCACTGTAATAGTATGGCAATATATTCAGTTCATTTTGTTTATATTTTGGGAAATATAGTTCACAGATAATTATGAAATATTTATTTTGTAAAATTACAAATACGTTCGTTGTATTACTAGAGACAGGAAAAATTAAATTCGCAGTATTCATTTCACGATAGGCTAAAATTCAAATAGTTGTACCTCAGGGCTGGCTCTGCTATTGGCTCACAACCCACCTGGATAACTCTGGGCCAATGAGAAACACCCAACCAAAGCTGTATCGAATCACAGGCTGCTACGTTGGGACGTCTCGCAGGACAGCAGGCGATGAGCGGGTGACATTTGACCGTGTGTACGTAGAACTGTGGAGTCCATCCTGGAGTTCACTGCAGCCGCGAATTTTGCCGGTCTCGCTACGTATTAACTCCGGCGCTGGCAGGTCTGTTCGCTTGGGAAGCCTTATTTTCACAGACGAGAGAGCCAAACGCCCGATCGTGCATCTTCGGTTTTTTTTTGTTCATTGTAACTCATGATAACTAATGGTCAACTAGGTTAGGTTAGCTACATTATAAATACTTTAAAACATTGTGGACGTTGATTTGGTTAGGATAGCTACATTAAAGATACTGCGAAATCATGTAAACGGTTTCCTAGCCCTGCATAGCTACATATAAAAAAGATATTTGCTAAGCAACCATAAAATGATTTTACAGTATTTTTAATGGAGTAATATAACCAATCATCCACCATGTTTGAAAGTATTTATATTGTAGCTAACCTATCCTAAATCCACCGCGAACGTTGGGCGTGGCTCTCTCGTCTGTGAAATGAAGGCTTCCCCTGTTCGCTCGGCGATCTCCGCCGGTGCCCTCTGGGAAGTGACGTCACGAGACGAGCACCACGTGACTCACTCGGCCCCTCCCACGCGCACAGCCGCCGGCCTTGCCAGGCCCTGGCCGGCTGCCGCCTCGCTGGAGGCGCTCCACTGTGCACTTAGTAACTTGATGTAAGCTTTTGATTTGGTACTTTTACAAAATATTCATTTTTAAAGCAGTTGCCATGAAACACGGGTTGCCACCAATTACCTACCTTTACTAAAGACTAGCGCAATCTCAGGGCATTGTTTATATCTTACCATTGTAAGAAAAGTATGCTTAGATCCAAACATTTATTCTGAAGAAATAGACACTATAAATTTTTATGTGTATAAAACATTTGATTCATAAGAAAATAGCTTAAGAATGTTATTTTCTAAAGTGGTTAATTGTAGTCTTCTAAACTTTTAGTAAAGAATAAATATTTGATTTTTTTTTACAGTTTTTATGTGTTATAAGAAATCACAAATCCTTTTTATTTCATTTCATTAGATAGCGAATTAAAAAAAAGAGAAAGAGATGCATATTTAATTTTAAGTAAGATCATGCCATTGTTAACACTTACCCTTCCATTAATTTTAGTTATAGCTCTGCTTAAAAAAAATAATTCAACCTTATTACGATTACTTACATTATTTTAGTATTTTTAAACAAATTCAATTTAATTTAAAATGTAAATTAAAGGTATTATATTTATTTTCAAATTTAGTAGTAGTTATTATGAGCATTACTTAATCAAAATTCCCATAATTTTTACATTTGTTTTTAAGTCGAATCATAAGCTTTTAAACACAAAACGTTTCATCAAATCGGTACAGTAGTTTTTGCGTGATACCTACACAAATAAACAGAAAAAACAGACACACTACTGTTACAGTTTTGTAATAATAGAGTTTAGGTTATAATTGCAGTAAAAATACAATAGGTTTATGAGATTTTACAATTGAGTTAAATTTAATTTTTCGGAAAAGCACTCGGGACTACATACAACGCCAGATAGGCTATACAGATTTAAGCCTATATTAATTTGTTGTTATTTTCGTAATAAAATGATTATAATATTTTTTAAAGTAATAATATACTAATATAATATATTATATAACACATTTTATTTTTACAAATGTGGGGATACAGGTCCGGAAAGTTTATCCCAATCAATTATCTATATTTTAGTTTATCGTTTATCAACTACTAGATAACCTACATTTTTTTTCCTAATATACGACAATCAGAATGACTGTCCCCAAATTAATCACACTTTCATAAGTCCACTATTTGCATTCCCTACTGGAGCGCGGCTCGATATTGGCTGACTCTGCTGTTCGTATCTTACCACTCCACCCGGTACCAACACACTGCTATGCACTGCTCTCTCGATATTCGCACACGAAGCCCGTCTCTCGTCGCCCGCTATCGCTCGCCAAAAAGGTCACTCACACTCTTTATTTCACTCTTCCATCGCTGCAAGGATTCGCCGGTATCGCCACCAGTCTCGCGCTGGCTCGTCGGTCAACGCTGCCTTATATGCCTCAGGGTTCGTAGAAGGTCTCGTAGAAGTGTCACATCATCAGGGTCCCCTGACTTAGCACTCCAAGCTGCGAGAACAGTAGCGTCCTAGTTGCGCCACTTAACGCGATTGTGCTATTGCGCTCTGTAGAACTCTCCAGGTGAGACAGTATACAGAAAAGTTGCCAATAAATAGTTTGTAATACTACAATAACCATATTGTAACTTTGAATGGTTATTTTTGCATATATGAAATACGTTTTTCGAGATAATACTGAGTATTTCTTACGAAAATTTACGCGTACTATAAAATATTAACCGATGTTTTATTTAAGAATTTTTTCAAACACTATAAAATATATTAGAATATTCATCATTTCACTTTCTTAGGTTTTATTATGCTTATTTATGTGCGCTATCAATACTGGAGATCTATTTAGAGAATGGTTTAATATTACGTTTTTACATTTAATGGTACTGGGACAACACAAAGCATAAATGCCCGGGTTAAGGATCTGAACCTAGTAATTACCTACTTCGGACAATATTTTGTAGTGATACAGCTGTTTTCATGTAAATGCACAACTTTACAATTATCTGTAATCTTATTTGAATATTTATGTTACATTGACAAAATTTGTCAGTGTAAGGTGCTTCCCGGTCTTCTCGGGACAGGGAAGTTGTTTTAAGAAAGCAGCTATCTAATGGAGAGTCCGTGTAATAGTAGAAGGAAGGGAAAGGGAGAGGGATGGGCATTACATTATTAATATTTAAATGTATTGTTGTAAATTTTTGGATAGCGGAAGGAAAAAATTAAATTCTATAGGTAGATACAGGTAGGACTACAGAAGTTGAAAGCATTTCGTGTAAGTACCTAATATTATCTATGTTTTCCGCGGGTAGAGCAGCGACGTAACAAAATTGATATTTTTCAGGTAACTATTAATTTTATTACCTTGATATGTGCGAAAGTTTTGCAACTAAGTTATGTAAAACCATACACAATGTTATGCACGAACAAGAAAATAGTCAACGCACTAAGTTAGCTAGCCTGAAAACCTAAGTATCTGTTTTAAGGGAACGAACACTATTTACCTAAGTATTTAATGAACCGGAGTTTTAAGGAAAGTATTATGGTTGTTAAAGGTGGTTGCTACATACTGCAAAATAAATAGGCTAACATAGGCTGGAAGTCAATCATTCTGAGTTTTATAATTCTTCGTAAATAAACAATTTTTTTTTAAGTCATTTAGAGAGTTGTAAGCACAGAAGTAATTAATCCATATATGATATAGGCCTACCTGAAACAGGTAGGTATATAAAATCGAAATATCCGATTACTAAGCCATAGTTATCATGTTTATAAGACTAGGTATTTGCTACTTTCGTTAACTTAAACCATTAACGGTGGAAAAGAAGAAAACTAAAAGTAAAATATAGAAAATTTCATGGAAAGTGAAAAGGTCGCTTGATGAATTAAATATACCATACCGAAAGATTTACGTTGTCGCATATTTTTAATCAAATTATAAATATATATGTTATCATTTTTCTTTGCATGTTACATACGCCTATGATTCCACTCATGATGGAAGTCTGGGATCAGAGGGTAACGTCAAAATTTTCCCCATAGCAGGTACGTCTCGTTGGGTGCGGATGTAAACCAGATACTGTTAGAAAGTCGTTGTTTTTCCGGGAAGGACTTCGTTGGTTCTGGTTCATACTCCAGCTTAATAGACATCGTGTGGAAGCCTCAATCTTTACTGAGTGTTGCAGCAATTTCTGAACTATTTTCCCCGAGGTAAATATCAGTTAATGACTGGGTGTCACGTGAAAAGAAAGCTGGACCTTTGATTAATGCGCACGTTGCAAATTAAACCTCACGTTGCCTGAAATATTCGCACTGATGAATGATAATACGCCGAGAATTGCAATGTTAACTTCTGACAGTGTTGTTTATTCGTATTTTTTTTAGAATGTTTTTTTTTACCGACATATAACTGGGTGAATTAAAATAAAGTGTACACTAAAAACGTTTTTAAGTCAGTATTTAACACTTCTTCCGTGATTACAATTTTAAGATACTCGACTATAAATCAATCAGTTGTTTACCCTAAACGGCTTAAACGAACGCATTACTGGTTAATATTTACTTTGTTCAGTTATAATATCCAAAAAAGTCTCGCGGTGAATTTGGAATTCTAAGTGTTTCTAAATAAAATCAGCTAAGCATTCGCCGTTACGGTTGGATATAAATGTTTAGTTTTATTCAATGAAAATCATCTTTAAAAACTGAAGAAAAAAAACATGTGCCAACTGAATAACATTATAGAATAATCAATATATTTATAATGCATAAAAGTTGAAAAAAATTATTAATGCGCAACTGTAAATGAACGTCTCCCCTCCTTCCCCCCTTCTCCTCCTTCCTACAAAACCACTCACCCAAGAAATGTCTTTACAATACAGAGGAATAAAATTTCAGTGTTGCAAATCATTTCGATGGTCTCGTGATATGTTTTTGTTTATTTTGCAAAACTTAATACATGTAGCACTGTCAAAATATTTTTATGCCATCATAAGCTTTGGTTTTATATGTAATATCAATGTGACAAAAGAAAGAATACAAATAGATCCACAATGAAAAGGATCATTACCATAAAGTGTAATATCCTAATGTGCAATAATTAGTGCATAGTTATTGACCGGAACCAAAACATGTTTTGATATTTATCGGCAATGGTAATGGAGGCCTACGAAATTCGAGTTGTTAGGTGACAGTCTAGAATGTAAATGTTTGAACACTATAACCTCCCTGGTCATTGTATCAGGGCTTATCGGTAGGGCCATGCACTTTTCGCGAATTTCAATACCAGCTTAGAAATAGCTGTGATTTCAGGCACATGGCTACTTTCGGTACACCAGTCTTCAGGCCGTAAAGGACTATAAGCCCGTTAGGAAAAGATCTGACCGAATCATGAGCGACCAAGAGAAGTGAAGTGTGACAGCGGCCAATGAACACGTGACATCGACTTGACTACGCACACGTTTGTGGATTGTAGCCCGGGGGCCCTGAGTTCGAACCACTCGGCTCTCAGAGACACTCGAAAAATCGACGTGCGAAACTCGAGACCATCCTCGGCACACTTGGCTATGTTCGAACGAAATTATTCCGCATTCGTGTTCGAGATGACGGATGTCGTATGTGGCTCGTGAGCGGTGAGGAAATTTGATTTACGTGTTGTGGCTAATCTGTTTTACAGAGAGAACGAGCGTCTTTTATTTCTCACGCATTGCCTCGTGGCGCAAACTCGAGGCTTCCCAGGTATCTAACCACAGGGAAGAATTGCCATTCGCCACCCAATCCAGAGGGCGAAACGTCCGGAAACGTCCGCCGCAGTTAGCCGACCAATAGCAGACCGCCGATGGGGCGACGTGGAGGTCACAGGGGTCGAAGCAAGGATCAGTCAGGACACTGGAGGAGGAGGACTCACAAACCACCCCCCCCCCCCTTAAGAAGCGCTGAGGTAATGAGTTACCTGCATCCGCGCCACGACCGCGCGTCC
Source organism: Bacillus rossius redtenbacheri (assembly GCF_032445375.1). Classification (NCBI taxonomy): domain Eukaryota; kingdom Metazoa; phylum Arthropoda; class Insecta; order Phasmatodea; family Bacillidae; genus Bacillus; species Bacillus rossius. Next base: position 7,214,393 of record NC_086336.1, on the reverse strand, counting down.
ATAAACAACTCATCCCGAGACAGCGGCCCGCGAAAGACACGGCAAGAGGGAGGAAAACTGGGTTCAAAGTTCTCGAAACCCTCGCGGGTAATTAATCTGAGAAGCATCTCCCTTTTTTTTTTTCTTTTGCCCCCTCCCTCAACCCAGTACCGTGTTTATCTTTAAATACCCTCCCTCAAGAAGCTATCGCAGGCGTCAGGATGACCAGCCAGGCACGATGCAAGTTTCCTCTCCCTTTTACTCGCCGACGATGCCATCACTAGCGAATCATTCCCGCGTGACCATTTGCACGGTTGCTAACGCGGTAAGTTACTTTCTACTGGTACTCGACTTAACATCGTCATCATTTTTGATAATTTTTTTTCCCTTCAAATTACTATTTCTGAAACAAAATCATTTTTTGAAGTACGGTCAAGAACCCCTGAATAGCTATAGCAAATTATAGTTTGTACTCCGCGTAGAAAACAGTCAAAATTAAAAGAATGAATTTTAAATAAAAGTCGAAACAAGTTTTATTTAAATGCTGCAATCTGAAGCAAAATATTTTAATCTAAGATAGAAGAGTTTTTTTTGCTGGGTACCGAAAATTGAAAACCGCCCTTATGAAGAAGGAAAGCGTCAGTTATGCTATTTGAACTGTTATGTCCTTGCTCCATCTAGGCACAGGGTAACATCACAAGAATAATTTTGCAAGACCAGACAAATGACTCTACAATTGAATTAAGAAACGGCCACAAGTTAAACTTGGCTGCTGGATGTTAATTTTATTAATGATTTAAGAAAATAGTTATTTATTTACTATTTTGATTCTGACGAAAATAACGTACGGACTTATGATTAAATAATTCCAAACTTCTTGTGCCCTTCAAAGGCTGAGAAACTTCCCTTCTGGCCCCAGAACAGCAGCAAATACAAAAACAATGCTGACCCTTCGAAAGGCCGGACACGTCAGTGCGCCTTCGAGGCAGTATCGAGACTCATGTTTCCTCTTTGCACATCGTCCATCGAGGAGGCCAGTTCAGTGACCCGGAGCTCTCCCGGTCCACCAATCAGCACTCCTCGGACGAACCTAGGCCCCGCCCCCGCAGCCAAGTTTCATGCTTGTGGCCAGAGTTTTACATTCATCTCTTCGAAATTTTATATATGTTACGTTTATACGCTGTTAAACTAAGTACTTCACTCAGAAATAGTATCTGTATAATACATTGTGAAATAACGCGACTATCCTGTAAATGCAGCTCCCCGCCGGCCATAAGGAAGGATACGGGTGTCGCCCTGGCTGTCAGCCTACAGCCTCTGGTGCAGTCAGCAAGACTGTCTGTTAGGAGTGCGCCGTGGTGCAGGGTTTTATACTTATACTGAATATTTGACACGAAACCTTAATCAAACAAATTATATGCAAGGTTTAACTGCTACATTTTTTAAAAAACAAATGAAATAAACGAGATGTGCCAGTTGTGGAACTGCTGAGGTCGACTGGGGAACAATGGAAAGCACCGCGGTGACGAGCCGACGTGACGCGAGCCAGTCTTCTGCCCGCGGACAGCCGCACGGCGGGGACCCCAGCCGGGGACGCACCACAACGCCGACAATACCACAACGCCGAACGTACAATAACGCCGAAAACCATAACGCCGAATGCCAAATTGACTACAACGCCGACAGCTGGAAAACTGCTGTGTACCACAACGCCGAATTACCACAACGCCGATATACATTAACGCCGAAAAATGTCATTCCAGGACTACCACAAAGGTTAGGTTAGGTTAGGTTAGGTAAGGTTAGGTTAGGCTAGGTTAGGCTAGCCTAGGTTATGTTAGGTTGTGGTATTTTGGCGTTAAGATACATTTAAGAAACACACACTTTCATTCGGTTGTTTTTCATTTTGCTCCTGTGGCCCCCCCCACCCTCCCCGCAGAAACTTTTTCGGTGTTACTGTGTTTCGGCGTTGTGGTACACAGCAGTTTTCTAGCTGTCGTCGTTGCGGTCAATTTGGCATTCGGCGTTATGGTATGCGGCGTTATTGTACGTTCGGCGTTGTGGTATTTCGGCGTTGTGGTAACGACCCACCCCAGCCGCGGTCCCCGCGGCGGTCCACTGCAGCGAGACCTGAGACCTGTTCCGCACACAACCGCGCTTCGGGCCACGCGAGGAATGAACAATCGTGGCCAATAAATATCTGCGCGGGGATTTTGCCGTTGAAAGATTAGGCGTACACGTTGCATTACCATTCCCAACCAAGAAACCTCGAGCGTTTTGCTTTATTCCTCCCTGATGCTCGTGACTTGTAGACTTGCAGACTCGCGAACGCACTTGGCTTGAGACCTGCGCAATTTCCGTTTTCGTTTTTTTTTTCCTGTTGTAGCTTGGCTTCAGGATTGTAACCGCGTATAAGGTGAATACATCACCGACGTTTCGGTCGACGTTTCAGTCCCCATCATCAGAGTAACTCTACCCTGATGACGACGACTGAAATGTTGATCGAAACTTTGGTGATATATTCGCCTTGGACGCGGCTACAACCCAGAAGCCAAGCTATTTCAGATAATGACCGCGAAGGCTTTCGATCTTTTTTTTTTGTTGCCAGGCTAGAACTCACAAAAGTGTGCGTAGTAAAGTCGCTGACATTTGTTCATTGGCTGCTGGTACTTTTTGTCTTCTTTTCGGGTCGCATATATCCTTTCCCTAAAAATAAGAGAAAGGCCGTTACTTTCGTGCACCAGGAGTACGGTTAGGGAACAGGTGAACATATTCAACACCTCAAACTTTTTTTACTTGGAATACCGACTTAGGTGTTTTTCAGTGATTTTAAGTCATCTAGAGCGTGTCAAATAACCCGTGAAAACAAAGACCAGAGACGTTAAATTAAGCAAGCATTTGCAGTTTAGACTGCTGCCAAATGATAATGCGAATGAGAAACAAAAAACAGTTGATCGCTTTGATTGCGCTGAGTCAACTCAGGAGCAGAACGTCTTCTCTCAGAGACAGCAGCCAATGAACAAATAAGAGAGTCTCAGAGAATTAAATTATTTCAAGTCTAGCATGCAGGTCTCTAAGCTCGTGAAATTTTTGGTTCACCATAAATTTTGTCTTCTTTAAGGATTCGCATTGACTATCGGTTGAGATTGAGCAGTCTTAAGAAAAGTGTCCCTTGAAATACTTCAAACTCCATGTTATTTAAATCTTATAGCAATCGTATTTACTTTCAGCCTAAACGTTCACCGTGCATCACGTTTTAACTGTCGAACTCCAACGTATAGACTATTCATAAACAACCACTTTTGACTTCAATCTAGGTTTCTTTAACTAATTTAACCTGTTGTGTTCTTGCCAATAGCACATTGTTTAGATATTTATTTCATTACTGGCCGTGTCCCCGATATGATTTCCCAAAATTTCAAGCCCTATTAAACCCCCTTATGGAATGAATTAAAAAAAATCCTTTCTTAGTGCTTACATACGTTATATAAGGAAGTCCTATGCAAAATTTTATGCTTCTAGACTCGATGGTTTAAGTTGTGCGTTGTTTGTCGGTCAGTATTAGAGTTTTACAAAGTATATAGATTGCAACGAGAATACGTATTCACTCCAACACTGATAGAAAGCGGTATTTTATTACTTCCTACTCCTGCAAATCCGGGCGAGTGTTTTTTTTCTGATCGAGGAGGTGAAACCTGACAGCGGATGAGAACCCCTGGTCGCACCGGTTTTCAGAACGTGGATCCAGACACCTGGAGCCGCGGTGGCGCAGTGGTGAGGCACCCTCCTCCCTGGGCGGTGACCGCTAGTGTGACCCCGGCTGACCCAGCGCGGGTGTCATGGTGGGCGTGGCCGTGTGCCGCTGGACTTTCTTCGGCTACTCTGGCGACACCGACCCAACACGAGGCCTGATGCCGCGCGCATCAGACCAACCCGGGGGTCGGCAGACCGCGGCTCTTTCAATTGTATTTTGCGGCTCTTCAAATCACAGCGCTGCCACAGCAAAAAACAAAAAATCTAATATCACCAGCCGCTTGGAAGAGTTCGAAAGAGAGAACTGAAATTTGATTTTTCACCGTAAGTGGACGGCTGCAAAACAAATGCCTAAAATATAGGAAATCGTATTTTGATACGTGGAATAGGCTTCCTGAAACCTATGAAAACAACACCAAAAAAAACGAGCTTTTGCTATTCTAACAATCTTTGGCTCTACCTATTCATGTGAACAAACATTCTCTTTAATGAATCAAATAGAAATAAATTAAGAAGTAGATTCACCGACGACAACTTACAATCATGTCTAAAATTGAAAATAAGTGGTTTCTTGCCAGTCATAGATAAGCTTTCGAAAGCGATGCACGGTCACCGTTACAAAAGTAATACATTTTACCAAGCCCAGGTGCTTTTTTATTTAAATTATTTATTTATTGAAACAATTTAGTTTTTATCAGTAAATAGAGCTGTACTAATGAAAAAAAACCGGTTATGGCTCTCTAAAAAATTGGAGAAACTGTTTACTTAATACTTGTCTCATCTCACTCGAAAGTATGCCGTCCCAACAATTCTGGCCATGCTCTTATCCCTGCTACCTAAACGAGCGAAGAAATCATCTTATCCTTGCTTAGATATAACATAGTTGTAAAGAAATACATAAAAACCTCATTTAAAATCAATGTAAAAGACGAATGGGCCTACATTAATCACCTTATAAAATAACATTCTGAAACTTTTTTTATGAATAAATATTTTATACACCTGAATATTTATTGTCTCTTTCGTATTTTTTTTTAGAATAAATTACACACTATTCTTAAAATGGTTTATTTTATATATAAAACCAAACCAATACTTCCTTCTTATCATTAGGAATGGAAATACAAAAAACGGTTTCAAAATGGAATAGATAGTATTTATAAAGATGCGGTTAGAAACTAATTGTATACCTTTCGTTTTAATATATCTAAGTGTATGCTATATCGGTATAACCCAAAATTATAATTAATAATCTTCCTAGAGATGGAATTTCCCAAATTATAAAATGATATTCATTTACTTTAATGTATTTTATTGATGCCGAATAGCTTTTTATTTCTGCTTTATGGAATTCATATACTGCCTTTCAAACTATTATCCTTCTTTGGCACCATAAATACGATTATACAACAAAAAATAAAAAATATATAATCCTATGTAACTTAGGTATAGCTTATATACTTCCTTAGGGGTGAAATTTTGAAAAATTGCTGAAAAGTTGGTAGTTTTGAAGTGCAAGTTTCATTCAACGCCCTCATACTCTCTAACCAAAAAAAATGATTTTATTCCTTAGCGTGTATTGTAAGTTACTAAGATGTAAATACGTATGAGTAGAGACCTGTAAAATTCGCGGATTCATTTCGCGATAGGATCGAGTCCAAATACTTTTGACATTATTTTGCTTCAGTGATTTGGCCACAGTCTATCTGAAGGACTCTGGGCCAATGAAAAATCTTTAACAGAAGAATTAGCGAATCACGAACATTCCAGTCAACAGGTGTTACGAGTCGGTAACCAATCAGCCGATGTAATTTGCACGAGTGCATAGAGGATCATGGAGTCTATCATTTAGGGATTTGAATTCGCGAACTTTACAGGTCTCTACTAATAGCTTATTCACTTCCTAAGGGGTGAAATTTCGAAAAATTGCTGGGAAGTTGTTAGTTTTGAAGTGCAGGTTTCATTCAATGCCCTCATGCTCTCTAACAAAAAAAAAATGTTTTTATTCTTTGCGTGTATTGTAAGTTACTAAGATGTAAATACGTATGAATTGTTGATGAAAATAGGAAAAAAATACCGAGGATGTATTCTTGGGAAGCATCAGTACACACAGGACAGTTTCTCGGAGCGCGCACCGACCAGCCAGGGGCCGTGATGAATGACTCCAAGTGTGTCGCTGGTCAGCGAGCGGGCTGCCCGCTTACGGGAGCATCGCCGCCTACACTCGCCCAAGCACCATTCATCCTCGGAAGGCGTGGGACCTTGGGCCGGGAGAGCGGGGGGGAGGGAGGCGGATAGGGACACGTAATTGCGGAGTGATACACTCACTCGACTCCGTATAAATAACACTTCGGCCCTAATCAATCCCTGCGCTACCCTCCTCCCTACCACGCTCACGCAATACTTCGCAGGGACAAATTAAATGCAAATGTCCGTGGTGCGTTTCCTTTCCCTCCTCCACGACTTCGTTTTTTTTTTTAATTTTAGTTTTCCTCTTTATCATTCTTTTCTCCACCCCCCCCCCCCCCCCCCCTTTTCCTCACTTAGAACTCTTACCACAGCACCGTCCGGGTTCTTTCTTTGGCGATAGCGTGTCTTCGAAAAACTCGAGGGAAATTTATCCACACGAGGGGCATCATCGCGAAGTAATCGAACAGAGTGTAATTAGAGCCTCATTATCATGCCGGGAAGAAATGTATCATTTCTCTAGTCCGTCCGGTTGTTCGAGCTCTTCTGAGTGCCGAAGAAGAAGAAGAAAAAGAAAGAGAAGGAGAGGGAAGGGGGTCAAGGAAGGTGGAATATGGGGCCTTTTTTCTACTCCACGCGAACGCCGTGAAGGTATAGCTATAGTGTCGAACGAGTCGGCGCCGATATTTCAAATAAACCACTTCGGCAGTGCTACTGCGAATTAAATGTCCGCCATTACGTCACGCCCATCTGGACAACCTCTCTTTTTTTTAACGAGGATAAAATTACAGCGGTAAATGTTGGTATAATATATTCTCTCGGCGTGTGGTCCCCCCGACTATTGTTCTCTTAAGTGCTTGCGAGCGGGCAGTCGGATACTCCCAACTCTGCCATTCGTAACGTACAGTCTGCGTCACGTAACGTGTCTCAGATCTGATAGTTCTTAAATCCTGTACCAATTGTCCAGGTATCTTGTTCGGTCAACAGTGTCAGCAGTGATTGTAAGCAATTGTGTGTAATTGCCAGTATCAGTAAACAAACATCGAGTGGTGCTTTGCAAACCACATTTAGGAATTTGGCACCCGTTAATACTACTTCTGAGAACTGCCAACATTTTGACGAATAAAATGATACATAGGCTACGTAAGTTTATCGGTTCAAAATAATGTCGACGAACAGCAAGATACGTCTTCACGACTCGAGTAAACGTTTAAATCGGGCACTGAAGAGAATTAGGGGAAGAACCAGACATCGCCTGTCCTGAGGAATCACTAATGCACTGTCTTGGTGAGTGATTTCGGAATACCGAAATTGGGGTGTCTGAAAAGACATCGAACCAGTGTCCTCGCGAATGTAAGTCCCGAGATTTACCAACGTGGCTACTTACTCTATTAAGTGAAATCTAATTGGTAGGGGCATGACGATTTCGCGAAAAGATTTCGGGACTAGATGAAAGTTAAAACACTGTAGCATCGTCTGTGTTTCGTGATTGGGTGAGTTTCTTCCAGGTATATATCGATAGTAACAACACCAATCACAGTGATTCAGCGAGGAAGCAAACGCATCCTGAGTGGCTCGGTCAAATAAGGCAACGACTTCTCTCACAGACGGCCGCCAATCGCAAGGAAGAAACCACAGGCGCGGGTATACCTTTTTGCAGTCTCATATGTGTTCAGATCTTTTCGCGAAATCTGCATGCCCCTACTAATTGGTAGGGACCGGAAAAATTCGCGGGTTCAATGACCTCCAGGATATACTCCATAGTTCTACGTACACTCGGTAAAATGCCACCCACTCATTGGCTGCTGTCTTGTGAGACGTCCCAACGTAGCAGCCTGTGATTCGATAAAGCTTTGGTTTGGGTGCTTCTCATTGGCCCAGATTCATTCAGGTGAGTTGTGAGCCAATAACAGAGGCAGCACTGAGGTATAACTATTTGTATTTTAGCCTATCGCGAAATGAATTCGCGAATTTTTCCGGTCTCTACTAATTGGTAATTATGGGTACTTGCGTAGAAAGGGTAATTGGCTCGATCCTATCTCCTCGAAAGGAGCAAATTTTAAAGCAATGAGTCGGTGGCATAGTGATTCGAAGCATAATGTAACATTAATAGTCCAGTTCGTTCCAGATACATTAAAGGCCTGATCGTGCAAGAAGATACGATTCCTTTATCTTTCAATGTAAAATCATGCAAGAGAAATTCTTGCCTTAACCATTTTACTTGCCCTCAGAGGGTTTGGCACACACAACACAACAAAAACCTTGAAAAAAATATTAACTGACGTGATTTTTGAACATAGAATTCACGAGATCGCAAAAATTAATTACGAAGAATTTCTTTTTACTGACTGCGAGTGCAAAAAGAAAATCGTGCGAGTTTTATCGGTATCTTATGGGCTTATTTGTTAGTTGTTTAATTGAATTTAACCTGAAATATTTTCCAACAAATAGTTTTCAACAAATTAAATATAAGTATAACATTACGATTATAAATATTACTTCATCATACGGAGAGAATGTGTGCGAATTATGAAGAGAGGGGGAAGCTACGTTTTGGTGATTAAATTGAACAGGTTGGAATGACACGCTAGTTTAATAAATACTCTTGGATCCGAAGTCATTTTGTTTCATTTTTGTATTTGATTGTTTGCTACATATTTTACGGACACGAAAGGATGTTCGTTAATTAAGGCTCACGGGTTCTTATATGTAATCTCTTGAACAAATACAGAGTGAGGAAGTGGTAATGGTTATCAAGCACTAAGTGCAGGTGTGTGTAGCATCGACAAGGTGTGTTGCGATGGCTATAAGTGTGACCAGCAGCCTTAATTAAGTTCGTGTCCGCACAAATTGCACTGTTTGTTACTTCTCTCGTGGCTTACTTTTGCTGTCTAGCCAGCGTCGCTTGCGGTTGGAAATGCAAGCGTAAGGTCCATTGTTTATGGGAGTTTTCCAGCGGTTGTCTTGCTCTTTTGGAGAATTCACTTCAAGTTTCTAGTTGTATTAAATAACCTTTTTTCCCCTGCGTCTTTCTTGGAAAGAGCACAGACTAATTTTGTAACATCATCTATAACAAGAAAAGGTGTAGATAAGTAATTAGAATAGTTATAAATGTTTAATATCCTTCTTGGAATAAGATCCTACAGATTGATAAAATGAGGATTGAATTCCTAGTAAATTATTTTATTTCGACACCATTCATTGTAAATCAAAAAGTAAAGCTTTGGCGACCTAGGCGACGGAGGAAGATATTAACATATAAAAACAAGGTGATAGCATATTGTAAATTATTCACAAGAATATTTTTTGTTATAGATATAATCGTACCATAATTTGCATTTCCGAACCTATTTCTGTAGAAATTACACAATTATTTGATTTTTATGTTAATAATAAAAATTAGTGGTTATAATACTTGCTTGAACGTATCAGTTATTAAGTTTTTTTTTATTCCACGTCAATATTTTGTAAAATTTGCACTGTTACACTTTTAACTAGTCAAATAATTTTCTTTTGGAACTGGTTTCAAAATTTAAAAAAATGTTCACTATAGGCTTATCACAAAATAAATTATTTGTAATTTGGAGGAGCATACAAAAACAGTGTATAGTGTGAGTGGTTGTAAGGATGTTATGAAATTAAAAAAGAATTACTTATATGTCAAACGGGGACTTGGGCATTTTACTAGAGCAACTTGGCCTTTGTTTTCTTTTAGGTGTGGTTTTGGACAAAACATTTACCTTAAGTTGTTACTAACACGTCGCAGTTTTTAAGTACTAATATTTTTCTTAACGTCAAGTGTTTTTGATTTAGTTCTAGGAATGCCAAAAATAATATAAAGTCCATCTTTTGATGTGCAGTTGATTTACTTTCTTCCTTATCACCTTCCCATCACTTTCTGTTTGGTGAAAAAACGAAAATCTCAATAATTATAAAGCGAATAGATACTAATCACTGAATTATTATTGGGATGTGGTCATCAATAAGTACTATCTCAGTGAAAAAGTTTTTACTTATTTCCTCACGGTAAAATATCATTGGTAACAAGTACAAAGTACAGTACCACTTTAAACTGCAGTTATTTTAACAGTAAAGATAAATCTAAACTATCGGTAACGTTTCTTATGGGAAGGCTTCATTTATTGCCTTTCATTTTAGTCGCGTTTATCGAACGCACCCTTCTTTTTAAATGCGATGCTGGTAAATCATTCCACACTATTTTGATAGAAGGGGGGAGGGGAAGGTGAGAGAAAGTGGTGTTCGGGAGAAAAATAAAAGTCTTGCTGTAACATTCTGTACAGCAATGCGTTTACGTTTTCGTGACGTCTGTCGCATTCATCGGAGTAATTTTCGTGCCGCAACGGTAAATCTATCAAGGAGTCGGGAAGATGCCCGTGGCGAATTACGTATTTCAGTGACAACCATATTAATATTAAAGTCTTCTTTTTTTGGTTCCACACGAATTAAAAAAAACGGTGCTTTCGAACCATGCCAAGGCTTAAAAACAGGTTAATAAAAATGGATAACAATATTCACCAGCTAACCTGGGTGGTCTGTCGATTTTTTTCCCCTTCAACCATTGCAAAAAGAAAACACAATGAAATAAAATAAATGTTCCGATGTTTTGTCTACTGCAGGGGAGAAGCATTTCTATCACACAAAGGTTTTTTTTCTCTCCTCGTGCCTTAAAGTGACCTTGAATAACAAAGGAGGTGCCGCGGGGCATTTGGAGCAGGTAAGTCCTCAAACGTCGAAGCCCACCTCTGCCTGGCTGACCACAGAACACAGCGACACAGAATTCCTATTTCTTCGTCACCGTATAACGTGTACGCAGGGTCATTGAGACATTTTTTTCCTCCCGTTTACCTTATTCGCAGTTTTTTTTTAATTCCCAAAATTTAAATATATACGTTACCATAGTCATAACTGTGAAATTGTACTGCTTTTATCGCATAAGTTTCAAGGTTTCCATTTAGATATAGGTATCGACACAAAACTTGTAATTTTCGTTCTGCTATCAGGGTAAAGTCACACACAAAATAATCTCTAAAATCAACCTGACTACACTATATTGTGCAATGGCCCAGGGATTTTTCCTAACCCCGTCCCACCTGCTACCCTTGCTCTACCTCGGCATGTACTTAACTGAATATATTATGCCTAGGATTTTAACCACTGTCCGAAACACATTCAATTAGTCAGAGAATCGTTATCCTTCATTATTCATTCTTCTTGGTTGTATTCTCTTAATGTGCTTTGATAATATAAATTTTGTTGTAGGTGCCAAATTTTTCTCACACGCAGAGTAAAAATTTTTTAACAGGTACGATGATCGCTGGCTACAAATTATCCAGGGATATTCGTAAATGTACGGCTAACTACGTGAATTTACGGACACTGAGTTAGCTTATTGTGAAAATGAGCCCAAAAGAATATTCTTGTTATAATATGAAAACATTCAAAAACTGGTCAAGTCTACAGTGATAACAATCTTCTTTAGTCCAAGCGTGTGTTATCTTTTGTTTAGAACTAATCATACAGCTCGGAAATCGAAATACGGCGCAGTTTCTACGAAGAGTCAGTTATTTGAAATTACGAAGAACTCTTCGTTTATTTGAGTTAAATTCTTGTTGAAAAGTCCGTAAATTTACTTTAGTTTCCAACAGTGTTGTTGGTACTATTATAACTGCTACTGAAAAAAAATTAGCGGTCGTAATATATTGTTTAGATGGTTCTGCGTGTTCATCTATGAATTTCTGTACGATTGTTTGTATGTTTCATCAAGCTCTCTTACAAATTTAAACTATCTAAAAAAAATTATTTATTTTGATAATAGTAATTTATTATTCTCTTTTCTTATCAAGGAAATGGGTAAAAAGATTTTCACACATTGCAATTTGAAATTTATTCTCAAATTTCCTTTCTAGAGGTACATAAAAGTTTACCCAAGAACAAATTACGCGTGCCTATTATTTCAGAAATTTTAAATTATTCTGTACTCTCTCTCCTAATGTCTGAAACTCTACTACAGGTTTTTAAAAACTATTCTACATCTATACATAAACGAGCTCGCATCAAGCACAATTGTTTACATGAATTGGTATTTAGGGGGAGGGGGGGAAAGGAAAGTAACCACATACACGTATCCAAAATTTTTACTTACTAGTCTTGATCTAATTGCAAAGTAAAAGACGAGTCCAAGGAACCTCCAGTTCACGAGGAATCACTGCTAGTATTCCAGCAAATTCAACTGCAGCGTGGTGCATTTCCAGGTTTAGTGGGCACCAACTCCATCGTAGGAAGTAGAAGTACCAATCTTAACCCGGAGCTGGCCTCTTCACGGCGGTGCTGTAATTACAATCATCGCCAAGGCTCAGCAAGCCGGATTGTCAGGTAGGGTTTGTTTCAGGGGGTGGGGGCTGGGGGTTAGAAACAAATGTCTGAGTTGTATTTGTTTGAAATGCAGCCAGTCCCTGGACGCGGGGGAAGGGCGCGGCCATGCGCGAGGGGTGGAGATGTTATCAAGGCGCGGGGAGGGGTGGCCACAGCGCGGAGGGTGTTGGGGGTGGGACAGGTGAGGGGGCAGACGCTGAAAGGGTGGTGGTGCAATATGGGAAATTTCGTGCTGCTGCCCCTGAGGAACTGCCCCGGATCACGCCACGCTCCTCCTGGGTACAGCGCTGGCCAAGAGAACCAGAGCCTCAACACTCGCTTCCTCCCTCTCGGCAGCTAGCTTCTGCACGGTGTCCAAATGACGCAATGCCTTTTAATAACGTTACCAAGGCCAACAGTCTTTTCATTTCGCCCCATCGTACCACGTCTGAGAATAGCCGTGTCTCGAAAGACGAAAAAAAAAAAAACTTTAATAATTTATCATTTGCTGAAGTCAGAAAATTCACAAGTGTAAAACACCCCCACTTGCCATCTCTTTCAAACTTTAGGAGATCTTTACCCGAGCTTACAAACTGATCAATCACCTGGTATTTGCCAGTAAACATAAATGTAGGTTTGACGTCAGAAGGTTCGCGCATACGTGCTTCGCCTCTCACGCAGAGTTGGATATTTTTTTTTATTGTCATCACTATTTATGATATGAAGTGATCTGCGAGAAAATTTTGTTCTGACAGCGTCCCTGCATTAGTTTTTTTGGGTAAAAAAAATTCTCTCACTAACTTTAACTTTCCTTTTAAGCTGATTAAGGAAACGTAAGCGATGAAAAACACGAGCTTGACTTTTTACCGCTATTAGATAATTTAAAGCACGTGTCTGTTGAGAAAATTTGAGACTTAGCATGAAGTCCAAGAATGCGGTCGTGATAACTTACAGGAAAAGTAATGAAGCAACGTTAATGACAGTACAATAACTTATAAGGAAAGTAATGAAGTAACATTAATGACAATACAATACAATGAAATAACCAAACAGAGTGCAAGACCAAGCCTTGAGGCGACGGAACCTCCCAGCTCACAGTGGATGCCGAAGAACATCTAAGACACTTACCAGTTGCTCGTGGTTAGCTCGGTGCCGAGATGTTGGATTCGAACCCATCACATTAGCTGTCGGTAATCACTGCCCCCAAGAAAACAGCCAGTGAAGATACGAATGTGGTTCTGCGTTGGAATAATTATGTATTTATCAAAAATTAATAAAATTTATATGGCGTGATTTTAACCGGGACTACTGGTTGATAAATGATGCTCTAACCGCGCGCTATCTGCTCTCTATCTCGAAAACTATTCAACGTATAAAAATATTTTTGAAACAAAAGTTTCAAGGAAATTAATCCTATACAACATTGGTAATAAATGCAAATAGCGAAAAACCCATAGGAAACGAGATATTAGCAAAACAATGTGAAATAAAACCGATTTTTGTGACCTTTAACCTTAGATTTTAATAGTCGCGTACACCCTACCATATGTAGGTTTTGAGACAACTATAAGAATTTTAAAATACAAGTTTATACGAGTTTATATCTGGGTATCTCAAATTCCGAGATACTTACCTAATTTTGACTAAGATGACTGGACTATGAGCTCCTGAACCAGTTGCGTAAAGACTCGGTGATTGTGTACTGATTGTTCATAATAACTTCCTCTTTACCAATGCAAATGCGGAAAAATTTATGTAACTGATTTTGTATTTACAGCTACGCAAAACAGCTGACTTATTTTACAAGCTTATTTTTATAGTCATATTGTAATAAGCATTGTGTTTGTACTAAACATCGTGCTAAAAGATTAAACCATTTCATTTCTCTAGGCAATACAGAAGTTTTGTCGTATGAACGACGTTTAAGGGACTTATCCAAAAGGGCTAGACAAAACAGCTGACTTTCTTGAGATACCTGTTACCTGTTTTATAATAATATTGAAAAAAAAAATTATAGAATGGACCAATAAAGACCTCAGAAACCATCAAATTTTTAGGAGTCATGAGAATCTGTATGCAAGGGAAAAAATTAGAATAAAAATATTATTAATTATGTAAGGTAAATTCAGAAACACAAACACTTCCATTCGTGTAGCTGACAAGGCCTACATAAGTTATACATTTCTACAAAAGCTATTATGAAAAATGGTTACATTTGTAATAGTCTACAATGCTCCGTGAATGTTTGTTTGACGCTTCAGGGATATTTTTAGTAAAAAGAAACAGTTTAAATCCTTTGCATGTTAATATGATTCTTTTGGAATATTTTTGACGTGACAACGTCTAATAAATCGATGAACGCCGCCTGCACGCACGAAAAGTGTCCCGTTACGCACATTGTTCCATTACGCTGTGTCCCGTTACGCTCATTGTACGCTTGCGCCGCATCTATCTCTCGTCCACTCGATTGGCCTATGCGTCCGAGGAGAAGAAAGACAGCGGCAGCACACAACTTACATCTACACGTGAACTGTTTCGTCGACTGGTTATAAAGTGAAGTGAAAAAATGTGGTTTTCATTCATTGCTTATTACAAAAAAAATTTCGGCAATAAATGTTAATTATTCTTGCATTCTAAATATCTGATTACTAGTATAATTTCAAGTATTTATTCTTTTATTATTAAAATAAATATGATTCAATTTTATTCATAAAAGTATGCAATCATTTAATCAATGTTTTGTTATGACGTTGTCACGTTAAACTATCGTCCGTAAACCGACTTTACAGACAACCAATTTTTTTTGGGGTTAATTTTTTTTCAAACCTAAGTTCCTGTTCCCCTCCCCCCCCCCCCCCCTCCCTCGTGTATTATTTGATTCCTGATGCTCAAAATCTCTTGAGATCTAATACGGACTCGAGATAATCAATTTTACAAAATTGATTTGATTCATCACTACGTCACTTGTGGCTGTAATGAGATTGCAAACAAACAGCGATAGGAATACGTCGAGTGCTGCGGTCCTCGGCTCTGTGTCGGGAAACAAACGGCCGAGGGCGCGGACGCTACGGAGCGCTCCAGTGACTGATCACAGGCGCTGCGCGGCGCGATGGTTACATATGCTCTCCGGCGGGGGTCGTCCCACGCCGCTTGTTTGCCCTCAGCAGTGGCCGTGGCCGTGTGGCCGGGTGGTCCCGTCTGCACTCGTCGCTTGGGAGGACGTGTTCCTCGTTACAACCTCTCAGCGATAACAGCAACCACAACAAAACAAGGAATTCTTGACCAACAATGCGCCTCAAATGAACTAAGTTATCTTCGTATAGTTCCATGGAACTAATTCTTCGTCAAATCTATGCCAGATTCTAAAATTCCGAGTTGTTTTAGATAGAAAAAAGATGTTTTTATCTATACTCAAATGACATTCTTGTAAGTTCATGTTAAAAGTAAGTCAATTATATGCCCATAAATAAAAAATAATCTACGTAAATTTTACTATGGTTACACAAATCCAGTCATTTAGCACGCCCAAAGTAGATTTTAAAAATTCACGAATACTTTCATCTGTGCAAATTTAACAAAAATATTTAAAAATATGATAGATGTGTGGCTATTTTGTTGAATTTAAGTTAGGTATCTACATGATACCAAATCCAGAAAATAAGCAGCTATGCTATGTCTAAGACGCAATACTTACTTAGGCATATGTATACTGCTAGTCGTGATGGTAAATTGTTTGTAAGCTATCAAAAATAACTTTCCTATCTAGTAGTAGAGCCAGCTTCATTCATGCTATCGTAGGCTTATCAGATACAGGATGGCCACGACTTGGCCAGGGCAGATTATGTGAGATATGTGGCGAGTGCCGTTGCCTTCCGCAACTAGTAGTTGAAGGGACAAGACAACCGCTGGCCCTGAACACTGGAAAGAAATTTCTGCGCTGGTGGAAAATGCCCGAACCTGACTGGTAATCGACCCCAGGGCCCTTGGCTGATCTGAGGGCAGCTATAAACCACTGATACAACATGTCTGGTTCTACTCCGACGTAAGTCATAAAACTCGTCTTCTCACGCCCATTGGCATTGCGTGCGCATGCGCCTGCGGTAGACCAAATACAAGTTCAGAGCCAGGTGGATGGTTCAGCTTTTCCCACCCTAACAACGAGGAACAACTCAACACATGTGCTCCATCCGATTTACAAACGGGCCAACAGGGCGTGTTCCCGGAGCTCCGGTTTTTGACGGGCAGGAAGAATTTTAAGTGCGAAAAACATTGAATGACAAAAAAAACTTTTTTTTTGAGGGACGGGAAGTATAAGTTATTAACATACAGTAATAATTTTATTTTCAGACATGTCATATCCTACAGTTTAACAGAAAGACGAGTTATACCTATCCCCGCGCTTGCCGTAAGATATAAACAAATAACGTATTGCAGGTTGTTTGACCTCATTTGTAAGGTGACAGGGTCTATGAAAAATCTTATATATTTAGTTGTATAATATGCTGTTTTAAATTTTGAATTTTGTAAAATTTTATGAAGTTTTTGGTTAACTGGGAAAGTGTTCCAAGGGTTACGGCTGAAGATTATCTGCCCAGAGCGCTAGCTACCTGAAATCGGTGCCTGTAATACATCTTAATACAAATACTGTGTCCTTATTGAGATATAATTTACACGAACTTATATCTATTATTTATAAAAGCCTTCATAACTAAATTATTTTATAATTGGACAGTTTTATCATTATATATTTTTTTACAGTATTGTACAGCGGGAAGATTAACTAACTCACCAGTCTGAATGTAAGGCAAGGTGAGCTGTAGTCTGTTTCATGTAACGTGTTTCATACAGGACAGTACCAGTGGTGCACATTTTCCAACTGCCACTTGAAGACTATCACATCAACGAGATTATCAGAGACGGGCAACTTGGCGACGTATCAAGGAAGAAAGTAAAGTATATACGCACGCCCATGGCCAGTAGTAGGAGCCATGCTGGCGTGTTCCTGGGGGTAACAGTGGGAAATCGCGGGAAAAGCGGGCCGAATGGGCTGGGACTCGAAGTTCCTTGAATTATTGACGGGAATGTTTCACAGGGATGAGAGCCACACACGAACGGGAAGCCTTCTTTTCACAGACGAGAGAGCCAAAACCCGAAGTTCCCCGATGTTCATGCTTTTCTTCTGTAACTTTTATGTAGCTATCCTAACCAAAACAACCGTCCACATTGTTTTAAAGTATTTATAATGTAGCTAACCTAACCTAATTGACCATTAGTATCCTTTTATCAACACCGCCATATTTATTTACAACGAACCAAAAAAAAAAAAAAAACCGAAGATGCACGATCGGGTGTTTGGCTCTCACGTCTGTGAAAAGTATTCCCCACACGAACAGTTCCGAAGTTCTCCGAGGTTTGCTGATCACTAGTCGAAAAAAAAAAAAAAAAAAAAAAAAAACATATTTCAGGGATGTATACATTTTACGGTCACATAACGTTTTAAACAACGGTAACCTAACCTAAAATAACCAACATTTTATTAGTAACGATAACATTACGTAAATTAGCCTACCCTCTCGGGAAAAAAAAAATTATTTATTGCATTTACCGAACCTAACCTAAAATTCTACTTCGGTGAACTTCGGAACTGTT
Source organism: Bacillus rossius redtenbacheri (assembly GCF_032445375.1). Lineage (NCBI taxonomy): Eukaryota > Metazoa > Arthropoda > Insecta > Phasmatodea > Bacillidae > Bacillus > Bacillus rossius. The sequence goes on along the minus strand of NC_086336.1, from coordinate 7,196,453 downwards.
CGGGTTGTGGTCGTGGCCTTCGTCCCTGTGAACTGTGGACTCGGACCTACGTCACTCGGACGCAGCTCGTCATGCACAAGGGCGAGGCCATATCGACCCTCCAGCCCAGGTGGGCGGTGCCGGGGTGGATATAAAAAAATATATTCCTGTCCCGTCGCTTCATGCTCGCCGGCAGGACCGGCGTGTGTGTCTAGCAGGGGGGAGGGAGGGGGGGTTAGGCGGAGCTGTGCTACCCCCTGAGCGTGTGCACGTTTCGTGACGGGAAAAAAGCCCCCCCCCCCCCCCTCCCGGTCCCTTAATTCCCCCTCCTGCAGCATTGCCAACCTCGCCACGCTATTATTACCTGGGGCCCCTCCCGAGAACTTCCCTTCTTTTCCTCCCCTTCGAGCCACTGCAACCCTCCGTGCATCGCCGACAACCTTCCTAGCGTTTCTTTTGTGTTTTCTGGACGAATATTTGGAACAATGCCCAAGCGAGTCAGGCCGCTACACTCTTTTCTAGTTACATGGTCACTGTTATTTTTGGACAGTAACTTCAGCGAACAATTTCACCTTGACATCGGAATTATTTCAAAAGGTCAGAAAAACAATTACCAATAAGTAGAGACCTGCAAAATTCGCGGATTCATTTGGTGATAGGCTAGAATTCAAACACATATACCTCTTAGATAATTTTGCTATTGGCTTACTGTTCATCTGGACGAATCTCAACCAGTTATAAACCCTCAACCAAAGAAGGATCGAATCACAGACAAACCAGCTGAGATGACTTACAAGTCGGCAGCCAATGAACTTGCGTTATTTGCCCGAGTGTACAGGGGTATGTGCAGTCTATCCTGAAGGCCATCGAAACCGCGAATTTTGCAGGTCTCTACTAATAAGTTATGTAGCTATTCTGGTTCTACTTAAATCTGTATTGGTTTAGTTTACTTTTGCAGTGAAAGTCTGAACGTTTGCTGAAGAACATGTAAAAAAATTGACACATCATCTTGAACGGAGTGAACGCATCAGATAAGGTATGATCATTTCTTTCCAAAATTCTCCTAGAAAACACACCAGACTGGGAAGTAAGTATGTAGGTAGTAGTAGTAAACAATCTTCAACCCTTTCACTTACGCCATCAATCTTCTTGTTATTCGTGGTGTCTATTTTTTTTCCTCACGCTTGTTCACAAACATCTTCTGTTTTCCTGTCTACGTATTCATTTACCCTGTTTACATTTCTCGCCGAGGAGTCTTCAGTCATCTCACCGAGGACCACAATGAAGTCAGTCTCTTCTAGTAATCGTTGGAAGTTGCCAGTGGGGATATTATTTGACTAAATTATATGGAATATTTTTTATTAATATAACATTAATTCTATTAGCATGAGAGCACATGTAAACACTATACAAATATAATAATTTGTATACCTGTACCGTTGGTTTCTGAATGTTAGTATTTTCATAACGTACATAAATACACCAACTCCGCTAGAACTCAAGGTTTTAGTTTCATGGCTATACTGTACAATGCTAAGCTTAAGAGAAGGGCTAAAAATCCAACTAATCCAAAATTCTCTGACCCCTCCTGGTCTTGTATAAGTTTTCACAGACTAATACAGCAAAACTGTTTTTATTTGCTACTTCCTTACATTACCATAGTCGCAATGGACTTAGGGTTCTTCAATGTCGTGATAAACAGTTAAACAATGAACAAAAAAATACACAAATTGTTGTTTCGTACATTGCTCCGAGATTCCATCAAGACAGAATTCAACATTGCATGCCATTAAATATGACACATTTGAAAAAAAAACTCGACATCAGCATTGCAAAAAAAGGAGACTAAACCCAGAATCCAAAAAGATGCATGGCACAGATAATGATTTAGATATAAGGAATACTCCTTTCGCTACACTGTTTTAAATTACAGTAAAGTGACGGAAATTTAAAAAAAAATTTGACCTTAAATAAAGGAATACATCTTCGTAATTTCAAATGACTGAATCTTCGTAGATACTACATCGTATTTTGATTTCCAGGTTGTATGTTTCGTTCTAAACGAAGGTGAACAATCATGTGGACAAAAGAAGAGTGTTCTAAACACGTTTTTTAAATTGTTTCTTTTTAAATACCAAGAATATTCTTTTTGGACTCATTTTCACAGAAAGTGAATTCACGCGTCCAAAAATTTACGAAGATAGCCATAAATTTACGAAGATCCCTGGATAATTGGTAACCAGCTTTCTTCGTAGAGCGAAAGTAAAATTTTTGATAGTGTAAACATTTCATTGAGACTCATTGATAGAGACTGGAAAAATCGCGCTTTCGATGAACTCTAGGATAGACTCCACAACCCTCTACATACTCAGGAAAATGCCACTTGCTCATTGGCTATTGACTCGTGACACTTGTTAACTGGGACGCTTGCGATTCGATACTTTTTTGGTTGAAGGTTTCCCATTGGCTAAAAGTTCTTCAGATAAACTGTAAGCCAATCACAGAAGCAATATAAATGTACAGTTGTTTGTATTCTAGCATATCGTGAAATGAATCCGCGATTTTTTCCGGTCTCTACTCATTGATAGGTGCGATATCCAACTTGATGTTTTGGGTTTCCAGGAGGTAAAAAAAAATCCGCGACCCTTCCAGGCGTCCCGTGTATCTGCTGGTGCTGGACACCCCGAGAGCTGACTGTCTCTTGCTCGCATCCAGCACGGCTCTGGGAGGTTGCAACAGGCCCGGTGTGATTAGGGTTACCAGACGTCCGGCAAAAGGAGGACATGTCCTCCTTTTTATGTATTTATTTGCGTCCGGCCAGATTTTCCTTAATGCTCCAAAATGTCCGGCTTTTTTATAAAGTGAGATAATTCCTGCAGTTACACTCTGAGTAAAGCGCGCGGTGCTCGCTAATGCACTGTCTGCAGTCACCCCACTAGTAAGTAGTTCTATGACAGCTTGACAGGTAGCAGCACATGCAGAAGCACGTGTTTTTATTATGCTGTATATGCGTAGTTTGTTTGATTCTTTATACTGAAACTGTATTAAATGCCAAAACATTGTAAAATATCGTACTCCATTGTAATTAATTCATGGCTTTTTAGGAAAAATATATATTGTCCTCCTTTTTAGTGAAATGTCCTCCTTTTTCGAGGTGAATGTCCTCCTTTTTTGTTGTCAGTGTCTGGTAACCCTAGGTGTGATGCAACCTGCAGTTGAGCGGGGGCTGAGAGAGAACACAGCTTCGCACACTCCAGCCACGACCGAGACACTCCCAGAGGCATATGCATTCACTCACCTCGACTGTAAAGGCTTTCAATTGGGCAGAAATTTCTTGGACATACGCCATTGCAGTTTTGCACTTTTTGCCATGGGAAAAAAATCACAAATGCAAAATAAAAAGTAAAAAAAAAAAATTGGTTGTCTGTAAAGTCGGTTTACGGACGATAGTTTAACGTGACAACGTCATAAAAAAACATTGATGAAATGATTGCATACTTTTATTAATAAAATTGAATAATTTTATTGAATTATCACTATTTCGTATGGATACAAAGGAGGAGTAAAATTAAATCTACAATTTAATTGATAAATTTACTTTTATTTGCACTCATTAATTCAAATATGTTTATTACTTTAACAAAGAGATTATTTTTACTATAACTTTTATACTTGTTTGCTATTTAACTTGTTCCAATCTGTGTTATTCTGTTAAGGATAGGACGATGATAGAAAAAGTAGGAAACTAATGGGAGTGTTTCAAGTTTAATGTGCCTCGAAAAAGTCAAATCGATGGTTGTTCCAATTGAGTGGAAGAGAGTTAGATGCGGCGCAAGTGTACAATGAGCGTAACGGGACACCGCGTGATGGGACAATGTGCGTAACGGGACACTTTTTCGTGCGTGCAGCCGGCGTTCATCGGTTTATTAGACGTTGTCATGTCAAAAAAAGTAAACACAAACCCACAGAGAAAACGCCTAAAACAACTCGTGTAAAACAGATGAACCCAAAGATGAACCTGAACAGGTATTATGGGCAACACAACGACGACAGCACAGACTAACACATACAAACTTAAATATCAGACAGCACAAGAATTCCGTGGAAGGAATTTAGTCATGGCAAAAATAAAAACTGCACAGACGAACCCATTGGGCAAACAACGACAAGACAGTTTCAACAAGAACAGTAAATTAAAACAGACAAATAAAAACCTGGAAAACGCAGCAAATGTACGAACACTACGATGTGCTGTCGTCGTTTTGTTGTCCAATAGACCTGTTTTGGTTCATCGTTGGGTATATCTGTTTGACATCTGATAATTAGGATTGTTTTTTGTGTGTTTGTATTTTAATTTTTCTACTTATTAATTTGCATTTATGAATATTCTCCATGATAAAAATTACAAAACTTATTTGGCGTATGTCAAAGAAATTGTATTAGATAAAAACTCAAACTGTTTGCTTTTCCTCCAAGAGTTTACGATTTTTCATAACGCTACACCAAACTAAAAATATTTTTGACAACATTCACAGAAAATGTTATTTATATTTTAACTTAAATTCGTTTTTCGAAGAAATTTTCATATGAATTTTTATATATACAGTAACGAGAGTTTCAGTTTGAATGTTTCTTTGAAGTCAATGGAATTCCTCAAAACTTTGTTCTCGTTAGGATAAAAATTAGAAAGTCGCTGATTTGATAAAATAACGTGAAACAAGTGCCTCAAGGACCGACTAACAAAATCAAGGTAATTTTAAAGATCGGTTTTGTTTTAAGCAAGCTGTATCTCAATGTTAATGATCAAGCGTTAGTTCTTCATCTCCCAAGTTATATTTTGTTTAATTTTTACAATTTTACTTGTAAGACTCAACATTCTATCATTCATACTACACGTCCCAAAAAAAAGTCGACTCTAAATGAAAGTGCTAATGTTACGATATGAACGGTCCAACTAACATCAGACCTCGAGCACTCGTCTTGGCGCGGAGGGAGAGGAAGTCGCGGCGGTATCGGAAATGGCCGGTGCGCTAATGACCGATACCTCGTGAAAGCTTCCGGCCGTCAAGTTCCGAACTCTCTCTCTCTCTCTCTCCCCCCCCCCCCCCCCTCCAAACCCACCCCAGCAAAACAATCCCTTTCGGAAAGTGTTTCCCTTGTTTCTGCCGAGGGTTAGGCCTGCTCGCAGCGGTTTCCCCCACCCTTCCAACTATCGGTTCAGTCTCCGGAACGAGTTATCCTCCTGCAAGCCTCCCCCCCCCTATCAACATCTAACTGCTGCTGCGGGTTCTTGGGCGCCTGCCTTCTTCGCATTCCCCCGGAGACCCTTCGCGAGGCCGAGGGAATCAAACCACGGTTCATTGACTCGCGCCTTGGGGCGCCCGCCTGCAGCGAGGGGTGCGTTCCGCCCCTAGCTACCCCCTCCTCCACCCATAGACGGGCTGCAGTGCTGAGTGGTCGCGGGTGCTTCTAGGCGCCGTGCTTGTTTCAGTCCTGCCAACCACACCACAGATATTTAATTTCACCGCAGATAATGTTGAACCGAACGGAAAATACCACCTGCACAGAAAAAAAAAATTGGTTGTCTGTAAAGTCGGTTTACGGACGATAGTTTAACGTGACAACGTTATAACAAAACATTGATGAAATGATTGCATATTTTTATGAATAAAATTGAATCATTTTTATTGAATTATCACTATTTTGTATGAGTACAAAGAAGGATTGAAATGAAATCTACAATTAAATTGATAAATTTACTTTTATTTGCACTCATTAATTCAAATAGTTTTATTACTTTATTTGGAAACAAGTTTCCAAGAAACAGTCTGTAATAATACATAGCTATGGCTATTTTTTTTTGCGTGTATGTAATACGTTTGTATTTCTTACAAAAATTGGCGCATTATTCTGGAAATTATTCGCGGAATGGTCTACAAATAAATTTAACTGTTGGAGGTGCTGGTACAACACAAAGCATAAATGTCTGGGTAAAAAATCCGAACCTCAGTATTACTGCGAACACTATTTTGTAGTTTGTGATACATGTAGGCCTACCTTTAAAAATTTACAGACACCAGCAATTTTACTTGTAGGATACTTATATTCCATTTTAAAAACAAATTGCAGTGGGTCGATATTGCATTTTCAACACAAAATCTCTTTTAGTTTTTCATCCCATTTTATTAAAAATCATTATTGTATAATCTCTACAAACGATTCTTTGCGAAAATTACAACCAATTTTCTTTCCAGTAGTTTTTCTCATTAATATAAAACTATGTTATTTTATAGATATGCAGCGTTTAATTAAGTCAAAAAAGTCAACATTCTTTATGAACCCGAGATTCAGTTTTGATGGTAATGCTAACACCGCTTTTTTTTTAGAATTAAACTATTTTGTGGTGTGAATTTTACGTGTGAACACGTGTTCATACAATGTGATAATTGCTTCATTAGCAATTAGGTTGAGAACTGTGCCTATCTTACTTAACATAAGTGATGTCTAGTTAAAATTTTAAATACTTTTTAAAATTTGTTTACCTAACATAAATCAATACCCGTATCCTCGTTTAAAAGGAAATGTCTGTAGTTGTATGTTTGCTATTTAAAATATATGAATTGTCAATGTTCCATGCTTCTCTCATGAAATGACTAGCAAGCAAGTAATCTATGAAGTTATTGTTAGTGACCATTTTTCAATAAATATGTACATTCTAAAGTGCACTGCCCATAACTTAAATTTATTTCTAATCAATATTGATATCTTTTCACACATTATTTTTTAACCAATTATAAAAGAAAAAAGGTTACAATGAGTCATCCTTTTAAAAATACTTACAGAAAATTCCGTGATAGCATATATTTATGTTTAAAGTTACATTTTTGTAGTACCTTAATTTGATGTATCAGTCATGTATGTCAGCGTAAGTCATGAAAGCGTCCTTAAAGAGTTTTTTTACGACTTTATTACAAACATGAGATTTATCTACTATCTTCAAATTTAATATCAATGGTCATAAACCTTCCGGAAGAAATTCTATAATGAAGGTGAAAATTCGCTCAAAAATCATTTAGAAGTTAGCGAACAGACAGACAGACAGACAGACAGACAGACGCGAAGAGCGACTTTGTTTTACACTATTTAAATATACGTCATTTAAATGCTAACAAGAATACTCGCTTCCACTGGTTTTTCAGGAACCAATAAATCGTACATCACGTTGCAACCAAAAAATGATTTATTTTAATGAAAAATTAATTAATAAATTTGTACATAATGTTTCATATTTTAATATTGCAAAACCTTTATGTTATTGCTTTTATTGGAAAAAAGTGACTCACAGCAAGTAATATTATACGGCATGTAATTTACCTATTTGAAAATAGCAGCAAAAAATTTTGTAATATTTGAAGTTGAATTTTATTTCGTATTTTAACACATTAATGTTAAACGTACATATTTAATTGTGATCCGGGAAAGTCCAAATGTTTAATTTTTTTCATGATAAACTACAGCCAAATGTTATGGTTAAATATCGAAATGTTATACTAGAATGATTCGCTGGATATAATCATGAACAATAATTTGCGCATTGCCAAGCTGCAGAACTGGCCATGGTGTTTATATATATATGGTGTCAGAATTGTATGTAAACAAAGCACTACGAAAATCTAAGAGATTAAATGAATGGTTTCCAAGACATATGTCACATCTTTCCATAGACGTCACCGCAGCTGTTCAAACTAAAAACCTTTCATCTAACGGGTATGAACTCCGGTATATGTTCCAGCTTATCTGTACAATTTAAGCTGCGTTTTGTCAGCGAAGTCAAGCCTAATAAGGCTATAAATTCAAATTAATACTACAAGACAACCTCCAGACATGCAGTTTTATTGATTTTGGTTTTCGTTCTGCCACAGATTTTGTGTCTCATTTAATGGTAGAGAAATTGATACTGCTCCCTGAACTAAGAAATTCGGAAGTGATCCATAGTCATCACTTCTAATCAGTCTACTACATATATCATATCACTTTTTTTCTGGTGCGTTTACGCCAGTCCCTTTAATCTTCGACTATTCTACCTGTGTTTGATCACATTCATGCATTTATTTTTCTTAGAATTGTTATTTAGTATTGTAGACTCATTGGACAAAGTAAAACATTTCTGTAATTATAATAGCAGAAATTCTGATGAGAATCCTCACTTCTTAATTGAGCACTGTCAATCGTTGTGCATAGAAAAAAATTGTGTATTATACGAATTAATTTGGGAATTCACTACTAAAATAAAAGGTGTTAACATTACAAGCAAAACAGTAAATTTTCCTAATACAGTGGTGTGAAAAGAAAATTTGAATTTATTAATCAACTGGTACATTAGGAATCCACAATATTTTAGTGTGTTAATATAAAATAGTGAAATAGGTATATTATAAAGCAAATTATTGTTATATTTTAGTTTTTTATGGAATATATTTGAAGCTAGTTTCTAAATTATTTATTTATGACAAAACTTAAATATTTACATTTTATATCGTAGATAATGGTCTTTAGTGAATGTAATTTGGCGAGAGAGCTAAAATAATTTTATGTTTACAATGTCTACATCAATTAGAATTCTCTTATGGACACTCTGCATCAATGTGATAATGGAATTTTATTATAAAAAATCATAATACAATTTTTCAATACAAATAAATAGAAAATAATTATTTGTAAAGAGCTAATGGATATTGTTATACGTGTAAATTTAAATGTTTAATTTTCAAGTTCTGTCGCAAGAAAGTTTATAAATTTCGCATAAGTAAGTTTGCTAGAAAAGTATTTAATTTTGGATAGTGTAATAAGAGTTTTAATCGTAAACCACAATGATAAATTAAAAGAAAATATTCAGGTATTTGAAACGTTGTTAAATTTCCTGTGGACTGTTAAATGATGATTGATATTGACGATGAAAAGGAATATTCTAATACATTTAATATCAGTTGTAATATATTTTAGTTTAATTATTTGAAGTAAAGGATGAAACACATTTAAAAAACGCAATTTAGATAGAATGATTAAGACCAGCTGACAGTATCACTCTACACCTGCACAGCGAACCAGATTAACATACCCGTAATATTCCTGCCATTTTTCACTTGAATTTGTGTTCATTCCGCTTCTAGATTACTGATAATGAAGCGATTTCAACTTGTCGTGTAGCGTATTTTACGCATACTTAGATTTCGTTGAGCGATACGCACTGGTGTTCAGAGAGTATAATTTACGTCCTTTTAATTATAGCTAACCGTGGGAGCACAGTTCATCACTGGAGTTAGTAAACAAAGCTTGTAAAATCTACCGGCTTTTGAGGACTGCCAAAACATGATATATTCGCTTAAAATTAATAGGTTTTATTTTTTCAACATTTTATCAAGTAACAAATAATAGGCCTATATTGATTTGTGATATTTATCTTGTAATAACTTAATTACCTACAGTATAGCAAAGTTGTTGTGCTCAAAATTTTTATCAAACATGTTCTGTCAGTCATAAGTAGGCATACTTTCAATAGTTTTAATCCTTTTTTCTAATAGTACCCAGAACTAGCCCACTTGAAATGTGTTTTTGTGTGTCAAATAATGACACCCAATTAATTTTTTTTTCCGTTTTAAGTGTAATAAAAATAATAAAAGTAGTGGTTACGCTTTCAATGTAAGTTCTTGCACATAGTCTTACTATTCTGTGATGTTCTATATGTTTATTAAAAAAAACATAGGAAACTGTCCTAAAGAATAAATTATAATAAGATTAATTTAATTTTATGTGAGAATGGTAATGTTGGTTCTTCAATAAATTTATCAAGATTATTTTCATGCACTACTAAGTACAGTTAAACGTGTTGTTTGTAGACTATGGACAAAGATAATCGAAATAGGTAGGACTATGTGTTTCAAGATTGTTTTTTTCCTTCTTACTATAACTTTTATTTTTGTATTTTTTATATAAACATTTTTAAAATAAATTTTCATTTAGAAGGTATTTGAAGACTGCGTATTCAGATTTACAGGCATCAGTATATTTTTTGTTACGGTCCCATTTAATTCGTTTCACGTTTGCTATTCGTTTATAATCCTTCGACGCATTAAACTATAATGGCATATTTGAAGAAAAAAAACGTGTACACAAACTGAAGTAGCAAGTGCTGAGATCCAACCTGACACAGAATAAATTTGTGAATTTATTTTCACTTTTGTTAACTGTTATACCATATTATTTTTTCTGCGCCCGTTTTCGCGGCTTTGTAATAAAACTTTGGCTTTGCTTGAGTCTATATTCATTCAAGACCTGACGTCACATCTGTTCACCGTCTAGCACTTTGGTTGCCATTACGCTCCCGCATGCCCCTTGTACACTGTAAAAATAATCTTCTAATTTTATACCAAGTGTATGCGCCAAAAGTGTCAACACGCCTTCACGTGTTGATGTGACTTTACTCATGTACTCAAGTAGAAAAAATTACCAAAAGAGTAAAAGAACGATGGCTATGGTTTGGTAAATATGTAGGGCCATGCAATTTTCGCGAAAAGATTCCGAGAGTAGCTGGAAGTTGAAACTCATAGCATCGTCTGTGTTTCGTGATTGGGTGATGTTCATTCAGATACATGTCTACTGTTACGACACCAATCACAGTAATGCAGTGCGGAAGCAAACACGTGGTTGGGTCAAATAAGGCAACGACTTCTCTCATATACGTTATCAAATCACAAGGAAGAAACAGCTGGTCAGGTTATAGCTAGTTGCAGTCTAATAGGTGTTCAGATTTTTTTTTCTCGCGAAAAATGCCTGCTGTTGGTTTATTTTTACTAAGTGATATAAAAATTTACACATGTAAACATGTTTATATTTACCAGAAGTAACAATAAATTTTTTTGCATCATTGCGTAAATTTACTCTGACAATGAACATACCTACTTTCACTGCTTCCAAAAATGTTTTGTATTTATTAACGTATAGCTTAAAAAAAACAATGCACATTATAATTAAAGTTATTATTTTATCACCTAATATTAATCGAAGTAAACACTTCATATTGCGTAGACTAACCGAGTACCGAATCCACCATCTTGTGGTTGAAAGAATAGCAACGTAATCTCGCGATCATCGTTTTCGTAACTCAAAGTAAATTAAATAGGTTTTTGTTAGTTTTAATTGTGAAACACATTGTATTTTTGCAGTTTCTTTTTCATTGTAATAATTTAATTTTTATATAGCCTATTACTAAAGTGTAAGGACCAAAAATACGACACTGATTTACTAACACTTTTAATATGTGTAATTTCAAATATTCATCCAAATGTGTGATTAAACACGTTAGTAATTTTAATAACAAATGTACAGTCGTGTTTATTTATTTTTTTTACCAAAGCCTGGAGTTCAATTTGGTTTTCCAGGAACAATTGTGTAAAATCACACAAATTGTACCGGTTTTTCTAAATTACACGACAGAAAAGTATAATTGTTGAAAATTGTAGGCAATATGTACGGTTGCCTATATTACGTTTTTTTACAGTGTAGCCACACGTGATAATAACGTTTACCAACGAGCTAAACTTCTTAATAGCATTTCAGAATTCAAATTTGAACTAACAAATAATCGTCATAAACAATCTCCCTCAATTAATTGGTTATAAACCGTGATAAAAAAAATCTGTATTTTTTTATTACTAACTAGCTTGTTCCCTACAGATAACGGGTCTGATTTCAGAACCAAATTTTTCCCGTTTGAAACTGTGGATCAGCGGTGGCTCTCAAGCAGACGGCTTTAGATTGTTGCTCAATTAAATGACTTAAAAGCCGAACTTCGAAAGTTTATCATACTGGGGATGCGTAGGATTTTAAGTTCATCAAAAACGTGCTGATATTTTTGACACATTCCTGAAAATATTTTATAAATTTTGTTAATCGAGACGAATATTACTATAGCTATTTCATTGCAGATCTAAACAATAATTAGTATTTTTAAAAATAACACATGCACCCACAATAAATAAAATGATAAAAAGTTAGATTTTTTTTAAAGTAATTTGATATCTTTGTTTATTTGTTATGTTTTGACTGAACTATATTTTTCTTTAAAAAAAATCCTCAACATGACATATTGCTTGGCAATGGGAAACTTCACTGGGTCAATGACCTTTAGCACAGTTGCCTTTGAATCAATACTTATTTGGTTGGACATCTTAAAAAACATTTAATCGCCAAAATATCACAAAATTTTTTGGTATTCGAAAAACAATTACGAAAAATGTAAACATGACAATGCGTTCCTGTGCAATAGTTGGGGACTTGAAAAATTCGGGATTCAGCTGAACTTCTGGAAAGACTTACACAGTCTCCTGTTTACGTGGTAAAATCACGCCAGCTCATAGGTTTCTGACCTGCGAGTGTCTCAACTCGGTTGCATGTGATTCGATAATTCATTGGTCGAGGGTTTCTCATTGGCGCAGAGTCGTCCAGTTGAACAGTAAGCCAACAGCGGAAGCGTCTTTATGCTATCACTAGAGACCTGCAAAATTCGCGGATTTATTGACCTCTAGGTTCGACCCAACAGTCCTTTAAATACTCGCGGAAATGACACCTGTTCATTGGCTACTGACGCGTGAGACGTCTCAACTAGGCTGTCCGTAATTCGGCACTTTTTTGGTTAAGTGTTTCCCATTGGCTCACAGTTCCCAGGATAAAATGTGGGCCAATCGCAGAAGCGGTACGAAGGTATAGTTGTTTTGATGCTAGCCTATCGCAAAATGAATCCGCGAATTTTGCATGTCTCTAGCTATCACGAAATGAATCCGCGAATTTTTCCGGACGCTACCCAATAGCAGATGCATCGGCATAACTACTATGTAGTTTATCAAAACAAGTAGGTAAGCATTGAAGTCACCAAAATTATGATAAACAAGAAGTTGTAGCACATAGTTTGCAGTGTGTAAAGCTGTTTGTAATTTTTGTTTCAACATTACAAGAAATAAATATTGTGATAACTTGTTTCCAAAGTACAGGATGTCTATAAAAGAATATCCCAGTTTCAATAGTATATTATAACAGTTTAATTTAGACTATTTACAACAAATCATAAATAAAATTGAAGCTTAAATGAGTTTTTTTTTACAAATGTTTACTATGTGCACCCGTTAGTTAAGTCCAGTTCTTCTCATACTTTGGTTAACCGTCCGGAGTAATGGAAGCAATAGCCTCTTCAATTCTGTGTCTCAACTCTGGCAAATCATTAGGTAGCGGCGGAACGTAGACACGATCTTTTATAAAGCCCTAAAGGAAAAAACATCGCTTTGCGTTATTTCAAGTGAACGTGGAGGTCAGCGAAAAAGAGGAGGTATATCGTCTCGACCGTTCCGACTCCAATCCAACTGTCATGGACTTCGCCGTTCAACCACTCCCGTACATAGAGTTTCCAAAGGGGAAGGGCTTCAACCAGATTGCCAAATGAAGTATAGAGGTTCACCCTCTACCTACTAATCCGGGAAAGAACCATTCGTTCGCGCTGAAAGCGAGGAAACAACAAAGCAGTATTCGCGCAAGCGCATGATCTAAAACTGTTCTCGAGTTACCCTTCAATTGTGACCTTGAACCCAACACTCTAAAACGCTTACAGTTGATACTTTTAAATTTTGTAACTGGGGAATTATGTTATGGAGGTACTGTACTACCTAACAGTAAACTACTGCTGGCTGCCTTGTTCAGTCTCGGTGCCCGGGGGTGAAGATGGAGGCCGGAGCACATGGGTGGAGTAGAAAGAGAGAGAGAGAGAGAGAGAGAGAGAGAGAGAGACTGGAGGAGATGGGCGGGAAGAAACAGGCCGAGGGAAGGTTCCAGATGGATGACTCGAGCCGGTGGGCGTGGTGGGTTCGTCTCTCAGCTGTCAAGGTATCACAAATGCTTGCCGCGGAGGGGGGAGGGGTGTTCCGCCCACTTCTTGCCCTCTTGCCCGCTGCGGCTCCTCGACCTGGCGCCGCCCCCCTCTCGCCTACCTGCCGCGGGTCCAGGCCCCGACGCTCTGCCCTATCACATTTGTAATACCCGCCTGGTCCCGGGGGCCATCTTGCGGCGGCGCGCGGCCATTGCCCGACTGCAGCGCCTCTGCCGGCGGAGCGAGACGACCAGTCCGCAGTGCTACCAGCAACACACTGTAGCTCTGTACATTTCTGCACACGTGAAATATACTGAGTGTGATGCTTCATTCAAACATGATTATTTTCAACCATGAAAAATATTATAGAATTTTCAATAAATAGAGTTCATTTCGTTTTATTATGCTTTTTTTTTAATATGCGTAGAACTTTTTGACGTACTGGGATAACACAAAGCATAAATTTGCCCGGGTGATTATTCGAAACCAGTATTACACTATTTTGTAATTTTTTTTGTGTAAATGTACAATTGTACAAACATCTGATATGTTACATTGATATCTTGGTTCCGTTTACAGAGTATGACATATATGGGTAATTCTTGTGTTTTTTTTTTAACCCGGAGTCGCTTCCGCTGAGTGTCTCAGCTCCGTGCGTCATCCATCTTTTCCTTTTGTACGTCAAGTGAGCAACAATAAAGTAGGTGTTTCATCCTGCGGTGTGGAAGGGGAGGGGGGTTGCATTTCGGCCTGCGGTTCGGTCGGAGGGCCTTGGTTGTTCTCGGGAGGGCGGACGGGGCGGGGAGGGTGGCATGAATATGTATGAAAGCACAGCCCCGCGGTAATAGGGCGCGCGAGGGGTTAGGGGAGGCGGCGGGGGGTTGGGCAGTGCAGTCGAACGCCGCGCGGAGGGAAAGAAGTGCCTCCCCAGACACGAGGCAGCCCCACGCGAGATGACGCTCATGGGTCAGCCCGAGTTTTAAACACGGAGCTACGTAATTTTCCGTAGATGATAATAATAATAATAATAATAATTAGGGGCATGCATATTTTGCGAAAAGATTCCGAGACCAGCTGAAGTCAAAACAATGCAGAAACGTCTGTGTTCCGCGATTGGGTGGGTTTCTTTCAGCTACATGTCGATTGTCACAACACCAATCACATTAGGTCAGTGCGGAATCGAACGCGTCCTGCGTGGCTCGGTCAAACAAGGCGACGAATTCTCTTGCAGACGGCCGCCAATCACAAGAAAGAAACCGCTGGTGCGGGTATACCTTGTTGCAGTCTAGGAGACGTTCAGGTTTTTTTCGCGAAAAATGCCTCCCCCTAATAATAATGCATAGATAGGGACCGGAAAAATTAGGAGGTTCAATGACCTCTAGGATGACCTCGATAGCCCTTTACATACTCGGGCAAATACCACCTGTTCATTGGCTGCTAACTTTTCAGAGTTCTCAATGTGTTTGCCTGTGATTCGATACTTAAATGGATGAGGGTTTCTCATTTGCCCAAAGTCCGTGATGCAAACTGTGAACCAATAACAATAGCTACGAAGATGTACAATAGATAGCATTCTAGCCTATCACGAAACGAAAATGCGAATTTTTCCTTTCTCTATGCATAGAGACCTGAAAAATTCGCTGATTCATTTCACGATGGACTAGAATCCACATACATACGTGTGCCTTTCTGCGGCTTCAATGATTGGGTCAAAGTTTACGTGAAGCACTCAGCCAATGAAATATCTTCAACAAAAGAAATATCTAATCAAGAGCATCCCAGTTAACAGGTGTCACGAGTCAGTGGCCAATGACCAGGTGTGATTTACCCGAGTACGTACAGGATCATGGAGTCTATCCTGTGAGTGACTTGAATCCCGGAATGTATTTAACTGGCAGGGAACCAGCCGCTAACAATCACGCTATAGTAAGCTAAGCATAAAAATTATAAACTGTATTGGTTTTATTGTGTCATAAGGGAATTCATAAATTTTGCCGTTAGAGTGATGATGAATTGACTAGTGTGTATGGTTTGTACAGTAAATATTTTTGTTTAGTTTCAATTACTATGAATTTGTCACTATAATAAGCATGCCAAATTACGTTTTTCTGATACATTTTTCACTAGTAATCTTTTAAACTTTATTTATTACATGTTTATACAAGGCCATGGAAAAACAAGTTTAAGTTTTAACTAATTTATTCTACTTTCCTCAAAAATACTAAGTTTTCAGTTTCTTGTTATACATATGCAAAAAGGTCGTCCGATGTAAAATTAGTTGTTTTTGTATTTATTTCCTATCTGTTGGCTTGTTTTTAGAAATACGAGGGAAACACATTCCGTTAGTAACAAAACATAAATTTAAATATATAATTCATTGATAAACAATTCAGAAATATTTTTATTTTACAATATAATTTATATCAATATGTATTTTTATTTTCATGTCGTGTTGTTTTTATCAGAGCCTAAATGCCAGCTGCTTAAAATGTTGTGCGTTGCTATCTCAGCCACATCAGGACACGCTCATGTTCTAACGTACAGTCTCCGAGAACCTCGCCATTTTTAAACCGAATGACTAGAGACCAGAAAAATTCGCGAATTCATTTGCGATATGCTAAAATACAAACAGTTATACCTCAGTGCTGCCTCTGTTATTGGCTCACAACTCACCTGGATGACTCTGGGCCAATGAGAAACACCCGACCAAAGCTTTATCGAATCACAGGCTGCTACGTTGGGACGTTTCACAAGACAGCAGCCAATGAGCATGTGCATTTGACCGAGTGTACAATAACTATGGAGTTCATCCTGGAGGTCATTGAACCCGCGAATTTTTCCTATCCCTAGTTATTGCCTCACAACTCACCTGGATGACTCTGGGCCAATGAGAAACACCCAACCGAAGCTTTATCGAATCACAGGCTGCTACGTTGGGACGTTTCACAAGACAGCAGCCAATGAGCATGTGCATTCGACCGAGTGTACGTAGAACTATGGAGTTCATCCTGGAGGTCATTGAACCGGCGAATTTTTCCGGCCCCTACGGAATGACGCATGCGGGCGTATTCCACCTAGTTAACATGAAATGATTATCTTGGAATGTACTTGCTACTACTACTTTAAGATAAATCATACCGATTTGTAAATTACTTAATGAATATCACTCGTATATCATTTGACGACAACTACCAACCACCAGCGGTTAGCAGCGAGCTCTTTCTCGAAACGCATCGTTACGCGGCTACCGAACAGTCGAAGAGGCATGCTCGGTGGGTAAACAGTCGTAGCGGTTTGGGCCCGCCTTCTTCTTCATTTTCCGCCTCGCACTCTGTGTTTATCGGCGACGAGTTAAGTGACGCTATGATTGCCCCGCAGCCTATTATCGAACGACTCTGTGCTTCGAGACTCGGCGACACTGATTTATGGCCATCCGGCCAGCAGTTCTTTTTTACTCTCCTCCTGTACGAGTCCCAAGGCCGCGTGCGAACGACGCCTCTCGACCTGGAAACAGCGCGTGATGCTGGCGAGAAGAGAAAACTTAGCCTTCGACATTTTGGGGTCGGCGTGGAAAGTCCCTCCTGGGTTGAACAGGACTTTGGCCTCAGCGCGACGTCTACTGTACGAACTAACACAACTCAGTTAAAACCTCCTTCAGATCAGCTGAATGCCACTGAAAATGTCCAAATATATTTTCATGGTGGGGCAATTTTTATACTTTTATTTCCGTAAATTCTAAACATTTCGCTATAATTTGTAAAGTTCAAAAATATTTAAATGCATACCTACTACATAATATATATTTTTATTTTTATAAAATAGCGCATTGTTTTGGACACAGAACCCTACAAAAAATGTTCTTTTCAATTTTTTTCTCTAGATTTCATAACCTTGCGCACTGAAACAAAAGTTTTGTAGTCACCGAAAAATGTTTGCCAAATGTTAAAAGTGTCTACAATTAGTTTGCACGAAATTAAACTTTTTGTGTACACTACAGAATTGTCTGAAGTCTCCACAGCCTAATTTGCAGAGTAAACTTTAAAAAATACATTTTTTTAAAGGTTGCGATTTCAGATGAAAGCTTTATTCAGAATCATATAGCATATCGGGAAATATGATTAATTCTAGTCAAGCTGTTACAGATAGCAAAATAATTTTCCAATTCATTTCACGATAGGCTAAAATCCAAATACTTGCACCATTGGACTGCTTCTTGCAACTGGCCCATATTACATGTGGATGACTCTAAGCCATTGGAAATCTTCAAACAATGAAGTACCGAATCAAAAGCAATCCAGCCAATACATCGCTCACGTGAGTAGCTAATGAATAGATGACATTTTCCAGTAGGCCTATTCGCAGGATGTGGAGTCCGTTCTAGATGTCATTGAACCAGTGAATTTTTTCAGTCCCTGGACATCATTCCAACTCACCTGAGTTCTATACTTATAAATATTAAACTACTCCTTATTTTAAATCTGTGCAAGACCGGCCGTGATTAAGTTGAATTTATTGCAGTTATGGATAGTGACATACAGTTGACACAGGTTGGTTCTAAGTGTTCAATTTACCCGTGGAACGCAATTTAATTGGCCAACAGGTTGTACCCACTCGAATTTAGCTGTAATTTGTAACTGCAATACTAGAGTATAGTTTTAATTTAGAAAAGGCAAATAAGTTTAAATCTGATGGCAATCAAGATTCTTTAAAAATTCCCAATTTATATGTGATTTCCCAAAGAAATTCTACACTAATCTAATTAAAATGTTTAATAGAGAAAAATAAATAAAAATATATGTCCATAAACTCTGTTTGCGACGAGTTAAAAGATTTCTCCTTTTTCAAGAATAAACCATTCACATCTATGTAACTTCGAAGAATAATACATAGCCTAAATATTTCCATAACTAAGCGGGTTCTTATGGGTTATAATTCCTGAAATGTTATACTTATTTTTTGCAAAGTAAACATTTACGATATTAAAATATAATTATTCAATGAGATAAACAGACCAGCGAAAATCACGTTATTGTCGGGTGCAATGCTATAATCTTCATATGTTTGCATAATCAAATGCGTAATAATTCGCTGTTCACACATTCAACATCTTCTCTCGGTATCGCATGACATGGTCAAATGTTTCTTTAGTGTTTTTCATTGGATCTTAATCTTTCAGGTCTTCTAGTTATAACACTTGATTTAAAGACCAGGTAATTTCAAAAGCACAGACACTTTCATTCTAGAAATAATGAAGCTCATAATTAATAATATGGACAACATAGTACTTTTTTTTTAATCTCCATCGTCGTGTTTATATGTTTGCTGCGTTACCTCAATTTAATCTGTTTCGTCGTTGTTAGCCCACTGTGTTCGTATGTGTTGTTATATTGTTTTTTATGACTTATTTTTGTCAACGGAATTCTTGTGTGGTTTGATATTTAGAGTTGAACATTTTTTGTCCGTGCTGTCGTCGTTGTGTTGTTCATAATACTTGTTTAGTTTCATCGTTGTTTCCGTTTGTCCGACATCAGCTGATTCAGTCTTGTTACCTGCGAATTTTTTATATTAATATTTTTATTATTATTTTTATTTTCGGTAGTTTTCCATGACAAACAGTGCAAAACTACATTGGCGTATGTCCAAAAAAACTGCATTAAATCAAAATCCCCCAAGGCATGAATCAATTAAAGAAGTAAAATGTGGCAGCAGACAATAGACTATAGACGCCTACTTATTGTGAACAAAAGAATGGAGTTTATCCTGGTACCAAAAAATAACATCAATTTTTTTAGGTTTCTATGCGTAGGGAACGGAAAAATTTGCGGATTCATTTCGAGATGGACTAAAGTTCGTACCCTAAGGCTACCTCTGCACCTGTATGACTCTGGGCCATTGAGAAACACCCAACCAAAGCTGTATCGAATCACAGGCTGCTACGTTAGAACGTCTCGCAGGACAGCAGGCGATGAGCGGGGGACATTTGGCTGAGTGTACGTGGAACTGTGGAGTCCATCCTGGAGGTCACTGAAGCCAAGAATTTTGCCGGTCCTTACCCATTAATAGTCAACCATGCTTAGGCAAATTATTTACCTGTAGTGTCAAAACTACTAGTTATAAAATAAATTCATGAGTATTTAACCCTAATTTTTTTTGTTTGAAACTTTTTTAAGATAAAGTAAAATTTAAACTATGTTTAATATTTTTATGTTTTATAACTAGTGACCTGCAAAATTCGCGGATTCATTCGGCGATAGACTAGAATTCAAACACATATACCTCTTAGATCATTTTGCTATTGGCTTACTGTTCATCTGGACGAATCTCAACCAGTTATAAACCCTCAACCAAAGAAGGATCGAATCACAGACAAACCAGCTGAGACGACTTACAAGTCGGCAGCCAATGAACTTGCGTTGTTTGGCCGAGTGTACAGGGGTATGTGCAGTCTATCCTGAAGGCCATCGAAACCGCGAATTTGGCAGGTCTCTATTTATAACCGTTCGGTTTCCAACTTTGCCTTTTACGTGATGGATGGATGATGCGTGTATCGGTTTAGGACAGTATCTTGATCAACTTCCCCTATTAATAGAGACCTGAAAAATTCGCCCATTCATTTCACGATAATCTAGAATCCAAAACGTTTGCATTTTAGCTGCTTCGGTGATTGGGCCACAGTATATCTGAAGGACTTTGGTAAACAAAAGAAGTAGCGAATCACAAGCATCCCAGTTAACAGGTGCTACGAGTCAGTGACCAATCAGCAGATACAATTCGCCCGAGTGTATAGAGGATCAAGGAGTTTATCCTATAGGTAATTGAAACCGCGAATTTTTCCGGTCTCTACCTATTAACCTCGTATTTAATTATTTGACATTTATCCATCGAGCCACCAAATTGACGCGCAGTTAGCAGGAATCTTATATTACGTTCCGGAGTAAGGGAACACTTAAAGGATTCTCGCGGACAAGTCGCTGGCCGGCGGGAAGTGTTCGCAAAGCGACGGGGGGCCGGCAGGACGAACACGCGCCAAGAGCTGCGAGGGGGCCGTGATAGCGGCTTCGAGAGCGCAAACGACCAATTACCGAGTTGCTGTCCCTGTGATCGTCGGTTCCGCCACGGCGATTTGCAGCGCGCCCCGTTCACATTGCCCCGCCGCCCGCCTTACCCCGCCTTTCCCCGCCTTTACCCGCCTTCCCCGCTTTAACAATAACCGATCAATTCGCCGTCACCGTGCTCGCCTTTTTTTTTGCAGACGCGGCAATTAGAGGTTTTCCATTTTGTGCAAATTTTAAAATTAAAAAAAAAACCGTTGTGATTGGTTTACTGGCGATTCTAACATTTCCAAAAAAAAAAAAAAAAAAAATCCAACTTTGAAAAAAAAAATTTAATTAAGCCTTTATGTTTTCAACATTTTTTTTGCCATAAAGGTTTTTTTATAATTTTATTTTTTTATAATTTGGATTCGTCAAAAAACTAGTATTGAAATAAGTGGGATTGTAGTTAATAGTGACTGGCTTGGAAATAACTGCAGTTTTAAACGCACACTCTGTTAGGGTTTCATAATCTCTTAAAGAACGATTTCCTTCCTAAAAAAAAGTAAATTTTCAGTTTTAAAGTTAAAAATTACATCATGGCATTTAACCTGTTGAAAACTATAAGGTAAATTTCTGCTCATATTTCTCCCCCTTACCTGATGAAATAACGGGTTTGCCGTTTGGATGTTTTGGATTGACAAGCGAATGACCTAATTAAAACTTTTTCATAAAGTCTGAGTACCTACAACCGTTTAGAGTCTTGTCATGGATATCACTTGCAGTGTTTCTATTTATAATATTTATCATGTTAATAAAGCAACAACAATGATTGCTACAATATCCACTTTATTCAAGCACATATTTGCATGAAAATCAAAACTCATATACTTAGGTAAACCCTACAACATAATAAAATGTATTTCTTGCATTTTTATATCTCTATTCTTGTAAAAAATGCTTGGTTATCGTCTTATCACCTTCTTAATTATCTGGTTATTTAAATCTGTTTAAATTTAGTGCTTACATGGCTATGGTCTCCACTGTACACAAATAATTAAGAACTAAATAAATGTTGAACTTTTAACATATTATTTTTTTCCATGTTAAACAATAAAGCTTATTTACATTTTTGTGTAATTTTTAGTAAATAGGTTGTCTTGATGGATATTTTGTTATCAACTAATTAAAAGGTCCTGTTGCGTTGGTAAATGCCACAAAAATAAAGTTTTTTTGGAAGTAATAAAATATTTTGTGGTGATAGAAAATTAATTTCACAACCACACAAGTAGATATTTGCAATTTTTTTGTTGTAACAAGAAAATATTGTTGATGTCAATATTTAAAAAAAATGTTATGCTACACTTACAAGTGCACGTGCAATCGACAAGTAGACACGTGGGGAATTGATTGAAATTATACTTTTAACATCAGCTATCGTATGGTTGCCCCATGTTGTAATGAAAATTTGGGTCTTTCATATTTATAGGTTTTATGAAATGTTTGTATGATAAAAAAATATTTTTTCATAAATATTACCTTTTTATAAAAAAATATGACCACTCCTAGCTAAGTAAGATAATTCTAAAATTGATTTCAGGTTAAATCTTGTAAACTTTTGCGCGTGTAGCAAGCAATGTAGGCCATACGTCTATAGTGTATGTCTTCTATATTTATACTTGGATGATTGAAATTTTATTTATGAATATTGCGTGTAAGCTATTATAAGCGTTTTTTGATTCATCAGCAGAAAAAATATTATTTTATAAATAATTTTGTTATTGTTAAAAATCTATAGTTTGTTGATCTTAAAAAATAATGTAAAAATTAAAACAAGGAGACAAAGACATTGTGTGAAAATTGACGGAGTAATATATCGAAACCCACAATTTTACAGCTTATTTGAAACATTGAACTATTAATGGAAATATTTTTGTACAGTAAGTTGGTTTAGCCTTGAAAATATTTTTTTTAAACTTTATATGGTAATGTAAATACCATTTTTTATGTTAGAATTTTAAAAGTAACATTTTTTCCCCATACAATTTGATGTTATTCACTTTAACTGGTGAAAAAACATGGAAAACACATTTAAATTACACAAAGTAAATTTAGGATGCCTGTGGCACACTTAAAAAATACTACGTTATCGCTTTTATAGTTGTACCGCTAAATAGTTTCTTCCGTGTGTATTTTAAACATACATACATTTGGTACTTATAATGAAAATACCTTCTTTATAATAAATGTTAATTACACACTTCGTCACACATTTGAATAAAACGTGGCGGAATCAACCATGGATTAACTATCGGTATGCCATACAACTGAAAATTGAGACGACTAAATAATAAGACCCAAGATACGGACACTTGAGACTCTAAGGTATGGTTTCAAATAGCAAAACAATCGAAATACTAGAGCTTCTATTCAATAAATTATTTTAATTTTACACATACTAATTTGAAGAGCAGCCGTTAAAAGTACAAAAGTAGAATTAATGTAGCCTATTTAAATTATGATCGTGAAAAAACTAAAGTATAAATAATCATAAGAACTTTGCATTCGTTAAAAATAAATATTCACATCCATGTGGCCACGTTGTTTGAAATTTGCTCAGTCGTAAAATGAAGGAAACAAACGAAGAGTTTCGGAAATCTTTAATTTGCTTTTATTGGATTAAACTACATAAAGTTAAGAAACTAAATATTTAAGCTTCATTAGAATTTACTTCGCTAATTTAGTCGGTACGTATATTTCTCATGGTTCTAAAAAAATAAATTTTTTAATGTTTAAGTAATTAAATAAGAACTACCGAATAGAAAACCAAATAATTATACCTATGATTTGTACATTACTGTCTGTAATATGCAAATAAATATTTTTTTTTTAATTTGTAGTACATAGTTATTTAAAACAAAGTAATGGAAATTTACAGTATATCAAATCGTTTTACAAATAATTTTGTTATTTTAACCTTTACATATATTTGAATTGTTTACAGAGTGTAGTGTTCCGCATGATCAGCTAATATCGTCTTACTTTTAAACTTTAGGGTGGATACATATTATCCTAGAAAGTTCTCTTTGAGGTTATCCGTTATCATCAACAACGAGGGCCGCTGATAATAAATTGTACTCAGAAGCTGCTGCCGGCAGCCGAAGGGTTAATTTGTTTAGTTTAGGTAGTACATCCCGCAGCCCGCGCTGTTGGTATCCATGTTTGTTTACAAGGGCGGGGAAAGAATATTCGGTAATGGCCGCCATAACTCAATGCTTCCCCTGCAGATGGCGGTTGCTTCGAGTGCTTCACTTGTTTTTTGTTCCCCGCCGTCACTCCATTGGGCGCGTCGCCCCTCTCATTCCCCCCAGAGGGCCTCGGGGGTAGTTTTTCATGCCGCTGCGTGGGGGAAGAAATGCTCCAGAGGAGCCGCTCTACTCAGAGCACTTGGGCCCGTTTAGTTCCAACCCCTACCATGTCTTCCAAATTGATTGTAACGTAATAAAATACGTCGAAAGTGTTCGTGCCTTTTCTTTCCTCGACCTTATAGCTTACCACACACGCTGGTATTATA
This sequence comes from Bacillus rossius redtenbacheri, assembly GCF_032445375.1. NCBI lineage: Eukaryota > Metazoa > Arthropoda > Insecta > Phasmatodea > Bacillidae > Bacillus > Bacillus rossius. The sequence goes on along the minus strand of NC_086336.1, from coordinate 7,171,957 downwards.
ATTACGTAATTTAAAATTTCATAACTGTCATCCCCTTTCAAAATATGTTTGATTCAATGTTTCTCACACAGGATAATATTTTTAATTTCATAAAATTTGACATAAATGACTTACTTGGTGTTGTAGAAACACTAAAGTATAGGGTCTAAAATAAAAAAATTAATATTTACATTTCTTTTTTCCCGTAGAATATTAAAAAAATTGTCACAATGGGTTCAAATAAAATGTTACAAAATTAGTTTCTATTTACGTAAATCCCAAATTTTCAAACTGATTCAGAGGATTTTTGCAGTCCAATATTAAAATTTGAGTTAGTGTTGTGTGTACAAATAGTTATGTGTAAAAATTTGTATGCTTTTTTTTATTTATTTTTTCTAAAAATACATAGGTGTACCTAGAAGCAATTTCAATCTTCTATTTACATTTCAGTTTTTTTTTAACAAAAAAAGAGGTACTCGGCGGAATTGCGTTAATTAATTGTCAATTTTTAAACTGCTATTAGAAATTAACTCAAAAAAACATTCTGAATTTTAAATACTAATCTTATGTTCATATAAAAATATTCAGGATTTAAATATTTGCACACACTGTTATTTTAACTGTCTCGCTCGTTCAGCTGTACGAACAATGTGACTAACGTTCATTTTAACTATTACAGAATTAGTTACCTTAAGAAAGTAAATATGAATTTACGTGCCAGTGAACAAAATTAAAATGCATACAAAAATCCTTCCATAATTTTTTATGAATTTCATAACTGGTTTTAATTTTTTACTTGTAATATTAATATCTACTATACATATTTTACACATAGGTAATAATATTATTTCCAAAAAATATATTTTACTTTGTTTAGGCCCTATGGATCAAATTGTAGAAAAGTGATTCAAAACTTTTTTTATTTGCCGATCTGTAAGTCTTATGTGTCGATGTGACGAGGTTTGCGAATTCAATCATAACTCACATCCATGAGCAAAGAGTGATTCTAAGTCTACTTTAACCTTGTAGGTTCCCGCGTCTTAAACGTCTGTGCATAACCAAGATCATCAAACTCAACAAACAATTAACAAACACTGGCATGAAGAAAGGCATGAAGAAAGGCATGTAGGAAGGGCGAGACACCTATCTCTTTCCGAAGATTAAAAACAGTTAATGGGCAGGCTATATCTTATGTTGAGATCCTTGAATCACTTGTGTTCATAAATAATTACAAATCGTATATAAACATTATTTAAAAATGTATGATTCTTTTTACCGATTAGAAATATAGTTTAAGTTACCCTTCATCAAGGTTTTAAAACTAAAACATTCGTTAAGCTACTGACCGAAGACAATATAAAGGTCGCTCACAAACACTTAATTAAACCTCTGTGCCAAAACTCGCTACCTAAACGACTTAAAACCCTGTTTTTTTTTTTATTTGACTTATCTTCTTTCATCTTGGCTCGGGCTGACTGAGTTTTATAGTTTAGCAAAGGTGGAAGTCTTGCGTCTACACATAATCTATTTAAAGAAATAATCGCAAGAAAAATATTAGTAAAGTTATTAAAAAAGTAATTTGGGAACAAGGTACCAGTTGTATAAGTTTAAAACAATGATGGTTCGCTTGGAGTACCTACACCTGGCTGTTAGGCGCGCCGTGGCCACGAAAGGCGCGCGCTTCCTTCGCGAGGAGGCAGCGCCCAGGCCTGGGAGCGGAAGCCCGCGCCGGGTGTAATTGGCCATTGTGGATCGCAAGGGGCCTGGTCCGCGTGTGGTCGGCTCCATGACCCCCCCCCCCCCCCTCCATAAAACAAAGACCACAAGCACGTCGCGCGACTTCCAACCTTACCGACGCACGCGGTAGCGCCCACGCACCGGACGCGACGTCGCCGGCTGTCGCGGGTTATCGTCGCCTGCCCCTTGGCGGAGTCCGTAAGCGACGAGTCCATAAGGGCGAGAGAGCGCAGGTGGACCTACTGGCCCGCGTCTTCGTTCGCGACGGCCGCGCCCCCTGCGACTTCTGCGACCAGCACGAATCTTCTGCGTTCTTGTCGCCGGAATCTTTACCAAGACTGACAGACCGAAGAACAAAAAAAAATTATCTATAAAAAAATAACAAATTATTTTTTTTTAGAAATACTTTTACCCTATTACCTATATATATAAATAATATATATATATATAAATAATATATATATATAAATAATATATATATATATGTGTGTGTGTGTGTGTGTGTGTGTGTGTGTAGGTGTGTAGGTGTGTGTGTGTGTGGGGGTGTGGGTGTGTGTGATAACGTAAATTAAAAACCAGTAATAAATTACATTGCAAAATTATAAAAGTGTTTTGTAGCCATTTTAATTAGGGAAAGTTCCACTTGCATTTCTTTTGTTTCGTTTTCAGTTTCTAACCACTTCCGAGTCTAAGTAAAACGATATTATTTTTTGATAAGCTCTTACAGTAATTTTGATCACTGACACGTAACTTGACAAATTTTACTTTATTGAGGTAATTAGTTACGAAATGCACCTACTTCCTGCGTCGCTCAATATTTGGTCAGATGTTTTTTTTTTCTGAGGCGTTTCTCATTATCTTGCAGTCCTTTAATCCACCAGCGATCCAATGAATAGGGAACATTTGCAGTCCTGACTGTTGCCAGATAACAGAGCCACGTGTTTGAATTGGAAGATTTTGTATGCTTAGCAATAATAATTTGATAGACTTGCATAAGACAAATATGTCTCAAATAAACGAAGGTATCTTCTCAGTGCCATATATCTGGATGATAGTAGAATCTTCGCCAGGACCAAACTTCTGGTTCGATCTCTGTCTTCCTTTGTAAACAGGACTAGCAGCCACGCGGACGTAAGCTGTGGAATCTTAAATTTACGGAAGATCTCCAGATTAACTTAACCAGCGCCTTCATTATTTTACATTGAAAATGTTTGGAAGTGAAGTTGCTTGGCTTCAGCGGCTACAACCCAGAATCCAAGCAACTCCAGACAATGACAGCCAAATTCTGCGATCTTTACTAATGCTTAGAAGTGTTTGGTAAAAGTTGTCACAATATCAGATTCTCTGTCCGAAAATGGTGACGCATTTTCGGGGCTAAAAAAAAGTTTCTCATACTTTGTATCTAAGAAATTTTCCCAATATTAGGAAATGTATAAAATTACGTATTAGCCTTAGTAGAAATCTTTGAAACAAAATCCTGTATGTATTATTTAGTATATTTAACTTATAAGTTATTTGCTGTTATAAATACGAACATTATGAATTATTGCTATTAGTCGCGATATTTGGCTTAAATATTTTTGCGGTTAGCTCAATGAAACATGAAATAAAATTATTTGTGTAATTATGGAACAGTAAGTTGAATTGGAGATATATTTGGAAGCTTTATGGAATCATCCGATTCATTATAATAAGGTCTGCGTTCATTGAAGTGAATAAAGATGTGGTTTATAATGTTTAAAAATTAATTATGATGCCTAGGGAAGTTAATGCCACTGAATTGTCGCTGGCAATCTCCAAACATCGAGAAGGGGATTAATTTCAGATGTCAGATAATAAATCTAACATATCCTGAATTATTAATGGGCCAAGTTCAGAACTCTGAACAGGTGAGGTTTCGAATGGTTCGGGCTTAGAACGTGACGACTAACGAAGTCAACAGTCAGCAAAAATCCACTAAACTTTACCAAAGAATAATTTGGTTTTTACATGTATGCCTACCAGAACCAACTAACTATCGATATAGAAATAAATCTGCATTTGCTTGACGTGGTGGTGCATGATCCGAATATTTAAGGGCCAAGTGTATGACATGAGATCCTAAGTATTCTGGTGTCTTCGATGGTCGTTCACGAGCTGTACGAACTTCAAGTGGTTGAAGCTCAGACTGCCCGTGGAATACGATACGCCGCATGCGGAAGCTAGCCGGCCGGTGCTGGGGCTCGGCCAATGAGAGGCCCCTTCCCGGCCAGCAGCAGCCAACAGGACGCGAGGCCAGCTCCCGGCACGGCCAATGAGCGCCTGGCTTCGCTCCCGTCAAAGACACCGCCGGCGCCATCTTAGCTCCGCGCGCACTTACCTATGCACATCCCGAGCTGCTGTGTTCTCCTAAACACCAGGGAGCCCACGGAATAACTTTAAACGTCCCGTTTTATTTCATCTTATTTTATTTTCCATCACGGACACGAATTCACCATCTTGCCTGCCGAGACGCCGTTTTCCATCAAAATTCTACCGGCGCTGAGATCCGCCGGGGTGGGGCGGCAGTAATTACACCGCTGCCCCGGCTTACACGATCCACTCCTGGTCCTGGTGGAAAAAAAAAATAAATAAAAACATGGTCGCGATGGTCATTTTCCCCCGTTGCGAGCAGGCCACGACTGCGCCGCTCGGAGTACGCCGGGCATAATAATCCCGGGCCGGCGGTAGTTTTCGACGGCGACGGGCAAGCCGTGTAATTTTTGTTTGATGGCGCCCTGTAGCTGAAAGGACGCGTCGTTCGGAAATGCGGGTCATTAATCACGCATGCAGATGATATTGAGATTCCGTTCGCGTGACCCCTTCCCCTCCTCCACCCCTCTTTCAACCAATTTTTCCCTTCTCGCTGGCCAGTTTTTCGGACCCCCTCACAAATTCATCTCCCCCCCCAAACCCCTTTCTACTACCCCCTCCCCGTTATTTTCCTTCCCGAACATCAGGACGCCACGGTTATTACGATTTTTCGGCCAGTTTTAATCGACTCCGAAGTGACAGATAGAGAGGATGATTGCGGTGTTGGTAGGGTCGCTTTCCAAAACACGCCGCGGCCTCCGTGCTTTTATTTTTATTATTTTTTTATTTTTTTTCACCATCGTCACGCGAACGATTTTCTCGTCGGTTTAGCGTCCGCCCCGCTGATCGCTATTCCCCGCGCGACGTGGATTCTGTCCCGTCGCGCTTCGTAAGGGAAATTACAGCGTGGGCGAGTGGTATCACTGACGGCGACGCATCTGCGTGAGACAGGACAGGTTTTATTTGTACAGTTAAAAAAAAACTCACCTTCGTGAACTATCATCCAAACATTCGTCGTGCGCTTATAGGACCTACATTTTTGTATTTTAATTCTAGGCTACCAACATTTTTTGGTACTTTTTATTTAAAGGTTCTATTGAAATAACTAAGCTAAACAATTGAATGGAACATTTACAATTTACTTTTAAACAAATCTATATATTCAGATTAACTCATACAAAAATTTATGCAAAATATTTCATCTAATTTTTTTTTTAATTTTACAAATAATTCTTAGGAAACTAGTTACCAAATATTTAATTAAATATACAAGTATACTTATTAGCGTATCTTTTAAATATAACCCCATGTGTAATAAACAGAACAAATTGTTTATGTAAATGAGCAAGTACTTATTAAAGTCTGCCAAAATATGATATAAACATGAATTTACAGCATGTTATAGATACATGGGCTTGAAAATATATTTTGGGAACTAAGTTTCTAAGAATTCCATTGTAAATCGTAGAAATTTGTTTTAATGTGTTAACTAAAAAAAAAAAAAAAATCCACGTGGAAGATAAAATTCTAATATGTGGAAGTAGTAAATAAGCGGAATCACAAGTAGGTACATAAATTGGTTGCGAACTAACTGCAATGTAACATAACTAAATGATATCACAGGTCTATAACATGATAAACTAAAAAAAAATTGTCATCTTGTGTTTAAGTATACTAGACAGAGATCTGTAACATTTAACCTCGGTAACAAGCAAATTTATGTGTTCTCATTATGCAAATACACATAAACTACGAAACTTGGAAACGAAATTTAACGTAGAATTCTTGAAAATAATGGCGGGCATGATCAATTAACGCAAGAATCACTCGTAATTATCGCACCCACCACTAGAATTCGCTTCTGGAGCAGCTACGTCGACTATCGAATCACTGGATTTGCAGACCTGAAATTTTAAACTGTATAACGAAACGGTTCCGATAAAAGCGAAAAAAAAAAAGTCTTGAAAAAACCACGAAACCTCGGCTTTGACCTGATTTTCGATCAGGAAGTACCAGCTAGTACTATAAAAGTTTCCTTTTGGCTTCGTGAACCTTTTTCTCGCGTCACCCACCATAGATGGCAGCACCGTGGTCACACAATTTCGTCCCGTGAGACTTTCCTCCCATTCACTGAATTACTTCTATTAAATGCCGTATACCCGGAGCTATGATGTTGACACACTAAAAAATCTGTAGCCAGATACAAATAGTTAGGGACCGGTAAAATTCGCGGGTTCAATGACCTCTAGGATGAACTCCATAGTTCTGCGTAAACTCGGTCAAATGCCACCCACTCATTGGCTGCTGTCTTGTGAGACGTCCCATTGTAGCAGCCTGTGATTCGATAAAGCTATGGTCAGGTGTTTCTCATTGGCCCAGAGTCATCCAGGTGAGTTGTGAGCCAACAGCAGAGGCGGCACTGAGGTATAACTACTTGTATTTTAGCCTATCGCGAAATGAATTCGCGATTTTTTCTGGTCTCTACAAATAGTCTACTTGTGAACTTTGCCAAAATTTTAATACGTGTATTGTCCCAGATGTCGGCGGTCCTAATTCTCGCAAGGCCACGGGTGTCGCTGATAACAGCCTTGCTCCTTATCTGCTTGTGGCGCTAGCGACTGCTGTCCGCCAGCCGAAACTCCCCTGTCGCGGTCATGCGTGATTGATTGGCTGTCAGGATTAATGGCCGCGGCAGGTGAAAGGCTGGTGGGAGTAGTCTGGCCCGCAAAGTGAATGCAGATCGTGATGTCGACCGCCACATATAACGAGTGACGAAATTGTACGAGATAACTGGGTGTAGGCGTTACGTCGGTGAAAGTCACTGTGACTCATGCCGCATGTACACATTCTCCAGTTGAAGTATAGGTACACGAGTGCTAAAAAAAAATTATTGGATTTCTCTATGGTTACTGTAATTTGAAATGTCATTAAACTACATACATGAGAATAAGTAATCTTCACAATTACGTGGTAACCGGGCGAAGCTGTTCCCCCCCCCCCCCCTCAAATAATGGTATACGTCATGTAGGTTAAACGCCTAAAACATTGGCTAAAATGTTGCATTTGCATTATGATGAGAGTTTAAAATGACTTTCTTCTATGGAAGTGACTGTGCTAAACAACGGAGATTCTAAGTCATTCTTATTAAACATCATCAGATATGGTCAACGTCATTTCCACAATGTTTTGAATGTAACAGTTCGGCGAAGGTGAGATAAAAATGTGAATTCAACTACGTCGTAACATGCCGTCTCTTGACAATTTATAACTCAATGAGAATAAGTTTATAGTAACATAAAAAAAGGTTCAATTTTTATTTATTAGTTTAAAGGGTAAGTAATTAAAATAAATTACTTTTATATAGCTATAGTATGTAACACAATTTTTTTCAAATTAATGGCGGTTTTAAAATATTAAAAAAAATGTTATGATTATTGAATAGTTATTTACTAATTTTACTCTTCTTTTGTAGTGCGTAATAAAATTCAAAATGCAATTCCACGAAATCCGTATTTATTCTTAAAATTTTTTAATTAATTTCAGGAAATCATGTCTGTTCATAAGCACAAACGTTTTTGCTCAAACGTAACCAGTGATTCAACCACTTAGCTACGGTTGATAAAATAGAATTTAGTAGTTTGGATCTTAACCTCTTATCGACCCTTTTAGGGTCCAGATGTGGTGAATGGTAGCAGCTCTTATGAACCAAGCCCAAACCTACGGACAGGAAAATATGTAATGGCAAGAGTCACTAACCAATACATGCATGAAAACGGCGTGTGCAGTTAAATATTTACGATTGCGTCTCAATAAAATCATCAAGATCAATGAATATTATTAGAGCCATTCATTTAGTCGCAAGCTAGAATGCAAACCTCCACACTGTCGCACTGTGTTCATGATTGGACCGCAGTTATCTGGACACGCCCCTCTACGACCGTGAGCCAACGATGACTAGCTAGGAGAGAAGTAAGCGAATCAGGTAGTGCCAAATAACAAGGATAAAAATTTTCTCGCTAAGTAATCAACCAATGGGAAAGTAAACATGGGTCGAGGACACCTATAACTTTGAATTCTATCCTGAGGCCAGAGGAATCCGCGAAATTTCCGGGACTCTAAATAGTATACATATCATGTTTAAGTAAGTAATTGGCAACAATTATAAAAATTATTTAGTTAAACGTAATTATGAGATCGTTGACCATTGCATAAATAAATATATCATAAATCGGTTATACTAACATCAGAATGATTTCTCATAGTTTTTTTTTTTTCAAACCACGTTACAGAAATTAAGTTCAAGCTGTCGTAAAAGAAAGATAACATTTTCTTTGAGGTTTTTTTTTTGAAGGAAGAGAGAGATTGAACTCGGCTATAGGGCCAGCATTTGCATGAGGATCGTTTATGCCGCGCGAGCCGCCGATAAGGCGGGGGCCGGTCTTCGACGCCACCGGGAGGTCGGCGGCGATAAGGCGCGCTCGTTGCTCGGAGGGAGGGAGGGAGGTACGAGCCCGGGTCGGGTAGCGGTCCTGGGTTCGAGCTGTCGCGTGGCCGGCAGCAGTTACCCGGGGCCGCCGGCGACTATCGCCCAGCGCGGCCGTCGAGACGTCGAGGACATCTGCGGCCGGACAGCGGCCGTCGAGCGCCGAGGTCACCCGATACCGCGGGCGAACATGTCAGCGCTGGTCTGAACACCGATGAAGCCTTTCATTCTAACATACAACACTTTACTATAAATAGATGCAGATTTCGCGAAAAGATTTCGGGACCAGATGAAAGTTAAAAAACTGTAGCACCGTCTGTGTTTCGTGATTGGGCGAGTTCCTCCCATGTACAAATCGACTGTAACAACGCCAATCACAATGATTCATTGCGGAAGTAAACGCGTCCTGAGTGGCCCCGGTCAAATACGGCAACGACTTCTCTCGCAGATGGCCGCCGATCACAAGGAAGAAACCACAGGTGCGGGTATACCTTGTTGCAGTCTAGTGGACGATCAGATCTTTTCGCGAAAAATGCCTGCCACTACGAATTCATTTCGCGATAGGCTAAAATACAAGTAGTTATACCTCAGTGATGCCGCCTCTGTTATTGGTTCACAACTCACCTGGATGACTCTGGGCCAATGAGAAACACCCAACCGAATCTTTATCGAATCACAGGCTGCTACATTTGGACGTTTCACAAGACAGCAGCCAATGAGTGGGTGGCATTTGACCGAGTGTACGTAGAACTATGGAGTTCATTCTGGAGGTCATTGAACAAGCGAATTTTTCCGGTCCCTAACTTTAAATATATGTAAATGAGAGGTTACTGTCAAAAGTTTAGTTACGGTCAAATGTAAAATAGCCTACACTAAAAAAAACTGTGAGCTTAAATATTATTTTTTATGCATATGTTTGAATATTTTGAAGCGCCTACATTTTATACCTTAATAGATTCAATACCAGATTGGATATTAAATTTAATGTTAAAAATTACATTGATAGTGAACCTGTCAAATAATATTTTTTTCTTTTAATCAGCTGAAACTTAGTTGTTTCCCAATGAATGTTCTGCCAAATTGTCGAATATTAAGAAACATGACTATTGATGCATAGAACCATTGTTTTATTATTTTCTTTCTAAATGCTCAGTGAATGGATTTGAAAATCTTTAGAACTACCACTCAAATCTCCGGACCTTTTAAAACCAATAATGCAATACCTTACTATAATTGTGTTCAGAAAAAAAAATTATTATTTATCGGTAATACCACATAAGATTTCTTAGTGAAAACTTATAATTTAAGCCATTAAAAATAAAATTTAATTATTGGCACTTTCGGGACTATTTACATCACAAAATTTAAGGGTTGAATAATTTAGCTATCACTTAATAGCTGGAGTAGGATAAGAATAACAAAGCTTTTTATTAGAGTAGGCTATGTTTTCTAGAATTATGCAGAAAGAAAATTAAATGAAATATGTAATAGGCTGTTTATTATCAAAGATATAAAAATTACGGTGAGTGGTAAGACCTCTATTTCTGAGTGAACTTCCTGTGTTGGTACCGGAGGGCATTGCAGCGTGCAGGCTTCGAGCGGGAACACGGCTGGAAGTATTCCCCCACCACGACTCCCCGTGAAACTTAACACCCGCTGTGAACTGAAGTGTGTTTCTGATAATCAACTCATAGCTGGATACACCTCGCCTCCCTTGCCCCCATCCCCACCCCCCACCCCCACATGCCTCACGTGCCGACATGCTTGTGTTCTTTGTGCCCCGCACTACACATTACACATTACTCGCCGTCCGAACTGCTTCTGCTCGCATTCACACAGTCAGCGACATACAAAATAACACTGTTTCCACAATAAACTAAGTATATATCTTACGGATTGACTTTAGACAAAGTAACTTAATTAAAAATTTATTTTCTGTGACCAGAGAGAATTTTTAAATCGAGTTAACATAATTCCTCAGATATTTGTGTAAGAAGGCTTACTTATTTCTGCGCCAATGCTACCTAATACATATTTTAGGACTTCATAAAACTTCTTCGATGAGTTTTTTTTCATTAAAATCTCTTTTGTACTGAACTTAATATTTATACAGGGAAAAGCGATATTTCTTTACAAGTGCATATAAAAAATTACTGTTATTGAGATAATATTTTTTTTAGGAATTTTAATACTGCTCCGCCAACTTACTTGAATTCATTAATGATTTACCAAACCCGTTTTAGTGCTCTTAAAATATTGTAGTCCTACTACAAAAAAATAAGTAAAAAGTACTGCGAAATATAAATTTCCCTTTAGAAATTAAATGAGATATGTGTGTGTTTATGGAACCCAACACTCATATTGTTCAAGAATACACATGGACGATCACAAAGAATTCTGCCGCGCGTATTTGTAAGAGAAATTATATTCCTGAATATATTATACCAGTTGTGTTGGTTATACAGAACTTATACCAGTGTTATGTTAATAGAATGTACATTAAAATCCTAGAAAATGCTAAAAATTAAGTTTCCAAAGTTTTTTTTTTAAGTTAGCAAACAGAATTTTGTTTCATATTACCTTCATTAAACTTGCAATTTTATGGCATAGAAAGGTTAAAGCTTCTTCAAGCAATAGCTAGCTACCTCTTTTTAACTAGTTGGACGATATTTACTATTTTATGGTAAGTCTTGGTTTTCCTGAAAGTTAATCACTAGCAAGAGTCGGCACGCGAGATTGAAGTAATTTTATGGACGCGAAGACTATTAAAACCGATAAGTGAAACAGCTAAATAGCACGTGTCTTGTCTTCCTGGCCGATACTGATATGAAAAATGGCAAAATAAGTGAACATAACTGTGCAGAAACGTGAAACAGGTTCGTTGACGTGATAATATTTATATCGCCATAAATGTCAGCGCGCCCGCTAAGAGTAATGACTTAACAAATTATCGGCAGTTTTCTGAAGTCTCTACTAAATTATTTCAAAGTTAGGTATTTAATGTATTATTCTTAAAATACTAAACCAGCAGCAGACACTTTGAATAGTTAATTAAATTAAGGTAATTTAAATCTGATGATTTTATTATCACTTTACACGTATAATGATTTACATTTTTGATTTAAAACGATGAGAATTAAATTCAACAAGAGGAAATATAGTACACCACTTCACTAGAATTATTGAAAAGCCAATTATTTCTACCTGCAGCAGATAATCTTAATTTATCTTCAGTTATTCACATAACTATAATGTGAAGCAATATAATTCGATTGTTGAGTGATCATTTTGATTTATAAGATTTGATTTTTGATGACCGAAGGTTAGCTTGGATTTTATGCACAAGCGCATATTACCATTCCTAACGCGGGTGGTCATACGAAGTTAATGCCTGTACAGAAGAATGTAATGAATTTGTTTGGCCATTGAAAAAATAATGTTTAACATCCATTAGCCTATTTCAATATTTACTCTCTTTATTACAGCGCAAATTATTTGACGTAATAAGTATTGCATTCGCCAGCGTTTGCTCCTTGGTAAAAAATACTTTGAGAGATCATCATTTAAATTAAAGACTCCGATACTGATAGATTTATATAAAATAGTTAATCAATTATTTAAATTTGACAAATTGGAAACAATTTTTTGAGGTCGCCAAAAACTACTTTTAAACTGCAGCGTGTTAAAATAAATTATCTTAGCTGTTTACGAAAAGAGACAAGTGCAAAAGTAGTTTAAATCTCTTATCTTTTGATTTATTAGTATAATTATAATAAAAATATTTAAGAATTCCGACAAGAAATTAAGGGTATGCAAACACCACTAACCGAATAAAAACTTTCTTGAAAGATATATGACTGTTCACAATTGATGCATCGTGTAAAATTAATCCATTCTGAGTACAATTTTATTCCAGAACGTAAAATAAATTTTCTCTCTGTATTTTGCTTTATTTCCTGACTGTTTACATTTTAAATAAATATATATTTTTTATAAGTATTCTAAATTATTAATTTTCTTTGCTTGCTTTAGCATGGCAACGAGTTCGGGCAAGTACCTACACTGCCGCATACTTTCATACAATAGCAAAATAAAAAGTTCACAAAAAAATTACTTTACTGTTAATTACATGTCACCTTTCTTTTTACATTATCTTGGCACTGCTTAGAAAAATATGTTTAGGAATTCCTTCATTCAAAGTGAAGAAGATAATTTTTTTTAAAGTCAGGAACTCGTAAATTTACATGATAATAATACTCTTCACTACCTTTTTTCTCCAAGTCCTGCTCTTACGTTATACCAATTTCAATAAATTATTATAATTATTAACAATTCATCCAAAACATGATTTACTTGTGTAGTGATATAAATGATTATCTTTAACTGTGATCGTACTGACATGGGTTTATAAATATTTTAAAACAATTTAGTAAACTCTTTATCATCTTTATGCTATTACCCCTATAATGGCTGTGCGCCCAACTCCCTTTTATTCTTTCTCCCTCACTAACTTTTTCTATATTTTAAGAAATAATTTTTCAGAATAACCAATCCAATATACCTACATCTTTAAGCATTGATCGATAAACCAGTAATAATTGTATATCTTTCCCCTACTTACATCAACTATTCCATGTTGAATGACTGAAAATGACCACGCAGTTCGACGAAAACTAGCGATATAAAATATTCCGATGTGGTAATTGAAAAATCGCTTACTATTTTAGACTTGAATTAGGTTAAGGTAATGAAAATCCGGTTATATTTAGCGCTGAAATCAGTTATGAACAAAGCTCTAGTGGTACTGTGACATGGTGATGTCATTATTGCCTAGAGTGTAATTTCAATCAAGACTGTCGTTCAGAATACTGATAAAAAACTGGTGCGTGTACTTGTGTAAGCGCTTTAGACTTTATATGTACTTGCCATACTAAAAAAAATACTAACTTGAATTTTGCACGCAAATAATTAATAGAGAAAAAATAATAAAAGGACTGAAGTGGTATTATAAATACGTTGATAAAGTATAAATTCAGTCAAGTTAAAGAAAGTAAAATAAATATTCAGGTGTTAATATTAATATAAACAATTTATAAAATTTTATTCAATTTGGTAAAATAATCGAGATGAAATTACATAATTTAATAATGAAAATCAGTACATATACTGAAAGATTAATATAATATATTAATTTTAATCATTAATTACATATCAGTGGAATAATTTATAATGCAAATAAATTTTGCATGCGAGAACATAACCTCACAAACACTCCCACGAAAACGGCCAGGAGACTACTTAATCTTTCACAGACACTCTCTGTCAGCGACAATGGAAGCTTACTAGCAACCTGACATCGTTATACATATACGGGAACAACCTCGTTTATATAATACACTTAAAATGTTTATAAACACAATTTCTATCACTGATATTAGATATTATTTGGACCAGTATTCAATATCAATCACTAAAGTATACGATTTAAAAGCACATACGTAATTCACATTTGTACGTAGCCTTTATTATTTCATCCTGTGAAAATTTCGTTGAACGTAGCGCGTGCGTCTTAATAAAATTACTGTCCTAATTTTTTTTCATAAAGAGCCTAAAGAAGTATAACTTCAAAAAAATTTGTTGTCTGTAAAGTCGGTTTACGGACGATAGTTTAACGTGACAGCGTCATAACAAAACATTGATGAAATGATTGCATACTTTTATGAATGAAATTGAATCATTTTTATTGAATTATCACTATTTTGTATGGATACAAAGAAGGAGTGAAATGAAATCTACAATTTAATTGATAAATTTACATTTATTTGCACTCATCAATTCAAATAGGTATGTTTATTACTTCAACGAAGAGATGATTTTAACTATAACTTTTATACATGTTTGCTATTTAACTTCTTCCAATCTGTGTTATTCTGTTAAGGATACGACGATGAAAGGAAAAGTAGGAAACGAATGGGAGTGTTTCAAATTTAATGTGCCTCGAAAAAGTCAAATCGATGGTTGTTCCAATCGAGTGGAAGAGAAATAGATGCGGCGCAAGCGTACAATGAGCCTAACGGGACACAACTGAACGGGTCAATGTGCGTTACGGGTCACTTTTTTGTGCGTGCAGCAGGAGTTCGTCGATTAAAATGACGTCACGGAAATATTTATCTTAGAAAGGCTAAATAAATTTAAATACAATTTTATCAAAGGATTTAAAACCATATCAAATAGTAGCCACCAGCATTGCCTTTTACCCCAAAAATTTGTAGTTATTTATTCATTTATGTTCTCCTTATCCATATTGCGCAAAAATGATAAAAATTCAACTTTGCCAGCTCATTGTGCGAAAATTTTGAACCAGATATATTTTTTTAATTTGTTGAAGTTTGGCCAATCAAAAAGTCTAGCGTTTGCCGTGTTGAACGTAAAAAAAAATAAAACAGTGAGCTGGAACGGGACATACACAATATAATTCTAGACTGTTTACATGAAAACAACTGTATCGCTACGAAATAGGCTTTGTGTTGTCCCAGTACCTACGATAGTTTAAGTCTAGTCAGTTGTAAACCGTTCCCTGAATAGCTTTCAAGCATGAACTGCGCAAATTAATAAGCATGGTGTAAAAAAAAATTCATATTATTGAATATAATTTCCATGTTTTTTTTTTTAAATATAAATGTTAGAAGAAAATATAATTAAAATTTAAAATCATGTGAAAATTTTCGTAAGAAACGCTTAGTATTATTTTGAAGAAAAAAAAACATTTCTTATATTAAAAATAACCGTCCAATCACGAAGACGGCTGCGTACGAGACTTTGTCACCTGCGCGTTCCGTCATCCGTCTCCACCTTCAAAAAAAAAAATCACCGCTGACCTCGGAATATTGGGGTGGGGAGTTGCCGACGTGGATTTGTTCCGCGGGGCGCGTGTGTCGGGGGAGGGAGGGACCCCGCCGCGCGGTGGCGCGTGGGAAAGGAGCGATAGAGAGGGAGAGAGAGAGAGAGAGAGAGAGGGAGAGAGAGGGAAGATGGACGTGGCCGTGGTGTCTGCCGGACAGTCGGCGCGCCGGCCCTGCGAGGGGGGAGGTGGCAGTCGCCGCTGACGGACACGCATAGTTCGCGATAGTGTCTGATAGTGTCTGCCCGCGCGCTGCCACGTCACACGGGCTCGGCTCCGGAGGTAAGTGCGAACCTTCCCCCCCCCCCCCGGCCCAACCAAACGGAGTGACTACCGATACACCTCGTGTAACAACCTGTCGGATACCATTTTCTTTGCTGTTGTCTGCCACTTCTTAGAGAAATGTCTGATCATCGCGAGTTTAATGAATTTCCACACATTAAAACCAGATATTCAACAATCATCCAGACTGTATTTAAGTCACAACAGATTATCAATGATTTGAAGGCGACTTATATCTACAGTATTGTTTTGCAGTGGAAAAAAAAAATTAAATGTCGGTTTCAACGTGTTATTTTTTTTTTATTTTGAGCTTTTTTTTTTTTTTTTCGACAAGTGGAATGTTTTGATGCGAGAAGACGTCGAAAAGGTCGATCTATCGACACGAGGGCGGCGTCTCTCCCCTCCTGTTCGCTAGCACAACCCCCTCCCTTCCCCCCTCCTCTCTTCACCGGCACACCCCTATCTCGCGCTGGCTCTCGATTCCTCTGTCTCGTGAGCACGCCGCGCGTAGCACCTCCCCACCCCTCCCCTCACCGTTACGTAACCATTCTGGCCTTGGCCTCAAATTGAAAATGATTAAAATTATTAAATAACCAGCCACCCCGCGGCAGCCGGCAATTAATCGAGTTCGTGACTCCGAAAGTTTTCTCGTGGGAAATTTTTAATTCGACTGAATCTGGTTCTTCTTTTTTTATTCTGTAATCATCTGCGTGTGAACGAAATTTCATGCTGTAAACATAGCAACGCTATTTTTTTTTTCAAACCAAGTGCTCTTAAATAACTTAATAAAATCAGTGCGTGGTGAGGTTTGCCTGTTACTCCACTGCATATTACACTTTGGAACTTTAGGATTTGGTGCCTGCTCTTAAAATAACACAGTGGAAAAAAAACTGATCAATCAATCATCTATACCGCTAACCATTCAAACATTTAAAATTCAGCGTAATGCAGTGCTTAACACATTGCTTAAGGCAACATTTTTAACAGTAATTTTAGATATTATGAATTAACAAATTAAAGTTATTTTTTCACGTTTGTACTACCTATGGCGAATAGCTGTTAGCGGGACCAGGTAAATTCTTTCCATGTTGTGTCCATCCATGCATGTTTTAAGAATGTGTGTATGTAAACCCATATACAATTTCGCGCCACATGTTTTTGATTCTTCGGAGCAGGCTGCCCTCCTGTCATTTCAGCCAGTTCGTCAGATAGTGAAATATTGGTAAATATATACTCCTAAACTATTATTATAGTGATACTTATATAGTTTTTTTTTTTCAGACTTTAACCCGCGTTGTTGATGTAGAGCTGTATCTGTTGCTGTTTCGGAATAGATAACTCGTTAAAAAAAAACTTTATTTGAAAGGACCCTTAAAAAGTGAGTTATAAAGAAGGTCAGCCATTTTATTTTTTGTCTTTCGCATCGCGTCCTTTCATATATCCTTGTGAGCTTTAGGGGTTTTTTAGCCCTATATTTTGGTAAAAATTAAACAATGGTCTGTTGCTTTGCCAGCTAACTTCTGTCTGCGCAATTATATATCTAATCCTTAACTAAAAAATAATTTCAAACTGCCTTAAAACGGTGTGTGAAAATTTGTGAACGCAAATAAATCGCTGTCGAAAAAGTATGTTTATTTGTTGATGCACCAGATCGTGTTGCGCGTTTAATAATTCTGATAACCATCCATGGCTCTGGTGCGTCACTGAATGCAGTCTTGAGGTATGAGGATCCTTCGGTTGAAGTTGCTTCTTCGGTAACGGACAAACCCTCGCTGTCCGGTAAACAGCTGTGCGGACGGATGTCCAGACATTCCGTCCCGTCTGGACGGGCAATTGGGCCAGTTCCCGCCCCGCGAGATGGTTTTTGTGCCCTTCCCCCTTCCCCCCCCCCACCGCGGTTAAGGGGGTGGGGGGTGGGGGTGTGGACCTGGCACCAAGCCGCGGTCACTGTCACGAACAAGAGCGCGGGGATATGTGTCGTATAGTCGGCGTCGGCGTCGGCCTCGGCGTCCCAGAGGTGTGCACTAACGGGGACGCACCACAACGCCGAAATACCACAACGCCGAACGTACAATAACGCCGAAAAATGTCATTGCAGGACTGCCACAAAGGTTAGGTTATGTTAGGTTAGGCTAGGTTTGGGTAGCCTAGGTTAGGTTAGGTTGTGGTATTTCGGCGTTAAGATACATTTCAGAAACACACACATTCATTCAGTTGTTTTTCATTTTGTTCCTGTGCCCCCCCCCCCCACCCCCCCTTCATTCCCCGCAGCAACATTTTTCGGCGTTACTGTATTTCGGCGTTGTGGTACACAGCAGTTTTCTAGCTGTCGGCTTTGCGGTCAATTTAGCACTCGGCGTTATTGTACGTTCGGCGTTGTGGTAACGACCCTACACTAACTATCCAGGGAACGTCATTAATTTACAGGTATCTTCGCACCTTTTAGGGGCGAACGATCAGTTCACTTGCTTCAAACATGTAGCTTCAGCTTATTGAAACAAAAAAAAATAAAGAAACCTGTTAAGTTAACAGCAGAAACACACACTTCCTTCAACGTGCAGGTTTACCCGCAGTTTACCCTGGAACACGTAACTTGCACGCAAGAACGTGCGGCGTGGAACTACGAAGGCCCTTTTCGTGTACGATATGAGGTGGATCCTTGTTTTAAAATTCAGTTTAATTTAACGTAACTTGTAATGTAAACCTTTGGAAGAGCGATTGTGTTATTAATGCTGTACTTGCATAATTTTTTTTTTGTTGTGAAGAAAATCTTTTGTCGGTGCACACTTTACCTTTGGATCAAAATACTCGTTAGATAAGAGCGCGCACTTGCTCACTATCATCGCCAACACGTGCGGCATTCAAGTGGTGAAGTTGTGCTAGTGTGAGCGAGTCCATGAATAATTTCACCCTGCAATGTTCAGGAAGTGGGCGAACTCCTCCGGCTTTCTTATAGCCGCCTACCGTGCGCCAGCTAACTTGGAATTAATTATTGCCCAGGTCACGTAGGCAGATAACACCTTACCGGACACCCAACCTGTCGTCACTTACCTGATTGGCCGTTAACTTAAGGCCATTGGATAGTAAAAAAAAAATTATTTTGTACGTAGGTAAGTGAGTACCTATAAAGTTAGCTCACAATTTCTTTTCTGACATTAAGTTAAATACGTACGTATCTGTTGACAATGAAAAAATGCCTTAAAATTATCACTTTTTAACTTTACGAAGATCATTGCTAAACTAAAATAACTCGTGAAACACACTGTTCTAGACTTCATAATTTTACCAACTAAAAGTCAAAAAAAATATATATATATATATATGTTGCGAAAATATTTTCTTGAGAAGAAAAAAATATTGCTAATTCTGTAATAAATTTATGTGACATAGCCTATAGGCTATAAAACTGATGATATTTATTAATGAGAAAATACTGAAATACGGTAGATTTACAAATTATGATATTTATATGAAGTTATGGAGTTATATCGTAAAAAAATCTCATTCCTCAGTTATGTCGTGTAACATTTATAATAATCGACATAGGTACAGTTACAAGTATATTTGCAAATATGTTGGAAAGAATTAATTTTTTTAATGTTTCAAATATACTACGCAATATTGTTACGTAGTGGTTTCTATAGCCCGTGAGAAACAGACAATGAACCCAGGTCTTCTGAAATGCGATGAGTCTCTCTTCTCGGATCCACATGCGAAAAATTTGTCTCATCTATCCACAGATAATTGAGCATTGTCTGTCGAGGGGGGGGGGGGGGGGGGACGACAACTGGACTTGTGTTTAGTTCATTCTATGCTTCTGTACTCCGCCACTTTTATACGTACATACATTGATTTGATTTTTGCAATGCTGACTTATTTTCTTTGTAACAAGCATCATTATGTACCTATAGTTCTTTGGTAAAAGGCTTTTCCTCCAAGATTACGTATGTAGTGGTGTGGTGGAACTATGAATTATAAAATCGGTCAAATTACCCCGATTTCGGTTTTTGTTATAGTTTGATGAAGTCATTCCAGACAAATGTTTTGATGGTCCTGTATCAAAGGATATGCTCAATTATTTTTTTAATATGATTAAGTCTACACGTAACACGTGGACGTGTAAAATATTCTGGTAATTGATTGTAAACGTATGTTACAAGGTAGCCTAACCGATTTCCCGAAAAGTAGAGGTATGTCGTAAGAATGTAAATTCACCCTTCCTTCCTAACAACGTTGATTAGCTATAGGACACACGCATATCTTTCTTGTGGAATCTTCACTTATATAGACAATTCACCTGTCATCATATAGGTACTTATATATCCATATACGGCGGCGTAGTTACTACGAACTAATTCATGAAGTTTGCGTTACGCAACTTGTCATCAATTTAACAGTTTTCCAAAGCAGTACCAATGGTGTATGTATAATTCTGCCACTGTTGTTCCTGTTATAGTTATACACCGTTGTTCCTGTTCTGTGTATGCTTCTGCCACAGTTGTTTCTGTTCTATGTATACTTCTGCGGCTTTCGTTCCTTTTCTATGTGTATTCATGCTAATGTTGTTCCTGTGATTGTGTTTGTAAAAAAAAAAAATATTGTGTTAATCAGAAATTCGCAATCGGAAAATGGGTACCACTGGTACTACTTTTAAAAGTTGTCAAATCTGATACAAGTTACGTGGCACAGACTATATCGGTACAATGCCAAATGCACTGCATTACCTTTACAAATCCTGTCAACAAAAAGAATATACGTATAAACCCATTCTTACTACGACTTTCAAAGGTATACTGTTCTGCCTGCCCTCTCTCTCTCTTAAAAAATTCCACCCTTTCCGCCTTGTGTAATTGCTATTTATCTGTCTGCCATGCACCCAACGTATACACACAAAGACCAGACTATATATGTATACGCATGACCCCTCGCTCTTCCACACCCCCTAGGAGACCTTGAAACATGTACACGCACGCCAGAAATATTCTAAAGGGGGTTGGGGGGTTAAAAAAAAAAATGCGAGGCGAATATTTTTAAGAGACCAAATTTATGTGCACTCGCTAATTTAGGAAACTATCTTATGCAGGCATTGTTGCCTCGTATTTACTGGTGATTTATTGCCCAAGTGGTTTTGGTGACTACATTGTGTATATTTCACTTCTTTTTTCAAGGGTCACAATGAATTAGGGGTCTTAGTTTCATTAACGCTTTTATTTTTTGACATAAACTATAACATTAAAAAAACTTTCTGGCTCTAGATAATTTTTACAAATACCTGAAAGCTTGAAATAGTGAAAAAAGCTATTTCAAATTGTATTTAGCTTAATGTGCTTAACTTATTCCAAAATATTAATGAGCCTATATGCTTAAATAAATTAATAAATATATATAAATATATATATATATATATATATATATATATATATCGAATGGATCTGCGTAAAAATTCAAGGTTGAGAAATTATATGTAAATCGTAAAGAATATGCATATTTTAACACAAATAAATGTCTGTAATTTCAAAGACTTAATCAACTCACGTATTATAGTTTTATGTATTGCTTGAACGTATAACAGTTAGCATGAGATAAAGCGGAATTAATTTTATCAAAGTTGGCCTTCTTACAACTTCAGTATTTCAATAAACCATATTTTTTTTGTTACACAGTTTAAATTTGTATATTCTAAGCTGAAATATTTCCTGTAACATTATTTTATAAATGTGGTAAAAGCAGGCAAATAACTATTTCCAACCATTATATTTTGACTGCTCCGTGAACTGAAATTAACAGAATGCTCCTTTTTATATTAGTCTCAGGGATCTAATTTTCATCCAGAAATTTATTAGTTTATTAGATTAAGTACTTGAACATAAATTGAGATATAACTCACTTAGTAATTTCCTAGCTGATAAAATATTTTTGCAAGTTGTTTTGTGTCGATTCCGATATTGATTAATTATTTTTAAATAACTTAAACATGCTAAACTATATCATTGAAACTTAAAATAAGTCCATATTTAGCCTCAATTGTAGGCTTAAATTAATTCAAAAGCGAGTTAAACCTGCTCAACTTAAAAATATTTATCTCTGCTTATTTATTTTGTGAATAAATTGCCTTGATATCACTGGTACACCTAAGAGATCAAAACTTATTTAAAATGTAGGCCCACTTTTTGGAAGATTTAACATGATTCTTTCGATTAAATTTACAATAAATCTCACCTTTTTACACGAAAATTTCCGAAAATATTCGTTAAATTAATAGGGATCCCTAAATCTCTGATAGATTAATGAAAATTAATTGTTAAAATATTAATAAAAATTCCCTGAATATAACCAGTGTTCTTGATTAGTTTAAGGTGAATATTTTTAATCGTGTAAGTGAACAATTCGACATTATTGCCACTATGACAAAGAATAGACAACGATAGTTAACTATGACGAGCTCAGACTCAAGTGTTTTCCGAAAAGTTAAAATTGAATATTTTCAATCTAAAAAATTGAAGCTTCCGCATAAATTCTGACACAGTAGTATATTTAAAACGTTATTAGAAATGATTAATGTAATAATAAAAAATTATAATGTAGCATTATATGTCTTATGTATAAATTAACTTCAAATTAAAAAAAAGTACTTTAAAGGATATTTTTAACTTTTTGATTCTTTTTTAAACAAAAAACTTGTTTTTTACTAAGTGTTAATGATACTTGGTAATGTATTTTTAACTGTGAAATGTTGGTCTGTTTGTGAAAAAAATGTTGTAACTTGATTATATTATTGAAGTTAATCGCTATAACCAAGTGGGAGGGGCCTCAGGATAAAGTTTACGATATCGTTCCAATTTCATAGTTACGATTTCGTAAGCACAGGGTTATGGGAAAAAAAAGGGGGGGGGGGGGGAGAGAATCAACGCCCGTGGCTAGAACCATTCTCAAATATGATAGTCAAGTAAAAGATAGAAGTCACCAATTTAATTTAAATAAAACGAATTTCATTTTACCAGAAATCTTGAAGAAAAAAAAAGTAATCTTTAGGAAAAAAAAGTCAATGTATATCTGGGAACAAGATGGAAAGAAGTGATGCTTTCAGTTTTCCAGAGAGTGCGCTCAAGATTTGAACTCGGCAACAGCTGTCTTGCCCATAACCCCGATTTTTCAATTTTGGTCCATCGGACATTGTTCTGTGTGCCGATACGTGATTTACGGGCGTCGACCAAGGTCGCCGGAAAGCAGTTATCCACGTTTGTTTTGGTTGCTGTCTCCCGCCTATCGCTGCTCGCTTGTAATGGCGGTAATAACGGTAATTTACATGGCCTCCCGTCTGCTCTGCCTGGGTCCACGCCCCCCTGTTTCTCCCCTACGCGGCAGAAGGGGGAGGCGAAATGCGTGCGCAAGCAGTTTCTTTGGTCGCCGCTAGAATGCGCGGCGTGTGCGAACTGCGACGCCAACCGTGGACACTTGTCTGAGCTAGTTCCATGAAACTGCCGATAGATAGTAGCTCTGTGACAAAAAAACACTCTGTGCGTCACTTTCGAAATTCAGTCAAATTACACACTGTTAAAATTACAATTGTGTTTATGTTGTTAATAGTAGCATCGTTTTACTTTTCTCATATAACTTAGATGTGTTTTCGGTTGTTGGTGCACAAAAGAATGCCTGAATTAACGGCTATAAATTTATTTAAGTACCATTATGTCCATATGTATATAAACAGATTAAATTGTTCAGCTGAACAACTAATTTAATGTAGTATAAATTTTCGGTTTGCGTGTGCTTTATTAAATTTTGTAATTGAGAAGCTATTTTTGTTTGTTTTTTTAAACGAAGTTCTTTGATACCGTGTTTACATTTACGAGAGAAAAAAAAAAGTGATTAAGCTTTCTTTTTGTTAGATACGAAATTTCCTACATTAGACAACAGCGCTACGTGCGACTTTATTTGGGCACTACGTGATACATTGGTACAAATCACAATATAATGTTTTCAGGCGCACCTTTATTTATCATCAACATAACATGGTTAGTTGAGGTCCATAGTTAAATAATGATAGACATTGTTAAAGGGAAAAGTCTGACGTGCTAGTTAAATTTTGTACAATGGTTATAGTGTCTAAAAACGCAAAATCCTTTCCCCTCCCTCTATTTACGTACTTCAGTTGTTACAGTTACATATATTAAGACGTTTATAAAAAAGTAAAGTTTTGCACCATGCAAATCTGCAAAACTATTTCTGTATAAATCCAATTATAATCAATTAGAATAGATACAATCATCCCATTTATTCACTTAGATTAAATGGCAGATATGGACTCTAGTGAATTAAAACGTTTCAAATATTTTTGTACCATACATATTTCATATTCGTGTAGCTGTGAATTTTTTTAAAGGTAACACTAGAAACTGACAAATTTTTCACCCTAAGTATAAATTTATAAGAATAAAAAAACTAATGGAAACTCATAGAAAGAATACGGGCTAGTTACAACCCATTTCAAACAGGAATAAAACTAAATTCTATCAACATTTGAAAGACGACTTCATTACCAAGGCAGTTTGGACATTATTATTTACTTGTCACGAAGTTATAGGTTTATATACGTGATAATGTGATAATCACTCATTTTTGTGCATTTAATAAAATATAGTGAAGACAACTAGGCTAATAGTGTTAATTTATAATTTTGATTTATTCTTTAGGAATGAAAATTACAGGTAATAAATTTATTCTGTTTCCTAAATCTTCTCAACGCTATAGCAAGTGCTACATTATCGTAATGTTAGAAAGTTTGTCTATTTTATTTCAAACACGAATGCTTTAGAATCTGATTTGAAGTTATTCGGTAACAAATGACACAAATGCCAGGATTATGAGAATCATCTTTCATTTGATTATTTTTGGTATTATTTATTTAATTAATATTTTTCCCCAAAGGTTTAACAGCGTCTGCTTTTAAAATTCATGTCATATCACTCTGTGGTTTTATTATCGTTATATTTAACGTTTTCCTATTTTAACTATTCTATTCGTCAGACCTGCCTACAAGCTATAAACATTGCATTTTTAGAGTTTACTGTCAAATAATTTCCAGTTTATCTACAATGAATTTAGTAAAATAAAAATAAATTATTACTAGCAACGGGAAAAAAATAACTTAAAAAACTTCTATGCTAATTGAAGTTGTTCATTTATCACACACACCTGAATAGAGACATTCGTACTTTGCTACGTTGGTATATTTCGAAGATAAAATATCCATAAAACATGTTAAATATTTAGTTGAAGATAACACAAAATTAAACCATTTTATAAAGAGCAAACTACCAAGCAAATGAGTTTTCTGTGTTGTGCAACTTGCTCAAATTTAAAAGTACTCAAAAGTTGTTCTAGTAGACCCTCAACTGAAACTTGAAATCCTGAAAACCACACGGAGTTGCTTACAAATAGGTACCTACTATTGGCAGAACAGCAGTAGCAGAATGATATTGTCTAGGCTAAGGGTTACTTAGTGGGGGAAACCAGAACATAAATATAAACATTATGGCAATCATTATTAGAGCTCTACTGATAAAACAAGAAAACAAAAAAAATTATTTAATTAATTATTAAAATAAAAACAGCGCCTGGACTTTGTAAAATGTATTTCTTAGTTGGAACGGTGACCTTGCATCGCTCTCGAAAGCTTATCTATGTCTGACAGGTGACGGACTTATTTTCAATTTTATGCATGATTGTAAGTTCTCGGTTAATTTGTTTCTTAATTTATATTTTATATGTTTCATTGAAGGGAATGTTTGTAGCCTACACGTGAATAGGTAGAGCCAAAGATTGTTACAATAGTTAATGCTAGCTTTTTTTTATCGGAGGTTTCAAGAAGACTGTTTTATGTAACAAATATGATATTCTCTATTTCTGGCATTTGTTATGCAGAGCAGAGAGATGCAGAGCCGCACAATCGTATGAAAAGAGCCGCATGTGGCTCGCGAGCCGCGCACTGCCGACCCCTGACCTAGGCCATTGATAGGCCTACTACTTTTGAGAAATTTCAAACTCAGACAAGTCACGTGGCACAGACTATACTCAGTGCCGGAATCAGGACTTCGCGGGGTCCTGGACCATTTGCTGTCACGGAGCCACGATATCTCGAAGTGGGGTCTTACCAGAGAGGCCCTGGGAGGGGGGGGGATGTAACAGCCCCTAGGCCATCCCCAGAAAATGTGAAAATAAACTCGCTAAAACAAAGGTTTTTTTTTTTTTTTTTTTTTTTTTAGTCAATCTGGAACTGCCATTTAAACAATGCTTTTGCTCGTTTATATTGAAAAAAAAATTGTGTTCTTTCCTGACAAATTATTCTCGGCTTGGTTTTATAAATACAAATGAATGATTTTCTTGTTCGAAATCATGAACTGAAAAATTGAATTGACCAGCACTTTAAATTGCATGCAAGAAAAATAAAATTTTCCTTTTCCCCGATGACACCCATATTTTTAACAACGAAGTTGTAAAACTTTATTGTTGTGCGCCCCTGACTACTTAAGGGGAAGGAAAACGAAACAGAAATATGAACTTAGACGTCAGTAAACTACGCAACGTGTTTAGGTATTGAATATGCAGTACCTATCCTCACGCATGTTGGCAGTGAGTTAGTCTTTGGGAGGTAGGTTTAACGATGGCGAAAGCAAATACCCCCTCCCCACCAACCCTTCTTTATTTTGTTGGCGTAAGCGCATGGAATTTATTTTTGTGGTGTTTTATTGCCGCGCGCACTTGGTCGACGCTCTGGAAGGCCGCGAGGCAAATCTCTCGGGATAGAAGAAGAATCAAGGTTGCGTTGAATTTGCATGAATATTTATGAAGCGGGGTTGTGTTTCTGGAATAAGGGTGGCCCGGGGGTGGCAAGGTGCAGAATACAGAGACTTGCGTGAGGGTTAGCGGGGCGGGATGGAAGTCAATATGCCAAATTCTCTCTTAGTTGCCCCTCCCCCCCCCCCCTTCTAGCTTACAGTGTACACGAGGCCAATTAAAATGGATGAGTTTTCGCGCATTTGCATAGCTGGCAAAGGTTTTTTTTTTAACCCTCCCCTCCATAAAATAAACAAGCACGAATAATGAGAAATAAAAATGCGAATAATGAACGCGGTGCGATTGGTTTTTCATCAAATTTCGCCATCTAGCTTGCAACACAAATAGGAAATGTAGCCGATTTATACAGGAGAAAAAAAAAAGCTGTTTCTTCGATATTTGAAAATTCTTTTGATTTTAATTCAGTAAATTACTCAGAAATTCCATAAATGGGTAATTCTCATGAAATCTCTAAATTCTTGTCCTTAGAGTTTTTATAAAATCTATTCGACATATGTTGGTAATAATTTTTCCTTGAAAAGCACATTACTTAGGGTAATAGTGTTGGTTATAATTTTTGAACCGTAAGGGCACCTTTAAAAAAAATAAATATATAGTACCCTGAAAATCATTCCCTCACTATGTTTCAAACTCTAGATTGTAATACTTTCACATTTTTAAATAAAAATATTAAAAAGATTTTTTTTGCGAATTTGACTAATCGATTAAAAATACAACAGATTTTTAAACATTATTTGAATTTGGAATAAAAAGTAATTTACAAGTTTTCAAATACATTTTTTTACACGTGTCCCATTAAAAAACACACCTTTACCAACAGTCGATACATGAACGCACTTTCAATTATTCATAATCGTTTTTATTGGTTTTTGATAGTTGGCAGTACTGTTAATTTTTACAAATGGCCAATTTGTCTTATGCGTGCTAGAGTATCTGTGTAGCAAAAATATTATATGAAAATTATTCAAAGATTACATTTTCAGCCATCATTCCCTCACATTGAATAAAAACAGAGTTAATTACTATATCTAAATATGAATTGCACTGTGAAGTAGCTCTTTAGAGATATTAAACTTGCACAAAAAATCAGGTGTAGCAAAAGGTATGTAGCAAAAAATTTTTAGGGTATGTTTCATTTCGTCATTCCCTCACCTGACGATTTATGAGTTAATGACTTCTAAACTAGTCTAACTTGGCATTTTTATTTCTTTGCTAATGTAATCCTTGAATCTATCGTTTTTTACCCTAGTTTTAGGACAAAAAGAATGGCAAGAAAATATAAATTATCTGATTCAGAAGCAAAATTAAAAAAGAAAGAATACGATAGGAAGCACCGAGAAAAAGTGAAGTTTAATCCTGAGAGTTTAGCAAAACTTCGCCAAAATGCAAGGGCTAAATACCTGGAAAAAAGAGGAAGGCCAAGTGTAATCTATATCAGTTATGAGTTCCAGAAAAAAAAAAACTAAAGAGAAAAAAATTGGAAGAAAAATAGCAAAACATATGGAGACCAAAAATCCGCAAGAATTTGACAAGGCTCTCAAAATAAAAAAATCTTCCTTCTAATTCAGGACCTACTATACAACCCATTTTTCAAAATACGTCAAGGCTAGGTAGCTGCTCAGAGAAGTTTGCAACTAAAAAGGCACAGAGCAATACAATATGCGAAAATAGCCAGGTTTAAGAAAAGTTTGAAAGAAGAAACAAGAAAAAATTATAAATATCGTAACAGATGTCAAAGGCAAACCAAAACCGTTCAATCGTCTCCTGAAGCTAAAGTATCAGCACTTTTAAAAAACGTTATCCTTACTTCCTTACTAATATTATAAATGCGAAAGTAACTCTGTCTGTTTGTTACCTTTTCCCAGCTGAACGGCTGAACGGATCGAAATGAAATTTGGCAAGGAGATATGTTATATCCTGGGGATGAACATAGGCTATCTTTTGTCTAAAAAAAAAAAGTTTTAAACGGGTTAAAAAAATATATCTTAATTTAATGTAAAGTGTGTCATAGATATACAAACTGTTAGTGTCATTCCTCTATGTCTGCCGAGCAATAGCTTTCAAGCCATTACGTTACGTTTTGCTATTGTAAGGAACTAAGTAGAGTAAGAAAAAAATAAAGATCTTGACAGTTTGTAGTGTCGCCATATTTGTTTCAATTTTCAATACCGTTTTTGTATATTACAATTTAAATTGCAGAAAAAAATCATGTTTCATAGACACATAAATAGTGAGTGTGTGTCATTTCTCTATGTCCACGAGGTCTCACCGCGTCAATTTTCTCCTTGGGGCGAACCCGTCCGCTTAATTAAATAAACAGCTTTTATCGTTGAATGATTTCATGATTTATTTCATGAAAATCTGCTCTCATAAAAAAGTTAGTTTTATAGACATTCAATAGGTGTCTCTCTCTCTCTCTCTCTCTGAAGACCAATCTATGAATCATTACAAATTTATTTCCTTTATTTTTTTAGTTTGATTTGATACAATATGATTTCACTAAAAATCAATTTCTACCCCTTCCTATTTTCATTTCCACATTACGAAGTTTCACTTCTTCCACGCGGAGGGAATCCACGCAATATTTTTTTCATGCAATTAAAAACTATTTTTTAATGTTGCCAAAGAAGTATAACTTCTCATGCACGCACCTAAGTACACGCACCCAATTTTTTTATTTAATTTCTTCTATATATATTTTTTCTCCTTACCTAGGGCACTCATAATTATTTTAAATTTCACGTGTATGTTTTCAATGTCATTCGAGTTGTTCAATATTTTTTTTGTCAAATTAGTCATTATTTATAGTACTTTGTTTCATTTTGGAAATAATAAAAAAATAGTTTCACTAACATTCTTAGGTTTTTATTGTGTGGATAGTTTCAAGTTTAATATTATGTAGGTACATAAATTCTTAAACTTATAAATTTCATCGAAATTTATTCATAGATAGGTAGGGCCTACTAATATTTTCTGTCAATGTTGTTATTTTTTTTTACAGTACCTACTTATTTGCAAGGAGTTTGGTTTAGTGTTTATAATTTATCTGCTGAGCGTCAAGAGTCTTAGGGCTGCTGAGACCGAAGACCAGAAATATTTATCAATTATGTAATATATTGTTGAAAAAATTGAATTTAACTATTTCAAGAAAGTTGATATTTTTATTAATTAGAATAGTTACGTGTAATTGCCATCATCCTTATTTCATATTAAACATTATGTTTGGTTGACTGTGAGATAATTTTATTTATGTATGTTTTAATTTCATATAATTTCTTATATATATATTCTTACCTACCTACTTCTATTAAATTGCAGGCGGATGTTAACATTGTCATTCCAGTTGTATAATTTTTTTTGTCAAATTAGTTGTTATTTATACTTTTTGTTTCATTTTGGACTGTTTTTTTTTTTTTTTTTTTTTTTTTTTTACTTAATTCAAAGATTTGTTGTGTGTACAGGGAGTGATATCTCTATTGATTTCTATACTCCTTTGGATAAGCGGAATATTGTCATCACAGTTTTACATATAAATAAATCCTACAAATGTTTTAAACATTATGACAAATAAAAAATAGTTTCACAAACATCCTTAGTTTTTTTTTTTTTTTGGTGTTTATACTTTGAAGTATATTATTATGTATGTACGTAAATTCTTAAAAATACAGTTATTTATTAATTTATTTAGATAATTATTCATAGGTAGGTAATAAGCTTTCTATTTGTCAATATTGTTATTATGGTAGATAGGAGTACAGTAAATGCCTACATTCTTATATTCCTTTATATCTCTTTCGATTTGGAGTGTTTCCGAGCCATTCGGGGTCCCCAACATAACCCCCCTCCCCCCACCCCATAGGTGGTTAAAGCCCCAAAATTTCGAAAGTTTAAAAATTTTTAAAAATCTATCTCTTTCGATTTTAAGTGTTTTTGAGCCATTCAGGGTCCTCGAACACCCCGCCCCCTTCTGGGAACAAAGCCCCAAAATTTCGACAGTTTCAGGAACTTCAAATATCTATTCTTTCGAGATGGAGTGTTCCAAACCATTCGAGGTCCTGAACATCCAACCCCCCCCCCCCCCCCCCCCCCACCACCACCACCTCAAAAGTGAAAGCCCCAAAATTTCGAAATATAATAATATGTATATAATTGGATGTTGGCATGTATGACGTCGATAAACTCTTACACCGTTTGACCGATCGCCATGAAAGTTGGCACATCGAAGTGTTTTTATGCTAACCTTTTTTTTTTTTAACTCGCCGCTAGATGGCGCTGTAGCGCATCAACTTCTAAACCTTTCAACCGATCGCCATTGGTAAACAGAAAACCATAGGTCACAGATACACAAACAGTAATTATGTGTCATTTCTTAATGTCCACCACACTGGACATATCGCTATCCATTTTTCTGTAACTCGCGGACAATATATCACCCGGTATTCAGCCCGGGCAAAGCCGGGTACTGCAGCTAGTATTTTATAAGATAGTGAAAAGAAGCTTATTTTTTCGGAAGTTATTACTAAACAACTAAAAGACAACTACACACATTTGAAAAAAAAATACATAGTGAGAAGAAGAAATTCTACGACATTCTAAATCCCGACCTTCTGAAAAAGTATAAATTACTGCATTTATAAAAAACTTTTTTTAAACATGAGACCTACAAAAAGAGTGCATCTAGGAAATTACATGTACAACTGATAAAAATTAAACTAGACGTTACAAATTTTTTAGAAAAAGATGAGAATTCCAGGATGTGTCCCGGGAAGAAAGATTCCCTCATATTAGTCGTCATTCCCTCACTTTTAAGTTTTTAAATCATTCTTTGGTTCGCTTGAAATAAGTTTATTCTGGGAACCACTATATTAGTACAATCTAGTTACATAAGTAGCCTTCTACAAAATTGACAGAAAAATTCAATTTAATTAAAATATTTTTTATTAATTGTTTTATCTAATTTCGTGATATCACGAGAATTACCCAAATCTATGTATAAAATTATTCAAGTCGTGTTCAAAATGGTTGGTATAAATACATTTGTCCTAAATATCTTATGCACGTACCTACATTTACGAAGGTATTTTATCACCAATATTTATTGATCGTGAAATAAAATTATAATTTTTCTACTATGGATACCAGACAGTGATTAAATAGATGTCTATTTAATTCCATAGTTCAGAAATCGCTACGATAATCTCGGTAGGAAATAAATACTTAGAACTTACATGCCAAATTAAAGAAGTGACGATGTACAGTGTTTTAAAATTGTGGGTAAATTCTAAAAATAACAAGCGGTATGTAAAATTATTATTGTGTACCTGTGCTTGTGTGGAATTCTGCCCATACCTAGCCCTAAGTAAAATATGTTCATATCAAGATATAGCCTATGACTAATAACTTAATCTAGCTTTACCAGCCAACAATAAAAAATTTAATATTGCATTAGGTACTGTGAATATATTTTGCATGGAAACGTCTAGTTCATAGGATAAGCATGTACTTCAACCTACGAAAGTGTGTTTTAAAGACCAAACATAAAATAAAGTTGAATATACATAGCATGACGTTTACTAAAAATATATAATTTTACATATATCTAGATATAGGTCTTCCTTATAAATGCAATCAACAAAAATTCAATTATGAATTCGATTAAGGTTTTGGACTTATAACGCTATTTTATTTTTTTATTTATATTATAGCATCAAATAAGCCATAAGTAGACACCTGAAAAATTATAGTTGTTTCTGCTGCCAGGCTTGAATTCACGAACCTGTGCGTGAACCCATTGCTGCACACTGCACCTTCTCTCCGGGTCGCGCGTGATTGGCTCATATGTTTTCATAGCTGTTTCTCATTGGCCAATTGTCCTTCAGGACGTCTCCAATAACCCGTGATGCAATAACCAGGAACGTTTTAAATGTACAGACATTTGAATTCTAGACACTCTCAAGTCATAATATGATAAGAAAATGCTATTATCAAAAAGGGATTGACTTCAGTATTTTTATTGTATTATGTTTGTGATGTCTTCATGTGTAAAAATAATCACCTTAATTAAAAGGTTTTACATTTTGTTTTTCTTTGTTTCCAGGTATGTGACTCACTAAATGCTACAATAAAGGATGCTCCTTGATATACGGTAGGACTTCCAAAATAATTACTTATGTATAAGGTAGTGAGTAGTAATAATCGGAATCAATTTTACACATAGGGAGAGAGCATTATTATATATTTTAAAGGACTCGGGTATATATTTCGTCACCGTCTTTATCGATAACAATATTTCCTATGGGTGCAGAACCTAATTTGTTTGTACCATCAAGATCATTAGAAACATGTACATATTGAAGTTTATGTAATAATTTAAAGAAGAAATGGCTGTTTCAATGCAAGGAATTGTGCAAACAGGATAAAAAAATGTGTGAAATTTAGAATATAAAATCTTGTTACGAATATAGATCTGAGTTTTTTTTTCTAATCTCGACCAGAATAATTTTATATTATTTTTACCTAATAGCTTTGTGCTTGAAGAATGGTTCAATTCAAACTTTAATAATTTCATTCCTAGTTGGGAGTGAATGAAATCCGAGTTTTTGAAGAAAACATTTATGTCAGTTAAGGCAAATACATCTCAAATACCCACCCGGCATATGTAAATTTGGTTTTGAGTCCTCAATTGTGGTGTAGATCTTGTTACGATAAGCCATGTGACTTAAAACCCTACATTTTCCTAAGTAATTTTAAAATATTTCGTGGTTTCAAACGCCAACTAAGAATTGCATTCATATTTTTCATTGCATTTGGAAACGCGTGTTATTTAGTGTCTTGATCTTATGGTTAAGAGCACCAATTTAAGAAATTATTATATCAGAAACTATTATATGATAACGGTAAGTATAAATATCAACAAAAAAAGGACGAATGGAATTGATCACTCATTTTCTTAAACCTAAAACGAGTAAACGAGTAGCACCTACTTGCTCGAGAACTGTCAACACTGAATACTGCGAGTGAACACATCGATTCTTGTTGGCTGTGTAAATGTTTGGTAACTTTCACTTCCGCTCATGCGGCGATGTTTTGTGTGCCTTGTCGTTAAGCTTGAGTTATTGATTCCTGAAAAGTGAAAACTTGTCTTCTGTTTAGCGAGAGCTGAACGGCCTTTTGAAAGCACAGCTGACAATAGCTCTGTTGCCTGCTACGACCTTCCTTCCCGTCATCTTATGACTGCCTTAGACAACAGACGTATTTTCTACAATATCTTTGCTGGTCTTGAAATATAGTACATCTAGACATAAAACATTAGGCATGGGTTTAAGTTTTATAAAATACATGTGTGACCACTTATAAAATCATCGTATCAAAATGTAGCTTTAGGGAAATGGGGGTCGACGGTTTAGTATACTCACGGGCTTTAATTCAACTGTGGAATAATGTAAAAAAAATTACTTATTTTTGTGTCTTAAAATACGTACCAACGATTAGCCGAGAATACAGTTGTATTTTAGAAAGGAAGGTGCATTTTCTCAGGGTAACATTCAGTGCGTTTACTTGCAAGCGCTTGAATATTCATTGAAATCTTCAATTTGGAATTTAAATTTTTCTTTAAACACGCCCATTTAAGATATTTTCAAGTTGCATCACTCAACTCACGATTTAAATATTAGTTCCAAGTTACGGACGCGGACCAAAAAAATGTTTACAGCGAAAACGTGAGTTTCATACAACGCGGTCTTAAATCACCGTGATACGTCTGCGACACTAATCGTGTATTCTTTTATTTCCCCAAACAACTTCCTCTTATCATTTTTATAGCTCACTGACACGTAACTCGATTAAAATCTGTTTTTAATAATAACTGAGAATTTCCATAAACGCATATGTATATATACATGAATATTTATTGGATGACTACTTGTTGGAATGCGGATTACAATTTACGGTAAACGTAGAAACTGGTATTTTATTACTATACTCAACGGCCAGTGTCGAAATACTTCCCGACAGGAATACCATAGAAGGTATCCAGTAACTGCCGCTATCTTGTCCAAAAATGGAGGCAAATTGTAGAAATATAATATTTATATACATGGCGGGACAAGAATGCTAACCTTAATAATAAAATAAAAGAGCTTAGCTATTTTTATTGTAAATTCTTTATTTTAGGAAGCCTACTCACATTTCAAAATTCTAACCGAAGAAATTGTTTTAAATTTATGTTTATTTAAATATATCTTGCAAGTGAAAACTTGTCTGCTTACTTCACTGATATTTGATATTGCTAAATAATGCTAATGCATTTTAACTTTATTTTACACTTTTTACTGCCTATTTCCTATATTGCCCGAACGCACTGAATTCCTTGTAATTTTTTTTTAAGGACTAAGCTTGGATAGTAATTAGTTAATATTTTACGAATATAAAAATATGCAGGACTAATTTCATAGCAACAGATTCCTGTTATTAATTGAATGGATACAAGTTTTCAACATATGAATTTTTTTTTACTTACAAATATTTTTTAGCTATACCAAAATTAAAATTAATATAGCTTGAAACACAAATAATCTTCAATGCCAATATATTCTGTTCTTATTTCTTTGTTTTTAATATATTGCGGTGCTCTTCTTTCTAAAGTTGCTGATAGGACACATGACGTTTCAGAAAGTTCAATTCTTCCACGATACCTCCCGTAGAGTATAGACGTTAATGAAAGGTTAAGAAGTACGCTGTTAATAATTTCTAAAAAAACCTAATTAATTAAATAATAATTATGTAACAAAAATGCCAATAAGGATTCTACACATTCGAATATGAATACTTAACTCAATTGTTGATGAATTATTGTTAAACTAGTTGTGTGTCCGAGGCGAAATGAAATTAATTTTTTTCAAGCCGTTTTTCGCCTGAGTTTCAAACCGGCATATCTGAGAAATACACGAACCTCACATTGACAAACTAGCTTTTCGGAAATAATTAGGAGGAAAACTTTGACAGGTGAATATCCTTTTATTATAGGCCTACTATTTCACAAAAGTATTAGTTCCTAATTTTTCATGAATTACCAAAAACGACTTTTGTTTATAAACAGAAGCCTAAACACCAGATTCCATATTTCCAACTTCAAAAATGACAAAATTCCATACAAACTGCCATCCCCTATTTAACCCTATTAGGGGATACATTTTCCAAAACTAAGTTTTTATAAGGAACTCCAATGAAAATGTTAATGCTTCATGACCCACCGGTTTGAACTGTGCGTTGTGTTTCGTTCATTCAGTGTAAAGAGTTTTATCAAGAAGATGGTTATTGTTAGGGACCGGAAAAATTCGCGAGTTCAATGACCTCCAGGATGAACTCCATAGTTCTACGTACACTCGGTCAAATGCCACCCACTCATTGGCTGCTGTCTTGTGAAACGTCCCAACGTAGCAGCCTGTGATTCGATAAAGCTTCGGTTGGGTGTTTCTCATTGACCCAGAGTCATCCAGATGAGTTGCGAGCCAATAACGGAGGCAGCACTGAGGTATAACTATTTGTATTTTAGCCTATCGCGAAATGAATTCGCGAACTTTTCCGGTGTCTAGTTATTGTTCGAGAACAGAGCGTGATCGCGTTCCACAGGCTCCTGGTCAGTCGAAGCGAGGCGATGAAACATCAGCGGTGCTCGTGAGTTTCCCGCACCCTCCCGCGTCGACACGCGGACATGACGGCGGCGGCGACAGCAACACTTGCCGTGTGCGCCGGGGGCGGGCGGCGCTAAGCCATGCAAATCTCCGCAGACTCTTATTGCTCCCCGGCCGGACGGTTTGTCACGCTCCGGAATCAATTTCCTGCCCCCCCCCCCCTCCCGCTTAGACTGAAGAACAACCCCCCTTTCCATTCTCCGGTTCTGAGTCCTGCAGCCTCTCACCTCCCGTGATCTCCCCGGCTTCCCTCCGATCCCACATTTCATTACTCCCCCCCCCCCATCCCTTAACACGCCTGGAGGAGCACTCTTGAGACCAATAGCGAGGGATACCCCCTAGTCGCTTCCACCCCCGTTCCACTCGCATCGCGGGAGTTCGCGATCTAGAAATATCGCCTTGTATCGCGCCGCCTCTTCGGCGCCAAATCTGGCCGCTGCCCGTCCTCAGGTTCCCTTTAGGTGGACTCCTGGGGCTCTCCCCCCACTCCCTCTCTCTCTCCTCCACTATCTCTCTCTCTCTCTCTCACCCTCTCTCAGTCACCAGCGGCGCTTTCCTTCCCCGTTCGTCCTCACTTCGCGGCTTGGGGGAACCTGTCTCTGCGCGCTGCGAACTTCTCTCTCGGCCTCATCCGCCATGTTTATCTTGGCTTTCATTTTTTTATAATTTTCATGTATGTACAATTTCTAAAATAATAACTATTTTCAACGTGTGTTTGCTAAGTGTAATATGAAGGGCGTAAAAAGTAGAGCAAGTGTTCGTGAGTACAAACACTTACGCCTTTTTACGTTCTTACATTATATGAATATCTGTTGAAAATATTTTTGACAAAATGCAAGGGAGGTGGCGAGTTGAAATTTTATAAAAAGTAATGACGAAAAATTACCGTGATTGCGGGTAAGACTGAGCCTTATGACACCTAGTATACATTCTCTTACACTAATAATATTTTTAAAATAACAACCGTTGCATTAGCTACTAAAAATTAAGCAATTTAACGTAACCAACATTTAGCTGGCAATATGTTAAAAAACATAAATGTTTCAAAACAGAGTTATAAACATTAAAATTCTGAACGAAATCTAATTTACGTATTACTTATTTTAAATTAAGTGTAAGCATTCGACTACTTCCATTAGTTATATCCAAAAATATGTTGCTAGCATTATTACCAGTCCTTTAACATGCAGTAGGTAACCCACGAAGTGATCTTGCTGAATAGATGTTCTGGGATGTTCCAATGTTCAAATTGATCAATAAACAAATACGAACTAGCAATTCAATGTAATGACTCATATACAATTTTTTTGTCTGACTAAAATTTAATAAAAAACATGTTCTGAAGTGATGGTAAAAATATTTTTAGAAACCACAAGAAGACGTTGAATTGTTTACAAAAATAAATATGTTGATCATATTTATAAATATATTTATGCCTCCGTAATATTTATGATTTCCAAAAATAAAATATTTTATTTATATTATAGTTATCAAAATTTACTGCAAAAAATATCACAACCAATTTTAATTAAATTACTTTTTCCACGCGACGCTTTGAAGACGTTTAATGAACACACGTTTAGCACTATTAAAAAAAGGTCCATTAAGCAAAATTTTTCTTTCTCTTTCCGTAAAAGGAAATACGAATGTGATCGCTCATTGCAGATTGTTTCAGATTAGCAAAACTTTTAAGAGTTTGTATCGAACTAATTCGATGGAGCCCATACACACTAACACTTAATTGCTAATATCTAGATCCCCACAAACCTCACATTAATGCCTAATGGCAGGCTAGAATCCACAAAAGTGTGCGAGATCAAGTCAACCTCATGGTGTTTATTAGCTGTTGCCACATTTCACTTTCTCTCGGGGTTATGCATGATTCCGTCATTTGTTCTCCAGGTTTTTTTTTTCATTGGCCAAACATTTGCATACAAGAAAATCGCTCAATCATACCATGTATTAACAATATCTCTCGTAATAACTCAAGGACACAAGGATTTCGCTAATTAAATCGGTGTGTCAGAAAAGACGCAAAACTCGTATTTTTGGTTCACTGTCGATGGTGTATGTATATATATATACACAAAAATATATATATACATATATATGTGTATATAATATACACTCATGACACGTCCTTATCGAGGCTGAACCAATAGCATCAAGAGATAAGCGGCATGAGCTATTGGGTGCAACCAAGTCAAAAAATGAAAAGCTCCCAATTTTGAAATCATCCAATAGGCATGCAACGGTTGTGCGAGTGTGTACAAAGGTCTGATTCCAGACAGTAAAAAGCACAAATAAATCCTTTGTAAACTAAGATGTAAAAATATTAATTTGTATCAATAAGGGAAGTTAATTTTCATTGCATGGAATAAAATAACTCTGCTATGTAATTTATGCGGAAATGTGTCCAGAAATAAACATAGTTTTACACTAAAATGATCAAAAAATTTGGTAACCATTTTGCAGTGAAATTTTTTTCAACCAAGTTAGATATAAATATAAATAAAGAAGATTTGCTTAAAACTTGTAACTTGTCGATACGGAAATTAAGTTATTTACCTATACATATTTATGGAAAATTTACCATACAATAAAATAAATGTGAGACATAAGGCAACCTATCCTACCATGCAATACAGTGACATCTGTTACTGAGCCGCCATTATTTCGTGGGTTCGTCTCACTCCAGGCTAGTCTCAACTTTTTTTTTTTTATAAACGATCGAACATCGTTAGACGCTCATTGGTCGATAACAAGATCGTGTGCTTTGGTGGGTTGAACGTGATTGGTTAACAACTTTTTTTTCTTCTTCTTGTATATAACCAGCCCAGGCCCGTCAAGTGCGCTTCAGTCTAATCGATTTTGCTACCCGGTCCATCCGCGGAGTTTAATTTTCTGTTTTATTTATTTATTTATCGTCTTTATTGGTGGCGAAGTTAAGGCGGTACGCCTTTTCTTACACTTAACCACTTTTCTTCAATTACATCAAAGAGTGGAATATTAAAAATTAAGCATTATATAAGCAGATGTGTACTAAATATTTAGAGAACAAATTAAAATTTTAACTTAATGTTCAAATATTAACTATTACAAAAGAACTATTACGAAAGAAGAGACGCGAACCGAGTTCTGGAGTGGAAAGAATACGTGAGCTCCACACGCAACTGTTACCTGGGCTAGCCACGACGACGGCTATGCTGGCTGCGACATCGTCCCCGTGGCTCGTCGACGGAGTCCCTGGCGGCTGTGGGCCCCTCCTCTGCTGTCAGCGCCCTGATGTCTCAATCGCCAGCTACCGTGGGTCCGCACTGGGGGGCTTCTGCCCCCCTCCCCCCTCCCCTCAGGGAGCGGTGCCAGGCTGCTGGCTGGTGAAAGTTTCAGCCCCGTTCTGCTGCCCCCCTGCCGGAGGGTCGCAGTTTCCACGGCCCCCCTAACCCACCCCTAGGCTTGCCTTGTTAGCGGAGTCCCAGACCTATCGCGGGCTATCGCGCGTACACGCAGCTGCCTCGTCTGGCTATGCTCTCCTCCATCCTCGGGGGTAACATGCTGATTATGGCTGCTGTGTAGGAACTACAAGTTTGTCCATCCTGTGCCGTGCTATATATAACTCACTTATGTTACTCTTTTTTTTATAACTTTCCTGACTTTCTAAAGTAAACTAATAATTCAACGGTATGGGAAATTTACCATACAGTAGAGACTGGAAAAATTCGCGCTTTCGATGACCTCTAGGATAGACTCCACAGCCCCCTACACACTCAGGCAAATGCCACTTGCTCATTGACTATTGACTCGTGACACCCGTCAACTGGGACGCTTGCGATTCGATACTTTTTTTGTTGAAGGTTTTCCATTGGCTCAAAGTCCTTCAGATAAACTGTAAGCCAATCACAGAAGCAATATAAAGGTACAGTTGTTTGGATTATAGCATATCGTGAAATGAATCCGCGAATTTTTCCGGTCTCAACCACAAAGATATTGTACCTTACCTACATTATTCAGAGAAAAGTTAATCTATATTTAATGTGCCATATCTGTTATTAGCTGTCTAGGAATTTCACCTACGATTTTTCATTGTGAATCAATTTGAAAAATTACAAAACTAAAAATATTTAGTTACAATTTCAAGATATTTGGAAACATACAACCCATCAACGTGTATTGAGGAAAGGCTTGTCGTTAAGTTAAAAATAATATTCCACACATGTCGGTTATCCAATTTTATCCATCAACAATTTTTCAGAGCATCCAATCGCAAAATATTATGTGCAGTTTTCAGTCTCAATTAAATTATAAGAAATTTAGTTAAAGAACTGCTTAGGTTTATTTCAATTAAATGATAAAATGTTTTTTTAAATATTAAGGAACCACAAAATCCTTTTACCGTAAATTTCTTAGTTGTCTTTTCCTCTAAACTCTGCATTACATATTTTCATGATAAATATTTTAGGAACAAACAGAGAAGTACTATTGAATAAAATATTAGTTAAAGGCTATTTAAAATATATAGCTGTTGTTTACAGGTATATTATATGATGTTCATGTTGAACAAAACACTAGCAAACATATGAACAATTTTCCTTCGTTTCTGAAACATTGCCTTCCAAGGACAAGAGCATGTTTCACCGCGGACGACATCAACACTGTGGATGCAGGCGAGGCTGAGATGCGCCCAATCGAGGAGACAGCCAGTGCAATTGTGTTTCCACGGAAGTTATTATCAGTGGAGGGTGCGTGTCTGCAACGAAGAACGGGGACAGTGGATGCGCCCGCACGTATGCAATGGACAGGCATCCTTTTGACTCTGCGTATCTCCAAACAGTGGACCAGACATTAGTCCGCACGATTACCCTATCTAAATTCGATCGAATCTGCACTGCATGGATCTGTGTGTGAATGTGTAATACTTGTATTAATGTAATGTATTAGTTTTTTTATTCTTCTTGCTTGACAGCAGGTGTATGCATATACAGGTGAAGACTGAATTTGGCTTACAAACTTCGATTGTAGGTTCATCACAACAAAAGTAAGTTGTCAGAGACTGGAGAAATTAGCGGTTCCAGGAACCTACAGGATAGACTCCATAATCCTCTAAGTGCTCGGGAAGATTACATTTGCTCATTGACTACTGAGTCGTGACTCTTGTTAACTGTAGTGCTTTTTGATTCGATACTTCTTTTGTTGAAGATTTTTCAGTGGCTCATAGTCATTCAGATAAACTGCGACAAAATTACTGAAATAGCAGAAAGCTATAGCCTATTTGGATTCTGGCTTATTGCGAGAAAAAAATCCGTGAATTTTTCAGTTCTCTAGAGAAAAAAACACACTCAAATATGTAGATATAAAGTGATTCCCAAGTGTGAAGTTGCAGCTGAACAACGTTTTTATTGTGAACTACCTAAATTACCCATTCTTCGCTACGCTTACACAGCTCATTGCACGCGCCCCTCATAAAAGGTACGTCACTGCAGCGCCTCGAATGAAATTTGTACAATTTCTAAACGTATACCGATTCTCCTCATTCCCTGATCTAAATACAGTTATTTGCTCATGAGAAACCTATGTGCTTGGAATGACACCCTCAAAAGACTTGATTTACGTATATTAACTAATCGAAAAATCCAACCCGAACTGCAAGCTATCGATGCAATGGCCGTTGCCGTGTAGACACAAGGTATTTACAATGCAAAAGCCAGTTACTACATATACAAATAAAGCTTTAATAATGCAACTGCAAAATTTGTTCAGCCGTTTTAGCACTTTCCGGATCCGTCCCACAGCAACCTTCCATTTTTTTTTACAAAATTATCACATTTTAAGCCGTAAATTTACCCAGTGCATTGTAGGCTTCTTGTTATCAAACATCAGAAACTTCGATAATGTATCAAAACTCGGACGTATAAAAAACACACGGTGTTTTAGAACCTCTCGCCAATACGCTAACAGATGCTTGCCATAGTCCATTGTTTTCGGACTTCTGTTGATGTAAGGCCGTTTCATGTAAGGTCTGAAAGACTTGTAAGTAGTATAGGAATGTATTTCCTGGGACACGGGTTCTGGGTGTGGTGCCGGTGCCGGTGTCCGTCATCTTGGATTGTGACGTCACGGCGGCCATCGTGGAGGAGTGTAACGGGACACAGCGTAACGGGACAAGTTTGACCTTGACCTTTGACCCTCAAAATTCGCCAAAATTGGGCAAAAATTGCCCAAAATTTCTCAAAATTCGCCAAAATGTACATTTCTGTGGAAACAAATTCCGCCAAAAAATCTCAAAAAATTCCTCAATTCAAAAATTCCCGTTTTCGAGAGAAAAATTCCCGTTTCGAGGGAAAATTTCCCGTTTTTAGTCCTTAAAAATCCCAGCGGCTAGAAATGTCCATATGTAGGCTTAAGCATCCATGTCTACAGCCTACGATAAGCCTCTGACGTCATCATGGATTATGACGTCACCGTTGCAATTTTCGTTACGGCCGCCATCTTTAACTTTTTTATTTATCATCCGATTTTAATAAAAAAAAATTCAAATTAATAAAAAAATAACTTAATAAATTTTTAATAAAAAATATTTAAACATTCTGCTAGCTTGTGAACTTCTCATTGTTGAGCAAAGATAGAGTTCTAGTACAAGCCAGAATGTTTGAATTTTTTTTTCGTTTTTATTTTTTATTAATTTTTTTTTGTATTTTAATGATATCAAAGAAAACTTGTGGCGGTTTTCT
Source organism: Bacillus rossius redtenbacheri (assembly GCF_032445375.1). Classification (NCBI taxonomy): domain Eukaryota; kingdom Metazoa; phylum Arthropoda; class Insecta; order Phasmatodea; family Bacillidae; genus Bacillus; species Bacillus rossius. The sequence continues at coordinate 7,128,967 of NC_086336.1, read as the reverse complement.
CCGTGTGCTCCTGATTATTCTTGCCAATATTATGATGGTTTTCTCTGTGTGCTCCTGATTATTCTTATCTATATTTTGATGGTTAATCCGTGTGCTTGCTATCATTCCTGCGGTTTTGTTCAAAGGTCAAGGTCACACCCATCCAATATGGCCGCCGTGACGTCGTAATCCAAGATTGCGGACCGTGAGAAATCTGAGAAGCACTAGCAGGAAGGACGGACTTTTTTCTCCTTGGATACTATCGAAGCCAACCTCCCTTTGCGATCGATAGTGAGCGTTCCGCATCCTACATTAATGAAATATATATTATTTACCTGCAAGCAACACGTGGCGCCATCTGTTGACGACAGCCGGAACTAGTTGCAACAATTTGCTTTGCATTAGATAACTTAACTCTCGCTGATGAAATATTTCAAAAACTCTATTTAAGAAATGGTTCCAATTGGAGAAAACTGACAGTTTGTATCTAACATTAGTCACAGAAGCTATCATGGATCGTGGTTTGTTATCTATAGCTGAATCGGAAGGAAGCCGCTGTAGATACTGTGGCAAGGATTTTGTCATGAGAAGGAATGCCAGACGTCATGAGAAGAATGATTGTGCTAGAAACCCACTACGCAACATGTTAAGCTCTAATCGTTGTAGCAGGTTGTTAACACGAAATGACAGCTTAAAAAGACATGGTAGAACATGTAAAGTCAAGACTACTTACGGCATAGAGGACACCGATGGATCCACTAGACTAAAGAAGAGTGATCTGCATTATGACAATAATTTTCCCTGTCCTGAGCGTGATGGTATTAGCTCACCCGATCGTGAGGAAGAACATAAATTAAAGGATGCTAATGGCTTCGGGAAGACTGAAACTAATGGAAGTATCAACACCGTGAAAAGTGAGAATACATTCAAGCCTATATTCAGTAGATCCTCCATTCTTTGTAAAAATGATGGACCCCTAAAAAGGAAGCATGAAGACGATGAAGACACTACGACATCATCGATAGCGAATTCATACGGTAATCTGGGTGAAGAGGATGTCTTCTACAGTGATTGTTACAGTGACTCTGAGGCTGTTGACAAAGGCATAGACTGTGATGAAGCACCTAGAGCTGACAAGATCGAAGAATGTGGCGATGTCCTGAGACCGAAACGATGGAAACGTCGTGTTATAATAAATAAATCTGATAATGCTTATTATGATCACTGGGATAATTGTGATATTAAAAGTATTTATAATAAACAAGCAAGTAAGATGGTGGTAGAAGAGATTGATTACACATCATGGAAAGATCCAAACATATTGGTTGACCGGCTAAGACTTCTACATGGCTCGCTTTGTGCAGGAAACTATCCGTGCATCAAAGAAATATCCTTCATACTCAAAGAACTGAGGAAAGCTGGCTACATACAATAATGGCTTCTTTTACTTGTATTTGTGTAATGTTGAGAAGTAATAAAATATTTAAAGTAAAATTTAATGTTTTTTATTTCTTGTATTCTGATTTCCAACAAAGCCTGTGTGTGTTTCCGCTACTGTATGTGTGATCATTACGTTTTCTGTGTGTACTGTGTGTACGTTCCGTTTCCTGTGTGTACTGTGTGTACGTTCAGTTTCCTGTGTGGACTGTGTGTACGTTCCGTTTCCTGTGTGCACTGTGTGTACGTTCCGTTTTCTGTGTGCACTGTGTGTACGTTCCGTTTTCTATGTGTACTGTGTGTACGTTCCGTTTCCTGTGTGTACTGTGTGTACGTTCCGTTTCCTGTGTGTACTGTGTGTACGTTCCGTTTCCTGTGTGTACTGTGTGTACGTTCCGTTTCCTGTGTGTGTACTGTGTGTACGTTCAGTTTCCTGTGTGTACTGTGTGTACGTTCAGTTTCCTGTGTGTACTGTGTGTACGTTCCGTTTCCTGTGTGTACTGTGTGTACGTTTAGTTTCCTGTGTGTACTGTGTGTACGTTCCGTTTCCTGTTTGTGTACTGTGTGTACGTTCAGTTTCCTGTGTGTACTGTGTGTACGTTCATTTTCCTGTGTGTACTGTGTGTCCGTTCAGTTTCCTGTGTGTACTGTGTGTCCGTTCAGTTTCCTGTGTGTACTGTGTGTCCGTTTAGTTTCCTGTGTGTACTGTGTGTACATTCCGTTTCCTGTGTGTACTGTGTGTACGTTCCGTTTCCTGTGTGTACTGTGTAATCATTCCATTTATTGTGTGTAAATTGCATGTATTGCGCGTACATTGCGTACATTACGTGTTGAAGCTGATGGAGCTGTTGGAGCACTTGCAGCTAATGGTCAATTGAAGCATAGGAGCAAAATGTAGTTGGATCTGATGACGTGAATTGTAGCTCTTGGAGCCGGGCGTATATTGGAGAGATCGATATTTTTTTCGATCAAATGATCCTCTTTTTTAATTTGTAGATTTGACTCCAGTATTATTGTAAATGGTTCTTGATTTGACTAGCGTATTATTCCATACGGTGCATGTATATAAACGAGTCGTAGAAAGCAGGACGCTCAGTTTGTTACTGCCGTCGACGGTGTACGGATCACCTAGTTTGTTTCTTCTGGTGCATAAGTCGCGTAACAGGCCTGTTCTTGAGACTTCGATGGCATCTTTACCGACTTTAACGTCGTACTCGATGGAGGATGTACCATCGACTACGGGAACCATGACGTCGGCGCCGACGATGTTGGAGCAGATCCCGTTGGCAACTCCTCTGACAACACTGGAGGAGACTTCGATATGTGCTGTTCCACCATCAGCTGAAGTTTCATCAGCATTGAATACTTCAATTAATGAAGAGCGTACTTCGCAACAGTGCAAATACTGTGGTGCATCATTTACTATCACCTCAAATGCTCGCAGACATGAAAGAAGCGGTTGTTCTAATAATGTTCAAAGAATACAATTTCAGTGCAATAAGTGCAATAAACTAATTTCACGTCTCGATAGCTTACATCGTCATTATAAAAAATGCTCCGAGACGTATAATGAACATGGTTATTGATTTGACTCATGTGTTGTACCGGCTAATGAGACTATATAAGTGATATGAACTTCAGTCCGTCTCTGGCTGTGGTGATGAACGGATCGGATAGACATTTAAAGTCATGTAAAAGGCTTAGTCCGTACAATAAGAAGACTGTTTGAATCGAGGAATCCAAAAAGGCTTTATTAATTTGTCTGTGTTTTTTTTGTACTTGTAGTAGTGTATTGAATTTATGTAATAAAATTTTTTAAAAGAACTTGCGGTGTTTTTATTTCTCAAACCTGTCGCTTTTGTGGTATTTTTTAAAATTAAAGTTGATTTGTATCGACCAGGGATCGAACCAAGGACCTTATTCGATCTAATCAATCAGTATATATAGATTCCACATTAAGTTAATGAATTTTGAACTTTTTCCCGCATCTCTAGCTAAATAATTACACGATTCCAAGATGGTGACCATAATGACTTATAGGATGATGGTTGATTTGTAAACTATGCTTTATTTAGGACTTTGATGATTATTTATTAAAATTATTATAGTTCACTTAAAATTAATGTTTTGCATCGTCCAGGGATCGAACAGAGGACAGGAGCGGATCGAATCAATATGTAAATTAATGAGTGATTTATTTAATGAATTTTGGAACTTTTCCCGAATCTCTAGCTTTAAAATTACGGATTTCCAAGATGGTGGTCTTGATGTCTGATAGGATGATGGTCGTAGAGGATTTAGAGTCTCTTTACGAATGTTGAACATGGTTTATTGAAATTATTATTTTTTACATAAAATTAAACATTATTGCATCGATCGGGTATCGAACCGAGGACAGGAATCCATCGAATCAATATGTAAATTAATGAGTGATTTATTTAATGAATATTGGAACTTTTCCCGAATTTCTAGCTAAATAATTACGGATTTTCAAGATGGCGGCCGAATTTCAAGATGGCGAGTGTCATAGTAATAAATGATTACTGTACTCTAGCGGATAAGAACTAAACTAACATGACGTCAGCGCACTCTCGCCGACGATACAATGATGATGGCTTCCAGCATCGAAGACAAGATGGCGGACATGACGTCATACTAGGTGACGATATATATGCTTTGAAAAAAAGTGGTGGGAGTCAGTCTGCTAGCACCCACCACGGGGGAAGGATCGGTCGCCATTTTTAATTTTTTTTTGCACTCGTCGGGTTCGAACCGAGGACTTCGAACTCCGTGTCGTAAATGTTTGTTTTTTTTAAATATTTTTTATTAAAAATTTATTAAGTTATTTTTTTATTAATTTGAAATTTTTTTTATTAAAATCGGATAATAAATAAAAAAGTTAAAGATGGCGGCCGTAACGAAAATTGCAACGGTGACGTCATAATCCATGATGACGTCAGAGGCTTATCGTAGGCTGTAGACATGGATGCTTAAGCCTACATATGGACATTTCTAGCCGCTGGGATTTTTAAGGACTAAAAACGGGAAATTTTCCCTCGAAACGGGAATTTTTCTCTCGAAAACGGGAATTTTTGAATTGAGGAATTTTTTGAGATTTTTTGGCCGAATTTTTTTCCACAGAAATGTACATTTTGGCGACTTTTGAGGAATTTTGGGCAATTTTTGCCCAATTTTGGCGAATTTTGAGGGTCAAAGGTCAAGGTCAAACTTTACCCGTTACGCTGTGTCCCGTTACACTCCTCCACGATGGCCGCCGTGACGTCACAATCCAAGATGACGGACACCGGCACCGGCACCACACCCAGAACCCGTGTCCCAGGAAATACATTCCTATACTACTCTTGTAGGTGCTGCTCTATGCGCGTGTGGACTTGGTCCGTGTCTGGGCGCCGCGCTGGTAGGATCATCTGCTTCCCGACAAGCCGGGACACCGCAGGCTCGGCGGACGTACTTCGAGCTGGTGGGTTTTCTCGGGGTACTCCTACTTCCCTTCTCCCATTCTTCCCGTCAATCCGCCATCAGCAACTCATCATCTCTCCTCAAATTCCTTATATGACAGCGATGTCTCCAAGACATCAAGGGGGAGAAGTGGGAACAAAAAAAACTCTCTTGTTTTGTAAAGATGTTAGGCTACAAAGATTTGTATTCCTTTAAATTTTAAAATTTTCCTTCCAATAGGCCGAGAACAAACATTGAAAATTTTGAAGTAGCTTGGCTTCTGGGTTGTAGCCGTGTCTTTGGCGAATAATTCACCGACGTTTCGGTTGACATTGCAGTTGCCATCATCAGTAGGTAACTGCTCCCTGGTAATGGCGACTGCAATGTCGACCAAAACGTCGGTGAATTATTCGCCAAAGACACGGCTACAACCCAGAAGCCAACTACTTCAGGCAATGGCCGTGAAAGCCTGCAAACATTATTGAAAAATTTTCCTGCAAAAAATAATTGGTCTCGAAGGACAGTATTATTATAGTTTAAGTCATCTTCAAAACCTTTATTTCATACTAAATTCCAGTGGCATTACAAGTGAAATTATATGTATCATTCATTCACGTTTTATATGTGTAAACATCTTAGCTTATGGTATACGGCATTTGGCAGGAGTTACTTTTTGAGAATGGAAAGATAGTCTATGAACGTAGGTAAATGTGGGACAAAGATGGTGAATCCACGTGTAGAAACATAAACCCGTTAATAGTAGACTTTCGTAAACATAGGGAACATTCCAAACGTATTGATGTACGAAATAAAACTTTTCGATATTGAAACTACCCTGGAATATATTTGGTAAACTAAAAATAATCATAGGAAATTATATCCCAAGTTTTAAAATACAAAGGAAAAATCGAGATTACACTGTAAAAAATAAATAGTCTCCTTCCTTAACCCAAATTGCCTCGATAGTATAGTAGTAGAACGCGCGGTTATTAAGGGGATTGGTGCAGGACAAAAAACAGTCATTCGCCAGAATTTGTTGGAAATGAGCTTAAGTGTTTCATAAATGCTTGTTTATTACTACTGTAAGGCCAGCCAGCACGTATATAAGCTAGCGGGTTAGATTTGGCGAGTTAGTGGCGAGAGAGCTTCTGTGGGTGGAGGTTGTCGAAGGTCGCAGCTCTGAGGCCTGCCATCTAGCGGGAATCTTTCGAAGGTCTTCCACAATATCGCCTTTCTCTCTCTCTCTCTCTCTCTCTCTCTCTCTCTCTCTCTCTCTCCAACACGGACGGAAAGCGAACCGCGATAACCAGCTATTATCTTCGCTTCCCATCTCGCCCTATCCTTCATTCTCGGATCAGGTAGCCGCCCTACCCCGCGTAGACTTTCGTGTTACTCCAGGAAACCAAGACTTAAAAATGCACAAACCTGTGAAAAATTTGTCCAAAGCTGAATTTTTGTACTGTGGTAGAGTTGACTATGCTTAATAACATACAGAAAGTTTACCGCTGTAGACTTTGTACGTTATCACCGAAAATTTGCATTTAAGTCGTAGGTGACAGCAACTTGCATCAGTCCATTAAAATGCTACCCATTTATACAGTTTTTAATTTTGACTGTCCGTAAACTTACCAAAATAATCTAGAAACTGTAATACACCCATTAATGTTAGAAAATAAATAAATTTTTAATATTTAAGATATGATATAAAGCGATTAATTCACGACATATATTTTTTTATCTTTGCCACCCAGATAAAAATACGATTTACACCGATTTGAAGAGCCCAATGCGAAAAAATGTCTAATGTTTTTTAATTATACTTTTAGCTTTAAGATAGTATATTTATAAAGAGTCTAGCATAATTATTTGCCTCATTAAAGCTGCCCGAGCGTTGCAGTGTACTGCGGCCGTACTGATCTTTCACGGCCGGCGGGCTTTGAAACACGCTGCGTACTGCGACACTCAATAAACTTAGTCTTATTTACGGATTACTTAAAATATATTTAATGCATATGATATGGTGTATTCATGTTACATCTATTGAGATATACATATTCTTTTTTCTTATATGAATGATTTTTGATACAATAAAATTAATAATAAACAATTTCTGCTTGGAACTTGTAAATCAAAATTCTAGAGGACCTCTGGTTTTATATATATGTGTGTTCGTATTTTGTTACAAAAATTTTATTATTCAAAATGATTTTAATACCAAAAAATATAATTATGTTTTATTTCTAATCTTAATATATATAAATCTCGTGTCACAATGTTTGTCCTCAATGGACTCCTAAACCACTTAACCGATTTCGATGAAAATTGGCATTTATGTGTAATTTTTTCCAACTTGAGAGATAGGATAGTTTTTATTTCGATTAATGGTCTTAATCTGATAATTTTAGAGTTTTCTAATGTGATGTATGTATGAGTTGGCAGAAAATCACCACGGCAACGGCTGTAGCATTGTTGATGCTTCATTCGTCTCCATGGCAACGACTATTTCATTGTTAGTGTAGTCCTCATCACTCATTAAATATAGACCACCAATTTTTAGATATATAAGGGTAAATAACTATACACTGGTAGAACAAAGTCGGTCGGGATTTGAAAGTGATATAAATTATTCAAATTAAGAAGACAATTACTAACTACATCTGATTTCTAAAAAGGTCCAGTGAACTCTTTACCAAGTCAACCGATTTCGATGAAAATTGGCATTTATGTGTAATTGTTTCCAACTTGAGAGATAGGGTAGTTTTTATTTCGATTAATAGTCTGAATAATTTATAATTAATAATAAACTGATTAGCAATGTTGATTGGTGTTTAAGCCCGGGAAACAGTGGGTACTTCGTTTCCATGACAACGTTGCGTGCTCGAGAGTCGGGAAACCATCGGTGCTATTCGATTTGGTCTCATTTTCCCCCCCATAAATACAACCGTGCGAAGCCGGGTCGGGCAGCTAGTACACTATATTATTTTCGATCAGAACTATGCAAAATTTTAATGTAGCCTATATTATAATATATATATATATATTTCATTGTATAAAATTAGTTTACTACATAACAATTGAAGAAAACCATACACCGTAAATGTACTTATTGAGTTTTGTCACTTTTATAACATAATTCGTATGATAATATTATTTTTTTCCAGAAAATAAATAAAACATAATTTGTGTTGTAAAATGTATTGATAGAATTACATATTTAGTATTTTTTTTTTCTAAGTTAATTCATTGGAGTGCTGCGCCTAGCTTACTTCGTTGAATTGCTAGTGGCAAAGAGCGGTGGTGGATGTTTTTGCAAGAGTTTGACCGTATTTTATGACCCTAGCTGTGAGAGGGTGTTTGTCCCAGAAATCCTAACGGTCAAGGGAAATAGCCTTTCTCTGTAGTCACGTACGGGTCTGCTACTCGCGCAATATCGTCAGTTTATCACAACTTTCTGGGAAGTTCTATTGTTGTTATTTATTAATAATTTAGAAATTAAAGAATTTATCATACTAACACTTTTACCTAAGCAAATCGCATCCTGGAAGATTTTTATCTACGTTTGCAGCAAAAATCACTTGTAGTTAGGAAACTTTTATTCTTTCAGAGTAAAATTCAGTCTGGAATTACCATACATTAAAAACCTTAGTTTTCTGTAGCAAAAAACGTCCCAGCACGAGCGACTTTAACACTGCTGCACACACACTACGCAGCTTGAAATACATCAGTGGTCAGACTATTGTACCAGACACTCAAAATATACACATTTAAACCTTTAAAAAAAACACACACACAGACAATATTTATGAAGTGATTTTGACGCTACGCTCAACATATTTAATTTATGTAACATGTAGTCAAATTTCTATAAAAATATATTTTTTTCTTACCTTTTATGATTAAAATTACCAATTTAATAATATGACGTTTAAACTTTGAGGTGTTTATCACAATTACCATGTAGGGCATTCTTTTATATTACATTGGTGTCATAATGAGAACCGACTTAAAAAAGTATTAAAGTTATTAAGTTTACGAAACATTTTTGTGGATCATTGTAGAAATTATCATTAAGGACTCAACTGCTCATTATTGGCGTGATCACAAGGTTTCATCGGTAAACGTTTGACGTGTTACTAAGAAATGTTCATTCTACTACTGTACAAAATTTTTGCTTTGGGATAATTTTCCATGTATTAAAAATTTTTGTTTCTTAACAGCGAAATTCGTCCCGACCCGAGCCTACTTCGACAACCTCGCAGTAGTATACACTACGCGCTCGGATCGCTTTAGTGGTCAGACTAATTGTATGAGACACTTAAAAAATATACCAATTTAAAGATGAATAAATATGCAACAACGTTTACTTCAAGCGATTTCCACGTTGGGCTCTTTAAGTTTATGTAAGATGTATTTATATTTCCTTAAAATTGAATGAAAGTTAATTCGTTACCTTTAATGATTTAAAAGGTCTATTTTATAGAAACATGTTTAAACTTTGTGCTTTTTATCACTATCCTCAGATAGGGCAATGTTTCCAGATTATTTTTGGTTCCATACTGACGGTCTACTCCATAAACTGCATTAGCAATATCCATTATTGTGGATCGTTTCAAAAAATTGTCATTTTGTACTTAACTGCTCGTTTTTGGTGTGACGCAGGGGCGGAACAACTAAATTTCCAAAGGGGGGGGGGAATATACCTTTTTATAAAGAATCATCGATCCTCCCTATTGAAGCGTGGGGGTCCGGGGGTCCTCCCCCTAGAAAATTTGTATTTCAAGGTGGAAAATGGTGCTATTTAAGCAGTTTTATTATCTAAAAATTGATTACACAGCACTTTCTTTGCCCCCGTTTGCCCCCACTTCAATGTTTCAGAGGGGGGGGGGGGCAAAATACCCTTGCCCCCCCCCCTTGTTGTTGCGCCCCTGGTGTGACGCACAAGGTTTGCGGCTGTACTTAAACTTTTGACGTGTTACTAAGAAATGTTCATTCTACTACTGTACAAATTTTCGGCTTTGGGATAATTTTACATGTATTAAAAACCTTTGTTTCTTCACAGCGAAATTCGTCCCGACCCGAGCCTACTTCAGCAACCTCGCAGTAGTATACACTATGCGGCTCGGATCGCTTTAGTGGTCAGACACATTGTACCAGGCTCTCAACAAATAAACTAATTTAAAATTTAAGAACTAAATCGTGATCGTAAAATGGCCGCCATGGTGATTTGCGAATTTATGGAGAAATAAAAGCAGTTAAAATCTTATGTAATTTCCAAGAGACATTATTACATCACCAATCATCTAAACAGGTTTAAAAATTTTAAACATATTCAGTAACTGGTCAGTTTTTTCAAATGTGTTAGTATTAACAATCTGGACCATATCTAGTCGGTGAGGTCTGTTTTGTTACAGACTATCTGTATTCTGGTATTTGGATTTTGAAGCTACTTAATGATTCGCTTTCAATGTCTATTAAAATATACCTAATGCTAATTGCAGGAATATTTCTACTCGATTTCAAAATTATAATTCCTGAACATTTGTAGCGGACACATTTCAATGTAACACTTAGTGATTTTCGAGTTGTGTTGAGGTTTCACATGCCACTTCGTATATACCTGCTCTGGTAACAATGAGTCATCACAACCGGTGCCGTCTGTACGAGCGTCTTCACAAGTTATCCTGAAATATGTTCTTAAATATTAATTCAAGTGAATTCTTAAAATCCTACACACCTTATCTTAAGTGTCGTAAATGAATCGTTATATTTTGTAAATCCATATAATATAGTAGCCAACATGGCGCGAAGCGATGGACGCGATACGAATAATATTTTTTTTTTACCAACCACTACATCAGTAAATATTTGTGGTTTCCATTCGCTATGAATTCAAGCATGTAACATTTGTACTGCTTCTTCAATTCGGCCACAGTTAAATGGGAGGCTCTGAATCACTGAAAACTCCTCAACAAAATCAACGATGAATCACAGGCATTACAACAAACAGTTGTCACAAGTCAAGTAGCCAATGAGCAGGTGACATTTTTCGAGTCCGTAGAGGATTGTTGAGACTATCCTACAGGTCATTGGCAACGCGCCCTTACGCGCATGGTTAATGCATGAGTAGAGTGTAAAGGCGTAAGCATGAGACACATCTAGGTCCTCATCTAACCGCGCACACTTATATTTAACTCAGGATAGGGTGAAAAATGTTTACTAATTTTGCAGTCCTAACAGTCACCAACGAAACGCCAGCAAAATAAATAAATAAGCTCACGAATATTGTTCGTGAATGAAGGCGAAGCTGATACTTTGGAAACGTTACCAGCAGATATTAAATAATGTTTAACTATTATTTACGTAGCTTACTTCTTAAAACTGCATTCATGTAAACTGATTTTGTGTGAGACTATGTTGAGTGTTTTCTGCTACACTTATTTTTCTGAAAAAAGTCTATTGTGGCTTAAAAAACTTGTTAACATTGATGCCTCTCATAAAAAAAAATTCAAACGTAATTATACGTATACATGTTGAGTATAGTTTATGAATGGTTCACGCATTGCTGGAAAAAAAAACATGTTTACAATTTTACACATCTTTTTGTTGTCGCATCGCGTCCATCGCGTTGTACATACGCAACTCTGAAAAATAAATGTATGGCAAAAAAAGCTATAATAAAATAATATCTTATCTTTCTTTATTCTTTTTTCTAAGCGCTCTAATGGCTTTCGATAGTTTTGTTCTTTTGTGTACTCTGCTTCTTCGGCATTTTATTCCTGAATAAATCTCACGCTTACAACAAAAAACATCTAGCTAAATCACTGTGCTCAATAATAACAGAGAATAACCATTCAATTATACGCCGAGCTAGACCAAACACGTTCTCTTATCTACTGAAAATGAATACGTTGACTTCATATCAGTTTCACGCGAAATCCCGTCTCCCCTTCGTAAACAGCAGACAGCTGTGGCAGGGTGGGAACGGGCTGCAACAAGTTCGGGAAACTGTCGCAAGGTGTCACTACTGTCCAGCGCGCTCCATAATTTCTCGTATCCGAGCTTGCACGCGGCTCAAACATCTACAGCTACGTTTTTACTTTAGGTCCGACTGCAATAAGCTAAAGACTAAAATAAAGTCAATCATTCAGCCGACAGATATGTAGGCGTTTGAATTACAAATGAAAACGCGAATGTTATTAAATTCGCAAATGAATATCACGCAATTTCGTAGCAGCTCATTTATTAAAATTTAAATTGTAAATACGTTAAATTAATAATGATTACAGATAAAATAATGCTCACAGTCATATCTCCCGTGTCTGAAAATGTATCTGCGAAAGTTTTACCACTGAATTCTTTATAGTTTTTTAATAAAGCTTGAATTTAAAAAATTCCCGAAAATCAGCAATAATCTAATTAAAATAAAAAAATAAAAAAATAAATTTTACACCAGAATGGTTCAAATCTTCTCTAGCAGCTGAATCATTCACAAATATATTGTTTTTTATAATACGATGCTGGTGCACCAATCCCCTTAAGCACAAGGAGTATTTTTGACGTGGTTCAAAACTCGTTAGTTAAAAAAAAAATATTTTTGTATTATAAAAATTATATTGGAAGCAAATATATTTGAATACATTTTATTTGTTTATATTATTGCTATAATATAACTAAATACTTAGCTCGGTCCATTGTTTTTATATTTCATATGTACTAGGTATATATCCTTCATTTTTACTTCAAATAAATTACGTTTGTTAGGTATGAAATGAACGTCCATGAATTCATTAAGTTATTAAAAAATTATTTTTATAATAGTACAATTATCCTTTAATACTTTGTTATAATTTATAATCATCTAACGTGTGCGGAAGCTTTATATTTTTAACTTCTTGATTAATTTTAACTAAATGAAAATAATTTTTATAAAATTAATTGTATAAAGTCAGGCCCTAAGCTGGGGTTTAGTATATTTCCAAGTCTTTTTTTACATGCTTTATATTAGCTTCACCTGTATGTTTGTCTGTCCGTCTGTAACTCTGTCTGTCCGTCTGTAACTCTTTCGACTAAGAGTGAGTGACTCATCACTGTAAAATGTCCCACCCATTTCATTACGTTCGTTAGCCGAGCGGCCTAAGGCGCGCGACTTCTGTGACGTCAGCTTTCGGATTCAGCGATCGTGGGTGCTACTCCCGGCCACGCCGAAAAAAAAATGTTTTTTTTTTTTTTTTTTCCCGGTAAATTCTAATATTATATCCATACATCTAACTGCAAATGATTCGTAGAGACTTTACCATTTCTTTGTGACGTTGCAACTCCAAATAGTTATCTCAGATGGTAATAGGTAGTGTCGGTAACTCATTTCCCTATGATAATTATACATAAATATAGTTTAAAAAACTAAAAAAAACATGCTTTTAAAGAATATCAAACTAAAAAGTTAAAAATAAATATAGTTTAAAAAACTAAAAAACATGCTTTTACAGAATATCAAACTAAAAAGTTAAAAATAAATATAGTTTAAAAAACTAAAGAAACATGCTTTTAAAGATTATCAAACTGAAAAGTAAAAAATAATTTTAAAATTAAATTTATGACAATAGTATATAAGCAATACTAGTATAAATGAGAAAAAAGCATGGGGCGCTTAATATACAAAAAATATGGCACAAAGCGCCTCAAGCTTTTTTCTCATTTATACTAGTATTGCTTATATACTATTGTCATAAATTTAATTTAAAAATTATTTTTTACTTTTTAGTTTGATAATCTTTAAAAGCATGTTTCTTTAGTTTTTTAAACTATATTTATTTTTACTTTTATTGAATACGTTTCATTATTATACCTAGTTTAACCTTTCTCTCTGCAAATCAAATGATTTGATAGTCGATGGAGCTGCTTCGGCAACGAATTCTAGCGGCGGGTGCGGAACTACGTGTGATTCGCGTGAAGAAATTTACTTAAAACACAATTTGCGTATATGTATTTTTTATGCCCGGCATTATTTTTAATATTTCTACTTTAACTTTTGTTTCCCAGTTTCATATAAGCTCGTTACCGATGTTAGATATTTACACATCACTAGCGAGTATCGAAAGACACAATTATTATTAATACACCAAACGTATTGGTTTTCCAAATTAAATTTATGATAGTGAAACAACCATTGAAAACATTTGGTAAACATAACTTGTCAAAGCAAAAAGTCATCTCAACTTTTAAATTACGTAAAAAAATGGCATTACAAAGAATATAATACACATTTTTCCTAAGGCTCTTTAGAACAGAGGTTGAGCGCACACGAAATTATTTTAACCCTTTTTTTAAACTTTTTTAATAAGATAATAATAAAATATTATGTAATAATATTGACTCAGCTCAATAAGTATATTTTTGGTTTTGTAGGGTGTATTTAATGGCTAATTTCAATAGATTAAGCAAAAAAAAAACATTAATATACTTAGTATTATAATTAATTCAAGCATTCCACTCAAATAAAAAATAGTCTTTAGCAAAGTTAAACTTTTTTCTATAAAAAAAATATTGTAATGTCTTAAATAAGGTAGGCTTCCTACTGTAGAAAACCAATGCGGTAACATTTATTTCCTATTTCTCCTCCTTACGTCCATGTTTAAATCATGGGTTTGATTCTTTATATTTAAGTTCCTTTTTTTTTCCATAATTATTACTTGGAGTATGTTTCTTAGACGTTTATAAAGTCTGGTTTTTAGTTTTTGTATTTATAATATTATTAAGAATTGACGTAGGTATGTGTGATGTGTAGAGAACGGAAAAATTCGCGGATTCATTTCACGATACGATAGAATCCAAACAACTGTACCTTTATATTGCTTCTCTGATTGGTTCACAGTTTATCTGAAGGACTTTGAGCCAATGAAAAACCTTCAACCAAAAAAAGCATCGAATCGCAAGCGACCCAGTTGACAGGTATCACGAGTCAATAGCCAATGAGCAGGTGGCATTTTACAGTGTGTGTAGGGTATTATGGAGTCTATCCAAGAGGTCATCAAAAGCGCGAATTTTTCCGGTCTCTAGTGACGTGATATTTTTGAAGCAGAACATGAGGTTAAGCGCGGGAGCAGTACAGTACAGTCGGTTACTGAACGAAGAAAGCGGATGGATGGCTGTTGGCGCGGAACGGACTGTACGCGGACGGCACTCGGCGACGGACAGCTGAGCCGAGGCGTGGAAGCCGGCGGTCGTAAATCTGCGGGGGTAAAGAGCGTCGTCGTGTCGGAAGCCCCTCTCGGGCGATGGAATTACATCGTGCGGGGGTCTCCCCTCTCCCGCAACCATCCCCTCCTACCACCCCAAAGACGCCTCGGGGCCGACAAAAGACCCCACCCTCCCGTCCGCTTCAGCCCCCGGGAACTCGCGAGGAGGGGAAAAAAAAAAACTTCCAACCCCCTGGACCACGCCAATGGCCGCCGCCGACGAACTGAGATGTTAGCCTTCCCCTCGCTCGCCCCATGGCTTCCCCCCCCCCCCCCCTAATTCTTCCAGGACCTCAGCTCCCTTACTTAGGGCGAGAGCGCTCTGACTCATCATGTCCTTGGGACGGGCCGTCGTCAGCGGAAATAAGGCTCGCTGAGTCCGGGGGACGGATTCATCTCGGCTCTCTTCCCCCAAATGCATACTTCTGTCTCGGGAGCACAAAAGTGGTGCATTTCTCGTGCGATTTCGTCTAAACTCGGCAACTGTCGGGATTAGCTTTCTCCCTCTCCCTCTCTCTCTCTTTCTCTCTCTCTCTCTCGCTCTCTTTCTGACCGCTTCGCGTAGTGCACGTGGCGCAAGACTTTCAAACCCTTGCTTTCGAACGACGAACGAATAGAGTTAACAAAAAGAACTCCAACTTTACCCTTTGCAGAAACGATGTTCTGAGTATATACAAATATAGCTTAGACAAACAGACGTGATAGGCTAATATTTGCAGAAGAGGCTTTTGAAAACATGTAGATGGCAATTACAAATTAATTTTAGAACTAGGTTTTTATGAACACACAACAATATATTCTTGCACCCCTTTGTGCTCCCGAGACACGAGTCAAATGCACCATCGGAGAAATCAGCGAGATTTCCCGACGTCTCCGTACAAGATTTTTTTCTCACCCTCTTGGAAACACATTTATATTATTTAACATTTACAACTTATGTAAGGTTACTTAAAGTGAGCTGTTCGCATAGTTAAGACTTTTTCAAAATGTTATTTTTTTTTTTAAATTTTAACGTTGGTTTGTAATTGGAAAATTATTATTTTGTTATTTACTAGTGACTAAGGCAAGGTGGTCATCGCTTTAAATTCACCCCATGTAAAAATAGGACGAGTAACGAGTAAATATAATAAAAAAATTAAGCGACTTTTCCAGTACTCGCCAGTGATGTGTTAACATCTAACCTCGGTAACCAGCAAATTCAAGTGTTCTCATAAATTTTTGATTCGTAAATTTTACACGAAATTTAACGTAAAAATCTTAAAAATAATGCCAAGATGATAAATATACTGATAAATACAATATTCGCTTTTGGAATACCAACATTTCTGGATGCGAAACACACGATTAATTTCCGCGCCCGCCGCTATAATTCGTTGCCTGAATCGTAAACTTTGCTTGTTACCATCACGCGCAGATAGAAGCATGAAACAACAGGAAATTTTAAACTATTAGAAAAGGCTCCAATAGAAGGGTAAAAGACTTGAAAAAAATCTTGAACCACGGGTTTGAGCCTTATTTTCGACCAGGGAATTTATTAAAATACTGCTTAATTGCTAAAATATCACTCAATAGTTAATACTTTGACGTTTCCGCACACGTTAGAAGTTACAATGATATGGCATTACGAAAATACGAACCTGAAATGATTTTTAAACAAATATAATGATACTAAGTATATTGAAATCAGCCATTAAATGCATCATATCAAACCAAAAATAAACTTATTGAGCTGATTCAATATTATTACATATTATTTTATTATTATGTTATTAAAAAGATTTAAAAAATCTTTCTATTGACGAGGTTTGAACCGGGTCAAAAATTTCGTGCGCGTTCAACCTCTGTTCTAAAGAGCGTATGGAAAAATGTGTATTATATCCTTTGCAATGCAATTTTTTTTGCGTAATTTAAAACTTGGGATGATTTTTTGTTTTGACAACTTAATGTTTACCAAATTTTTTCCATGGTTGTTTCACTATCATAAATTTAATTTGTAAAACCAATACGTTTGGTGTAAATATTATTTTTCATCCCTTGCACTAATAACGAGGTTGAATAAAAATTTACTTTGCACTAAGGTTTAACGTAATAATAAGATGATTTAAAATAAATACAAACGAATTCTATGCTAAGAAAGTTTAAAATCTTTTTTTTAAATTTCAAACCCGGTTTTAGATACTGTTTAGAATTTATACAATAAATTAGAACGGAATTTAATGTATACATATATTTTTAAGTAATGCTATTTTACTTTCAACCATTGTTATTACCACCCATTGCAATAATGGTTGGTTACATAAAATTTTATTTTAACAAAAGTTTTAGACAATATTTAGAAAGTTAAAATAAAAGAATGGTTTCAATGGTAGGGAAATTTTATTTATTTTCTTATTCCAACCTCAGTTTTTTTCAACCCCTTGCTATAATAGTTTGTATTATCAAACATTTTCTCAGACAAAAGTTGTAGATAATATGTATAATATGAACGGATTTGATAGTGTGCAAACTAAGGGAGTTATGAATTTTTTTTCCATTCAAACCTTGTTTATTCCACCTCTTGCTGTAATGGTAGGTCAAATAAAAAAATATTTCTGACGAAAGTTTAATAAATAGTTTATGGTTTTACAATAAATAAGAACGAATTTGTTGTTTTAGTGACACGGGAATTATGATTTTTTAAAATTATACTCCTGTTTTTTTTAAACTCCCTACACCAATGTTCCATATTATCAAAAATTGTTTCAGACAAAAGTAATAGATAAAAATTATAATATCGACAAAATATTTGAACGCATTTGATAGTGTGTTTAATAAGGTAGTAATGAATTTATTTTTGTATTTTAATCTCTTTTCAACCACCCTTTGAAGCAATGGTTAGTTGTATAAAAACAGTTTCAGATAAAAGTTTTAAATAATATTTATACGGTTTACAAACAATCAGAACTGATTTACAACTTATTAAAGGAGTTATTAATTTTCTTGTCCTACCACTGTTTTTTTTCCACCCCTTGCAGTAGTAATAGTTGGTCGTATAAATAAATATTTCAGAAGATAGTTTGGAAAGTAATAATGTATGGTTGTACAGTAAATTATAATGGATTTAATAATAAAAATTGTACGAAAAATATTATTTTGTTTTAAGTTATACCATTGTTTTTTTATCCCGTTTCTGCATGGTTCGTTTTTATCAAAAATTGTTTTAGAAAAATGTTTTTGACAAAAGTTATGCCCTTTACAAACAATCTGAACGGATTCGATAGTGTGGCTACTAAGGGAGTTATGAATAATTTTCTGCTCCAACTTTTTTTTCCACTCCTTTCAGTTATGGTTGGTTTTATCAAAAAAAAATATTGGTTGTGTGTAAAGTCGGTTTACGGACGATAGTTTAACGTGACATCATAACAAAACATTGATGAAATTATTGATCCAGATAAAAAGGAAATATCATATTCGGCCTGAAACTGAGCCGTAATAGGTTTTTGCAACCAAACCAGTTAGGCATTAAAAAAATCATATTCTTTGAAGAAGAAATTTATTTTAATTTTTCTACCTTTTGTATGATAAAATCTACCTCTGCATACTTTTATGAATAAAATTGAATCATTTTTAATTGAATTATCACTATTTTGTATGGGTACAAAGGAGTGAAATGAAATGTATAATTTCATTAATAAATTTACTTTTATTTGCATTCATTAATTCAAACATATTTATTACTTTTGAAATGTTGCGTGAGCCGTATTTATTTTTACAAGCACAAAAAAAAAATTCGCAGCTGCCGGGATTCGAACCGACAACCTTTCGATTCTATGATCAATTAAATTCAATTCAAAAGATTTTTATTGTGATGTTTGTGTACATTTTTTGTTTACAATGGTTCACTTAGTGGAACGCCAGCACATTGTGCTCTTTTTCCATAAGATAGCGACGCTGACAGCACGACCACGAGGCCATACTTGAAAAATAATAGTTTTAGATGTTATATACATAAATTATTTATAAAAATTTTGTTCACGGTAGGGGAATTATATTATTTCGTTTTTATAACACGATTTTATAACAAATACGCATCCCAAATACACCAAACTTATTTATAATGTGTTACAATATTTTTTAAACATTGTGCAAAAGATCCCGGGTGTAATTTGAATTATTATGTGTAACTGTAAAGCACCATTGTTGGTTCAAAACTTATTTGAATACTCAACATTACTTTTAAATAACCGTAACGATTGTCCTGAAAATCGGTGGACGATCGTTAAATTACATAATATTAATAATTCAAACGACGAAAATATGATTGAAAAGTCAAATCGATGGTTGTTCCAATCGAGTGGAAGAGAGATGCCACGCATGCGTACAATGAGCATGAAGAGAGATGCCACACATGCGTACAATGAGCAAACAGGACACATCCGTAGTGGGACATCCGTAGTGGGACACTTTTTCGTGCGTGCAGCCGGCGTTCATCGATTTATTAGACGTTGTCACGTCAAAAATGTATTTATACAAAACGTTTTTGGTATTTCTCCTGTGAGTTATAATACGTCCAAACAGATGTGTTATTCATTATATTATGGGAGTTAGAGCGATTGGGTGGGTTTGAGAAGATTATATTGGACCATGGACTTCTCCACGTTTATAATTGGCTCAGGGTCTTCAAAGGCGTGTCAAGAGCGCTGTAGTCCAATCAACGTGAAGCAGATGTGTAGGTCCTTCAAGTTTACTTTCCTACCAAATAAATCCGCTAAATAATCGTGGATCTACTGTTAACAAATATAATTTCACAACGTAAACAAGATTAGCAATATTTCACTTAAACTGTAAGCTACATTGTCAATAGTTTTATAAACAATTAAAGGTTATAAGAGAAAAAAAACGTGTATAAATCTAAGATGGCGTGGTATAATCATATTATTCTCCTTTAAGAGTGCGTTCGAAGCAGCAACAGCCATACTTTATTTCCTGGTATAATTCTTGAAAGTGGTGTTTCGTCTCGACCCCTCCTCTTTCTTATTTCTTCCATCCCCTTGTGTTTTTTTTTTCTCGCTCCCATTTCCTTTTTCCTTGTGTTTCCTCCCCCTTCGTCGTAAGACTGCATTATTTTTCTTGTCTCTATTACGTATATCTTTTGTTGTTGCCACGAAACTCGCCCCCTACACTATGTCCTAATCCCCCTGCAATTGTCTAAGAATTTTCCTCTGATTAATTGCTTGTTTCCGCGCCTCTGCGTCCAGGACAATATTTCTCTCTCTCTCTTTCTCTCTCTCTCTCTCTTTCTCTCTCTCTCTCTCTCTCCTGCTCCCAAGTTTTATATTTTTGCAACTTTTCGTCCCACGGTTTTCCACCCGAGACCCCTTGCTCTCCATCCAAAAAAAAAATATGATGTTTCACTTCGCTTTTAATATTTATGATGCCTTTTGTTTACTCTGCGATAGTGATTTACGGCGGCTGAAAAGGAATTTTCCAAGCGTTTTAATGGCCGTTTGAAATGCGTTAATTTTTTTTAAACTGAACCTTTTTTTTATTACTTCGCGTCAGGAGTAAGAAAAACTCAATTACTGGGTGGTTTGTGCGTAACTTGGCTTCATTGTTATGAAGCTTCTGTCTCTAGAAATGCCCGACTAAAGTAGCTCGCATGCAACGTTTAAGAAAAAACTGATAAACTTTTCTTATTGTTTTTCGGTTACAATAATAGCATATTTTCACATCCATTAACTAGCTAGGTTCTATATTTTAATTTACATTTTTTTCTGTAGTTAGGAAAAGCTAAATTTGTTGTATTTATAAATAATTTTGGAACAAATATGTTTGTAAACGATATTTAAAGTGGTAAGTTCTTCCAGAATATTTTTCTTCATAATTATCTAGCCGAAATAGAATCGTCACTCAAATTCCAATGTATATGTGTACAAAAATTACAAGCGGATTCATTGATTTTCTTGAATATATGAGGGAAAATATATCCTTAGAGCTATCGTGCTTTTAGTGCTCAACAAAACACAAAATATAAGAAGGATACCTTGATGTACAAATAGACGTAGTTCACAAATCTCAGTAGACATCACCATACCTACACTTTATCGAACACGAAATTGCCTCACAACTTAACCAAAAAATTCACGAAGTTGTCTTTAATGGATAGCAATTTAACTTTGCCCTGTTTTCCTACAAACCGGCAGTTACACTGAAAATATTTTTGCTGCTCCGTCGCAAGGAAAATCTTTGGAAACTCAGTTGCCAACGATATCTTTAGTATATCTGCAAGACAGAGCTTTTTACCGTTTTATGAGACAATGATCTAGCTGGCAGTTTTACAAGTGATGTCGTTGGCAAATGAGTTTTCAAGGATATTCCTTGTAAACGGGCAAGAATTTTTATTTTGAGCATAAATTTTGACGCAACCATTTATGAACTTATGACCTCACGACATACAGTTCACGGTGTCTTGAAAGTTGTGAAGGTCGAGATGAGCACATGACCGTTCTTTAAATGATTTCTGCAAAAGGGAATTTTGATTTTAAAAAATAGTGTCTTGGACATTCACATTGCAGTTTTGCACTGTTTGTCATGGGAAATATTCATAAATGTAAAATAAAATTGGTTGCCTGTAAAGTCGGTTTACGGACGATAGTTTAACGTGACGACGTCATAACAAAACATTGATGAAATGATTGCATTCTTTTATGAATAAAATTGAATCATTTTTATTGAATTATCACTATTTTGTATGGATACAAAGAAGGAGTGAAATGAAAAATACAATTTAATTGTTAAATTTACTTTTATTTGCACTCATTAATTCAAATATGTTTATTACTTTAACGAAGAGATTATTTTAACTATAATTTCTATACATGTTTGCTATTTAACTTCTTCCAATCTATGTTATTCTGTTAAGGATAGAACGATGATAGGAAAAGTAGGAAACGAATGGTTGTGTTTCAAGTTTAATGTGCCTCGAAAAAGGTCAAATCGAAGGTTGTTCCAATCGAATGGAAGAGAGATAGATGCGGCGCAAGCGTACAATGAGCGTAATGGGACAATGTGCGCAATGGGACAATGAGTCATCCTTTTTCGTGCGTGCAGCCGGCGTTCATCATTTTATTAGACGTTGTCACGTCAATAAATGAAAATTAAAACCTAAAACCCTCAGAAAACAAGCCTAAATAAGCTGATGTCAAACAGATAAACCCAACGATGAACCTGAACAGGTATTATGGACAACACAACGACGACAGCACAGACAAACACATTCAAACTTGAATATCAGACAGCGCAAGAATTCAGGAAGGAATTCATTCATGTAAAAAATAACAGCACAGACGAACACACTGGGCTAACAACGACAAGACAAGTTATCGACACATTTTCTTCCAGAATAACATCAAAATATAATAGTCATTTGTAATTTGGTATAAAGTTCTGCTTTATATTTTTGCTAGTGATATCGTTGGCAACTGAGTTACCAAGTATCTTCCTTTTAATAGTACTTTATTTCAGTGTAACGCCCCTCGTGCCTCAAGGTTGAATTATTTTTAATTAATTAAAAAAAGCCTTGGAAACTGCTGGGTAAGAAAAATGAGACAATTAAGTTATTGACCAGAGGTGGCACGAGGTGGAGAACAAGATAATTTGGAACTCCCTGACACAAGCAACTGGGGAGCTGGTGGATCTTTTAAGGGAACAAGGTATATCATAAATAAATTAACACTACACAAGTAGATTGGTCTATAGGTTCCCTGTTTTATTATTAATGAATTTTGTGTTCGTATTATTCAAACCTGACAATAAAAATCTTAGTAAATAACAAAGTTAAAGGGGGCCCCCCAGGATTAATTAAAACAATACATATTACACCTTAACAAAAAATTATTACATAATCAAAAATTTAAAAATTGCACCAAATTTGAATGTCCCAACAATTACATCGATGATTAGTTTTATTGATTCTACATATTCTTGAGGAAAGCACTGTTCGCTGGTAGGCTATTCATTCGATTAATGTAGTTCGTAGCTAGAAAGTGGGGGGGGGGGGGATGTTGATTTCACATTACCACCCGGGTCTTCAAAAAATAACGTCGGGTCGCGGAAACCTCTCTTCTAACGTGACCCGCAGTGGAGGTGCAGGACCACGAGCTGGGAGCAATTTGTCTCTCCAGCACTTCGACCCTGTCTGAAACCCAAATCAAATTCAAAACGAATTAGACTTGCTTCCAGACAGTCCTACACCGTCGGCGCAAAAGGCCAACAAACGGGAATGGGGGGGAAAGAAAAAAAATTACTCACCAACCAGGGTGTAGAGTTCGGAGCTCACTAGGTGTCTCGCGCCGACATCAGGATGCCGCGGACCGAGAAATCAGGATGCGCGGACGAAACCGGAATTTTTAGAATTAAATAAGAAGAAATAAAAATTTAACTACGCATGACTTTTCTAAAAACTACCTCTGCCTGGCTACTGTACAAACGGGATCAAATCCCTTAAGCAAACTGACTACATTCTCGTGCACGCGAAAATCACCGTTCCCGCAAAAAGCCTCTTAGCGCAGAGGACGTAGAAGAGACGTGGTCAGTAGCCGAGGTCAGAGGGCTGAGTCCCCGCAATCGGCCAAAGCACCTAATTAAATCGGGCGGTAAGGCCCCGGGTCAAAGGAGGGGGTAGGTTCGGTTCTAAGCCGAAAATTTCCGAAGGAGTCCGAGGCGGTCGTGACAACAACACGACATGCGCGCTCTCTACCGGACCGAAACGAAAGCAAAGAACAATCGACTTCTCCGGGCCACGAGAGGAAAGCATAGTGCCTTATGGCACCGCGATGCTGCCTTCTAGCGGCGTAAGGGGGAACTACTTGAGGTGGTGAGCAGACTTGCCACCAGGTGTCATGAGGGTAAGCTCTGCACGCTGGCGACCAGGCCCGCGGTTACTTTTTTTTCTCCGCTAGATGTCGGGGATGAGTCTGTCGTACCCGGGAGAAGGTTTTTGCATCAGGTCATCGTCCCGTCCGGTCACTGCTCCTAGCCTAATTTCTCAGAACTGAAGTGAGGAGGAGAGAGAGGAAGGGGGGCAGAAATAGCCACTAAGGTGGGAACGCAGCTCCACTGGAGACTGCTTCGTGACGAGACATGCTTTTCTCAGCAGGCCTCTACAAGGTAGCAGCTTGCAGCCCCGGAGCTGCTCAAAGCAGTTTTGGTCATGCAGGGAATTAAAATTACAAACTCGGGACGTGACTGCAGGCGAGAGAAATTTCAACCGGGCTGACCATGTCCACATTAGACAGCAAAATATCAGATTGGCCCCCTGGGAAGGGGCTTCGGTCTACTGGCACAAAGTTTAAATCCGTGGCGTACACCGGCCTAACAAAAGTAAATCACCCCCATTAACAACCAGATAAATTAGAAAAAACAAGAAATCCCCAAATAATTTTAAAATTATAGAATAAATTAAAAAAAAGTGACGAAATGCCTAATTTCCGGCACATACTCCCCCGCTTGAATGCGGAGCATATAGGGGAAAAAAACACACTTACACTGCTCAGTAAAACTAGTACCAGGTTCGCCTGTATCCTACTACTTATATAAAAAAAATATGTTGATCAAATCGAAGGTATATTATAATTGTCTAAGTCACCCTTAACGGTGAATGATGTCATGAGGAAAGTTGATCTCAGATGTTGGGAATGGTGTCACGTGACAAAACTCTAAACATGGGCGCTGTGAGGCGGGCCTAAAACACTGGGCCGGAACCGGAACTTGGTCCGTCGGGTGCCAGTTATGAAGGTGGGGATTTGTGTACCCCTGAAAATAATGAAAGTGGGAATGTAAACCCCTGTACAATAGTCTTTCCATAAGAAGCCGAAGGCATTGGGACTCAGCCCTGCACAGTCAGGCGATGGAGAAGACAGTCGAATTTGCTGCTTGCTCGAAGGCGAAACAGAGCCTCAGTCCCAGAGTGACACAGGACCTAAGGGTGGAATTCCCTTGGCGGAATTTTAAATGATTGGGGATGAAAACCCCAAAAGATCAACAATCCGTAGGGAATGAATGAATTTAAAAATATTAAATATTCGATAAATTAAGAAATTTCAGCGCATACCACTCTGATGTTTATTATTAATAACTAATATTTATTATTTAAAAGCATTCTGCAAACAAAACGATAAATTAACGACTCTTCGCACTCAAATTTAAATTATTTAAAGAAATGTAAAATGCAATAAACCAACAATTATAAATCAAAAAGGGATAAATTATAATGGAGCGGTTAGATCTTCCATGACTGCTGATAGACTTCGCACTGCCTGAGAGGGGGTTTGAACATAGGCCGTCCAAAGATGAGTGGTGGGAATGTAACCCAAAGAACACTCGAAAATGGTCATGAGATATTTCACTCAGACGACCTTGGTCATGGCTCGTTGGCTCAGAGGACCCTTACTTTTGCGCCGCTCGTTGGCTAGCTTGACCTAGCTCCTATTTTAGAAAAACACATAAAAGAAACCAGTTTGCCGTCTGGAAGCCACGTAGCTCTTACTAAAAAAAAAACAATCTCATCGATAACGATGTAAAGGAAATATAACTCAGGGGTAGAATGCAAAAGAAAAAAGAAAAATGGCTAGATGTGACAGCTTCAGTGCTCAGACTCTAGGTACGTCACTGTACATCACATTTACGTGCAAGGGAAAATAAAGAAATAAACATGTAAAAGTATTAACGCAAAATCAGGACAAAAAAACACTACAAACATTATTTTTGCTTACTTTACGAATTATGGTTATTAAAAAAAGGAACGTAATCAAAAATTAAATATATGAAATCATGGAACAAGATTCATGAAGATTCAAAAAATATCAGAGAGGTATTTCTGAGTAAAAAAAATACTAAAACTATTTATGTCAAGTAGCTTGTTAAAGACTGAACTTACGTATGTAAAAATTAAAAATTAAAATATCTTAAATTACCTCGAATGTGCTAGCCTAGAAACGGGATGCTTAAACATACCCAAATTAATTCAGTGCACCTCTCGTTGGGGGTTGAAAGTATTTCACCCTTCTCGGTGATTAAAGACTGATAAATATTAAAATGAGACTAGTCACCTCGTAGCTGCTTAATTTCTGGGGGAATACATATTTTGATACGCTTGATTATATTATTATTATTGAGCAAAAAAAAGGATGCCTATTGCCCTACTACTTGTAATAGAAGCCGAATTAATTCCATGTCCTTTGTCTGTAACACTTTATGAGTCAAACACAAGGTTTATAATTAAATAGGGTCCATTTAAACTTGGTTTGAATTATTCAAAATAAATCCTTAAAATCATATAATAAATAAAAAATATTAAATTTAAAGCTTAAAGTACCTGTATGCTTACAACTATTTATGTCTTTGCTATATTAATGAAATAAAATTCATCCCGTTGATCTCAGATTTTGGATATTGTGTAGGAACACAAAATGGGCGCTATGAGGGAGGCCGAAAAGCACTGAGGCCGAAACAAGGGAAATGCGTCCTTGAGCACTCAGTGACTAATGGGGACTGTAACCCCTGTAAATGGGTATGGTAACCCGTAACTTACAAACTAAATTTGGGAATATAACCCCTGTACATAATTGTTTCGCTGTCCATAAAAAGTCTAAGGCATTGAGTCATAGCTCTGCACAATCTGACGATGGATCAGACGAAATGATGAATTTAATACTTGCTTAAAAAGCGAAGTACACCTCGGTCCCGGATACCTACATTTCTTAACTCACATAGGCTCAATATGTTCAAGCTCTGACGGTTGATCAGACCATCAGGCTGAAGCAGAGAGACCTACGAGGGAATTTCACCCCTGAGTTAGTTCGGGTTCGAAACCCGAAAGATCAACGAATTTGGATGAAAAATGGATAATGAAAAAAAATTTAGATGTTTTAAATACATAGCTGTACACCACCTTATAAAAGGGAAATAACACCGATCCAAAAAAAAATATATAAGTTAATAAATTGTTTACTCAAAATTCATAATTACAAAAATATTATTTATCCTTTACTTAGCCTTCTTAGATTAATTGGTAAATTGCTCATAGAAAACTCGACGTTAAAAAAAAGGTGTAGTACTCTATCTTACAATAAATTCCTCACTACATGGCTAGCGTAAAAAGTATTGGGGATTCAACCCGTATATATAAACAATTTAATTCAGTAACCTTTCCTTAAAGGCATGAGTGATTGCACCTCTCGTTGGGTGATCACGAAATAAATCTAAACAAAAGCTAGGCACATGGATGTGTATAGTGACACAATGAAATGGTACGTCGAAGTATATTACGTTGCTTGTGAACGATGCAATAGGATTAGAGTACTTGTTAATAATACTTAAGAGCATATTCTTATTTTATATTACGTAATGAATGGACCCTTTATAAATTTATTTTATGTACTATTAACATACTTTATGGTTAATTTTAAGATACTTAGAAATAGTAAACAATGGAAGATTCTTAACGTTAGCTAAAACAAAAGGTTTATATTATCATATTATTTGTATAGTTAATATTATTATAAGGTATATATAAAATTGTTATGTTATATTTTAGTAACCCTAGATTAGAAAATACTTTGCTGCTAGATTTAAAGTAGTATAGATTATTTATAGTGCTTGTTTTGTGACATAAAAATTATATTATTAGGACATACAAAGCATGGGTAGTTTGTTTACCAAAATACGTGGCCCATGAGTGGAGCACACGGAAGAGGAGAGGGGGGTTCCGCGCGGTTGGCGGCCCTGTCATGTGGTGAAGAGATAAGTCGGCGCGCGCAAGACTCCGAGAGACAAACCAAAAATACCACAATGTCCGAAAGGACTTCGATGATCTGTTTTTTACAAAGATGGCCTGGTTTGCAGGCGGATGTGTTATAAAAAAAAACACAGATAAAAGGAGGAATTTAGAAAAACTCAGGGCACTGTCGGCCGTGAGGAAACAAACTAGATTGCAACGTATTGTTTCGCTGCCGGACACGACATGACCTTGCCTGCTCCAGCCGGTGAGGCGTGAAGGGGAGGGGTGTCTGACCGCGCGCAAACACAGTCACAGCGGGACGTAAAACTCAAAATAAATTTTAAAATAGAAAAAGCAATATAACTACAGGGTGTACCAGCGATCAGTTTACAATATTATTACAAAATTGCTATTATCAAAAATTAATTTAAAAAAAAATTTTCGTACTTTTATTTTTATTTTAGATATGCTTATATTATTCAGGTATGCCTATAGACCAAGGAAACCACGCTCTGCTACCAATTGTAACGCCCCTTATGCCTCAAGGTTGAATTATTTTTAATTAATTAAAAAAAGCCTTGGAAACTGCTGGGTAAGAAAAATGAGACAATTAAGTTATTGACCAGAGGTGGCACGAGGTGGAGAACAAGATAATTTGGAACTCCCTGACACAAGCAACTGGGGAGCTGGTGGATCTTTTAAGGGAACAAGGTATATCATAAATAAATTAACACTACACAAGTAGATTGGTCTATAGGTTCCCTGTTTTATTATTAATGAATTTTGTGTTCGTATTATTCAAACCTGACAATAAAAATCTTAGTAAATAACAAAGTTAAAGGGGGCCCCCCAGGATTAATTAAAACAATACATATTACACCTTAACAAAAAATTATTACATAATCAAAAATTTAAAAATTGCACCAAATTTGAATGTCCCAACAATTACATCGATGATTAGTTTTATTGATTCTACATATTCTTGAGGAAAGCACTGTTCGCTGGTAGGCTATTCATTCGATTAATGTAGTTCGTAGCTAGAAAGTGGGGGGGGGGGGATGTTGATTTCACATTACCACCCGGGTCTTCAAAAAATAACGTCGGGTCGCGGAAACCTCTCTTCTAACGTGACCCGCAGTGGAGGTGCAGGACCACGAGCTGGGAGCAATTTGTCTCTCCAGCACTTCGACCCTGTCTGAAACCCAAATCAAATTCAAAACGAATTAGACTTGCTTCCAGACAGTCCTATACCGTCGGCGCAAAAGGCCAACAAACGGGAATGGGGGGGAAAGAAAAAAAATTACTCACCAACCAGGGTGTAGAGTTCGGAGCTCACTAGGTGTCTCGCGCCGACATCAGGATGCCGCGGACCGAGAAATCAGGATGCGCGGACGAAACCGGAATTTTTAGAATTAAATAAGAAGAAATAAAAATTTAACTACGCATGACTTTTCTAAAAACTACCTCTGCCTGGCTACTGTACAAACGGGATCACATCCCTTAAGCAAACTGACTACATTCTCGTGCACGCGAAAATCACCGTTCCCGCAAAAAGCCTCTTAGCGCAGAGGACGTAGAAGAGACGTGGTCAGTAGCCGAGGTCAGAGGGCTGAGTCCCCGCAATCGGCCAAAGCACCTAATTAAATCGGGCGGTAAGGCCCCGGGTCAAAGGAGGGGGTAGGTTCGGTTCTAAGCCGAAAATTTCCGAAGGAGTCCGAGGCGGTTGTGACAACAACACGACATGCGCGCTCTCTACCGGACCGAAACGAAAGCAAAGAACAATCGACTTCTCCGGGCCGCGAGAGGAAAGCATAGTGCCTTATGGCACCGCGACGCTGCCTTCTAGCGGCGTAAGGGGGAACTACTTGAGGTGGTGAGCAGACTTGCCACCAGGTGTCATGAGGGTAAGCTCTGCACGCTGGCGACCAGGCCCGCAGTTACTTTTTTTTTCTCCGCTAGATGTCGGGGATGAGTCTGTCGTACCCGGGAGAAGGTTTTTGCATCAGGTCATCGTCCCGTCCGGTCACTGCTCCTAGCCTAATTTCTCAGAACTGAAGTGAGGAGGAGAGAGAGAGGAAGGGGGGCAGAAATAGCCACTAAGGTGGGAACGCAGCTCCACTGGAGACTGCTTCGTGACGAGACATGCTTTTCTCAGCAGGCCTCTACAAGGTAGCAGCTTGCAGCCCCGGAGCTGCTCAAAGCAGTTTTGGTCATGCAGGGAATTAAAATTACAAACTCGGGACGTGACTGCAGGCGAGAGAAATTTCAACCGGGCTGACCATGTCCACATTAGACAGCAAAATATCAGATTGGCCCCCTGGGAAGGGGCTTCGGTCCACTGGCACAAAGTTTAAATCCGTGGTGTACACCGGCCTGACAAAAGTAAATCACCCCCATTAACTACCAGATAAATTAGAAAAAACAAGAAATCCCCAAATAATTTTAAAATTATAGAATAAATTTAAAAAAAGTGACGAAATGCCTAATTTCCGGCACATCAGTTTGAGGTCACATCCAAAATTTTTCACAAATGAGTATTGCAGATGATGCAACCGTTTAATGCGTCAATGCTTCATCATCAACTCATTAATTCACGTACGAAGCATGGCAGTCCCTTCTCGTGGGTACTGGCTCTCTTAACCTGCCATTAATGCCACCCCCCAGTTATAGGTTTGGACTAAATAGTGTGAGAATATGTCACCAATGCGGGTTGGTTTAAATGTGAAAAAAATAAAGTTATTTAAATAGAGATAGGGTGTTGGCAGCCGTACAAACGTACTTAATGACAATCTATAAAAACGAACATATAATTTTTTTTTATTATTGTTTTCTTGTAAAGGCATGTTTTT
The DNA here is from genome assembly GCF_032445375.1 of Bacillus rossius redtenbacheri. Lineage (NCBI taxonomy): Eukaryota > Metazoa > Arthropoda > Insecta > Phasmatodea > Bacillidae > Bacillus > Bacillus rossius. The sequence continues at coordinate 7,098,251 of NC_086336.1, read as the reverse complement.
AGCAAAATAAGAGATGGTATTGATGTGTTATGCCTTGAGCTCGAAAAAAAATGTGTTTTCACCTGTAGGATAGACACCATGATGGTCTATGCACACCGGCAAATTACCTGTGCTCATTGGCTACTGACTCGTAACACTTGTTAACTTGGATGCTCGTGTTTCGATACCTTTTTTTAAATTTTTCATGGGGCCAGAGTCCTTCAGATAAACTGTAGCCCAATCACTGAAGCAGCAAAAAAAAAAAAAAGACACACGTATTATGATTTTAGCCTATCGCGAAATGAATCCGCGAATTTTTCAGGTCTCTAAATATGCCTCTATTAACGTTGTCAGCACGTGCTTCAGAATGATAACAAACCATAGACCCTCGTTTCGTGATTTACGGCGCCGGCGCGTATGCACTAGGGGAGACTATGTTGGATGGAAGAGTCATAGTTTCTCGCCTGGTCTCGCGAAGGCATGACGGATTTGCCGCGGAACAGGAAACGACGGTGCGCCCCTCCCCCCTTGCCAACCACCCCCTCTCTCCTGCCGTGGCAGACGACGGTCCCATATTTCCAATTAAATAATTAATGAAGTAATTTCCAGTGTTCCTTAATCTCACGCTCCGGGTGCATACGGCGCGGCTCTGCTCCCCCCCCTTCCCCCCCTCGCCAACCCTAGGGCGCTCCATATCGTGATTGTATTGTTCGAAGCCACCCTCCCCCTTTCTTCCCCGGGCTTTATCTGCCCGTGTCCATCACACACAGCCACCCCCCACCCACCCCCTCCCGGCCCTTTCACATCCAATCAACTCTCCCTCAGTCGTCCCTGTCTGATCCCCCCTTCCATTCTCCTCGTCACTCGCTCCGCCGTAGCCATGGCAACTGAAATATTGAGTCGGGGAAAACTTTTCTGTTGAATGCTTCAACCGAGTGGAGCAATACCCACGACGCGACGCCAAGTGAAGGGAAAGATTTCGAGGAAGGGCAATAATAATAAAAAAAAAACAAGCATTGTTTGAACCTGCTCCAACAGTTTGGATCGTCTGTGCCAAAGCTTTTAAAAAATGTACGGTACATTCACAGCGAGTCGTCACGTGACTTCCGGGTTGCACACGGTAACTTCCAATTGAAATATTTACTTACATGTAAAAGTGTCATAGTTAGTAGGTTCAGTCATTTCTCATACTCAATTTCCCCCCCCCCCCCCCCCCGTAAATGCGGCTTAGTGTGTTAAAGATGAAACATTATTGGTTTAACATTATTTATGCACGTGCATGAAATAATGGATGATATAACATTTTTTTTTCCTGAGTTTAATATGGGCAAATGATTAAGTGCTTAGATCGTTGACTTGAATCACCCGTTTTGAATAAAGTAGCAAGTCGATAATCTCGCACTTCAGCGCAAAGTTGGTAAATAAAAAAAAAAGACGTAGAACATGTTTGGTCAAATATTCATTCTTTCTACGTTCTTGCGCTGCGTAAATAAGATACTTTTTTTTTAATATTTATAGCAACTTATATTAGGATTTAACGTGGTATTTTACTGTAAACAAACAAATGTTTCGTAAGATTTTGTCAAATTTTTGTTTTGGGAGTAATAAAAAGCTGTTGGAGGTATGTGCATGATCTAAGTCTAATAAACAAAACAAAAAATCATCGTGACTTTTGTTGCAAAAGGTAGTTCTTAAAAGTTCCTACGCCTTGAGCATAGACAACCCAAGGCGCAGTCCCGCCAGGCGTGTAGTCTAGCGCGTCAGACGATGTAACAATACGTGTTTATTAGCGTTGTGTTACGACCACGCGAGAGGTTCGGCCGGCGAGTAAACAGGTTGTTAAAGGCCCCGCGCGGGAATCTGAGGTGGCGCGGGTAATTTACAGCCTCGTAACTCGTACAGCTGCGCTCATAAAACTTTCATCGCGGCAACTGCGTGGCCGCTTCCTGTCGTATTCCGGCGAGCGCGCCCGCCCTAATGTCTTGACTGCCGGCGATCACATGCGTCATTCTAGCAATGACAAATGCGCGCGCTGTCGCCACGTCTCATCAACATAAATATTTTACGCCTTGTTTTTTTATCAGTTTCCTGAATTACGGAATGTGCCTTCCGATGAAAACCTCGAACAAATAACTATTTTCGCGCTACAATTCATAACCGTGGTAAGTAACCTGTTCCTTTGTGTTGCGTTAGACAGTATTTTTTTTCAGACAAACCACAAATTATTACGAAAAGTGTAATTTCTTGCGTGACGTTACACACACAGATATATATATATATATATATATATATATATATATATATAATATATTTATAGGCAATTATTTCTTCTTGCTCATAGCTATTTTCCCCACGGTGTTTTTAATACTGTTTAAACGTCTATTCGCTCAATTATTTAATAAATATAATTATTGTATTTTAAGTTTATATGCTTGTACGGAATGAATATTTGTACAGAAAGCAACAAACTTATAATTGGTTAACAATCACCTAATATTATTTGACTAGGTAACCCTAAGAAAATGTGCAAACATTTCAAAGTACTGCCTTCAGTAATGTCCCTTGATCTATTCTACTCTGTACTCCCACTATGATAGGGTAAAATCACAAGATTACGATTGTGAGATCACACAATGAAACAATTGAATTAAAATTTGCCGCGCATAAAACGTGACTGCTGGAGTTTCAATTTATGACGAATTTAACATAATATTTACTCATTTACAATATGATTCCATAGTAAATTAGGGAAAGGCTCATGATTCAGTTAATCAAACTATCTCGTGCCCTCCAAAGGCTGAAACACTTACCTGAGGCTCCAGAACTGAATCGCATAATAAACGGTGACGACCCTTTGAAGGTCGGACTCATCAGCGCGTCTTCGAGGCTGTATCGAGATTCTGGCTTACTCTCAGCACAAGGTCCCTCAAGAAGACCAGGTCAGTGACCCGGAGCTCTCCCTGTCCACCAATCAGCACTCCCCGGACAAACCTAGGCCCCGCCTCCGCAGCCAAGTTTCATGTTTGTAGCCAGAGTTTTATTGCGGTCTCTTTGATTTTTTATAATTTGTTACGTTTATATACTGACACACGAGTTTCTTGCATTAGAATTATTATGTGTATGAAATTTTGGAAAATAGTTTAAATTTAATATTTCTCTAGCCAGAAGGAAAGAAAGATAGCGTAGTTTTTACAGCTGAATATTTAAAATGAAACCTTTAATTAAAACATATGAATTCACTAATAACGTAAATACATTCACGAAAACAAATAAAATGATCGGAATGAAAAGTGCTTATTAGAACGTCTGAACCAGTATCCGTGCAGATGTGTGAGAAAATCAAACATCTAGCCCGAAGACGTTTTGGCAGCATAATTAAGGACATTTAAAAACAAATATATTGTATCGTTATGAGTATTTATGTTTCCAGATATAATTTATTTAGTAGGGTTTTAAACCATGTTTGTTTCTCTGTAGGAGTGGTCTAAGACAACGGTTTATGCTATATGACACGCAGGAAATTAAAAAACGAACATACGTCATGCAACACACACATCATGAGGGCGGCATTGTGTAATGCTAGTGAACAATCTAAAATTCATTTTAATTCTTTCCTGCATATATGTGTTAGCAACAGTAGTAAATTAATTTATTTACGTCCATGTTATATTCTTAAACAGCATGTATTTTAGTCTTCATATTTTAGGTAAAAAAAGTAATAGGCAACTTTTTCTTAGCTGAACGCTGTTGGCAAGATGCAAGTTATTTTTTCTTTATTAGAGTGGCACCGACATCATTGGCAATTTTTAGAACAAACGGAAGTTAATTACCACGCATTATTAGCGTTTAATTAAATTGCATACATTATTAAATATGTGTCCATCTGTTTCATTGTTTCCTACATATGTAATTCCAGCTCCGAGTCGATGATTTTTTTTTTATTCTAAGAACAAGTCGGGAATTCCTCATCCTCCATAAATTACTGAGCTCCGCCCCTCCTCGGGAAACTTCGCCAGTGGTTTCTGACCTCTGACCTCGGCTCGCGCCGAACTCCAGCTCCCCCCCCCCCCCCTCTTCCAACTCGATGAACCAAAGCAACCCCCCTTCCCTTACATGAGGCCCAACGCGCCCCTCTGAATTCCTCATCCGCGTGCCAAAATATTTGCGTCTAATTCGTCATTTCCGGGAGGGCCCTATTTTACTGTCGGCCGCCTCCCTCCGCGCCTGACCCCGGCCGAGTTGACGCTGTAGTAATGCCCCTGGCGTCAGGAATCCTATACCCCGCGCGCGCCCAACGCCGCCTGTGTTTACTCCGAGATGAAGAGCCTTCGCGATGGTTTCAGACTTCGCGTTTCGCGGCTGTGAGGAGTTCCAGTCCTTGGCGGTGGGAAAACCGGAGATATTTTCCTTTTCGTGCATAAAGCTATTTCGTGGCTCAAGAATGTCTAGGAAAAATTGGCTTAAAGCATTGCAACTAAAAAAAATATTTTTAAACCAGTACCTTTTTTTCCGGCGAAGATTGTAGGTATTACAATGTCTATCCTATAGCTTGCTGGTTTTCTTTTTTGATGTTAAATTTTCCATTAAATTTAGTAATTACAAAAAAGGTGTAAGTCGATGTTGTCTATAAGATCACGTGTTTAATAGGCTCAAAAAATATTCCACCTGGAATTAAAGATAAGTCCGTATATTGCACACATTTTTAAATGATTCGCCAAATTGAGAAGGTGAGCCATACGTAATTGATACCTAGCTAATTAAAATATAGAGTTATACTGGTTGGCATTTTTTTTATGTATTAGGTATTTTCAACCAATTTTTTTTTAGTTTTTACCATTCTATAAATTGAATCAGTGCCTACATGTGTAATTAGATAGGCTATTTATTTTAAGTCTCGTACTGTTACAGTACATGTGAAGATGATGTCAGACATCAAATGAGCAATGTGGTAACCTATCCCAGGGTTTCTTCCGTGGAGTGTCTTTGTATACCATTTAGCTCTTCGTTTCACCTGCCAACCGAAAAAAAAATAGAAATTATAAATATTATCTTTGTTCTGGCTATCTTGTTATCTCTCAACTGTGTCAAACAATATTTTTTGAATGTCATAAGTTATATGCCTGCTAGAATATGCCGTGGTGTTCCATTATGGAAAGTATTTAGTTATTAAAATACTCAAAATAATTGCAGTAAGAATATTTAAGCTACAGTTCAGCTCCATCAACTCTCGTGGAAGAATACACTACGAATAATTCAATTGTTGAGATAAAGAACCTCAATGGTTTGGAGTTGACATTTTTCGTGAAAAAGGAATAGGCCCGACTTATGCCTCGATAGGCCCAGCAAAGAAAAAAAATGCAAAATAAGGCTTATATTTATTGCGCACCAAACCTAATTATGTTAAGTGTTCCATTGTATAGGATAATCATTATTACTTTCCTCAAAAATTATTTATTCCCTACAAGATAACAGTATGTTTGAATCTGTGTTGGTAAATCATCAACCTATTCTGGGGATTGGGTGGAAATTATTTTCACACATAATCTTGCTATTCGTGAGTGTGACGGCTTATAACGCACAACATCTGACAATTCCTAATGGAAGTTTTTTTCTCGAAAACTGTTAATTTGGCTTGACAGAGCTACCAAGAAAAACCGAATGCAAGCCTTATTTACGTTAGACAATCTCATAAGGTCCGGTCAGGTAGTGAAACATTAACGAGTGGGGAGATATAACCCTGTGACCTTACAGCCTTTGTGCTCTTACCGATAACTTCTGATATCGATTTGTGATGATGGGGGTGCAAGAGAGCGTATTAATTGAAAGTGATTAAATAAGAGTATGCCTTTTAAAATTTCATAGTTTTTGTGGTCGTTCCTAAAATACACTTTGAAAACCTTGAAAACATTTTATTATGAGATTTCTTAGAATTTTTGAGACATGGAAGGACGGGAGATATGCGAAAAGCATAGCGGACGCGATGATTTTCTTTTTTACTTTTTTTTTCTGTCTAGACTACTGTTACGTACAACTCTTCGAACATTGAGCTTAAAATCGCCAGGAGACGGCATTCTGCGACATAGCTAAGTCACTTTTTAACCACACCATCGCCGTATCGAAATAATAAAAACATCGCGGAAATGATGCTTGAATTAGAATGTCCGTCGTCAAACCAGTCGCTTCCATCACGTGCACTCCTCTCACAATTTTTGACGTGACAACGTCTGATAAATCGATGAACGCCGGCTGAACGCACGAAAAAGTGTCCTGTTATGCACATTGTCCCGTTACGCTGTGTCCCGTTACGCTCATTGTACGCTTGCGCTGCATCTATCACTCTTCCACTCGATTGGAACAACCATCGATTTGACTTTTTCGAGGCACATTAAACTTTAAACACTCCCATTTGTTTCCTACTTTTCCTATCATCGTCCTATCCTTAACAGAATAACACAGATTGGAAGAAGTTAAATAGCAAACATGTATAAAAGTTGTAGTCAAAATAATCTGTTCGTTAAAGTAATAAACATATTTGAATTAATGAGTGCAAATAAAAGAAAATTTAATAATTAAATTTTATTTTTCATTTCACTCCTTCTTTGTATCCATACAAAATAGTGATAATTCAATAAAAATGATTCAATTTTATTCATAAAAGAATGCAATCATTTAATCAATGTTTTGTTATGACGTTGTCACGTTAAACTATCGTCCGTAAACCGACTTTAGAGACAACCAATTTTTTTCTTTCCGAAGCAAACTCTTCACTTGAACGAATGTCTGGGGTGTTCCGCCAGCATCCTGCATACCATCAGCTGGCCGAAGAGGGTCTTCGCTTGGTGCCTGGAACAGTGCTTCTAGCCGTCACTAGACTGATGCATGTATAGCGACTGCCCGGGATCGCTGGCTCACTCGCCAGAACCGCCAGCTGGTGCTGGTGTACACAAATAAACTTGTAAATGTATGTTCGTTCAAATCTTATACCTCCGAAAGTTCTCAACAGGTTGCTTTGAAATTTTGACGCAACATTGCATTCGAACAGGCGCGTGTTTTTTTTGTATAGGCCTACCTACGTCACACCTATGACAGGTAAAAAATAGATTGAAATATGTGAAGGTAAAAACATACCTTTACAATATTTTCGATGCTTCACTGAAAGAAATTTTTGTGTATTTTACAAGAAAAATCCTTGGAAACCCTGTTGCAAAGGATATTACTTGTAAAACTACAAGGCAGAGCTTTGTACCATGTGCGATTTTGCAAGGCTCTGCCTTGTAGTTTTGCAAGAAATATCCTTGGCAACAGGGTTTCCAAGAATTTCCCTTGTAAAAGTACAAAATTTTTTTAAGTGTTAGCTCAGGGCCAATCATTAGAATTGTGCGATTTAGATCTGGACACGGATTGCTTTTCACACGGAGAATTGCGTGATCTACAGTTGACAAACCAGACAATCTCTGTGTCTGCACAGACAATGGGACAGCAAAAAAAAATATACATGTATACCCATAAGCATTGTAAAAATTAAACATATTAGAAATGTGTGCTTTATCTTGTCTTTCTTTTCCGTTTAACCAGACGGTGCCCCAGCCTACGTGTGGCCGGGTATAGATTGTTAAAACAAAAATTACACCTGCAGAGCATTTAAAAATAGAATGAACAAGATATACAAATAAACTTAAATTAACAATTTTATAGCCGGAGCTGAGACACGTAGAAGTGAAAGATCATACAAAAAATTCACTCTCCATCTTTAGTTGATTTCCCAACCCTGAAGATGCAAGCCGTACAGTCGCAGAGCGAAACGGCGATACAGTCACCCTCTTCAACAAATCCTGACCTCTTGAAGCAGGATATGCAATTGGACGGAGGCCGCGAGATCACGCCATGACGTCACACAGGCTGTGAAGGACTTACAGCAGGGGAACAAATCACACCTCCAGAGGGGAGGCGGCAGGGGCGATAGATCCTTCTGAGCGACAATTTAATATTGGAATTCTATTTTGGAGCTTGCATTTATGTTTAATTGAATCCTTAAAGTCATGCGTTAAATTAAAAAAAAATAGTTCAGTATTTTAGAACCATACATTTTTAAATATTCGAAGGTCATTCTATGAATAATTAAATGTCGTGTTTTGCGACTGCTTTCTTCTTTGTCCCAAGAAGTCTTCCTGCAGCCACCCCTGGCTCTGACTGTACCTGGTCTCGGGCAGGCGCGCGAAGGGCGGCAGAGGGCGGCTCCAGGTTGCGGGCGCACGGAGTGTGCACTGGGGGCACAGACCACTCGCCGCCCGAGCTGCCCGACTGTGAAGGGCAAGGACAGAGTTTTGGCAAGCCGCGCGGCCCTGCCGTTACATACGACTGTCCCCGCGAGGGTAGACGATGTCAGGGTCTGTGGGGAAGGTGCCGAGGCTAGCATGGCTTCGTTGGGGGAAAATAATTTGAGAAATGTTAAGAGAGAGGAAGAGTAATGTGGTTCACCCTTCACAGCAGCAGTCGTGAAACTTTTGCGTTTCATAAAGAGGACAATGGTCAACGAGACAAGAAAGATGCGGTTATCACGAAAAGCTCTTCACCACATCCTCGCTCATCCAAACCAAAAACACTGAGGGAGGTCTCTTTACAGACTGACAAGTTTTCGTAAAATACTCTCCCTTCTTTAGTGAACATTAATTTTTCTGGGGCCTTTGTACCTACACTGTAAAAAAACTTTTTGAACTCTTTACGAGGAATTTACTTGGGAACTCAGCTGCCAAAGATATAACTTGTAAAACAGCAAGGCAAAGATGTGTAAAATTTCCAATGGTACAAACGTCTGTCCTGACATTTTATAAGTGATGTCGGCAACTGATCCTCCGAGGACCATCCTTGTGAAAGTGCAAAAATAAATTTACTGCGTCAAGATGAGAAAATACCCTCGGCAGTTCGCCAGTCGCCGATGGCGAGTTTCGTTCGCTTAGCGGACCGTGAACTAGCTAGCGGAACTACCGGCGAACAAAGTTAGCTTTTCGAAACACACGACTTCAGCAGTTTCGTAGCGGGACGAGACGTAACTCACCGTCTTCAAGAACTACAATTTTTTTTCTCGAGTTTAGTTTTATCCCCGCATTGTTTTTGTAGGTAGACAAGAAATGAACAGATAAAAACATACGTGTATATTAATTTTTGGACAATTAATGCGAAAATATAAGGCTTACATCTTCAGTAACAAACTAGAAAAATTATAATTTGGTTTTGTAAAAGGAAACTGGGATAAAAGCAAATTATAAACTGCAAAAGAAATAAAGAGAATTAATTATCAAATCCTTTTTACAACGCTTTTATTAGCTTCACCTGTATGTATGAACAGGCTATGTAATAAAATCTTTCCATTCAATCTTTAGCCACTTTTCGACGTCTGAATGTGTTGAAAGTTGGCATGCATATAAAGATTTTGATAACTTAAGACCTTGGTGTTATTGGGGAGTGGGGGTCAGAGGATTAAAAAAAACACTCATTTCGAGGCTTTTTGTGTATTAATGAAGTCGGAGCATGGTGGTAATTTTCCCCGGAGTCGATTGTTGCCCTGGATTAGGGGGGAGGGCTAAAAACCTAAAATTTTGAAAATTTAAAACTCAATTCATTTTTAGATTTGGAGTGTTTCCGATCCAAAAGGTCGTTATGGTGGAAAAGTGCCCGGGGTTCGTTAATAGCAATATGGGTACTATATATGAAATAATCTAGCCACTCTTCTAGCGTGATAAAATGTATGATACGGACATTCCATCAGTCCGTGTTGATTTCGGTAAAGATGGTGTACATATAATTAAACCAATAACCATTCAGTTTCCAGCGAAATACAGCTATGGTACTGCAGAAAGGCGAATGTTGTCATTAATACTAAGGTGGGCATCTACCGTGCATGAAATGCAAGGCCGCACTGTGTAGATTATGCAGTTGTTTATTTGGAATAACGTTTTGTTTCTGCCAGACAGGCTTATGTAGTCCTTAGTCGTGTTGTTAAGTCAAGCAATTCCTTTATTTTAGTATTTTATATAAAAATTAACCCCCTCCTCCCTTCGCTCCACTCTACGTCTTTCCTCGGCGCTGTTATCTATCGCTGAGCGACCTTGTGAATTCCGCAGGCCGCCACGCGCAGTGGCTTGAATGAGCGCTGCCTTTCTGGACTTATAGTTGGGTCGGCCCGGAATGACCGACTCGTCACAGCTGCTCTCATCGGTTCTGGAAAGAAGACCCACTAGTATAAAAGGGCGACACCAGCCTTTGCGACAGTTCCGGGTGAGTTAGGAGAGTTCGGACAGTTCCGCGAGTGAAGGGAGGAGCGACATCGGCGCAGAGGGTGAGAGACCTCGAGAGTGGCGCGACGCGGAGTGACGGGATCGAGCGAGACTGTGCGTGGACAGGCGCGTGGTAAGGGGCGAACCACTGTTGAGCTTAGCTCCAGTGAGGAACTTCACATACATTAAGTAACTTGCGAATAAACGTTTTTAATTGCCAGTGCCTGGTGGTCGGACATTTTTATGAACAATTATTTATTAGTAATGTAATATCAGTAATTAAAAAACTGTAGGTAATAAATGTTAATTGGGCTATCCCTTACGAACCCAGTTCCCCTACATTAAATTGCTACAGTATTATAACTAATATGAGTAATACAAAAATCTTTTGTTTGAGTAAGTTTTTGATACGACTAACCATAATTGCAAGGGGTTGAAATAAAAAGGGCCTTACGACAAAAAAGTTATAACTCTCTTCGTGGGCACAACATCTAATTCGTTTGTAAATCTTATAAATTGTATCGAAAACTTTTGTTCAAACAATTTTTGATTAGACGAACCATTGCAGCAAGGGGTTAAAAAAATGAGGGGCAGAATTTAAAAAAAAATAATTATACCTTAGTTGGTATACTATCAAATATGTTCTAATTGTGTGTAAATATTATAATTTTCTGCGAAAACATTTGTCTGAAACAAAAATTGATAGTAAGTATAAACCATGACTGCAAGGTGTTGAAATAACAAGGGTAAAGGACAAAATTCATTACCTTTTTAATAGATATAAGTACTATCAAATCCATTATAATTTATTGTAAAACGCCTAATCTTTATCTAAAACCTTTGACTGAAACAATTTTGATGAAACAAATATTACCGTAAAAAACATGGGTATAAATTAAAAAAAAAATGTTAATTACAAATTCTTCGGAATTTATTATTAATCATCTAAATGATAACCTTTGTCCAAAAAATTATACGATCACGCATTAGTGCAAAGGATGAAATATAGTGTTTGAAGATCAAAACTAATTGCATAACTACTTTAGTAGGAATAATATGAAATGCCTTAAGACATTCAATGCTGGATGCATTAAGATAATAACAATCAAAATATTTTCGCTGCATGGGATATGAAAAAACGTTAAAATGTTTTTTTTTTTTAATATTGGCGTTCATATAGGATGTTATTTAGGCTACAAAAAGTTGTTAAAATGTTCCAGGAGTTTATAGAAGTTTCTAAAATATTTCCAGAAGAAATAGGTACGTAGGAATCTACCTACACTTGTAGGCTGTGCCGAAAGGGATTGTTTCATGTTATTTTTGAAATTATATAGCGATAACTTATTGACTGGGTACACATCTCTTCACCATCTCAAACACACGAAGTCCAGAAATCGATAAATGAACGCCACTCTCTTGTGGTGCCCATTCTGGCAGATATCTGGCGTGCAGTATAACAATGAATAAATGTTTTGGCAGTATTATTATTGCTTTCCAGTGATTTTATTTAAATAGATAAATACAACATTTACTGTTTGCCTCATTCACCTGGAAGTAACCTAACATACTCAATGATTGGCTTTACTGAGGAATTTTGAAAATGAAACTGATATTACTTTGTGTATAAGTAATATGTGCTTGTTTTGTCTCTTCACTCACATATTTCTAACAAAAATGGCTACCTATTGACCAATCAATTCGCTTTGGGAATGCTTGATACTGAACGATTCTAATGTCTCTGAAGTATAAAACAAATCATCGGGACACTTAATCCCCAGTTTGGCAATGTAGACTAATTATTGGAATGAAAATTTTGTACTTATTATCAATGGGTATGATAACAGTACAATGCCAGAAAAGATGTACACGCCTTATCTGTAACATTATGACAGAAAAAATTTATGAGAATAGTTGGGCGTGCCTAATAATTTTTAATATAAGTATACTAAACGCGCGAGAATAACGAGCACCCATTTTATTTCAAGAAAATACAGGTTATAATATTTTACATACAAATCCTAAACAATCTCGTGGAATGTATGTTAATATCTTAACTTGTAGAGCCCACCCACATTCTAACAGTGTATATTTCTTGCATTGTCGTACACGATAACTTGTGTTTTCTTTCCAAAATGAAACACCTTGCAGTGAGCTGGCAGGTTTTCTCGGGGTGATTTCGTTTATTACACTCTGGCATTCCGTCACTGCTCGATGTTTGCCCGATTGATCTCTTCTACCGTCAAATAATGACAGTCACTTATAACACAGTTTCCACATAAAAATTCCCTCCACACTGAAACAAATGTTGTTAATTTAACTACAGCTCTTTGAATCATGGTGAATTCCGGTCTCCTAACATAACTCTAGTTAACTTTGCCACACAATTAAATTTATATGTGTGTGTCAAATAACCTATATCTGTGTCATTAATACTTTCAGTTGATCAGTGGTGTTTTGAAAATTAAAATGACAGTAGTAGGTACTGGCAAACGTAACTTCAATTTGACAACCGTATACAAAATAAATTTCAACCGAAAAAAAACTAGCTGACATATCTATAGGAGCACAGTTTTCTTAAAAAAAAAAAAAACTTGTAAGTGACTTTTCATGTTTTATGTTACACCGTACAACTCACCATCAGGATTAATATTTTTCTAAAACCGGTAGTTGTAATAGTTTTCTCGGGTTTATTTATCTGAGAATGAATATCCACAGGTGCAAAGGGCAAAAATGCAGATGAAATCTCTGTAAGGAACTTTATTACTCGACTGTCGTCTGCACTTTAACGGTTGCAATCCTGTTGTCGCTCGTCATGTTTGCGAGCACGCCATGGTGAAATGCCCGGCTCCCCTTTCCAATCATCAGGAGGCCGACTCGCGTACAATGGCGGCGCACTGGTGTACGCAGTATCCAGTGTCCGCTGCCACCCCTCCTCTTTGTGTGGCTCCCCCCACCCCAACCCCTTGTTGTACCCAGCCCTTGTGTATTGTGTTGCCCCCGCCAGCCCCTGCGGGCTAGGCCGGCCCGCCTGACATTTCCTTCCAAAGAGCATGGTGGCATTTTGGAGCGGTCTCTCGCTCCCCTCTCGCTTTCTCCCTGGAGACGGGAGGCGGCGAATTAATTAAACTGCCGGCCGCATCAGCGCGCCACCGACCACCCCCTTCACCACCCCTCCCCCATCCTCATCAGTTTACGCGCGCACGAGCGGTTTTGTTGCGTGCGGGTAGCGGGGCGGTCCGCACACGCGAGATCGAAATAGCGCGCTGCTGTTCGACATGTCGACACGTATTTTAGATTTAGGGTTCGACATTTCGAGGGTCGACATTTTTTTTTTTTTTAACTATCGCTGACATCTTCCGAGTCCGACAATTCGAACTTTCGTTAACATGTGAAAGATTGGCAAATATTTTAAGGTTATGAAACTCTACATAATACTCTCAGTCAATGAATAAACACTTATTCAGAATAGGCCTATAGTACAATTATATGCATTGATATGAAATACAATTTTACAATTGCATTTCATTGCAATTGTCTTTTGAAGTAAAAAAAAAATGTTTATAAAAAAGTGAGCGAGTCTTGTGTAACATATAACGTCGGTGACGAGTGAAATTAATGTGTTATGATGTTGCAAATACGCTTATCATACGAAATTCTGACACGCAATTTAGTGTAGATTTCTTTAATATAATGCCGAACGTGATAAATATAAGCAAATTGTGTTTACGACTACATTTATGGAAGCGAATCACACGTAGTTTCCGTACCCGCCCTAGAACTGGCTGCCGGAGCAATTAGGTCGACTATTGTAGAATCATTCTATTTGCCGAACGAAACGTTAAACTGAATAATGACACGATTCCGATAAAAGCGAAAAGACTTGGGAAAAATTCTTAACCCCGGCTTTGGGTAAATGTTGGACAAGAGATTTTATTAATATTCTGCCCATCTTGTTGAAAATTCATAAACATGTTATCACTATCAAGTTTCCCTTTGGCTTAGTGAACTTTGGTTCGCGCCATTTGCCAAAGATGGCGGCACCGTGGCTTCACATTTTCTTTCCATAGGACTTCCATTCCATTCACGAAGTGCCTCCTACCAAATGCCATATATAGCTAGAGCTAAGACGTTACACATCAAAAACCTAAAACTTATCAGTTCTGTATTCATTAACAGATTTGCTTGGATTTGATATTTTGTGTTAGGCAGTGATATTATTGTTGAAATTAAATATTTGGTTGTAATATGTTTATGATAGGTAACGGTGATTGTTAGGTGCCGACCTCCGTGGCACAGTTTGAAGTACGCCGGCATTAGGTGCGAGGGTTTTGGGTTCGAGTCCCGGGTAATGCATGGTTGTAAATTTTGTAGTTGTCTATATTTAGAGACCGGAAAAACTCGCGGATTCATTTCACGACAGCCTAAAATTCATATAGTTGTACCTCAGTGCTGCCTCTGCTATTGGCTCACAACTCACCTGGATGTCTCTGGGTCAGTGAGAAACACTCAACCGAAGCTGTATCGAATCACAGTCCACTACATTGGGACACCTTCACAAGACAGCAGCCAATGATAGGGTGACATTTGACCGAGTGTATGTAGAACTATTAATTTCATCCTAGAGGTTATTTAACCAGCGAATTTTTCCAGTCCCTACTATATTAGTCACAACACTTGTCACCGCCACTGAAAAAAATTAAAGATATAAAAAGTTGTTACGTCATTATCCTTCCACTAGCTATCTGCGTTCAAATCCCGGCCACGTCAAAACCGTTCTATCATCCCCTCATACGTTGACATCGATGTCGAAATGCACGATCGTAATTCATTCCTTTATTCGTATTGCATAACTGCACGTATCAGTAACGGATTGTAATGTTCGACGTAGAGGAGAAATGTTTTAACACGTCCAATAGCTGACAGCATTGCTACCATCAGCTGTCAAAACATATAATGCGACAATTCTTACTGCCCTTTTTTCTGTATTCTGAAAATTTAAATTTATATCCTACTAGCAGTATCAGTCACATCTTGAACTATTTGCAAATATCCGGCCATTAAATATCTTTTGATTTTTAGCATTTCTGTATATATAATTTCATAGTAGTTATTTTATTATATAATGATATATTTTTGTCTAGTTATAACAAGAAATCCAATGCATTTAATATTAAAAGTGAACTTTAGTTTAATCGTGTTGGCCTTGATAATACTGTATTATTTTCCTGTTGTACTTACAAAAAAGGATAAGTACAACGTATTCCTCCTCCTATGCTCGTCAGCAGTTTAGGTGTATTTTGTTAAGACAATACTATTTTTAATTTATTCACTCACACCTGAGCTTCATTTTATTCCAATCTTCCAAAGACAAGCCACTTCATTATTGCACAATAACACATCGAGGTGTGTTTGTCACATACTATACAATGAACAAAATAAAATAAAATGTAGGTAATAGTGGTTTAATATGGCGAGGTGGGCAGAATAATTCACGGCTGTTTCACGTAAACGAGTCTCTACAGGTATGCGTGAATGGTAATGCATTCCTGAGTTTATCACCTTGCCATTCTACGTAAAATGAGGAATAGTTTGTTTTGCTTGTTGCAAAGATATAAATGACTGTATTTTTGTTACGCTTTCGAGTAATTTTTTTATGTGTAACACCTTAGTTCTCAGTATATGACATTTGGCGGAAGAAATTACATTAATGTGAAGGAATTCTAAAAAAAGGAAATGTGTAACCACGGTGATGTCATCTGTTAGGGATGGTGTGAACCAAAACTCACGAATACAAAGGAAAAACTTTAAAGTATTGACTGTTTAGTGAATATGAAGAACATGGACAGTATTTTTTATTAAAATTCTTTGTCGAAAATAAGTTCCTAAGCCGGGGTTTAGTTTTTTCTCAAGTCCTTTCGCTTTTATAGGAGCCTATTCATTATATAGTTTAAAATGTCGATCTGTCAATATAATGATTCAATAGTCGACGTAGCTGATCTGGCAGTGAATTCTAGCGGCGGGTGCGGAAACTACGTGTGATTCGCGTCCATAAATGTAGTTGAACAAACAATTTGAATATTTTTTTTATGGAATTATACGTTAAATTTCGTGTCCAAGTTTCGTATTATAAGTTTATAGAAATTTGTCTTAATTTCAAGACTTTCAGTGAATTATCTGAGATGCATAATTTTCCCCGATTTTTCGGGTAAAATGACGCAATGTAGTAAGTCGTAATTTTTGCATATGCACTGCTGTACTAATTGTGAAATGCGTACCAGTATTATATATAAGAAATGTGTATAAAGTATTGAGCTTAGCACTGAAATCATAGATCCATATGTCGTTTTATCCAAATTTAATCTAAGGTGCGCCATATTACCACACTCTCCAGATGTGATTTCATTCTTATTTTCCAAGGACAAACTACTTAATTACTACACAATAACACAGCGAAGCGTACGCTTGCCACGTACAGTACAGTGCAAAATCACAACTCAAAATTTAAGTTTGTTTGATATTCTTTTTATTTCTGTTTGGTTACATGTTTCACTAGCATTAAAAATGTACATTGAATAAATTAATTTACAACATTGTTCCAGACTGTATCATGTCTCCTGCAACGTTGTTGGTTTGAAACACATAGCCTAATAACATTGATTCAAACACATGATAATATACCTATAGGTACACATATTGACTACTTATTTCGACGAACAAAACTAACATAAGAAACTCTCCCGTTATTCGAAGTGATATTGAGCGAATGAACTGATGTTTTTTTTTTTTTTTTTCCAACGTTCAAAGTGAATTATGAGATCTGTAGTCTAACAGCTTCTTGTGAGGATATGGACGTGTAGGATCGTTTTGGGCTATGAATTTTACTATGTAAGGACTGAATTTTTGTATGGATGAAAGTAATTAATCATCATTGGATACGCAAGTACAAGCTAAGGAGTACATGCGTCTTTAAAATTTATATTTAGTGCTTAAAAAATGTCAAAACTGCGTTTGCGATAGATTTCTATGAAAATAATTTCAGTTAATAACATTCTCAGAAGAAAATAATTATATGTTAATCTTAAATAATATATGTGTTTGTTTTATCAAATAACAGCTTTTCTATGGCAGTTGTAGTCATAACACAGACTGAAGCAGCATCTTTCAAACACCTATTACCATGATCTTTTCACGGCTTACATACTGCATGAATCTGTGTGTGAAAAGAGTGACTGGTCTTGATGTAGTACTATGTACCTACTATTATCTGGTTTTTGCAATGCCGGATTTTTTAAGTGTTAATTATTTCCAGCCTGTGTATTATTATGCTTAATTTTTAGGTAGCTGGTAATTTAAATTTGTAATTGTTACCTTTTTTTCTTTGAACATTTAATAATAGCTGAATTCTGCTTACTATCTTATTGCCTATTATATTATGTTTCCGTTATGCTTATTTTTGGTAAAATATCACTGTATGATGTAATAGCAAAAAAAGTGGTTAGTGTAAGACATACTATCTATTGATTCTCTTATATGAACGGTTTTTGATTCAACACGAAAATTAACACTAAACGATTACTGCTTGGAATTTGTAAATCTAAAACTGTAAGAGATCTTTGGTTTTCTATCTGTGGTTGAATAGTTTGTTTTAAAAAAATATTAATTACAAATTTAAGTTATTAAATAACAAGTATTTATTTTTATTTCGTGTGCATTATTTTATTTTCAATGAGAACAGTGCAAAATTTTAACTAAGCCTATATTCGAAAAAATTCTAAGAAATTTAATTGTTCAAAATAAGTTTATTACTATATAAAAATGAAGCAAATGCTACATCGATTAAAACCTTTTTAAAAATATTATTACTAAATAATATTTCCAAAAATAAATTCAAACAAGAGTGTTATTTCAAAATATTTAGCATGAAAGATTTGTATTTTTTTTTTTAAGTTGATATTTTTGTGTGCTGTCTCTCTGACTTCGTTGGATCCTTAGAGTAGCAATGAGTCGGGAGGGTTTTTTTTTGCAAGGGTTTGACCGTTTTTTATGACCCTAACGGTGAGAGTATGTCTGCCCCAGAAATACTATAGGTTAAGGAAACTAACCTTCCTCTTTAATTACGTACGGCTCTGCTACCCACGCAATAACCTTTCGTCAGTTAATCAAAACTTTGCGAGGAATTCGATCATTTCTGGGTTAGATCTGTTTCACCATAGTAACAAAACAAATATCGTTGATAGTGAATCCATGTTTTTACTACTGTAGCAGAATTGCGTATGAAGAAAAAATTAAACTGATTTTGCTGTACATTACATGAATAAAAGTGCACTCTTTTCGAACGAAATCGCGAGTTCATTAATACTGTTCGTAAAAATTTTACTAAGGCTCGTGAAAATTTACGATTATAAATTTTATCCCTAGAAATAACGCTATTGGTCCCAGTGATAGCTGCTTTATTTGTGTTTTTAATTTATTGATATTAAAGAAATTGAAGGGTGAATCGTACTACAACACCATTTTACCTAAGCAAATCATATCCAGCAATTTTATTTTTATCTAGGTTTGATATGTAACAAGGAAAAGTTTATTCTGCTACTGTACAAAAGTTACAGCTTTGTGATAATTTTCGATATACTTACCACTGTGCAAATAATTCAGTTTTGAACAAATTGTTCACAGTTTGAAACCTTTGAAGTTGCTTGGCTTCTGGGTAACTCTACCCTGATGATGGCGACCGCAACGTCGGCCGAAACGTCGGTGATGCATTCGCCTCGGACGCGGCTACCACCCAGAAGCCAAGCCACTTCAGACAATGGCCGCGACAGCCGGAGATCCTGGGCTATCTTCTTCGCGAGTGTAGATAGCGGAGTGCAGGACTCGATAAGCGCCCGGGGGAAGACATACAAGGGGCAGCCGGGGCGACAGTAAACAATGCCTCTGTGACCCCGGGGCATTCTTCACGCCCCGCCTTGTAGGGGGACGTCAGACTACCTCCCCCTTCCCCTCACCATTCCCACCCTTAATGGCTGTCGATCCGTTACACGTCCACCGGAAAGAAAAAAAAAACTATTCTTGGAGGGGTGCGCGCGCATTTTCCCCCCTGTCAAGGCTTCGGGGGGTCGGTTTGAAAAGGCATTCGGGGACCCCCCCCGCGTCAAAAACTTCCTGGGGGTTTCTACCCCCTCTTCGATTTCTCTTTGTCAGGGGACCAATGGAAGCTAATCACATCGCTTTTTCTTCGTGACGAGGAAGTCGCCGCTCCGTCGGAGAAGGAAGGGAGAGATGGTCTTTGTCGCCTGACACAAAGACGTTCTCTGTTTTTTTTCCTTCCTTCCTCCCTCCCTCCATCAAGTAGCGCGATCAAGCTTGAATGTTTCCATCGCATATCGTGTCGGAGCTGTTATGTTTTCGGTAGCCGTCCTGAAAGTCTGGCCTTGCTATCACCGCCCACAAATAAGCGAGTCTCTGTCGTGCTGGCACGGGAAGTCTTCAGACAGAAGTCAAGAATTTGACGGGGATACACAGATAAAAACATTTTATGAACTTTTACATATACTGTTTGGGAAATCAGTTACCAAGAAATTGTTTTTGTAATAGTAAAAGAAAGATTGTAGCCTAAATTTGTACAACACATGGATATGGTTATTTTAGCATAAATGAAATACGGTTTTTTAAGATGATACTCAATATTTCTTACGAAAATTGACCCAAAATTTTAATTGATGTTTTATAGAAGCATAAATTTTTTTAAACCATAGAAAAGATCAATTAGTATACTTATTATCTTAGTTTATTATGCAATATATATGGTGCGTAGTTAATATTCAGGGAACGGTTTAAAAGTAACTTTAACTATTGGAGATACTGGGACAACACAAAGAATAAATGCGCGATTAAGAATCTGAGCCCAGTATTACTGGGAACACTATTTTGTAGCAATTAGGTTGTTTTCATATAAATGTACAAATTCACAAAGATCTGTAATTTTAAATGAAAATTCCTGTTCCATTTACAAAAAAAATAAAATCAGTGTAGGCACCTTATTAGATACCTAGATCATTTACTACTCCGTCGTGCAGTCTAGGACATGACATACCAGAATCGCTCGAACTCTGGGTGGCAGATGTTATAATGCCTGCTAGGAAACATATTTAGATTGATCTAAGAGTGCGCCCTAATGCACTCACTGTTTTTGAATTAAGGTCACTGTGTAAACATGTCCCCCCCCCCCCCTATGTAAATGTGAACCGGTCGCCCTACATATGGTTAAAACACGGCGCCGTGAACTAATCTACAAGAAAAGTTAGAATATACCGAGCTGCATTAACCGAGGCATATTTTTTGGAAATGTTAACATTATATTAGTAACGGTAATTTATAAGATGAATGGGTGTAATTTTTTAAGTATTTGTTTTTAGTAGTTAAAGTGGTATATTTTAAACATTAGAGGTTTCGCGCTGTTTTATGTTCAATTATGCTCCTATTTTTTTACTGTGTAGAAACACTCGAAAAAATTGTAAACCAGCATAGTGCTGACATTTTTGTGCATAAATAATTAAATATAATAAATGAAAATCACACAATGCATCCGATAGTATGTATAAATAATCATCAACAAAAACTTATTTTTTCCTCAATTCTATCCAAAGATATGTAAAAGGTGTTAAATTTGATTTTAGAAATACAAAATTCATATCTCTGAAGAAAATGAATGAATAAATAGGAAACTTACTATGAATAACATACGTAAAAAAACGTTGCATTGTAAGTCAGCATGCATTAAAAACATAAAGAATTAGGTGGATTGATTTTTCTATATTTTTAATTCGACCAGTTTTTTGGTAAAAAGATTTTAGTTGATTTTTTTTAAAAAATAATTTTCTCGAAGCCAATAAATTCAGAGATGTTTCTAAACTTTTACTCTAAAAGTGTGATTATTTGGTTCGTTTGGTTCGTAAAAACTTTTCTAATACAGTATCTTCTAAAGGTAACGGTGCGTGATGAACCATTATAAATATTTATAATGTTTTACGTAGTTTTTTTATTATTTGAAATTTTATCAGTCAGGTAGGTAAACAGGAATATATGAGAAACTGGGCATGACACGTACACACAAAATTCTCTATTCAATAAAGTTTTAAATTTATAATTATTACATATCAGTATTACTTAACTACGAGAGGTAAATTTTTAATTACAAGTATCTATAACCCCAAAATAATTAAAAGTTTACTATTAAAATATTTTTTACCTGATGTGGTAAAATCGTGATAAGTTTCTTTTTTATAGGACAACAGGTATCATACAATCCACACAAGCGGAAGGCATGATTTTTAATGAACATATACCTAATGACAATAAAGTCGGTATTTTATACCTACTTTTCTTTTGTAGGAAAAATGTAAAAGCGTGAGAATTTCGTGTGCTTAGTTTAATTAAGTCTTAGCATGAATATGAAACCATTAATACGGACGATAAACATGTGATGGTAGGCTCTAATTAACATTAAAAATCAAGACGAGAAAATTTCACCGATTTTCGAAATTTCATTTTAATAAGATGGGGGAAATGTTTTGATGATACTTAATGGGTGATTGTAGCCAAGACTTATGAATCTGTCATCGCCATTTCAAAGAAATAGGCGAATGTTGTTAAAATTCACTTCTGATGCAGTGTTGTGATTTTACCAATAATTAATATATCTCTGGATAAACTAAAACGGCATAGGCATATAAGGTATTGACAGGTAATCTCTTTAAAAATAAATAAAATTCTATATGTACAAAAATGTTTTTTTTTTTTTTTCCATTTCCAACCTGACATTTTTTGTAATGAGAGAAACCTTAATATAAGTATTGCTATACTTTAAGATGTTATGAATTTACTCATATACGTCTACTTTTCCTAAAATAATACATTAGAAGCACTTTTTAATAATTTGAGCGAGTGAAACCGCGGGTGGTAAACTAGTTTTTTTATATGTCAATAATGATCAATACTGACAATAATATATATTTTTTAAATTACATACTTTGATAAATTACTCTAACACTAAAAAAAGTTATATTGATATTAAAGTTAATCGCAATGATCCCTCTAAAGCACGCATTCAACACTGTGATTAAAAGGTTAATGTGGTTGATAAACCCGATCATATAACTTAATAAAACATAGTCGTTGTGCACCCCTCCCACTAATTCGTACCCTGTATAGTTTGTGTGCTGCATCTGAAGAAGTTAATGGTAGACCTGTGGACGAACGTTCGCCATATGTCAGTAGGTAGGTCTACCTCCAGCGAAGCGCATGAACCGGAACATTATTTCCTTAAATTATCTTTCCTATCGAAACGCGCTGCCTATTTCTAACACGTAATTATCCTGCAACAGTATCTTTTATCGCTGGTAATATACTAAATTAGGCCTATCTTTTCTTTTGCTCTTTGTTCATTGTATTTACAGACTCCTGAATTTCCAAAGGCTTAACAGTCTTATTACTACCTTACATTCTAACCTGACAGTCACTAAGATGTACCCTAACGTTTTTTTTAATTCATTTTGTAATAATAAAAATTACTTTATCTTGACACGAGCTTGCACTTTCCTTAACAGTTGGCCTCATGTGTGTAGGCAAAGAAAAATAAGATAATAATACAGGCTTGCCTCGTATTATTCAGTCGAAATTTTAATTTATATTTCTTTGAATGTTACATATAATTCATGCATTCCTATTACTTGAAAATCGGATATCTAAACAAATAATGTTGTATTGCTATATAGATTGCCTCGAAAGTATTGGGAGTCTTTATTTCATATTCTAATAAAACGCCATTTATTACATGGTATCTTATTTAGAATAATTAAATTATGTAACATTTTTTTTCTCCCGTTCTTTTTTTACAGACTGTAGTTCCGTATAGCATGGTCAACGTAGCTGTGACTGAATGCCACAGATGTGTGACAGGTTTTGAGATGAACCCTATAAATGTGAAAATATTTATTTAAGTGAAATCAAAATAACGCTAAAAGTTTAAAAATTTAAATTTAGTTTTAGGGTGTGTAGTTGCCTTCGAAAATTCGGCTGTAAAAAGTTAAATTAAAAAAAAAATCTTCAGAAAATCTGTGTCATATAAAAAAAATATTTGAAAACTTCATCACACTTAAAAATGGATCTCCCCCTCCCCCCTCCCTTTTCAAAATTCACTAATTTGCTGGAGTTCTCAAAGTGTCGGTATCTAGAGTGTAGTACCAGACGAATTAGTGGAAACCGCCGTTATTCCCAGCGCGCTGACCTCTTCACCGCCGACGCTTCCTGACAGTTTGCGGCGATCGACCACCCTGGTCTCACCTCCCGCCTGATAGCGCCTTGCGTGATTTTTTTTCCTAACCTAAATTAAATATAAGTGTGTTGGGGGACGGTTCCGTGTTAGGGAGGGAGACTAAGTGCGTCTCAGGCTGAAGCCCACACGCTCTAATCATGCAGGGTATTAGCCATGCATGAGGGGTAGCATGCACCGTGTGCTAGGATGGAGATTGGCCAGCCATGGCAGCGATTGGCGCCATGACTAACTCCCCTCACTTACTATACTAGACTAAAACTAGACAAGTTGGGCCCAGGTAAAAACCTGCATAGACACAGGGAAAAACCCTGGGCTCTGACATGCGGGATGCAAAATTTCATGCATTAATATCAAGCAGGAGGCTTACGGGAAAACAGAAGGATGGATCTGGAAGAAGTGTTGGACAGAGTAGAAAAGAGTCTACCATGCGGGTGGGGAGGGGGGGGGGGGGGGTTGGGGGCTTGGCCATGCGCCGTCGCGGCCGGAAGCCGAACCACAGGTGACGTCATCGGCAGTTGAGTCTGCCGGTGACGTCATCGCTCAGTGGGCGGGGCAGGAGGGCAGAAGGCGAACGTATCAGGCACGGGAAGCCTGCCGACTTTCAATGGAGTGGTGGGGAGAGGGGTTGAAGAAACGGAACAAGCCGTGGCCAAGGAAGGAGAACAAAAAAAAGAAAACAACGACTCAATTATTACCGGCAGTGAAGCGGCTCTAATAGAAACCAATTATTATGACTATTATTCCTTTGCCCCTCCTCTAACCCCCGTCGGTTAACATCCTGTCTGCGGCCTGTCTGCCAGGTAACGAATGCTCCGCTTGTTCCTGCGGCGTTCGTTGTTGCAAGAAGTCGCTATGCTCGCATCCCCACGACGCTAAGTTGTTATGAACGACATAAAACAAATCAGAGAATCTTAAATAAAACTAAGACATAATTTTCCTGCCACGTCAGGAGGAATAACTTGGGTTTCTTTGAAATAACCCCCTGATTTCATTACTGACGCGAATATTTAAGTAAAGAACTAAATTTTACCACAGTTATCTTAAAAAAAAAAGTAATATTCAGTAAGATTCTATTTAAGTAAATTGGCAAAAAAACATTTAAAACTGAAAAAATAAAAAAAATAAATATGATAGAAACGAGAATTTATTTAATGGTAAGCGTTTATAGTTTTGCTATTTTTTATTCTTGACATATGTAGGCTATATAAGTTTTTCTGATTAAAATATATTTTTTTTTATCTTTTATTCACCATAAACTAAACTTTTCAATTGCTTACACGAACCAAACACGTGTTTAGCATACAAATAAATATCGCCCTTTTTGTATTACATAAATAGACCTTTCACGAATTTGAAGTAAAACCATAGGAGTATTTAAAATCCAACCAAAATGGCTTACGATCTTTGCTACATCACTACATACAATAAAGTTACAATGTCATTTTTTCGTGGTAGTCTGTAACCTATCCTATTCTTAAAGTTTGAATTTTGTGTGGGACAAAAGTAGAAATTATTTTTCGAATTATGCCTATTCGTTTCAAATATTGTTTGGAAATTGCAATGAAAAAATTCTGTTAAATAGTATTCTCAATAGAACTTCCACTCCTAATAAGGTATTTTACTTGGTAGTTCATTTTAAATTATATTTTAACATAACGTTAATTTTTTTCTAATATAATTTTATTTACTTTCTTTCTATAATAGTCAACCCGTCAAATATTAAAGTTCTTTAGCTTTCTAATCAAATATATATAGCCTTTAATGATTCACTATTTGATCCCCCCCCCCCCCCCCTAAAGCATAACTTTCACTTTCCACTCAAAACCAAAACAACATCTTCTTTTAAAACACTTCCATATCGCCCATATGGCCAGAGTACGTACGAAGCGTGTTTTTTTTTTTTATCTGCCATCCCTCTCGACTTCTAGGGCCAAATAAAAAGATCTCTCGGAACTGCACTCGGGAATACCCCCCCCCCCCCCCCCCGCCCCCCCAACCATTATTTTTACCCTCAATCACTATACCCGTGCAATGCTTACCACGTCAGGCGTCAAATTTTGAGTCACTGTTTCTCCTCAGGGGTTCGTCTGCCCTTATCGCCGTCACACCCTCCCTCGCCGCATCTCTGTTTCCCGCATTCCCCCTCCCTTATAAAATACTATCATTACATTTTTATATTCTACTTTTCTTTTCCTATTGCCGCAAACACTACGTGCTTGCTACTGATATTTCAGAAAACATCTCCCAACTCGTTCAGAAATAACAGCAAATTTACGGACTTGTCACTTAAAAATGCACTTTAAATAATAATCGATTACTACTATACCTTTGTATAAACTTTTCCATATTCCTAATTCCGATTTTTGTTATCCTTAGTAAACAGAACACACATGGAAGTGAAATGAAGAAAAGTATTTTTCCCGAAGACTTAGCAAGTTTTTGAAGCTTATGTTATCACTTGTGGTTTCATGTTTCTAGTAAATAAGTAACATTAGTACCTACATGTAAAATTACGAAGTTATTGGTATGGTTACGAAAATCCGTGGATAATTTGTAATAGAGTTTTTGGTAATAAAAGGTGAAGTTTTTTAATAGCTGACTGTTAGATTATTTGCCTGAAGAGTATAGCAATATCGTCTTATTTTTAAAATATTAGGCCCTATTTTTTTCCAATAGTTTTAATTTTAAACCTGTAACATTTATTTTGAACTTTGTTTTGTTTCATTTTGGCCAAAATGAGGATCCTTTTGGAAACTGGACACAGCAAGGCCGATATCTTGCGGCTTAGAAAATCCATTTCTTTAACAATAATTTAATGCTTATGTAACACAAAATATTGAAATCTTTTATGCTGTTCATAATGATGTTATAAATGGCAATGATTGTTTTGAGTTCATTTTATAATACGTGTCAGAGAGTCATAATTAGCCATGCTTTTATTCGTATAAAAATGTTTCGGCATAAAACTGGGAATTTTGGACATAAACCTTTTGCATGGGTTAAATGAATTAATGGTCCAATAATGTATTTTCACTCTACAGTGGTAGACCTGTAAACTAATAACTAGTTAGCCAGTGTTGTGGCCAGTATTTTGATTCGTCTATTCAAAGACAGTTGAACTTTCTTTGTATACACAAACACAAGGCCACACATACAGTGAAAAAAATTACGCAGAATATACCGATATAATACTTGAAAAACTAAATAAAGTTTAGTTGACATATCCTTTACTATTATAGACATATTTGTAACAAAAGATAATGGAAAGTAAAAAAATACATTTGTAAATATTTACATATAAAGGTTTTTACATAGGCCTGTTAACATATGGTTAATTGTGTAAATTAAAAATACTCTAAACATGTAACAGCCTTGTTGTTATGGTTTAAAAAATATGCCAAAGCTGTTTGGGTAGGACCTCTACGTGATATGAAATTGTACATGCGCAAAGTATGTGTAAATTTACAATAATAAGTGCAAGCGTGCCAGAATATGCAACTACATTTGAGTGTGCGTGTTTGCGAGTATATAAGAAGATATAAGAATACGTGCAAGTATCCGAGTGTGGAAGTATACGAGTGAGACAGTATGCGAATGCGTGGGCATCACAAGTGCGCAAGTATGCAAGTGTACTGCAATGCATACATGTTATCGAGCACTGCTGTGGCCTTCTGTGTTTTCGAGTTATTGAATAGCTTTAGTATGACGAATGTTTTTGCTTTGCACTTCTCATTAATCTCTGAGATTTAAAATTTTTCTTACGCTCTGATAACGTGTTGGCCTCTTCTGTGAGGAAGTTTTGCTTCAAAAATAATGACTTGATTAGATTACGTGTGTCTTCAACACTTGACGGAATGAATCATGTGTTAAGTTCGAAACGAAACAAAGTAGCGGCTGATTGATAGGTAGGTAAACGAGAGTACTATACGTACATATGTACCTTTTTTTTATATGACTTCCGGATTGGCCACTCAGGAATCGAATCATGGTGGTCTTGGCGCAAATAAAATGGCTCAAAAAACTCAAGCACAACTTTCACACTTATAAATTACAGTATAATTACAAAATTTCCCACGAAGAACTCACTTCAAACAAACGAAGAATTATTCGTAATTTAGATAACTGGATCTTTATATAAACTACGCCGCATTCCAACTTATGAAATCTGTTTTTCAATAAAAAAAAACACGCTAAACGACTATGTGAGTTTTTGCGTCAATCATAACCAATTCTATTATTTTGGTTTTGTTTTTATTTAGGAAGATAACGATAAATTAATAAAGATCACTGGATTATTTGTAACCGAGGATTACGTGAACTTAAAGTGTAAACTTTTAACAGTGCCGAAGGAAATTGAGTTTTGTGACGTTGCTTTTGACTAACTGAGCGCCGTTAAAAATAACAAATACTTACTAGGACAGGCTTTTCAACGAAGGTTGCCGATCAAATAAACCAAGTGCTTTTCGCATTTTATAAAATTGGACCTTCGTCGAAATTCCGACTTTCGAGTTGAGTGTTTCTTTGTGAGCAGGGCGAACATACTCGTGTACGGAATTAGAATGTGTTAACTTTGCAGGCTACAGCCAATGTGTGAGCTTATTGTTCACTACTCCCAAATAACTAGACCCAGTTCATGTTGAAAGTAACTGAACTCAGAGCCTGTTAATTTATCGTAGATATACGTAACTTTACGAAGATCGCTGGATAATTTTGTACCTATCGTTCTTTGTGGATTTCAAGAGAACATATTTTAACAGCGTGGTTGGTTGAATGGAGTAGCTGCGTGCGGGCAGAATAAGGTAGAAAGTAAAACAGGAGAAGAAAGAAATCGTAAGGCACAAAAGGGCTTTAGGGTTGGGCTGAAAATGGGAGGAGGCATCCAACTCTGACTTCGATTTTGTGTATCTGCTGACACTTCAGCGCCCCTTCCTCCCTTCCCCAGCCTTTTGTTCGTCCTGTGCGTATATGGTCGACCCTGCGCAGCCAGCCGTGTCTGAAACGCTCTGCGGGTCCCGCTTGTTTTTTATTTTTCCTCACTCCCCCCTCCAAACTCCCCCCCCCCCCCTCAACCTATTTCCCATGTGCCAACGCTATGCCAGGCGCCTTTACCCATGAGCTTGAGCCTCTCAAGCAACTTCCGCGGACTTGTACAGGAAATCCAACATCATGAGACAAACGCTCATGTACAAAACACAGACCTCATCTTGTAGTTACTATACCTACGCTGTCTAGTCATCCTGTTCTGCATACAAGCACACCATAAATTGGGAGACTGCCCGAAGTAAAATGGTTTATATTGGACGTATATCAAAGACACCTATTTATACTACTTCTTAGCTTGTAGGTTGACGTCACGTCAGTGCAAAATATGAGTGCCCGAAGTTTCGGCATGCCTTGTTTTGTTGCAACCGGGATTTAATCATCCTCAAAACCAAATATGCACACAATTATTCTAGGCCAATTTAAATTATCTACACAGCTACCATAGCCACGAGACACGAACCACAAACAACTAACTCTATGCTGGCAATCTCCGTACATCCAGCCAAATGTTTGTTATGATCATTTGCAGCGACGTGTAGCCGGCTCAGGAACGAACTAAACAAGGCAACAAGGAAATCTAATTATCTAGCAACGTTCAAGCACATGCTGAAGAAACATCTCTATATGGTCAGGGTATTTCGCGAATTACCTACTGTTAGAATGTGCGTGTGAATGTGAGAGGGACTGGTATTAATGTCATACTATAGCATATTGGATAACTAATTTTACCTTTAATTACATTTCAGCAGGTGTTATGCCTATTTCGAGTTAAGTACAAAATATTTTTCTTTTTATCTTTCATATTTTTATATTTAGTTTACATTCAAGTTTGTTTTATATAAACTATTTTTTGCTATGCTTAATTATTTTGTTTTAATATGCAACGTTAATGTAGAGGAATGGGAATGTTTAACGCGGTTAAGTGTAAGAAAATGCGTATCGCCTTAACTTTGCCACCAATAAAGTCGATAAATAAGTAGGTAAATTAATTAAAGATGCCTCGGCTGCAACAAGGCCGAAACACATCAGTCACTCCTCACTTCCGCGAACCTGGTCTCGACCCAGTAGCCAAAAAATTAGTGATTAGTGTAGGTTAGAATGAGACTTAAATTAATTTTTTGCGTTTTATCCTTTGGGCTTAGATGATAACTTTAACCTCTTTTATATTATTTTAATTCTTTGTGTAACTTTAGGCATTTGCAATATTGCGCAGAAGAGAACCAAAATTTTTTGATTAGAGTTACGTTTTAATTGCAGTGGCGAGCCAAGATATCATTTAAATTTATAATGTTCTCACCACTTTTTTATTCTGCCATGATACCTGCGTCATAATAAACTAGGAATGATATGATGTGAGACTATCATTGCGAGTTTCCTGGTCAGATGTGATTGAGTAGTTTTGAGGCGAGGTACTCGGAGAGTGAGGCGAGGTACTCGAAGAGAGTGAGGCGAGGTACTCGAAGAGAGTGAGGCGAGGTACTCGAAGAGAGTGAGGCGAGGTACTCGAAGAGAGTGAGGCGAGGTACTCGAAGAGAGTGAGGCTAGGTACTCGAAGAGAGTGAGGCGAGGTACTCGAAGAGAGTGAGGCGAGGTACTCGAAGACAGTGAGGCGAGGTACTCGAAGAGAGTGAGGCGAGGTACTCGAAGAGAGTGAGGCGAGGTACTCGAAGAGAGTGAGGCGAGTTACACGAAGACAGTGAGGCGAGGTACTCGAAGAGAGTGAGGCGAGGTACTCGAAGAGAGTGAGGCGAGGTACTCGAAGAGAGTGAGGCGAGGTACTCGAAGATGGTGAGGCGAGGTACTCGAAGACAGTGAGGCGAGGTACTCGAAGAGAGCGAGGCGAGGTACTCGAAGAGAGCGAGGTGAGGTACTCGAAGAGAGGCGAGGTACTCGAAGAGAGCGAGGCGAGGTACTCGAAGAGAGCGAGGCGAGGTACTCGAAGAGAGCGAGGCGAGGTACTCGAAGAGAGCGAGGCGAGGTACTCGAAGAGAGCGAGGCGAGGTACTCGAAGAGAGCGAGGCGAGGTACTCGAAGAGAGCGAGGCGAGGTACTCGAAGAGAGCGCGGCGAGGTAGGTACTCGAAGAGAGCGAGGCGAGGTACTCGAAGAGAGCGAGGCGAGTTACACGAAGACAGTGAGGCGAGGTACTCGAAGAGAGCGCGGTGAGGTAGGTACTCGAAGAGAGTGAGGTGAGGTACTCGAAGAGAGCGCGGCGAGGTAGGTACTCGAAGAGAGTGAGGCGAGGTAATCGAAGAGAGCGAGGCGAGGTACTCGAAGAGAGCGAGGCGAGGTACTCGAAGAGAGCGAGGCGAGGTACTCGAAGAGAGCGAGGCGAGGTACTCGAAGAGAGCGCGGCGAGGTAGGTACTCGAAGAGAGCGAGGCGAGGTACTCGAAGAGAGCGAGGCGAGTTACTCGAAGAGAGCGAGGCGAGTTACACGAAGACAGTGAGGCGAGGTACTCGAAGAGAGCGCGGTGAGGTAGGTACTCGAAGAGAGTGAGGCGACGTACTCGAAGAGAGCGCGGCGAGGTAGGTACTCGAAGAGAGTGAGGTGAGGTACTCGAAGAGAGTGAGGCGAGGTACTCGAAGAGAGTGAGGCGAGTTACACGAAGACAGTGAGGCGAGGTACTCGAAGAGAGTGAGGCTAGGTACTCGAAGAGAGTGAGGCGAGGTACTCTAAGATGGTGAGGCGAGGTACTCTAAGATGGTGAGGCGAGGTACTCGAAGAGAGTGAGGCGAGGTACTCGAAGACAGTGAGGCGAGGTACTCGAAGAGAGTGAGGCGAGGTACTCGAAGAGAGTGAGGCGAGGTACTCGAAGAGAGTGAGGCGAGGTACTCGAAGAGAGTGAGGCGAGGTACTCGAAGAGAGTGAGGCGAGGTACTCGAAGAGAGTGAGGCGAGGTACTCGAAGAGAGTGAGGCGAGTTACACGAAGACAGTGAGGCGAGGTACTCGAAGAGAGTGAGGCGAGGTACTCGAAGACAGTGAGGCGAGGTACTCGAAGAGAGCGAGGCGAGGTACTCGAAGAGAGCGAGGCGAGTTACACGAAGACAGTGAGGCGAGGTACTCGAAGAGAGTGAGGCGAGGTACTCGAAGAGAGTGAGGCGAGGTACTCGAAGACAGTGAGGCTAGGTACTCGAAGAGAGTGAGGCGAGGTACTCGAAGACAGTGAGGTGAGGTACTCGAAGAGAGGCGAGGTACTCGAAGAGAGCGAGGCGAGGTACTCGAAGAGAGCGAGGCGAGGTACTCGAAGAGAGCGAGGCGAGGTACTCGAAGAGAGCGAGGCGAGGTACTCGAAGAGAGCGCGGCGAGGGAGGTACTCGAAGAGAGCGAGGCGAGGTACTCGAAGAGAGCGAGGCGAGTTACACGAAGACAGCGAGGCGAGGTACTCGAAGAGAGCGCGGTGAGGTAGGTACTCGAAGAGAGTGAGGCGAGGTACTCGAAGAGAGCGCGGCGAGGTAGGTACTCGAAGAGAGCGAGGTGAGGTACTCGAAGAGAGCGCGGCGAGGTAGGTACTCGAAGAGAGCGAGGCGAGGTACTCGAAGAGAGCGCGGCGAGGTACTCGAAGAGAGCGCGGCGAGGTAGGTACTCGAAGAGAGCGAGGCGAGGTACTCGAAGAGAGCGCGGCGAGGTAGGTACTCGAAGAGAGCGAGGCGAAGTACTCGAAGAGAGCTAGGCGAGGTACTTGAAGAGAGCGAGGCGAGGTACTCGAAGAGAGCGAAGCGAGGTACTCGAAGAGAGCGAGGCGAGGTACTCGAAGAGAGAGAGGTGAGGTACTCGAAGAGAGGCGAGGTTCTAGATGAGAGCGAGGCGAGGTACTCGAAGAGAGCGAGGTGAGGTACTCGAAGAGAGGCGAGGTACTCGAAGAGAGCGAGGCGAGGTACTCGAAGAGAGCGAGGTGAGGTACTCGAAGAGAGGCGAGGTTCTAGATGAGACCGAGGCGAGGTACTCGAAGAGAGCGAGGCGAGGTACTCGAAGAGAGCGAGGTGAGGTACTCGAAGAGAGCGAGGTGAGGTACTCGAAGAGAGGCGAGGTTCTAGATGAGACCGAGGCGAGGTACTCGAAGAGAGCGAGGTGAGGTACTCGAAGAGAGGCGAGGTTCTAGATGAGAGCGAGGCGAGGTACTCGAAGAGAGCGAGGCGAGGTACTCGAAGAGAGCGAGGTGAGGTACTCGAAGAGAGGCGAGGTTCTAGATGAGACCGAGGCGAGGTACTCGAAGAGAGCGAGGTGAGGTACTCGAAGAGAGGCGAGGTTCTAGATGAGAGCGAGGCGAGGTACTCGAAGAGAGCGAGGTGAGGTACTCGAAGAGAGGCGAGGTTCTAGATGAGAGCGAGGCGAGGTACTCGAAGAGAGCGAGGTGAGGTACTCGAAGAGAGGCGAGGTTCTAGATGAGACCGAGGCGAGGTACTCGAAGAGAGCGAGGTGAGGTACTCGAAGAGAGGCGAGGTACTCGAAGAGAGCGCGGCGAGGTAGGTACTCGAAGAGAGCGAGGCGAGGTACCCGAAGAGAGCGCGGACGCAGTGCAGCAGATGTCCAGATGTCCGCAGCAGCGGCGACCCAGCGAGCAGATGGCGGCGGTGTTGTGTCCTCCCCGAAGACACCGCCGCGCGACGTCTGCGGGGGAGGCTAGCCTCCAGGGGGCGGCGGGTGCCGGGTATTGATTTAGGAAAAGGCGGTCTATCTGCTGCGTCGCGCCGGTGGACGAAGGGAAGAGGGGAGAGTAAGTGAGCTCTGCTCTGGTCCTCTAGCAGAGGGGGAGGGGTCTGTAGACGGAGTGGTGATGGTTGCCAGACAGCTGAGTCCTCCTGGCGAGGAAGATGGTGGCCCTGCCCCGCACACTGCTTCCAGCCGGCGCCAGATGGTGCCAGGGCGCGCGACCATGTTGTCTCTGCCAAGAAACACAGCAATCAAAACAATGTAATAAACATTCACAAACAAATTAAAAACTATGTAGCTTAAACACTCGCTCTCTTATAGCTGGTAGATCTAAATAATTTCCTTCTATAAGTTATAACAATGCGTTTACCTATTTATCCACACTTGCAAGAATTTATACCTTTTTTAAATGCACTAAACTATTTTTTTATTAATACCATAAAAATAATGTAACTTTTGGACTACGGCCATAGTTTGACAAATAACATAACATTTATGTACAAACAAAATTTTCTTCTGTATTATAGTTCAAGTTTACTTAAGTTGAGACCTTTTCTTCACTATTAAATTTTACAAACTGTGAAGTTTTATTTGGCATACTGATACTTTATTTACGTCCCCAGATGATCACGAAAGCGAACAAGTACAGGTACATATTGTTACATGATTCTACAAGCCGGTCCGCCATCTTGACGACTTGAGCTGCTGCGTATAGCAGAAACGCGCATTTCACTTATCCCCTCAAATTTTCGTTCATGGTACGCGCGAATTTAGTTGCATACTTAATGTTTACCCTCAAAGAGCTTAAAGAAGTAAAACTTCAAAAAACCAACCCATTATCTATTGCTAAGGTATCATTTAAACTATTTGTTTACTTTTATCACCTAATTTATGACAAAGATAAAGATTTTAGCCTTATCTTATATACCTTAACTTTTGACCAATTAAACAAAAATCCCGTTACACAAACTAACGACAGAACAAAACTTAACTAATGTAACATTATAAAATATATTTATTTTTAACTAAAGTACAGATATTATAAATGTCTAAAGAACATGAACATAAGTAATCACACACACACACACACAACCATTAAAGTCTGTCAATAAATTAACCCTGTGTGTTTCTGAAATCTTTGGCGATGGGCCTACTGAGAGATGTAGCTATTTCGCAATCCCAAGTTTAAATTTTGAACAAATAAAATATCAAAAAATTAACAAAATTATCTCTAACGGTGCTTAATTTCGTCTACTGTTTTCGTATTTATAAAAAAAAAATTCAGGGTTAAATGTTTACAATTTTAACTCCGAATAATAGTGTCTTATGTGACTGGGCTGCGTTTGATGGCTAATTTGGAATAATTTTTGTCATTCCAAACTGATCAAAGATGACATAATTTTCTTATATTTTATAAATAACTAAAGTTATTTAAAGGATCACATTGCAAAAGTTCTCTCTCTCTCTCTCTCTCTCTCTCTATATATATATATATATATATAGTTTGCCGAGGATCTTATCGGACATTCTGAGCGAGGAATGCGCGTGGAAGCACAAGGGAAAATAAGCACTGTTCTCTTACAAAATGTTCCTTCGGAAACCAGTTGCCAGGAAATAATCTGTAATACCATAAGAAAAGATACTGTAACTTTGCACATCACATGGCTATGGTTATTTTCGCACTTATGACATACTACGTTTTTCGAGGTAATACTGAGTATTCCTTACGTGAATTGGCGCATAATTTTTGTACTTTAATCGATGTTTCGTCCAAGCATAAAAAAATTTGACTATATTTTTATTATGATTTTTAACGCACGGTGTTATAACTGGAAATCAATTCGGGGAAGGGTTGGATATTTTTAACTATTGGTGGTACTGGGACAACACAAAGCCAGTATAACTGCTAACACTATTTTGTAGTGAATAAAGTGGTTTTCACGTACAAATTGAAAAAAAAAATCTGTGATTCTTCATGAATATTTCTGTTCGATTTACAAAAAAAAAAAATACTGTGCGAGGGAGAGCCACAGACGCCCGCGTCGGCCAATCGAGATCCAATCGGCGCCGACTGCACCAGACCTCTGGAGAAAGGTTTTGATAGGGAGAAGTAGGAGGAGAACACATCGCCAACACTCCCCTTCCCGGCGACCAGCCCTTCTTCCCTAACACTCCCCCCTCCCTGGTGTGGACGGCCGCTGAGATGGAGCGCCGCACTTAGAGCCCGGGAACTGCTCCTGTGGGATGCTGGAAGCTGCATCTCTCTCTCCCCTCTGCTGCCCCCCCCCCCCTCCGCCTGAGAACCACGGAGAAACAAGGACAACGTCAACACGCCATTGACTGCCCAAGTGTTTTTCTGCACTGGCCTGAACCGATGTTTTTATTATTAATTACCAGGGCTATGTGATCTTTCTTGAAAAATGTCATGTGATCAGATACTTACTTTTCCGAGACTAACGTGCACACGATTCAAATAGATCGATTTTTAATATTTTCTTTGCTATTGAGTGACATATATAGATTTTTAGAGATATATGGCTTATATATATACGAGAGATAAAGGTATATATATATATATATATATATAATTTTGAGAAATAGAGACAAAGATAGGTAGAGATAGACAGGTTTGTATGTAGAGATAGATAGATATAGAGAATTAGAGAGAGATAAGAGAGATGCTTTGTACATGTGTATGTACTTAAAAAAAATTAAAATAAAAAAAACTGAATTGCGATTGCAACAGATTAGCTAGGAAAATAATAAAATAAAATTAGTTATCAAGAATTCTTTCACTCGAGCTTCCTTGCTGCTCCCGCGTCGTGTGTGATCTCTACTCTGGCTGTCAGAATATACATATAGGTATAAAGAGTGTGGAGTAATCAGTTGGCTCACTAGAGCGGTCCGAGCGTCGCAGGGTGTGTCGTACTGCGGCGGTTCTAAGCTCTCGCGGCCGGCGCGTATTTTTATCTGGGTGCCTTATTTCTTTACTTAATCATTTTAAATCTTAACTTTAATCTTAACACTTGGAATATTTTTCAACATTGATGTATACACTAGCGTTTACAGATTATTTTAGTAAGTTTATGGAGAATCTCCGTTAAAAAAAGCATACATGGGAAGCATTTTAAAAGGGACTGCTGTAAATCGCTGTCGTCTTAAGACGTTAACAGCAAGTTTTCTGTGATACAGATCTACTGTGGTAAACTTACGGTATGTTGTTAACGCATAGTTGACTCTAAAACGGTGCGAAAATTCAGCTTTGGACAACTTTTTCACAGGTTTGTGCCTTTTTATGTCTTAGTTTCCTGGACTGGTAGGGAACGCAGAGATTCATCTAACCCCCCCCCCCCCCCTCCCACTCCGCGCTTCGCCGGCGAAGAGGAAGACTTTCTCTTCCCTCTCTCTTCTCTCTCTCTCTTCTCTCTCTCTTCTCTCTCTCTTCTCCCCGTCACGGCGAGGAAGAACTTGAGATATTTACGAGCAGCGAAGACGCGACACTTTTACACCTTCCCACTTCACGACAGTCTTGCCAGCCCTCGCTGTGCCACCCCGCTGCCACCCCCTTCACCACCCCCTACCACCCCTCACTCCCCCCCCCCCACGGAGACCCGGTGTCCCGGTGATATCATCGCTGGATGTCGATGGTAGTGCTGCTTTGGCCGGCTGTGATGCTGGCTCCATGTACTTATATGATCCTTTTTTTTTTTAAATGTGATTATCTATAGCCGAGTCCATGCATAGTGAGTCCATCATGGGCGAAAAACTGTAGGATTCCCAGATAGGCCCGTGGGATAGCAATTATTATTCCCAGTTCATAGTTACGATTTTGTAAGTGGAAGCCCTTAGGATGGGGCATTTTGATTCCCGGGAAGGGAGGGGGTGCATCTACCCCCCATTTGATCTACGTGGTGTCCATCCCTATTTTTTCTCCCATTATTGCTGTTCGTATTACTACTTTAATTTTATTGGTTTACGTATTTATTATTTTATTTTTTGAATTGTATTATCGTTTCTGTATTGTCGTAAGTTCATGTAAACTGGTTTTTGTATATTTTTTTTAAAGTTTAATAGCAGTGGTAAATAATTACTCCTTTATTAATTTTGAAAGACATTTTCAAATTCAACCAAAAAACCTCCAACAATAGGCTGACACAATTAAAAAATATCCTCAAAACAGTAGAGAATTATAAATTCAACAAAAACCCTAGCAATCAAACAGTCATCGAACAAATGGTAGGGCAGAATATAAAACAACCAAATCCAGCTCATGAACAGTGTATATGAATAGTTTGTTGTTTGTTTATTTTTTTGATACCTACTTAATGGTGAGTTTGTTACCTAGCCGTTGGAAATTAGAATGGCAACAAGAGCTTAAGGAAACACAGAGCAATGTATAACACATATTTAGTACGGCATGTACAGAGATTTATTCACACATTATACAAACACATATAATCCTCATACATTAATATAAATTTTCTTATTATGTTGGCTGTTACACATTACTGCTACAATTCATGTTCCAGCGATTACCAACAAAACACCTGAAATAAACTTATACAAAATTACGTACCATTCACTACTTTTTAAACATTTTCTCATAACTACACGAATTATTCCTCAATAAATAATTCTAACTGGACCCTTTTCTTTTAGTTATAATTACTAATTCTTTTTTATACAAAATACTTAAACCTTCAATTACAGATCAAAATTAGACATTGTTTTAACAGTACCAGAGACTTAGGAACGAGATATTTCTAACACAATTTAAATTTCAACACTTCTCCCCAAATAAAATTGGCTAAAATCTTCAGTGTCGTTTAAGTGATAGCGGCGAGTGTTTTTTATTTCCGTTGATCCTTGACCTGATCACCCCAGTCGGACCGGAAACATCGACGGAGCGAATGTCTTTATTCTACCTCTGCCGCCGTGCTGATTCCCTGATACTTGCACATTTTCGCCGGCTCTTAATTCACACTATTTGGTAATAAAACGAACACTATATTAGTGCAGAAAATTGGAGACAAATCACCTAACATGCTGTTGCTTGAAATTATTTTAAAACAGTTTTTCATTAAAAATTTACCTCCTTGTTTATGTTCATTGGTAGTCTTAAACGCCACGACTGGTAGTCCCGCTAATGCCACTGCACTACGCCCTTAATGTTTTTAATCAAGTAGTAACACCTTTTATTTTCACCGTATTAATAGAACTAGAAAATATATATTTTTTTTTTTTTTAAGTATTGCTGAGCAGAACTCTGTTATGTTCCTAGTCGCAAACCACTTCATGACCCTCGGCGGAATTTTCTATGTTCCCCTTGGTCATTTTACTGCAAAGTCCGACACATACTTTTTACTTCCGAAGTCCCGTGCCAACTTGCAAATTGTTACTGGGCTACCACTGAATTATTACCAAGTCCGTAACTGACTTGTATAACTTGCGGCCTCTCTTACCGCCTTTTTCGGCATCCATGCGCAGCTTGAAGACCTCAGCGGGCAGCCTTTCGGCGTCGATGATCGAAGGTGCGGGTCGTGGTCACCGCATTATTCACGCAGCCGGTTGAGAGAAGACTCTGTGGAACTCGTGCTAGCAGCCTGCTTATATACTCGCTGCGCTCCATACTAAAACAGCGAGGAATATTCTGGACATCCTGAATCGGAAACGCGGCTCGGAAACTTCCGACCACGTCCACGTGCTCCGATCAAAGGCGATTCGGCACGAGTGGACCCGAGGATCTGCTATCCAACGCGCATCAATTGAAATTCGCGCGCCGAGTCCGTGCAGTGTATGGCGGGTGGTATCCCACTAGCCCGCAGGGGCGAGTTTCCTCGTTACGCAGTACCAACCTGCGTAACAAGTTTAAGGCTTTTATACTGTATTAATTGGCTCAATACAGAATTGTTTTATTAAAATTACAAAAATAGGCTACTTAATTTCATTATCTTCCATCCTAATAACGTATAGTAAAAATGCATACTTTTTACACCACTAAATTACAAAAACAAACGTAAATAATAATCATAAAAATTACTTAAATTTTTTACAATAATAGAACGGAAAGTTATGTATACACCACACGCACATCTATATGAACGTCTTACTAAATAAAAAACGTTGGTTTTGTGGCATAATTGGCGACATTGTACACTGTATCTCGCAACCTTACATTTAAACATTGAAAGTGTTTCTTAACGTCACAATTCTGCAGGGAGTCTATTAGTACCCTTAGTTTAATTGTGACCACCAATTTCATGGTTATATACCTATATATATTCTTAATGTGGCTCTCTATAATTCGGTTACCTTATTGAATTCCATATTATTTCTGAAATTTTTCCCTTGTCTGTTAATCATTTACATCGTTTGGTTTTTGTTCTTGAATATTTTATAATTTCTGCATTGTCATTAGTTTTGTGTAGAATGATATATATATATCTATGTATTTTAAATTTAATAGCATGGTGAAGTATTACCACTCAGTGAACTTAAATCGACATATCCAATTCTCGTGCACAATTCAAGAAAAACACGCAAACTGTTAAATAAAATAATCCAATGTACAAAACGATACAGAGCTATAAATTAAACAAAATTAAATGTCAGTGACTATCGGCACAGACTAATTCAAAACAACAAAATCCAGCTACATGCTGCAAAAGAGTACACACAGCAAACAACGCAGAGGGAGGGCCCAACGAAGATAAACAACAAAGTGGGAAACAGTTAGACAACACAGGCATGAAACGACTTTTTGCAGTCTGAAATCTGGCACCTTCTTCAGGCGAGATTCTGGGTGGTAGTAACAATCGTAGTAGACTGCAAACGCATTAAATAGTAAAGGAAAGTAAAATAAAAATACAAAATAAAATTTGGAAAAAATTATTTACAATTTTGTCTGCTGCGATCACGCCGTTGAAATACCGGTGGGGTTTTCTGGTAGTTTGCGTCAAAATATCGTTATGGCTGAGTCAAAATATTTGTTTCTGGTGGTTAACTAATGCCGTGCGGATCTTCTTGTTAATTTTACTATTGATCTTCTTATGTTGTGTTGTGAGCTCGCTACCATCAAAATAATTACATAAGTCTGTGTGAGATAGTGTGAGCAATGCAGCAAAATAATAATTATTTTGGCTTGGTTATAAATTTTTTTTGAAGTGGGGATGTACGGTTATAAATATTAGATGATTTACATTTTGACAGTCGTGTTTTAAACTCGAAACCTCGGTAATTTAACAAATTTCAAAATTTGGCTCGATATTCAAAGAAGGAACGGCTTGCGTCATATAATTCATTATCTTTCTCAAAATATATATATATTTTTTAAATTTTTTTTAGAAGTAGCAGCGTAACGCCTCATTAACGTATACGGTGATATTTCTAATCCTCTTCCGCCGGAAGATTTTTTTTCCTTCTTTAGGATCATTCCCATCTCTGTTTTTTTCTTTTTACACAGCTCCCTCCTGTTCTTTTTTAAGGGTTGATGGCAAAGTTTTCCCCGCTGCTCCTGTGACAGCATCAGGCTGGAGTAGCACTTAATCTCGACTGAAGGAGATGAATTAAGCCTACTGGCGTGTCCTATTCGGGGAGGAAAACAAAAGGGGGACTCGGAAAGAAAGGAAATATGCTAAGCCTAGTGTGAACTGAAAATTTTTGGCGAATGTTTCTACACACCATGGAAATTTTTTGTAAAAGCTTGTTTCAATTATTTTTTTATTGCTGTCATACTATCTGAATCATTTCCAAATAAAAATATCGCATTAGTAGCTATGTATTTTAATCTTTTCAAAATGTGTCAAAACCAACCTTTGGACGAGGTATTTGTTTTGTGCTTGGATTACACTAAAACGTAGAAAGCACGCAAATGTTATTATTTTCATTTTTATGCATTAATATTATATGCCAAAAAGAACCGAACTTAAAACTTGCTTGTTCTTTTTTCGTTTAGGATTTTAGCCGCAAAATACTAGGTTTATTTCATGAACCCAGTTGTTTAAAATAGAAACATAATAATATTGCGTCCACTGTGTGATCATGACGCAATATTGGTGCACAATGTAAGTTCAGACATCCGCTCGTGATATTTTTAAATTAGAAAATAGCAAGTAAACAAATATATAAGTAGGTGGTAAACTTTAAATCAAAATTTTAACAGTTCTAAAAAAATTGGTGGTTATTTTGAAGGGCAAAGTTAAATAAATCAAAATAGTGTGAAATTATGCCTCCACTCCAGTGGCAGGCAAGAGTGAGTTTATTTTTGTTTGTCCATTAATTTTAAATTTAAGAAATTTGTTTCTCAGGTGCGTATGTAACAATTGGTTTTGCCCTGCTTAAGTACTTTACGTAACGTGTGAGTATTGTTTAGGTTATAATTTCTCACCTACATAATGAAATTTTATTTTGGCGAAGAGTAACCCTTTGCGTATCTGTGTAGTAGTTTCCGTCCTTGACCCCAGATGCTAAAAATAAAAATGTAGGAGCTATTTGAAATTTAAAAAATGATTGCGGAGATCAGATCTTTTTTTTTCCTCTCTCTCTCTGGTCCTCGTTCTCGTGAATCCGCCGCAGATATCCGTCCGCCGGGAGATGCCCTCGTGCACGGCCGGGCAGTCGCCGGCGTCCAGCCCTCATTAATAACCACCCCTCCCCTCCTGTGTCGTGCCGGAGCCGTGCCAAGTCGCGCCTGAAGATCTGCCGGTGCGGCCGGGGGCGCTGATGTGCTCCGCCCTCTGACCTCGACCGCGACGGCTCTGCCCGTGCCGCGAGCTCAACTCCAGGACAAACTGCGCCATGCTTCACCTTCCATTCTGTGGCATTTTCAGTTCCAGGTGTTTGATATTTATTTTTGACGTGACAACGTCTAATAAATCGATGAACGCCGGCTGCACGCGCGAAAAAGGATGACTCTTTATCCCGTTACGCTTATTGTCTCGTTACGCTCATTGTCCCGTTACGCTCATTGTACGCTTGCGCCGCATCTATCTCTCTTCCACCCGATTGGAACAACCATCGATTTGAATTTTCGAGGCACATTAAACTTGAAACACTCCCAATCGTTTCCTACTTTTCCTATCATCGTCCTATCCTTAACCGAATAAGACAGATTGGAAGAAGTTAAATAGCAAACATTTATATATGTTATAGTTATAATAATCTCATCGTTTAAGTAATAAACATATTTGAATTAATGAGTGCAAATAAAAGTAAATTTATCAATTAAATTGTAGATTTCATTTCAGTCCTTCTTTGTATCCATACAAAATAGTGACAATTCAATAAAAATGATTCAATTTTATTCATAAATGTATGCAATCATTTCATCAATGTTTTGTTGTGACGTTGTCACGTTAAACTATCGTCCGTTAACCGACTTTACAGACAACCAATTTTTTTTATAAGTATATATCCTGCGGCTGTTTAACTACATAAACCCTGGTCCATTATTAGGCGCCTTAGGTGCCCGTTCCAAAATTATCAATATAAAAAACACTAGTTAGTTGTAATAAAAAATTAAATTTATTTTTAAATTGTGCAATTTAAAGTATTTCTGATACACACACATAATGATAAAATATTTGACAAAATGGTCTTTAATGAAGAACCTCTTCAAAAAAACCTACATTGCACTTGAATTGTCTCTGGTCATTGAATAATCTTCCTTGCTGTGTATTCGATTCAATATGCACCTTCACTTGACTTGCGACTCTTGATCGTGACAAAAGCCACATAGGTAGAGTTGGCCGTGTTTAAATACTGGATTGACTAATTCATCAGTTGACTAGCCTTGCGCCTTGTTTATTGTAAAAGCGTAAGCAGGAATTATCGGAAATTGTGGACGTTTTAATACGAAAGGTAATGTTTAGGGGCAGGCATTTTTCGCGAAAAGATCTAGACACCTATTAGACTGCAACAATATATATCTACCCAAGCCTGCAGTTTCTTTCTTGTGATTGGCGGCCGTCTGCAAGAGAAGTCGTTGACTTATTTGACCGAGCCACTCAGGACGCGTTTGCTTCCGCACTGAATCAATGTGATTGGCGTTTTTACAATCGACGTGTACCTGGGAAAAACTCTCCCAATCACGAAACACAGACGGTGCTACAGTGTTTTAATTTTCATCTAGTCTCGAAATCTTTTCGCGAAATCTGCATGTCCCTAGTAATGTTGTGTCGGTCGGAGTGAGATCAATCCTGGGAATTAGAACTATATCTTTGTGATTGCATGTTGTAGTGATTTTTGCTCTCATCAAATTTCGTCCAGGCTCTTCCATAACCAATCGGGTCCCATTGCAAAGTCCTTCGTTTTGGGTTGAAGTTTCTCAGAAACATGATGATTACACCTTTCTTAAGCAACAACACATGAGTTGGGCATGCCGGATGGAGTTCGCTCATTACGGAAT
Source organism: Bacillus rossius redtenbacheri (assembly GCF_032445375.1). Lineage (NCBI taxonomy): Eukaryota > Metazoa > Arthropoda > Insecta > Phasmatodea > Bacillidae > Bacillus > Bacillus rossius. The sequence continues at coordinate 7,054,564 of NC_086336.1, read as the reverse complement.
TCTACAGGGAAATTTAGTGCATTATTTGGATCTTCACTGACAACAGAATCGGCTATATATAAGTATTTTAGAGTTACGGTACCGCCAATAAAATCGATTATCTTCCATTTAATTTATAATTATCGCGCGTGTCGGCGCGGCAGTCTTTTTAAGTTTGGATGATAAATTTGGTTATTTAAATTTAAATTCGTTTATTCAAATTAAAATTAAATTTAGATTCAAATGCACTTCTTAACACATAAAAATATGGTACGCGAAGCGGAGTAAGTAGAATAAATTATATTACGCGGTGGAACAATGCATCAGTGATAAGCATATTTAAATTAATAATTGAAAATTACTTTTTATTGTTTAATTTTTGGCCATATATATTTGTTAAACGTCACATATACATTTATCACAAATATTTTTTTTTGTATGATCATTGTCATCTTGGCAGTGCATATGGTTTCACTACTGTGACTCCAGTTATTGAAATATTTTTCATACCTTGAATCAGCAAAAAATGGGATGTGGCAGTGTCATTGACACGGTCGTCTTTTGTACGTGAATACGTGTACGTAACAGGTAATATTTTCTATACAAAATATAAAATACGCTATTTTATGTATGATAGATCCTGTTTTTTATTTGAACACCATATATATTCACCGTAACTATTTTACACTACTGTTTTATGAATTCAATCGATAGATTTTGTCGAGAGCTGACGATTGAAACCAAAACGAACGTCGTAGCTTCTCCGAGTCAAAAGTTATACTAAATTGAAATTTCGAAACGCAGCAAAATGACCTCAAAATGGCGGCGCTTCCCCCTCCACCGCGCGCGATGCGTCACAGTCCTCACTTAGCGTAAGGAGTTCTTTGATTCTTCAGCTATTCAGTGGTGTAATTAAATTCTGGATGGAGATGATAGGTATGTAATTGCAACACCAAAACTGTATCCCCCGATTTTATTATCATTCGTTTTGTGAATTGCCTCCCACTATGGAAGCAATTTTAAAGACGTATTCACGTCAAAAAAATAAAGTCAATATGGTGGGTGAAGCTAAGTAAATTTCCGGTGTATGACTTGAAGCGCTGATGTGCTTGGTTGCCGCAATCATAAACTACTGTTTTGGGAATGCTCAATAGGCCTGTGAACGTGAAAGCGCAGTAAAATACGTCCCCCCGGCGCGCGGCGTGTGTACACATGTAGCCCTGCCTCCCCTCCGGCTCCGCTGCTGCCAACCTGCCGCGCGCGCGGGAGATGAAGTAGCTCCGGCTGTAAAGTTGTCAGTGCGGGTCGTAATGCTCTCATCCGGCCGCTCCAATACCCCAGGCGCTACTTGCCGCCGGCGGGGCTTCCTTCCGCGGGTTGGCACGCCTGCTCCTGCTGGGAGGTACAGCTGCGCTCACAAGCTCACACACCGCACGTCAAGACAAACCAACAAAAAAAGTAAGAATGAATAAACGAATTAATCGTGAAACGCAGCGTCCACGTTGAGCTTATTAAAGACGAGGTTTGAAGCAATCTGAATATAGAAGCAACGGATTTTTTTTTTTTGGGCGAAACCGGAGTTCCCTGAGAACCCCGACAGTTCACGGCAACGGCCGTCCGCATTAAGCGTTTGAAATAGAATAAAGCAAATAATTTTAAAATTCTAGATATGATATCCTTTAGGGATAATATGTGAAAACAATTTATTCATACTTATCAAAGAACAGGTTCTTTCAGCTTTCTTCGCATAACATCCCTACAGCTTGATTTTTAGAATCATATGTTGTAATTAACTGCTGTGCCTCCAGTTTTTATATTTGATATTATTCTGTTAAAATCACTGTTGGTTTGATAATTTTGAATACCTATTTTTTTTTTTTTTAGATTTAATAATAAGAATAACATGCAGTGGACGTGGCCATGATTTGTTTGTGTGTGTGTATGTTTGGGCGTGTGTGATGTTTTAAAAACCGCTTTCCACTGCGTAATACCGTAAGTTCAACAAAAGAAAGCGCAGTACACATGGTTTAGATTGGAATTGGTAATGACGCTTCCTACAATGAATTTTTTTTAATTTTTGTAAATTGAACAAAAAAATCTTGTAAAATTACAGAATACAAGAAAGGGCCCGCAATGATACTCGTTTTGGATTCTTACCCGTGTATTTATGCTTTGTGTGGTCCCAGTGCCTCCAATATTTAAAGTTATTTATACACAGGTTCATTTAATATTTTAGCAGTATTAACTATGCACATAATAAAAATATCAAACAAAATACGGTTCAATTATTTACCTTTTTCCATTGCTTAAAAAAATGGTTGGAAAGAAATATAAATTAAAATATTAAATTAAGTGCCTATTTTCTTAAGAAATACTCAGTGTTATCCCGTAAAACGTATCTCATGTATGCAAAAAAAAACCATAGCCATGAGTTTTACAAGATACTATGTATTAATTGTACTGTTACAAACTATATCTCGGCAACTGGTTTCCAAAGGAATCTTTGTAAAAGTACAGAAGTCCTTTTTTTCTGTGTGGCCTAGCACAATTCACAATATCTATGCCTCAACGAATGCAAACACGGCCTGGTGCGTAAGAGATGGCGTTAAAATGTTTTTGAGTTCCATTAAAAATAAGTCACACTTCTCCGAGAAGCGGCCGGCCAGTTCGTTTCCGCGCCATCTCGCGAGCACTATGATAAAAGAAAACCGGTTTTGCCAGCACCGCAAGCTGCTTCGGCGGCGGCCAATTAACATTGGAAATTTAAAACGGACGTTGGGAATCGTCTAGGACTCGCTCGCGTCACTTTGAATTACCGTTCCTCCATTGGGCACACTCACGGCACAAGGTCTCCTTAATTACGTTTTGTTGGCCTGCGGAAAAACCAGTTCCAATAGCCCCCCCCCCCCCCCCCTTCAACCGTTTACGAGCAACGGGACAGGAAGCGAACTGAAAACCACCCTAATGTATTCGTCCGACACCTTGAAGTAAAATAACATAACAGGTTCTACCACCTTCATTCTTACCATCTCCACCAACGTAATGAACAACAGCTGTAAGCCGTTTGGCCAATGTGAAAGCTGGCCTTGGCTTGTTCAAATAAACATTTTTTTTTTCAGCTGTGTTATTGAACCGATAATGGCGTTTTTTTAATCGAGCGCGAGAAGACACGAAGTTCTTCTCTCTCGCTTTCGTCTTCTTTTTGAAGATTCTTAGGGAACTGGGGGGGAAAAAGTATAGAAAAAAAACCGTCAGATTTGGAAATAGTTTGTGGTCGCAATAACCGCGTTTCCTTAAAAAAAATTACGTTCAGTTCCCTTGCTGTGTTTTAATGATCGGTATCGCCCGACCTGTTGGACTATTATTTGAGTTGTTTACTTAAAGGTACTTCGAAATCTACCCACGCCTGTAGGCTGTGCCGAAATTGATGTTATTTCTGAGCACGTAGAACACTCACTTGTACATAGATGCTACTTGTAGACCCCTACATACCTATGCCATTGAAAGTAATTATTCTCACAGTTAAAGGAAGGACATTACAACGAATAATACAACTCGGAAAGAAGAAACGTTAATGGCGTGTGTCATATATATGAATTATTATTTTAATTGAAAACAACTAGGCAAAATAATGTACACCCATAGTTTCTTATTTTAAATATCTGTGTGTAAAGTGGTTTTGTACTTTTAAGCGTTAGCTACGGTACCTAAAAAATATATAAAAAAAGCAACTCTTTCATTGTAGGAAGTGCTGCATCTAACTTTGTTAATTTACTGTAAAAAATTATTATTATTTTTTCCATTGTTTTAAAAAATATAAATAATTTATTTAACGGCAGTGCAGTGTCGGATGACGAGCCTCAGTTTAGGTGACGTTAAGGCAATAACGGCATGAATGCGATGCGCTTGTTGCAGTGCGTGTCGAGTGTTTAACGGAATGCCCGGCTTCGAGATACCAGCGCGCTCATCTTACTACGCAGCGGCAGTGTGTCTATCGCGCATGCGCAGAGTTGGCCCCTGCCCTCTCCCCCCTCTCACTCTTGTATCTTCCGTCACCCCACAAACGATTTCTCGTTCCCCCCCCCCTATCTCTCTCTCTCTCTCTCTCTCTCGCCTTCATGCCGGCAGTTTTTCCCGGCCAGGGTGTCCACAGTTAGTACTTTCGTACTAGATCTTGTACTTTCATAAGTTTTTTTGTGGTCTAGTACATTTACGCTCAGATCTAGTACTTTTTTCTTTCATACAATAATATTACAGTAACTCCAATATGTTTTATTATTAAGCGTAATTATTTTTAAATCTATGGAATGTAGGTATGTGTGTGTGGTGTGATATTTAAGTTAGAGCATTGCAATGTCATAATAACTTTCTAAATTGTTAAAAAACCATAACAAATTATAATTTAGTACTTTTTTTTTTTCAAATCTAGTACTTTTTCTCGCCTAAGTTGGTACGAAATGTTTTTTTTTCCTTGTGGACACCCTGTTCCCGGCGCAGTTCCGGAACCCCTTGACAGGGACTCCCACGCACCAACCTTCAGCGACCTCTCTTGGACCACGACACTCTGACTATAAAGGCCAGTCTACAACAGAGATGAGGGAAATACACAAATTGAGCATAAGGTCAGATTGTCGACGAGGGGGGTGAAACCAAAGAGTTTGGGGGCGGGGATGGTTTAGTTACCACACGTACCAACATGGCGGCCGTTTGTTTACAAATATATCACTGTACCAGTATTGGAGGTTAAATTGGAGAAAAAATTTCAGTTCATTACATTTACGTTATGAAGATTCGAATTGGACTTTTTATATATACCTATAAACATATTAACCAGAATATTTCTATCTAATTACCATCCGAACAGCTTAACTACAGTCTTTAATAAAATGAGTCTAGAACAGCTGATACAAATATAAACAAACGTCCGCCTTATTTATGTGTGAAAATCAGAAAAAAATTGGGGAGAAAAACGGTTTCGCTTCTGACGGTTAATGCTCCTCCATCTGTATCGTTTCCTAATCTCTGGCTTAAAACAGTCCGTGTCCTTATTAAAATATGAATGACGTCACACTGTCGCATGTCTACAATTGCGATGTCCGATTCTACTGATTTATCGAGCGCCAACATAATTTTTTTAAATTGTTTTTGTTTCATTGCAAATAAGTATGCATCTTAGTTTTGAAAACTAAAAAGATAAAATGAACCCTTAGCAATTTCATCTTACGTTGATTGTTATCAACTTTTAGGAAGTATAATATTTAACTTTAAATTTTTAAATTAAATGTGTTTCCTAAAATTTATTAAATTACATTTGGAATAGTGAACAAGACTAAAGTAACTAGGTGTAATCGCTTCTATAAAAATATCAAAGCACAAAGTACAGCATGCAAGAAACTTTACTTTATTCGACGATGACTGAGTTATATTGGTTGAATTGAGTTAGGGCCTTGAAACTCATTTTGATTTTTAGATCACTGTTTGTGCGTACTGACTTAAGAAGGAGAAACCTCGAATAAAATATTAATCTTAAAACTATCAGGATGAAGAAAAAAAAGTCGCTCTTAGGAATTTTTAAATGCCTATGCTGTGGTTGGTTTCTAACAGGTAAGGTTAGGTTAGGCTAGGTTAGGCCAGCCTAGGTTAGGTTAGGTTGTGGTATTTCGGCGTTAAGATACATTTAAGAAACACACATTCATTCAGTTGTTTTTCATTTTGCTCCTGTGGCCCCCCCTCTCCGCAGCAACATTTTTCGGCGATACTGTATTTCGGCGTTGTGGTACACAGCAGTTTTCTAGCTGTCGGCGTTGTAGTCAATTTGGCATTCGGCGTTATGGTTTTCGGCGTTATTGTACGTTCGGCGTTGTGGTATTTCGGCGTTGTGGTAACGACCCAGTTCCACGCAGTCACGTGACTAGGGGCCGCTCGCGCCTGGTCCAGAGGACGAGAGAGGTTCATCAGCATTCAGGCGGCGCGCACAGAGGGCCTCGATAGTGGTGGGGGGGGGGGGGGAGGGGGCTACTGACGGTACCGAACCCCTGATTCGCAGGCCGACCCCTACAGACATGGCTCTCTGCTCTGTTAGCATGTCACCTAGAGCGTGTCACGCACTTTTCCCAAATTTAACCGTTCTCGAAAGTAGGCTATAGGGGCATGCACGTTCCGCGTGGAGATCTCAAGACTAGCTGAGAGTTCCGTGTTTCATGATTGGCTGAGTTTCCGCCAGGTACGTGTCAATTCCTAGAACACCAATCGCAGAGAGAAACAGTCCTGAATGGCCCCGGTCAAACAAGACAATGTCTTCTCTCGCAGACGGCCGCCAACAGCCATTCTATAACTGGCAGAAGCGGGGCGGTAATCTTAGAAGATAGAAAAAGAAATATGTGCGTGGAGTCCGCGCGACATAAGTGAAACCATTAATTTATTGTTTTGATTGGTATAGGAAACATTGTCTTTGACTGAGGCAGCAGATCAAAAATATTTATTTGCAAGTATGCGAACGCTAAAGTATGCGAGTATATATGTATGCAAGTGTGCAATTATTCAAGCGTGCAAGTAGGTATGCTACGTCATTTATAACTCTCCCATGCCGTCGCTTCTGCCGGTTCCCCCACCACGTACCTCACTAAACCCCTCCTGTGATAGGAATTTTCGTAACGCTTGAAAAATGTAGCCCCCTTAGCAAAGAAGTTTCACTTTAAAAATTTAAAGGTAGCTGTTTAGTTACAGAAACAAATGATTTTCCCCAAGTTTTCTCCGAAAATTTAATTTAATGCATTGCAATTTGTGGACAAAACAAAGGAAGGACGTTTGCCAAAGCCTCTCTTGTATCCACCACTGACGGTAGCGATATAGCACTACAAATGGAAGAGGGTAACATAAGACGCAGTATTATTACGGTGGCCTAATTAGGATTATATTCCTCATAGTCATGACTTTGTGTCCAGCCCACATTACAGAGAAATTACCAAACGGTTCACAATTGTAATTTTATCGTATCTTTTTCTTAATGGATGCTTGATTGAAATTTGAATTATTTTTCTTGTCGTAAAAGGGTCATGTAAGTATTATTTTGCAGCAAGCAGTCATAAATGCGAATGTTTAATACGCTGCTATTATTAACTAGTATTATTGTTTAAGTTAATATGTACACTTAGGAGTCACGAGGTAAGCATATGTTTGCAACCATATGTAAGGCTGGAGTTACGAGTAGGACCTTTTTAGTTTTTGTCTAGCTTGTAAAATTTGTCCGAGGAATTAAGATGTTTGCTAAATAAACTGTTTATTAAACTAAATGTCAACATACTGTACAGCGAAGACCATCAAGGACCAAAGTCTGTAATTTGTATAAAGCTGAGGCTTCTTTTAATTCTCGTAATAATTAAAAGAGGTATCCACCAATTAAATGTAATGCTATCTGATACGAGCAAAACAAGCGATAGTTCTTTTAAGCCTACTAAAAAATGATCTTGGTTTGTAGATGTGTGTGTATATGAAGACACTTGTGTATAAATTAAATTAATGTAATGAATAACAAAATACATAGCAGTTAGTAAACTAATAAAATCAGCAGAATACAAACTTAAAAAATACACTATTTGAAAATTTGTGAGCTGATTAGTTATTGTGCTCACCGGTGTAATGGCCGCGGTGGTGAAGTGCTTCATCAGACGCTACAGCCTGGCTGAATACGGGATTGATTCCTCGGTAAAGCAGGAAAATTTAAAATTTGCCCTAGGACTGGTTTAGTTTAAAAAATTAAGTATACCATGTAGAACGAATGCGATCAACCGTAAAGTTATCTTTAAAATACACATTTTTTGTGGTAATATAAAAGATACAATTTGGCGGGAATTTGAAAACTTTCGGAAATAAAGCATGAATGTATTTATTACCATCCCACTATGATGCCAATCATGATACCCAGTATGCTATTTTTTCCCCAAGAAAATTGTCATGTTTAACGTATTTAATATAATATTCGCACGAAAATCTCGTGTTTATAAGTATCCACACTAAGAAATTATAGTGCTGAAAATATTGTTTGTAAAGCTATAAACGAAAAAAAAAAATACTGTTGTTGGATATCAAAAAGAACTTTAAACAATTTAGTATTTTTAAGTTTCAGATTGAAAGGCAACTGCGATAGCACCGTCGTATACACTTCCACCGCGCCTATGCCCCAGAAGGCGACAGGACGCCATCGCGTCATTCATTAGCTTTATTGCGAGCATCTGGGAGCCCGGGACTGGAAGCCTCGGTCGATATAAAAAAATGCAAGTCCATTAGTTGGGCGTGGCTCTGCGGCACGGACCCGCCAACGAGCTGTCGTGAATCTCATCACGGCAGCAGCTGAGGCGGATTTTTAACTTTACAACACGCTAAGGAACGCGTAGAAACTATTATTAGGCCCAATAATTTTTTTTCTGTATGATGTGCACACACTTCTTTTTACAATTTGGTTCTCGAATTTCGTTGGATGAGAAAACAACATCAAATTACAATACATGTGCAAGCAAAAATAAAAGAATTAATAAGGGAGCAATTGTTTTTGTAGTAAAAAAAAATTGGATCAAGAATTTGTCCGGGATTTTTTTCAAACCTAAGAATAAATTATTTGTGTTTCGTATTTTTTCTGAAATTGTAATTTATAGGTCTTATATTTATCTTTAATCTTGTATTCGGTGTAAAAAAAATGGTTCAGTAAGAAGTTACTTAGAAGCATTAATTTATGTCCTTCATTTATTAAAATTACATTTTTGTTTATTATTCGTAATATCACTTTGGAATTAGTTTGTTAACTTAAATTTGATTTGTCTGAAGGATATTTATTATTATCTTTGTACTTTTATTTTTTTTTTTTGGTACAGGGGTTCACCCACCTCATTTCCACGTTGAGGTGAATTGCAAGGAATCGGCTATTTTCGTCTCTTAACTGTGCGACATCATATCTGTGTATGAATGTTTTTTTTGGCAACGGCGGTTCCTTTTATACGTCAATTAATTTCGAGCTCGTGTATACCGATGTTCTAATTTTTAGTTACATTTGAATTAGCGTTTTGGTAAGATTTTTTTTAAATGGTTCCCTGTTTCTACCTTGTTACGTATGTATTCTATAGTCTGTCGTGTTTACGCTAGTTTGAACGAGCGGCGAAGGGCAGGCGTGGAGCGAAGGCGCGCGGCACGCGGGGGAGACAGGGGCGGCTCGGACGCATGAGCACTCGCGACGCCGGGCGCCCCGACGCCGCGCAGAGGGGGCGGGCCAGGAGCTGGAGGGGCGGGGGGAGGGGGAGAGATGGCGACGCGCCGCGCGCCGGTATAGACGACCCGGCAGTAGTGGCTCGCTTCAGTTGAGTTGCCCGCGCGCGGAGCACGGCGGTCCTCCCCCAAGTTCTGTCCCCGAAACTGCTTCGCGTTCGCAACGTTAGCTATTGTTTCCATTCGTCCCCCGCACCGCTTCAAGGCTAGAAATTGTTGTTTTCAGTTTCCAACCCTCGGGAGACACGCGGTATTCCTCCGGTGCTGAGGAGAAGACGTGGTTTCTGCGACCTTGACGCGTCCGTCGTCTTCTGCAGAGGACTCGAAGATCAAACCCCGAAGGAAATAAATCACGTGAGCGAAAAATGACGACGCGGTGCTCGAAACCCCAAGAACGCCCAAGAGGTCGGTCCCGCGTGCCGAGACTCCGGGGGAACCATTCTTAAAGACTTCAAGGTCGTCTGACGTCATCCAACCAGATCCGAGGACGAGGAAAGAAGGAACGTGCAGCTTCGCCCGCCGGGAGACGTCGACAAATCTGCGAGCTCTCAGATCGCGGCCAGCGGAGATTCCGCGCCTCGTGGGTTCAACGAACTGTTAACGGTGTCCCCAATTCCTCCACTTTATTTCTCTCCCTCCTCCTCCTCCTCCTCCTCATCTTCTTCGTCCGGGTTTGAGCGTGCGTCGAGGCCGGACACTGATGAAGCCGTACCGCGGACTGTGTTTGTTTTCGCTCCCCAGTGCGTTCTGATTGGCCCGGAACACGACGGCAGCGAAGGACGACTGGCCGGACCCGTCATCTGCATACTCGTGCGCGTCGCGGTGAGGTCCTGCGAGGTCGCGCGTGAGGAGAGATGTGAGAAGAGGAAGGCAGGGGAGAGACGAGAGCGAGGCCACGTGGTTGGGCGGAGAGCGGTGCCGCTAGGCCCCACGGCGGGCCGGCATGAGCGCGTGAGGAGACGCCGCAGGGCGCCCGGTGGCAGGCGTCGTCGCCGGCTGGTACCGGGGGCGGCGCGCCTTCACGCGCGGCAGGACGTCGGCTCGAAGGAGGCGCCGCAGGAGGTAGGCCCCCCGAGACCCCCGGTGCCCCCCAGGGGCGTAGCTGAGGTGACTGGCTCACCCCCCCACCAGCCCCGGCGCCCCTGGTGGAGGCCATCTCTGCCACTGGTGCACCCCCAACCGTCCAACATTCACAAACTGAACCAACGTCTTTATTTCGCGAGTCGACGGGTTTTTTTTCGGGGTGGCGCTTCCACGCCCTCTAATTAAGAGGCGAAGAGGCGTGTAATTAGCCGGCCAGTGTCACCCTTAGCGACCCCCACGCATTTCATTTATTTATTTGTCAATATCATTTACACAATAATAATATTTTTTAAGGAAATATAAAAATGAATGTAACTAATATATTTATGCCACCGGTGGTTTTAAAACTTCACAAACCCTGTTAGGATAAAAAAAACTTCCAAATAAAAATCAAAAACAAAAATAAATATTACAACTAATTATTTTTTTTAAAGAGCATATATATTTAAGTAAGATAGATTACTATACTGATTTAAAAATATATATTAAACCTTAAAATACGATTTGGTAGATTATACGATGTGTTAGATTATTTTATTTTCCACTAAGAACGTCCTTTAATATTTCCAATAAGAAATGCCATGTCCATACATGAACGTATAGTTTTGACAGTGATGCGATCACTATGCCATAGACACGACTTCCTTGATTTCTCCAATACTAAAATAAAAAAAAAAACACTTTAATGATGTGGTACAAACTTTCCTGTTTAATGTATGAACTATATCAGTGGCTGACATAGGCTACAGTGGTGGGAAATAACTAGCCACCAAACTTCATCCAATTTAGCTGGATTAGCATGCCTTCTCGGTGCTGTGTCAGACACATTGTGTATCGAGCTGTGGGGTTAACGTGGACTGATTCTAGCGCTTGGTAGGAGCCCTCCTGGCTCATAACATTGCATTTAATGTTTACTTTCTCGAACATGTTTCTGCAGATATTGCACAATTTATATAGTATACCTATGTATGAACATCCTTATCCATTTTGTACATCCCTCAGCAATATATCGTAAAAATTACTTTCACAGTGTTTTTAGATAAAGTCTTGGCTAAAGGTTTCCAAGTAATTTGTAGTTAACAGTACAAATTTTATTTTTTTAGGACAATTTAATAAAAATCTATATGACAATGAAAAAACAACATTTTAAAATAAAATAGTGGCCAGTAATAGTGCTCAGAGTTAGTTACAGGGACCAGGTTATGAATATTTCTGAATAATAAGAAATAATGGCAGTTTCACGACATACCGAGTGTAGCTATAGGAATATTACGTCACTTAAAGGTTTCACAGATGTTCCAACAACATTGTAGTGGGAGCCGAACCACTTCGTAACCGAATCTGTTCTTTTGAAATGCTGTCATTCCGTGAGGTTGGAATCGAACCCACTGCCCTCGCCTGGGAGCGCTAGCAATAACAGCTACTGAGAAAGCAGGGTACAAGATGTTTCGTCAACATAGGCCTTAAAAACCTTTAGTGGTAAAATAAATATTGGTAACTGACTGCGAATTTCTCTGTTGATTAAGTTGGAAGCAATTTTATAGACAACACAAATAAATGTGTTACCGCAACAAATTAAGTTTGCGAGTTATGTGATGAAAAGCATTATTTTGTGCAGCTACATTTTTCGGTCTGACAGACCTGATTCGCTGTGTTGAGAGGTCGCAGCGCTAAACAATCGATCAGAAAAATCTATGACGTTATTTTTCCTGTTAACATAACTCAAGTCTGTTAGCCCTGCATAGACACTTCATACCTTAACTTTCTCAACGTACAATTTACTAATAAAAATTCAACCGTTATTTTAAATCATCATAGATTATATATATCCAATTTCACCATCAGCGTTTTGACTAACAAATTCATTAAATAATAATTTTAAACGTGGCAAGAAATTAAGCTGTCAAATGTAACATCGTAAAAACAATTTTTTTTTTCATTTAAAGGATTTGGTTTCTTAAGATATAATTTGGTTGTATGTCTATGCATGAATTTTACTTAAATACTGTAATACAATAAAATGTTTTAAAGTCACAAATGGAAAAAAAATGTACTTTAATGCCAACTTAAAATCCATCACTACATGGATTTTGAAATTAAGGTAATTTGATGAAACACATTTAGCAAGATATAGTTATTAAGCTTTTGTTGTTAAGCGCTGGGTGTTAATAACCATGTTCTTGAAAAGTCTGCGACAAGGCGTTTGGCATAAAATAAAAATTAATTCACATTTGGTCTCAACTCAGGAGCCAAGAAACAGTTTTTTTTGTTTTAAAAATTGCAAAACAAATACCAAATAAAATTATTTTAAAATAATTATTTTGAAGCAGAAGTTATACTGCTAATGATACATTTTTGTTTTCAGTTAATAAAATGCTACGTTAGTCACAACAGTTTAGTTTAGTTATTTAAACATATTGTTTAGATCTCATAAGGAACTTTATATTAGATGCACTGACGCATATAAAGTGAGGAAAATGTTTATAAACGTTTCGTTGGGGCAACCTTATGATCGGGAAACTGGACATATTCCCATGAACAAAATCCTATTGTAACCGAACAAAGTCTAACTAACAGCGTGGCTGAGTTTACTCTGTCAGCCTAATACTGAACTGAAACAAATATTTAATATAGGTTCCGTTGGAACAATCAATAATCCACTAAAAATACATTCAGTTTGAAGTAACTTTTAATTAGGTTGTCTCTGAACAAATACCGGTTATTGAAACCTGACTTAATTGGGACGCGGAATCATCTACATAACTAGGGCACGCAACAGACTACTTGTCAATATGATTTATGTCGAAGGCTTCTCACGACCCTATTTCGTCTCGACACGTGAGTGGCTTGTCGGACTGTTTAAAAACCACCTGGAAGCCTTTTGTCAGAGAAGACCAACTGGATTCGTGTCCAACATTACTGCATGACTAATGATATACAATCTCTGAGCTTTTTTTTATTTGTCTCATCATAACTCTTAATATTTTTTCCCACAAAGTGTTTACGTCCATAACAATGCAACGTAGCACCATATCATTGTCGCTACCTCCCCCAGAACTTTTACTGCAAACTGTGAACATAAAACTGTGCTGTTATTTCTTCTGAAGCAATCATTTTGTGGGTAAAATACAATTTATTTAGGCTTTTGTTAGTTTCGAAAGTTTAATAATGATAACAATTTTTTTCCTGTGTTAAATTAAACCAAATTCCGTAACTGTGACAAATAACATGTTATACGTACTAGGAATTCGTTTGTTTCAGTGAAACACGAATTGATGATGTAATAAATGTTTATTTTTTAATGATCTCTACGTACTTTTCTTTTTGTTTGCATTCTCATAAAATGTTGGCATACGAAATAGAATTCCAAGATATCATGTGGCATATTAACTCTATTTTGTATCTATGTAAATATATATTTACAGGAAATCGTTTAAGTGCTTGAAGTACCGGTCAAGTAAATAAATACTAGATATATACAAAGAAAAATGCAGAAATATCAGCTCATTATATGACATTCTAATGAAATGTTTCATTTATCCAAGTTTATATAAGTTGAGGTCTTAGAAGAGTCATTTTTAAGGAATTTTGACTGCGTACCTGATGGAATTAATTATCGTCAACGGATACATATTAGAGATCTTACAATCAAACGCAATTATTTCAGCATAGCCTTATAAAAGAAACCAGGACGAAACAATAAACTGTGTTCACTGAAATGCAGGCATTTGAAAAACACCACTTGGCAAATTTTTATTTATTTATGAATGTTCTAGAAAAATCGTCATGATACTCTAAATTTAATTTTATAGCCCGTTAAACAAGACAGCTAGTTTGGATGAAGCTGGTTATTTTTATTTGAAGAACGTATACTATCGTACACACGGAAGAAGGTTCAGAGGAACAGTGCTTCTTATGTGACCTTGAAACTTTTCAGACTCGAGAGCTTGTACTGGCTGGAGCACTGGACCTGTTTTACAGCGCACAACCATTCGGGGAAGGGAGGGGAGGTGATTATATTTTATAGTGCATAATGTTTTAAACGTTTTGCGTGCGTGGATCATGTTTAAATCAAATCGTTATACCTAATGTTCGTTTAATACACATTTAAATACATCCGTGTACGTACTAATATATATATATATATTGATATATATATATATATATCAATACTTAGACTTATTTAAACGTGTGTTTATATGTGCATACATACACACAGATGTGTGTGTTTGGCATTTTTTATTCAAGGTGAAACAGCTCTATGTTTTGCATTAATTTGGAAATGTTATTCCCTCATGAATTATTTTCTTTATATTTACTTTTAAATTTACTTATTTGCTGTTGTACATTTTAAGAATTCATAGATTTTATTGTATTTGTTTGCATGATAAGATTAGTGGGCAAAAATTCCCTGACCTAACCAGTCAGAAGCTCGAACCAGTATTATACTTTTTTCTAACAATTCTTCGGGACGTACGAAATCTGCTGTGCAGCTTAATGTCCGTCATAATTTGGGAAAATTTAATAATTGCTTATTCAAATAAAGTTTTGGCTAGCCTGTATCTCTTCCACACGAGTGTATTGCAAACTATAAGTACCTACCTGCATGTCCGGTTTCTTTTTTTGGATTCGAAATGAAATATTTCAGCAAACAGTTTCTGAAGACTTTCTTTAGAATCTCCTAAATTGTATACGTTGGGCGACAAAGGGCATCGTGACGCTTGGCAATGTTGGGTCACAAGAAAAAAATATGTTCCCCTTTGGCATTTCTTGGAACGTGTTTTTTTGGGGTTGGTCTAGGGAGGGGGAAGAGGGGGTCTAGCCACCCGTCGTGAAGACTCATCGCTCAACTGTCACAGTCGCAGGCACCTCCGCGCCGATTGCCTCTCATCTACTCCACCTTCTTTTATGCTCCAGACCCGCTCTCCCGCGCTATTGGCAGGTTCCGCGCGGACTCTCCCCCCACCCCAACTCCCCGGGACCACCACGAAGGAACGACGAGGAATGTCTCATTTCGTTCCCTCCCGTCTGCGTGAAGGGCGGCAGCGAAACAAACCCGCCAATTCTTAGGGGGCCTGCCTACCTGGGCACACACACGGTGTGCAGAGCTTCTGGAAAAAAAAACGCGAATTTAAAGCTACTCAAAATATCCGAGTGGGGTATGTTTACTAAAAGCATTTAAGAGTTCGCTGAGGCCCGAAAAGTACTTTTAATTTTGGATCATGTTTTTAAACTGTATTTTTAGAAGCGTTAGAATGCCTAAAACGCGTGTTTTCAGAGTAAAATTTAGGCATAAAACAACCAGTACAGATTCTTGAAAGCACTTAAGGGGCTTGCATAACACCTTTATCTTCATTTCTCCGCCATATAATGTTACGGCCACCGCTCCAATTTCACAGTTATCCTGTGCCGACGAGAAGACGGCGCGCCAGTTCACAGCCTCGCGCTTAGAGGCGACACCGCGCTAGAAGCACCAGCGAGCGTCGCGCTTATCACCCCGCCTCACTAACACACACACACCCCTGACGAGGCCCGACCCTTAAGGGGCCCGCCTCGTCAGGGGTGTATCTGTGTTAATGAGGCGGAATGGTAAGCGCGACGCTCGCTGGTGCTTCTAGCGCGGTGTCGCCTCTGGACTGGCGCGCAGTCTTCTCGTCGTCACAGGACAACTGTGAAACTTGAGCGTTGACCTTAACATTATATGGCCGAGAAATGAAGATAAAGGTGTAATGCAAGTCCCTTAAGTGCTTTCAAAAATCAGTACCGGTTGTTTTATACCTAAAAATTACTCTGAAAACATGCGTTTTAGCCATTTTAACTCTTCTAAAAATACAGTTTAGAACTTAATCAGAAATCAACGAACTCTTGAATGCTTTTCGTAAACAGACCCCACTCGGGTATCTCGAGTAGTTTACAAATCGCGTTGTTGTTCCTGAGGCACTGCACATCGTGTGTGTGACCGGGTGGGCGGTGCCCTTGAGGGGCGTGAGGACGGATCCACTCTGCACTCTTAAAAGTAGCACTGTGAAAACCAATGGTGGATCAGTGCAATTTACCTGAAGAGCTGTGAGCACCGCAACCCTTTTAGGAATCTTTCGAAGCACTTGTAAAAGATTTTTCCTATCTCCAGAACGTTTGAACTGCATTTATTCTTCCACGCGAAATCACTAAACGATATTTTAAACACTTTCATCTACGGGGTGAGGGGGGGCAGATAAATTGGCCTTAGTCAACTTCAAATATCACATTTAAAATATTTTTGCACCTTTGGTAAACATTCATATCAAGCACGTTATAGAAAAAAAATGGATTTTCATACTTTTATAGCTTAAAAATAAATTTTAACATTTAATGAAGTTTTCCCGAGTCCTGCAATTAACGTTGGGGCAACTGATTGTGTTAATATGAGCTTATTACACATAAAGTAGTAGGTTTTACAAAGTGTTGCTGTTCAGCCGTCAGCTATTCATTAAAAAAAAATTACATCTATTGGCTTGTGTTCTATTTCGTGGTGCGTTTCCGAGGTTGGAGTTTTACTGGACACCCATTAAAATTACGTAAATTTGGCAGAGCTAACGGAAAAGAGAGAGTTAAACCTTTGTAAAATTTTATTTGTTTACAAGCTAAGTACCCGGCGATGCCTGGTCTAAACCCATCATAATATGAAGAACATCACTACCGAGTTTCAAGTCTGTATGGCATACACTTAAAAAACGGAAATTTTTTATTAAAGTCTCATTTATTGCACAATCTTTGTGCATCAAGACTACGCATCAGCAAACCCGGGACGTCAATCTTCAGCTTCATTTTGCGGGAAGGCAGGTAAATCCTAGGCAAACCAAACGATAGCACGTTACAAATTCAAAGCTCCGCCATCTATTGACGAGGTTCTAAACTAAACTGCTATTAGCGCCTTTAGTTCGCTAGCAGCCGCGAGATTCACAGAGCGGATGGGTTTCACCAAGGAGAATGATAGGAATTTGCCAGACCTCGATGTATAACCGTGTTGTCGGCATAGAGAAATGACGCAAACTCACTGTTTGTGACCTACCTCCCATGATTTTCTATTATAAAACTGATTTTACCCATTCTTCACTCCCTTAGGGATGGAATTTAAATATTATATGTAGTCTGTCACTCTCCGGCCCATAAACTATCTATATACATGCAAAAAAATGTTGTCAATTCGTTGCTCCGTTGCTACGCAAAAGAAGAAAAAACAAACACACTTTCGCATTTATAGTATTAGTAGGCAGTTGGCCTTCACTACTGGCCAATATTTTAATGGTTTTTTAATGGGTAATGTTTGTGCTACGTGAAATATCAGCGTTTTCTTGTAATCATACATTGCAATGAAAATATTTCTTGATTCGAAATAAATACAAGAAACATTTCGATTGTAATTATTTCTCCCAGCAAGCCAAGAAATACGATCGCACAAGACAAATAAAGAACTCAAATGTAAGTACAATACAGAGGAAGTCATCAATCTAAAGCAGTTAGTTACTACGGATTTTGTTTTTTAGCTTCTGTTCCCGTGATGTACGTTCATTAACTTGGCACCCGTAAAAACGAAAGTCTGTTCCTTAGTTAGCACCCTTGCCAAGAATACGTCTTTCCAGAATGAAAGGCAGTTAGTTGACTTTTTCACTAAAAAAAAGGATACAATGCAAGTGACAAAAATATACCTACGTAAATTACATGAGTTGTATGTGGGAGCATGGCTGGGCCTCATTATTTTCTTCTTTGTACCTACCTCATGAATCTTCCCTTCTGAAGTGTTGAGATAGAATAAGATCCACGCAAGAAAATGTAACTAAAACTACATTTTTTTTGGGGCGCATGTAACAAAGTTTAAATGAAAAAAATAATGTTTTAAAAAATGGTTAATTTGTAATTTTAAAATGTTCTTACTACACATTGTATATTTTATCGTTGTTTTACCTTGTTCGATAATTAAGTCTATAGGAATATTAGCATGAAAATATTTTTTTAAGTTAATCATTGATAAACAACGTGGTATAAAAAACTTTTTTTTAACACTTTCTGATTCGTAATCTTGACAAAGACCTTCGTGGGTGAGATTGTTATAAATGTAGTAATTTTAGTAAATAAATTCGACACGCATATTGCAGAAGAACGCCTGGGGTAAGTTTCTCTGGCCGGAAAGCCTGTGGTAGGTGTGTTCTCCGGGGGTGACTCAGGCGGTGACGTCACCCCCCCCCCCCCCCCCCCCAGAGACGACTTGTACGGGCAGAGGGGGCGGAGATACCGGGATCAATTGCCAAGACAACAAAGTCAATTTGCTGTTTATCCCCGGAACAGCTCCAGGGGAAGAAGGGCGCCCTATGGGCCAGAGGGCTCTTCGCTTCCTGTAGGATCGTTTCCCGAAGCTCGCTTGTCGAGAAGGCGCAGGGGAGACTTAAACACACTGCAAAAACCTTATTGTACTTTTTTTACAAGGAAAATCCTTGGAAACTCAGTTGCCAGCGATATCACTTGTAAAACTGCAACGCAGAACTTTGTAAAATTGCAAACGGTACAAAGCTATACCCTGCAAATTTACAAGTGATGTCTTTGGTCACTGAGTTTCCTAGGACCATCCTTGTAAAAGTACATAAACAATATTACAGTTTGCAATGCACTTGGCCGTCTTTTCTGTATGCTAAATTCGACTAATGTTTAGCTTGAAACACTTACCAATCAACACAACAAAATACATCATTGGTCGTATTATTTAACGAACACTGTTTTTACACACTCAGTCGAGTAATTATTATATACAAAGAAGTGACGGAAATGCATCGGGAAAATTTGCTATATTGAAGAAAGTCAAAAAGATGCTTTCTTTTTTAATGAAAATTTGTGTATTTGAGAGAAATTTAGGATCTAAGATCGTGGTCTTAATCAAAGAGCGAGTTACAATAAAAAAAATGACGGCAAATACATATGTCGTACACTCTCTCACTTGCATCATAGCACCACAGTGTATCATAGCTCACAAAATAAGTAATTAAATCTTCTGATCCATGACATGTGCGTGAAGCTTTATAGATGGCATCCACCAAGATCCCCATAGTGGTAATGGTTGAATAAACTGGACCAAAATATTGAGTTTGTTGAAATGTTTCATTTTCACAAGAAATATTGACAGTAAGTCTTAAAAGGAGGATCTAAAACGAAACAGTGATTGCATGATTTATATGTGCACATATATAAATACATTCATGCCTATTTGCTGGTTGATAAGCAGAATTGTTTTCTGAAAAGGAAAAAAAATAATAATTGTGTTTGCGTGCCTTGAAATTGTTGTCATATTATTCTGAGCGTCTGTGCCCAGAGCCGCAAGGTTCACTGTTTGTCAGTAACTATCACTGTAAAGAAAGTGAATTTCATTATTATTGCAGCACATCCTTGAGCGTAAAATAAGGATGAGACATGCAAGCCAACACGACTGTCGACCTCTGAGACACCACAGTGTCTTAATTATTTACTTCTCCCCTGAAGTTGGGTTTCTGCGTTTCTGTGTTGTTATTACTATTTTCTTATACAGAAAAAATTCCGTACCCTTACAAAGGATTTCTTTGGAAACCAGTTGCCAAAAAAATAGTTTGTGATAGCTACTACAAAAAAGATAAAGTAACGTTGTGCAATACATGGCTATGGTTATTTGTGCATTTGTGAAATACGTTTTTTTCGAGATAATACCAAGTATTTATTACGAAAACTGGCACACAATTTTATATTTGAATTGATGCGTCATAAAAAGATAAATTTTTTACATTGCGTAGAAGATAATCGAAAATTCAACAATTTGACTTTATTTTTCTTATCATATAATGCTTATACTGTGCGTAGTTAATAGTGGATAGCTATTCAGGGAACGGTGTAACTATTGGAGGTACTGGGACAACTCAAATCATTAATGTTCGGGTAGGAATCTGAACCCAGTGTTAATGCGAACACTTATTTTACATACAGTTCCATTTACAAAATAAATAATACAGCGTGCTGTGAGGAAACCCTCGCACACGTGTGGTCGCTTGTTGCGACCTGAGGGATCGTGGATCGGATAGCAACGTCGAGAGCGCATTGTGCCTGATCGGGCTGAATCTGTTTGCACGTCAGTGAATCACCCGGCTGGGCTCAGGCCTGTCGCCATGGGGAATTCTTCTTTTCACAGACGAGAGAGCCAAACTCCCGATCATGCATCCTCGGGGATTTTTTTTGTTCATTGTAAATAAATATGGCGGTGTTGATATAAGGATACTAATGGTCCATTAGGTTAGTTTAGCTACATTATATATACTTTAAAACACTGTGGACGGTTGATTTGTTAGGATAGCTACATAAAAGATACGGGGAAAAAAAAGCATGAACTTCGGGGAACTTCGGGTTTTGGCTCTCTCGTCTGTGAAAAGAAGGCTTCCCGTCTCCATGGTGTGGTTGATGGCAAGGAGGGAGCGCCACAATAGGTCCACCCCAGAAGAAGGACAACCCTCCCCCCTCCCCTCTTTAGGAGCGCTTCTCCGGCCAGCGATGGCCGCATGCTCATGGCTGACTCGCGAACCTCACAGGCCGTCGTCCGTGTAGTGTTTTCCCGCCAGTCCGAGCGTTCTTTGGCCACGGAGTGGGAGTCTGTTTTGAAGTTGAAGCCATCCTGGGAAAAACCCAACCGCGGCCCTATTAAGACTAATGATAGTCTAGATGAATTTTAAACCTCCAGGAAAGTAAGGGTCTAAACTTCAAGGACAATTGTCTCCATGAAGCCTCATTGAGGACGATTCTTTGAGTTGTTTAGAATTTTATATTTTTGAAGGGAAATTTTAAAATTTTTTTAAATAATTTAAACATTTTTTTGGTTAAAGATTTTTGGTGTCAATTTCTTTTTCTAAAATCTGGAAATTCTGAGTAATTCTAGCGAAGTTTTGGAAAATGTTGAAGTTCAAGGACATCCAATATGGCTACCGTGACTTCATAATCCAAGATGGTGGACACAGGTTCTGCCTCCACACTCCTACTCCTGTGGCAGGAGGCACTATTACATACCTACTACTCATCTAGAAACTCCTAAGTCCTATATTTATGCAAAAATTTCAATTTAGAAATAAAATAATTTTTTCTTGAATGGGCTAGAGACTGATCAACTCATAAATAAATTTTAATCTATATTTATGATTTTTCTTGTACCTGCCTTCGTTCTGATTTTACCACATAGCATATGATTTATTTTTTTTCCAGCGCTAGCATAATTATTTCCAGTTTATGTTACCTGCAGGACTATTTATTATTAATTTATTAAACAAAATTTGAAGTCTTTTTCCTATTTTTCTGTTTCCGTTTCGTAGATCCGTTCCGTATCGTGACTTCAGTTTATACGTTTTTTTTTTGTCAAAGGGAAAGGTTAAATAAATTCAAGAACAGTAACCACATATCTGCCAGATCCTTCATCGCGATTAAATCGCGTGTTCTTTCTTGTTTTCTTTCTTGTGCGTGGCACCACCAAGGTCAGACGAGGACGAGAATGAATGGCCTCTGCGTCCAACTCTTACATCAAGGCGCTTGACCTAGCCCAACAGCAAACTTTCATCAGGATACCGAACGATAGCGTATTTCGATTTTACATTAGTTTTTAATCAGTCTACGTTTCTTTTTTCTTTTTTTTTCAAGGAATGCGAAGCAAATAGTGATGCTGTTTTTTTTTGGATGGACGCTAGTTAGATTACATTTGAAACTGCATGTCTCGTAGCAAATATAATCACACGCTCGCCTCATATGTTTATGCGATTTATAGGGCCGTGTTGTATCTCTTCAAGTAGTTCCACAAAATTATTACAGAGCGCAGAGTCGTAGCTGTCAATCACAGAGGATTGTCCCTCGCCACTGTGCGACAGCCAGCTACCTACCCGTTCGTGAGATCCGCAAGAAATAAAACCGTTGGCATATCGTGTATCTGAACTTACTCTTCTATTAGGTATATAAATGTCAGACTTATGTCTCCCCTGGGTTCTTTATTAAAAATCTTTACATTATTATAATTAAAAACAAAATGTATAATAAAAATGAAATAAAAAAAATTCTTACTGGCCACTAAAATGATTAAATAAAACTCTGTATTAAATAGTAATAACATCTACCATTTTTTTAAAAAAAACTAGCGCTCACCCTTAAATAAAATCACGGTATGCCATGCGCGAAAGCCTTAAATCCTTGGAACAAGTCCGACGGAAGGAAACGCGACCCTTGCAGATTTTTTTCTCCTCTTGGAAAAAAAATTTGCATATCGGAAGATGAGGTCCTCCCCTACACCCACCTTCCATCATCCATCCCTTAACCATCCCCTCAGGACCTGGTCACGCCGCGGTGCTCTCTCTCCCCCCACCACCCCTCTGCATGCTCCCATACTCCCCGAGTGATGTATTTATTACGCACGATCCATCATAGAGGTCGTCCTAATGAAATTCTCCGTCCTGTTTCAAGCGCGGTTTCTTTTTTTTTTTTTTTCCTTCCCTTCTCTTTGCCCCGTCACCCCGCCGCTGGGCTACCCTTGCGTGTTGTCCTCCAATACCTGACAGCGGCCGGAGAGCCGGCGCACGTCGGAATATCTCCGCCTGCCCACCCCTCGCCCAGGTGGCGTCGAGACAATGCCCGCGGCTAGGGGATGCTCACCCCTTCCCCGCCCTGGCGGGCATGGCGACCCGGAGGAATTAGTCTCGGCTGCCCTCCGTCGCCGTGTGACGTGTTCATGAGCACCAGCCCTGCGAGAAACACGCTTGCACCGTCGAACAATGTTTCACCTTCAATTCACAAAGAACTCTGGCTACAAAAAAGAATTGGTTGTCTGTAAAGTCGGTTTACGGACGATAGTTTAACGTGACAACGTCATAACAAAACAATGATGAAATGATTGCACACTTCTATGAATAAAATTGAATCATTTTTATTGAATTTACACTATTTTGTACGGATTCAAAGAAGGAGTGAAATGAAATCTACAATTTAATTGATAAATTTACTTTTATTTGCACTCATTATTTCAAATATGTTTATTACTTTAACGAACATATTATTTTAACGGTAACTTTTATACATGTTTGCTATTTAACTTCTTCCAATCTGTGTTATTCTGTTAAGGATAGGACGATGATAAGAAAAGTAGGAAACGGATGGAGGTGTTTTAAGTTTAATGTGCCTCGAAAAAGTCAAATCGATGGTTTTCCAATCGAGTGAAAGAGAGATAGATGCGGCGCAAGCGTACAATGGGCGTAACGGGACAATGAGCGTAACGGGACAATAAGTAATACTTTTTCGTGCGTGCAGACGGCGTTCATCGATTTATTATACGTTGTCATGTCAAAAAATTATATCCATGGATCTTCGTAAATGTACGGACACTGAGTTCACTTACTACGAACACGAATCCAGAATAATATTCTTGGCATGTTAACTGGTTAATTCTACAACAAGAACACTCTTCTTTTGTCCACGTGTGCGTTTTACCGTATACAAATTGGAAATTTTAAGTACGGCCTTCTTTCTATGAAGATTCAGTTATTTCAATTCACGAAGAACACTTCCTTTATTTGGGGTTAAATACTTCTTTAAAAATCCCGTCAATCTGATGTAATTTTAAATAGAGTAGGCTTCAAATGACACAGTTTAGTACTACTTAACATTTTTAATTATCACCTCTGATTTGCAGAACCATATATTAACATATGCATGAAAACCACCGTGTCATACAAAAAATATATATCGGCAGTTTCAGAGTAGCTGAAATACTCTCCTTAATGAATTGGGTGCGGTGACGATACACACGTACACACATATATATATATATATATATATATGTTATCTTTAAAAGATTTGTGCAATGGGAGTGCATTACTTGATGTAAGTTTTTGGACATACGCCATTGCTAAGATTTTTTTTTTTTTTATATAAAAATTATACCAGCTGAAGTGATTGCTGTACGCACATTCCAACGAAATTCATCTTGTTTGGCGGCAGGAAGTTTGTATATTGCACTCTCAACAGATGAAACTATGTCAAGTGCAGGAATGTGTCGTGGAGCAATGCTGAAATTGAGGCCTTTTTGTAAAACATTTTCCTCGCTATTGGACAGTTTTCTTGAAGATGAATTAACGACAGTGTTGATGCTCTGTGTTGTGGGATGTGTTTTTGTATTCATCTTACTCGTCAGTTTGGCTAATTTATCTTTTTGCTTCTCTTTGCACTGTAGAGACCTCTTTTGGACCAGATTCGTGATGGACTGATAGATGCGATTGAAATCTTTAGTATTGAGGGTAGACTGAATTTCAAGCTGTAGTGCCGAAATTTCATTGTTCAAATGTGATTTTTGGCAGTGATATGCGGCAATTCTTTCACTCAGAAGCTTTTGGCTGGCTTTCCGGGTTATTTGTTGAGCCTGTTTGCTGTTGACCGGGGATTTGATTGTGAGTCCTCTAGGAATGACTCCCTTACTGCGACATTTACAGAGAAAAGTCAAGTTATTCGAACATTGTGATAAATCAATTAATTTCTTTTCCAACTTCCTCAGAGAAATATGCATACCGGGTCCATACCGAGCATTGATGTTATCTTTAAAAGATTTGTGCAATGGGAGTGCATGACTTGATGTAAGTTTTTGGACATACGCCATTGCAATGGCGTATGTCCAAAAACTTACATCAAGTCAAATATATATATATATATATATATATATATATATATATATATATATATATATGCCCATACGAGACTTAAAATCTGTAGGAAACTCTAAATTTGGGTGTTTTACATAAGATAAATTATTATAACTAAAAGGTTTTTAATGCGCTGCTGTTAAAGTGTTTAATAATATGATATTACTGAAATATGAGCGAAATTAGTTGTCCCTTACAAAAATCCAGTCATTTAGATGAACCGTGGGAATTCGTGGAATTTCCGTTATAATAAAATTTACCGGTTTTGGATAAATTTTAACATATTAGATGGCGTCATGGTCACTAATTGCAGCAAATTTTATGTCGGTTTGCAAAGTTGAGTGATGCAGATATAACTTAGTAATATATTTTTTTAGAATATTTACTTATGTGCATTTGTAATGAGCAAAACCATTCAAACGTCAACATGGTGAGAACAGATGAGTTTTAATATAGACTAATAATAATCATATTAGTGCTAGGTAAACATAGCTGTCGTTTCTGTGTTTAGGCATGCCATAATATTGTATTTTAGATATCTGATCAGAGGTAAGAGGAGTGTTTATTTAGCAGTGCGGATACTTTTTTCAATCAGCAACAACATATTTTGCTCCTATGAGTGCGTGTCTGAAGTAACTGCATACAGCACAATTCCGACTGCGATTCCATCGGTCTCGAGTATGAGGAAGATGGCAGGGGCAAGAAACAGTCCTGCAACACACTGCTGAATATCCGAGCTCAAACATCGTGCTTTGCGGGTCGTATTTGGCGCCTGCCGTATCTACAGCTCCACCTGACGGGTGGTGATGGAGTCGAATTGTTTAGTTTGTGTCCTTCCGGTTAAACCCGAAACTGTAGCACAAACATACAATACAATATTGTAAATCATTATATTTCTGTTACTATAGGTAAAATATTTTATACTGTCTTTTAAATTATTTTAAGTTCATTTGTTACTCAGCAAAAATATTCATTTGAACAGTTTATTTCTATTTTTTTTTAAAGAAAATGTTTCTTGAAAAAGTTTAAATCCAACAACCATGTTATTTACAATAACAAATAAAAGCATTAATGCGTCGTTTTTAAATCTACACGTAATAAATTCATGAACTGTGGCAATGTATAATAGAGGCCTGCATAAATCATGGCCCAATATTAATCTTCTCCCTGTACAGCGAATATTGAAAACAATTTGGCAGGAATTAGTGAATTAACATTTATATGTCGAGCTAAAATTATTTCAACGGACTCGTTGGGTACCAAAGTAGACTTGAAGCAGATATAGATCGGCTTCACGTTGATAGTTGGAATACAATTGCAGAATCTGAGCCAGTATTAAACAAGGAGAAGAAGTGGTTACCCAATCACCTGTAACCCACCAAAGGTTGTGACCACAATTATAATTTATTTTGTAAATGGAACAGAAATTTTCATGCAAAATTACAAATGTTTGTAAATTTGTTCATTCACGTGAAAAACAACTGTATCACTACAAAACCATGTTCGCAACATAATACTAGTTTCGTATTCTTACCCGGACATTTATGCTTTGTGTTATCCTTGTCCCAATAACTCATAAGTTTAAAGTTATTTGGAAAACAGATCACATTTAAATAGCTTTACAGTATTAACTGTGCAAATTAATAAGCATTACAAAACAAAACAAAAATTGTCTAGTGCTTGATTAAATTTTTTTTTGGTTTAAAAAATTATGTTCGAATGAAACATCAATTAAAAAATTTTGTATGCACCAATTTTCGTAAGAAATACTCAGCGATATCTAAATAAACGGTTTTTTATAAATTCAAAAATAACTATAGCAATGTGTTGTACAAAGTTACAATATCTTTCTTGAAGTATTCCAATCTTTTCCTTGGAAACTGGTTTCTAAAGGAATATTGTGTTAAAGTATAATATGTATTCTGTATTGATTTAATTGGTATAAAAACATCTTGATAATATACAGGGATTATGAGTCCAGCCTGGAGCCCATTTAATCCACGAGAAAAACGCGGGTCTATTTCCAGGATGATGTTGCACTTATTTTTCCCGATATATTTATCAGTGGCGAGGCAGATCCAGCAGAAAACTGGCGATCGCAAACATCGCGCGAGTGTCGGAGACATCGATGGGACGGGTCGCGCGATCATTGGCGATGCTTGCAGAACCCAGTGGGCGATTGGCGATCGCAAACATCGCGCGAGTGTCGGCGACATCGCTGGGACGGGTCGCGCGATCAGTGGCGAGGCGGGCAGACCCAGTAGGGAACTGGCGATCGCAAATATCGCGCGAGTGTCGGCGACATCGCTGGGACGGGTCGCGCGATCAGTGGCGAGGCGGGCAGACCCAGTAGGGAACTGGCGATCGCAAACATCGCGCGAGTGTCGGCGACATCGCTGGGACGGGTCGCGAGATCAATGGCGAGGCGGGCAGCGGAATTAACGGCAATATTTTTTCCCGCTGGCGCGTATTGACCGCCTTCGTGGAAGGGCGGGAAGAGGATGTTTTTAATAAGGGCAATGGGTTTTGATTGAATTATTATATCCCTGGGATGGAATTGGTGCGCCACAGCAAGTGAAAGATAGTAAATTTATCTTTTTCATAACTGAGGGTGAGACTGGAAAATTTGGGTGTATGTAAAGTCACTTCTGAATAAAAAAAATCAACACTATGAAATAACATGCAACGAAAATATACCTACCATTGCTTTTAAAACTGTATCGAACTAGACAACGACGATTATGA
The DNA here is from genome assembly GCF_032445375.1 of Bacillus rossius redtenbacheri. NCBI lineage: Eukaryota > Metazoa > Arthropoda > Insecta > Phasmatodea > Bacillidae > Bacillus > Bacillus rossius. The sequence continues at coordinate 7,026,797 of NC_086336.1, read as the reverse complement.
AAGCGAGATTTTATATTTTTTTTAGTAATTTAATAAGAATTTTTTTTTAATGTGACATAAAATTTAGAATGCGATTGTTAGTATGTTCAAATGAATGTGATTTATAAAATCTCAAAAATGGCTATATTTTGACTAATAATTATTTTGCCACGATGATTACAAATTATTTTGAAAATTTAGATTGACATATTTATGAACTATCTGTTAGCTTTGCTTGCGTAATTTCAGTGTATTGCTGACATTGCACTATTTTAGGGAAAATGTTATGAAATAAATACACATTAAATTGTCAGGTGTATAAAATATTTAACACATAACAATACCATTTAAAAATGTTATTCTATAATACGATTATGCATAATCTTACTATGTCTGGGTCTAGATTAACTATCCGATATTATAATTCCCGTTTTAGTGTGTTTGAAGATACATTTTACCTTAATTTAATCATATTTAACTTTTTCCATTTTATTTTCGAGTAGCGTTCTACTCGTCTGAAAAAACGCCGTCAAGCATTTAAAATGTCGCTAACCTTAACTAACCTAACCTCACGTTCACATCATTTTACAATATTTTTATTGAAGTAACACAACCCAAACACACTTTCACACGATTAAACTGGGACCATAACCTGATACAATTTTCTGGACCTGGGAAAAAAATTAAAAATATCTATTCGCCATGTAAAACATTTACACAGCCATAGTCACTATATTAATCTTCATGTCGTTGCTTCACGCTAGCAGCAACATACCTACATGGAGTACAGTACATACTACTTCATTGCACTCATAAAATATTTTTTCACCACTGCCATTTGTGGCTGTAACGAAATATTTCTTCGAAATATTTAACAGTTCACTTGAACTATAAAACTAAACAAGAAAGTACAAGATTGTTCAAAATTGTAACAAACATTGCGAAATAAAGCCTCTTTGTTACCGCGCGGGAGTTTAATTCCAAATATTCAATTTTTTTCGTTTGGACGATGAAATTAATCAATGGAGTACACAATGAACACACAAACTTGTAGGTAACCTGGGGACGAAACAACTGCAGAAGTTTAAATTTGTGTTAGGCCTTTTCTGTATTTTATATTCGTTGTTCTCTACCCCATGCGCACTGTTTTCTCTTTCCCGTCATTATTTTTTTTAAAAAAAGGGGGTGGTTGCCTGTAAAGTCGGTTTACAGACGATATTTTTACGCGATAACGTCATAAGAAAACAATGATGAAAAATTGCACACATTTTAATTTTCAAATATTATTTACAGTTTTTGCAAATTTAATTTAAATAATTTTTTTATAAATATAATCACGAACAATTAGTTAAAAAGCCCGCCTTAACCTGTTTGATATTATTGAATATTTTCTCGCACGGTGGTTGACCGGTTCTTTCACTCTCGGCTCAGGTGGAACGTGACAATTTTTTCGTGCGTGCAGCTGGCGTTCATCGATTTACATGACGTTCACACGTCAAATACCCGCGCCCTCGAGCAATAACCGTTACCCCCGTCACTTCCGTTACCCTGCAGTGACGTCATCATAGTTTCACATGAAAACTACGTGCGTGAGCGCAGTGACAAGTGGCTACGGGTGACGAAGTCGCTGGGTTGGCTGCCCGAGCAACCTAAATAATTTTCTTTCTTCGTAATTTAAGTGGGCTGGCTGGCAGCCCGGCGGGAAACGACTAAAGTCGCCCTCGAAACAACCAGTGCTGCCAAAACCAATGCGGACAGCAATGTGCAAGCCCCCAACCCCCCGCATGGTGGACTCTTTTCTACAGTGTCCAACTCTTCTTCCGGAACCATCCTTCTGTTTCCTGCAATCAACCTGCTTGCCAATAATGCATGAAATTTTGCATCCCGCATGTAAGTGCCCAGGGTTTTCCCCTGTGTCTATGCAGGTTTTACCTGGGCCCAACTTATCTAGTTTATAGTCTAGTGAGGGGAGTCAGTCATGGCGCCAATTGCTGCCATGGCTGACCATTCCCCCTCCTAGCACATGACGCATGCTTCCTCTCCCGCATGGCCTGAGACGCACTTAGAGGCTATCCCTTACCTAGTACCCCTCCCAAATACACTTAGTTTTAGTTTAGGTTGGGAAAAAAAATTGCCCGGGCAGCGACGCTCTGCTGGCGTGGAGGAGGCATCTTCTGTCGACGAGGGGAACTCTTGGAGGATGAAGGGTCTCCGAGGATTGTGGGCGAGGGTGGCGGGGGCTGCGTTTTGGGGTGAAGTTTTTGTGATAAGCGGGAGGGTTTTGGCAAGGACCTTTCCCTCAGAAGGCTTCTGGGGGAGGGGAAGGGGCTGTGTCACTTTAAAAAGGGCAGTGGAAGCCGAGGAGGCGGCAGAACGCTCTTTTGGCGCAGTAATTTATAGCTTCCCGGCAGCGGCCCAGCTCACCTTGAAAACCAACAATGGCGGCGGGGGTTGGAAGTCGGCGGGGTCATGGTTGGATCAGCAGTGAGGAAGGGGAGGGGAGGTTGTTCTTTGTCATGGATATGACACGAGCTGGTCCGACGCGACTGGGCTGGAAGAAGACGGAACAGAAAGTCGCGGTGCGGATCTGATGGTGTCTTCACGCCTGCGCGGGAAACTGGGAACACGCAGTGTTAATGATTTAATTGTAATGTCTTGGTTTTGATTGGAGGGCTGTTTCTTTTAGTTGTATACGATAACCCTCCTGCAACTTAATTTTTTTGTTTAATGACAAATAATACCCGTGAGACTCCACAAAACTGATGATAATTGTGAAAACTTCCGCGATTTCTCACATCTGTTATAGGTATTACAATATTGAATATCAATTGTAAAATTAGCGACAGAACAAAAATGCAATAATGATATCGTATAAAATACACAAAAAATTACCTTAAATAGTAGTGATGACGAGAAAATGAAATAACCTACACAGCATCCGAGGCCGAGCATTAAAAATTAATTAATTCATTGAAATTTATCTATAAATATATATTTTTTAAAACTTATCCTAACTAATTTATAATGTTGCGTTTTCAAATATTTCTTAATTTTAAATTGAATTGAATAACAATATTTTTCACAGTTATACATTTATAGTGCAAGGATAGATTTTTAGCGTTTCGACCATGGCAAGAATCTTCACGGATATAAGTAGGTAAAAAATTTGGCAGTTTTAAAACTTGCCATAGGAAATATTTTCCCTTGGGATGAAAGGCATTAAGGACTATTTATTTATAAAAGTTAGGCCCTACACATAATTTGTGAAAACATATACAACGAAATACATATCACATTACTTATGTATTTTATTTTCGCAACTTTTCCTTAAGGAAAAATTATGACGTAGATAAAAATTGTTTGTGAAAATAGAGTTTGAGGTTATGTTTGGATTTCGTCTTTTATAAAATCGATACAGTCAACTAAAATAACTTTTAATTTTACAAAATCTATTACAAATCATATTGTTATTACTAATAGAAAATTAATGACTAATGATATCAAGCACCTCACGTTATAGTTATACAGAGTTTTGGTGCATTAATTGGCTGTTGGAAAAAACTTAAAAATAAGTTGTTTTTTTAATTTGTAGTAATTTAGATGATAAATTTTTGTTTTTGTTTTTTAAACCATAAGTTTTTATTACAAAGGAATAACTATAAAGCAATAGCAAAAATTGCGAAAATTATGTGATGTAAGGTTTTCATTCTGTTAAACTAATTATCTTATCTCAACCATGATTAACATAGTCCATAGTTTTAAGATTGGAACGTTTTGAACAGTTTTGATTATGGTATTACTAGTACGTGATCATAGCTTAAATATGAAGTGAATCTGTATGATAGAGATATAATTACTTTTGATTTTTTCTGCATCAGACGTTTTTATTCTCTTTCATTAAAATGTATAAGTTTCTCATTAAGTAGTCTAAAAAACAAAATCTACAGCTACATAGGTTTCCAGGGTTTTATAACGTTTATTTTCAGACACTAGAGAATTATTCATTTATAATGAACAGAGTTTCTCCAGCGTAGCGTTAAAGAAATTGCATAAATTTTAAATATCTAAGATGATATAGATAGTGGAATTAACAAGGAATAATTAAAAGAACGTAATAATATGCGCATACCTAAAGACGCGACGTAACTGAGATATTATAGCCATATGCAACCTCTTCCTAATTGTATAATTTTTGTGTCAGAAATAATGATAAAAACATTGGACCACACATTATGTAAATATAAACGATTTATCACATTTGGTGATTCTTAGCGGGGTAAAGGTAGTTACTCGGTTTGGATAACTTGCAAAGAATTGCGTTTCTACGCGTGATAATGCCCTATTCGGTTTTATTATCCGATGAACATTTTTTACTTAGACTACAGTTTCTTTTTCTATGAATTCCTTATAATCCTACGTAATTGTATCCATGAACGAGTTTGTAAATGTTGTAGATTCCTCAGAGATGGATTAATCTACCCCAACCCGTAAATGACAAAAAATATTATATTGGGTTTTTACCATGCTCGAGATTGAATTTGAATCTATTTTGCTTTGTTATACTTATTCGTCATAAGCATTGCCAACTATTATAGATAAAAAGGATTAAAATGTTAAACTTTCAAGTCGATATCGATCAACTTAAGTTGTTCTCCCATAGCTTCTCATACTGCAACGCAACCCTACCATAGGCTGTACAAACTTTCGGAAACACATTAGCATGCAAAAACCCGCTACAAATGCAAAACTCCGTGAAATGGTGGGTTTCCTAAATTATCTTCGTTTATAGTTCTCCCTCGTTTCTTGTTCCTCTGCCAGCTAAAACCTCGCTGCTGCTTCCTTGCCACGCTGTTCTAGTAGGGTGAACACGTGAACACGTGAACACCTGAACAGGACCATTCCTTCTGCTGAGGAATACTGCGGTCCTATTTGACTCTGGTCGGCTACTATGACTTATTATATAAACTGGGAAGAACAATTGTTTTGTCTATTACTAACGTGATAATCTATCCTATTGTTTCTTCAGATATTTTACGTCGGATTGAAGGATGATTACTCCGTTCGTCTCCGTAAGATATTAATTTTTTAATTTTTTTTCTGAAGTTTAGGCCAAATAATTTAGTGGAATGATTGTTTATTAAGTATTAGTCTATGCTTAAATTATAGAGCATGAATCAATGTATTTTTTTTAAATCTATTCTTCATAATACTATTAGCTATACACACGCATACAGACGAAATCTGGACATGTACATACAGATAAGTCAAGACACAAAGCGACATAAAATTTATCATTTGTTTGTTTTGACATTGTTGGGGAAAAAATTTGAAAAACTTGCAAACAAAAGTGGTGCAGAATTTTCTCGAGTAAAAAACGCAGAAAAATGTTTACTCAATAATCCCTGTTTGGAGCACCATAGAATATTTGAAAATTAAGTTCTCATATTTTGCGTTCGTCATACGATTTATCTGCTGTGAATCGTCCCACCAACAAATTGTAATAATCATAAGAGTTATCCCCCATATGTACTCTTGTATTTGTTTGCGGAAACATCGTAGCCACGTGGGAGAAACTTTAATTGCCAAGACTGAGACTACTTTTTTAAAGTAGTTTTGTCCTGCCCTCTAGATAGTAGTTTCGTAATATATTACTGACACAGCTACAACGACTGTGGGAAGTTATACATAAGCATTTATCAGGAACTCAAACCAATGAAAATTAATCCACTTTATTTAGTTGCCACATATGTAATTTGTGATGTAAAATAACAGGCATATTGCATAGCCTACTCATTTATATAGAACATGATTTTTTTTGTTCTTACAGAACAGCATTTAGTGTTTTTCGCACAGTTAAAAACTATTTTACTGAGCAATTAGTCGTCAAGGAGTTAAATTACTGTTATAAACCTAAACCTTTAGAATTGAAACTCTAACCTAATTTTTTTTCTTAGTAGTTATGGGCCCACCCAACAGATAGCGTCACCTGTCGCGCACAACATGGTTTCAGTTCCCACTGCGAGAGCCGCACTTCTGTATCTCTCTCGTTCTGTGACCGCGGCTCGGGGCGAAGGCAGGCGCGCGGTGATGCGGAAGCCGCGAGAGGCACAGAAGGGCCTCCCGTGACGTATCTGGACCAGGAAGCTGCGAGTGTTTCGCGGTTGGGGGAGGGGGGGGGAGGAGAGAGCCTGTCGTCTTGTCTGGAGCCGGACAGCTGTTGCCATGGCAACTGTTCGGGGTTGATTTACGGCCCCGTGGTATACAGGCCTCCCTCCGTCACAGTACAGGCGCAACCCCCCCCCCCCCCCAACTCCTCTTAAGGCCGGCGGAACCCCGCCTCGTGCGCTATCAATCAATAACAGGCATCTCGCGTTCCTTGGCCGGGAATCTGCCTGCCGCTGCGCCCTGGTCGTGACCTTGAACCCGCTGCGGGGACCAACGTGTGCGCTCCGTGGTGCAGTGACGACCGTGGTGTATGCAGTTGTTCGCCCACAGAGCCATCGTCATTCAAATAGTAGCCTGTACATTCTAGCCGTGTGCCCGATGGGAAAAGATTTCATCCTCATTTTTGATGAATTTCCAAAAAAAAAAAAAGAATATTCAACCGACTTGTATTTTATAAACAGAAGCCTAAACACCGATTTCCAAATTACTTAGAATAACGAGGTGAAATATTTTCGTCAAGTTCTTTAATGTAGAAAGTAGAGCCAATTAGGAAAATTATGGAAAGTTTAAAAAAAAAAAAACAGAAAAAAAACTTTCTAACTATGAAAAATATTACATCTGTTTACAGTAGTTTTTCTAGAAACACCAGAAAAAATGCTCTCCGCTTACAAAAACTATTTATTAAGTCGTTTACATTAAAACGGGCTATTTTTGACAATGTCGGGTGGGATTTTCATTGGATCATAGAGCTTGTTAGCCGTCCCGCACTAAGATCTTCGGCTTGAGGGCCCCGTATCCTTGTGTGCACACATGGTATGCGGGGCTTCAGAAGAAAAACTGATCAAGACACATAATGTGTCTGTTCACGAAAAAGCATTCAAGAGGAAGTTGAGGTAAATCGCAATGCTGTTTGGGTAGGCTATGTTTTGTTTTTAAACTGTATCTTTTGCAGAGTGAAAATGGGTAGCAACGAGTGTTTTCAGAAAGATATTTGGCTATGAAACTCTCAGCAAAGCACTAAAGAGACTTTCTATACTACTTTATTTACACGTCTTTATTTCTCTGAAATGAAATGTTATATTGTCAACTTAAATCTCATAGTTTCCCTATGCACGACATGCAGACTGAGTCGTTGCCACTATTTAAAGCCATATTTTTTACATTCTTATCGTTTTAATGTGTTTAATGCTGGAACAAAATATTAATCAAAGTGGTAAATAGGATAACATTTCTATTTTATGGATAAGTTGGCGAACATTGCGCTTAAAAGCGTTGAAATGATTAATACGCATGTCATTATCGTCCTTAGCCCTCGTATCCTCGTGGGCCAAAATACGTCTTAGGAAACTTTTTAAGGTGTTAAAAATTAAATAAAGCATTCTAATCTATTTCAAGCCCCCGTTACTTGCATCAATATATCAGTTTCCACGGTTTTAGCGTATTCATCATTGGAAAGGTAATGACTGTAATTTCAGTGAACACATATCCAATAAAATCCTAATCTTTAGAGTGACCATGTATGAAGGTCAATTTGAGTATAGATAATTGAAAACTAGTAAATATCTGTCACAAGAAAATAATTTTTCATTAGATACACGTTAAAAACAATTTACAATAGTCATAATCAAAATAATAACGTAATTGAAACAATTCACTTTTATGTTAACTCTACATTACTGAATAGACCGATTATCTGTGGAGAAACCTTCAACATTGACAATTCAAGGATCGTGTGTGTTTTTGTTATAATTTTATTACAATTAAACGCTTTTCCGACAGGCAGGGCATTGTAAGCCGACGTCATACGACACAGACCGAAAATGTTGGGACATGGCCTACACTGTAAATTATTTTTTGTACTTTTACAAGGACAGTTCTTGGATACTCACTTGCCAACGGTATCACTTGCAAAATTGCAAGGCAGATCATTGTACAATTTGCAATTTTGCAAAGCTATGCCTTGCAGCTTTACAAGTGATATCACTGGAAACTGAGTTTTCAAATATTTGCCTTGTAAAAAAGTACATAAATGTTTTACAAATCAATCAGATGAACTATCCAATAATGTTTCATGCGTCACGTAGCGAATCTAGGGGAAACTGAAGTCAGAGTGACTGTTCCACGTCGTTAGCACGTCAGTGCTGGTTCATGGCCACAATGTACATGGCAATGCCAAGTAAACTGTTCACCAGTGGTTGTCTGAGCAAGCAGTGCCAAACAGGGCTGTTAAACAATACATAAACGGACGACGTGCATTCTGATTCACTGTAACAAGTTGTTCTCTCTACGACGTTATCTTCTGTAGTTTGAGTAGCAATTCGACCTTTTAACATGATTTTATAGTGTTAGGCTTATTCCTGGTCACGTTTTACGATTTGAGTTCTGTGTTTTGAGCACGTGGCTATGTCATGGATTGTTTGTGTTTGTAACTGCATTTGCAGAGGTATGAAAATTACTAGACTCAAAGAACAGAGTTTAATATTTTTAGTTTTTCTTATTCTACATATGTTTTAGGATCACTCAGCCATGATATATTGACAATTAGTCCCATTAAATGCAAACAAATTGCAACGTACTATTTAATTTTGTTGCTAGAAAATTATTCGACTATATATTTTTTTATTTTGGGAAATATCACTTTAAGTCTAATTATTTTCACGCATATTTACATGTTTAGAACATTGTAAAAAAAGTCTTAAATTTATACACGGTAAAACCATAATGTTAATTTGGTAAAATGAGGGTCGGATGCACAATTGTTAGCCATGATTATAGCCACTTTATTTTTACGGATTTATTTTACTTCTTACTAGAATGAACTCACCTGTATTCAATAAAACCTTTTGAGTATGCTCATTGTTTGGTAACAAAAAAAAAAAACGATGAACGAGTCTTTCAGTACTGGCCAGTGATGTGTAACATCTAACTTCGGTAAAGAGCAAATTGAAGTGTTATCAAGTTGCAAATACACTTATAATAAGTACGAAACTTGGACGCGAAATTTTCTAAACTAATGCAGATTGTAATGAATATATCCATGAATTGTGTTTATAATTACGTTCTTGACGCAAATTACACGTAGTTTCCGCACTCACCACTAGAATCCGGTTTTGGATTAACTATGTCAACTATTAAATCATTTTGATTAGCAGACAGAAATTAAAACTATGTACATATAATGAAACTGCTCCGATGATAGAGAAGTTGAAAAAAAAAATACTAAACCCTGACTTTTGACCTGATTTTCGACAAGTAATTATATTAAAAACTACTGACCATCTTGTTAAAATCCACTAAATAGTTAAAACTAAAAGGTTTCCCTTTGGCTTTGTGAACTTTGGCTCGAAACATTGGCCTCAGACTGCAGCATAATGGTTACACATTTCCGTTCCATTCACGAAATAACTTCTACCAAATTCCGCATAACAAATACTGTAACTTAACGCTCCAAGGAGTTGATATTCAGTTCTCTAACGTCGTAAGAAATCTGGGAGTCCTGATAAACACAACCTTAACCTGGAGGGAGCAGATAATGCAAATTTGTAAGAAGGTACATTTTTCCCTTCACTGCTTACGACGGTTAAAAAATTTGCTTCCACTTAGTATTAAAACCATGCTTGTTCAAACATTAATTATGCCCCACTTTGATTACTGCGATGTCCTCTTTCCTGATCTAACAGATAAACTAGCTAAGCGACTACAGAAGCTCCAAAACTGCTGCGTAAGATACATTTTTAACCTTAAATTACGTGATCATCTAACCCAATACTACCAGCAGTTAAAATGGCTCACTCTCGCACAAAGACGCAAAATGCACATACTTATCCTTGCTTATAAGGTGCTGCAGCAGGTATCACCTCATTATATGTCAGCCGGTATTAATTACCTACATAGTTACCATAGCCATGACACGCGATCCACACGCAACCCAATGCTATCTATCCCAGTGCACTCATCCAAATGTCTGTCGGGATCTTTTGCAACCGTGAGTAGCAGGCTCTGGAATAAATTAGACCAAGCGACAAGGCAAACAAAAAATCTAGCATCCTTTAAGCACAGGCTGAAAAAACATCTTTGTAACAACTGCTTACCATGACCACTTCACTGCTACCCTACTGCTTGATTCTGTGTGTGAATGTACGAGTGACTGGTTTTAATGTAGTAGCACCTAATGTTTTTTTTCTTTTTTTTTCGGTTTTGATACTTTTTGCTGTATGTTTAATTACTTTCCTTTTTATGTATGTCTATGCTTAGTTTTTAATTACTTTATAATTAGTTATGGTTGAATCTTTTGTAATAGTTAATATTTGAACATTAAGTTAAAATTTTAATTTGTTCTCTTAATATTTAGTCTATATCATGCTTAGTTTTTAATATTCAAATCTTTGATGTAATTGCAGAAAAGTGGTTAAGTGTAAGAGAAGGCGTACCGCCTTAACTTCGCCACCAATAAAGACGATAAACAAACAAACAAACAAACAAGATGTTACACATCAAAAACATATCCTTTAGCGGGTTGCACGTGGCTGTTCACGTCACGGGCTGTCAAGAGTCCTGGGGTCATCAGATTGTTCCGACATACGACCGGCATCCTCACGGTCCCCTCCCACATGTGCGCCCTGTCAGGGTAGGGCGGGAGACATTTCAAGTTCGATTTATTAACATTCCAGAGCAATAAATATAAACAGAACTGCTAGGGATCACTACCTCTTTTTGATTTGAAAGGTATTAGAGCTTCGGCAATGACCAGCGGCTGGGGCCACCAACCCAGCATAGTCACCACCTCAGCCCCGTACCTCACTCAGCTGACCAGACATTTGGCACTGCTGGTGCCTTCCCCGACCTTCCACATCACGCTGGGACCCGGTGAACCCGTGGTCCGGTGGAGGCCTGCTAGCTGTCCGGGCTAGTACCGGAGCTGTGTCATCGTGTGAGCTTTCTCCAAGCGATCGGAGCACCACCACCAAGTACGAGTCCTACCCAATCAGAATCCTGGGCCTCGGAGGAAACCTCAGCGGGACACCCCGTTCAATCTTTCATGGATATTTTCCCGTACGTCAGCGTGAATTAGATGTACGCGTGTTTGGAGTCTACTTCGCCACGCGATGCATCTGCCGGTTAACCGCGGCTCCGGCGTTAATCAACGCCGCACTGCTGCCGCGAAGGAAACGGCCCCACGACAGTAGCTGCAACCAGGGCGTATCGATCTCTCCCCACGCGGCCAGGCTGTCAGTCGCGCGACTCGGCGTGGCGAGTCACGTGTGTGAAGAGTCACGCGCGCCGTTCCAAGCGTCCAACTCGACATTTCCAAGAGCACGGACATGTGCGTGGACATCCTCGTGACATTTCGAACTGTGAGTTTACTTGCTTTGAGCATGAAACCATAATAAGTAGAGACCTGAAAAATTCGCGTATTCATTTCGTGATAGGCTAGAATCAAAATACGTTTGCCTTTTTACTGCATCAGTGATTGGGCCACAGTTTATCTGAATGACACTCGGCCAATGAAAACTTTCAACAAAAGAAGTATCGAATCACGAGCGTCCCAGTTAAAATGTGTCGCGAGTCAGTAGCCAATAAGCAAAAGTTATTTTCCCGCGTGCATAGAGGATCATGGAGTATATCCTACAGGTCATTGTAATCGCGAATTTTTCCGGTCTCTAATAATAAGTCATTTTGGGGCAGAGATAAAAAACTTTTAAATGCAGGCTAAATACATAGCACACACTTTCTTATTCCTTACACATGAATGTTAAATACGATGTGTGAAAAAAAAATACGGTGATTGAATTTTTAATGGTAGCAGCAGCTGCACAAGCTAGAGCCATTTAAAGTAATAAGCCCGATAACCTGATACGTTGAGATAGTCACATTTGAACAAGTTGTGACTTGTCAGTCGGCTTCCAGAGCCGGAAGAGACAGGTCGTGTTTACATACTGTAGTCTGTCGGGCGTCATGGATAGAGACCCGGAAATTCATCTTGCTACAGGTTTGAATTCAAAGTAATGGGTGTTCTCAACCCGTATTTGCTTTCCCGTTGATTGATATCTTAGCAAGAACCTTTTTTTATCACTGTTATTTTACACCACCTATTTCACTTACTTCTCTCCTTTCTCGGTCGTGGAAGGGCGGGTACAAATAACTACTGTGCGAGAGTGTGATGGTTTGCATTCTCACTTGCGACTTATTAAATGTGCGTAGTTTCCGTATCTATAATTATCACTTTCGAATAAGTCGTTTAAATAACCTTTGTTTGAGAAACGGAGATCAGAAAAAATGGGTTTTTGCTAAAAGTAAAATCTTTTGACGCCATTCCCGACATTGAGAGGGCCACAAGCAATTGAAGACCCTTGCGAAAAAAACTTCCGAAAATGCTTCCATTATGGAATAAACATTGGGTTAGGTGCGCTACGCTAGCATAACACCGGATACAAGCTCAGAGGTTCAGAGTTTAGAGTTGCGAATTACGAGTTGCCAAAGTATGCAAAATTAGATATGTGAAATTATGGAAAAGTTAACAAAAGTATTTGAAAGTGGGCTATATGAAGTGATATACTGTTGCTGCTATCAGTGACCCCGCGCCTTCGAGCAATCACTCATCGACCATCTCTCTCTCTCTCTCTCTCTCTCTCTCTCTTTTCTTCCCCTCTCTACGGCAGCAATAGAAAGTAACGCAATCGTTAAACGGGAGAACCTCGTATAAAAAGTATAACTTCAATAACTGAAGAAAGTTGTGTAAACAATCTATAGTTTTCTTTGTTTTAAATAAATCGGTTCCACAGTGCAAATTAAATGAAGATATTTTAAAAGTACTTCAGTGGCTTAACGGTTTGTTAAAGGTATTAGACGCCCTGGATTTTCAAAGCAGTTAACTTTAAAATTCGTAGCTAACTGCAATTGTTTCACGAATAAATTACTGACATATTTTATACACAATTTTGCATTTTTCAACAAATTAAACAAGTTAAGGAATCAGCTATGACTAAGGGGATGCAGATTTCGTGAAAAGGTTTCGAAACTAGATGAAAGTTAAAACACTGTAACACCGTCTGTGTTTTGTGATTGGGTGAGTTACTTCCAGGTACATATAGATTGTAACAACACCAATCATAGTGATTCAGTGCGGAAGCAAATGCGTCCTCAGTGGCTTGGTCAAACAAGGCAACGACTTCTCTCGCAGACGGCCGCCAATCAAAAGGAAGAAACAACAGGTGCGGGTATACTTTGTTGCAGTCTAATAATTGATCAGATCTTTTCGCGAAATATGCCTGCCCCTAGCTATGGCCTGCAAAATTTCTTTATATGTCGAAATCTAGAATTCAAATGTATATATGCTTGAACGTCCCTGGTCATTGTATAGGTGTAGACTAAGTATAGCTATCGGATTATTCGATACACCCCAAAGTACTAGAGAGCGACCTGGAGAGAAGTTAAAAAAGTAACAGCAGCCAATTAACACCTGGTGGCTTCGACTTGGTTACGTACACGTTTGTGGATTCTAGCGTGGCACAAGGATGTAATGTGAATTTGGCAGGTGTCAACTAATGAGCCATTCAGCCCACTTCGTCGAACCCCGCTTGTACATTGACAGATTCTGTAATTTTTAATCTGCGTGCAAAATTGTACAACACAGGGTTGCACGAAGCAATATTCATTCATCAAATATTTTAGCAGTAAAATTCACTAGTTTGCAAAAGCAGTGAGCAGAAAAGTATTCAACATGGACTGGAAAAATTTCGCAATTATGATTACCTCTAGGATAGATTTCACAATCCTCTACACACTTGGACAAATACCTTCTGCTCATTTGCTTGAGAGACTTGTCAACAAGGATGACAATGAAGTTATACTTCTTTTGTTTAGGGTTCTTCATAGGCTCAGAGTCCCCCCAGCTAAACTATTGCCCGATAAATGAAGCAGTATGAAGGTAAACATGTATTGATTCCAGACTATCGCGAAATGAATCGTCGAATTTTTCCGGACTCTATTAATGAGACATCTGACCAGAAGTCAGGGGGAAAAAGTGCGTGAGTCTTTCAGTACTCGCCTGAGATGTGTAATATCTTAAGACCTGCAAAATTCGCGGTTTCGATGGCCTTCAGGATAGACTGCACATACCCCTGTACACTCGGGCAAATAACGCACGTTCATTGGCTGCCGACTTGTAAGTCGTCTCAGCTGGTTTGTCTGCGAATCGATCCTTCTTTGGTTGAGGGTTTATAACTGGTTGAGTTTTCCAGATGAACAGTAAGCCGATAGCAATATTATCCAAGAGGTATATGTGTTTGAATTCTAGCCTATCACCGAATGAATCAGCGAATTTTGCTGGTCTCTAGAAATATCTAACCTTGGCAACCAGAAATTTCATATGTTCTCATGTTGCAAATACATTTATATTACAAAACTCGGGACTCGGACACGAAAATTAATGTAGAATGTCGAGCGTGACAAATAAACGCAAAATGTGTTTTCAAGTAGTACATTTACGGACGCGAACCGCACGTATTTTCCGCACCCGCCGCTGGAGTTCGCTGCCGGAATCGTAAAAGTGGCTTGCCACCACGACGCGCAGTGTCGACTATCGAACCATTTGATTAGCACACAGAACTTTTAAAACTTTATGAAACGTCTCCTATAAAATAAAAAAAAAGACATGACAAAATACTAAAATACAGCTTTGGACCTGATTTTCGACAAGGAATTTTATTAAAATACTGCCCATCTTGTTAAAATCAACCAAAGCAGGCAAAATTTGTATGTGTATTTGTGAACTTGGGTTCTCGCTATCCCCCACAGATGGCAGCGTGCACACAGAGAAAAAGGTTTGTTTGAATCAAAAAAATATTTGTTTATATGTGGCGAAACAAATATTAACTTGCTGTAACAAAATATTTTGTTAGCCTAACCAAAATTTGTAAGTAAAAAAATTGATTTGTTACACCTAACCAACTATACAGTTGAGTTGACAAAATCATTTTTGTTGGGTCAACAGAATCTTTCCTACTACAAAATATTTGTTTGAATTAACAACATATATTTATTTCGCCATATGCAAACAAATATTTTGTTGAGGAAAACAAACCTTTCTCTCAGTGCATGCATTTAAGGACCCTCCCCACTCTGGAATCGCCAGAGGTTCGAAGCGATACCCGTGGCGAGATGGAAATGCACGTAATGAATGTGTGTAACTAATTCCTCGAGTAGTGAGCTGTGTGCGAGCTCAACAGGCTGCGCGCGGGCGGAACAGCCTGGCCGGACCCTGGCGGCCGCCTGAAGGGACGCTCCACAAATCACCGCGCGCCGTACCTCCCCGCTTCCAATCAAACTCAACCTTTCCAACCAGGGACGCCGATAGGCCCGCCCCCACCTCCTGGACTCTTCCCTATCACCTTAATGCGTCGGTGCATCATCGGAGCGCATCGTGACCCTACCCGCACGTTTCCCGCGACGCCATTTTTCAGCGTTTATCTTCCCCCTGCCCGCGCCTATCGACTTCATTCAATCGCCTATCGATGGCCCGCCGACAATTTCCCCCCCCCCCCCCCTCAATCCCTCGTGTTCCTGCTCCGGGCGGTGAAAGGGGGTAGGTAGATGTGGGGAGTGGGGAAAAAAAATCGAAATCAATTTTATTCGCGTTCCCATTGTCGCCGCCACAATCCATCAGCGACAAACGGCGGAGGCGTATCGCATCGGCCTGCGCTGTCTGTTTGTTACCTTCGCCGGGAAGTTCCATCGTTTTCACACACACACACCCCCCGTAACTTGCCTCCCCTTCATGCCCCTTCTGCACCAACCCTTACTGAAACGCAACCCCCCCCCCCCCCCCCATACCACCGATCTCCTCTCGCGAGCATGCACTCCTCCCGAACAATTTTTTTTTTTTTCAAAAACTCTTGCCGGTATTATTTATCGTCGGCGCATCACGGTCGAGCGCGTATGAAGGGGGGTTTAGCGCGGGGGAGGGAGTAGGGAAGTTACCCCCTTCCCCCCGCCCGCAAACCCCTCCCTCGTGATGACGGAGGCTGGGCTCGTTGATTTGTGGGCCCGCGCGAAACGGCGTAAATCACCCCTCGCCCGCGGATTTCCATTTGAATCGCGCGCGCTACCGCCAGTCTCCCCCACCCCTCTCCCATGAACCAACCCACTCTCCCCTCCCCCTGGCCATGTTCGTGCATGCGCGCGCACGCACCGGAAGCGCTTCCTTTGCGACGAGCTACCTCCCCACCCCTTCCTTCTTTCCCGACCCTCCACCCACACTCTGTATCGCTGGCTGTGCTGTGCCCCCCCCAACCCCCCACTACATCATGGCCGATGGGCGCCTGCGGTGGGAGCAGTCAGTGGGTTAGCGCCCGTCGCTTCAGTTTGAGCGATGGCCCCGATAGCGGATGATAGCTCTCCGGGCAATGATGCTGGATGCACTGAATGAAAAATGAAAAAAAAAAAAAAGAAGTGGCTTTATAGCCGACAAAATACTTCTTTGTAGTTGGTCAAAATACTTTTTTTTTTTTTTTAGCTTCACTGGAACTAAATTCATCCAGAGTCAAGTTTTATTGATTTGAAAAAATCGTAGCATTTTTATATTAAAATATCTTTAAAACTAAATAATTTGTTCCATTTTACGCATTTGATTTATTTTTTAAGAAAATATTTTTGCAAAAAAATATCCTCTCAGGTAGTCTAAAAAAAATACTATTTAAGCTTTGGGATAGTTCCCTTTTAGAAGTAAATTTTGCAGTTGCTTTATTTGCATTTAATGCATATACTTATTTAAAGCAAAAATTAACTTTAAAAGAGGAGTGAGAAGAAAAGGGATTCTCAAAACCAGTGGTTGAAACTGGGAAGACTATGAAATTCTCAGTAGGGATTGATATTATCTTATCAGATTGATTTTATGGTTACTAAAACGATGTAGAATGAATAAGAAACATCCACGAATTCACATGAGTCAGAAGTAACCTCCCCTTATTAAACGTAAATATAAATTGTAGAACTTAAATTTGAATTAAATATGTGGGCCTACCTATAATTAAAATATTATTTTTCAGTGACAGGAATATTTCAAGACTGTGGAAATGTTTACTTCTTGCTTCGCGTCTCTAAAAACGGTAAATGATGCTTACAACGTTCCAATTCTAAAGTCTCATAATTAAAACAGTTTGATATTAACATAGACTAATTATTGATTTTATCGTTTACCTCTACTAAAAATTTACTGAATATTTGCTAACATATGTCTAGCTGTCTCTGTAAGCTACTGGGAAACAAAGAAACGTGCATTTATCTGTATGTTCTTGATATTCAATTAACAATTTATACATGCTTTTCCTGTAATTGGTTTTATGTAAAGTGGTCATCAGATGTGGAATAGTGGTGTTCCATTCACGAAATTTTAAAACACTTTCTGCATGGACATTCGAATAAAAAGTTCCATAACATCGAAGATTATGTTGAATGAATAATGAAATGAACCTATTATTTATATAAACATCCGAAGGTTTTTAGGGCCGAGAGGTGGTGCTACCAAAGACCGCAATGGTTTCTTCAGAATTAGGTTGATGCAATAATTTCACCAAAAAAATATTTTGTAACTTTAACTTTATTCGTAATTTGGTGTCTACTCCCATGTCCTTTCCAGCAAACTGCAGGGAAGGTTTATCGAGAGAGCGGTATCAAGTTGTATGTCCTATGTTGTGACAGTTTAAGACGTAGATTGTTTTCTCTGGAGAACCGTTCATGTGGCGTATAAAGACATAACCGGATTTATTTCTCTCAATTTTCTTTCACACCCGCCTTTAAACCCAAACACCAAATCAAAATATCAATAAATTAAAAAAAATGAATGCTTTGCAAGTCGCTTCCAAAATATACAAACAACACTTTTGAAGCGGAATTTAAAAGTTTCAGTTTGCGAAAATGTAAAAAAAATAATACGCTTTATGGGCTTCTAATTTTGAGTTTTTGAACGTCACAGACATTTTTGAAGTCACAAAAATTTCCAAGTTCACCTCCTCTGTTAAAGTGTAATCTTAGCAGGCTTAATTATTTTTATTAGTTTGTTCATACTGATAGAACATTTTGTTAGTTAATGATTATAAGAACCGATCTGAAAGTTTCACGGATTCATTTCGCGTTTGCCTTTTTTTGCCGCTGCAGTGATCGAGCCACAGTTTTATCTGAAGCACTCTGGACCAATGACAAATCTTCAACAAAATAAGTACCGAATCACGAGCATCCCAGTCAACAGGTGTCACGAGTCAGTAGCCAATTAGCATGTGTAATTTGCTCTAGTGCATAGAGGATCATGGAGCCATTGAAATCACGAATTTTTCCCGGTCTCTAAATGAGTATGTGAGTAAACTTAGTATCTCTGGAGAATTTTTAAATATAAGTATATTCTTTGCGAATTTTAAGGTAGAAATTTTTGGGGACGCACCACAACGCCGAAATACCACAACGCCGAAATACACTACCGCCGAAAAATGTCATTGCAGGACTGCCACAAAGGTTAGACTAGGTTAGGTTGGACTAGGTTAGGTTATACTAGGTTAGGTTAGACTAGGTTAGGTTAGACTAAGTTAGGTTAGACTAGGTTAGGTTAGACTAGGTTAGGTTAGACTAGGTAAGGTTAGACTAGGTAAGGTTAGACTAGGTTAGGTAAGGTTAGGTTTGATTGTGGTATTTCGGCGTTAAGGTACATTTAAGAAACACACACAAATTCATTCAGTTGTTATTTCGGCGTTTTCTAGCTGTCGGCGTTGTGGTCAATTTTGACATTGGGCGTTATGGTATTTCGGCGTTGTGGTAACGACCCGAAATTTTTTAGTGAAAAATTCGCACTTCGCTGCTAAGAAGACCTGATTTCCATTCTCCCTCTCGACCCGTCCTCGCGTGGCTGAATGTTGTGTGAAGGAGGTGGGGAAAGGAAGGGGGAGGGAGAGAGAATGGAAGACTCTGGTTCGTGCGCCGGGTAAAAACAGCGGGCTCCGGGAGGGGGGGGGGAGGCAGTGGGGAGGGCCACTCTTGGATCTCATCGATCTCGCTATCACGAGGAGGTTCGGGCAGCTGCTGCGGGGATGGATTCAGAGAAGGAACGGGAACACGTGAGGGTTGGTTTATATTTTTTTTATTTGGAAGGGGAGTGGTGGTGGGTTGAAGAGACGAGTAGGTAGAGCGATTGGATCCAATGGTTCCGGAATACATCCCGAGAATTCCGTCAGGGCTACTCGCATCCCCCCCCCCCACCCATACTTGTTCCTCCCATGGTAGTTCTCTTAAAACGGGTTCAAGGCAGTGAAACGTAACCCCGTTTTTAGCTTTGTTCGGAATACGCGTTATTATCTGTCGCCACACTAGACTCCAAAAGCTATTACGTAATGACTGTTTTTTTTTTTAATTTTTACTTTCTGTTCGGAACGCTTGCAATTCGATCTTGTTGGTTTCAATCCATCAGAACGTGTCAAATTCCCTGTGAACAAAAAGTAAATATCGTTCTAAATTCAATGGTGTCATATATATAGGGGGCTGTAGCTCAGCAAACGAGCGAATATTGCAAGTTTCCGCTAATATAATACAACATGTTTCTAACTTCCACGGGCTACTTAACAATGATGGCACTCACTCACTGTGATAACTACTTTATCCTGGCAACGGAAAATCCCACTAGGATCATGAAGACACTGCATTTTAATAGTACAACTGTGTCATTTAAGATGTAGTCTCTATTATACCGGTTTTTAGTAGACATTATCCTAGTTACTTATAAGAATAGATGGGAGCTGAGAAAGTAATAGTTAACAAATAAGTATCTCAATACCAACAAATTATAAATATTATTAATTCGTGTTGCTATCTTTTGCCGTCTTGTAAGCCCAATAAAATGAAAAAAAATTCCATTGGCAAAGAATATTTTAGGGTTTTTGAAGCAACAGGAACCTAGATGTTATTCTCATCTATCGTGTTAAATATTTTTAACCTTTGTACAAAGAAATTCTTTTAAACTTTGTTTCCAAAGTATTTTCTTCTAGTGCTGGAAAGTAAAACATTGTACTGTTTTAACACATTTCTGTGTGTCTTACAAGGGTGTGTTTTAATACCATGATTAGCATAATTTGTGAATGTTTAATTATATTTTATTTATAATGCAAAGAATGTAATGCGTAGTTCACACTGACATGGTTGTAGATAACAAGATATTTTTTTCACTAAATATGTAGTTTCGGAAAAAAAGGCCTTTGTAAAATTACCGGTATCAAATATCAGTGTTTATTTTGTAGTTACAGATTGGATAGTTAATTGATCCTATCACTGGTGATGGTTTAAGCATAATTGTCCCAAGAAACATTTCGCGTTAAATTACATTATCTTGTAAACATTGTGCCACACCATTACCATATGAAAAACTTAACTACAACAAAAACAATGAAAAAGCAGTATTCTGAGTCAGAAAATTGGAAGGGTAGCTAGTTCTTGTTGAACTTAGAAAATAAATTTAAAACACAATTTTTATTTCGTTGGAATAGGTAAAAATGCATTTTTGACACTCAAACCTACAGTTTTTAAAATTATGGGCAGAAAACCATAATGGAAATTTTTCTGTCACAATGATATTCTCCACCAAGTTGCTGGATGCGTTATATTTAGATCAAACTTGTTACGTGTTCAAAACCCAGCTACTCTTGTGGTGATTCCAGATGAAAGTTTAAATCAATTTGATGTTAAAGTTGCTCTTGATGACTGAGGATATTAAAGCGCAATGTTTATAGCAAATAACCATATGGTTATAAACTTATAAGAGTAGTATTGTATTTGAGTTATTGAGTAGTAATAAACCATTCAAAACATTACCCTAAATAAAAAAATGTAGTCCCATTCATATTAATATTCTGTCACTTTCATTGGCACTGTTCGAAGTCAGATCATTAATGTTCCTTGTTTCTTTTGTTTCAGGTAAGCCTGCGCCAATTACTCTTTGGCAACAGTGTGGTTATGTCTATAACTATCACCTCGTAATGGTGAGTGTTATTTTACTTACAGTTATGTTATCTATATAATTAGGATTATGCATATGCACTTATTTTTTTTTTCTAAAAATGCAGCAGGGTAATTCTTCCTGGGATTAATAAATTAATACCTATCACTGCGTAATATTGCCAGTTATGTGGCGGTGATTTACAGTTTCAAAAATACAACTATTGACAATTTTTTGCCAATTAGTAGGGGCATGCATATTTCGCGAAAAGATTCCGAGACTAGCTGAAAGTCAAAACAATGTAGCACCGTCTGTGTTACGTGATTGGGTGAGTTTCTTTCAGGTAAATGTCGATTGTTACAACACCAATCACATTAGGTCAGTGCGAAATCAAACGCGTCCTGATTGGCTCGGTCAAACAAGGTGACGACTTCTCGCGCAGACGGCCGCCAATCACAAGAAAGAAACCGCTGGTGCAGGTATACCTTATTGCAGTCTAGTAGAAGTTCAGGTTTTTTCGCAAAAAATTCATGCCCCTACTAATTAGGTTCGTTCACTGCTAAAATTTTTAAAGTAAAATAGTTTTTAAATCTTAATTACATCATAATAGAAAAATGTCATGGCTATAGACCTACAGAATACTCGTTACTTTCTGGTTCTTCAAATTCTCAATACTTGCACACAATGAAGTCGATGCCTATTGACTATTGGATGCTATCACATTTTAACTACAAAAATGATTGCATGTTATTGGGTTATTTTGATTTTGGTAATGTTTTTATTGGTATCTTGCCTTCCAAGTGAGACAAATATACTGATGGTAGTAGCCTAATGATAGGATAAGAACGCGAAAAAATTTGAACGCTTATTAGGGTGCAACAAGGTATAACCGCACCAGCGGTTTCTTCCTTGTTATTGGCGACCGTCTGCGAAAGAAGTCGTACCTTATCTGACCGAGCCACTTAGGAAGCGTTTGCTTCCGCACCTAATGCTGTGATTGGTGTTGTCACACATAAAAGAAACTCACCCAATCACGAAACACGTACGATTCTACAGTGTTTTCACTTTTTAACTTGTCTCGGAATATTTTCACGAAATAAGTTAAGTTTGCATTCCAGCCTCTCTGCAAATAACAACGCGAACTTTTCAGGTCCTAACTAAAACTGTAATGGACGTTATTATGCTGTAACATTGCATTGGACATTTACCTTTTTAAATATGGCATGTCTTCTAGATTTGTTTAGGAAACAGTCAAATTCATAGGAATGGTGCCAACACTGTATGACTATATATCTATTTTTTTATTCTACAAAAGTTATTTATTAACTTCGAAAACTTGCTAAGGGATGTTTAAGTTTCTCGCAGGTTACGCGTGGCTGACGGAAAGGTCTGACACCAGAAAAAGTTTCTAAGATAGTGCATGACTAAGGGTGTCACCAATTACTGAACACCCTGGTTCTGTTATTTAATGTCTGAGAGCTTCTGTAATCCGGTGATTTACCGCAAAAAGAGTTAAGCCGCACATGCCAAAACTAAAAAAAAAATATCTTTATTTAGTTAATGCAACTTTTTGTAATTCCCACTTTTGAATGCACAAAATTGCGGAATATTACGCTGAAATAATTCGCATAATTTAATAATCTGTTTTGAGACGGGGAAACATTCAGTCTTTAAGATAGGATACGTCTCTGCAGTTCTGTTTTTTTTTTGGGAGTGGGTCATATCTAAACGCCAAATGCCTAGTTCGCAGTTAAAAATAGTCATGAAAAGTATAATTTTGATTATCAGTAACCCGGCCGATCAGAGTAATATATTACCCCATCTTAGTTCACTAGTATGATCTAGTTCTATTGTTGTGTTCACGGAAAGTTTGTAGTTATTATCTCAACCAAACCATCGATGTTGATGAGAACTTGTAAAACCTACTGCGAAAAAGTGAAATGTAAACGCAAAAAATGTGAAAACTTAATTTTTTGAAAATCGGTTTGTAGACTTATTTGACACTTTTTTCGATGACACTACACGTATTTGCAGTAGTTTTTAAAAATCATATTTATTACGCTTATGAGACGTTTTCATTAAAAAATTTTTTAAACTGTTTGAAAAATATTATAAACTCCTAAAGTATCACTAGTTGACAAAGCTTTAAAATATAAAGCTTAAAAAACTACAAAAAAAAATTTCCCCTTATTTATACTAAGGTACTGAAGCTCATTCCTATAAATGTTTTGGAAACATTTAGGAAATTCGTTAGAGATATACAATATTTGTATCGTTCATTTCCGTACCATTTTGAAGTTTATAATGCACATTAAACATTAATAAAACATTAAATAAAATTTTCACAGATTATCTTTTAAATAGGTTTCTAGTAAATCATTAGATATAAGAAATAACGGAGAATTAGAAAGTGATAATATTCCACTAAGAAGGATAAGTCTGAATCCGAAATACAAACTTCAGCTTCAGATTCATCTTGAAATAATTTGTTGAAATAGGCCTAATATAACTACCCCAAGAAGAGTTATGTTTCGGTTAAACCGCAAGATTTGCCACTGTCGTTAAATGAATTATATAATTTAAAAATCTACCAAATAAAACTCGCTGACACGCAACGCACGGCTTAAACCGGTGGTCTAGAAGCATGAAATGTTGCATTAGTAGTTCCTTATGTAACGTAGTTGAGCACTAAGAAAGGACTTATTTCATAATTTCTTCCATTAAGGGAGTTAAATAGGGGTTGAAAGTTTTGTCATTTTTTCGAAGCTAGATACATGGAAATTGGTTCTTAGGCTATTGTTTGCAAACAAATGTCAGTTATATAGCGTGTTTGGTAGCTCATCGAAAATGATTATCAAATAGGGCCTACTTTAACGTCGGGCACAGTAGTGTATGAAAGAAACACGACTTGATGTACGCTTTTGGACATACGCCATTGCTAAGCACATTTTCTGTAGAAGAAAACAAAAAAAAAATACCCAACAGACAAAAAACACAAATTAAGCAAAAAATTGCTGTTGTCAACAGGATATAAACACCACATAATATTCCATAACAGGAATTGACTAAGAGAACTAAAAAAAAAAAAAAAAAAACACAAATGATGGCAGCACAAAAATATTGAACCCAAAAAAATTCTGCAGAACAGTTGAAAACGAGACAAAAACACGACAAAACGAAAAGACAAAACAAACACAATAGTTTTCCAAAACAGAAGAGAACGGAAAAAAAAAAACACACAAATGATGACAGCACAAACATATTGAACCCAAAAAAATTCAGCACAACAGTTGAAACGAGACAAAAACACGACAAAACGAAAAGACGAAACAAACACAATAGTTTTTACAAAACAGAAACAAGCGACGTTTCGGGAACTGCTATCTGCTCCCGTCCTCAGGCAGAGACGCACATGGTACGAAAACACAGGTGCGTGAATGAAACACGTCAGAAATGTTTGAGTAGTGCGTGTATTTCTTAAACCTCTGATGCCTGTTGGTGGTGGTTGGGGGAAGGGGAGGCGGTGACTTCCGCCTCGCTGGACGGAGCTACGGTCCTTGACACCGGACAGTCCGGGAGGGGTCGGCATTGCCACACCGCCGTCGAGACCAGGCATCAGACCACGGCTCTTCGGAAACCCATCAAAATAACGACTGGGGCGAACCCATGAATTATGCATTTTCAATCACAGGGTCGTTTATAACACGGGCCCCGACGGAACCCCGAGAAGTGGAACGGCCTAGGGGGGGGAGAGAAAAAACAGGCGAAAATGGAACAAAACTACAAATATTGCGACACCGAGTTTTTGGTGTTTTATTTTGCTTCGCTCAGTTTTTCTCTTGAATGGGTTCGCATTATAGCTGCGCATGTAAATGAGGTTACAGTAGAGAGCGTTTGCCTGCAGGAACAGCTTTTTTTAAAAAAATCCCTGTATGTTGTTTTATTTGGACCGGAAAAGAGGTGGGGGGAATGGGGTAAATTGTGGAGCGGCTACGATGTTCCCACAAGAGTCGCCTCCCATCTCGTCACGAGACCCCAGACGCGCGATGAGGAAATCACTCTGCCGTGATCTTTTTTTTTTTGTCGTTGTCGGTGAAGTGTGAGGGGGGGGGGGGTTAAGGGGGTTAAGGTGGTGGGGCATTCCCCCACGCGCCGGCCGGTAGGTCGTAAATCCGCCATTAACGTCGCGGAGAGCCGGGCTTCATCATTATGGGAATAAAAGTGGCTGCTTAGTGATCAACTCCCAGGAAGAAGCAGCCCGGGCTAATAGCCATGTTTACGACCGGCGCGCCCTCGTCAGGAGAACACGGGGACCACACATGGCCCTTGAGGCCTTCACACGCGATCAGCGCAGCTCCCGGCCCGAGCTGACAGTCCGGATTGAGATCCTCGGCACACACGATCAGTCCAAGTGCTCATTTCGGACCGAACATGAAGCCCTTCCCTACACACGGTCATTCTCGTGACGCTGTTGAGTGTATCGTTTGCATGGCTGCATTGGATCTTGCAATCGAACGTTTAGTTGGAAAACAAAATCGAAAAGCAACCAGCATAGAACAAACAAAGACGTCTGTCACGACACTGAGCTGATGGACTGCTTGTTTGGACTTGGCGAGACGCTGTTCCCCCACACTCGGTAGTTCGGACTGAGGGATCTCGAGCTCACATCCCTGTTTGATGGGAAGACACAAGCTCGTCAGTTCATCAGTTCCGACTGCACAGTCCGACGGAAGGATCCATCATGTTAAAATGGTGTCCCGTTGAGGTTTTCTCCAAGGCCCAGGATTCTGATTGGGTAGGACTCGTACTTGGTGGTGGTGCTCCGATCGCTCGGAGCAGGCTCCAAGTGTTGACGTGATGAGCGATGACACTGCTCCGGTACTAGCCTGGACAGCTAGCAGAGGTTTGGATAGTCCTCCACCGGACCACGGGTTCACTGGGTCCCAGTGTGATGTGGGAGAACGGGGTAGGCGCCAGCTTTGCTGAACTCGTCTATAGGGCTTTGGACGCAGCCACTTGTCTGGTTAGCTGAGTGAGGTAGTGTCTAACCTGGGATGGGTAGCCTCACCCTCTGGACATAGCTTGATATCTAACACCTCTCCTGTTTCGCGTATACGGCGTATACCGTATCCACGCCCGTGAGGGCCCCAGGCCTGCAGGGCCTAACGGCTAAGAGGACTGCGGGTTAATACATAAAAGGGGGAGCAATCCCTTTGACATTCGTGTACAGTCCGACGTCCTTGCACACACACACGGCAGTTAGGACTGTTCAGTTCGGACTGATAGGTCCTAACGATCAGTTCGGACTGATCGTGTGCAGGGGTCGCTGCGTCGCCGGCCCGCCCGCTTCGCATCTTCTGAGTCCCTTGAAACTTTGACCATTATTACATCATATACACATTATTATACACCGCAAAATATTATATATAATAAAGTATATCAATATAATTATTATATATTAATACAAGTTCTAGATTTTTTTGGGAGTGGACTATATGCTAAATGCCAAATTCCAAGCACACAGTTTAAAAATTTACGAAAGCTCAAATATTAAAATATTAAAACAATCCTTCTATGTGTTCATTTAAATATTTTTAGCTGTCTCAGTCTTTTTAACATGTTGTTTTGTATATAATATATTTTATATTAAGCATGTAACAGGAACATAACTGAGTAGTTCTCATGCGCCTGCTTTCAGTTACTGAGGGACGAACCTCTTAATGCTTTACAATAGCTCTTTGACATTTGTTGTTCGGGCATAGATTTTCACACTAGATATTTACAAGACCTTATTTTCCTGAATTTTTTTTACAGCAATGACATATTATTAAGTAGATATCATTTGAGAAAATTTGTGATGAAACACAAATTGCGTGAGAACAACTGTATCTAATACTTAATAGTATACAAGTACAGCCTTTGAATAACACATATGAAAGACAAGATAATGGAACATCCAACATTACGAATGGGCCCGAACCTTTATACTCCAGTTCTCACGCCAAAGTGGTCACTTCACATGCTCATACCTGCATTTTATAAGGAAATATTGTTAAAATATAACCGGGGAAGTAAAGTTAATTTATTACTAAGCTATGGAGTTAAATTAAATAAAAAAAGGCCTAAAATAGGTTAATTTGACACTCGTAAATACAAAGAATTATTTTTGTTAAGACAGTTTATCTGGATTTCTAAAAATAGCAAATGACCTATAAAACATAAATTCTGCAACAATTACCAATAAGCGGAGACAAGCAAGGCTTGCGTTATTTTCTGGTACCAAGATAAATTCTACCCAGTTGTACAATTACAAGTCAGTGGTTATTGTCCCCTGGCTATGGTGGCATTTTCCTTCCAGTCATGTTGAGTGTAATTGGGTCATTAGAATTTGTGTTTGTTGTTATTGGTGTCTTGTTCTTTGGGGCATGTCAAAAGTACCTACCTATGGTCCAATGAATTGAGCGCATTTCAAGGAAATATAATCAAATATTCAACAATTTTACTTGATTTGGTTGTATAATACTTATTTTTTATTTGCGCATTTAATACTGGAAAGCTATTCAGGGAACGGTTTACAAATAACTTTAACTATTGGAGGTACTGAGACAACACAAAGCACAAATGCCCGGGTAAGATTTAGAACTCAGTATTACTGTGCACATTATTTTGCTGGCATACAGTTGTTTTCATGTAAATGCAAAAATGTACAATTATCTGTGATTTCACACGAATATTCCTGTTACATTTACAAAAAAATTACACTATAATAGAAACGCGACTTTTGTAGGTATGTGACAATAGATGTGCCATGATTTTAAAGGTTATGACGTGGAAAACCTGCAATAATCCCACGCCACTGCACACTTACTTTATTTAGTGTAATTACAGGCCCCGATTTACATAAAGGCCAACAGGGCAATTGCCCAGAGCGCCAATTTTTTAAGGGGTGGGAGAAACTGAATTTTATATATTAGTTCCGTACTATATACCTATTACCTGTTAGTTCTATATTTTGATTTGTATATTCAAATATTGTTATATTTTAAAGAGTTTTTAAATAAATAAAAATATATAATTCTTTGACTTTGTTTATTAAAAAAATTGCATAAAACAACCTTTTTTGGCAGTTTTTATTTATTTTTATTCTTTTATTTTTTAATTTGTTACCACGGAGTACTAACTGCTAGTTTTACTAACTACTGCAGTGCGCTTAAAAATTTAACCAAATAGGTACTTTAGTAATAGATTTAAAACTCTTTTAACAATATACATTTAGTTATATATATAAAAGCTGTTTAGGTCTGCAACAACCATTTATTAAATTTTAATAAGGAAAAAGATAAACAGCTTATCCTTCCGCAAAACCTTAGCATTTATTTGCATAGTTTTTTTTTTAAAGTTGATAACAAGTAAGCTTGAATTAGTAAAATTTCTGTGATGTTTGGGAGGAACTGGAAAAGAAAGGTGGCGGCTAAAGACTATCTGCTCAGAGCGCTAGGCTACCAGAAATCGGGGCCTGGGTGTAAAATTTCCAGATGGTAAACTGAGGATATGGTGGGTACCGGTCTCCGCATATCGTCTGCTGGGGAGTGTTTGGATTGAGGGGGTGAGGGGAGTTTAGTCTGCCCCCCCCCCCTCCCGAGTGAAGAAGACGCGCCACAATAGGACAGTCGAGCAGCTGCGCAGATTCCTAAGGTGAAAGTCGGTCCCCTGTTACAACCGCTTACGCAAACTGACGACGGGGGAAGAGCGTGGAGAATGCTTTGTACTCGTCCTTCTTGACTTTTTGTTCCGAAAGAGTGAAAGTTGCTGCATCTCCAGTCCCCAAAAGTTTCTAAAGGCCGGCGTGGAATGGAATAAATTGTTTTAACGGGGAAGACATAATAGTGTCGACATAACGCAATGACTATTTTGGTGCTGGTTATCGTAGAAGAAACCTCAGAAAACCTTCTGTTCACTCCAAAAATATTATATAAATTATATTAAAGTTAAAAAGATCATATTTGTAAAATTTTTACGTTAAACTTAAAACTCACATTCAAATTCTAACTAGTCAATGCAACCACAATTTATACTTGGTTCACAATATAGACCATCATATTTACCAGTAATTCCTCATCGTACTGTTAGGAACAAACACTGTATTTGCTGCCAGTTTTTGTAACCAAACAACTATTAGGCTGAAATATAAATCTTTGTCTCAGTTTTTATATTTTTTTTACTAAAGCTTAAAATTTAAGATTTATGCTGTATTATCATTTTAGTGTAGGCCTGTATAGTTAATAGTCGAAATTACTTTGCAAACATTCGTTACAATTTGACTACGCTATCGTGTTATGTAGTTATAAGCGGGTCCTTTTAGGCATATCTCGAATTTTGAGTAGATTTCTATTGTAGCCGTTACCATGGTGTGACTTCCGGAAATAAATTTTAGTTTCATGGTCCATAGACTGCAAACCATCATCTCGAATGTTTGTAAGTATATAGGTATACCTTTAATGGACACGACAACTGCCGTAGTTTTGGAAAAATATCTTCCAAACTGATACATATAATATTATAGCGGAAAATCTCAGTCAAGTTTGTTGATGGGCATAATCCAACCAAAGGGGTAGAAATGGTGAAGATATTTTGAAAAACATAAAAGTTTATATAACTCTTTTAATAGGTATGTCAAATATCACATTCGTATGAATTATAATATCGTTATAGTAGAATAATTCTTTCATCAAAATACATGATATGACCAACCATTGCTGTAATGGGTGGAAAAAACAGGGATTGGAGGACTAAATAATTAACAAATCGCTTATTTTGTACTGTATCAATTCCGTTACAATTTATTGTAAATAATCTAATATAATTAAATCTTGTGACTGAAACAATTTTTGATAAGGAAACCAATACTGCAAGGGGTTGATAAAACAGGTGTTAAAATACAAAAAATTTCAATTCTTTCGCACCGTATAGGTACATGATCGAATCCTGTCTTATAATATTATCTAAAACTTCTGTCGAAAATAAATTTTCACAGAGCGATTTATTGCAAAGAAAAAGTTATTCAGTGTTGGATACATTAAATTAAAAACATTCGAAACGTTTTCATCTATTGAATATGAAGATATGTTAAATCGATCATTTTATAATAAGAAATAATATTTAAGGGACTAAGTACATTAAGTTCTAAAATATCTCAGAAGTTTCCAAAACGTTCCAAAAGAAATAGGTGTGTGTATACATATATGCGCCTGTAGGTTATCCTGAGAGGGATATTTTTATAATATCCTGTGCTAAATTTAAATGTAATCTAGCGAATCGCAGGCAAAGTTTACGAAGAAACCTTTTTGCTATAAAGAAATTGAAAACTTTTGAGTCGAGTTTGCCGGCCATTGAAATCTCATATTAAATGCAAGATCTCTATATATATTTAAGACGAAAACATTTTTTTATAATTAACTTAATTTTTAATTTATCGTTTGCCGGAATAAACGATAAGGTTTACTAGTTTTCCACTAGCAAAAAGGCTGGACAATGACACAGCCACGTGACCACGTGGTGCTGGCGTCACTCATTGCAGATGAACTCATCGGGCTTATCACAAGGTCTAATTACACGGTCAGACAGCCGCCGCCCTGCCGCGCCCCTCTGCAGGGGTGCGGACTCAACCGCCGCCAGGCCTCGCGCTCATTTGCATGCTATCCGCTTATTAATATGCATGGCTCCCAGAAGGACTGTGCATTGTGCCCGCCAGCCGCGTGTACCTTCCTACTTGACGCGATTTCATGCGCGGGTCTTTATCTTTCATCCCTGCAGTCACCGCCCTCTCCATCTCTCTCTCTCTTCTCTCCTCTCTCGTGCAGGGTACAGAGGGGCAATAGCGTGGTCATCACTCTCAACTCTCCTCTCTAGTCCCCGGTACAAGGAGGAAAGAGCATGGTCATCTCACTATTCTATCCTCTCTCGTCCCGGGTACAGAGAAGCAAAAATTGAGTATAGCTTTTGCTACTTACTTAAAATATTAGTGACTCGTTTGCAATTAGGTTTTTAATTGATTGTGTCTTACTTGAACTAAACGCCTCAAGTAGCTTACAATTAACAAACGAATTTATTTCAATAAAAGTAAAAGAACAGATTCCAATTCTCTTTTTGAATTTCCAAAATTTTTCACTGTCCAAAAAATCATAACAATTCCAGCAAAATAATTATCTGCCTATTAAGGTTGTACATTAAAAGAACCTGCATTTATTACCACAATTTTACTATTATTTAATTAAAAGAACCAATAAATTATAAGCCCATTAATTAAAAACATTTTTAGGTTTACCTATAAGTTTTTAAGTTCCTCTTAGGAATTATCTATTCAACAATAAAAATTGGGTTAGGTGTATAGAAAAATAGACTTAGTAAATAAAACAAATATCGTAAGTAGGCAAACCTATAAAGTATACAGGTGAGCTCCGTATTCCTCTGCAATGGTTGTTTCATTATATTTTCCTTTGAATATTTAATCGCACTTCATGGTGTCATTAACATCCGCCTAATAACATGGTGTGTTTTTCCACTATGCTTGAACAGCGTTCTGAATTATGCATGTGGACATTATGCGCCTCCGCACATCCGTGGAATGTATTTTTATTCTTCTTCCCTTCCCCTGCTTTTAAAAGTAACCCCCCTCCCTCATCTACCCTGAAACCCTATTCCCCACCACTCCCCTCTTCGTATTGACAACAGGCCCCCGCCTCTCCGGATCAGAGCGCTGAAATAATTTAGGGAGATATTTGCTAATAGGACACGGAGGGTGGGCCTGCAGCTATTAGTCATATGCAAATATTCTCCCCGGAGATCTTAGTCGAAGGGCGCAGCTGCGAACAGTTAAAAAAAAAATTGAGCAACGTCTTTCACGCGAGTTTTCGATGCAGAACGGTCGGTTATTTTTCGCGGAAAGATTAGTTTACCAGAGTATCGTTCGAAACAATCTTTTATGTATTTCACGAGAACACTCACGATGATTTTTTTAAAAATTAAATGGCTCCAATGTAGACTTAAAGCACATAAACAACTGCTTCACGTTGATGATTCCATGTCTCATGACGCGCTCTTGACGCCTCTGAGACAGTTATAAACGAAAAGAAGTGGCTACCCGATCACTTGCAACCCGCCAAAGGATGCAACCTTGTTATCGAACAATGAATAGGGACCGGGAAAATTCGCAGGTTCAATGACCTCTAGGATGGACTCGATAGCCCTTTACATACTCGGGAAAATACCACCTGTTCATTGGCTGCAGACTTTTCAGAGTTCTCAACTTGCTTACCTGTGATTCGATACTTAAGTGGATGAGGATTTCTCATTGGCCCAAAGTCCGCGACACAAACTGTGAACCAATAACAATAGCAATGGAGATGTACAATAGATAGCATTCTAGCCTATCACGAAACGAATCTGCGAATTTTTCCGGTCTCTAACAATGAACACTCCAGAATGGCTCGATTATACATAGACAAGTTGAGTCCATCCTGGAACGAAGGAATCCACCAAATAAACTAACTCTGTACACAAGTGAACGAATTCTACTTTTGTTATTCGTTAACTCTTTGCACGTGAATTACAATCATTATTTTGTAAATAATAGTGACCTATTACAATGCACCCTCTGTTCTACAAAGAAAAAACCCGTTTTTGTAAAAAATAAATTTGTAATGTGATATTTTACCATGTGATTAATTAATCACTATGAACTATTAACTAAAAAGACGAATCATTATAATCTGGCCGCCTATTCCGAAACAAGCAATATTGCTGACACGATATCCAACATCTTCCTCTTTTAGATCTCTGTTTTGTTGTAATGATACGGGGCCCTCTGAGTATATTACAACCACAGTCGTATATCGCATCAAATTATGTATTTGCTGTTGCAACATGATAGAGATATGACAGTAAAAATCGGCCATTTGTTGTTTTTAGCCTTTGAGAATAAGCATGTTTATCGTAATATCTCAAGTTTGGTGTTTTCTTAAGCATGCGTTCGCTTTAGGCTATAATTGAGCAGACGCCAGTAATACCCAACTATCAACACCTTACTGATGGCTAAACAGTTATTGTATTGTGTTCTAGGCAGGTTTTAAATAAAAATTCTGATGTGATTTTGGAAAAGTAGGGAAAAAATATCTTAGCTATAGTAAAAATTATTTCAATTCTTTCTCTGATGTTCTGTGAACCTGACTGAGTGCGTGTTGTGCTATGCACTTACGGGCCCAGTCAGTTCAACCCCCTGTTTTGCGAGCACCGCGCGGAAGATTCCGCAGCTGCGAGACGTGAGCTGGACTAGAGGACGGCCATCGATTGGCCCATGACTGGCCCCCTTTCAACAATAGGCCTATTAGGACGCGCGCCAATAGCTGAGCGCGGAAGCATCTCATTGGCCCGGCAAATGAAAGGGTTTCGAAAATCCCGCCCTCGAAGGGAGTAGCGGTCGCATGCCCGTCCAAAACGGCCTGTAACGTTATTTACTATAACAAAAAACTTACAAGTGTTTTTTTCAATGATTGGGGTCTATAATTATTGTTCTCTGAGACACACTCACGAATATTGACCTTATTAAAGAAAAATAATTAGTTATTTTAAATGATATCTTGAAAATACTCATAATCAGTACCTGTTTTACTAAAATGTACTTTCATATATTTAATAGTATTATTTTGCATGTGGGTATCATCGAAACGTTTTTTTTTCGCTCAGTTCGTAGTATAAATTGTTTGTATACCTACTTACGAAAGTATTCGTACGAAATCAATTCCTGCTTAGCAGCATACATACACTTCATCTTTCAAAACGTTGTTTGTTAATAACTTCGTGTTCAGATCGGCAACTTTCAGTGTTTACGGGACTAGTCTTTAGGAGGTGTGATATCAGGTGACGTAAGTTACTTATGTGTGTGTTCCGACATGGTCGAGTTATTAGACCTACATAAGTGTCGTTGATTCAGGAGCGGGTTTTGCGTTTGTCCCGTCACCTTCATTCTGCGGAAGGCAGTGGTGGACCACCGCAGCATCATTTTGCCTTGTGCGTCCGTCATGCCCACGGCCACCGACCACGGAGATGACAGGGGCATTCATGCCTGCCCCCGAACAGGTCTACCAATCATGTGTGTGCAATACATACGTATTCCTTTACGCATGTGTACGTGTTAAACGTATGAGCTTGACATGTTTGTATGTTAAAATGTTGCTATATTGGGTGCGAATATGTTGATGGAAGACAATATGTACGAATTGCCAAGGCAAGACCTAATGACCTGTATGAGTCTGCTCAAGCACAAACCCGTAAACAGAAAATTACAGGAAGAAAAAACGGATATTTCAAAGCAGATATTTGACGTTACTATTAATATTTTTGCGAAATCATTTCAAAACCTTCCAGCCAAGTAGCTTATTAAAATCAATTATGAGAAATACTAAGAAGTGATAATCTTTTTCATTCTGAACGAATATTACAAACTGTCATTTTTTTTGCCTTGTGGTTGGCAACCCATAAAAGAAAAATTAGCTTGTTTGCTGCATTAACTCTGATTTTAAATCTTCAAATATTTGTTCTTCGTCACAGTCGTAAATACAACACTGGTAGCGCCACGTTACTTTTTAATACTATAGCTATATGAAAAGATTAGTAAACATTATCTACCAAAAACCCTTTTGTAACTAGTTGGCAATTTATTTTTGTAACAGCGCATGTTAAAAACTGTACGTTTTCGAAGATGTTTCTGTGGAGCTTTAAATAAAGATATTGTCTTCTTTGAGATTTGCGGTCAGGTCCTAACATACGTGATGTTCACAAACAGGCCGCAGATCCAAATCTCTCTAGTTTAAGTTACGTGCGCAATGTCTCTGGAGCGAAAAGTGTTTCTACACCCGGATCAACCCCCCCCCCCTTTTTTTTTCTAAGCCGTGTTTTCCACCCTTCAGTTCACACCCCCGATTGCAGCCATAACTCTCGTGATCTCATCCCCTCCACACCCCGCCCCGCATCATCCCTTCGGGCGCAAGCAATAACATCCCCCGGATCCGAGCGGCATTCCTTTACCAGACTATCGCCTCGCACGTACGGAAATTTAATTCCATCTAATTCATTGTAATTTTTTTTCTGCTGCGAGCTCTCGTCTGCGCGCTACGCCCACCCGTCGACATCAATTTCGTCGCGAGCGCTATGAGGCACCGCGGATGGGTCTCCCGTTGTGGAGAAGGGGGTGGGGAGAGAGGGGGTGACTATGCTGACGACGCGCATGTTCGTCGGAAAGACGCCTCCCGCAACCCCTCGGTCGTCTCGGAGAGCGAGTTTTCAATTAGGGACCACGAATCTGGAAGTAATTTAATTTTCGCAACCCTGTTGGGAAAAAAAAAATAGGGGGTGGCGTGGAACCCGCGCAGGTTAGAAGAGAAAGCATTACTTTCACTCCTGTCCGCGATTTATTTACGATTGCCCTTCCACACCTCCCCCCCCCCCTTCTTTTTCTCTTTTGGACCTTTCTCCCCTCGCGCCTTAAATTCTTTATTTTCACTAGACAGCCAACAACAAACGATGGGGTTCCCGGAGTTGCTCTGCGAATTAAAGGGCGAGTTTCGTGATGGAAACGAAGAGATTTCTTTCCATGGTAGGTAAAGGAAACGAAATGACGATGATTTAATGTTTTAGAAAACGCATTTGAATAAACAGTCATTGATATGATGAAAATGTGTGTTTAAGTCGTTGTACACTGGCCAGTTCATACAATCGTGAATTGATGCAAACTATTAGCCCACAGGATTGACCTGCAAAGAGTTTACTTATGTTTTATTTACTTAAGTGGCTATGCAGTCCTATCTATTTACACCAAAGATCTAAAACATTAACTTTAGAAATAACTTTTCTGTGGAGTGCACCGTTGTACACCTTTAAGTAAAAATATAAAGCATTGCTTCAAATCAGTATACATTATGGGCAGATCGTTTAAAGGGATTTAATATATTATATCAGGAAAAACTCCTGGATCGTTTTATTCAAACATTTCACACATTAGCGATAATTCCTGTTTATTGAATACAATCAGCATATATATTTTTTAAAAATTTCAGGCATTCCTCATATATTACAGGCCTTATTCACAAAAATTTCATGAAAAATAATTGTTTATTTATTTCTTTTCTCTATTTTACGTTCTGTATGATTAGTTAAAGTTTCTAAGGACGGAGGTAGGCTTCAATATATAATGTGTTTCAAAACTCTTATTTTTCTACGAGTTTTTTTATTTAAACTGACTGAAATAAAATAAAATTTTAGTTGATGTGCTACTTACAACCTTGGAGATTGCTTCCACATGTTGAAGACCAAATCCCGCTGTATCTTATGACTCCCTTGCACTGATAGGCTATACATTCATAGTAATCTGCTGCAACAAGCAATCCCCAGATTTGTTTCCGTCTGGGAACAGTTCTCGTTAAAGGATGTTATATCGTCTTTATTTTTCATCCCGTGAATTCGAAGGGAGTGAGTTTATCTGGTATCTGACGTGGACATATTCGGCACCCTTGACACCAATCAGACCTCTCCTCACGGGGGAGGGGGGGGGGGGAGATCGGGAGGCAGGCGTTTTACTTTCTCCCGTCTTCCAACGCGTTCGTAACGGCCCTCCCTTCGTCTGTTTCTCGAGCCCACCTCCCCCGCGACTTCCCATCATGCATCAAACAGTCCCTCTCCGCGTGGGATAATACCACGCATCCATCACGCCACGGTTGGCAGGCCTGCCATGACGCGGCCAGGAGCAACATGGCGGCCCCCATTCTCTGTAACAAGGTTAGGTTATGTTGCCGTTGCATTCTGATGCCTGTGAGGGATCTCTTCGCTCACGTCTCCTCTTTTTTTTTCCTCTTCCTTCTATTTGTATTTTCTCTCTTTCTCCCTCTGGCGACGTGGTATCTGTTTTGTCTCGTATTCTTCCTTTGACAGTTTCGACATTCATCTTGCTCCCGTCTGGTCGCCGCGTGGTTTTTGAACTGTCGGGTTGAAGTTTCCAAATGGTATGCGCCCGGAGGAAGCCGTTGGTTATCTGGCGTCTGTTTCCCTTCATATGCTGATATGCTCAGACGCACTTCATCAGTCTGTTCTCCAGTGGCATGCCCAAACAATTCTTCTCCTCTCAGCTGATAAACCATTAGCACGTACCCTACATCCGTGTTGCTTCTAACGTCTGTTCTCTCACGAATGTGTGTTTACTATGTTTAATAACTGTAGTACACTGTACGATTTTGTATTTTACTTTTAGTTTATGACTACTCTTCCCGGAAGATTTATTTATTTATTTTTTTTAGGAAAATTGAGTGCTAAAGCGTTAATTTTCACCATATACATGCATTCTTTTGATTATTTGTAATAATTGCATGTGAACTGTTAATAAAACTTTAGATTATAGCTTAAACTATATAGTATTGAATGCGGTATTTATTAATGGTGAGACAAACCCAAGCTGTGTATACCTTTACCTATGTTGAGAGATGTACATCGTGAAGTACGCTTAATTTTGTCCACAAAATAGGTCAAAAAATTGTCGGTTTTGGAAAAATGTATATACCTAGCATTTATTTATGTCAAAAAATGTATAGGGTAAATCGATTTTATCTTTAACAGATATTAAATATTTATATTGAATGTGGTTTTTACGAACCAGCATTAAAGTCATTCAGCCTAAGATTTGCCGCACAACTCATTCAAGTCGTTATAACATTGAAAACTAATATCCGAGGTTCATTCAAATTTAAACAAGAAAATTTTTCTACAGATGTATTGGTGATTTATGAAAATACAAATTAAATGTCTTAAATTTCTTCATAGTTTCCTTCAACAGAAATACATTTTCTCCATCAGATAGGAAACTTTTTTTTATCCCTTCACGAGAAAAAAATTATGGTTGCCCCAGTAGCCAATTGCGCGTGTAGCTACTGTTGATGGCAGTGTCGTTTTGAAAAGTTGCCCCTCCTGATGCCGCCTTCAGTGGACCCCCCACAAGCTTAAGCACGGCCTGAATGTTGTCTTCATTGACGCTGGTCACCGGACGACCTTCGTGGCTTTGATTATTCACTTTATCACGACCATTTTGAAACTTCTGGGCCAAACCGTACATTTGGTTTTCACTCAGAGTAGCATCAACACATTAGTCGGGGAGAAAATGAATTATATCGCGTCGAGCAACTGACTCTGGTGCTATCACAGCGACTCTGACACAACGGACTTGAGTGTGAGGGCCGGATGCATGCCTATCCCCTCTCCGTCCAACCTCCAACCGATTTTCCATCTTAAGTCACTACTTGATTAGAATGAACCAAATGCTGCTTTACATTTGATTGACCCTCGAATTTCGACGTATAATTGTAGTTTTAAGACGCACTTGTTGTTCAGCGCGGCTTTAACTGTAGGTGTACACGGGTACAGATGGCGCTGGTATGTACAGAAAGGCTTCAGCTAGGCCTCGAACTTGGTTTCCACGAATGGTGCGGGTTTATGTGAACTAGCGCGGGCCTAAGTCCACACAGCGCTATCCTTCAAACTCCACGTGGCGAACACGGACATGTAGTAGTGAACACGGCCATGTAGTAATAAGCACGGCCATGTAGTAGCTAGCTCGGCAATGGAGGAACGAGCACGGCCATGTAGTAGCTAGCACGGCCGTGTAGTAGCTAGCATGGACATGAAGTAGTGAACACGGCCATGCGCGAGCACGATCATGTAGTAGAAAGCACGGCAATGGAGGAACGAGCACGGCCATGTAGTAGCGAACACGGCCATGCAATAGCGAGAACGGCCATGTAGTAGCTAGCACGGCCATGTAGTAGCGAACACGGCCATGCAATAGCGAGAACGGCCATGTAGTAACAAGCACGGCCATGTATTAGCAAGCACGGCCATGTAGTAGCTAGCACGGCCGTGTATTATCGAGCACTAGCGAGCACGCCCATAGAGTAACAAGCACGGCCATGTAGTAGCTAGCACGGCCGTGTAGTAGCTAGGATGGACATGAAGTAGTGAACACGGCCATGCGCGAGCACGATCATGTAGTAGCAAGCACGGCAATGGAGGAACGAGCACGGCCATGTAGTAGCTAGCACGACCATGTAGTAGCTAGCACGGCCATGTAGTAGCGAACACGGCCATGCAATAGCGAGAACGGCCATGTAGTAACAAGCACGCCCATGTATTAGCAAGCACGGCCATGTAGTAGCAAGCACGGCCATGAAGTAGCTAGCACGGCCGTGTATTATCGAGCACTAGCGAGCACGCCCATAGAGTAACAAGCACGGCCATGTAGTAACAAGCACGCCCATGTAGTAGCTAGCACGGCCGTGTATTATCGGAACACTAGCGAGCACGCCCATGTAGTAACAAGCACGGCCATGTATTAGCAAGCACGGCCATGTAGTAACAAGCACGGCCATGTAGTAGCGAGCACGGCCATGTAGTAGCGAGCACGGCCATGTAGTAGCGAGCACGGCCATGTAGTAGCGAGCACGGCCATGTAGTAGCGAGCACGGCCATGGAGGAGCGTCCTCGGGAGAACAGTCCGGATCGGAAGTCTGGAGGCCTTCAAGTCGAGCGTAGCTTTGGACGATACGACCTTTTCAGAATCGTAGACTGGATATGAAATATCGCCAGCTGCTCCCTCCCTTTGAGACGTCATAGCGCCCTCAGAGTGGCTGTGAAAAGCAAACCCTCCTACTCTTCCCTTCTTTTTTTTTCTTCTTATTTTCCCTCCATCCCTGGCGATGGAGCAGAGGGGGTTGCCTCACTCCGACTGACGCGGGAATGAAAGATAAAGAGAGTGTGACGCATGTGCTCCCCCCTTCCCCTTCTCGCCCCTCACAAAAGTGAGGCACCGCCCACATATACCCTCCCTGCCAGCCATTTGCTCTCGACACTCTGTCCGTAGCTGTATTAGTTTGTTGTTACTCAATGCATTTTGGGTGATTTCCACTCACTCGTACTTGTTCATTTTATTATTGACGATGCAATAACTTCTCCTGTGTCAAAAATAATCACATTTATATGCCAAATCTTTTTTAACTTAAAAGCATAAACATCAATCTTTTGTCATGATGAAAATTATCTAGCCTAATTAATTTAAAAGAACGAATTAAATAAATTTATTTCCCATGTTTAAATAACCGGGCAAAATTTATGAAAAATATATTTTTATCTTCCCTTTTAATTAAATCAATTAATATCTTTAGTGGTGAATGGAGAGACCTTTGTTAAAATATTAATGCAAAATAGAATGATATTAAATTTTTTTGGCAAACTTTTTTTCTAAACCTGCTTTAAATCACTTTGTGTTATCGTTAAAAAAAATGTATAAATGACCAAGTCAACATAGTGCATTTAATTTAACAATAAAAAAAAATGCTAATTGTATCTGAACATAAGAAATTTTTCGAATTTCGAATGTTAATAATACGATTATATATGTTTGAAAACACACACACACACACACATACATATATATATATATATATATATATATATATATATATATATATATATATAAACACGCACGTCCTCGAGTTTTTTTAACGTATTTTCACTGCAATGTTTTTTCCATCGTGAGCTAGCTGTGGAACGAAAATCTAAATTTGCTGGGCGTACCAAGGTTATTGCATCAAGTGGAATGTAAAACAGGTCTGAGCATTGCGTAATCTCTAGTTTCCTGTTGGTTTTTTTTTTGTTGCGCTATTTTACCGCAACCGAACAGGGCAAACCCGCTGAACGATCTGATGCTAGCTCTGGAATCTCCTGCTTGAGGCGTACCTGGTTAACTGTAGGTACTCCTAATGGACTTGCGGTATTTCATTTTTAAACTGTTGGTTTATGAAGTACATGCTACGAAGGTGTTTGGCACGATTTTAGCATGAGATACCGCAGAAATAGTCACCAAACATATTTGCAACTGAAGTTCACTTGGAGTGTCTGATGTAAAGCGAACCAAGACATAAAGTGTTGATTGTTGACAAATAGAGATTTAATTTTATAGCTATCCAAGCCCTAGCTTACAAACATAATATATAAATATATGGTCAAAGTTAATTTATATAGGGTGATATTGTAATACATATTTAGATTTGGAATGAAACCTCAATTTGGCAACATTTTAGAATTTGTATTTGTTTTACTGTGGCATCAGACTTTCCAATTATTGTTTCGGCTACTTACCAACATCCTCTAACTCGGGTACATGTATTTTTTTTTAAATTAAATATTTATTTTCTTTTGATATTCTAAGCTGTATTTTTGTGTGCGAAACATGTTTATATGCCGTGATAGTGATTAATAACGGGCCAATTTTACCGCGCGTAACTTTTTTTAAGGGCATAAAAAATGAGAAGAGCTCATTCATCACGTTTTTAACAAACAAGAAAGAAAACTCAATGCTACTGGAAATTTTCCTCTTCCCTGTGGATATGTTACTTACAGACTTATATATTATTAACAGCACTTTCTTTCGTAAATGGAATAGAAATATTCACGTAAACATAAAGATATTTGTAAATTTTGTACTTTTACATGAAAACAACTATATCACTATTTTGTTTTGTGTTCGCAGTAATTCTGGCTTCAGATTCAGAACCGGACATTTTATGTCTAGTGCTGTCGGAGTACCTCCAATAGTCAAAGTTATTTGAAAATAAGTTCCCTGAATAGCTTTCCATAAAGTCAAATTGTGGAATATTGGATTATTTTTTCCACCTTTAGAATAAAAAATGTGCTTGAACGAAACATCAGTTAAAATTCAAAATGTTGAGAAACTTTTGGTAGGAAATACTCAGTATTGTCTCGAAGACACGTATTTCGTATATGCAAAAATAACGAATAGCCGTGTGTCGTGCAGTTGCAGCGTCACGAAGTGGTTTGGCTGGACTCTGATGTCTTGATCTAAGCTTTTGGACATACGCCATTGCTAAGCACATGTATGTCTGTAGAAGAAAACTACAAAAAACCCAAACGACAAAAACACAAATTAAGCAAAAAAAAAAAATTGCTGTTGTCAACAGGATATAAACACAACATAATATTCCATAACAGGAATATTTGGTTGTTTTTTTTGTAGTTTTCTTCTACAGACATACACGTGTTTAGCAATGGCGTTATGTCCAAAAGCTTACATCAAGTCATGCACTTCCATTGCACAAATCTTTCATAGATAATGGAATTGATGTGAAGGCGCCGTGTGCAGGCCTCGCCCGAGGCATCGATTGGCCGTGTCCCTTGCGGGGAGCACGCAGATAGGAGCGACCTTGTTAGCGCAGTCAGCAGCGACCCAGGGCCCGATAACCAGACACGTCGACAGCCCCCGAGGAGCTGTGGCCGGGGGATGAAAGAGGGCCGGAGGGGGTAGGGACTCGGGAATTATGATCCTACAAGGGGTGACACCAGCGAACGGCGGGAAAGAGGGACGGGGAGGGGAGGTGAGGTTTCTACCCGTGGCACGATACCAGGAGGGTAGGAGTCCACGGAGTCAGGGTGGTTGGGGGGGGGGGGGGGGGGGGGAGGGGCTCGTCCCTCGAGAAGCGCTTGTCAAGCAGTACCCATTCGGACGCGTTCTTGGCCGCACGCGAAGCGGTCTTTTCGGTGTGACCACGCCCACTCGGACGGAGCCGGCGACGGTCATGGACAGTTGTTTCTCTTGAACTCAACCACCGGGTGTCGCGAGTGTCTGGAGGAAGACGCGCCGAAGTGGTCCGCGCTGCTCGTGTGTGGATGTCTCCCGCGCCTAAGACCATGTGACGATGAAGACGTCACACGTCGGCGGACTGACCCCTACGCCCCGCATACTGGGAGGTGAGTTCCCGCGCGCTCGTCTGCTGGGTGGGGCAGGGGGGCGGGGTAGCGGAGCTGGTTAATGAATGGACTCCCGGCTGACGAGCGTGAAGGAGCGACCGTCGAGACGAATTATTGTTCGAGTCGTCGCTCCTCCCCCTTAACTAATCCACCCCTAGGCCCCCTTCCCCGTGTTGGTCATCGCCGCGCTCTTTTCTAGCCCTGCACCCTCGTGGCTGTGCAGATAATGCGCGAACCTGTTTCTGCCATTACGGAGATCAACATGTTCTCCTGTTCATCTAGGTTTGCGGACGCTCGGAAAGTGAGCCAATATAGCCTATTTATACTGGTTTAATATTTATTTCAAAAGAGCAATTATTTTTACAGAGATATATTTAAAACCTAATATGTTATTAGGCTATTTAAAATTGAATCCACATATTTCTTAGAAATAGTCAGCTTGGCAGAACATTGGGAAGAAAATTAGATTTTGAATAAAATGTAGGCCTATACCGTAAAACTTTTTTTTTCTTTCGAACACAGTGTAATTTATTTATTTTGCTTATAATATCGTTTAATTTTTAAACTATATGTTAGGTATTAGCTTACACTTACACGTAAATAAATTAAAGCTCATATAAATTTTAATTTTACTCCTTGAGACTATTTTCATAGAATTTTATTTATGAATTCTCTTGAATTTATTGATTATATGTTGTATATATAGGTAAATTTCCATGTGGCATCATTACGTTATATATTTTAATAATTTAGTTTTTAAACATATGTAATTGATATATTTTTAACTTGATTCTTGATTCGGCAAAGATGTAATATAAAATATCTTGTACATTATTTTTAAGTTAATATGTATAAGAGGGTAGACGCTAATTTTGGCATCGTTGATGGGTTTCAATAGTATATAATATTTCACCAACGAGATTTGTCTTAAAAGTAGACCCTACATCACAAATTTTTTTTCTCTCTCTCTCTCTCTCTTTTTTTTTTTTGCTAATTAGTTACGTGGTTTCTTGTTTAAACGCGTATTTTAAACCCTTTGCAGTATGATTCCGCACCAGTTGAAGTAAAAACCTTATAAATAAAAATTACACAATATCCTATTTGGTGCTACTTTAGTTCAAACTCCGATTTTGAAATGATAGTATAATTTTTA
This sequence comes from Bacillus rossius redtenbacheri, assembly GCF_032445375.1. NCBI lineage: Eukaryota > Metazoa > Arthropoda > Insecta > Phasmatodea > Bacillidae > Bacillus > Bacillus rossius. Next base: position 6,982,677 of record NC_086336.1, on the reverse strand, counting down.
AATTATAGTGTCCATTAGATTCCTGTGGCTTAGCGTACAGAAATAAAGAGTGAAATTCAAAAATTGTTTAAGTAAATGATACTATGTTGATGTTATATGTATGCACTAATACATACAACCACCTAAAAATGAAACTGCTAACCATATTCCTATTTTTAAAATAGGTTATTTTGCTTTTCAAGTCAACATGGTTTATTAATTTCAAATTTTGGATTTTTTAAAATAAAATGAAGAAGTTACTCTCACTACCACGGTTAAACCCATAAAGTTATAGATTATATCAAAATAACAATTTCGTAAATATACTTAGCAGTTGGAAATCAGCAATGTGAGAATTAAAAATTATGTTATTATTCACTCTCTAAAAATATCTCCCCCCACCCCCCAATCCCCTCACACCATAAAAAAATCAATTCGTAAAGATACTTGCAAAATTCGGGTTATTATTTCGCGATAGTCTATAATGCAAATTTTAGTGCAGTATATAACTTTCCTTGGCAGTGTATCACGGCCTATTTCGCACGTATTGGAGAACTAGATATCACCAAGTAAAATGGTCGGTGGCAGCGGTTTTATGTTCTTCATGCCCGAGTTTTTGGTGAGGCATCGACGACTTAGCGGGCTTTCTCTTGCTCGCGGGATTCCTGAGAGAAATAGAGAGACTGAGTGAAGGTGATTCCGTTTGTGAACGATGTTTGGAGAGAGAGAGAGAGAGGAGAGGATGGCTCATCTTCAGAGCTTCTTCTCTTGCGGAGTAAAAGTTTGGTTCAACAAATAAATAAAAACTACGCTTGTGTTTGTTTCGAAAATGATAAATCGGTCATATTTGATGCCCAGTCACCCCCTGTCACAACTCCTCAACATATATCATAGTTTTGAGCGAAGCTATATGACGAACATCGAAAGAGTTTCTGTTGTCGAAACTTAGCTATGTTAGAAATAGATATGCGTGTTTAAACATAGGGTGTATTTAAATTTAAGGTGGAATCATTAACCCAAATATATCACTCTACCAGGTTAGGAGCAATCTTGTGAGCACTAAACGATGTACCAAAATATTGTTACGAGGATACTAGAAGGGGGCAACGAGGCAGGCCAGTCGGCTCAGCGGCGCGCCGGCCAGCCAAGGGTGCAGTGCGGGTAGCGACCGTCCCGCTGCGGTAATCCAATAAGGCGCGGTGCTCTCCTCCTGTCTCTCGAGTGTTCGCCTAGAGCTCCGTCTGCGTGAAGTGGCGTAACTAGGACGCCACTGTTCTCGGAGCTTCGAGTGTTAAGTCGGTGGTTCTGACGACGCGACACTCCGGAGGGCTGCGAGGCCTCTGCAGGTCGGGACTCGGCATGTATTCAAGACAGAGGTCGGCCTGGAGCGAGTAGTGAGGGCGTTACAGAGGCAGGTGGCGACACCGGCGGCTCCCCGGAGCGGCCTGAGAGGCCAGCGAAGTGACCCCTTGGCGAGCGATAGTGGACGACGAGCGAAGGGCTTCGTGTGCGGAGATTGGTGCATCGGGGACCGAAGCATCAGGGTGTGGTTTGTGCGGCGGACGAGGAAGTAGTGCGAAACAGCGTGTTAAAGACGGAGGTACGAAGTAAGAGACGAGCAGTAGAGAGAGCCACTTTTGGGCCAAGCTCCTGTGGAGGTAGTAAATTGTGGACCGTTATGAAAAAGTCATTAATTTGTGGACGAACATGTAAAATTTTTATAAATTAATAATAGTGTAAATATAAGAAGTAATTAAAACCATATTGTATTAATTGGGCTATTCTTTCCAGACCTCTGTTTCCCACAATCGTAACAATATTAACAACTTACCATATCTCAATTAATTGCCGTTGACTGAAATTTTTAAATAACTGCTAATTACAAGAAATTATGTGAGAAACTAGTGGTCAAAGCGAAGTACTTCATTTAATGTTATGTAAGTTTAATTCATATGAACGTTCAAAGGAAATGTACTAAAAAAATAGCTTCTTGTAAGGAAAATTAATATTGGAATGATTAGCTAAAGCTGTGGATCATCGACAGCCTACCTTTCGTCCAGCTGTAATTGGCCCACAGCAGCAGCCAGTCGAGAATCACTCACCTCTCAGGATAGAGTATTAAAACACAGGAGAACTTATAACTTCAGTAGATAACTCTACCCTGATGATGGCAACTGCAACGTCGTCCGAAACGTCTTTGATATATTCGCATTGGACGCAGCTACAACCCAGAAGCCAAGCAACTTCACACAATGTCTAGGAAAGCCACCAATCTTTATGGGACATTTTAAGATTTTACTATGGCTAATTTACAGAATTATTTCTCTGAAAGACATTTAGGGCTGATATAAATAATTGGCGTAGATTAAAAAATAATTATTATTGACTATCAGATTTCTTTATAAGGCCTACTAGCGAAGAGTTTTGTAGGACGCTTTAATACTGTTTGGCAGTATGAAATTATTTTGTGGTGGTCATTAAATGTATTTAATTTCAGTACATTAAAAAGTATTATTAATAGTTTATCGTAACCAACATCAAACCAGCAAGACCACTTGTTAAAGCTTTGCTAGAATGTCACATCAAAATAACCACCACGTTGCTTCGCCTCTGTATTCTTGCATGGTGTGTGCTTTTACCCTACCCTGGATGACGTAGAACACCTACCTGCGTTAAGCCTATCTTGTCATCTTTGTGAGATTTACGGCATCAAGGATCGTTTATGGCTCAAGAGGTGACTAGAGAGTTTTTGTTCCGGACATAAAGCAAAGGACCCTTTTTATCATAACAACACACTACCAAGCATTATAAATAGCAACAGCAACAAATTATATTAACAAGTTACCGTGCCACACGTCATAAATTAGCAACGAAATTTGCTACACGTCTATTTTATTAGATACGATAGAACACTGACATTGAAAACAACCGTGTTTGCAATATCTTAATTAGAAATTTTGGCTAGCTGAAGGCTCAATCTTACATAGGCTATAATGTTTTTTTTTCGTCATTACTTTTATTAAAAATATATTTACAAAAAATTTTCAAATTGATACCTCCCTTGAATTTGTGTTATGCCACAAATATTTTCAACAGATATTTATTTACTTAACGTTATATAATGGGTGAAACTATCATCATTAGTAATGATAATCACGAATGATGATCACGTACGCGAATGTTCACACCCATAATGCGTGTTGAATCCCTGTTGAAAGTATTTCAGGGGTGCCCACAAGGGGGGGTAACGACGCAGACTGCGTCATTAAAATTTCAGGGGGGGGGGGGTGGTTAAAAGACGAGAAAAATGTATATATTATTTACATAATTATAGCTTCTAATGTGAAAATACGTTTCTGGTGCTTTGATAATTGAAAGGGATCTTGTAAATCAAATTGGCATCCCCGCACTTTCCTCAACAAAAGCAGTTTGGCATCTGTCGGTTCAGGATGGAAATATTTCCTGATATGACCAAAATCATTATTAGAAAATCAGTTTTAATTAATGCAAAATGTGATAAAATATAATACTAAAAAAGTATAATATTATAAAATAATTGAGTAAATCATTGAGAAAATGGCATAAAAAATTTCGGGGGGGGGGAAGGGGGCCCCATCATTAGGTTAGTAAGGGGGGGGGTGAGTCATAGTGTTTGGGGGGGGGGGGGCACCTTGAGTATTTGAAGCAGAACAACTGATGCAATGGAGGTATCAAATGTTAAGGAAAAAAATTAAACGAAAAAATCAACATGGTTTGTGAGACCGAACCTTAAATGGACTTTTTAATATCAGTAATGCAATATGTTTAACAGGAGTGTGTTTTTCATTTGTAAGCATAATTTCAACTTACAGAGAAGTCGTACGCCTTATGATAGCCTATGATAGCTTATTGATGTGTAAACATCTTAGCTGTCGGTTATCGGCATTTGGTAGAAATAATTTCGCGAATGGAACGTAATTCGATTCGAACGGAAATGTGAAAACACTTTGCTGCTTCACCAGTGGAAGTCTCAGAAATCTTGATAAGATGACGGACCCGCGGGAATCATCCGTGTGTATTTACTTTCGCGGACATCGTGTAATTTACTAAGCGTATTGTAGAGACCTGAAAAATTCGCGGGTTCATTTCGTGTTATGCTAAAATTCAAATAAGTGCTGCTTCTGTCATTGGTTCACTGTTAATATGAAGGAATGAGGGCCAATTAGAGATACCTACTCACAAATAGAAGTGTCGTTTCACAGGCCACCCAGTCGATACGACTCACAAGTTGGCAGCCAATGAACAGTTGGCATTTGCCCGAGTGTGTAGAGGAAATCGGAGTCTATCCTGGAGGTCATTGAACCCGCGAATTTTTCCGGTCTCTACGTATTGGTTTGCCATTGTAAAATTTATACTGGTATAAACGTCATTTTAAACTTTATGATATAAGATATAGTCCTAAAACGTTATGACAACTCAAAAAATACGTTAAAATACTGGCATTACAATTTTGATCACCCTTAGTTAACATTGAAATGTAGATATAGTGAAGCGCTCATTATAATGTAGAGACAAAATAAATTGTTAGTCTACATATTTCGTGATTAGCAACAGGTTTGCTGTTAAATCATAAATGTTGAATCAGCCCAATAAGATTATGGTTTGTTTGTAGGGATTTCTGTCGTTCAAGCAAAAACCTATATACATATACTTAGTGTTATATTACGTGTTTTAAAATGTTTCCGTTTACTTTTCTAATTTTTATTTTGGACTGCAATTCTTAGTTTGAAAACTATACTTAAAAGATAGCGCCGCGTTCATAGTGCCTTAGAGCACAAAAAAAATCTACATTTTACATCATATTTTCTACATCACAAATATCCTGGATAATAAATCTTTATATATATATTTCTTGTGTGCGTGTGTATGTCACTGAACTCCTCCTAGACGGCTGGACCGATTTTGATGAAATTTTGTGTGTGAGTTCACGGGGATTCGAGGATGGTTTAGATTCACAATTGGATATTTTATCTCGATTCTGAGTTAAGAAAAACTAAAAAAACACGCTTTGAAAGCAAAAATTGCAACGCATTATTAGAAGCCATTAAGTTTTGCTATTGTAAGGAACTAAGTAGAGAGTAAGAAAAAAATAAAGATCCTGACAGTTTATAGTGTCGCCATATTTGTTTCAATTTTCAATACCCTTTTTGTATATTACAATTTAAATTGCAGAAAAAAATCATGTTTCATAGCCACACAAATAGTGAGTGTGTGTCATTTCTCTATGTCCACGAGGTTTCGCCGCGTCAATTTTCTCCTTGGAGCGAACCCGTCCGCTTAATTAAATAAACAGCTTTTATCGTTGAATGATTTCATGATTTATTTAATGAAAATATGCTCTCATAAAAAAATTAGTTAGATAGACATTCAATAGGTGTCTTTCTCTCACTCTCTCTCTCTCTCTGAAATGTATGTAGCTTGCTCGCGGGTCAGTAATGCAGACAATCTTTACATTCTAGCTCGAGACGGAAAAAAACAGTAAATGTGGTTTACAAAGACATTTTATGAAGTGTCTTCCCGTCATTACATTTGAAAGTAGAAACATATTTACTCAAAATTTAGGTAGTAACATATTTTTATTGCAAAGACTGAAATAGAGGTGAGAAATTTATCATTTTTGAACATAAGAAAACTACTACAACTGTATCAACTGTTATGTTATAATGTTTAAATTTCTAAATGGTGCAAGATAATACAAAATTCCATGCGTAAAAAGTCGTGGGCAGCAGATACGTATAGTTATAGGTGTGGGGCTATGCATGCTGATTTTTCATATACCTACTGCATGGATGCGAACATGTAAGAATAATCTATCTATCTTACTATAATAAAACAGTACTTTTACTGTGTGTCTGTACGCGATTTTGATGAAATTTTGTGTGAGAGTTCACGGGGATTCGAGGATGGTTTAGATTCACAATTGGATATTTTATCTCGATTCTGAGTTAAGAAAACCTAAAAAACACGCTTTAAAATCAAAAAAACTAAGCATTGTTGATAATTAGCCTCCATGGCAACGGGCTTTTGCATTGTTGTTGCCTTCTGCGTAACCATGGGAAAGGTTTTTGGTAACGGCAGTGGAGTGTCCAAGAGAAGGGCATAATGAGAAGATACAAAATGTCCAGCGTAGAAATACTTACCGCCATATCCATATCTCACAAAAAGTACATTTGGGCAGGACAATGTCTGTCGGGTCCGCTAGAAAGATATATAGAGAGATAGAGATATACATAGAAAGATAGAGAGAGTTATAGAGATATACATAGAGAGATAGAGAATTAGAGAGATGAAGAGAGATGCTTAGTATACGTTTAAAAAATAACAAAAAAAATTGATTGAGGCATTGCAACGCATGCCGGGCATTATCTAGTTATATATATTTTTTAATTGACGATTATATCTTATGACTATTCAAGTTTACAAAATTTGTTCCTGGAGAGTTACACTGCCATGAAGAGTACTTTCACACGCAAATACGCTTAGGTTCGTCCCCTGATGTTCACAAAATTTAACATAAGTATCCACACGTGAGTGCGCCATCTTGACGTCTTCGGCTCGTGGCTATAGCAGTTTCTGCATGCATGCACATTGCACTTTCAACCAGTTAAATTTTCGTTGTGTAACGCGGGCTTATTTCAATGCAATTCGTTTTTCGAGACAATACTGAGTATTTATTACGAAAATTGTTACATTTTATTTCATTCAAGGAAATTTTTTTTTAAAACTATGTAAATGATAATAGAACATTCAACAATTTGACTTAATTTTGTTGTATCAAGAAGCTCTTTACGTGTGCAGTTAATACTGGAAAACTATTCAGGGAACGATGTACAAATAATTTTAACAATTGGCATTTATGCCCGGGTACGAATCTGAACCCAGTATTATTACGATACGGTAGTAAATGTACAAATATCTGTGATTTTACATGAATATTTATGTTCCATCTACAAAGCTAATTATAGTGTGGAGTATTGCTTGTGAGTAGTATAGGAATGTATTTCCGGCGGCTGGCTTCTGGCTGTGGTGCTTGGTGCCGAGCCACATCTCTGACGTCACGTCTATCTGTGACGTCACGTCGGCCATCTTGGACGAGCGTAACGGGACACAGCGTAACGGGACACGGTGTAACGGGACATAACGTAACGGGACAAGTAGATCACGGCGGCCATTTTGGATCCGCCATCTTGGATCCGCCATCTTGGATGACGTCATTTTGTTTTCTCGAACTTTCCACCATTTTGTTTTCCGCCATCTTGGATTATGACGTCACCGTTGCAATTTCCGTTACGGCCGCCATCTTTAACTTTTTTATTTATTATCCGATTTTAATGAAATTTTTTTTAAATTTATAAAAAAAATTAAATTAATAAAATTTTAATAAAATATTTATAAATATTGAACTTTTTAGACACGGAGTTCGGAGTCCTCGGTTCGAACCCGACGAGGTCAAAAAATTAAAAATGGCGACCGATCCTTCCCCCTGTGGTGGCTGCTGACAGACTGCCCCCCACCACTTTTTTCAAAGCATATATATCGACAGTGAGCATGACGTCATGTCCGCCATCTTGTCTTCGATGTTGGAAACCATCATCATTGTATCGGAGGCGAGAGTGCGCTGACGCCTAGTTAGTTTGATTCTTACCCGCTAGAGTGCAGTAATCATTTATTACTGTGACACCCGCCATTTTGAAATTTGGCCGCCATCTTGAAAATCCGTAATTTTAATGCTAGAGATTCGGGAAAAAGTTCAAAATCCATTAAATAAATTTGTAATATATATACTGATTGATTAGTTCGACTAAGGTCCTTGGTTTGATCCCTGGCCGATACAAAACAACTTTAATTTAAAAAAATACTAAAAAAGTGACAGGATTGAGAAAATAAAAAACACCGCAAGTACTTTTAAAAACTTTTATTACATAAATTCAATACACTACTACAAGCACAAAAAATAATACACAGACATAGAACTAAAGTCTTGTGGATTTCTCGATTCAAACAGTCTTCCTATTGTATGGACTAAGTCCTTTACATGTTCGTAAATGTCTATTCAGTCTATCAGGTCGACATATTGGTACACTACAATTTTCACACAAAACCGAATTATCGACTTCATTAAAAGGACAGTGATATATTTCATGTTGTTTAGCACTTCGAATAGTTGTAAATGTTTTGTTACAAAATATACAGCTTGATTCTGATGAATGTACAGCCAGTCTATTACAATTCCTGAGGTGTCGTTTTAATCTTCCATAGTGTATAAACTTGCTTAAACACCTGTTGCACTGATATTTAATACGTTCAGAGTTATTATTACAATTGTGTATTACATAATCACGTAATTTCAAGTTTTTGATCTTCTCACAGTACGTACAGTTGGGCGATGGAACACCGTTGGATGCTCCTTCCTTTATAAATGACACTGGAACTGTTGACAACCATTGTAACACTGCTGTCATGTTAACTTCGGAAGCCTTTGAGGTCTGCTCTGCAGAAGATGTTGCACGCGACGAAATCTCCTGCTGTGCTGAGAGAGCAGGTGTAGCTGTAGACGACGTAGTCATCGTGGTCTGCACTGATGATGGTAGACCTTCGATCCAGGTCGGTGTTGATACTGGTAAAGACACCATCGAGGTCTCAAGAACAGCTAGTTTTTGGTCTATTATTCAAGTCTAACTACCCGATGCGTTCATCACCGCAGCCAGAGACGGACTAAAGTTCATATCACCTGGGGTCTCACTTATATGTTCTCATCAGCTGGTACAACACATGAGTCAAAACAATAACCATGTTCATTATACTTGCACTTAACTGTCTCGGAGCATTTTATATAATGACGATGTAAGCTGTCGAGGCGTGAAATTAGTTTATTACACTTATTGCACTGAAATTGTATTGGTTTCAGTAAATTATTCGGACAACTGCTTCTTTCATGTCTGCGAGCGCTTGAAGTGCTAGTAAATGATGCGCCACAGTATTTGCACTGATGCGAAGTACGCTCTTCATTAATTGAAGTCTCCTCTGCAGTCGGTATCGGGATCTCCGCGACTGTCGACACCGCAGCCACTGAGCTCTCCGCTGTCGTGGTCTCCTCTGCATCCGGTATCGGAATCTCCGACTCCATCATCATTGCTGTCATCGAGGTCCCCGCTGCTGACGGTAAACAGTCTATCCCGGTCGACATTGGAGCAGTAACTAAATCTCACGAAATTGACTGAAGAGAGCAGGCCCGTACTGCACCGCGACCAGAGGTATATTGAGGGTCCACTCGTCTGAACTTCGCTTATATACCCGCGGTCTACTGGAATACTACATTAGTCAAAATATTGTCTGTAATTAAAATTAATTTTTATTAGGTAGCTAAAAATTGTAGAAATAAAAAAGAAACTCAAGTTCAGGTTTTACACATTTATTTATAAAAAAATTACACAAATGCATGTTAGGTTAAGGAATTAAGCATTTTCGCAAGCAAAGTCTTTAATGCCGCACGAACTGCCTCTTCGACTCCGGTTCCAACTGGTTCGCAGGTCACGGGATCAGGAACACAGGTTTCCAGCTGGTCATCTTCTGCGATGTCGTCATCTCGAGCAAGACATGGTCTATGGCGTCTGTGACCACGTCTGCGCCTTGGCTCTACTGCAGTGCTTGTTGGGACAGATTCACTGCCTGAACTTCGACGACGTGACGCACGCCGTTTGGAAGTCTGCGTAGAAGCATCACAGGTAGCAAAAGGTTGCAACACGCTCATGTTTGGTGTTACACGTGCAGACGAGGCAACTACCTCAGCGATGCTAGCAGGAAGGATTGTGTGCGGTCTCATGTGATAGACGGCACAGTTTCCAGGTTCGCAACAATCTAATAGCTGCTGAGTCGGTTCGTAGGACACAGGAAAGTGAGCAAACCGCCAATGCTGAGCATCTCCATCACAGGTTTCTGTATATGTACGTAGATACCCGGAATCCCAGTAGCTGTACTCGACACTGCTGAAGCTAGGTCTTGCGCTCACGTACACGTTAGCAGGATGAAACGTAAACATCTTCTTGCAGGTTGAACGTCAACTGAAGGCATGTACGTAGGTACGTCATTTATATATGCAGGCTCCTACTAACACTGTGTGTGCCATTTCTGCATTAACTGCGAGTTTGTACAGGCACAGACACATTCAAACTTGTCACGTAGCTGCACGTCGTATATTGCACTAAGCTTGCGCAGGGAAGGACAGCCATAGTCGGTCTGTAAGTCTACAATTTCAACTGTTCCGTCGTCACATAGATCTCGTAGCCATTTTTTCTGTTCAGGTCCGGCAACGTATATTGTTTCGTTTTGAACTAGTAAATCTTTAAGTGTGTTTTTCACTTGGTGGTATGGGATTTTTCCTTCGTCCCACTCTAGTCCGTGATAATATTTGCATAGCCATTCGTTCGAGCGTTTACTTTTTTCGTCTAGTAGTTTCCAAGGATACGGAGGTCGGAAGCTGCGGGTTCGAGTCTTGTCTCCAGAGGTGACTGCAATTTCTTTGAGAACAAAGCCGTTTTGGCTCTGAAAACCTTGCAGGTTGCAGTACATCTTGTCGCTAGCAATGCTCGATCGTAACTGAATTATTATCGCAATCGAAACAGTATTTAAGTCAGAATTTTCACAAGTTTGTCTCGACAATTGTACGATGCAAGCCGATCGTGAAGTATCAGACAAAAAGCATAGGTGTTTGGTGGAATATTTCCGCTAGTCGTTATCTCGATCCTACAGTCGATGATGTTTGAATTTAATCGATCATCCTGTTTGGAAACGTCAAACACCATTAACGGAGCCTTGTTCTTGAAACTGTCGGGACTCAGTATCGGTGACTGTCTCCGTCCATAGTAAGCTTGCTGAAACTTGGCATACATTTGATATGCGAGAAGAAATCTTCCACTTTCAAAGTCCATGTTCATATCAACGTACGGATAACTTTCGCTGTTTAAAAATATTTTTACATTACGTAATTGACAGTTATCGAATAAGGAACGACTTACTCCTGCATTGAGCTGTCTTCCGGTCTGAAGCCCGACGATGATGTATCTTGGTTTTTCCGTAGCGAAGCTGGACTTTACTATCCAATTGATACGCTGACTATGAGGCAAGCCAGGATAAGTTTCCAGGCTCCAGGATCGGAATGGCACATCGAAGTTCTTGCCATTTTCTATGTTCTTCAACATCTTGACTCGTTCAACGGTGCTCACTTGGATGTGGGGCAGCATCCACTCGATAGACTGTAGTGTTAGCGAGACATCTTGAGGGTTTTCTGCAGCGACGACAATTGCATTAATGTGTGTGTTGGCTAGAAGCAGTACGAGCTCTTGTTTCGAATTAATGATTATATGCCTGTAGTCCTCAGCGAATCCAAGAAGCATGGACAGAGGAACACAAACTTCGAACTTTCCTTCGGCATAAATTGGAAGCTTATATTCATCCTCGAGAGCCCAACCGGCCATCTTTGCAGCAGTCAGTTCATTTGGCGTGATAGAAAGGTAATTTTTCATAGCAGATGTTATGCCTACATCTCTTGTCTGGTCCACCTCGACGCCATTGAGTACATAAGTAATGCGCTCGATGAGGTGAAGAATACCATTGCAGGATATTGACGTCGTTGTCGGATGCGTACCATCCGCCTTTGTAAGCATGCCTCTTATACGTAGAAATGACTGTGAAGGTAAAGTACAAATATCTTGGTGCTGTACAGCAATGCGTACTTCCGATGGAAGTGCGTACGGTCCGAGCAGGAAAGGCTGGTACTCGTGCAATTCCATTTTCGTAATGCTGTCATCAAAAATTACCGGATCTTCCACGTTGAGGATTTCGTCTTCCATATTTATTCGGCACTTGTCCAATACTAAGAAGATACTTTATGTTGTCAGGTGTTAATGCACCGATGTCTGGTAGAGAACTGTTCTTATTCACGTCAATACGACTTCTTTTATAACTGTTCGGTGTTACGAACTTTATGCCCATCGCTTCAAGTGCAGCCGTAATGTAATTTCTTCGTCTTGAAAATTCACCAATCGTCCTCGCTGGTCAACGATTCTGACGACGACTTCGTGTGCACACTTCACGACGACTGGAACGTAAATGATACTTTGCGGTACTTCGACCAGTTTATATCCTGGCGGGACCATCGGCGAAAATTCGTGCAGCATGTTGCTTAGTCTTCCGTTGAGATACGTTCCACTTGCCAAATTACAGTTTATTCTTATGACATTCACAGGCAAAATGTTTACTGCGCGCGTAGATTCGTACGTTCTTCCTGCATCATACACCTTTGATTCGAATCCTAACATCGAACCTATGGACCCAGGTTTCGTAAAGTCGACAATTTCACTGCATGTTAGAATGCTTTTTTGAGTGTTTGGATTTCCACGCAGTTGAAAGTCTACATCCTGTGGTAACATATCCCTGATGTAATTTGCAATGTCGTCAATTTCGTAAGATCCAACAGGTAACTGTATTTCATGAGCGGTCCCATCGCTTTTCAGGAAGCAGATCTTGCAGTTTCCTTCGTCGATATTCGGTATGGCATTATACGTTTGAAAATCTACGAGTCCGATACACCATTCTCCGTCTAAATCCAGAGGCGGGAAATGAACCGCCCGCAGCTCAGATGCGTGACCTGTCAAGGTAAGTGTTATCGACATGACTAATAAATTATCATCACTGCACAACCTTTAAGTAGCAATTTTTATTTGTCAGCTAAATTATTTTTTTAGTTAAAAAGCGAAGACACAAGTGTCCGCAGTTTGTTTGATTAGGCCTCTGTTCCGTTTCGTAATTGTAGAACAGTGTAGTGGTCCGGCCCAGGTACCGCCTAAGTTCAGGCGGAGGTCTCAAATTACCGAAACTGTCGTAGTAAGTAGCTTTTTTTCCAGACTTATATACGCTACCCAGTGCGTGCCGCGACCTGCAGTCGTGTCTAAATAATTATGGCATGTTCGTTGGTTTTTGGTTTGCTGGGTAAAGTGTCTCGCATAAACACGCCGCAGAAATTTGATATTTTCAATTTGCGTGCGTACTTTATTAAATCTACGTTGGTGAGCGGTCGTTTCGGCAGAGAACTTAGGATTTTCGTTTCTTTTTCATGCCTCGGCCTGATTTGTGAGGACGTAAGTACAGTCCTGCGCCGTTTTTTTTACCGATGGCAATGGCTTCCATGCTTGCATTATGTCTACGTGCTTCTTTTAACTGCTTTCGCTCATTCTTCGAAGTGTTGACTGCCCGCACTATACCGCTCGTTGCACCGATGAGACCGCCGAGAGCACCCAATGCAGGCAAAAGCAAAGGAAGAAATCCTCCTATAATCTTCTTGTCGAGAGTCTGTAATTTTTGCTTGGCTTTTTGTATGCCTGCTCCAGTCTTGCGTTTGGTCTTGCGTGAGTTAGTCTTTGACTTGATGGAGCTGGCTTGACGAGCACCCAGTCCTAATTTCGTCTTTGCCTTCATGATTTTAGATACGCCCCAGGCCGCGATTTTTTCTCCTAGACCCGCGTGCGACGATTTACTTATTTCTTCAGCTTCCTGTGCCAATATCTCGTCGGCCCGGTGCCTGGATTCCAGATCCTTGCTGAGCGAGTAGGCAATATCGTGCTGCTTGCACTGATCGTCGAGAGAATTAATGCCCACGTCACCGCGAGCTAACCTTTTCGATAATTTAGTGCCGGGGCCGCAAAATCTGTAGCCGGGAATGTGTAGCTCGAATGGCAGATTGTTTATCAGCGAGTTTACGAGTCCTGCACCGATGTGTTTATTGTTCTTACCTCTTCGAGTCATTACGCGCAACTGACCAGAAAGTATAAATGTGTTTGATTTTATACAATTTATTTAGTACAATGCAGGTCGTCAAGCAAGATGTTTGTTTGCCCGTGCGCATTACGCAAAACGATGAAACTATCGGTCACGAATCGCGACATGGCTTACTGTTGCCTTCTGCTGTACGATGCATAATGGCGGGACCATCAAACTGTGGCAAGACGTGCGTTCTACTGAGTTTACTGGAGGAGCCAAACGGTCTTCGGTTCGAGAACGTTTACTTGTATTCCAAGTCGTTGCAACAGCCAAAGTACCAGCGCTTGGCCACTGTTCTACGCTCGGTGGAAGGACTGGAGTATTTTCCGTTTAGCGATAATATCGATGTGGTGTCTACCGACGAAGCAAAGCCTAATTCCGTGTTTGTGTTCGACGATGTAATGTGCGAGAAGCAGTTAACTGCTTTCGCTCATTCTTCGAAGTGTTGACTGCCCGCACTATACCGCTCGTTGCACCGATGAGGCCGCCGAGAGCACCCAATGCAGGCAAAAGCAAAGGAAGAAATCCTCCTATAATCTTCTTGTCGAGAGTCTGTAATTTTTGCTTGGCTTTTTGTATGCCTGCTCCAGTCTTGCGTTTGGTCTTGCGTGAGTTAGTCTTTGACTTGATAGAGCTGGCTCGACGAGCACCCAGTCCTAATTTCGTCTTTGCCTTCATGATTTTAGATAAGCCCCAGGCCGCGATTTTTTCTCCTAGACCCGCGTGCGTCGATTTACTTATTTCTTCAGCTTCCTGTGCCAATATCTCGTCGGCCCGGTGCCTGGATTCCAGATCCTTGCTTAATGAATATGCGATATCGTGCTGCTTGCACTGATCGTCGAGAGAATTAATGCCCACGTCACCGCGAGCTAACCTTTTCGCTAGTTTAGTGCCGGGGCCGCAAAATCTGTATCCGGGAATGTGTAACTCGAATGGCAGATTGTTTATCAGCGAGTTCACGAGTCCTGCACCACTGTGTTTTTTGTTCTTACCTCTTCGAGTCATTACGCGCAACTGACCAGAAAGTATAAATGTGTTTGATTTTATACAATTTATTTAGTACAATGCAGGTCGTCAAGCAAGATGTTTGTTTGCCCGTGCGCATTACGCAAAACGATGAAACTAGCGGTCGCGAATCGCGACATGGCTTACTGTTGCCTTCTGCTGTACGATGCATAATGGCGGGACCGTCAAACTGTGGCAAGACGTGCGTTATACTGAGTTTACTGGAGGAGCCAAACGGTCTTCGGTTCGAGAACGTTTACTTGTATTCCAAGTCGTTGCAACAGCCAAAGTACCAGCGCCTAGCAACTGTTCTACGCTCGGTGGAAGGACTGGAGTATTTTCCGTTTAGCGATAATACCGATGTGGTGTCTACCGACGAAGCAAAGCCTAATTCCGTGTTTGTGTTCGACGATGTAATGTGCGAGAAGCAGGGTATTATACAAGAGTACTTTTCCATGGGCAGGCACGTCAAGGTAGACTGCGTATACCTGTGTCAGACGTACAGTCGTATTCCAAAACATTTACTGCGTGATAATGCAAATGTCATAGTTTTGTTTCGCATGGACGAACTTAATTTACGCCACGCTTACGACGACCACGTAAACACCGACATGACGTTTCAGGAATTCAAAGACATGTGCTCCTTGTGTTGGAAAGACGAGCACGGATTCATAGTCATCGTAAAGGACTGGCCTATATATAAGGGCAGGTACAGACGAGGTTTCGATCAGTTTATCGTCAAACATGAGTCATAGCATTACGAAATTCGGTCGTAGCAGCAGACATACTGTATGCCCCGACTCTGATATCCGCAAATACATTTCTCTACTGGCTCAAAAAATAGACGGGGTGAAAAAGGAATTACTTGAGTACCTCGTAGCCATAGACCAGCGCGTGGAAGCTTCGGATTCTCGCATTCGCGACATGATCGAAGTATCGAATGCACAAAGACGGGACGATCTGAGGACTTTTCAAAGTAGTCTGAAAGCATCACTATCTCACTCGCCAACAAATTCAGATTTGGCCAAACACAAGAAAGAAGTTTCTGCGATCGAATAAAAAAAGTATATAAGGAGGTCTTGCAATAAGTTTTCAGCCAGTACAATGTCGGACCTGGCCAGTGACCTTCATCGAGCTATACAGTCTGTTCGCGAAAAATATTTACTTGCTAGACGAACCAGACTTGCACGTGAGATGGAAAATGAGGAGATATTTAAACCAATCACTAGTCGCCTCGACGAACTTAAAAACAAGGAAGAACCAGCCTTCATTGTGAAGACAGAAGTTGAAAATGAAATGCCGACTGTAAAGAAGAGAAAGTATGAACCAGATCGAGAAGAAGAGGACTTAACAAGTACAGAGTCCATGCACAAGAAAAAAATACCGAAAAAGGGACATCAAGTTAATGCAATGGTCCGACCATACCTGATATCGTTTACGAGTCGGAATAATGACACGACCTACGGAGTGTACAGAAAACATAATAAGTGGTTCCTCGGTGCTAAAGAAATAGACCATCTACCAGGAAATATCGTTCGCGTAGAAGAGTTCAAAACGCGCGGGACTCCTGGTCTGTACGAATTGCTGTTTCGCAGGGAGCCTAAAGGATATTCTCACAAAGACTTACAAGAGTACAAAAAACTGCTAGAGCTAACCAATGCACATTTTCGCGATAACGATCCAGATAGTGGTGTATATAAAGACGTAGATCATGAAAAAATCGACATTCTCGCTAATCTCTTCAGTGAACTAACAATACATGGCGAAGGTTTAAAAAAGCTAGAAAGTGGTCAGACATTTGACTATGTATATTGGGACGACCCTAATGAATTAGTTGATCGCCTTAGAATTCTACATGCTTCGCTTAGCGTAGGAAACTATTCGCACATCAACGAAATAGTCTCCATACTTGAAGAACTGAGGGAAGCCGGCTACATACAATGAGTCGAACCGGAATCGCTCACGAACTTCATGCTCCTGCTAGACGAAAATACCTTCGTCGCAAAGTCATAGTTCGTGGAATTGATGATTTATTCCAGGCGGACCTTGTTGAGATGATACCGTATTCCCGATTGAATAAAGGTTTCAAGTACATGTTGACAGTCATCGATGTTTATAGCAAGTTCGCTTGGGCTAGACCTGTCAAATCAAAGACTGCAACTGAAGTAGCCAAGGCCATGAACAATATTTTGCGTGATGGACGTGTACCGTCGCACCTGCAAACGGACCTCGGGAAAGAATTCTACAATGCAACCTTCAAGGCTTTGATGAAGAAGTATGGCATCAAACACTACTCTACATTTAGTAACGTCAAAGCCTCCGTTGTCGAAAGGTTTAACAGAACTTTGCGTTCCAAGATGTGGCGGCAGTTCACGGCTAACGGAAATTACAAGTGGCTTGACATCTTGCCGAAACTAATAAACGAGTATAATTCCGCGGTGCATTCTACCACGAAAATGAAGCCAAAGGACGTAAGGGACAATCGCCTGCTTCGAACAGTGTTTTCCAACATGAAGAAGAAAGATCCACGAAAGCGTAAAGCTAACGTCGGTGACATTGTGCGAATCTCCAAGCAGAAAGGTATCTTCGAGAAAGGTTTCACTGCGAACTGGAGTCCCGAACTTTTCCGTGTGACACATGTTCGTGAATCAGAGCCTAGGACCTACTACCTCGAAGATTTGGACCACAAACCTATCCATGGTGGCTTCTATGCCGAAGAGATTCAGCCTACGTTGTATCCCGATACGTACTTGGTGGAGAAGATTATAAAACGAAGAAATGGACTGTCCTACGTCAAGTGGTGGGGCTTTCCACCTCGCTTTAATTCGTGGGTGGCAGATGCAGACGTCGAGAAATCCACAAGGCTTTAGTTCTATGTCTGTGTATTATTTTTGTACTTGTAGTAGTGTATTGAATTTATGTAATAAAAGTATTTTTTAAAAGAACTTGCGGTGTTTTTTATTTTCTTAATCCTGTCACTTTTGTGGTATTTTTTAAATTAAAGTTGTTTTGTATCGGCCAGGGATCAAACCAAGGACCTTAGTCGATCTAATCAATCAGTATATAGATTACAAATTTATTTAATGGATTTTGAACTTTTCCCCGAATCTCTAGCATTAAAATTACACGATTCCAAGATGGCGGCCAAATTTCAAGATGGCGGGTGTCACAGCAATAATAAATGATTACTGCACTCTAGCGGGTAAGAGTTAAACTAACTAGGCGTCAGCGCGCACTCTCGCCGCCGATACAATGATGATGGTTTCCAACATCGAAGACAAGATGGCGGACATGACGTCATGCTCACTGTCGATATATATGCTTTGAAAAAAGTGGTGGGGGGCAGTCTGTCAGCAGCCACCACAGGGGGAAGGATCGGTCGCCATTTTTAATTTTTTGACCTCGTCGGGTTCGAACCGAGGACTCCGAGCTCCGTATCGATAATGTTTGTTTTTTATAAATATTTTATTAAATTTATATTATTTAAATTTTTTTATAAATTTTAAAAAAAATTTCATTAAAATCGGATAATAAATAAAAAAGTTAAAGATGGCGGACGTAACGGAAATTGCAACGGTGACGTCATCATCCAATATGGCGGACAACACAATGCCGGAAAGTTCGAGAAAACAAAATGACGTCATCCAAAATGGCGGATCCAAGATGGCGGATCCAAGATGGCTGCCGTGATCTACTTGTCCCGTTACGTTATGTCCCGTTACGCTGTGTCCCGTTACGCTGCATCCAAGATGGCCGCCGTGACGTCACAATCCAAGATGGCGGACACCGGCACCAAGCACCACAGCCAAAAGCCAGTTTCAGGAGCCCCATTTACATACTACTCTTGTGGATGTGTTGACCAGAGGAGTCGCACCTATGTTTTCGTACCATGTGCGTCTCTGCCTGAGGACGGGAGCAGATAGCAGTTCCCGAAACGTCGCTTGTTTCTGTTTTAGAAAACTGTTGTGTTTGTTTCGTCTTTTCGTTTTGTCGTGTTTTTGTCTCGTTTTGACTGATGTGCTGAATTTTTTGGGTTCAATATTTTTGTGCTGTCAACATTTGTGGGGATTTTTTTTTTTAGTTCTCTTCTTTTTTTGGAAAACTATTGTGTTTGTTTCGTCTTTTCGTTTTGCTGTGTTTTTGTCTCGTTTCAACTGTTATGCTGAATTTTTTGGGTTTCTGTTTTCTTAGTCCATTTTTCTTTGTTTTTTCTTTGTTTGTTGACCATATTCCTGTTGTGGACTATTGTGTGGTGTTTCTATCCTGACAACAGCAATTTTTGCTGAATTTGTGTTTTTGTCATTTGTGTTTTTTGTAGTTTTCTTCTGCAGACATACATGAGCATAGCAATGGCGTATGTCCAAAAGCCTACATCAAGTCAGAGGAAGAGCGGTCCTCTCGGAATGAAGATGAGTGCTCGCCCAGACGGAGTGGCGCTTGCACGTGACCTTGCCGGCAGAGACAGCCGGCTCCATTCAGGCCGCTCGTTAGACGTCGCTTTATCGCGGCGGACCTGCTTCCTGCGAGGACTTTTCCATTCGTCTCGGACCTTGCCCTTCGTGACCTGCGCGCATTACACCGCGAATTGCTCCCTCCGCCTTTTATTCCTCGTCCTTTTTTTCCCCCCGACATTATCACCCCCCCCCCCTCCCTTCAGACACGTGGACGCGAGAGGGCGGACTCGGGCCGTTGTCGAGGCGACGCGGGACAGGCGCATTGTCCCGTCGGTTATTTGCATGTCCGTCCTCCCTCTAACTCCTTCGTGCGCCTCTGATTCGTGACGAAGGAGCGTTTGTAAGCCCAGGCCGTGTCGGAGAACTCGCAAGTGCCCGCCGCCATGCCACGGGAACGTATCAATTACCAACACCTGAGTGTTTCATTCTCACTTGGTGGACACCATTTTTCACATCTTTCAACAATTTTTTTTCGTTCTAGAATATATCATATTCGTGGTCGTGTTTATTTAACATTTTTTTTTTTTTTACAAAATTTGTTTATCGCGAAAAAAAAGGAATTAAGACTGCCGTAGGCATTAAAAAAATTGCGCTAAAGAAAATGGATGCGCCATTTCCCCGCTGCGAAGGAGCAAACAGTTGCTGTCGTCACGTTCGCTAATTGGTTTACAACACGGAAATCTAAGGGAAGCGCGCGCGCGCGCGCTTTTTCCTGAAGATTTACGTCGCGATAGTGTAAACACTGCAGCGAGGAGTTCCTTTGGACTGTTCCGTTTTGTTCCGCCGTCCACCCGGCAGATTTGCGCGGGTCGAGACACCTCCCTCCCTTCCTCCTTCTCCTGTTACGTCGTCTCCTTCATTCCTTCTCTCCTCCTTAATTAATCGTCCAACTCGCAGCGAAATTGGGCTCAATTTTAAAATCCTCGACTTGAGATTAAGCAGCTAACGGATCGAGGATTTGCAGTATATTCTATCCCTACGGTTTGGAATGTGGTTTGTGGTCGGTCATATCTTGGTGTTTACCATCGCTTCCTTTACCAACGTCGTACAGACACTTGCAGCGGTATTCCAAGACGCTCGGGCTAGGTAGCGAATAAGCACTGCCTTGCTGGGATACGACCGTTACCCAAACTTGCGAGGCCGTATTACAGAATGTGTCCAATCCGAATCCCAGTAAGGAATCAAATCGGCTACCTTTTAAATAAACTATGCTCTGCGCGAGGCTAGAAACAGGTTTCAACGCATTCTAGCGGACGTTTCGCAACCATCGATACAATTGTTACGGCAAAAATAATAGAGATAGTAGCACCATCGGACAAAAATAGAACCGCATTTATAATTTTCTCAAATACTTTTTTAAGTTGCGATTAGTTCTTGTTATGACCATTAAAGTGCACAAAATGTATTCCAGGGTATAGTTTCGCTATCATACAGTTTAATTTGGCACACCAACACGTTTTGGTACATTCACTGATAATCACACAAAAGTCTATATACTTGTTAATGGCAGCAGACGCTAATCCGCCATGTGGACGAAATCAATGAAGTTTGAGCGACGGGTCGGCAACGGATAAGACACCGAAATCGGACCCCTAAAAATAAGGACTGGCCGTGTCCTATCATGCATTAGGAATGGTAAGAGTACAGATGTAGCATATTCAACACCTAAACCCTTATTTTTTCGTCTTCGAATACCGGCCTTCGCCCCTCAACACGAATAAACACTTAGACCACCCCCTTGAGTCTTTGCCTCACTTTACATGCTGGGTTTGTGATTGCATTTAACTTCGCTTGTATTGTTTTATTGTAATTTCTACGGGTGTTCGATTACATTAACACTGGAAACTGTTTATTTTTGGTTTATATATTCCACTCTTTACAGTTTGTTTGTAAAGATCTGATAGTTAAAATACTTGCTAACCAACTGAGTAGTTGTCACAAGTAATTTATTTTTTGTGTAATCAAAGTCTGGAAACGCATAGGCCTACTAAATAGCTTTGCAGTCTCACTATTATTTCTATATTTTTAAAATAAAAATATAAATTTAACGGAAATCCAAAATCAAAGGGAAATTTTAATTGAAAATATTTGGCCACGTATTTGAGTAGCCTATTCACGTGAGACTCCTCAACCTAAAAGTTCGCAACATTTCGGCCTGGTGTCGATTTGAAACCTTACAAGGTTTCTGTGGGACCGTTGCTGTCGAGAAGAAGGTGACCCGACCCGTAGTTTTAAAATTTCTTACCTTCTTTTTTTTTTTTTTTTCAAAATTTTAAGTCTTATTAATTATAGGTTTGGGATGATTGAAGAAATAATGTAAAAAAAAAAATTGTTCATAAAAGCAAAATCTAATGGCCGTTCGGGCGTGACAGGGAGAAAATTGCACTAAAATTTGTATTCACCGGTTATGATTGTCAATGATTATGTAAAGTAAATTCATGTGATTGCCATACTTAATTCATTAGTACGCCAATAATATTGTTAAAGGTTGTGAATAAAATCTGATTCTTGTTTCAGTGATACATGCGAACGGAGCAGCGATATTTTAAAGAACATAGCAGTGTTAACTACTACATTTGATGGGAGGACAAGGCTTTTGAACTGGTGAATGTGAACTGGTTTTCCGGGGAAAGCATTTGGTAGTGATGGAATTTTTTTTTTCTTCCCCCCACTGCGACGAGTAAGGGTTGTTTGTTGGAGCAGCTGCTGATGACTTTTCGACGCGTGGCCTATGGATCAGAAAAAAAAAACTCGGACGTCCAGGCTTGCTTCCCCCACGACGGACGCGCGAGCTGCCATGTTCCCGCGCGCAGGCCGCCCCGCGCACCGGTTATTACAACCCTCGACTCCTTTGTGCTCGGCCACCCGGGTGTTTGCGCGCGGCTGAAGTTGTCCCGGCCCCTACCCCCCCTCCATCACCCCGCCCTGAAACAATGGCCGCGGGGCTGCAGACAAAGGGACGGGCCGGAATATAAAAAGCACGTCATGTCAGCCATCTTCCCAAGATGGTGGCCGAAAGTGTTCAGGGTCGAGTATGTAGGGGGGAAGAAAGAGCCCACGTCAATTGTCCGCTGGATGATTGATGGACGCCCGGACACGCCCCTCCCGCCGCGGTGACGCAGCGGGGTAGAGCCCCCGTGTCCACGCGTCAAGCATCTCGTCAGGAAACCAAGGCGGGTCGTTACCACAACGCCGAACGTACAATAACGCCGAATATCATAACGCCGAATGCCAAAATTGACCGCAACGCCGACAGCTAGAAAACTGCTGTGTACCTCAACGCCGAAATACAGTAACGCCGAAAAATGTTGCTGTCGGCGTTGTAGTCAATTTGGTATTAGGCGTTATGTTTTTCGGCGTTATTGTACGTTCGGCCTTGTGGTATTTCGGCGTTGTGGTGCGTCCCCAACCAAGGCTCCGTCCCCCGCTCGGCACAATCCTTCAGTTCTACTCTGGCCCTTTTTATCAGATCCTGATGTGTAACAACTTGGCTCTCGGTATTCGGCAGAATTAACCTTCGCCACAAATAAAGAAGATAATAAATAAAATTAATTATTAACATTTCTTACTAACAGTTAGGGACCGGAAAAATTCGCGGGTTCAAATGACCTGTAGGATGAACTCCATAGTTCTACGTACACTCGGTCAAATGCCATCCACTCATTGGCTGCTGTCTTGTGAGACGTCCCAGCGTAGCAGCCTGTGATTCGATAAAGCTTTGGTTGGGTGTTTCTCATTGGCCCAGAGTCATCCAGGTGATTTGTGAACCAATAGCAGAGGCAGCACTGAGGTATAACGATCTGTATTTTAGTCTATCGCGAAATGAATTTCCGAATTTTTTCGGTCTCTACTAACAGTGTAATTATACGAACAGTCTTGCTGCTAACATGCGGTTACGATTAAACTTTTTATGTTATCTTGATTCAAATTTTCAAAGAAGTTATGGGCCATAATGGTGCCGTGCGTCAGTTAAAAACGTATTTAACACGATGCTCCTATGTCATAACGTTAATCCGCCACATTTGGGCATGTAGGCGTTTTTCACTATGTTGCTTTACCCTGCTCGCGAGAAAAAAAAAGCGGTTAAAACATAGTTGCTCTTTCAAAATATCATTCCTCATCCTCTCATTCAATTTTGTTAATTCTTCTATTGTTTGCCTTCAGTGCCATCGTTCTTTCCTACTTTCCCGATACGTATTTTCCCCGATCCCTCTTCCTCCTTTTCAATTTTTTGTTGTTGCTTGTATTCTTCTACGTTGCCTTTTATTACTAGACCCGTTTCCCCAGTTCTCTGCGCCTATTCACAAAAAAAAATTGCCTGTACTTTTTTTTTGTATTTTTTATTTTCCTTTTTAACCTCTTTCCTCTGCGCAAAACTCCCGCCAACTCTTTATGGAAATGTCACTTTTTCTGCGCACAGCCAACCACCAGTTAAGCCTGCCCCCACCCCACTCCTCACACTCCTCTTTTACCCTTCATTCTCCTAAGGGGTTTAAAAACTGTCATGAACTTTTTATCTGCCTAGGAGGGGGAGGGAAATGTTTTTATGTGGACGTTTTAGGTTGGCCCCACCGTCCGCTGGCGCGTGGTGTTGGGTCGCTCGGTCTCCGGACGAGGGGAGTTTGTGAACGAGGGGACAAGAGAACGAAGGAGTTATCACGACAGAAAAATCACAACTTCGCAAACAAGATAAAATTTGACACATTCAGGGGCTAGGTCGTGCGAAGCTCAGAGGTATTCTTGCGATTATAGGGCGGGCTCTGACTCCGTCGATATCTTATATATAAAATTCTCGTGTCACAGTTTTCGTTGCCATACTCCTCCGAAACGGCTTGACCGATTTTTATGAAATTTTGTATGCATATTCAGTAGGTCTGAGAATCGGCTACTATCTATTTTTCATACCCCTAAGTGATAAGGGTTGTCCACCCCTAACATTTATTTTTTTATTTTTTGGACAACATTTTTATTTTTTATTTTTTTTATAATGTGCCATCAAAAATACATACAACCCTAAATTTTCACCCTTATATCACCAACCCCTAATTTTTAATAGAATTTTATATTTTTCAACCCCGGTCGATAGCTGCAGCTATCATGATCAATTAACACTTGATCAACCTTCCCCGCCTACAGCGAGCTCATTACCTGGATTAACACATAGACCACATATTAATATGAAATTCCATCCCTAAGGGAGTGGAAAAGTGATAATTTCATTTTATAACAGAAAAAAATCATAGGTCAAAGACATACAAATACTGAGTGAGTGTCATTTCTCTGTGTCTGCCACATGATCATACACATAGTAAGGTCTGGCAAATTCGTATTTTTCTCCTTGGTGAGACCAGCCCGCTTAGTGGAGCTCGCAGCGGCTAGCAAAATAAAGGTGCTAATAACAGTTTTGTTCTTAACTTCGTCAATAGATAGAGTTGCCTTGAATTTTAAACGCACCATCGTTTGATGCGTTTGTCATGTCTTTAATTTTCGTTTGTTTGTGCCGTATGCGTTCCTATACCATTCTTCCGATTGCGATGAAATTTTGGTGAGTTGTTATGCGCATGCCCGTGAAGGTTTCTGAGACGGTATAACTATTTTGCAATAGTTGGAGCACAAATCGTTTCAAAAAATTAGTTTATTTCATATTATATAGCGGCACTTCGTCTGTTTTTGTTGTATAAGTGCGCACGCATGACACAATTGATTTAAATATAAAAGAGAGACAGAGATAGTGTGATATATAGAGAGTGAGATAAAGAGAGACAGAGAGATAAGTTGAGATAGAGCGAGGTATAGAGAATGAAATGGGTTAGATAAACAGATATACATGTATAGAGCTATATAGAGATTTATATATAGAAGATATAGAGATAGTGGGAGTTATATATATATATAGTATATGTATGTAGATATAAAGAGATAAATATAGATATATACACATATAGATGTATATAGAGATAAATACACATTTGGAGAGATTGATGTATGATTTTTATATGTGGAACTACTTCAAACATATTACAAAACAAAACTGAATGAGGCATTGCAATGCATGCCGAGCATTAGCTAGATAATGGAATCTTTTCAATATTAGTAATCTCTTATTTTTAAGCTTTTATTGTTATAGAGTCTAGACTACATACAGATCACCAATTTTTAGATATATACAGGTAAATAACTATACACTGGCAGAACAACGTCTGTCGGGAACTGAAAGTGATATAAATTATTTTGCACACTTGACATTCAAATTAAGAAGACAATTACTAACTGCATCTGATTTCGAAAAATGTCACATTCACCCTGTGTTCAGCCCGGGCAACGCCGGGTACTGTAGCTAGAAATTCCCTAGAAATAATTTATATGGCAAAACAACGTTTGCCGGGTAAGCTAGTGAAATATAGATTCCAGGAAGAACAGGCTTCCAAACTCCTCAGAGCACATTGGAAGGAAACTTCACTGATGTTCTCCCCCTCGCCTCCATTTTCCAGTATTGAACATTTCTTGCTGACAGCCCACAAACGAAAGCCGGAACACGAAATAAATTAATATTTTTTTTCTTCGGTATAGCATAATAATTTTTATGCCTCTGCAGTTAAAATACATAATGAAGTCTCATTAAAATACATATGTCTATGTAAATCACGCTTCAAAACTGTTAAAAAACCCTAGTGAAATTACTTAAAAACCAATTTATTGTTTTAAGTATCAGAAGTGTTTGATTAGCAGTTGTTATGTATTACTAATTTAAAAGGTTTTCGCACTAGTTTTACAGTTATTTTGATGACCTCATCTCGAACTCTCATTTAAGATTACTGAATGATCTGCGACGGGAAACTTGCAAATAAGTTTTCAGTGAAGCAGTCGATTTGTTCGCATTTACAGTTCTTGGGAGTCAAACTGGGTGCATTGTAAATTATCGGGAAGGACCCGCATGAGATGAGACCTGGACATAAGCGAGCGTTCAGACTGTTAAGGGGTGGGCCTCATCAGGGGTGTATGTGTGTTAGTGAGGCGGGATGATAAGCGCGACGCTCGCTGGTGCTTCTAGCGCGGTGTCGCCTCTAAGCGCGAGGCTGTGAACTGGCGCGCCGTCTTCTCGTCGGCACAGGATAACTGTGAAATTGGAGCGGTGACCGTAACATTATATGGCGGAGAAATGAAGATAAAGGTGTAATGCAAGTCCCTTAAGTTCTTTTAAGATTCTCTACTGGTTGTTTTACGCCTAAAAATTACTTTGAAAACATGTGTTTTAGCCATTTTAAAAATACTTTTTAAAAACTAAATCCGAAATCAAAAGTACTTTTTGGCCCTCAGAAAACTCTGAAATGATTTTCTTAAGTAGACCCCACTCGGATATCTCGGGTAGTTTTGAAATCGCGTTGTTTCTCCTGAAGCTCTGCGCGCCGTGTGTGTGTGTGTGTGTGCCCGGGTAGGCGGGGGCCTTAAAGAAAAGCGTCAACCACGATTCGATTCATGGCGTCGTTCCCTTTTGGCTCAACAGCGCCCGCCTCGCTGTCTCCTAATTGGAAGCTGCATCTAATCCTGGCTCTGTCCAACAACGAGACGTCTGGCGCGTTGTCTTCTCTCCTCGTGTACCGTCCCACCGACTCGATCCTCTGTGAACCTCGGTGTGATCCGTTGTGATCCTCTGTGATCTTCGACTCGGGTGGGCCCGGGTGCCTACCGCAGGCCACACGAGGGGACGAATGGGAGATGCGCGATGCAAACATTAATAAATAGGGGCATGCAAATTTCGCGAGAAGATTTCGAGACTAGATGAAAGTTAAAAAAAAAAAAACTGTAGCATCGTCTGTGTTTCGTGATTGGTGAGTTTTTCCCAGGTAGTACATATCGAGTGTAACAACACTAATCACAGTGGTTCAGTGCAGAAGCAAACGCGTCCTGAGTGGCCCGATCAAACAAGGCAACAACTTCTCTCGCAGACGGCTGCCAATTACATACAAGGAACACTCTAAAAAAAAATTGTACTTTTACAAGGGAAATTCTTGGAAACCCTGTTGCCAAGGATATTTCTTGCAAAACTACAAGGCAGAGCCTTGCAAAATCGTACATGGTACAAAGCTCTGCCTTGTAGTTTTACAAGTAATATCATTGGCAACAGGGTTTCCAAGGATTTTCCTTGTAAAATATACAAAAATTTCTTTCAGTGAATAAACCACAGGTTCTGTTAAACCTTGTTGCAGTCTAGCATGCATTCAGATCTTTTAGCGAAAAATGCCTGCCCCTATGAATAAATTATTTGCGCAGTTAAAAGCTTCTCACCAATTCCCAATTTACAATCTTCTGCTCAGTCTAGTATTTGCCAGATAGCGGAGTTAAAATTCTGGTGGCAGAGACATGAAAATTCTGGTATTTTCCATCACATCTTGGTACAGTTCAAAATAAAGTTTTAATGTTTTTTTTAATAATTATCTCAAGTTTTTACTTGAACATATTAGTTAAATACGTTGTGACAAAAATAACTTGCAGTGTGCTGTCAAAGATAATTTCTTTTTCTCGTGGAGGGATGCAACGTTTCATCTGTTAAATGTTCACCAATAATACAGTTTAGGTGGCAATTTTACTGATAACATTCACTACAGCATTAAAAGCTTACTATATTTGGTAGCGAGACACCAAATTCTGACATTTTTCCGTACCTGAAAAATGTTTATTTGGTACTTGGCACCTATGGTCAATTTCTGGTGAATTAACAGACATCTGGCACGTCTAACCACCCTACTGTTGTCTTCAATGAAAATCTATTTGGAGTTGTGAAATTTACTGCAAAATCAAAATTTATGAATAACTCAAACATTTGTAGTAATAAAAGATTAAGTAGTGAAAGTATTAGTATGTTTTCACTGATTTAGGTAAACCAGTTTTAGGTGCGTTGCAGTCACGTTGTTCGATTTTAAATTTAGAACGTGGATAATAATCTCTGAGTCGTCTGAAACTATAAAATATATCGTGAAAATTCTTTTCGACTGTTAGAAACATAATGAAAAAATGCACTTTTCTAAAAATCTAACTTTAGAAGAAGAAAATTTAATGGCTTAAAATTCATACGTCTATTGTGAGAAATATTCTGGTAAGTAAATGTTTGGCTAGCTTAGTTCTTTGGTAAACAAAGTACTACATTACTTTATACATTATTTTATGGAATAGTTTGTGAAGAAACTCACATAAAATGACTAGAAAACTTAATTAATAAATGCTATTTGCATGGTGTATAAGTTCTTCACACAAGGAGATTTGTGCATGCTAAACTGGGATTGCACAGCTTTGCGCGTGGTACTTTCATTATCTCATTGAGTTTTTTTTTTTTTTTTCGCTAGCCCACGTGTTCCTTAAAATACTTGCCACATAAAACGCAGTTGGTATGAATTTAAAAAGATGCCATACAAATCATAAAACCATATAATAACCCCATACAAGCTACATATTTAGTTCGGCATACCTAAATCACGCACAGCCGCTCAATCATTGGACCCAAAAAGATTATTTCCACCTGATTAAAGTTAATTTGAATGGGAAAATGCATTGGAGGGGGAGGGTGGATGTATATTATTTTCCAAACGGGCGTTTTATTAACTTTGGGTGATGTGGAAACGCCGCAAATCTCTTTAGAGTACAAGTAAGTATTAGAGATTTCCAGTGGGGGTCGGAATGACGTCGGTAAAGCGAGGGTAAAGCAGCATAATGTCTGAGGTGAAGCGTGCTAATTCTTGAGGGTTTGCCCCCTTCCCCCTCCACCCCGGGTTGACTAACCACCAACCTCGAATGCGCCCCTATGAATATTCACTTGTGTTCTGCTGCCAGGATTGTGCTCACCTCCTCACCCTCCCCCCCCCCCCCTCCCCACCGATACACGGGATCTGTCGGCGCTCACGTCCT
The DNA here is from genome assembly GCF_032445375.1 of Bacillus rossius redtenbacheri. Taxonomy (NCBI): domain Eukaryota; kingdom Metazoa; phylum Arthropoda; class Insecta; order Phasmatodea; family Bacillidae; genus Bacillus; species Bacillus rossius. The sequence goes on along the minus strand of NC_086336.1, from coordinate 6,953,485 downwards.
TGAAGCTAGCGCCCCACCCCTCGTAGGGATTATGTTCATGCCCTCATTCGTGGGTTGGGGGTTGGCTGGAAGGGTAAACACAGGCCTACACGACGTGGCTCTCCCACCCTTCCCGTTATTCCTCCCGCAGTCGGACACCATCACTACTCGGTTACTCAAAAAGCAATATTGTCACTTGTGTACAGTATGTGTGTACGTGGGGGGGGGGGGGGGTGGGAAATACTGTTTTTTAAAAGGGTTCGATCGTTTTAATTTTATAGTTCATCAATGCATATGTATTTTTTTTAAAATTATAATGTTTAGCATTCTATTTTACATTAGTTTTATATTTTGTTAATTTAATTTGTTAACCTTATTTATGTTTAAAAAAATTAAATAAGAAATGTATCAGAATTAATAAGCCCGTATTAATATGTAAATATTTTTTCAGTTATACTTTTTTGGACGCGTTGTGATAAAGTGATGAGTGGATTTTTTTACAATGCGCTCGCACCATGCAACGCAATTTTTACAGGATAAAAGAAGGGCTACATATAAATACGAATTATATATGTGCTTTTAAATCATTTAAGTGATTTATATTGAATACCATATAATTAAAACATATATTAATTGCGAATTTTAGTTACGGAAATGGTGTTTATAAACTTTTTCAAATGTGTTAATACAAGTGAGGTTATGTTCCCGAATGTATAATTAATTTGCATTATAAATTATTACATTATTATTTAAAAAATAATAAAAAACTTAAAAATAAACATACAGAATATTTATTTCCATTTTTAATTCAAAATCATTGCAGTTATTTTATTAAAAAATAATAATAAATTTTATACTCCTGGTTATATTAATATTAAATATATTATTTATTTCAATTTTTTAATTTAATTTAATTTATACTTTATCATTAGTATTTATGATATCACTCCAGTCATTTTATTATATTATTTCTATTAATATTTGCAAGGAAAATTAAAGTTAAATTTTGTTACTTTAAGTAAAAATAACGTCTAAAACATGTACATAAGTACACGCACCTTTGTTTTATAAATGAATATACATTTTTAGATAAGTAACTCCGCTTTGTGATCTAATAATTTGAGAGATTACAACTTTTATTTTTATTTTTTATTAATGGTTGAGTTTATAGGTAAAAGTAGTTTCTCTTTTCCTCTGGTTAAATGTAAGGCAAGTTGGCCATGCCTCAATTTCGCCGCATATAAAAACCAAGAGAAATAAATAAAATATGGCAGTGTTTCTGAAATTCACTTTCACATCTATAAGAGGTAGATAATTTTAAAATTATGCCAGAGGCTTCAATTTAAATTCTTCCACCACACCTGTAAATAGAAAGCTTTGAAAATATGAAATTTTGGCTGTATCTATAACATTGTGAATTTTTTTATTCTTTCTAGAATCTGGTAACTTATCTTCATGTATTCAGTGACCAGTGTTTTTTTTATTCATTGAATACATATACTTATGAACATTAAGTAGGTACATGAAAATTGGCCTGGGCATTGTTGGTCGAAATGAGTTGCCTGTCACGATCTAATAGGTAGCTGCATTAGGTAATAATTTAATCTTTAGTTTAACTTATGTTTCCGGTTGTTATTGGTACCCCACTCGTTTTTAATAGTCAGAAATTAATTAATGTTCAGCAAGGTGAAAGAAACATTATTTTCTAACCTGTATTATATTAATTTACGATTTTAATTACATTTTAAATATCACATATGCGTGTCCTCGTAATTTTCCGGAAACTTGTAGTGGGAAACGGTTTACAAACCAATTTACTAACTAAATGCACTCTTTCCTGGAATCAAACCCTCGACCTGCAAGTACAAAATGTGGCCCACTGATCAATACTCTAACGAGGCTCACTTCGGTAGTATAAGATTCTGTTCTGATCACTGCAATGGTTTGGAGACCATTTTGATCGTGGACGTGAATGTCCATTGGACCTAAAAGAATCTGCTTTATCTTTTTACGTTAACAGTAATTTTAATTAAGAGCTAATGACGTCACACGGCGAAAAATGGAGTAATGAAGTCAAAATGATTTTTTTTGAACGTACAAATTTTAAAGTTTTTAGTGTCCAATGTTCTAATACTAATACGGCTAGATAAACATCGATATTACACGTTTTACGAAAAGCATGAAAGTCACGTAAAAATTCCAGATTTTTCGTTGATAGGTATTACAAATATTGTGCCACATTAAATTCAGGTGCCTTCGTAGCTTTACGATGCCAGAATCTTAATGTAATAGTAAAAAGGTTTACAAAACGATTTTCTTAGTCCTAAAATATCGCGTAGTACTTAAATGTGCATTACCCAGGATTTTATACATGATAATACTCAGTATGAGATGATTCATTTGTTTCATTTGCTTTCTTGGAAAAGCAATTATTTATTAGGTTAATTTTATTTTTCGAATTGAGTCTCGCGTTCTACATTTCTATAATTATAAATGTTTAAACTAATTAAGGTTTGCAAATGGTAGTGCAGGTGTCTCGTTTAATATTTTCCGGGAAGAAAGATGAGTAAAGCGAAGGTCCACTCGCCTTACTAGAATTCTCAGTTCCCGGATATGTGTTACGCCACTTGGATTCCACGTAATTAAGTGGCTTTCATGAATACCTACTGTCTACAACAACAAAAACGAACTATCGGAATTAGATGCATGTCCTTTCTGCCTTTGCTTTTCGTAGCGTGGTACAGTTTAGAAAGACTTAAAGTTAATCCGCACGTTATGAAAAGGTAGCGATTATATGTTTAGCTATTATTTAAAAGGAATGCGTGCCTGGCTGCTAAACAGAGCGCAAAACTCTAGCAAAAACCACGTCATTAAAAAAAAAGCCCCAATTGTAAGTGTTTTTTACGGAGTAATTCAAAAATAATCTCCACGAAAGAATTAATGTATTTTTTTTTCCTTCAGATTTTATGTGTATGCCCGTAGAGACGATATGGCTTTCTACGTGCCAGCATGTGGACACATAAGTAGCATGTTATTTCGTAACCTTGGAATGCAGTCTTATCGGTTGCGATTCGCCACGTTTCCGGGCTTCGTGGAAGCAGAAGACGCGAATGTCGATTGTTCCGTTATAACGGGCCTAACACGCAGTACCTACTGTGTGACTGTGTGCTGGTGGTTGTGTTCCCGGCAAGGGGTACAAGAGGTGCAGGTCTGCAACAAGGGAGCGCGCGGGTTGTATCCAAGGGATGCAACACTCGCCCTTGCAGCCCTGGAAAGGGGGGGGGGGGGGAGGAGAGCCAGAAACCACGGGAGTAATTAAATGGACCGGCCAGGACTCGGGAAGGATGAGATGGGTAGGGGGGGTTGGTTGGAGGGCGACGCGAAAGGGCCCTGCGCCGCGCTCTCTAATTGCGGGGACTGTTTGCGCAAGGTTACCGCGGTAATTAGTTAATTAGCCTTTTGCGCGGGGAGACGCCCTGCACCGTCGCGAGGGGACTAACAGGTCCGTGGCGAATACGCGCGTCTGGAGCCGGGGGCGGAGCTCTTGATGAGAAGCGGCATGCATTTTTTCTCTCGAAATAATCTGATCGCTCATTAGACTACAGTTGCTAGCAGAGGCGTAATTTCAGTTTTTTTTTAACTGGGGTGGCAAGGGTGTGGAATGCCTCCACGTATAAGGGGTGTCCGGGGTCCTCATCCGGGGAAAAAAAAATTAATTGTTAGTTCCAATAAACATTTTATTTTCCTGCGCTATATAAGAATTAATAATGAATAAAGATGGTGCCGTGCTTGTAAAATTCTATTTTACAATTGTCTGTAAATTATTGATATTTTTAGTTATAAATGGGGTGGCTTTATGCTGGGTTGGATAATCTTGGGGTGTTAGCTGCCAGCCACTTGCCACCCACGAATTATGCCTACGCTCACTAGCGGATGTTTCCTTGTAATGAATGTGTGACCGTCTGGAAGAGAAGCCATCGCCCTATTTGGCAGGACCATTCAGAACGCGTTTGCTTCCGCACTGAATTACTTTGATTTATGTGCTGAAAGCTGTCATGTAACTGAAATAAACATAGATAAATGCAAAAATGTCTTAGCACACATCTGGTCTGGAAAACTTAACGCTAAAAACTCATGGCCCTAGTGATGAGTAGGTAGGGCTATAGCGACACGATTACACCGCGGGTTTGTTTGGTGGAAAAGAGGACTTGAAGTTCCTCGTGCCTATCTGCTTCACATCGGTGATTGGACTACAGGGCTTTTGGCACGTCCCTAAGCCAGTTATAATCAAGGAGAGGAAGTGGTTACCCAATCCTGTGGAACCAGCCAAAGGACGTGACCAATGAGAACTTAAATTATATATATATATAATTATATATATATATATATATAAATAAGTTTAGTCTGGAGTGAATTGAATCTGCGAAATAATGGGGGCTCTAATATTGATATTTATGTTGTTAGAAACTATACTTGATTCAAGAACTTTCCTTCTAATAAACGAAGAGTTCTTTGTAGTTAGGGATAACTATCTTCACTGTACCAACACTAGGTACTGACTCACGAGTGCTGTGTTCTGTGGTAATCAGTGCAAACAATTGTTGACAAGTTTTTAAATGTTTAGAAAACGGCCAAATTGTTCTTGTGAATGCGTGCACTATAAATTTATGGGTAAAATTACGGCTATTTGTTAATTTGTACATTTACATGCAAACAACTATACTCATCAGTAAAAAATAGTGTTCTCAGTATTACTGGGTTCGAATTCTTACCCGGGCTTTTATGATTTGTGTTGTCCCAGTACCTTCAATAACTAAAGTTACTGGTAAATCGTCCGTTCGCTGCGCACACTAGTAAGCATAATAAAACAAATTAAAGTTCAATTATTAAAAATTTGATAATAATTTCCGTGGTTAAAAAAAATTATGCTTGAATGAAAAATCAATTAAAATATAAAATTATGTGCAAATTTCTGTAAGGAATACTCAGTATCTTTTCGAAAAACCTATTTCATATACCTATGCAAAAATAACCATAGCCACGTTTTCAAAGTTACAACATCTTTCTTGTAGTACAACATAATATTTTTGTCAACTGGTTTCCAAAGAAAACCTTTGTGGAAAAAAAGAAAATTTTCATATCCGTGTTTAAAGTAAGTAAATTTAGTACCCGTAATTGACTAACGTATCTCTGTACACTGGCTAATTTTTAACCACGTTCCTTCGTTAATTTAAGGTGAAAATGTTTTGCCATTGTGAGAATGGGGTGGATGCAATATGGTTAAATGCAGCCGTAGTGTTACACCGAGTTATGAAATGTGCACTAAAAGAAAACTGTGTACGTGGAGCCCAGGCGTGAAAGAAGTGATACTTCTAGCTTATTACGTATAGATAGAGATTTAGTATTTTTGACGTGACAACGTCTAATAAATGGATGAACCTAGGCTGAACGCACGAAAAAGGGTCCCGTTACGCATATTGTTCCGTTACGCTGTGTCCCGTTACGCTCATTGTTCCGTTACGCTGTCGGCGAGTGCAGTAATAATAGGTTATGTGACCATTGACTAAAAAATTATGGTGATTCATATAATTGATGATAGATATTGATAACAGTTTATTTATATGAAAACTTGTTCATAATTATATTTAAACTTTATAGCTAAACGCCAGTTTCTAAAAATTAATTACAAGTCATCTACACGTGAACTGTTTCGTCGACTGTTTATAAAGTGAAGTGAAAAGTTCGTGTGGTTTTCATTGCTTATTACAACAATTTCTGAAATAGAGGTTAATTATTCTTGCATTTTAAAAATCTGATTACTAGTATAATTTCAAATATTTATTATTTTATCATTAAAATAAAAATGATTCAATTTTATTCATAAAAGTATGCAATCATTTCATCAATGTTTTGTTATAACGTTGTCACGTTAAAATATCGTCCGTAAACCAACTTTACAGACAACCAATTATTTTATTGAATGAGAGAAAATAATTGAGAATAGATAGGATGCGGGTATGATCTCAAGTAAAAGAGAGAGAGAGAGAGAGAGAGAGAGAGAGAGAGAGAGAGAGAGAGAGAGAGAGTAAACAAAACACAATCACCGTTACAAGAATTCCGTAGCATCACTGCTGCGTCATTTCTGCCTCTCCCTTGCTGTGCAGGGGAGAATGCTACTCTACGCACCTATCCCCCCTTTCTTCAGTCTTCCCATTCGACCGTTAGTGCATGCATTGGAGTGGCGTCGCCGCTGACGCACTCTCCTCTTCTAACATTCCCCCCACCAACTCAACTATTCCTCTCGTGTGATTGGAATTTTCGTAACGCTCGACAATTGTAATCCCCTCAGCAAAGACGTTTCACTTCGAAATGTGTTGTCACTGTCGCAAACTATTTAATCATTTGCAAGTGACACTTTTAAACTCCAACAAAATCTTACTATCACTGTGAGAAACAACTTGGAGGACATAGCGCATTCAGTTCCTTTGTCATTACCAAATATTTTTAAGTGCAATATTTTCAATTTTTATTTTGATAACAATAGAAGTTAATTTCATTCATTAAAATGCAACTGCTAGGTGTATAAGAAGCAAAGACTTATTTGAAACCATATTAATTATAAGATAAAGAGAACAATGAATAAATACCTAAGGTTTAAAATAGTCTATTTCGAAGTCAGGCTGCAGAATTTTAAAATAAATAACTTTGTGCACGAAAACTTGTTAACGAGAGCTTTCTTATGCGGTAATATAGACCTAATTAACACAAAATCGATATCCTGTTAAAAGATTTATTTGCTCTTACGAGCTAGTGTTGCTGGAGATTAAAGATACTAAACTATTTTTTTCAAACACAGCAGATGGACGTTAAAATGAATGCATTGTAAATTTCACCACAGAAATCTGCGAAATATAACGTCATTACTATATATGATTACATCGTTAGGGGCTAAATGGTTTTAACAATTTGTGAATAACGAGATAAAGCAAATAGCACATATTTTAGTTTTGTTTCAACTGTTATATGCATGAAGGTTTTATGTAGTATAATTTTTCGTTGATTCATATCACTCTTAGTTTTTAATCTGCAAGGTTACATAACACCACGTGACAGACACTAGGAACACTGTTGATAATTACAGTAAATACCTATACTCAGTAGCGGATCCAGAGGGGGGGCTAAGGGGCTCAAGCCCCCTCCAAAAGCATCTGGGTCCACTATTGTTTTAGTGTTTGCCTTGATAAAGCCTTGCCTCAGCTGGGTCAAGCCCCTCCCAAACCAAAATCCTGGATCCGCCACTGCCTATACTGAATAATTTACTGACATTTAAAAAAAAATGCACCTCAGAAGAAAAAAAAATTATAGGCCTTTGGTGGGGTGTGTGTATTTGTGGCGGGGTGGGGGGAAGGTGGTTCTTCAAATTGCCAGATAACTGGATCTTCGTAGATACATCAGATTATTCTTCCTTATTATTTGTTCCGTTATGAAAAGAATAAATACGCACCGGGAAGGCAGAGGAATCATAATGCATTAGACTTAAATTTTTGAAGGTTTTGTTCATATTTCAAGACGATTGTAGTAAAATCTGTTTTTTAGTAAGAAATCTCAATTCCCTAAAGTTTAAGAAGATCCCTGGGCAAATAAACAGCGTTCTTTGTAAAATTTTAAGGTGAAAATGTTTAACAGCGAAGCGTTCGCGCAGATTTACGCTGATTCCTATGAAACAACGCTTCTACTTTGCTTGAAATGTTTTAGTTTTTTTTGTTGTTGCGCCCGCCGCATGAAATACCGCGCGTCTTTGTAAACAGGACTCATAATTGCGCCTCCTCGCCTCCCTGAGGGAAAATGCGAGAACGCAGGGATGAACACTGCCCACGGCATTAGCAGGGAGAGGGGAAGGTGCGGTTTAAGTAAAATAGCTTCAGGGTGGTTGGGGGGTGTGGGAGGAGGTAGGGGGTGAAGGAGTGCATTGGTGTGGGTTCATGTCGCCTCCCTCTCGCATAGTTTATCGTTTGTTTCCGGCTGAGCGTTATGATTTATCGCGGGCCGGGCGCCCCGCGGAAGAAGTCGCGCATAAAAACAACGCTCGCGGGTTTGCACGCCGTAAATAACAACGCCCCCACCCCTCCCCCGCAGTCCACGTGGAAATACAAAGAAAACGAGAAGAAATACACGTATCTTTCTCCGCCGTGCGCGTCATGGGCTGTTCACCTTTGACTGAACGGAAAGCGGTGGTTGACAGAAAGTGGCGCGCTAATGGACGGCCCATGCAGTGGTATGGGAAAGGACTGTTTATCACAGCTGTAACACACATACGTTGGGAGGAGGACGATTTGACGCGTCGATCTGGCTGGCCGGCCCTCGTCTCTAGCATCCTCGTAACAATATATTTCATTGTCTATCCCGTGAAATTTCCTGAAAATGACCTCCACAAAGTTTTACTCCAAATTCGGTGTCATCTGGCCAGATCATAAGGATTTGACAATGTTGTTATTGGTTAGTTGTCCTTAGAGACGCTTCAAAATTTCCTATGGTCCAATGAATGGACCACGGGCTCTAGCCTCTCTCTAAATAGCAACGCAAAACTAATAGGTCCCTTGGAAGAGAAGAGCATTGCACAAGACTTGCACAAAACGCAGGGGGAGAAGGGAAATGCACGAGACTTGCACAAAACGCTGGAGAGAAGAGCATTGCACGAGACTTGCACAAAACGCGGGGGAGAAGAAAGAGCCACTGCATGAGACCTGCACGTGACGGCAGAGCGGACCGGCCGCGCCCGAAGACCGGCGCGGTCGATAAGATGAATTACTGGCGCCGCGGGGCCAATTTACCCGCCGCTTCCTTGAGACAATGGCCCAAGGTCACCGGCGGTACAGTCGCGGCCAGGACAAGGGACCTCGCGCCATGCGGCGGCGGTGCGGCAGAGCGACTCAGAGCCCGTCCACAATAGTCCGAACCTGTGCGTGGTCCGTGTCCTTATCCGAATGTGAGTGACGTCGCATTGTCTCACCGAAAACTGACCTGTCCACAATTGCGATGTCCGATGTCCGAATGTATTGATTTCTAAAGTTGTCACCAGAGCGCAGTAAATGTGCCAAAACAAATTGTTTTGTTTATTGTTTTGATGCTTTGTAGTTTGAGATTGGATCTTATGAAAGATGTGGGAGTTCAAAATTATATATTTATTCAGATATTTAACAAAAACAAACACCACGTTTTCAAGCGGGAACCGGAAATTCAAATATTGTGAGTGTTCTGTTCTTTTTCTGTGTCCGAAGTACACAGGTTGGGACAAAAAGTTCAAATTGACGAATGTCTTCGGACCAGGTAGGTTCGGACCTTCGCCCACTTGACGCATGACGTCAGAGGGTCACGTGGACCAATCAGCGACGAGTGTCCTTGGGACACATTTTAGGACATTGCTATTGTAGACGGGCCATTAGGCGGGGGGTACAGCTGGAAAAAAAATAACAGTTCATCGTGTGCAGAAGATTTGACCGCCATGTTTTTGAACCTACTGATCCACAATAGAGCACGGTCATGTGCATGGGAGGGAAATAAATATATACGTATTATTTCTGTTAAGGACACATGGCGTAAAAACCAATGAGAATAGAGTAGTAAGCCTTTTTGGTGGGACCAGAGAACTGTTTATATTTAGGCCTATCAATAATGTTTTTGCCACAAATTGTCGAGATATTACTGTGCTCAGGTGTAATTCCTGCTTTAAAATTTAATTAATGCTATTACTTATTAGTCGTTAGCAAAAATTATGAATTAAGAAATAATGTGTCGTGGTTAGAATGGTTAGCAAAACAAAATTATAATAACTCTTATTTATATGATGAAAAACTGTGCACACAAATTGCTGGTCAGATGTCACGGGATAGTCATTTAGTAGTTAATATAGTTACTTACTACGACTGCCAACATATGTTGGCTGGATGCATCGCCAAAATTTCATTGGCTGATATTAGGTAACAGTAAGATTTCAATTGTGGACTATTGGCAATTGTTCATTGTGCACAGTCATGCGCATGTCCTGCTATGCACTCGCTTATGTTTTTGTGATTGTGAGCCCAGCCTTTCCAGGGGGGAGGAAAAGGAACGGTGCATTAGAGGGGGGAAGGGAGGGAAATAAAATGAAACATGGAAGAAAAGGAAGGCAAAGGAAAAAAACCGCGCGGGCGGAAGGGGAATCGTGTGGTAAATGAGTACCTGAGAAGTCCAGGTCGCTTCCTCCGGAGGTAAATAACAGTGTTTAGCGCGGCCGGCGAGACCAGCGCGTGACGTCTTAATCTCAAAGGTCCCGGCGAGATTGAGGTTCACAAATGAGTTACTGCTCCCGCCAGGCTTGCAAATAACCGGGGAGGTAATCTCTCAGCGCTCGGCTAAACCGAAATTTACACAATCAGCTTTTGCTAGTTAGGAGTCATTTGGAAACTTGCACACATTGGTTCTAAATTAAAAAAAAAAAAAAGTCTGTAACCTCATTAGTAGGGGCATGCAGATTTCGCGAAAAGATTTCAAGACTAGCTTAAAGTTAAAACACTGTAGCATCGTCTATGTTCCGTTATTGGGTGATTTTCTTTCAGGTACATGTCGATTGTTACAACACCAATTGCAGTAATTCAGTGCGGAAGCAAACGCATCTAGAGTGGCTCGGTCAAATAAGGCAACGACTTCTCTCGCATACGGACGCCAATCACAAGGAAGAAACCACAGGTGCGGGTATACCTTGTTGCAGTCTAATAGCCGTCAGATCTTTTCGCGTAAAATACCTGCTCCTACTCATTAGTTTTGATTCAACATGTTTTAACTCATTAGGGACGTGATATAGACTAAATATCTATGCATATTTTAATTATGAATCTGTGTTTATCCTACAGGTATTGTGCACTGGTATTTTTCTTGTAAATAGGCTATCATATAGGTATATGTAAAAAAAAATTGTTTGAAATTTATATTTGCCTAATTTACCTATATGGTTTAAAGAACACTATAAAATATTTTTTTTTTGTACTTTCTCAAGGATAGTCCTTGGAAACTCAGTTACCAACGCTATCATTTGTAAAACTGCACAGAAGAGCTTTGAACGTTTGAAAAATTTTACGAAGCCCTGCCTTGAAATTTTTACAAGAGATATCGTTGGCAATAGAGTTTTCAAGGATTTTCCTCGTGAAAAGTACATAATATTTTTAGAGTGAAGGCACAAATTTGGAACCACAGAATTGCAATTGATCACGGCTTTAGAATCTATCAGTTTCAAGAACATTTCTATGTATTATAACCATACTTAAAGTTTTATTCGACAAATGTTTTATGAACGTAGACATTGTAATTTAAAAAATGCCTATTTGGCATTATTCTAAACTAGGTGTTTCATAGGAAAATTGTTATTTTGTTGAAATCATTATTTATAAAGTAGGTCTAACAGGTTTTCCGTTGAATTTATTTTATTTGATTATAACGTAGTAGCCATACGTTGTCTTGACACAGACATATAGGCCTACAGCTTTAAAAATTCAAAATATATAGCAAGAAGAAGGTTTATTTCATCTGCGTTGGACGAAGCAGTTAGAACAACAAAAGTCAATTCAAATAAAGTTTAATGAATATAGTTACAGTTTTTTAATTAAATATTGCATGATTTCATTATGACATCACTGATAGCAATTGATGCAGTGATCGCTTTTGCCGAGTATAATAGATTTTTTAAACACAGTTTCAGTAGCATCTTTAGGTACAATGCACCTCTATATTCTGTTTATCAATCAACAGCATAAACGTCTTTAGTACCTAAAATAATCTACTTTTTGCGTAATTATATTATTAAGACTACATGGTTTTTAGGAGTATTTTATATTCAGTTTGAATAATACAGAGATCACAAAACTCTAATTTAAATGACAAAAGGTTTTTGTGCAAATTAGGTAATGCGTGGCAACATATAACTGTAATTTTAATAACATATATAAAAACTAATGTTTAGGCAATAAATGCTATTGTGTTAAAGATTGCTTTAATATCAACTTTTTTTTTACGCTGTGTCACTAAACATCACAGCTTTCTAATATTCCTTTATGATTTGTGCTTGCGTTAAGGTTTCTTCACATGGGCGTGGTAGTAAAATTTAAATTTTTATACTCACGCATTATATTCTACGAAGTTACTCTTGTGGGTATTTTTTCAGGCGGTTCTGGTTTAACGTTCGCTCGAAGCCTGATAAGCTTATTTCAATTTTCAGAGCTTTACTTGCACTAAAATATTTTAAAAAAAACTTGTAGATAGTAGGTTCTATAGAAAATATATCATAGGTAGATACCAATAGCAAGTGTTTAAATTTATCAACCTTATTATGTAAGCCTAGGCCACTTATATATAACCTGGTCATGTGTTGCATCCCTTTAAAACAAACGGTGTTATAAAATGACTTCCAACAGGAAGCATTAAGAAAGAATCAAATCTATTTAGTATAAACATCAAGATATAAGTGTTTTATTTAAGCTCGAAATTCGAAACCAAATTATAAAATTTAAAAAAATACAGTTATTTAACCCTTCCTACATTACATTTTAATGTAACTGTGTTTAATATAAAAATTTCCGGAGGCTATATATGGGCTGTAATATTTTCTATTCTATGTGCGGACGCACTTTAAATGAGTTTTCGATTAGGGTTTCACATACCAGTGACTTCTTGTAAAAGGAAACTGAAGGAACGAATGTTGTACGTTTTTTTTCCTTGGGTGGGGTTGAAGTGCGTTGGTTCACAGCTCTTTGGCTGTATAAACCATCCTGTTCTGCGCTGTTTGAAGGCTGCAACACGAGTCGTGCACATCCACCATGTTGCGGCAGCTATGGCCGCTCCTCCAGCCTGTCTCTGCTTGTCTGTCTCCCCTCCCCTTCCTCATCCCCTCTCCCGGGAACATCTCTCTCCCTCCCCTCCGCCGCTCCGTACATCTGCCAACAACAGCTGTTGGCTGGCGCGGCCGCCCCACTTCCCCTCCTGCGCTTCCCGTGTTGCGCGGCCCGCTACTACCCGTCCCACGAACATCATCCCTCGTTCCTGCAACCGAGCGTGGTACACAATCAACATGCACGAGTACTTCACCAGCAAAACACAGTCGAAATAGCTACAGTTATACGTACGTTGGGGTTAGAAATCATCAAAGCGCAATATTAGTATTAATTAGTGTACATTCTAATTTAACTCTTGCTTAATACTGTGTTATTACCAGAACAGTGCTTCCTTATCGGCCATTCAGAAGATTTAAATGTCATGTTACTTTTTCATTTCAGGATTTTGTTTTCTAAATAAGATAATTTTTTCGACTAGTTTATGCCAAATAGTTTTTTTTGTTATGTTCAAACCACGGAGTACCTATAGCAGATAAAATTATACATAGTTATAATAATAGTTGTTATAAATAGTTCTACGTATGATTATTTTCTGCTCTATTATGATTCGAAACGTAATGTTACTAACTTTTGATCCTATTCACCCCTCTGATCCTATTCACCTCGTTTTACGGTACATGAATATTAATGTTCCATTCGCAAAAACAATTTACAGTATAACAAAATTGTTTTGGTTTTCCGTGGATCCTTCGTGATGCCATCCGCCCAGTAGCTCTTGCTTCTTAACGCGTTAACTGGATTGTCAAGTCACGAACTTCAAGATCGCACTTCGCTGCCCGTTTCTTGTTGTTTTTATTTTTCTGCTTCTTGACCAAATTAACTGTGTTTCCTTTTTTATTCCCATCCTTCTCTTTTTCTTCCTCCCGCTCCACTATTTTTTCCTATGACTGCCACGCTGAAACCATTACTTATTTCTTCCGCGCTACTTGAGACTTTGTGTTCTTTTTATTCCCGTTCGACGTGCCATACAGTTCTGGATAAAAAAGGAGAATCTAGACTTAGAACGTAAGGTCGAAGCCCTCGTTGGGCCAATTAGTTGACGTGAGTTCCCTGCCACGTTGTACGTAGTCTAGTAGCTGAATGTTCTTCAATTCGCTTCAGGTTTTGCTCAAATTTGAATTTTATTGTGATCATTTACTAAATATATACATCTCGTGTACACGTGCAATCCTTTGAACGCAATGTATATTAAATATGAGTTTACACTCTCTTTCAATTCATTATTTATGCCATTTTGTTTTGGTATGCTCTGTTTCCACATAGCCTACATGTCATTGAGCACAAACGTTTTTGATACAAAATTATACCTAAGTCTGTCCGAAATGTACATATATCCCAGTTATAAAAAGTTAATGTTTTCAAATATAAGCGTTGTAGTGTTGGTTTTTGATAATTGCGTGCGCAAATACTGCTTTGTTGTTTTCTCGCATTCCAGCGCGAAAGAATGGCTCTTTCATCAATTAGTAGCGGAGTGAAACTGTAACCTTTATTTCGCAACTGGATAGAGCCCAACCCCATTGGAATCTCTTCGAACGAGACTGGTAGAACGTCGAAGTCCCTGACCGTTGGATTGGTGTTGTAATGGTCGAGACGACAGAGATTTTCTTTTTCGCTGGCCTCCACGTTCACCTGACAAAGGCCAAGCGAAGTTTTCCTTTAGGGCTTTATAAAAGATCTTGTTCCGCCGCTACCTAATGATTTGCCAGAGTTGAGACACGCAACTGAATACGCTATTGATTCCACTTATCCGGACTTGTTAACCAAAGTATGGGAAGAATTGGACTTTAGGTTGGTTGCATGCCGTAGAACTAAAAGCGCACATATTGAACATCTGTAAGAGACACTAGGTTAGTTTACCTTCAATTTGATGTATGATTGATCTTAAATAGTCTAAATCAAACTGTTATAATATACCATTGAAATTGTGACATTATTTTATAGACTCTCTATATAACTAGTTGATGTAGGTACGTCGCTACGGTAAGGCGTCGCAGTGCTCATTATACATAAATGGGGCGAAGTACCTACAGTGCTGTAACATTTACTCTATGTTCTATGTCAACAATTAAAAACATTTTTTATTTAGATATGCTGTAATGAGTCGCAGTGAGTGTATGCCACTCTCTTCCCTGCCACAAATAAACAAAACTATATCGACGTTTAATAAACCACCCCATGAAACCAAACTATGTTTACATTTAAGAATAAATGGAATAATTGTAAATCCAACTTTGATATCTTGTTTCCAACTATATAAAGTTTTTAAGAATATGTATCAATTTGTATTACACGTTTACCGTTCTTAGGGCAGAACAGTAACAGACAAAATATTAAAATGTAGATAGCAGTTTTGATTAAGTGTCCGATTAAAACAATGTCAATTACCTAACACGACTGCTGTATAGAAAGTATTATACTGTTAAAATTAAATGTGCCACAAATACAATTTTGCAACTGGAATAAAAATAACGACGATTAACAAGCAAAAATTCTGACAGTTGTTTCTCTACTTTAAGAATCGCGTGGAATAATGAGGGAAGAAAATCAAATTTTATGAGCAAAATTCTTAAAAAAAAATATTTAAATTTTGAAAAGAATTGTCTAAAAGTGCAAACGGACGGCCCCTAAAAAAACTATGTGCCAAATTCCACGGCTCTTGGTCGTTTTGTGTCTGCGATACGCGAAAGACAAGGCAAACACTCTCTCCTTTATTATAGAGATAATTATTTTTTAAATCATGTCTTTCATTATGTTTTAATATGTATATTTTAATTAAGGATGATTTGGAATAAAAATTTTTGTAATAAATTTTCTTGTATTTCATCTATTTCATTATTTTTTTTACTTCAATTGAGAAAAACTGAAATACGCCATCTTGGTTTCAACAGTGTTTGTAAAAAATTGTTTTCACTCATTTAGTATAAATTTTCTTTTCTGTTTGAACATAGAGCATAATTTAATGGAAAGAGTTGTTATTAAATAGTGGCCGACTGCTACAAATAGTTTCTTGTGTGAAATAATAATTATGTTTAGCATTTAACTTTTTCTTTCAGAATGGCAAATAATGCTTTTAATAATACCTATTTCATAGTATTAAAAAAATCAACAAAAAGTAAAATGAAAAAATATATATAATACATTAAACCTTATTGTAATTAATGATGATATAAAAGTTATGATTTTGAATGTAAACAAACTGGGTACTATCAATCTTACAACAATGGACGCCTTTTAATCTTTACTGCAAACTAAGAGTGGGACATGCTATAGGACCGATGTTAGCAGAATTAGCAGATTCAGAGAAACAGTAACTTACCCAGAGGTCGTTACTTGGATGATTCTTCTGTAACGCTATTAGATGATTAGCACAGAGCAGAGTCGGAATGAATTGAAATTATGGCAGTCCCCCCCCCCCCCCCCCCCAAAAAAAAAACACCGGCTCAAAGCAACATCCGCCACGTTCTGCACTTGTGGAAAATTCCGAGATCACCTTTGTGGAAGGCGAGATAACTGCCCACTCACCTACCATGGTCCATATCGTTTACGGAGTGTAATATACGCCGACCGTTTTCAAAAATACCTGTTAATTTTTATACCAATGTAGGCCTAAGCAAAACGTACTCAGACGTGGTTCGTAAATTCTTGACTTGGAAGAAGCCAGGCTCTTTAAAGATTCTATGCATAAAACATCAACATCAAAAGAATCTTATAACAAGTATTAAGAGAATAATGTGTGAACATCTTTCATTTAAATACTGTTGTGTATGTGGCCAAGTAGGTCTACTTTTTATAAACATTATTATTTTTTTAATTTTACATCATACAAACAGCATTGTAGCACTCACGCCAGTAAAAAGAGATTCAATTATTTTACCATGGTAATAGTTTTGCCTTGGTAAAAAAAAAGTAAAAGTAACCGAAATGTAGTAATAAAATTCATATTCCTACGAGGCGTTCTGCAGATATATATATTTCTCATAGCATACTTTTTGTTTATTTTGGCATTAATAGCTGCACACGTTTGCTGGTACGACCTTAATTAAATAATGGAACAAGTTTATTTGTTTGAACTGCCGCATCTGGCAACTACACAGTAAAAAAAAACACCTGGAATTTCAGAAGAACTCTGATTTCAATCTATCTTCGTAAATTAATGAACATTGAGTTAGCTTTGTTTTTAACAAGAACTCAATAGAATTAATCTTGGAGTACTAATACGAATTTTTAATTATTTTTACGTCTTCTGTAAAAACACTCTTTCCCCTTCCTCATGCATTTTTACCTTGTTCAAAACGAACATAAAACTAGGCAGCCAGGACATGTCGTAGTTTCTACAATGGACCATTTAATGCACTTTCGAAAAAAAAAAAAATTGGAAAGCTTTGGCTCATAAGGAAGTTGGTGTTTACAATTTTTGCCATGTTAATATTTGAAGTCTATCTGCATAGCAAAAACCACTTTTGGATATAATGAAGTTTAACGCTTATATATTTCAGATGTGTTGGTATTTATTATGTTAGTTTAGCATTATTCAATACACGATGGACATATTCACGATTCTTCCTGACGAGTTGTTTTCAGGTTACTAAATGAATTCACAGCAATTTATTATTTTTTCAGGTAGCTACTATTTGTTTTGCTGTCCAATTGCCAACCAGGACAGACTCTCGCTGCATGGACTAACACATCTAAAAGCTTGACAGTTAAAAAGTAAGGGACGAAGGCCAGGAAGCAGCTGAATGGTATCAGGGAAGAAGAAGAAGAAGAAGAAGAAGGCTCGAGAGAGCGGGGTGGGGCCCATCTGCCCCGATAAGAGGCGGACGGCTGTAGACAGGAAGTGAGGTGCGAACTTCCCTCGCCCGAAAATAGCAGCGCCTCTCCCTCCCCGTCGGGCGTCTTGCCAGCCCCGGCGTCGCTTTCTCCGGCGTCCCGACGCTCCGTAATCAGAGCCGCGCTCATTCCCTCGCGTGATTTGTGAGCCGGAGACACGACGCCCGCCAGAGAGGACGAAGGCGCGGAGGAGGAAATAACGAAAATTGGACGAGCCAAGAAAAGAAATAATTTAATTCAGAAAGTAACTTCTCCCTCGGTTGCAAAAAAAAAAAAAACAAGCACCTCCCCATTGGAGGGCACATACGCTCCCAAACCTCTCCCCTCCCCTCCACCCCTCCAACATCCTTTTTAGCCTCCGAGGGTTAATTAGTAGCGCCGGCAAAAGGCGTGCTTTGAAAATTCGTCGGAAATGCGGCGTTCCACGCTTCGCTTGAAGGCCAGACGAAATTCGGTTGTTTGGAATTACATGTAGGTAGGCCTACTAGAAATAATGAGTACACACAGCGAAAAACACTTGCCAAAATCGGATGCCGATTAACGTCAAGCGGAAACTGATATTTCGTGGGATTATTGGAAAAAAAAGTAGGTTAAGTCCAGTAACTTTAAATCTTGTGTTTTCTTATAAGTATGAATATAGGGCTATGAAAATAAAGTTTGTGTGGGAAAGAAGTCAGTACTAAGTGTGTAACATATGTCTTATGAAATACGCGTTGCACATCTTGACTTATCCCAAACACAGTTGCTATCCATAGTTGACTCCGACTTTTGGATAGATTGGCAAATAGATACCGGTAGTAGGTAGGATACTCAATTTGAGAGCTGTGAGATTTGGGAAATACCCTAGTGTTATGTTGGTTGTTAACAAGGATTACAGACTTTCACGGCCAGAGTCTGAGGTTTTTTTTTTTTTTTTTTTTTGGCTTGTTGTTTCGAGACGCGTCTAAAGTGAATAGTTCATCAATGTTTCGGTCGATATTTCAGTCGCCATCTTCAGAGTAACTGTCTTCAACTGAGTCTTCACAGCCCTCTTGCCCCAAAGGTTTTTCCTGATTGGCTGCAGCTGTAGGACAATCACGGCTTCTTTCCTCCAATTATCTGAATGCGAAAAAAACAGCTTTACCCTTTTACCATGTAACCATGTAGACATGTCTCAGACAATATTTCAGCAAACAACAGAGAAAGTATTGTGAAAATTGTTATTGATTCTTCTTGGTGTAGAAATGCACTTTTATTTTGTTTTATTTTGGTACTCGCGTGTTGTTTAGACAGAGAAAGAGGAATGTTTTGTTGTAGTTCTCCTCCTAACCGCACAACCGCGCCTCCGGCTTGACGAAGCGATTGCAATGCCATCTCGTGTCGGGCAGTTCAAAAATGCAATTATTTTTTCTTATAGTTTGGCGACTTCTATAGGTAAGTATATTCATATTCAATGGAATAACTCTGAGAAATTAAAAGCAAATAATTATTTTGACATATATATATATATATATATACAAAAGTGTAATAAAGAAATAAAATATTTAATGAAAATCTTTACCCTCACACACTTTGTCAAAAAAAAATCTTACGTGGTGGTTTTTGCTAAAATTATTTAAAAAATCTTTCATAAAATTAAAGTTTATATACACACCATAAATAATTGCACTTTGATCTGTGAACACTTAAGATTGCGGATTAAACTCATGTATATAGCCTGCGTCTGGTTATTAAATGCCTACATAACATATGAGTTTATTCACATACACGGTGTGCAATTGAAATATAGAGACAATATTTGAATATTCATTTGGCGAAACGCTAAAATGCGAATTCCTTAAACGTTTTCCTTTTGCGGTTGAGGTGTTTCCACAGTAAATTTTAAGCACTTAGCGGCCAATGTCAACTCGAGCAGAACAGTGTAAGAACTTTGCAGTAGGATATTTACTCTGAAATTAACGTTTACTAACTTTACTTAAGCATTATAGTCAGCATTAACATAATAAAATAACAAAAAAACAAATTGCAATAGGTAAGTGTAAAAAACAAAAACAAATAAAATTATGTTTCAGAATGTTTTTAAAATATTTTTTTTCATCATTAAACATTTGTATTAGGTACATATTAAATAGTTGCGTATATTTACCAGCTACGTTTTTAATTTGTGTAAACTGCGCATGTAGTATAGATAATGAAGGACACTAAACCACATAAACAGCAAAATCACACTAAAAAGAAAACTTAAATAAAAACCATATTGGCAGGTTCTAAATGAGAAAATTCTTTGTAATACTGAGCTGTAGGAAATTTAAACGTGTACTTTAAAGCGAGGTACTTCACGAGAATGAACCGTGAAGAGACTGTTGGGAGCGTAGCGAGCTCCAGCCGCGAGTCTGGGAAGCAGAATGAACTGCGCACACACGCGCTGCCAATAGAGGCACAAGGTCACCGTCCAATCAGAGCCCGCTGACAAACCTGCAGCATGTCGTTCTCAGCTGCCTCGAGGGCCTGCTTCTCAAACCGCCAAAACTCCTGTCGTACAGACCGTCGGCGTCGGAAGTCTGAGGACGACGCGTGACATTAGAAATGTGAAATTCGTGTTATTATCGGGAGACAGTAATTTTTTTTTATCACAGGTTATTCTGACACGCCCTGCAGGACTAGAAACCAACCGAAAACATCTTGCCAAATCATGTGCGACTGGAAGAGAAGATGGAATATGGCGGCAGCCATATAACACGTGACATCGACATGATTACGCACAAGATTGTGGAACCCAGCATGCACTGTCATTTATTTGTAAATGAAACATAATTATTCTTGTAAAGTTACAGATATTTGTAAGTTTGATCATTTACATGAAAACAATATTGTTTCACTACAAAATTATGTTCGCAGTAATGCTGAGTTCGGATTCTTACCCGGCCATTTATGCTTTGTGCTGTCCCAGTAGGTACCTCCAACAGTTAAATTTATTTGTAAACCGTTCCTTGAATAGAGTTTCAGTATTACCGGGCACCTTATTAGCATAAAAAATTAATGCAATTATTGTATATTTGATTATCTTTTCCATGGTGTAAAAAAATCTGCTTGAATGAAACCTCAATTAAAATATAGATTGACACGCCAATTTTTGTAAGAAATACTGAGTATTATATCTAAAAACGTATTTCATGTATGAAAAAATAACCATTACCATTTGTTGTACACAGTTATATTATATTTCTTGCAGTATTACAAACTGTTTCTTGGCAACTGGTTTCCAAAGGAATCTTTGGTAAAAGTACAGATTTGTTTTCCGTGTGGCACGCAAAATAACCGGAACCTTGCAGTTACTACGAAGCAATGTGTGGGGAATGTAAAGCACTGAACTCGTCCGAGGGAACATGTGTTCCTGGTTGACCTTCACGATTCTTATGGTTTCCCGAAAAATGACCTGGGCGAATGCTGTGAGATTTTACCCTCCAAGGCCATAGTCTCACTATCCTATTTCCCTGAGGTCTGTTGGTTGTGTGTCTCCTGGTCCAATGACTTGGCTGAGGTTGGTGTGTAATTAATTTTCATATTAAAATATAACGGAATTTTATTGAATAGCCTGTACTTGGATGTTTTTTTGATGTAGCTAATGTCATTTCTGAAAGCTTCGATCTCCAATTATTACCTAACAAGTATAAAGTTTATCTTGTCTAGCTGTTTGCTTTGGAAGTGTATTTGAAACTGAGAATCAGGAATTAATTATATTTACCCTTCTCACCCTTAATACACACATGCCAGCACTAAAGCTATTGGGAATTGTCATTGACATATCGTCATAAACTTCATCTTCATAATCCTAATAATCACACGTATGTACGATGTAAACTGTGTCATGTAACTTGTTAGTTCTCGAAAGAAGTAACGTTTGAACCTTAATTTTTGCCAAATGTAATTTTCAAAGAAACACTGGAAGTATGTTTAGAAACAGTTGGCCTATTGGCCGAACAACAGTAGCACGCAGAAAAAAAAATCCATGTTATTTTACAAAAGAATCCATAAGAAACCAGTTGACAAAAAATGTGTGTATTACTCCAAAAAATAGGTAGGCTATATTGTAACTTTGTACATCGCGTTTATATGATCATTTTTGCATATATGAAATGAGTTTTTCGAGACAAACCTGATTGTTTATTACAATTATTGGGGCATGATTTTATGCTTTAATTTATAATTTTAAAAAACACGGGAAAGATAATTTAATATTTAAAATTTTGAGTATTTTGTTGAATGTGCTTGTTATGTGCGCAGTTAAAACTTGAAAGCTATTAATGAGCAAATTACAAATTATTGTATGTACAGGGACAACACCTAGCTTAAATGACTGGGTAAGAACTCTTATTTTGTAGTGACACAGTTGTTTTCACATTATGTACAAATTTACAAATATCTGTACCTACTTTTACATATAAATATACGTTCCATTTACAAAAAAAAAATATTACTGTGAAGCATAGTTTAGTTGTCGAGGGCCACATGGTATGTAATTATTTTTGTCATAATTCACATTTTTTTGTATTTTATTTAATGAGGTTGCTTGGCTTGTGGTGTTTTGGCGCGTCCAAAGAGTACGCGGACGTTTCGGTCGACATTGCAGTCGTCATCATCAGCGTGTGACAGCGCAGAAGGATGTGTCGACCTATAGCTAGGGACCGGAAAAATTCGCGGGTTCCATGACCTGTAGGATGAACTCCATAGTTCTACGTACAATCGGTCAAATGCCACCCACTCATTGGCTGCTGTCTTGTGAGACGTTCCAGCGTAGCAGCCTGTGATTCGGTAAAGCTTTGGTTGGGTGTTTTTCATTGGCCCAGAGTCATCCAGGTGAGATGTGAACCAATAACAGAGGCAGCACTGAGGTATAACTATTTGTATTTTAGCCTATCGCGAAATGAATTCGCGAATTTTTCCGGTCTCTACCAATAGCAAAAGCAGCACAAAAGCATAATCATTTGGATTCTAGCCTGTCACGAAATGAATCCGCGAATCTTTCCGGTATCTACCTATAAAGCGGCCACATCGGAGACGTGTGACGCGACGCAAGGGCTCGGTGTGGTCGTGGTTGATAAGGTTGAGGGGTGGGGGGTTCGGGCGGCGCGTCAAGCCTTATCTCCGCCACAAACACGCGCGACTCGCCCGGGCGAGATCCCAGCTGACGCGCCGCCGCACACGCCGTTCCGCAAACATGCGGGCGGCCCGGCGCGAAGGGCCGTACCGCAAACATCGCGATCTGTCTGCGCGCGGCGTGACTAACGGGCGGCATTAGCTCAGTCTTAGCGCGCTCAGGCCTTCACTCCATTAGCCCCGCGCGTCGGCGCCGAGCAAACAAGCGACCAATGACTAGAGACATGAAAAATTCGCGGATTCATTTCTTGTTATCCTACAATTCAAATAATTTAACCTCAGTGCTGCTTCTGTCATTGGTTCGGTCTTAATCTGGAGGACTGAGGGCCAATTAGAGACCCTCACTCATAGAAGTTTCCAATCACAGGCCACCCAGTCGAGACGACTCACAAGTTAGCAGCCAATGAACAGTTGGCATTTGCCCGAGTGTGCAGAGGATATTGGAGTCTGTCCTGAAGGTCAATGAACCCGCGATTTTTTCTCCTGTCTCTACCAATGACGACTGAGTCCGTGTGAAGCGACCACGCTCGTGTTCATTTGATGACATACGTGGTAAAAAAAAAAAAAATCTGGGTAGGCTTTGTTTTGGACAACAGGCGCCCGGGGTTTATTAGGTGAATTTCAATCTCGCAGAACGGGAATGTTGTGTATGAAAGAAATAAAATATTTTAACAAAAACTGATGTGCTTTATTTTTTTTTTGTGTGAATTCGATGAACGTCTTACTTGACGGTCGGGCAGCCACGACAGAACAATTGCGACACCAAACCGCCATAAACTCGGCTCATCGCTCACAGCCGCTGGCTCAACTGACTGCTCATCAACATCAGAATCATCAGAGCACATCCACGGCCATCACCAGACAGTTGTCTGCATTCCCAGTCGCTTCTCGCGAGGCGGACGGCTGAGGCTCGCTCCAGCGCACATTCCGCGCCTCGCTCCACTGGCTTGTTTCTCTCGGCTACTGTGCCTCATTCCATACCTACCACACTTCTCTGCATTGTTAATTCCTTCTGCTCGAGCGATTTCATTTGTTTTTTTTTCTCTTTCTTTTCTCCAACACAATATGTTTTCGCTTAGGCATTTTGCGATTAATGTCCAACCAAAGTTAGTAATTTTATAGATATTCCACTCAACTAACTTACTCACGAGCCATCATAACGACCACGAGTAAAGCTGCTCTACTAAAATATAATTATTTGATTTCACTCTGTAGCTTTCATAGTTTAAACATTTAAGCGGTGTCGAATCCTCAACAGAAGTGACCCAAGCCGAGATTAAAGACAGTCATTCATATTCCTGTCAGAAATTCATGTCAAATAAATACATTTTTTTTTTATTTTACTAAACAAGAGACGTGCAAAATTTGCGTTATTTTTCTAGTGCCAGGCCAGTATCCACTAACGTGTAATGTGTCCATTGGCTGCTGCAGCATTTCCACTTCTCTCCGGGGCGCACATGATTCGGCCAGACGTTTTTCTGGTTTGTTTTTTTTGATTGGCTTCCAATCCTGCAGGGCGTGTCAGATAACCAGTGGACCAATGACCCGAGACATTCAAGTATACAAATATTTGCAGTCTAAAGCTGTAGACACGACAGACACAACGGACACGACACGACAGGCGCGACACGCTCAGCAGCCAATGAAATACAACGTCGCCGTGACGTCAGCACGACGAAATACGCCGCCCGACGGTCCTCATGAAGTAGATTATAAATCTAATTTCACCGTATCGTGTTGCACGACAAAATGCAAAACTGAAAACTTACGAAACTAAACTTCGAAAATATTTACCTAAAATATGTAGGCTACTTGGTAAATCTTTTTGCTGAAAAATCGAGTTTGGTTAGGCTTACACTTTCGCATTTGTAGAGTGACCTAAACTTTTCATTCTTTTTTTTTTTTAATGTTCAAATAGTTAACAGTGGAATTATTTTCTGTCTCTTATTAACATGTTTATATCTTGCTTCTTTATATCTAAAATAAACTTAACCTCACTTAGTCCCAGAGATGAATAAATTTTATATAGTCATGCACCTCCACTGTCAACATGAAATAAAGGATTTCTGTAGGCCCTACGCTGTTTCTAGCGCATTCTATACCGCATATTATGAACGAACTTGGCATGGGACGATTTGCCGACAGGCATATTAGCGTTCGTCGTGTTGATGTTGTCGTGGTAACGCTATTAACTCTGTCGTGCTAGATCGATGTACGCCGTATAAACTGATTCATCGTGTGTCCGTCGTTGCTTCGTGACTCTAGCTTAAGACTGTCACGAAATAATATCGTCAATTATGCATGTCACAACAAATAATTATTCGTCAACTATTTGCCTGGTTTATTATTACTGTAACATTGCATGGAGAAAGAGTTATTTTCGCAACGCTTTGTATTGAATTATACAAAACCACTGAGTAGTTTTAATTCTGAACAAGAAAATGTTACAATTTTGATATTGTTTAAAAAAATTTTTTTCTATCCAATCAGAAAATATATGAGAGTAGTTTTTAAATAAATGATGTCGATGATATTTTTGCTGTGATTTCATTAATCTTATAATTATATATAATTATTATAAGTTAGCATTTGAAAATACACTGATTTAATAGAAACTCTACAAAGGTAAACTAAATTTCTGCGTATATTCACCAGTTTGGTAGAAATGTTGCTGATATGTTGAGTATTTTTTCTTTGGTCTTTTAGCATATTCATTAAACTATAATGCACCGGCCTTATAGTTTAGGCCAATTGAGTTAAATCACTTCTTAAATTTAGGAAGAATATTTATAATTTACTCTTAGTTTCTTTTACTAAAAAACAAAGTAAATTTATGTTTCTATTAAATATAGTATTATAATTTGAAATTATTACAGCGCATTTTAATACATTTTGGTTAATAGGAAAGACCTGACGTAAAAACATATTTTATTACCCACTTCTAATAAAAAATTAGTGATCCAAACCCTTTTAAAAGAATGGAAACATAGGTATTACAATATGTTACATGAAATCGGCTGATTTTAACATTTATACAGCCTCTTTTTCTAAAATAAATAATAAGAATCATCTCAAATACAGAAACACGAATAATCAATTACATTTCGCAGGAATTTTGGGTACTATTTAAACTATATTTATTGGTAACCACAAACAATTATGGCAGAATAATTGAAACAAATTGAAAACTACCTTTAATGAGATGAAAAGGCGCCAAATAACAATAAAATTATAATTGTAAAAAAAATTCTTTGTTATTAGGGCATTTATAGAATAAAAAAAAAATCTCGTTTATATTATTTTTGTAAGAGTAGAAAATAAGTTCGGTGCAAACCAACACTTACGAAGATCATTTGTGTTTACCCGCGAATACGCGTGGCGAGCATCAACATCCTCGAAAACACCGCGGGTACGTTACGTTATATCCATACGTGTGCGAAGGTAGGTACATGCTTACCCAGCCATAACCGAACACGCGCCGGAAGAAGATAAGCTGCGCTATTTCCGGCGCGCGATAACCACTCCCGCTCATCCCTTCCATTTTTTTTTTTAAATTTTATTTCGCCCCGTGACACTCTTTGCGGTTTCCGCGGTGGTGGTTACCCAATTTTTTTCCCCCCCAGGATTCGGAAAAGTTTTTGGCGTCTGATAAGGTTTCGCCGGAACGAGAGAGCGGGGTAGGAAGTAGAGGAGGGGAAGGGGGGAGGTCGACGAAGCGGGAAAACGAAAAAAAAAAAACACCTCTCGGCCGGGTGCTTGCATCGGACCGCGCTATTTCGCCTCGCCGCGGCGCGTGAAACGTCATCAAACTCGCGACTACCCTCGGGCGAGGGGTGGGGGTGATTTTGGAAGGGTTGGTGGGTGGGTGGAGGGTTGTGTTTCGGGGGTGTGGACGGTCCGGCCCGGCGCCCATAGATCAACCGCGCCGTTTCACGCGGGGAGGGGGTTGGGAGGGTTCGCAATGCGTGATGTGTGATACGGCGGACACTGATAAATTGAAAACGCGCGGATGTGTGAATGTGTGTATCGGAGCGGCAGCGAAGGGCAGAGATTGCCCGCCCATGCGTCATCGTGCGCGTCAGTCGCAATGAAGGTTCTCTGCCCGTGGGGTTGGGGGAGGGGGGGTGAAACAGGGTCCCGACACCCTCTACTCCCTCCCCTCTACAAAACCCACACCTACAAAAATTTTGATAACGCCACTGAGCTGATAACCCGGCACAATGCCTCGCAATAAATATTAAGTAATGCCTCCGGACTCATTTAACAGCCACGTTTCGCTTTGCTTCCAAACACAAAAAAAAAATATATATATATATTTTCGCCCCGATAGAATTTTAATTTGTTTTACTAATACTACAACAGGTCTAAATCCGTTAATTAAATCCCTACCCCCGCACCCTTCAGCCGTATGTGGTATGTGCCCCATGGTGGAAACGTGGGAAATTGGTTTAGGCATCGGACCCTTTCGACATGCTTTCGTTATGACAACCACACAGGGCTGTTCTCTTTGCTGTGGACGCAAAGTTAGCTGTGCAGCTTAGAAAAAAATAATCCTAATGAGTTGCTGTGAGGCTCATATTGTCCGGCAAAAATTGTATTGTAGAATATTTTACAGTACTTCTTT
Organism: Bacillus rossius redtenbacheri; assembly: GCF_032445375.1. Lineage (NCBI taxonomy): Eukaryota > Metazoa > Arthropoda > Insecta > Phasmatodea > Bacillidae > Bacillus > Bacillus rossius. The sequence goes on along the minus strand of NC_086336.1, from coordinate 6,925,996 downwards.
ATAATTTACAAGTATAGATTACGTGTAGAATACATTTGTCACAAATTAACGCAAAGATTAAAATGCAATGCACATATATCTATAGTGAAAAAAAAAAACTATAGGAATTGCAATACGTAGGGGCATGCAGATTTTGCGAAAAGATATCGAGATTAGATGAAAGTTAAAACACTGTAGCATCGTTTGTGTTTCGTGATTGAGTGAGTTTATCCCAGGTACATATCGATTGTAACAACACCAATCGCAGTGATTCAGTGCGGAAGCAAACGAGTCCTGAGTGGCTCGGTCAAATAAGGCAACGACATATCTCACAGACGGCCGGCAATCACAAGGAAGAAACCACAGGTGCGGGCAAGTGTTCAGATCTTTTCGCAAAAAATGCCTGCCCCTAGCAATACGCAATTCTCGGGTTCAATGACCTGCAGGATAGACTCCACGATCCTCTGCATTCTCGGGCAGAGTTCGCCTGTTCATTGGCTGCTGACTTTTGAGGCGTATCAAATGGGTTGCTCGTGATTCTTGTTTGACTTAGGGTCTCCAGTTGGCCAAATGTCCTCCAGATTAACAGTGAACCAATAGCAAAATAACAGCACAAATGTATAACTATTTTCATTTTAGCATGTCACCAAATGAGTCGGCAAGTTTTCCTTGCTCTAGCAATAACACAACGTGAAGGTGAAGGTGAGCCTCTACTTGCCGGCTTACGTGAAAGTTTATTTAGGCTTCCGGAAAATGTAAGTTCGTTGTGGCGGTTACTGACGTTAAAAATGCCGCGTGGTTATATTTCTTTGGGCAGTTAAAGGATCTCTCAAGAACGCATTCATGAAAGTGTACTTAGGCCTTAAAGTTTCCTATTTGTGAATGGCCGTCTTCCAGTAACCAATCGCACAGAGTTGACCCCTCCTGATGGCGGCCAATCACAGTCGATCAATTTCGACTGGTTAGTGTTGTGTGCTGGAGCAAAGCCTGGAAATTCTGGTAGTCATATTGGCTAATAATTAACTCACATATACCAGTGAACCAATTTTTTAATGGATCATGATATTTAAAAAAAAAAATATATTCTGGGAGGCTTAACACTTGCAATTTCATTCTTGCAATCTAAAAAATAAAAATCACTTTTTATGCAACTGTTTGCGGTTACGTTAAAATTATGCGGAATGCATCCCTTTGAAAAAAATTAATTAGCAATTTATTTTCGATAGAAAAACCATTTTGCAATTTGCAATATGTGCTTAGTTGCGATGCTAGACTTATGGAAATCTTTCATTAGCAAATAAAGTATAAATTATTTACGTATGATATCATTCCTTTGATTTTTAAAGGGTTCGATTTCGCTTGAAAAGGAACAAGAAGATGATACGAACATTACACACATTTTAACAGTTTCAGTTAACTTTTTATAGCAATATACGAATCATCAAAAGTTATCTTACCAGAGGGGTTTTTGTCCCTTCAGCCAGAATTTACGCCTATTCCCACTATAGCTTGAAGCTTAAGGAGGTGCCTTCCATTTGAGGTCAAAATGTTATATTTACATTAATTACAGATAAACTTGTAGACTTTTTCAATTGTTTAACTTTCACGAAATAAAAAATATAGGTATACAGCACATACTTAAGGCATAATTAACTGCCAAATTTACATTTTTAACATTTTTGGGTTGTACAAATCAGGAGAATTTAATGTATTGCAGAACTGAAACTTTTTAGGTTTAACTGCAATGCCACTGGCTACTTCAGGAAATGGCTTGAATTTCTTTCAGAAAATATTAATTAATTTTACCTGGCATTTTAAAATTCTCAAATTTGTTACGATTTTGACAGCGAAGATATATGAAATGAGTTTTTGTGATAGAAAATCAAACCATACCATGAAGTAGCCAGTGGAATTGTAGTTAAACCATAAAAAGTTTCAGTCCTGCAATAAATTAAATTCTCCTTATTTGTACAACCCAAAAACGTTAAAAATGTAAGCTAATTATGCAAAAAGTATTAGCTGTATATATTTTTTCATTTCGTGAAAGGTAAACATTTGAGAAAGTCTAAAAGTTGATCAGTGATTAATATAAATATAAAATCATGACCTGAAATGGGAGGCACCCCCTTAAAGAATACTAAAAAGTTTTCCGGTACTTGTGCTAAACGTGTTTCACGACTACAATAGCCCAGGGCGACGTGAAGGAACGGGCATTGTTTCGTGAGTCGCCTTCTCTTTCTCTTGCTGCCAAGTCTCGCTACGGACGCCTGCGACCATCAACCAGCGCTCTCAGCACGCTCGGGCAGTAATAGTTTCCTAAACGGACCTGTAACCGATACTGTACAGTCTGACGGGAAGCCTTTATTCCACAGACGAGAGAGCCACACCCGAAGTTCCCCGAAGTTCATGCTCGCTTTTTTTTCTTCGTCATATCTCATTGTATAAACCGGTGTGGCATTAAATTTTGCGGTCGATTAGGATAGGTTAGCTACCTTTTAAATAGTTTAAAACATTGTGGATGGTTGGTTATGTTAGTTTATTATAGCTACATTAAAAAAACTGTAAAATCATTTTATGGTTTCTTAGCTAATAACTTTTTAATATGTAGCTATCCAGGGCTAGGAAACAGTTTACATGATTTCACAGTAACCATCCACAATGTTTTAAAGTATTTATAATGTAGCTAACCTAACCTTTTACAATGAACAAAAAAAAAAGAAGATGCACGATCGGGCGTTTGGCTCTGTCATCTGTGAAAAGAAGGCTTCCCACAGTCTGACCAGTCTGTTCTAGTTATATATTTTAATAGTATCAACTCTAAGCGTTGTAGAGTGGTGTTTCAACGTCACAATTGAAGAATACCTCGAAAGGTTTTAGATAAGCGCATGCGCGAGTTCTGCTTTGTTGTTTTCTCGCTTGCGGCGCCACCTACGCAAAATGGCTACTCCTGAGCGGAAAGCGTTTTGTGTTCTGGATTTCGATAAGAGTGAATCTGTAATATTGGTTCAACGTGCGTTTCATTTAATTTTAATTGTGATCCCCCTGTGTGGCAAAAACATCCGCAGATGGTATAGGCTGTTAGAGGCGATAGAGCTTTTGTTCGCTGGCCTCCGCGTTCACCTGACATAACGCCATGCGATTTTTTTTTCTTTTGGAGCTTCTTTATGTTATACGTAAAATATTTAAATGAATGCACCTGACTTCATATAATGATCAATTTTTTTTTTAATTTTTTAACAGTTTTATGGAGTCTTATACGAAATTAAGTCCCAGTGTTGCAACCACTACTGCTAACCAAGGCCCAATTCTGTTAAGCGAAACTAAAACAGAATCGAAGTTGAGTTGTGCTGTGATTAGTCCATGGGCTAATCACCACTATTCGAGAATTGAAACTGACCAGTCATGAACCAACAACTACTATTCATCTTTGTTTACGTTTGCTTACCAGCTGGGCTTCCCGGTGACGTAATCTCTCTCGTCGCTCGACGCAAAACTTCAGACAATGAGCTTTGATTGACATGAGCGTTGACAATTTTCTTGACTTTATTTAGGGGGTGGGAGGGGTTTTTTTAACCCCAAAACACCCCCACTGGGTGCACCTAGAATAGGTTAACTATTTATATACACATATACACACACATATTTATCTACTTTCACAGTGACACCAGAAAAGTAGTCAAATCACAAATATTGCTAGGAGAATTTTTAAAAAATATAATTGGCTTAAATTAACAAGTTTTTTTTTTCAGTTCTAGGCTTATATCGACAAAGTAAAGGGTCGTAGCAGCATTGTCAGCTTTCCTTAGATTATTTATAATTGATCTATAATTGTAATAACTTTAATATTTTTAAGATCATGCAAATGTAATAATTTTTTTCATTAACATAAGTTTGTTATTTATTATTATTAAAGCTATGTAAGTATATAAAACTGTAACTGTGAAAAATAACCTCGAAACGGTGTTTTGTTATAAGCTCGTATTAGTATAACAGAATAATCATGAAAAGTGAAACTATAGCACAAAGAAGAAAAAGCAAAAGCTTGTAGTAAAAGGAGCAGAACTCTCCAGCAAAGCACTAATGGAGGAAAAGATTAAATGAGGACTTTACTTTTAAGAACATAGCGATAAAAAATGCCTGAGGCGACAACCAGTCTTCCCAAGTTTATGCGACTTTATAACACTCAAACAAGAGAGTTTCGCAGTCTGAGGAGGCCAGAGTAGCTTGCAGCATAAGTGCTAGCTAATATTCAATGTAGGCTATTATATATGGCGGATAAAATGGCCACTAACCACTTTTGTGTTAAGATTAGTAAAGTATGCACTGAATGATGTTATCCGTATCATCATGAAATAGTCTTAAAAGCTTGTCGTGCTCTCTTTTTACATATTAATAATTATTCTATCGTAAATAATAGCCGTTTATGATAGGAAATTTAAGACAGCTGATTACAAGCAACCACGTTTTTTCATTAAAATAATAATTTTTGTTATTGGTTCAGATTATCAGCGTGATTAAAAAATAAATATATACATGGTGTGGTACATTCTGTCGCGGTTGAACAAATTTCTTGGATTAAAACATTATTTTATTACCTTTTTCTTCATATTACTATGAAAGGATGTTAAAAATATATATTTTTTATTTATTTCGGCAGTTAGGTTTTTTGTCAGTTGGTGTTCCAAGTACGTTTATTCAGAATCGCCACACTAATCCTAAACACGTGGAAAGAAATAAGAGTCTTTTTGCTGTAGACTTAACAAGTTGTTGAATGTTTTAAAAATATACCGATTGTATATAAATCATTAGTATTTCATTAACATAAATTGGTTATTTATTATTATTAAAGCTATGTAAGTATATAAAAATGTAAATGTGAAACATAACCTCAAAACAGCTTTGAAATTCAACCTTTAAGATTGTGAAAAAAGGGTGATTTTTGGCATTTGTGAGTAATTTTAAAAAATAGTGATAGGTGCGGTTTTGTTTTGACAACCGATTGCTAGGGACCGGAAAAATTCGCTGGTTCAATGACCTGCAGGATGAACTCCATAGTTCTACGTACACTCGGTCAAAAGTCACCCACTCATTGGCTGCTGTCTTGTGAGACGTCCCAACGTAGCAGCCTGTGATTCGATAAAGCTTCGTTTGGGTGTTTCTCATTGACCCAGAGTCATCCAGGTGAGTTGTGAGCCAATAACAGAGGCAGCACTGAGGTATGACTATTTGTATTTTAGCCTATCGCGAAATGAATTCGCGAATTTTTCCGGTCTCTATTAATATATTTTGGGTATTTTTTAGTACTTTTAAATAAAAACTATTAAAGAAACTCTAGTGCTAGGTGCGGTTTTGTTTTGACAACCGATTGCTGAGTAGAGTATCGTAACCTCACAACGTTCACTCACGTTCGCGGAGCAGAATGAAGAGGGGAAAGAGAGGAGAAGAAATGCAACGCTGGCACGGCCAGTGCGCATGCGCGGAGGACAACACCCCCCCCCCCCCACCCCTCCTCCATACCCTAGGCGGCGCCGCGGCCACAATGCGCTGCGGTCTGGCCATTATCACTTCACACCCGATGGACCCGACTCATAACTCTCTGCTGGCCGGCCGCCGCACCCGTAACTCTTTCCCCGTCCCGCGTCGCTTCCTGTTAGACTCCCCCCCCCCTTCTCACTCTCTCTCTCTCTTCCCCTGCGACCTCGTATCTCAGCTCTCCTTGTGCTGCGCTATCTCAGCTCTCGCGATGCTCGGCCGACTGGAGAACGGCGCTCGGTTGCGCTGGCTGTGACGTGGTTGTGGTCACTTGCACACGGCGCCACCGCCGTACTGCTCCGTCCAAAAACATTGCGGAAATACTGTTCGATAACGCCTGTAAGTTTGGAATAGGATCTCCAAAGTTAAAAATGCCACACAAAAATAAATTGTCATTTAAAACTGTTTCTGCAATGCAAACGCTATTTTTCAGTAAATTTTCTGGACTTCTAACCAACATGGTGCTACAACTAACAGGAGGCGCCAATTTATTAGTCCTCATGTCGCACTGTTAAAAATATTATTTTTTTTACCTTATACTACTATCCAGTGATCTTATATTTATTTCACAATTAATTACTGATTTTAGCCTGCTTACGTTGAACACGAACTAGCAAGACTCACACCGGAGTGTTGTTGAGATATTGAGGGGAATTTGTTTTCCCGAATAACCTGAAAAACTCAGGTTGGTGTATTTGTGAAAAAAAAAATTTATTGATTTATGAATGATATACAAAAAAAAAGGCTACACATAAAAAATATTTATTAAAAAAACTGTATACCTACAGCACAATTAGATGCTCTGAGTTAATGCTAGGGTTGACATAATAATTGTTCCTTGAAGTTTCTAAAAACCTTTATTTAAAAATATAAGGATTCTTATTCAATTTATATATTATTTCATAAACAATTAGCAATGGTTAATTTATGACGTTATTTAAAGTTATGTGCAAACACAAGAAGTTATGGAAAAAAAATAATTTAGGAACTTCCCCCTTAAATAAACTTCTTTCAATTAAAATTTCGAATCACATGATTATTATTATTATTATTAATCGTGTTGACAAAAGAGTCTCTCAATAGTAACTACAATTATTCCGCGGCTATTTGTTGTGTCCTAACAGTTTGCTTATATTGACAACTATAGTACAGTATTAAATTAGGTATATTTATGATTCATTGGATTAGCTTATGTTTTTATATCGTTTTTTAAGTTGTAAACAAATACTACCCTTCAATTTATTAGGCCTAAGACTTTTTTTATAATATAAATATTGAATAATCTTTATCAGTGTTTGTTAATGGATTTCATCATAACATTTAGTCTGTAATGGTTGCCCGCAATCGTAACAATAAATTTTTCTCTGGCTTTGTAAAAGAAGTAAAATCATTAAAGGAAAAGGTAAAAGAAGTAGCACCATTAAAGAAAAAAGGTAAAGTAAAATTGGGATGTGTAATTAGTGTTACTTCAATTTCACCAGAATGTATTTCATCTATGTTTTCTAAAATACTGAGAGATGTTTATCTGTATGTACTTGCATATCATAAAGTGAATTACTCGCAGTATTGTTAGTTTTATAATTATCACTTATTTATGTTATCACCTAATGACTTAAATACCAGGATATGAATTATTAGAAGCATTTATTTTTTCTGCATAGACAAATATTATTTTGTTATTTTATATGTTATACACATACCTACCGCGTCGAGAATACTAAAAATATTGTGAGCTACAATATAATGAAACCTACTATATGTAAGGTACTGTAGGCTTGCTGTATTCAAAATAAACTATTTTTGATATAGTAATTACTTTAAAATCAGTGCTTGTTTCTGAACCTTGTCGTCCCTAAATAAATGCCGATTTCCAAAACCTAATTATATGGCTTAATTTTTAAATTATGTCACTATAAAATATTTATTTCAATTAGAAAACATTAAGGGTTCCATAAAAAGGACTAGGCCTATACATAATTTGCCTTAGATTTACAAAATTTAGCTTTAATAAACTTCAAAACGTAGAAAATAAATAATCTGGGCAAGAGGTCAGACTGTCAGGTTTGACTTACAAATGTTTCCGTAGGCCTAACATACATTAAGGTCAGCTTTTAACTTAAAATGTAGTTCTATGAAGTCTTTGAAAAAGAATGTATGAGCACTTACCTATCCTTCAATTGACTCGAATTTAATATTTATTTTAACTATCAATGTTGTAACAATTTAAATACTCAATTAAAAAAACCCAAACTTGACTACTATCACGTCATTATATTACATAAAAAAATCAAACATCTTATGCGTTCTTAACAAATAAGTTATATCGCATATGCTTATGTGAATCTCTTTAAAAAAAGATAAAAAAATGTATACAATGTTTAGCTTTGGTTCAGAGTGGCACACAATTTTTAATTAATACATTCAATATTTATTAAGTAACAATTCATACTCTAACTAACTTTTGCCAGCTTCTTGTTCCAGCATTGACCTATTTATTTCTTAAACAAATATATAGGCCTACACGAGTAGAATATTTCAGAGAAAATATTGATAAGAATAAACCAAGTTACGCAATAGTAAAATTAAAACTAGAATTCCAAAATGTGCGTAGGCTATGCAAGCTGGTCCTATTGATATCGTTATGTTTTTTTCTAGTCGGCCACACTGACATTAAAAAAACTTTATTTTTCTGATTCGGAACCAAGGAAGGAATGAACGCCGGTATTATTAATTACCTCTAGCTTAGTGGTGATTTTTTGTTCATTTAATTTCCGTCTGCGAACCTAAATATTCAGCACGACATAGCCGCTCGATCAACGGATATTAAAATATTTCCATTGCGGTGTTATTTTATGTGGATTTATTTATAGGTTGTAGAAGATGATAGCTGCATCCGAATACTATTATAATGGATCCCTTAGCTCAGGTATCTACAAGAAGTGCATCGTAGCGGACGCCGTCAACTTTGGATTGTTTCCGAACTCTCACCATGGATGCGTTGGCATCCCATTACATGCGTCCACTAAAATAGAAGATTCTAGAGATGCGACACTCGCATCCACTAATGCTTCCCTACAGCCATTACCTTCGGAATCGTGTTTTATTTTGTTCGTATATAATATAACTTTAGATTTTTGGCATAATAGGCCTATTTGTTTAAAACTTTATAAGCATAAGTGATATCTCAAGTAGATACAAATAAAAACGTTAATAAAAATTACCAAAAAGTAAACTTAAAGTTACGGGGGTACTGAATGCTCATTATAAGTATTTTTTAATATCTTGAGATTCATGACATTTTTATTTTGATAGCTAACATTTATAAAAACCATTCTACATTAATATATATTTTAATCTTTTTTATTTACGTTTGGTTGAATATTCATAGACATCACGACTCAAAATAGGTGCGTACACATTAGTACGACCGACTGCACTCAGTAAAATGATTTGGATACTATCGTTCCATTAGAAATTCGTCCTTTAATTGTGGCTGCATTTGCTAATGGATGTAGGGATGTGTGTGCTATGGACGCTTTTCTATGTATTCGGATACAGCTGATACCTACTCACCTCCAGATGAAATGGTTTCACTTGACGGACAGTGACACGGAACTTAAAACGACAGCAGGAAGGCTTTCTGAAATCGGCGCAAAGCGCTCCCCGCGCGCCGCGCTAATGAACCGGGGATTAGTTGTTTGTGGACGAGGGGCGTGAATGAGTTGCGTTCATCAGGCGCATCCTTGCGGCCATTACAGATCGCATCCCTCCCTTTGTCACCCCTCCGTCTAGCTTCGACTCTCCCCTAAGGTTTCCATAGAGTTCAGGCCCTCCCCTCGACCGTAGAACCACCACTGCAGACCAAACCCTCCCCTCCTCCTCCCTCGAAGCGCCAATGGCCGCAGCTACAAGCGACCGGAGGCACTGACATCTGTCGACGACACGGACAACTACAAGAAACAAACCAAAAGGTCGCGGTGACTCGCTCCAACTTCAACAAAAAAGTGGATTACTATACAGCTCGGAACTAAGCCCGGATTAAACGCATTTGTTATTTTTATACTGACCTTACCTTAATTTTTATTCATGTTTTTCAATAGTTGAGCACCACCTAGCCCTTTAAATAACGAATTTCAAGGACGCAGAACCGAAGCTGTGGAAGCTGTGTTCGATCAATAGATGTTGTGGGCAAAATGGCCACGTAACCCTATGTTGCACAAAAAAAAATTAAACACTTCGTAAATTATGTTGCTTTATTATTTTGTATACAAAAAAACTTTATAATAATTCTGAATACAAATAACGTAAATGACATGTTGATTTTAAGCTTGAAAATACCGTGTAAAATATGTACTTATTTAAAACTTATAAATTAGTTTTGGTTTTTATAATAATAAATTCTAATAGCTATAAACCACGATATGCGAATTACACACATATATATGATTATTTTGAAGTAAATTATACCTATTTTAAGGTTAAATTGTATTAATATTTGAGTTTGAGGCAATTCCAAATATATTTATTTAAGAAAATAGTGTGAGATTTACTATGAAACTCTTGAAATTTATTTTCTAAATCTAAATACATAAAGAAGAGTTTCAGTTATTTGTTTGTTTCTTTCTTATACGAATCAACAGTTATATTGCGATCCCGATAAAATATTATGTAGGCCCTACTTGACCTTCCAAACAAAAGGGAGGTGTGTGTCTACGTGAGATTTCAAAAAACCACCGCTACATCCATTCCCATACCCATTTTCGAAGGATTTCAATACTTCTAAATGAAATTTCGCTTGTGCATTTTTTATGCTTTCTTAGTCTCCATGAAAAATAATGTTTACATTGTTGATGATTTCTTTATTTCCTGCCAACGGCTTTTATATTGTTAATTCTTAATGCATTGGCGTACCCACGAGGAAGAACACGTATGACAAGCAATGCGAGAGTGTTCCATTTGTAAACTGCCGTAGCGAAGTTGCGGTCAATGTGAACAATTAAATTGAAACCTACCAGATCCAAAAATCCCAAGTTAAAGGTAATAAAAATATTATTTCGGTCGTTGTGAAATGGTCATTACATAAAATGTTTTGAAGCCAGATGATACATTTTAATGAAAAATCTTTCAGGAACCAAAAATGAGTTTTAAAATTTGCTTTGGGCAATTCATAAAGTGGGGTGTATCGATAACAAAGCAATACTTGCTATATATACAAAAAAAAGGCGGTCTCAAATGCATGCCACATTACCAAAGTGTTGATACGGTCTTTGAATTATTTTTGCATTAGGGTTTTTTTTATTTCGAACATTATGATTTATAATTATAACACCATTGCTAGTAATGATTTATGTTCAACACAATTTTTTGAAACAACGTGTTGAAGTTGCGAAGTACTTTATTAGTGGCACAAACCAGTCTGAATACATTTATTTTTTTTGCCGGCGAGAAGAAACGCCTTGAGTGGTCACGCCTCCTTTTTTTTTCTGTTTCTTCCGCAAAACAACTAGCGCGTTGCAGTCAAACGCTCCTTCTCTGTCGACTAGAAGTCTTCAGAATCGCCGACGAGGCAATGTCCAGCCCCTCCACGGCTCTTTCAAACCAACACTTCTACTTTGTTGACGCTCTTGCCAATAGCTAGAGACCTGTAAAATTCGCGATTTCAAATCCCTAAAGGATAGACTCCATGATCCTCTATGCACGCGTGCAAATTACATCTGCTGATTGGTTACCGACTCGTAACACCTGTTGACTGGAATGATCGTGATTGGCTAATTCTTTTGTTAAAGATTTTTCATTGGCCCAGAGTCATTCAGATAAACTGTGGCCCAATCACTGAAGCAAAATACCTAATGTCAAAAGTATTTGGACTATCATATCACGAAATGAATCCGCGAATTTTACAGGTCTCTAGTAATTAAAATAAAACAAGTCATAATAATGAAAAGTCAATTATCTTTCCATGGTTTTAAAAAAAAAACATGCTTGACTGAATCGTCAGTTTCGATATAAAATTAAGCTTTTTCGTGTGAAAATTCGTATATCATATAGGTATGTAAAAGTAAATATTAACCACGTGTTGTACAAAGGTACAATATTGCAGTAGCGGTAGGTATTACAACTGTTTTCCGAAGGAATCTCCCGTGCCGTCTGGAATGCGAGCGACGTGTCCGGGAGCCAGGGACCCGTGTCCCGCAAGGACACGCACGGACACGCACGGCCGCGCACCAGGGGTTGTTCCGTGTCGCGCTGCCTGATCGCCGCGCGGTCGACGGGGAGGGAGGGTCGCTCCGAACCAGCAGCCCTTGTTCACACCGCGACTCCCCCCTCTCCGCCACACCACCAGGGTCTCATTACACGCGATCAATCAAGCGGCCAGAGCTCCGGGCGTTGTCCGGAGCCTGGAGCGCCTGGAGTCAGACATCATCGGGAAACTAGCACACCCCCCCCCCCCTCTTTTCCATCACGAAGGTAAATATGTAGTTGGGTGATATGTGTTAAAAAAAATTTTTAATCCGAAAATACTTTAGGAGATATCGATTTTTTTTTTTTAATTTTCATCACAAATCCTGTGCATTCATGCGGCGGTCACTATTTGTTTCTTTTTTACGAGTTGACAAATGAATTGTACCCGCCTCTAACTTAAGTAAGTTTTTAACGTTTCAAATTTTAATGTTTTATTTGTTATTTGGATATTGTTGCGCAAGTAATAAGTAAAAAAATAAAAAAATAACGTGAGTTCCTACTGTTCATTCTTTGTCCCGGTTTGTTAGGTCAGGTCAGTTACATTATAAATATTTTAAAACTAAACAACCAATAAATAAATTCATATTATTTTTAATGTCCGCTTAGTTTGAAAGTATTTATAATGTAACTGACCTGACCTGACCTAATCGACCATTTTAATTAATTAGGCATTCACGAACACACGGCAAAATAAAAAATGGCTAAGGTAGAATGATTGCACAGGTCTTGTATTGCAAAATAAGAACGGCGATATCTCCTAAAATATTTGTAATTTCTTATCTCCGCCGGGATTTATGAAAAGAGGACGTTAAAAAGTATAGAATAAAAGTATTTTCGGAATTTAAATTTTTTTTTAAACAAATATTGCCCCACTACATATTTTAACAACCCCCCACATACAAATGGCCACGTCTGCTGCTGCCTAGACCAGTCTCACATTGTATCACTTTAACTGCTACAAACTGTCTGTCGTTTAAAAATGTACCTAGCTCTCAAAATGATTAAATATTCTTTGCAAATTTTATTTTTATTCCACAGTCATACTAGCACTGAGGAAATAATATTAGTTACTACACTTTAGCTTAAGTTGTACGACAAGCCTCCAGTTTTCAAATTAAATTATAATAATATAGAGATACACAATTAGCAGTTTAGTTTTCAAAATTAATATCTTACTATTTTTTCCAATAATTATTTTGGAGCATTAAAAAAAATTAACTTGCGACTGATTTTTGAAAAAATATATATCTTTACTGTATATCTTACGAGCTATGTGAAAATAATGATGTGATGACGCTCAATAATTCTAATATTAGTCAACTCTGGCAAAGAGTCAGACAAATCGATAATTTGCTCACATTATTATTTAATTATTTGGCTGGATTCACAATCTGCTTGTAGCTTACGCACTTATGTATGCGCAAATATATTTATAGGCGTGCCATGCGGCCGTTTACTTCCTTGCGTAGCGTACGTAAATTTACGTAGGATAGTGTTTAAACCCTCAACTCTGTCTTCCGTTGATTGAGAAAGCAAATGCCGAGGACATTTTACACGATCTTTTAACATTTTTGCCCTTGTTTTTAAGAAAACTGAAGTAATTTTTCACATGAATTCTGTCGCGTTAGAGCTAATGTTAGCAAACATACATATTTGTACAAGCCAGCGTAAGGGCCTGTTAGTGTTAATCCTGGAGACAGATTTAAATTCTAAGGGGCCTTCATTGTCACGGTGACATCAAACCTTTACCCTACATTTTTTTTAACGATGACCATGAAAAACAAATTTATAGCCCTCATGATTAGCTTGACAATTTACATTCAACTAGCTGCCTTTAAATATTGTAACGAAATACGCATTGGAAAGTTATTCCTAATCGAGCAAAGTTTTGAATAGTAATAAAGTACGCAGAGTTTCTAGCTTCGAAGTTTCTTTATACGTTTGTTTATTCTGTACTTACACGCACTAAGTTATTAATTTATGATTTGTAGACTAAGGTATCAAAAAAGTTGGTAAACATTTATTACTAATAATAAAAATACTAAAAGTACAACTATGCATGATTAATATTCTCTCGATAAGAATCGTTGAAAAAACAGCGTAGTTCGTTCTATTAAAACCCACTGTTTTGCTCCGTTCTGAGTAATAGCTTTTGTTAGTTATCTGTTACCACTGTCCCCACCTAAAAACCCACCCAATTCTGCACCAGAAAACCACGCGATTATAAAGCTTATTGAAACACAGCGCCCGGCGAAACAGGATGAACTGCAATTAATCGGAGCGAGTAAAATTAACACCAACAATTTACGACTTAGTAATTGCTGATGCCACGGACTGATATATTCGCGACAAAAAAGTTTTGTTTTCTCTCTTTTTTTTAAATTCTTTTTTTTTTCTGTTTCCCTGCTGGCGGAGGCTTTAGGGGATTATTGTTTATTTTTGATTAACAATAGCGATGCGCAGCTGTAGATGGATGCTCGTGATTAGACCGGAAAAGGGGGGGGGGGGGGTTAGTTAAATGGCTGCGCCGTCGTTACATAGGTGGTTAGTGCTCTGGGCGGCGTTAACAATCGCATTGTAATGAGCTTCGATCGATTGATAGGGAAAATGAAAAGCAGCGAAAAGCGGCCGGGGGGTGGGGGGAGGGAGGGGTGTGTGTTGAGGGAGGGAATAAAGGGGATTGGTTTTTGGACGATGCAACAGTGGACCCGCCGGGGTTTAAGGGCGGCAGAGTAACCCGGATCAACGCGCTGACAAGCAATTAAATAAAAACACCGCGCGCGAAAATGTGCATAGAAAACTGCGAGTTCTAAGCTTCGCCTCAGCTTCTGCAGCCAGGGAAACACCCACGGGTCTGGCAATGAGCTGAAGTGATGTTATCACGCGAAACTATTCCACCCGGTTCGAAGTACCTATGTGCATTATATTATTTCATTCGTGTTAATTATTGTATTCTGGACATAGTGAGTATTTTGAGGGAAGTTAAATTTATCCATCTTCTAGTTAGCCTATTAATTGTCGATGAAATACACTGAAACGTAACGTGCAGAAAATATTGAAGCCGATATAAAAATTAGAATGAGAGAGAAAAAGAAATGAGGGGTTAGAATGGGAAAGTGAATCTTCGAGAGGAATTTTTTTTTAATAACTCCTTTCTTAGTAAAACATTTTTATATTCTCCATGAAGATTTTACTTAAGTGATAGGTACTTGCTTAACTAAACAATCTACTGCTAAACAGTAATTAAACATTTTGCTATAAAATTGTTTTTAATAGTTACATTTTTGATACGTTAAAAAATTACGTCACAAAAGATATCGCCCAACAGAAAGTGAATACTACCTCGAATTTCGTTTAGTAAAAGACTTCATCAGAAAACTAATTTTTTTTTAACTTGTAGACATCGTTTAAGATGAAAGTTGTTCTGAAAATTGATGCATTCTATTTTTTTCTTGTGGCTGACGACACCTTAATATTCAGAGATCGAATTCTTTGGAGAGAGTGCGGGAGAAGAGGAAAGTGGTTTGTCGGAGTAGCTACACGTAGTTTTTCCTAAAATAGCTTTGCCTGAAATGAAGAGATTCGACATTATGACAAAGGAAATTATAACAAAGGACTGTATAGGTTTGAGGTTCGGTACAACATGCCATGGTAGTTATATCATTTTGTTGTCGTTGCTAGTATTGTTTCTGAGGTTGTTTTCTAGAAAATTTATCTCGATATAGATGTTTAAAATATATATATATTCATACGTATACATATACATACACATATACACTAGCCCCAAGGTGTAACCCACGTTAAATTAGAATTATATTGTACTATCTAAATATTCCCTTATAAGATTCCACAAAAAACGGTTTATTTAACAATTTAATGTTTATTTTTATTACAAAGTAACTATTGTTATAGAGCTTTTCTCTACACAATGTTAGCCATCGTTTTATGTTTGGAAGAAAAAAAATATTTTGGGTTTCTGTAATTCCGACTCGTGATAAACCAACATGTAGTTGCCCATGGGAGAAAATCCCTCTTTTCGTAAATCATGGGCCAACTAAAGAGTGTTTTTGTCCCTGAGGTTTTCACGGGTAACTGGAGCCGTGTGAAACATATCGGAAAGTCCGTGGGGATCATGTGAGTCCTCGATAGGTTACCTTTCCCACTTGGAATGTTAAAAGTTCAGCAAGTATCACGTGAGCAAAGTTTCGACCCAAGAATAAATAATGCAAGATATCTATCGGAAGGATCTTGACGGGAAAAATCTCTTGATCGACGGTAATGGCATGGGAATTAAATAACTATAGAGACCGGTCAAATTTCGCTGGTCAAATGACCTCCAGGATAGACTCCAATATCCTCTACACACTCGGGCAAATGCCACCTGTACATTGGCTGCTGACTTGTGAGAGGTCTCGACTGGGACGCTTGCGATTCGACACTTCTATGAGTGAGGGTCTCTAATTCAGCCATAGTCCTCCAGATTAACAGTGAACCAATGGCAGAAGCAACACCAAGGCATAATTATTTTAAATTTAGCATAACATGAAATTAATCCGCGGATTTTTCAGGTCCCTATAAATACCCAAACTCGGCATGCGAGACCGAGTCTTAGAAACGGTTGTCCCTCGGTTTTGGGACCGAACTATCTTAGGGCAGAGCGACGCCCGTTCATTGGCTTCTGTGTCCGTTCGTCGCCATATTCCTCGCGCAGGAATGAGATATTCCCCGTGGCTGAAACCCGGCGCGCGGGAACAATAAATTAACCAGGTTTATTGCTGCTCACCGACCCATTACAGTACCTCCCCCCTCCTTCCCGGCCCATTTTACCCTTCTCGAAGCCCTCGGTAACTACCGCAGGCCTCCTGCTCCAGGCCACTTGCTCCTGAAACACGTGTTTACCCGCGCGTTGGCAACACTGCGGCGCCGGGCTGGCAACAGCGCCCCCACCGAATCTACAGGTGGCGACCCTGATTCCTGGTTTACCAACATGCCGGCCAGTTGCCACTGAATGGAATTTCAACTGCCGAGGAAACTGATACTGCAAATAGTTAACTTTATTCAGTTATAACTTTCATTCAAATTACTACAGTTTCAACGCCTTTAAATTAAAGTATGTAAGGTGAATTAAAAAAAAAAATTATACACGTTATGCATCTGTTTTAAATTTATATATACTAAAATTGTTACTAATAAGTAACATGAAATTACATCATTAACATTCTTTAATATTTTAAATAAGTATTTCCAAACGCAAGCAATGAAATTTATCTTCATATATTTTTTTTTAAAATTTGAATTTAAAAAATAAAAATTATAATTTTCTGTTTTCTAATGTTGATTGTCGAAAGATACATTTTGATACATTTCTATGCAAACGTGTTATCACTGTAATCTCTTTTAACCAGATCTCTATAGCATGATAATTCTCTTAACATTTTATACAAGTAAGTTTACAAAATTTGCAAGTAACTTTTGTTTTATAAACTAGAAATTTTGACTGATTATTTATTCTCTCAGCAGAACTGACAGGTTTGATGTGTTTTTTTTGTGTATACCAGAGGAGTTAGCAAAATGTTTATTCGTGTCAACCCGCGATATGCAGCTGCTGCTATCCACCGGCGAACACGATAAACCAAATTGCCACGTGGTTGCTACGCTGCAGCTGGAACGCCCGGGAGTTATATTGTTCCGTCGTGGTACGATGTTTGTTTGGTTGCGTGCCAAGCAGGCGTTTCGTTTGGTTAGATAACAGCATCGAGTTCAGCCGTCTGCCGCCAGGGTCGCCATGTGCCAGGCACCACGAGGAACCTGTGTGTGTACAAGATACTTCAGCACACAATACTTGTTTACAGCAATAGCCACCCACAATGCTGCAATACACGTCAAAATTCTCGTTAAAACTACTCTCCAATTATTTGTAGAACAAACAACTTCATACCACCTTAAACGACCTGCTCTTCTAAAAATACGGTCGCAAACATATATAATATATTTCCTTAATTTTTCAAAGTTATGTTTTGTTTTATATGCGTTTTACACGTCCTGAAGTTTATCACTGTTTAAAAAATTATTAAATATAAAACAAAATTCCACGAAAACGTAAATAATGTAAAGTTTTTACATTTAAATGTAATAAATAAATGGTTTGATGTTGAATGCTAATATTGGAAATATATTGAAAGTTAGGAGTCATAAATAAATAATCTAAGAAGCGTGAATGTGTGTAGTAGGCCTACTATCCCAAAAGTCCATGGTAAAACGATTATTATGCATTAAAAAAATCTAGGTAAAAAAATTCTGTCGGGATATGAAATACCTACATTATTTACTCAAAAATTATTTTTACTGACCAATATTTTGATTGATGTTTGGCTGGAAAAAATATTTGTAACCATTTAATGGCCAGCGTATCACATAAACTGACATAGAAAATTAATTTAATGAGCTTAGTCATAGGCGAATCGAATACGGTTTATTCCCAAAAGGAAGTGAAAATTTATTTTTACTCGCACTATGTGTAGCTTATTTGTGTACCCTATAAAAATATAATTGTCACATTATATATTAATTGTGTGTTTATTGTTCTGGTTTGACAATTTACAAAATAAAAAATAAAAAATAAAAAACACTGTTGAAACATAAATTACTTATACATAAAATCTGAGACGATAAAAAAATGCACGTTAAGTACTTTCATCTTTCATCCACCATTCCAGAACTTACATCCCTCTTCCTACCCATTTTGATCCGTTTATTATTTATAAGCATGAGTAGTATCTTCATACTAAAACAGATACCAAAATTTTAGTTGCGTTAGAAAAATAATTTTCTGTTTTCAAGTAAACCATTTTAAAGAATTTGATGTCCCATTTTCTGTCACTAATAAGACACTACGTACACAGTAAAAAAAAAATCAATTCACTCCAGAAACAAACTCATAGCAAAGTTATTAGTTTTGGTTCAGTACTGACAAAATATTTTGTTCCGGACTCAACACTTTTATTCCAGTTAATGAGTACAAAGTTAAATAACAAAATGTAATTTTACAATTAAAATCCAGAGTCAAATCCGTAGAAGTTCCAAGACAAAAATACTGACGGGAAAATGTTTAAACCCAACTTGGAGGGAGAAGTGTACCAGTTAATTACTTAAATAAAGTACAGTTATTATTTTGAAAAAAAAATATTTTTCTTTAAGCACAAATTTTAATAGAGAAAAATAAACAAAGAATGAATTATATGAACTACACGAACATTTGATCTGTGCGCAAGTGTGTTAATACATTCATGAGGACACAGTAAAATTCTGTGTACACCAAACCAGTAAATTATTTAGAAAATATTTGCTTAACTGGGTTTTTGTAAAGCTGTAATTTATATATTGCAATTTTGTTAACATAATGTTGTTTTATATTCAAAATGAATACTGTAACTCAATATTATTTTTGTTATTTGTGATACTACAATTAATTATTGTTGAGATTTAATATTATTTTTACATACTCCACAACCGTGTATATGTACAGCAAATTAACTGCTATTAAGTACAGCGAATTTTATAATTAGAAATATAGTTTCGTTTAAGAGATCTTGTTTAAAAATATTGGTTAGATAGTTATATTTTTCGCTTTGTTTTGCAGTGCTCGGATATAATCCACCAACGTGTGTGCACACAAGTCGATGTCGTGTTTTTTTTTGCTGCTGCCACATTTCAACTCTCTTGTTCTCACATGATTCGACCAGATGTTTTCCTGGGTGTTTGTGTATATACTCTTTTTCTTCTAGTCCTTCAGGACGTGTCAAATAACATAGGAAAGCTCGAGAGTAACAACCAATTTCTGAGTAACCAAAAAAAAAAAATAATAATCGCAGGTCTCTGCCAATAAATTAAGAATTTTCTAAATGATTTAAAGAAAAATAATTTTTTTTCTTGGCGGCGGGAACGCCAGTGTTCCATGCTTGAAGGCAGGCAGGCTGCGAGATCTGGGTTGTTGAACCAGCTTGCATCGTGGCTTTATTCCAAAAGTGCTTCATATTTAACCCGAACTATTTTCGACCGCGCATTTTCGTGTCCGGTGATTGGAGTGGCACCAGAGCTCGGCCGAGGCTTTGCCGCGAGATAATGAGCACAGAGCCGCACTCAGGGCAGCTTCCCCCCCAATCACCCCCCCTCACAGTGCACTCGTCCTAATGCCCTCACGTAGGTGAACCCCGTTGCACCCGCCCTGGAGGCAGGCACAGACAAGCTGGAAGAAGTTTGATTATTTATTTTACGCAAAAAAAAAATTTAAAGTACTTTTGGAAATTGTTGCCAATACATTGTTTTTTAAAAACTAAAAGATATTGAAACTTTGTTCAACACATGGCTATGGTTATTTTTAGCATACATGAAATACTATTTCTGTGAAAATACTGAGTATTTCTTACAAAAATAATTGGTGCATTGTTTTATTTTCTAATTAGGCGTTTCATTGGAGCATTTTTTTTAAACCACGGAAAAGATAATTGTATATTCAATAATTTGACTTAATTTGGTTTTATTGTGCTTATTATGTGCGCAGTTAATACTGTAAAGCTATTCAGGGAACGGTTTACAAATAACTTGAACTATTGGAGGCACTGGGACAACACAAAGCGTAAATGCCGGGGTAGGGCCTACACTATTTTGTAGTGATACAGTTGTTTTCATGTAAACGTACAAATCTACAAATATCTGTAATTTTACGTGAATATTTATGTACCATTAAAAAAACAGTATATAATAGAAATAATAACAGAGGTAAAAAAATAAGTGCTTGAGGATCTCTGATTAAAATAAGCCTATCTTAATATGAGACCCATTCCAACAATATTTTAAATAAATAATTTAAAATTGTTATAATCGTGAAAAGTAACTATTCCGATAAACTAACACCATCTAAATGGATCATTTTTCTTATAACAACGTGTATTTTTTTTTTACGGCGAAGGACTTAAAATATTTTTTTGGGGAAAGAACGCCCATAGTACTTTCTATAGGCCTATCTGCTTTAATTTAAAGAAATTGTCAGAAAATTGCTGATTTGTATTTTTTTAATGCTAGCATTGAAAGTCCCTTAACGTTTATTCAAGCCACTGTAAGGCCTACTTTCAAGAGCTCATTTGTAGTGATACATATTGATAAGGCCGTAAAATTAGTAACGGGGCTCCTGTACAAGGCCTTCGAAAGAAAAAAAAAATGTATGTGTTTTTTTTTTCAGTCGAGCATGTATTTTAATTATTCGCTGCTTTTTCTTTAATTTTTAGTTTGTTTTTTAAGTAAGGTTCGTCATCTTGTTCGCGAACATGTCCAGACGTACGAAGCAGCGTGTGTTGAATAACACATTAGCGGCCGTGAAGCAACGAAGTCTGCCGGGAGCGGAGAGGCCGCAGGTTCCTGCGCGGACTGTACTCGCCAGAGTATTTATGGTCCTGGGCGGCAGATAGCGACCGAGAGTTTAGCGTGGATTGCAGGGGGTACATTTACACCTCATGTTTAGTCCTTCCCCCCTATCCACTATGCCCTACCTCACCCGCCCCCCTGCAACTTCCTTGATTAAATTACACGAGGCGAAAGGACTCCCCCTTCTTCCTCCCTTCTCTTTCGCTGTTCCTCCCCTCAGGGCTTCTGCCACCTCTCCATCGGAAATCGCACACCCTGCGGCTTTCAAATTTTACAAGTGGGCCTCTTCCCATTCTTCTTTCTCCCGTCGGATCGAAAAATGGAAAAGAACAGGCGTTCACCCCCCTCCCCCCTTCCACTCTTCAGGCTTATAATCATCGTCTACCTGGAAGAAGATAATAGCTGAGGGTGGGGCTACTGCAATTTTCTGGCGCCTTTGGTCTGCCCAGAAGTATAGTGGGGGGAAAAGTTATACTCTTTAAATTTGGATCGCGTTGTTTTTGAATATGCGGGAGTTGTTCGCTGGGAGAGCAATCGACAATGATCTCTACTGGTTTAAAAGCTGATAGTAAATAGTTCCATAAGGGAAAGTTTAATTCACACTGCAAAGTTTAAAACAACTTTCAAGACTTGTATGGTTAAGTTAAAATATATGTTATTTTTTTATTGCTTATCATTGTTTAGTCATACAGACCAAATATTCACGTTTCTATTTTAAAACTACCGCTATTGGTTTAATTCAGGTGTGACTAGATATACAAGATCCATAATTTTTATTTTATTTTAGACCCAAATTAGACCAAACAAACACTTAGCCTATAACTTGTAACTCTATGTCACATTAACGAGTGTGTTGAATCGAATATTACTTTTAGTTAATCGCCAACCAAATTTGAACGTTGAAACGTTACGAGAAATTAATAATAATTTTTAATGCAGACTTCTAAAAAATGACAATTTTTTTTTTGGTTTACAAAAACTTGCTATTACTAACGGTAAATATGTCATTAAATTGTTTCCCCTGTATGCCTATGTACTGGTATCTAGGTATTATTTTCAAGCTTAACAAGATTATTTTTTTTAATCAAGAGATTTTAAAAGAATTCGGAAGTCGTAGAGAATCAAGTTATTTCAATATCGAAACATGTTTGAAACGTCCTTGATGATCAAATCATTGCAAACGTTATTTAAATAGCAATATGCTTCACGATTACCATTATTGTGAGGAGTTTAATTATATTTGTAGAATATTCCTCAAGCATTTCTCGAAGTAAGGAAACAAATTTTATGAAATTTTTAGTTTGACAAACCTCAATAATAATATTCCAAACAAATATTTTGCCTCATTTTTTTTCTTTCAATTGTGTGATACCACTATTGAATTCCTTTTTTTGGATAGATACAATGTAAAACAATTTTTGTATACTTTATAATGTACTTCTTTAGAAAATCAGTCATGAAGTAAATTATTTTAGTGATTATAATGTGTTGTACAGTTTACACTGTTATATTTGTTAACAATAAATAAATTATGTTTCGATTAATCCCATTTTTGAAATAATTTTTTTTACAGTGTTTAACTTCACAAAGGAAAAACTAAACATTGAGGTTAACGATGGCTTAGATTATTCAAATATTTACAGTTGTAAATGAGAATAAAAACTGCGTTCATTTAATCTCACATAAAGACTGAGTAACATAACATGTCAAAAATTTGACAGTTCTAAAAAGTAGTACCAATAGTCTGCTTATTCTTCTGCCCCTGTTAATCTGATTACAATGTTTGTAAACAAATTCGTGTGGTTGCCAGTGTTAGTAAACAAAAGTAATATTTTTCCTTTGCAAGTGATTCTAGGAAATGTATACCACTGGCTCTCGTTTTTGAGAACTGTCGATTTAGAGATTTGTTACATGACGCAGAATATATCCGAAGCAGAGAACTACACTGTTAAAAATGTTCACCTTTTATTTACGAAAAAGGCTGGTTCCAACAGTGTCCTTCGTCCATGTACGGCTACCTTCGTGAATTTACGTACACTGAGTTCACATACTTGACTTTCAAAATAATATGCTTGGTGTATTAACAAAAAAACACTAAAAAAAACTGGTTGATTATGCAGTCAGAACGCTCTTATTCCGTCCGTGTGTGTGTTTACCTTCGTTTGGAGCAAAACATACTACTCGGAAGTCGAAATACGGCGTAGATTCTACGAAGATTCGTTTATCTGAAATTACGAAGAACTCGTTTTATTTCGTTGGAAAGTCGGGAAATTTAGAGTAATTTCTAACAGTTGTTGCTCGAAGGAAACAAAAAAAAAACACTTAACTGTAGTAGCTTGGCTTCTGGGTTGTAGCCGTGTCCTTGGCAAATAATTCACCGACGTTTCTGCTGCCTGATGACGGCGACTGCAATATCGACCGAAACGTCGGTGAATTACAAGGGCTTCGCGAGGGGGGGGGGGGGGGAGGTGGAGGCAGATGCCCTGGAGATTAAAAAAAATGTAGCCAAATGCAAAATAATACTCACTTTTCCCACAACTTGCCGCCCCCCCCCCCCCCCCCCCAAGTCCATCGGCTTGCCATCGGCTGGCGACGCCCTTGGTGAATTATTTGCCAAGCACGCGGCTACAACCCAGAAGCCAAGCTACTTCAGACAATGGCCGTGGAGGCCTGCGAACATTATTACACTTACTGTAGTTTTGGCCCAGTAGCGACGTCGTGTCAGCCCGGGAGAGTGACGTAATGTCCGCCCGCCGAAGGAGACAGGGTGAACCCGCGCGGTGACCTCGATGACGGTGACCGTTGCAGAGTTCACCTGCGCGGTATCTTCGCGCTCGGGAGAAGTCGCATCCCCGAGGAGATGACTTGCAGCACTGTCCTCCCCACTTGACGAGCTGGCGTTTGTCGCGTGCAGAAGTGAAAGTTTTCGCCGACAAGGTCGAGGGGGCAGGTATCTCGAGGGTGGACCACGTTCTTGCGTGTTTGTGCCGGCGGCAACAGCGTCCCTCGACACCGCCCAACCCCCGCAAGGACTCCAGAAACTGACTTTCTCTCTCTGGAAGCACAAAGGGCCCACGTACCAAAAAAAAAAAAAAAAAAAAAAAGGTCGGTTTACGGACGATAGTTTAACGTGACAACGTCGTAATAAAACATTGATGAAATGATTGCATACTTTTATGAATAAAATTGAATAATTTTTATTTTAATAATAAAAGAATAAATACTTGAAATTATACTAGTAATCATCAAGAATAATTAACCTTTATTGCCGAAATTGTTGTTGTAATAAGCAATGAAAACCACATTAACTTTTCAGTTCACTTTGTAGACAGTCGAAGAAACAGTTCACGTGTAGATGCTGGCGTTTAGTTATAAACATTAAATATAATTATGAACAAGTTTTCATATAAATAAACTGTAATCAAATATATCTATCATCAATTATTTGAATCACCATAATTTTTTAGTCAATTGTAACAGAACCTATTATTACTGCACTCGCCGACAGCGTAACGGAACACAGCGTAACGGAACAATGAACGTAACGGGATACAGCGTAACGCGACAATGTGCGTAACGGGACACTTTTTCGAGCGTGCAGCCGGCGTTCATCGATTTATTAGACGTTATGCTCAAAATCAGCCAAATAAGCTTCAATTAAATCTCAGGTGTGGCCAGTTAAAAAACATGCACGGGTGTGTTAACAATATATCTGAATCGTCAAATTTTCGCCTGATTTAAACGTATTTTATTTTTTTTAACTCTATCGAAACTAGTTACCTACCTTGTTTAAAGTATCTTCGAACATAAAAATGAGACGTCAGGAGCGATATTGTGACCGTGCTTAAGATATAGAAAGAGTAAAAAAATTGCTTTGAATATAAATTATTGCTATTTACTGTATTTATTTTATTTGACTCAAGATATATCAGAGTAAACTAACTTTTTTCTTGTTTGAGTTCACAATTTTTTTAAACAATAACAACCACAATAATAAAAAGACTTGGAGGCGTTTGAGGTGGAAATACCCTGTTAGAGATTACAGCGAACTTACGGACTTTAATGAATTACATTGACATGATTACCCACACGATTACGAGCTGTAGCTAGAGACCTGCAAAATTCGCGGATTCATTCGGTGATAGGCTAGAATTGAAACACATATACCTCTTAGATAATTTTGCTATTGGCTTACTGTTCATCTGGACGAATCTCAACCAGTTATAAACCCTCAACCAAAGAAGGATCGAATCACAGACAAACCAGCTGAGACGACTTACAAGTCGGCAGCCAATGAAATTGCGTTATTTGCCCGGGTGTACAGGAATATGTGCAGTCTATCCTGAAGGCCATCGAAACCGCGAATTTTGGAGGTCTCTAGCTATAGCTTGGTACAAAAAAAATAGAATTTTTCAGAACTCTACATATCAACCCAAAGACGTTGTAACAACTCAAATTTTTCTAGTGATCCATTCGCATATTTTCTGAATTTCCTTCTTTTGCAACGGATATAGCAAACTGTTGTGCGTTAGGAAACAAAGAAAATGTGCAGAATTTGTTAGCCGGTAGTTGACGCAACCATTCACTTACGTAATTCCTGACAAGAAGTGTACAAGTGCTCACGTTGGACAGCGTGTAGTCGCTATTTGCGTCAATATCACCGAGACGTTGATTCCAAGTAAAACAAAACAAAATAAAAAAAAAATAATAAGTAGGGGCATGCAGATATCGCGAAAAGATTTCGAGACCAGATGAAAGTTAAAACACCGTAGCACCGTCTGTGTTTCGTGATTGGGAGAGTTTATCCCAGGTACATATCGATTGTAACAACACCAATCACAGTGATTCAGTGCGGAAGTAAACGCGTCCTGAGTGGCTCGGTCAAATAAGTCGACGACTACTCTCGCAGATGGCCGCCAATCACAAGGAAGAAACAACATGTGCGGATATACCTTTTTGCAGTCTAATAAGTGTTCAGGTCTTTCCGCGAAAAATGCCCGCCCCTAATAATAAGCCACAGTCTAGTCACATGTAGGAAAAATTTTACGGACATTGATTAAGTGATAGTGACTAATAGATAAGACATAACCTGACGTCTTCAGATATTCAAATTCACAGGTTATTCAGTAGAAGATTTGCAATTGTTTAACGTACTGGATTTACTTACATTTATTCCAAGAAAGGCTGAATCCACCAACACGAGCTCCCAATAGCCGCTGGGAAATGGATACGTTATTTCAACGCAAATTGGAGGCGTTTGAGGTGGAGCTACCCTGTCAGAAATTAAAGCGAACATACGGAATTTTCAACGAAGAATCTGACAAATAAATGAAGAGTTCTTGGTAATTTCAAATAACTGAATCTTCGTAGAAGCTACGCCGTCTGTCGACTTCCGAGTTGATGTTTCGTTCAAAACAAAGGTGGACGAAAGAATATTGTTGTTACCGTAGACTTAACCAGTTGTGTTAAAATTCCAAGATTATTCTTTTGGACTCATTCAAAGTAAGTTAACTCCAATTTACGAATTTACGAAGATCCCTGAATAATTTATTACCAGCGTTCTTCGTAATATGAAGGTAATTTTTTTTACAGTGTACAGTGAGAGGCTGAGTCAACCCATTACAGCATCATTGCCAGCCTCACCTTAACCATTCGGCTACTCTGTGGTTGGAGCATATAAATTTTCATCCCACGAGTATCACAAGTCTATCACATCTCTGGGACCCCCCAGACGATACAGAAATGGTTCATAGTTCACAGCTGCCCGCTCTTTCTCTCCCTCAGGAGACGATTCCAGCGCCTCTCGCTCTCTCTCTCTCTCTCTCTCTCTCTCTCTCTCTCTGCGTCGTCAGTATTTATGCGTGTGTCGGGAGAAAATGTTTTCGCGGGCCACATTTTATCCGCGCTTGTTAAGTGTTTCCGGAAGAATTTGAAAACTTGCCCGCCTCGCCCCTTGAGGGGGTGGGTTTTTTTGGGGGGGTTGCGGAAGGGGGGGGGGGGGTGTCTTGCTTTGTTTACCTTGCGCAACTCTCGCTTTCACTCCAGCCCTGGAAAACTTCCTAAACAAGAGTAAATCGATTCTGCACGGCCATTGTAAACAAGTTGCGGGTGTGGCGGGAGTGAGGAAAATATTGTGCTTCTCCTCACCACTGAACCATCCCCTTTGTTTGGATTTTCTTCTCCTGGCTGGATGGGTCTGCTTAAGCCCAAGCTCTGCTATCTGCCAGCATCGAACCCACACTTCAGTACACTGTAAGAAAGTTGCACGTTTCACAAGGCAATTTTTTTGAAAAACGTATTTGGCAAACACATTTCTGTAGAAGATAAAAAAATGTACTTCGAAGCTTATTAAATTTTTTTTGAAGGGAACATAACACTGGCTTGTACAGATAAACAAAATATGTTTTATACATGTTCTATAGGAATGTTTGAAACGTGTAAATGGACGCGGTAGTTGTTTCAGTGGAGCGTGGAGTGCTCGTAATCAGCCCGCTGGCTACGCTCAACTTGCCTGCACGCAATCAAGCATTTTTTTTTTGAGTGGTCGTCATTCGATAAAGGTGGTCTCTCACCCTTTGGTCTACACGTGATCGGCCAACCACTTCTCCTCCTGGTTCACAACTGGGTCAGGGACGTGAAGTGGTGTGTCAAGTGCAGTCACCAAGCGTGAAGCAGAGAAGCATGCGTGATTCAACTGGCTCCGGACTGCTCACATCTCGATGTGTCTCCGGCTGGTTTCCCTCCAGTCCTGGGCGATGCCCTCCAGTCAGTCTGGCTGTGTCGCACCCAGAGGAAAAAAAAATTGGTTGTCTGTAAAGTCGGTTTACGTGACAACGTCATAACAAAACATTGATGAAATGATTGCATACTTTTATTAATAAAATCGAATCAGTTTTATTGAATTATCACTATTTTGTATCGATACAAGAAGGAGTGAAATGAAATCTACAATTTAATTGATAAATTTACTTCTATTTGCACTCATTAATTCAAATATGTTTATTACTATAACGAAGAGATTATTTTAACTATAACGTTTAACTTACATGTTTGCTATTTAACTTCTTCCAATCTGTGTTATTCTGTTAAGGATAGGACGATGATAGGAAAAGAAGGAAACAAATGGGAGTGTTTTAAGTTTAATGTGCCTCGAAAAAGTCAAATCGATGGTTGTTCCAATCTAGTGGAAGAGAGATAGATGCGGCGCAAGCGTACAATGAGCGTAACGGGACACAGCGTAACGGGACAATGTGCGTAACGGGATCTTTTTTCGTGCGTGCAGCCGGCGTTCATCGATTTATTAGACGTTGTCACGTCAAAAGATTTGTTTGAATCAAACAAATATTTTATTACATATGGTGAAACCAACGTTTATTTGCCGTAACAAAATATTTTTGTGGCCCTAAGTAAATATGTCAAGTAACCAAATTCAGTTGTTAGACCTATGCAAAAATAAAATTGAGTTGAAACTATAATTTGGTTGGATCAACAAAATCTCTCTTACTACAAAATATTTGCTAGAATGAACAACATATATTTATTTCGCCATATAAGAACAAACAAATGCTTTGTTGAGGCAAACAAACCTTTCTTTCAGTGTAGGGCACCGCGCCACCGCTTCTCATGTTTGTTATACCTGTTTGTCCTGTTTTATATTTTAAAATATTAACATTCCAAAAGAAAAAAAGGAAAATTAAAAATTTATTAGCATCCAATCTAGATTCTAGATATCATATTAGAAAAACCTTCAAATATTATATTTGCTCGTATAATTTACTCGTGTAGTTCATCAGAAAAGAATATAAAGATTTCCCTTTGCTAAATTAGCCAAAACCATCGTCGAAGTTCAAGTTCCAGGTAGGGTTAATAATGTTGTTTGAAAGAGTTGGTTCTCCAAATGTCCCACAGAGTTGCTGGCGCGAGCGGCCTGCGTCGAAGGCCTCGCCGACATGTGCGACGCACGTGGCGTGTCGTCGGAGGTGGCGCGGTCTGCGGCGGCGACGGGAACTAGGACCGCGCAGCCACGTGGCTCGTCCTGACGCCCGCCAGGCCATACCACCGGGACTCCCAAATGACAAGCGTAATTATTACAGACCTGCAAAATTCGCGGATTCATTCGGTGATAGGCTAGAATTCAAACACATATACCTCTTACATAATTTTGCTATTGGCTTACTGTTTATCTGGACGAATCTCAGCCAGTTATAAACCCTCAACCAAAGAAGGATCGAATCACAGACAAACCAGCTGAGACGACTTACAAGTCGGCAGCCAATGAACTTGCGATATTTGCCCGAGTGTACAAGGGTATGTGCAGTCTATCCTGAAGGCCATCGAAACCGCGAATTTTGCAAGTCTCTAGTAATTATGGATGGAAAGCCTTCTTTTCACAGACGAGAGAGCCAAACGCCCGATCGTGCATATTCGTTTTTATTTTTTTTATTTTGGACAACTCATGATAACTAATGTTTAGGGCCATGCATATTTCGCGAAAAGATTCCGAGACTAGATGAAAGTTAAAACACTGTAGCATCGTCTGTGTCTCGTGATTGGGTTAGTTTCTTTTCAGGTAAATGTCGATTGTTATATCACCAATCACAGCGAGTCAATGCGGAAGCAAACTCGTCCTGAGTGGCTCGGTCAAGTAAAGCAGCAACTTCTCTCGCAGACGGCCCGCCAATCACAAGGAAGAAACCGCTTGTGTGTGTATACTTTGTTACAGTCTATTAGGCGTTCAGATTTATTCGCGAAAAATGCCTGCCCCTACTAATGTTCAATTAGGTTAGGTTAGCTACATTATAAATACTTTAAAACATTGTGGACGGTTGATTTGGTTAGGATAGCTGCATTCATAGGGACCGGAAAAATTCGCGGGTTCAATGACCTCCAGGATGAACTCCATAGTTCTACGTACACTCGGTCAAATTCCACCCACTCATTGGCTGCTGTCTTGTGAAACGTCCCAACGTAGCAGCCTGTGATTCGATAAAGCTTTGGTTGGATGTTTCTCATTGGCACAGAGTAATCCAGGTGAGTTGTGGGCCAATAACAGAGGCAGCACTGAGGTATAACTATTTGTATCTTAGCCTATCGCGAAATGAATTCGCGAATTTTTCCGGTGTCTATACATTAAAGATACTGTGAAATCATGTAAACGGTTTCCTAGACCTGGATAGCTACATATTAAAGAGTTATTTGCTAAGCAAACTTCAGGGAACTTCGGGTGTGGCTCTCTCGTCTGTTATTTTGGTTAACTTAGTTCCAACGATTTTTTTTTATTGCTGAATTTATTTTCAAGATTCGAGTTAGTGTGTGAACGTACGCGGCAGTGAACGTGCCCATGTGAAGAGGCGTGTTTATAATGAGCAGTGGGAGAGTGCTCTGCCTGTATACTCCCGTACACGAGCGCAACAGCTAGCAAATTATAAACTTCCCGAAACATAAAGCTTAATACATATAATTACCACGTGGTTAACCAAAAATGCTGATCAAGATATAGTACTGGTTTTACAACAGCTGTAATTTCTTAATTACGTACGTAGCTTACCTACACGAAAGTTGAGCTTCCAACCAGACAAAAATTCTTTCGTGGAATACTGCTTGGCTTAGGGAGGTTAGAGTGCAGAGACGAGATCTTTTAAAGAGGCGTGGCAATCATCACGTGGGGAAACTTTGACCGCGTCGACCATTCACGAGAGCCAGTAGTGAAAGAGCTGTAGGCCATGTGGTTTGTAGAAATCCAAAACATTGTTTAAGGAACAAAGCTCATGAGTAGAGGCATGTAAAATTCGCGGATTCATTCGGTGATAGGCTAGAATTCAAACACACATACCTCTTAGATAATTTTGCTATTGGCTTACTGTTCATCTGAACGAATCTCAACCAGTTATTAACCCTCAACCAAAGAAGGATCGAATCGCAGACAAACCAGCCGAGACGACTTACAAGTCGGCAGCCAATGAACTGGCGTTATTTGCCCGAGTGTACAGGGGTATGTGCAGTCTATCCTGAGGCCATCGAAACCGCGAATTTTGCAGGTCTCTTCTCATGAGGTTTAAAATCTATCTACAGCTGGCTTACACACAGTTTTTTCAATAAGATAACGAAACATTTTTAGCTAGCTAACTTATCGGTATGGTAAAAAAAAGTACATTTTTTGTATATTTAACAGATATAGTCATGTTAAATAATAGAATATGTACATGTGTACATTAAATGAAAAAAAAAACTGTATCTCTACAAAATATTGTTCGTAGTAGTGTTTTTGTGTTGTCCCAGTACCTACAATATTTACAGTTATTTGTAAACTATTCCCTGGATAGTTTTCCAGTTATATTTGAGCACGTAAGTTTCATGATACAAACAAATAAATTCAAATTGTTTAATATTCGATAATCTTTTCCGTGGTTTAAAACAATTATGCTTGAATGAAAAAAAAACAATTAAAATATAAAATTGTTCTCCAGTTTTCGTAAGAAATACTCAGTATCATTTCGAAAAGGTATTTAATATGTGCAAAAAAAGACATAGCTGTGTGTTGTAAAGAGTTACAATATCTTTCTTTTAGTATTACAAACTATTTCTTGGAAAATTAAAGAATTTATTTCTAAAAGTACAGAAGTTGTTTCTTTTTCTGTGTAGCATGATGGCATAAAAAAAATTCTTTAAATTAAATATAAAAATATTGAACCACTCTGCGGTATCTGTACAGTAAAACGTATCCTCTATCTACCTGCAACTAGAGACCGAAAAAATTAGCTGATTCATTTCGTGATAGGCTGAAATTCAAACATGTGTACAGTTCTGCTGGTTCTGCTATTGGTTCCCAGTTTAACTGGATCTCTGTGGGCGAGTGAGAGACCATCAACCAAAGAATCATCGAATCACAAGCTACCCAGTGGAGACGCCTCACAAGTTATCACCCAATGAACAGGCGTGTTTGCTTGATAAATGCAGAGGATAATGGAGGCTATCCTAGAGGTAATTGAATCCGCGAATTTTTCAGGTCTCTACCTGATGCAACATACGTAGCTTTAACCGGAACGGAAGTTGAAAAGACCTGAATTTTTATTTCTGCTCTCGCGCTACGAGTCATGGCAATCATCGCGTCTCGCGCGCTCACAGGATCCTAGACGACGGATTATTCTCGTCTCGACAGCCGTGGCCTATATTTAAACCCCCCGTGTTTCTGGCCTCCCACACTCTTCCTGCATACCCCCTCCTCCCAGGTCACCGTGACACTCGACCATCGCCCTTAAGGCTCGTCTGCGCGCGCCATCTTCAATTGATGCTAGTGCAGATTTTTATGAAGGAATGTTTCCGAAATTAGATTATAGGAGCTATGTCGTATGCGTCACCTAGCCGTGGATACCCAGAATGTAAAATTCTGAATCATTCAGGCAAAATGTTTTTTATTATTTTTACAAATATAAAATAATGAGTAGCATATCATTTGCCACAAAATACGTTATAGTATGTACACGAAGTTTGTATAGGAGGATATCTGATGAGGTGGTCCTACAGCCTAAATATATTTTTTTTTACGTTATTAAATATGTAGGCCCTAATGTAAGTTATTTACCTCAGTGGTGGAATTAATGAGGGGGATAGGGAGAAAATATACACCCCTCTTTTTTTTTCCTAAAATGAAAAAAAAAAAAAACATTGGCAAAATATCGGTGAAGACAATATGTTTTTGAGCAGAAAGTAATATTTTTTTTAATGCACCAGTGAAAAGTATAATTTTTTAAAAAATTTTTTTCTGGCTCAAAAGTTGAAATTTTCAATTTACTTCATCCCCTCTAAAATATTTCTTTAAATATTTTTCCCTCGAGTATCGAGTCCTTGGAATACTAAGGAGTTGACGTTGTTTGAGGGTTTGAAGATCCGATTGGCCCGACCCCATTGCTGACCCAACATGGCGGGAATCCTTGTTTTCCCAGACGAGAGAGCCAAACCTCCGATCGTGCATCTTCGGGATTTTTTTTGTTCATTGTAAATATATAAGGCGGTGTTGATAAAAGGCTACTAATGGTCAATTATGTTAGGTTAGCTACATTATAAATACTTTAAAACATCGTGGACGGTTGATCTGGTTAGGATAGCTACATTAAAGATACTGTGAAATCATGTAAACGTCGGGGTAACTTCGGGTTTGGCTGTCTCGTCTGTGAAATGAAGGCCTCCCTGAAGGAAGACCCTCGGAGCGACATCTTGCGAGCGACACCCGGGCCGACGAGAGACGAGCTGTCAGTCACGCGACCCACGTGCTCGTCTGCCGCACCCTCTCCCCGCAGGAACCTCCCCCGCCCTGCGGGGGTGGGAGCAGCCGCGCCGCGCACATGGCTGTCAGTCTGCCCGTCAAGTTCCCCGCGGCGGCGACATGCCGGTACGGCCGCCGGACACGCCGACCGGTCGTCACGGACAGCACGGACAGGTATTTAATCCAAGGGAGACGCGCCGATCGTACATCACGGACAGGTATTTAATCAAAGAAAGACGCGCCGACCGTACTTCACGGACATACGGACGTCACGGACATACGGACGTCGCGGGCATACGGACATCACAGACAGGTATTTAATCCAAGGGAGACGCGCCGACCGGACGTCACGGACATACGGACGTCACGGACATACGGACGTCACGGACAGGTATTTAATCCAAGGAAGACGCGTCGACCGTACGTCACGGACACGTGTTTAATCCAAGAAAGACGCGCCGATCGTAAATCACGGACAGGTAATTAATCCAAGAAAGACGCGCCGACCGTACGTCACGGACATACGGACGTCACGGACAGGTATTTACTCCAAGGGAAACTTCTTCACTGCCAATGGGGTGGGTCGTGACGATGACGTCATCGGACCGAAACGGAAAATTGTAGGCACACGTTCACATTGCAGCATACTTGCAGACCTCTACACCTGCGTTATTGCACTTGTTGAGCACCCATACCGTCTTACTCGCATACTTGCACACAATCACATACCATGTGTTTTTTTTTTTTACCTGCAGTTCACCTCATAATTAAAAAAAACAGGTTTGTGATTGCATTAAAATGTTTTTGTGAATGCTCACCTTACCGCAAAGTAATCGGGAAATGCTTCAAAAGAGCGGTAGTGTCATGTTTATCAACTTTGTTACACATGATTAGGGGTATGCAGATTTCGCGAAAATATTTCAAGACTAGATGAAAGTTGAAACACTGTAGCCACGTCTGTGATACGTGATTGGGTGAGTTTCTCCCGGGTACATATAGATTGTAACAACAACAATCACAGTGATTCAGTGTGGAAGTAAACACGTCCTGAGTGGCTCGGTCAAACAAGGCAACGACTTCTCCCACAGACGGCCGCCAATCACAAGGAAGAAACTACAGGTGCGGGTATACCTTGGAGCAGTCTAATAAGTTTTCTGATCTTTTCGCGAAAAAAGCCTGCGCCTACACATGATGTTCCTCCTGTGATGGTTCATAAACGCTTTAAATTTGTATTATGTTTAAATGTATCAGCGTGTCTCCTGCACCAGCCGATATTTCAGAAATATTTTGCAAAGTACATTATTAAAAAAATATTTTGTATTAGCAGTAATATTGATTTTTTTCATCGAAATATTTTCATATTTATTCTAACAGACTCGAGGATAAAATCAATATTTGAAATCCTATAATAAGGTTAATAATGGAAATATTTAAAATTGAAAGACAATTTTCATTCTTGTAATTATTCTAAACATATCCAAAGTTTTAATTTTGCTGATTTCATTAATAAATATATTAATATTATTTATGTGTCTGTTTAAGGACAGCAATGTTCGCAGGCTTTCACGGCCATTGTCTGAAGTAGCTTGGCTTCTGGGTTGTAGCCGTGTCCTTGGCGAATAATTCACCGACGTTTCTTGTCGACATTGCAGTTGCCAAGGACACGGCTACAACCCAGAAGCCAAGCTACTTGTTTAAGGACAAGCCCGTGGCTCTGTCAAAAGAGAGTCCAGTTTTCCAGTTTTTTTCCAGTGCGTTGAGTCCATCTTCATCCTCATTTCGACTTTTCGGTCCGTGACATTACTCAGTTTTCTATTCGTGTCATGGCCTGAAGCGTAACATTTCATAGGTTATTCTATGAACGCCATGTCTGAGACATTTAGTTTAGGGTTGTCATTTTAAGAGACCCGCACTGTTTGTGTTTTTATATTGTCGACAGTCTAGTCGGCAAATGCGTGTACATTTGACCGACCCTGGTCATTGTATCACGACTTATCCGTAGGTACAGGAAAAATTCGCGGGTTCAATGACCTGTAGGATGAACTCCATAGTTGTACGTACACTCGGTCAAATGCCACCCACTCATTGGCTGCTGTCTTGTGAGACGTTCCAGCGTAGCAGCCTGTGATTCGATAAATCTTTGGTTGGGTGTTTCTCATTGGCCCAGAATCATCCAGGTGGGTTGTGAGCCCAAACAGAGGCAGCACTGAGGTATAAGTATTTGTATTTTCAGCCTATCGCGAAATGAATTCGCGGATTTTTCCGGTCTCTACTTATTCCTATTCGACACGAGCTGAATGACTAGATGCCAATGATTAACGCCTGTGTAAACATCTGACCGGGTAACGTTAGACCCGGAGAGGGGGTGAAATGTGACAGCAGCCAATGGACACACGACATCGACCTAATTATTCAAATAATTGTGAATTATAACCTGGCGACAGATAAAAAAAAATTATGAATTTTGTAGGTATCTAGTTATTTGTTAATTCACTGGAAACTGTTCAAAGTATGTGCAGTGCTTTGTGTTGGTTACACGGGGCAAGCATGAGTTTGTTTCACCACATAATTGAATTGGTTCCTTGTTGAAACTACGTTTCTAGCATTTGAATCAATTAATTATGAAGCGTTTTACATCCATGCCATATATTATAGAGGCACGGAACAGTTAACAAATATTACTCTCAAGTAAAACGTTTACATATGTGAAATATTAAACAAACAACATCAAGTCAAATGAAAGAAAAAACGAATGGAATTCACTCCACACTATAATACAGACCTCTTAACAAATTAATTAGCCATTCAACGTATTTGTAGTAAGTATAGGCTAATCCCATATTTGAGGTGTTGAATTAGGATAAGACATCCTAATAACAATTGAAAAACTAAAAAAATTCCTTACGTTGTCTGAAGAATATATAGCTATATATTTTTTTGGTTATACAATGTGCATATTGTTGTATTATTTTTTAAACTATAAATGTGTGTTATTAATCGAGCGATTTTGGCCCAGTATTATACAATTAAAAAGGCATGGATAACTAACTATTGTGTGTCGTTTCTAGGGTCATTATCATTTTTAAAATTCCACTTAATAGGGAACAGTTTTCTGTTTTGTAAATCCGCTGAATGTAGGTCGCACGGTTGTCCCTACCTTGTTGTTTGTTTTGGCGGAGTCGTGTCGTCTCGGAATTATTTTCCTTGTTCGCTGTCACGCCGCTTGAAGAAGGACGTTGGGCGAATCGGAGCGAGCATGAATTGTAGATGCAGATATTTCTCCCGTGCGACGCAGGTCACAGCTTACTTTTTTTTCAAAGAGGTTGGCGAGATTAATGTACGGAGATTAAGCTGTCTCGAGTTTCACTGCCGGAGCAGGTTACCGTTAGGTATTAACATTGTCTTCAAGAGATACGTTGAACTTGTGTTGCTTTATGTTATTACCTCTTGATAAATTTTTATAAACCGCTTAACAAAAGTATTGCAATTAAAAGGAATTCTCTGATAAAAATTTGAAACTGAACCAAACAGATTAAAATAATAGAGCAGTTAAAACAGTTTTCCAATGAATTTTCAACTGAATTATTTCAATTGTTTCAAATTAAGTTTGTAATTAATTCCTAAAATAATTTTCAAAGTATTTATTTAAAATATTTGATCACTGCTTCCAAGCGTTAGTGACACTGTCTTAACCTCTTTACTTGTCAGAATGTAGCATCCAGTATAATCTTTTGAAGCAGTATGTTGTATCTGGAATGAAACACTAGAATCCGAAGACGAGCAGATGTGAAATGGTAAATTAAGGTATATATACCTATATATATATATACACACATATATATATAGTATATCAATCTGTGTGTGTTGGTCTATATGACGTTGGTAAACTCCAACACCGTTTGACCGATCACCATGAAAGTTGGCACATCAAACTATTTTTTTTCATGGAGAAGGTTTTTATGGTATCCATTTGTTGTAACTCTCCACTAGGTGGCGCTGCAGGGCATCAACTTCTGCATCGTTCAACCGATCTTCATGGGTAAATTCATTTGTATAACAAAACAACATAGATCATGGCTTCACAAATAGTGAGTGTGTGTCATTTATCGGTGTCCACCACTCGGTCATTTCTATCCACATTGACAAGACCAGTCCGCTCAGTGGAGCTCGCGGCGGCTAGCGAACTAACGGCGCTAATAACAGTTAAGTTTTGATTTTAGTCAATAAATGGCCTGGACAACGCCTGATACAGCAGCTAGTATAACATAAAACTGTATAAAATTTGCGTAGTTTTATAAACATTTACATCAACTGTTAACCCCGTTAAGACTTAATTGCGAGATAGTTATTAATCATTTGGGGTGGCATACACGTATTCGGCTTGCTGATGCGTAGAAAATGTTTGTACGGACACTGTGGAGAAATATGCTGACGTCAAGATACTGGTGTATCAGCAGCCACGTACATAAACCAGTTTACTTTGTGGAAGCTTCTAGAAGCAGAACAGACTCGTAATCCGAGCATGCGAATGAATGAACTTTGATTGGGCACGATCTGCTGGTAATATCGGCGAGCAAATTGAAGACGAGTTAATTTGACTTCAGGCTTTCGCAGGATGTAGACGTTTAATGCCTGCCGTTGCTTGTGAAGCTAGTGGGAGTTGTGTAGTAACAAGAACGAATTTAATTTAAAATGAATGGCCTGCAAACCTACTGCTGGAGTTTCTTCTTTGGTGGACCTTTTCCCCTTAAATTCGGCTAAAAGCTCGGTCTAGAACCCACAAGAGTCTGCTTGCGAGGAAGCCCGATATCACAAAAAAAAAAAATAGTCTTTACTTTAAAAGAAAGAAAATCTTATTCGGATTATCGGAACTTCCATTTAAACTCTCAGTGTTTCAAATCATCACAGAAGCCAGCCATTACACAGCAGTAAATATGTAAATGTATTCAGCAAAAGTAAAACTTTTTTTTTAATAAATGAGTGGCTTCATAATATTGAATGAACGGAGAAATCTGTTGGGTCCACCTTTGTGGTCACAGCGTCCTAAAACCTGTAACAAAAAAAAGAACATTTTAATAATTTCTTTCAGAGCATTACTCGTCAAAAAAATATAATTTTATTTTATTTCAGATATTACTATCGCATCGACTTCATACAGGCAAGCTGGTAATATAGTGCGTTTGTGGGGGTTGAAGGGTGATTTAACAATGTTCTGCCCTCCTAGCGCCTGTACATACGCAACCATTTGAACCCAATGACTAGGGACCGGAAAAATTCGCGGGTTCAATTACCTGCAGGATGAACTCCATAGTTATACCATTGAATATATATATCAATGGTTATACGTACACTCGGTCAAATGTCACCCGCTCATTGGCTGCTGTCTTGCGTGACGGCCCAACGTAGCAGCCTGTGATTCGATACAGCTTTGGCCGGGTGTTTCTAATTAGCCCAGAGTCATCCAGGTGAGTTGTGAGCCAATAGCAGAGTCAGCACTGAGGAATAACTATTTGTATTTTAGCCTATCGCGAAATAATTTCGCGAATTTTTCCGGCCTCTACCAATGACTTAATATTGTTTTACGTGGAACAGTTTCTGCGGAAAGGTGAAACGCAACTTGACTGCCAAGATTACAGTAATCACCGAACTAATCTCTTAACCCGGTATGGTGCTTGTAATTTAACTTATACTGCAAATTTAGTGCTCCGTTTGTAGAGGCAATGCGATACAAGATGCACTTGCTAGTTTCACTATCATCGCTTCCATTTTTATGCGCCGTTGGTAAATTGTAAATATTAACGGCAGTAATGAGGGTGCCTATAAAACAAAATTCCATTTATTTTCACATACAAAGTTTGGTCATTGCGATCATGTATTTTTTTACATTAGATTTGCAATACGGAATTGTTAATCTCAGTCTTTTATTTGTTATATTTCTGAGCCACGATTATTTAGCGGATAATTTTGGCAGCAATGTAGACTTGAAGCACATGTACCTCGGTCCACGTTAATAATTGTATTTGTAACCTGCCAAAAGGTGAGACCTTGTTATCGACATATAAGCACTAAAAAAAAACTTTATTATGCAACGGTAAGTAAAATGAATCCGCGAAATAATCATGGCTTTATTTATATATATTGGCGAGTTTGTCAGCAAGTTTTCTCTCGGCATCCCCCCACGCCTACAGCCTTCGAAAATAAACCTTGTAGGTCCTAGCGCGGGGTGCTGTCCAATGTTTTGGGGGTTCGTTAGGCGCGCGGCCAAGACACCCGACGGCCCTTGAGGACTTAGCCGCGTGGCATTTGTCAGCTGCCACCCGGCGCCGCCAATTAGCGACCCGAGCGCCGGTGTTGGCCGGGGGGGGGGGGGGGGGGGAGAGCCCGTGGAGTCGCCTACCCCGAGCAGTCCCGAACTTACCCGAAGTTAACCGTTCGTTTGTTCCACTTTTACCAGCCATTATTAGAGACCTGCAAAATTCGCGGATTCATTCGGTGATAGGCTAGAATTCAAACAAATATACCTCTTAGATAATTTTGCTATTGGCTTACTGTTCATCTGGACGAATCTCAACCGGTTATAAACTTATAAACCCTCAACCAAAGAAGGATCGAATCACGGACAAACCAGCTGAGACGACTTACAAGTCTGCAGCCAATGAACTTTCGTTATTTGCCCGAGTGTACAGGGGTATGTGAGGTCTATCCTGAAGGCCATCGAAACCGCGAATTTTGCAGGTATCTAGCCATTATACATTTGTAAATATTTTAATATTCAGCACACGTAAAAAAATATTAAGTAAATGATTAGCATGCGTAAAACCTTGTTTGAATCACTGGTAAGTGTTAAGATGTACTGAATGTCATTGAACCGTATCTAAGGGTAAATTTTAAGTAAGTGACGGGCTTGTGCGATAGGACTCACATAAGCTTAAACACGCGTTGATATAAAAATCATCGCATGATGGCCGGGGTAAAGATAGAGTAACAGTTTGGTGAGATGGAATGTCTATGTAGATACCAGTCATCCATAACCACGAAACCCATGATGTATTATATTGATGAACAAGCTTTTGATGTGGGAAACGTTGATATTCTACTATCATTTATACACCTCACAAAAGCCCCAGTAAAATGGTAAAAATCAAGACAGTATTGAGTAGCATGTATCCCCGGCGCCACGTTCAAGGCTGTGTATGGTGTGGATGGGGTCAAAGAAAGACCACCATATGACGTCACGGCGGCCATCTTGGACGATCATAGATCTTGACCTTGACATTTTACCTTGGCCGCCATATTGAATTCTGTTCTCTTGAAATCGAGTGCCCCACTCCCCAAACGTAGCACTTGTTATGGTGGAACTTTCCGCAATTTTGAATTAGGACGTCATATACGCCATATTTTTTTCGTCTGCTGGAGGTCGTTTTCTTGGATGACATATTTGCCATAATCTTGTTTTTTTCTGCTGGATGTCGTCATCTTGGATACCGGCACTGTTTCTAGAGATCGCCAGCGTCGCTCTGTTGCATGCACGTTAGTTAGATGTTCCATTACCTATCAGAGATGTTATGGCCACTATAGACATATTAAATTTCATTTTTATACTAAATACATTTGAAGCAAGGTGATTAGAACCATGCCAGCTCGGACCTCAGGACTAGAAAACATACACCTTCGACCACACGACCATGGAGATATTTACCAAACCGAGAATTATATAACTTAGGCTATATAAAAAAAATTACATATTCGGAATTGTAATATTTTTAAATTTGAAAGAACCGCCATTTTTATTTTCAATATTTGCTCCTAGGAACGCTAGTGAACACGTCGTTTGCTAGAGATAGCTGCCACCATCTTATTTTCAATGCTCGATACAAGGAGAGCTAGTGTCACATAGTACACACAACTTCTGCTAGAGGGCGCTGCCGACAAATTGGTTAATTTTTACCCGCTAGACTACAGTATTATTTATCACTATGACATCCGTCAGCCTGTCGATCATCTTGGCCACCATCCTAAAATTTTGTAATTATTAACTTATAAAATTGAGGAAAAATTTAAACATCAAAAAGCATCTATTAATGTACTGCTTGATTAATTCGATTTTCGTGCTTGGTCCCATCATTCGTTATTTTAGGTAAAATAAATCTACTTAAATTAATATCACTTTAATTTACAATAAAGGTGACAGGTTAAAAAAGTAAAACAACAGATTTTTAACAAAAAAAACTAATTATGTAATTTATACAAGTACAAAAACAATCACATTACTAGTTTTTCACAAGTGCTAAGCAAGTGTTTTGCATATTTTGGCATGTCTTTTCAGGGCTGCTTCAGACGATATAAAGATAGCGGCTAGTACCTATTCCTTCAAATTAAAAAATATATATATATAAGGCTGATATGTGTGTGTTTTATATACCTATTTGAATCCTCGATCTGGTAAATGTCTCGATGGCCGTGTGGTCAAAAGTGTATGTTTTCAAACCCAGACGTCCGTGTTGTCATTGTTCGAACTACCTCGCTTCCGATGTATTTTGTATAAAGAATTATATTTAATAAGTCGATAAGGGCCATAACAACATGGGTAGGTGGTGGAACACCGACCTTACGTGCATGTGACAGAGCGATGCTGGCGCTCTCTACGAACAAACAGTGGCGCTATCCAAGACGGCGGACGTAACGTCATTATCAAAAATGGCGAAAAGTTCTACCGAAACGAAAAGTGCAACGTTCAATGGGTGGGGCACTCAATTTTTTAAAGATGGCGGCCAAGGCCTAAGGTCAAGGTAAAATATAACGTTCAAGGTCTAGGTCGTCATTGAACCAATCCACACCATTCACAGCCTTGAACCGGTGCCGGAGGAACATCCATATACTACTGTAATGAGAGTTTATTAGAGCGATACAAAATAAAATCCAAATGGTAGTAAGTACTACCAAAATAAAAGTCAAGGACATGATGCGCTTATGAGCTGGTTCCCGTGGTTACCTTCCATCCACATATCTTACAGGAATTTAAACGATCTACTTGGGCTAACGTTAACGTAGTTGTTCTTGTAGATACCTGTCGTTCGTGATTGTGACACGAAATTAAATCATAGGGCGAGGCTTGGACGTCAAGAATGGAATGCACTTGTAAAATGGGAAGGAATTTTTTAAGACGTATTTGCATCAACATTGACACAAAATTAAGTCTCAGTGCAAAAGACCTACCAAATGGCGAATTAAACAGGAATGCTCTTATGAAAGTCATCAACATTTTAGACATTAGCAAACTGTTCAAATTAAGACCTGGTTCGCAAGGATTAGCACCCGTGTTACTTTCATATTGATTAGATTATTATAGCAGTGAGGTCTCCGATACCGTTGGTATATATAATTATTATTAAATATTTTTTTTAAGTAGCCACCGACAGATAGTTATTTGTTTTATTCTGGTTTTACAACTCGTGAAATCGACGTAATTAGCGAGTGATAACGCAACATAACACAATTAAGGAAACTGAGAGAGCAGTCGGCTAATGCCCTTTTAAAATATCGGAGAACTTTCCGGGAGTGTTTTCGGTTAATCATGGAAAACCCGAGGAACCTTGGGTGTAACAGGTGCTCTTGGGTTATCACGTCGGCTTCCCTAACAGTTTATGAGTTTGGATGCTGATCAACCAACGAATCTACAATTTTGAATTTGAGGAAAATCGCACAGGCTGCTAATATCGGTGGGTGTTTTCT
Source organism: Bacillus rossius redtenbacheri (assembly GCF_032445375.1). Classification (NCBI taxonomy): domain Eukaryota; kingdom Metazoa; phylum Arthropoda; class Insecta; order Phasmatodea; family Bacillidae; genus Bacillus; species Bacillus rossius. Next base: position 6,882,828 of record NC_086336.1, on the reverse strand, counting down.
TTCATGTTCACGAATTTATTTATATCAAGGTAGAATCAGATGTAATGCCACGGTAATATAACAAGAACTTAGGTAGCCCCCTTCCCCACCTATTAACAATACTGGTCTCCACGTAATTCATTAATTGTTTTGGCCAGGTTATAGACTTTTTCGTATTGATGGATTATTATTATTATTATTATTATTATTATGTGGTTAGTTTTGCTGCAACCTATTATTCCGTGGTGATGGATATAGTGAGTGCAAGTCTGACTTTCTGCCTGTGTCCACGTTTCGACACCGATCAGGCGTGTCCGCTCTCTGTTCGCATGGTTTCGCACGATTAGCCTTATCCCCCCCTTTTTTCCCCCCAACATCTTGGAGCGAGGCGCAATTTGTGATTTAGCCCCAAAGTAAACTGAGACTTTGTTGGGCGGATGCAGGAAGCGAATCCGGTAGAGGGTAGAGTGATCCGCTCATTGTGACGGGTCACCTTCAGCCGGGTGGGGGGGGGGGGGGGACTTTTCACGCATTTTCCGGCGAAATAAAAACGCCGAAGGGCGGGCATTTGTCGCCTGTCGGACGGCCTTTTGAAAGACCCGAACATGACGTCGACAAGCCGTGTGGGGGGAAAGGTGCCATTATCCCGGTCCTACCCTCGTGTGCAATCGAGATGTCTGACGTTGTCCGGAACAGCGATGCATGTCCGACGAGCCGATGGAAACATTGCGTGGTGTGTTCCAGGGGCGGATGCAAGGAGCACTTCTACTGGTGGAGTCGCCTCAGGTCGCCCAGTGGTCGCCGGCGCAGCGCCGCCATCTGCAGCGGCAGCCGCACTTCGGAGGGCCGTCCCCGACGCTCAGCTAGTAAGTACGACTGCAACGCTTTCAAGAGGAGGAAAAAAGTCGCCGACTCCGCCGCCCGCCCGCGCGCGCCGCCCGACGACAGTGCGCGGCTAGTGCGGGGACCTGGTGGCCGGACAGCATGGCCGGCGTGAGGCCCGTGTGAGCCCCGGGGACCCAGTGCCGCGGTGTCCCGGGGGACCGCCCCTCGCCAAGGTGTATAGCGAGAGAGCCAGCCTGTTCGGGGCGCCGGAAGACAAGCCTCCGGGGTCCCCGGAGGAGTTCGGGCGGAGTGCTATGAGTTCGTACTTCGCCAACTCGTACATCCCGGACCTGCGCAATGGCGGCGTGGTGCCGGCCGACCACCCGCACCAGCACCAGCACTACGCGGCGCCGGGGGCGGCGGCGCCCGACGCCATCAGCTCGTGCGCCGCCCCCGACCTGCGCCAGGGCGGCGGCATCCCGCCGCACCACTACGGCGGGCCGGGCCAGCCGCCGCAGGGCATGCCCTACCCGCGCTTCCCGCCCTACGACCGCATGGACATTCGCAACGCCGCCTACTACCAGCAGGGCGGCGGCGGCGTGATGGCGGAGGGCGCCGGCTACCGCCCCGGCTCGCCCGGCGGCGGCATGGGGCACATGGTGGGCGGCGGGCCCGCCCAGCCCAACGGCCACCAGACGCCCGTGGTGTACTCCAGCTGCAAGCTGGAGGCGGCGGCCATGTCGGGCGGCGGGCCGGGCCTCGGCACGGGCAGTCCGCCGCTGGAGGCGGGCCAGCCGCCGCTGAGCAACCACAACCACAGCCACCAGAACCACCACCACCACCCGCAGCACCACATGGTGAACCACCAGCCGCCCCCGGGGCCGCAGCCGCCGCCGCAGGCTCAGCACCACCAGAACCACCAGAACCACATGATGTACAACCAGGCGTCGTGCGAGCAGGCGGCGGCGCACCACCAGGGCGTGGTGCCAGCGCACCAGCAGGCGCCGCCCCCGCAGCAGCCGCCCCCGCAGCAGCCGCCCCCGCAGACCAACCCCGCCGCCAGCCTGCCCAGCCCGCTCTACCCCTGGATGAGGAGCCAGTTCGGTGAGTGCCTGCCTCGCTTCTCTCCTCCTCTGACTCGTCGAGTCATCTTCATTTGTTTCCAGGTCAGCTAGTTGAATGTAACGAAAATTACCACAATGGGAAAAAAAAAAAATTGCATTATATGTCTTCTTGCAATTATTTTTTACACTTGGTCAAATGTCTGAAAATATTTCATAACTAACATTTTTTATTTTACTCGGTCATAGTCTAACAATATTTCCGCATTAAAGTCTTGACTTACAAAAAAAACGTTGTTGAAGCCCAGCTTTGAGGTATTTCTTAAGATAAATTAGATAATCTTAGCGTTTTTAGCCCCATTGAAGTTAAAGAAATAATCTCAAACGTAACGGTCAACATTCAAGTCACTATTTTCAGTCCACCAGTTACCTACTTGCCTGAAGATGGCATCGGCGTTGACAACCGAAACGTAAGAGTTTTTTTTTAATAATTCCACTAAAATTTTGCCTAGTTAAGAAAATGCACGTGAAAGCCTTCAAATTTTCTTGATTAGAAAAATTATTTATTCGAACTGTCAATACATTTTTTAATTGTCATATTTAACATTTTTTTGTAACCAGTCTAAAGACCTGTTGTATCTAAGTATCTACATAAAGTTGGTTTCTTTGATTTAATAAACAGTTTTTTTTTTCAAGTAACTTTCTTACAAATGTGCTTTGTGGGGTAATAATGTAAATTGTACCTAACTTCCTTCGCTTGGGTTGTATGTTTAGTTTCAAATTTCATTTATTCCTTTGTAAGAATTTTCGACATCACTGTGGTTTAATGCGTGCGGTTGAAATAATTTTTTTATCAAGCACGTATATTTAGATCTTGGTTTAAATTGAACTATACACGTGACCTGGTAACAATATCCATTGGTATGTAATAAGGAACTAGTTAGAACATAGCCTGCATACAAGCAAATAAGTATGCCGAACCTTAGTGTAATATTTCAATAAAAACATTGTAATTTCATTGATCTGAATTAATTCAATAACATATTAAAATAGTATTTTAAGCTAGAACAATTCTTAAAAGGCCAAAGTTTACTAAAATACTATGTAATTGTGTACAAATATTTGACAGTTGATTTTCAAAATTTTTTAAAACTATACAATAGCTTTAACTCAAAGAAATAAAATCTAAGTGTCAGTCATCTGAAACTGTAATATTTTTGATAACGTAAAATCCTTATTCTTATTTATATTTGCGATTTTAAAGGCCATAAGTTTAAGAATTGTGCGATAATTATAATAATTTTGAGAAACTTTCATGAGTCGAAACGGACTACAGCACTTAAAAAACTGGTAAAATGACTTGAATGTAGACTTTAAGTTAAATTTAGTAACTAAAAGAATTTCTTTTCTATTTTTGGAATTCCTAGAACAGAATTATTTTATCTCAGCTTGAAATATTGTTGTATAACTGCAAATCTAGTAGCTATTATATTTTCCATTAAAAAAAATTTAGATCGGCTACAATTATTACAAAAAAAAAACTAGCCTACTTCATTGTAAAATATTTATTGTAAAATACATTAAAAAAGAATTTAAAATTGTTATATAAGAAAATAATTTTCATCCAGCGTATCACATTTCGTTTACCTATAGGCTACACATTTAATTTTAAGCTTCTAAGTACAGCTGAATGTTTTTCTTTCTGGTACAACGTCAATTCTTAATTTGGCTGCATTTACGGTATGAAATAGTGTACAATTATCTTTCTTTATTTAAAATATAATATTTATTATACTAAATAAAATTGCTTCTGCGTCTTAAGAAATCTGTAGGCACATATTGGGATTTACGAGAATAGCTATCTATTTAGATGCGTATTGCACTAATTCTCTTTTCCCCTTGACTTTCTACTGCTCATATCGCAGATACATGTTACGAATAAAAAATAATCTTCAGAAAAAAAATATTTTTTCTAGCTTGAACTTAACAACGTTTACAAAAACGTAACAGTGCACATCTTTTGAGACGACACAGAGTCCAGTAAAATCTCCAACTCTCACAACAGATGCTTGTAAATTAATATTTTCAGAGAGAAACCTCTTACTTTCTTTACTCGCATTTATAAGCTTAAAGAAAAAAAAACTTTATTTTCAAGTAAAATTACTGTCACAAAAATTTTAATAATCACCCGGTAAGGCGGACTTTCAGCTAAGCTTATGTTTATTAATGTAATTCGGTTGTTTATGGGAGAACTAAGCAGTGGACAGTAAATTAATAACGTCACGTCAACAAGAGGTTCGTGTGAGATGATGAGAGTTGGTGAAATGAGATCGGGGTATTGATAGAATGAATGGTTAGAGAACATCCCGAGAAAACCCACTGTCCCACGGCAGCTTCAAACATGTTCTCTACTTGCGGAGAAACAAATCAGGGTTCGACTCAGCGGGGATTCGAACCCGCAACACCGAGATAGAAGGCAAGTGTTACAACCACTCAGTCACCGTTAGCTCTAGGTAGACGGAAAGTATTGGCCAGTAAAGTGCTGGTAGTTTTTTTATTTTTTTTTTAAATTTTTCTCAACGTCTCAATGACAGCAAGTTCATTAAGAAAATGTAGCACACATTATTTTCTACTTAGGTACACATTTATTTGTACGAATATTTAAGATATAGTACCTAGCCACGTATGGGTAAAACGTCCTGTAAAATTGTTAAAGTGAAGTTTTCATTCCGTTTTATATGTAAATTTATGGTTAAAAGAGCTATGTTGGTCTAAACATTAGCAGTTATAACTCACTTAGCATGACTAATTGGGTTCCTAAAAATGTTCGTGTTATTCGAAATCGCTTATTCTGAAGCATTAGTCTCCATAAATAGCAATGTTATTTTATTTAATGTTTTCCAAAATGTTCAGGAAAATATTTGTCACGTACATAATATAAATGCGTAGATTAACAATCAAAGAAAATTATATCACATAATTTATCTTTATAAGCCTACCATCGAATTCTTTGTATGAAAAATACGACACCGCGTAATGGGAGATAGGTGGTTATAAACTTCAAAATTAAAGTACTTATTCGCGTATCACCACTTTGTAAACACCAATCCTGTAAGGCCGTGATTTTTTTTACATTACCATTCATTTTACAACATTTTACATATAAATTACATGTGAATAATGTACTCATTTCTGTTCCTGTTTCTAATTTCAAATATTTTCCCTCTAGTACAACCAACAGCATCATATTTATATAAACGTTTGATAGAGTCCTTATTTACGATACGTAAGATTGTGCGCACAGGTTATTTGCTTAGAACTAAAGTGCGACCAACATAATTTGTAACCTTCATGACATTTTGCACGCCGTAATACTTCTAGTTTTGTCTCAAATGGTTGAACAAAATGCATTACGCTCTCACTTGGAAGCCATGATTCCATTATCATCACGGCCGAGCGACAATGGTACGCCCCGGGCCATACGCGCGGACGTAAAAACATTTAGTCCTTTACACCCAATAGCCGCAACTGAACTTGCCATAGCTGATGTTTGTACAACAGCCGATAGCGTAGTCAGACCTCCGCGCATCTCTCTTCTCCCCCCTTCCCAACGTATAGCTAACTGTATGCCATTGTACATACTATGTTGTTTACCGAGTTTAAGATTACTTCGTGGCATCATGCCCAACTTTTTTTTTTGCTGTAGCGCTTTCGTGCTAACTGAAATTTACAGACGTGCTTTTCAAAACTGGGGCAGTAAATTAATTGATCATCGCACTAAATTAATTCGCGCAATTTGAAGACGTGCTAACTGAGGGATTGGGCAAATAATAGATTAATGAATGACACAAAATGAAACGCCAAATGACTTACAGTAAGGAGGCTTTGCACCTTTTACTGTGGTGAGTTGGAGAGAACGAGGAAAACCGAAATAAAAAATTTCTGCCCGGGATTTTGAAACACGGGCTCTCTAGAATACGAATTCATTGTTTTACCCGTATGCCATATATATTTTTTTAATTTATCAAGGTTCATGTGGTTAGTATTTTACATACCAACGACAGGTTGGCGTGCAATATATCGTTTCATAATTCATTGAATACGTGGTAGATTTGTGACTATTCAAGACAAACACAAGGTTACACCCATGGCGGGCCCGGGACTCGAACCCAAAGCTGTTGTGCATCACATGGAGGTAAAATTAAAAGCGTTGGTATGTACAGTCGCTTCCACGTTAGTAACTGAGGCAATAATTAAATGAAAACATTCTATCCCATTTATTATATCTGCATGGAAGAACAATTTTTGGTTATAATGAAGTTCAAACCTAATTATAGCAACATTCACAACGTGATTCCATCTGTGCGATACTTCCTGGCGAGTTATTTTCAAGCCGTTAAACAAATGTGTAGGATATTGGCTTGTATACAGCTACGAAACCCCACATCCCCCCCCCCCCTCGTGAGCGAGACTTTCAGTGCTAGCGAGAGATGTGTAACATCTAACATAGCATAATACGAAACTCACACACGTATTTTAAAGAAGAATCCTTTAAAACAATGCAGAACGTAATAAAAAATTTGTATAAGCAATATGTTTTCAAATACATTTAAGGACGCGACTCACGTGTAGAAATATTTGCCGTAGCAGCTACGTCGACTGCATATTGAAGCGGATCTGATAAAAACAAAAATAAAATACTTGAAAAAATAATATACCCCGGCTTTGAAACATATTTTCTAAAAAAAAATTTTTTTTATTAAAATACAGCCCATTTTGTTAATACTCATTTAACATATCACACTGTGTAGTTTCCCTTTGGCTTTGTGAACTTCGGTTCGTGTCATCTCCCACAGATAGCAGCACCGAGGTTACACATTTCCGTTCCATTCACGAAATTACTCCTACCTACGATTTGTTTTGCTAAGCAATTGCTAACCGGTTGACTTCAACTTCAGAACCGACACCCATTCCACAGACTGATTCCTCCAAGGTGCTACCTGGGCTATGTGAGAGGGAGCCGGTAAGCACTGATGAGTGATCCCTCAAGGAAGGGAGAGGACTTAATGTTGACCTTGTGGCCAGGGCGTTCACCTGGCACAGCGTAGGAGTGTCTCTCACCCCCCACCCCCGCCGGCAATTGTTTCCTGGGTGTATTGTCCTGCCTTTAGTCGCGCTACCCCCTCCCCTTCACACAATTCCTTGTCTAAGAGCTGGTTTTCTCCGTCGTCGACTGACGTATTTATTTTACCTAACCGGGCCCAACTCCACATCACGTGTTCCACAAACTTGAACTCGCGAGTGATATGTGCCATAGGTGATGAGCAAATTGTTGTGTTCTCATATATCTAATAAACATATTAAACTTGCACACGAAATGCAACGTAGAATTCTCTAAAATAATGCCAAGCATAAGAAATATCCTAAAACTATAAAGGTTAAACGATCAATATTTTCCCCCTTTTTAATATCTTAATATAATTTTGTTTGACAAGATGGTAATAACCTAACCAAACCGAACCCAAACCAGGTGGTTAGGATAACTTTTATTTCCTACAAATTTTTTTTGAAGTACATTTATTTATTTAAAATATAATAAAATATACTATAATAAATTAAACTATATAATTTAATTAGTTCTTTAAATGCCCAAAAAATTGCAATAAAATTAATTGGGCTATCTCTTACGAACATCGTAAATCGTAACTATATGTTCCCATTGGCATTATTTCTGTGATCTGTCAGCTGTGGCACACTTTGCCTGATATAGATGACAGTAACTTCTTGAAAGTGAAATCTAAAGCGCACCTACGAGATCAGATTTGAAACGAAGACCTGAGAGAACCTTGGATCTCCACGGACAAAATTTTTTATACTATTTTATTATCGTCTCTATTAGTGGCGATGTTAAGGCGATAAGCATTTTCTTACACTTAACTCTATTTGATGCTATTACATCATACATTGTAATAAAAAGAGGCACAACATAAAAATAATAAATGTTAAAAAAGGTAATTTGATAGAAAACAGAATTAAGTTTTAAACAAAATGTTCAAAGATATGAGGTAACCATTAAAACATTTAACCAAAAATCTAATTTACAGGTAACTAAATATTAAGCGTTAGCAAAAAAATTTCCGCGTTGCTAAAAAAAGATAATAATTATTAGTAGGGACTGGAAAAATTCGCTGGTTCAGTGACCTCCAGGCTAGACTCCACGATCCTGTGCACACTCGGGCAAACGTCGCCTGTTCATTGGCTGCTGAATTGTGAGGCATCTCAATTGGGAGACTCGTGATTCGATACTCCTTTGACTGAGGGTCTATAATTGGCCCACAGCCCTCCAGGTTAACAGCGAACCAATGGCAGAAGTTGCATAAAAATACAATTATTTGCATTCTAGCATATCACGAAATGAATCCGCGAATTTTTCCGGTCTCTATTTATTAGTACCTACTTATTACTAGAGTCCCGGAAATTTCGCGGATTATTCTGGCCTCTGGATAGAATTCAAAGTTATAGGTGTGCTCGACCCATGTTTACTTTCCCATTGGTTGATTTCTTAGCGAGAACATTTTTATCCTTGATATTTGGCACTACCTGATTCGCTTACTTCTCTCCTAACTGAACATCGTTGGCTCACGGTCGTAGAGGGGCGTGTCCAAATAACTGCGGTCCAATCATGAACACAGTGCGACAGTGTGGAGGTTTGCATTCTAGCTTGCGACTAAATGAATGCGCGAAAAATTCCGTGGCTCTACTTATTACATGAAAACCAGTCACCCACACATTCACACATATTCAAGAATCATGGGTAAGTGGGTGCTCCAAAGGCGAGTCCGCCTTGCGAAGGCTCTCAAGTTGACGGCGTCCGGGACCTGCTATTGTGGGTGCGCTCAGCAGTTGGAGACGTCCCGTCCAGTTTCTGGAAATGACTCAATCCTTGGTCCGCTCTGTTGAGTCGCACCTCGGCGCAACCCCCAAGAGAGACTCGGCCGGCGGCATTGTTACCCATCACTCGGCGATTCTTCCTTCTCCCCGGAGGGCGGGGGCTCCGAAATTTCCCTTGTTTATTGTTCAGCCTTTGAAGGGGTGGGGGGTTTGGCCTTTTCGCTATACGCTTCGGGCTGCGGGCCGAGACCAGATACTGTACAGCGCCGGCCAAGAGGATAACAGCGGTCTCGGCTTTTTGGCGGATTTGGCGGGCGACCACAGCAAGCAAACCCTCGCCGGTGTCGTAATAGCAGCGCTGACGGCTTCCATGCCACCGGCTCCCCGCGCGCACGGACTGACGGGCGCCACTCAGCGCCACTCAGCGACTGGGTGGTGCTGAGTGGCGCGCTGCAGGTGAAGCTCCGCTCAAGTGGTGGGACCAAATTAGAATAAAAAAAACAAAGTTGGTTTTCTGTAAAGTCGGTTTTACGGACGATAGTTTTACGTGGTAACGTCATAAGAAAACATTGATGAACAATTGCATACTTTTTTAATTTTCAAATATTATTTAACAGTTTTTGCAAATTTAATTTAATTAATTTGTTTAAACATAATCACGAACAACTAGTTAGAAAGCCCGCCTTAACCTGTTTGATATTGTAGAAGATTTTCTCGCACGGTGGTTGGCCGGTTCTTGCACGCTCGGCTGAGGCGGAACGTGAAAATGTTTCGTGCGTGCAGACAGCGTTCATCGAATTATAAGACGTTATCAGTTCAAAAATCACGTGACCTTCGATAAGTATTATTTTTATTTAAAAACTACCAAATCTTTTGTTTGACTATTAGATTTTTTATAATTTAATTCCTGCAAATTTCCACCTCCTTTCAACAAACCTTAGCTAATGCTAAACACAAAATGAAGAAAAAAATATTTAGAACACCTAGTACCATGATCACTTTGCGGATTACCTACTGCTTGAATCTATGTGTGAATGTGTGTGAGACTGATCTTCATGTAGTACTATTTATTTTGTTTTGGCAACGCCGGATTTTTTAAAGTGTTAATTACTTTCTGGCACGTGTATGCCTTTACTTAATTATTAGTTACCTGTAAATTAGCTTCTTGGTTAAATTTTATAGTTGATACTTCTTTTATTTGAACATTTAGTTCAAGATTAATTATGCTTTCGATCTTATTACCTATTATAAAAGCTATTATGTTTGTGTTAGGAATTTTTAAAAATTTAATGTATGGTGTAATAGCAGATAATGTGGTGAAGTGTGTGATACAGAGTATCGCCTTAACTTCGTGACCAATAAAGACGATAATAAATAAATAAATAAATTAATTAATACTTCAAGTGAAGCTCTGCGGAAATGATTGAAATAAATAAAAAAATCATAGAAATGTCGTGAAGTATTATTTTTATTTAAAATTGTCAACGCTAAACGTTTAAAAATTATCAATTATTTGATTCAGAACTGAATGCATGTTGCTTTACAGCAACTTTCATCAATGTAACATTTGAGCGAACCTCACAAAATTGCTTTCTTTCGTACATATTTGTTAGTTTAGCCTATACAATAAAACAGATAATAACTGTGTACGCATGGATTTTCACGTGTTCAGTACTTAAATCGCCAACTTCACTGAGATTCATTAATTTTTTCACGGACTGTTATTTAGTTTCCCACTTGAAAGTTGGTAGGTTAATAATATGACTGCCTTCGAGCCTAATTAATTAAATGTTACATTTACTAACACCACACACATCAGTGTTTCACGAGGGACACAAACCCATAATCCCTCGCTCTGAAAACTGCAATTCAACTGTCGGAAATTATTTTGGAATGAAAATATTATATAGAAATTAATTAATCCTAATAAAAAATATCTGTTTTTACCCAGGAAAAAATTAATTATTTAAATTTACAAATCTACAAGTAAGATTTGCCGTATTAAAAATTAGGTTACCAGGAGACTTAGAATTTTATATGACTATTTTCTTTAAAATATATTGGCAGAAATGTGTTTTGACTCCAATTCACATTACTATACAATAGTTATTGGTCTACTCTTTAAATCCTTTATGTAGGCCTATATTCCAGATACCTTACATACCCAGGCCCGCCACTGATTATCAATGAACTTGGTTTTATCACACAACCAATTCTTAGTAATATAATGCCGCTGTCTTCAAAGCAAATTATCAGGTAATAAAATAAAAATAAATTTAAAAATCTTATTAAAAATAAAATTAATAAGAAAAAAATCGACTGTGGGTATTAATTCATGACTTATAAAAATATTTTAGCAACTGTCAGTGGTATCAATTTTCCAAACTTAAATGCCAAGTGGTACAAAAACACGAGAAACATATATATTTTTTTAAGTTGAAATATATAATCTGAAAAAATATTCTCCGCTAAGGCCTTCTTGCATTATTAGAACACAATTACGTGGCGGATTCATTGGGCATCAAAGTCGACTCGAAACACATAAACATAATGTTGGTGATTGGACTACAGTGCTCCTGACATGTCCTTGACGACCGGGAGGTAGATATAAACCAGAAGAAGAATGGTTTACTAAACACGGTAATCCTCGAAATGCTGATTTTTAATTCGTTATCTAAATATAAATCTCTACAAATCCTTTATTATTTTGGGCAAGTTGTGTTTTTGCCTGAATAAAAAGGAACCTGGGCATCTTGGCCTTCTTTGTGAATGTTCTTCAATGGCATTGACGACTTAATAATACTTATACCTATATAAATTACACATTTACAGTAGGTAACTGCTCCCTGATGATGGCGACTGCAATATCGACCGAAACGTTTGTGAATTAATCGCCAAGGACGCGCGGCTACAACCCAGAAGCCAAATTACTTCAGACAATGGCAGGCGATAGCCTGCGAACGTTATTAAATGTTGAAGGGTGAGAGTTTGTCGTGGGAAGAGAAGAAGTCCGGCTGGTGTGAAATTTCGCGCGCGGCTGTACCGGGGTCCCTGCTCTGCATGCAACAGGGGCGCAGCTATTGTCCGGCCTGGCTGGCCGCTGGGGGGCCGGTAAGGCACGGCGAGTGTTCGTTGACCCTTGCGCGGGAGGACACTTCCGCGAGCGCCTCGTCGCGGCGACAGTCGCAGCCTCGGGAGTCGTCGCGTCGACACGCGCCAAGGTAACCTGCAGCTCTCTCCCCAGGGGCGGGCCTTTTTCTTCGCGTTAGACTGCAATAACTGTAGAGACCTGCAAAATTCGCGAATTCATTTCGCGATATGCTACAATTTAAATAATTATACCTTAGCGCTGCTTCTTCTACCACTGGTTCACTGTTAATCTGGAGTAATGAGGGCCAATTAGAGACCCTCACTCATAGAAGTGTCGAATCACAGATACTCAGTCGAGACGACAGCGCCAAGTCAGCAGCCAATGAACAGTTGGCATTTGCCCGAGTGTGCAGAGGATATTGGAGTCTATCCTGAAGGTCAATGATGACGCGAATTTTTCCTGTCTTTAGTAATAAGTAGGGGCCGGGAAAATTCGCGGGTTAAATCACCTCCAGGATGAACTCCATAGTTCTACTTACACTCGGTCAAATGCCACCCACTCATTGGCTGCTGTCTTGTGAGACGTCCCAACGTAGCAGCCTGTGATTCGATTAAGCTTCGGTTAGGTGTTTCTCATTGGCCCAGATTCATTCAGGTGTGTTGTAAGCCGATAACAGAGGCATAACTAAGGTATAACTATTTGTATTTTAGCCTATCGCAAAATGAATTCGCGAATTTTTCCGGTCTTTAGTTAGTCCTTGCATTCGGCGTCCAGCTGCAAGAGAAGCTACTACTGCCTTGTTTCACCGGGACATTCAGAACGCGTTTGCTTCCGCGCCGAATTATTGCGATTGGCGTGCTGAAACCTGCCTGAAAGAAGTTCCGACGATTCACGAAGCACAGACGGTGTTGTGGTGTTTTAAATCTCAGCTATTCTCGAATATTTTCTCCTGAAAAATATACATGCACCTATATATATATATCTGTGATTATTTCGTGCGTTCCTTTAACTCAACGTGCTTATTCATAACTATTCCTTTTTAGAGAGCTCGTTTGTAGATTACACGCTCACATCTTTTTCGTGTGTACAACTGGTTCAGGGTCGTCAATGCCGTGTCAAGATCACTGCAGTTTTTAGTCATCAACGTGATGTAGATGCAAATGTGCTACGGAAGTCTCTTTTTGCTGTGTCCTTGGAATTCCCGGTCTCTCTCTCTCTCTCTCTCTCTCTCTCTCTCTCTCTGTTGTTTGTGCGACATTTGACGTAAGCATCTTTCGCGTGTCGTTGATTGATCGACACGTTGGTTTCAAAAAATGCCAGAGACAGTTAAAAAAAAAAATTTCAATCACGACCTATAGATTTCGATATGTTACTATCGACGTGACGAACCAAAAACTAAATCGATGTCGATAAGTTGCACAGCCATTCTGTAAACCTTGTATTTTTTTTTAAATTATAAAATACATTATTTTTTGTAAACATATAATTACTAAGTTTGTTTTTGTAAATCTAAAAAATGGAACTGTATAAAAATTACGATTTATTACAATTGAATTACGTAATTGTAAAACTTTAGTTGAACAAAGTTTTACTGCAGTCCCACTAGTAATAACAAGTTATGTCGTTGTTTGACTGACTGCAGTGTGATCTATAACTAAAAAAAATTATTTAGTCGTTAAGTCTTACATAAAAATATTTTGTTAACTAGTATCCAAAAATTAATTTTTTTTTAACGTAAAACTGATGTGCGCCACATTTACTCCGCGCTAATTTAATAGCTAGTCCACGCCGCTGTTTGGTTCCCTCACCTTGCACGTAGACCAGGGTCCACGGACTTGCTTGCAGGAGGACTTGAGTTCGATACACAGTCCGGTCATTCCCGATTTATGTTTCCCCATAATCACCCTACATAGAAAAAAAACTATTTCTGTACTTTAACAAAAGATTCCTTTGGAAACCAGTTGCCAAGAAATAGTTTGTAATACTTCAAGAAAGATAATGTAATTTTGTACAAAAGCATGGCTATGGTTAATTTTGCATATACATATATGAAACCTGTAATTCGAGTAAATACTGAGTAGTATTTCTTACGAAAATTGGCGCAAAATTTCATATTTTAATTAATTTTTCATTCAAGCATTTCTTGTTCAATAGAAAAGACAATCGAAAATTCAACAATTTGACATTACTTTGTTTAATCATACCTATTATGTACGCAGTAAATACTGGAAAGCTATTCAGGTCACGGTTTACAAACAACTGTAAATATTGGAGGTACTGGGACAGCACAAAGCATAAATGCCGGGGTACAAATACGAACTCAGTGTTACTGAGTTACACTGTTTTGTAGTGATACAATTTGTTTGCATGAAAACGTACAAATATACAAACAACCGCTAATTTTAAATTAATATTTCTGTTCCATTTCCAAAAAAAAATTTCAGTGCAGTATGTAATCTGTTTTGCTGGCGTAACACCTCATTGACCGTTACTGTCAGCTCATCAAGCTCGTAGGGCGAGGGTTCGATCCCAACTTCTCTGTGTTTCTAGAGTTCATGAGCGCTGACTCGGTTGCTGATCGGAGCTAAGTGCACCGCACGGACCTCGCCTTAAGCTCTGCGCTTAGCAGGGCCACTTAATTAATTACCATTTCCTCAGTCCTTCATCTGTCGTCTGGCGAATTGTTCTCCAGTAGAGAATTTGTTTTGGAGTCTAGTGTAACCGGAGAAATTCATATATCTCCTGTTCTATTAACGTTTTGCGATTTTTAAAGACATTTTTTTTAAACGCAAGTACTCAAGAAACCAGTTGGTGTAACTTAGTTTTAAGCGTCCCAAACATTTAGTTTTGTTTCATTTTTTTATATTTATGATACTTCTATTATGAAAAAAAACTTTTTCAAATATTATTGAACATTTATTCCCATTTTTAAATGAGACAAAATAAAATTTGGTATCTCAATTAGGAATTTTTTTAAAATCTCCAAAATGTCTACAACGAATAAATTAAAGGAGACCTGCATAGTTTTAAGAACTTTAATGATTTGGTAATATCGTTCTTGTTGGTTTTTACAGCTAGAGTTCCCAATGCAATATTAGCTTGTGTATTTTTTGATGTAGATTGGTCGCACTTTTTTGGGGGTGTGTTTCGAGGCCTGCTTGCGGCATGGCTTTGTTAGCTGTCTTGCTGAATTGTGAATCGTTCGGTATCAACTTTCAGTTGCTCAGTTGTGTGAAATCATGAGATTTCATCTGTTAGTTATACGAAAGAAATTCTAGTGTAGTTTTTCTTCAGTTTTTATTCGTTTTAGAGTGTGAGACACTGTTGACTATTTATACCTTAAATTTACAAAAAAAAAACAACTATACATAGTGTAAATTTAAGAACATCCTCGTAAATGAACAGGTGTTAGTTTACTAACTTTAAACATGAAGACTCAAGAATCATTTGGATGTATAGACAAAAATTTCAAAAACTCATTCTTTCTTCACCAAGAATGACTTTTATTCATTCTAAAAACGTTTTTATCCTGTTTACGTCAGACCACTATTAGAAGCATGCAATATATATTTTTTCGTAAATGGAACATAAATTTTCATGTGAAATTACCGATATTTGTAAACTTTAACATTCTTACATGCAAACAACGGTATATCACTACAAAATATTGTTCGCAGTAATACTAACTTCAGAGTCTTTCACAGGCATTTACGCTTGACGTTGTCCCAGTACCTCTAATTATTAAAGTTATTTGTAAAATGTTCTTAAATATTTTTACGGTATTAACTGCGCACATTAATAAGCATATAAAAACTTAGTAAAGTCCAATTATTGAATACAGAAATATAATTTCCATAGTTTAAAATATTAGACTTGAATTAAACATCGATAAAAATATAAAATTATGCACCAATTTTCGTAATAAATAATCAGAATTATCTCGGAAAACGTATTTCATATGTGTAAAAACAACCAAAGCCATGTGTTGTATGTACAAGTTACAATATCTTTCTTGTAGTAGGCCTATTATAAACTATTTCTTGGCAAAGGAATCTCAGGTCAAAATACAGTTAAATCTGTTGTGTGCGGAATCCGACTTAGTGATCTGGAACTAAGAAGACCCCTTCGTTTAAGACCTGCGAAATTTCTCGTTATTTTGGACGTTTCAAAATTTCTTATTGCACCGTCACTTACATATTTGAAAGTGCAGTCTTCGATGGAAAAAAAAGTCCGAAAATTTTGTACACTTTCTAGCGGTGTCGGTATCGGTCATGAATATGTTTAAACCGTTTATTAGCCCATAAACGCCCCCCCCCCCCAGAATCCCCCTCGCCTGGGGAACACAAGATGTCGATCTACTCGAACCCAGGAATTTAACTCGACGTCCAACAACGAAGGCCATCCAGTCCTGGAAACCAATAAGATGCGCTCTGGCTAACGTACATCGATCACTGTTCTGTTTCTCCTCTCGCGTACAAGAAAAAAAGATAAATCACTGAGAATGATGTCAGCGTCAACGTAACACAGCAAACATTATCCCTCTTCAAATCATCTTTTTTTTTTTTTTTAGGAAAATTCCCCACGATTCAAGCTGAGGGAATATTTTCCCCCCGGTGTCCCTGCAGTCCTGTGACAACTCCATCCCGCCCGCGGTGGATGAGATGCGGGACGATAAATTTCGCGCTTTTCGGGCCCTTGTCTCCTGCTTCGCTGCCGGACAGTTCCATAAATAAACCATTTCCTCCGCCCCCTTCCTCCCCCCCAGCCCTGTCTTCCCCGGCCGCTAATGCCTCGTCGTCCGTCATCGCCCATCAACCGTGGTCCCCTCGTCGGTCTCCCGTCTCGTCGAACTGTTTCCTCCGGCTGGCCGTCGCTTATCAGTCACTGGCCCACGGGGTGCATCGCCGCGGACCCGCGAGGTGTCTCCGCTCCTCCTGTCGCTCCCGGCGGACTTCTAGGTGCGTCCGTGCGTCCGTGCGTCCGTGCGTCCGTGCGTCCGTGCGTCCGACACGCCCGTGTTGACGCCAGGCGGACCCCCGCAGCGCCTGTCGGGCTGTTTACAAACACACACGGCAAACTCCAGTAAGAAGTCACGTGCTTACGACCACCACGTTATTCCTTTGAACTCAGATTAGTTATGACTAGGGGCATGCATATTTCGCGAAAAGATTCCTCGACCAGCTGAAAATTAAAATACTGTATCATCGTCTGTGTTTCGTGATTGGGTGAGTTTATTTCAGTTCCACGTCGATTGTCACAGCACCAATCACAGTAATTCAGTGCAGAAGCGAATGCGTCCTGAGTGGCCCGGTCAAATAAGGCAACGACTTCTCTCGCAGACGGCCGCCAATCACAAGGAAGAAGCCGCTGGTGTGGGTGTACCTTGATGCAGTCTAATAGGCATTCAGATTTATTCGCGAAAAATAACTGCCCCTAGTTATGACTAGAGACCTGTAAAATTCGCGATTTCAAATCCCTAAAGGATAGACTCCATGATCCTCTATGCACTCTTGCAAATTAAATCTGCTGATTGGTTACCGACTCGTAACACCTGTTGACTGGAATGATTGTGATTCGCTAATTCTTCTGCTAAAGATTTTTCATTGGCCCAGAGTCCTTAAGATAAACTGTGGCCCAATCACTGAAGCAAAATAATGCCAAAAGTATTTGGACTCTATCCTATTGCGAAATGAATCCGCGAATTTTACAGGTCTCTAGTTATTACGTTCTGACGGTATGTGCCGTTATCTTGCGAGTAGGTATGAACACACATTTTTCTAACGGTATATATCGCACCGTTGCGAAGGATCGAATTACAGACAAACCAGCTGAGACTACTTACAAGTCGGCAGCCAATGAACTTGCGTTATTTGCCCGAGTGTACAGGGGTATGTGCAGTCTATCCTTAAGGCCATCGAAACCGCGAATTTTGCAGGTCTCTACTCATAAGTAATTAATAATGTGATAAATTTAATGGCACTCTATTTTTAACATAGCTAGGTGTGTTAACGAACCAGACTTGCATACAATGCAGTCTAACGTAAACAATATTAGAGTTTAGGAATTGTTACTGTAGTATTTTTCATCAATATTTGCATAATTTCTACGGCAATACACAGCTATTGTAACGCTGTGACGACACAAATTTATTTAATCCCGTCTTTAAATTATATAATTATCAAACTAATCACCGATAGTTTTAAATGCCTGAAATAAAAAAAATTAAAACTATAGAAAGTAATATTAAATTTACTAGTGAAACAAAATTTGCATATGTCACTGACAAAATAGTTTACTCAACGCCAGCATTTAACTATTCAGTGGTTGGTTTCTTGTCTTTGACGTCACTGATTTACACCGTGGCTCGCAAGTCCCGCGGATCGTATAACGAAACACACTCCGCGTGTTGGTTCGTGATCACCAAATGCAGTTAGTGTTTCAGTGGTGGAGTGTAAGAACACCGTAAGTCTCCACGAAAGTTTGTAACCAGCCCGCAGCCCTCGTGGCGACAGGTTCTGGGTTCGAGCAAGGGTCGGTTTGGGGTGTGCGTTCGTAACATTTGATGTTACCGACGGTGAAATTGGCAAAACGAAGACTAATGTTGTCAGAATGAGTCATTAGAAAGTTAGCTCACTGAAACTTAAAAATAAAAAGTTATCCAATCATAAAAAAAAAAGTTTTTAGAGTTTTTGGCTGGTGATCCAAACTTTTCTGTTGGAACCCCAGCCGGATTGGGGAGGTTAAGCACCAGTGGAAAATATTTTGACGGCCATTTTCGAAACAATTTCGATCTTAAAAATTTTTTTTGCAACGTACGTTTGGCAGAAATCTTGGCAGATTATAAAAAATTATTAAAACAAAACTTTTATCTAAATTGACTATTATTTCTGTATCTAGACTGTCACTTATCAAAAATTAAAAATTGAGCTATTTACAGAAAAATAACTTTTACTAAAATAATTACTATGGTTTTATATACCTTTTTTTAAACCTCGAAAGAACGATACGCTTTAAAGCATTGTGTAGTTCTCATCATCACTTTTTCACCTACCTGTATTATAGTTAGTGTAAGCATCATATTGACTTCAACTTTTTATGTAGGCAACGCTTAATGCAAAATTAAGCATGTGAAACATTTGATTATTAAGAACTTACAACTATAAGGTAAAAGATTTTATTCTTCTCCACACAACATTAGCTTACTTTCAACACGAAGTATAATTTTCTATATTTTGTAGAGATTTTGTACATAAATGCGTATACATTAACACATGCTCTTTCATTGAACTAGTTCAGTCGACATAAATATATAAATATTTTGGCATGTATTTTACTTTGAATATTTGAATTTTTGAATAATATAAAGGAACACAAATAGTAAAATCCGTTGAGGATTTATTGATATAATTACTTTGAACACTTACAAAACAGTTAATCTCAAATTTAAATACGAGTTACTATAATAAACTGCAAATAATTTTTCTTAAAACGTTGTATGAACAACAATTACGAACAAAGCGTTTATTTTACCTACTAATGTCAACTCATTGTGCTAAATATGAATATTATAAATGTAAATATATACACATACAGGATGTCACAGTTATTAAAAATTCTTATTTCACTTTTCATTACAAGTTAATGGCAATGCACACCAATATAAAATCATGTAGCATATTTGACGCAGATAAATGCGTCGTTTAATAAACAAAACAATGTTTTGTGTAAGTAATTTATTTTTAAGATTATTTTATATGTTCGTAATATCTTTGCAGTCATCACTTATATTTAAATTAAAACCAGCATTTTTTGATAAATTTAAAATGAACCGGGTATATATGTAACTGTAGTTACTGTTTCTAGGTTATATTGTCCATAACTATTCTTCGTTTTATGCTATCTTTCAGTCAAAACGTTTGGATAATAAACGTCTTGTCCTAATAAAAGATTAAAATGTGATGAGTGCATGCTAGTTTAAGATTACCTATGTTAACATATTTGGTGCCATGCTTACGATAAATAAGAATCTGAGGCTATTGTGTGAGAAATTTGGATCATTTAATGCAGAGGTGTTTTTGGAGAAACTTAATATTTGTGATCTTTTCGTGAGGTGTTTAACCCAAGGAATGAAGTATAAATAATGTAATATTAACACAGTTTTGCCTAAACATATAATAATGAAGACATTGGCACAAATTTTCACTGCAATTTTGAGTCTTAAAAAAATTTGTCTTCAGTAGCTTTTTTTAAATTTAATAAATAGCTGTTGTGTGTAATCCTTAATGTTTCATATTTGAACCGATAGTAAGGCTATTATTCATTCTTAAAAGAATTTTATCATAAACGAAACAATAATTTATATCTATAAATACTTAGCAATTAACAGATTCATACCGGAATGGCTAAGTTTGAAAATTATTTATATTAATTTTAGAATGACTCAGATAATTGCAAATACTTTATTGAAATACATTTCGGAATAAAATTAAAAGTGTAGTCTACTAATAAACTTGGTTAGTAATCGTCAACACATTATTTGTGCAAATATGATTAGACATTATATTATATAAACTATTTTTATCTAAGAAACATATAATAATAGTTTTAATGTGGTTGTAAAAAAAATACCTTTCGACACAGCCTACAGGGGTAGGTAGATATCGAAGTAACTATTATTTTGTAAATATTTTGGAAACTTCTATAAGCTCCTGAAACATTTAGATAAATTAATGTAAACGACCGACATAACAGCCTATAAGTTCATCAATATTCAAAATAATATCGATTTAACATTTTCTTATATTGCATGCAGCGAAATTATTTTGAATTTTTTTAAACTCAATGAATACAGCATAAAATGTTTTGACGAATTTCATAATATGCCTTAAAAGGCAATCATGTAATTATTTGTTTTATCTTAAAACATTATTTTTCATCCTTTGCACTAATACGTGGTCAAATATTATTTTGGAAAATGGTTTAAGGTAATGTTCAGATAGTTTTTAATAAATTCCTACGAATTTGATACTAAAAAGTATAATTTTTTTAAATTTCAACCCCTGTTTTTACTGTAATAGTACGTTTTATCAAAAATTGTTCAAGCTATAGGTTTTAGATAAAGTTTAGGTGTTTTACAATAAATTATAATGTAAATGAAAGTGAATGTATATTTAAAAAAAATAAGTACTTGTTTTTCTACCATTGTTATTTCCACCCCTTGCAGTAATGATTTATATCATCAAAAATTGGTTTAACAAAAATTATAAGTAATAAAATAAAATTTACAAGCAATTCTAACGATTATGATAGTGTACCTAAAACGGAGTTAAAAAATTTATTTTTATATTCCACCCCTCATTTTTTCAACACCTTGCAACAATGGTTTGTCTAATCAAAAATAGTTTCCGAAAACATTTTTAGATACAAATTAATACACAATATGTATGAATTCGATGTTATGCCTACGAACAGTTATAATTATTTGCCCGCCAAGTTTTTTAAACCCCATGCAGTTATGGTTGGTCGTATCAATAACCTATTCTGACAAAAGATTTAAGAATTACTCCTATGAGTAGAGACCCGGAAATTTCGCGGATTCTTTTGGCCTCAGGATATAATTCTAAGTTATAGGTGTGCTCGACCCATGTTTACTTTCCCATTGGTTGATTTCTTAGCGAGAACATTTTTATCCTTGTTATTTGGCACTACCTGATTCGCTTACTTCTCTTCTAGCTGGGCATCATTGGCTCGCGGTCGTAGACGGGCGTGTCTAAACAACTGCGTGCCAATCATGAACACAGTGCGAGAGTGTGAAGGTTTGCATTCTAGCTTGCGACTAAATGAATCCGCGAAATTTCCGGGTCTCTACCTATGAGTTATAAAACATTCAAACGGAAGTGATATTTTTCATCTTACGGGAGTAAGAACGATTATTTTCGTTTTGGTTTTTTAACCTTCTTATTTCTACCTATTTATTCGGATATTGCCCATTAACGAACTCGAAAGAAAATTTTCCACTATTAGTTTTGATGTATCAGTTTGGAAGTGATCTGAGAAAAATTGCGACAGTTATCGTGTCCACAAAATTGAGATATTTATCTACATATGTAGATATATGTATCACATAAGCTTTGGGGTTTATGGAACATTAAACGAAAATTTATATAAAAATTCTCCGGAAGTCACACAATGGTAATGGCTACAATGGGTGGTATTTTTTAAATCTACCTAACGTATAGCTGCATCTGGTACGGGACTCGATAATTTATTGCACTAGGAAACTACCACTTGCCTGATAGCGTAGAAAGTCCGTAATCATGTGATTTCACATAGCTATGTGATATGACATTGGTTTTTAAATAACATTTAATAAACTGTTTGAGCGCATATCCTAGTTTCGTACGCAACGAAGCGAGCACATGTTTCATCATACATTTTAATAAATTTTTTTCTTTCAAATATCTACACGAAGAAATATTATGTGTGTGTTTATATGTAGGTTTTTTAATCTTAATTTGACAGGTCTAAATATATTAGTAGTTTAAAAGTAATATAATTTAACTTGAACGATAATTTTTTTATTTATAATTTTTTTATTGAAAAATGAAAATGGTTACTTACTTATAAATTAGTATACATCCCTCTGACACTTAATAAGGATGCCTGTATAATTTTGTCACTATTAATGCTTACTAGGTAACTTTATTTGACAGACGAAAAATATATTAGTTATAGGTTGTAGAAAATGTGTTAGCGTGTTCACTTTAAATAGCACGAAGCCCGACGTTGTTAGTAATGTCTTGGCCACTATTGAATATTTAAATTTAAAGAAAAATTAACTTATTTTGTAATTTTCGTGTGATCTGCAAATAAATACTTGATGAATTATTCTTGTTATGGTTACTATTTACGAGTTTATTTTTATAACTAACTACTAGTAGGCTATGGCTGTTTTACCAAGGCATTGGAATATTTTCAAAGCATCGATGTTTTCAGACTTATTTTTAAATGCGCGTTAAAAATATAAAAAACTGATAAAAATATTGAAAATTTTAGATTATATTAAATATTTTAAAATACTCTTTGTTTATGCCTAGGCCATAAGATAGCATGGCTATTAATTTATTCGTATGGTTTTCTTATTAGTGATCATTAAATTTCCCGAAGAATGAAAATAATAACTTTTAAAAAAATGGTAAATCAACTAGTTTTTCGATTTGAATAAAGATTAGATGGAAATCATAAATAATTACCCAAGTTTAATACGGGAAGCAAAGCAACATTTCGTCGAGTTCTCTGATATTCTAAACGACAAAATTTGTAAACGATTTTATACAATATTTTATCATTTTATTATTTTTTTGAAAATAATCACGTTAAATCTGAGTAGTAATTCCTGCGTGTGTGATTCGTTGAGCTGTCGTGGCAAACTTTCGTGGAGTGCCTGTGGAGTTCTTGACGGGTTTTAAGGTTGCGGGTTTAATACACTAAATCATTTTAAAAGAGAAACTAAATTATCTGTTGCATGGAAGGTAATAATCCTCTTGATCCCTCGCTATTGCGAAATTGTATATAAGTGTTTCTGTTTATTTTAATTCTGCATTTCCAGTTATTGTAATTGTGATAAATTGATCACTCGAAAGTTCAAAACTAACACTTTATTTACTCTGGGACTCAGCCACGACTTCCTGCCTTCAAACTAGGGATTATAGTAGTACGTAATATCACAATATCATGATATATCGTAGCATATATTTTCTGCTTTTAGTGTTTAAACTTAACTTAATTCAGAAAAAAAAATCTCCACGACTTAAACTTTGTACAGTCTTTCTCATGTTTTGCCTAGAAGTTACATGACGTATGCTAGATTGATTTATGTATTTTAATAATTTAAGTATATTTAACTTTTTCGTCGTTTTTCTGTTCGCAATTTATATATGTAGTGTCCTTCCTTTTGCTCTATGGTAAAATATGCGCTTTGTTAACCTTATATTTTTAATTGGTTAAATAAAACCAGAAACTATAGGGCTGCTTGAAAATAATTTGCTGTGCAATATAACAACTAAAAACCTGTAAATAAATATTGTGCTTGTATTTGTTGGATTAACGCTTTAAAAATTGGTTTTGGTTTGTTACACCACAGTTTTGCGCGTTATTTGTAATTTTGATTATGCTTTTAAAGGTGCAATCGTATGGCCTATGTAGTTATAAAAAGTTTTTCTATGTACACAATAATAAACTTTTTTTTAGACGGCAAAAAATAGTTCACTTATGTTACCATGGATAAGTATGCTGAAATCAGAAAAATATTTCGTATAGTTGCATGCACAAAACAGTTTCCGGTGCATGATTTTTCATTTTTCTTAAATTGTTTGGATTTTAAACATATTCAAGTTGGCAGCGACAAAAATGGCTCCCTGGTAGAACATTATATTAAATATTAAATTTTTTAAATGATTGACCACCTAAATAAATACGGCTAGGTATTTATTCATTAATTTAACAATGTGTGTTAAAGCAGCACTTTATATTTTTCTTTGAAAGATAAATTTAATTGAGTTGATGTATTATGGCATGCTGTTATCTTTAATGAATTTATTTTTGACAAATTTGTATCAGGAACTGATATAAGGTCGTCATTAAGCAATGCAAATGTCATAATGTCCAGTTTTTTATTCGTATGCTGTAGCTGTCCGAGACTTTAAATATTACGATTCAAACGATTTCTAAATCTGAACGGCATTAGTTAAACTTTAATCTTACAATGGCGATTCAGTGATAATGTCCTGGGGAAGCTATAATCAGCTGACTATAGTAGCACAGTTTATAAGAAACGTTCTTTAAAAAATAAATCGTATTGATAACTTTTATTTGAACGTTGTAACTGAAGAGTTTCAAACAAGGCCCTTCAAATTTCGGGTACTGATTCAGGGTTCATGAACAAATAGAACACACGTAAAGGGGTCGGGATTAAAGTATAGATCTTTTCTTCGCCATATTACCGCAGTTACTTCACCCGCACGAATGATACAAAAAAGTGATAATTTTATGAAATTATGTCTCTACCCATTCTCCTACTAAGGTTATTAAAACAACGCATTTATTGACTATTTCAATCATTCGTTACAGAATGGAAAAACCTACAGAATTTTGAAAATTTTTGAAGGCAACTAGCACAGTAGAAAATTGTTCTAATTCCATATCCGGTAAAGAAAATTATTATATTTTTTTTTTTTGCAATTTAAGCAAATAATATAATAGCAACCAAACCTTCGTGTGTAACCCTTATAGTAATATTTACTTTTTTACGGCATGTCACTTTTAAATTTATAAACATGTACTTGTTTCTTAATTTCCATAATAAATTGTAAAAAAAAAAGTTACTTGCTTGTCCAAACATAGCATTATTACACATTTTTGACAGAAACGTGTTATAAAACTTACACGGTTTTTGTTTTGTAGCGTTAAAAGAAATAATTTGACAACTAGCTTTCAAACAATTATTTATAAATATACAACAATACTTTTCGCTCTGTACACTTTTAACTGTTCTCTAGGCAAATATGTAAAATAACAGAAAAGGCCAAAATATGGACGTGGT
Organism: Bacillus rossius redtenbacheri; assembly: GCF_032445375.1. Lineage (NCBI taxonomy): Eukaryota > Metazoa > Arthropoda > Insecta > Phasmatodea > Bacillidae > Bacillus > Bacillus rossius. The sequence goes on along the minus strand of NC_086336.1, from coordinate 6,857,381 downwards.
GCTTAATGGTGGGAAAATTTTACTGTTTAAAAATTCTTGATACACTTTGTCCATTTATTTTCAAATTTATCTTTGTTTTTTTCTGACTGACTCTGATCGGCAAATGAAACTCGTGTCGCATTTGACGCAGCCAATGAGAAAACATATACCGCAGAACCAAACATCTGTGAACCACCTGGAAATAATTACGATAATTAAATTTTATTCCAACCATAAACAAAAGAATTTACAGCATGTTATCCTGGCATAAAACATTTCCGCAGTAAATGGTCTTCGCAGAAAAGAATATTTTCTATACTTTTGCGAAAAATTCCTTCCGAAATCAGTTTTTAATAAATAGTTTGTAATACTACAAGATATATAAGGCAACTTTGCACAACACGTAACTATGGTTATTTTTGCATATATGAAAAACATTTTTCGAGATAAAACTGAGTTCTTCTTACGAAAATAGGCCCATAAAATTATATTTTAATTGATATTCCATTCAAGCATAATAGTTTTTAAAATTCGAATATTCTATAAATGAGCCTTATTTAGTTTTAATATGCTTATTCATGTGCGTAGTTAATAAAAGGAAGCTACTGTCAGGTAAATGGAGGTAGGCTACTGGAACAACACAAAGCATAAAAGCCCGGGTAAGGATACGAACCCAATATCACTGCGAACTACGTCTTGTAGTGACACAGTTATTTTCATGTCTGTGATTTTACGTAATTACTAGAGACCTACAAAATTCGCGGTTTCGATGCTTTCAGGATAGACTGCACATACCCCTGTACACTCGGGCAAATAACGCAAGTTCATTGGCTGCCGACTTGTGAGTCGTCTCAGCTGGTTTGTCTGTGATTCGATCCTTCTTTGGTTGAGGGTTTATAACTGGTTGAGATTCGACCAGAGGAACAGTAAGCCAATAGCAAAATTATCTAAGAGGTTATGTGTGTTTGAATTCTAGCCTATCACCGAATGAATACGCGAATTTTGCAGGTCTCTAGTGATTACTTCTGTTGCGTTTACAAGAAGAAAAAAAGATCACAGTGTTGTCCAGGGAACGGGAGGGGAAGAGGATCGAACCGGGGCCTGGCCGAGGCGAGGCCGAACTCCGCGGGTTGGTGACGTGGGTGGCCTGCACTTGTTGAGCCTCGATTTATGGCAGCGGCGGCTGCAGGACTCCACAAGTGGCCGAGGACACGGGGGATCAGCGACCCCCTGCGCTCCCCTCCCCCCAACGTACTCGAGCACACACGAGCACGTGTGCTGCACTCCTGCCAGGTCCTGCCAGGTCCTGCCGCACCCTCGCGACCGCAGACACCACAAGCCATTTCCCAGTGTTTTCACAAGGAACCCCAGGACATCCTAGCTGTCTCACGAGAGTCATTTGTCCCGCGCTGCCTTCGCTCGTGTTTTTCCGAACATTTCTAATCGGTAGAGACCTGCAAAACTCGCGATTTCAAATCCCTAAAGGATAGACTCCATGATCCTCTATGCACTCGTGCAAATTACATCTGCTGATTGGTTACCGACTCGTAACACCTGTTGACTGGAATGATCGTGATTCGCTAATTCTTCTGTTCAAGATTTTTCATTAGCTCCGAGTCCTTCAGATAAACTGTGGCCCAATCACTGAAGCAAAATAATGTCAAAAGTATTTGGACTCTATCCTATCGCGAAATGAATCCGCGAATTTTACAGGTCTCTACTAGGCCTAATCGGTAGAGACCGGTAAAATTTGCGAATTCATTTCGCGATAGGCTAAAATACAAATAGTTATACCTCAGTGCTGCCTCTGTTATTGGCTCACAACTCACCTGGATGACTCTGGGCCGATGAAAAACACCCAACCGAAGATTTATCGAATCCCAGGCTGCTACGTTGGGACGTTTCACACGACAGCAGCCAAATGAGTAGGTGGCATTTGACCGAGTGTACGTTTAACTATGGAGTTCATCCTGGAGGTCATTGAACCCGCGAATTTTTCCGGTCCCTACTAATCGGCAATCACGTCCGGAAGTCCTAATCGTTCTGCTCCTAAATCCTAAAGATTGACGCTGAATAAAAACTTTCCCTCGAATATCCCCAAAGACTTATACAAGCCAAAAATTTTGCGCACAACAAAAGGAAAAGTAAGTTGATAGCTAACCAAACATAGTTTTGCTATGAGTATTCCCATTAACCTATTTGTTTAGGCAACTTAATGTAAAATTAGGCATGATGTATTGTTACAACTGTATATATTGTAAAAAAATGGAAAATTATCAATTTTTAAGTAAAACATGTCTCCCAGCGAGAAAAATCAGAAATATATTCTCGTGAATAAACAAAATTTATCGTTAACTTACATACTGATTACGTAATCAATTCAATAAATTTAAAATAATGACTTTTATAATTATATCTAAGTCATAAAATTACATAAAAATTATAATGAAATAATGTTTAAAGTTTTTTTTTCACTTCAACGACTTTTTAAAAAAATGAGTTATAGAGCTCTAGTCAGTTAAAAAAATTGTGTAAAATGAAGATTCAAGTTGCGCAACAAATTTGATGAGCTATGCTTTAAATATTTTTAAAACATCGTCCCACAACCTTGAATACATTTCATTTCCAAATTAAGGTCATTAATGTTATTAACTTTACAAATTCATCCTTTCTTTCCGCGGTGTGAGTGTTCGGTACTTCATTGATCCACTGCGTGTAATATAAGCAACAAAAATTTTTTTAAGTTTATTTAATAATTAATAACTAATATTTGTATGACAGAAATAGAATAAAATTAATTTTACAAATGTAAGATATGATCTGATGGACTTTTTAATTAAGTAAAAAATAATAATACACAAATATAATTGCGTTTATTAAAAAAAATATGCTTTAAAATAGTTAATTATAGATTGAATAAAAATGTATTTTATTTTCCATGGCTCTGGTCTTTCCTGACATCTGGTGGCCAAACCTGTGAACTACACGCACAAAATCCATGACGCCTTGTGATTGGCCGAAGGAAACTCACGTCAGGAGAAAAAGAAAGGAGGGATAAAAAGAAGACATTTCGGTGGGAGGGATAAGAAGGTGGTGGGAGAAGGGGAAAAAAACCTACAAGTGTGCTGTTCCCCTGGGTGGGGGCGGGGTGGGGGGACCAAGGAATCACACGAGGGGAAATAAACAGAGTTTGTGTTGGGGAGGGGTTGTGTGGCGAAAGAGAGGGGAGGAGGCAAGATGTACACTATTTCTCATCTGTCGTTTTTCCTACGTATGCTATCCATCAGCACAGTTTGCGGCTTTCTTTTAAAATTCGGTGTAGGGTAAAAAAAAAAAAACATATATATGTAACGTCGGTTGGAAAGTAAGGGGGCAAAGAAAATGAAAAATATTCAACTTATTTAGACAGGATACATTCTTAACCCAATATGTCGCAAAGGTAATATTTCCTGCTACGTCCGCCTCGGAGATATCAACTTCGTGTCACAATTGAATTAGATGGGGTGCAAAATGAATATTTTTGATGTATGGGCAGGCTTTATGTAAATGTGTAAGGAGAGACGTAACTTGCAAGGAATGAATTCAGGGTTGTAACACTGAGAAGGATAGATTGGAAAAAATTCACAAATATTATTTTTTTTTCTGGAAGAAAGGATGTTTCAAAACGATTTTTTTTTTTTGGAACTCCATTGATTCCTGCTGGGTTGGTGTGGCAGTCTTACCGTTTCATCTTTTCAAAACGCAAGAACTGAATAATTGGCGCTCGTCAATCTTTCCCGTACCCCTTTTATAGCTCTCTAGCAGACTCGCTTAATGGAAGCATGAAGTTCAGTTACGAACATCCACGGCAGTCTCGTGAAACTCGGTTTACACGAACGGTTCCGTTAACAATCGGGAATGTTACACGATGATGCTAGCTGCTGTGAAAAGTGGAACATCGAGCGGGACCATTATTACTCTCTGATTTATAGTGTTCTTGCAAATACGCTGAAGATAAGGGCGCTAAGTGCCCAAGCACTAAACGCCTCGTCGCCTTAAAGTGCATGGCTGTGAATTGGCATGTGGTCATGTAGCGTAGCATGCGGCTGTAGGACTTATCATTACCTTAAAATTAAATTTTACTGCCAAATTAATGCTTCAGTAGTACCGTGCCTGGTTCGCATTCTGGAGTAATAAACTGTTACAAAAACACTGAACTGAGAATTCCTTAGCAATGACTGCCTATCCTCAATAACCTATGATTGGGGTTATGATTTTCTAAACACTAGCACGTTGCTTATTTTTATAGGCTACTTTGATATTGATGGTAATATTTTACGTAAAATATTTTAGAGGCAAATTTGGTAAAATTTTGGTATGTAGGCCTAAACAACGTAAATCATAAATACCAATCAAAGGTAACTGTCAAAATAATTATTTTTGTTGTTGAAATACTGAATAAATATATTTATTCCATAACTGCTTCCGTAAAATTAAAAAAGAAAGTATTTGTGTGTTTTTATGGAAATTATACATGTGAAGTCTAGGTTTATTTATCTAATAAAAAAAAAAGTTAAACTGTTTGACCCTACATGTCATAAATTGTAATAAGCGGAGTTAATTGGAACCAATTTGTATCGTAAGTATAACTATTCAAAATTTCGAGATAATTTACCGTACAATTTCCGTACTTTGTGGCCTGTACGTGTTCACAATACGGGATGTTATTTTACCTCCCGAAATTGGTAAAATACGACGTGTTACTCGTGAGAAAATATGCACTTTCACGAGGTTTCCCTACTAATTTTCTGGTCCACAGCGGACTGTTACCAAGGTACCAACTCTCATTTAAGGGCGTTTACCCAGGACGAACAGCCGTGAGCAATCGAAACGCTGATGTTTTTATTTTGTTTAATATGCCGGCAGTTATTATGAAGCACTTTAATTTTCTCCCTGCGTGTGCAGTGTAGCGCCCCAGGCGGCCTTCTTAATCTCCCGAGGACAGCTTGCGTGTTTCTTATTGTTTATCACGTGACCAGCGGTTTCAAAAATGTAAATTAGGCGGGGCCGCACCTATCAAAGTGATCCTTAATGTTCGGTCTCCAGTCGCAAGGTACATGCTCCCAACACTGGACAAACTCGTCCTTCTGAACTATGATGAACTTTTTTTTCCCCAAAATAATTGTTGCAGAAAAAATTTTTCATTCGTTCGTGGTATGCGTGTTAATTAAAAATGATTAGCCTGCGTTTACAAAAAGAAAATTTAACATAATTTATGCTAGTTTTAATATAGTTTCATAACAAATTCCAAACCATAAATAATAAAATGAAATTCTCAGTGCCGAAAAGTCAGAAACACTTGAACTACGTTTCTATAAAATACATTAAATAAAGTGTAGAGTTAATCACATTTAAGTGACCGTTCGTTTAGTATTCGTAAATTAAATATATAGTCTTTTTATAAATTGTTAATTTTTAATTTTGCGAGTTGACTCTTCTGCCTACTTCACTCGAGATTTTAAATTCTAACTTGAAAAATTTTACTATTTTTAATTAATAAGGTTACACAGGATGAATATGTATGCGCACATTTCGTTTCACTTGCCATTGCAAAGTGCATGTTCATAAAAAGTTGCAACATTATACAAGACGTGTTACTTTAATTCTTAATATTTATGAAAAATGCCCTTTAAGTAAAATATGTAGGCCAAAAGTGAAAATAAAATTTATGTAATTTTTTTGTGTCATCTCTCCCGGAAAGTTTGAGGTACCTAGATGGTGCAGGGTATAAGAAAGATGGCGCAAACATCAATATTCATCAAAACATAGGTTAATGTTTATATCTAAACACAACTCATATAAAACACTTTACTTGATAGCAATTTGACAAAAGGTATAAAAAATATAATTCACTTATATTTTTGCATGTCCTAACCCATTTTCAGTGTGATTTATAGTACAGTTAGTCTATATGTAAATAAACACATAAAAAAATTAAAAACCCACAAGAAAAGAATACATAAAATAAATTCGTGTACACTGTAATTTATTTTGTAAATAAAACAGAAATATTTGTGTAAAATTACTAAAAAAATGTTTGCAGTAATACTAGGTTTGGATTATTACCAGGGAAGTTATACTTTGTGTTGTCCCAGTGCCTCCAATAGTTAGTTATTTGTAAACCGTTCCCTGAATAGCTTTACAGTATTAACTGCGCACATAATAAGCACGATACAACAATATAAGGATAATATTTTTGAGTTTTCGATTATCTTTTCTGTGGTTTAAAAAATTATACATTAATCAATTTAAAAAAACGAATTACGGTTCGATTTTCGTAAGAAATACCCACCTATTATCTCGAAAAAAACTTATTTCACATATACAAAAATAATCATAGCCATGTGTTGTACTAAGTTACAATATCTTTCTTGTAGTATTAAAATACATGTATTGGTAAATTGGTTTCCAAAAGAATCTTTTGTAAAAGAACAAATTGTTTTTCTGTGTAGAAAAAAATGGCCACAGACTTTAAGAGTTTAATTTTTAGTTAACTACTATCCAGTAAAAGGTTCATAAAAGCTGACAAACACGTATGTAGATATAAATGAAATGCTCGGAGAAGGGTCTATAAATGTTTAGTTGTTGACGCACTGAGAGGTGTTCGTGAACTTCCCCCCCCCCTCCACCATGACCCAAAACCCCTCCCCAAGTGCTAACGAGGACAGAGAGCCGCGAAAATCGTCGAGTCTGAAGCACTGGCTCGGACAACCAGGCTGGACGTGTACTCGTTCACCGCCTTGCATTATGGAGACAGCGAGCCCCTTGCATTAAGGATGCGGGGGGGGGGGGGGGGGTTGTGTGTTGTGATGCGCCCTCCTTCTCTCTCTCTCTCGCTCGAGTAGTTCGCCAATAGTGCGCCGGGTTCGAATGGCTGCAGCAGCAACCCGGGAGCTCCTTCCGACAGCTTAGGATGAGTAACAGGCGATTTGCCTAACGGCGGTTTGCCTAAACATGAATTCGTTACGGCGATTTGCCTAAAGTCATTTCGCCTAAAGGCGTTTTGCCTAGCGGCGATTTGCCTAACGGAGTTCTGCCTGACGGCGATTTGCCTAACGGCGTTATGCCTAACGGCGTTTTGCCTAAAATGTTACTATGATGACAAAACCTCGTTTTGCCTAGCGGCGAATTGCCTAACGCCATTTTGCTAATGGCGATTTGCCTAACAGCGTTTTGCCTAACCTAAGCTAACCTAAGCTAACCTAACCTAACCTAACCTAACCTAACCTAACCTAAGCTAACCTAACCTAAGCTAACCTAACCTTACCTAACCTAATGGCGTTTTGCCTATCAGTGGTTTGCCTAACGGCGATTTGCCTAACGGCGTTTTGCCTAAACGGCGTTTTGCCTAAAATTAGGCAAAACGCCTTTAGGCAAAACGACACATGCCCCTTAGGATGTGTCGCTCGGTTTCCGACACAGCGCTTTGACGAATAACTAGAGACCGGAAAAATTCGCGGTTTCATTTCACGATAGGCTAGAATCCAAATGTGTTTAACCTTCTTCTTGCTTCAGTGATTGGACTACAGTTTGCCTGAAGGACTATGAGCCCATGAATAATCCACAACGAAAGAAGTATCGAATCAAAAGCATCCTAGTTAATGGGTTTCACGAGTCAGTAGCTAATGAGCAGATGTAATTGGTCCGAGTCATAGAGGATCTTGGAGTCTAACCTGTAGGTAATTGAAATCGCGGATTTTCCCGGTCTCTACAATTAACTCTTACATAACTAGTCACCGAAAATTGTTTTTGGATGAACTTTTTAAATATATATATTCAACGCAAATTTTCAAAATTTAATAACAAGTTGAATATCTGTTACATTCCTATTACCTCAGTCACTTATGGTACGGTCCTAGGAATCAACGTTTCAATGCTATCACCTTAGTTACTTATGGTAAGGTTTAGGAATCTATGTTAAATTGCTAACGTTTTACAAACTTCACAGGTACAAATTAATTTTTTGTTGCTAAAATCTTTAATATTGAGAATGAAGAAGACTTACTAAAACTCTTGGTCCTTACGGAAATATCTGGAATAAATTTTTATTGCAAGTAAGAAAAATATACTTACATTTCTATTACGCCTAGTGTTATTGTACTCTTTTACTAACACATGATTTTCAAATTTACCTATCGTCAAAATATGTAACAAGCAAAAAAAAAAAAGTGTTCAAATAACAGATAAATTTATTGTGTATAAAGTTACCATCTTTTTGTGAAAAGAAAATAATATCAAACTATTTTCCTGAAATTTCGCTCAAGCGTGTGCAGATACCCAAGTTTTATCATACAACAGTTGTCACCATTAAATACCACTTCTCTGTATAATCTGAAGGGAATATTCATGTAAATTAAAAAAGAATTACGTCATATGCAGGTGTTACTAAACCAGGTGTGTAGCAGTTCTAATATTTACTGTTAACCTGATATTTTACTTTTTGTTTTGTGAAAAAAAAACACGAAAAAAATTGTAACCCGACCTAGTGTTGAATCTTGTTCCGCGTATAAATAAATTAAATAAGCATTACAATGATTTTAAATAATTTTGTCCAAGAAAAATGACCCGCATACTTAGCAGTGTGCGTTAAGCTATAGGCTGTATCTCAAATGAATCACTCATCTCCACAGCGTGAACGTAACTATCCATCCGTGCACGCTTTGTTATTGTCCTACAGTAAAAATATTTTAACGCTTCTCAAAGATACTGTTATGAGGCTTTTTGCCAAAATATTTTTGTTACATATAAATAAAATTAATATTTTTTTATTTATTCTTTACTTTTAATTTCAATCGTAATATTATATTCAAATAAGTAATATATTTACAATGTTCTACATACTTGGTAAATTGCACATTATACTATCGGTGTTAAACTAAAATGACAACTATAAAGAATGGTACTGAAGTAAGTTTTACTGTGCGTTGATTCGAGACAAACAGAAAACATTGCTTTTGACAGCCACATTATTCTTAAATTAAAAAAGACGCGTGTGGTGTTTTTTATTTCAGTTTCCATTCAGTCAGCGTTATTCATGCCGGAAGTAAAATTAATTAACTATACGTGAGACTAATGACTTACATCTGATGTGCACCAATGAAGCAATGGTGTGAAAAACTTATAGTATGCACTACATATTAAAATTAATTTTATGCAATATCACTTAAGCCATGGAACCACATTTAATGATGTGTAGAGGATTGAAATTTAGATTATTTTCCGGTGCAAGGCTATGATCTACAAAATTGTGCGCAAAAAGGTCGATGACATGAGTTCATTGACTCCTGCCCCATCACCTTCCCTCGAGGTCACACATTTTTCGGTCGGATATCCAATGACCAGTGATGATCAAGTATACAAATATCGGCATTCAAGACTGTTGAAAAATAACACGATTTCGGTGGGTCTACTACACTACAGCGATGTTTCTACAGACGGAATGACACAGCGTGAATAATTTATATAAGAATATTAATACATGCACGAACTATTGAAGGGAATTATCCTAGCATTTACGTTTAATGATTTTGGGGGACAATTGGAAGGATGGCTGATGGACTGGTATGCTTCCGCATGCCAGCCAAATTCTATACAATTGCACCGCCTTGCTAGATAAGTTTCATGTTATAGTGACTTAGTAGAGAATTCTTCTGTTGTTCAGAGTAATATTTATCTACTTTGTGTCACTTTTATCCGGCCTCTTGTTAAAAAACAGCTAGGCTTATTAAGTTTGGATTTGGAATCCCCAGTGATATACGCCACCAGTTTAAAATTGCGGGACATTCCAAAATTCATTAAGGTAATTGAAATGTTTTGTGTGGTGACGACAGTTGATTATTTGAGAGTTGGCACTTCACATCTTGTGGAAATTCCCCCTCGCACGATAAGATGCTGAACTGATCAGTCAGAACTGATGTACTGACGAGCTGACTGAACCCTAAGTTTGAACTATAGTATGTAGGAACAGCACCTCGCCAGCGCCACTCCAAACTGTCAGTCCAAACAATCCATCAGCTGAGTGTCGTGGCAGACATCTTTGTTTATACTCTTTGGTTGCTCTGCAATTTTTTTTCTAACCAAAAGTGTGACTGCAACATCCAACAGCAAGACAAACCACAATACTGATCGTGTGTGCTGAGGGTCTCCATTCAATTCAAACTTGTCAGTTCGGGCTCAGCAGTCCGAAGGGGAAGCTGCACTGATCGCGAGTAAAGTTAATACTGTAAAGCAATTCAGGGAACTGGGACAACACAAAGCATAAATTCACGGGTAAGAATCCGAACCCAGAATTACAGCGAACTCTTTTTTTTGAAGTGATACAGTTGTTTTCATGTAAATATACCAATTTAGAAATATATTTACTTTGAATGAATATTTATGTTCAATTTACAAAAAAAAAAAGATCATTGTAGGTAAGGACCGGAAAAAAACCCGGATTCAATGACCTCTAGGATAGCCTCCATTATCCTCTGCATTTCTCAAGTAAACACGCGTGTTCATTGGGTACTAAATTGTGAGGCGTCTCCACTGGGTAGCTTGTGATTCGACGCTTCTTTGGTCGATAGTCTCCCATTGGCCCAGAGAGCGACAGTTAAACTGCGAGCCAATAGCAGAACCAGCAGAATTGTACACATGTTTGAATTTCAGCCTATCACGGAATGAATCCGCGAATTTTTCCCGTCTCTAATTGTAGGTGTTGATTATATAAAGGCAGTTAAGTCTAGCCTGGAGTGAAATAACGGTGACTTTATTCATTCGAGGCGCTGTTCTCGTTGAGATGTCCGTATGTTTCGTGGCGGCGCACGTCGCTGGAACATGTGCAACCTCTCGCTGGAGGCAGACGGGGCGAGGAAAGGGCGCTGATAGCCTCCCGACCTCCGGTCTCGAGGAGTGGCTCCAGAGAGGACGCTGTCGGCGGGAGATACTGCCTCGTTTTCGGGCCCGTTAGCCGGCGGCGGGCGACATCTGAGGGCTGTCCCGGCGACACCTCACATCCATACTGCCTGATGTCGCGTCGGTGAGGTCTCGTCTCGGTACGCGGCTTCAAAAAAAAAACCCACGGTACACTAGAACCAAGTTACGGTACACACCTGACAAATACTATGCTATTCAATCTTGCATGATCGCTAGAGACAGGAGAAATTCGCGGTTCAATGAACCATGATCCTCTACGTGCTCGGGCAGATTACATCTGCTCATTGGTAGAGACCGAAAAAATTCGCGAATTCATTTCGCGATAGGCTAAAATATAAATAGTTAAAACTCAGTACTGCCGCCTCTGTTATTGGCTCACAACTCACCTGGATGACTCTGGGACAATGAGAAACACCCAACCGAAGCTTTATCGAATCACAGGCTGCTACGTTGGGACGTTTCACAAGACAGCAGCCAATGAGTGGGTGGCATTTGACCGAGTGTACGTTTAACTATGGAGTTCATCCTGGAGGTCATTGAACCTGCGAATTTTTCCGGTTCCTACTCATTAGCTACTGACTCGTGACACCTGTTAACTGGGGCGCTTTCGGTTCGATACTTCTTTTGTTGAAGGTTTTCCATTGACTCAGAGTCCCTCAGGTAAACTGTGACCCGATCATTGAAGCAGCACTGGATTCTAGCCAATCGCGAATTGAATCCGCGAATCTTCCCAGGTCTTTGATATCCGTTTAATGATTTAAAGGCGCATTACAAGTATCAGGTTATGAAGAACTTATCTAAAGGAATTATTTTTATTGGCCTTTAGTCTCGTCTATATTGACGTCATCGGAGACTGCAAAACACGGTACGGATGAAAGAAATGCGGGAACATACATGCCATTGCTCGTTATTCTTGACCATTGCAGCATTCGCCTCGGAGTGAATGGTTGGACCCAGGTATAACTGCAATGCGAGTTCCCCACTGTTCCTCCTCGCTGAACCAATGAAATAAGTTTAATACCCGGCTTACGCCCATGTAAATATTTGTAAAACTTTATGATCAAAATAGTCTGAATTTGACCGAAAAACTTCAGCTGCAGGTTCATCAAGACAAAACAAGTTGAAAACATCTGTACGACTTACGATCTTAAGTGTTTTTTTTTCAGACTGTTATACATCTGTGAAGTTGGGGGTGAATCACATGTTTATCTATACTAATATTATAAAGCTGAAGAGTTTGTTTGTTTGAACACGCTAATCTCAGGAACCACTGGTCCGATTTCAAAAATTCTTTCAGTGTTGGATAGTACATTTATCGAGGAAGGCTATAGGCTATATTATATTATCAATAACATTACGGATCCTTAATAAAAGTACAATTTAGAATCAAATGCATTGGAGGGGGTTAGATACAACATGCAGTACACGTACGAAGTGTGTGTTGACAATGCCGCAGGCGCTAGAAGTTTATTTCCTATTGCCTATTTACATTGTTGCCACGCACTAGATGCCTTATCATTCTTAATTTTCCCATACAAGTAAAAAAAACTGTGTGATATTAGCAACGAAGCAATCAGTACCCTCATATAGAATACATAAAGATAGTGTGAGGTATATATGTAGATATAAAGAGATTAATACAGATAGAGAGATACATAGATATGTAGTACCTACTATAGATGTAGATAGAGATAAATATATATTTAGAGACATTGATAGATTATTTGTACCTATATGTATAACTACTTCAAACATATTACAAAACAAAACTGTATGAGGCATTGCAATGCATGCCGAGCATTAGCTAGATAATGGAATCTTTTCAATATTAGTAATCCCTTATTTTTCAGTTTTTTTTTCTATATTGCTTTATAGAGTCTAGATTACATACATACCAGGTAAATAACTATAAACTGGCAGAACAACGTCTGTAGGGATCTGAAAGTGATATAAATTATTTTGCACACGACATTCAAATTAAGAAGACAATTACTAACTACATCTGATCTCTAAACAGTTCCCCTTCACCCTGTGTTCAGCCCGGGCAACGCTGGGTACTGCAGCTAGTTGTAAATAATAGGAAAGGATTAAATGGTGAACACTGAGCTTCTAAATGAGTTTAATTGAAGTTCTACAGACACTACGAATTTAATCGCTGTTAGACAAAATTATTTCATTGAAATAACTGAGTTATACATCTTTATTTTTCTCGTAATTTTATGACCTGTTTAAACCTCCAATAATTTCAATGAAATAATTTTGCGAAAGCGACAACATTTGTGTTGTATAACTTCATTAAACTGAACATAGAACCAGACGCCTGGTGTTCCATCTTAAATACTTTATATATCATTAACAAATAAAAGGTTACTGAGCTCAAACTTCAAAGGCGTACACAAGCCTTGGGGATCACTAAAGACCACAAGTCATAAAGAAGTTTCCAACTTGTTTTTGTCGTAGTCGAAATTTGTCAGTCGACTTCAGACTCATCCTGATTATACACATGGGCAGAAGTGAACTTGTATACTAACAATAGTATATATTATCCTTTGTTGTAGCAATGAATTGTTTCGCAGTTGACTAACACTGCAGTCAAATAGGCGACTGCTTCTCGTGGTACCCTCGGGTCGCGGGTACCTGCACCGACTCCAGTGGTCAGTTGGTTCGGAGCCCACTATGATCTCTGACGTCCCGTCGCCTCTAGCCTCCGTGCATCGCCATGTCCCGTAGGACACTGTCCAACAATCTGCTGGTGATACACAGTACGCGAGGCCGAATTACGGTACGAGTACCGTGACAGTGGTACTTTTGCTGCATCCTCGCTTCATGCGCCGCGACGCTTCTTCGCAGCCGAGGCAATTTGGGAGGATGCTTTTCGGTGAGTGGGGGGAGGGTTTGGAGAGCGCGAAAAGGCGCTACGCCCGAGATGAGGTTCGTGGGCTAGGAGAGAGGAGGGTGGGGAGATAATAAGACCGAGGAACCAAAGCGGATGGGATGTCGGCATTGCGTGTGTGTGCGCGCGTCTGAGCGCGCCAAGGCGATGGCAATCCATCATTTTGGTGCCTGGCAGGATAATTTATGTAGTCTGTGAGACTCCCACCACCACCCTGCCAAAGTCTCTTCCAACCCCCTCCCCGCACCCTTAAAGCTTACTTGTCTTTTTTTTTTTTTCAGCGCTACGTTTGATGCCTTCTTAATTAACCCCGGTCGCAAGGATAGGGAGTGGAAATAAAATTTAAAAAAAAACAAAAGGGAGTCTCTCCCCTTGTCTCTTCCCCCGCTTGTCCTGGTCCTCGCCCCGTGCTGCTCTGCAGCCCGAGTGGATGGCGGGACAATCTTCAGGCGGCGAATCCCAGAGTCCCGACCCCGCGGGATGGCCAATCTTCGGACCCCGAAACCTCGCGGGCCTTCGTTAGCATGTGTCCCGCGCGACGGAGATTTGAATTTAATTCCCGGCCACTCCGGGGCAAACGGCCAAGGCCGCCCCGATGGGGGTTGCGGGACCCACGAGCAGCCGCGCGGAAAGAGCGCCGCGATGGACGAGTTTAGCCCGTGCGGTCATCAGCGAAGTACCTGGTTCCAACTTCCAAGATGGAGTGTCTCTGAACACGAATCCATCCAATCACTGAACGTTTAGTTTTGTAACTGCAGTCTGAGATAGAGCCTGCACCACGTAACTTGTCTTAACTTAACATTTCTCGATAATACAAAATGTCTTAAGTATCCTTTTGTTGTTATGTCAACAACGTTTGTTAAGTAACTTCACGTTGTTGTTCAGTACTTGTGATCAAACACCACGTGTTGCATGGCAAGCGACAGTTGGGAAAAGGATACCACGGACTCTAATTTTCATAACTAACTTATTTGATAAAAGTTACCTAAGATGGATTAAAACAGCCTGCCAAGGACCTCGGAGCATTAATTTTACTTCATAACCACAATTAGTCTGTAAGCGAAATGTACTGCATCATTCCCTTTCACTGATTAATACATTAAAATAAAATTACAATGACTTAGTAATGAAAAAGGTGTTTGATTAGTGTGTCCGGCACAAGAAAAATAAATGTCTTGCTAATGTTTAATTTCACAAGAGATAATCGCTCTAACTCATATGGTTAGGATATTTTAAGTATATGAACCCAGTTGGAATTTTGACTGAATTTCAAAATACGGTTAAAACTTTAAGTAACATTCCATATTTTCAGTTTTTTGGTTAGTGAACTATAACGATACATATTTGAAAACTACTTTATAATTTTATCCCGAAAAATCGAGAATAGATTGAGACGAAAACGTAAAATCAATGTAGCATTGTTTAAAAGAAATATCTTGCTTTATAAAAAGTTTTCCAAAAATAATAATTTTGACTGGAAAACCAGTTTCGCTAATCGTATTGAATATCGTTACATTATACAATACATGATAAACGAACATTTGTTCTTATAATGAAAATTTTTAATATGTCATACGAGGTGTGATTGAAAAATACGGCGAATAAATTTATTACGAACAAAATAATAAGATTACTTCAAATTATAGCTAATCTCCTTCAATATGACTCTGCTTGGCTAGTGATGCACATCCTTCCAAATGTCGATTCTCTGATCGGAAGCATTTATGGATAGAGACCGGAAAAATTCGCGCTTTCGATTACCTTTAGGATAGACTCCACAATCTCCAACACACTTAGGCAAATGCCACCTGCTCATTGGCTACTGACTCGTGACACGTGTCAACTGGGACGCTTGCGATTCGATATTTTTTTGGTTGAAGGTTTTCCATTGGCTCAAAATCCTTCAGATAAACTGTAAGCTAATCGCAGAAGCAATATAAAGGTACAGTTGTTTGGATTCTATCATATCGTGAAATGAATACGCGAATTTTTCCGGTCTCTATTTATGGATGGGCCTTCAGCTGCTCTTTCGAGATCCTCTCAATGTCAGGAATGCTGTCAAAACGTTTTTCTTTTTAGCCCAACCCATTTTTCTGATCTCCGTTCCTAAAAAAATGATGTTAACTCTTTATTCGAAATCCATGGTTAGAGAGACAGACATTTCGCGTATTAATTTAGTCGCAAGTGAGAATGCAAACCTTCACACTCTCGAACTGTGTTCATGATTTTACAGCAGTTATTTGTACACGCCCATCTTGAACTTTGGCCAACGATGCCCTGTTAGGAGAGAAGTAAACGAGGATAAAACGGATAAAAAATGTCGCTAAGAAATCAACCAATGGGTAGGGCCCGGAAAAATTCGCGGGTTCAATGACCTCCAGGATGAACTCCATAGTTCTACGTACACTCGGTCAAATGCCACCCACTCATTGGCTGCTGTCTTGTGAAACGTCCCAACGTAGCAGCCTGTGATTCGATTAAGCTTCGGTTGGGTGTTTCTCATTGGGCCAGAGTCATCCAGGTGAGTTGTGAGCCAATAACAGAGGCAGCACTGAGGTATAACTATTTGTATTTTAGCCTACCGCGAAATGAATTCACTAATTTTTCCTGTCTCTACTCATTGCCTCTTTCGACCTCGATATTAACAATACATTTGACCTTGAATCATTGCTTTATTCATCGTGGAATACTAAACTTCCTCCTGGTTTTCCTTTATAAATGTAGTCACACATTTTTCGCGAATGCATTCGGTAGCATTCTGCTTCACGTTGATGATTGGACTGCAGTGCTCATGACGTGCCCTTGAACACCTTGAACCAGTCGTGGACAAGAAGAATAAGATGGAGCGTGTAATTTTCGCAAAACGATTTCGAGACTAGCTGGGAGTTTAAAAGGCTGCATCATAGCCTGTGTTTTAATATTGGTCGAGTTTCCTTCATGTTCATGTCCACGGTCAGCATACCAATCACAGTAATCGAAAGTAAACGCGTCTTTAGTGGTTCGGTCAACAAGACGACGACTTCAGTCGCAGACGACCGCCAATTACAAGGAAGAAACCGCTGGTGTGGGTATAACTTGTTGCAGTCTAATGGGCGTTCCGATTTTTTTCTCTCACGAAAATGCCTAATCCAAAGAATACGTGGTTACGCAGTCACTCTTAAGCACTTATAAAAATGTTTTATTGTGAATAGGCCTGATGTTAAGTCCAGTCATCGAGCTGTATTTATAATATTACCAACTTCATCAAATGGAAATTATTTTTTGTTACGATGGCATGATAAAATGATTAAATAAACGTCAGTGATGAGGCGACACCATGGCATCTTGCCTCTTTGGTTTGACAGTGTTGTGCTGCATGCGTCGATTTTTTTATTTGCGCCTTGTCCAGAAATTAGATAGTCTTCGCTAAATTAGCCCCGGACTGCGGTGAAGTTCCTGGAGCACTTTTAAGCTTCCAAATTTACCATCATAGCATTACAATGGGGACACCACTCCGGGCTCCCACCAATGAAGAGGCGCGGTAAACCCGCCATGTCGCCTAGTTGCGATCCCCGCCTGGACACGGGCAGCGTGTCTCGTCGTAGCGGCTTCTCCACCCCCCCCCCCCCCCCGAGAGTGGTTTAATGTCCGTGACATAGCCTCAGCCCGGTCCGTATTCCGTGCCACTCCGCCTCCACGGACCCACCGCCCGATGTCCGTGATAGCCCCCGGACAACCCCCCACGGACTGCTAGTAGAGACCGACTGCACTCACAGGCTCACACTCAGTGGCGTCCAGCTGCTGCCGATAATATGAAACTCTGTATCTCAGAGGGAGGTTTATTGGGGCTGTTTGTTTGGGACATTGTCGTTGAAAGTGTGCTGCTCTTCTGCAGTTGACCGAACCGACGAGAGTGCGGATTTCTTTGCTCTGCGATTCGCCTTCTGCAAGAGACCTGCTGTGTCGTATCTAGAACACACCTGCAACTTCCTGGTCAACGGATCGCAGCTTTTTTTGACACTCACTGAAGGTGCTGGGATGAGGCGACCCCATCGCTCAGCGCCTGCGACACTGCAGTCAGCCAGCCGTGAGACTCCCGAGTGAGGAGACTTCCTCTGCCGAGTGGAGAAGGTACATGTCACCACCTTGTCCTTGGAGGGCGAAACATACCCAGAACTACTTCATGGTCAACGTCAGAGGATGCAGAAGACAACAGGAAAAACCACTGTTATCCTCAGGAAACATCATGGCTGGGTTATAGCCCTCAATTCCTAGATGTTTGGCGAGGAGATGGCACATGGAGATGTATAAGTAGAAAAAAAGGACAATAAACCATTGCAATACCGCTTAAAAAATTTGAACTAATTGGGTGAAATGTGGCAGCAGCCAATGAAAATGTTACATACTTGACTAAGCGCATCAGGTCCCTATAGGTGCATAGCTAACGTAGACGAGTCCATATTGGGGTGGTTCTCTGTCTTGATGAATGGGATCTGAGTCTGAAATTCCTGTCTGCTCTTGAGACTAGACACCCTCTGGGAAAGAGATTTTTGTGACAAAAAATTACATAACATCCCTTTCAAAAAAAATCTAAATTGTATTTTGCGTTGGTATAGATACAACAGGTAGTGCGATAAAGTTGATTAAATGTTTTGGTTGGAATATGGAATTTTAAAATACATATTTATATTCCATGTTAGTTCCTTGTACTTACTTTTTATTCAGGCATACTCCTGTAATATTGCAACGAAAGTTCTCTATAGTTGTCGGTGGGGTCACAAATTTTCTTACCGGATACTAACTGAACTGTATTGTAGAGTTTGTAAACTTCGCACGCTAGTCATACTTGCATGTTTTTTTAGTGCTATTAAATAATATTTATTAAATGGAAATGTGTAAAGAAGTTTTGAGGCTTTACATAAAATGCAAGAGGTGTAGGCTTATCCTAATAAATGTGCAGGAAATCAAGGGCAGTGACAGGACGAAACTAACGAACATGGTGAATGAGACAGTGTTTAAGGGCTCCGTCTGCCCAGACACACAGGCGGTGCGCAGAGCTTCAGGAAAAACAACATGATTTGAAAACCACTCAAGATATCCGACTAGGGTCCGTTTACGAAAAGCATTTAAGAATTCTCTGAGGGCCGAAAAGTACTTTTTAAAATGTATTTTTAAGCGTTAAAATGGCTGAAAGGCGTGTTTTCAGAGTAATTTTTAGGCATCAAACAACCCGTGAAGTTTCTTGAAGGCACATCAGGGACTTGCACTACACCTTTATATTCATTTCTCCGCCATATAATGTTAAGGACACCGCTCAAATTGTACGACGAGAACACTGCGCGCAAACTCATAGCCTGGCGCATAGAGGCGATACCGCACCATAAACACCAGTGAGCGTCGCGCTTATCAGCCCCTTGGAGCGAGCTGGCTGAGCCGCCACGGTCCAGTGCCGAGCGGATCGGACTGTACCTCGAGGCACCAGGCGGGCCGCGGGCTAGTCGCGGCCAGATAAGAGCCGGAGGAATGTGTTTCCAGGCGCGCCATCCGTCTTCATCATTTCCCCTGACGGCCGCCGGTTGCCGTCTCGTGAACCTGGAGACCATGGTGCCTCCAGGAGGGGCCTAGGGGGAGGAGGGGAAGCCAGTCTTCCCTTGGGACCACGCGCTACCACCCCGACGAACAATCGCTTAATGCTCGCTCGTCCTTCGTCGACTGTCTGCCTTCAACGCATTACACTTACTGCACACTCCGAAACGTTTTTAATGAAACAGAAAAAAATTGGTTGTCTGTATAGTCGGTTTGCGGACGATAGTTAAACGTGACGTCATAACAAAAACATTGGTGAAATTATTGCATACTTTATGAATAAAATTGAAACATTTTTATTAATAATAATATAAGAATAAATATTTGAAATTATACTAGTAATCAGATTTTTAAAATGCAAGAATAATTAACCTTTATTGCCGAAATTATTGTTGTAAAAATCAATGAAAACCACATTAACATTTCACTAAACAGTCGAGTGGAAGAGAGATAGATGCGGCGCAAGTGTACAATGAGCGTAACGGGACACAGCGTAACGGAACAATGTTCGCAACGGGACACTTTTTCGTGCGTGCAGCCGGCGTTCATCGATTTATTAGATGTAGTCACGTAAAAAACTCATGTAAAGTTACAGGTATTCATAAATTTGTATATTTGGATCACTACAAAATAGTGTTCGCAGTAATACAGGGTTCGGATTCTTACCCGGGCTTTTATGATTTGTGATGTCCCAATACTTTCAATAGTTAAAGTTATCTGTAAACATTTTCTGAATGACTTTCCAGTATTAACTGCGCACATTAATAATCATATTAAAACAAAATGAAGTTTAGTTATTAAATTTTCGATTATCATTTCCATGGTTTAAAATATTATTTTGGAATGAAAAATCAATTAATTAGGCGTAATTATTTTCGAAAAATACTCAGTATTATCTCGAAAACACATTTCACATTTGCAAAAAATAACCATAGCCATGCGTTGTACAAATATACAATATCGTTCTTGTATTTTTACAAACTATCTCTTGGAAATTAGTTTTCAAAATAAGCTTTTGTTAAAGTACAAGAACTACGTATATATTTCTGTGTGGGTGTGGGAAAAAAATATGCTCATTTTCAGTGCAAAATATCCTGCGCCAACTAAGTTCCAAATAAAAATTTAAACAGATATGTTTCCTACGGAAAAAAAAAATAGTTGCTGTCTCTGAAGGCTTGGTTTATCTAATAATGTTTAATTATATTTTTTATGATTAAATACTTCGAAAATTGAAACTTATAAGTAAATAAGTACGCATTTTCTAGCTGTGGAAAATCGAAAAATGACTTAAGTCAATGAATTCGACGCAGCTAGTAAGGAAAAATCTTTATTTATGGATATTGCCTGATTTAATGAAAAAAATGTCAGCGAGTCTTCAAGTACCTGTCAGTGATAACGAGCAAATACATGTGTTATCATGTTGTTAATGTTGAAAATAAACTTATATTATGAAACGCGGACACGAAAATAAAGTATAATTCTTTAAGATAATGTCAAGAGTGATAAATATATTGATCAATAAAATGTTTGCTTTTCAAGTAGGTACATACAAAAAAATTTATAGACGCGAATCACAAACTTTGTTTCTCCACCCGCCACGACAATTCGCTGCCTGAATCTTAAACGTTGCTTGCAATCATCAACCGCAGATGGCAGCACGAAACAAACGTTAGTGTTAAATTATTAGAAACGGCTCCGATAAAAGCGATAAAAAATCCTAAACCCCGGATTTGTCCCTGATTTTCGATAAGGAATTTCAATAAAATACTGTCCCATCTTGTTAAAATTCACTAAACAGTTAAAACTTTAAAGTTTCTATATACTTTATGGGTTTTACTTCTATGGCATTACTAATATATTAACCTGAAACATTACAAAATTCATATTCTAAAACTTAAGTACAAATTTGTACATTTGTTTTTGATTAAACGACTGAAATCAGTCTGTAAATAATTACTACAAAAATCCTTAACTTTGTTGAGCTGATTAAACATTTTTTATTACATTTTAATGTTAGTAAAAAGTAGGAAATTTTTTCTAGTGACGAGATTCTAACGACAACCCTTGAGGTTAAAAAGCTCACTCTACAGATGTGCTACCGAGCCAGTTGATATATTGGAAGGAGATGGAAGGAGAATACGTATTATAATCATTGCAATGCCAGTTTATTTTTTTTCTTAGCACCCAATAGACACAGTTGATGAGCATTGGCTCTCTGAATATAGGGCTTGTGAACATGGTTACAATTTTTATGAAATACATCTATATGATTACATACACTGTTTCTAATATGTGTACAATATATACATTAGCTAGCAAAAAAGTTATATTACAAATTTCTAATAATGGATATTATGTTAAACAATTAAAATAAGTATTAATTAGCAGAGTTTTTTGAACATTAGATCAATTAGAACAATCTGTCTATTTCTAGTCCTATTCACATTAGTCACCGTAGTTCACATCATAGTTAAAATTCACATTATGTTATACACTATGAACTATTTATACAGTCTTAAGTATTTAAAAAATTTAATATTAGTTTTTCTATGACTATTTTATTTTACCAAAAATCTTCCGGGGTAGTCTTACTATCACAAAGTTTAATTTGGCACACCAATACATTTGGTGTGTACCCTAATGTTTGCGAACGTGTTTATGTTTCTTCACGTGTCTCTGCCATATAAGTTGGACAATTATGTTCATCGACGTCCGTTCTATTTTCAACTAATTACTCGCATCAAATGCTGTATACCTACAGAGAGCCAAGATGTTTACACACCAAATAAACTTTTTTAATCAAGCATATGTACATCAAGCATATCTGACAGAAATTTTTGCTACTAAATTCAATACTTGTATAGTTAAATTCTTTCGAAAACAATTATTTTAGATGAAAAGAATAAATGCATTGGAAATGCGAGAACCTAATGTAGTGTCCGTCTCACACAATGTAGTCAGTCACTAAAACACTAATTAATAAAAATCAAGATTGTAAGTTTATAATGACTGGAGGTCTTGGTATAACTCTAATGGCAGTATACTACTTAACTTTTTAATATAAATTTATGATTTGGGCCGGCTCCTTATATGTTTATTTGAAGGAATTGCTCATTATATTATATCATAATGACCCACGCATTCAAGCAGGGGCGAAAATACGGTGGATTCCTGGAAAATAAGGGGGTGGAGAAGCGAATTAAATTTATGATTTTGTTTCACAGTTACTATTTTTTAAGCGCAAGCAGACCCCCACAGATGGTTCTTTTTTTATTATTTCCAGGGGCCCAGCCCCCCCCCCCTCTCCCACCCGTCCTTGTACTTACACCCATGTATTCAAGAACATTACTTCTAAATTAGGTACACAGATAGCACTCAGCACTGCAAAAAAAATATATTTAGTACAAGCCAAGGCATGCCGTAAAATAAACATATATTCTTGTAAACACGAAGGAAAAAAACAATCATAATTTTTTTATGTATTAATGATATCAAAACGCCTATGATGCTTTCCCTTGAGCTGTAGATACCTAATTGTCGTAAGCAAATGAGCGATTAATGTTTTAATTAAAAATCTACGAGTTCATATGAATAATCAAATTTTTTGTTTATTTAAGCCAAAAACATATTAACCAACTTAAAGAGAACACTTGTAATTCTCCTTCACATTTCCAACATTTCACTGGTCATATTTCTATTTTCAATTTTGCGCATCCAAATTCGAGGACCCAATACGTGTAAACATTTTCAATTTGATTCAAAGAACTTTTAAAATTCATTAAAATTTATTATACGTGTTTTACTACCAACTGCTTATTTTTAAGTTTAAAATATTACCTATTCAGCATACTCGAACAAAAATTAAAAATTGAAAATTCTACTTTATAATTTAAAATATACTAATAATTATAAAGCTCGGATGCTTATAATATTTTTTTCTATCTGATATGAAGGTCGTAGAATCATATGGAAAAGATTTTTTATGGTATCTACTATAAAACATATGCATTTTAAATAGAGCAACGATTATTTTTGGCATTAATTTCACTCCAAACTATAGGCTCAACTTTCTCAAATATACTTATTCAAGTATTTTTAGAGTGTTAATTAGTGGATAACAAGGTTTTGTTTGGGTTACACGTTATTGGGTAGGTAACTACTTCTCACTATGTGAACGACTGGCTCTGGGTCGTCAGAGCACTGGTTTACAATCACTGACGTGAAGCAAATGTACAAGTGCCTCAAGTCTACTTGCTGGCATTCATGGAAGTGGGTGGGAGTTTATCCGCAAGCTTTTCTTTATTAACCCAGCGCTCTTAGCCTAAGGCCCCAGGGGTAGGGGCAGGCATTTTTCGCGAATAAATCTGAACGCCTACTAGACTGCAACAAGGTATGCGCGCACCGGTGGTTTCTTCCTTGTGATTGGCGGCCGTCTGCGAGAGAAGTAGTTTACCTTATCTGGCTGAGCCACTCAGGACGCATTTGGTTCCACAATGAATTACTGTAATTGTCGTTTTAACAATCGTCGTGTACCTGAAAGAAACTCACCCAATCACGAAACGCAGACGATGCTACAGTGTTTTATCTTTCAGCTAGTCTCGGGATCTTTTCGCGAAATATGCTTGGCCCTACCCAGGGGCATACGTAGTATGCATCTTTAATTCTGTTCCATTAAAGACAGTCTGCTCTAACAACACCATACGGCCAGTTTGCTTAAATGTAGCTTGCAGTTAAAGGTTTAAAAGCAAACACACTCGGATTGTAATTTCAGACTCGCTGGCATATGAATGGTTGTTGAACTGGATGCTCTCGAGCAAAACAAAACACCGTGGGATTTTTTTTTTTTCCCGCGGGCGCGCCTCTCGTGGGCCCAGCAGGGTAGGTGGAAGAGCGGGGGGGTGGGGAAGGGATTGAAAGGGAGTCTGTGTAAGAAGCGAGGTCGCCGCCTGAGTTTGGTGAACCGGCCGCAGGTATATAATTCCGCTTCGCCGAAGGTTAATTGCGGACCAATCACCGGTCGGCGACGAGGCGGGAGTGTTTCTGCCCGGGGTACGTCTCGCTCCCTGTTCTCCCCTCCCCCCCCCCACCCTCAGCTTTATTTTCTGAACCTTTCCTCCCCTTCTGAAAGGACCACGAACCAACCCTCTGGGATTCGGTGCCGACCCGGTCCCTTGTACAAAGAATCTCCTCTTCTGGAATATTTTGAGTAACACTTGGCGACGGTTGAAACTCCAGCGGGGGACAACGGCTGCGGAATTCAAAATTATTTTTTTTTTAACTGCGTATTTAATTAGCTTTCCCGCTGAACTAACTTAATGTGTGCAAAATGAAATAACGTTTCCACGCATTTATTTACTATAATATTATTAGGTAAGCATACTAAAGCCTACAGTTTTCATTTTTGAGTTATGCTTTCACAAATAATAATAATAAGACTTTAATAATTTATATCGAAATTTTTATAGAACTACTTAGCAATAAATAAGTCATCAATTTTTTTTCCAAAACAATTATTTATTGTTAGACAAGAACCGAAGTCAGGAAATGTTACTTGGTTATTATCTAATTCAGAATGTTATTGTGAAAACATCATAGCTATTGGTAAAGGCCTACGGCATTTGGCATGAGTAATTTAGTGACTGGAACGGAAGTAAATTGGAACCGAAATGTTTAAACACGGTGCCGTCATCTGTGGAAGTCTCACAAATCTGGGAAAAGATGGCGGACACACGTGATTCATCCGAATAAATTGCTTTCCTGAACATCACAGAATTTTTATCGCACATTGGTCTTAAAAAATAAGACTTCATAATAGTGCAGCTCTCCTTTAATACTTTATGTTATAATTTGTAATCATAGAAACGTAAGTAACATTTAAAAAAGCTGGCATTACAATTGTGATATTCATTAGTTAACATTGCAATATAAAGACAGAGCAGCGTTCAGCATGCTCTAGAGACACAAGAAATTATTATCTTACATACATACGACGCTATATTAATGTTTTCGCATGTTTTTTTTTTTTTAAATTCCGGAAAGGAGGGGTCCGGACCACTGGCTACGTCACTGCAAGGGGGGGGGGGGGGAGGGGACAAGAACACCTGGAGGACTGTCGCCGGTTTGATTGACGTCCTCCTCGTTCTAAAACCTGCGAGAAACACGGGCTTGTCCCCGCCCAGAGTCGAGTCCGGACCGTGCTCGCTTCAGCCGAGCTATCTGACCATCAGACATCTCGCCAGCCCCTTCCTTCCCCCCTGCCACCCTTTACCGACAGAAGAAGCACGCGCAAACTCCAGATAAAGTTGGATGACAGACGAGCTTCTTCCGTAATGCCAACACTGCCGTCTGAGGTCAACACCGCGCAGCTGACACTGATTTGTATTGATTACAACATGAGAAGCCTAAGATGTACATCAAGTTCTGTCCCTGCCCGAACACGCCCGAATATTCACCTTCGGCCCACCTCGGGATTTGTTTTATTTTTGCGAAGGAAAAATGGATTCAAATATTAAAAGTGGTCTGTTAGGTTAGCTACATTTTAACACTTTAAAACACTATGGAAGGTCAGTTAGGTTAGTATAGCCACATTAAAATAAATAGAGAAATATAAATATATATAAATAAACCCGAGGTTGGCCGAAGGTGAATATTCGGGCGTGTTCGGGCAGGGACAGAGCTTGATGTACATCTTAGGCTTCCCACTACAGTATCACAAGGTGCAGAGGTTTTTTAGAAAAATTGTTTTGTATCGTGTTGCTGTCTGTGAAGTCAAAACATTTAATAAAAGATAATTTTTGTTACGGGAAAAGAATTTACTATGTTTTTACCATAATTTATTAATGATTGCACTTCTTTTTCACTTTTACAAAGAAAGTCCTTGGAAACTCTTTTGTCACGATATCTCCTGTAAAAATGCAAGGCAGAGCTTTTGTACAATTCTCAATTTTACTAAGTTCTGCCTTGTAGTTTTACAGGTGATATAGTTGGCAACTGGGTTCCCAAATATTTTTCTAGTAAAAAGTACAAAAAAAAATTTCCATCCTAACAAGTAACGCTAAACATCAATCTGTTCATAGGAAGGGGTTTGGGTAACACTGTTTATTGTGTTCTTGTTCATCGCTCTAAAATAATCTCTGCTTGAGAAATATATTTTTCAGCACTCTATTAATATTATTCATATATATTTTATTGCAAATATTAACGTACCTTAATTGGTGAATGCGATTAAAATACACGAAAACTGGCTTTTCTCAATATCCTGGTGCAATGCTGCAAGTTAGTGTAACATATCTAGTTTTATTTCTGAAATTCATTTGGTTTAATATACTTTATTGAAATATTATCTCAAAATTTATTTTTGGCAATGTTTCAAAATATTACAGTGCTGTTATTAACCCATGTAATTTTTATATATCAGTTATATTTGTGAACGAAAATATTACATAGGCCTATGCATTATAGAAATAAAAAGTTTTCGAATGGTAAAGGATTAATTAATTCATAAAGGTTAAAATATTCCAGTAATATTTTATTTAAGTAGACTTAACAAGAAGTTTTTTTTAATGTGTTGTTTTGTAACATGTTAGGCAAAGAGAAAGGCTTCCGTTTCAGGAAGAAGTCAGAACGTTTAGATCTTTGGGGCTTTTCCTTGTGAAAGTTTAAAGCAGATATTAGGATAGGATGCAAATGGAGCATAAGCCGTAAGACGTGAAGCCGTTCCCCCCTCCCCTCATTTTTTTCCTTATTTTCACATACCAATATGGCGGACGTTTGTATGTATTTGTATCAGCTGTTAAAGCTTGCTTTGATTAACGACAGTAGTTAAGCTTTTCGGAAGAAAATTATATCAAAATATTACTTATTAATATGTTTATATAAGTATAGCTACTATAAGTCCAACACTAATATTCAAAATACAAATTTACCTAATGATATGTAATGATATTATTCTCCAATTTTACTTCCAGCACAGGTAAAACTAATACATTTGTAAACAAACGGCCGCCATATTGGTACGTGTAGTCCACTAAAATCCTCCTCCCCTTTTGGCTTCACCCCCCTCGTCAAGAATCGGACTTTATGCTCCATCTATATGTTTCCGTAATCTCTGGTTTCAAGCAGCATCGCGTAGGGCGAGAACTAACTGGTTTGGTTGCTGACTCGTACCTACTTTCCCCCGCTACCAAGACAATATGGCGGAGGCGCGCATGCAGCCAGCGCAGCCGTCAACACAGACTCACTCCCTCGCTGTTGCGAATCATTATACACCGGAAAATCCTTGGAAATCCATTTTCTAACGATATAACTTGTAGAACTGCCAAATGTTACAAAACTGTTGTCTGGCAGTTTTAGAAGTTATAACGTTGGAAAATGAGTTCCCGGAGAATTTCCCTTTGTAAAAAAAAAAAAAAAAACAGAATTTTTTTTACAGTGTTGCCGTGATTGTTTAACGGATTTATTTCACTCCAGTCTGGACTCAACTTGCCTGCACATCATAAAAACTTTTTTTTTTTTTCGTGGCTTACGCATGATTGGGTGACCGTATTTATGACTGGGCTCAGGGGCGTATCACAAATGTTTTGTATTTTTTCTTACAAGGAAAATACTTGGAAATTTAGTTGCCATTGACATCACTTGTTAAACTTTAGGGCAGAGCTTTGTAAAATTACAATTGAGATTCCAATGGCTTTCCTTGTAAAAGTACAAACAAATTTTCACAGCGAAGAAATTAGAGAATTTATCGTAGCTGTAGGAATTACAGAATAATTACGGGATTTTCGAAAGAAGAAAGTGCACATCAAACAAAGGAAGGATCTCTTTATATTTTCAGATAACTGGATTTTCATAGGAACGGGGCTACATTTTGACCCCTGAACTCTGAATGTCGTTGTAAACAGGATAAACGTGCACGCGGAAGGAATTTGCTGTGTGCTTAGCGCTTCCTTAAATGTTTTTGATGCTACTAAGAATTTTATTGCTTCAAAATGTTTGTATGACAGAAAAAGTAGGTCACTTAATAATTTTATAACTTTACCTACTATAGAAAAATTTTTCGTGGTTTGTATTTGACAACATATTTTTCTTTCTTGGACATTTTTTTTTACGTGTACCTCGGTATGTCACAGTTACATTAAGAATAAACGAATATTGTTTTTAATGCTTCATGCTATAATAGCAACGCATTTGGCATTGATAAGCCATTCATCTTATCTACGCGAAGTTCGGTGCAAGATAGTCATAGACTGGATTTCGTAACTCCTGTAAACATGAAGAATGTCTTCTGCAAGTGAAAAAAATGGCATTCTATGGACTATTGTATTCTTTATAATACATGTTTTCTTTATTATAATATAATCACAGAGCTTATATGAAATCGCATGCATTTTGTAACATACCGGTAAAGATTTTCAAAAACTAAAATATTTTATAATTGTTTTATGAATTATTGTCGATTACAAAATAAAATATATTCCTGCAGTTCTATCAGTAATTCTTTGATATTATTCCAGTGTACGCTATTTTTATGGTAGAATAGTACATAGTTAGCGTGTACAATATATCCGTATTGGATGCACACAATTTAGAGCGTTCCAAATAAGCTATTGTGACTATTATTTAATTGACTTCAGACAGTCCTTCTTGTTAACTTCTGCTCAAGATTATATTTAAATACTGCCTGCCTTACACCTGCTGCAACTGATCGGAATTTGAAATAATCAGTTTCATTTTTTTCACTATTACGAGCGAAAGTAAATAATTAACGTGAACTTAAAAGTGTTTGGAGTAGTAGCTATAGATACTATAGGCATTTAACAGTTTATAACGTAGAGACCTATAAAATTCGCGATTTCAAATCCCTAAAGGATAGACTCCATGATCCACTACGCACTCGTGCAAATTACATCTGCTGATTGGTTACCGACTCGTAACACCTGTTGACTGGAATGATCGTGATTCGCTAATTCTTCTGTTAAAGATTTTTCATTGGCCCAGAGTCCTTCAGATAAACTGTGGCCCAATCACTGAAGGAAAATAATATCAAAAGTTTTGGACTCTATCCTATTGCGAAATGAATCCGCAAATTTTACAGGTCTCTAATATAAGTTTCACAAACTGAAAGGAATTTCAGCGAATTGGAAGCCAAGCAATCCATGAGATTAATATTACATATGTTAAGAGAAATTATTCGCCTAGGTAAATTCCAAACGGATGTTATGTCCGGTCAAATTTTAAACATCAACTGTTTGTGTTTTTTTTAAACAGGCTTTGAAAAATTTAGCTTGTCAATCATCGTGTTTAGTAACATAGACTTTCATTTACAATGTAAAAATAAACATCAAAATCCATCAGTCAATCATGTGTAGAGATATCGCTCTACAAAGTAAGATTAAAGTCAAAAGGAAACCTACCATTCTCGATTAAGTGAAACATGGAGCTATTAAAGCGGACGCAGGAAATTTTTCTCCGATCTCTTCTGTTTACACTTTCACTTCGTTTTTAATTTGACCTGTTTGACATTTATATTAAAAATTATATATTTTCTTATTTGTGATTTATCAAGTTGAATGTGATGTGTGGTTGTACATCATATTAAATATAAATATAAAGATAAAGAAATGAAATAATTGTAAGTGCATAAAATTAGTTTCGCAACCATGATCTCACTACATAAATTTTCATTTTATTACTTTACGATATCATGAATAAATTTTCACGCTTCTCTAAAAATTAAGTAATCGAGTCACATTACACACAAATATTAAATATTTCATCTATAACTGTAATGTTTTCTTTAGTTCATTAGCTAATTTTTGTATAAAATAAAGTATTCGAGGCATAAGTAAATATTACAAGATTATTCATAAATAAATAGGTAAAGTAAAAAAAAATGCTGAAATGATTTTTCTTTATGCTTACTCTGTAGGAAAAAGGAATATTTTACCAGAATATCAAATTAATTTAAATTTAATTAGTATATTTTAAAAATTTGCCATCGTGGTTGGCTTACAGAAGGAGAAGGTTTCGCTATTTAAACAAAAAACTATTGCATAAACTAAGAAAACTAATATATTTGTTCCATTGAATTTTAAAGGCTAAATAAATATATAATTGCTTTGATGTTAAAAAGGACTATTTAAAAATTTATTTTCCAACTATACAAAAATTATAATTAATATATTTAACAGGTTTTTCTGTGTTCTATTTTTAAATTTTGAAGTACCTATGTACGATGAATAAAAAAAAGGTTTTGTCTTCGTGTACTGAGAAAAAGACGCAGAGATAGGATTAAAAACCCCCGTTTTGTAATAGGTTTACAAGTTAGCATTATCTAAACTGTAATACCATTAATAATGGATCTGTTTACAGAACCTTATACCTCATAATTAATAACAGATCGCACGGATAGTTCCACCGGTTCCTACAACTATACTTATTTTTTTGAGTGTGAGTATATTTCATTGTTAATTCTACTGGTCTAAGTGAAAAACCAAGCTGGCATACATTAAAAAAAAAAAAAATAACTACTAGTCATTCGAAGCAAAGTAATAATCCCCTCTGCAGTCATTGCTGTTGAAATTCCGGAAAATTAATTTTTTCCCGCGCATTAGGCACTGTTACAGATTCGTTTCTTTTTTTTTTCTCGTATTGTCTGTGTTTTAATGGGCCCTGTTCCGGCCGGGAATGTTAATTCGGGAGTGTGTACGAGATCGTGAGTGTACTTTCAAGCGCGTCTCGTGTCTCGTTCTCGTGTCTCGTTCTCGTGTCTCGTGTCCCGACCGAGTACAGCAGTGGCGGCCTGTGCTAGGAGGCGACCTGCCCGCCACGTAATTTACGAGCCTGCATAATAAATCAATTTGGAAATGACTGCTTATCATTCAAGGGTGCAGCAGTTGTCGTCACGTGTGTTGGGGTGGCGCGACGTGAACGCGCCGATTATGTCGTAACGCTGCGGGGCGGCTGAATTTTTAATTATTCGGACCGCCCGCCGAACACATACGCGCCGGTCTCCAGATATTCCGTCTCGGCTAATGACCTAACGAGGCGCAATTACGAAAATTTTTGGAGACGGGACGTGAATACCGGGTTCCGCGATCTGGCGACCGAAGCCGCACACAAGTGTAATCTACTTCTTAAACCGGTCGAACCGTAATCAAACATAAGCTGAAAAAAGATTTCAATCACTTACTGAAATGACTAGTGCGGCTTGTAATCCCTTGGCATTCCAAAATTATGAGCAAGAACTTAAAAATTATTCAAACCATTCACAAACATTTTATTTTTACCTACAAACTATTTCAAGAAACAAAACAAAATTATTTAAATCATCACAAAATTACTTCTACAAAAAATATTTTTACATGTAGCCTATTTAAAAAATAGTTATCTGTTTTTACAAATACCATTTGCTATTGAAATTGTTTTTAATAATCTAAATTTAAGCTAAAATTAAGTAATAGGTATATACATTTTTGCAAGTTTAGTAGGCACTGATCCATTACTAAATAGTGATTGGATGAGAAAAATGTGTTCAAAACTCCAACCCTGGTGTTACTTAAATTTACATAGGCCTACATGGATTGTTGACAAGGCGTGTAGAAGCTTACTATTGTATGGGCGTGTCCAAAAAAAACCCACCTTTACTTCAGTTCATTTTGTTTTAAATGAAGAAACTATAACCTACTAACAAACAATGTAATTTTAGTATTATATTTGCACTTATTCTGATTGTTCCAAACTGTGTATTGTAAGTAAGGCGTATTAACTTAACTAATATTGAAAAATTAAGTGTATTATTTACCACTGTGCAATGTTCTAAGTAGGATGTCGTTGTGTTAACTGCAGTTGTGATGTTTGCTTCCTGCCATACGTATGTGAAATATATATATATATATATATATATATATATATATATATATATATAGAGAGAGAGAGAGAGAGAGGTAGGCCTATATATATTTTTAATGATTACAATGCTTACAGTAAATATTTTTGTCCTAAATAGAGTTATTTTGAGAAATTAAATTATAAAAATTATTCTACATGCCAATTGATGTATACATTCTATGTAAGGCTTACAATTTTAGCATTTTACTCATGGGCTAATATGCATATTACAAAAAATGTATGATAGTTGTATATATTTAAATTTTTTAAACTTTTTATTATAACAAAAAATGTTTGTATGGACTAGGGTTTGAATGCCATTTCAGCAATCTGATACTGAGCTTTATATGTTTTTTTGAAATTACTTAAAATCTAACCTTGAAATTAATCCTTACTGTGAGTCATTGCATAATTTAGACTAGAATATACCAATAGCTCTTTATTGTATTGTTGTGTGTTTTAATATTTTACGTTCTCACAGTTAACGAGACACAGAACAAAATAAAAACACTAAATGTTGCATTACGAACAGATGTTTTAATCACAGTAAAATTATATATACATAGCATATATAGTTATTAATCACAGAAATGTCAGTTGGATTCACTGCTTACATCTTTACATCATTGTGAAATCAGTAGAAATAACTTATTACCGTTAAATTCACTGATGAATAAGTAGAGACCGGAAAAATTCGCGAATTCATTTCGCTATAGTCTAAAATACAAATAGTTATACCTCAGTGCTGCCTCTCTTATTGGCTCACAACTCACCTGGATGACTCTGGGCCATTGAGAAACACCCAACCGAAGCTTTATCGAATCACAGGCTGCTACGTTGGGACGTTTCACAAGACAGCAGGGTGGCATTTGACCGAGTGTACGTAGAACTATGGAGTTCATCCTGAAGGTTATTGAACCCGCGAATTTTTCTGGTCCCTATGAATAAGTTTAAATCACTGGAATATCAGCGAGGATTATTTTTAAATAATTTAGCTAAATCTACTTATATTAAGTTGAATCATGTTATAAATGCGTAGTTTGTTGTATTACAAATCATCCAATATGATTGGCACAATTTCAGTGGAGAGGAATGTTTGTAGTCTAGTTGGTGTTCCGGAATTGAGCTGACGTGATGTCCGGTTGGTGTTCGCAGAGCGGAAGCGCGGCCGCCAGACCTACACGCGCTACCAGACGCTGGAGCTGGAGAAGGAGTTCCACTTCAACAGGTACCTGACGAGGCGGCGGCGCATCGAGATCGCGCACGCGCTCTGCCTCACCGAGCGCCAGATCAAGATCTGGTTCCAGAACCGCCGCATGAAGTGGAAGAAGGAGAACAAGTCCAAGCCCGAGTCGGGCGCGAACAGCGAGGGGAACGCCGGCTCGGACATCACGCCGCAGACGTCGCCGCAGTAGCCCGCCCGAGCTGCCGAACACGGCCCGAGCGAGCCCGAGCGAGCCCGAGCGCGCCCGAATACTCGTGAACACGGCCCGAGCGCGCCCGAGTACTCGTGAACATGCGCCGCGTGCGAACAGAGCCCCGCTTTTTATCCAAACGAAAAAAAAAAACCTTCTGTTTTCATAAAAGAGCAAATATGCGTAAACGTTTATCACGTAAATAAAAAAAAACAATATAGCAGAGAAGACATTATTGTGCAACCAAAAATATGCTATATGAATATTGCCCACTATGAAATTATTCGATTTTTATTGTACATTGTAACATATGTTCGTTTTTTTTAACAGGTGTGATAACGATATATATATTTATATTTAAGTCCTTTATTTTGTCCCGTAGATGCTATGAACTAACTTGGGTTTGCATCACAGACACATATTATTTTTATTTTTTCATGTGTTTAAATTATACTCATATTATTTTGTCGAAATTCGGAAAATAAATCGCATTAAATATTTTGTGTGCACACTAGTTTTTTGTTTTTGTTACTTTGGCTTTTGTCTATTTTTATTTTACCTTATTCCTTGTTTGTGAAATCAATATAAATCAATTTCATTTTAATTCATTATTAATTATTTTTCTTTTTTTAATTTCAAAGAAATTTTTGCACGTTACTAAGTTGGTTTGATTTATTTAATGTATGTTGTCATTTCTGAAGTAAACAGTGCAATTGGCTGCGTTTTATAGCCATTCAATTAAAAAGAACCAAGTATGCATTAACAAGGCAATGAATTATAAAACGATTTACTTTCAATGAATTAATTTGGTCAACGAACGTTATCATGCCCACGAAGCAAAGATCGCGACAAAATGTTTGTTTCATTTTGATTCATCCGCGCAGTAAGATCATTTGCATACCAGTTAATTTTTAACACGTTCTCATTTTTTAGATAGTTATTCTTTTGTTAGTTAACTTCAGTTCGCAAATGAAGCTGTGGAAACATCAAAAGTCACTTATTAGAGTGTGTAGACTGCATGTACAAGTGCGGGCTTCCTTCGTGTGCGGTCACAAAAAAAATTCTCTTCAACTCTGACTTCATGCAGGATTCATCTGGACCCATCGCATCTCAAGGTCAGTTATGCTCCCAAAATTTTACTACGTTGTATTTCAAATAAAAAGCATTTGTCATGGGAACAGTAACAAAAAAATGACAGATTGAACTCAACACGGACGATAGATGTTAACCATATAATATATATATTTTTTAAATCTAGGAGGAGGACTCATTCGATCCGTCGTTTAATGAATAAACCCCGTCTGATTTGACAAGGCGGTATTCGCCAAAATCACAATCTCTTGAATTCCCGGGACAGTGGGATTGACAATAGTGTCTAAAAATAACCACTGAATAAGCCCAAAAAAATAACTTGTAGTGCCTACTTTCTTCTTGCAATATTTTTTTTTGTTTATCATTGCTTAATGTGTGCTAACAGCTCACCGAAATATTGAAATAAATTCGTCATACATTTCTGTCATATAGTGAAAACGAATATGTGTACCGTTATTCTTAAATACCTGAGTCACATAAAATAATAAACAGTTCCAATTAAGTTTGAGTTAAAAAAATTTTTATTGACACGGAATGCGTGCTTTTACATAAAGGCATCTTAGTCTTACTTCTGGCAAACACAGACATTTGGCCTTCAGAGGAACGCTTCCGAAAGAGGCGTGTTTAACACATTGCATCAGAGATTTGAATGCTATTTTAAAATTTCCCTTTCTATACGTCACTTTGAAAATGTCCCCAAAAAATAGCTGTAAAAATATTTTGGACAGATAAAAAAAATGCACGAAACTATAGTGCTTACGTTGCATTCTTCCTTGATAATGCAAGTGTAGGGCATTTATGTTTAGGATATCTAAGGGCAGGAAATTGTTATTTTCAAAAATGTAATATAACTGCAGCAAATAAATTTGTTGACCCCCACTAAATAGAGGTCAGGAGTTTTTTTATTATTAAGAAACACCCATACATTTCGCAAATTCATAGTAAAAAACGTAAACTGCGTAAAAATATATTTTTTCTAAATTTATGTTGTATAAAAATGAAAACATAGGTAGCCTATATAAGAAAAAAATTATCTTTCAAAATGTAAGCCTCTATTATACAAAAAAAAACTTCCCTAACACCTTGTTGAATATTTTTTTTGTACCTTATGTAGGTAAAATATTTATGCAATCAAAAAATAGATCACTTTTGAAAAATACTTAATAGTAGGTATGGTATTGAAAAATATAAAAAGGCAGTGAAGAGCACATTATCTAGCCATATATTAACTGCACATTCCCTCAGTCCTTTTAAGCCCTAAATAAATACAGTAATTATAAAGCCACGTCTTGCTAATGTTTTGCTAAAAATACTACGTTATTCTGTGTAAAAAAACATTTGATTACAGAATGATTTTCCTCTTATTAATATACAACTATAAAAAATTTTGCGTGAAAAAATATTAACATTATTTAAGAAATGCAACACGGTAACTATTCCAAGTAATTAGCTAAATTATGAGTGTTAAAACTTAAGTATCAAAAAAGGTTGAATGTTGACTGTGTAATATTTTTGTGTGACTAAAAAGTGTTGCAAGAAGGTACCTGGCAGCAGAGGTTATTTTCAAAAAGTGAGATCAGTTTTTAATCAAAATTTAATGTTATTGATTTCTTTTTGATGAAATCTTATTCATTCACACTTTAAATAATGGACCAGCCGAATGCTGGAACAAAATTTGTGCTAAAAATAATTTCAACCACAATTATATCGAAAATTTGCTTATCAATTATGGAAAAAAATTTCAGTGCGTGTGACTTGTTTATGGCAAGAAATTAAATGTTGTCTGTATATTTATTCGGTAGGTTTTGAAGAAGCTTATCTAGTGTATTATAAACTTTTATTTCTTGCGTTAAGAGTCATGTTTAAATTTAAAAAAGTTGGTCTCTCTTTGATCAGGCATATTTTGTCACGGTTGTTAATCTTGCTGGGAACCTGATTTCCTTTTTTTTTTATAAATAGCCGAAGTACCCTGGACACAACGCAAACGCAGTGCCAAGAACAAGCGTAAAGATTATTCTTAAAATTTCTACTGTATGTTGTAAGTTAACAGAAGACGAACAAAAATGTTTTGAAGTGGCCGTCTTTGCTAAAACGTGTATAAAAATAATTTAAGGACATTTTCGGGCACGTCAAAACTTTTTCCGTCTTGTATTTAAAGTCATTCAATGTCGTGTTTGTATAAAAAGTATTTTTCTTTTCGGAAAAGAAATAATTCTATATATTATAAATACTGTGTGTATTGTCGGACTTTAGCCTGTGTAACTTAATGATTACGTATACATATATAAATACAAAAATGTATGTAGATGCTGAAAGATAAAGAAAACTCGTTAAGCAGTTTGTCGAAAAATTGTCAGTGGTAAAGTAAACTTATGAAGCAAAGATGAAAGCAGCACAGACTAGTGAATGGAGTATGGATTGTAAAAGTGGAACATAAACATAAACATAAATAATTGTATTTTTTTTTTCCATAGTTTGAGTCAACTGTATGTGTGTGTGGTTATTTTGTAGTACATGTTAAAGAGAACTTTTCTAGCGTAAAGAACGAATTTATCATTGCTGTATGTTATGTGGTAGATGTTGAAAACTACTTAACTTGGGTCGCTGACATGTTGGCGAAAGTACAATGCGTGCGAAAGAACCCATCCCCACAGTTCCTGAACCATGTGTGTACTATATATAGCATTGTCGCACATCTCTTTCGCAAAAAAAAAGTTGCAACATTTTTTTACACAGATATTATATAGTACTTATAGGGAAAAAAATACACTCCGATATACGTAAATTATCTTCTAAAGAAATGTAACAACCAGGACGTAATGTAAAGTTGATTAATGGTATGTACAGAATGTGCTACATTACATTTAAATAAACAAAAAACATCGCTTATCAATTCAACTGTCTAAGACTGAACATTGTAAAAGAAGACCTGTTAACGATTAAGAAGGAAGAATTGATCTCTATATATGTAATGGTCTTGTGTTTTTCCTTTGCATAATAGTGATAAGCTGTAGGTAAGTAATTAACAGTTCACTCATTTTCTGTTGTGACTACAGCATAAACTAATATTTTATAAAAACTTCCTCCGTTAATATTCTCGCATAATAACATTCATTTAACAGTTTTTGCACCTATAGGTCTTCTAAAACTACGTTAGGTCTAATGTTTTCTGTGTGTAATTTATGTAATCTTTAATATAACACATGCGGATATTAAAATAAAGGCCTATATACACCCCAGATTTTTTTTAATGAAGTTTTGTATTTTCAGTCTACCAATTATGTACGCCCTTAATATTTTTAACGATAATACCGCTGGGATATATTAACATTCTCATAAACATTTTTTTAATACATACTGTTGATATAATAAGAAACATATTGCGTGTGACTATTTTTTTTAAAAAAAAAAGCTAATCATTGAACTTAAAAACTCAGATTTTCGTCAGTAAATATGTCAAGTAGGTTTTGAATGAAGTATTTTTCACAATTAGCTTACTTCAATCGTTTATCTTGACCATATTGAGATCAGTCAGCGGTTTCTAGTATTCTTTCATGTTGCCAGTCTTACACAGAAAGAATATAAGCAAAAGCATGTCTTTCAAACGAAATTGTGACACAAAGTATACGAAACGAATCCAACCATTTATATTTATTCAAGCGACTAACCTATATTTTTCAATCTTGCAAAAAAATTTTCTTAGTCATAACGAAGTAATTTTTTTAAAAAGATAATGGTTATTTACATGTTTTTTGAGAAAAAAAAATTGTAAATGGCTTGCAGGCCTTTGTCCTTTGTCGAATGAAATGAGATTATTTTTTTTAGAGTATTTAATACCGTTCCTTTGATGTATTTATTATAGTGGCTCATTGAATAAAAGTTGGTAGACTTGTAAATAATTATCAACAAATAGGCTTTAAACAGTACTAAATAGGCATTGATATACCTCACGTCCTTTCACACAAGCAAATATTTTATTTTTGCTGTCATAAATTAAATTTACATTAAATTTTTTAGTTTTATTCCTATCGGAATTTTTTTTTTCATTATCCCTTGATTGTTAGCTGTACCTTATTAAATATAGAATTAATACTCGTAATATAGTAGATGTCCCGAGTCCAGAACCATTATAATATGATATATAATATAGTGTATTGTGCAAACTGTCCAAATAAATTGTGTTTGAAAAACAACAAAACTTGAAAATAATAAAAATTGTGGTTGAATATAACTTTGTAGTGAGTTATTTTAGGTGAAATAGTATAAAAAATTTCTGTAAAACGAAAAGGATAAATTTTGTATATATTAAATAACAATTTTAATCTGAAACACATACTTATTTCAGGTTTAGTGAAGATTTTGGCTTATTTTTATAAAGACAAAATAATGATTTTAAATGTTAGCGTATTTTTTTAACGGTTTGGAATATATACTGCCTAACTTAAATCATAAAATATGTCCTTTTCTGTTTGCAGTTTAATTTTACATTCAGTTTCCAATTAAAATATCCACTATCCCCAATTCATTCACACAAAGTTGCCAACTAGTACACTGATCTATGTATGTTCACTCTGCATAATGGACTGTCGCGTTTCTTTTAAATATCTAGAACTGATATTTCTTTTGTAACGAAAAACGTAAAAAAATAATTAGGAATGATACGTTGAATATGAGCCATGCATAGAGACCTGAAAAATATTTGCGGATTCATTTTGTGATAGGCTTTTTGCAGTTGAAGGACTCAGACAGTGGAAAACCTTCAACAAAATAATTTTAACAAATAAAGAGAATCCCAGTTAACAGGTGTCACGAGTCAGTAGCCAATGATCAGATGTAATCTGCCCGAGCCCATAGATAATCATGGAGCTTATCCTATAGGTTCCTGGAACTGGGAATTTTTCCGGTCTCTACCTATGCATAGACATAAAGACCTGTCCAGTCCGTGATAGTGCTTGATGGAAACAGGGCGGCCTACTTTACCGTAAAATATTAGCTTATGTTTCTGGTTGCACGTCGCTGAGTTTTGTGGTTTTTTGTATTATTGTAATTTGCTTTTTGTCCTTTAGGGCGTTTCAAATAATTAGTCAAACTGTGATATACTTACATATATATATATGCTATTAAGTTGAATAACAGTTTTCAGTAATGTTTTCTGTCAAATGATAACGTGAATTTTGAATAACCTTTACTAAGAAATTAATGATAAAAAAATGTTCTTAAACTTTTAAAATTCTGCAATAAATTAGAACTTCGCAGACATATTATCTGTCAGGACGTTGATGTTCGTTACGTTTGTAGCTAGCCTACAGAACTTTATAGTCCCACTTTTCATGCTTTAAAATAATGTTCTTCATTTACTAACAAAATACTACAGTTATTGAATCGTTATGAAACTCTATAAAATATTTTTTAAGAACCAAAAGGGAAGTTGCCTTATCGTTAATTAGGTACTTACTTTTTTACACGTATTTTAACTCACGAAGAGACTAAAAATAATTCGTACCCATTGAAACTTCATTTTTATTAGGACATGGTTAAGAAAAAAAAAATCAACACGGTGATGCAAGTTGTAAATTGGGGAATGAAGAATTAAAGGTTAGCCGAGTTCATGTAATGTCTGCAACTATTTTAAAATTGTAAGGCGAATTTTTATCAATGAAGATATTTAAAAATAATTATATTGTTTTGTGTAACAAGTGATTATGGGAACATATATAAACTGGAGTCTCTTATTTTCTTGATATCTATACGTGACCTACATGCGTGTACTGCCCCGACAATGGTGCCTCCTCACCAGGATCTCGAAATGGTACCCTGTCACGAAGAACCACTCGGGGTCGGGAGTAGCACTCACGTGGCGAGGGTCGCGGGTTCGAGTCGCGCCTCTGGGACTACCGAGTCGTGGATCGGGCGTTCCGGAGCCCACCTTGAATCCATGCTTCCCTGTGCCCGGCTCCTGTGCATGAACACCTCATGAACAAACCCGCTCTTTTGTTTCGGCTTTGTGATCCCGAGCGCGACTTATTCGAAGTCGGTCGACGACGTGGTCGCGTGAGAGTGCGAGAGAGAAATATCACAGTTTCCCCCCTTCACCCCTCGTTCGGAGCGCTGAGGCTGGTAAAATCCAAGATGGCCCCCGCCCCAAGAGCGTATTATTATTGGCTAATACAGCGCGGCAGACCCCGCCTTAGCCGTGCCACTTGACAAGATGATTTATCGTCGGGCGCCCCCTTCCCCCCTTCTTTGGGTTCTCCTGCCATGAAAAGCTCCAAGTGTCAAATGTTTTGTGGGGGGAGAAACACGTGAAAAGAAGGGAAGGGATTTTGGAGGGGCAAAGAGGAAGAGAGAGAGGAGACTGCAACCAAGGGAGACGGAAGACTCGGCGCTACGGTGCTGCTACCTCGCGGCGCACGCTGCGACTAAACGTGGAAACAGAACTCCGCGCGCGCGCTCTGAGACGCCCATGGCTGCCAACGTCCGAGTGGAAACGGCGGGGAGGGAGGGAAAATAACGGGTGCCGTGCAGGTAAAGCGTAAAAGAAAGAACATCAGTTGGGGAATGGGCATTTAAAATGCTTCGCTGAAGAGCCCGAGTTGTTTGTTGCTGCCGAAGAAAAGAGGATGATTTAAGCGTAGGAGCCAGCCGCGCTTTAGCCGAGGTTTTTAGTGGGTGCTTACATTTTTATGACAGCCATAAACATCGTCCCCGCTCGTACGCTGGCGCGTGGTGTCTGCGGGCCCTGGAGGGGGGAAGGGTGTCGTAATGGCGGTTTAAACGGTCGTTTAAATACGGTGGCACGCGACCGTAATAAACTACTGGCAAGGGTGGGCGCAGGGGTGTGTAAAGTGAGGGGGTGGGGAGAATGTTATCACCTTCTAAAGTGCTTTCGGCTTCCTATATACCAGTAACATTGTTTTCTCACGTTCTTCAACTGTTGCTGAGGTTTAAAGGGGACGGGGAGATGTCTGATGGCAAGGTCGGGAC
Organism: Bacillus rossius redtenbacheri; assembly: GCF_032445375.1. Taxonomy (NCBI): domain Eukaryota; kingdom Metazoa; phylum Arthropoda; class Insecta; order Phasmatodea; family Bacillidae; genus Bacillus; species Bacillus rossius. The sequence continues at coordinate 6,815,615 of NC_086336.1, read as the reverse complement.
GAATAATGGACGAGGGGGAGGAGGAGTACCTGACCTTGCTCGGCAAATAACAGTCGAGTTGTTTATTGGTGCTTCCTTCCCCCTCTTTCTCCCTTCTCTCTCCATCGTGCTGCTCTTAACAGCACACTTCTGTCTTCCCGCGGCCATATCTCCTCCTGGCCGCTTCACGTCTTCCTTACATCTGCTGGCCGCCTGAACAGGTCGCGAACATAGCGATGCTCGTTCCGGGGCCTCGCAGCAAGAGACAGTCTATCACATCGGCTCACGCATTAACTGAGGAAGGGGAATAAAATAAAATACATGTATTTCATTACCAGAAAATAAATTATGATTGATCTCAAATACATTCAGTAATCCTGTAGGCATATCAAAGTCAGGATTGTGTTGTTTTTTTTTCGCGTTGTACAAAGAAAACGTCTGAAAACCCTCATAAAATTAAAACTTAATGTAAGAACTTTAATAAAAATTAATAAAACTGATAAAACGCTATTTTTAAGTTTGATTTCATGCATGCAGTTTTTTAAACTAGTATTATCTACGTTTACACTTATCATACGTTAAGTAGGTTCTTTCATTTGTAAAGAAAATTTCTCGAGCTATACTCTTCATAATAATATTTTTGTGCTTGAATTATGCCTATGTTTAATCTTTAATGGCCCAACAATACTACTTATGGAGTTACAGGTACAAAGCCATACTAATAAAGCCTAAGTACTTTATTATTTCTTTAAAATTTCTAACTCTTGTTTGCGCTTGTCGATTGTTATTATGTTTCCAAATGCTTCTTTATATATCTACCTAGTTGGCTTCTTTTCCTAAAATTGAGTTTTGTCAAGAGTCAGTTTATAAGGATTGTTTTTACCTAGTAGTGTTTTATTGCCTGAAATGTTATACCTACTAAGCAAAACAATTCGATGTTTAATGAAATGCGCGAGACTTTATTTAAAAAAACGTAATTATAATTTAAGTAAGCGGGTTAGGTAAGCATTTTATTTTAGGTAGTTTCGTGTATGTGCAGCCTTGAAATAGTTATTAACTCGAGGGCATATTGATGAGTTTCATTAATACATATCAGACGTCCTCCGCTGTATGTATCCTGCCTGCAATATGTAACCCCGCACGAAAGAGTAGGCTACAGGGTTTTCCCTGTGCCTATAGTTTAATATAGGGGAATTAGTCATAGCATCAATTGTTGCCATGGCCTCGAACAATGCACACGATGCATGCTACCCTTCCTGCATGGCTGAAACCCAGCATGATTAGGCACGAATGCTTCAACGCGGGACGCACCTACAGTCTTCCTTCAGACACCTCCCAAGCAATTACACTTAGTATTGGTTAGGTTAGGGGGAAAAAATGACGCACTTCGCAGACTGCTTGAAAGCGCGGCGATAACTCCGGGAGCAGGAATTAAGGCGCCTGCTGTTCCTCGCGGTTACGTCAGCGAAGAACTCCTCGACCAGGTCTTTTGAGTCGCTCCGGTTAACGAATGGTCGCCGCCGGTCTCCAAACAAGAAAACGAACGTGGCGATAACGCGTGTCCAAGAAAGGAACAAAAGAAGTAGAAAGATGTATATAAACTCAGGAGGTGGAGGGTGGAAGGAAGAAAAAAAAAAGAACAGGTTGGCGCTGGTATCGAAATGGCATCACCATCTATCCGAAAAGGAGGCCCCCTGAATGCGCCGAAATTTATGGGTGGCCTCTTATATCACTTCCGCGTGGCCGAACCTTTTGATGAACTCTTGCTGCCTAGACCTCGGCTCCCCCCCCCTCTCACCACCCCTTGCTAGACTTCGCCACCACACGCCACTTCCTCTCTCGCGCGACCTTCCCTTTCAATTTCCTCACATAAATCATACATTGCGCAGCGCAAACTCCCTCCAGCGCCGCAGATACCCCCCCACGCCACCCTTCCCCCACCCCTTTTTCCATTCCGTCACATTCCACCCCTCTCTACGCCACCCCCAAACCATCCGAGCATCCCTGGACGAAATCAATTTTTCTTTCATCCGGTTGTCGACGGTATTTTCTTGCCGTAATTCTCGGAGATATACGAGCTACCGCGTGCCAAGTTAATTCTCCAGCTATTCCGGCCACAATGATCGCTCTGTGCGCCTGCGTGTATCTCCTTACGGCTCACGACGTCCGTACGGATGAGGGACGTGGTCTTAACTTGTCCTTCCAACTACGGTAATTTAAGGAGAGGGGAGAACTTTATGCTTGTGCTAACCAACTCGTTTGGAATTAGTAGTGATTTAAGTCGCAAAAAAATATGTCCACTGGTAATTCAGTTATTACATTTGACTATTTACATGATCCTGTTTCGGGACAGATGCTGAACAGACGACTTCACGTTCACGAGTAAAATGGTGTTGCAATAGTTTACGAGTTAGCTGTCACTGGTTTAGAACGTATTTACCATTTAAAATCCCAGTTTGAGCGTTACGTCAAGACTGGGCTGCTTTTATCGTTTATAGGCCTTTTCGTTACTGGTATTGATTTATCTGAAAATTGTTTAATTTTGGTTTGTAGTCGGGGTTACTTAATTTTTGGATAAAACTACACTATTTAACTAACACTCGTATTCCTTATTTATACCTATTCATATTTACATTTAGCTTAAGAAATGGCAACTTCACATTATTAAATTATTTAATAGGCCTATGTTCTCCCTAGTAGCTTCACTAACGTGAATTTCAGGATAGTGCAGTTCCAGTTTGTAACGTAGTTAAATAAAATTAATCGCTTCAAACACCAAAAGGTGTTTTCACAAAATGTAGGAAATGTATTATCATTCGTTACAAAACCAAAGAGCAGGACGGTACTTCTTCGGTAAAATAACAATCACTGGCATTAGCGAGGTGTCAGAGTTACATATTTTTTAAAATAAACCATATCATTATAAGAGAGGAAATTTCAGAAGAAGGTATTGGTTAAAAATACACTAAAAATGTTTGTAGAATATTATTGCAGAATTTCACCTCCAAAACTTTGTTAGCTTTAAAGATGGCCCTTCTCCTAGATATTACTTATTTACTTACTCATTCACCTCTTATTTCAAATACCGTACTGTAACGTAGTGTTGTTTAATTTTTATGTCATCAGTAATGAATGATTTTTAAATGCAATTTTAAAGGAGTTACATATATAATGTTTTAACACACAAAAATATGTATTACACTTTGTCAAGAAATAATAGTGGTATAAAAAATTTCCCTTTTCTAGGTTTCATAAAACATAAAATACCTTTATACATTTAACTCCAAATAGGCCTATAGATATAGTTTTTTGTTGGTCCCAAATACGATTAACTTTCAATTTAAAATATTTTTATTCTTTTGGTATCATAAGAATCTTAACAGTAACATATATTACAGTAGCTTTGGTTCTTGCAATTTTATTTTTTTTTAAATACCTTCAAAACAATTTTCACAACAAACACTTTAAACATTTTATAGAGAATAAATAGTTTTCACATTATATTTTTTTAAAGGTGATTTTTCTAAATGATTTTACTCAATTTTTAAGTTACTCGAAGAGCAATCAAAACCCGTACAGTGGTACATGTTGCTGAATTAAATGAGAACAGGCCAATAAAAATTTTAAAATGTACGTACTACATTTTGAGTGATTTTTTTTTTTTTAAATTGTAACCTATAGATAAGGTTTAGCAATATGTAGGATTTGCACAAACCAAGTCACATATATTTAAACAACACAATTAAAAAAAATTGATTGTAAAATTAATCCGTTTCCATTGTCAACTAAATAATATTCTGAGACTTATCACATACAAATTTTAAAAATTTATATTTTAATATTTATGAACTCAAACTTACTTTCAGTGATAGGTAAGGTGGTATTTAGACTATAGGGTCTATAGGTAAAAAAAAAAAAAACCTTTTTTTCACCCACAGTGTTACCGTTACAGTCTTTAGTACAAAAAATTGAAATTAACATATTAGCTATCCTTAAGTTCAAATAACATTTGCATGAATAAAAAAATAGTAATACAATCCTACCACCTCGCTTTCTCTCTAAAAGTTCAGATATTGACTGGTTTCAAATTTTTGGTACTAACAAGATATTATTCTGAAAGCCTACTTTTAAAAAAAGAAGGAAAGGGTGTTTTATAATTAATATAACTTTATCAATTTTATCACTATAAAAATGTATGTTGTCGACAAACTTTCCAGCATACCTTCATGTAGGTATACCATTTGTGATTTAAAAACATATTTAAATTTAAATGTAGTATATTTTTAAGTATTTTTCATTTAACATTTTACCTAATTTTATTCTACTCTGAACAAAAATGAAATGGTATTCAATAAATAAAAAAAATCACAGTTTAAATTTAAAAACAATATAATAAAATGTATTCTTTTTTGTTTAAAAACCTTTTTAACATTAATACGGAACTTATTCTTGAAATAGTGGTTCTATATTTCAAAATGGCAATAAGGATCTAGACGTATTCTTCGCTCCAGCGAGTAAAGTTGAAGACTACGATTTACTTTTTTAGCTAATCATTTGCTAGTGCGGTTATATTTTTACCGTCTTAGAAGGCTCGAAGAACACTTTAAATAAGAGAAACTAAAAAAATATATATATATACATATATATTATCTTACAAATGAATTCAAATTAGTAAATTAACGTGATGGAAACTTAAGATCACAGCAAACTTGGTGTTACTGGCTGAGTAAGCGCTGGTAAACTCGCTTAATGAAACTCAGACTTGAGTGAACGACTGTCGACTAAGGCGCACTCACGGTGATTCTCGCGCGCTAAGAGTCATAGATAGAGACCTGAATAATTCGCGGCTTCATTTCGTGTTATGCTAAAATTCAAATAATTATACCTTAGTGCTGCTTCTGTCATGGGTTCACTGTTAATCTGAAGGACTGAGGGCCAATTAGAGACCCTCACTCATAGAAGTGTCGAATCACAGGCCACCCAGTCGAGACGACTCACAAGTCAGCAGCCAATGAACAGTTGGAATTTGCCCGAGTGTGTAGAGGATATTGGAGTCTATCCTGGAGGTCATTGAAACCGCGAATTTTTCCGGTCTCTAGTCATAGAGGAATTCCTCTTTGGCGTGAGAGCCAATCTCCTTCACCGCGGCGGAGGAATTTATGGCGAAGCGATAGGTCTGCTGAAAACTTCCTCGTCCGGTGCGGGGTGGAAGTGGGGCCTAGCAAGCTGGCGTTTTCCGAGCGGCGTCCATTAAAAGGCAGTTTGTGCGCCGGCGGACAGATCGGTACCGCGAGCTGAGGTGTTTTTTTTTTTTTTTGCGATCGGGCGCGAAGGTATGGTTGGAAGGCGGTTAAGGGGGTAAAACCACGGTGTTCATAGAAAACACTTATTTCGCGATATTTTACGGAGCTCGCGCGCCGCGCAGCCCTGGAGAGAGACGGAAGATCTCGAGAGCGTGGCTCGGAGGCACATAAATCAATAACATCAACCCCTCGGCCGAGGGCGCTTCCGTGCGACAACCGCCCAAGTCGCGCGCCGGCCGGCACTCTACAGCTCGCCCCGCCTAGCTTTGCGGCCGAACTGCCGGACACGCATCAATTCCTTCAGCTGAATTCAGTATAGCTTCCCTTTTTTTTTACACGCTTTATATTAGCTTCACCTGTATGTTTGTAACCGACTCCTTTTAACTCGATTTTGACCCACTTTGAACGGACAGATTTAATCTAAACTTCGCACACTTATCGAGGACCGGTGACAATAAATTAATTTAATAAGTTTATCTCATTAACCTGATTAGGATCGACAGGATTAAGAAATTTCCTCACCCAGCCTCTGTGTGACAGCAAGTGAGACGACCGTGCAGTCGGCGCATGCGTACCGTCTACCTACTTTCCAGCTCCAGCACTCGGGGTATTAGTATTATTTACGTTTCAGCTTTACTCAGACAGTTCATTTACAAATATGACTCAAAACAACAAGCGCAAATATGTAAGATTCTCAAGGAAGGCACGGGAGTTGTGCGTGTGAGGTTAACGGACACAAGCCATCTTTGGATAGGATGCTTATATGTTGTATACTGCCCGTATTTGGGCCTATATACATACAATAAGCAGAAAATATTTTATTACACCAGGAAGTTTACCATAAAACATTTATCTGTCCCGATTCACAGTCACGCTTTTGCAAGCGCAAACAGCCCCCCTCCCCCCCAAGTGAGGGGCTTCATAATTCCAGGGGGGCCCGGGCCCTTTGACCCATCTGGGATCTACGCTCATGCGTAAATAGTTTTCTTCCCATTTTTCTGTGCCCTCATTAACAATATTTTCGCGCGGAGATGAAAAATAAAATTAGAATAAATCAATCTATCGAAAACAATAATAGTTGACTTTAACTTCATTGGAAGGGAAACTGTAACTCAGAGGATATATTCGCTTAAGAAAGCAAGAAGTTTATTCTCCCAGTACCACTTAGCTTGATAAAATTCTTCTCATTCTAGGATCGAAACGAATAGGTCGATGATCCCGCACGAGATGTCTGGTGAGAGATGGTTATAATTTTTTTAAAATAATTCAACACTAATTTAAAAACTACTTTCATTTATTTGAAAACTTCTAATAAGTAAAATCAGTCTCAAGGAACAGGTAGTATTTGCAGATCAATATTAAAATTAAAATTCACAACAACTATCTCTGTTAGGACACAAGTAATTAACTACTGAACGACCATACAAAAGAGGAAGAGAGCTTTGCCAAACTCTTCCCTAATCCATTCAAACATGTTAAATTAAGAACATCTAAATCCAGAATTGATTATTTTAGCTATGAAAAGATAATTCTGTAATTATTTTTAAAGAAACTGAACATTTTTTGATTCATCACCTTAAAACTGCCGTTTAAAACCCAAAAGAACTTTACATTTTCAAATTTGGACTCCACCGATTTGCTGCCAAGTCGGGCAGCATCCAAACCTAAGTGCTGCTTCTGCCATTGGTTCACTGTTAATCTGGAGGACTGAGGGCCAATTAGAGACCCTCACTCATAGAAGTGTCGAATCACAGGCCACCCAGTCGAGACGACTTACAAGTCAGCAGCCAATGAACAGTTGGCATTTGCGCGAGTGTGTAGAGGATATTGGAGTCTATATTGCAGGTCATCGAACCCGCGAATTTTTGGCGGTCTCTAATTATTAGACATGGTCTAGTATATTGACAGTTAATTTTTATAAATACTTTGTTCCTGTAAGCAGGTTTGGTCTTTGAAGGGAGAAAATCCTTTATAGATTTCGAAATGCACACTTTAGTAACACATGACGTAATTGTTGCTTAAAACATGTGATGTAGCCTACTATAAATGTTTTAAAGGAAAACATTACTTGTGACATAAATCCCTTTTGGGAGCAGAGTTTATACTTAGGTACTTGTTCTATGCAAACTTTCCCATTAAATAACCAAAGTGCTACTCCCCTTAAATGTCAGGATGGCTTGACATATCTATTTGAGAAACTCGCAGAATACTACTTGAGTAATGTATTTGTCCATTTCTTAACAAGCCACTAGCCTTGTAAACTTGTATGTATGAGTAATGACAGCCCAGCTGGCCATGCGATAAGTTGCTGTAGGTATTATTTCTTGCACAGCACAGAAGTTAACGAGGTCGGGTCGGTCCAGTAGTTCTTATTTAGATGGTAATGAGATACTGGTATTTAGCGAAGATGATTAACGGGTTCTTTTAAGCTGTTTTTGAGGACATAAGAAAAGACCTTCAACATATATGATTTGAAAAATTATAAAAATAAGTAAATGAGTTCGGCTGACTTTGTTACCGTTATTAATGTACACACAGTTATTGGTGTTGTCTTAAATAGAGACGTAGTATTAAAATTCGTTCCCAATCTTAATTGTTATTTACTACTCAATTTAAATTCGGGCAGTACAATCATCATTAAGTATGATCAATCGAATATGACTATTGGTAATGAACATGTGTCTATGTGCGACATCTTTCATCTATTTATACAGAATAGTGCTTATTTAAGAAGCAATAATATCAGAAATATGCTAATATCAAAGAAATGGTTCTAAATAAATGAAAAAAAAGATGAAGCTAATGATAACTAAAATATGTTCTTTACTGTCAACTTACGTATTTTTTGTTTAAATGTACATTATATTAATTATGTACATGTATTATCAAGTCGATTCAAACACATTGTATTTGTAGCCTTTACCTGTGTTAGAAGTTTCTATGGTCTTTCTAAATAAATTTTAACTTTCATAAAATCTTTTTTATCTTGTTCTTTTTAAGCCAACACCATTTAGTTAATGAAGAATTTAACTGCACATTTCTCGTATTGTCTTCTATTGTCGCTTTCATCTTTAATATTCAAAACTATTAATGATTTTTAAAGTAATCTTTTACTTTTTTACCGCATTCCGAACGGACGGTAAATAATAGACAATAGGCACCGACTTATTTGTGTTCATGCGTGTGGACTCCATCCTGCTACTGAAAGATAACGCGAATATTTCAGGTCTCTAATAGTGATTTCAATCTTAGCATGAGTTTAAACTTCTCTTACTTATTTTCTAGAATAATTGGTCGTTTATAAAATGTGAAATGAGCTCTTGTGGATTAGGGTAATTCCAAGAGAGACGCCGCAAATTTTGATAATAATCTGTGTAAAAAAAATTATTCGATAAAAATGTGACACACATGAAGTCAAATATACATTTTGTGTTTTATCAGAAAAAAAATATACACACTTAATAGCATAAAAATGTGTCTCGAAATAACTAAACAAATTCTAAGGCTTTTTTTTTTTTTAGCTTAATGTTACCTATAGGATAGATGCCGTATTAATGAGGTCAGATGCCGAGCTTTAATATTTTTTTATTGAGAGTTAAGTTTTCTCTTTTCATCTCTTCCAAGTTCATTACACAATGTGCCGTACAAGGTTTTCGGGGCAAAACTCCTTGATTTATGTTAAAAAAAAAATCGACCATCACAAACGCAATGAAGCAGCTATCCGGGAGAACTAACATGGCGTCGCTTCGTGAATACAAAACGCACATTCTGCTAGACCGGTGCTGCGATCTGTGTGGGAGTGCAGTAACTACCACGGGTAGGCATCTTACCTGCCGCGGCGTCACTCCCAGAATTACCCTAAACTACTCCATCTATTTGTTGGTGCAAAATATTTTTCATTGGTCAGTACTTAATCACGAAGTCCTTAAAAATATTGATAAGTGATAAATCCAACCACAAAACCTCAGTATCATAAATCTGCTCAACATTAAAGGCTTTGGTGTCATGGCTTTGATTCCAACACTCGGTATGACTCATTCACGAGCCACACCCAAGCAGATAGGAGTCCACTATAAACGTGTAAGTCCCGTAAGATCTTAAACCAAATCTAATCAAATCCTATATCCTATGAAGGTGACAGGAATGTGTTGCATGCTTGACAAGTAGCCTAAATATTATTTTTCTCGAAAGTCTTTGAAGAGTAGGTAGGTTCTTTCAAAACCAATTAACTACCAAAATAACTGAAATTTATGTTTAAATTAACTTATTGCTCTTGGTCTTGATACACAATTCTCGTTGCATGGTTAAAATTCCATTGTAACTTGTTTCGTTATTACCTGGAGAGTAAACCTTCCCACAAAACCTAAAAATCTGTATTTGATTGGATTTTTTTTAATCAATTTTGAACAGTATATTATTTTTTCGTGCTTATTCATAAACTTATGGGAAACAGGTTTCAATAATTCATTAGCAGGTAAACAATATCAAGGGTTACTGAAGATACTTATTTTAACTATAAAACACGTGATTTACTTATTTGCTAGACTTTTTCTAACAGTCTCCCTAATATAAACTTTGAACGATTCTCGTGATAATGGTACTTATAGGATAAGTGGATAAACGAAACATTACGGGTATGCAATTGAATGGAAACAGGTCAAATTTAAATGCAAATTGAAAACAAATCAATTTTGTGTAATAAATGTAGATGTAGATGAGTTAATAAAGTAAATACTAACTTTAAAATATTAAACTTTTACTATTTGTAGTCATTGGCCTTAAAATATCTTTAAAGCCCCAACAACCCCAATGTGGTATAAATAGGAGAGGTACGGAAATTTCATGTATTAATTTTGGTCGCAAGCTAGAATGCAAATTTTCATACTCTTTGAAATTATGAATGATTGGACCGCAGTTTTTTGGACACGCCCTTCTACGACAGTGAACCGACGACGCTTAGCTAGGAGAGAAGTATGCGAATCAGGTTTCTCACTTAGAAATCAGCTTGACGTTAAACAAATTCGCGAAATTTCCTTGTATCTATATAAAGACAACATTAATCTGTTTATGCATGATGGCAAGAGACTAAAACTACTTGTTAATTTCTGCTACCAGGCTAGAATGCACAAACGAGCGCGTAATCAATTCGATGTGATCTGTTGCCACGTTTCACTCTCTCTCCGGGTCGCACATGCTTCGGTCAGATGTTTTCCTGGGTGTTCATTGGCTCATAGTTCTCCAGGCACGTGATACAATGACCAGGCGCATTCAAGCTTGAAGCCTCTTGCATATGCGGGCACATCATTTTTCCGTCAATCGTCCGCTATTAATGGAACCACAGCTGTCCCAGCTGGCGAATTGCACCAAGCAATTAACGCCACCACCATGAAATGATAATGTGCGATTTGGCGGGTGTACGAAGCTTTTTTATTTAACATCACTTATCATTATCAGTTCACACTCCTTCATTAATTATTTAGAGCAATCGTTTCAACGAATATCCGAAATTAATTTCGCAAGAAGAATGTAATTTTTTCCCTTCAATATTTTAGTGCGCTATTTGTTTCACAAACGAATTAAAATGCGTTTTGTCTTTTCCTAAGCACAACTCCCACACCCAACTGTATAAGACACCTTTTAGTAGAAAACCTCTTTTTAGCTGTAGTGTTAAAAAAGTATTATTTTCATTGTCATTTATTTACCTCAGTAAGTTTTTTTTATAATGTTCTACATTTTTCCGACAGCAGAATTGCTTTATTCCTTACTGGTCACTCGAACATCTATTTAGAAGGACATTTTTTTTTCAAGAATACCTATAGGTACTTCACGAGTGTTTGATAATATGAGAATATGTATAATATAAATTCTTCTCGTTATTTAAATTTTGGAAACATAATATATTTTCTATTATCATACCATCCTCCCCCTCAAAAAATTAAAAAAAAGCCCAAGAGAAAGTAAATTTCAACTGAGATAAATGATTGCTTGGATAATTTTTTTGTTAAAAAAAATTGAAAATGTTTTTTTTATCTAAAACTTGGAAACATTTTTGTCATAATTTGTTTTTCGGAGTGACTTGCAGTTTGGTGTAGGAGCTATCTTCTATTCCTCCGAGATCTCGTTGGCTCGCCTGGCTTAAAGACTACACCGTATATGATAAAAATTATTTACGAGCACAAAGTAGACAGACGCGCAAGTAGCCTATTTTTGGCAGCACATCTGCGATTTAAAAAAAAAAATCCCTTTTGGGTACAGCCTACAGGCATTGGGAGATTTCGAAGATCATATTTATAATGGAAATGTTTCGAAAACGTCTGGATCATTTTACAATATTAATGTAGCCTACATGGCAGTCTATCCCATGCATCCAACATCCAGAATTTGGAAGAAGTTTCATATTATGCTTACTAAGGGAGTTATGATTTTTTTTTACCTTCAAACACTATTTTTCAGCCTTTTTACTAATACGCGGTCGTATAATTTTTTTCTTTTGGCCAAGGTTTAAGATAATATTAATATGGTTTAAAGTAAATTTGAACAAATTTGATAGTAAAGAAGTATTGAATATTTTTATTTCATTCGTTGTTTTTAAGGTAATAGTTGGTCTCATATTAAATTGTTTCAGCGAAAGGTTTAAATAATGTTTAGAATTTATGAAATAAAGAACGTATTTGATAATACATTTATGATTTATTTTTTTGTTTTCTACCCTTGTTAATGGTTGCTTGCATTTTTTTTATCAAGGCTAACGTTTAAGACATTGTTTAAACATTTAAAATAAATAAGAACGGATTTGATAGTGTACATGGATGAAGTTTCAACCCTTTTTTTTTCAACCTCTTGCAGTAATGGTTCGTCTTATAAAAAAATAGTCTCGGACCAAAATTTTAGATGATTTTTAGAAGATTTACAATTAATTATTACATATTTTGCATTTACTTAATAAGGAATTAATGCATTTTTATGGTCTTTTAACGCCCTAGAAACCATATTTTGTTGTATTAAAACTGTTTCTGACAAAAATGTTCGATAATATTTGTTAAGTTTACAACAATTTTGAACGTATTTGATAGTGTCGTTACTAAGTGAGTTATTAATTTTCTTTGTACTTCAACCCCTCTTTATTTTCCACCCGTTACGGTAATAGTAGGACGTTTGAAAAATTATATCACACAAACAATTGTAGAAAAAATTTTAAGGTTTCAGAATAAATAAGACCGGATTTAATAGCTTATATGGTACGGAAATCATGATTTTTTTATATTTATACTCTTGTTTTTTCAACCCCTAGCAGGAACGGTAGTACAGAACTATTGAGAAAACCAACACCTGGGAAGGAATCAGTATTAAGGACCTGCATTAAGGAACCAACCCGACTTCTGCAGAGTAACTTCAGGATGGCCGGGCCGGGCTTCGAACGTTGGTACTCTGGAATGCGAGTCCGGTGCCTTAGCACTGCGCCACCCCTCTTCATCCGGGAGATATCACCCGGACAGGAATGTTAGTTCATATCTTTGTTTATTTTCAAAATGCAGGGCACTTACATATACTATTGTTCGGCCGATTTCGGGCGTACACACACCCCCCCCCCTCCTCTTCCCATCAATACTTTGGGTGCGTTACACGGTACGCCGAACTACTTCAGGTGAACAGTTTTATGTAGACATGCTTGCAAACGCTAAAGTGTACGGTCACACGGCAGTTGGTGAAAAAGTGTGTTCAACTCCAAAACTAGTTGTCTACCATTTGTGGATCATCTTTATCTGAGGAATTTAAAATAGAGAATTACCATTAGCGCCAAAAAAATATTTAACTTTTCATCTCTTTTGTTGCAGTCGGTAAAATATTACACGAATTTGGGCAAGGAACATCCTCCATCTGTCGTTTTCCGCAAAGGACTGTTCATACTCTCAAAAGTCAACAGCCAATCAGAGACTTGTAATGCAGAAGAGATGTCGTTCTGAACAACTCTTGTCAACCTGTGTAGGTGATGATAAATGACCGCGAACGAAACATGTTCGGACTGTGTAACCGCACGCAATAGTTGAACTCTGAATTTGGTTCGGAGTCCTGTGTGACTGCGCCCTCCCTCCGTCCTTGTTGAGACTCTAAAAGGCACGACATTACACTCTCTCCTCCATGACGTCATTTCCGTCTGGAGGCGTGGGCGGTCCATATTCGACACTTCTCAAACGTAGTGCCAGCGGTGTACATTCCTCCCAAAGTCAATTCCAAACCAGCAACATGATTGGAATACCCTGAGATTTTGCGGATTCATTTGGTATCAGTAGGGCCATGCATATTTCACGAAAAGATTCCGAGACTAGCTGAAAGTTAAGCACTGTAGCATCGTCTGTGTTTCATGATTGGGTGAGTTTCTTTCAGGTACACCGATCACAATAATTCATTACGACAGCAAATGCGGCCTGAGTGGCTCAGCCAAATAAGGCAACTACTTCTCTCGCAGGCCACCTCCAATCACAAGGACGTTCAGATTTATTCGCAAAAAATGCCTGCCCCTAGTCCTTAGGTACACTCTACCCACGTATGCTTTCCTATCGGCTGATTTCCTACCGTAGAACGTCGCCTTATGTGGAGTGGGTCAATGTGATTCGGCAGCTCTACTGCTAGCCGGTAGATGACTGTCACATTCGTAGAAGAGAGTGGCCAAGATCCACGATACCAGGGGCGCATATCTTGTAAGATTCACATGGGTTGGCCAGCGGTAATGTCCTTGGGGGGGGGGGGGGGTTAAGAAGTTTTGCACGTAGGGTAACTGACACGCCATCTCTGGATACGGTGCATGCATGTTGCGTATTGCTAGGGACTGGAAAAATTCGCGGTTTCAATGACCACTAGGATAGACTCCACGATTCTCTATGTACTCGGGCAACTATCACCTGGTCATTGGCTACCGACTCGGGACACCTGTTTACTGCGATTCTTATGATTCGATACTTCTTTTGTTGAGTGTTTGCCATTGGCTCAGAGTCCTACAGGTAAATTGCGGTACGATCACTGACGCAGCGTTAAGCTAAACGAATTCGGATTCCAGGCTGTCTCGAAAGGAATCCGCGAATTTTTCTGGACTCTACGTATTGCTCATATTTTGGTCCACGTGAATGCAATAATCAGAAAACTATAAAATATACAGAATGTTTTTTATAAGACATATATTTGACATCAACCTATTTTCACAGTCACGCGTTTGCGAGTGCAGGAAGACCACTCTCAGTGAGGAGTATATCCCGTCAATGGATATGGATTTACTCCCATGCAAGAAACTATGTTCCAATGATCAAACCAATGCACACGTAGGTTAAACATGTTTTGTAGACTACCTCACGACCAGGCTGATCCGCGAAATTTCCGGGTGATGTTTGAATAAGGATACTGACAACCATTAGAAGTTGTTTACGAACTCTGTCGACGGAAAAGTGGCAGATGCCACATGGAATTGGTCTGCTTTTGAGAACTGCTATGTTTGAGACAAGTAACGAGACACAGACCATACCGGCCGCGCCGCATGTCTGGCGAGATTCCTGAGCACCGAGTGTGCGCTTGTGTTGTCCCTGGCACAGTCGTGATAGTTGCGATAATGACGATAGTCGTGATAGTTGCGATAGTGACGATAGTCGTGATAAATCGCAACACTCGGGGTCGACTCGCGAAAACTATCCTAACCCCTTTCCCACGGTGCACGAAGCCACACGATTAAAACGAAACTTTGCCTGATTTTCACGCTTACTTACCAGGACAAAAGGTTACATCATTAAACCATAATAAAATACAAGATTGTTTTAAAATGCATACTTAACCACGAACCAACATTAGGTATACAAATTTTGTGAGATATATAGTCGTTTAAAGCCTTACATTGTGACGAAAAAACCCTAATTGTATTAATTTTTTCCATTTTTTTAATACATATTTCAATTCTCCTCGTGCTCGTGGTCCAGGGAGTGTCTTTAAACGCGGTGGGAAAATCTTGAATTGGATACAAGTTGAAGTTGTAGTTTTATCGCGAAGCACGAAGGAAAAAAAAAATTAATGCCACGGTTTACAAACCCGACTGAAGGGCATATCTTCTGAAGGCGATACTCACTACTGCAGTGACGAGAATGATAAAAATAAACAAATGTGACAAGAAACCGTGCTTGTTAAACAAAAGTATGTAATTTGGAAAGAGAGAAGTGGTGGGGGGTGGGAGTGGAAGTGTTCAGTAACACTTTGCACACGGTTTTCATTCAAATTCTTTTGGTGGGTTAATAGTTTTTTTTTTTTTTTTTTTTTTTTTTAGATTTTCAGGTTAGTAGTGGGGGTGTAAAGATATTTTGTACCGCCGTCTCCCCCTGTGTAAAGACTAGTTTCACCCACCATGTAGATAGAATCTTTGCTTTTTGCTATTCCATGTTTTTGTTACCAAAAATATTCAAATTGAAATAGAAGAACCTAAATGTTTGTTTTTATTTATTTTTGTAAACCCAGAAAATTAACATTTAGAGAGTATTTACAATGAATTTGAGCAGTGAAAAAATTTAATTGGAATACTTGCCTCGTTTCTTAAGAATATTAGATAGCAATAATCATATATATGGTGACAAAATTTGCTAAAGAACACAAAATGAGTTTTTTTTATGTAGCAGAAGTTCCAAGAAATTTGTTTTATATTCCTAAACTAAGAATTTGCATTAAACAGGCACAACACAACGTGGTGGGTGAAGTCGACCCTGGACCTGATTGGTCGTGGCGTTAAGACGCCACAGTCACGTGACTACGAGACCAGACGCTGATGGTTAGATGCAACTTCTGGCACTACCCATCATTTATGAACGTCGAGTCAGTGCTCATAGCGTTCAGAGGCCACTGTAATCTCTAAAGCCCCGGTATGACAGTGTGCAGTGTGCGTTAAAACCTGACATTAACTTAATTTATAGGTGTACATAAAACATAAACTGTACGAAAAATAAGTTATAAGATTGTTCACATTTTCCACTATCTTATCAAAAAATTCCTGAGTCTCTATATGTATTGACCATTACCCTGGCTGGTAAAGACATTATAAGAAGAATCTTGATGTGAAATATTTCCTATTAGTGCGCTGGTATCTCTAAAGCAAATCATGACATTAAACCTTAGTACGTAATACTGTCGCGTGTATATTTAGACACGGGGCAGCAACCAAAGATTTCTTGTGACTATCATAATGATATAGTGAAGTATATGCGTGTAAATGACGGCTAAGTACCATGTTAGAGTTGCATCAGGACCTCCAGCGTATACCGAACTTGGAATAATATGGGACTTCCATGATTGCTGGTGAAAGCATCCATTTGACAGCTGGAAAATCACTGGGATTTAACACAGCACCGAGAAGGCGCGAAACGTCAGGTGCCATGAGGTAGAGTGGTCAAAAACATTTCCCTTATTAACCCGCACTACCAGTCAAAGATACATTAAGTTAACCAGTAAGTGTTTCTACAACTTTAGTCCACCCTTAGCATCTAACAACAGCGAATCTGTCTGCTCTAGGATGAAAGATAATGCTTTTCAGTGAATGTTAAATAAATATGTTCTTTATATAATTTATATAATTATATAATTTATTATTAAAACTGTTCTTACCATAGAGTCCGAGATTAATTTTGACTTACTCAAAACCGACCTACAAATAGTCATACTTATATTCATTACTGAAGTCAGACAAAAGGAGGCATAAAAAAAACATGTGTGCGAGTCTTTCAGTTCTCGAAAGTGATGTGTTCACATCTACATAATCTCGGTAACGAGCAAATTCGTGTGTTATCATGTTGCAAATACATTTATAATACGAAACTTGGACAAGAAATATTTAAAATAATGCCAACCGTGATAAATATATACGCAAAATGTATTTTTTAAAATACATTTCTTGACGCGAATAAGAAAAGTGTTTCCTCGCCCGCTGCTAGAATTCGTTGCCTTAGCAGCTACGTCGACCATAGGTTTTTTTTTATTCGTAGTACGAAATTTTAATATATATATATATATATAATGCAACGACTCCGATAAATTAGAAAACGTTTTGAAAACTACTATATCCCGGCTTTGAACCTGATTTGCAACAAGGAATTTTATTGAAATATTGTCCTTGTGTAAATGCTTATTGATTAAAAAAAACACGTTCACTCATGATAATTGGTTTCTTTAATTTATTTTGTTCAAAAAATACTTGAGGAAAAAAAAAAAAAAAAGGAGTTTCTGCTTATTTCGTTAGTGGCCACCCGGGGTTGAAATTCCAGCGAGGCCATCGGACGCTATCTCACGGACATCTGGCAGCGCCTTCCTGCCAGGGCTGTCTCGACACGGAAACAAGAGACGAGCGGTGTACAAGTGTAGGATCGCAGGAGACACGCACGTAGCAACGAGCCACTCCCGGGAGTGTATCAGGCGCGCGCCACCTAGGCACACGTGACCACGTGGTGCCATGCCCGCCGGGGGGGGGGGGGGGGGGGGGCATGATTGCGCGGCGCGCGAGTATTCTCGGCGCGTCCCCTGCCGGATAATGGTTAGGGATGAACCCACCCGAAGAGGAGGGTGAGGCCTGGAAATCTGTATGCAACGGTTTCGGCGCCGCTCTCGGAGAATTGATGAAGGGGGAGAGAATAAAAGATTTACGTAAATCTGATTGCCAGGCGCCAGGCGCTCAGACAACTAACCAAAGCTTTTGTACTTCCCCCACCGTTTAGAATTTTTTTTTTGTTATTATGTTACAGGATATCATCTTCCCCGTCCGATGCAGGAAATATGAATGAGCAAATCCCCAAATACACCCGTGCCCAAGTCAGGATTCGAACTCCAGACCCCAAAGTAATCGGGAAAGATCGCTATTCTATCAATGGGGACGGGACCACTTCTTAGAAAAGTGCAGGTCTGCAACCCGCGCTACAAGCGGGACTGATTAGGCTTGACGGGAGAACTAGAACATTAATTGGTAGATCATATAAATAAAATGTTTAATTTGCGTGCGTGGGATGGGAAGGTATTCGTCTGTCAAAACAATCTGCCAACCAGACAGTTTGCTGTGTCCTGAGCCCTAAGACTTTAGCTGAGTGAGGTACGGGGCTGAGGCGGTGAATATGCTGGGTTGGTGGCCCCAGCCACTGGTCATTGCCGAAGCTCTAATACCCTCCCGATCAAACAAGAGGAAGCGATCCCTAACAGTTCTGTTTTAAATAAGCTCTGGAATGTATATAAAACGAACAGGAATGTTACTCCCACCCTACCCTGATAGGGCGCACATGTGGGAGGGGAATGTGAGAATGCCGGCCGTAGGTCGGAATAATCTGTCAAAACAATCAGGTGAAGTCCAATGTGCGAGTTCTGGCCACACCGATATCGATGTATCTTGCAAACAAAATATTATCCGGCAAGTGGTTATTTAACAAAGCACTGTCTAGTACTGCATATGTGGAACTTACATAATTTCAGCTGATATGTGCGTAGGTATATGTATTTGTGTATTCAAGCATGTATGATGCGTAATGCCTAAGTGGTAATATTTTGTTGCGAGTCTGTATTCAAGACTAATCTCGTATCCAAGATTATTCGTAATTACAACTAACAAATTACAACCACGACATCTGATGGTACTGATAAACTTATAATACATCCACAAGTGTTTGTGTATTCATGTTTAAGCAGGTCTAAACCTTTTACTGAGGTTGTCAATCACTAAACCCATTTAGATGGTTCCTAAACTCGACTAATAAAAAGGCTTCATTGAGTACGTGTGTACCCAGGCCAATTACGCAACTGAACACATCTCCGCTGAACAGATATTTCTACGAGCAGTAAATACTCTTAAGAATTACTAGTTACCACAGTAGAATGTCTCTGTCAAATCGTTAACATTTTTGAGATGTAAATTTTCTGTGTTCAGGTACACTATATTATTATTTTTTTCTTTTTTAGTGTTTCAAAATTCACTTCGAGAGACAGCCTTGAAACAGCCACATTTAACACGGCGATTAAAAAGCTGTTTCGTGCCAACTTATTATACTTCTGTTTTTTTTTTTTTAGTCATTGCAATAATATTATAAGAAAAATAAAACATTCTTGGATTACTTCACACATAAATTCTTGCTGTTTAATTGAGTTTTTATTTGCCTCCTGTTTTCAAAATTAAGATTTATGATCCCGGAAAACATTATAATTGTTTAAGCGACTATAAGGCTGCTGTTTTACTACATAAGAATGATCAAAGTAATGTAGCCTTTACTTTAGCTACTGCTTATTTTATGATTAGGGGCCAATATTATTAATAGCATCAAGGTTAAATGGCTCAGATTATATACTCATTTGCTTAATCAATTTCATCGGTTTTCTCTATGAAATCATTGGATGTCTGATCACAAACTCTTAAAAAAACTGGCACCCATATTAATTCTACAGTGTTTTCAATTTAAACTTGACCTCAAAAAAGACAATAGATGATCAGCCAATAAATATTGACCATGTTTTATTCCGGAGTTTCTTCTTTAGGTTGGGGAGACGTTGTTTATTTTCCAGCGGGCGGTTCGAATTTGGCGGGCTTTCTCCCTTCCCTCGGCCGCGGCAGGGGCTCGGGGGCCATGATTGTTTAGCCCCTTGTAGCGGGATCAGGAGAAGGGATGACTTGAGAGAGGGCGGAGAGAGAAGGGAGGTTTTCGCCCCTCCTCCCACACTTAGTCGCTGTCAAAGTGGGTCAACCCCCTGGCTGCAGTTCCGCCCCCGGGCCGCCTCCGAGCCGACACGTGATTGGCCGGCCGCGGCACGTGACGCCGCGCGCTCATTTCGAATATGATAAGCAGGGGAAACGAGGGCAATCTATTAAAAGCCGTGTCTCTCCTAGATCAGGGGGGAGAAGGGAAAGGGCGCGACGCCGGGCCGGTGCTGCCATCTCGCGGGCGAGTTGCGAACTACGTGGTGGCCGCCCCCGGCCTTGTGAGACATAACAGCGTTGCCAAGTCGAGGGAAAATAATTTACAGCTTTTGCACTTACAAGACAGGGAGAGAAAAACAGTATCAAACTTGAAGACGTAACAAAAATCATGCTTATGTAGCCGGAAAACAGCTACAGATTATTCTAAACAAATCATACCTACATAATTCCGAATGTATAAACTTATTTATATTTAACGATCAGAAAACAATAAAAGTGTCACTGGGGTCGAAATAAATGTTCCTACGTATATTCGCTACTGGCATTTGATAGGCATTTGTTTTGATAATTTATTTCTGTATCATATTATATTTAGTTTACTGTAGCTATATAACTTCAGGGTACATCCAATAAAGTCTACGCAATTTTTTCACTCGTAAACAATTATTTCAACGTCAAGGAAATCAGGGTTCCGAAAGTTATGTTTTCTAATGTCGCAAATAAGTTATGTATGGTAAAAAAAGAACAGTTGTGGAGGCATTTTTAGTTACCTCTGTAAAAAAATGCAATGCTATTAACTTTATATAAACAACTTATGACATTTTACATTTAATTTATAAAGTCAAATTATTTTCACGTAGGAATAAAAATGGAAACATTTTAAGATTTTTTTTCCTTTATGCTTTATATATCTATATTTCATTTATTTCTTAGAAAATCTGTATTTTTTTCTTCGAAATTTTGAATAATGTTTATCTTATTTTATTGACATCCAGACTCCTGACTTGTTCATTTTGAGTTTAAATATTTAAGTATACAATAACATGAGATAGTTTATGAGTTGTAGATTCACTGGGCTAAGAAAAAAGTATAGATATTTTATTTCACTTGTATTAACACCGCATTGGCGAACGACCAATAACTTTAGGTAAATGAAGAGAACGATAACGGTCATACGTATGTAAAAGGGTTTGTTATCAGTACTGTCTACTGTTAATTAGTCAGACCATTAAAATATATATAATTGGCGTGACCTTGTTATCAACGGTCCTAAATCTCGCATGTTTTACAAACAACTAGAGCAGTGTGTCATGCCCATGATATCTTCATAATGGAATGACATACATAGCTTCATGAAGAAGGCGTTACTTGGCTGTGGATAGATTCAACTTAAAAATATGTGAATGGTTCAGCTTTAATGATGTAGTTTTGTGGTATATTATTACCTATATATATATATAAATATTCATAACTGAGAAATATAACATTTCATGATGTGGCATTTTGTTTCTACAGTTTATTTTATGCTGTCGTTTAATTTTAAGCTTAGATATTTCAATGTTTTAACACACATATTCTTTCATTTGCCTATGCATGGGTCTACAATTTTTTATGTAGACAGATTTAATCAAATTTTTGAGATCTAGTGACGCACCATTGTGATTCATGTTTCTAAAATGCCCGCCACCCAACGCTTAATATATAATACTGGTTATTTGAGAGGGTTTCTTGATTTTCCATAGCTTAACTTACTCATCACAACTGTGAATGCAATATAAGTTTCCTGTTTATTAGAGAGATCTGTCTTGTGGCGTATTCATAACTAGCTTTGTTACAGCGACAAAATTCGCGTATATTGAAACATTATTCTGTTGAACATAATCTACACGCTCAGTGTTAAATCTCAAATACTTCCTTTATTATTTACAGTAAAGAATTTGTCAAGCCCCAATTTAAAAGACGTAGCTATACTAATATTGGGAAGCACTTTAGGCCATATGTTATACGCCGGTCGGTATTCTGTATACACCTCTAATGTTTTGACATTTATTGTAAACTGATGCGTTATAATATTTTCTGTCCACTTTAATTGATTTTGTTATTTAAAATACAGTTTTAAGTTTATTAAAACGTTTAGTCAGTATCTTAAGGCAAAGTGGCTGTAGATATTCGCGAAAAATAAAATAAAAATGTGCTATATTTTAAAGCTTTACAATTCAGTAGTTTGGTTGTATAGTAAGGTTTTTATAGCTGACGTTTTACCGAGAAAAATAATGGTTTTCATTTTGGACTTTATTGAAAAACTTTTAATATCCACGTGCTTTGACTATTGTTTATAGAAGTTTATAAAATTCTATAGCTGTTGATAAAAATAATAGTACAGATGAAATAGCCTATAATAATGCAGAAGAGGTTTTAAATAAGTGATACGAATACATCAAGAAATTTATACCAATTAAAAGCGTAGGCCTACAATATTACAATTGAATGATTATCTTGGTATAAATTATGAATGTTATTTTTAAGGCTATATTTAAGTAAAATTTTGTTTCTTAAATTTAGTGCTCACTGTTTTAGGCATTTTATGTAGGCCAATATATTGTTATGTATGTAAATAATTTAAATTTCTTCTAAAAAAATTGTACTTTTTATGTAAAGTCATAAAATTAGTATAATAAGATAAAGAAAAAAATTATATATGCAGCCACTGTGAATTTCAAACTAATTTCCTTTTTATAATATTTGATTTTTAAATTTCAATGCTTAGCGAGATTTCATAAACAGTAAAGCTTATAGGTTTATAATATATCAAAAAATCTTGAATACTTTATAATGTATTGTTCAAAAATTAATCAAACAAACGAAGCCAACAAAATAAAGACTTTTAAGATGTATAGAAGTTGAATACAGGTTTATTATTAATAATAATATATTTTTAAATAGATTCTCTAATTTAAAAAGTTTCAAAACCTACGTAATTTAATTGTCATATTTTTTATCTTCTTGTAACGTTTTGGCATTGTGTAAAATTTTCATGTTTAATTATTACATGAGCTATATCACATTAATTCAGCAGGCTGCGTGCTAATACCATGTTTAATATAGCAAATTTTCACAATTTAATATATTGCTGCATTTCAATCATATCTATCGTATTAATACAACACTAAAAACAGATAAATTTAAAGTGGCTACATGTTAACAAAAATAAATTTTAAACTTTTAGCGAGTATGGAAAATTCACATTTGGTCGACTTGTGCTCTATATATTTATCTCGATCGTCCTTACACTGCGGTGCTTTAATATGTTCTAAAGACCTAAAAAAAAGTAGAATATTAATTTAAATTAAAGATAGCCATTTCATTAGTTAAACTAGAATATATTAAAATATTGTAAACCGTTTATACGGCTCGGTCTTAAAATACGTATTAGTTTGTGGATTGTATTTTGCGTGAGTACCGTTTTCAGGGTAGATAATATAAGCAATTGAATTGCTGTTTTTTGTCATGCGAATAATGTAGTTTTTTACAACCTGAAAAAACCCCCATAGTTCTTATTTTAAGTTATTTGATATATTGTACAAATTATTTATTACTTGTTTTTAGT
Organism: Bacillus rossius redtenbacheri; assembly: GCF_032445375.1. NCBI lineage: Eukaryota > Metazoa > Arthropoda > Insecta > Phasmatodea > Bacillidae > Bacillus > Bacillus rossius. Next base: position 6,792,043 of record NC_086336.1, on the reverse strand, counting down.
AAACGCGCAGGACTTGATTCTTAAGAGTATTAATAGGTACCCATTACATTATTTATATAGTTTTATTTTTATTCATAACTTTACATTTTAAGAGGTTAATATTAAATAACAGAACTTTGTTTCATCACGCAACAGTCAGGTTTTGAAAAAAGGAGGGGGGGGGGGACCCCCGTGAATATACACTACATACCTATACATATTGCTATAATCAATTTTTTTCGATGCTTGTGTAGTTTTATGTGTAAATAAATAAATTTAGGTGTGTGGTCGTGTAACTACAGAGGACGGAGAAGAACTAGAACTGAATTTATCTCCAAGCTGCCAAGAGCACCAATCAAGACAAGCCTTGTATGTGTACCCGCTTCTCAGTTGTCTCTGGAACTGAGCCGCGCTGAAGACAGGCGATGTGCCTGTCTGTGTCATCTCGCTTTTCCTCCTCTGTATCCGTGAAAACAGTGACAACACTTCTTAATGTTATAGAGGTATTTGAGAAGCCCTCAATAGAAATGAATTTTATGTTTATTATTTTACTTCTTACCTCTATGACTTTGTCTTAGTCCTGTTATGAATTATATTTACCAGTATTGTATCTCTATGGTCAGGTCAAGTTGGTTTTACTCTTTAAGTATTTTCATGTTTTATCTAAGTAATAATTTTATGAAATGTCTTTGCAAACATTTGTTAAACGGCGACGAATAGGAAATGAGCTTACACCTTTTAATATTGTTTTTGGGTCATTACTGAGGAAAGAGTATATGTGATTGGACGCTCGACTGCGCATATATTTTATTTAAAGAATTTAGTATTTCCAGTGTGATTTCGGAGAGTGTTCAATAGAGAAAGCTTTGACTGTTTGAAACAAATTGGAACAGGAGTTTCTGTTCTACTATCATGGAAGAAGGATTAGAGAGAAAGAGCTCCGTGATTTAGTCATAAATGAATGTAAGAATATCACGTAAAACATTGGTACGACGACTGAATAGCTAGAATCTACGTGAAATTGATGATTTTATAATAAATACCGGAACTATACAATGAAGAAGATGTAGTTACCGATGTTCGAAGCTCTACTAAAGAATCGACGACGACGATAAGTTTTGACTAACAGCATAAATAGAACTGGATCAACGACGAATTAAGAAGAAAAGAAGAAAAGGACTATCAATCTTCGAGATGGAAGGAGTTCGACAGCGGTAGACGGCATCGTAGACGGTGTACCGGAGGACATCATCCTTCTAGACGACTCCAGGTGACCGACGCCAGTCCTTCTGGAGTACCAGCAGCACGAGAGGAGGTGCATCGAGACGGAGACCCAACCAGCGACATCGGAGGAGAGTGAGATCTAACCAGCAACATCGGAGGAGAGACAGGGGTTCGGAGAGGTTTTCCACAGCCTCTTGGTATTGTAACGACGCGACGAGGTTTGTTTGCCCCATCCCCGAATTAACAAGAACAGCGAGAAGTTACCTGTCCTATTTTAATGGCAAGATATCTTAAACTATGATGTTTACGATCAAGACCTAATTTGAAACTCGCAAAACAACTTAATACTACTTAACTACGTAAAGACTTGTAGCTTGTACATACTGGACCTGGTTAACTGACATTGATCAGTAATATGTACGATATCAAAGTTAAAATCTGTTAAAGTCATTAATTGTCTTGAATGTTTAAAGAATAGCCCCAGGTCCAGAAGTCTTGAGACAGTTTGATCTACCGAAAGAGACTGAGCTAGTAAAAACAAAGAAAAGACTAATTTGCCAGTTAAAATGTGTTTCAATAATATTTAAAATATTGACTGATAACCAAACTATTATTCAGTGATACAATTACGTAAAACGTAATTAGTTCTGAAAGACATTTAAGTATAACGGATATTGAAATTTTGTTTAATGAAAAACCTATTTAAACATGAATAATTGTCTCAAAGGTATTTGTATGTTGCTTGCTAATCATTGACTCTGTCACTTTTCATGTTACAGTTGGATATGTTGCAAAAGAGTATTGTCACCCATACAACCATGATTTTGACCCTAGTAAAAAGTTAAATTTTCATTATATTTTATTTTTCCGATTGATAACCATACTTACATATCATGTGTATGTTAAACCAGATAGACAGAAATATTTAGCTTGGATTGTCTTGAAAGAATAATTAGTTTTTATTACACTGAGATCAGCAGTCATAGAGAAGTTAATGCTTTTAAACACACTACTTATATTTGTTGATTTTAAGGTCAGAATACTTACACCAAAGAGAAGGAGACATACTGCTAAGGAATTATACGACATTTTATTGTTTGGTATTCACACTGAGTCAAACTACACCAGTACATACAACTTGAGAATAATTTATTTTCACTATCAACATAACAAGACATATTTTAGTTAATATTCTGTAGAGGTTAGTAGTTGTGCTACATACACAATCACAGCACTAGTACTTTATAGAGTTTTCACGGCGCCCAACTAGACCACATTTTACATTATAGATATTGGCATTTTAGTAAATATACTCCATAGAGTAATTCTGAAAATACTTATAGAATTTTTGATCACCCAACGGTGGCACACCCTTTTGAAATTTTGGTCGCTCATCCTTGGAGCTGTCTGAAAAATAACAGAAGAAAAGGGAAAATTCTGAAAACACTTCAATGTGTCTCACCTGACGTTTTCTCGAATCGGACGTATCTCGAGATTAGTGGCGACGGCAAGAGACTTTGCCAAATTTTACGTTGTTCCCCGGCACCAGGCTGGAACCCAACAATGTGCGCGTGTTCAAGTCTGTCACGTGTCCATCGCCTGCTGTCATGCTCCGCCTTCTCCTATATTCACGCGTGACTCGCTCAGGTGTTTTTTTGGCTTCTAGTTCTCCAGGGCGTGTCCATTAACTCACGATGATCAAGATTACAACAATTTTAAATTCTAAACTGTCGCAAAAAAAAAAAAACACGCAAATTCATATGATCATCGTAACCTTCCGTCAACAGTGTTTGTAAAAAAAAATACTCCATTAGGTGTGGTCAGTGTTGACAGACCAACATGGGAAGCCTACGATTCACTCGTCCTTCTGGACATACCCGAATACTCACGTTGGCAAGCCTTTTTACAACAGACGAGAGAGCCAAACACCCGATCGTGCATCTTCGTTTTTTTTTTGTTCATTGTGAATAAATATACAACTCATGATAACCAATGGTCAATTAGGTTAGGTTAGCTACATTATAAATACTCTAAAACATTGTGGACGGTTGATTTGGTTAGGATAGCTACATTGAAGATACTGTGAAATCATGTAAACGGTTTCCCCCAAATAAATACACCTGTTGTGGTACGGAAAAAAAAATCGAGCATTAAATTCGGGTATGGCTCTCTCGTCTGTGAAAAGAAGGCTTGCCAACGTGAGTATTCGGGTATGTCCAGAAGGACGAGTGAATCGTAGGCTTCCCGACCAACATTAAGGGATGGTCTGCCAGGGGATAGTTGGGAATTAGGGTAAACCTGGAAGTACATTTAAGAAGTTTCAAACGTTGGACGTGATAGATGCCGCAGACTGTGTACAGGACTCTCGCCCCCCCCCCCCCCTCCTGTCCTGCTCTTCAACTCCCCCCCTTCCTTCCCCCCTCGCCATGGGACGCCGCCCGATATGACGGTAAATCAATAACGCGATATCTGCGCGCTGTTGGGAGACGCCAAGCCGTGTGTGATCGCTCTTTCCCGCGGACCGCCTGCGCGCTATGCCAGGCATCGCACGACTGCATTCGCCTGCCTCTCCCCCTCATTCCTCCACCCCCACCATTGGTCCATCACGCCCTAATCACTCTTCCGAAATTTATTATTAATCATTTGCGCGCTGACACGAGCCGCCACCCCCTCCCCTCTTCTTCACCAGTGCCTGCTAATGGCACCTGAATGACTCTATTATAGTCGGGAGAGCTTACATACAAGCTGGGTGGGGGCCAATTATTGTAGGTGCCTCTTGCGCGCTTTGGTGGCGCTAAATCACCTTTACTTGTCCCCGGTAGCAAAAAAAAAAAATATTTGCACTCTCAGGAAAATCATACTACATAGTCAAAAAAATTTTTTTTAAGAAAGCTTAAAAAAATATTGCGAATCTAATTTGTTTTATTGATCAAACCAAAGTTTGTTCGAAGGAAAAATAAACACGTTGTTTTAGTGTACAAATTATAGGAGTGGGAATACTGCTGAAAAACATGCTATGAAACATGTAATAACAAAATTAATTTGATTCTGTGTTCTAGCAGCAGTGTTGTGTAAAGTAAAATAAAATTATAACTTGCTATATGTGATTCATTAGATGTGTCCTTCCTTGGGCAAATTTATGCTTTAGGCACACGTGCGAGTAGATGTGTTTTCAGCTGTTTCGTTATTTTAGTTTTCTGTGCTCGTGGAACAATTTAAAGACGTTTTAAATTAAATGTTCATTACAGTTATATAAATCTATATTTTATAAGTGTTTTGTTTTAATGAGTAACACTAAGTATTAATTTAATTACTATTGGCAAAATTTAAACTGGACGCTTTTTAAGTATCTGTAATGATATTTTATGATTAACAATTATTTCCACATGCTATTTTCCTCGAAAACATTCCAGACTGTGTTACAATTGACAGATATTTTTAGACAAAATGTTCACTTTTCCTTATTTCGTGTATACAAAAATTATGACTTTTTTATTAAATAATTTGCATTTTTGGATTTAACGACACTGACATTAATACCTTTATAACATTTCGAAACTAAATATGTGTATGTATTAAATCATTTTTAATATTATAAATTATATATTTTGATAAAAACTGATTTCTAATCAATTTAACTTAGCCGCAATACAAAGCGTAAACAAATATTTTAAAAACATAAAAAATATATATACCTAAGGTATTTTAACAATTATTTTTAGACAATTAGAAAGTATTTTATTAGAATAATTGAAACTGTTTTATTTTGAAATCTCTAACTTTTTTAAAAAAAAAATACTAAGCGGATATATGTTTCAATATGAGTGGGAAAAAAAATTATGAGTTCATTCAAATTGAAACCTACAAAATGTTAAATTAAAAATGATAAAAATTCACATGTCTTCAAGACGACTGTACTCCGTAAAGCCTAGAAAATAATACCATGGAACTGACTCACGCAAACATATTGGATGATTTGTAGTTAGGTTTCACATTCCGGAAAAGTCTGTTGTGATAGGCCTATAGCAAAGGTAATAAATAACACCTATCGTCGTGAAAGTAAGTTTCTTAAATTCATTTAAATTGGAAAAAAAAAAAAAAAATACTCTGCAAAATGGAAGTTTGAGTACTTGAGCTGTAAATATATCAATTACATCAAACTGAATTGTGTGTTTCGTATTTTATGTCATACATTCTTTTTATTGTAGTATGTGCAAGTGTTGTAAATGCTTGAGCACAACCTATGGTCTGTATAATATAGACTGTCTCAAATTTATAAGCTCTCGGAAGTAATTTGAGATGTACCTTTTTCGCAACTTTCACTTGCAGCAGGACATTAAGTTTGTTTAAAAACATTGATAACCACGTGAAGACGTTTAAAGACACCGTTGACAGAGCAACATTGGTAGAAGGATACTTACGTTAACTATTGCTATGCACTTAATTTAAGATGTAAAATTTCAGTACAAAACATGACTCAGACTTCACTTTTTAATTATTGTATTCGCTTATGCAGGCTTACTAGAAGTAGCGCTAAATTGTGATTTTCTTCTAAAGAAAATAGGGCAGCGCACTTTGTTGACGTAAATCATAACATATTACATAACGAATAAGCCTTGATGTTACGTCCCGGGCAGTTAATACGATACCTTGGGTCGATGACAAAACCTGAAGAACAGGATGTAGTTCACTAACTGTGTCATTAAAAGGTTTGAGCAAACACACCAACCATATTTTTTCCGCAATACCGGGGCCCTATGGAGCAGTCGGGTTTTGACGATCCGGAACGGAAAGACGTAAACTCGGCGATGCTTACGTGAAGATACGTTGGCGGCGCCGGAACAGCGACCTTGCCCGCTTCTCTGCACGGGCGACCGCCGCTTTGTAACCGTCATGGCGAGAGCAAGCGATACTCGCCCTAACGAGGCAGCGGGCAACTCGTTCCACGTAGTGCCTCTTGTTTTTTGTTTTATCTACAATCATTTACATAGAATACATCTAAATTTGCGTTATTCTCCGGTGCCTGACTTCAATCCACACAAAGACGTGCGTGTCACGTGTTAACTAGTACAGACCGGAAAAATTCGCGGATTTATTTCGTGATAGGCTGAAATTCAAACTTGTGTACATTTCTGCTGGTTCTGCTATTGGCTCGCAGTTTAACTGGAACTCTCTGGGCCAATGAGAGACTATCGACCAAAGAAGCTCGGAATCACAAGCTACACAGTGGAGACGCCTCACAATTTAGTACCAAATGAACACGAGTGTTTACTTGAGAAATGCGGAGGATAATGGAGGCTATCCTAGAGGTCATTGAATCCGCGAATTTTTCCGGTCCATATTAATTAGCCACTTATGCTACATTTCCCCTTTTCTCCCGGTAGCAGGTTATTCAGTCAGATGTTTCCATAGGTGCTTGTCATTAGCGTCTATTCCTTCAAGGCGTGTCGAATAACCCGTGATCCAATGACATAGGTACTTTTAGGTTTGCAATCGTTTTCAGTCTTGACTGTCAGCAAATAATAAAGTGAATTTTGCAGGGAACTTGAATAATTCTTGAAGTGATTCCAGGGCAGCTGTTCTTAAAATAGTTGCAAGTAATAAATGGTAGAAGATAGTTGCTTATTTGCATTCTAAACAGTAGAAAATACGCTGAATTCTTTATTATAACTTCTTTGACCGTGGTAAATACGCTAAACATACTTATTAGAAAAAGGATGAAAGGAGTTTTTGCTGTAGCCTATATATTAAAGAAGTTGTTTAAAATTTATTTATAATCAAATAATTTTTTTTAAAGTAAATTGAGTAGACGCGATCCATCGAAGATATCCGTAAGTTGACGAATATACCTGGATAAATTTATGTCCATATTTTTAGTATATTTAAGGCAAAACGTTTTATGAGTGCAGATTTTTCACAAAGGGCTTTGAATTTTAGCGCTACACCGGAAGAAAACTCAAAATTTCGGTGTCCTAATGTGTAAGTAGAGCCACGATTATTTCACGGGTTCATTGCGTAGTAAAGATTCTGCTTCTCGTTGATGATTGGACTAATGTGTCCTTGTCACGTCCTTGATGACCCTGAGAAAGTTGTAAACAAGAAGTGGTTACCCAATGTTCTGTAACCCGCCAAAAAAATGTGACCTTATTGTCGATTAAAATGAAACATCTTGATTTTATACATTCAAGTGACACTAAGTGAAGCGGTTTGGGGGTTTCCGCGTATTTGCGTCTCTTTCAGTCCTTTCCCACCCATCCACAGTTTCTGACCTTGAGTTGTTCACCTGGCGAAGTCTACCTGCTCGAAGTCATTGTCCAGACTGTCGCAAAGGGGGAAAAGGCGTTTGTTTCTCCTTTTCACCTTCCCTTCCTTCCCTAAATTGTTCTCGCCGAAAGATTTATGTGTCGAAGCGCGACCACCTGAGCGGATCCGATGGCTCAAGGTCACGTGGCTCGCACGGGAACAACCGACACGCGCGTTCACGGCGAAGGTGGGACCACGTCCTTGCATTCCGACCCCCGGGACGTGTCCTTGCTCCTTACTCCTTACTCCTTAATCCTTACACTGCGACTCTGAACACTGCTCGCCGTTTACACCTTGAGTTTGCAGAGAATCATTTAAGCACTTCCGTACATCTAAAGAAAAAAAAAGGGGGTTGTCTGTAAGGTCGGTTTATGGACGATAATTTTACGTGATAACGTATTTTATAAACAGTTGACAAAACAGTTTACGTGTAGTTTGTGTGATGCCGCTGTCTCTCTTCTACTCGGACGCATCGGCCGACGGAGTGGAAGAGAGATAGATGCGTCACAAGCCGATCGTGCCTCTCTATCGCTTGTTCCGCGCTTTCGCTTGCACGCTCGGCTCAGGCGGAACGTGATAATGAGTCATGCTTTGTCGTGCGTGCAGCCGGCGTTCATCGATTTATAAGACGTTATCACGTCAAAAATAAATTAGGTTTTCAAAGGAATCTTTTGTAAAATTATTTGTTTACAAGAATAGTTACTTATGGTTATTATACCATGTATTAAATACGTTTCTCTAGATATTACAGGGTATCTCTAACGGAAATTGGCGAATAATTTTATATTTTTATCAATGTTTCATTCAAACACAGAAGATAATCGAACATCCAACAATTTAACTTTATTTTGACATAGCATGCTTGTTATGTTCACATTTAATACTGTAACGCTATTCCGAGAACGGTAAACAATTTATTTTAACCGTTGTAGGTACTAGGACCACACAAATAATAAATTACCGTGTGAAAAACTGAACTCAGTAGGCCTATTACTGCGAACACTATTACAAAGTGATACATTAGTTTTTACGTATATGTAAAATTTAAAAATATCTGAAATTTTACATGACTATTTTTGGGTCCATTTACAAAAAAACAAAAAAAAAACAATAATTATTTTGTGAGTTTGATATTACCAGAATAATCTTGGAGATGTTACTGAAAAATCTACTGCAAAACCACTCTTCATTTCATTCTCGTCCACGTTTACCCTGTTTACAACGGAACAGGTCGGAAACCGATGTACCTAATCGTTGCTTCGAAGTTTCAGTTTTCTGAAAACAACGAGGAACCTTTCTTTTTGTTTCGTGTTTCTTCTTTGTAGAAAAGTTCATCAATTCTCTGTAATTTCTAAAAGTGTAACATTCAGATAATGTGAAATTTTTTGGAACAGCAAATAAATGGCTGCCAAAGATCTCGACCGCACATTATTCAACCTGCACATTAGAAGTCCTTGATAACTGTGATTGAAAACGTGTAAACGGGAGTACTGGGTTTGATCACTGTACTCGGAAACTTACCATGAGCAACGAGCCTGTGTCCAGCTAATACGTTCGTATTATACTGTGGCATAATGTTACAGGTTCCGTTGCCTTGAAGCTATGTGCGTAACCGTGTAATTTAAACTAATTTCTTAGCCACGTCGAAGGCGGAGGTTTCGCAGTATGCAGTAACCATCATCATGTTAGCACCATTATGATGATACCTCAATGATAACGACTGCGATGTCGACCGAAACGTCGGTGAACATTCACCTTTGACGCGGCTAAATAACACAAGCCATGAAACTTCAGACAATGGCATCAAACTATGCGATATTTATTAACGGTTTACATAAAATTATACAGTCAATTTGAACTTGCCTGCCTTGTTCCATGTCCCAACTGACCTTTCAATACAAGTAGTTTCATACGTAAACGCTTTCTTAACTGACTGACTTGAATGTAAGTCCAAATTTTTTGTGGGGATATGCTGGATTGCATTAAAGTTTTATAGTTTAACTGGGTAAACAGTAACTTAGCACCAAGGGGAAGTGAAATAATTAGTAAACGAATAGATTAAAAAAGGCAGAGACATGCAAACTTCGCGTTATTTTCGTTTAATTGAATAAACTTCTCACGCCTGTACAAAAATAAGTCGGCGTCTATTATCCACTGGTTGCAGACAGTTTTGAATTTCTGGCTAGATTGCATGTGCACGGGTCATTTGGATTTGTAAATGTTAAAATTGTCCTGTCCTTCGGGGGAATGTCAAAAAATACCAGTGTACCAATATGGACGCAGTTAAAGTAAATTAATGGTATTGATTGCAGCCTCTCTACCTAGTAATGTGGGTTAATGTCTCAACGACATAGAGGTACTCAGAGGCGGGTGCACATGTAGCAGCGAGCGCTGCATGGGTAGAGACCTGAAAAATTCGCGGATTCATTTCTTGATATGCTACAATTAAAATAATTATACCTTAGTGCTTCTTCTACCACTGGTTCACTGTTTATCTGGGGTAATGAGGGCCAATTAGAGACCCTCACTCACAGAAGTGTCGAATCACAGATACTCACTCGAGACGACTCACTAGTCAGCAGCCAATGAACATATGGAATTTTCCCGTGTGTATTGTATATCCTGGAGTCTATCCTGGAGGTCATTGAACCCGCGAATTTTTCCGGTCTCTATGCATGGGAGCTGTAAATCAGGGCGACGTCCGCCACATTTCCTACTCGCGGGGTTTGAAAGACGTGTCGCTACGGCGACTTATCGGACCACTCAACCACCCTTGTTCTGCTCGCGAGTTGTCCTCTCCCAGAGCACGCTTCGTTCTCTTCGTCAAAACTCTCATTCTCTCGCCATTGACTAGATGTGGGTTGAATGGGGAAGAGTGTAAGCTGACTGGTCGTTAAAGAAAGAAGTGGGCATGTTGAAACGTTTGAGGAGGTGTGTCTCGGGGAGGGAGAAGGGGTGAAAGGAAGAAACCAGAACGAGGAGCAACTCCTCACCAGTCGTAAATCTCACGACGGACTTAATTAGCGGAGGAAGTTCAAAGCAATGTAGGGGAGGGGGGAGTAATCACCGCAGTTCGCGAGTTGGGTGACGACCAGGATGCAACCCATAATTACCGCTTTTTCGTGTGGAAGTTACTGCCGCTTGATGCCCCGCAGTGTGCAGCGTTGGTGACCAAGTTAGGTGTTGTATTCGATAGCTACGTTCGTACCTGGTCCGTGGTCAAGTTAGGTGTCGTGTTAGATAGCTACGTTCGTAGCTGGTCCGTGGTCAAGTTAGGAGTCGTGTTAGATAGCTACGTTCGTAGCTGGTCCGTGGTTCTGTTTGTGTGGAAATATTGCATGAAATATTCCTTTGAAAAAAAAGGCATGTAGATCAAATTAACTATTTAAAGCAGAAAAAATGTACAAAGTAAATCTGATATCTACAAACACAGTTAATAATAAATGACATTTATTATTTATATCCATGCAGAAGTGTTTTTACCCAACTAATATTTGTTATATTACATAATAACTCTTTTATTAGGTGTTCCGGATTTAAACTTTGACGTCTCTGTGATGTATATTGTTAATTTTTTTTCACGTTTAAACAATTTTAATACAGTATCTAATTAACGCTACAAGAATGTTTTTACCATCACGCGACGCTAACATTTGAAATGTAGTTCATTTCCTGTTATAGTGTGTTAAGGAAACTCCCTAATAAGCTACTAAGAAGTGTTGAGTGATAAGTACGAAGTACCTTTTGTTAGTATTCTCAGCCAATCGCACCAGGATATTACTTACACGTGACCTTGTCAGCTTTGGTGGAATGATTATTCTTGTAGTTTTTTAATTGCCTTCTGCACTCTGAGCGTGAAGGGTCACCACAATTATTAGTCATGAATCCCGGATGGAAAACTTTCAAACGTTAACAAACATCGTTAGGTCTGGAAATCAAATCTAGAACCTTGGACTTATCAGTAATACATTCTGTTCACGGTAACAGACTGATACTCACTAGTAGCAAGGGGCGGTGAAATTTGACTGCTTCCGCCACCGTTAAGGCGGTTTATAATTTACTCAAACTGGGTGTTCTAGAATTAGTTTGGAATCTGTTCTCCACCAAGCTTCTCGGCGTAGGGCAGGGATGTTTAAAGACACTAAACTGATAAACAAGTTCCAATTCATCGTTATTTGTTTGCAGAATCCGATGGCATGTTGTCGGGTGGTTGAAGCTATACTGAGTGAGAGCTCTCATTGTTTTCGGTTTCACATCGATAGCAAACAAAATTTAAATTTAACAGTTTCTAAAAATTGACGAGTTACTCGCAGCTTTCGAATCGTAGGCTGCGCTAAGTTTTTAAATGTTCTATTACAGGCTTGACTGCTTGATGATAAAATTAATATCAGCCTTCATTATAAATTAATTATTATTCGTATTTCATCCAAATTATATTTATTTATTGGAATCAACCAAATGTAAAATTTTGTTTACGTAAAAGGATTTTGAAATTGTAAAATTATTGCCTGAATTTAGAACTGTGGGTAATGTGGTACATAACAAAATAAAATATTTTTTTGGTTAAAAAATGCAAACACCTTATTTTTTAAACAAAAGTAATTTAAAAATTTGACTGTGATAGTTTAAAGTCCACGTGATTATTTTCTGTATGTGTGCAGTTAAATTATATTTACCTACAATTATGTCAGTGGGAACTTGATGGTAAAATCAATGCGATTGACCGCCATTTCGCCAAAACACATTCTTAGATTAACAGAATTTATAACCAGATTTAACGATTTTTCCAGCGAATATTTTTCAATATTATACAGATTAAATTGTATTGTAAATTACAAAACCAGTACCTCCTCCTCTAACTGCATTAAAAATATTTTTGTTTATTCGTTTAATTTTGAAAGTGTATAGCCTAAATATGTTAGGGACATGATCGAAATATCCGCAAAGTGACAGTCCATTACGCAAACTTAAAAAAAAAAAAAACTCAAGGTTCTTTTATCACAGTGTAGGCCTACACCATACAGAGAAAAATACAACTTATCGCGAGGAGAAAAAAATTGTAAGGTTTTAAAAAGTTAAAGCTATTACGTTTTCATGGAGTTGTTACGGACCTAAAAAAAATCAATTTTTTTAATAATTAAATGCAAATATTTGTTAGTTCAATGATGTTTTATTTCACTTAAAATAATCTTAAGCATACTAAGCATTATATTAAAAAATTACAATAAATAAAATAAACAATTTAAATAAAGATCTACAGGGTCTTCTCGTCCTATACAAATTTAATCATAACTAAAATACTATGTTCTGAAAATATAAATAATAAATGATTACAATCTGCAATAATTTTCTTTAGCTAGAACATTTATATTTTCCTCTGTGTAGTGTAGGCCTAATGTAGCTACACAACAAATGCAACACTGAGTACTGCATATCTTATTTTGAAGATAAATTAGAAGAATGATAATGTGCATCGAGGTGAATACATTACAGATACACAAAATGTAGGCCTACATGGCAATATTCCTTAGAAAACATATAACATTTTCAAATTAAAATGCTGAAATTGTGTTTAGCTTTAAATCTAGGAACACACAATAGTATAAATTAAAAATATTCTGTTGTTCAAAAATTTTATCATCATAGTTCACACGTTTATTCTAGATACGAATAAATATGGTTCACAATACATATACTCATTATGATAGCTGTTCACACACAGGCGGTGCTCTTTAAGGTAAGTTTATTCGTACCAAGTTATAGTTTTGTGTTATAGACTACATATTTATCGTGGAAGTTGGAGGTAGACTATGGGTGAGTTTTTTTCTACTTATTGTTCTAAAGAAAAGATTTTTGCGTTTGAAAAAGGTACGTGTTAAAAATTCCTCACACATTTCTGGTTATAGTAAAGTCAATTTATTTAAAAATTCGTACACATTAATCAAATTCACTGATCTTAATCACTGTTTTAGGACAGTAAAAATATTCATTTAAATAAATTGCTTTTTTAAAATATATTATTTGTAGACATAGTATCTTGCACTATGTAAAGTATTACTTATCATGTGAAAAAAAAAAACTTTCTAAAACCTTTATATCTGAGTGCAAATTTAATTATTTTGCAAATATTTACGTTTGATTCCAAATCCTACAATACTTTGATACGTAGAGTGATGTCAAAAAATTATTTTGGACGTGTGCACCCTCATTTTTTCATTCACGAAAAATATTAATTTATATATTGAAGCTAACCTCTGAACATCATTCTGGCGGCAAATGGAAGTTTCCAGTTCTCTGTGTAAACGTGTTATTAACATTAGCTTTGAGATGGTTTCAGGACTTTGGTTTCTAAATGGATGATAAAGTAAAAATGGATATTATATTTAAAAAAATCGTTTTGCGATCACATAATGATGCAATATTTAATGTTATTTAAAAGTAATAATTAACCTTGTAATATTTTGTATTTCTTGATTTTGTTTAGATGTAGGACAAAGTGGCTTCAAATGGGTCTTAAGAGAAAGTATGAATTTTTTTTGTGCAAAAATGTTTTGAATTCTTTTAGTGTATGTCTGTAAAATTGTTATTTGTAGGTATTTCAAGATCCATACTGCGTATTTCACTGAAGTTAGAAGAGGACGAAATACGTAAGGCTCGGCATCTTACAAAGTGTAAAGTTTTCATTTTCATGTCATCAATTTTGTTGCAGCGCAACTTCTACGGATGTTTTTGTTTAGAATACATGTGTTATTTGCTTTTTTTGTATAAAAATCAGAAATGCTAATAATTGAGTCAGATTTGCTTACTTAAAGGTAATTTTGTGTGTGTGTTTTTTTTTGTTTCTAATCAGGCTAATGCATACAGCTCAAGCTCCACGGTTTCATTTCAGAACTTCGGAAAATTGTGGAATTGTCACATAAGCCAGTAATTACACAGCTGCAACTACGGCATTTGCTTCCTTACCATTAAATTTAAACTCAAATTGCACTTTAATTTTTTGGAGAAGCTACGCCATGGAAGATCGGATTTTTTTTGCAGGTTTACTAAAAAAATGAAAGTACAAGAGTAAAATAAACTTTACAATATTTGCATTTTGCGCGTAGGCATATGAGTATATATAAAACTATGCAGGTACATAACTTTACGAGCTACACTGAAAGAAATTTTTGTATATTTTACAAGAAAAATCCTTGGAAACCCTGTTGCCAAGGATATTACTTGTAAAACTACAAGGCAGAACTTTGTACCATGTGCGATTTTGCAAGGCTCTTCCTTGTAGTTTTGCAAGAAATATCCTTGGCAACAGGGTTTCCAAGAATTTCTCTTGTAAAAGTACAAATATTTTTTTAGAGTGTAGTGTTATGTTAGTTAAAAAGTTTGAAGTTGAAAGTTATTAGTTAATTTATTGTCCTGCGTTATGCGTGGATGGTTCGTTATTCGGTCAGATTTTCCCCCTGGGCGTTTTTCATCGCCTCCTGTCGTTCAGGGCGTAGCAAATAACGGCGTGATCCAAATGTCCAGGGACGTGCAAAGTGTTCAAGTGTGGCCAACAATTGTGCATTTTTGCAGGGTTGGTAATGGTTTGGGGGTGGTCGCCGGGAGAAGGAGCTGAACTGGACGCGGAGAGAAGAAACTCCGGAGTCCACATCCGCTCGGACGGGCGGTCGGCCGACGACTGGCTGCACTTGGGTGCTTCTTGTCCGGAGACGGCGTTATCTCGCCCTCCCCCCCCTCCTCTTTACGCGCGGGACGGCTTTTTTTATGGGGTGCGAAGTAGCTTCCACCTGATAGGAGAAGTGTCTTGCGGGAGGGGGGGATGGGGCTCCCCGCTGGAGGGGGGGACGTATGAGTTTTGGAGACGATGGTGGGGGGAAAAGCTTTGAGCTCCAGCCCCCCCACTCCAGCATCGCTACCCCTCCTTCGCCCCCTCCAACAAACTACCGCTCCAGCGAAGTTCAAGAATTTCCAGTTCCCTTATACGATGCTGCCATCTATATCGAAACCCGTGTAAGATTTTTTTGTACACCTCGTAATTTTTTTTTGCATAATTAACCTAAAATATATCTTTAATATTCTAAAAAATTAGTTTTTTTTTTTTTTTCGAATAATACAACAGCAGCGAAGATGAAGCGAATGCTGTCATTGCATTGACCGAAGAAGACCCCGTTAATCGTGAGTGCGAACTGAATTTTTATTCGTAGATTAACCTCTTGGATTCCTTTTGTTCCATTGTGTGCTTTCTGTCGAATGAACTACAGAATTGCTGCGTTTTAAACCATAAAAAATAAATCAGCTCTGTAAGATAAGGAATTAATTTTCCTCTAGAGTAATAATGTTTAATTGGGTGCTCAACAATGGTGCAAAAGGATTTAGAAACCAAAAATAAAAGCATGAGTGAGTGCATGTTGTAGTTATGTGTTTTTGTATTGCTATAAACTTTCTTCCTCGTATCATGAGTAGCTGAGCCACTATTTACCTTTTGCATCTTATATTTCGAAATATATTAAATATAACATTCTAATTGTTAGAATTTAGATACATTTCGCAATATGTAACGTTGAAGTGATTTCGCGGACTTAACAAAATGCTTAAATAAAAACCAACAATGTTTGTAGTTTAAAAATGCAATGTAAATAGAATTTTCGGGAAAATATTCTGGAAAAAAAAAAATATATATATATATATATCTTCACTTTTTCTTCGGCTTAATATTCTGTGAAGAACTGAAAAACTAGAGCGAAATATTTTATGAAATTTATTTATTTCTAAGTTTTAAATGTGTAACATTGATTAAAAATTTGGACACATATTTCGTTGGCTAAAAAATTATATTGATTTAAATTAATGAAAGAAATACATTAATTAGGGAAAATATAAACCATTTTTACAATACATTTATATTGCTTCTTGATGAGAACATGAAAAACAATATCTTTCTCAATATTTAAAAATATAATAATAATTGACACTGAATGCTAAGCTCATAAATTTATTAAATAAATAAACAATGTTTTAAAATTAAATTACGTTCGAAAGGCATACTAAGTTTTACGGCTTATTTATAGTTAATTCATTTTCACTGTAGGACTTTAAAGGTATGAATTGAGACAACACGAGTTACATAGTTGCTAACGAAACTGTTATATAAGTTATAATTAAAAAATAATATCCTAACCTTTTGCTGACCCTGAGT
Source organism: Bacillus rossius redtenbacheri (assembly GCF_032445375.1). Classification (NCBI taxonomy): domain Eukaryota; kingdom Metazoa; phylum Arthropoda; class Insecta; order Phasmatodea; family Bacillidae; genus Bacillus; species Bacillus rossius. The sequence goes on along the minus strand of NC_086336.1, from coordinate 6,775,344 downwards.
TTATTGCGTATTGAAATATTTATACTTATAAACTTTAACTAAATATAATTGTTTAGTGTGAAAACATATTGGGTTAAAATAGTATGCTTATTTGTACTATGGTTGGTAAAAATATATTTGGCATAACGTACCTCTTTTGAGACAAATTACGGTTATTCAAAAAGGTTATGGCCCATTTACAAGATACTCATGCCTTTTACACCAACAGAGCCCATTGAATTAATACAGTTTGAAGACGTAAATAAAGCGTTTTTAAGTCAAAGAAGCAGTTAAATTATCCCGCTATAAACCACCGTCCGTAAATAATTTAAAAAATAATAAATTATAGGTAAAGTAGTAGTCTTAATTAAATAAATGTTATGGTAAAACCGTACTCTAATTTATTGGAAAAGATTGGGATTTTACAAATTTTATGTAAATTATTTAAAAGTTCAAATTTAATTATTACCAACAACTACAAAATTATCTAAACAATTTGATTTCTAATTAGTTAAATATTTAAATAAATACTTAGACTACTCCTTATAATTGTTTTATTACTTTATAAATAATGATTAATTTTAAAATACCTAATTTTGGTTAAATTTGCCTTTTTTAACAAACCGTATTTTCTCAACAGGCTACGGCTTTCGCAATTATTAATAACATGAAAATTAATAAAAATCTATTAAGTTTTTAAGTTAAAAATTTAATATTAGTTATATATAGTTAATATAGCTCACGTAAAAGAGATTTTTTTACTTTTTAACGCCGTCGGTTTGTAAAAATTGTGCATATTTTGTTTTGTAGATTTATATTTCATACGTAAATTTTCGAGAATGTAGCCTTCCTGAAAACATTCAAAAATATAATACAATACTAAGATAATGTGATATCAACCTACTTTCAATAGTTACAGCGAACGAAATGCATATTTTCATATAAGTTATTACATAACTTAAAAGTTTGGTAGGTAAGAAAGGTTTTAAAAGAAATAGACTTTTTTATATATATATGCAAGTCAATTAATTCGGTTAGTTTTATTTATGACCTCTCAGAATTTTGGTGTAAGCCGCTGTTAATTTACAAGTTTTGCTTTAATTAGTTAATGTCAAATCAAAGGACACTACGCATTAGGTATACCTAACTCTTTGCCTGTTACGATTAGACAAACATTATTTAATATGATCGCAAACAGAATAGAATTCATTAATAATGCTATTTATCAAAATATCTGTTGCCATTCAGCTGTCTCATATTCAACTTAGCTGTGATTTTTTTTTTACTTTAAATAAAACCTCAAATATTAGAAGTAAATTTTTCCAGTCGGGATAGTTCTAGTACAAACAATGCAGAAAGATAATAACATTTTTTACACTTTGTGTAATTTTTTATTTAAAGTAAATAGATATATTTAAATTAACGGTCCTATAGAGGATAATTCAAATACTATGTATACATAATTGAAAATATAAAAAGATTTTATTTTAAAAATTTGATCCGAAATAGGTATTAATACTCAATTTTATCATTTTTTGCGTGATTTGTATTCTTCTGAGAAATTTCAGAATAGAAGCACTTACGTGTTTTGCAATACTAGAACAAAGTTAAGTTTTATAAAAAAACATTGTATAAAATTAAATATTAAAAATAATATTGTTGAATGGTTTCTGTGTAAAAATTGTAAATGTTTCACTACTATTTGGGAAAAAAAAGTATTTTTTTTTTTAAAATGGTTATTAAAATAAATGTAGCCTACCTATGGACTAAATATAAAATAATTTTTAGTTGATATGTCGTTTAAAAATCTAAGGTTAAAAATTAAAATAATGGCGCAGGCACTGCAAGCAATGTTTCCTATATAGAATAAAAGCGATCCCTTTCCATTTATCTTACAATTTAAAAAAAATTACAAAATAAACACACCAAGAATATTTGGATATGAGTTTTAACAAATGTAAGTATTTGAAAGCGGGTACCACAGATTACTTAATTTAAAATTGACTCTCTTTTTATAAATAGGCAGATTGCGTCTTTATTGCAAGATTTATTTTTACAGGAGAAACTATAAACACTAATGAGTCTTAAGGTTTTGAAGCAACAAAATAAAAAGTCAAGAGAACACAATTATTATATTTATAGTTTTCATTTTATTGTTGGACCAATCGTATAAGGATTTCATATTGTTAAATGACGTACTATAACTAATTATTCTTACGATCATACTTTTACTATAAAGTTATAGAATGTCGATCAATATTATTTATAGTTGAGTGACACGCCAGACCGTAAATTTATTTGCAATTTAACGGACCTTAATGTTATACATATAATTGTATCCACGATTATTTCGCGTATTCATTTCACTCCAGGTTAGATTCTACTTGCCTGTACATATTCAAGACATTTTTAGTTGTCTTTTACGATAACAAGGTCACATCCTTTGGAAGGTTATGCGAGATTGTGTACTCACTTCTCTTTGTTTATAATTGGTTCAGGGTAGCGAAAGACTTGTCAATAGCACGGGTGTCAAAATTCCTAAGCAGAGCAGATGTATTTGTGCTCTAAGTATAGCTTTCTACCTAATTAATTATGAATTATGGCTCTAGTAAAAATGTTATTTGACAAGAAGTTAAAAATAATGCGGCAGAATCATGTGCAATTTTAATGGGGAGGAAAATTCAACAGCAGCCAATAACATTCATAACTGTTCTATGACGTGGCACCAGATACAAAGCATATTTTAAAGACCTTTAGAACGTAAAGCGAATAAACATAGTTTTCGTGTCGAGTGTGTAGGTTCATCTCATGAAACTGAGACGGCGCGGCAGTGTCCTTTCTGTCTAATGCTACGACTCAAGAGTAATGTGTTGACATAAACAACGCTCTCTCAAAGGGCTAGGTTACGGCGGTAGTCCATATATTCACGACTGTGAGGGACTCATCAAGTAGTTATCGCCACACCATCATGTAACACTAAATGTTTCTATGATTTCGTTTTCATCTTGACTCGTTCTCGTTTATCACATATTCATTGATGCATGCGTTAAAAAATATCTCAGTTTCTACTCAATGGGGAATTTATGGACTTTGAATATAAAAGTTTTCTGAAAGTAATTTTGTTACAGATATTTTCAATAATCGCATAAGTTCAAATATTCTATTTCAGGAAAAAATAGTTATTCATTTCTCTTTTTATTTTTTTTCATTAGTATTAGTTTGTTTAAATTAAGAACTAAATATCTCTATGTAACTAGAATAAAATCTATACCTCAATATATTTCCTTATCTATATATCTCAATACTTATATTTATACACATATCCATCGCTCTATCTATATATCAGTATATCTCCCTCTATATCTCTACCTATTACCATATATTCCTATCCTTATCTTTACAAAACAGAAGACGAACACACAAACTTTATTTTATATATATTTTTATCTATATTTTTACCAGTCACAGATGTGGCATAGGTTCATACAAACACGCACGTATTTGAATGTAATGTTGTGTCAAAATTTAAAGCAATCGGTGAAGAACGTTTGGAGATTAGCTATTTTGAACAAACGAACACTTGAATTTTCATTTATTAAGAAAATATAATAAGATATGGACCATCCATCTAAACGGAATAAGCATATCAAATATTGTGATTTTAACTTTTAATTTTTCGGTTTTATTGCTGTACGGATGCGTAAACGAATAAAAAGTTTCTGTCATTAACAGCAACAACCTTCTATTCCACTTTGAAATTGCTAGTTACTTGAAATTGCTAGTTACATGCACCACAAACAATGAAACAAGAAAAAAAAAATTTCCGCAGGAACTGTAAATACAGCAATATAACGCCCGCTTACGTCACATAACAAAAAAGGTAGGTACGGCGATTGGATAAAAATTTCTGTGATGTCACTGGCCTTCAGACTAGCGTAAGCAGTTAGTTTTTTTTTTAACTAGCTCCTTCAGTCCAGTGCGTGGACAATTAATTACTCTTGGTTGGAACATGCAGGTGGCTCGATCCCTGATTTTCTGCCGCGCGGATTTATTATTGGAGCACGAGTCTTCAAGGACGACGTGAATAAATCTGAAATTACATTTGTAGACCAGGCATGAAAAGAAAATTGCACATTTCGCGTTATTTCCCGATGCCAGGCCAAAGAATACACCAGCGCACGCGTGTTCAATTCAGTATCGTGCAGTCATTGGCTTTTGCCACATTTCACCCTCTCTTCTGGTCTCACAATATGTGGTCGGATTTTTCCTAGGTGTTTTCCCATTGTCTTATAAAATACGCCAGGGCGTGTCGAATAACACGTTCAAGAGTACAAAAATTTTCTTTCAAGAAAGTCGGAAAATACAGGAGATTTTCAGGTCTCTAGGAATGAACCAAAGGCCAGATGGGGTTTGCAAATATCTTGTATAAATGCCGAATTATAGAAATATTACACATCTTTATACATTTAAATATTCCTATATAATTTTAACAACAGAAGTAGGTAATGTTTTAAACACATTTTCATCTTTTTAAATATATTGATATATATCACAAATTTAAATTGATTTAATGCATTTCATATTTATATTTTAATGTTCTTTTTACTTATTCATATATTTATTGTAAACTAATGTTTTATCTTTTTTAAACTAAACCCTTATTGCATTTATAATATTTAAAAGATTAATTACGTATAGTCACTAACAAACCTTGAATTTGAATAAAAAATTTATTCAAACAGCAATAATCCAAAATTACGAGTGTGAAAAGTATCAATATTGAACATATAAAGTAAATAACAAAATTTCAACGAACAAAATAAGAAAGGCAATTGAGAATCAGTATCATTGATTTTGAATGAAATCCAAAGCATTAATATAAACAGCTAAATAGTTAGACATACTTCGTAAAATACATCCTAAACATTTTAATTACAACATATACCTCTAAACCTACAATACTAAACATAAACATAAATGTCAAAAGCTTTTATCTTTTCTGTGTACGTGTTACAAGAGTGATTATGCGCTTAAATGAATAAATTACTGATAGATACGCATTTATACCTAAAAGTATTAAATAACAGGCATGTCTGCTTGTATCTCCAACATGTGTCAATAAATTATTATATAAAGGTACTTAAATATTTATTTTTACACTTTTAGTTTTGTTGTGTAATGGTATTTGAGGTTTAAGCTAGTTTAATTCATCGTGATAAATATAAATTAGTAATACACTCGTTGAGTTCCTTTATATGAAAAAAAAAATATTTTTTAATACATATTTCAGTGATTAAGGGTAAGAAATAGCTGAAATTTCATGTTGTGTTTACTTGTTAGTAATTTAATATTTCGAGAGGAGTTTTATTTACGAGATTCTCTTGAGTTTGGCTCGCAGTTATAGCACGCCATTTTTGTGCCATACTTTAATGACTAAACTAGAGTTGTTTTTATTATATCTGCGCGGTCTTGAGACAGTGATAAACACAGAGTAGTGACGTGTTGGAGTTGCTACGTGTGACTTATAAGGGGACCACCAAGTATGGTACAAACGGATTTTAATAGGTCTTGTATATGTTGTGGAGGGAGGCCCACAAAGTAGGTACTAAGCTAAAAAGGTTTTGTCCTATGCACCTTAGTTTTCGCGAAAAAGGTGGTTAAAGTTTTATACGAACGTTTTACACCGGTACGATTTCCTTCGCGCCAGGCAAGCCAGCCTATCCTAGTTGTTAAGGCTCTTGCCTAGCAGCCGGCCGTTCAGGGTTAGCTTCCTGCTCATAGAAACTTTGTTTTTTGCTTATTTCATAATTTTATAATAATTCTTATTTTAACGCTGAAATAAAAAGTCAAAAAATATCTTATTTATTGCGTGATGTATTTTTTTCAATCATGCTTGGGAAACGATTGCTACCTGATTTTGCCGTTCCCAACCTTTCTTTTAATAATCGCTCTTATGCTGTAGTTACGGTAGGCGAGTCCTAACGGGATTCTAATATTTTAAAGGGAAAATAAATGGTCAGGAAGTAATGAACTATTACACATTATTCACTCATTGTTATATTTAATGCTATTCAATGTGATTGGGAACGGCAAAATCAGGTAGCAATCGTTGCCCAAGTATGATTGAAAAGAATACAAGTATGATATTGTACATTTGTACACCACATGGTTAAGTTTATTTTTCCATATATAAAATCAATTTTTCAAGATAATCCGGAGTATTTCTTACGAAATTATGTGCATAATTTTATATTCTAATTGAAGTTTCATTTGAGCATAATATTTGAAAACACTGAAATAATTTAACATGTAACAGTTGGACTTTATATTATTTTATTATGGTTTTTAATGTGTGCAGATAACACTGGAAAGCTATTCAGGGGAACGGTTTATGAATGACATTAACTACTGGAGGTACTGGGGAAACACACAGCATAAATTCCCGGCCAAGAATCCGAACCCTGTCTTACCAAGCGCTCCGTTTTGTAGTGATGCAGTTGTTTTCAAGTAAATGTGCAAATTTACAAAAACGTCTGTAATTTTTAGATACCGGAAAAAATACGCGGGTTCAATGACCTCCAGGATAAACTCCAATATCCTCTACTCACTCGGGCAAATGCCAACTGTTCATTGGCTGCTGACTTGCGAGTCGTCTCGACTGGGTGGCCTGTGATTCGACACTTCTACGAGTGACGGTCTCTAATTGGCCCTCAGTCCTCCAGATTAACAGTGAACCAATGACAGAAGCAGAATTATGGTATAATTATTTGAATTTTAACAGAATACAAAATGAACCCGCGAATTTTTCAGGTCTCTAGTAATTTTACCTACATGAATATTTCTGTTCCAGTTACACAAAAAAAAAATACGTCGTACGCACGCGTTTGTGGGTTTGCATCACGCCGCCACTTGTACGTTAAGAAGTTTCTGAAATGTTAACCGGGGACTGAGTTCGGCGAGAGAAGAGGTTTTTTTCATAAATTCACGGTGCCTCTTCAACACGAGAAGGTATACGCGGGAGTAATTTTTTTTTGTTTGTTTCCGCACTACGTCCTCAGCGGCGGAAGGGTTAATCCGATCGCTGATTAGTTCCACGCCGGCTGCGCGGCGACTCCTGGACCGGGGGAAGGGGGTGGTAATAATTAAATATGGGTGGCGGCCCTCCTTCCTCCAACCACGGTCCTCGGGGGTTGTTTCCACAGCTGCTGGCGGGCAGAAGGTCTGTCTGCGAGGGGGGCAGAGGGGTCCTGACATGGAGGGCCTCGCCGGAGACCGGGAGAAAGGACGTCATTGTGGCGGGACCCTAGACGCGGCGGCCGCCGGCACAACGCGGGCGTCTGTCGACGGGCGACGTCTGGTCCCGGGGAGTCGTAGTTCGTTTCAGATACCCGACCGTGCGGGGAGTAGCTGGAGGGAGGGGCGGACAAAAAAAAATAACTAACCGTCGCTCGACTTGCAGACGGTGTACCGACGGAAATGTTCCCCCAACTCTCCTCCTCCTCCTCCTGTTTTGTGTTTCTCTGTGGGCTCAGACCGCGCCTGTGACCCAGCGCTTCTTCAGACAACACTAACCCCCGCCTCCTCCTCCTTGTAGTTCTTCCCAACAAAAACAACCTAGCTTCATGTGTTGACACGTGAGCGCAAGATGAGCGAGCCGTATGCTGCATTTTTCTTCTTTTGATCACGTCTGGAGCAATTCCCGAGATACGTCGACCTTGACGACGGACGATTCCGCTCCGATTGCGACAGACGTGTCTCTTCTCTCGGACGGGGCAGGATCTCTTCACAGCTCCTCGGTCTCACTGAAGCTGTTAGTGGATAAGGACGTAATGTTTTCTTTTTTTTGGACTTCGTTTGACGGCACCATTTGACGGGAATGTTTTTACACTCAGCCGCTCTCGCGTTTGTTTGTTGGCTGCTGCTATTACGGTCATATCTCTTGTTAAGCTGTAGAATTTGTATAATAATCCCCTCGTCCGTACTTTTAGGCATATTGTTATTGCTTGCTTTTAATTCTCCAAGACTGCGCAAGTTCTTACCTATACATATACCTACCCAACTGACACAGGAATGTATTTTCGATTGCAGTGATATCGCTAACCATCAAAAATGTTTCATTTGAAAATGTAAAAAAAATAAATGAAATAATAGAGTACCTTTTTTGAGTATCAAGTCATTGTATACATCTAGCGCCATTTACATAATTATTTTTCAACATAATTTACCACGGGAATACGTTTTGAAAGAACTCTTCAACTTAAAGACAACGCATTATTTGTAGGTGATTCACAGGTTTTGTTTTACAAGATCTGGTACAAAACAAGATTGAGTAGGGTTGTATGGTCGAACAAAACGTGATTCCTTGAGTTCCCAATATACATTTATTATTTTATTTGCGAAACTTTTACTACGACATAGATAACATCTTCATTTAGGAAAATAACTACAGGTGTAGGTACAAGCTAGTAATCTGCTGCTCCCCTCACGTAATATCAAGGCATTGCTAATATTTTACCACTGTAAAGAAAAGTATGTGTTTTATTACAACCTTTTTACTGAAGAAATGTACACAATACATTGTCAGGTGTGCAAAATATTTAATTAAAAACAAAACTGATGGGAATTATATTTAATATAGTCATTATGCCCACGCCTTTTTAAATTTATAGTATCTGATTTTGTAACACAATTTTTCAGATCCCGCACCGTTTTTTTAAAATCCCTGCTGTCAATATAGAATCATTCAAACACAACTCAACAGCATTTGGGGTTTTGAACAACATAAAGACGGATATTTAATGTTCATATGTCATTAAAAAATGTTTGGATGGATATTATTAACATATTCAATTTTAAATAAAGTTTTTTCAATAAACCTATTTTTTGTCATTTGATTTTAAAATAACTAAATCAAACTGCTCGATTATAATATTTATAGAAGTAAAAATCATTGTGAATAATTTGTAAGACTAATTGCACAAATGAGTGTTTTAAGATGTGCAAAAACTAAGCAGGTAGGTTATACGATTGAAATTTTTTTTATAGTAATAACAAGCTCTAAGTCAAAATTAAGATATTAGATCTTTAACAATCTATTAATAATTACAAGCAACATGTTTGTTTTATGCCATGCTTTATTTTCTATAATAGCGCAGAAATTATTTGGGAAGAAGTACTGTAACATAAATTTTAATCCCACTTTGTTGTTGTTATATCAGAATCATTTAAATGATTTCGGCAGTAAATATGTCTAGTAAACCTTCATTCAATTTGAACCTGTCTTTATAGAAAAATAACAGCAAATTTTGTGGTATATTCTAGGGACTCAAACATGAAATTTTTTTGTACAGACCTAAAAAAATAATAATAAAAAAATCTATGAACTTAGTTTAATAGCTACTTTACGCCAGGCTAAATTATGATTAGTATTTTGATCAAGTAGATTAGGTACTGTTTCATTGAATTCAAAGTTTTTGTAAACATAACAAAACTATTGCCAACAGTTATGACCATGAATGGTTTTTAAAAAATCTTTCGCAAGATATGCTGTTGCGTCCAAACCCTTAAAGATTATAACTCATTTAATGATCTGTTATATTTTCTGCTAAATTTTGTGAAAAATTAACTGCGATTCAGAATATTTCCGTGGTGTTTCTCATGAAAAATAGAACTATTTTTGTTTGATGCCGCGTTTTGTTGGTTTTATAGTATTTTTAATAAATTGTTTATTTGAAAGTGAATACACCCACACTTTTATTACAGTTATCAATATTGCTGCAGTAGTGAGTTTACGTTTTTAAAACCTTGAGAAAATTTTATTTTAATATAATAACTTTTGTAAGAAAATGTTTCTAACATCATAAGTGTCATAATAAATAATTAAGAAATACTCAACAAAACTATTATTGTTCTGGAAACACGAACATACGAAATGTTAAAATTTATGTTATAAAAAATATTTAAAAAAAATAATTCAGTTTGTCGTATTATTTATTAGTTAAATATATTGACAACTTTTAATTTATATTCAGAACATATTAGTATTATTAAAAAAACGACTTCATTTTATTTGATTAAAATTTTTCATTTTACTAATTAAAAAGATTAAAAACTAATCTTGAATTATATTTTTAATTAACTTTTGTTAAATATATTTGATTTAATACGTTGCTTATTACGCCCATGGCCCATGAATGTGAGCTAATAGTCATTTAGCATACATGAACACGAAGAGCCTAACCACAATGCTAGAGGCCAAACCGGACACAGTTATCTCAGCAGGTGTGCCAGGCCCGGAATAACATGGTCATTTTTCAACGGCAGTATCTCGGTATTATCTGTAAGTGGCATGGCGGTGTTAACAGGAGAAACAAATATGCTTTCAACAGCGGCTGATTTGAGACATGTTAAAATAATGTCTCGTGGACGAGTTTCATAGAGACGTTGTGTATCGTACAGTTTTAACTTCGTGCAAATGATTAATTTTCAAAAAAAAAAATATTTTAGCAATGTACCTAATGTAGAGCAGCATTAAAAACAATAATTGTTTTATACGCACTGGTTACAAAATCCAAATAAACACATGCTGCAATAAGTATATCACGCGATTATGCTAAAATTTTCAATCTCTGTCAAGGGTATAACATTTAAACTGTAATATAGACTAAGTCAGATTAGAGTTATTTATGTTTTAAGGATGTTAGTACAGTTCTGTATACGTGTCCCTTAATTGAGAAATTTGATTTTTGAGTTATAATAATGTAAAGTTTTTAAAAAAATAACACATAAGAGACACAACGCTGAAATTATAATCATGCACGTATACATACAATCCTGTTTTGTATCAAAATAGGATTTGATTGCTACAAGTGCATTAATTCTAATATATAATAATTAAATTTTTGATGGAAAATTCATCTAAAAAAATTTCAAAATTTTCAGATAAACGTGATAATTTTTCCATGATACACACAATTCATTATGGAATAATTTAATTTTTAACGTTTGCGTCTGCGATATCTGGGAATGCTCAACGACTTGAAGATAATTTCAACAGATTTTCACTTGCAACTTGTGCGGGGTTCTGGAATGTTGCTCCTTTCGCATCACACGTACGGGTTACAGAACAGCTCGTACAAATAAGGCACGGATGAAGTTGCACATAATCGTTTGATATCCATCAGAGATCGGTGCGATGTCTGGAACTCTGAAAACAATTTAAAGAAAAATATAAACGTAAAATTTCGAGTTTTTCGGACTTGTTGGCGCAAGCACGCACAGAAAAATTCAAGCTGAAGGGTGCTGCCGAAGGGATAACTGCGGCAGGAATGTGAACTACGTCACCACTCGCGAGATTCACTTGTCTCCTCCATATCGCATCGCTGTCCAATCGCGTCTCGAGGAAGGACTTCAACAACAGACTAAGGACTTCAACAACAGACTGCAGGCTGCCGGGTTCAGCGAAAGTTGGCGAGGAGGAAAAAAAGAGGGATGGTGGGGGGGGGGGGGGGAATTTTATAATAATTTTCTCTCCAAGAAATAATACTGGTGTATGATTTGTGAGAGTGTAACAAAAAATGGGGTTTGTAGTTTTTTTTATATAGTTAGTGACTATAAATTCAACGTTGTTATTTTTCCAATAACAAAGAAACTTCAATATCTAGTCAAGATAAATATCTAACTAAATGAGGAGGAAATTAACAAAAATAATTCCTGGCTCCTGCAGCTATAGATAAATTATTTTTTGTGCTCTATTGAATTGTTGAAAACAGGTTTTGCGATACCGGCGCTGAGACCAAATGTTGAAATCCTCGGTTATTGTAACTAAAAAAATACATATTCAAATTTAATTTTAAAAATTATAACTAACTATGAAACTTCAAAGAGCGAACTTTATGATTTTTAATTTTTATTATTTGAGGCCATTGACGATGAATCTATAATTTAAATTTTTTTATAAATTGTGCATTTATTACTGTAAGTGGATTTAAATTAATTTATTTCGTGAAAGTCTTAGTTATAAATAGTTATGTTGGTGCAGTTCATTACAATATGGCGAATAGAAAAAAAATTCCTCTAAAATTAATATGTTTCTTACTTTGCAGCTATCATTGTTTAAAAAACATTAAAATCTATTTAAATAAGCTTGTAACCCTGAATTTAAATAATACTACTTGAATTACTCGGCGTTGCACGGGAAACGCATAATATAAGGAACATCACTATCGAATTTTTAGTCTGTAGGACATACACTTGAAAAACGGGAAATTTTGATTTAAAGTGCCATTGATTGGACAATCTCGGTGAATATAGACTACGCATCAGTAAAACCTGGCGCCAAACTTCAGCTTCATTTCTTTTTTTTTGGAAAACAGGTAACCCCCAGGCAAGAAGTGACGGACGCAGCAAAAGATTGCGCGTTACAAATTTGAAGCAAAGCCATCTATTGACGAAGTTCTATACTAAATTGTTATTAGCGCCTTTAGTTCCCTATAAGCCTCAAGCTTCACTAAGCGGATGGGTTACGCCAAGGATAAAGATAGGAAGTTGTCAGACCTTACTTAATGACCGTGTGTTGGACATAGAGAAATGACACAAATTCACTGTTTGTCTATGAGCTACCTTCTACGGTTTTCTATTAAACTGAATATACCCTAGTAGTATATAAATGTCAGTCCGGAAACAGAATTTAAGCTGAGGAGCCGAGTGGTTGTCCGCCATATTGGATTATGACCTCACGGCAGACATCTTTGATAACCTTGACCTTCAAAAATTGCCAAAAAGACTTCAAATGCATCAAAATTTTCCCAAAATTTGCCATGATTTGCAAACATTTTCCAGTTTAAGGGGGAACAAATTTGTCAAAAATTCTGAAAAAGTAAACAATTTTTTTCTTTTTACTATTTCGAGGAAAAAACTCCCGTTTTGAAGAAAAATTTCCTGTTTTAGTACCTTGACAATTAGAATGTCATGGCCGCCATTTTAATTGTAATGTCACTGATGTAATTTTCTTTTTCGGTCGCCATCTTGAGATCACCGAAAACTGATAGCCCACCAATAATACCAATGTATATATTACGTCAGCCGGTATGTCACATCCGCCATCTGGTTTTCGTCTGCTGGAGGCCGCCATCTTGTATCCGACATATTGTTTTCGTCTGCTAGAGGCCACTACCACCATATTAGTTTATTTTTATCTTGCTAGAGTGCAGTAATTAGTCTAAATTAGGGTACCCGCCATCTTAAAATCTGGCCGTCATTTTGGAAATCTTCATTTATTAAGCTATAAGATCGGGAAAAGTTCCAAAATTCATTAAAAAATCACCTATTAAAATATTGATTGGATCGATATCCAACCTTGCTTTGATTCCTGGACGATGCAAAAATAGGAAATTTAATTAAAATTACCAAAATAAATGTTAAGTTAAAAAAACCACCTCGCAAAAATTTAAACATTTATTACATAAGTTTTACTATACTAGTGGAACACTTGTAAAAGCTAGTAATCTAATAAACATTAAGTTATTTGTCTGCTTGAATTGATTGTCAGCTCTAAAACGTTTACTGAAGACAGAGACCAGCCAGATCCTTTTCCTACATAGTCTTTTTTTCCCACCAGAGTTTTTCGATACTGTGTTTAACAGACTGCTTCACATCGTTGGCATTGTAAATTGGAGTATTCACGGTCTTGAATGCGTACTTCTTCACTTGGTCCTCGGAACGGAAATGGTTTGCCATATACAGAGGTCAGCCACAAATTATATTTTAAAGATCCAATCGTTGCTACTTCATCTGTAAGCTGATTGAAATGTTCTGCTTGATATCATCAAGAATAGTACAAAAGCATTTTGACTCAATAAATGTATTTATATAGTAGTAGTCTTGTGTTAAGTTCATTAAAATCTATTTAGCAGCTCAGTATTAATTTTCAGTAGTCAGCCAAAAATGGCCCGCGGTCCATGGGTTGGTTACCACATAGCATAGTTTTACCTATGAACAATCCTCAGTCACCCTTATATAGAGGGCTGTCTGATCATATCGATGACGTAATAGTATCCTGAAAACTCTAGAGTAAGTATTACTCAATGACGCTGGTGTTTGAAACATAATTATGAAATTTTAAACAATAGTCCAACTTTATGGCTTTAATTAATAAGTCAGTTTTAAACCAGTGTTAAACGGAGGCTCACAAATTCATGCAGTTAATAAATATTAGAAAAAACGTTTTTTTTTTACAAATTTCCTTGGAATTGAAAACGCTTATTACCTGTGTTTTGAGAGACTATTCAATTATGGCATGTCTATTTGGCTGTGAACTAAAACAAATAATGTTTCGTCAATTTAGGCCATACTAGATATTTTGTATAGACGTTTTAGACATTTGTATGGGTTTACTCTGACAGAATAAATTATGAAGCGACCAAAAACTAACTTGTTCCTATGTGTAAAATAAAATTCAGAGATTACTATTCAAAAGCGATTGAGAGATCTATGATTACAGTTCTTGGCCAATCGTCGCCAGATGAGTTCATTAAAAAAAATTGTTCTGAAATTCTTGGCGAGAAGATCGATCTCGTTCTGGTTTCTTTCGTCTTCCAATGGATTCTTCGTCGGTGCCGTCGGACCCACCCATCTTCTCCGTCACCACGTATCCCGACGTGGCGGGTCGCAGAGTTCTCCGCATCCTAGCGACATTAGCGACCTACGGACTGAAGAGGGAAAAAAATGAAGACCGTGTAGAGGAAAAGAAGGATGCAGTTCGCAAGCATCGCCTCATACATCAAAGTTTGTTCTCTTTCTTTGTGCCCCGCCAGGGAGCGAAGATCAGAAATGCACGGCGGAAAGAGAGAAGAGGACGCAAAAAAAAAAGACAAAAAAAATTTCGCTAAAGGACACTCCTGAGCGATGTCGGGGAGAAAAAGGACGAGGGAATACGGAAATGGTTTTCGGAGTAACGTCCTGCCTGATCGATCAGCGCAGTCCGCGGCAGACATTAAGGACTCTTCCTCTCTCCCACACTCGCCCTTCTTCCCTCATGACCGTCAGCTCCTTCGCTTCCTTTTTCTTCTCCCCGTGTACTTTCTCCCCTCGTTCTCTTCCGCCCCTCGCTCACTCCGCCCCGGGCTGACGAGTTCCCTAATCACTTTCCGGGAGTAATGGGAACAGGAGGGAAGTGGCCCCGGGGCTGAGGGGGGTCAAAAATAACGGCAGTAAAGATAAAGGTCTACCAGACTCCGGCCGGTCCTGTTTGGTCCAGTCTAATTGAGAAGCTGCAACAACTTCCCTGCGAAACATGCCGATAAATATTGATTTACAACTTTCCGCCCTTTCTGCGGCTAAGAAAATGCACTGGACAAACGTGAAAAAAAAAAAAAAAAAAAAAAAGAGAACTGAATTAAGTTCTGCGTAGTATTTATTTTGACAAGAAAAATTTTTACTCGTACAGCTAAGCTAAAGCAGTCGTGTGATGTTTATTTGCTCACTTGGCTTTCAATTTTATTGACTGATATATAATTTTGGCTCCAACAGCACTTTGGATCATGTGCTTGATATACTGATTTAATAAAGCATAAAACTTATAAGTGTATATTTTAATGAAAGTTGGCTTGATTTTCCCCTTATATTGAAATTATTTCTCATCTAAAATTCAGGAATTGAATGTAAGTTACTCCTAAATTTGACACATTTTTACTCTCTTATATCTTTAGTGGTCCCAAAATTAAGTTGAAAAAAAGGATTAGTAAATATTGTTTGAAAATTATGGTTTTTTGAGGTAACAACTTACACATATATGTAAAGGTTAAAACTGGGAATGTGTTAACGTTTCTTCTAGTTTTGGAGGGCGATATATTTCTGCTATAAAATCTGAAAACACTCCATACAGTAAATTTTCATCCAGCAAAAACATAGGAGAAACTGAAATGGCCTCCTGCTTTGATGAATGAATTGTAATAGACTTAAACCAATGCAGTGATCAAAGCGTCATCTCCTAGTGTGTGTGTGTGAATGTGCGAGTGACTGGTTTTAATGTAGTAGCACCTAATGTTTTTTTCTTTTTTTTTTCGGTTTTGATACTTTTTGCTGTATGTTTAATTACTTTCCTTTTTATGTATGTCTATGCTTAGTTTTTAATTACTTTATAATTAGTTATGGTTGAATCTTTTGTAATAGTTAATATTTGAACATTAAGTTAAAATTTTAATTTGTTCTCTTAATATTAAGTCTATGTCATGCTTAGTTTTTAATATTCAAATCTTTGATGTAATTGCAGAAAAGTGGTTAAGTGTAAGAGAAGGCGTACCGCCTTAACTTCGCCACCAATAAAGACGATAAACAAACAAACAAACAAGCAGCAGAGAAGGCACATTGCACAGTAAGCTGTTTCTTTGCGTTTCAGATGTGAACCTTAGCAAAAAGAGACTCATATCATTTAGTTTAACCTTTTTACTCTATAGGCTAAATTCTTCAGCCCTTCAAATAAAAGCAATCTTTAAAGTGTTAGTTGGAAGTGACCTGCAAATTTCGCGATACCTTCTGGTGACAGTTTAGAATGTTTGTACACTTTAACCTCCCTGGTGGTAATTTTGATAATTGGTTATTAGCTACATATAACCTAAAGGACTAGATGCCAAAGAAAAAAAAACCTAATGAAACATCTGACCCAAAATGTCTGACACGGAGAGGGGGTGAAATGTGGCAGCAGCCAATGAACTTGAATACGCACCCGTTTGCTAACGTAGCAACGATAGGTGGTAAAGTCGGGAGTATCCTTAGATAACTCAACCTTTCACGGTAACGTCCGTCACGTTTCTCACACATGGAGAGACCTGTTACCCTCTCCCGGTGTTCGAATACGTACCACCTTGGTGGGAGTAGAGTGAACTATTCACTCAGCCACCGTAGTCCATGTGCTTTTACTTGTTGCCAGGTACACTGTTATCTCCTGCATTCATTCCCATCCAATTTAAATTTGACTTGCCTACGTACGACGAAACCTTTCTAGAGTGATAATTGGTCGGTAACAATGTCACATCATTGAGT
Organism: Bacillus rossius redtenbacheri; assembly: GCF_032445375.1. Lineage (NCBI taxonomy): Eukaryota > Metazoa > Arthropoda > Insecta > Phasmatodea > Bacillidae > Bacillus > Bacillus rossius. The sequence goes on along the minus strand of NC_086336.1, from coordinate 6,758,325 downwards.
GGATAAAATGTAAGATTTCTTTTGTAAACGGAACAGAAAAAATCATTGTTAAAGGACAGATAATTGTAAATTTTTACAGTTTGCATGAAAACAAATTTACCACTTTAAAAAAAGTGTTCGCAGTAATAGTGGTGTTTCGCGATGTTCCAGTACCTCCAATAGTAAAAATATACTTGTAAATCGTTCCCTGAATAGCTTTCCAGTTTTAACTGTGGACGTTAAGAAGCAAAATAAATCAAAATATGGTCAATTAGTAAGCAAAAAAAAAACCATAGCCATGTGTTGTACCTAGTTAAAAGACCTCTTTTGTAGTATTACAAACTATTTCTTGGTCACTGGTTCCTAGAAGAATCTTTTGTAAAAGTACAGAACATTTTTTTTTTCTGTGTACCACGTGATTATTTAAACACTCATACTGGCTCAGGGCAGTGTCAAGTGCATGACCTCCACATTGGATTATACACAACCCCCCCCCCCCCAAAAAAAAAATACAGTCACATGCTACATTATAATTGCATGGTTATTTCTTACCTACACTCTTTTTAGAATGTTATAGGTATAACCTGAAAATACAGGGTAAAATTATGGTAACTATTTTATAAGTCCAGACAAAGCTTTATTTATACAATTGTTTTACTTTAAAATTACCACAGCTAGTATGTATATTTATTAAAAACATTGTTTATTAGAGCTGCAATAATTAATATGTATCAAAGGGATAATCAGTTAAATAATATAGGTCATAACTATCCTACACGGCATAGACAGAATATAAATTTACAAATCCCTCAATTTCATAAAACAATATCTCAGAGATCTTTAGAATTTTTGCTTCCAAAATTTGTTGTTATTCTTCCTGCAAAACTAAAAACTAAAAGTTATTTTCAAATGAAAAAAATATGTTAATATTTGGCTACATAATTTAACTGATGAAGAGATGGCTTTAGTATTTAAGTATTTTTTACATATTGTTATAACTTTGTACCTGTCCCATACAGCACACAATGTTTCAGTAACATGTCTGTGATATTGCAGTAACATTACTATGTTTCGAATAGATTACATTTCATCTGTCATGTTTCTGGAATATTTCATAAACATTTCATTGGACACATAGTACTCATGTCTATAAATGAAGTTTCAGATACATTTCAGCAAGATTCGTTTGGCAATATTACATTGTGGTTGATTCTGAAATGTATCTGAGACATTATATTGAAACTTCCCATCATGCTTCTCGGCACTGAAGTTTAGAAATCTTTGTCTTTGTGTATTATTTCTTGTTTTGGCGCAGTATTTTGGTACTTGGATTTTTATATGTGGTGAATAAATTGTAAGTTTTAACATTATTTATTTCATGTTAGTTTACTTTTTTTTTGTTTTTACTTTCGCACTTAAGCAAGTACCGGTATAGAAACATTCTTTTATGCGTCTTCGAAATGTGTAAAGCTGTAGGTTAAGGAATGTCTTTTTTTGTCGGTATGCTTAACATTCCCGTGCCATATTTATATGTGCGCTGTTTTCAGTCTGATTTTTTAATTTATGTGATGCATTAACAGGATATTCGCGATTTAATAAAATTGCGAAAGCATCTAATGAGTTTTCTACTTACTGTAGCTATATATGGTCGTTGACTGTAGAACACGAATGCTAATGTATGGGTTATTTATTATCTTTAGTTAAAAATCACACAAATATAGGGTTATAGGTTCCTAAATATTTTGGTTTTAATAGCATTTGATTAAACCAATTTATTTTATTCAGTTATCACCTTCGGGCTTTTATAATATACTTAAGTAAATATATTTCATAACCTATAAAATGTAGTTAAGGGTAATTAATGTTTATTTACTTTGCACAACACATAAATTAATTATTTTGTGTTTATTTTAATATAAATATTGAAGTGTTTTATTTGAAATAATTTACAATTCTACTGGTTAAGTAATTATTTTTATTATGTTATGTTCTGCACTCTGTAGTACTTACATCGTATGTTGTAGGCCTACGTATTACTATTAACGGAAATTTAATAAAGCCTGCTATTATATCTGGCTTGTCATAAATGTAATTTATTGTAAGTGAATGCACTAGGCCTACACATATAATTAGACAGCGGTTTCATTAATTGCCATTTCCTTAACAAAGTTATTTCTGCAATCTGGCCTTCATTTTATTGGTGGGCTGGAATTGCAGCGCAAAATAATTGAAATAAATCTTGTCCTTTACCGCAGAGAAGGTACAAGTCTTCGAGTTGTGTTGTACTAAGCATAAGCATCATTGGTTTTTCTATTTAAATTAGTTTTTCTTATGATAAATTATGGTAGTAACCAAGTATGTTTGATTTGGAGAGTTTGACAAAACCTAATTCCATCCATTATATGACAATAAAGGAAACACATTAAATGATGATTTATTAGATTACATGTGTATAGTTATGTAGTGGTAGCAATTTAATAATGAAAATAAACATTAAATGTGCACTACAAAGGGTAATATTGAGAATCTGCTCAAAAAATTACTAGAAATTTTAGAGTATTATTGCACAAAAACATGGGCTGAATTGTAATGATGTAACATCACAGGCACTGTTCACACAGACACTTATTAGGAAATCATTAGGATTTAAATTTAAGTTTTCTTTTAAAACTTTGCTTAAAATGTGTTATTATACAATGTCATGGGCCTCTTTGCATTAACCAGACACCATTAAATTGATTATTAGGAATGTAAATAGCATGTTAAGAAATTCCCAGTGAAGAAGTATTCCTGCTTAATAAGTTTGAAAAAAAAAATGCATAGGTTGCAATACCAATTTGTCCATTTTAAGATGCTTTTAGTTTTGAAATTTATCATTGGCATCAGAAACTTTTTTTTTCTGTTTGCATGGTAATTTAAAAATAAATAATGTAACAACTTAGTGTCTACATGTTTAAAAATCTCACATACATGTCATAATTGACCTGAAACAAGTTAAAAATAATTGTTTTTTCTTCTTTTTTTTCCAGCAAAAATCTCCAAAAACATCTGCATAGAGAGTCAGTTAAAAGTTTCATGTATTGTGTATATATATATATATATATATATATATATATATATATATATATATAGTATTTTTTATTAAAGTCTACTTCTCAGACTATGTTGTTATTTGTTATTGAAAATACCCCTTTGCATCTTTGCCTCTATTGTTAAGTATTCAAATGGAAAGAACCTGGTTTGACCTGGTGTGGCTTTCTGATTATGGTTATACATGGTTCTTAACTTACTTCAGGTGCATTCTTGGCTGGTTTCATAACATAGATCATAGAAGTTACAATCCAAAACCCTATTGTCTGTTTGAATAAGTTTCTCTATCTCTAATGACTTCATTGTTGACGAGTTAGGCCAAACTAGCTACCTTCTATTTTGTACAAAGTATAACTCGCCATTCATATTATTTTAAAATTTTGTACTGCATATTACAAAATTATTTATATTATTTGTTTACAATAAATTTGTGATCTCATTTGAATATACATAGTTTGTGTGGAAGTACTGTTGTGTTAATATTATTTTGTGTATTTACTTTGAAAATTTGGATTTTAGAGACCCTATATACTATTGCCATATTGTATTTGTTGTTTTATCCTTAGGCTATTTAGTCAATTTGGTAGTATTAAAATACAAATATAAAACCTAGCTTAATCCACGAACTTTAGGTAGATTAACATGCTATCTATAGAAAAAATTAAGGAAACCAGATTTTTTATGGACTGCCACTATTGTATCTTCAGCAAGTCACTGGCCACTCAATGTTAGGGAAGCTGGATCAATTTGAGCTCTTGTCTGATACAATAAGTCTTTCAATTAGGGAAAGTGACATTGCAATGTTAAAGAGTATTTCTCATTGCACATTTGTTTCATTCCCATTTATATTCCACTACTACACCACCATCTCACTTCATTTAGGCTGGTCAGACAAGTTTTTTGTTTAGTGAGGACAGCCGATTCTAGTCCAGTCTCATTTATGTTGAGCTTGTGTGAAATGGAAAACAATATGTCGATTATAAAGCTATATGATGAAATTGTATTAAGACTGCATTGTTTCATATTTAGACCCTCTGTAAATTAGTATATGTGTGTTTAAGAAGAAGAAGACATTAATTATAACATAAAATTGTTACATGTCTTTTGAGGGTTTTCAAGCGCACATTTTTTTCTTGCAAATGTCCAAAAAACAAGCACCAGCCATATATACTTACTATAGCATTAAATAAGGAGAAAAGTACATCACAATACGAGCACAGGTCAAGTCTCATGGCTGTTCATTATGTTAATACCGGTTTCCTGTGCAACATACAAGTAGGAATTTTCTATTATAATATGTTAGTGTATTGTATATAGGTATATTACTTTTTTATTTCTATAACATTTGTTTGAGGTTGAATGCGATTTTTTTTCTTGCGTGTATCAAGTATTTTAAGTTAATGTTACACCACATGATTATCTAGACCACTGATACCGTACACAATAACAGTGTCGTGATTTTTGAGAATGTCAACATCTGGAATGCAATAGAAAACCATACCCAAATTCTCAAGACATTGTTCAAATACAGATAAAGACATCGATGGACAAGTGCTCATTTATGATACTCAAAAACAAACTTGAAGTGGCCATAACACATTGGGTTGTGAAAATTATATTTTAAAATGCTCAGTAATCATGTCTCCTATGCAAGTGGGGTTTGGTTGTTATGGATTAAGTAAATATTAGCATACTTTCTGTGCTGAGCATAAGGAGATCACATCCAGATAGCTTGGGGAGTCTCAATTTAATTTATTCATTACAAGATGACATTGTAATTGTATTTAATAATGGAACCTTTGTGCATTAGCTTGTCCCTTTTTCCCCATGTACTGATGTAGATGCATGCCTGCCTGCCACTATATCACATTCAAATTCCCCATTAAAATAAAATGCAATGGACAGGAACCATGGACACCAATGCTGGGCTACCTATTACATTCATGTAAGTTTCATTCACTTTGCAAGCATACTGAAGACTTATTTAAATTTTACTTTTATAACCATAATTTGTTTTTAGAATAATAAAATAGTTTGTAAAATTAATGTTAGGCAAGTCTGGTACGCTGACCTGGGAAAACATCTGATGTCTTTATTAATTAAATTATTTCTTTAACTTCGTTCATATACTTATATATATATATATATATATATATATATAAATTATAAATTAAGCTCAGTAGGGTGGAGAATATGGTTTCATTAATTTACCTGAATTGTTGGATTTTGTCGGCAGGCCTTTTTAATCTTACATTAGAAATTATAAGTAAATTTTTAATTATTGTACAAGCCAAATTATTAAGTAATATAATCAATTATCATTACATTAAAAACGACAAAAATTTACATTCTATGCCCTACCAGAGCACATCTTAAAAATAATTTCAAACAAAATAATATTACAATATCTATTTTTTTATATAATCAAAAAATGACACATTACTATGGACAAGCAAAACTTGACGAAAACAAGAAGATACGAACAAGATCATATCAATCCACCGATTAACACTTTCTAAGGGTGTGGTCAAGGGTCATTATGCAAAAAGTGATCAAGAGGAAGTGTACGAGGGAATGCTGTGATGAATTGGAACACAGTCACTGCACTTCACTGCAACTAGCTGACCAATGCAGCTGTAACATTATGGTATCTGTTAAAGTGCAATACTCTTTTAAATTATAAATATACCCTCAGTCATTCTAATTTCCAGAGGTATTTTGGGTCACATGATACATTTTATATGTATTTCAGAACATTTATGGAAATATTTCGGTTAAATGTTTCAGAAATATTGATGGGACATTAGTGGAAACATTTCAGAAACATTACCATTTGATGTTGCAGGGAGGTTTCATTGAAACATTTCAGAAACATTACCATTTGATGTTGCAGGGAGGTTTCATTGAAATATTTCACAGGGCGGACATTTTGACGTTTCTGAAATATATCCGAGATGTTTCAGGTAGGTTGCGAAATGTTTCAAACATGTTACAATGTTTCAAAAGTTATATTTCTGAAACATATCTGTAACATTTTGTGCTGTATGGGGTACTTTACTTAAATACTAATTTTTATTTAATTTTATTTTCATTTATTCATGTAACAATGTTAAAATGTATAGGTACGTTTTTAGTTTTTAAATAATAATGAATTTTAATAAATTGCTCTTTTTAACTTTCATCTTTATACAACTAATGTAAAGTTTCTTAGGTTATATTTTATATAGGTATATTTATTTCTCAGTTATTATACATTTACAGATGTTTACAATCGTCAAAATACCGCATGTAATTTGAAGTGACTAGATGCACTCACTTACAAGCTTGCTTTTGTGAGTGCTAAATTTCCTGGTTAATTAAGTAAATATTGTTAACAAAGAGTAAAAAAATGGGAAATAAAAATTGATTGTCTGTAAAGTCGGTTTACGGACGATAGTTTAACGTGGCAACGCCATAACAAAACATTGATGAAATGATTGCATACTTTTATGAATAAAATTGAATAATTTTTATTGAATTACATATTACTATTTTGTATGGATACAAAGGAGTGAAATGAAATCTACAATTTAATTGATAAATTTACTTTTGTTTGCACTCATTAATTCAAATATGTCTATTACTTAAACGAACAGATTATTTTAACTATAACGTTTATACATGTTTGCTATTTAACTTCTTCCAATATGTGTTATTCTGTTAAGGATAGGACGATGATAGGAAAAGTAGGAAACGAATGGGAGTGTTTCAAGTTTAATGTGCCTCGAAAAAGTCAAATCGATGGTTGCTCCAATCGAGTGGAAGAGAGATAGATGCGGCGCAAGCGTACAATGAGCGTAACGGGGCACATCGTAACGGGACAATGTGCGTAACGGGACAATGAGTCATCCTTTTTCGTGCGTGCAGCCGGCGTTCATCGATTTATTAGACGTCACGTCAATATCACAGACGTACTTGGCGTCCTCGCGTTGAAACGGCGAGGTGGTTTTGTGGAGTCAGCAAACACTAAGCGCCTCCGCGACCGCTGAGGGACTGGTTTTTGCAAACATCGCAACTACCGTCAGAATTATTTGTGAGCGCTGACGTCACGCACCTGAAATAGCGCGCGAGACGTGCGTGCGTCCCGGCAGCGAGCGGACACCTCGCGAAGGAATTGAGTGATTCCCAAGGGAAGCCTTCATTTCACAGACGAGAGAGCCACACCCGAAGTTCCCCGAAGTTCATGCTCGCTTTTTTTCCTTCCCGTTTATCTCATTGTATAAACCGGTGTGGCATTAATTTTTGCGGTCGATTAGGATAGGTTAACTACATTATAAATACCTTAAAACATTTTGGATGGTTGGTTATATTAGGTAAGTATAGCTACATTAGAAACAATGTAAAATCATTTTATGGTTGCTTAGGAAGTAACTTTTTAATATGTAGCTATCCAGGGCTAGGAATTCATTTACATGATTTCACAGTATCTATAATGTAGCTATCCTAACCAAATCAACCGTCCACAATGTTTTAAAGTATTTATAATGTAGCTAACCTAACCTTTTACAATGAACAAAAAAAAAACCGAAGATGCACGATCGGGCGTTTGGCTCTCTCGTCTGTGTAAAGAAGGCTTCCCGATTCCCAAGCAGGCGTGAAGCACTCGCACACCTGCTTCACCGCGGCCTGTCGTGGTCTTGCTCATGGTCCCCACACGGGCGGGACTGGGGGGACCTCTGGGTCCAGGGTCCGGGCCTAGATCTGCTCATTTTCATCTCAGTGCGTGAAATAATAATAATAATATTTTTTTGACTTGTAAACGTCTAATAAATCGATGAACGACTGCTGCACCCACGAAAAAGTCTGCCGTAACGCACATTGCCCCGTTACGCTGTGTCCCGTTACGCTCATTGTACGCTTGCGCCGCATCTATCTCTCTTCCACTCGATTGGAACAACCATCGATTTGACTTTTTCGAGGCACATTAAACTTGAAACACTCCCATTCGTTTCCTACTTTTCCTATCATCGTCCTGTCCTTAACAGAATAACATGTCTTGGAAGAAGTTAAATAGCAAACATGTATAAAAGTTATAGTTAAAATAATCTCTTCGTAAAAGTAAAAAACATATTTGAATTAATGAGTGCAAATAAGAGTAAATTCATCAATTAAATTGTAGATTTCATTTCACTCCTTCTTTGTATCCATACAAAATAGCGATCATTCAATAAAAATGATACCATTTTATTCATAAAACTATGCAATCATTTCCATAAATGTTTTGTTATGACGTCACGTTAAACTTTCGTCCGTAAACCGACTTAACAGACAACCAATTTTTTACGTTCGTAGAATGGAAGGGGAGGTTACTTGAAATTTGTGCTGTCCAAAGATAGTCGACTAAAATTTTCGATTTTTATTAACAATATTATAATGTTTATTCAAATCAATGCCCAGCACTTCAGACGGTAATGATATTCCATTTCAAACTCACCTACCAATTACTAATCACAGTCACAATCACTATTTGTTGTTACTGAAGATTAAGGGCAGTGAAGATAACGATATTATTCTTTTATTTGCAGGCAAATGCAATTTGTGTTACACGTAAGTAACCTAGCATTGGACGTCTTATCTGTCAATAAACATTTAAAAATTTGTACCACACGCAACTAATTTATCATTGGAATTTTTATATATCAATTATTTATATAATATCTATTTTACGATAACTCAAGGGACATATAGCAACACATAATAACAAATAATGATTGTGACTGTGATTAGTAATTAGTAAGTTTAATAATGACAGTGTTTATGGTGTTGATTAATAATTGGTAAGCAAGTATGCAATGTAATATCTATATTTATGCCCATTATACTTTTAATTGTAGGCAAATTACATTTGTATCACAATAAAACTAAACAATCATTGGACAGCTTATCTGTCAACAAACATTAAATAATAGCAATAATTTGAAAATAAAATTAATATACACAGGAGAGACAACGTTTGCCGCGTTCTACTAGTATATGTATTTATATTATATGTTTTATATTAACTTAACGTAGTCATTGAAGGGCGAAGCATGGACGTTCTGTATTGGAGTATGTTACCTCATTGTATGAGATCCAATAAGTGTACTGAAGCATATAAAATAGACAATATTTCCCCCAATAAAATATCTATCTAGTGATAAGTATACATTTTCAACATAAACCGGGCACAAATATTTAAAAAAAAAAAGTTTTTTATAAACATTTTCTTTTCAAAATCTAAATCATATGTTTCAATATTAAATTTGCAGCAACTTATCTCAGTAATGTTTGTTATCATTCTTTTGGCTGAACATTCTGAATTTTTTTTATGTTCGGATCACTTTTAAAATTTTAACAATAATTCTGTCGTCATAAAAAAGTTTTTTATTCAAAACACTTTTGAAATAAGGTTATTAGAGATGAAAAAAGCGAAAAGATCTGAAACTGGAGGTATTTATCAAGAAATAAGCCATTTTATACCTCATACGAATTAGGGATTGGACTCGAAATGGAGTGCTTTCGAATGTCAGCCCAGTCATTTGCCACAGCGCCTCCTAACTCATTAAGTAATTGGTAAGCGCTTTTTCTGTTTTCTTTAATAGAAAAATTACTGGATATAACTCTATATACAGGTATTTATTGCATTGGCATTAATTTCTGTTCAAGTATACTTAGGCTATACTCAAAAAATGTGGAAAATAAACTTTTTTGGTGAAAACTAAGGTTGTGATAGCCTGAGAATTGTTTTACAGATAGCCAGATAGGCTATGTGCCGTATTTGTAGTGATTTCTTCACGTTAACATACAGTGTTACTTGTTGCTAAAATATTGTAATAATAATTACTGTGAATCAAAGAAATCTTAAAATGGTTTAAATTTTCAGTGCTTAAAAACTAACTTGAATCAACATGAGTTTATGTAAAAACGTTTATTCATGTTAAATATGTTACAATAATCCTTTTTAAAGTCAATAATTGTAAATGTTTTTGTGAGCGCATATCATCAGTTACATTGAGTTCTACGAAAAAAAATTTAAGGCATTAAATGAATCCTATAGATTACCTGAAACAGAAGAATATGTTGGTTCTTATCGTCTTATCGTTTCTCTTTGCAAGGTAACTAATCTGAGAGTAGTTATTTTAGTCGGCGGCTTTCTCTTTGTGGTTGCATGCGCAGCGTTCTCGATACTTTTTCGTAGCGCAAAATGCTTATGCATGGTTTTTGTTACGTCAATCAGTGAGTCGTCCAGGTGATTTCAACTTAAGGAACTGAGCTCCGATTATCGTTGCTGTCAAACACGAGACACAAAATTCAGTACAAACACTAAAGTATCATTAAGTATCATACATAATCATGACAACATATTGTGACGAGTATTTTCTATAAAAATGTTAGCTCCTTTCTGACTGAAATAAATCGCATAGGATACCCATACTTCACTTATTTTTCACTCTGTGTTTTTTTTTTTTTGTCATTCAGATACAAAGTAACTTTAGGTGGAGTTTATAAACTAAAGCAAGAAATAAAATAAAGCAAAGAAATAAAATACCCAAATATAAATCATGCAAGATGTAACAAAACCAAAGTAAACATCAGCCAAATTTTTACATATTTCTTTGTTTCCACCTTCTATATTTAAAGTTCAGTGTTTCGAAGTTTTTTAAATATGCAGATTTTTATGTGGCCTATAAGTCACATATAAAAAGCTACGAATTTCTTTTTTATCACTCGAGTCAGGTTTTCATTTATTGAATAATCGCACTGCGAGAAGAAATGACACTTTTTAAATAAAATTTTTAAGGATTTCACACGGTTTTGTGAAAAACATTAATATTGAAAAGCACGAGGAAGGAAATATATTATTCTACAGTTTTACAGTTCCAAGCTGTGACGTCTTGTAACTTGGGTGTTGTGCCATGCGCTTATGCGTTTCTTGCGAAGTTAATAAACTCACTTTAACTTTAATAGAAAATATTGGATGAATATTTTTTTGGCTCGCAAAAAATCAGATATTGACAAGCAACCGACATATCGTGAGCATGAGTACAACATGCAACACAATTCCTGTAGCAAATAAATGCCGGTGGCAACGATAGAGTGTTAAAAAGGATTTTCTCTGCTGTTCACGTGAAGTTTTTAGTGAGTTTCACCTGGTTACTGGCAGCGGGCTTGCGGGGCGTTTCAATTCGCGATTCAATGATGATTTCAATGAGGTTCGTTAATTGACCGATAGTAGTCCAGGTTGCCAGTGAGCCAATATCAAGAGGCACAAAATGAATCCGCTATTTATTCCCGGTCTCCGGCCGTGAGCTATTCATAAACCCGAGGAGTAGAACTGTCCGAACATACGAGGAGCGACCAGGAGAGAAGTTTCGTGCGCTGCAGTTGGCAATGTGCACGTGACACCGACCGGGGGAAGCCTTCTTTTCACAGACGAGAGAGCCAAACGCCCGATCGTGCATCTTCGGTTTTTTTTTGTTCATTGTAACTCATGATAACTAATGGTCAATCAGGTTAGGTTAGCTACATTATAAATACTTTAAAACATTGCGGACGGTTGATTTGGTTAGGGATACTGTGAAATCAAAAATCAAAAAAGCGAGCAAGAACTTCGGGTGTGGCTCTCTCGTCTGTGAAAAGAAGGCTTCCCCGTCTACCGGCGCCAGGAAGTGACGAGAATGTTGCAGGACCTGGGCCCCTGGAAGCGCCTGCGGTCCCAAGATGGGAGACACGGCCGATGTTAGGCGAGGCCGGAGAACACGTCCTTCCCCCCACACACCCCCGCAGCCTCCCTGGGGGAGGGGACATGCCCCGACTGTGGAAAAAAAAGGACCTCCCATAGTCGTCGGCGGGGGTGACTCGGCAGGAATCAAAAGAAAGGCGGTTTTCTGGAGGGTTGGAAGGGAGGAAAAAAAAAAAAAAAGACACACACCAACAGGAAAGGTTTTTGTTGCGTTGGGCAAGAGGAGGGTTTTTGGCGCTTCTCCGGGAGGGAGGAGGTTGTAAGATTTACGGGGTCGAGCGCTCTGTGTAAAGGCAGTCAGGGGCATGAATAGGAAGACAGCTAGCGTCACAACGGGGCCTCGGATAGCGTCCGGGGGTCAGCCCCGCCAGCAGCGATGTGCCGGATCATCCGCCGACACGCCTACACCGTCACGAATTGTCCGCGAATTTACCATGCCGAACCTACTGGAACATGTAAAACAGTGTTCATGCCGTTGAAACATATTTTTTTTGGAATTTACTTCTACAATAATGTTTGTGGTCACAGCCTAATTTCTTTTTTGACGTGACAACGTCTATTAAATGATGAACGCTGGCTGCACGCACGAAAAAGTGTCACGTTACGATGTGTCCCGTTACGCTCATTGTACGCTTGCGCCGCATCTGTCTCTCTTCCACTCGACTGTTTATAAAGTGAAGTGAAAAGTTAATGTGGTTTTCATTGCTTATTACAACAATTTCGGCAATAAAGGTTAATTATTCTTGCATTTTAGAAATCTGATTACTAGTATAATTTCAAGTATTTATTCGTTTATTATTAAAATAAAAATTATTCAATTTTATTCATAAAGTATGTAATCATTTCATCAATGTTTTGTTATGACGTCACGTTAAACTAGCGTCCGTAAACCAACTTTACAGACAACCAATTTTTTTTCCGACTCAAAACAAAAAAAAATTGACATTTTTTTTGGGAATGGAACAGAAGTATTAACATAAAATTACAAATATTTGTAAATTTGTACTTTTACATGTAAACAACTGTATCGTTACGAAAAAAGTGTTCGCGGTTATACTGTGTTCCGATTTATTTTTACCTGGTCTTTTATGCTTTGTGTTGTTTCAATACATACAATAGTTAAAGTTACCTGTAAACCGTTCCCTGAATAGATTCCAGAATTTACTGAGCACGAAAAGTAGGTATAAAGTAACAAAATAAAGACAAATGTTTGAATATTTAATTATCTTTCCCGTGGTTTAAAAATATATGCTTGAATGAAACATCAATTAAAATAAAATATAAAAGGCATTTTTTGTCATTTCGAAATACGTATTTCTTGTATGTAGTATTAAAAACTATTTTTTGACAACCGTTTTCCAAAGTTATCACAAAAGCACAGAAAAATTTTTTTTCAATGCACACTTCACTCTATTATGTGGCCAATAAGCGAGTATGCAGAGGACTATTTAATTAGTCGTTGAGTTCTGCGATCCGAACCAACTGTTCCAATCTAAGCTTTATACACACTTGCATACAAAGTCGAGCGATTTCCGTATCTAGACAATGTCTATAGAAAATCGAGCGGATGTATATAGACAATCGAGAAACAAATTCATGTGTACTGACACGCTTTTGAAACAAAAACGCAGGACTTTTTACTCCCGTTTGAAATGGGAGACATGAGATCATTCCGAGACAATTTTGCGCAAAATTTCGTAATTTGGACGTTTCGGCAGTTATTCTCTTTGCGCCGTGACAAATGGTTCGTCGGTTATTATTTACGTTTGTTTTTCTTTGGGAAGTTACTAATATAATGTAAAAATCGGATCAAGAAGAAAAAGGTTATTGAAGAGCTGGCCAAAAAGTATGAATTATCAGTGAGTGATAAGAAAAATAGGACCAATTTTAAAACACCTATTCATTGTGTAGCAACATAAACCAGTATACAGTTACTTTCATAAAATTTTGGGTACATACTAAACGTATTATTGTGCCAATTTAAAATTTTTTTTTAGTGAAAGCGCCCTGAAATATATTTGGTAAACTAAAATAGTAATAGTAAAAAGTAGTCACACGTGTGAAAATATATAAGAAAACTGGTTTTACAATGATTATAATTCATATTCTCCTTGCATATTTTCCGCATGCTTGGTAGCACAGCAACAAAGCACGCCCTCGGTAAACACGAGACAAGCAAGAAAGGTATGACGCAAATAATTAAAATACCAATTTATAAATCAAGCAAGACGTAAACAAAACTAACGCAAACGTCAGCCAACTTCTGCTTTGTTTCCACTTTGCTCGGTGGTCGTAGTTCAAAACTCGTCACTTTTTTTTTTTTTAACTTTTTAAAATAACATAGTAAAATAATTTTTAAAATAATAATAATGTTGAATCACTTCAATAAGGTAAGTACTTGTAGGACGTATTTACAGACTGATTTAAGCCGTTTGAGCAAAAACAAATCTACAGACATATACTAAATGTGTTATAATAAAATATTTCAAGTTAATATTTTAGTTATTCCATATAATCTTGAAGATTTGTGAAAACTGAAAATTTTTAACTGTTTTGTGACTTTTAACAAGATGGACGGTATTTTAATAAAGTTCCTTGTCGAAAATCATGTCCAAAGCCGGGCATTAGTATTTTTTCAAGTCTTTTATCGGAGAAGTGCTGGTATCCATACATGACGGTCGCAAGCAAACTTTACGATTCAGGCAGAGAATTCTAGCGGCGGTCACAGAAAGTAAATGTGTGCTTCGCATCCAGAAGTTTTGGAATGTACTAGAAAAGCTAATATTTTATTGATCAGTATATTTATTACGCTCGGCGTTATTATAAAGAATTGTACTTTAAATTTCGTGTCGGAGTTTCTTATTATAAGTTTGTTCGCAACATGAGAACACATGAATTTTCTTGTTACATATGTTAGATGATTACTAGAGACCGGAAAAATGCGTGATTTCGAATCCCTAAAGGATAGACTCCATGATCCTCTATGCACTCGTGCAAATAACATCGCTGATTGGTTACCAACTCGTAACACCCGTTGACTGGAATGATCGTGATTCGCTAATTCTTCTGTTAAAGATTTTTCATTGGCCCAGAGTCCTTCAGATAAACTGTGGCCCAATCACTGAAGCAAAATAATGTCAAAAGTATTTGGACTCTATCCTATCGCGAAATGAATCCACGAATTTTACAGGTCTCTAATGATTACTCAACATTGGTGAGTACCGAAATACTCGCTCACATCCATTATCATCTCTGCACAACCCGCAAGACCAAATAGGTTAGTCATATGTGGAAAATCACGAGGAACAAGGCATTTAAGTGTGTAAACGCGACAAAGTCTCTAGAATATCTATATACATTGTCTGTCTACATGTCTATAGACAGCCCCTCTAAGTCTACTTATAGAAAATAGCTTGACTTTGTATGGAAGTGTGTACAGGGCTTAACTCACACTGCAGAACCAAGGCGACACAATAACAGCGTGGTAAGCTTGCCTTCACTATCCCGATCACGCAAATTCTAAACGCTCCACTTAAATCTATTATTCTTAGTAATGTTTTTGCGTGACTTTACCAATCAATAATTTGGTCCAATAATACAGAGTGAAATGCACTTCTTAAAACGCTTTTTTTTTTTTTTTTTTTGTGAATTCCGCTTGTTGAACAGTCGGTTAACGCTCAGTAACAAAATTATTTATTTGAATTTCATTGATGAAACCACATATTCTTATAGATACAAATAATTATTATTCTGCGTAATTAGCCGTACTTTCCTTGATATAAAACAAACTTAAGTAAATAGGGGAGACCGGGGCAAGTTGACGATGTTAAGCTTTGAAATGGCCTTTAACAGATAAATAAGCATATATAATATCTAATTTGGTAACAATACGAAGTACATACTAATTTCTACCTAAATATGTAAAAAGGTTGTATTACTTTGCGTAGTTCCGAATTTATTGACAAGAAACCAATTAGTTAGCACATTCGTCATCTTGCCCCAGGAGTGGGGTAAGTTGACGAACCTATTGGGGTAAGATGACGAAACCAAAATATATATATTTATGGACAAAGTAAACAATAGTTTTATAGATATCCACTAAACAACGTGCAGGATGTAAAGAAGATATATTGTAACATATTTGAACGACTTTGATATAATTCCTTGACTTCATAATTGGAAAAGTTTTCATGCCACCACTCAGAACATGTGGAACACTGAATCCAGTCTTCATTTGGAGGTTCCACGTAAACTTCTTCACATGCAGGGCAATAAACGCTATTTAGGCTTTATGGTTTTGCTACAGAATTATCAGAGCTTTGTTTTTCGGTTTTCTTAGTTTTTCTTTCATTTTTCTTCTCTTAATTCTGCTTCTTCTATCTATCTCTACGTCACTCCAACGCCTCCTTTCCGTTTTCCGCTTATAATATGCCTAGGCATCTACAAAAAAATCAAACAAAATTGTTACGACTATTAACACAGGAACTATTTATAATATTTTATAATTTCATTATTATTTTTATTTTACTTAAATGTTCGTCATATCTGTACATCATTGGTTAATATAACACATATAAAACAAAATAATGCTCACACTGTCATTACCTATGGCAAGTTGACGATTGTAGGGGCAAGATGACGAATTCGTCATCTTGCCCCCGTCAACTTGCCCCAGCAGCCGTATTTTTGCTTTACCAAAATCACGAACAACATTAACAAATTTTCGTCAACAATCTATACACTAAAATACTCCCAAAAGTCAGCATTTCATTTTACATATAAAAACATTTAAAACAAATGGACTCTTTTCTCGTAATAGCTGAAAATACGTACCTTCAATATTACAACAATGGCTCACGAAACAGACTGCCTCTCAAAACTGCCACATTCAAACTGACTGGAAAATTCCGCTGCACCTGCCTAGTAGGTGCAGATGGTGACACTAAATGTCACAGGTGCGCCAACCGTCTATCTGTGTTTCTGGATTAGTTACATACGATTCGTCATCTTACCCCGTTCGCCAACTTACCCCGGTCTCCCCTAAATGTTTTGTTTGAAAGAAAAAAAGGGGGATGTGGTTTATGTTTCAATATTTTTCTTTACAATAAAATTAATTATAGAAACCTATGAAAGCTAGCTTTCGAGCTTTTACCATCGACAATGTTTTGATCTTCGTGGTCAAAGTTTGGTTTGGTCATAAAGTTTTAAAGCCAACATGTGGTAAATAAATTTATGTTGTTAGATCAACCTAAAAGCTAATATAGCGGGCGCAATTAATTTTTTAATTAATAACTTTATCACAAGTATTTTGAAACGATTTCAATGATTTTATAAATCTTAAATATCTTTAAAATGAGTTCTGAAAATTTCTCAGCTACATCATGTATAAACGTGTGATCTGGATATAATTTACTATTTTATAAGTATATAAAATATGTATATTTGAAAACAATTAAATTAACTTTTTTCTGATAAGTTATTTAAAAACTTGAATTCGAAATCCTTGGCTAAAGATGAAGACTGCCTTGAAATTATAATTATTCCTAGGTGCTTAGGAACGATGGTAATTAGATTAGTGCGTCGCCTTACGTGCTTTCTAAATAAAAATCAACTAATAATTATTTTATCTAAAAATATTATTTTAACTAAAATTAATTTGGAAAAACTAGTTTTTTTACATGCAAACCTTAAAAAATAAGAATTATACATAAAAAATACTTTCAAACAGCAACAATTTCGAAGATATTACTTACATATGCTTATGTACAACTCGAAAAATATCATAAGCATGACGAATTTTTAGAAAGTTGGCGTCGTGCTTTTCATTAACAGGTTGGGCCTACGGGCTATTGCGAAACGTTACCAATTATAAACTACATAATATCTGTAACTTCGTAGGTGACGAGTGAATAATGCTAGCCTACTAACAGAAAATGTCAGCTTAATGTACGGAACCTTTTTTTAGTTAGTGGTTTTTAATTCGACCTAAGCA
Organism: Bacillus rossius redtenbacheri; assembly: GCF_032445375.1. Lineage (NCBI taxonomy): Eukaryota > Metazoa > Arthropoda > Insecta > Phasmatodea > Bacillidae > Bacillus > Bacillus rossius. The sequence goes on along the minus strand of NC_086336.1, from coordinate 6,740,503 downwards.
TGATAATTTTATTCCAGTGACTAAAAAAAGCTGATTTGGGGTAAAATTATGAGCAATATTAGTGTTTTATGATTTGAATAGTTCTTCGTGAAGTAAAAGACTAACAGTTTTTAAAAAAAAATTATATATGAGGAGCGTTTTAACTGATACCTATCTGTATTGCAATGTTATAATGATACCGCTGGCTTCAACATTACCCTCAGCTATCATTTAGGAAAATCAGGATTTATTTTGCAGTGTGCATTAACTACTATGTGGCTAAAAACTTGCGAACTTTTATTTAGAAGAGAGAAATTTCAATCTTTATTTTTTTATGCTGCCCTGCCGGATACAATTAGATGATGGTCTACCTGCCTTAGCGTTAATTAAGAAATAGTCAATTAATCACTCTTCAATTTTACCGGCGGGTCCCCGGATAAATAGCTACGCCATGGCTCTTCGCTTGTTTTCTCCGGAGATCAGCTTTATCCATCTCACTGTATCAAAAAAGGAAACATACAAGAAATATTATCATGCTTCATTCGGTAATTAATGGTTCTTCACAGGTATCACGTAAATATTTTTTAATCACGCAAATGAAATGCCATCGTTTTATTTTCTGTAGAATAGAACAGTTAAGACAGCCAATATTAAACTACCTGTAGTAAGAGATGACTCATTTTTGTCGTTTCAGTTCAGTTGATTTACACGTAACTCATTAAGGCTGGTTTTTTTATTACTGAATACATCACGTAAGTTGTCGCCAGAATTGTATTTATTTGATCGCTGTTCAAGTATTATACTTTGTCTGAATTGAAAACCGATAATTTCACGCCCTCTTGTAAATGAAACAAACAGGAGTGTCTGCTGGTGGGTAGGATATACTTCGTGGAGCAAATTCATATAGATACAATCGGGTTGAGAGATTATCAAACAAATCGAAAAAATTAATTTATTGTCACCTTAATTGCCATGGATTTGCTATTACATACGGACATGTATTTATTCCAAAAATTTGTGATGTAGTATTTGTAGGTGTTTGTTTTAATTTTTATTGTTGAATCATCAGCAACATTCATCCAATAAAAATAAATTATAACGAAATTTATGAAGATTTCAAAAGCACAAAATCTTGTAAATTAACTACATATTTTGTTGGCACTTTGCTACAGCACGTTAACAAGAGCACTATACCATTCCAAATTCTTTATTGTAATGGAAGTTCGTAAAATGATTTTAGTATTATAAATTTGACATTAAGTTAATCTGAAATATGATTAATCATAATCGCTTATAACTTAACATTTTTTTTAAGAGTCTTCGTTGACTGCGTTGCAAGGTGAACTTTACCTAAGTGATTTCAAAGGAATATTTAAAATCACATGTATCTTAGTTGGTAAAGTTTACAAAACTAGAGAACCATTTCATGATATAAGTACTAACTCGTGGGGTTGCAAAAATGTTTGTAGCAAATTGTTAACAATAAATTGTAAATTTACCAAAGTTCTTATATTACTGACCACATAATTTTGGCGTGAATAAATACCATATTAATAGATCTGTTTGGACTAATAGTATAACATATGTCTTGTTTTAATTTGTCATTAACATATCAAACTTATTTTAAAGTAACACTAGTTATGTACGTTTATGTTTCGTTTATTGAAGTTTCAATTAATTGAAGCAAGAGAACAAGCAAACAAAAAACCTAGGTGAACATTAAACTAAAATATGGTGCATTCGAGCTTATCTGCTTACTGTACTTACTAAAGAAAGAAAAAAAAAACTATTCGTTAATGGATGTATGTTATGCTGCCTAACTCTAAATAAATTGCACCATTAGTTTACGAAGAACCGTGGTTGCTTTTGATCAAGTGAACTTTGTAAACTAACGGGTATTTTAAAGTCCGCAGATATAGTGTAGTTTTTCACATCGGTTAAACACGCTGTTGCATTGAAGTTAATTATTTAGCTGAGTAAATTATATACATTTGTTAGTGTAAAAAAATCATACAAAGTTCATACAAAATGTTTGCATAAAAAAACTAAATGTAGATTTAATTGGAGACATCAAACAATTAGTTAATTATTTTGCCAGTATTCTTACCTCTAAGTGTGTCCTACATTGACAGTGTACAAAAAATTGTTTATCCAATCTGTTTGAATGAGTAGCAGGGAAAACTAATAAGGAAATTGTATTAAGTGCCATTATAGCATCATTGCATAGATTGATTCACTAAGTTACCGACACTCACAGAGCTAATCTTACAATCATTAGGAGAAAAATATCACATACCTAAATATGGGTCGTTCAATATTGACGGAGTTGTTCGACAAATGGACGAAGGACATTTGTGACCAAAATACTGCAAACACGTCACATCCAAGCCGCTACAGTACAAAAGACAGCCGTGTGCAGATACGCATAGAGTGTGAGACCAAGTATACTAAAGTAGAATGAATCAAGTTTGAACATGTAATGTTGAATTTCTTACACGCAATTGTGATACTACAATGCAAACGATCCGATCCGATATAAATCACCGTTTTAACTTCTGATTGGGTTATTATTGATAAATATCACAGGCTTTCGCAGATATTGTCTGGAGTTGATTGGCTTCTGTGTTGTAGTCTCAAAGATATCACCAACGTTTCGGCCGACGTTGCAGTCACCATCATCAGGGATCAGTTACCTACTGAGGTTATTGCAAGTTCTCTCGTCTGAGCGTGGAAGGGGGGGGGGGGAGTATTCCCCGTTTGGCTGCAACTGTGAACCAAACCAAGCTGGACTTCTGAGATTGTCTGGGAGTTCTAACCAATCAGTGGCCTCTTCTATTCTGGTTGGCTGGGCGGTATGTTGGCTGCAGAACTAGGTTTTGAGGATTTCTAAATAGTGGGTCCCATAATCTACTCAATTTGGTTACAAATTACAAATAAAACAGACAGATCACCTCTGGTTGGCCCAACGGCCAGGACAACCAGAAGAGAAGAAGCGAAGCAACACAAAGGTTATTGTTGTATTTGTTATTTTTCTAACGTTTCAAATTATTTTGTTAATGTTTGTAATTAGACCAAGCGACAAGGCAAACAAAAAATCTAGCTTTCCTTAAGTACAGCCGAAAAAACATGTTTGTAACAACTGCTTACCATGACCACTTCGCCGCTACCCTATTGCTTGAATCTGTGTGTGAATGTGCGAGTGACTGGTTTTAATGTAGTAGCACCTATTTTATTGATACTGTTTGCTGTATGTGTAATCACTTTCATTTTTATGTATGTCTATGCTTAATTTTTAATTACTTTAAATTAGTTATGGTTGTATATTTTGTAATATTTAATATTTGAACATTAAGTTAAAATTTTAATTTGTTCTCTTAATATTTAGTCAACATATGCTTATATCATGCTTAATTTTTAATATTCCACTATTTTATGTAATTTCAGAAAGTGGTTAAGTGTAAGAAAGGGCGTACCGCCTTAACTTCGCCACTAATAAAGACGATAAATAAATAAATAAATAGGACCCGCCATAACAGGGCATATTTTGCTCCGAATGGTGCGGGTGGTGGCGTTCCTCGCGAAACACTCTGTAAGTGTGGACGTGGCGGACGACGCCGGCGGCGGGTGACGTCACGCAGGGACGCCTGGAGGCGAGGCCCGCACCTGGGAGCCTGATGAACCGCCTGCCAGGCGGCGTCTGGCGCGGTGATTTAACGCAACTCGCTCGCGCATTCGAAAAGGCCGCTCAACTTCTGTCTGGCTTCGGGGAACCCCCCACACACACACCATCCGGGTCTTCCCCCCTCACCCCCCCCCCCCCTACCAGTGGTAGGACTCTCTCTCGCCCCGACAGCAATTTCCTACAATCCGGCACGAGATTAAGGCCTGCTGATAGCGTAGGCTACTTGAGCATTGGGGCTGGGGCATCGAGAGAGAGAGAGAAAACGCGCAAGTATTTATTTTTTTGTTTTGTTTCTTGTGCTGGGAAACGGGTTCCGTGGCCAATTGAGAGGCGCAGTTTGGGGAGAACAGAGCGGGGGTGACAATTGTGATGGGGGCGGTGCTCGAAACGGGAGAGATAAACAAGCAACGAGAGAAATCGCTCCTCTCTTGTTTGCCGAACCGATTCCTTTGCACGTTTTCTTTCACGACTTCAACTCGTGGCTCATTAAAAGACTGGACATATTTCTGAGTAACTACTTACAGTGTAGAGAAAAAAACATGATAACTATACATAACGGAATTATTTATTAATTTAGTTGTATAAAATAAATTTAAAACTTTTGTAGTTGGCGATGTAAAGGCAATACACTCCTTACAATTGCCAAAATTATAAATTAATTACCATTGTATTAACTACAAATAATAAAGAATTCAAATTTACGAAAATAGAGATTACCGTCGTTAGGCATTATTGTTTATAAAAAAGTAAGCATAATATTACTCATACATTTAATGAATTTAATAGTGATAGATAAATATTGATAATTATTTAGTTTAATTGGATACATCCATTATGCTTCTCAATATTTTTGAAACTACTATGGCCTTACGTAATTAATAGGCACTTTTAGTAGTATGGCTCATTAGATAAATTAATAGAAATTCTTATATTTATTTTATAGTTCCGTTTATTTTCAAGAAAATAATGCAATTTTTTTTTAAAAATTAAAATACCATGGCAAGGCCACGTTGTGTCAAGAATATGCCTTGATAAAAAAATTTAATATAAAAGTCAATTATTAAACCAACAACATTTCAAAGAGGTGATACATTTCAAGACTATAAAGAGAGCGATACACAAACAAGATCATTAGTAATTAATCGGAAAAGCACAGGATATACAAGCTGAAATTCTTAAAGGAAACTGGATGAAACAGACAAGACAGCACTAACGGTTGTACGGAGTAAATTGCAAGAAGACAGAAGAGACAACAGTATGTGGAGCTTTGATGAAATGAGAGAGAACCATGTGCTAAAAATCTTTCCGAGGTAAGTGTTTTATGATGACAAATAATATTTAAAAATATTTTTAAATCTGTACCTATACATACTAGTTAACATTCCTACTTTCGTGTCTCCAAGGGTCGTTATCTGTGCTCATGTTGGCTGAGTAAAATGCTTAAAGAGCTTCTTTCGCTAGTAAGAGCCCATAAGAAGATAAATGTTACTAATATTGAGCAAATATTTCGAAGTCTATTAAACAGACTTATTTTTCTACGTTAAACACTTGAATTCTCTTTACTAGTAATCGTATACTACATTATCATTTACTATCTTACTTAAAAACTTTGCTGGCTAAAATTAAACACGGTAAGATCACTTCACACACATACACACACACACACTCAGTGTTTATTCTATATAAACTACTCGAGGAAATTACTCCTCAGTATTTATCACCGCGATTCACGTTTATCAGCTCAGTTTACAATCTTGGAACCCATTCAAAATCAAATCGTGAACTTTTGATACCCATGCTCAAAAAAAAACATCTTTATGCCAGAATCCTTCAGTCATTTCATCTTGCTGCTGGAACAAACTTGAACAGCTCCACACCTACGGCCCGCTTATTGAACTTTAGCACTCTAAATTTGCAGACGTCTTACCATGGGAATTCAGAATGAATGTATTTGAATGAGTGTCTGGGTGTCTGTTTAGCTAACATCAATTAAATTTTAATCACAAACAAAATTTTGTGGGTGCTAAGGCAACTATTATTTAATTGATTCATTGTGTAGAAAAGTAGACTTGAAGCACGCATGCATTTGCTTCACGTAGCTGATTGGACTGCAGGGCTCACGACCTTCAGCCAATTACAAACAAGGCGAAGAAGTGGTTATCAATCATGTGTAACTCGCCTTACCTTTAAAACTTCTTACACGCCATGTCTTTTTGAAGTGAAAAATTTTTTTTGGGCGCGATGAGAGTAAAATTTGAAGGCCAAATTTTAATGCAAAGTTTTCGTGAAAAATTGTTGTAAAACGTTTCTGGCGTGAAAATGGACAAAGAATAGGTACTTTGCCAATAAAACACAGCTTTGTGTTATCTTGTTTCTAATCGTTGTGTAAAATAACATTTAAATTTTTTAAGTAGTTCACCAACAATTTTAACCATGTTTAATGATTTGGTTAGGTTAGCTATATTAAAAATATTGTAAACAATGTGTGATCGGTTGCTTCCATACGTTTCATATTTCAGTTGCCATAAAGCTATAATACGAACATTACTGTAAATGTCGAGGAGATAAATTTGAAAAATGTAACTCATGTTTTGGCTATAATTTTATCATTTTGATCCTTTTATTACTTTCCTTAAATCCTATTAATACTATAAATTATTTTTTAAAAAATGTCTTTTCTCTCTCTTCTCTCTGTCTGCTTACGATATACTACTTACGAAACAAGGTTTTGAATTGCCGAATAAGTTTTACTTCCATCAGTGTACTGAGTTAAAAGCGTCCTTTTTATCATGTTTGCCATTATTTTTATAAATGCTATTTCCAAAATTTTTAATCGATACCTCCTTTGCAATTGTTTTTATGTAACAAATATTTCCAACATTTATTCACTAATTGTAACATAGTGGATGTAAAAAGTCACTTAGGTCATGGGAATTATTATAACTTACGCGAATTTTTCGCTTTAACTAAATTGCACTTAGAACACCTGTTAAAAATATTTGTTACGGAAGAACAAATGCAAGGGAGGTACAGAGGTAAAATCGTTAGAAATAGTCCAGAAACAAACGTTATGTCGAACCAGCCTTAAAAATTGTAAAAGGTGTTGATTATGTACGTGCATGTTGAGTCTATTTTGAAGTGAACTGAGTCAGTGAAATAACCGTGGCTCCATCCCTCGAACAGCCAGGGATCTATCCGAGTTGGAGGGGGGGGGGGGGGAGTTGGACAATGGGGCTGCACCCCTCCGTTCCAGGATTATAAACAATAAAAAAAACAAGCGAAGACAGAAAAAAAAGTGATATTGTGGTCAGAATTGACATTGTCTGTAAAGTCGGTTTACGGACGACAGTTTAACGTGACAACGTCATAACAAAACATTGATGAAATGATTGCATACTTTTATGAATAAAATTGAATTATTTTTATTGAATTATCACTATTTTGTATGGATACAAAGGAGTGAAATGAAATCTACAATTTAATTGATGAATTTACTTTTATTTGCACTCATTAATTCAAATATGTTTATTACTTTAACGAAGAGATTATTTTAACTATAACTTTTATACATGTTTGCTATTTAACTTCTTCCAATCTGTGTTATTCTGTTAAGGATAGTACGATGATAGGAAAAGTAGGAAACGAATGGGAGTATTTCAAGTTTAATGTGCCTCGAAAAAGTCAAATCGATGGTTGTACCAATCGAGTGGAAGTGAGATAGATGCGGCGCATACGTACAATGACCGTAACGGGACACAGCTTAACGGGAAAATGTGCGTTACGGGACACTTTTTCTTGCATGCAGCCGGCGTTCATCGATTTATTAGACGTTGTCACGTCAAAAACTTAGCTACACAAGTTTACAGAGGGATTATTGCAATAGTAAGTGGGATACAATAGTGTATATCCTCTCCCTTACAGCCCGAAATGCCGTGTACATAGAAGGGGCACGAATTATTTTTCGAAGTAGTAACTATTTAATGTCGGATCGTATACGTGTTACTGTAAGCATGCGGACATGTGTGTTTCATGTTAGCTATATGTGCTTATGACTTCTGTTAGTAAACTATTCAAACAATGAGTTTTGAAAATGTGTGTAGTAAATATCACTAAATAAAAACCTTCATGTAAAGTGTCCAGTTTATCATTCTCAAGCAATATCATTTCTTATTTTTTGTGTTAACATCGGAGATCTATAAATATTTTGATTTATTTTAAAATTAAATTATAAAGAAAACATTGGCAGAAACAATTATATAATGGTTGCACTGTAACCCTTCCTTCACGTAATCCTGGCCGCCCGGTAGGGGACGCACCACAACGCCGAAATATCACAACGCCGAACGTACAATAACGTCGAAAACCAAAACGCCGACAGCTAGAAAACTGCTGTGTACCACAATGCCGAATTACCACAACGCCGAAATACATTAACGCCGAAAAATGTCATTCCAGGACTGCCACAAAGGTTAGGTTAAGTGAGGTTAGGTTAGGTTAGGCTAGCCTATGTTGGATTAGATTGTGGTATTTCGGCGTTAAGATACATTTAAGAATGACACACAAATTCATTCAGTTGTTTTTCATTTTGCTCCTGTGGCCCTCCCCTCCCCTCAGCAACATTTTTTCGGCGTTACTGTATTTCGGCGTTGTGGTACACAGCAGTTTTCTAGCTGTCGGCATTGCGGTCAATGTGGCATTCGGCTTTATGGTATTCGGCGTTATTGTACGTTCGGCGTTGTGGTATTTCGGCGTTGTGGTAACGACCCGCCGCGGTCTTGGAACTGCGGGTGTCTCAGTGGGACAACCCTCGACTCTGGGTTCGCCCGCACGCGACCTCCCTCCCGTCGAGGGCCGCACGGGGCGAGGAACACGCATTGCTCCAGTCCTCCTCCACGCTCCTCCACGCTCCTCCACGCTCCCCCACGCTCCCCCACGCTCCTCTCCCCCTCTTCACAGGCCTCCTCCGCGCCGACACGCCATCGCCGAATCACGCTGGCGGTTGCTGGGTGCCTCGCGTATCGCTGTAATCGCCGGGAGAGCAGGAACACGCCGGCGGCTTCGAGCGCTCCACGTCCCGACGTACAGACCGTCCCACGGTTCGATTGCAGTACACGGCTAATGGTGCGCCGCTGTTGCCAGATCTACAACACGTCACGAATGAGTAGAGACCGGAAAAATTCGCGGATTAAATCGGTGATAGGCTAGAGTTCAAATGCATATACCTCTTCGATGATTTTGCTATTGGATTATTGTTCATATGGACGAATCTAAACCAATTATAAACCCTCAACCAAAGAAGGATCGAATCACAGACAAACCAGCCGAGACGACTTACAATTCAGCAGCCTATGAACATGCGTTATTTGCCCGAGTGTACAGGGGAATGTGCAGTCTATCCTGAAGGCCATCGAAACCGCGAATTTTTCCGGTCGCTACGAATGAGTAGAGACCGGAAAAATTCGCGGATTCATTTCACGACATGTTAAAATGCAAATAATTGTATTTTATGCAACTTCTGCTATTGGTTCATTGTTAACCTGGAGGACTGTGGGCAAATTAGAGACCCTCAGTCAAAGCAGTATTGAATCAAGATTCTCCCAATTGAGACGCCTCACAAGTCAGTAGTCAATGAACAAGTGACTTTGCCCGAGTATGCACAGGATCGTGGAGTCTATCCTGGAGGTCATTGGGTACGCGAATTTTTCCAGGCCCTACGAATGAGCTCAGGGGAAGTACTCCTTTGGAGTTTTCGAATGCACACGAAGCATTATAAGAATCCATTAGAGTAATTTATAGTGTATTAAAACACAAACCAATTCACACTCATTAATTGATACGAATTCATGCGAATGTTCATATGATAAATAAAAAAACCAATCAATTTCAAATTTTTTTTACATCTGGCAACAACGCTTACAGCAGTCGGTGCGTGTTAGAAAGAGAGAGAAAGCGCCAATTTATTTCCACACTGCAATCTAAGAGAGGGACGCTCTATAGTAGAGTGTCGTACCGAAGTCACAATGCAGAACGAAATTGTTTTCACACTTTGAACGTGCCTGGTCTTTGTACCAGGGTATTTTCGACAAAGCCCTTTAAGGACTAGAAATTAATCAAAAACATATGACCAATTCATGTGCGACCCGGAGAGGAGAAAAGTGTCAGCAGCTAATGAACACGTGACATCGACTTGATTACGCACACTATTGTGAATTCTGGACAGGTTCCAGAAAATACCGCTGATTTTGGCAGGTTTGTATTGTTTCCAAATGCGTGATTCTTTATAAAGTTAAAGATCGGTGATTTTGCAAAAGTATATACTTACATGCCACGATCAAAGCAAATACAATGGGATTTTTCTGTAGTTTTACAAAAGTTTCCTGTGGAAACCAGTTGGCAAGAAATGGTTTGTAATCATTACTACAAGAAAGATATTGTCACTTTTTAAAACACATGGCTATGGTTATTTTTGCATATTGAAATACGTTTTCGAGATAATTGTAAGCATTTATTACGAAAATTGACTCATAAATCTATATTTTAATAGATTATTCAGTCAAGTAGAATAATTTAAAGTATTCATTTTTGTATAATATAATATAATATAATATTAAAAGTTGCTCGGTTATTAGTAGTGTATTTATGATGAAATATTTAGTTAAGTACCTATATAAAACTTTGTTTAGATTGAAACATTTCCATCACTGGTCACTAAGAAATCTATTAACTTGGTTTTTTGATGGATTATAATTGGCATAATATTTACTCATTATAACTGAGACATTGGTATATTTTATTAGTCATGTAAACAAGTTGAACTTTGGCAAACTTAGAGAAAGCTTTTTTTTAAAGGAAAAAAAATTTTGTTTGTGCACATTGCGAATGTCACATTTAAGATTTTCATTGTCATCGTCGAAAACGTAGTGCAATTGTTGAATTATTTGACACATTCGTCACTTTTACTCCCAATTAATGTTGAACTGTTCTCCCCGGTTGTTGCGACTCTTGATTCCCGAGCAGACTGACTAAGAGTTGCATCTCTCTTTTAGTCAGGGTTGTGTGTTTTGTTGTTCTTTCACATTCGAACTGCGGCAGGCAAGGGGCCAACCATCGAAGAATCACCTCGTCAAATCACCATCATCCGACATCAGATTTTCCTCGCCATTCCTTAGTTTCCCACGGAATAACTTAATAATCCCAAGTGAATGACACATTAAAGGCAATCATATTTAATTATCAACCCAATTTATAAAATTATAGTATACACAACAGTAAAAAAAGGAGAGATAAATGTAGATAAAAATCAAAACATTTCGCTTATTTGTGAAAAGTATAGAAAACCATTATTTTCGTGATTTTTTGGTTGGAGGATTTATTTAAATCCTTTCACACACGACTGAACTTTTAGTTTGCTCATGGGTTATGTTAAGCATCCCGAAGCGACTGAAACTAGTAACTAACATTCAAGAAACATTTAAATGAATCATTTGCAATCTGAATACAAGTTGAGTTACAGTAGCCAGTCAATTTTGCAATGGTTTATGGTACCAGAGTGTAAAAAAAAAAAACACAAAACTTAAAATAGAGTAATTTCATGCATGGAACCGAAATCACATGGAACGTATTTGTAAACAATGGTGCTCCATGTGTGGCAAATGACACGAACCAAATTTCACAAAGTCAAAGGGAAACTTTATAATATTAATTTTTCAATGAATTTTAACAAGATGGGGATCATTTTAATAAAATTCCTTCGCAAAAATCAGGCCCAAAGCCGTGGTTTGGTATAGTTTCAAGTCTTTTTCGCTTTCATCGGAGCCGTTTCTCAGTAAATTTTATACTTTTCTTTAAAAATTGAATGATTCGACAGCCGCCATATCTGCTCCAGCAAACGAATTCTATCTGCGGGTGCGGAAACTACGTGTAATTCGCGTCAACAGGTGTAGTAGAGAACTCAATTTTCATATATTTATCACGCTTGGCATTATTAAAAGAAAAAAATCCTACGTTAAATTTCGTTTCCGAGTTTTGTTCTGCAAGTATATTTGCAACATGAGATCACGTGAACTATCTCGTTACCGAGGTTAGATGTTACACATCTCTGACGAGTACAGAAAGACTAGCTAATTATATATATATATATATATATATATATATATATATATATATATATATATATAATGAGTACGCCACTGCCGAGCCCGTTGCCATGGAGACGCAGAAGGCATCAACAATGCAATATCCGTTGCCATGGAGACGAATGAAGCATCAACAACATGGTGATTTTCTACCAAAAAACTGGAAATATGATCTTTAACGTCCCCCGAAACTCCCCTTGGGATCGGATTTCCGCAGAATCCGTTCTTAGTGAGCGTCTACATCACAAAATAAGTAACTATGCTAAATTTCAAGTCAATCGGGTGTATAGTTTCGGAGATCTCGTGATGAGTGAGAGAGTGGTATTTCGCTTATACATGTACATATGTATATATTGGGATTTTTAAGTTTTTAGAGTTAACACTGAACAGCTGGGGAGTTGGAGATTCGCATTCGGGAGTCAGGAGTTGTGGAGATTTTTCAAAATGGCCATCCAGCGGCGGTCCGCGAATGAGCGTTGTCTTCGCGATGCTTTTCGACGGCAGCTGCCGAACCAACGCTATGGGCCGCGGCGGGGAATTTCAGGAGTTCGGCGGGTGTTTGGTATGCAAAGTGCGCTCGCGATAGTTTTATTATTCATGGGCCGAAATGCACATTAATATTGCTTTCCGCTTGACTGGCATCTCACTACCAACCTCCCCCCTCCCTTTCCTTTTCCACCCAACACATCTCTCCATCCAACTTACCCCCCTCTCACCCCCTCTCACCCAACACCTCACAACATCCTCCTCGTTACGGCTTACCGTTCCACGAGGAAAGAAAAAGTTAACTTTTTCTTTAAGAAAAGAATAAAAATAAAAGATGTACAGTTTAATCCGATGCTCGTTTATTCATCCGTACTTGCCCGATGTTAATTTTACTTTCCAAACTGAGCCGGAGGAGAGAAGAAGAAAAAAAAATCCTGATAACTTAATCAGCTGTCGTGTGATAAATTGCCGGCTGTGAACTGAAGATGAATTATGAGCAATAATAAATACCTTATCTGCCGGCTCCTTGAAACAACTTTCGAAATGTAACACCTGAGAATAATTGGTCTGCAAATTGCTGTGAAATACTTTTTTTTTAAAAAATAAAAACTCATATTTCTAAAAAAAAAATAACAACATTTCACATAAGCAATTATCTTTAGCCAAACTTAGCGAATTTACATTTGGAAACACCAGTTAACAGTTCGAGGGATTTAAGTTTAAGGCTTAGGCAAGTATTGCCGATTGCATTTGCTAGATTTAGTAAAGCCACTACAAAAATGTATTTCTTCTCATTTCCAAATAACCTTCTAATATTTTTAAGATTGCGGAAAAAAAATTATATGACAAGAAATACGACAGTATCGACATTTACCATAGTACAGTATATAGTAAACAGTATCTATACATTAATACGCGAAAAAAAAAAATGTACCCCTTTTTAAGCATATTGCGCGCACAGAGAGAGAAGGAGTGCAGAAAAATAACATTTACTTATAATATGTGTTACAAATACTTTAATTAATTAATACAAATACATGCATTTGCTTTGCGACTTCTTTATTCTATCCATGGAAACGGACTTTTTTTATTTTTCACATAATAGAGGTCGTCCAGTTTTTCTATTTATCAATGGAATTTCATTGTTTACATTGCATGTCAGTCACACTGTTGTTTATTTTGTAGCGTTTGTGCTTTAAACATTAGTGAAAAACAGCTTGCTCAATATACAGCTATTGTAAAAAATAAAAAAAATAACGTGTAGCATCAATGTTAATTGATGCTAGCGTATTCATTATTTCATTAAATATGAAATACAGCTAGCTCACTTACATACATTTGTCGTGTAGGATACATTTGAATTGATTCTCGCCTATTTAAGTCAAACAAGTGAGTAAATTTTACTAAGTAATTTTAATTTTGATAATTTTAATGACCTTTCTACATTTTTATTAATTCATTTATTCGCATCTACTTCCGTTATGTCTCGATATAGGACATTGGACTTTAGTATATTAAACCCTGTCTAATGTTGGTTTCACTAATTTAATTATTTTTTTTTTCCTTTCAGGTATTCGCACCTACTTCCATTATGCTTCGACAAAGAACATTGGCAGGTCGGAGTGAGAGACAAAGAATAAGGAATATATATATATATATATATATATATATATATATACACGAGAAGGAAAAACGTTATACACCTTGTTTAACAAAGCGAATTTTTAACTGGAACCACACGCAATATTATAAATTTTATTCCACGTATAAATTTAACATCTTCCAGTACTATTTTACCATTTACTTTTCAAAGAACTTAGGGGAAGGGTGGGCAGCCCCAGACACTTAAGTAATTAATTAATTAAAGGTAATTGAATTTTTTTTTAATTTTTATATTTATGTGTTAATTATTAATACAGATGTATTTTTTAAAGTTTAGCATGTAAACATAGAAATATTATAATTTATTTTTCTTACAACATGCAAAAATATCAACTTAATATAATGGGATTGACACAGAATAGTCGGGTAGCCCCGGACAAGACATTCGGTCCAATAAAAAACAGTGAAATGCCACATTTTATAAGCAATTATATCCTGAAAATAAACACAGTTAAACACATTTTGATCTGCAGTGATCACAGTGATAAAACGCATCATTTTCATCAACACTAGCACATTCTTCATGGGCCCAACCATTACAGTCCTTGCACTGAATCCAATCCTCCTCGAAATCTTCACCACAAATAATGCAGGTAGTTTTTACTTTGTCATTTAATCGTGACAAAGGAAACTTGGCTCTTTTTGTTTGTGGCTCCATCGACAAACTCTCATTAGGGTATCTAGCATATTTCGGTGTTGCAGTATTAGTATTCTGATTCGGGGTACGACTCTTTTTGTTAGATAAATTTTGTTTATTTTCTTCTATCTGGTTTTTATAGGGGGCTGGATGTAAGGATCTCACTTCTCTACGATCTCAGTTTTCTTGCATTCATTCTCTTCTCTGCTGCATTTGGAAGAGGTGACACTTTTTTCAGTGAGATCTGGAAATAAGAACATTTCAATTCCTGTAGCCCACTGGTAGAAGGCTTAGGCTCTTTGCTTGGTTTAGTTACGGCTGAATTCAGTGTAAGAAGGAAACACTTCAGAGTTCAATACGCTTCTGTGACATTCCGTGATGTTCGAGCTAACAGGAGAAAGCTGGTTCTTGTCTGCATTGTGTGGTAAAAGATGAGGGTCATGAAAAATGGTTGTAGAGGACTGGTGGTCAAAATGTTCTTGAGAACTAACTGAGATTAGACTTGCGGGGTTTGTAAACAGGTCTTCAGAATGTCCTACACTTCTGCTGAGACTATCATCTGTACCTGTGCTGCCATTCGTTGAAGGATCTGGAATGTCTGTCATGACACTTGCTTCAAAATCAAGATCAGTGAACACACCTGGGTTTAAAGGAAAAATTCCTGTGCTAGAAAACCCATTTACCGCCAATTCCAAACGACAAACTCTAGTGTATGCGTTATTCACAATGCCTGCAATGTCATAGTCGTTGATCCTCACAGAAGGATTTTTTCTCATCCAAAGTGCACAAGCCTCAGCGTATGCACCTTTAAAGGGTTTCATAAATGTGCGATCAAGGGGTTGGATCTTGTGAGATGTATGGGGTGGTATGCTTAACATATGAATGTGATTCGCACGAGCAAACATGATAACTACAAGTTCTCTATGGCTGCAATATCCATCCACAATTAACAACTCTGGATTTTCTTCTGTTGGATGAGTGAAGTGCACAAAATGATGCAAAAACTGTAGAAATATTGCTCCAGTTATCCAACCGGTTGGATGAGCAACAGCTAAGCTCTCACTTGGTGCATCGATTGTTAGCCGCTCGTTTAAACGACTTCAAGGATAAACAAATACAGGTGGAATAAATACACCATTAGCGTTCATGCAAAACAATATTGTAATGTTTTTTCCACGTTCTCCGGAGGTCAGTTTTCCAACCTGCTTTTTTCCTTTGGCCGATATTACCTTCGAATTTTCATGAACACATGATACGCCACTTTCATCAGCATTAAAAATGCGTGATGGTGGGACAGCATACTTCTGATATAGAGATTCCAGCTTTTTGAAAAACAGTTCTACTTGAGGTCTGTTAAACCCAACAGCTCTCATAACACTGGTAGATTCCGGCGTTCTCAAGGCTAATTCCGGAAATCTGGACATAAAGGCAGAGTAAAAATCTTTGCCTGCCATTTTAGTAGTTTTATTGAAGCGGTGTGCTAACTTCAAATCTTCAGCTAAATCAAATGCTAATTTGAGGAATTATTTTCTCCTGAGCGGCTATAAACGGTTGTCCAGGTCTCGGATGTGCTCAGCCAGTTGTACCTCAAACTCGTCCGGAAAAGTTTTATTGAACCGACCAAGTTTGGCTTTTAAATTGACTTGCAAACCGCAATTAACGCCCTTTGTTCTGTCATGCAGTGTGCTCTTTGGAACACTGTACCGGTTTGCTGCCTCTCTTACTGTCAAATCTCCAGAAACTACACGGTCCATAGCCACTCTCATGTTATTTTCACCCCAAGACCCTCTATCTGTCTTTTTTTCTTTAAACTTTGGTATGTTCCAGTAGCCCTGTAACAGAAAAAATACCCCATAATTTATTTGTTGTTAATTCTCCTATAAACGCATTAGTCGATGTTGTCCGGGGCTACCCATTCTTTATTTGTCCGGGGATACCCGATGCGCAATCATCTATTGAACACTTTAAAAACGAGTAACATTTGACCATGAAGGCTTATCACTATGACACACATATTTAAACATTACACTCTACATGTATAAGTAATATCAACAGCAAATGCTTACCTATATCCACACTGGTAAAGATTAAAAACTATGTCCGTAACAAGAAACTCACTTGCGAAACACACAGACACTCGTATTACCTACAGAACACTCCACAATGGCCGCCCGCTTCGTCACGGCTGTCTACTACGCTGAAGGCAAAGGCTCGTAACAGATTGGTACTCTTATCTAGCGGCGTTTAGTCGTACTAGCTTTGTCCGGGGCTACCCAATGTCCGGGGCTACCCACCCTTCCCCTAATTTTCGATTATACCTGCATTTTCTATGACAATAAATAAACCTCAAGCACAAACAACCGAAAAAAAAATTTAAATTTTATTCACACATGGACAATTGTACGTCGCAGCAAGTAGATATCGATCATTGAAAGGTTTGCGATTTTATATTTCTGAATATAACGGTCAAGGGTATTTGGCAAACGATGAAAGAGATTTACTAGAAACATCATATATACAGAGTTTTTTAATCATTAAATTCATTTTCAAACTATTTTAAGTTCAGTGGGCAACATTTACTTAAGTCCCGTTTATCTATTTATCTAATAAATTAAAAAAAAAATTTACATTGCATGTCTGTGGTCAAACAGTCGTACAGTCGTTTACTTTGTAATATTTGTAAACATTGTATATTTGTACTTTATAAATAAGTGACATACAGATTGATCTATATACATTTACTATTAAAAGAAGTTCCTGGTTGAAATTCGACCACTGGACGTCTTCTAGTATGTTTAAATCAATAACCTGATACTGGCAGAGAAGGATTTCAATGATGAAATAAAAAATGATTTAATTATACTATCTCGTGTTTTTTTTCTTTCAAATTTTAACTTCTAAAATATAAACTATGTGGATGAAACTGCACTATGGGAAACCCTGCACAATCTTAAACAGTGGCAAACCGTACGAGACAGGAAGATTTAAAACGACCCTTTTATTCTAAGGCCCTGCCAGCATTGTCAAACATTCGCTTCCAAATTCTTGATATTCAGAGTTTAAATGTGTTCGTCTGTGCTGTCATTGTTTGTTTTGTCCATAATACTTGCTTAGTTTTATCTGTGAGTCCCTCTGTTCGACATCAGCTGTTTTAGCTTGTTCCCCGTGGGTTTATGTTTTCATTTTTATTTTGAATTCTTAAACTTATTACATGACAAAGAGGGGAAAACTGCAATAGCAAATGTCGAAAAAATTGAATTAAATCAATATTCCTCATTGCATAAATCAATTAAAGAATGTGGCTATTTTTAAACAAATAACTTTTAACTTTGTGCCTTGCCTGATTCAAGCAAACCTCATCGTATCTTCACCAATAATTCATGACGCACAAAAAATATTCTTGATTACTCTGCTAATCATATTTTAATTACAAAACATTTTTTGTTTATTATTAAAGAAATAGAAACTTAATTTTGGACGTTAAATTATAATTCTTTTTTATTTGAAATATATATTGAAGTTATTCATTCTAAGATTCTGGATGTGTATAAAAGAGTTAGGAGCAATTGTACTCAGACATTAATTATTGTGAGTGGATGAACGGTGTATTTTCTGACAAGTGGGAAAAAATATTTTGATGTTTTATGTATGAGCTTAGCTCACGCTATCAGGAAAGATTGCAAGGGATGATAATTGTTTCTATCTCTTCCTGCTTCATTTATGCTTGATCTTCAAATCAACAACGTCATAAAGGAATCTCATTTTTCCAGCGTGTTTGTTGAAAAAATAAAATATGATATTGAATTACTGATATGAACCTGAAATGCAATGCATGTTAGCTAGTAGTAGTAAACGTCTGGCTTACTATTTAAATCAAATCCAAATTCTTGATGTCTGGAAAAGAAGACTTCCGAAATTTGGCATTTGAGTTTTCATTTATTTTCTAAGTGGTGGAAATTCTTTCTTTTATAAATTATAGCTGTAGTTAGTGTTAGTCACTATTAATTTTTTTTTCAAGATAAATTATGGACATTCACAACTGCATGTGATATGTCCGACACCGGTAAACCGAGACTGACGAATTATAATTTACAAAACACAAAAAACCAAACTCGTTACTATAGTCAAAAAAAAAAAAGTAAAATCATAGGAAATTCCGAAAAGTGTATTAATGGGGCAGAAAAATCATACAAAACAATATGTAAAATAAACAAAAAATCGATAGTACAACAAGATCCACATTAAATTACAGTGGGCAACCAGCTCTGGAGGGTACAACGACGACAACATAAACACAACTGTGAGAGTCTGGACATTAACACTAATGAGAATACCATAATAAGACAGCATGCATAAAATAAACACGTTTAAACTTCTAAGAAAATGCATTTACTTTTTGACAATAACCAAATTGGCTTAAAATTTGTATTTTGTAAATTATTTATTTCTCGTCCATGGAAAACTACTAGACAAATGACGAATGTTCATACTTTTTAGTGAATTAATGGCATCCGTTAAAAAATAAATAAAGACCATAACATATTTTTTGTATGAAACGTATTTTATTCCTGCAGGAAATTAAGATTTTTTTCCCAAATATTCAACAAGCAATATTTTCCATCACAGAATCAACATTTACTGTGCTGGTAGTTGTAAAAGTTGACTTTGCGTCATAAAAACGATCTTCTCGCTTGAAAAAACAACAACATATTAGAAAAATATAATATTCCCTGTTTAACATTTTTGACAATAAAACAAGAGAGGAAAATATCCACGTTATAGACTTACAGGAAAAAAACTAACACACCATGCCATGATTAATCATGTATTTCATTTTACACAGTGTATCCACGGTTCTTTCGCACTTTAACAAAACTCACTTTAACCTCACTTTAATTATTCAAACACAGTGCTGTTGACGTGTTCTAGGCACTCTGGAGCCAGATTTAAACGAGAAGAAAAGGTGGTCACCCAATCAAGTGTAACCCACCAAAGGACGTGTCTTTGCTATCAACCAAAGATCACTCTTAAAAACCTTGGTTATGCACACGAAAATTCACTCCTGCTGGGAGACAAAATATTCCACGAAACCATCATTTCTATCAATTCATGATAAAATCCTACATCTAAAAGAAAAAATGGTAATTTTTACGAAAATAGAGATCAGTTTCAAAAACCTTTATAATATGAATATTAAGTGGCCGGTATAATAAGTGATAGTTGAATGGAATGTTCAATGGAGTGGGGTGGCGTGCCTATCGTCCTCTAGTGTATTAAAGCGGCCTGGCCTCGCTACCCTCAATTAGCGCTTGTCAAAGATCCTGAGCCGTCCATCTGGTGGGTTCTGCGGGCTACCGGAGGCCGCAACGTGTAGTGGCGTGACTAGGACGCCATTGTTCTGGGTGCTTCAGGCGTCGGGGGTCGGCCCCGATGATGCGACACGTCAAAGGGGTGCGAGGGCATTTCAGAGGAATGATCGACGGGTATAACTGTGGTGACGTCTGCCTCCAAGCCAGTGCCGTAAATATGGTAAGTGTCCCCCCACCCCCCCCCCCCCCCCCTTTGTTTTTGTGAGGGTGCGCGGATGGCGAGCGACGGGCGACTGAGTAGCGCGAGACAGTGTGTTGGGAAAGAGGCGAGCAGTAAGGAGAGCCATGGTAGAGCCGAGCTCTAGCGGGGAGTTCAGTTTATCACCCCACATGTTGTCTGACCTGTAGAATTCGTGTTCAACTGCTACATTTCACATGATAAATTTTATGTTGTGATTGAGAAGTAACATATGCACTTTTTTATTCCAGTTTAAAACACGGTGTGTTAACTCATCAAAACATTTCATATTGACGTCAAGTGCTAGGCACCGCGTTAATTAAGGCCACACTCACTAGTGCATCTCTATCGCATTATCACCTCTATTCGCAAGGCTCCGAACTGGCACCCAGTCTTTTCGCTGGCACCGTGCCTGCATGAAACTTTCCGAGGCGAACCTCTTACAGCAAAACCTCTTTAGAAAGTTCCACTTAAAAATAATTGCATAATTAGTTAAAAAAAATTAGCACTTAATCTACAAATGCATACAAACTTACCTTCATAATAAGTTTTTTGTGTTAATAAATCTACAATTTTAAGTACCTAGAAAGATTTCTTAACGGTGTGTTACTGTATTTCATTTGGTTAAAAATTATTCTATGATAGACCAATTCAAGATACTCAACTGGTGCAGTGTGTTTTCAGGTAATTTTACTTCAGGTTTAGTACCTACAAAAATGCTTTATTGGGCTAGCTTTGGGCTTTAAAAAGAACGTTTGGAAGTTATTGTCCATTATGGTGGAAATGTGTTCTTTCTCACAATATTGGGAATACGTGTAATTACTAGGGAACGGAAAAATTCGCGGGTTCAATGACCTGTAGGATGAACTCCGTTATTCTACGTACAAATGGTCAAATGTCACCCACTCATTGGCTGCTGTCTTGTGAGACGTCCCAACGTAGCAGCCTGTGATTCGATAAAGCTTCGGTTGGGTGTTTCTCATTGGCCCAGAGTAATCCAGGTGAGTCGTAAGCCAATGGCAGAGACAGCACTGAGGTACAACTATTTGAATTTTAGCCTATCGCGAAATGAATTCGCGAATTTTTCCGGTCTCTAATAATTACCCTCGTGAAACTAAATCACTGGCGGAAACTCCGCCCATTGTAATAGTCAAACGTGATAGTGTCTTGCGTCTGGTCTCGGCCGACGAAAGTGGCCATGCCCCAAACCCTTTTTGTGTTATCTCCTCTGTCGTATTAAATCATTCTTTGCGTTGTTGCACCATATTTTTTTTGCCTGTGATATTTCCCTTCTTCGTTTATGAAACACCTACGCATGCCTTTCTTTTGAATAACTTGGCGCTCCTAGCCTAGTTCTGGCCGTACTACGGTTCTCAAGTGAACGGTAAAAGAAAGTCTGCTATCTTATCACGGACCATGACCTAGTACCTCACTAGAACGTGTCATAAACTAAAACTGTTCTAGGTATCGATAAAAAAAATTATGTTGTAAAAAATATAAAAGCAAGATGATTTTGGTAACCATGCCTACATATTCAGATGCTACCAGTTATCAAAATTCCGTTCGAAACATTGCTGGGAGGAAAAAAAAGAGTTCTAAAATAGTAATCGCGTTACCAACTTAAGAATTCAAAGTTTTTAAGATAGATTTACAGTTTCGAAAAATTATAGTAGGGCCTACATGTTTTAAACGTTAGTGCGCCAGTGGTTAAGCAAAGTGTATATACGTAGTTGTGCCTAAATGCTAGAAATTAAACTTTATATGTGCGAAAGTATTATAATTTTAGATTATTAACTATGAAATTATATATAAATAAAAAATACTTATAATTTATTTTTGTAAATATTGTGACACATTTTGTTGTCCATGCTGATTTCGTCATGCATTTAAAGCACTGAAATTATTTTTTTTTTTAAACTTAAGTTGACGAATTTTAGTTCTTGCAGTTACATGCAAGTTTAGCTTGCTAAACGCAATGCTAGAAGCGTTGAAAAATAAACGTGGCAATGCGCGCCGGTTCGACGCATGTGCCGCTCTTCCGCGCAAGGCGAGATTGATACTGAAAGTTGCGGATGTTCGCGGACCGCCTGAAGTTGAAGTTTGATTAGTATTCAGCGGGGTTGGATATGCCCCCCCCCCCTCCCACGGTGCCCCCACAGGGGTTGTCAGCCCTCTAATAAGATAGGGGAATTCCGCGCGGCAGGGCCCGGCGCCCCGCTATGATTACTATGTAAATCCATTGAAATCCACTGCGAGTATCTGCGCACTTACTGCAGTTCGAGGCACCCCTTCTCCTTGCCCCGTGTAACACCCACGTTTCGAGTCACCCACTGCCCCCCCTCTCTACACCAAACAACCCCTTGTGGTCAGGGGGGAGGGGGGACGATCTGTCGGCCGCGACACGACGGGGGAAACTTTGACGCTCGCTGGGAATATGGCGCTGGAATTGCAAATGAGGGCGGATTGGGTCGCAGGGAGGCGGAGGGGGTTTGCCCCCTCCCTCAGCCCCGAGGAGAGACCGCCGTGTGTACACGCCAAGGGTGGACGCTAGTGATGACTGGCCCCGAAGAGAAACCACCCTCCCCTCCCCCTTAGCCAATCCCTAGAACAGTGCTTCCTTTTTTTTTTCTTTTTTTTTTTCGTCCAGGGAACTTCTCTGATCGACTTTCTGTTGGCGGAACCCCAACACCTTCGAAGAAAGTTATTCGACAATAATTGTGAACATTCAAACCAAATGTATTTTACTTACACCCAGGGACCAGAAAAATTCGCGGGTTCAATGACCTCCAGGATGAACTCCATTGTTCTACGTACACTCGGTCAAATGCCACCCACTCATTGGCTGCTGTCTTGTAAAACGGCCCAACGTAGCAGCCTGTGATTCGATAAAGCTTCGGTTGGGTGTTTCTCATTGGCCCAGAGTCATCCAGGTGAGTTGTGAGCCAATGACAGAGGCAGCACTGAGGTATAACTATTTGTATTTTAGCCTTTTGCGAAATGAATTCACGAATTTTTCCTACTTACACCTTAATTTTAAATACCCATGATACCTGATTGTTTGCATGTCGTAATGTTCGATAATAATGCGCCACATTAAAAAAATTCAATTTGAGGAAATCCTTCCTACACAAAAATGTTAAAATTTCAGAATTTTAGTGAGCATTTTCCTCACAGTGACGTCACGTTGTCAAACGTCACTGAAAGCCAATATGACGGGCGATATTGACCTGCACCTTGCAGCCTACCTGAACTAGTATGCCCTACTGTATACTATTGAAATGCCCTTTTATTTTATCACAATAGTAATGTCTATCAAGTATAAAATCGTTAATTTTTTATTGTAGCTTGGCAGTAAAAACATTTCTGTGGCCTAAAATTATTCTAATGTGAACGACTTAAATGAAAATACTAGATAGTTTTCAGGGGAAAAAAATTGTCTCCTTAATAAAGCATAGTTATGTATGGCTTTGCATGCACATACGCATACCTACTTGTTTCAGCTTTCAGAACTGACAAGTTCCTACTTAAATAATGAACTCGTCGCTTCCACCGGTGGTGTACAAAGGGAAGCCTTCTTTTCACAGACGAGAGAGCCAAACGCCCGATCGTGCATCTTCGGTTTTTTTTGTTCATTGTAAATAAATATGGCGGTGTTGATAAAAGGATACTAATGGTCAATTAGGTTAGGTTGCTACATTATAAATACTTTAAAATATTGTGGACAGTTGATTTGGTTAGGATAGCTACATTAAAGATACGGAAAAAAAACATGCACTTCGGGGAACTTCGGGTTTTGGCTCTCTCGTCTGTGAAAAGAAGGCTTCCCGTGTACAAACGCCGTCGCCAGTGGCGTCATTCGCGCTATTCAGGGTGGTACAGAAGACGGCGCGACGTCTCTGTGGCGTCTCCGGACGAGCTTACAGTCGGTTAGCTACGAGTAAAGTTGTCACAGTTATGTTGGTCACCGCCTCTTCGTACGATAACGCTTCCCCGTGGTTAGATAGATTTAGGCCATTCCCATCGCAGAAGACTATACTGAACATGGCGCAAGAGGTGGTTACAGGAATTGTCTACTCGTCCATATCCCGGTTTGCGTGCAAATGACACCCAACAGTCACAAAGCTTGGCCCATTACCCCATCGTTCACGGAAGAATTGCCATCGTGGATATTTGAGTCGCAGACACTATCACTATACAGTTCATCCACCTTGTTGAACAGTGTGTGAAGCTTACTGGTGTTGACTGTCACATACCATAATGTACTCTGGCCATGTATAAATATTAATGAGAATGGTGAGAAATAAACGACAAAACACTACACATAATACACACCAAGAAGCAAACGTCTGAACTTGGTCCCTGTGAATATACTCCGTCCCTTGAAAGGTGTCATAAAATGTGTTCACGCAATAAAATTCGTGCTTATCTGATTACTAGATTACCGTGGAATCATATTATTCCTGAAGGTTTTCTCTGGTTTGGGCTTACATTTGGGTTCATACAAGCGTTTGAATTTAATTATCATGCAATCGCCCCAACCCAGAGAGCTTCCTCTCACATCTCCCATGAATAAGCTCTGAGCTGCACCCAATGAGCACGAAGTACGACTGAAACTTGAATACTCTCCACATTGCATTAATACTCTTAACATCAGATCTTACACTGTTAAAAATTTTCACCTTCAATTTACGAAGAACGCTAGTTAAAAATTATCCAGGGATCTTCGTAAAGTTAAAGCTATCTTCAGAAATGTACGTTCACTGATTTAACTTTCTTTGAATACGTATCCAAAATAATATCAAAGAATAGTCTTGGTATATTAACAAACATTTCAAGAACTTGTTCAGAACACTCTTATTTTGTCTACGTGCGTGTCTCTATTTGTAAATAAAAATGCATCTTAGTTTCTACGAAGATTCAGTTATTTGAAATTACAAAGAACATTTCTTTTTTTTGAGGTTGATTCTTCGATAAAAAGTCCGTACATTCACGGTAATTTCTAACAGTGTACTCATGGTTAGAGACCCGAAAAATTCGCGGGTTCATTTCGTGAAATGCTAAAATTAAAATAATTATACCTTAGTGCTGCTTCTGTCATTGGTCCACTGTTAATCTGGAGGACTGAGGGCCAATTGGAGACCCTCACTCATGGAAGTGTCGAATCACAGGCCACCCAGTCGAGACGACTCACATGTCAGCAGCCAATGAACAGTTGGCATTTGCCCGAGTGTGTAGAGGATATTGGAGTCTATCCTGAAGGTCATTGAACCCGCGAATTTTCCGGGTCTCTACTCATGGTCCAGCTTAAGTCCTGCCCTAACTCAATCTTTAAACGTGTACAGTGGTGGACCTGGCTTTGCTGTATTGAACTGCATTTGCTTTAGCACACAAAGCAAACAAGGCTACCGAAGTTTTATATAAGTCTTATTCCATGCCTGTTCAGGAAAACATATTATATCATGCATCGCCCACAGTAGCGATCCCTAATATGACCTGGCACCAATGAGCTTCCCTGGCATGGAATCCTAGATCTCACTTGGTCACACATCGAGCTTAGAAGTAAGAAGAATAACCTCAGATGTACAGCGGTCCACATTCAGGTTTCTAGTATACATAAACCCCAGGATCTTTCATGGGTTAAGCCCCGTTTTGACTAAAATTATATGTCCGCAAAGAAATCTATACACCAGCTTTACCTTTTCATTGTTTGTTATGTGTGTTTTGCCATGTATTCTAAAAATGCTCACGTGAAAGAACTATCAGACACTGCCTTTTTGAGATAATGTTCCAGCGATGTGATGAAGAGACATTAGCTTGGCACGAGAGTCGATAGGCTGTAAGGCATGCGATCATGCATTGCACATTACCCTCCCATTCCTTTACGATTTTAGGTTGTTACCTATCTTATATACCAGGGATGTCACGTCACAGATTAGAGACTTCTCTAAGTAGATGTAGATGAAATTGGGAACATTCACCAAGCCAAGCAATACGTACAAACAATGAGGAGTCCTCGGTGGAGGTGATCGCTCAGATGTCATTCTCATGTGTGAAGATAATATTTACTTCTCTTTACTTGGCACGCATAAGTTTACGACATCATAAATGTTTACCACGGTGGTCGAGTAGAAGGTTCACTCGCCTCCCAACCAAGCTCGACCATGCTCGATTCCCAGTGGGATTAATTCAAATGTTTAAGGAAGTGCATAAAACGTGGCTGAGTTTGCCGTAAAAGATCTTTCCATTTTCTCCAACAGTGCCTAATCTCGCGGTTCCATTCGTAATGCATAACCACAAGGCTTTTAACTAAAAAAAAACCTTTTTAAACAATTAACTTGCTTTCAATACAAATAAGTTTAAATTCGAATACTGGATTTATTTTGAGGGATCGTCATTTGCTGTAAATCTGTGGAAACAACTGAAGAATAAAAGGAGTTCCATGTCTTAAGTAATAAGTGTGATTTAAAATGTTGACGTTACTGTGTATATGGCATTTGGTGAAAATGACTTCGTGAATGTGAGGGAAGTCGCATGGAACGGAAATGTGTTGACCACGGTGCTGAAATCTGTGGTGGATGCTACAAACCCAAGTTCACAAAACCAAAGGGGAAAAATTTAGTATTGACTGTTAAATGAATTCGAATATACATGGCCAGTATTTTATCAAAATCCTTGTCAAAATTAAGGTCCAAAGTCAGGGTTTGGTATTTTTTTCAATTCGGAACCGTTTCATTTTATCATTTAAAATATTGCTCTACAAATCGAATGATTCAGTAGTCGACGTAACTTCTCTGGCAGCGAATTCTAGCGGCGGCTGCGGGAATACGTGTGATTCGGGTCCAGAAATTTAGTTGAAAACACAATTACCTTATATTTATTTGGAATAATTCTACGTACGTGTCAGAGTTTCGTATTGTAATTGTATTTGCAACTTTTGAACACATAAAATTACTCGTTTTCAAGTTTAGATGTTACACATCTATGGCGAGTACTAAAAGAGTCGCTCTTTTTTTTGACGTGACGTCTAATAAATCGATGAACGCCGGCTGCACGCACGAAGAAGTGTCCCGTAACGCACATTGTCCCGTTACGCTGTGCCCTGTTACGCTAATTGTACGCTTGCGCCGCATCTATCTTTCTTCCACTCGATTGGAACAACCATCGATTTGACTTTTTCGAGGCACATTAAACTTGAAACACTCCCATTCGTTTCCTACATTTCCTATCATCGTCCTATCCTTAACAGAATTAACACAGATTGGAAGAAGTTAAATAGCAAACATGTATAAAAGTTATAGTTAAAATAATCTCTTCGTTAAAGTAATAAACATTAGTGAATTAACGACTGCAAATAAAAGTAAATTTATCAATTAAATTGTAGATTTCATTTCACTCCTTTGTATCCATACAAAATAGTGATAATTCAATAAAAAAAATATTCAATTTTATTTATAAAAGTATGCAACCATTTCATCAATGTTTTGTTATGACGTCACGTTAAACTATCGTCCGTAAACCGACTTTACAGACAACCAATTTTTTGTGTGTGTGTTTAAGTTTTTTTTCTGGTCAGATTTTTGTTGAGGAGGAAGGAGGAAGCAATGTTGATGGACAGCACAGCAAGCAGCTCGCAACGTCACACGGATCCGGATCGCGCGTCCTGCCAGCCTGGGTAAGGAGTGCTCCGGCCATCTTGTCGCATGTCGTCTCCGAGACACGAGCCCGCTGGTCCCCTCGGACGTCCCCTGAGGTGCTCGGTGTCACGGTGACGGATGCCGGACGCCCTGTGCAGTCCCCTTATCCGACTGATCCGGGGACCCCATCCGTCATCTTCCCTCCGGACTGCACGGACGCCACGCTCCCTCGGCTCATTGTTTCAGACGACTGCCCGCCAGCGGGGACCGGACACATTCTTGTTTGCGAGCTGAGGTCGGCGGGAATCTCAACGACAATAACTAGAAACCAAGACACTCCCGCCTTCAGACACACGGAAAACGACCTTTTACACTCAAGCGTGCAGAATGTCTGTATGAAAACAAAACACGGGACGTACATAGTTATTGGCAAATAATTTTTTTTATGAAAAAAATTCATTGCCTTTACGAAATATATACTTTAAAGTTTATTCGGGCAATTTTTTTCATAGCGACAGTCATGGTCGTAGATTCCGGGTGAAGAAAGGGGGAAGGATCAGGAGGGCCCTTACAAACCTCCCCCCCCCCCTTTCAGGAATCAAAAATACCCCTCTCTGAGGGGGTCGTAACTTTTAAAATGGGAAAGATGAACGTTATTAACGTTATACAGATTTTCATCCATGGCGACAGTTACTTATAAGTGAGAAAAAAATTGTTTCTTGGCAAATATTTTATCACGAGAACACCCTATTAATTTAGCAAAGTGCCACTTTTAGATAATTGTAGGTTAAGATAAATAGATTTATATTGTTTTGAGTTATTCCGCTTTTGATTGCCCGTTAGCTTCCGGAGGATGTAAATGAATGAAGAGTGAGACACCAGGTGGGAACGACTTATGTCTAATTTCAATTTTTGAAAAACATCCTACCCTGCCTGGAATCAACGCAGAAGTCCTGGACATTGTGCTAACAAGTGAAACTTATTTCAACCTTAAATTGCAACTGTTGGGTAAGATATATGTCACGAAATATTATAAGTTGAATTCGCATTGATATTTACAAATGGTAAAGAACTATTTTTATTTCATTGAAAACGATAGTAAAAAACACTGAAAATTTTTTCACTTAACTATCGCAAATTTTAATGTAGCCAGAATTATTTGCGGATTCATTTTACTCCAGGCTTCAGACTTAGACTTAAATTACCTTTACATGATCATGCCATTTTTATACTTAGTTCTCATTTGACGATAACTGGAGATAGAAAACAATCGCAGATTCATCTCACACTAGGCTAAAATTTAAAAAAAAAATTAATATCTTTGCCATGCTTCTGCATTTGGTTCGCGATATATCTGGAGAACTACGGGTCGATGAGAGATCCTCACTCAAGTACTACTGAATCACACGCTACCTGGTTGAGACGTCCCGAATGTCAGCATATCAGAATAATCAGCAGGAGATATTTTTTCAAGTATAAGACCTATAGTTCATTGAAACCGCGATAGTTTCTTATTGGTACAGTGTCATAAAGGGCGTGTCTCGAGCACTGAAGTCCAATGATCAATGCAAAACAAATACATATATGTTTGGAGTCTATTTTTGGAAACCATTGAATCCGCGGAAATAAAATCGTGGCCATGCTAATAGTTCAAAAAGAAAATGAATCAAAGTGAAAATATTCCCTTCTTAATACTACGTCTCGTAATAAGCCACACAGAACACTAACCAATTGCTCAACGCGAACGCCGAGCACTGCAGTTCTTAGTTCAAGGCCGAGTTCAAGAAAGGCCGCCGGTTGAGCGGCACACCTCAGTGTTACCTGGGCCGGGACCCTCACAGCGCTGACAAAAGGCAGTGAGAACGGGGAAGACCTTGAAGTACCGGCGAGACACCTTCAACCCTGCGATGCATCCCTGCGGCGCGCTCCAAGGTCAGCGGACTCACAGCGCAGGAAACCCTCTTAATGGCTCCGCCCACCCGGGCACACACACGGTGTGCAGAGCTTCAGGAAAAAAAAACGCGATTTCAAAACCACTCAACACATGTTTACGAAAATCATTTAAGAGTTCGCTGAGGACCGAAAAGTACTTTTGATTTCGGATTAAGTTTTTAAAATGTAGTTTTAGAAAAGTTAAAATGGCTAAAAAGCATGTTTTCAGAGTGAATTTTAGGCGTAAAACAACCAGTACAGATTCTTGAAAGCACTTAAGGGACTTTCATTACCCCTTTAACTTCATTTCTCGGCCATATAATGTTACGGTTACCGCTCAAATTTCACATTTATCATGTGACGACGAGAAGACTGCGCGCCAGTCCAGAGGAGACACCGCGCTAGAAGCACCAGCGAGCGTCGCGCTTATCATCCCGCCTCAATAACACACATACATCCCTGACGAGGCGGGCCCCTTAAACTAAAACACTGGCGGAAACTCCGCCCATTGTAAAAGTCAAGCGCGATTGTTTCTTGCGTCTGGTCTCGGTCGAAGAAAGTGGGCGCGTCCCAAACCCGAAGTGGTGTAACGTCCTGCGTTATCTTCTCTGTCGTATTATATCGTTGTGCCATTTTTGTTTTGTCTGTGTCTTTTCCCTTTTTTCGTTTATGAAACACTTACATATGTCTTTCCATTGAAGAACTTGGCGCTCCTAGCCAGACCAGTCCAAATCTGTATCACTTCAGCGAACGTGTGTCCAGACTCAGGCGACCATGACACAGCCTTTCGAAGACGAAGCAATCCGGGCTGTATCACGAGAGACCTGCAAAATATGCGTTATAATTTGGTGACTGTCCAGAATGACAAAAATTCTACCTATGATGATCCCTGGTAATTGTTAGTAACATCTACCAAGATGTTTAATAAAGTCGTACCAAAAATATTGGCTCTCTAAATTCACAGCCACATAACCAAGGTAATACAGAATGAATGTGCGTGTGTGAGTGTGTGAGAGAATGACATTATGGTATCATAAGAATTGTTACCTAGTCGTTGGAAATTTGAATGGCAACAAGAGCTTAAGGAAACACAGAGCAATGTATAACACATTTTTAGTACGGCATGTACAGAGATTTATTCACACATTATACAAACACATATAATCCTCATACATTAATATAAATTTTCTTATTATGTTGGCTGTTACACATTACTGCTACAATTCATGTTCCAGCGATTACCAACAAAACACCTGAAATAAAATTATACAAAATTACGTACCATTCACTACTTTTTAAACATTTTCTCATAACCACACGAATTATTCCTCAATAAATAATTCTAACTGGACCCTTTTCTTTTAGTTATAATTACAAATTCTTTTTTATACAAAATACTTAAACCTTCAATTACAGATCAAAATTAGACATTGTTTTAACAGTACCAGAGACTTAGGAACGAGATATTTCTAACACAATTTAAATTTCAACACTTCTCCCCAAATAAAATTGGCTAAAATCTTCAGTGTCGTTTAAGTGATAGCGGCGAGTGTTTTTAATTTCCGTTGATCCTTGACCTGATCACCCCAGTCGGACCGGAAACATCGACGGAGCGAATGTCTTTATTCTACCTCTGCCGCCGTGCTGATTCCCTGATACTTGCACATTTTCGCCGGCTCTTAATTCACACTATTTAGTAATTAAACGAACACTATACTAGTGCAGAAAATTGGAGACAAATCACCTAACATGCTGTTGCTTGAAATTATTTTAAAACAGTTTTTCATTAAAAATTTACCTCCTTGTTTATGTTCATTGGTAGTCTTAAACGCCACGACTGGTAGTCCCGCTAATGCCACTGCACTACGCCCTTAATGTTTTAATCAAGTAGTAGCACCTTTTATTTTCACCGTATTAATAGAACGAGAAAATATATATATATTTTTTTTTAAAGTATTGCTGAGCAGAACTCTGTTATGCTCCTAGTCGCAAACCACTTCATGACCCTCTGCGGAATTTTTAATGTTCCCCTTGGTCATTTTACTGCAAAGTCCGACACATACTTTTTACTTCCGAAGTCCCGTGCCAACTTGCAAATTGTTTCTGGGCTACCACTGAATTATTACCAAGTCCGTAACTGACTTGTATAATTTGCGGCCTCTCTTACCGCCTTTTTCGGCATCCATGCGCAGCTTGAAGACCTCAGCGGGCAGCCTTTCGGCGTCGATGATCGCAGGTGCGGGTCGTGGTCACCGCATTATTCACGCAGCCGGTTGAGAGAAGACTCTGTGGAACTCGTGCTAGCAGCCTGCTTACATACTCGCTGCGCTCCATACTAAAACAGCGAGGAATATTCTGGACATCCTGAATCGGAAACGCGGCTCGGAAACTTCCGACCACGTCCACGTGCTCCGATCAAAGGCGATTCGGCACGAGTGGACCCGAGGATCTGCTATCCAACGCGCATTAATTGAAATTCGCGCGCCGAGTCCGTGCAGTGTATGGCGGGTGGTATCCCACTAGCCCGCAGGGGCGAGTTTCCTCGTTACGCAGTACCAACCTGCGTAACAGAATTATAATTATATTTTAATGTCTTTCTATTAAATATATTTAATATGTTTTTGGTTAGTATTTAATATTATTATAATAATTAATGCATTATTATTAAATGGTTTTTGTTTGCACTAAACTTGGATGTTAGTAGTTGGAAATAGGGGGTTCAAGAACAGGCGGAGGATCGAGGATCCGGCGGCCATCTTGGATGACGTCATCTAATCCGTATGCTAATCCATGCTAATCCGTATGCTAATCTATGCTAATCTACGCTAATCCATGCCAATCTATGCTAATCCATGCCAATCTATGCTAATCCATGCCAATCTATGCCAATCAGTATGCCAATCTATGCCAATTCGTATGCCAATCTATGCCAATTCGTATGCCAATCTATGCTAATCCATATGTTAATCCATGCTAATCCATATGCTAATCCATGCTAATCCATCCGCCATTTTATATTTCTAGAAATTTCCACCAACTTCGAATCGTGACGTCACCGTTGCACTTTTCGTCACGGCCGCCATCTTGGATTAGAATTTTTTTTTCGAACTTTTGAAATTCGATGTAATCATCAGCCGCCATCTTGTTTCGTCTGCTGGTGGCCGCCATCTTGTTTTCGTCTGCTGGAGGCAGCCATCTTGTGACGTCATATAGTTCTGTTGGTCGCCACCAGATAGCAGCAGGGATTATTTTATTTTAACTAAAATATTTTCAGTGCCGAGGCTGGGATTCGATCCATGGGACGTGAAAACGTCCAGGATGTCGTGGTTACGAGGCGGACACCTTGACCACTAGACCACGAGACCAATTGGGATATGGTGGAATAAATAATCTATATATGCTACGTACTGACGGCAAGTTTATGATAAATGGGGGAGGAGGGTGTTTTTGCCTTCCTTAATGCATACCTAAGGCCCCACATTTTAAATTAAAATTATTATACAGCCGCCATCTTTAATTCCAGCACAGACTACCAGATGGCGCTAAATTCAAAAATTAGTTACCAGAGGCGCCGCCATCTTGGTTCTCAAGTTGGCTGGTAGATGTCGCTAGTATCGCGCGCCAAATTCAAAAATTAGTTACCATAGGCGCCGCCATCTTGGTTCTCAAGTTGGCTGGTAGATGTCGCTAGTATCGCGCGCCAAATTCAAAAATTAGTTACCAGAGGCGCCGCCATCTTGGTTCTCAAGTTGGCTGGTAGATGTCGCTAGTATCGCGCGCCAAATTCAAAAATTAGTTGCCAGAGACGCCGCCATCTTGGTTCTCAAGTTGGCTGGTAGATGTCGCTAGTATCGCGCGCCAAATTCAAAAATTAGTTGCCAGAGGCGCCGCCATCTTGGTTCTCAAGTTGGCTGGTAGATGGCGCCACCGTCGCCATATTTTAGTTAATATAATCGATACCAGATGACGCCACCATCGCCATCTTTAGTTCCTAGTGTTGCTACCAGAGTGTGCCACCGTCGCCATCTTTAATTCTTAAAGTTACCGCCGGAGCGCGCCACCATCGCCATCTTTAATTCATAAAGTCGCTACCGGATGGCACCACTGTCGGCCATCTTTAATTCAAGGTATTGTCGCCGGATGGTGCCAAGTTTGAATTTAAAAACCTACAAGTGTTATGCAATGTGTAACCAGTCGAGATAAGTTTGGAACCTGTAGCCATATTATTATTATTATTTATTAATGTATGTTTATTAAATATGATAGAGTATTTATAAAATATTGGTGTTGTGTAGAGTCTCTCTCTCTTCTTCTCGTAGTGGCAGACAGTTGTAGCAATTGTAGTCAGTTTGGAACCACTATACTACATCTCGACACTACTTAGAAATTATGCCTCCACTATTTTACCCGGACTTGGCACCGGGCAAGCATGGAACCAGAAGAGTAATGCAAGGGAATGGCTTTTCATTTGTTTGTAACAAACAAACCATCCATCCGATTACATTATCCCAAGTGCCATGCCTGGCTGTGTTACCCCCCCACGAAGCTGAAAAATGAAAACAATTCCCATAAGAACACAAGGGGAGGGTAAATATGTGCAAACATTGAGGGAAAAATAACCATCGCTGAAACATACTTCCCAGCATTAATTACAACAACAAAAGATGACAGCAAAGAGGACGGGGAAGAGAAGGCCTAAATAAAAAATGTATAAATACATGTGATAAGCCTCCATTACCCAACGTAGCCATGGGGTAGCGTATGTATACCATCATCCTGGATAACTCTTTTGTTATCTGTCCAAGTAAGTGCTAGTTTGTTGGTGCACTCGGAATAGATATCATGGTGGTAGGAGCGTATAGATCGCACTTTTACACGCAATGTAGACTCCTGGTGTAGTGTACGCAGGTAGTCCTCAAAAGTGATTCGGTTTTTAATCACAGACCTTTGCACACCTTTGGCCTTCTTGGTTACAATGTCACTGCACTTTAGGGCGTACAGCTTAGCCCTCAAGCCGATAAATTCTGTCATGGGTCGACCACAGCACTCATCTTTGAATTTCCCGATTACTTTAGAATTGGTCGCAGAGTGCAGGACATGGTTGGTAGGGTAACCACTCATGTCAAAGTGGTCTAACAGTGCATGGTCAGACTGCAAATCAGAGTAGAAATCATGAGTATCAATCTGATAAATAAAACTGTCTGTATCCATGTAGGCTAGCTCAAGCCTATCATTATACCTGGGTTTCATCACATCATAATGGAAGTGGTACATCAAAGTCTTGGAGAGGTCAAGAACGGCAAATCCAACATATATTGGCTTGTCGAACATTATTTTCTCGTGCCGAAGGTGCACCAGTGCCAGACTCTGATTATAGACTGTGTAGTCCTTGAAGGTGGGGCGAGCCACAAGCTTGCGGAGGCGCTCTTTACAACACACCAGCTCCATTGCTTGCCTCTTACGTTTCGCCTCCATCAATTTCCCAAAAGTAGCATTATTAGCTAGTTTGAAAAAGTCTTTCTCAAAGTCGTTCTGTGCGGCTTGTCGTTTTCCAGTGTTCAATGCTATGTATGGCTGCAACCATGCTGACTGACGAAAATGTAGGACTCTATGGACATGAGTTAGGCGGAGACCATGGGAAATTGCTTGTTTGAGGTTAATGTAATGGATAACGTAGTGGGATTTGTTGGAGAGAGTGGTGAGAAGTTTAGATTGGGTAGAATTGGGAGGACACTCATTCCTAGGAAGGAAGGGTAGATCCCGGTGGGACGGATGTAATTCTACTGGATACTCGACGTCACACTCCACAATGTAGCCAATATCACTATCATCAGGTATGCTGGTAAAATCAATGTTCGTATCATTGCTCCACTGAAAGTCACTGTGTGGTAGAGGGCAAGACATGGCCCAACCGTACAAATTGTTGGCATCTAGGTATGCAAGAGACGATGAAGGTTTGGTGGGGTTGTGTGTCTCAGGTGCATAGGCATTGTTTGCCACGCAGTGCCTTTTCATGCACTGTGCCACCCCACCTCGGATGCCTGACTCAACAAATAAATGCATGTCATAATCTGTGAGCAGGTCCAACCGAACTTGGGTAGTCTTGAGCATGGCATCAAAAGTAAATCCTGGTGCACTAACGTAATGCGCACAATCTAGACCATACGTGTCAAGACAAAGGCTGCGGAAGCTCTCGAAAACATCACATAAGATCAAAACATCTGACTTTAGGTATACATCGCTATACTCCCCCAATGTCGAGCAATGAAAGGCATCCCAGACGGTGTGTGCATGAACATAATCCTCATCGCTAATGGTAGAGTCGGTGAGAATGTTAAAGAAAGCCTCCTTGGGCGGTAGCTGCAGTTCGTCCAGACGTTCCCAGGAATCAATGTGATCATATGGGAATACTCCCTTCCGCATGACGAGCGACACACAGGTGGGATCTAAAAACTTCATGGTGGTGACAAACTGTGCTGTTGGTAGGTTATGTGCTAGTGAAGACAGGGAGCATGCCATGAATCTAAGTGTGTCAATGAACTGGACTGAGAACCTATCACCAAGCTTCTTCGAGAATGTTATCATTTTCTCTTCACTGTGTGGTATGATGAAGATCTCCTTAGTGTCATACCCAAGCTGCTTGACAATAAAGTGCTGGTCGTAGCCGAGATTATGGAAGAAGACTACTAGCTTCTTTGGTCTACGACGCAACATGTTACAGCCATTACAGGAAGGTCCAATGTAATTTCCTGTAAAATGATCATGATCCTTCACCCTATAGTTTGATGCAGTGAAGGGTTTGTGGCAGTAGCAGCATTGTGCTGCATGGTTGAAGGCAATGTACTGGGTCCGTGTCAGAGGTGTCATTGGGATGGAGGTAGCATATATATCCTTCACCTTGTTCCCAATTTCAACTATATCCTCCATGAACCTACTCGCAGCATCCACACCTCGGTATATAATCGGTTCCTGTGGCAGGTTTGCTGTAAGGTGTGTGGGTATACGAGCATTGTCCACCTTGATGTATATACCATAGCTATATGGCTCATGCTTCTGGTACTTCTCTGTGTATGCTATATTGGGGTCAGGCTGACATGAGTCCACCTTGGTTAGCATGGCCTCGAAGTCTGCATACACAACTATAGGTAGTTTACCCATGTGGTGGAAGTTGGTGAATTCCAGCCTGGGTGGGTTTCCATCCTTGTCTGGAAGCGGCATTTCAACACGCACAGGTGCATGAGGAACACAGTACCTCCTATGTTGTTCCAAGCACTGTTGCCCCGTCATTCCAGTCACTCGGAGTTGATCATCAAATGATTTGAAGCATCTCTTACATATATATATTCTTTCATTGTGATTGGTTACCTGAGACCGTATCAGTCGTGAAAAGTTCGTTATGAGACAGTAGTGCTTGTGATCGTCATCAGATATTAGCAGAAGATCGAAATGCTGTTGCTTCTCTTCATCAACAACCCGAATTGGGACCACCTTATTCTCTTCACCGAGAGTATAGACATTAACTGACACGGTTGGGTTGTGTCGCTCAAAGACATTGATCTGTTTGATTGGTGTAGGGAAATCAAGTCCGTCAAAGTTAAACTGTGTCTCAAGGTTCAGGTATCGTTGGTCAACTCGTTTCCCCATTAATCCCCCAACAAACTTGGAGATAATGGCCCACTTGAAACATTCGTGGTCTTCGTTCTGGGGATTAAGTACAGCATGTTTGATAGCAATCGATGGTGGCAGAGGCAGATAGGAAGATGCACGCAGTGGGTCGAGCTTGCTGACACGAAGTTGTATGCACTTCACTGACGTCAGCGACCAGCCAGAACCTTTGCTCATGTACTCGTCCTCCTCCTTACAGATGTTCAAAATGCTATTTCGAACAGCTACAGCAACATCATCTACATTGTATAGAGGGATGTTGGGGGTCTTGAAGGCACGCAGGTCTGCACTGTCGTCGAATGGTGCTGGTTTTGCATAATTGCACTCGAGCCACATATTAAATTTTACGGCCCCAGTTGCCTCTACAATCTCAGTTAGCTGCGCAACTATTCTATCCTCCATCGTCTCAAGATATGTACAGATATCCAATGAACGGTCGAAATTGTTCCCGGCTACGAAGGTGCGCAAACTACCACTGAATGCACGAGCCACTTCAACAAAATCATTATTATTATTAATATCTTCTGGCTCAATGGTTGATGTGGACTGGGATGTTGAGGTATTAGGCAACACCATGGGTTGAATAGCTCTAGAAGTAGAGGCTTGCTGCTCATCACTCACAAGCATTGTGCACCGAGTCGGGAGAGCTGGAGTCATCACCGCAGACCCACAACATACCAAGCGGTGTGCTGCTAAATTGTCGCGCCGGGCAAAAACATTTCCGCACTTATCACAAAGAGCATTAACCACTCGAGCCTGGTTTCCAGTACAGGAATTCTCATGCCTACGAGCATCGAAGGTCCTCGTAAACTGTCTGTAGCAGTACCGACAATGCTTGCTGCGAGATGTATGTGTGCCGGTACAGATTTTCAAATGGCGCTGTAGGTTACCCCAACGAGCAAATGTAGTGCCACATTTCTCGCAAAGGTGCATTTCTAGGTTAGGTGCGTCTGCACACTGTCGTTCATGACGTAAGGCATTATTCCGGGCCGTAAATAACTTCTTGCAAAAGCGACAACTAGGACCCATCGCGCCTACCCCTGAACTAACTGAAATATCAGCAGACGTGGATGATGATGATGATGATGATGCTATATCTCTTGCTATCAGCTCCGGATCCTGCAGAGAAGCCTCGATGCGGTTCGACGGAGAAGTAGATACCTACCAACGAAATACTAGTTAAAATACTATTTCGAAGAATAACCAGCAGTCACTTGCATAAAAACAGATGAAAGTGTATAAGCAGGACCACCAACTTGTTAAAAAAAATTTTTATGTATTACTGAGAACTTGACAAAAAAAATGTGTCAACAGTTTGAAGCTGTAATATTTCCTGTGTAAACATAAGCAGGTCACACTAGCTTTATAATAATTAATTGTACTGGTAGGAAATGTGTGTACTAGCCGACGAGACTCTAACAGACCGTCTACCGCTACGTGATACAGTGCTAGGTATCGTGCGTGAAAAACTTTATTCATTAAGAATATATTTGTAATGAAATACGCAGCAAATGTAAATAACGAGTTAACAAAAATATAAATAATATTTATGATTTAATAAGGTATGGGACTCAGTAATATCGTGCGCGATGTAAGGAAATGGACTCGCAGTGCATATATAATTTCACGTAGCTCTGCGCTGGGTCAGAGCACTAATGGAAACCTTTCAGAAGGTGTGTTGAAGCTCCCCCCCCTCCCCCCACCACAACCTCTCTTACACCACTCTCTTCAGACAGGCGGCGCGCGCTTCATGACAGTCTGAGTCGTGTCCCGACATGTCTCGAGCACCCTATGCTGTCAGGGGAGCATTTACGTATAATGAAAGGAAGTAGCTCTGCTGTTTTATTGCTGGAATACTAGACATACTTACACTGATATTTAAAATAAAAACATAATCTATATAAATTAATGTATCGCTGCTCATAGCATAGTGTGCTGCCAACTGTGCGTCCTTTTCCTGTATGTGGCCAGACACTTTAGGATATATGATTTCAGCATAAGTACAACAAGAAAAATATTACTTCCTAATGTGGTCCCTACATTGTTCCCAGGGTATCGTAAATGGTTTCATGGCTACAACTGCATGTGACACTACATAAAATAACAATCACAAGTGTAATACTTTTTACAAGTATGTGTAGGCTTCTGACTGTGGCGGACTGAAGGCTCGTGCCTGCAGTAGGACGTTAACACAGACTACGTATGCATCAGTTGAGACGTGATAAAATTACAGGTTACATCAGCTGAGGCGAGGTCAAAGACTTGTCCGTGCCCTATAGCATAGGACCGATGCCTGAGAGCAGCGGTATATATGTAAGCCGCTAGGATATAACAGTACATTATGTAGACGTCAACTACCACTCAAGTCAAAAATGTGTTTAATAAATACGAAAATAACTATTCTATGTGAAAATACACTAGTATGAAAAATCCATATTACTCATGCTAGAGAATAAAACTGTGTAAGGACATGCACAATAAATTATAAAACTAATAATGAGCCTACTAGTGTTACATTGGAAATAATTATTTAAAATAAATACATCTTAATTTGTGGCTTGTCAGAATAAATAAAGTCATCGGTCCCCCCCGAGCATGTCTGGCATTTGGTTCAGTCAGGGAAAGAGGACTGAGCATGGTTGCTTACGAGATTATGGCTCGCAGACAATAATGCATGCGATACTAGAATTGCACTTGGACGTAACGTATACAGTAAATGTGACTATGAAAGATTTCAATATATAGACATAGTGAACAACTTTTTTTTGTAATAACATAAAACTGGACGAGATGGGTATCGAACCGCGCACTCCAAACTATGGAGCACCATGTCTACCAGATAGGAGCACAACACTGTAGCTACAAGTTGCAGAGGGGATCAATGTAAACAGTTTACAACTAACCTACAGACGTGTTAGGAATAAAGCATAAGCGTGCACGATTTGTGTTGGATTTCCCCAGTGTGCTTCTACTTATTCTTGAGACGGTAATTCTCCGTAAAGTTTTTTAGATATTAGCCACCACGACAAACGTGATTTGATGTGTGTTGGTATATATCGTAACAAAACTAGTAGATACATGGTTTTTGCAAAAAGAGGAAATTAACTCTCGCTAATGAATTATTTTAGGAAATATGTTTCAATTTTAAAATATCTGAATGCACCTGAATATATAAGCTAATATAGAATGCAGATCGATGCCTATAGTGTTATCGAAAGGTTGTAGATTTTTAGAGCCGAATAATCTGACTCATCGTAATGATTGCTAGACATTCAAAATGTTTTTAATTTTGAGTTAAATTTAAAATCTAGATGCTTGTTGACGCCACGGTACAGACGTTAACAATATAGATTATTTTTAACTACTGCTTTTGCTTCTTGTAAAATAAATAAGTAGTTGCAAACGAATTTAGTTATTACTATAAGCCGTTAATCTTCAGCCGCGAATAGTGTTACTTCACAACTAATGAAATGCACGAATGACAATACTTTAATATTAATGTGACATGGATCTGAACAATGCACTGTTATACTAATATTTCTTTTATAAACGGGGAGCGGGCATCTTACCTCAGCGGTGAACTGAAGACGTGGACTAGTGGACTGGTAGAACTCGATCATGAAGGCACGATACAAATGGTTGGAGTTGCGCTCGCTCGAGTATATAAAGGATTTCTGTGTGTGACGTCAGTGAGGTCATGGACGAGTCACTAGGGTGGGTTCACACCTGAACGTTCATTTGATGTGTTAGCTTAAAAAAAAAATCGAGTAAATTTTTACTGGTTTCCAACACAGGTTCTAAAGATGATGACTGTTTATAAATATATATTTTTAAAAACATTAATTTTTTTTTATATGTTTAGTGGTTTGATTTTTAGTATTAATGCATACCAGTAGTTTCATACATTATAAACTAATGGTATGCATTATTGAACTTCCTTTAGACATGCGTATTACAAAATTAATTTCGGATTTGTTGGGTCTGTTCATTACGAAGGACCTCGCATGAAACCACCTTAAGACTGACCCGTCTCCCACA
Organism: Bacillus rossius redtenbacheri; assembly: GCF_032445375.1. NCBI lineage: Eukaryota > Metazoa > Arthropoda > Insecta > Phasmatodea > Bacillidae > Bacillus > Bacillus rossius. The sequence goes on along the minus strand of NC_086336.1, from coordinate 6,699,106 downwards.
GGCAGTCAACAAAATTCCTTACCCCGGAAATACTTTTTCCGTCCGGTCGCTGGCCTGGCATGCTGCTCCGAACCGTTGACCTCAACCTGCGTTTCAAAGCATGCACTATTTGCTTTAGGGATTTTTACACGAATAAATATTAATTTGAAGTTATACACTTTGGGGGTTTACTTAAATTAAAGTCGAGAAATACATTCATTATTTTTATTACAAGAAAGTCGACATATACTCGTGCAACCACAGATTGCAAATAATAATAATATATTTTTAAAAACAAGCCATTTATAAAACTTTCAAAATTAAATTTCTCGAGTTACAAACATTGTAATTTTAAAACAAAAAATATTCCACTTCATAAGTAAACTGCGTATGGCTCAGAGCATACTGGTGGTACGTGGTTCATTGTATACAGTTGGCGCATGAGTCTTATTTAATATTATAATAATTAGTTTCACGATTATGACGGAAACAATGTCATACAGTTGTACCAACTTTATTGTTGTGCAACACTTTCGTTTTTTTTTTTTTCAAAAATGGTTCTCTTGCATGTATTTCATAGATGTCACGTGGTACTAACTACCGGGTTCGTACAGAGGCTTAAAACTATGTAGGTTACATTGCAGGTAGTTGCATGAAGCCCACCATACTTGATTACTTTCTTCCTCAATGGTGTGGTGAATAAGCCCGTCACACTGTTCCGTCCAACTGATAACCGCGCCGGTGCTACGCCGCAACTCACACTTCATTGACGCTTGTCCTGGACGCACACGTAACGTTTCGGTTGCTGATGCAGCCTTAAGTATGTCTAAGCTTGTGGGAAATTTACTGTCAGGTCGTATATGATATATAACACAGTTGACCTTACTACATGCTTGATTGCGTACATCTAGGTTGTCCTCGTCACAGTTCGACACCCAGTGATGACCAAAGTTGCAGACCTCCAGCTGGAACTGACCATCAGCTGTCACGAAGAACACACGACGGAATCCAGACGTTACCTCTGCATACTCAGCAGATGGATCAAAAGACATTTTGACCACAGTACACGGGTACTGAATGAGATCTATGATTCAACTAGCTTCTTCAGGATCGTTGTCCTCAAATTTATATCACAGTACAAAATTTCAATATGGCCGCTGGACATGTTATTAATTTGTCAACATTTAATTTTCAAAATATTATTTAACTGTAAAAATTAAATGCAATCATTAAATTAAAGATTTGTCTGTTATCAAAGAAACATGTACAGTATACTTAATGCTCTAAGATGTAGATGTTATATAGAATAAAATAATGTTTAGTTGGATGAAGAATATTTATAAATTGTATTTTATGATTTAATAAAATTTAAACAGTTGATATTAAGAGGTGTATCTTAATTTTTGTAACTTAGTTCTGTATCGGGTGCAGATGGAGAATGAGTGTTTAATTGAGTGTTGATTTTGAATATGAATGTCGAATTAAGTATTAATTTTTGAAAAATGAGTGGAGAGTATTTATTTCCATACATTACAACATTTAAAGTATGATTATCGCACAGGGATTGTCTCATGTCATTTATGTAGTTGGGTAGTCTAAATATATTTGGTTATTCAATTGTTCTAGCTCCTGTAGCATACGCCTGTTTTGTCTGCTGCGGGAGTGACGTCTGTGCTCGGGAAGAGGCTTTCACAGCAGCGCGTGTTCAGGCAGGAGGAAACACGCAGAGCCACTCAGGGTGTTTGTGCCGTCAACCATAGGCTACGTCATGTTTTTGGAATGTGTTGTGCAGGATATTTCGAGCGAGTTCTGGGGTCTCACAGCATCGCTCCACTAAAGTGGTAGTCCAAACTTTTAAAGACTTATGGAAACCGCCTGGATAAATGTATAAAACTGTATGGCAAATTCCATTGCGCCCATTGTAATGTTCAGCTACTTAAATTCTGGCTATTCGACCACCCATACTACTATGTATAATTGGGTCTCGAGTTAATGTTGCCTTTGTCACTATGATGTGTAGTGTGTGAATATTATGTGATTTTATTACTCGTTATTTACTTCTTTTAAATCATCGATTGTTCTTACCCCTTGCTGTTTGTAATAAGATTTAAATAAATATGTGTTTAACATTTACGTTGTTTGCTTTAATTTCAAAACATTTAATTGCCGCTATTATTGAATTGTAACTATAAGTTATTAGTCTCCTCAGCTAGAGTGATTGCTTTAATACATAAATTCTAACACTACCTTCGAGATGTCTTCCGCCACTACGAGAAGAAGAGAGAGAGACTCTACACAACACCAATATTTTATAAATACTCTATCATATTTAATAAACATACATTAATAAATAATAATAATAATATGGCTACAGGTTCCAAACTTATCTCGACTGGTTACACAATGCATAACACTTGTAGGTTTTTAAATTCAAACTTGGCACCATCCGGCGACAATACCTTGAATTAAAGATGGCCGACAGTGGTGCCATCCGGTAGCGACTTTATGAATTAAAGATGGCGATGGTGGCGCGCTCCGGCGGTAACTTTAAGAATTAAAGATGGCGACGGTGGCACACTCTGGTAGCAACACTAGGAACTAAAGATGGCGATGGTGGCGTCATCTGGTATCGATTATATTAACTAAAATATGGCGACGGTGGCGCCATCTACCAGCCAACTTGAGAACCAAGATGGCGGCGCCTCTGGCAACTAATTTTTGAATTTGGCGCGCGATACTAGCGACATCTACCAGCCAACTTGAGAACCAAGATGGCGGCGTCTCTGGCAACTAATTTTTGAATTTGGCGCGCGATACTAGCGACATCTACCAGCCAACTTGAGAACCAAGATGGCGGCGCCTCTGGTAACTAATTTTTGAATTTGGCGCGCGATACTAGCGACATCTACCAGCCAACTTGAGAACCAAGATGGCGGCGCCTATGGTAACTAATTTTTGAATTTGGCGCGCGATACTAGCGACATCTACCAGCCAACTTGAGAACCAAGATGGCGGCGCCTCTGGTAACTAATTTTTGAATTTAGCGCCATCTGGTAGTCTGTGCTGGAATTAAAGATGGCGGCTGTATAATAATTTTAATTTAAAATGTGGGGCCTTAGGTATGCATTAAGGAAGGCAAAAACACCCTCCTCCCCCATTTATCATAAACTTGCCGTCAGTACGTAGCATATATAGATTATTTATTCCACCATATCCCAATTGGTCTCGTGGTCTAGTGGTCAAGGTGTCCGCCTCGTAACCACGACATCCTGGACGTTTTCACGTCCCATGGATCGAATCCCAGCCTCGGCACTGAAAATATTTTAGTTAAAATAAAATAATCCCTGCTGCTATCTGGTGGCGACCAACAGAACTATATGACGTCACAAGATGGCTGCCTCCAGCAGACGAAAACAAGATGGCGGCCACCAGCAGACGAAAACAAGATGGCGGCCACCAGCAGACGAAACAAGATGGCGGCTGATGATTACATCGAATTTCAAAAGTTCGAAAAAAAAAAAATTCTAATCCAAGATGGCGGCCATGACGAAAAGTGCAACGGTGACGTCACGATTCGAAGTTGGTGGAAATTTCTAGAAATATAAAATGGCGGATGGATTAGCATGGATTAGCATATGGATTAGCATGGATTAACATATGGATTAGCATAGATTGGCATACGAATTGGCATAGATTGGCATACGATTTGGCATAGATTGGCATACGAATTGGCATAGATTGGCATACTGATTGGCATAGATTGGCATGGATTAGCATAGATTGGCATGGATTAGCATAGATTGGCATGGATTAGCGTAGATTAGCATAGATTAGCATACGGATTAGCATGGATTAGCATACGGATTAGATGACGTCATCCAAGATGGCCGCCGGATCCTCGATCCTCCGCCTGTTCTTGAACCCCCTATTTCCAACTACTGATGTTATATTGGTAGAGGATTCATCAGTAATTGCTGTAATTTGCTAGTATGTAATTTTAAGTTGATTCCTAGATGTAACTTATTATACGTTGTTTATGTCTCGTGGTTCAGTGTAAGAGAAGACGTACACGCCTTAACTGTGCCAAACAAAAGTCAAAATAAATAAATAAAATTGATGCAAATGTTAAGACACAGTTATTTCTTGATTTTATTTGGTTCCACGATAGAGTCACCTTGCCTACACACAATCAAGCCTTTTTCAAGTGCTCATTGGTTTGATACCAATGTCACATTCTATGGCGGAATACACATTACTGTATTGTAAAATGTACTAGTGTAATTTTACACTAAATGTGCGTGGAAGCAGGGTCTCCAATATTTGTTAGTGTAACTTTCCACATAAATGTGTTGGTTCTAATTAAACACAACAGTAAAAGTACACTAACATAGTTGGAGACCCTGCGTCCACGGACATTAGGTGTAAAATTACAAATTCGATGGCTTGGTAAATATGCCATAGCTAGAGAACCGAAAGTATCTATAGCAAAAGCTGTTGGTGTATTTTTACAAACTATTTTTATAAACTGCAATTTATTGTAAATGTTCCACAACTTCCAGCAAATTTTTCTTCTTCATTTACTAAATTTGCACTAATAATGAACATGTTAATTTGTACTTCTTACAAAAATATTTTACTTTTTGTAGCTTACAGCTCTTATCGAGCAATGATAACATAAAATATTTTAAATTTTATCACGTTTGAATTATCGCACTTACTGAAATCTGAATAATCTGACGGAGGGCAGAACCAACAACCTACTGTTTATTACAAGCATTGTTACCACATGATTATCGTGCAGAATAATTACCACCAAGAAATGGGAATACGACTTTCGTAACCTAATTTTAATTAAATGAGTTTTCATAATGTGTAGTAAAATAATTGGTATGCACTTTTTCAATAAGGTAAGTGTGCATATACAACTGAAGTGTAATGACAAAATAATAGCACATTTATTAATATGACACTTTTAAGGGGATTTTACAAACACATCCAAATACCTATTTTGTTTAACAATTATGCTATTGAAATAAAATATTTACACTAGTGTATTTTTACCGAAGCCTGTAGCACCATTTGGTTATCTCCTTAAATTATTATAAAATTACACATATTGTTCTGTTTTAAAAAATTTCACTACAGAAATGTAAAATTCTTATCATTTGTGTATGTAATTTTACGAATTATATTTACAGTGTTTGTGTAAAAATATTAAAATTATCGTTTATTTACACGAGAACTGTATTTTTTTCGCCAATTTTAAGTTTTTATATCAACCTACATTTGGTGTAAAACTACACGATATCGTGGTAATTTTGCCCAACGTTTCCTGATAGGTACACAGGGAGAAAAGTTAATATGTTTCCACTTGCTAATACTGTTTTAAAATGTCAACTGTATAGAATCACACAAATGGTATTTGTTTTGTAAATTATACGACAAAAATTTAAAAATACACTACCACTGAATGTGTAAATTCAACACAATTTTATTTTACACCGTGGAGTAACCAGTCATTCTTCTTATTTACTACTGACTCAGGGTTGTAAAGAGCTTGTCAAAGGCACTGTAGTCAAATCATCAACGTGAAGCAAATTTAGTTTATGTGTTTCAAGTCTATTTGTCTACCAAATTAATTCGCAAAATAATTGCGTGTTCTAATGTCTGGTTATTTGACACGCCATGGACTAAAAGCGAGGGAAAACATCCAATGACGCCCGAACCGCACAGAAGGGGAAATGTGGCAGGTAATCTTTCTTCATTCTCACCTCTCTCTTCCAAGAAATGTATTAATGACTTGTTAATAACCCGCGGCTTCAATCACTTAATTTATGATTATTGCTGAAATATTACCATTAAAAAACTTTATGTGATTTATTCCAAACATTTTCACTGAATAAATAGACAAAATAAACTGTCAGTTGCATTAAATATTGATTTCATTATATAACTGTTTAAGAATGATATTTTTGGAGTAGTTATGCATAAGCCTTTTTTTTAGTATAGCTAGATTCATCTGATTTTAAAACTTTGGTTTCAGAGTCTTCGAAGATATATTTTACCTTGATGAAATCACACTTACTTCATTTTCATTTAATGAGGTAGACAATCAAAAAAATCTTAAACTTGCACCTAAATTATTAAAAACAAGTTTATACCATCGTTTACAATGAAAGTTTCATTTACTGTGGTTAGTGATATTCTTAAAATTATTTAATAATTTTACGTTATTACAAATACCTGCAATTTTAAACTGATATTTGATACAATCACATCTTTATTTGAAATATAAAATACGGTTATCAAATTTACTATACAACTTATAAGTTGACTTTTAGTTTACTTAGTACTACTTAACCAAAATCCCCAAATTTTTTACCCCTCACCTCTTTTACCAGAGGGTCGCCAATGTAAAAATTAAGAACTAAGAAAATATGGCAATATCTATTAACCACATAATAACCAAACTCAACCCTTTTCTTTCCTTTAACCGCAGATGTGTTCTCCAAAACAATAATAATACACTTATATTTATATTGAGTTAAAATTATTTTTTCCGATAATGATTTTTTATATTCCATAATATTTTTATTTATTAAATAATATTAACTCCTGTTACATACTTTAGAGCTGATATTATGAAACGTGTTGAATAAGAGAAGGTAGGTTAAGGTATGTTTATTAAACATTTACTATTCTTAAATTAAGTTTGATTTTATCAAAATGTATTAATAGCTACGTAAAGTTAAAAAAAATTTAGACATTTCACCTTTTAAAAAGTAGATCTTCTGCATGTTGTAAAAAAGAGTTGGTAGATGTTGCATGTCTGTAAATAATACCACATAATTTACATCCCGCTTGACTGGCTTCAAAAGTACGAATTTTTCAATTAAAAAAACAACTACTCTTTCACCCCTTTTATCTCGAATATAGTAAAATTGTAAATGTTAAAACAAATAATAAATCATAATTTTCTACCTTATTATTTCTCAGCTTTTAGAATTAATATTTATTTGCTCGGATATATGATTTACTACTTACTATAAAATCTTTCGTGCCCTCTTTACACTGGCTTTAGTATCGATAATCGAAAAAAAAAAAGTAAAATAACTCTACACAATTACTTATTTACGTTATTTATGCTGAGTTTCTTACATATAGGTTAATTTTTATGGAGCCATAAAATATTTATGATAAAACATAAATTACTCCCTTTCCCCATCCTTAAAAGAGGTAATTCTAAAAAACAAAAACAAAAAAAAAACAATTCGTAACTCTATGTGCCTCTTGTTCAGTCTTAATATCTAACATTTAGATAAAGTTAATTCGGAAACAAGCATTTTTTCTTCACTTCTAACGTTACCCCTTTACACCCCTTAGGGGATGAAACTTGCAATTAAGTAAAATAATAGTTTTTAGTTTATTTTTACCATTAAATTTGCATAAACTTAGTTACGGAGATACTATTTTTAACAATCAATGAAAAGGCGAATTTTTATAAAAGACAAATAATCAATACGTAACTTTAGATGCATGTTTCTTTAGTATCTTACTTCCAGTTATAATTAAATTGGAAATGTTAATTTTTTTTGTTTTGCTATTAATACACCAATTCATTTTACCAATAAATAGAGTTTAAATTTGGCGAAATGGTAGAACAGAGGTTAGTAGTTTTCGTATGTGTATTATCAGTACCCAATTTCTTATTGAACTTGATTAAATTCGATGTTAAATTTTTTTAATCTTAAAACCATATTCCTATCCCTTTTTCACACCTTATGGTTGGAATTTCATTAAATGGTAAAAATGTAGTTCGTAGTTTTTGTATGTTTATTATTGGTAGACAAAATATTTTACTATGCTTAGTAATTTAATTCGGAGATATGATTATTATTAAAACTATACACACAATTTTTCATTTATTACGGGTTGAATTTTCAAAATATAGAACTTGCGGTTAGTAGTTCTATTTTATTATTTGTACCCAATATCACATCTTAAGTGCTGAATTTCGCAAAATATAGAAATTTTGGTTAATAGTTTTCGTATGTTTTTATTGTACCGAAATTATTTACTACGATTAATTAAGTAATGGGATGTACAAAATAATAGTAAAAAATAATTACTTCTTTTTCATCCATTAGGGGTTGAGATTCACAAGAAATAAATACTACCTATTGATGAAAGTTTTTGTATGTTTATTAGTGGTACACAAAATAATAATGCTTAATTAAATACGGAGTTATAATAATTAATCTTTAAATCATACAAAACCCTTTATCACCCCTTAGGGGTTGAATTTCACAAAAATATAAAAATCGTGGTACCCAAAATCATTAATTACGCCTAAATAAATTTGAAGATGAAATTAATTATTAATTTTTAAAAATACTTACCCCTGTTTCAAATCCTAATGGTTGAAATTCGCAAAATATAAAAATAGTGGTGGGTAGTTTTTGAATGTTAAATGTTTGTACCCATTATCTTTTCTTAAGCTTGATTAGTTTCAGAGATATAATTAATAATCTTTAAACTATATTTACCCCCTAGGGGTAGAGTTATGTATTTAGACATACCCTAGTTTCTAGGTTAGCTAAAGAGCTTTCTGTTAAAAAAAAAGTCATCAAAATCCGTCCAGTAGTTTTTGATTGATGCTCGAAGAAAATGACAAATATTTTAAAAACTAAATTTTTGAATTCCTAATCATGTAAATCGCCATTTGTAATAGGTTTTTTTCCCATCATTTCATTCAATGTAGAGACTTTTTGCCTCAAACAGTTTTATTATTATCTAGTATAGGTTAAAAACGTTGATTTTATCAAGTTAAAAATAAACTGGATTTAACTTACTAAACTGTAAGGGTTTCAGATATGTATTTACAAATAGGTAGTTTAAAAAAATTAATATCAATGAAAGATTAGTGAAATTCGTGTTTTTATTTGTAGACAGGATAGCACATTATCCATTAAATAGCGTCGGGCCAAATCACAATTTTTTGGAATATGAACCAAGTATCCATACCTATCTAAAAGAGTACTTCGATATTCCCCTTGAATCCAAATATTGGTCTCAAGGGTCCAAAATAAAAAAAATTAAAAGATATAAAAATTGTTTACAATATTTTTGAAATGTTTAAACTTATAAAACGTTTTATTTATTTTTACTAATTTCCATTATGATTACATATTATAATTTTATTTATATATTACATGTTAAATGTACAATATCTTTCGGAATGGTAACATGATAGGAACGAAGAAACAAAATGACCTAGTTAACTTCAGAACGTTATTTAAAGAACTTTTCATAGGTTTTCAGAGTTTAATTTTTACTAATTCACTTTATTTCTTTTAATATTTTTTGTCATGCCTATTTCCTCATACATGGAATCCTTCGAATACTAAGGATTTGAATGTATTTAAGGCTTTTATTGGCTTTAGCCTTACTGTTAAACCTCTAAATCGCATTTTTATTGGATCATAGGTAGTGTGATTTGCTATGAAGGACACAAAGCTAAGTAGAAAACAAAAAAATAATATGTTTTAAAAAATAGTCAATCTGAAGAGATCGTAAAACGTGGCTAACTCTTACAAGTGGGTAGAATAGTATAATACCAGAAAATAACGCAAATTTCGCAGGTATCTACTAATAGCTAGTATGCTAGGAGTATCTTTGATCTAACATTTCAAAGCTTTACAGAGTGCAGTTTGAATGCGCGCGAAATTCACTTTTGTATTACCGGACATTTGTTCCTTAAATGTCGCTCATTTGGCGTCTGTTGCCACTCATATTTCGAAAAAAAAAGTTGAATAATATTAGTTAACATACTTGAATATCGACTATTTAAGTATTCCACACAACCATGCAATCTTCGGGAGTATTTTTAGCAGTCATGTGGAAACAATTAAGCGTATAGCTTGCTTTGGTACTCAAAAACCAGTATTGTTAGAGCCAGATTATTTCGTTCATCCATTATGTTCTAAAGAAAACTCGTGGACTACAGTGCTCTTGATATGCCCTTGATCACCTAGAGGCAGTTATAAACAAGAATAAGATATTGTCATCCAATCGCACGTAATCCGTCAATTGACGTGACTTTGTTACAAACTAATGAGAACTCTAAAAATATGAAATAATGTCTAGACAAACTGATTCTAGCCTGGAGTGAAATTGATTCGCCAACCTATCATGGCTGTATTTATCCTGCTAGAGAATTATTATTTATTTTTTTTTGTAAATATACGTCGTTTTCGTTCTGAGTTTTCCAATTTTGGTTGAAAGGTTATCGAAATCATTCGGTTACATACGAGTGATGTTTCAATACTGCCCACTCACTGACTGGAATGTCAAAATAAGTTAGCGGATAAACCTGTTTATTCAACGTTTTTGGAAGACTTTTTTTTAGTGATTGCTGCGCTATTGAATGTTTGTGATTCGCATGGAAAAATAGCTGCACATGATTAAAAAAATTATTTACTACCAACCAGGATATTTTACGGTATTTTGAAGAAAAAATGGCTCCGAGTCATTTTCGCGACATACAACAGTAGGTATCTCGTCTTCCCCTGTGGAGCGACCAGACGCCTCGCGCAGGGGCAAGGAAGGGTCAAACGGGGGACCTCCGCCCGCCAATCAGGTCGTTTCGTAACGGCCGCTCCAGCTTGTGCCAGGGTGGGGAGGGGTTAAGAGGGGGAGGGGGGAAAGGAAAGCGCCCTTGCGACGAGAGGACGGTCACAAATGCGCGTCTCCGAGTTCGATCGGCGGATCTTGAACAGGTTCGCCTCCCGGGGGTAGATCCCCCCCCCCTTTTTTTTTTCCTTTCACGACCCCCCCCCCCCCCTTCTCTGGGGCCGTGCCCCGTGTCTTCTTCATTCGGCATGTGTGAGTGCCGGGATACTGATTACTCCCATTAGTCTAGCGACACCATTGACATTTTTATTAATGCGCCTCCGTTGTGGCGCGCAGCGCTGCTACCGTCTCCCGCTATCTCCGTCTCTCTCCAGCGCCGCGGCCGACTACCCCCCTCCCCGATACCCCGGGACCCCGCCCCGTCTCCGGCAGACAGGGTGAAAAATCCGGTGGACATGTGAAAAATTGCCACACCAGTTTTTCTTTTGCCAAGGCTTCTACGTTCCTTTTTGGCCCTACCCACGGCCTTCGTAAACTCTCTGGAACCAACCCTACTTTATTCTCCTTCCATTCTTTCCCCTAAAGAAACCGTTTCTTTTCTATTTTTTTTTTTAAATCTAAGTCAGACATTTCACTTTTCTTACTCTTATTTTACAAAATTATGCAAATATATGAATTTTTTTTTGTCCTGGAGAATGTATTGTTACGTGACAATTACATCTTACCGTTCTTAGCTTTTGGTTTGCGCAGTTATGAATAGAGCCAAAGGTTCATCTCCTAGCGTACATTCAAAATATTTTCAGTTGTTTACAGACTACAATGTAACTTTACAAAAATAAAGGTAGATCCCAAAATCGCATGGACAGCAATGCTATGCCTCTTTTTGGCGACGACTTATTAAATAACGCACAACGTATATGGATGAGAACTGAATTATTAAAAAAGTTAATTAACGTATATGAATAATACGGAATGATTGACGGCTTAAGGAATTTAATACTTAAAATGCTATATGTAGTATATTCAGCACAAATAAAACAATTACACAAGAGCTTCCCCAAATTTTTTTAGTGTAAACCAGGTACTTTAAAACTTTACATAAGCGTAATAGTTGCTTAGCGTACACAGAAAATAATACTCTATGTAATTAGCGTACATTCTAGTTGTTCCAAACACTAACTTGTTTTCTTTCAGTCAAGAAGGCTTAAAAACACGTAATTGTTTATAATTGACAGTATATCAGAACAAAGTGTTAGTTACAAGGAAGGCTATGTTGAATTTGAGTTTGGTGTAGTTGTTTGAAGAAACGAATTCCAGAAGATAATTTAGAAAAAAAAAATCCCATTTCCTGCAATGCACTTTAAGAAGCTTTCCAGACTGTTGGTGTAAATATCTAATGACAATTATAGGTAAAAAACAGGGAAAATTCGCGTTATTTTTCGGTGCAAGGCCAGAATCTTCACTAACGTGTGCGTGAGTAAGTCAGGTTCATGTGTTCATTGGTTACTACCACATAATTACTAGAGACCCGTGAATTTCGCGGATTCAATGACCTCCAGGATAAACTCCAATATCCTCTACACACTCGGGCAAATGCCAACTGTTCATTGGCTGTTGTCTTGTGAGTCGTCTCGACTGGGTGGCCTGTGATTCGACATTTCTATGAGTGAGGGTCTATAATTGGCCCCCAGTCCTCCAGATTAACAGAGAACCAATGACAGAAGCAGCACTAAGGTATAATTATTTGAATTTTATCATAATACGAAATGAATCCGCAAAATTCACGGGTCTCTAATAATTACCTTTCCCTCCGGTCCGCACATTATTCAGTCAGACGTGTTCATAGGTGTTCTTCGTCTGCATCTAGTCCTCCAGAGCATGTCAAATACTCCCTGATCCAATGACCAGAGACGTTCAGATACACATAAATTTGCATTCTCGAGTGTCTCCAAAAAAAATGCGAATTTTTGCAGGGCTCAAGTTAACAAGGCAGCTTTGTCCAACGAAAATTATGTTCGAGGGGAAGAGGAAGTTAAGATTTATTCGAAATATCCCCCCTACACATACATACATGAATTGTAAACGATGTCGATGAAATATCGTCATCCATTTTCTTCACACCTCAGCGGCGTTTTGACAACTTGTGCGTTTGTACGCCTGGCGCCCTGTAGTTCATCACGAGGCAAGTTTGTTAGGTGGAGGGGGGGGGGGGGCGGGTTGAAGGCAGGGAGAGAAGAGAATAGTTTTAAGAGGACCGAGTATCTCATGCAGAGCGAAGCGTCTCCTTCTCGGGCCTTCTTCAGCGGCTGCTGACAGATCGCCGCAGAGGGCGATGTGTGCGCACCCTCTACTCCCGGGGTTTGGGGGGGGGGGGGGGGGGATGCGAGGGCGGATCTTACATCGTCAGCGACACCGCGCATTAATCCCACTGCACTTTCAACGGGAGGGGGGGAAAAATACACACATATATTTCATGAAATATGACACGCTGCAGAGTGCTGAGAGAGTGGAAATTTGCAAATGGATGTTTATGGAGCAGATAGTTCGTGTGTGAAATTCTATTCATATCCTCTACTTTGCTAATACTAAGATAGAGATATATCATTCAGACAGTTTTTTTTTTGTTTTATTTCAATCAAATAAAAATATTTAATGTCCTAAACCGTGTTCATAAAATGATTATTTCCCTATTATTTCTATTCGACATAGAAATCAATAAAAACTAGTAAAAAAATAAAAAAATTAAATTTTTAATTGCATTTTTTTACCGTCCTCAGAAACTAACGTAGCGAAGATAACTGCATAGGAGATGCTTAAGAAATATTTGCAATTGTCATAATATCAAATATAGTTTTTATGATCGGAAAATAGATTTTATGACTAATATATTTATAATTTTTTTCTTATGTCTGTCAAGAAATAGTTGTAATTAGAGTCTAGATGTTATCGAGGGTTAATTTTACCCCGTAGGATTATCTTAACTTGCCTGCTCACATTTAAGCCTTTACAGAGTGAAAGGATGTTTCAAGGCGTGCAAAGAACACTGTACAGTCCAATAACCAACGTGAAGCAGAGGTATATGTAATCTACTTCAAGACTACTTTGCAAACCGATAAATCAGCAAAATAATCGTAGATTTACGTATCAGAATGAGCAATGTCTACACGAAGTCAACCATTTCGCGCAAACATTACTAACCAGTTGTCAGTTAGCGCACGAAATAATTGATGAAATGAAAGCAAAATATAGCGGAGAACATTATGACTGCTTCCTGAAATAAAGTTAAATAAAATTAAAACAAAATAGGTATATAAATCTACAGTATTCTACAAACCTATGACCAGAAACCTGTCAAATTCGAGATATTTTCTGTTACACGATAAACTTTATAAACTTTTATACAAATTAGTCGGTATCTATTGTCCATTGGCGGTTGTAACAGCTTATCCTAAAACCGGATAGAATGTTATTGGGTGATTTCAAATTTGTAACTTTTTTAAATGTAATTTGAGGCGCATCATAAATATATAATTATGGTTCTCAATAGAAACACAGTTCAGGTATGTTATGTTATGCATTCTTGTCTCTCTATCCAAATAATAAAAGTCAGTATTTTATCTTTTGTTTCACTCAAGCAAAATATTTATAAACCATGGAAAAGAAAATCCAATATTCAACAATTTGATCTTTATTTTGTTTTATTATGATTATTAATGTGGGCAGTTAATATTGGAATGCTATTCAGGGAACGGTTTACAAATAACTGTAACTATTGGAGGTACTGGTGCAACACAAAGCATAATTGCCGATGTAAGAATCCGAACCAAGTATTACTGCGGAGACTATTTTGTAATGATGTAAGTAACTGTTTTCATGTGAATTTACAAATTTACAAATATCTGTAATTTTTCATGAATATTACTGTTTCATTAAAAATAAATGAAATGTAATAACATTTAAAAACAAACCATATACCTAATTTGGTCTCATCTATACATTCGTAGTGGCTAGAAGCTTTGCCTTCTCGTAAGACGACCCGGAATCGAGTCCCGGTTTTCGATTGTGGGGGTCAAGGCGGACGTTTCCGGTGATCGGGTGGTTTCTCAGGGTGCTCCCGCATCAGTGCAACCCGCCCCGACGTCTTAGCAGGGCTCTCAGTCACCCACACAGAGGTGAGGAAGACCCCCTCACGTCCCCTGCCGCTAGGTGAGTGATGCGTTGCCCTTACGTCAGCATCGTCACATGCAACCCCTATTATTAAAATCGTCTTAATTTTCCCATATTCGCATTATAGAGAACGAGCAGCGTGTACACGCATAAATACTAAACAGGGTAGACCAAACTGCATAAAAGCAGGGTAAAATTAGCTTTTACAAAATTTAAAATATTTTGTTATCTTAGAATAATTATCAGTATAGTGATAAAATATCCTGGCAGCATAATTATGACAACGACGGGATGGGTTTTGCTAAACTTTTATTTTTCTGCAAGTGCGTAAATTAAAAAAAAAAAAAACAGGGGATACGTTTTTACAAACTGAACCAATAAATGACTAAACAAAGTAGTAGGTTTAATATATATATATATATATTAACGCCTACCTATCTCCAAATAAACTAGAGCAGGGTGTAAGAAATGAAATATGATAAATAAATTAAAAGTAACGGCTTTGGCTAGTTTTAGAAGTACTCGTAATTTGGCACAAAAAGAATTAACAGCAAAATTAAGTGAAAAATTATTTTTACGCTTCAAAAAATTAAATTTGGTATTTTTCTAGGTTATTGACATATATAATTTTTATTTTGAACATGCTAATTTTTCACAATATAAAAAACTTTTAGTGCCTACAAATGGTATTTTATTGTAAATGTTATACCTTTCCATCCAGACACTATTGACATTTATTTAATTTGTTGCCCTGCAAGTTTCTCATCATAAAAGATACTCTAGGTTGGTGTATAGTAATAGAATTCACCCCGTAAATTAAGTCGATAGATAAATGAATCAACGAATAATAGTGAGAAATGTTGTTCATTGTGTTAACAGTGACGCATAAACATTTAGTACGCTTACCCCGTCCCCTTTTTCCTCCTCGTTGCTAACCAGGCGCCCGTTATAAAGATATTAAGATGAAAAATAACACCCCCGCTGCTATCTTTGGAATTATCACCACCACAAATTAATTGCAAACCACGCCCCGCCCGATTAATTCATCCAATTCTCTCTCTCTCTCTCTCTTTTTTCACGGACTTCTTCCTCGAAAGTTTTCAGCACATAGCGAAACGAAAAAAAAAGAAGAAGAGAGAGTTTGTGGTAAAAAAAAGGAGTGGGGGTTGTCTTAGCAGCGAAGGAGACCTACAATTGTAGGCACCGCAGTTTTGCTAATGGTTGGGGATATTAGGCCTACACCAGCCTTGGATTCGCTTGAATAACGCCCTCGGAAGGTTTTAAAAGGTCCTTTCCCGCCTTCGCCACGAGAGATCAACGAATTCATTTCACCATGCGAATTACCCTCTGCAACCTTCCCGCCAACTGCGTTTCCGCGCATTATCTCCATCGGTAGCAGAGCGGCGCTATTAACAGCCGCTTTCCTCCTGCCGTGAAACTTCCCGGTCCCTTCATCACAGACATCTTGTTCAACTACCGCGTCAATCATTACTACCTCTTTGGACGATGATGACCACAATGGTGGCAGCAGCTTGGAAATATCTTGAAGATATTTGTAGAGGACAAGACGCCTACTTTCTACCCACTTCGTTTCCCACCAAAAAAATGAATGAAATAGTAGCAGAAGGCTCTACTTAACCAATAAGTGCGAAGGTTCAGATTTCCGAAATCCACTTGAATCTGTGTGTGAATGTGCGAGTGACTGGTTTTAATGAGTATCACTTTTTTTTAATACTATTTGCTGTATCTTTAATCACTTTCCTTTTTATGTATGTCTATGCTTAATTTTTAATTACTTTAAATTAGTTATGGTTGAATCTTTTGTAATAGCTAATATTTGAACATTAAGATAAAATGTTAATTTGTTATCTTAATACTTAGTCAACATCTGCTTATACCATGCTTAATTTTTAGTATTCCACTATTTGATGTAATTGCAGAAAAGTGGTTAAGTGTAAGAAAAGGCGTAACGCCTTAACTTCGCCACCAATAAAGACGATAAATAAATAAATAAATAAAGGGTCCTGATCTCTTACCAAACTCTCCCCTTTCCTTCCCCTTCCCTTCAGAGTTTTCTCTGGTGGTGTCAGACATAAGAGCCAAAAACCCCAAACCAATAAGACCCGTTAAAATTTGATACTATTACATTTGGTGTCGTTACAATAGCTAAAATATTATACCTACATAATTTGTTTTCAATAAAGTACAGAGTGGATGTTCAAACTGGAAATTCACTGTTGTTATACAAACATTACAACGAAAAACCAGGCAAAGATTCTGACAGTTGTCTGACAATATGTTTTATTCTCCCTTTCGTTCCCTCACTCCAAACTTGAGTGACCTACTCTTGAATGTTGCTCTATGCTTTTTTCGTTACGCTCTGATCTCAACTCACTCTAACACCCTCACACTTGTCTGAAAACCTCTACAATATTGTGATATGTAAAAAATGCCATCCTACAGCCATGCATAAAAGAATTATGAGATTAAAATATTTACCTTCAATAAACCCTTTCAAAATATATTGTAAACATAAATTTATTTTTATACTTAAGTTATAGTTCAGCGTTCCCAAAATAGCGTTTACAAGTTTATTTTTAATTTCTTCTAATATTGCAAGCTAAAATGTGTGAGTGACAACCCGTAGTTTAAGCATTAAAAAAAAAATATTTTAAAAGGTTTTATATTACTTTTAAGACGACTTGAAATGGAACTTCTTGTATTTACAATTATTGAAATTACTGTTCACAAAGTTTTAACTAAAACGATCACATAGTAACATACAAATTTGATTTTTTTAAAGAATTTAAAATTTCATAAATGTCACTTTCTGATTGTTTTAAAGAATACTTTAAATATGGACTAATCAAATCAATTGATGACCAAAAAGTTTCCGTAAAAGTCATGTATTCTAATTGCTGCACAGAGTGTCGCTTACTACAAAATAATTTATAAGCAACGTTGATTATTATAAACATAATGATAGGCTAAAATTCCAAAATATCTATTAAGGGTTTTTCTTTGGAAAGAAAGGAGAAGCTTAATATGTAGTATATAACTAGGCCTATTTGGACGGATAAAATATTTTGCAAATGGTAAAACATACCTATTATTACGTTGTGACACTATTTCCCTTCTGCTTTCATTAGGTTAAACTTATATTTATTAGTTTTGCTCTTTTCTTGCTGTCAATAAGTATGTATATTAATTAGGTATGAGTATAAGGTTATTACGCTGATTACATTTTTAAAATTTTTATTATCTTTATGGCATTTTGATTTCCAACCCCCCCCCCCCCCCAAACAAAAAAATTCCCATATAAAACCTATTTTTTTCATTTTATCTTAAATATGCACGTTTTTCATAATTTGTAAGTTTTCAAATTACGTGAAAAGTATTAATAATTTTCATTAACTACCTATCATTTAAAGGCAGCGTTAGGCAACAAAGGGGTCCGAAGCACATAGTTAATTTAAGAACCTCGCCAGGTATGAAACATTGATCTCGGATTTTCCTCCTGGGTGCATGTTTTGGATGTTCGCGCTGTCAACATCGATCAGGGCGGCGATGTGTGTGGTCGGCCGACAACTGAGTCACCGCCCCTGATGTGGGGAAGCTAATGGCCATCTAGGGCGGGCTGATCACTGCTGCCGTATAAAATATTGCGGCGTTAACATAAAATCTCTAAGGCTTTCACGTGACCAGCGACGTCGAGCCGTATTCATTAGTCTTCGCAAAGCCGAGATAATATTTTTTTTCTATTTAACGTTATAAGACTTTTAACCGTCATCAGTTTTAACGTTAATAAAAACCAATGTAGTAGATTTCTCTAAGCAAAACAGAAGAAAAAAAAAGTTTTATTATTAACTTTAATTGATAAATTGTTTTGAAACAATATTTATTCTTGTTAAATAAAAATGTTTACTGTCATAAAATGCTAAACAAAATTATCCTAGATATTACTGAGAAGGTCTTAATTAAATCACTAAAGAAATTATGCAATCATGATTTAACTGCCTAAAAAAATAAATTTAAGATTAATTTTGTATTTAGTGAGCTATGTTTGGCCAATTCGAACGTAGAGAAACAGATTTTATTTGCCATTTATTCAGTGGATTGAGACGGGAGACTTACATTACGGTAGTTGTGCAGTCTTAAACGAGAATGCCAGTCACAGAAAATGCATCTCCTTTTACGGAATATCATACCAACAAATTTATCCGTATGTTAGAAAAAAAAAACGGTTCGCAATAAAACCTTCAGTTTCGAAGTACATACTCAAGACTTTTTTTAAAATAAATTTTAATGTAAATGATATATGTAAATGTAGGGGTTATCGCTTTTCGCGATAGTATGCAGGGTGGTTCTCGTGAATATTGATTGACCTCTAGACTTTTTGGCTTCAAATTTCCCCTCCGCCGAACATAGCGTCCCACCAATTTATCTTGTTTTACTGTAAAAACATGCAGTACAACTATTGGACTTATTATTACCCGGCAGCAGTAAACGTCACGCAATTAAGCTATATGACTTAAGTCCAGCCAGAACATGGTGGGCCGAGCAGGTGGATCAGGGGTGTTCGACACGCCGCGAACAACACGAAGCCGATAAAAGAACTAATAGGAAGGAAGGAAGAAAAATCAGAAAGAAATAATTAAAACACTGGAATGATGTAATCAATAAGATTGGTAAAGTATAAACTCAATTGAATTAAACAGTTAAAACGAATCCTCAGCATTCAATATTAATATAAACCCTTGTATAAAATTAACAATTGTATTGAGTAAAAATAATCCAAATCAATTTTAATAAATAATAAATAATGTGTTGAATGTATTTTCTAATTTAATCACTTTAATTAATTTTATTATAATTTATATTGTAAATAAATTATTAATATAGAAAAATGACCTCACAAAATCTCACATAAATACGTCCGGGAGATTACTAAACCTTCTACAGACAATAGAAGCTTACAAGCAGCCAGACATGGTAAGACATACGGGAACATGAACCACACATATATAAATACACTTGAAAATACACTTTAAAAGGTTTGTAAACACAAGTTCTATCACCGATATTCACATTATATAAATGATTTTAATTATCTGGACCAGTTTTCAATGTCAATAACTAAAGTATTGGATTTAAAAACTCATATATAATTTTTTTTTGTATGTAGCCTTCTTTCTCCCGTCAATTTTTGTTGCATGTTGCGCGCGTATCGTAAAAAAGCAACAACAGCAATTTTTTGCTTAATTTGTGTTTTTGTCATTTGTGTTTTTTGTAGTTTTCTTCTACAGACATACATGTGCATAGCAATGGCGTATGTCCAACAGCTTACATGAAGTCAGTAAAAAAAATTATTTTCTTTATTTTTATTACGCACTTAAAGAAGTAGCATCTAAACTCACTTTTATTAATATATTTGAAAATGTTTTTAATCACAATTTCTAACACTAATATTTACAATTGATTAATGTTATTAATTATATAGACCCGTATTCAGTATCAATAACTAAATTATAACATTTAAAAGCACATATGTATACTTTTTGTTTGTATGTTAGTTTTTTCTATGTAGAGTTCATTCTCAACAATTATTTTAAAACCCGTCTAAAACGTATAACTTAAAAAAAATTACAGTTTAATTACCCTACAAACTTACTATACTTCGTTCTATCTGTTAAGTTTAACTTCCAGCACGCGTGAGAGTCACGCATGAAATTTTTTTATTGCTATAAACAAAAACTGTGATTTTTTTGGAACTTGAAAAAATTCAAGAAAACATAGTCTGTTGCTTACACTAAAATAACCCTACAATACACGATACTTACTGCAATACTGCCATGGGCAATGGATATATGTATTCATTCATTTGTGCAGCATTAGGCTGTGATGACAAAGCAATTTTAAGTATGGACGTTTAATTGAAAATAAACTAAGAACAAAACTCATTTTTACATATTTAAAATAGATTAATTTCATTTTTACATTTTTTGTCCCAAATCTGTGTAAATATCCGTACATATAATAAGTTAAGTTCATGTATACGGCATACACGTTTGTATATTAGCGTGACGAACCTATGTAAAGTACACGTAGTACGTAATTTGTCGTCAGTATAAGTGGTGTATTATTGAATATTAATAGTAAGTCATGGTATCACCTTTAAAAATTTAATAAACGGTTTACTACTTTTGTTTGTTTCCTTCTTCTCCCTAATTATTTTAGCTTTAGAGTATTAATAAATTATTTTCATTATATTTCGTTCTTTGACTATACAAAGATTTCTATTTTCATTGGGAGTTGTTTACGTGACATGACTTTTGTTCGCAGCAATAAATGGAAAAGTTGCGCCGAGCTCCCTCGCCTCACAGCTGAGCAGCCATCACGGACTCCTGGGATGCTGGGGTTCCATTCTCCCTCGAGCTGGCCAGTCCGCTGTCAGTCCCCCTTTTGGTTTGTGAAGTTGGGGGGGGGGGGAGGGGGGAGTTCCTGAGTCAACTGGCGTGCGGCTGTCTCCCCTTTTCCGTCTCACCCCTCTCCAGTTCTACGAACACACCCCTCTTCCCTCCTCCCCATCTTCGTGGGCCACCGGCTAGAAGCTTTCCAGCGATGACGTTATTTATCTTCTTCACTCGGCTGTCGGGGGTCACGTCAAGCTTTTTGAAACCCCTCCCCTTCGCCCCTCGACGACTGCGCCCGAGACGAAGAGAGTGTGCGCGGAGGTTCCACAAGACTGGAGGAAAGAGAAGCGGTGTTGGTATGCCATCTCTGTGCGCTGCATTTCCCTCCCCCTCCCCCCTTCTAGGATAAGCGAGACGGCTGCCTGCGCGGCGGTAGACGCTCTTCCCGGGATGGAAGGGGGAAAAAAAAAAGTTGTTCCGGAGAGAAAACTACCCCGTGCCTCCTCCCACACTCCGTTGCGACCTTCCCGGTATTTCTGACGGCACACGCCACTTGCACGCCGGGGACACGGTCGCACCATTGATTATATATAATGTACGTTATATATATCCAATGGTCGCACACGGCACACGAGCAAAACCACGGCGAACCCAATGGCGGCTCCAGGAAGATCTCTCGGGCAGGGCTCTCACACTCAGGAGGATGCAGTTAGCTAATAATCATGACATTGCCCTTGGGATATTCACCAAATATATGGTCTCAAATACTGAAATATAGTATTTTCGTACACATTTTGGTTGAAAGAAGAGTTTAGCACATTAACGAAAGTACCTATTTAAGTTAACATTAATATTCCTTACAGAGAAATAAGTAAAATTTGGGCTCGGAAGGGGCTATCGCCCCCTGCGCCCTTCCTCTGGAGCCGCGCTTGGGTGAACTTAACGTTTGTTTTCCTGCCCCAGGCTAGAATCCACCAACGTGTGGTGGATCAAGTTGACGTCATTGTCTTCTGTCACATGTTAGGTACCTTCCCGCCGGATTTCACGTGATTGGGTGATTTGTATTTTGTAATTATTTTTTTAATGGTCTCTTGGTTTTGGTGGCGGGTTAAAACTACGTAGTGCTCCAATGAGTACGAAGTTCAAGTGTATAATGGCAGGAAGTCTCTCTACGAATGACTAGAGACCTGTAAAATTTGCGATTTCAAATCCCTAAAGGATAGACTCCATGATCCTCTACGCACTCGTGCAAATTACATCTGCTGATTGTTTACCGACTCGTAACACCTGTTGACTGGAATGATCTTGATTCGCTAATTCTTCTGTTAAAGATTTTTCATTGGCCCAGAGTCCTTAAGATAAACTGTGGCCCAGTCACTGAAGAAAAATAATGTCAAAAGTATTTGGACTCTATCCTATCGCGAAATGAATCCGCGAATTTTACGGTCTCCATAAATGACCCGTGATCCAATGACCAAATAGTAAGTCGAATTTTGTAGGTCCCTAGCCATTACCGACCGTCGCCTTAGTTTCGCACGCAACCACGGTAAATCATTTGCCTCGCTTTGGCAAACTTTCTGTATTCGTTTGTATTTTTGTGCGTCCCCTCTGAATTAAAATTAAAGAGACATTAATCCCTGCCATCTTGGATTTTTTTAAACTTTTGTCTTGTAACCTCAAGTTAGAGCTGTTCATCCTAATTTTTTTCACGGCAAGGCGTTAATACTAACTTCACAAGCTTTTATACCTATTTACAACCGGTCACTGCAGTTTTAGGCCATTTTACACAGTCGTTTTGGTGTGAAATCTTATTTATTGTGTAGCCTAGACTTGAATATTTTTATTTACAAACAAAACTGCTTTTTTTTTCCAAGGCCTTAATTTTAATAATTTAAGAATAAACAGGCGAACCTAGACAATCAAGTTCAGAGGTTCTGACCAAAGGAGTTTTTTGTTCTTCTATCACCCTGAGTTGCTCTGATTACGTTTAAAAAATACCCCGAGAATATACTATTTGAAATTTTAATAACCTCTGAGAATATTACTGAAATCCATATGGACTTTTTGTAAGTTGTGTCCAACATATCTGGCAAGTTCAATTTTTCTTTCTATTTGCTCTTCAACATTTTATTTACGGAATGGTCTATTGTCTATGTAAACAATATTTTTCTTTTAATTACAAATAAAATTTTACCATTTCTATATCCTTATCCATATTTGTTATTTTTTTGTTAAACCCTACCCTATACAGTCAATTCAGCAATTCAATATTTTATTTTCAAAGAGTTTTCACAAAGAATTAGTATGTAACAGAGACACTCTTTCATGAGTCCAATCTTATTAAATAGTACAACAGAATAGTAGAGTAAAAGAGTATATTCTCTGAAGAGTGGAGTAATATACTTCACAATAGTTTTTCGACTATGTCAACAGCGTTTGTATTAATCTTAATATGAATGACTGGGTTAGAGAAGACAGTACTAATGATTATTAGATCAGTTGTGATTATTTATATACCTACACGATCAGTTAAAATATTCTAAAATTAAAAAGAAGTAACCCTTAGAAAATGGCAGCAATAGAATTATACTCTTGTATACGTGCCAACACGATGGAATGGTAAGTAGAGCCTTTTTTGTGAAATTGTCATACATATGGACTGGACAAAATCGTCGGTTCAATGATATCTAGGATGAACTCCACAGTTCTACATATACTTGGACAGATGTCACCCAATGGCTGCTGTCTTGTGAGACAGAATTTCCAAAGTAGTAGCCTGTAATGCGATACAGCTTTGGTTGATTGTTTCTCATTGGCCAAGAGTCCTCCAGATGTATTGTAAGTCAATAAAAAAAGCATCACTTAGGTCTACACGTATTTAAATTTTAATCTATCGCGAAATGAAGCAGTGAATTTATCCAGTCTCTATTTGTATTTTTTTTTGTAACAAGATAAATCTGAACTCAGTTTGAACATTATTTCTTTGATTTAAAAACCGTAGGTATTTATTTTTTCGACTCTCAGAGGGAATGACAGAAAATATTTAAAAGTTTGTTTAGCAAGTAGCCTATGTGTTGCGTGTCGTAAATTTAACGTGTGGGTACATTTGTTCAAGACGTAACATATATTTTTTTTTCAGCAGAAGCGGCGATCTAATGCCTTTCTCCATAGCAGGCTGGTAAATCACAATTTTTGTACAGCTGTCGCTCGGAAGGGAGTAGGCGTTCCGGAGCTTCTGGCTCCACATCAGAGAAACGTTTCTTTTACTTCCTGCCCCGCGAGATTTATAGCTCCTGCACCCTCTCTCCCCCTCCTCCCCCCTCTCCCTGGAACACTTGGTGACTGGCCTCCCCCTCCCTTTGGGCAACCCCTCTCTACCCACGTATCCCTCCGCGCTCGGGATCCACGACTCCGCACCAGAACGTAGCCCGGCGACCTCGACATCAGGAGCCCGAAATAGCGCCGCTCTTCCAACGAGACCAACAAGAAGAAAACACGCTGTTATTCAAACCAGGCGGGCTACAAATCTGTCCCTCGTCATAGTCCGACCCAAGCATTCGGCATGAAATTGTATTTCCCCCCCTCCTTTCCAATCACTCCCTTCTCTTGGCTTTTAAGCCACGATCCTAGTAGCTCCTTGGCATTTGTTTCCCTTTGTTTATATAAATAGATCCCGCATATGCCGCAACAGGCAGCTAGAACTGTCGATTTGATAAATAAACCGTTGCCTAGAAAAGACTGATTTATTTATTTATTTACATTTTGCAATATTGTGGGTGAAAACGCTTTTGTACTGTTACCTACTTGTATGTTTAAAAAAGAAACGAAAGTACTTCATACAAAACATCTCATATTTCAACGTCATTAAGGGTACACAAAATCAAGGATATTTTGATATGCGCGTTTAAAACTTTTCTACGGAAACGAAGAATATAAATGTTAAAGCTTTAAATGTGTATATTAACGCATGTTTTAAAATCTATGTGCGCTACAACACCTCACTTAACATGAGTTATAAATAAAATCATCAAACTAAAATAAAAAAAATTAACTTTGAGATTGTAGGGAGAAAAGAAAGATATGTTTACTTTACAACCAGTATATCAAAAAAATATTTTTTTTAATTTACCCTTTTTTTGTTGTCAAACTATGCCAAATATTTGGTGGGTGACGGGGTGCTTTCACCAAAATAATTCAAGGACATCGTTTATACATGTCTATCTGTGCAATAAAGTTTTTTTTAAATATGTTTATAGTTCATTCAGTAATATATTCGTTGAATCCTTAGTGCTGGTTATACGTAGGTATTATTCAATTTCTCGGCTATTAATTGATGGGAAGAAAAATTAATATTGGTATAACAAAGTTGGTTTTTCCACACGCATATCCTCTAAATGAAAATTGTCGCACATGAATTTTGGAAGAGGAAAAGACACACACACTCAAAGTAAATGAATTCATTCTAAAGTCGTAACAACATTATAAAATAAACCTGCGTGCAATTATTTAGCTTTTAAAATTCAGCCTTTAAAAAACCAAAAAAGGAAATTGATTGAATTAATCTCTTTATTCTTAAGTTATATGTCCATTAGAAAATATAATTGCTAACTTGTACTTATTTAACGTGTTAAAGTATGACGGTAAATAAATTAAATTAATTTTATGTAAAATTTATAGATAACAACATCGCTATTATATAAGACCAATTTATCCTTCCACATACCTGCCTTTCAACTGCATAAATTAGCAAAAAGGTGTCGAAGCTTGTATAACTATCGCCCTAAATTTTCTGTAACTCATTTTTGCTAGGATTAACACCGGAATTTACCACGAAGAGCAATAAAAATACTTACTGTTTAGAATCAATCGATTCCAGTTGCTGATGAAGAAGATAACCTCGAGAATTCAGAACGCAAGTAAAGGTGTAGGCTAGAGAAGAGTGCATAGAAGGCATTGCAAGAGCGCTTTGCACGGAAGTCAAACAGGATTCTAGAGCGAATTTTAAGGTAGGGCTAGGGGCAGGCATTTTTCGCGGAAAGCTTTCCACACAAGATGTGTGTTGAAAACTTTGTAACTTTGCCTGTGTTTTGTGGTTGGTTGTGTTTATTTCATTTAAATGTCTACTGTCAACACACCAATCATAGCCATCCGGTGCGTAAGCAATGAATGGCCCGCCCGAACATGGCAATGACTTCTCTTGCAGACGGCCGCCAATTACAAGGATACAAAATACAGAACGGGCCTACCTTACCGCAGTCTAATGAACGATCAGATAAAATGCAGGCCCCTACCTATATGCCAATAGATTTAACAAAAAAAATATTGAGTAACGGTAATTTGCAGGTTGTTAGGTAGTAATAGGACTCGGTACGTCCAACTGTCAATGCAGGCTTGATTGGATCGTGTCCCTAAAAAATTTATAAAAAAAATATTGTCACTTGATTTTAACTAATTTTAAGAAAGCTTGGTTTAATGAAACACCAACAAACAGCAGATGATTATTAGAGTTGTGTTGGTGAATAAGTAGAGACCGGAAAAATTCGCGGGTTCATTTCGCGATAGGCTAGATTCCAAACTCGCACACCTTTATGCTGAGTCAGCGATTGGACCACCGTTTAGGTATCTGAAGGACTCTAAGCCAATTAAAAACCTTCAATAAAAGACGTATCAAAATCACAAGCATCCCAGTTGACGCGTGTCACGAGTCAGTATCCAATGAGCAGGTGCAATTTGTCCCAAGTACATAAGAGTAACATGGAGTCTATCCTAGAGGTCATTGAAACCGCGAATTTTTCCGGTCTCTAGGAATAAGAAGTGAATGACTGGACGGTGCGCTGGAGAAGACAGTTGTCGCTCTGGGAGCTAGGCCCCGATGCTCGCCGGGAATGTGACGTCACCGCGCACGCTGTCCCGTCGGAGGGAAGGGTTCGCGGCGCGAGGTGTCCTGGCCGATGAATCAACCCCGCGCGTCCCGCGAGGAAATGCCAGAACGGTAGCGTTATGTCACTGTCAAACGTTACTAATGGCCGCTGTAGCCCATTGTGACAGACACTGATGGTACATCGCGCGCCTGATTGGATGCCCACCCCTTGCGCGCGCGGGGGGAGGGGGTAATGGACCCGGGGGGTGGCTGGGCAGGGTGCCGAACCCCTGGCGGAGGGGAGAATGAGGGGTGCTAACATTGTTCTCGCCCCAGGCCGCACAATGCGACCCCAGCACAATGGCAACAATGGGGCTGGGATTAAACACAACATCCCCCCAGGCCCACCCTTCGCCGGCCGCGTCTTGGAACCCACGTCTGCTCCCTGAGGACGAGCCCCCTTGCAAGTATCAGGGTCGTGGCCCGCCGAGGGGATACGGCGACGTGGCCATCTTGGCGTGCGCGCGAACCCCCCCGTGCTACAGTCTGTGTCGAGCAACTTGTCTCACGTCTGACAATTTCTTCAAAGTGCATCCTTCTGTGGCAGCTTTTCTGTCTACATTATTTGTAGGGACACCTGTATTTCGCGAATACATTTCGTGTCAAGGTATTTCACAAATAATGTAGCTTTTCTCCTGTGTTTATTGGCTGAGGTCGGTGAGAGGTGTCGTCCCGCTCTTGACGGGGCCAATGAGAAAGTGGTCACCGTACTGCTGCACCCTCACAATTTGCCATGACTCTTAGAAAAAGCTACAGTGTTTTGTGAAATACCTTGACATGAAATGAAATCGCGAAATACAGGTGTCCCTAATTATTTGTAATCAACTTCTTTTGATTGTCAGTGCTAGTAAATAACTAGCGCCAACCTATTTGAGACAAATTATGCCGTAAAATTATTTATAAAAACACTTAAAGATTTATATATATTTTTATATTTTAATACAGTTCTAAAACACAAATAAAAAGTTTCGTTTGACTAAAAGAAACATATGTGTACCTAGCCTATATATAGCAAAACAAATGATTACTTGCTGTAATAAAATATTTTGTTGGCCTTAAAAAAGTTTGCTGAGTAACAAAATTGATTCGTTACACCTTACCAATACTTGCCTGTCTGACACCTAAGTGATCTGTGATTGGCTGTCTGTCCTGGCGACAGCCAACCACGAGGCAACAGCTCTTTTGAAGTGGGCCGAACGCGCTCGTTGCTGACCATACGAAAAAATTTCATAAGATTCGTGCGTCAAAACACTTTTAAATTACAGTACGCATTTAGCATAATTACTGTGTAGTGGTATCTTATTACTACTTGAGCCAGTGCTTTACTACGGCAGTCTGCAGCCAGATTATTCTCGCACTGCTCATTCATTATGTATGCCCCTCCTCTTGGGTACGCCACTGCCACGCTTTATACAAAAAAAACCTAAATTTGAAAATCAATTCATCAAACAAAACAGAAGTTATAACTAAGATAACCAAATGAAATATTGTATTGAACAGTTTTCTAAGGTCCTTCAAGTTCGCATTTATTTAACCAACAGTCACTAGCTGCAATGCCCGGCGTTGCCCTTGGTTAGAATGTATTATAATCTTAGATTTATAGTGGATGGTTGATAAATTGTTGACAGTTAAATCTGTAAGTCAACATCTTTGGAAATTGAGTTCGTTTAAAAATTATGGACATTTCTGTTGAAATTTGAGGTATTCGCCATATACCTACATACCGTTGCCTCATTTTTAATACAGAGTCTTGTGCCATTGCATATTTTAGGTGAATTCAGATTCTATAGAAAAATGATCGGCGAGCTAACCTTCATTTTTATGCCGTGAAAAATGAATTTCTGACTCATAAAGTGAATTTAAAAAGTTGCTAAGAGGCATCAACAATGCAATAGCTTTTGGTGTGGAGACGAAGGAAGCATTATCAGTGCAAAAACTGTTGCCATGGAGATTATCGGGTAACAATGGTTGAAAAGGAAATATGAGAAAACGAAAATTGAAACAAAGACTTACAGCCACTTCCACCAAACTCTCTCAGAATCGATAGTAGACCAAATGTCTATCACCACGACAGCGAGTGGATGACCGTTAGTGGTTGTGGGGAAAACTGAGAATTTACAAAAAAAAATACCCCATTGTTATATACCTATAGCCTATAGATTATGTACTCAATATGACTTGCTTAAAGCAGTTGCATCCGAAGCACGGTACAGTTAAACACGTTCGCTGAGTGAATAATGGCTGAGATGTCGGCCAGTTTTGGGATGTATTGCAATGTGACATAGTTAAGTTAAAGTAGGCATATATATATTATGTATATAAACTCCGACAACCGTTTGACCACTCATCATGAAAGTTGCCACATCAAAGTGGTTTTTCACGGACAAGACTTTTATGCTATTCATTGTTTTTCTAACAGTTCACTAGATGGCACGGCAACATATCAACTTCTATACCATTTAACCTATCGCCAGGAGTAAACTCTTTTTTATAACAGAAAATCATAGGTCATACTCATAAAAACTGAGCGTGTAATTTTTTTTAATGTCCGCCACACGGTCATATAGTAAGGTTTGGCTACTTCCTGTTCTCCTTGATGAGATCCACCCGCATAGTGGAGCTCGCGGCGGCTAGCGAACTAACGGTGCTAATAACAGTTTAGTAATGAATTTCGTTAATAGAAGGCGTTGCCTTGAATTTTAAACGCGCTATCGTTTGGTGCGTCCGTCACTTCTTGCCATGGGGTTGTCTAATATCTAGATATTTTCTTTCCTTTTTGTGTTATATCTTCCTCTAACAACTGATTTTGCACGTGTTTTGGATTAAGCGTATTTTGTTATTAATCAACTTGCTTTAGCTAGATGTTATTATCAGTTTTTATTTTTTTAAGTTGGTTATCTTGAACAGTGTGTACATGGCTTATGATTTGTGACTGACAAATGCAGACCTTCCTCTATAACGCCATTACTCTTACGAAGGACCAGCTACGGCAGGGTTCAAAGCGCACGTTATTATTGTAATAGAGCTCAGAAGGTTAGTTTCTCTTCAGGTTTAGTTTCAATGCTTCCTTTTCTCTAAATGTCAGAAAAATATATTTTTTTTAAATTGAAAAAGTCCTTCAGGGTATGCCCAACAACCCGTGACCCAACGAGAAGATTCATTCAAGCGTACGCCGTTTGCAGTGTAGGCCTAGACTGTGAACTTTGAACGTCCCTGCGCGCAGCTACAAATCAATTGAAATTAAACAATTCGCGATAAATTCAGGATGTTCAATATCTCAAATTGAAGATGAGAACAGTTGATAGGTCAGTAAATTATTGTTCTGAATAAAAAATAAATAAACTCAAAAAAGTGTCGTTTTCGAGTTGTACATATTTATTTTTCAGAAGTGTTAAAATTCCCACCCTGAATTAATTTTTTTTAGATTCTGTGACAAAAAAATTTTGTTACGAAATAATAAATAATTCTGCTAATTATTACAATTCAAAATGAAATATAATATGATATACTTATAATTAAAACAATTATTTATTAGACTTATGTGGAAAATAAATTTTTAATCAGTTAAATTTTACTAGTCATACTGTAAAAAAAATTACTTTGCCAAGAAATAACTTGCTAAGTTTGCAAAATAATTTTTTACAGTGTGTATCAGTAGTCAAAGCTTCTCGATTAAAATTTTTTAATCGTATAATCGTGCAAAGACTTTGAATGGTTTTTATTAGTAGCGTTAATTGTGATTGCGTAGGAACATGTTTTAATCACAGTATCTAATAATTTGGTTCAGGTTTGGGATGAATATTTAATTTTACAAAGTCTATAACTCAAAATCTACGACACATTTTGAATTTTTGTTTTTTTTATTCAGAACAGTGATTTATTCGCTTATCAAAAGTTCTCGATAACTTTTAGGTATTAAGTTTTATGTATATAAACATCTATTAATATACAATAACTAGACGTAGAACAAAAGGGAATTTAATTTTTTCTATTTAATCTTGCAGATGTCTCGCGTCAGAAAAGGGATAACTTCGGCATCCCACATGATGCTTCTTTGCAACTTGCGCCATGGGATACGCAGATAAGCTTCTTGGGTCTATTCCCGCAGTTGGTAGATAACATAAGATGTTGTATAAAATGTTGACAACCATTGTATTTTGCTTAGCAAATAATATTCTTAAGCAATCTAAAAACTTACCTACTTTCAAACACGGGCTGAAAAAGCATTTTTGGAACAACTATACTTATCACTTCACGGCTTACCTACAGCATGGATATGTGTGTGAATGTGCGAGTGAATAGAATTTCTGTAGTACATGATCTCTTTTTACCTTACCATGGTAAAGTGTAATTTTTAACCATTTAACACATTCCAGCTGATGAATGCCAGTGATTAATTTTGAGTTACACGTAAACTTAGCTCACTGGTTGGTTATCTATAAAAATTATTATTTTTTTATCAATTCAATTTAAGCTAGCTGATTTTTTACTAAAAATGTATAGTATAGTGGTATAAATAACATAAATGTAGTTAGAGTAAGAAAAGGATTATCGACTTAATTTTGGCCTTAAACAGAACGACTAAATAAAATAAAAATAAATAAATAGTTGACGTTGTTACGTTTGTAGTTGGAAATGTAAAAAATTACATTATCGTGGCGTTCAACTGGTTTTAAATATCTATATTATTTTCTGCTTCCAAATATCGCATGTTCAATAAATTGGCTGTTCATAGGCACATGATCGTTTTAAGGGGTCACATTTTTAGAGTCTCTTACTACCACGCGAATTCACGATCAGTTGGTTACATCACAACTGAAGTAAATACTAGAGGCATTTGGGTTCGCGAAGTACAATTAAGTTACCTACTTTACGTGGAGGACTAGCAGGCAGACTAGCACAATGCTGCTTACGTCAGCGTGTTTAGCAGATCTCCCCCAGTGCTTCCTTACGGTAGTGTTGCTGCTGGAAGTAGGAGGGAAGGGGGGGCACACAACATCAGTTGCGCTGATCGGCATGATTGCTCATTTCAAGGACAACTCCCAGTAGCGCAGTTGGACCGTCTGTCGAGGGGTGCGGAGAGAGAAAAAGAATGGTCTATTTATATAGAGATTGGAACTACGAGGGAGAGGAAAAAAATGGGGGAAACGCCTGTGGGCTGGAGTGTTTTTAGCAGGGAGGGGGGAAAAGAACGGGTAAACACGTAAGCGGGATGGAAAGAAAGAAGACGCATAATCTCCAATACTACGCCCGTGCACAAGCTCCTAATGAAAGTAGCGCCGTCGGTAGCTTGATAAAAAAAAAAGGGGGGAGGTCTTGTAGGGAGGAGGGTGACGTCGCAAGACCTACCACCATCCCCCTCCCCCCCTACATGAAGGCCTATCCACCAAATCCCCCGCACACACCCCCCGCAGGTCTTTCCTTTCTGAGGGGGGCACCCCACTGTGATACCACATCCAACATATCCCACCCTTCTCCAAACCTTCTCTTCTGCCGCAAAACCACCCCCCTTTTTTTTCTCTCTCTTCCTTTTCTCCTTCCTTTCTGAGCAATCTCTCAGCTAGTGCCAAAAAAAGGAAAGAAAGAAAGAAAGCCCGCGAGGGCGTCTGGAGTTCGGCGGAGGAGGAGATGGAGGGGGGAAGATGGATGTGTTTTTCCTGCTGGCGTCTCCCACCGGATAGACGCGTCTACCGGCGCCGTGACGCTGCGGCGCAAGAAGCGCGCAGGAAGCAGCAGCGCCCCTGGGGAGGACGCCATGATTACTTTGCTCGCCCGGCCCCCGCCGCGGGCTGCCGTCCCCTGCCTCCCCCCTCCACTTCCCTCCTCGTCCAATTGATGCATTGTCGAGGTTGTTCGGGACGACTCTTTCCCCGCGACCCGAGCCTTGGTTCGTTCTTGCCGTCGCGTCGGGGGAAACAGCTTATGGCCAATGAGTGACATGCCGAAGAGAACTATGTAACTCATTGACGATGACCACAACAAATATCACTAGAAACCCAATTTATTGCGAGGTACATCTGACCACCGTACTAGACTACAGACCCTACTCATACATGAGGTGACGTCAAACATCCATTCCGTCTGACGCATACTCCGTATTCACTACACACATCTGATTTAGCAAGACCCTTGGCTAGAGACACGATTATTAAGACAGATTAGATTTTTGCCATTATTCACCCAGTTTCAAAGATCTATTTTGCAAGCGTAAACGGGGCCATCAGTGAGGGGATTTTTAATTCCAGGGGCTCGTGTCCCCCCCCCCCCCAAATCTACGTGCATGAGTTGATACTGTTGACACAATATAGCAGCTCATGCGGTCGCTGCATTGTCTCTGTTGATATATGATAACTACTGAAAACACGCATACTCTACTAGGTTTTAATAGTTATTACAAAACGAATCAGTCAGAATTTTAACAGGTTTTGCTTAAAAATCTGTCTTTTTAAATGTTAAAACTATCTTCCGTATAATAAATTTTCTTTTTAAAACATTAAACTAAGTCCAGGACATTTAAACGATTAAAATATGGGTATTTCATGCAGTAAGTAGTTGTAACACTAGATAAAGCATCATTTTTCATAAATAAATTATATATATTGTAAATAATTCTATAATATTTACGCCTCGATAAAACAATAACCTGCACGACGTCCGTAAACGTTTTGTTCTGTTCGTTCTGCGTCGATCGGAGATCATTGTCATGAGCCGCCGGGACTGTTGGTTCATCTCAAAATTCCCAGTGAACTTGCATCTACAAGACAGTGATCTTCGTTCAGCGCTCACAACACAGTGGTCGGACCATGATAAAACCAGTTCATGAAACGAGGCCACGCTTGAATTCTTACGGCACAACTGGCTATGTGTCGTTTATTTGTAAATCCTGCTGTCCTCGAGAGAAGACACTTAGATTTTAATAACATGAATGCCAGTCAAACTTTTAGTTGCTGTTGGTCTGCGTATTTTTAAGGGTACCTCAGGGTAGAGACTGGAAAAATTCGCGCTTCGGTGACCTCTAGGATAGACACCACAACCCCCTACACACTCAGGCAAATGCGACCTGCTCATTGGCTATCGACTCGTGACCTCTGTCAACTGGGACTCTTGCGATTCGATACTTTTTTTGGTTGAAAGTTTTCCATTGGCTCAAATTCCTTCAGACAAATTGTAAGCCAATCACAGAAGCAATATGAAGGTACAGTTGTTTGGATTCTAGCATAACGCGAAATGAATACGCTTCATTGGCCAACTGACGACTTCTCAAAAACTTGCACGTGTCCGGAGTTTTATGAATTAAAAACGTCTGCTGGTTTCAACCAATGAAGCAGACCCTGATGTCTCGCGGTGTATTGCTACAGTCCACAGACCAACACAGCGCCGAGACTGCTGTCTTCCTCTACTCAATTAAACCACATTGAGTCCCCATACGCGACAACTAAACAATTCCCGGAGCCTGGAGGTCTTTTTTAGGCATGTCAGTTCAAAGAGCGTGTAATCATGCAAGAGGAAGATTAAATGCGTAAAGTTCTTAAGGGCTACCTGCTGGTGCTAAATTATGTCCTTAATTGGTAGGGGCATTATAGCAATGACTGAAGATGGTAATTTTGTTTGCTTGTTACAATTTAATCTTTGTTTATGATCACAGAACATTTTCTCTTTCTGGCCGTGATCGCAAAAAAAAATAACTTACTATATTGGGTCATAGACCCTCTTGATTGAAGCAGCTGTATTTAAGAGATTCGGAAGTTACGTGGTTTCGCAAAAATTCTTGTTGCAAAATTGTTCGACGTAACTGGTTCGTTGGAAAGGGAAAAGCTTACTCGTCTTATTATAAAGATAAATATAAAACGCTTGGCATAATCAGTCAACGACATTGGTAAAAAATCATAAAACTCTTCCGAAACTTATAAAAAAACATAAACTAGTGAAATGAAAACCTTTCTAAATCGACATTTCATGTATTATATTAAGCACGCGTGCATGACTTCAAGATGATTTATGCGACATTGACTGGCATTTTCAAGATGAGCGAAAACATTTGGAGATACAAGGTTCCGCTACTTAGTAAATTTGTAATAAACCAGGCCAGTTAGTACTAAAATAATGTACATTAAAAATAATGTTTTAAGGCGCTAGATGAAAAAAAATGTGTAAATTCAATACATCATTATTTTGGCTTATACTAATTTATGATTAAACAAGGTGACAGCTAATAAATGACCAAAACCCACATTAAAATCAGACTGTGCAAACATATCATTTTAAAAGAGTGATTTTTTTTTTTTTTGTATTTTGAAAGTTAAAAAAAAAAAACTAAAAATCTAATATTTAGTCTAATTATTCTATTGTGGTGTAACCCAAGCGGCCGAAATATGTAATAATAAGCGAGCGAGAATGTTAAATCATGCATTAACATGACTTGAGTAGCAGTCGAGAGTTGGGAGTTTAGTCTGAACTGACACTTTGGGGAAGAGATAGGCAGTTTTCCTAAACGTAATATTTTTATCTCTACTGCCTGTGAATGCTGGCGAAGTAACTCTTTTGGTATATGCATACATACATATAATATATTAAATAGTTGGCCAGAAACAGGAGTATGATTTTGTAAAAAGGCATTTCTTAGACAATTAAAATAGTACCTATTAGATAAAATACGCATTTTTGGTGTTTTTTACGAACAAAAATTCAGCTAATATAAATAATTGCAATATAATAGTAAAATAATGTTAGTTGTAAAAAAGGAATTATAACATTAAAAACTGCAAATTTTAATTTATGACTTGTTCACAGTATTAGAAGTATTTTTAAAAAAATGCTGTATTGAAAACCAATTTAATCTTACAAACACAAAAAAAACTATGTTAATACCAATATATGCATGCTTAAGAACATGCGCCCTGGATCTTCTGAGTGCCAGGTAAGCGCAGGCTTGTACCTTGGTCGCGCAACAGGTAACATTTAAATCCGTGAAGAGTTATTGCTTACATTCATAGCAACTGCGTCGCAGACGACTGGACGTTCTCTTGAAACCTACGTTTCTCAGAATACTGACGGAATTACTCTGGAAGAATATAGCCACGACCATTCGCCAGCGTAGGAGGAACCATTTATTGTATTGCTTGTGTCAGCAACCTTGACCTTCTTCCCCAAGGTCTCTTTCCCGCTCACCAAGAACACATACTCATTTTCCATTTACCGTGAATTGTGTAGCCACCTGTTTGAAACCCGTCTTTCCTTCAGTACCTTACAAGTAAAATTATCCATATTCTCAACGTTTTTCATAGAAGAAAAGTAATTGTTCAATAGAAAAGTAATTACTTGCTTCCCACCAAAAATAAAGGCTAAAGGCTAATTTTTTTTACTCAGTTTCCTTTAACAATGAAAATTGTAAAAATAACTAGTAAAGATGATATCTTTGAACACTTTGACCATTTTTCTGCAAAGGAATACACATGTTAACGCTCACGCAAATGTATCCCCGCAGCATTGTGAAAATAGTCCAGCACTTTTCGCAGCGTACTCCTTTGAGCTTGTGTCTGCCAGTGGCTGTTAATTCCTTAGTTCATTTATAATTCTTTTTTAATCAGTTACCTACATGATATATAGATTGTTCTAAATAAAATAAGTCTTTTCGTTGTTCATTAAAAATCATTGTGGGATGATGCAATTTACGAGACCTTTTGATAACAAAATATCTTAGGAGTGAAACTTTCCAAACTATCTATTACAAACATTTGTTTTATGTTTGTAGCAAACAATTTATGAAGTAAAATTGTAGCTTTTTTCCGACAATATAACATTTTTGATGTAAATTTTGTAAAATGGTAACAAATTTCGAATCGATGAAAAGTATGAACAAATCCAATTTATTTGACAGATAAGTTAAACGGAAAATAAGTTTAAATCTCTAACTATTCTGTTTAGCTTAAAACATAATTATTTATTATTTTGGATACCATGATTATGCTGTACATTATCCAACATATAAAAACGATATTCTATTAAAACCTTCAATAATTGTTTGCTGTGCACGAACGATAAGTTGTATTGAAATGTGTTGCGAAGAATTTTAGTAGTAAATTTTAATATATTACAAGAAAATACTTTTATTATACAAACCTATTCGTTAATGTTTGTATTTTGTTATTTTGACTAGGCTTATAAAGAGTCACTACAAAAAATAATTATATTTTCCGTTCTCTATCTGTTGCAGGTGAAACACATACTGCACGAAATCGACATTCGAGGAGAAATTACACCAAAGTAATGTTTTACAGTAGCTTTTACCATGTTGTTTTAAAATAATTAAATCTATGTTATTTTAAAGGTCTTAACATTCATGTCTATAATATTTGTCTAACTCGTGTACTTTTATGAGATTATGTTTGAAAATAAAGTATTAAAAAAAGTTGTTTATTTATTGAGAACTTAAGTCAGAAGTAACAAAAGTTGAAATGTAATATAAATATAATAGATTACTTTGGGTGGAATTTGAATGAATCGTGACCAGATTAAAAAAAAAACCATTACATTCATCTCCAAGTAGGTTCCATTCTGCATTGCGTGCTGTGACAAACACTTCAAAACCAGATAGCAACAGCCTTATCAAGTAAAACAAGTGGTGGCCAGTAAGGTTTCTTTGATGATACTGTTCACAAGCTCCATGTTTCTCCAATATTATCTCATTATAGCCAATTTCAAATACTCAACTAATAAAGTTTAAATAATTATTTTTTAAAATCTACGTAATATAATTTATAAGGCCACATACACAGATAAAGAATCGTTATGCTTGCAAAAAAAATCATAAAAAAAACAGCTATGAAAACAATTATTGTAAATGAATATATTGGAAAAGTCTTGTTATATACCAAGTCTGAAAGCCAAGTACGTTATAAAGTTATAAAACACCAATATGGACTCAACCGCGTAATACATTTGTCCACAATTATAAAAGAACGATCGTTTTGTGCCTTTATTTCACTCCGGGCTAGACTCAAATCACCTATTTTATAAAAATAATTCTCTCTAGTGCTCATTGGTTGATAAAAAGGTAAAATATTTTGGTGGTTTACAGGAATTTGTGTAGCCAATAAATTCTTCTCCTTGTTCACAATTGGTTCAGGGTCATCAAAGCCCTGTCAAGAGCACTGCAGTCCAATCATCCAGTTTGAAGCATGTGCATATGTGAAGTAACCGTGGTTAAAACTATAAAGAATAGATTACATTTAAAAAAAAAATTGGTTGTCTGTAAAGTCGGTTTACGGACGATAGTTTAACGTGACGTCATAACAAAACAGTGATGATATGATTGCATACTTTATTGAATAAAATTGAATCATTTTTATTGAATTATCACTATTTTGAACATATGGATACAAAGAAGGAGTGAAATGAAATCTACAATTTAATTGATAAATTTACTTTTATTTGCATTTATTAATTAAAATATGTTTATTGCTTTAGCGAAGAGTATTTTAACTATAACTTTTACACATGTTTGCTATTTAACTTCTTCCAATCTGTGTTATTCTGTTAAGGACAGGACGATGATAGGAAAAGTAGGAAACGAATGGGAGTGTTTCAAGTTTAATGTGCCTCGAAACAGTCAAATCGATAATTGCTCCAATCGAGTGGAAGAGAGATAGATGCAGCGCAATCGTACAATGAGCGTAACGGGACACAGCGTAACGGGACAATGTGCGCAACGGGACAGTTTTTCGTGGATGCAGCCGGCGTTTATCGATTTATTAGACGTTGTCACGTCAAAAATGGTAAGACTGTAGTGTGAAAAGAACCCGAAGTGAGGAGCTTTCGAGGATCGTCGTTTTCAGTCGTAAAATGAACATCAAATATGTAACAGAGCAGACTGCAGTAGCCGAGAAAACTCACCAGCTCTTGGCAACGCCCTCCCGACACCGCTGAGATGCCACTGAGGTGAAATCCGAGACTGGTCTAAATCTGGTAAGTGGCGTGGACGGTGCTCAATCGAGCAAACCGACATCTGAGATCATGAAGTCGATTACCTTTACACGAGCACTGAACGTAAATATTAAATTTAAACCATCCTGATGAATTTTTTTACGAATAAAAAGGTAATTAAAACATGTCATCGTCACTGGAATAAATATATACAAATTTTTAGAGGTAAGCGAAACGCAATGAATCTATTTATATGAGCAATAAATAAATATATTGGAGTTTATTTAAATTTAAAACCAAGGTTCTCAATAATTATCTGAAATACATAAAATAAAAATATTATTACAAGTTTAAATATTCTCTTTATTTACTGAAAACTGTAAACTTAATATTTTAGCATAAATCGGAAAGGTAATTAATGATAAAGGAAAAGAGGTTTATGATAATTACGTTAACGCTAATTTCAAATTTATTTTGTTCTGTGGATGTGTGATAATTATCTACCAACCTGAATATTATAGTAGGGGAGGACGGGGCAAGTTGACGAGCGGGGCAAGATGACGAATGACTTATTTCCACGTCATGCACTAGATAGCACCACCTAACAGACACTACTAGCGCTCCACACTGGTGGGCACTAAAGAATCGCACAGTGAAGCCGCTGCCACCATTTAGTTGTTTGTTAGATGATGTTCGTACATTTGGTCTGACGTATTGTAATTTTCAAGAACTTCGAAGTAATATCTCATGGACAAACAGGTAAGATATTTGGATATTCAATGCCACACATTATTACCTTAGACTATATACTTTTCTTAACCACTATATATTGTTAACCTTTTATTTTTTTTCCTAGCGAAAAAATCCAATACTAATAACATTGCTGATCGGGGCAAGTTGACTGGGGCAAGATGACGACTCGTCATCTTGCCCCAAGTGCTTTATACGGTTTTTGTGGTATCCACATACAACTCTTTTATAACTTTTGTTTGATTTTCTGAGCTTTATAATCTCATAAGCAAAATGCAAGTGTCATCACAAGCTCACCCATGAAAGCGATTCTGGTTCAGAGGAGAGCTCAGAGGATAGAACAAGAACGTTTGAAGCAACAAAGACAAGAGTCTAGAGAAGCCAAAAAAGGAACTGTTACTAAGAAACTGAAGCTCGATTCTCGAGAAAAATCCAAGAAGCTCCAACTTTCGACAGGCATGACTTCAGCTCAAATATCCGAAGTGCAGTGTCCAGTGTGTGATGAGATTTATGTCAATCCTCCATCAGAAGACTGGATCGAGTGTTGCAAATGCCACACATGGTGGCACGAGGACTGCTCGAACTTTGAAGGAGGAAAATTTGTGTGCGATTATTGTTTATAAAACACCAACTCTGAATTAGTTATGTAAGTTAACTGTTAATTGTAATTTTCAACAAACCAAGCCTTTAATAACATGCCTTATATGTAAAAACGCATGTAACAATGTTAAATTTGTTAGTTTACAGTAGTTTGCATTCTAAGAATAAATATGTTTAAACTTGTGTCAAAAATGTCATCTTACCCCGTAGTCAAAGCCCGGTAACGGGGCAAGATGGCACATTTGCATTATATTTTTAAAAGGGCAGAATTTTTGAGATAATATAGAAATATAGATTTTTTTCATGTAGTTACACCACGACAAAATACTATTCTAATAGTGTCTGGAAAGAAGGAAATTGCATTTCCAAAATTAAAATTATAAAAAATGGTGAACTCTTAACATCGCCAACTTGCCCCGTCCTCCCCTACTATTTTTTCCACGTCATTTTCATGTCGACATTCTCACACGGCAAACATAGTAACAGATATCAGTAGGCCTATATATTCAGGAATAACCACAAAAATCATAAAATTTACTTCCAAAATATGTCCCGATGTACAAAATTTGATTTCAAACTAAAAAGAAAAAAATTTAACAGACCACGAACTTTTTCGAAAATAAATTTTTTTTCAGTGATAAGGCGTAAACAAAATCCGAAAAAAAAAAAAAAAAATAGATGTGTTCTCAAGTTGTAAGTGCACTTGTAATACGCAACTCGGACACAAAATATAACTTTGAATTCTTTAAAATAATGCCAAGCGTGATATATATATATATATATATATAATAGTTGACGTAGCTGCTTAGGCAATGAATTCTAGCAGCGCGCGCGGAAACTGTGTGTGATTCGCGCAAAAGAAATGTAACTGCATATATATATATGCGCGAATCACACACAGTTTCCGCGCGCGCTGCTAGAATTCATTGCCTAAGCAGCTACGTCAACTATTAAATAATTAATAATCTTAAACTATATAATTCAACGTTTTAAACTGTATAACGAAACGGCTCCGATAAAAGTGAAAAAGACACGGAGGAAAAGAAATACTAAACCAAACTTTGGACCTGACAAGAAATTTTATTAAAATACTTGTCATATTGTTGAATTGCATCAAACC
This sequence comes from Bacillus rossius redtenbacheri, assembly GCF_032445375.1. Classification (NCBI taxonomy): domain Eukaryota; kingdom Metazoa; phylum Arthropoda; class Insecta; order Phasmatodea; family Bacillidae; genus Bacillus; species Bacillus rossius. The sequence continues at coordinate 6,657,603 of NC_086336.1, read as the reverse complement.
ATTAATACTATAAAGTTTCCAATTGTCTTTGTGAACTTTGGTTCGCGCCAACCGCCACAGATGGCAGCTTCTTTGTTACACATTTCCGTTATAGTCACAAAATTACTCCTACCGAATGCCGTGTACCTAGAGCTAAGATGTTATACAAACAAAAAAATAAAAGTTACGACAGTAGAGTGACATTTAACGAGACGGTGAAAGAGAGATTGGTGATGGGGGGGGGGGGGGGGGGGGGGGGGAGGCTTGTCTCAGTCAGGGCGGGCAATCGTCCCTGCGGAGGAAGACGTAACCACAGGGTGGCCATAAATATTTATACACACGCGACTCCCGCGCACTCGCACCTCTGACAGCCTGGGAGTCGGGCGGCGGTCAGGCAGGAAGGAGGGGTTGTTTATAGGGGCGTGTGAAGGAGGAGGGGGGGGGTACGCTGGCACGGGACAAATAGCCTTGCAGCGGCGGACCCATCCATAATATCCCGAACACGCGAGCGCGCGACCCGAGATGGATGACTCCCGATAAACGTGACAAGCGGCGCGACTTGGGTGCGCCGCCGCGGGCATAGATATCCATCGCGGATCCAGTTTACAGCGAAATTAACACGGAAAAAAAAACTTCTGTACTTTCACAAAACTTAGGCCTACCTGTGAAACACCAGTTGCCAAGAAATATAGCTAGAGACCGGAAAAATTCGCGAATTCATTTCGCGATAGGCTAAAATACAAATAGTTATACCTCAGTGCTGCCTCTGTTATTGGCTCACAACTCACCTGGATTACTCTGGGCCAATGAGAAACACCCAACCGAAGCTTTATCGAATCACAGGCTGCTACGTTGGGACGTTTCACAAGACAGCAGTCAATGAGTGGGTGGCATTTGACCGAGTGTACGTAGAACTATGGAGTTCATCCTGGAGGTCATTGAACCCGCGAATTTTTCCGGTCCCCAAATATAGCTCGTAACATATTCAAGTAACCTACTGTAACTTTGTACAACACATTACTGTGGTTACATTTGCTCATACGAGATTAGAGATTATACTGTGTATTTCTTACGAAAATTGAAGCATGATTTTGTATTTTAGTTTAATTTTTATCCAAGCATAGATCTTTTATATCATGGAAAATACAATCGTACATTCAAAAATTTGATTATTTAATGTTATAACGTCTTATAAATAGATGAACGCCAGCTGCACGCACGAAAAAGCATGACTCATTGTCACGTTACGCCTGAGCCTAGCGTGCAAGAACCGGCCAACCACCTTGTGAGAAAATCTTCTATAATATCAAATAGGTTAAGGTGGGCTTTTTAACAAATTGTTCGTGATTATATTTAAACAAAAAATTTAAATTATATGCGCAAAAACAGTAAATAATATTTGAAAATTAAAAAATATGCAATTTTTTATTAATATTTTCTTATGACGTTATCACGTAAAATAATCGTCCGTAAACCGAATTTACAGACCACCCCCTTTTGTTTTATAATGCCTATTATTGTGCGCAGTAAATATTGCAAAGTTATTCAGGAAAAGGTTTTTAAATAACTGGAAATATTGGAGGTACTGGGACAACACAAAGCGTAAATTCTCGTGTAAGAATCCGAACTCAGTATTACTGTGAACTCTATTTGGTAGCGATAGAATTAATTACATGTTAATTTAGAAATTTATAAATACAAGTAATTTTACATGTAAATTTAGAAATTTATAAATATCAGTAATTTTACATTTAAATTTATGTTCCACAAAATTAACAGTGTACGCTTTGGGATGCGCCAAAGAAAAAATAAGTCTCCTTCATAGTTGCGAAGTTAGTTTCACTTATTAAAAAATTGCTAAAAAAAATTTCTGTGGACCCGTATAAATATGCTTTGATTTTCCCAACCTCCTTTTGGAAAGTAAGTTTTTCTCAAATAATGTTTATGAAAACCGAATGACAAATTTTTAATGATAATGTCTATATGATTTATCCGAAATTCTCTACTCATCACTATTACATCAGTTCTTTTTACTACAAGATAGATCCAACATTCCTATGCATAATCAAGCCTTTTTAGAGAGCTAAAGCTGATAGGTGGATAACAAGGTCACATCCTTTTGCGGGTTACAAATGGTTGGGTAATCACTTCCTTTCTGGTTTATAACTGGCTTACGCCATGTTTATGAACTACGCAAGTAAAGCAAGACGTAAAATGTTCAGCAATTCCATTTTCGAGTAACAGTTTATAAACTGCGGAAGAAGCAATAACGAAAAGCAATACTTGATCGAGTTCCAACTTTCTTGCGCACGGGCTTGCGTTTTCGAAGGCCATATTTGAACAGAAGTATTAAGAAAAAGAATTGGTTGCCTGTAAAATCAGTTTACGGACGATAGTTTAACGTGACAACGTCATAACAAAACATTGATGAAATGATTGCATACTTTTATGAATAAAATTGAATCATTTTAATTGAATTATCACTATTTTGTATGGTTACAAAGAAGGAGTGAAATGAAATCTACAATTTAATTGATAAATTTACTTTTATTTGCACTCATTAATTCAAATATGTTTATTACTTTAACGAACAGATTATTTTAACTATAACTTTTATACATGTTTGCTATTTAACTTATTCCAATCTGTGTTATTCTGTTACGGATAGAACGATGATAGGAAAAGTAGGAAACGAATGGGAGTGTTTCAAGATGAATGTGCCTCGAAAAAGTCAAATCGATGTTTGTTCCAATCGAGTGGAAGAGAGATATATGCGGCGCAAGCGTACAATGAGCGTAACGGGATACCGAGTAACGGTAAAATGTGCGTAACGGGACAGTTTTTCGTGCGTGCAGCCGGCGTTCATCGATTTATTAGACTTTGTCACGTCAAAAAATTAAAGTTGCACATATTATATGTAAAAAATTCCATGATGTTATTTTTATTTAATACAACAGCAGATGAAGTACGCGGCGTTGCCCGAGCTAAACTCCTTATAATATAAGGAACATCACTACCGAGTTTCAAGTCTGTAGGACACACAATTGAAAAACGGAAAACTTTGATTTTAAAATCCCATTGATTGCACAATCTCTGTGCATCAAGCCTACGCATAAGTAAAACAGGGACGTCAATCTTCAGCTTCATTTTGTGGGAGGGTAACCCCTAGGCAAGAACGCACCAAACGATAGCGCGTTATAAATTCGAGGCAACGCCATCTATTGAAGAAGTTCTATACTAAGCTGTTTTTAGCACCTTTAGTTCGCTAGCAGCCGCAAGCTTCACTGTGCGTATAGGTTACTATATCACTATGTGGAGGACATAGAGAAATGACAAAAACTCACTGTTTGTGTTTCTATGACCTCCCTCCTATGATTTTCTATAATAAAACTGAATTTACTCCTACTACACTCCCTTAGGGATGGAATTTCATAATTATATGTAATCTTTATCACTCTCAGGCCCAAAAAATATCTATATGCAAAAATCATGTCGATGTTCCTCCGTTTCTGCGTGATAGGAAAAACCAACAAACACACTTTCGCATTTATAATATCAGTAAGGATTTTAACACTCGTTAAACTTTCACACTGTGAAAGAAAATAACTTTCTTATAAACAAATTATTGAAAATTTCTTTTGTTTTCATGATACATATGAAATTTTAAAAATTAGCCTAGGGTTATAAATATGATTTTTATTCTTTTACAAATTTTAGGTTATAGAGTTGGTGACGTCATGCGACTACCGGAATTATTTTTTTGCGTTGTTTACGTGTTGCACTATTTCGTCATTGTGATACTTGCGTAGTTTATAAACCCAGCCTTATGGTCAATGACAAGTCAAGAGTACTTCAGTCTAATTATCAACGCGAGGCAGATGTCAAAAGATTCCATGTCTTCGCAGCTGACTCAATTCTCAAAATAATCGTGCATATTTTAATAACTTGTGATAAAGCAAAAATAAAAATAAATTAGAACCTTAAATTCTATTGTTTTGTCAACTGTTGCTTGTGTGTAAATCTACTTTTAATAACATTTCCGAGCACTGCTATCCATTCTAATTGTACTCATCCGAGGATATAGGTAGCTGTTATTCAAAATATTTATTTCGGAAGTGTCCAATAATTTTTGATTATTTTTGTTCTCATTACATTTACAGTTTTTTTATCTAGGTTAGAGCATATATTATGATTTAATTAAATAGCCAAATATAACTGGCAAATAATAAATACCTACACATTATTTGTTTCGCGGGTATTTTTCCTGGACAGGATAATATTGTGGCCAGAAAGTCCGAGTGTAAGGATAAAGGTGGTCTCTTTCTGGTGGCGTACTGTCTGTTCAGGCTCAAAATGGGTTCTTTCCAGGCAGCAAGATCTCCATACTGCAGGAGGCAATGGCTAGAAACTTGTGAAATTGGCTACAGTTAAAAATGCAAGTGTTCGAATACTTTGACGTCCCAGTTCATTGCACCACGAGTTATTTGACAAGTTCTGAAGGACACCCAGGAAAAAAATCCGATCCGGAGAGAAGGTTGAATGGGGCAGCAGACAATGAACACAAGACGACTTCATTATGGCCATTCTTTTTTTGGATTCTGGCCGAGCTCTAGAGAGTAAAGCTAATTTACCAACTTGCTACACAATATTTTGTTTTTGTTAATAAAAAAGAAATATTCATCTAAAATTACATATATTTGTAATTTTCACATATACATGAAAACAAATGTATCACTACAAGACTTTGTTTGCAGTAATACTGGGTTCGGATTCTTATCCGACCATTTAGACGCTTTGTGTTTTTCCAGTATCTCAAACATTAAAATTTACTTTTAAACCATTACTGAATAACTTTCCAGTAATAACTGCGAACATAATAAGCATTTTAAAACAATGAGTCAAATTGTTGAATATTCGATTAGTTTTCCATGGCTTACACAATATGTTTGAATGAAAAATTAATTATAATATAAAATTATGCGTCGAATTTCGTAAGAAATACATTGTATTATTTGAGAAAAAAAGTATTTCGTATATGCACAACTAACCACAGGAATCTTTTGAAAAATGTAACATTTTTTTTCTTCGGTGTAGTGATGGATTTTCTACCCTTGATACGTTACAACGAGAGCGACACTGAACTATAAGCTCTCACCACACCCTTGTTCGCAATCCCTACTTCTCCCTCGCGGGGGTGCAGGGGAAAATGGTGGAAGAGGGTGGATGGGGGTTGGCCCAAACCGGATAAAAAAAGGCAGAGATAAAGTGGCGTGTCTCATCTGAAACGCTGGGGAGATGCGGCGCTAGATGCTGGGAAAAAAAGTAAGAAACCAAGGAAAGATGGGGAGCAAAGAAATAAAGGTTAAAACAACCAGAAAAAAAGAAATTATTTATTCAATAACAAAAAAATGTATTTAGGCCTAAAAATAAGTCTATTTATTTACATTTTAATTCAAATATATATTTTTAATTTGTGTCACTGTTTTAAGTATGCATCTCAATTTAGCTTTGCATTTGGTGTTTTGTAAAAATTGCGTTGCCAGATAAATGTAGCTTGTTTCCACACACGCATAACGAAGATTTTGTAAGACTCCTTTGTTAAAAGTTAGTAACGGAAATTTTTTTTTCTGGTGCTCAACAATTGATAAATGCGTACAAATTAATTTTTGTAGTCCTGATTTACAAATATTTATTTTTATAAAAGTTTGAAAACAGCAATAAAAATTTATAAAAATCCAACATTACTGTCTAAGCAGACCATTTGGCCTATCTTTTGGTAAAGATGATTAGTTCTTTCATAAATGTAACGAATAACACGAGTAGTTTAAATTGCAATTGCAGGTTCTTGATTGAACACGTGACATCAAAAAGTAAAATTAAAAAATATATATTACGTTACTGGGGTAGTAATTATCAAACGTTAGGTTTTCTTCTCGCCTCTTTCCCACTACCTGAATTTTTTTTCTATGATATTTGTTTACAAATTTGTAAGGATATATGATATATAAATAAGATACTCTAGGTATCAATGGGCTATCGAGTTTCATTCCCAGTTAGGTTGGAATTTTTGTAATAAATATAATACTTCTCAAAATACTGATCAACCCATCCTTTCAATTTCTTTATCACTATAGTTATTGATATACCACCGCTGAATCACCTAGCCAGGAAAATCTCAGATGAGTTTAGTCTCTCACTAGCGCGAAGGTTCCTGGGATCAACAAGATTAGAAACGAAGATTGGCAATTATCGATGTTACTTTAAGTAATACCAGTTCAAGTATACTGAACACATTTAAACACGAAAAAATTGTTAAGGTTAATGAAAATAGTCCGGAAATGCCCCAGTTTTAAGCAGATCCATTACCTTGCTCAATGAAAAACACTAGATCCCTGTTAGGTATGTGGACTGCCATATCGGTACCTACATTCCTACTTAAACTGCTTCGTATGAGAACGTTAGCCATAGATAGAGACCGGAAAAATTCGCGGATTCATTCGGCGATAGGCTAGAAGTCACCTTTTAGATGATTTTACTATTGGCTTACTGTTCATCTGTACGAATCTCAACCAATTATAAACCCTCAACCAAAGAAGGATCGAATCACAGACAAACCAGCTGAGACGACTCACAAGTTAGCAGCCAATGAACTGGCGTTATTTGCCCAAGTGTACAGGGGAATGTGCAGTATATCGTGAAGGCTATTGAAACCGCGAATTTTTCCGGTCCCAAGACATAGCTCTGTACATGCTGCGTGCTGTGGCGTAGAGTCACGCAGAAATCTTGTTATTCTCTGGTGACAGGCTAGAATTCACAAACATGTTCGTAACCAAGTCGATGTCACGTGCTCATTGGTTTCTGCCACATTTCACCTTCCCTCCAGGTCGCAATGGATTCGGTTAGATTGTTTCCTATGCGTTTTTCATTGGCTTCTACTCATTTATGGCATGTAGAACAATCCATGAACAATCTCCCAGAAACAAACAAATGAAGATTAATTTGCATTCTTCGCTGTCGCCAAATAATACTGCAAATTCGACAAGCTTCTATGTATTAGGCCAGGATCATGTTTCTCACTTAACTAAAAATGTTAGACTTTTACGCAAGGCCTAGGAATAAGCCAGTAGTATACGAATGTATGTTCTGGAACATGGCTTCTGGCTGTGGTGCTGTGTGTCCTTTCCGCCATCTTGGATTTTGACGTCACGGCGGCCATCTTGGATGACCTTGACCTTGACCTTTGACCTTGACCTTTAATTTGATCCTCAAAAATCGCCAAAATCCGCCAAAATTGGGCAAAATTTGCCCAAAATTCCTCAAAATTCACCAAAATTTCCATTTCTGTGGAAAAAAATTCCGCCAAAAAATCTCAAAAAATTCCACAAATTAAAAATTTCTCTTTTCGAGGGAAAAATTTCCCGTTTCGAGGGAAAAATTCCCGTTTTTAGTCCTTAAAAATCCCAGCGGCTGAAAATTCCTAAAACTGGCTTAAGCATCCTTAACTCAAACCTCAGTTAAGCCATTTATAGGATTATGACGTCACCGTTGCATTTTCCGTTACGCCCGCCATCTTTAACTTTTTTATTTATTATTCGATTTTAATAAAATTTTTTTAAAAATTATAAAAAAATTAAATTAATAAAATTTTAATATTTTTTTTTAAAAATTGTACTTTTTAGACACGGAGTTCGGAGTCCTCGGTTCGAACCCGACGAGGGCAAAAAAAAATTAAAAATGGCGACCGATCCTTCCTCACAGTGGCTGCAGGCAGACTGACTCCCAACACTTTTTTTTTTCAAAGCATATATATAACGTCACCTAGTATGACGTCATGTCCGCCATCTTGTGTTCATTGCTGGAGACCACCATCTTGTTTTCATCGGCGAGAGTGCGCTGATGCCATGTTAGTTTAGTTCTTATCCGCCAGAGTACAGTAATCATTTATTATTGCTGTGACACCCGCCATCTTGTCATTTGGCCGCCATCTTGTAAATCCGTAATTATTTAGCTATAAATTTGGGAAAAATTCCAAAATTCATTAAATAAATCACTCATCATTTTACAGATTGATTCGTTCAGTTTCAGTCCTTGGTTCGATACCCGATCGATACAATAATGTTTAATTTTATGTAAAAAAATAATAATTTCAATAAACCATGTTCATCATTCTTAAAGAGACTTTAAAACCTCTACTACCATCATCCTATAAGCCATCAACACCACCATCTTGGAAAATTCGTAATTATATTGCTAGAGATTCGGTAAAACGTTCAGAAATCATTAAATAAATTTCCAATCAATGTACCGATTAATTAGATCGACTTAGGTCCTTGGTACGATTCTGAACGATGAAAAAAATATTAAATATAATAGTGGCAGGTCCGAGAAATAAAGCAACACAAGTTCTTTTACAAACATAATATTTATTACATAATTTCTATTCTACTACAGGATCACTTACGAAAGCCAGCAACTTTATAATCAATCATTAAGTTCCGCATCGGTGTGAAATGACTAATTCTTAGCTCCAATCGGTTTATACTAGACAGAGTCCAACCAGAACCTTTACTGACATAGTTCTCCTCTTCTTGACAGAGTTTCTGGATACCGTTTTTAACAGTTTGCTTCACATCGTTAGAACTGTAAATTACTGCAGCCGATGTCTTGAATGCACACTTCTTCACTTTGTCATCTAACGGATATGGCTTTCCATATAAACAGTCCAACCACAAGTTATATTTTAATGGTCCGTTTGTTGCTACGTCATCAGTAAGCTGATTGATTATGTCCTGTCTGATATCATCAAGAAAATTACAAATGTCCTTCGGCTCACCGAACGTATTTAGATAATAATAGTCTTTCAACGTTCCACGAAATGCAGACTGCGCCAAGTAGAACCCATTATCGTTTACTTGTAATGCACCGAACACAGTCTTAGGTTTATTTTCATGTTCAGACGTCATAGCAATCGGTTTCTGCACATCTGTTGTTTTGGTTGTACGCTTTCGTGTCTCCAATCTAAAGCGAGGAGTCGAAATGTCGGCAGGTAGTTCAGCAGTAGGAGCACAGACTCCACCTTTACATTTCTTCGCATGATGTCGCAAACTGTCAATCCGTGTAAACCATTTAAGGCACTCATCACAGCGAAACTTCATGCGAGAAGGATTCTTCATGCATTTGCTCCGCTCATGTCTTCGTGCGCCATGGGAAAATGCGAACGACGTATCACAGTAGCTGCAAGGATACCGTGGAGATATAGACGAGCCTTTCAGACCTAATCCAGATACAGGCGTTGCAACAGTAGTACCATTTCCAGGCATACTCTTATGCACATCGATGCATCGTTATTGCGCCGAAACCTTTACTTTCTGCCGCACGGCAGGACCTTTGCATGCCTTCATGTGCGTTTTCATATTATCTTTTCTAGCAAACTGCTTATGACATTTCTCACAAACAAACATTTTGCGATATAGGTTCTTGGCACATTCGCTCCTCTCGTGGCGTCGAGCATTGCTGTTGTTTGAGAAAATCTTGTCGCAGTAACAACACCGATGTTCGTTAGTTGTCAAATCAGCATCCATTGAAGTCTCCATCGAGTTCGAATCGTTGTTCGTCGTGGTTTCCTGCACAGCCAGCTCTGTAGTCATTAAGCTCTCTTCTGCTGGTGGTACCACGACTGATGAAGTCTCCTCCAATGTTGTCGTCCTCGTTGCCAACGGGATCTGCACCTTCTTAGTCGTCGCTGACGTCAAGGTTCCCGTAGACGATGGTACAACGTCCATCATATTCGTCGTTAAAGTCGGTAAAGATGCCATCGAGTTCGCAAGATCAAGTAATTACGCGACTTATGCACCAGATGAATCAAATTAGGTGATCCTTACAACGTCGTCAGTAACAAACTGAGCGACCCGATGTCTAGGACTCGCTTATATACATGCACCGGATGGAATAATACGCTAGTCAAATCAAGAACAATTTACTATAATACTAGAGTCAAATCAACATTAAAAATAGAAGCACCATCAAAAAGGCAGCACATTTTGGACGCGCCGTCAATAAAAAGGAAGCACATTCTACAAAACGAAAGCTCATGTAACGAAAAGGAGGTACATTCACACTTACATTAAACTCGATAGGATGCGATCGTCAGTGTTAAGCTAGGATATAATGTCTACATAAGTCTATGAATCCACCAGTTAGTAGTTCCATAAGTAATTGACTTCAACAGTCTTTTGGCTCTAATAATCGTTGGCTACAATTTTCGTAGGCTCCAATATTCGTTGACTACAATATTCGTTGGCTACAATTTTCGTAGGCTCCAATATTCGTTGGCTCCAATAATCATTGGCTCCAATATTCATTGGCTCCAATATTCATGGGTTCCATTATCAATTGGCTCCAATTGCTCCAAATACTCCAACAGGCTCCAAAAGGCTCCATCTGTCTTTTGGCTCCAACAGTCTTTTGGCTCCAATATTCGTTGGCACCAATATTCATTGGCTCCAATATTAATTGGCTCCAATATTCATTGGCTCCAATTTTCATTGGCTCCAATTTTCATTGGCTCCAATTTTCATTGGCTCCAATATTCATTGGCTTCAATATTTATTGGCTCCAATTTTCATTGGCTCCAATATTCATTGTCTCCAATATTCATTGACTCCAATAGACATTGGCTCCAATAGTCATTGGCTCCAATAGTCATTGACTCCAATAGTCATTGGCTCCAACAGTCTTTTGGCTCCAAAAGTCTTTTGGCTCCAATATTCGTTGTCACCAATATTCATTGGCTCCAATATTCATCGGCTCCAATAGACATTGTCTCCAATAGACATTGACGCGAATAGTCATTGGCTCCAATATTCATTGTCTCCAACAGTCTTTTGGCTCCAAAAGTCATTGACTCCAACAGTATTTTGGCTCCAAAAGTCATTAGCTTCTAAAGTCATAGGATCCAACTGCTTTTTGTCTCGTCAGCGTCAAATATATTTGGCTAGAATGCTACGAGTCTAAGAGACTATGAGCCGCAAGACTACAAGTCTAAAAGGATCTAGCTGGTTAGGAGTTATTCATGCCTGCGAGGCTACAGAGCTACGAAGCTTCTAGAACTCAAGTTTAAGTGACTGCGAGGATACAGGACTACAAGTCTGCATGAGTACTTGACTACGAAGCTTCTCATCTACAAGGCTCCAATTGACGCATCTGTCTTTGTCGGAATTTTCTCTTTTGATCCATCTGCTCCAACAGCATTATATTATAAGAATTACAAGGCTACTTGATTACGTAGCATCAAGTCTACGAGGCTACATTGCATCATTACTACGAGAATACAAGTCATGAGGTTCCGAGACTATGCGATTGCAAGTCTTAAAGGTTACGTGATCGCGAGGCTATAGGACTACGAAGCTTCCAGAACGCATGGTCACGCGACTGCATGACTAATTGGCCGCGTGGCTACGAAACGTCATGTCTCTAACTGACTACAATAGCAATATTCAGTGGTGAGAGTTAATTTATCTCATGCAAAGGTACTTGGTGCAAGTAGTTCCGCTTTTCAACATCAGATGACGTCACGTGTTGCTTGCAGGTAAATAATATTTCCTTTATGCGGAATGCGGGATGCTCACTATCGATCGCATAAGAAGGATGGCTTCAAGGAAAAGGAAGTTCATCCTTCCTGCTAGTGCTTCTCAGATTTCTCACGGTCCGCCATCTTGGAATGCAACGTCACGGCGGACATCTTGGATAGGTGTGACCTTGACCTTTGACCGAAACCGCAGGATTGATCGCAAGCACACGGAGAAAACCACCAATATATTGACAAGAATAATCATAAGCACACGGAGAAAAACGACACTCGTTTTCTTTGAAATCATAAAATTACAGGGAAAAAAATTTATTAAATAACAAATAAATTAATAAAAAATTTAAAATGGCAAAAAAATACAAAAAAAATACATAAACAGATTCTGCTAGCTTGTGAACTTCTCATTGTTCAGCAAAGATATAGTTCTAGTACAAGCCAGAATTTTATGTATTTTTTTTGTATTTTTTTGCCATTTTAAATTTTTTATTAATTTATTTGTTATTTAATAAATTTTTTTCCCTGTAATTTTATGATTTCAAAGAAAACGAGTGTCGTTTTTCTCCGTGTGCTTATGATTATTCTTGTCAATATATTGGTGGTTTTCTCCGTGTGCTTGCGATCAATCCTGCGGTTTCGGTCAAAGGTCAAGGTCACACCTATCCAAGATGTCCGCCGTGACGTTGCATTCCAAGATGGCGGACCGTGAGAAATCTGAGAAGCACTAGCAGGAAGGATGAACTTCCTTTTCCTTGAAGCCATCCTTCTTATGCGATCGATAGTGAGCATCCCGCATTCCGCATAAAGGAAATATTATTTACCTGCAAGCAACACGTGACGTCATCTGATGTTGAAAAGCGGAACTACTTGCACCAAGTACCTTTGCATGAGATAAATTAACTCTCACCACTGAATATTGCTATTGTAGTCAGTTAGAGACATGACGTTTCGTAGCCACGCGGCCAATTAGTCATGCAGTCGCGTGACCATGCGTTCTGGAAGCTTCGTAGTCCTATAGCCTCGCGATCACGTAACCTTTAAGACTTGCAATCGCATAGTCTCGGAACCTCATGACTTGTATTCTCGTAGTAATGATGCAATGTAGCCTCGTAGACTTGATGCTACGTAATCAAGTAGCCTTGTAATTCTTATAACATAATGCTGTTGGAGCAGATGGATCAAAAGAGAAAATTCCGACAAAGACAGATGCGTCAATTGGAGCCTTGTAGATGAGAAGCTTCGTAGTCAAGTACTCATGCAGACTTGTAGTCCTGTATCCTCGCAGTCACTTAAACTTGAGTTCTAGAAGCTTCGTAGCTCTGTAGCCTCGCAGGCATGAATAACTCCTAACCAGCTAGATCCTTTTAGACTTGTAGTCTTGCGGCTCATAGTCTCTTAGACTCGTAGCATTCTAGCCAAATATATTTGACGCTGACGAGACAAAAAGCAGTTGGATCCTATGACTTTAGAAGCTAATGACTTTTGGAGCCAAAATACTGTTGGAGTCAATGACTTTTGGAGCCAAAAGACTGTTGGAGACAATGAATATTGGAGCCAATGACTATTCGCGTCAATGTCTATTGGAGACAATGTCTATTGGAGCCGATGAATATTGGAGCCAATGAATATTGGTGACAACGAATATTGGAGCCAAAAGACTTTTGGAGCCAAAAGACTGTTGGAGCCAATGACTATTGGAGTCAATGACTATTGGAGCCAATGACTATTGGAGCCAATGTCTATTGGAGTCAATGAATATTGGAGACAATGAATATTGGAGCCAATGAAAATTGGAGCCAATAAATATTGAAGCCAATGAATATTGGAGCCAATGAAAATTGGAGCCAATGAAAATTGGAGCCAATGAAAAATGGAGCCAATGAATATTGGAGCCAATTAATATTGGAGCCAATGAATATTGGTGCCAACGAATATTGGAGCCAAAAGACTGTTGGAGCCAAAAGACAGATGGAGCCTTTTGGAGCCTGTTGGAGTATTTGGAGCAATTGGAGCCAATTGATAATGGAACCCATGAATATTGGAGCCAATGAATATTGGAGCCAATGATTATTGGAGCCAACGAATATTGGAGCCTACGAAAATTGTAGCCAACGAATATTGTAGTCAACGAATATTGGAGCCTACGAAAATTGTAGCCAACGATTATTAGAGCCAAAAGACTGTTGAAGTCAATTACTTATGGAACTACTAACTGGTGGATTCATAGACTTATGTAGACATTATATCCTAGCTTAACACTGACGATCGCATCCTATCGAGTTTAATGTAAGTGTGAATGTACCTCCTTTTCGTTACATGAGCTTTCGTTTTGTAGAATGTGCTTCCTTTTTATTGACGGCGCGTCCAAAATGTGCTGCCTTTTTGATGGTGCTTCTATTTTTAATGTTGATTTGACTCTAGTATTATAGTAAATTGTTCTTGATTTGACTAGCGTATTATTCCATCCGGTGCATGTATATAAGCGAGTCCTAGACATCGGGTCGCTCAGTTTGTTACTGACGACGTTGTAAGGATCACCTAATTTGATTCATCTGGTGCATAAGTCGCGTAATTACTTGATCTTGCGAACTCGATGGCATCTTTACCGACTTTAACGACGAATATGATGGACGTTGTACCATCGTCTACGGGAACCTTGACGTCAGCGACGACTAAGAAGGTGCAGATCCCGTTGGCAACGAGGACGACAACATTGGAGGAGACTTCATCAGTCGTGGTACCACCAGCAGAAGAGAGCTTAATGACTACAGAGCTGGCTGTGCAGGAAACCACGACGAACAACGATTCGAACTCGATGGAGACTTCAATGGATGCTGATTTGACAACTAACGAACATCGGTGTTGTTACTGCGACAAGATTTTCTCAAACAACAGCAATGCTCGACGCCACGAGAGGAGCGAATGTGCCAAGAACCTATATCGCAAAATGTTTGTTTGTGAGAAATGTCATAAGCAGTTTGCTAGAAAAGATAATATGAAAACGCACATGAAGGCATGCAAAGGTCCTGCCGTGCGGCAGAAAGTAAAGGTTTCGGCGCAACAACGATGCATCGATGTGCATAAGAGTATGCCTGGAAATGGTACTACTGTTGCAACGCCTGTATCTGGATTAGGTCTGAAAGGCTCGTCTATATCTCCACGGTATCCTTGCAGCTACTGTGATACGTCGTTCGCATTTTCCCATGGCGCACGAAGACATGAGCGGAGCAAATGCATGAAGAATCCTTCTCGCATGAAGTTTCGCTGTGATGAGTGCCTTAAATGGTTTACACGGATTGACAGTTTGCGACATCATGCGAAGAAATGTAAAGGTGGAGTCTGTGCTCCTACTGCTGAACTACCTGCCGACATTTCGACTCCTCGCTTTAGATTGGAGACACGAAAGCGTACAACCAAAACAACAGATGTGCAGAAACCGATTGCTATGACGTCTGAACATGAAAATAAACCTAAGACTGTGTTCGGTGCATTACAAGTAAACGATAATGGGTTCTACTTGGCGCAGTCTGCATTTCGTGGAACGTTGAAAGACTATTATTATCTAAATACGTTCGGTGAGCCGAAGGACATTTGTAATTTTCTTGATGATATCAGACAGGACATAATCAATCAGCTTACTGATGACGTAGCAACAAACGGACCATTAAAATATAACTTGTGGTTGGACTGTTTATATGGAAAGCCATATCCGTTAGATGACAAAGTGAAGAAGTGTGCATTCAAGACATCGGCTGCAGTAATTTACAGTTCTAACGATGTGAAGCAAACTGTTAAAAACGGTATCCAGAAACTCTGTCAAGAAGAGGAGAACTATGTCAGTAAAGGTTCTGGTTGGACTCTGTCTAGTATAAACCGATTGGAGCTAAGAATTAGTCATTTCACACCGATGCGGAACTAAATGATTGATTATAAAGTTGCTGGCTTTCGTAAGTGATCCTGTAGTAGAATAGAAATTATGTAATAAATATTATGTTTGTAAAAGAACTTGTGTTGCTTTATTTCTCGGACCTGCCACTATTATATTTAATATTTTTTTCATCGTTCAGAATCGTACCAAGGACCTAAGTCGATCTAATTAATCGGTACATTGATTGGAAATTTATTTAATGATTTCTGAACGTTTTACCGAATCTCTAGCAATATAATTACGAATTTTCCAAGATGGTGGTGTTGATGGCTTATAGGATGATGGTAGTAGAGGTTTTAAAGTCTCTTTAAGAATGATGAACATGGTTTATTGAAATTATTATTTTTTTACATAAAATTAAACATTATTGTATCGATCGGGTATCGAACCAAGGACTGAAACTGAACGAATCAATCTGTAAAATGATGAGTGATTTATTTAATGAATTTTGGAATTTTTCCCAAATTTATAGCTAAATAATTACGGATTTACAAGATGGCGGCCAAATGACAAGATGGCGGGTGTCACAGCAATAATAAATGATTACTGTACTCTGGCGGATAAGAACTAAACTAACATGGCATCAGCGCACTCTCGCCGATGAAAACAAGATGGTGGTCTCCAGCAATGAACACAAGATGGCGGACATGACGTCATACTAGGTGACGTTATATATATGCTTTGAAAAAAAAAAGTGTTGGGAGTCAGTCTGCCTGCAGCCACTGTGAGGAAGGATCGGTCGCCATTTTTAATTTTTTTTTGCCCTCGTCGGGTTCGAACCGAGGACTCCGAACTCCGTGTCTAAAAAGTACAATTTTTAAAAAAAAATATTAAAATTTTATTAATTTAATTTTTTTATAATTTTTAAAAAATTTTTATTAAAATCGAATAATAAATAAAAAAGTTAAAGATGGCGGGCGTAACGGAAAATGCAACGGTGACGTCATAATCCTATAAATGGCTTAACTGAGGTTTGAGTTAAGGATGCTTAAGCCAGTTTTAGGAATTTTCAGCCGCTGGGATTTTTAAGGACTAAAAACGGGAATTTTTCCCTCGAAACGGGAATTTTTTCCCTCGAAAAGAGAAATTTTTAATTTGTGGAATTTTTTGAGATTTTTTGGCGGAATTTTTTTCCACAGAAATGGAAATTTTGGTGAATTTTGAGGAATTTTGGGCAAATTTTGCCCAATTTTGGCGGATTTTGGCGATTTTTGAGGATCAAATTAAAGGTCAAGGTCAAAGGTCAAGGTCAAGGTCATCCAAGATGGCCGCCGTGACGTCAAAATCCAAGATGGCGGAAAGGACACACAGCACCACAGCCAGAAGCCATGTTCCAGAACATACATTCGTATACTACTTAAGCCGATCATGTGTATTTCTACGAGACCTTTAAAGTTTATGACAAGTAACGTGAACGTATGTTAATTTAAAGTAAAGCTTGTAGCCTATATGCTTACCTTTTGCGCTTAAATTTATAAGTAGGTACTGGAAAAATTCGCGGTTTCAATGACCACTAGGATAGACTCCACGATTCTCTATGTACTCGGGCAACTAACTATCACCTGGTCATTGGCTACCGACTAGGGACACCTGTTTACTGCGATTCTTATGATTTGATACTTCTTTTGTTGAGTGTTTGCCATTGGCTCAGAGTCCTTCAGATAAATTGCGGTCCAATCACTGACGCAGCATTAAGCTAAACGAGTTTGGATTCCAGCCTGTCTAGAAAGGAATCCGCGAATTTTTCCGGTCTCTAGTTATAAGTTTTACGTTTTATTATGGAAGTGTTCTTTGAACCAATCACAGGTGGGATAACATAAAGTTTAGATTGTGTATGTCGGCATGTTTTGCTCTGATGACCTCGTCATGAAATTGTGATATGGATTATGGCAGTAAATTTTAAGGAAAGTAACAATGATTGTGGCTAGCTTATTTAAAGATGTAAAGTTTAAGAATAGCCATGACAAAATTATGGCAGTATTACTTTTAAACACACCTAGTGGTGGAATAATTATTTTTGGTTGCATTATGAAATATGTTATTATGATCGAAAACAGTTTAATTTAACCACACCGCAAACAATTTTTACATGAGTTCAAAAATTTTACAAAGAAGATGGTTTTATATGCTGATACAGAAACAAACAAAATACATTTGTCATTAATCCCTGTTTTATAGCTTTGTCATTCTCTTATTTGTTTTGATAACTCAACAACTCTAAATATAATAGTACAAGAATAATAAATTTTAATTTTGTCAAACATAATTCAAGAATTTAAAACATAAAACCTTTAGAATTTCACATTAAATATTTCACTCCTTAATCAAATTATACATTCTAACGGAAAACATCGTGGCATAATACTCTGAATAAATTAGGCAACGAAAAAGTAAACGGTTTAATTCTAACATTTTAGTAGTAACGGGAAGTCATCGTGATTCCGACTTTACATAGTGACAACACTACATTGCAAACAAACTTTATTTTTGGCTACTGCAAATGGCTGATTTTTTTGAAATAGGACCATATGAATTGAGTTGTATGTATTCCACAGCTGTAAAAAAAAAAAAAAGACTGGGTGCGTGGCCGCAACGAGCGTTATAAGTGAAACTTTGAATTCAAAAATTCACTTGAACAACTACATTTTGAAGCGCATTCACAAAAAGAAAGCACTTTTAATGAACAGGACGTACATTCTACTCAGTAGGGCACGAACACTCAGTAGGATTGGATCGGTCGCAAGATACGGTAGCATACAATTCCTACAACTGTATTTGGCTACAAATGTCTTTAGTTCCAATTTCTCTAACCGCTCCAACTACTCCATAGGCTCCAATTGCTCCAACTGGCTACAGTAGATCCAAATGGCTACAGTAGCTCCAACTAATTTAATCACTAAAATTGCTCCAACTGCTCCATTTTATCCAACTGCTCCAATGGCTACAAGTGTTTCAATTGTTCCAACTGATCCATTTGACTCAAGTGCTTAAATTTCTCAAAGTGATCTACTTAATTGAAGTGCTTAAATTGCTCCAACTTATCAATTTGCTTTAATTGATCCAACGAAATTGTTACAAATGAAACTTGGAAACATCTGTATACAAGGAAGGCTACGAGGCTACATGGCTCCAACTGGCAACAATAACTCCATTCAGCAACGAGAGTTAAATTAACTCATACAATAAACTTGTTACAAGTAGTTCCAATTCTTGCCACATGTTGTGTTTAGGTAAAATATTATTTATTTTTTATGCGGAATGTAGGATGCTCACTCATGATACCAAGAGATGAAGGTCTTCGCTAGACACCAAGGAGAAGGAAGTTCGTCTTGAATGTCAGTGTTTCTCATTTGTCTCTAGGTATAGTAATCGACTCAGTAATGTATCCTATTTTTTTTAAATTTCACATTATAAGAAATGGTACATATTTGGTAACAGGAATCCGCCAATTAAACGAAACTTTGAATACAATTGCATGTCTCATTTCGAAAAAAATAAATAAACGCTGCGATTGTTTTCTCAGAAATAACTTTAAGCACATGGAGAGCACCAGCAGATTTCTTGACAGAAATAACCAGGAGCACATGGAGAAAACCAACAGAAATCTTGAAAAATCCAGATCAGTGAATACATTTAGATGTATGATTGCATATTAAAAAAATTATATTCCTAGCATATTTATATATATAAATGCAAACATATTACATATATATGCTAAGCATGTTATCACGCAAGACATACTCTCTCTCTCTATCTCTCTCTAGCCTATATATATATATATGCAATAAACCCAGACAACCACGAGAGACAGTTAATGCTACATAATTTTCGTGTAAACTGCATGGCCCTTATAATTACATAGGAAAAAAACACACTGGCACTATTGGAAATATGTATACAAAATTTCACAATCATTAATGAATTTAATTCATTCAATTAATAGAAAATTATTTGTAGTTTCTGGTGTAACGTATAATTAAGCGCAGTAGCATGGCTTCACTAACGCTTGCCCAAGAGTAGGAGAGGGCTTTCACTTTCCTCCCCCATCACCCATAATCCTGAAGGTTGCACTTTTAATAACGCTTTGATTAGTAATGTCCTCGATTTGCCCTCTTGGCTAAATATAAGTTACATTAAACAAATGTGAGCGAGTGTAAGTACTCGCCATACTACTAAAAATTTTCACTTTTTATTTACAAAGAACGCTAGTAACAAATTATCCAGGGATCTTTGTAAATTATCCTCGTAATTTTCCTGAAACTGCGTTCACTTATTTTGAATCATGAATACATAATAAGTTATTTTGTAATATTAACAAAATATTCAAAAACTGGATACGTCTACAGTGAGAACAACACTCTTGTTTCGTCAAAGTGTGTGTTTACCACTGTTAAGAATGAAACATACAACGTCGGTAGTCGAAATACTGCTTAGTTTATACACGAAGATTCTGTTGTTTGGAATAACGAAGAACTATTTGTTTATTTAAAATAAATTATTCGTTGAAATCTTTGTAAATTTACTTCAGTTTCTAACAGTGCATTTAGTGATGTCTCAACACCTAACCGCAGAAATGACCAAATTAATTTGTTCTCGTGTTGCAAATGAACTTTTATTACAAAATTTGTACACCAAATTTAATACAGAATTCTTAAAAAAAATAACGCCGAACGTGATAAAAATAAGAAAACAAATATTTTGTTTAGGAAAAAATTTAACTTTTCCCCCCCTTTTTAAAAACTATCTATAATTCTGTTTAACAAGATGGTACTATTGATTTCTCAGCGCTACCAGAACAGAAGTGAAGAATGCGTCGCATATAAATTCCTCAACGCTGAAAATGTGACATTTCCTCCTTGAACGTAACCATTATTGCCTGCATTTTTGAGGTTGTAGGTAGGTACTTCTTTAAGCGCGTTTTTTTTGAAATTTTAGTATGCTTCAGAAATGCCATGAAACAAGTGCGCATTACTCAACGGAAATTTGACCGGTTGAAAGTTCAATGCGCATGCATGCAGAACTTGCTATAGCCAAGAGCAGAAGTTGTCAAGATGGCGGACCCACGCTTGGCAACAAGCACCCGTCCATGTTGAGCGAATACCGGGGAGTGTACTAAGCCGAAGTAAACGTTATGGTTGTGAAACTATTCTGGAGTACATTTTGTAAATTTGAATATTCATAAGATAATTATAACAGCAACTAAAAAAAAATATCTATAATTTACTAGCCAGGGAAATTGTGTTTGAACGAACATGGCGTCAAAAGATATATATCGTTTGTTTGGTTTTTTAAAGCATTATCATTCAGGTATTTTTGAAACTAAAAGTTACAGTTTAATAGGTCCCTATTTGGATTTGATTATCAACAAGGAATTTTATTAAAATACTGACAATTTGTTAAAATTCATTCAAATGTTAATACTATAATTTTTTTGGCTTACGTAAGTATGGCATTACTAAAATTTTAAGATGAATTATTTTTAAACTTATGTTTTAAAATTAAATATACGTTTGTAAAATTATTTTTGCTTAAACGACTGAAATCAGTCTGTAAATACTTCCTAAAAACAATCTTAAACATTTCTTGAGCGGATTGAACATAAGGCTATATTAGAATAATTATTATATTATAATAATAGGTATAATTATATTAAGTTATTAAAAAATTAAAAAAAATTCCAGTGGAGTTATTTCAACCACGCACCATAAGTTTAAAAAGTACAAGTTCTACCACTAAGCAATCAGGACAATTTGAGTATAGGGAAGAGTCTATATGTATTATCAATAGTTAGGGACCGGAGAAATTCGCGGGTTCAATGACCTCCAGGATGAACTCCATAGTTCTACTTACACTCGGTCAAATGCCACCCACTCATTGGCTGCTGTCTTGTGAAACGTCCCAACGTAGCAGACTGTGATTCGATAAAGCTTTGGTTGGGTGTTTCTCATTGGCCCAGAGTCATCCAGGTGAGTTGTGAGCCAATAACAGAGGCAGCACTGAGGTATAACTATTTGTATTTTAGCCTATCGCGAAATGAATTCACGAATTTTTTCTGTCTCTATCAATAGTGTAATGCTATGTTCATAACGTATTTTAAAATTTCAGATTACTTTTTACAATGACTATTTCAGTTGACCAAATATACTCCAAGATAGTTTCACTATCATAAAGTTTCACTTAGCACACCCATACGTATGGTATGTAGCCTATTTTTTTTACGAAATTGACTATATACAGGTTTATGTTTCTACGCCTGGGTCCGCCATCTTTGTCCTAAATTTAAGTTCATCAACTTCCGTTCCATTTTCACGAAATAGCTCCAACCGAAAGCCGTACCTATACCGAGAGCAAAGATGTTTACACATTAAAAAAATATTAACTGCTAGTGATTCCATATGACGCAATTTGTAAAGGAAAAGTTAAAGTTATATAGGTACTTGTCTGACATTTCCAAAATAATAGATAGCATGTAATGCATTTTCGGTGAAGCAATTTAAAACGAAACGTATCTTGTCATGTTTATTACGGTGGATAATTCCGTACGAGAAATACCCTACAACCCAAATAATTAAATTAATGTTTAACAACCCGACACCTCAGTTAAACTAACCTACTTTAGCTGCCAGTGTATCATTAATCCAATATTTCATACCATGATATAGTACTGATACCATTTTCTGGTAAGTGCCAGATTTGCTAGATGTAACTTTTCTGTGGACATGCGTTGTAGAGTACGGCGTGCAGAGATAGTTACAACTACGTTTACACACGACAAAACACGAGAATTATGAAGTTATTATTGCAATTTTTTGTAAGAAAATATAAAGTAAATAATTGGTGCACGAATAAAAAGGACTAACCCTCTTAGAAGTTAGGAAATCGTAATACAAACCACAAGTAAAATATTATTTTCTGTAATTTTACAAACTATTCCTTTGGAAAACAGTTGCCAAAAAATAGCTTGTAATACTTAATGTTACTTTGTTCACACAAAAATATGGTTATTTTTGGATATGAAATACTATTGTTTAGAAAGTACATACTTTGTATTTCTTACGAAAGTTGGAGCATAATTTTATATTTAAGTTGATGATTAATTCAAGCATAACCTTTTTTAGGCGTGGAAAATAAAATATAACATTAAACCATTAAACTTAAATTTTTTATAGGCCCTAATGCTTATTAATGTGGGCAGTTAAAACTGGAAAGCAATTCAGGGAAAGTTTCGCAAGTAACTTTAAATATTGAAGATACCGGGACAAAACAAAGCATAAATGCTTGGGGTAAGAATCAGAACCCAAAAATTAATGCGAACACTATTTTTTTTAAATGATAAAGTTGTTTTCATGTAAATGTACAAATTTACAAATATCTGTAATTTTACGTGAATATTTCTGTTCCATTTACAAAAATAATCGGGTGTGGCTGTGTCATGGACACGGCCGTGTGTTGTACGTGAATGCTTGTACGTAACAGGTAATATTTTCTATACAAAATATAAAATAAGCTATTTTTTTATTTTATCACCATATATATACACTGTAACTATTTTATACGAATGTTTTATATTTGCAATAGATGGATACTGACGGGAGCTGACGATTGAAACTAAAACGAACGTCTTAGTTTCTCCGAGTGAAAGGTTATACTAAATGGAAATTTCGAAACGCAGCAAAATGACCTCAAAATGGCGGCGCTTCCCCCTCCACCGCGCGCGAAGCGTCACGGTCCTCACTTAGCGTAAATAAATCTTTGATCCTTTAGCTATCCAGTGGTGTGGTTAAATTTTGGATGGAGATGATAGATATGTGGCTGCAACACCAAACTGTATTCCTAGATTTTGTTATTCTTTTTTTTTTTTTAATTGCCTCCCACTATGGAAGCACTTTTAAAGACGTATTCACGTCAAAAAATATGTGCAGTGCACAGGTAAAACCTTATTTAGTTAATACGCTTTTCAGTTGCACACAAAAAAGTGTGTTGTATAGTGCTGTGTGTGTGTGACGGGAAAGATATTCAGCAGTAGGGGAGGTTCACACCACCGGTGCAGGAATCCGGGAAGCCTTCTTTTCACAGACGAGAGAGCCAAACGCCCGATCATGCATCTTCGGGGATTTTTTTTGTTCATTGTAACTCATGATAACTAATGGTCAATTAGGTTAGGTTAGCTATGTACATTATAAATACTTTAAAACATTGTGGACGGTTGATTTGGTTGGGATTGCTACATTAAAGATACTGTGAAATTATGTAAACGGTTTCCTAATCCTGGATAGCTACATATTAAAAAGATATTTGCTAAGCAACCATAAAATGATTTTACAGTATTTTTAATGTAGCTATAATTACCTAATACAACCAACCATCCACAATGTTTTAAAGTATTTATAATGTAGCTAACCTATCCTAATCCACCGCAAAATTTAATGCCACACCGGTTTATACAATGAGATAGAATGGAAAAAAAAGCGAGCATGAACTTCGGGGAACTTCGGGTGTGGCTCTCTCGTCTGTGAAATGAAGGCTTCCCCAGGAAATGCGGCAACACTGTCCGGCGCTGGCTCGTCGAGGGCCGGTGGGCCGGGCCAGGCGAGGCAGCCAATCCCGGGCGCCATCGCTCACCGGCGGCGAAGGTTGACGTCTTCATCGCGACAATTACGTCCGCGTGAAAATCACCCGCCGCACCGCATGGGGTAATTACACACCGCGCGGCGTCGGCCTTCCGCAGCGACACGAGACCCGCTGGAGTGTGTGTCGGCCACGCTTTTGCTCGGCCACCGTTGCCAAGCCTGCTTCCAGGGAAAACAGCGGCACAAGTTGCGCCAAACTTGTGTGTGCGTGTATCTTAATATAAGATATAAATCCAGTGTCCTGATGTTTGTTTCCAGTGAACTCTTAGAGTCAACCGATTGCGATGAAAATTGGCATTTATGTGTAATTTTTTCCAACTTGAGAGATAGGATGGTTTTTATTTCGATTAATGGTCTTAATAATTTATAATTAATAATAAACTGATTATCAATGTTGATTGGTGTTTAAGCCCGGGAAACAGTGGGTACTTCGTCTCCATGACAACGTTGCGTGCTCGAGAGTCGGGAAACCATCGGTGCTATTCGTTTTTTCTTCGGTACATTACAAAGCATTGTATAAAGTTTTTGTCAAAATTAATTAATTTTAATTTTATTTCATTTATTTTAAATGTAAATAAGAGATTTGGTCTCATTCCCCCCCCCCCCCCCCAATTAATACAACCGTGCGAAGCCGGGTCGGGCAGCTAGTATATATATGTGTGTGTATATATATATATATATACACACACACACACATCACATACACACACATACACACACTACTAATAAAACTGCTTCAGTTAAAAAATCTGTAAATAGGATGAAATGATGGGGAAAAAAAGATAGGTAATGACTATCAAAATCACTCAGAAATCAAAAAAATAGTTATTTTAGTTTTTGTCTGTTTGTTTGTCAGTTTCTTCTGGCCTCACTCAGAAACGTCTGGACGGATTTTTCTGCATAAAAAAGATATTGGTTATAAAAAATACATAGACTACCAAACCTAACACCCGAAAATTTACCATTTTTCCAATTCAACCATTAAGGGGTGTAAAGGGGTAAATATGGCTTCAAGATAAATAATTTTATCTCAGAATCTAATCAGGCATACTAAAATATATTAAGTACCGACAGTAAATGTACGAAAATTACCAAACACAATTTTACTATCTTGCGAGATTCAACTCTTAAGGTGTGGTAAAAGGGTAAGAATGGTAAAAGAAATGTACACTTCCGAATATATTAGAACTAGAGGTAAGAAACTAAGAGAGAACACACTGCATGTACCTGTGGAGTTAGGTATTGTAATTGTTTTCATTTATCGATATTCGCTTAAAATACGGTAAAACGGAAATAAGTATTGAGTCATTTGAAAAAAAATTGTTTCTTGAAACTAATAAAATTAGTAAGTTAATTATGTGGTAAAAATTATAAATATAATAAACCACTCAATATTATTTTAGCACTCTGAAAGATTCCAATCCTACGGGGTAAGTTTGGTTTAAAAAAAAACATACTTCGAATTTACCAGTTCGAAGGGTAGGCTAAGGCATTAAGAATGAATAAGCATATACCTACAGTTATCAATTGTATCGTTTAATTTTCCGAAATTCAAATTTTATATCATAAAATTATTATATCCTGTAGAAAATAAAGCTCTGAAACTGAGTTTAAATAACTTATATAATTGGTTCAGTAGGAATCTTGTATAACTTTTTAGAAATTTAATACCAAAGGCAGTGAAATGGAGGTAAGTTAGTTATTATAATTATAAGTCATTTCTCCAAGAAAAATAATCTGGTAATAAGAAACTGGGTAAGAGTAACGTGCATTAAATGATGTAATGGCTGTTTTCTATATTTACCATTTTTATATATTCGATCGCAAAATCGGTCACTCGTTTTTTTAAAAGGTTTATCTTAGAAGTAAGTTATGGGGTATGCTTTTAAAACATGTAAAATCTACAAACTCTATTTTACGACTTGCTGAAATTATATTGAAAAAGGAGTGAAATGTGGTTCATATAATTTTAAAATTAAAAAGTATTCTTATGATCCAATCAAACACAATTTATGATATTGGGATTGTGTGACCCCATCCCCCTTCCATCCTTCAGGGGTACAACACAAAAACGTTCAATAACGTCCAAAACGTTGAACATATTTAAATTCAAAAAAGGTGTGTAACAAACTGCAGAGTGAATAGGGGGACAAAAAATAACATAGATCAAAGTTACGATCATTGGGAGTGAAATTATCTGTTATACTTCTTACTAACTTTATTGACGTATTTAGTCGTAAAGCAAAACTTTTACGCACGCGTGTACATAAATCACTTACATAAATTAATACTAAACTAGCGACTAAATTTACAGTCTCTATTAAGTTAACACTGCAACTGCTACAGTTCAATTATGGTAGCAATGCAAAGAAGTAATGTTTCATCACGTACCATAATTTTAGTGGTTCAAATCAATAAAGACACTATCTCCTTCCCTGTGAAAGAGGATCAGAATTATTGACGAGTTGATTATTGACACTAGCGCCTTGAAGAATACTTCGTCTTGAGTTATGGTGACGCCTTTCTTGCACATATTGAAGAATGATTGATATTGACGATGATAAAGATGCGATTGAATCCCGAAAAAGAAATTTTTAATTTCTTACACAAACGGTGGAAATGGGGTTGGCTAAATGTAAGGCAAACTTAAGTTTCTTTCTTTGGGAAACTACTTTTGTAATGGCAAAACAATATATATGCACATACAGCTTGATACAATAAAATAAATTTAACATTAAATCAAAGGTTATATTAATGAATCCCATAATATTGAAAAAAACATTCTTTGACATACTTATTCATTTTGATATCAATATTTTTTGAGGTTAAATATTTTTAGAGGTTACAACAATATGTCTTGTAACAACATATTTTATACAAATATTTTCTTTCTTCATTATAAAGAAAGATGATGCACTTATTTAACGACAATGCAAGATTCATTTTACTATACATTTAATTATCCAATTTTTATTGCAGTACCTTAATCTTTGCAGTAACTGCAGATAAGCAATTTGTTTCATGCAAAAATAATTTGATGTAAATTAATTAATTTTATAATGTACTGTAAAACGCTTAATTATGTTTTGAGTCATAGATATAATATTGGCGCACTGCTCTGCAGTTTATGTTCTTAATAATAATTTAAAGTACGTGTAGTTTATTTCTTTGCTTTCTATGGTAAGAACATCTAGTGTTTTGATACGTACTGATATTACAACATCCACCATCTTACAAGTAATTGACAACCAAAGTAGTCATATATGAATATCAAATTGTTAAAAATTGAGTTATGCACATCACAAGATCTTTCATAAATTTTACATGAGAACAAATTCCAAGCGAATTAAAAAAAAGATAATTGTAACATTAAAAAACGTCCTGTGATGAATTATTGTAATTTTGGTCGTGCTGATGTAAAACAAGATTGTGTATGTAACATGTGTGCCATTTAAAGAAATAACTCAGTTTTTGACTGAAGCTTGAAGATTTATTAGCTGCCGTTTCTTACTGCCGGATAAAATACTGCGTTGCTGCTTTTAAATATTTTATTTCCTGACTTAATTAAGCAATTAAGTCTAATTAAGTCATCAAGAGATACAGAGAATTATAAAGAGAACGAGAGAAATGAAGAGAGAAAGAGAGAGAAATGATTATTGGCAAGTACAATTTCTGAAAGACCAATTAAGGGTAATTTGTACAGCGTGACACCTTAGATAGGAAAACTTGTCAGAGCGGTCAGAATTTCCGTTAAGGCGTCGAATATTTTGAACCGTGTAGCAGGAAAAAAATTTCTAGTTGCTTTTTGTACGCATATAGGTATAGCAATCTGAAAACTGAAAAAGATCCTACGATTTATTGGAATATTTTCATGATGCTGTAAATATCACAAAAATATACCATCTTTTCAGTTATTATAAATAACTATCAACGAATCGAACAAAAAACCTTATATTCTGAATACTGCATGAATCATTTACAGCACTTACATTGTGAAACATTGGCCCACTGTAGCTACTAGAGACCCGCATCGCCAGTGAAGTGGTGGATAAGTAAAAATATGCCAGTCAATTAATTATACAGCCATTTAATATAATTAAAATACAAATTACGGTATTAAAGTTTATGATCATAAAACTGCGTAGTCCATTTAAGCATCATGTCAAAGTGTACAATAAAAACTTAATTTCTTTGAGCAACAATTGTGTGAAGAAAAAAAATTTAATTCTTCAGTATTTTATTTAATGTTATACTCATATAAGTGTTACAGTTACTCGTATGTAAAAAATGAAATCACCCGTAGCATTATGGTCAACAATAACGTATACAAACCTCACTATTTCTGGTGTTAATTTGGTTGTTGATTCTCACAACTAGGTTAACTACAATACTCATTGACTTTATTTTTTTGCAAATGGTAAGAAATCTATATTATTTCCATGGATGCATTTATTGTAAGTCGTAAGTTTGATTCAGTGATTATTTTTTTCTTTATTTTATCTAACATTAATAAATTAATTTCACGCTTTTTGGGTTTGACATGTTCAAAATAATGCAGATTAAGAAAATAAAGTATTATTTTCCTATTTTTATTGAATGAATGGTAGAAATGGATATCATCTAAGATTCACTAGATTGCAAGAATACCAAACCTATCAAACAGCTAGTGAGAGCGGCATTCAGCCAGAAATTAAGGTTTAAGTCAAAACTGCGCCAAATTTTCATTTGTATTTGCCTTTAAGCTGGTCGTCTGTTCAGATCTTCAAATGGTGCAGAGTTTTATCAAGCCATTTCAGAATACTAAATTTGTTCTCCTGCTCTTTCTGGTCATTTTACTATTTGTCTCATTCTATCGTTAGTAAACTGACAAAAATTGATAGAGCTCGCAGCAATTTGTTCTTTCTGATGATACAGCTAGGACTTTTTTTTTTTTTCGAATGCAGTATATTTATTGCAACCGAAAATCAAAGATGTCCTAATCAAGGTTCTCCTGACTGATGAATGGATTTTCGAAGTGAAACTTATTTGCTGAATGGCAATTTTCGAGCGTTACGAAAATTTCGATCGCATGAGGGGAATAGTTAGGTACGTGGTGGGGGAACCGGTAGAGGAGAGTGCGTCAGCGGCGACGCAACTCCAACGCATGCACTAGCGGACGAATACGGCAAAAAAAAAGCGGGTTGAGGGGGGGGGGGGGAGGATTGGTACGTAGCATACCATGCTATATACTAGTTGTAACGGCCGGAACGGAAGACAACTGTGGAGAAGTATAAATGACGCAGCAGTGATGCCAAGAATTGACGCTACCGTATTTTTATTTTTATTTTATTTACAGAAGTTAACTTTGTAAGTGTAATTTATTTTCGTATGTGAAAACTGTGATTTCAAATGTCAAAAGGACATGGATTTGTGAGATAGATTTTATAAGTGTAATTTATGTTCGTTTGGAGTTTTTTTTTGTTTATTTCATTTTATTCAGTTGGAAATCGTGATTTAACATCATGACTAAAAATAATAAAAAAAAGCAGAAGCTGATTAGAGGTATTATCAAAGACACCTTGGGAATAAACTACTGAAAGAGGAGCAAAAAGTGCCAGTAAACGGATTATAGAGTAAAATGCGCGGAAAAAGCAATTTTTTTTTCATTTGCGATTATACTTGCATCCTTACTATTCTCAGTTATTATCTCTTGTTAAATAATTTATCTCTATCTACACCTAATAGCAAGAATATTCACTTCGGCCACGCGTGAACTCCACGCAAACTTTTTTGTATGACTATAGGATCTTTCTTTTATAAAAAAAAACCTCGGAATCTTTGAATTGCGTTAGCCCATGAAACTAAAATCTTAAAATTGGTTTTTAATTCTATTATTGTTTGGATTCGTCCTAGAACTGCATCATTCGTAGTACTTTCCCAACATCAAATTTTCATGATGGTGAACGGGCGTGAGTGCTGCGTCCATCTCAATGTCACAAGACAGTTGTTGTGACCCCATCAGCTATTGTCTTCAGATAAAGACCTTCTATGGTGTGCTGGGCGCGATTTTAATTTCAGCGCTAGCGCCTCGTAGAGTCCGGTGACACAAATTGGTTCTCTCGAAAGGGCTCGGAAAGTCTCCCAACAAATACCTCAAGCTTGAACATTCCACGGTTATTATTGTTGGTTTTTTCTGGTAAGTCCAGATTTCATTGTTCACCCAAACGATCCAGGCTTGAAACTAAGTCCCTTTTGGTAAAAGTGTGAACGATGTTAATGGTTGCTAAAAGATTTTTACGGTGACCTCTTGTTTACCTTATATCTGTATTTCATTATCTGTATTTGGTCCATAAAGTAACTTAATATAACATAATTCACTCTTTTGACTTACAGGTGATGACAAGTGTCCATAGAATAAAGCAGTTGGTTATACGTAACGCAAAACCTACGTCTCGGAACCCTACAAAAATGTTTTAGTTAGATTTACATCGTAGTAGTAATTTGTAACGATTCTTGAACTTCTCACAAAGAAACCCTGTTTCCGTGGCAGCTATGCCCTCTGACTGTCCGAGGCTTCTGGATCACATGCGGGATATGAAAGAAGAATACAATTTTCGTATATGTAGGCCTACTTCATTAAAAACTACGACTCACAAGGCAACATATTGACTTAAGCTGGGCTATCGCTGTTTAGAGCTCATTAAGTAGTTAAAAAAACACGAGTGAATTTTGGTTTCGTGAGGAGTCGTTGGTACTAACACAGCGATTGATAGGAGTATGAAATATAAATTCAAAATAGAAAATTTTCTGTACTAGAAAAACACATATAGGTACTACGAAAAGTCGCTACTAAATATTGTGTGAAATGAGAGCGTACATTAAAGACACTTCGGTATCTTTGTTTTTTTTTACTAAATCTAGCTAATCCACTTGGACTCCATCAAAAATATAATCGTACAGCTAAAAAACCGAAGGTAAACGTCAGGAACGAATGGAGGATTTCATTTCTGGAGGGGAGATATATCCCCTCCACTCCCATGGGTACACCACTGGTAAACGTCAAGTTTTGCATCGTACTGTAATGAATATAAAAATCCCCATAATCTACAAGGTTGCAACAGGCTCTAAACCTTTTGGCCACCGACTCGTTGCGCGTGATCGGTGTATTAGAATCTCCATGTAAGTTATAATTGATCACGTGGATAACATGTTCGTGACGACGGTGACCGAGCAGGACCCTCGAAAAGCAGGTCTCCCCGGCGATGCAAGTCGAACAGAGCTCCGCTGGAAACTCTAGAGCACTCACAACGGGGAAGGAAGGGGTTGCGGCGGCGCGGCACCCGAAGAATGGGATCACGTCAGTGGCGTCACTGGCAGAAACTCCTGTACCACCCCGACCCCCCTCCACACAAAAGTAGAGTTTCCGAAACTTGCCTGCAAACTATATCGAGCAACGGTCCCCGGGGAAATGTGTGAAGACGTGGGAAGGAAGTGCTAAAAGACGGGGCGAGGGGACGAGGAGAAAGGTGCGAAGAGAAGAGGGGAGAGAGAGGAGGCGATAGTGGAGCGGCGGAGGTGAAAGCGCCGCGGAATGAATATAAATCATGCAGTCGTTAAGATTTCAGATCTCGGGCGGCAGACAATAGCGACGAGCGCGGGAGAGCGACAGGCGCGCATGTCGAGGGAGGAAGGTTTTCGGAAAAAGGAAAAGGTGGAAAAGGGGGGGGGGATGAAAAGCCCGAGCATAGCGAAGGGGAACGGAGGGAAAAATAGAAGGCTTTGCCAGAGGTAGGAGTAGGAGTAGGAGTAGGAGTAGGAGTAGGAGGAAGAACAGGGATAGGAGGAGGGTATTCGGAAGGTGGTGTCGCGAATGATATACCGCCCGCTCCGCGCAGAAATTGCATTTGCTTCAAATGTATTCCATTTTCATCATCAAAAACACACTTCGCAAATACACAATACACCGTCGCCGGCGCGCTCTGGCGAGCTGAGATCGCAACGGGTGGTCCCGCGCCCAAGGGAGGCGTACACCACATACAACAAAATTTAAGCAGGTGTGTGATGTCATTACTAGACACCCGCAAAATTCACGTCGTTTTCTTGCGAATGTAGATTTATCGCCAGCTAGTATGATGTCATGTCTGCCATCTGGTTTTCGTCAGCTGGAGGCCACCATCTGGTTTTCGTCTGCTGGTGGCAGCCATATTGGATTATGACAAAAGCTGCCATCTTGTTTTCGTCGGTTGGAGGCCGCCATCTTGTTTTCGTCTGCTGGGGGCAACCGTCTTCGATTACGGCATTATAGCCACCCTATTTTTCGTCTGCTGGTGGCAGCCATCTTGGATAATGACAATAGCTGCCATCTTGTTTTCGTCGGCTGGATGCAGCCATCTTGTTTTCGTATGCTAGTGTGTGCTACCACCATGTTAATTTAAATTTTACCCGCTAGAGAACAGTAATAATTTATTACTGTGGTTCCAGCCATCTTATAATTTGGCACCATCTTAGAAATTCGTAATTATTTTGCTAGAAATACGAGAAAAATTCCAAAATTCATCTAAAAATAAGACTTATTCGATTGATTCCCGCCGTAACAAAATTTTCAACGGTTACTTCACAATTTAAATATGCAGTCGTGACATCCTATTGGTCGAGGTCATATCCTCACTGGCTTAGGGCGGCTTGTAGATGAGGACTTTAAGCCGCTTTGAGGACTTTTAAACGGGAAATTATACCTCGAAACGGGATATAGGAAAATTTTTCTTCCCAATTTTTTTTTAGATAATAATAGGTACCGTTTTTTCTAAACCACTGGAAATTTTGGCGAATTTTTGACTAATCATAGCAAATATTGAGTAATTTTTGGAAAATTTTGTAGGCCAAGAACAAATGTCAAGGTCATCCAAGAGGGCTACCATGACGTCAAGATCCAAGATGGTGGTTGGCTCCTGGCTCCTCCACCTGGCTCTTGTTTCCGGAGGAACTATTTTAAACTACTATCATGTTGTGACTGGGACGAGCTAGGCAAGGTGATACTGCAGTGGTTTACGTTTGTCTTCCGAACTAAGGGTGTGAATCCGGGAAGGGAATGTTCCACAAGTAAATACACAACACCGGGCCGGGAATAGAACCTGGGACCCTTGGCTCACAAACCAGAATCTCTAATATCTGAGCAGAAGTTTGGACTTTACCCTATCCTACTCCTATCTGTATGAAATAACTGTGAAAGTTTAGTTGTTTAGTGCTTAATCACGTCTTTACTACTTAAAAAATAGAAGAAAATATTAATTTCCCATGTACTTTATTCAAACATACCTATGCTCTATATAATTTCGTTATTTCTTTCCTAAGGAGAAGAAAACAAGTCAACTTTTAAAAATAGACATATACATCGGAGACAATTAGCTTAGTAAGTGGGTGAAAATGGGGTAGGTTTGATTTAAAAAAAAAAAAAAAAAAAATTCTGAATCCAATAAACAGAAAAGTGCTAAATCAAGCATACCTATTAAATGCACAAAGAGTTACATCGCCTGTTTCTTACATTAATAGGGATTTAAAAGATACGTGCTTTAAAATTAAACATCTTTTTTAAAGTATAAGATATCTACTAGGCTATATAATCGGAAGGATAATGCGTATAATTTATACACATAAAAACATATTTGCAAATAGAATCGAGCTAAAACTAAGCTTTTGCAATGATTAATTAAAACTTTAATTAAAAACATCTCTTTCCCATTAACCAAAGTAAAACCCTAATTTAATGAAAATGGGAAGGTTTAGTTTTATAAATAAAAATAATTGTGTCAAATATCCTACAGGAAAAGATAAGAAACATTGCAACTGTGAAACGCATACAATTTTGATAACATATAAAGTAACGTGTAAATATGTTTTATGATGTCAGTAGAAGACATCAAGACATAAATATATATTTTATAACTTACATTAAACTACTATCATACAACATATGGACAGTGTAGCGTTGTTTATTAGCACAAAATATTGTGTTGGAGCAACCAATATTCGTAAACAAACTTTCTGTTACACAAAGGTAATCTGCTGCACATTAAGCTGTAGATAGGCAAGTGGCTATTCATAACTACATACTAGACTACACAAGGCTTCATACGCAGGCATTTGACTACACAAACTCTTATACACACAGACTTTCAGCAACAAATATATGTACAATCGGCTTAAAATGAATACATCCATGGACATACATGCAAGCATTTGGGTACACACTTGGCTAAACAGATGGCTATAATCTATATAGGCACTAAGCCACCAACATGGATGCATGCATGTCTACACATACAAGGTGACGCAGAAAAACGGGTAGATACTTTTGTCAAACAAATAAAAAATAGAAAACACGCAACAACACAAAATTTTATTGATTGAAATTTAACCATTATGACTTGCCTTTTAAGAAGCAACACTCCAAATTATCAATTTCTGACAAATACGTCCTGCAGATGGCGTCCTTGTCTACGTATACATTGTTCTAATCTGTTGTTCAGGTTCCCCGTGTATCGCTGCAACATCTCAGCTGGGATGCCACGAATTTCGTTTTCAATTAATTGTTGCAATCAGTGTCCTTGGACGAGTCGGGTGGACCCGACTATTGATGTAGACCTACAAGAAAAAAAAATATAGACCAAAAATGCGGTGATATTGGTGGCCAAGGAATGTCACCGAATCTTGATATGACACGATTACCAAACAATTCTCGCAAAGCTGCAATTTATTGCCTTGCAGTGTGCGATGTCGATTGATTCCGCTGAAACCAGGTTCCCAATTTTCTGTGTTATATTTCATAAAAGGTTATGACTTACGTTTGTATTTTTCAAGTGTGGTATCATTTAATAAAACAGATTAAGCTTACTTATTAAATTGAATAGGTAGAGAACGTTGATCGACTGAATAATAAAACTGATTTAAAAATAATTCCAAAAGTTAATCCAATTTTTACTGGTTTTCAAGATGGCGGCTAAGGTGGTGTACGAGGTGGCCGACATAAGGATGGCTGGCGATACGGTGGCTGAAACTAGAGCACCTTAGCTGGTAAAAAGAAAATAAATATTGTGACAGAAAATAGCTTAAATTAGGATTTCTCAAAATAAATATTCTTGCCAATATAGATGTCGTGTCGTAACAATAGTCGGGATGTTTTCGTAACGGTTGTGTGGTTTGTTCTGTTTGGTGCTAAAGTGGTAAAAGTCTGTCATTAAAAATGTTTAATATGTTCACTCATCGAGGACATGTCATACATTCATGGAGTGTATGACCAATTTTTTTATTTATGAATATATTGTATATTTCATAAATTATGTATAAACTTTTATTTTTATAACATAAAAATTGTGGTTCTCGCCAGGATAAAAGGTCAAAGGGCAGGACCTGAGCAATTTTAATGTTTGCAAATTTGTATAAGGTTAGTCCTATTGAGGGAACATTTAATTCAAAATAGCGGTATTAAAAAAAATTAAATGTGTGATAATTCTGAGAAAATTTGAAGCAGTTTCACACAAAACGGTACTTTTTAAAGGTCAATAAGACCGACATCCAAGCAACGAGGTATCTCA
The DNA here is from genome assembly GCF_032445375.1 of Bacillus rossius redtenbacheri. Lineage (NCBI taxonomy): Eukaryota > Metazoa > Arthropoda > Insecta > Phasmatodea > Bacillidae > Bacillus > Bacillus rossius. Next base: position 6,621,912 of record NC_086336.1, on the reverse strand, counting down.
GCCTAAAAGCCTGAGCTTGAATCGGTTAAATTATTCTACTTGTAAGTGGAGTTTATCCGCATACACGAAATTGTATAGTTAACTCGCGTGAACGGATGTGCAGGCGAGGTTACCGACGGGAGTTGGTTGCCAACGCAACTCGATGATAGCTGGTCCAGCGGTGGCGACAGTCACCCCTCGGTGGTGGGGGGGGGGGGGAGGGAGAGGCGTGCGTCACAATGGCGGGACGGCGGACAGATGCGCGCCGCGGGCCCGAGAAACGCCGTGACAGGCGGAGGCCGTAATGCGTCAGCGTCGCGGCGCATTCCTCCGCCCTCCATTGTGCGCGGCAATTTGAATCCCAGCGTGGCACTTTGATTCCTGGGAGGGGGCGGCTAATGGCGCCCTCCCGCGCCGTGGGGGCGGCCGGGGGCGGCCAGGGGCGGAGACAGATGCGATCTGCGCAGCCCCCGGCGGCGGAGGGTGGGTCCTCGCAGCGACGGCAGGCGCCGCAGTTGCGCAGCGCGCGTGATCTACCCGCAAGGCCGTGGTCACTGAGGCGGATCACGCATACGGAGACGGATCTCACGGAACAGATTCTCTACAACAAACGCATACGGAGACGGATCTCACGGAACAGTCTCTCTACAACAGCACGCAAACGGAGACGGATCTCACGGAACAGAGTCTCTACAGCAGCACGCAAACGGAGACGGATCTCACGGAACAGATTCTCTACAGCAGCACGCATACGGAGACGGATCTCACGGAACAGAGTCTCTACAGCAGCACGCAAACGGAGACGGTTCTCACGGAACAGATTCTCTACAGCAGCACGCAAACGGAGACGGATCTCACGGAACAGAGTCTCTACAACAGCACGCAAACGGAGACGGATCTCACGGAACAGATTCTCTACAGCAGCACGCATACGGAGACGGATCTCACGGAACAGAGTCTCTACAGCAGCACGCAAACGGAGACGGATCTCACGGAACAGAGTCTCTACAACTGCACGCAAACGGAGACGGATCTCACGGAACAGAGTCTCTACAGCAGCACGCAAACGGAGACGGATCTCACGGAACAGATTCTCTACAACAGCACGCAAACGGAGACGGATCTCACGGAACAGAGTCTCTACAACAGCACGCAAACGGAGACGGATCTCACGGAACAGAGTCTCTACAGCAGCACGCAAACGGAGACGGATCTCACGGAACAGAGTCTCTACAACAGCACGCAAACGGAGACGGATCTCACGGAACAGAGTCTCTACAACTGCACGCATACGGAGACGGATCTCACGGAACAGAGTCTCTACAACTGCACGCATACGGAGACGGATCTCACGGAACAGAGTCTCTACAACTGCACGCAAACGGAGACGGATCTCACGGAACAGAGTCTCTACAACTGCACGCATACGGAGACGGATCTCACGGAACAGAGTCTCTACAACAGCACGCAAACGGAGACGGATCTCACGGAACAGAGTCTCTACAACAGCACGCAAACGGAGACGGATCTCACGGAACAGAGTCTCTACAACTGCACGCAAACGGAGACGGATCTCACGGAACAGAGTCTCTACAGCAGCACGCAAACGGAGACGGATCTCACGGAACAGATTCTCTACAACAGCACGCAAACGGAGACGGATCTCACGGAACAGAGTCTCTACAGCAGCACGCAAACGGAGACGGATCTCACGGAACAGAGTCTCTACAGCAGCACGCAAACGGAGACGGTTCTCACGGAACAGATTCTCTACAACAAACGCATACGAAGACGGATCTCACGGAACAGAGTCTCTACAACAGCACGCAAACGGAGACGGATCTCACGGAACAGAGTCTCTACAACAGCACGCATACGGAGACGGATCTCACGGAACAGAGTCTCTACAGCAGCACGCAAACGGAGACGGATCTCACGGAACAGAGTCTCTACAACAGCACGCAAACGGAGACGGATCTCACGGAACAGAGTCTCTACAACAGCACGCAAACGGAGACGGATCTCACGGAACAGAGTCTCTACAACAGCACGCAAACGGAGACGGATCTCACGGAACAGAGTCTCTACAGCAGCACGCAAACGGAGACGGATCTCACGGAACAGAGTCTCTACAACTGCACGCATACGGAGACGGACCCGGCAATGCTGAGCTCTTCCGTTTACGTTGCTCCGTGCGGCCAGTAGAAACCAAGTACTTGGCTGCGGTGTAGCCATGTTTGTTTATGTTCGAAATACGTTAAAATTGTTTTTTTGCTGCAAGAATATCTAGTGATATATTATAACTTTGTTTTTATATTTATTATGTATATAAATTCTGGCCGTTCTGTAATCTGGAAGCATAAGTTTTTTAAAAAAAATTAAATTAATACGACGTAACCTTCAAATGCAATCTCATTGGTTGCCATTTGTTACGTCTCTGTGCTTTGCGGAAACAGCAGAGGCGATAGTAAATTGTTCTGGGAGATCCGTTTCCTTTTACGTGATTGTGTCTTTGTTTCCGTGGCGTTGTAAAACAGGCCTAAATACAACGGCTCAGCTTAACCGACATTCTCAGATTGCAGTCTTTCCAGAAGTTTCAATTTTTTTCAAGAGTTTCCGTTATTTTGCTTGCTCGGTTTTTTGTTTCTTATACAAATGATTGGGATTTGTTAAGAAAAACAAGATTACTTCACCTTCAATTTGATGTATTATTAGGGGTAAATAGCCTAAATTAAACTTTTATAATATACCATTGAAACTGGGACATTCATTCATGGACCTTCTGAATTATTCAAACTGCGAGGGCCCACAGTAGATAATTGGCCTGACAACTCGCCTTCAGTCTACGCTATCCAGGTTCGGGTACACAGCTTCATTTTGCAAGTGGGAAATGAGATTGACGTTGCTCCAAAACATGGTTTTCGCGGGTTTCTACCGATAACTTCCACTAATGCATTCCAAAACCGCTCCAGTTCGCCGTTCCATCTTCCATCCATAAAGTTGTACATGAAGGATTATGACATCACATCCGCAGTTTTCCACCATCTCTGATTCTAGAACTTTCCGCCATTTTGAATTGTGACATGACTTTTCCCAGTTTAGTTAACACCATTTTGAAAATCTGTATTTATCATCGGTTAAAATTGGTCAAAAATTTATATTCAATAAAAAATTTATAAATTAAAATTTTAATAAATATATGTCGTCCTTTTGTTTTCCACCATCATGGTTTCTGCCATTTCGAATTATTACTTCATCGTTGGAATTTTCGTTACGCCCGCCATTAATTATAAAAATATATTTAAATACAATTTTAATAAAATTTTAATTATAAAAAGCACATGTCATGAAGCTCGGTGTGTTTGTTGGAGGTCACCATCAGAGATTATGACAACACAGAAGCCATCTGGTTTTCGTCTGCTTTGATTATTACATCATAACAGCCATATTGTTTTCGCCTGCGAGAGGCCACCAACTTGCATTATGAAATCAGAGTCGCCATCTTGTTTTCATGTGCTGAAGGCACTAGTGTCACATAGTAAACACATCGTCTGCCAAAGTGCACTGACACTATATTGGTTAAATTTTTACCCACTAGAGTGCATTAGTATTTATTGTCATGGCACCTGCCATTTTGTCGTTCGTCTTGGCCAACATCTTGAAAATTCTTAATTATATAGCTAGAAGTTTGGGAGAATAAAAAATTCTTCAAAAAATCACTCATTAATGTACTGATTGATTAAATCCATTCATGTCCTGGGTTGGATTTTTATCGATAAAAAAATTATTTCTAACAAAAAGTATTAATTACAACAAATGGTGAAAACCTCAAAATTGGCTTAAATTACACTACTACCAAACTACAGTAAGCCGATGATGACATTTTGGCTGCCATCTTGGAAATGCGTAATTATTTATCTAGAAATTAGGAAAAACCTCTAAATTCATAAAACAAAATCACTCATTCATTTACTGATTGAATCAATGAATTATTGTCCTTGTTTGTATACTTGGCCAATGAAAAAAAGGCATTTTGATTAAATATCACACGAATTTACCATAAAAATGATAAGTTCAAAAAATAAAATACAAAAAGTTATTTTACAAACAATAAATTTATTACATGAATTATGCAGTTATACAAGTACAAAGAACAATCAAATTACCAAAGTCTTAAACATTTCTTTATTTCTGATTCTGCTACCCACGAATTAAAGCGAGGTGGGAATCCCCACAACTTCACGCAGTATCGGTCATTTCTCCGTTTGAGAAACTTTTCCATCAAGTACGAATCGGGATACATCGTAGGCTGAATCTCTTCGGCATAGAAGCCACCACGAATAGGTTTGTTGTCAAAATATTGGAGGTAGAAGGTCCTAGGCTCCTACATATTCGCATGAATGGTTACGCGGAAATTCCAGGACTCCAATTAGCAGTGAAACCTATCTTGAAAACGCCTTTCTGCTTGGAGATTCGCATAATAATGACACCGAAATTACCTTACACATTCGTGGATATTTCTTCTTCGTGTTGGGAAAACAATGTTTGAAGGAGGTGATCGTCCTTTACATTTTTGGGCTTCATTTTCGTGGTAGAATGCACAGTGGACTTTTATTCACTTACTAGTTTCGGCAAGATATAAAGCCGTGAACTGTCGCCACATCTTGGTGCGTAAAATTCTGTTAAACATTTCGACAACGGAGGCTTTAACAAAATAAATGTATAGTAGTGTTTAATGCCAAACATCTTCATCAAAGCTTTGAAGGTCGCAGTGTAGAATCATTTGCCAAGATTCCTTTGCAGGTGTGACGGTGTATGCCCATCATGCAAAATGTCTGTCATGGCCTTGGTTACGTCAATTGCAATCTTAGATTTCATAGGTCTGGCCCAAGCGAACTTGCTATTTACGTTGATGAACGCCAAAGTGTACTTGAAACCTTTATTCTTTCTGGTATAGAGTATCATCTTAAAAAGGTCCGCCTGGAATAAATCATAGAGTCCACGCACTACAACTTTGCGACGAAGGTATTTCCGTCTTGCAGGAGCCGAAGTTCGCAAGCAATTCCAGTTCGATTCATTTTATGTAGCCAGCTTCCCTTCAGTTTTCAAATACGGAGACGATTTCTTTTATGCCCGAATAGTTTCCTGCACTAAGCGAAGCATGTAGAAGTCGACCAATTCTTTAGTATCGTCCCAATACACGGGAGTAAAATTTCTGACCAAATTCTAGCCTTTTTAAACCTTCACCATGTACTACTAGAACACTGAAGAGATTGGTGAGAATGTCTGTTTTTCATTGTCTTCGTCTTTTATGTATTCCACTTTCCGGATCGTTTTCAGGAAATGTATATAATGGTGTGCATTTCAGTCATTTAACCGAACAATAACGTACATGTTTCTGAAGTCTATGAATCAAATGTTATTTGTAGTGGGAAAGTTACCGCAGTGCAAGGAAAGAGCGTGTAATTACTTTCGTGAGCTCTGGCTGCGGTCGCGTCACTTTCAGCGGACTTCAGAGGGTGCGCTGCTGAAAGCGAGTTCCGCCGATCCCCTTGAAGAACACCCACGTTGCTGCGCGGATATTATCCTCGGCGAGCTTTATTCAGGGGGCTGCAAAGCCCTAAGGCAGCCCTTCCCCTGTCCCCTTATCGCCATTCATTAACCAACTCTCTTCGCGACAGCCAAACTTTCGCTGGCGAGCAAGATGTATTTTCTGCAAGGAAAACACTACATAGACAGCGCAGGGCCGAGGCCTTGGAGAATAATGGTTCTTGATTAATTATTAACTTTGGCCCGCAGAAATAATTCCCCCCCCCCCCACCCGACGCAGACCTCTCGTCCTCTAACCACCTCCCCTCTTCACCCTTCCCTTCCACCAGCTTCGCGGAGCCTTAACCCCCGGGAGAAGGTGTCTTGTTGGTTTGCTCCGGAGCGCGCAGACGAGGCCGCAGTTTGGCGCAACAGCGGCACAAGAGCAGCCAGCGTGCTCGGACCAATACCAGCCACTTGCCGCACGCGTTACAGCTGCCTGACGAAACACCTGCCGACGCACACGATTCATTTGAATTTTTAGCGAACACAACATTAAATAAGCAAGAAAACAGAACTTTCTGTATTTGAAGCGCAAAGCAATCAATATATGTCATCTGGTCACGTGGATATAATTTGAAAACGAAAGATTAAGGCCTCAGATAAATCATAAAAACACACACACGTTCTGCTTTGTAAAACAAATTTTGAAAATTTTACTTTAAATAATAAATGTGAATTGAAACATTAAAAGCTAAAAGCCTAATTTTTTCGGTTATGACTTTTTAGTAAGTTTTAAATAATATATATAAAATTTAAATGTATACATTTAAAACTCTCTATTACATAATATATGTGATAACAAAAATCAAATAATATTTTGTACACATAAATATTAATCAACTTAAGGGTTTCTCTACGAAGATTTATAAAATCATAATTCCCAAAAGTTTACAGTATATTTAATTTTTAATTTTTAAATGTAAAGGATTTTTTTAACGTGTAAATGAATGGAAAAAAAAACGCTTCGGTAGGCAACTCTTTTCTAAACTAGTATCAATATATTTTTCAAACAAATATTTTTGGAACTAAATATATATATTTTATATAAATGTTTGTAATGCTTGAAAAAAAAGAGTAAAATATTTTTTTAACTAACATATAAAACATTACTTTATTATAAGAGCTTATGATATGACTTCAGTGCTCTTGACAAGAACTTGGCGACCCTGAGCCAGTTGTGAACAAGGAGAAGAAGTGGTTGTTCAGTCACACGAGATCCGCATAAGGACGTGGCCTTGTTATCGACCAGTCAGTACTATATAAAGGTTTTAATTACGTAGAGGCAAGTTGAGTCCGGCGTGAAATGAATTGCGTAATCAACAGTGATTTTTACCATAAGAAACATGTCTTTCACTCTAAACGTTTTCACAAATCATACAAAAAATTATGTTATTTCACAAAATATTTATTTAGAAACTATTTGCCAAGAAAGTTGTAATACTAAAAGAATGATATTGTAAGTAACTATGTAAAACATATGAAATACATTCTTCGAGAAATAAGGAGTATTTATTACAAAAAATTGGTGAATAATTTTATATTTTAATTGATGTTTCATTCAATCATAATATTTTGAAACCATGGGAAAGATAATCAAATATTCAACTACTAAAATTTATTTTGTTATACATACGGTGATTTACCTTTTGCTTTACTGTGAGCAGATAATACTGGAAAGCTATTCGGGGAATTTTTTACAAATAACTTTAGGTACTGGGACAAAACAAAGTCCATACGCCCGGGTAAGAATACGAACCCAGTATTATTGTAAATACCATTACGTAGTGATACCGTTCTTTACATGTAATGTATATTTATGACTGTAGTTTTATATGAACATTTCTATTCCATTTAGAAAAAAAAATTGCATGAAAACAAAGCGCATTTGCAGGTCTCTATTCGAGCGAGATTCTAGCAAAAAACAGTTCTGAGCTAAGCAAGCATGTAAATACGCGTGACCCAGTCAAAACTTTTTGCAGCCAGTAGCCAAGTGTGCGTGTGAACATGGCTTCCAGCTTACCGCTGATTGGACCAGCGATATTTTCATCATCCTACATTGAAAAATTAGGTATGTCCGTAGAAACTAAATTTTATGTTCCTTCAACCGACGAAAAATGTTAATAAAGGAACAGTTTTCTTATGAGCTGGATGACTGTTATTACTCAATGTTGCTTGCACTGAAGATTGGTTACCTGCACCTTGTAATTCTAGTCCAACATCAATTGCATTTGTTGATCAGCCACAAACATTTCAACAGATATTCACTTGGTGTAATATCAGGGGTGCAAAGCGTCAAGCAAGTAAAAAAAAAAAAACCCACATGGTTGACGTTGCCCTGCGCTGACTCACAGAAATGTATTTTACTGCACTTCTACAAAAGATTCCTCTCGGAACCAGTTGCCAAGACATGGTTTGTAACTCTCCAACAAAGATATTGTAACTTTGTATAACAAATGGCTATGGTTATTTTTGCATTTATGTAGTACATAATTTGAAATAATACTAAATGTTTCTTACGAAATTTGGCACTTAATTATATATCTTAATTGATGTTTCATTAAAGCATGATATTTTCAACCATGGATAAAAAATATTAGAATATTAAATAATTTGAATTAATTTTGTTGCATCATGTTTATTACTTGAGTATTTAATACTCGTAATCTATTCTCGCTTGGGCTTAGATCCCGGAGGGGGGGGGGGGGGGGGTTCAGAGGGCCCGGACTCCCCTGGATCTAACAAGCCCCTCACGGGTGGTGGGGGGGGGGGAGGTCCTCTTGCGCTTGCAAAATCGTGACTGCGAAGCCAGGTTTATAAACGTAAACATAAAAATTATGTTTTATTGAAAACTTTCTAATATATATTTTTTTTAATTTTTCTGGTTATCTCCATCCATGGATGACTTGTGTCTGTTAAAACTCAGGCGCAAAACTCTCAGCCCCCCCCCCCCCCCCCCTTCCTAACGAATTCTCGCAAGCTCCCTTTGAGCATTTGCGCCCCTGAATTCAGCGAACGCTTGTTTCATAATAATATTTACTATTGGAGGCACTGGGACAACACTAAGCAGTATAATTGTGAGCACTATTTTGTAGTGACACAGTGGTTTTAAAGTAATTGTACAAATTTGCAAATATCTGTAATTTTACAAAATAAAATGCGGTGTGGCTGTGTCATGGACATGGCCGTGTGTTGTACGTGAATACGTGTAACGTAACAGGTAATTTTTTCTATACAAAATTTAAAATACGCTATTTTATTTTTGTTATAATCATGTTTTATTAATTTTAACACCATATAGTTATATATACACTGTAACTATTTTACACTAATGTTTTATGTATGCAAACGATAGATTTTGGCGAGAGCTGACGATTGAAACTGAAACGAACGTCGTAGCTTCTCCGAGTCAAAAGTTATACTAAATGTAAATCTCGAAACGCAAAAAAATGACCTCAAAATGGCGGCGCATCCCCCTCCACCGGGCGCGATGCGTCACAGTTCTCTTTTAGAGTAAGGAATTCTTTGATCTTTTAGCTATCCAGTGGTGTGGTTAAATTTTGGATGGAGATGATAGATATGCAGCTGCAACACCAAACTGTATCCCCCGATTTTGTTATCATTCTTTTTTCGAATTGCATCCCACTATGTAAGCAATTTTAAAGACGTATTCACGTCAAAATCACACTGCAGGAAAATGCCCGCGGAAGCAAGGACCCTGGATGAATGCCGCTACACAGACACACGCGACGAGTGAATGGTTCGGATCACCAACACGAAACGAACATTTCTGACGCACAATCGCACTTCTGAGTTTCAACTCGTTAATGTAAACTGTAAGTTGTGTATGTTGTCTCTTTTTGAAGTCATACTTCTTAAGGCACAGTATAAAAAAATAATGAGAGTGAATTTTTACGATGCGTGTGCACCATGTAACAAAATATTCATAGGATAAAAAAAGTTACATACAATTAAAATTTAAATGTGCTTTTAAATATTATATTGGTGATGAAATTGTGTTTATAAACTTTTTGAAGTGTATTTATATAAGGAGTATACTTTCCCGTAAGTATAATTTATTTGCATTATAAATTATTACATTGTTATTTAATAGATATTTAATATTACTTATTTTAAATAAAACATTAAATGTATTTATTGATTTTTATTATTTATTTTTATTTATGTCAATTACTTAACTAAATTAAATATTTAATTTTATACACATGTTTATATTAATATTCAATACATAGTATTTATTTAATGTTTTATCATATGAATTTATACTTTACCAACCGTATTTACAATATCACTCAGATACTTTAATTATTTTATTCATATTATTTATATTTTGCACGCAAAATAGAAGTCAGATTTTTTATCATGCCGATTAAAATTAACTGATAACGCGCTAATTTAGTACACGCACCCATTTGAAATGCAAATTTTTTTTAATGAAATTTTTTAAAAAACAATTCGAAATTTCATTAATCTGGTCCTGTATAATAAAACGAGTTATTACTTAGTAAGTATTTCAACATAACAGAACGTGGTAATGGTAGTCGTCCCCCCCCCCCCCCGTGTGACGCATGTTTGAAAACAGCGTGTCCGCAGCAGTACGACACTTCTCTGTCGCGGGTCGTTACCATAACGCCGAAATACCACAACGCCAAACGTACAATAACGCCGAATGCCAAATTAACCGCAACGCCGACAGCTAGAAAACTGCTGTGTACCACAACGCCGAAATACCATAACGCCGAATGTCAAAATAGACCACAACGCCGACAACTATAAAACTGCTGTGTACCACAACGCCGAAATAACAACTGAATGAATTTGTGTGTTTCTTAAATGTACCTTAACGCCGAAATACCACAATCAAACCTAACCTTAACTAACCTAACCTAACCTAGCGTAATATAACCTAACCTAACTTAACCTAGCCTATCCTAGCCTAGCCTAACCTAACCTATCCTAACCTAACCTAGCCTAACCTAGTCTAACATAACCTAGTCTAATCTAACCTAGTCTAACCTAACCTAACCTTACCTAACCTAACCTTTGTGGCAGTCGTGCAATGACATTTTTTGGCGTTAATGTGTTTCGGCGTTGTGGTAATTCGGCGTTGTGGTACACAGCAGTTTTATAGCTGTCGGCGTTGTAGTCAATTTGGCATTCGGCGTTATGGTTTTCGGCGTTATGGTTTCCGGCGTTGTGGTGCGTCCCCCTCCGTCGCGCTGTGGCGGCGCCTGGCGTGCAGGTCTCGACTTGCGCCTGTTCTCGCCTCGTGGCTACTGCCGGGGGTGGGGGGCGGGGCGTCGCTCTCTCGCGAGTGAAGACGGCGAGCACGTCTGCGCGATATTAACTAGCGTCTCCGGCTACGAAGACGGCGCGGTGGGCAGGGTGGAGGGGAATAGCGAGGGGAAGACGCCGTGTCGACGCCAGGACGAGCAGACATTCATCAGCTCCCGGGGGCCAAAAGGATGAGGAAGGACGGAAGAGTTTGGCGCAGAAGGGACTTTGCATGCGTGCGAGTCAGATTTTCCACTCTCTCTCTCTCTCTCTCTCTCTCCGCTTTGATTGTCGCCAGGATCTGAAACCTCATTAGAAAAGCCTGGTTCGGAATCCTGCAATAGGGCTCGGTTATAAAATCACTGGCATCAAAACTATATAAAATAAATAAAAATACAAGCAATGCCTAGGTGCATGTGTTTTTTCGCCGCAAGATCCAGAGACCAGCAATGTTTCAAAAATCACTGGCATCGTCTGCGTTCCGTGATTGATCAAGTTTATTTCAGTATGACAGCCATTTCACAAGGAAGCAAACGAGCATTGATCGGCCCTGCTAAATATGGTAATAGATTCTCTTGAATTTATCTGCAGCGCATCAAGCAAATGCGTCACACAATTTTGTGAGTTCCTTTTTTTTTTTTTTTGACATTTGAAAATGATTTTTTAATCTTCGCTGTACCCAAATGCTTTTGTTAAAATACTATGCAGGTACAGAGGTGATTTTGTTTTTACAGTAAACCGTTATCTATGTTAGGTATGAGATGTACACTTTGGAGTAATTTGTTTGATTTTTTAAGTAATGATAGGTAAATTTAAATATTCAACGAAATATTCCAACAGTCTCAGAATTTGCTATACTTGGAAAATATATTTTATAACTGGGAAAATTTTTATTATTTGATAGGCTTCGATACACTATGACTATATTTGCAAAATTTCTTCCAATCGACTGTCATCGGAAAAGAATCTAAGTATACTTAGGTATAGGTACTTAACTCAACAAATGAGGAAAAATTGTATTGCATTACAGCAGGTCCATGATTTGTTAAAAAACAAAGAATTTGCGTAACCACCTAGCACGTTAGTCGTGAAACTTCACTGTTAGATGGATTTGATAGGAAATTTATGTGAGACACAAACATTTGATACACATGTAATTAAGTAGGTATGCGTTTAAAGTAGACCTTATTTCGACGTGTCCATAATTTTAGTGAAATAAAAAAAATAAAAAAATAGATTCTTTAAAACTAAATATGACTCATAATAATCTAAGTATACCTAATTACATTACGAATTATTTCACAATTATAATTCTAATACCAGATCAAACTTCAAGAGTTATAAGTTGAAAGATGATTGAAAAAAAATAGTGCGTGGAGTCCCTCCGCGCGGAAGAAGTGAAACTTCGTAATGTGGAAATGAAAATAGGAAGGGGTAGAAATTGATTTTTAGTGAAATCATATTGTTTCTTTAAGACAAACTTTATTAACATTGCTTACAATTCACAATTGATCGCATCTTTAAATTATCATTTTCGAGTGGAGAAATATCCAAATCTATAACATTTACAATGGGATTATGATAACTAAAGTAAGATACGAAATATTTGAGTTCTATTTTTTCAATATTTCTTGCAAAAACTGCATCAATGGTAGTTCCCCTTTTGGTTTTCACGACGCTCACACTGTTTACTTCGCTGCATAGCAAGAATACCACGCGCATGTGCTTAGGATCTGCCGACTCACTCTCTTTCTCTCTCCTACTTTCTACCTTTGTGTATCTTTCTTTCTCTCGCCCTCTTGCGTTGGAATATTGGACGCTACTCGTTGCTAACGCTCGCGCATGCGTTCGAGTGCCACGCATTCACTCTCGCTCTGTCTCTTTCTATTCCCCCTCCCCAGGAGCGTTGAACGTTTAACGCAACAGTGCTTTCGTACCCCCTCCATGGTAGCGTTAAACGTTTAACGCAACCTTGTTGGAAGTCGCATTAGAAATTTCACTTAAAAAATTGGTGAATTACGAGCTGTTAGTTTTGAGTTGCAAGATTATGTCGAAGTAGGCAAAAGTTAAGGTATACGAACGTTTGCGAAAGTAGGTATTCAAAATTAATGCATGACAATGGAAAAGACCATGAAATTATGGTACATCTGTTTTACCGGTTGAAAATATGTTTTAATCCAAAATGTCCAATAATTAAGTTTAACAATAAAACCTAAGAATAAAGTAAATAATGGAGGCTCTCAATGGTAAGAAACTTGCCTAAGAAAAATGTGTAATCAGTTTTTCAATTATATGACTATAATTAATTCGTTTATCCTTTTCCCCTCTTTTCTTTATGCGCCATCGAGCGATATCCGTTGTCTCATCTTTTCCGTTACTTCCGTTATTTACTCACTTTACGTTGCACTGTGATGACGTCATCGCTCGACTTATGCTACAGAATTTTGAGAATTCTTACGTCAATAACTACGTTATACAAAAAAAACTATTATAAGTCTAAGAAACTACCGTGGGTGGTAGACTATCTTAGAGCAAAATATATTCGCGATAAAATTTTATCTCAAACCATACTTCGTACAGAATGATGTAAAGAATGATTATTTATAGCGGAAGGAAAAATTATGAAAAATAAAAAAATTTTAAATTTATTCATGAAATTTTTTGGACTACATAAAGATATTTACGTTATAAATTTTTTATGTCACGAATTTCCCACATACACTCCCACCCAAATGCGAAGCCAAAACTGGTTCAAAAGAGGTGTTTTTTTTATTTAAACACAAGCCTGTAACAACATCAGAAGTTTTTTTATTCGGTCATTTTTTAAAAATTAATTTCCTTATGAGGAAAAAGCGAGCTTCTAAATAAATTCAGAGAATACATAGGCGTACAAGAGGCTCCAAAGGTTATAGGAACATTAAATAAATCCAGGCAATTAAAAAAAAAAAAAAACATTGTGGTGTTAAGCTTTAAGGGTAACGTATTGTATCATGCAAAGTAATTATTTTAAAAAGTTTGGAATTATTTAATATCATTCAATCTTTTTATCTTCATATAACAATGTAATTTTGTGTTATTTTTCCCTGCAGTCTCTCATTTTTCAATTGATCTGTCATTAACTTTATTTTTAAAAAAACTTCCTATGTTACGTACATTATCAGTGCTAGATGTAAACTGTAATATAAAGTTTAAAAATTGTGTCATTTAATCAAAAAAAATTAACAATGGGTTTTCTTTATATTATACTAGCGACCCGCCCCGACTTCACACGGGTGCAATACCTTCGTAAATAATACATTATTTCTCGTAAAAAGTAAAGGATAAAAAATGGTTATTGTGGGTTATCCCTAAGAGATATCCAAAAACCATTGCGAATTTTTTTGTAGACCTTTTTAAGCTGTACAATACTGTAGTAAATTATTTTGATCTATCTCGTAGGGTTCAGCCAGCGTTTGCAATGTAAGCGCAAAAAAAATATGTGTATTTACATCACATTAGAAACCTCTAAAATTATCAGTGTTTCTCTACTATATGTATTATACACATAAACCTCTCTCTTGAATCATTCTATCTATTAAAAAAAAAAAAACGCATCAAATTCCGTTGCGTAGTTTTAAAGATCTAAGCATACATAGGGACAGACAGCGGGAAGCGACTTGTTTTTTGTACTATGTAGTGATGTAAAATTATGTGTTACGCTCATGATATTGTACTTAAAAAGTTTTTAACTGAAATAATTATATGTGGATAGTCGTGCAGCGCTGGAAGTCTCCCTTCGCAGGACTCTTGGAGCGCAGGCAGTATTGCGATCCCTGCTGCAGCAAGTGGCTCGTATTTTACTGAGAACACCGCGCCCTCCTCCCCTGCTCCGGGCGACACCACTCATCCCGCGGCGCCGGCCCGCGCGCGCCTCCAAACTGCTCGTAAACGTCAGCCCGAACAGGGCAATATCGTCACTTCACCGGCGAACCGCGCCACGAACACTTCCTTCACCGATTTTTGATCGCGGTGAGCGTGAACTTCGTCCCACACTCTCCCAGCAACAACACCAGCTTCACAACTAAGCGGTATTTTCCAATTTTTTTTTCTTAGTAGAGATTTTCAAAAAATTTTTTCCATCAATGTCTTATCAATTTTTTTTATGTACGTATACCTTCATCTGGGAAATATTTTGCTTGTAATGTTACAGTTGCCACTTTTGGACATGTCACCGCATAATTGCAACAAGGGAATTTTTGTGACTGAACCGCAACATTAATTGTATATATTTTTTAATTAGATTATTGAATATAGACCCAATAAATAAATATATTTGAAGTAATGGAACTTGCATATAAGGTATCATTTATATTTGCATAACCTAGAGCTTGAGTACTTTTAAGAAACAATCTTACGTCCTTACTGTCACTAAAGTAAGTAAAGCCAAAATTTAACCTTAAGAATAGCTCCGTAAATACACACACACACACACACACATATATATATATATTTAAAATTGTTTGCAATAAAGGAAAATATAGTTAAAAAAATTTTTTCTTGTTTCGCAAAATAGTATTGTTTATAAAAAAATACTTAATTTTAATAATACAGAGAACTCCAAAGCCACTTGGACATCGACAAAGCGAGGGCGATGTGTTAAAGGGCACACAATTTCTAAATAATTTATGATAAATTATCAATTTTAATTTATATGTTGTGTCAAATGATATTTGGCCCAAAAAAATGATTGACTTTTGTGGATAGAAACACATATACCCAAGACTCTTAAATAATGTTTTAAATATTTAAAAAAAATAATATATTTATTACTCTGTAAGAAAATCTATTTAAGACAGTAAAGTTTTGAATGCACATGTAATAGTTTCATTTATCATTGTTGGGGAACTGCAACATCATATACTGGAGGAATCATATAATACAGATGTGTATGTACTTTAACTGTCCTTGTCATTGGATTGTAGAAATGAAATAGTTAAAAACTTAATAAAAAAAAGCGAATTAAGTGTGACCCTGGGAGATGGTGAAACTTAGCAGCAGCAATGAACATGTGTCATAGAGTTAAGTTCAAGAACGTATTTTTGGAGTCCAAACTTGCACGAGAAATTAATACGAGTTTAGCCGGTCTGTATTCGTTGTGTATGATTCAGCTGCATGGAATCATCAACATAGAAACCAAAACTAACTACGTGGAATATTCATTCACGATATTATTATTTTTAAAGCGATGGCGAATACCAGCGATATATCAAGTGACTAAATAATTTTAGACTAATTTTTTGACTATATTGAATTAATTTTACTTTGTGGCGATTAAGCTCCCTTATGCCTATTATTCATTAATATCTATTAAGTCTTCTATGTACTGGATGTAAACAAAATCATTAATTTTTAACATTTAACGAGGGTTTTTTTACCGTGTTTATTAAAGATTACGTTAAAACAGTATTTTTAATAACGCAATAAAAATATGAGAGTTAAATACTACTTACTACAAGCATATTCCAAGAAGCGTTTATTTGGTCTCATAGTTCCTTTCGTATTGGCAAAAAACAGATACTGATGTCATGTTTTTAATCAAGTCGGTATATCAAGACGAAACTTTTTCTAGAAATAAAAAATTCTGTCAATGGAAAGAATTTCTCACGGAATTATTAGCCCGTGAACGATACCTCAACAGCTTGAGTATCACTCGACTACATCGATTCTGGCTTTCAGCCATGGATAGGCCTAGATGACCTCATGAGATATCGGGCTTTCTGTGAAACGGAATTTCCACGATGTATAAGATGTATAAAATAATATAGAATGTGGGTTATAGTGGCGAAACCGATTTTTTTTGTTGGCTCACTGAATAATTCCCTCTTTATATTCACAAAACAAACATGATGCACCATCAGAACTTTTACTCAGTAAATCTTCTTTCGATAAATCTTAAAATGGGACAGATACGCGTTCACTGTGCTCCAGTTATGTTTACTGAAAACATTTACGGTTACACCAGGGCACAACGTGACAAAAGTTTCTCAATCAATCTACGATATGCCACTAACAAAACACATTGATGATTTGTGCCTGACCTATTTTCTTGAAACTTTAGTTAAGATAAAAAAAAGCTTTGTTTGTACTAATTTTGATTAAGTAAGAGTTCTTTAAATAATGTTATTACAATATTCATTGCGAAACCTTTATTTCTATTTTATATAATTTAATATTGAATTAGAAATATCAACGGGCCAAATTCTCCGAATAATATTTAGATTTTTTGACAACGTTACCAAAGTGAAGAGCAAGTAATTGGCACTTTTATGAGAATCCACATAAAATTTTCCCTGTAAAAGCAATGCAAAACAGTGCCAATTATGTATAGAGACCGGAAAAAAATCGCGATTTCAGTGACCCAAAGGATAAACTCCACGATCCTCTATGCACTCGGGCAAATTATATGTGCTCATTGGCTACTGACTCGTGACACCCGTTTAACTGGGTTGATCGTGATTCGATACTTCTTTTGTTTGAAGATTTGTCATTTGTCCAGCGTCCTTCAGATAAACTTCGGCCCAATCACTGAAGCAGAAAAAAAAATGTATTTGGATTCTAAATGAATCCGGGAATTTTTCAGGTCTCTAGTTATGTAGCAGCCTACACATGTTGGAATGAAATTCGCCTGATACGTCAGGGGTTTCTATCCTGGAAACAGGAAATAACACAACTTTGGCTGGACTCTTTAGTGTTTCTGCTTTTTTTTAATATCGGTAATTTATATTCATAATTGTTTCTACAGCTGGTTAACGCATACGACTAAGCAAGTATCTACGCATATATAAGAAATATTTTAAAAAAAAGTAACAGGCCAAATAAACATGGTGGTGAAGCGGACGGTGAAAAGTTTTTGCTGGCGTGCGTGGCGCCTGTCCCGCGCACGCAGATAACTCGAGTAATCTAACTGGCTACCTGTTGAACCTCCTCCAGGGCACAGATTGCCGCGACAATCCTTTGTAATGGCCGGTACTTGCGGGCTTCCCCTTCGTCGCTCCTGTTCTTCCCTCCCGGCTATCAAGTGGGCAGCACATTGGCTTCCTCGACCTCTGCAGTCCCCGTTACCCTCCCCCCCCCCCCCCTTGCTTCTTCCAACCACCCGGCCAAAACCATCCGCCCGAAGAATTTTGCCAGCCCTTCAAATGCACAGTTCTAAGTTATAATGTTTATAACTTGCGGGATTTGTCGTTGGATGTTTCTAAGTTGCGTTTTTATGAGTTATGATAGTTCTAAGTTACGTGATTCTAAGTAATGACAGTTATAACCTATGACAGTTCTAACCTATGACAGTTCTAACCTATGACAAATCTAACCTATGACAGTTCTAAGATATTACAGTTCTAAGATATGACAGTTCTAACCTATGACAGTTCTAATATATGGAAGTTCTAAGATATGACAGTTCTAAGATATGACAGTTCTAAGATATGACAGTTCTAAGATATGACAGTTCTAAGTTAGATGGATACTCACTAGTGACGAGCGATGTTCAATGTTTTGAATTTTCGCTTGTCAAATCAATTTGCAGGTGGCGATCTTCCTTGAAATCTGAGATCTCAATGCATGTATATATATTATATATATAGCCTATAGTACATGTATAAACTCAAAATTTCGTGGAAACAAAGATTCAATAAAATATTGTTTACGATTTTTACTCCTGGGTAACTTACAGTCAACTTGTGTTTGCAGGTATTTTTATTTTATTTTCAGTACTTAATAACAATGAACGAATATTTTTTAATATGACTTAATTTATTGTGCCTTTAATTTGGTGATAACATGTATTTAATTTTTTTTCAACTACAACTATATTAATGTGTAGTGAGGGAGACTGGAATATTTATCCTTTTTTTAATAATCGATATTTCTATTACAGTCAAAAAGGTTGCAGTTATTAAAAAAAAATTCAATTACTATTTGTGAGTAGCTGGTTAGTTCTCTGGGAGAAATAGAGGTTTACAGTAAATATCTTCGGCTAATCTGAACACTTTTGAGTTGTTGCTAAGGCTGGCGTCACGCTATGTGCTTCTGCCGCTGCTGGTACTATACTGCCGCAGCGCTTTTCGGCTGAGAATTCTTTCGACCGTTTACCCGCGCATAGCAGGTCTCTCAATAATGCACTAAATGAAGTTATAAAAATCGAAATGTTGAACATATAATCTCGAATAAATCCCCCAGCAGAAACTGGAAACAGTTCGGTTTAACCGCATAGAGAATGTTTCCAAAAAAATGTGAGACCTCTTATACCCGATTGATTATTAGGTCGGGCATTTGTTGACGTGACAACGTCTAATAAATCGATAAACGCCGGCTGCACGCACGAAAAAGTGTCCCGTAACGCACATTGTCCCGTTACGCGGTGTCCCGTTACGCTCATTGTACGCTTGCGCCACATCTATCTCTCTTCCACTCGATTGGAACAACCATCAATTTGAATTTTTCGAGGCACATCAAACTTGAAACACTCCCATTTGTTTCCTACTTTTCCTATCATCGTCCTATCCTTAACAGAATAACACAGATTGGAAGAAGTTAAATAGCAAACATGTATAAAAGTTATAGTTAAAATAATCTCTTCGTTAAAGTAATAAACATATTTTAATTAATGAGTCCAAATAAAAGTAAAGTTTTCAATTAAATTGAAGAATTCATTTCACTCCTTCTTTGTATCCATACATAATAGTGATAATTCAATAAAAATGATTCAATTTTATTCATAAAAGTATGCAATCATTTCATCAATGTTTTGTTATGACGTTGTCACGTTAAACTATAGTCCGTAAACCGACTTTATAGAGAACCAATATTTTTTTCGTTTGAACATGTATAAGACTGGCTATTTTAGGTTCAGCTTTGTACGGATATTAAATGGAATGACTATCACAACTCGATTCAAAAATGTTCTTATTAGCTAGGGTGCATCATGAGCAGCCGTTTGCCGATAAAATAGCCGAGAAACTTGCTGCGAGGGGGTTCGCTGGGGGAGTCTCCCTCACGTGGCAAGTGGTAGAGGGTTGCATCCCAGCCTCCGTCATGACCAGATTCAAGCTGGACGAGAGATGGAGTGGCCATCCTGGAGGTGTGTGTTGGTAGTTCGATCCCACGTATCCTCCAACTTTAGGGGCATCGCAGACGGACACTTGCGTCTCATCACTAGGGACTGGAAAAATTTCGTGTTTTCGATGACCCCCTAGGATAGATTCCACGATCCTCTATTTACACGGAAAAATTACACCAGCTCATTGGCTACTGACTGGTGACACCTGCTAAACTGGGATGTTTATGATTAGATACTTCTTCCGTTGAGGGTCATTCATTGGCTCGCATTCCTTCAGGCAAACTGTGTTCCAATCACTGAAGCGGCAATAAATTACACGCACTTGGATTCTAGCCTATCGCGAAATGAAACCGCGAATTTTTCCGGTCTCTACTCATCACAGGGAATTAGGGAAATGAATAGCAAATGAGCTACAGTGAGTGAAACATCCCATAATCAAAGGGGGAAAAAACGCGGGAAGAAATAAATCCAAAACGTTTGATAAATAAAAACAAAATGTTTCACTTCAAACGCAAGTGCATCAGGCCCTGGAATTAACTGGAACAGGCGACGAGGCAACCCGAACTCGCAGCTACCTTTTAAAAAACAGGCTGATAAAACACATTTTTAACACCTACTCAGCATGATAACTTCGCTGCTCACCTACTAAATGAATCTGTGTCTGAATGCGTGACCCTGATATTAAATATACTGTTTTTTTTTTAATTTCCCCATGTTGCCAACGTGTGAGGTTTCACCCTTAATGCTTATACTTTATTTATAGTATTATACACAAATTGAGATTTTTAACTATTCATTGAATATTTTTTTTAGTTATGTATTCAGTTTTACAATATATTACTTATTTAACCGTCAACTGTATATCTGCGTTTGGTTACATTAGTTATTCTGAATAACAAATATGGTTAAGGTGAAAATTCGGGAAGCAATCCGTAAACAAAACTAGGATGAGCGATTGAGCGGATCAATATTATAGAAAGCAAGTCCATCAATTTAACTGTGAAATAAAAATTTTGTTATTTTACTAGGATAGTCCAATGAACAAGGAATATATTTGGATCAAAAATAAATATACGAAGTCTGCCTTGCAGTTTTACAAGTGATATCGTTGGTAACTGAGTTCAGAACTATATTCCTTAGAATAATACGACACTTTTTGTTGATTGAAACTAACATTTAAACATAAAATGTGTCTTACAATTAAATCCCCACTACGTATAGGCTAAGTATGACAGACATCAATGTTCAAATTGGGTTTTAATTTAAAAAAACCTTCTCTAAACAATAATTAGCCTAATTTTTAGTGATAAATTTTTTACGTGAACTTATTACAGGATTTTACAAAATATATTCGTAAACAATATATAAATAACACGAATAATGTTTGAAATGCCTACAAGTACACTCGTTTAACCGTCATGGGAAAAACAATTCTGACGCTCATTTCAGTGAATTCGCGCCGGCGACATGTTGGAAATATAAATATATTTCTAATCGAAGGTATGTTGCGTTCACGCTGACCGCTCAGATGTGCTGGAGACGACAGTGTCGACTGGAATACTCGCAACGCGTCTATCGCTTTGCACCCGGCTCTACAATGATTCCGACATGAGGAGGATCATGTGCTCCATTCCGGAGCGCTAGGGGCGATTTTAGCTCCAGAATATGTTGCCTCGTCGCTTCTACGCACGTGACAAGGAACTGGCGTGAAGTATTGCGGCGAGTGATACACCCCTGTGAGAGTGTTTAAGTGACTTTGATTTTGTGGCGTGAACCTAAAGTAAAGGTTAGTATCACGCCTATATGTAACTGTAAATAGTTCTGTGCTGGAATTTACAATTTCAGTTATCAATTCCAGTTTTAGAGATAAAAACAGAACATCAACCTAAGTTTAACACCAGGGTGTGAAAGTTTTGTTAATATGTATATTACATAGTTTAACATTTTTAGTTCACATGTTCAACCATTTTTGCCTACAAAATGTCCAAGAGGTTTCTGTATCACACCACACTATGCGTCACTGCTAGAATCACATCCTTTTGTCATACCACTGTTGGCACACTGATCAGAAAAAAAAAGTATATTTAAAAAAAATTTATTATTCTTCTTACTAGATGGATTTTTCTTAAAAAAAAAGCCCCATTTTTGTGTAAGTTATATAATCTATCCATCTCCATTAGCTAAAATTTTGCAGCATGCAGGAAAATCTCTAGGCAACGCAACCTGTACCTGCGGTCAAAGAGTTTTTTTGTATAATAAGTAAAGAAACATACCCAAAACATAATTCCATTTTGGTTCTTTAAGCCCTTTTGTAAACTCTTACACCTGGAAATATTGCATTTAGAGCTGGTGGTTTTTAGATTATTTACACTCTTGGGGAAGGCAGAGCAATCCAAAGAATTTCTTCAAACGAAGGACATGCGAAGCAGGTAAAGGAATACCACGACATAGCTACCTAGTACTTTATTCCATTTTTTTAAAAATAAACGTGGTCTTCTGATAAAAAGAAGGTATTTAAAATAATTAATTTTCTAAATACACTATGCTAGGTACATTCATTGTTATGCTAGGTTAAATTCCTTTGTTATGTGAAAATACTGTTGTGTTTTCCAAAATTTCATAAGCTGCAGCTGATATATGCCGATGAATTATGTCCCACCTCGTTACTCTCTCCTGATGACTGAGGGGAACGAGTTGATTTTTTGGTTCCAGAAAGTAAAACAATGATTTCATCCAGACGTTAGTTTCTCTGTTTTTATTTTACTTTGGTTATTTGTAATTATATAATATAGAGCTACATAATGTAAGTGAATGAACTGAAAACATATACAACATGGAATTAAGATAAAATTAATAAAAGAATGGGCGGGTCCTTATTAGAGAATTAACATAAGTTGATAAACAATATTTAATTAAAGTCCGTAACAATAAACATATTAAATTATCGTAGTGAGGTTCTTGATTTCAGATCAAAGAAACGTCGTGGTTGTATGCTAGTACGAAAAAGGTTTAAAAAAAATTGAAAGGCTGGCGTTTTGGAGATTGTTGGATGAAGTGAGACAACTGACGAGATGTCAGAGGGCCTGGGTCATCCGCCCCGATGTAGACTGATCTGGTTCTTGGAAAAGTACCCGGGTCCGGTAGTTGGTGCCTGGTCCGGTTCTTCAACTCTGTTACTTGGTCCCTGTCTATGAACAGATCCAAACACATATGTTTAGGTCTGATTCACAGACAGTAGGTGGAATAGGCAGAAAATGCCTGCTAGTTACGATGACTGGTGGGGGGATGGTGGTGGTAAAAAGTCACCAAACATGGTTATGTCTTCCAGGGTCTGCCCGTTGGTTGAGCAGACGAGTGCGAAGCGGATGATCCACGATTCAAAAAAAAATCTACGATGACTTATACATGACTACTTTAGCTAGATTCACGTGGACTGACTAACGCCTAAACACTACTATGGTGGGAAACATCCCTCGTCTAATCTGATCACATTTCAAATTTGAAATTGTGCCGAAAATACTAGTTTACGGCACAACTAAATGATGGGGGATTGTAAAACCAGCTGTCTAGGCATGTTCAAGATAATCTCAGACTTTAAAAGTACCAATATCAAATATTTTTCGTAAATGTTTACTATTAAATGTAAAATTATTAATAAAATGAATCATATTTCTTATTTGAACAAATATGGAATTAACTTTTTTCTAACAGGTAAATGTATCATAGTTAACCCTTCAATGCTGCCCACAAGTTTCTTTTCTAAGCAATTATAGTGATTGTTTCAGTTTCACTCACATGCACGAAACTAGACATCACACAGTGATGCATATCGGTTGTGGTAAAATGGTTAATGACCGGCTTCGACTCTTCTTTTTTAACCAATTCAGCTTTTAGCACCGACTACAATTTCTCTGCAAGCAGTTAATATTCAAACAGTTAAAATTACGTTGGGAAACTCCATGGAGTCTGTATTTTACTGGCCTCGTTAGCAAAGAAAATTTTCACCGACGGAATAAAAACACTACCAAGACATGTAACTGCAAAAAGTATATTTGCAATGGAGTTGTTACTCGCATTCTTGCATGCTTTCGAAAGGACGAAATTTCTCACGTTTTTCATCAGTATGCAAATTTTAAGGCAGTTCAACATATGGTTGTGAATAGCTACATTCATCCTTGAATATTTCTTTATTAATGATTTGAAAATAAATAAAAAAGTAACACTTTTTTAACTTAAAAGAGTCGAGTATTAAAATGTTAATGCGCAACCAACAAAAATAAAATGCTTTACGGCCAGTGACGTGTCGGCAGAAATTCGTGCGACGAACTGCGTCCTCGTATTTCATGGTGGCAAGTTCCTGAGCTCCCAGGCTTATTTGCGAGTTGATGTATGCACACACTCCTCCAGAAAATTTGATCACTATAATTTTAGGTGATTTGTGGGGAGTCAAAACTCAATACAGGTATATATTAAGTTATAATATATGGAGGCAGCGGCGTTTAAAAACGGGTTCCGTGTTCTATAATTCATCAAGTTGGACGGTATAGCGAATCGTGTGGAGTTAAAATTACGTCGTTTTAAAACTACAATTTTCGGCGGCATCAGTCCCCGCTGTGGGCCCCCTTACCGCAAGCGTTAAGGAGTTCTTAAGTTACTGCCTGTAGTTTGGTTTCAAATTGGGTTTTAAAGTGCCGTAAAAATAATGCGGATCTGATAACAACGTAACTAAAGATTATTTCTATACTTTATAGCAGACGAGTTTCTTGAAATCAAGTTATTAGTGCTGTGAGTTGGAACAATTTAAAAATGTTTATGATGTGTTTGTGTGGTAACAGACAACCGGTTTAACTAGGTTTTTCTACATTGGCCTTACTTTAGTAAAAATAATATAAATTGTATTTTTATTCTTTAAAAAATTATTTATGAACGTTTATTATTATTATTATTATTATTAGAACAATTGGTCGTTTAGTTGAAAATTGTGTAAAAATTGAAAATTGTGTAAAAATTGAAAATTTATATATCTTTTTACAATAAACAAAATTTAATTTTAAAAAATATAATAGTTTTATGATTGGAACAATCTGATTGTGCTTCAACATGTTCATATTCCGTATCAATAATCGTCAGTTACATGAGGAGAATTACAAATATTTTTTTTTTACAATAACAAACCCATTTTCTTAAAATAAACCTTTCTTAAACTTTCAAATTTAATGCCTTAATTTGGTATTTTTATTTCATTAATTGTTTTATAACTACAAAAAATAAAAATAATCATTTACACGCAGCGACAGATACAATCAACTAAATTTAATACCCCAAAATATGAATGAATTCGCTGTGTATGTGTATAAATTCTATACATAAGTTAAATGAGAACACTTTTTGCTTCTGCATAGATGTATTTAGTAAAGAATGAACCAAATCACACCGCGAAGTTCCTTGAACTTTAACAGTTCTTTGCAATAAAACTATTTGCCTCATAATATCATCTTTATGAAAAAAAAAATTCAAGAACACCTATATTTTACTTACTCATGCGAGATAAACTTACAAAAACAAGGTAAATTTAAAAAACGTTTATTTCAATAATATCATTATGTCATAAATAATGGACATTATATTAATGATAATATAGGTACGTAAAAACGTTCAAGGTAAGAGTTTAAAGATACGAACATGATTGTTTATGTGTGAAGATGTCAACTGTTTAGACATACATATGATTTCTTTGTTCCTTGTAGCTAAACTATAGAAATAATTATTTGCACAGTAGAAAATCAATAAAAAATTATTTTTAATAACCTTTTTCAAAAATCGTTTGTTAAGGAAAATTTGCACATATTCGTTTCTTCCAAGTTACCACTAACATACTGTATAAAACTGCTTATAATTTTAGAAACGTTTAAGTACAAAAAATCAAATTACATCAGATGAAAAGCCTTAGGTTTTTCTTCAGAAAATAGTGATTTTCAGTGTTAAGTTATATTTAAAGTAGACCTACATAGGTATAAAAGTTAAAATTTTCTAAAATTGAGAATATGAAAATATTATATTAACTGGATTTTTAAACAAATACTGCTAATTCGTCAAATCTCACTGAAAGGACTTCATTTACTGGAATTTACATTTGTGTAGCTAAAGATATTAAAATTACGTAGGTTTACATTAAGTACCTACTTAAATGTTAGAAAACATAGTTTAAATTAATATATATTTTTCAACGAGGACCTTTTTTATTTCACAAAAAGTAAGTTGAAAAGGGTCACATTAAGAAAAAAAATGGTTCTTCTCTCAATAAGTAATGACAGAAAAATTTCGCGGACTCATTTCATGATAAGCTAAAAGTGAAACAGTTATTCTGAATGATTCTTCTGCTATTGGCTCACAGGACTCAGGGAAAATGAGAAACTCTCGATCAAAGTTGTGTCGAATCACAGGCACCTATGTTAGGACGTCTTGCAAGGCAGTGTCCTATGAGTGTGTGACAGTTTCCCGAGCATGCGAATATATCCTCGAAATCACTGAGCCCGCAAATTAAAGCAATCCTTATTAATACATCTTTAGAGAAAAAACATAACACGGAAAATAAGTGAATAAAACTAGGGCATGTTTATTTCCCAAAACCAATGCACATAAGGTACAAATAAAAACTTACATTACACTTGTTCAAAAATTTTAAAACAATACATTTTTTGCTAAAATAAATTGATTAAAAATTGATATTTCTGTGTTTAGAGTAATAACTCTAAACCTTCCCATCTTTTCGAATACCTTTTCCTCTAAAAACAGACAACCTATATTTTTTATTTTTACAATATTAAGTGATTATAACATTTTAAGATTATAGTATTTTTTATGTAAACCTATCTTTTTTTTGATTTTGCGAAATAATAATATTTCAAATAGAACTACGTTTTTTAACATACATATAACCATAATTTTTATAATACTAAATAAGGTTATTGTATGAATAAACCAATGCAAAGCTTATTAGATCAAGATGTTTTTAGTGAAATTTCAAGAGTAGTAGGTATTAGTTTTCAACTCCAGTAATTTTATATATATGTATATATATTTTTTTTACAAAAATTATTAAAATTGATATAGACCTACATTAAAACTAACTCTGAAAATAGAAAACCATAAATTCTAAAGCTTTTTCATCTGGTGTAATTCGATTTTCTGTAGATAAGTTTATTAGCGTTCTAAGGTAAGGTAGTAAAAATTCTGGAAAAATATGTGAAATATCTATCTCCTGAACAAAAGATTTTTCGAGAAATTTTTGAATCAAATTTTTTTTATTGTTTTGGAACAGTTGAATTCCTAAGTTAGGCCATAATACACTCACTATATATATATATATATATATATATATATAGTGTGTGTATAGTATGTTATATAGTATATTTTAATGTATATATATAGTACAATTACTGTACAACTAAATTCCAAATGTGGCCATAAAACCTCACTCATATACACACCATATATAATGTATTCCCACTCTCAGAAACGTCTGTAGGTACTATGTACTTGTACTGAGTACTGTAGCGTATGTGCAGCAACAACGTATATTTTGTGTGTGTCATTAGCTCTCTCTCTCTGTTTATGTGTCTACAATGACCACAGTTTTTAGTATGTACTATGACCTACGTGTATATACATATGAATATTCGTATGTGTTGACTTAACAACTTATATACAACCAGTGTGTAATAGGGAGCCAACACTGAGTAATCACACAGAAATATATTCATCCTGGATCACTTATGTATTTATGCAGACTGCTACAGAAATATTTTCCGTCATTGAGTTTGTTAGTGTGAATGAAACGACAAACTGTAGAGAAGGACTCAGAATTACCAAATGGCAAATAATAAAATAAAACTGTAGTTTAATCAACCCGACAAATGTCTTTTATGTGCTTAATTTGAGTCGAATTTGCAATAGTTTTCGGCATTTACACCATTTATTCTGGACATCAACACTATATTGAATGGAAGCGCCTCTTTCCCAAATATTAATGGAAAACAAAAGATTTAACTTGTTAATACCCTGGAAAAAAAGTAGAAAACGTCGTGTAAATGTCTCTTATAATATTTAACTGTCTCTCTTAAGTAAACTTTAATACCTCAGTTTATTTAGAATAAAACAAAAATATATTTTAGTTTAAAGTTAATTATTCGGCTAGATAGTTCAGTGGCTTCGCACATGTTCTTATTAAACCCCAGACCTCTTAGTCACGAGTCTCTTGAACTTATATTATAGTTTTTTCGACGTAAAATACATACATATTTTTAACAGAAATATTATTAAAAATAATTGATAGAAAAATATTTACTGTTTAATATTCTGCTTACATTGCAACACAAATTAATTATGTATATATTCTGCGCCCTTGGCTTCACCTGAATGTGTAGGTGAAATGACGTTGTTGAATCAGTGACTAAATGCGTTCTTCCAATAAGTTAAAACACATACATGAACATCCCTTCGGGAATAGCCCTGCCAAATAAGTAGACAAACCTATTAACAACAATTTAAACATCTATACAGCTATGTCTCCTACAAGTGACCCACTAATTACACTTTTGTATCAGTCAGTATCATACCGCAGACTTGCTAACACGATGATAACCCGTAAAATAACTTTTTTTTAATAATGAAACGTTTAAATTCTCATAACTTCCAAATATTGAGTTCTGATTGGTCCTTTGCTGTGATAATAATTCGTACACAGTCACAGCAAACTCAAAAGCCAATCGTAAACATTGCAGTAAAATTTCTTAAAAGTAATTGTTTTCAAAATAAAAATAATTTTGAATTTTATGCATCTTATATAATGTTTTTAATGAATTCATGGCATAGGCAATTTACAGGGTTCAGCTTAATTGACGTCAACTGCCGTTATGTCTATATTTTTTTTAATAACCCAATACTGCCATATAAATATGTTAGCATAAATTAAACCATCTGAAATCAATATGTAGCATTGTTTTGGTACTATACAGGTATATATAGTTAGTTCCGAAGCAATAAAAATTTCCTTTCAGTAACTTCTCGAAAATTCCTATTTTAAATTCATTGATATTTCACATGTTTATCCGTCTTCTCACTCACTACCTTATTTATTAAGAACGTTAATAATACACGAAATGCTTAAGCTACAGTAACTCCAACTATACAAATAAAAATTTTTTTTGGATAATACGTCAGAAATTTTGGTTTTATTTTTAAAAATTGGTCTACATCGTTCACACGCACATATTTATATGATGAGTCATAATTCGAAGGACAAATTTCAGCTGCAGGTTCATCACGAAAATTTTAAACCAAATACAAAACTTATGGTCTACGAGGTTAGTTTGCGCCCTCTAACCATATAAGTCGTATAAATGTTTTCAATCATTTTTCTTAATGAATCTGCATCCAAATATTGTTGGCAGAAATCTAACTCTTCCGCGATGGAACGTACTTCATTGACAGCAGTGTGCTTTACAATGCGGCGTAGTTTCATCAAAATTTCCCAACATGATCTCCCGTTTTAAACAAATTGTGATTTTAACAATTGGTTACATTACAACTATTCGTTAGAGAAAATTCATTAAAAATATTTTCTGCCAGCACATGTGTAATAGTTATAAAAATAATATGGAATATGTATGCATAATATATTAGGCTTTAAAAAAATACGTCTACAAATCGCGTCAGTTGTACCTGTCGCGAAAATATATAAAAAAGATTCCGTGTTTTTATGTATACGCGTTAGAAGTTATACTTACTTGGCTTAGTAAAAAAATAACTTTAATTTTGCAGGCAAATAATATAATAAATAAAAGAAATAGATTGATTGGAGTGCTATATTGATATATATATTTTTTAAATTTGCTTCAATGAACTACCAATTAAAATATGAAAAATTGCTGCAATATTAGTAAGGAATAATCAGTATTATCACGAGAAAAAGTGTTTCGTAAGTGCAAAAAAAAAAAAAAACATATCCGAGTGTTGTGCAAAGTTGCAATGTGTTTCTTGCTGGCAACCATCGGGGACGCACCACAACGCCGAATTACCACAACGCCGAAATACACTAACGCCGAAAAATGTCATTGCAGGACTGCCACAAAGGTTAGGTTAGGTTATACTAGGTTAGGTTAGACTATGTTAGGTTAGACTAGTTTAGGCTAGGTTAGGCTAGGATAGGCTAGGTTAAGTTAGGCTAGGATAGGCTAGGTTAAGTTAGGTTATATTACGCTCGGTTAGGTTAGGTTAGGTAAGGTTAGGTTAGGTTTGATTGTGGTATTTCGGCGTTAGGGTACATTTAAGAAACACACACAAATTCATTCAGTTGTTATTTCGGCGTTGTGGTACACAACAGTTTTCTAGCTGTCGGCGTTGTGGTAACGACCGACAACCATCGCCTCAGCGCGCGGAAGTTGAGAACTGCGATGGTGCGTGGCGAGCCAACTGCAGTCTGCTCCCGCCTGCCCGTCTGCCCGCTAACGAACCAGCCACCCCCAGGTCGTGTCTGTCATTAGCCGGGGCGTCCCTTGTGACGGCACGCGGTGTTGCGCGCTTCATTGCCCGGGGAGCTGGCGTCCTCCACTGCTAGAGCTGACTGCACATTCCCCCTCTGCTGTCGCTAAACCACGTTGTAACCAGGGTGTCCACAGTTAGCACTTTCCTACTAGATCTAGTACTTTCATAACTCTTCTTAGTGGTCTAGTACATTTACGCTCAGATCTAGTACTTTTTATCTTTAATAAAACAATATTACAGTAACTCCAGTATGTTTTATTATTAAGCGTGATTATTTTTAATAACTAAAGAATGTATGTGTGTGGTGTGATATTTAAGTTAGTGCGTTGCAATGTCATAATAACTTCCTAAATTGTTAAAAAAAAAATAACAAATTTTAATTCAGTACTTTTTTTTTCAAATCTAGTACTTTTTTCTCGCGTAAATTGGTACGAAATATTTTTTTCCTTGTGGACACCCTGGCTGTAACAGCTACAACAAGAAATATATGTACAACACATGGCTATGGTCATTTTTGGCATATATGAAACAAATTATTTTTCTCGAGATAGTAATACTGAGTATTTATTACGAAAATTGGTGCATAATTTTATATTTTAATTGATGTTTCATTCAATAACCAATTTTTTTTCTATTCTAAACCATGGAAAAGCGATCGTAGGCTTTCGCAGCCATTTTCTGGAGTTGTTTGGCTTCTGGGTTTCAGCGGATACAACCCAGAGGCCAAGACACTCCATTTAAAAGACAATATAATATTAAGTAATATGATATTATTTTGTTTTATTATGCTTAGTTAGTTATGTGTGCAGTTACTACCGGAAAGCCATTCAGGGAAATGGTTCACAAATAACTTTATTTTGGCGGTACTTGGACAACAACAAAAAAGAAGCATAAATTTCCAAGTAAGAATCCGAACCCAGTATCACTGCGTACACTAGTTTGAAGTGATAAAGTTGTTTTCATGTGAATATACAAATCTATTAAGATCTGTAAATTAAAATAATTTTTATGTTACGTTTGCAAATAAAAAATTAGTGTGTGTGAAGGGTCACGACCGGTGCTTGAAATTACTGCATGACTTCTAGTTAACACAAATGAGAATATCTAATTATTATAGACCTGAAAAATTTCATATTTATTATTGGTCGAGTGTCTGAATTAAAATGTCCGTGGTCATGGGATCACAGGTTTTCTGACACGCCCTGAAGGAATTGAAGCGAATCAAAATCACCGAGGAAAACACCTTGAGCGAATCATACGCGACCCAGAGAGAAGGGGAAATAAACACGTAACCTCGACTGGGCGCGCGATCCTGGTGTCTATCCTGGAAACAGAAAATAATCCCATTTTTGCGTTTTTATAATCCTAGTGTATAAGTTAACTGAATAGCTTAATTCGCTCGTTTGTGTACAAGCGAAGCCAAATGTTAGGGCAAAGGTATTACGTAGTGTTATCTAGTGTAAATCTCACTTTTTAAACGCTCATAAAACGTATCCCAATTAAACAACTGAACATCGTGGAATTTAAAAGGAATATTCTTAAAATTGCTCCATATAGGCTACACATTGAAAAAGGATAGTTTTGGTTCGTTTTTCAGTGCAATTATACTAATTCGCAGTTTTGTGTTTGGCGTGTGTACCTCGGTTTTTGTACAAGTATCGTACAGAACTAGTGATGTGTTTAGAGTGACGTTTGCCGTTGCGTAAAATTCGATTTCAGCCTCCCAAGCACAAGACTTAGCTACCAATTGACGTAAAAGGCTTTTCTTCATGGAATGTGTATCTATCGTATTTCAAGTAAGAAACCTGGCGATTTAGTTATAAAACTTCGGTACACAGCAAAGTTTAAAAGATTCGAATCTCTTTGTATGTTTTGGATAAAGTCTAAAAAATTTAATTAACAATAAAATGTTTGAGTCTGTTTTTGGATATATTGTGATAAGTCATGAGGGTCAAAATACGTTTAGTAATGATATATGCATAATAATTTATTCTTAATGTGTTTTCAACTGAAATTATACAACACAAATTCACGCATAGGTTATTTTTGTATGTTTGTGAGTAGCTTAATTTTTTGCATTATTTTATTTCAAGTAATTGTATTAGTGCCAGTCGGATGACGTGATAACTTACTTCGTTCTTTTAAAACGTAAGGAAATTAACACATCGCATTTAAAAAAAAAAAAAAAATTGCAGACATGGCTTGCCGAAACAAGTTCATGAAGTAGGAATCTTTTGAGTATCAAGCCACTTTCCTATAAACTAACTCATGTCTGAGGCTAGGTAACAGTCACGCTTCTCATCCTCATCTATTATGCATGATGCCTCAGTGCGCTTGAATAGTACCGCGTGACGAAAAAACATTATGATGTAGCCAGAAGACTAAACTATTTGTCAAAACTGGACTTGACTTAGTCTCACAGTTGAGCAAAAGATCTGTAAGAATTGACTAAAGTGTAGTTCTGATGTCTGGGTAATGACCTAGAATAGTCATCATCATTATCATCATCATCATCAATTGGTTCTAGCCTGTGGCCGGGTCAGCAAAGTGAAATAACTCCATCTTCCTCTATCCCTCCACCATTCCACGTCCTTTACTTCTTCACCTATCTCCTGCACTCCTTGGTCTTCCTTGGGGTGTTCTTCCTGTGTACTTCAATTTCATCATTTTCCTAGGCAGCCTCTCTTTTCCCATTCTCTGGATATTGTCATGCCTTCTGCTTCTTGCTTTTTCAATGATTTCATCAAACTCTTGAACTCCTGCTCTTGCTTCCACCATCTCATTCCTGATCCTGTCTCGCATCGTAACTGCCAATGTAGTTCTCATAAACTTCATTACTATTTCTGTGATCTTCCCAGCATCTCTATCTACAGTCCAATTCTCTGCTCCATACGTGATATTCTGCGATAGTGGAGGGAATAATTGGAACCAAATTAAAAGTAGATATAATATCTAGTAATATAGATTATATTGTGGCTGAAAGCTCTTAATATTTTTATGACGTTAATATCACCATGAACAATGTTATGAAAATTGAATTCTCAATTATTGAATTAAATACAACTTTTTTAACCTTTTGCGGAAATAAAAATTTAACCCGAGTTTTAAAGCTTGATCGATACTGATTACAATTACAAAACAAGGTGAAACTGTAGGGCTAATACTACTAAGATTTTAATAATTAGTGGCAATACTTATACAGCCCAGCCATTTTATGTAGTACACAGGTACGAGAGTACTGACATCAGCTTTAGAGGAATAAGAAAAATAGGAATTTCCCAGTTGCACATTGCAACGGATAATTTCGCCATTCGTTGTCTCGGCAGCTCACATCAATACATTATTAGTTGAAATAATTATAGTAAGAAGACCAAGTACAATCATATTAGTTTGCCACTTGACATTGTATAATGTAGATATTCCTGCTAGTTTTATAAAACAAAACTATTTTAAGAAAACTTTCTCTGTTATGTTGAGCTACCAGAGCTGTAGTCTTCTCTCATGCTTGGATCGCAACACAGTGTATACGGCAACCACTGTTGCTGAATTGTGAACATTAAAATTTTTATTTTATCTATCATATTCAATTATATTAAGTTTATATACATGTTCATATTGTTTTGTTTTTAAAGAATAAAAAATTGTTCTTATTGACAGTATTATCACAGTTGTTGTCATTTTGACAAAAATACTTCAATGCTGAACACAAACTATTATTTCAAAGGAGAAACTATTTGTTGCAGTCCGTCACTATTAATAAGAAGGCATTTCATAAAATTATGCGCCATTCTAAAAAAAATGAAAAAAAAAAAATTTAAATCATACAAAAATTGTTAAAAAAAAAAGGTTGAAACAAGATGTCTTCTTACAATTACAACTCTGTAGAAATAAATAATAAATTTTTTCAGATGATTCTCCTGTTAAAATACAACTGGAAAAGGTATTTTCTAAATCCTCATTGAAATTTTACTTTAAAAAATACGTTACATGTCATGTTAAAAATGTTTTGGTTTGATTGATGGAGCAGTGACTGGAGTAGTGGCGCAGAGCTGGGCAGGGCTGGTGCATCGCGCTAGTGTCGCACCCCGAGAGGCGCGAGGCGAAGGCGGGGCTCGAACCGGCGCCCCGCACCCAGGGAGCTGCCCCCGCCCCCGCCGCCGGCAGCGCTCCTGGCGGCGGGCGCCATTAATTACCCGCCGGGCCAGGGCCGGCGGGCCGCAGCTCCCGGAAATTAAAAGTGATAACTCAAACATTTTGAGGCGCGCGATGGGTTGGGCTGGGGAGGGGAGGGGGAATAGGTTACCCTCCGGCCGGAAGGGGTGGGTTTGGTGTTGAAGAGCAGGGGGAAGGGAAGGGTTGAGATAAGT
Source organism: Bacillus rossius redtenbacheri (assembly GCF_032445375.1). Taxonomy (NCBI): domain Eukaryota; kingdom Metazoa; phylum Arthropoda; class Insecta; order Phasmatodea; family Bacillidae; genus Bacillus; species Bacillus rossius. The sequence continues at coordinate 6,587,040 of NC_086336.1, read as the reverse complement.
TCCCCTCCCCCCGCTGCCCTAAACCCTTCCCTCCAGGGCTGGAGCATCCCGCGGAGGCCTCAACCTTAACCTTCAGCCCTTCCCGCGCGACGAGAACCTACCCCTATGTCCGCGGCCGCCTCATTAGTACTACATCCACGAACCCCTCCCTTCCCCACCCCTCCACCCGCAGAAACGTGCGTGCTAAACCCTCCCTCTTGCCAACTTAACACGGGAAGCCTTCTTTTCACTTACGGGATAGCCAAAACCCGAATTTCCCCGAAGTTCCTGCTTTTTTTCCGTATCTTTAATGTAGCTATCCTAACCAAATCAACCGTCCACAATGTTTTAAAGTATTTAAAATGTAGCTACCCGAACCTAATTGACAAGAGTATCATTTCATCAATACCGCCATATTTATTTTCAATGAACAAAAAAAAAAACGAAGATGCACGATCGGGCGTTTGACTTTCTCGTCTGTGAAAAGAAGGCTTCCCACTTAACACGCTCGCACCTGTGTCGCACAGATACCAACTATCCGCATTTGTACGGATTACTCACTGAAGACGAGAGAGGGCCATGCAGTTAGTACACGAGGTGACCAAGGTGACTTGACACACGCGTGACCAATGTCTTCAAGGTCCCGAGCTCTTTCACATTCTCCTACAACGAAGAAAAAAACACACACAAATATATTTTGTCGATATGGAAACTACCAGTTATCGTGTGTTGACGACTAAACTATATTTTTTCAGTGTCTACAGGTGGGTTTTTGGGAACAGCAAAAGGTACTCTAGCTCAAGTTTTTTTTAATGCTTTTATTATATCGTGGCGACTGACTGTGAAATATCACGGAAAATATGTGCCTACTTTTTGTAAAGCTTCCACAAGGCGTAATTCACGTGTGCAGCGACTCAAAATACGTTGAAATTCCCTGTTTGGATTTTTCACTTGATATTCTACAACTCACAAGTTTTCATGTTTCCTCGTGCTGAACAAGCAAGAGTGTCCGGCATAAAGTTCTAAAGTATTTAATCAAAATACAGGTTATAAACAAAATGACAGCGGCCCTGTTTAAGAGGTGACTACGGAGTAGGTGTACATAATAAGTATGTACATGTATGTGTATGCATTATATTTTTTCTCGCGTAAATAGGGCCAAATTGTTTTTAAGGAAACATCTCTGCAGCAGCATTCAAAACCACTGTATCACAATTCAGGTGTTGTGATTGGACATCTGAATTTTTAAATAATCTGGAGAGTGGCAAGGCACCTGAAAATGTTCGTTTTATAATGAACAAAAAAATATAAAAACATTTATTTACTCGAATTATACAATCAAAAACCTACCGATAAAGACTTAAAATGCTTCAATTTACATAAAGTAAATAAAGGCACGATAACAAAGGATACATTGAGCAGCAAAGTAGATTTGAAACAAATTTACAACTCTGCTTTTCTCCAATCAACGGTTTTAAAGTTATCGTCGGGCAAATTCACATACATTCATACAAACTTCGATTAGTTCATGTTGATTTGGAGACCTCTCTTCGCTCTGTCGATAGCTAAATATGTGTGCTCTCCATCTTTATTCAGAATCCTACACTATGTTAGGGCCTATGTCTCATACTACCCAAAAACTAAACTTTTTGAACTATTTAATCTCGTGCAAAAAATAACATTTTACTAGAAAACTTTGAAAATAATCCCAATTGTTTCTGAATGTAGCGATCCAAATAGTTTTCCAATAAAATTTTCTTTAATGAAGTAGTTTCATTCACTGTTTAATATGTAGAATGTACCCAAAATATTATGTACTATGATTGTGATAATACTGTCACGTGCACCTAGCCGGTGCCACCGCCATTTCTGTCACGATCCACTTTCAGAGGGGGGAGAGAATCGTAGCTCTTTACATAGAAACAACTCGCTTGGCATCAACTAGTCTTAACTTCATAAAATACTTTACTGTACCTAGGATCATAGGTTCGTCATCCCGTACAGGATGTCTGGTGAGAGCTGAACTAAGGAGATTTTGCAAAATAACATAATACTTAATTAAAATTATTTTATTCTTAAAGTCAAATACTCAACATCATTTTAAAGAACATTTAAATAGCAGGATTACAATTTAAAACAATAATCTCTTTACTTCCTTAACGATTGAACGACCTTACAAGAGAGAGAATGAGAGAACTTCACTAAACACTTCCCTAGTCCTTCCGAATACCTCAAATCATAATTAATACTTAAAATTAAAACAAAGATAAGTCCATACTCACATTTTCCGAAAAGCCTTTCTTGATCGATTACTTTAAAAAAATAACGTAGGGGCCTCTCCTGCCCTTGAAATCCCGAACGAACATTACATTTTAAAAACTATGACGCGTGACCCCTGACGAGGGCCATAGCCTCCGCCCGAAAGCTTGACGACTACATTATGACCTAACTTAAATTAAACGACTCGTGGCCTCTGGCGTCGACCATAGCTTCCGCCCGAAAGCTTGAATTCCTACATCACGAACGAACTAACAACTCGTGACCACAGGTGAGACGCATAGCCTCCGCCTGAGTGAGCCTGAATTCCTACATCACGAACGAACTAACAACTCGTGACCACAGGTGAGACGCATAGCCTCCGCCTGAGTGAGCCCCGAGTCACCACTCACTTGCGCTTAAATTCGCGCGCCCTGCCGCGCCTACCATAACAAAAGCTCGTTATTGAAGTCAAATTTACTAAACAACTAACTAGAACATCTGGGAAGACTACCCCCCCTCTACCCCGATGTGCAGGCCACACCGCGCGGCTTGTTACGACAGCGCGCCCCAGTAACTGCGGCCCGTGGCTGCGCCAGCGCGCGGCCAAACAAACAAACAAAATTCTGCAAGCCCGCAGCGCGCCGCGCCGGCCCCGTGCCCCAATTACATGGTCACGCCACTTGCGCTGACGAGTGAACAGAGCAGCCAGCCCAGAGTCCCGTCAGTAAAGTCCCTAAATTTGATTTCAACAACCCTGCAAAATTTCAACCCGCGACATAACCCTCCCCTCACAGAGCTCGAGCCCCATCGAGCTACCTCAAAATTACAAATTGTCTTTTTCCATTAAACCATAACTATAAATTCCTCATTTCACAAAAATAATAATTTTCTTAGTTCCTTGCTGTCTGAACATACATCTAGATTCTGCATAAGATTTATTTTAAAACAACAAGTATTCATAAAATTAAATGTAAAACTTTTATCTGGTTTGTTCTCACAGGAACCTTCAGAGGCTCGAGTTCTCAATTCTAAAAAAATTGTTCTGTTAGTGAAGCTCTCTTTACAAATTAAATTACTGTTCTTAGTTTCTCAGTATTCGTTAAACAATGTGCAAATTCTTGATAATTATTATTATTATTTTTTTTTCGGTTTCCGTTTATTACCATACTTCTTTCGTTCTTCAAAAAAAATTAAGTGTCCTTACAGTGTTTCAATTAATTAAACTCTTATCTCGTGAAGGTTGGTGCAACTCCTCGAAGTCAGTGTTGTCGAGAAGAGTAGCTCCCTGGGCTGGCCATCAGCAAACACCACTCAACTCCAACAGCTACTGGACTGGCTTCCAGGGCAGCTCACAACTTCTCCCCACATCTGCTTCGGAGTTGTGCCATCCTCATCACGAACAGATTACAATTCTGAAACATCATCAACAGGCATTACCATCACGCCTGACAAATACAAAACTAACTACTAAACTGCAATCGATGGGCAAGGATGCAAACACACAAAAAAATAAAATTAATTAATTCAACTGCTAACATAAATTATCCCACCCTTAGCATAATCTAATCAGGCAAATAATTTGATAGGAAAAACTTAAGGAAGGGAAACATGACCTCCAATGATTTTCCCTACCTCTTGAGTCTTGATCTTCTCTATACAGCAAATAGTCCCCACGAAGTAACTGGGTTGAAGGTCAGTTCACATGACCCACCCATAACCTCTTCTACTCTTCTTTTCTTCTGGGGGCAACCACAATGCCCACCAATCTCTCTCCATGGTGCCGAACCAGCTATCCCATGAGAGTAAACAACGTAGTCAATAGGAGCGCAGAGGGGAAACACCAATCTCTGGCTTGTCGAGTCATAAAACTGCTTTATCTTCTTCTTCTTCTGAGTAAAAATATCTGACTAACCTTGCTTCTATTCTTCCAAACAGTAAAAGTTCATCAGGTATCTTCATGAAAGAAACATTCTAACTAATAATTCTTCATTTTTCTTCTTCTTTATTTCTGTTAGTTGTAATAGAAGGCCATGTTAGGGAGGTTATAGGGAAAAAGAGTGGCCAATTCCCACCCCATCACCCACCTAGATCATGACTAATTAACTTTTAAACTTTCTATTTGAAACAAATAAAAAAAAACATTTTTTTTTATTCAAACTTTTAAACTATAATTACTTTTACTTCATAACCTCAAAAGCTAATCAATAATTCTAAATGAAATTGTGATTTACTGCATCCTTGTTCCATCCGATCTGTTTGTTTATAACCTTTCTTGTAAAGTATAAAATTTTCAAACATTACTAATTCAAAAAAAAATTAAATTCTGGTGTCCTTTGAGTTACAATTAACTTTACTATTTCTTAGCTTGAAATAATTTAAGTTTTCAGAACTATTTCATTGTCTAATTCACAACACTTAAAAATCAACTCAAAACAACAAATCATCAAAATCAATAAGATCATCTGACCTACCTATCAGTACTGTGAACTTGAACTGTTCGTACACATTTATAATAAGCTATTGTATTTAAATTCCAACCTAAATAAGGTTTAAAAAAAACTACTAATCCCTCTGTAAATTAAGAAAATTAACTTTAAAAATTAAACTTAAGGTATTAGTTCTTTTTGACAGCTACCACAACTCACTAGTTCCATTACATTACTATAACCTAAAAAGTTCTGTAAATAATGTTTATAACACAAAAAAAAAACTCCAGTTACTGTCTTCCATAAAAAAAAATAAAACTTTACATGACCTTATTAATCTCCACTTGTAAGTCCATGGCTGCCAGCTTTCTCTTCTCTTGAATCTTCAGTCTTGGCTCTTGTTTCAGTGATCTTGTATCTTGTCTCTCGAACTCTTGTCATCTTGTAAACTGGACTGCTGCTCAGCTCATCTTAAGGAATCTGTAACAGTTTCAAAAATACATGTTAATTTAAATTACATAATTCCTGTTCTTTGGTCCTAAAAAAAATTGTATTATTAGTACACATTACCCTGAAACAACATTATTATTCATTGTTTATTACTTAAAAAAAATGCTTTACCATAAAATCCTTTTTTGTTCTTTTCATTAGGCCTATTTATTTTCCTTCTTCTTAATTAAATTCTGCTTCAAATGTTAATCCTAACTTAAGACCTACCATCTATTTATTATTCATTACCTACATTATTTATGTTACCCTAAAATTACCATAAGTTTCTAATACTTCCTATCAAAGACATTCTCTCTAAAAAAAAATTTACTTGTGACTCTTAACTTAACAAACTTAAAAAAAACTTTTACACTAGACTTAACTTATTATTCATTCTTAGTTACTAAATTTCTATATGTAAACTTTAGTACTTACAAACAAAAACTGCCTATTTCTCTCTACCTCTTAATCTCTTTCAATTATTACAATAATAATGTTACCTTGCATCTTTAAACTTTCTTCTTTTCAATTAAATTAGACATCTCATAACAATAAAAATTCTGCCTATACTCTTCTTATGGGTGTACAAACCAACAACAAAATTTCAAATTCTCAAGTTTCCTTATATTTAAATTATGCAATACAAATAACCTCTGTGGTGCCTGTACCCTTTAGGCCTACCACCTTCTCCTCTCACAGCATAACTCTTATTCCTCGGGGTCTGTATTCACTGTTCCAAATCAAATATCTCAAATAAATTAAAAACAAATTTATTATTTTAAGAAAACAAAAATTTACATTGAATTTACTATGGAGCCTGGAAATCTTAATGTCTCACAGCAGCTAACATGACTAAATCCCATGGAACCCCAGGTTTACATAACCTGTGCCCAAAAATTTAAGCATACCAGGCTTTCCCTGCACTGGTTTTACAGCATCACACACTATTTAGGGCCCCTGATCTGCCATCAGTCCCAAGGAGTTTTCCCACAACCCCTCTCTACACAAGCGCCTACCGCATTCCTCTCAATTGGCTATCGGTTTTACGGCATTCTTTTGAGATCCGACCATCAAGTTAGGGCTAATCGAACACTAAACCTCCATACTTCCAAACTAATGTAAATCAATTAAATTTTCTCTGTAAATTCTAAAAATCAAAAAAAATTATTCCAACATGCCAAAGAAACTTCCAAAAAAAATTCATAATCTTATCTTCAAACCATTAAAATAAAAATAAATAGATTACTCTGTTTTCTCCTTAATAACTGTAAACTGTCAACAAATATCATGTCGTAAATTTTAACTATGCTTACTGACTCTTAATCATAAAATCTCATTTGTCCTAATTAATAAACAACCGATTTCCTTAAAATCTCACTGTATCTCTCACACTCAAACTTCACTGGCTGAATATCTCAATAAATTCAAAAACAATTATCTAAACTCTTAAAGAAATTCCTCCCCAATTATTCAAATTACTTCACATTATTTTATTTCATTACTTAAAACACCTTACTCAAAAAAAATTAATTAATTATCTAGCTATCTTCCATTATTATTTATTTACCGAACAAAACTTTCTCCTAAATTAATTTAGTAAAATTCAATTTCACATTAGGCAAGTACACTAACTCTCTACAGCAATGTTTCTCATTTCCCTCCTTCCTAACTGAATCCAATCTTACTTAACCTCCAGGGAATTTACCTCACAAAATAACCAAAAATTTCACTGTAGTGCCTATCTGCTATAGGCCCACTACACAGGGGGCTCTCACCCCACCAACAAACTTCATTGAAATGGTACCCTATCCCATACAGGATAGCCACTTCGGTACTACCATGGGGAACTCCTGCCCCAAACTACTCACAACTCTCAGGATTCTCCTAACCCTTAATTCACGTAGATAGCCCATCTCCTATGGGTCTGTTCTACAATCCCTACTTCCCAGGGACACAACACCTCACCTTAGGGTCCCTCGCCCTAAAGAAAACATTAATTTTGTCTCTCTGTTCTTTTGGAGTAAATTCCCTCTACACACAAAATCTAGCCTTCCCAGTTTTCTCAATGCTTATCGATTTTATAGTGTACCTCCTTAATAATGTTTACAAATCCCAAAAAAATATTTTTAAAACCGAGGTAGAATTTAACTAACAAAAACATAAACAACTTACAACGAAACACTTCTAGCCTATACATCATACACTTCTTAAATTAAATTACTTACATACTGAAAGTTCCTCTTCTCCTAAAACACACTTAAATTTAAATGTATTTAACCAATAGTCTATTTTCTTATCGCTAAGTTACCGTACAGCTGATCAAAACAAGGTCACGGCCTGTCCACGTCTCCGTATGAGCCCGTGACGTCACCGAATTCCATCAGGTGCGCCAACCCTCGCTTGCGGTTCCTCCGTTCTCCGCTAGGTCTCAGCACCTCCCCGTCACGTGTTCATTCTGCCACGTCCACTGACGTGTCGTTCTGAAACAACTCTCAACATTTTTCTAATTAAAACAAAACATCACTATAAATTCTATAACTCTCTTTTACATAAACTCTCGTTTTCTCTTTAATTCCTTTCTAACGTTTATCCTTCCCTCGACTGATTTAATTCGTACGTCTCGTCTCCTACGCGCACGAAAACAAAACAAACTTCTCTTGAAAATAATTCCTATTTACGACAAAAAACTTTATTTTAAATTATAATTCTCTTAACCTACAATCTTAAAATGAACTTCAATTAAATTAAACCACTTGCATTATCTCTAATAAGCATTTAACTTATAACGTATTCTCCTCACGTAATAATCCCCGATATAAATCTACAATAAATTCAACGACTTAAAACAACTTATCACTATAAACTTTATCCTTACAAGTATCCTCAAATAAACATCTGTTACGTCAAAAAAAAAATCTCAAAGACTTCCTCCACTATAGACTAAAATTCCGTAATCCTCTCCTCAAGTAAACTCTTAATAACCTGCTATCAGAAGCTGAAACTAACTTAATAATAAACATAAAAATCTACCTCTCTCTCTCTCTCCAGAAATAGAACCTATCCGGCGAACTCTACCCTTTCTATCACGTGCACCTAGCCGGTGCCACCGCCATTTCTGTCACGATCCACTTTCAGAGGGGGGAGAGAATCGTAGCTCTTTACATAGAAACAACTCGCTTGGCATCAACTAGTCTTAACTTCATAAAATACTTTACTGTACCTAGGATCATAGGTTCGTCATCCCGTACAGGATGTCTGGTGAGAGCTGAACTAAGGAGATTTTGCAAAATAACATAATACTTAATTAAAATTATTTTATTCTTAAAGTCAAATACTCAACATCATTTTAAAGAACATTTAAATAGCAGGATTACAATTTAAAACAATAATCTCTTTACTTCCTTAACGATTGAACGACCTTACAAGAGAGAGAATGAGAGAACTTCACTAAACACTTCCCTAGTCCTTCCGAATACCTCAAATCATAATTAATACTTAAAATTAAAACAAAGATAAGTCCATACTCACATTTTCCGAAAAGCCTTTCTTGATCGATTACTTTAAAAAAATAACGTAGGGGCCTCTCCTGCCCTTGAAATCCCGAACGAACATTACATTTTAAAAACTATGACGCGTGACCCCTGACGAGGGCCATAGCCTCCGCCCGAAAGCTTGACGACTACATTATGACCTAACTTAAATTAAACGACTCGTGGCCTCTGGCGTCGACCATAGCTTCCGCCCGAAAGCTTGAATTCCTACATCACGAACGAACTAACAACTCGTGACCACAGGTGAGACGCATAGCCTCCGCCTGAGTGAGCCTGAATTCCTACATCACGAACGAACTAACAACTCGTGACCACAGGTGAGACGCATAGCCTCCGCCTGAGTGAGCCCCGAGTCACCACTCACTTGCGCTTAAATTCGCGCGCCCTGCCGCGCCTACCATAACAAAAGCTCGTTATTGAAGTCAAATTTACTAAACAACTAACTAGAACATCTGGGAAGACTACCCCCCCTCTACCCCGATGTGCAGGCCACACCGCGCGGCTTGTTACGACAGCGCGCCCCAGTAACTGCGGCCCGTGGCTGCGCCAGCGCGCGGCCAAACAAACAAACAAAATTCTGCAAGCCCGCAGCGCGCCGCGCCGGCCCCGTGCCCCAATTACATGGTCACGCCACTTGCGCTGACGAGTGAACAGAGCAGCCAGCCCAGAGTCCCGTCAGTAAAGTCCCTAAATTTGATTTCAACAACCCTGCAAAATTTCAACCCGCGACAATACTAAATAAGCCAAAGTAATAAAATATATGTATTCCAGAAAAGTCCAATACTACATTGAATCAAGTAGGCAGTCTACTACCAATGAAACAATTGATATCCAGCTGGTATTGGCTTATCCTCCATGCGTATATGCACTTATTATTTGTTTTCCAATGTATAGGTTTTTCAATGATATCCAGCACAAACCATCAGTGGTGTACTTTCAAAATATTTTATTAAATAAATATTTCCCGTTGCAAGAACCATCCAAAGTAATATGCCACCCTAATAGCTACGCTTGCACCCAGAGAAGTCCAAGAGTTAGTACTCCGCGGTGCTACAGAAAAAAAAAAAATCCTCCCTCACACACTTCCTCAATTAAACACATGGCGGATAATTTTTTTTTTCCCCACCCCGCAGGACGAACTTTCCTATCGCATCTTGCTTCACCCCTCGACGATGCCGCCTGCTCACCCAGGGACAAACTTTCCTCATCAGGAGGCGTCGTTAGTCCGCGCCGAGACGCCTCGGATGGACGCCTGCCCTCCCGAAACACCAGCGAGGAACACCGCAGGAAAAAAATAAAACAAACAAATAAATAAATTGCATTCGTGTAATTAACCAACCCTCCAAGCATCAGGGAAGGACGCTCGCGACCAGAAGAGAAGAAAAAAAAAAAGGTGAGACTGATGTACCTCCTTATCTCGCAGCAAGGTATCTACATCTGAGCTCGGGGAAGTTGAAAACTACGCGTCAGCCTTCAGATGTTTTTTTTTCTTTTCTTCGAATGAGTAAAACTATTAACGTTTTAATTACCCATTTACAAATTGTGCTAGAAGATCATCGCGAAATGATACGCCAGCTGAACTGAATTCTGTTAAAAAATGTCCACAATTTCATGAACTGAATTGCAAAAAAAAAAAAAAAACTTTGTACTTGTTTTGATTGTATCAGGGGCATCACTTTGTACTAACTGATTGCCCAGATGTTTTGCAGCTGTCGACTAGGCAATATATTTGCCCGTCTGCCAGAGCACGGTAGGCCTGGTGGAAATTACCACCAGCGCCGCCTCCAACCATCTGAGGGGCCGATTCATCATATTGCCATCCGGGGCAGTAAGCGTGGGCGAGGCCAGAAACCGAAGTTTCTATAACTCGCTAAGTGCATTGTAATTCAGGTGCACCCCACACTGGTGAAGAATCATTTGAATCGACGGCGGGGGTGCGTGTCTTGTGGGATAAGTTTGGCACACGGGCCTGTGCGTGCGCTGGTAGGTTGTGTAATGCTATAAAAGTTACGTGTACCTAATTCGGCGGGGGGAGTGAAGCTCCCCACCAGTCAGATCGGCTAACTGGCGTGATGTAGTGTCGTGTTGGTGTGCATGAGAGACAAGCATCTGAGGGGCGCTAGGAGAGGCGCGTCTGACCTGTGGCACGCGGCTAGGGAGTCATTGGCTCGCGTGCGCCGCCTACAGGCATACAGAAGGGCCCGCGACGTCACGTGATCGGCAGGTTCTCATACATCGGCGGGCTTCCCAGAGGAGCTTACGACACCCTGGCGGCAGTGCCGTAGCCAGGATTTCCTCAAGGAGGAGGTCCAGTACAATCATTATATACGTTCAGTCAATTTTTCTTTAAAATTGAATTCCAAATAAAATTAACTGCCACGTTTTGGATCTCGGATACTAGTAGACCTTCAGATCTGCAACGTCTACATATATAACTTAAATGTAATTATTTTTCCTAAGAGAAGAAAAAGAAAACTGCACATTTTATGTTTTGTTTTATTTTATTTTGTTTTATTTCTTGGATCCTAAGTCAATTGTTTGATGATTTCATTTTAACATGTCCTCTCTGTCTCTCACTCTCTCTTGATATATATGGTATTAAAAACATGAAACACACACATGTCATGTGTGTATGAACAAACACGTGTATGCTAACTGCATTAATTTAGAACTACTTGGAAACATGATTCCTGCAGCTGTTGTGTATGAGGCGTGGCGGGATTTAATGGGAAGGAAATACATTATTTTAGCATACTAAAATCCTTCCGCAATAATATATGTGTAATCTTATGTACCCGAGTTGCTTTTAAGTTTCTTAATCTGCCTTGGCTTGTCCTATTGGCCATGTCCCTGCTAGCGGACCGGGCCGAGAGCTGCGATGTCCGGGCCAGGCTGAGACAGTGCAGCTGAGAGGCTGGTGGCGAGTTAGGGAAGCCTTCTTTCCACAGACGAGAGAGCCAAACGCCCGATCGTGCATCTTAGGTTTTTTTTTGTTCATTGGAAATAAATATGACGGTGTTGATAAAAGGAAAGACCATAAACAAGGCAACGGTATTTATTTGTACGACGCCATATATTTCGTTTGCCGTGTGTCCGTGAATGTTTATTTTGGACAACTCATGATAACTAAAAGTCAATTAGGTTAGGTTAGCTACATTATAAACACTTTTATAACATTGTGGACGGTTGATTTGGTTAGGATAGCTACATTTAAGATAGGTACTGTGAAATCATGTAAACGGGTTCCTAGCGCTGGATAGCTACATATTAAAAAGTTATTTGCTATGCAACCATTAAATGATTTTACAGTATTTTTAATGTAGCTTTACTTACCTAATATAACCAACCATCCACAGTGTTTTTAAGTATTTATAATGTAGCTAACCTATCCTAATCGACCGAAAAATTTAATGCCACACCGGTTTATACAATGAGATAAAACGGCGTATGACGCATGAGTAAGCTACATCCCTGTTGTGGTACGGAAAAAAAAAAGCGAACATGAACTTCGGGGAACTTCGGGTGTGGCTCTCTCGTCTGTGAAATGAAGGCTTCCCGGCGAGTTAGGCCCCTTCCAGACGAGGCGACTGGTTGATGCCAGAAGAAGTGTAGTGTCGTAGCACATGCCTGGGAACCTCCCCAACCCCTCGCCCCGCAGTCAACTCGACCGCTCTGGCACCCGGGCCGCTCACCAGCAGACTCGACACAAGACACTGCTCAGCACCAGTCGCTAGTTGAGTCGCCGAGGACGTAGCGGAGTGCGTCCCACCGGTCTGTTCCAGTGCGGAGCAGTCTACAGCAGTCCCGCGACATGGGACATGAGGCGTGAGGACCCGGCTATGAAGTCAAAAGGAGTGGACCTCGGAGGGAAGTGGCTCGAAAAGGCTATGCCGATTTTAACAGCGTGGTGTCTGCCGAACATGGCTTTTGTTTTGCTTCTCTTCTCACGGGAGAGCAGGCACAAGAAGTGGGTCTGCTTCCTCGGGTTCCAGCATCATGCTGACCTCCCGTTGGGAAAGGAAGTTGGTTCCACAAGTTTCCTGGTGTGACGTCAGCCCAGAAAGATTCTCCACACGGCATCCAACTAGTTGAGAGTCAACCAGGCAACTTACATTGTAGAAGAATCAACCAAACGACCTCGTCTGGAAAGGGGAATAGAGTTGGAGTTGGAGTTGTTGGTAGCCTCCAGCCTCCAGTTTCCAGCCATCGAAAACAATATGGCCGCCATGACGTCATTCCGAGTGACGTAATATTTGCCTTGGAAATAGTGGTGGGAGGTCAGACTGTCGGTGGCTTCCGTGGAGGGAGGCTCAATCCCCTTTTTTAATCGATTGATCTCGCCGGATTCGGATCGAGGAACTTATAAATAGTTTTTTATTTAAATTTTATTTATTTAAAGATTTTATAAATTTTAATTATTTCAATTTTCTTAATTAAAAATTACAAAATTTTACTATGGCGGACAATTTTCAAAATGGCGGAATGTTCTAGAAACTTAGCTGCCGGAAAAACAAAATGGCAAAAACACAAAATGGCGGATACAATATAGCCGCCGGGGATAATCCTTGAAAAACTTCAGTTTGGTAAGTTAATAAGCTTAGTTACACGTATTACAGTCATTTTGAAGTGGGTTAGAGACATGACTAATTACTGACATATAGGTACTTAACCTGTATAACTTAGTCTGTACTTTAATACCAACTTAATTATGTCATATTTCTTGTATACGTGGAAACTTTTTGGAAAAATAAACTTCAATTTATATAAATGTCACATATTATTGTTATAAAGTTCAAATAAATTCTATCAGTGAAATTTAAAATTTATTAAAAATAATGTTTTCTTTAATTTAATACAATATTTCGGTGTCGTTTGAAATTGTAGATTTACATTATAAATCTGAAAGGTATGAAACATCCCAAGTTAAATACATATATTTCTGTTAACATACTTTGCTGAATTAAGTATGATTCAATTTATGTCGTAGCTACATGTAACCCATGACAACGATTTTATAAAATACGAAATGTGCAAAATCGTGAAGACAACCAAAACAGGTTTTGTTTTGTATCTTCTTAATGTGTCGTCGCATTTAGTTTATCTCTCGCGCCTTTTATTTTCAGAGAAATAATTATTTTCGCCAACGAAAGATAAAATACAACGGGCTAAGTTTGTTTGCTGTTTAATGTGTCGTCACATACAAAGGTCCCTGGAGGGAACGAAACGAAAAGAGAGAAGGGGAAAAAAGATGAATTAATGCGACACAAAGGAGAAGAGAATGATGAGCAAGGAGGGAAAAGGAAAGAATGAAATGACAAAGAGTGTCAGAGTAACGCCGGGGCCAGAGTTAAGACTCGTGAAAAATTGTTTGCGAAAATGACCCGGGATCTGTGATTTTAGCAAACAGAACCAACAAAAAAATATAAAACGCGAGTTTTGGAGCTGGGAAGGTTTTTTTTTTTTTTGCGTGGCCGTTATTTATTATTATCTTTTTTAGCAGCTCTTAGTCACCGGTATGTCATGGTAATGTGCTCCGTCGTGGTTATTTGTACAACTTAACACTTGCGTATAGTCACAGGAACATATTTGTCAGTGCATGTATTGGAAAGTTTGCCCTGGCAATAGTAGGAAGGTATAGTCCTACATACAATCATCAATATGATTCAAAACATTTACTATAAAGGTCTGTTGTATTTTTATGAAGCATTCATCGAATTGCTTTTTCACGAAAGGAGAGTAACTGTTATTTGCAACTGATATGTATATGTATACATGTTCAATGAAACCTAAAGTATGTCACTTAGGATAAGTAAGCTTAAGAGGCTGTACGAAAAATGTTGGCTTATAGAGTGTCCCTTAAATGCTTTTTCAAATATATTTTTAATTCACGGAAAAACATCTTATTTAGTTACCATTTTGAATTCGGATAATTTAACGAGTTACACCAAAGCGCTAAAGCAAATAAAAAAAAGTATTTACACAAATCGTGCAGTCAACTACCATATGATAAAACTTATTCTAATCTTTCAAAATACTGGTATCTAAATATGAATTATGAAAAGCAACCAACAAAAAAGACAATAGTGTATTTATATGGAGTCAACACACAAAGTTATAGAACAAAGTTTTACGCAACTCATACTTGTTTAAGGCCCAAATTATTTATGTTTTTTTTCTTTTTTGTTTGCTTTTTTAAATGTTTCAAAGCAACTGTCCAGTTTTATTTAAGGAAGCAAGTTTTAATCTTTTCATACATTTCCGTTTAAAATAGCAGTTTCCTAACAAAAAGTGCATGTAAATAAAAAAATAAAACTTCTTTAGGAAGCTGGCCTGAAGTTGAGGCTAGGGCACCCAATATTTTTTTCATCAGGGAGTGTACCGAGTTGAATACAGACTCAAGATACATGATACGCGATTTATTTTCATAATGCAAACCACCAACCAACTCGGGAAGAAACGGCAAGGGGAAAAATTACATCAGCGTTTCTCTGAAAAGTTGACGAAAAATGAGGAAGAATTAACAAGAAAGGAGCTGGCCGAAAGGAACGAAAATGTGTGGAAATAGATGTAGGCGTTGATATTTTGAAAATACCGCGAATTTTTTAAAGGATGTACTGTAGGATATAAATATAAAAATAAGGTTTGGATTCATTCTCCAACTCTGAGGAGCAAACAGCTGAACTGCGTTATTGTAATGTTCATTTGATAACAATATGTGCAATAACTTATGTAGGCCTATAACTGTGTTTGAAATAAAAAAAAATAACTATCAAAAAAATTAATCTAAATAAAGACAAACTTAAAGGAGCAGAAACTGGCAAAAAACTATGCAAATATTTCTCAAATTTTAAAATTGGATTCCTAATTAAGTGAAAAAGGGATGGTTACATATTTCTAAGTCTTATAGCCAAATCTAATGAAACTGTAATATATATTATATATATATTTATTTACATTAGACAGAAAAAAGCACATTTTTAAAAAAAAATTTCAATGTAAGCTTCTGAATAGATATGAAAGTAAGAAGGCATAAATTTATGAACGTTGGTTTTTGTCTTCAAATACACAAAGAAATACACAAATATTTTGCTCACATTATCAACATAAAAAAATTATCTGTTAAAACTTGAAATTGTTGCTCTAAATGGTCAGTAATAAATAAAACCTTCATAATACTTGAGTATAATTTTTCCGGATATAGCCATCTTGTGGTTGTTTGGAATTTATCAAAAACGTGTATTACAGTTTCAGCTGGTTAGGATTAAAATGTTAAAGATTGTGAAACAAACTCGTTTTTAAAAAAATGTAGTTTATAGGAGTTAACGTTCTTATCCTTCACATAAATAGAACCAAATCCACGAAAATTATTTATTTTCCTTCTTTCCCCAGCAGGTGCTTAGTTAAAAACAAAAATGTCTTATTTATCATCAATATAAAATATGTTTATTAAAATATATAACTGTAAAATTTGAGGATTTGTTGATACCCGTTGCCTTAGAAATACCATACCAATGCTCATTTTACCACGTCAAGAAGAAAATGTTTAAAATATTTAATACATTTGTATTATTTTTGAATAACAATGATGTCAGTTTATTCATCCAGTTATACTCTAGTGACTACCAGCATACCATTAGTTTGTTTACAATCAAACAAACACTTTTTTTAAATTTAGGTTTGGTAGATTCATATAGGCTATATGAAAATTGTCTTTAAAACAGAAAAGTAACCACATCTACACCTCTAAGAGCTTTTGAGGTTTAGAGTGAGGAGTAAAATTACGAAAATGAAGGTTAAATATAATATGGTGAATATCACATCCGTTTGAATGAATTATAACTCATACGAGTAATGCCAAAATTTTGTGTATGAAAATGTTTTTTATACGACCAACCTTAACTGCAATGGGTTGAAAAAACAAGGGTTGAAAAAAAATGACATAACTCCCTTCGTACGCACAACATTTAATTCGTGAAAATGATGTATTAATCTTATAGTATTTATCGAAAACTTTTGTCTGAAACAAATTTTGAAAATACAAAACCATAAAAACTATATATAATCGCAATGACCAAATGAGGGCTGTAAACACAAGTGGTTTGACATCACTTCCAATGAAAGTAGAACTATACCGTTTCAATTGTCTTCTCAGTCAGAAAGTTATATTAATAGTTAAATATATTTATATAGTCTTACAATAGAATAATTAAAACATTTAAAGTGATTAAACATTTCTTATTGTGTAAACATTTTCCCGTAAAAAACGTTTCTGGGATTTTTTCTTCACCCAATGGATTGTAATAGTATTATTTTTTTCTGAGGTTTATAACCCTGTAAAATATTATTTTTTTACGTCTACCACTGATATGAATAAACGTATCTACATGATTAGTAACATACAGAAAAACTGGTGTTGGTATTAACAAACTTGTTATTTTAGCTAGCTGTTTTATTTTTAATTTTGACGCTGAGCTTATCACTATAAAAATTTATTTGTTTGTTACGTAATTATATACCCTCCTTTTTGTCTGAGAGACGTTTGGATAAGTAATTTTTTATTTTATATATATATATTTTAAACTTAGTGAAGCAGGAATGGAAGAAACAAAACTTTAAGCAGGAATTCCGCCTACTGGAGCTGATCGTTCTGGCGAGGCACGCACGTGTCTTGCACGCGACACGCCGTAACTTACCCGCCACCCGCGTGCTTCAAGCTCCCACCCGCGAGCTTCAAGCCCCCACCCGCAAGCTTCAAGCCCCCACCCGCGTGCTTCAAGCCCCTACCCGCGTTTCAAGCCCCCAACCGCGTGCTTCAAGCCCCCACCCGCGTGCTTCAAGCCCTCACCCGCGTGCTTCAAGCCCTCACCCGCGTGCTTCAAGCGCGCACACGCGTGCTTCAAGTCCCCACCCGCGTTTCAAGCCCCCATCTACGTGCTTCAATCACCCACCCGCGTGCTTCAAGCGCACACACGCGTTGTGCGGCCAGCGGTCAGTTCCTCCCTCTTCACCCTTCTCCTTGCATTTCCGAACCCACAGCCAATGAGCTTTAGGGAGGAAATATTTTTTCCAGAACCGCAGAACAAAAAATAAAAAATCTCCCATCATGAGCGCCATAAAGAGTGATGAGTGGCTGGAGTGATAGCAGCTGACAGAACCGAACATATGAACCCAAAAAAAAAAATACATGAAACTCACCCCTTACTCTTTCCCTTATGACACTAGAGGAGAGAATGAGGCCGATAGTGTGTGTGTGTGTGTGTGTGTGTATGTGGAATTTTTGTGGAGGCGAATGAAAAATAAAATTGGCGAGACCATAAATAACGTGTTTATGTGAGAGATTTGCGGCGCCCGAACGACAGCCGGTCCGAAAAGGGGCGTAAGTCTGCACGGGACGCCGGCGGCGGGAAAGGGGGACACGAGGACTATCGCGGGGCGCCATCCCCCCTCCTCCTGGTTCGATGTCAACCAGCCCCCCCCCCCCCCCCCCTTGCAAGAGCGCGCTGCTCGCTAATCCAAGTACGCGGAGAGCAGTGTCACCGCGCGGCAACTGAACTCTTTCAAAAACTACTCTCGCCTTGAACACCCGCCTGGCCGCGCGCTTCGTCATTGGCCGACCAACTTTAGAGGGATTCCATCTCCTCCTCACCCCCCCCCCCTTTCCCCCCTTTACCCACCCCACCAGTAATCCACACTCCAACAAACTTTGTTTTCACCGTGGGTTCATTGAACTGCAGGCAAAGTCGTAGTGACTACGTGTTATCTCGAACAGTCACGATTGTGCTGTTGTCCTCGATTGAAGCCATTTCTATCTCGAATGACATGACCATTAGGTGGCTTTTGTTTTGTAATTGCTATAGAGTACATTTGGAGTTGTCATAAAAACTGTGAGCCAACTGAATACGTCGGAAAAAAATATTTTATTTTTAAATTTTAATCTGTATAATGAATCTGTGCATTTTTTTTAACCTCTAGGAATGATCAAACACTGCATAAACTAAAACAATCATTCTAAGATTCTAAGATAAATGCAAGAATATTTTTTACAGTGTTTGTATATATGTATACGATGAAAAATTTGTGTATGCCTGAACATAATAAGTATTCAATGTTGCCAAATATTTTCTTAAATAAAATAATTAATGTGGATTTTTTTTAAATTATGGACTAATAATAAACTAAATTCTACATATATTTGTGTGATAATCTCAAAAGTATTTAAAATGTGTACAATAATAACCAAACAGTACCTATAATAACTACAACCAAACAAACCAAGAGGCTTATACCGGACAGCTCTATACTAAGAACACAGGGGAGAGTGTGAAAAATAACCTAGTGGCAAGAGGTGAGACTAAAATATAATTTATAGGTAAATGGTGTATTATAAAATATATGATACACTATTTACCTATAAATTATATTATAATATTATCAGAAGTGAAACATGATAAACGTCTTTTTCAGGAATTTGAAGCACTGTATGTTAATATTTTCCCATAAATCTGTACAACGATTAAAAAAGTTTCTCTAACAGAAAAGAATGTTATTTTCGTTGTTATAATGTTGGTACCATATGAACTAAAAAGAACCATTGTTTATACTGGGCATGCCATCTGCCATATATCGGACTGACGTGACAACAACGCCAGGTTTTCTCACGCAAACCCTGGAACTGTCCGGTATTAGTCCCTAGTGCATTTGCCAAAACTTTAAACCACAACAATTGGTTATTGCTGAAATAAAAAAGAATTACAAAACGTGGAAAACCTGTCTAGTCATTTCGACTTTCATTCTAAAATGATTTTGGATTCAAATAATACAAGTTCTGACACTATATAGGCTGAACACAATATTTTCAAGCATCCCTTGCGCCATGAAAGCTTCTTGTGAGTACCTGTCTGCGGAGATCGGACCAATCTTCGGTTTCACTCCACGGCGTGTTAAAATGCAAAAGACTTTAACTCTGTGCTGGATGGGTCCGCAGCTAGCTTGGAGGACTCTACGGCGCTGTCAGTCCCTCAACGCAGGAAAACCAACTCACGAGAAACAACAGGTAAATATCATTAAGTCACTTCAAGTAAAAAAAAAAATGCGTGTAACTCAGTAGGGCTACATGTGATGGAAGTGAGACTTTATTTGGCAATCCAAAATTAGACTCGTAAGAGAGAGAGAGAGAGAGAGAGAGAGAGAGAGAGAGATAATGAAAAAAGTCCAATTTCTAAAAATAACACAGCGCGGGGTTCTATGCCTTTCATTTCTTTTTCAAGTATTAAAAAAACATAACTTTGTTTGCATTTATTACAAATTTTAATTAAATAAAAATAAATTAATAAACGTGAATCAACAAAATATTGCTCAATTCGATATAACTGTTCAGTATATCAATAATTGTTGAAATACACCATTAAGGAAAACTGTGCGTGTTACTGTTTCTTCAAACAATTCTCTAATTTGGAACATGCCTATTCTCTGAACGAAATATAAAATTCATAACAGATAGTGCTATCTAAGCGGGAAATGCAGGGACGGACGCAACATCGCTCTCTACGCTGCTGGTTGAACAAGGAGGAACGCTAGCGCGCTGGTAGCATATATAAATTTAATGCATTCGCCGCTGACTGTAGGATACCTATAGCTATTTTCTGAAACAAGCGCATTAATCTCTCTCGGTTTAATTTTTTTTGGGTTGGGACGAATCATCACTCAGAGGGAAGAACTAAAATGGACCCAGCAACGTATATAGCATAGTGCTGAATTTATATATATTTGGCAAAGTACCTCTTGTATATACTTTTCACGTCATCAAAGTTTAACAACAATGATTCACGAAAATGTCACATTTAAATTTGGCCTTGAAATTTTACTCTCATCGCGACCAAAGACGTTTCACTTCAACAATTAATAAACAGGTGATATCCAACTGATTATACGTAAAAATCACGAGCCTCTTTTTAATATCTTAGAAACCTGTAAATATTACCTTTTTGGTGTAGGCATGAGATAACTAGTACTATATTATTTGTTTTTCACATTACAGATTCAACAAAAAATATTTAGAAAATAGGACAGCAAAATAAGTTCCATGCACTTTGTGTCCCTGGTAACACACAAAGAAACTTGTGGAAAGTGAACACAAAATTTATTTTTTAGTAATATGTGCAATAATTCTCTCTCTATCGATCTCTCTATGTATAATCTATATCTTTCTATCTCTATATCTCTATGTAAATATATAATAACCTTTTTCTATATCTCTATATCAATGTGTATAGGTAAATCCCTATAAAATTCTCTCATCTATATACCTATAACCTATCTATATATCTATCTACATATGTCACTAAATCAATGAAAATGTTAGAAATTTTTTTTTTCCTATGTATATTTTATCTATCTTTTAACCTATCACAGTATGACATAGGTATATAAAAACATGCGCGTATTTCAATGCATCGTTGTGTCAAAATTTCAAAGCAATCGGTGAATAAATTTCGGAGATTTAAGATTTTGAACGAACGAACATTTACGTTTCTATTAAGGTGTGTGTGTGTATATATATATATTAGAACCTAGGCGTAGTTAGGTATTCTAAGACGCCACATTGTCTGGTAGATACGAGCAACTGACCTGCCTCACCAGAAAGGACGTAGGAAATGCGAGCGGTGAAGGGAAGGGAAGCTTTCCTTCTTGATTATGTCGTTAGACTGTCTCTGTTTCCGTCTGGCGAGCTCGCTCGCACATAAATCTCTCTCTCTCTCTCTCTCTCTCTCTCTCTCTCTCTCTCTCTCTCTCTCTCTCTCTCTCCCTCTCAGCGCTGCAGCAGAGCGCTATATGACCGCCATAAAGCTGTCAGCCGGCCGCCCTCCCATAGCCGCCCTCGGCCCATGAACCGGCCGCCAAGTGCTTGTTCGTATCTCCGCGTCGCTTATTGGCACTTCTTCAGTCGCGGCCTGAAGCCCGACAAACAGCGGCTCTTCACACGAGCAACCACCTGTGATGCCACCGGGAGAGAGGTCCGTTTCCCCTCAAACCAAACACTGGTTTAATTTACACGATGTTTCACCAGGAGTTACCACAACTTACAAAGTTCATTCCTTACATCATTCGGAGTAAAATAGCCACACAAAGCGGGTCTCATTCATGATCTGGACGCAGGAGTTTGACCAATTGAAAATGCATTACAACGAACAGTTTCTTTCTTGTGTGGATGGAAGAAGGGCATAGTTTACTAAAGAAGAGTAACTATAGTTGTGTGTATATCACTATAATCCGTGTATATAGGTGTCAAAGGTCGAAAATAAAATAATGCGCAATAAATGAAAAAATATAAATCATGCGGTTGTAAAATTATACTCCTTGGAAGGGTTGTTTCAAATTTTGAAATTTCAAGAACCAATACGTATTTTAATTTTACTTACATAATTACACGTAAATAATACAACATTTTGGGAAATGCTAACAGGAAATCTAGACTAAATCACTGTTAAATTTTTTTAATTTACTTTATATCCTAGAATATTTTTCTTCAAACCTTTTTTTCCTAGAGTATCGAATCTTTCGATGATAGTTGAGGTTTGGAGGATTTTATTGGCCCCTTCCTAATTTAACACACATCTTTTGCAAGATTTTGTGCAATTGTGATGCTAGACTGCAAACATTACACCAACGTATGTATTTATGAATGGGTTATTATTGTGTTCGTAATTTTTATAATGTTTACAATTATTCTGTAAACACAAGGATTAGGAATCACATTTCTAAAGCATATTTTCATTAACATGATGTAAGGAATTAGTCATGTGGGTGGGTGTAACTACTCGTCAATCATCATACATTTTGTATTTTTTGTAATAAAATTGGGAGAGCTGCAATTCAAGCTTGGTTAATATGATCTTTGTTGATATGCATTTTTCTGCCTGTGTGTTGTGTTTACACATGCATGTTTGTGTTAACAGTGTGTTTTTTTTTGCATTTGTGTGTTATATGTAACTTTACGTTTTATGTGTTTGTTTTATTTATATCACTTTGGTATTAGCTCGCAATTGCTTGATGACACATAAGAAATGAATAAATAATTTATTTATCCATAAAAATGGCATAAGTCTAGCCTATAAATAATTTATTCAAAAAAATTATGTTACTCGTACAATACAAACGACGTAACAGTGTTTTTTTATATAAGTAAATGGCCGCTATAGTCATGGAATGTTTTCACTGTTACTCTTTTCATCATAATTAAGACCTTTAACTAAATTATATTATAAAAAATATATTAGAAACGATAAACAGCCCGTTCATTCAGAATAATTCGTCATTAGTCATTGCATATAAGTCTAATAATATATGCGCATTAAACTCTACGCACATTTTATCATCATCTCGAAATACGACTGTCCATTTACAGTGTAATAGAAAATATATATTTGTTTAATTTTCTGAATTATTTATGAAAAATCGAAAACCAACCGCAAAGTAAATATTTATTTAAAAAAATGTATAAACAATACTTTACCAAATTCAATTTATGCCTACAAATATTTTTTCCTTACATTGGAAATGAATATTTTTTTTCCCTTGTCGTTCAACCACTTTTAACTATCGCATTATTATCGTTTAGGCTACAATAATTCTAGAGATAATGTATTTTGACCCCATCGTGCAAGCTTTTCAAATAATAAAATCTTTCAGAGTTACTTAAGCATAGATTATAAAATTGTTCTTCTCTTCTCCATTTGAGTGGTTCTGTTTTCTTCACTTCCGAGTTAAAAGTTACGCTGGTTTGTTCTTTATTTAGATTTCTTCATCCCATGTATCTTTTTAATTATTTTAAATTTACTAATCAATATATTTTTAAAAATAAAGTTTTCAGTTACAGAGAATCAATACCTACAACAAATAATTTTCAAGATGTTTAGGCATTGATAATTATCGTCCTGACTTGTCTGGTTGTATAGGCATTAAGTGAGTTGATTTAACTACATGTGGAGGTAAATAAGCAATTTTTTTAATTAGTAACTTTATTGCGCCATTTTAAGTGACGTAATTTTGATTGCACACGGACTTGAATTTCAAGGGATCGTAATGGACTTGAATTTCGGGTATTAACATTTCTTAAAACTCATTATGCTACGCTAATTTTACATCAGCTGTGTAGAAAAGGCTTTTTATTAAACTTAAATAATATTTTTTTAACGAAATATAAAAATTGTTGTTATTGTTTCATTCATAAAATATACCTTCTACAAACCAAATAAATGATATGTAAAGGCCAATGATTTAATATTTTGATACGTATGCTTTTTGGCCTTAAATTTTACACGATAGTTGACCACTCCGTTTTTTTCTTTCAATAAGAACTTTCCTGCCAGGAAGCGATAGCTTATTAAGTATTTCTGGTGTACAATTTTGCGATTTAATCAAATAAATTGAACGTTTGTAAATTGGTTTATTCATTCCACCCTGCAGTTAAAGGAAATTAAATTTCCGCGACAGGTGTTTGAAAGAACCTCGAAGCACTTCTTGCACACCGTCTCGGGAGAATGCTTGCAAGCTGGCATCAAAGTAATGCGCGGTAATCCGTTTTTGGAAAAATCTGGTCGGGCAAGGCGTAAACATTACCCACCGTCCGTAACAGGCTGGGAGCAGACTGTTTTTAATTGGAGGCGGAAAACTGTTTCCAAGGTGCTTTGGTGGTCGAATTTCCAATTAAATAACTTCTGAATAGAATGTAATTTACTAAAAGGATCATGACTTAATTTAGCACGTAAATAATGTATGTAAGTGACGCAAATGGCCCCGTGGTTAATAGCTGGAAGAACAAGTTTTTTTGGGTAGTTAGTTTGAAAAAAAGAAAAAAAATATATTTTTCCTGGAGTTGAAGTGCGCGAAGAGATGGTTTGGTCGATGGCGGCGATAAAACGCTAATTTCGCAGGAGTGGGGCCCGCTCCTTACCTGGGCTCACGTGCTGTCGAGACAGCTCTGGTGGGAAGTGTCGCAGTTGACGGCGTGTGGGTGTCGGCACACACGAGTGAGCCTCACCCCCGGATCTGCACTTGCATTCACCGCCTTACCCTGGGCAACCTCCTCCACCTCCCGAAAAACTAGCAGCCCTACCGGACACTTGCGACCTCGAATGAGATACGGAGATAGATAAGGAGATATATAGAGATATGTACAGATGGATAGAGATATAGGTATATAGAGGAAAGCGATAGTGATGTAGATATATAGAGATAGATAAAGATAAAGAGATATATAATTATTGAGATAAATAAAGTCAGAGATGTAGAGATACAGGCCTATATGTAGAAAGATATATAGAGACATACATAGATAGATAATTAGAGAGAGAGAAAGTGATATGTATATGTGAACCTACTTCAAACAAATTACAAAAAAAAAAAAAAAATGAATGAGGCATTGCAACGCATTCCGGACATTAGCTAGTAGTAGGTACTACTACATAATCATTTATTTTCAGCTTACACCAATATTTTGATTTTTAAATATAATTTTCATGTAATTTTTGTAACAAAAATAAAATATTTATATATCTTTTTGGAAAAAAATAACAAAAAAATTGATAATTTTCGGGACATAAGTTTATTTTGTAACATAAGCTAGTTGATGAGTATTTTCATTATATATAATTAAATATACATAAATCCTTGATTACGAACAAAAAAATAATTGATATGTAAGAAACAAATCGAAAGCTCTTCTACAAAAATTACCAAAGGAATAAATAATTTGTATCAAAATACATTTGAATTTGTTAAAAAAAATATTTTACGTTATGCTGCAAATAAGAATCAGAAAACACAGGGTTTAATTATGCATCTATCATCTATGAAAATATATTATTGGCTAAAGCGTGATGGGAAAAAATAAGTGTAGAATTCACGGAATAATTCCTACAATTCGGCACCTGGACAAGGTCATGGAGGGGTGTGGAGAAGTCCTCTTGAAAGGCGTGTGTTGGCGAATGTCCTTCGTTGCAAGCTTGTGGTCAGTCACCTTGAAGCCAAGGACAAGCCAAGGCGAATCTCGTCCTGGCAACTCAACCATAACAATTGACGCGCAGGCACACTGAAAAATCATTGGACTTAAAAAAAAGCCAAGTGAATATTAAGCTACAATTTGGTACTTTGTTTTCTGAACGGAATAAAAAAGTGATTATATACAACTTGTAATTTTTATAAGCGACGAAATTCGCAAATTTCTATTAAGAATAAACAGATATCTGTACAATTTGCGTTTATATTTGGTGGCAGTCTAGAATATAAAAATTTACTCACTTGAACGACCGAAGTAATTTGAAAACAGGGGTAATTTTACACGCTCTGATGAAAGCGAAGCCATTGAAAAGAAACCTAGGAAATGATGTAACCAAAAATATTTTACACGAAGAAAAGGAGAAATGTGGCAGCAGCCAATGAACACATTAGCTCGACTTGAAAATAAACAGGATCTCTGCAAGACAGTTATGTTATTACTGCAAAACTTTTCAATCAATAACAATAATATAATGTTTAAGGTAAAGATATCGAACAGCAATGTCACTAGAAATAAAAAGCTGTGAGATAAAAATACACAGTCTATCGAAAAAAAAAATTACTCTCCAAAATTACTATGAAAAGGTACAAGCTAAAATTACTAACGTAAATTTCAGAAGATTATTAACAATGTTGGAGGATATATGTCTGGTAAAAGTTCTAATGAAAAATAATAATTTTTTACGTTCATCCAAACTTCATCCAAGCGAACTAACTACGCAATTTCCGGTTTGATATTTTGTTTGTATTTAACAAAAAATATAGATAAACTAATAAACTATTTTAAGATACCAATTTTTTTCTCTAAAAACAATTGTTTGAAATGTGAATTTTATATTTTCACACATCAAAAATAATTTAAAAAATTAAAATAAAAACGTTTGAAAATATAAGATTATTATGAAACATTAGGTTTCTCACTTTCAAAAATATGGTTATAGGACAGTTACTGAATGATTAAATTTAAAAAAATATAAAATGCAAATAAGTTAGAAGGCATAAAATATTTTTTGAAAATTTTAAATTATATTTTGTAACAAACAATAGTAATAATCAATAAAAATTACAATTTACGTTGACTATGAGCTCAATAAAGTTGTAATAAATTACGATTTTTTCGGTGAAAACCAGTCTTTTGAGTCTTTAGTTTTATCCTAAATTATATTTTATTTATTTTTTTACCTCTTTGGTAAAACAATATTTTACTATGTTCATTAGACTTAGATGACTATTTAAGTAATGGAAGACATTGAATGACTTATTATATTGAGATATTAAGTAGATACCGACGAAATACTACCATTGTAGCCGTTACCATGGTGCGACTACCGGACAATTTTTATAGAGTTTTTGTTTTATGGTCCATAGACCCCAAAATCATCTTCTCAAAAATTTATATATATAAACATATCACATTTGTTTGGACACGAGAAATGTCGTAATTTTTCACAAATCACTTTCAGTTTTACAAGTGATTCCTTTTGCAACTGAGTTTACAAAACGTTTTCTTCTAAGAAGTACATTTTTTTTACAGTGTATGATATGGATCGGTGACTAAATGCATTGGTTGAGGGGGGGGGGGGGGGGTTTGTCAGCAACCCGAGAAGAACCCCACATCGTCACGGAAACATTCTCCATATTGCCAACATGCGAAAAATTCGGGTTAGACCTCGACAAGTATCGAACCTGGATTGCCTTGGTGGAAGGCGAGCTGATTATGGGAGTTCCCTGATTCTTTTCCGATAGCTATATTGAGTTTTATACTAGGTCACACATTTTTCCATCAGATAGTGGATAAACGTTATATTTTGGTTGTAATTGGTCACTTAAGGGATCATAATTAAGCCCGTATTACACTATGGAAGTTTTCTTGCTTTCTTCCTTTTGTGGTATGAATTCCTTGAACGGTCCAGAAATTACAGTCACTTAGTCAGGGATTCCAAGATGCAAAAGAAAATAAGGTTGTATTTGTTCAATATGGTACACCTGTACCGTAACAGTGTTCCTAGTGCACGGTAGGACACGGCCCGGCCACATATTTTCAGGGAACGGATTTTGGTGTCCATCCGTTGCCGTTTTATGCTGTCCAAATTCCGCGCATGTGCAGAGCTCATATTTAGGTACATGTCAAAGAAATACTACCCATTGTAGCCGTTACCATGGTGAAACTTCCATAAAATTTTTATTTTGTTTTTCGTTTCTTATTCCATAGACACCAAAACCATCGTAAACTCAAAAGTTCATATGTGTATGTGTGTATGTATATATATATCACAATTTTGTGGACACGATAACTGCCGCAATTTTTAACAAATCACTTTCAAACTGATACATGAAATCTAGCAGTGAAAAATCAATTTCGGTCGAGTTTGTTAATCGGCAATATCCGGCCCAAAAGGTAGAAATGGGGAATTATTTTTTAAACAGAAAAATCGCTGTAACTCTCATAGTAGCTATGTATAATGATAAATCCTTTTGAACGTATATAACTCGTAGGATTTATTATTTGTCTTAAAAGTTTTTGATACGACGTACCATAACACCAAGGAGGTAAAAAAAACAAGGGTTTGAGGAAAAACAAATCATAACTCCCTTCATATGTACAATATTGAGTTCGTACGAACTTTGTATTAATCTTATAATTTTGATCCAAAACTTTTGTCCCAGACCATTTTTGATTGGACGAACCATGCTGCATGGGGTAGAATAAAAAAATCATAACTCCCTTAGTAGGTACACTATCAAATCCGTTCAAAATTGTTTGTAAATCTTATAATTTTTATCTGAAACTTTGTCTGTAACAATTTTTGATAAAACAAACCATTATTGCAAGGGGTTAAAAAAAATTGGTTTTGGAATAAAAAAAATTCCCAAACATGTAACTATGGAATACATTCCTTTTTTTTGTTTAACTTTCTGAATATTAAATAAAAATTTTGTTAAAATAAATTTTTATTCAACCAAACATTACCTCAAGAGGTAAAAAAAACAAGGTTTGAGAGTAAAAAATAAGATTATGGCTTTTTTTAATAGATTTGCTATCATATTCAATATAAATTATTGTATAAATCCCTAAAATTAATTTGAAAACTTTGGCTGAAACAGTTTTTGATGAAATGTATTACCACCTCAAAAACAGAAGTTTAATATTTTAAAAAAAAAATCAGAATTTCTTAGTATCAAATTCATTTGATTTTATTTGAAACCATCTTAATATTATTTTGAACCTTGGCTCAAAGCGAATTTGTTTTCGACCACGTTATATTAGTGCAAGGAATGAAAAATAGTGTTTGAATGTTAAAGCAATTATATAATAATCTTATTTGGTATATAATAAGAAATTCATTCTATTTTCGTTACATGGAAAATGAGAAAATATTTAATCGATCATTTTGTAATATTGGAGAACATATATAAGTTATGTATATATTAAGTTATTAAAATTTTCCAGAATTTTATAGAATTTTACAAAAAGTTTCCATAAGTAGAGTTACTTCAAAATCTACCTACGCCTGTAGGCTGTGCCGAAAGGGATTTGTTTTGTAGATTTCATCCAAATGGCGAACCCGCATCTGGCGATAGTCATTTTTGTGATCATCGGAGAACTTACAAAGCGTGTTGGTGTGCCAAATGAAACTTTATGATAGCGAAACTATTCTGGAATACATTTTTAACAACTTTATTGACAATAAAAATAAACACTCGCAACTTTTAAAGTAATTGAAAAATTAGAAAGACCGTTCTGTTTTTGTGAGATTGTACTCCAATCTCTAGAATTTTTACCGGAACAATATTATCGATGGTTGCGAAAGGTCCGTTAGCATTCGTTGAAACCATTTTCTATTCTCGCGCAGGGCACTGTTTATTAAAACGGTTACCGATTGGTTTCGTTACTGGGATTTAGTTTGGACACGTTATGGAATACAGCACGCAAATTAGTTTACAGTTGTATTCCCACAAGGCAGTTATTATTCACTACCTTACCCTAACTCTTGGAATACCACGTAAAGACATGTATCCATCTTTCAAGATTATTGAGTGTCGAATCAGCCAGCATCCGTCGCGTTGAAATACCAACTTACAGCACACAAAATTCTTGTGACTAAATTCGTTGAACGGTATGGAATTTAAAGTTCACTTACGTACTATTCAAAGAATGATACAACTAAAAAAAAATTGAGATGTCTTCTTGTCAGTGCCAGATAACCGAGTCTTCCTACAAACTACGCCGTACTCTGACTCCTGAGTTGTGTGTTCAGTTGCAAACATGTTGAACATGCACGTGAATATGAGAAGAACGTATTTATTTAGACTAAAAAAATATTTGAAAGATTTGTCATCACTTCGAGATTATTCTCGTGCGGTCTTTTTTGATGCAATTATACTCAATATCTGCACAATTATTAATTATATTTAGAAAGCTCAGGAAGATCCCGGTATTATTTCTAACCAGTGTTATTGGTAAGTTTTAAATGAAAATTTTCAAAAGTAGAACAACATTTTCCATTAAAAAACTTTGTTGTTTATCTTCGGCTGTTTCGGCCAAAATATAAGTGGCACATTTAATATTTTGACATCATTTACTTATTAAAACATCAGCCTATGATTTTTGGGTGCACGAAATGCCAAAAATACGCTCGCCCCGTTCACGTCAATGCACCGTAGAAAATAAAGGGGTCTACCAATAACATAATTTCGGTCTCATTTTGTGAATTCACAGATATTACAAATAACTGCATGATTTTAATTAAAAACTGTAAACATTGAAAATATGTGTCAAAATCATACTTCAGTCAATTATTTATTAACAATGGTCCATCTCTCGCCCATCAAATAATAAAATATAAAGGTAGCTTAACAATACAGACACAACGTGGAAAAATCGCGAAGATACGATAAAATATTAGATATGTGACGAAAAATTACTAGAACGCGCGTAAGTAAAGAAGGCCCTACCTAAATTGTCAATTATTTTGATCAAAAGGTTGCGTCAATCGATTGAGTACGCCTGACTGACCGTCTAGGAATGGTAGGTATCTAGATACACGCTATATTTGATAAGCCACGAAACGTAGCTGCACAAAAAAAGCATCATTTCACTTTTAATTCACAAAAGTCTTGCAACAAAAGGAATACTACCTTCCGTATGGAAACTCTACTACGATTGAGTTCCAATTGACTCGATCTTTTGATCAAATGACTGACCGTCTAGGACCTCCTTAAGTCAGTCCTAAGGTGCCGATGCGTCATCATCGCACACATTGGCAGAATATGGGTACAGTTCACCGAGATGAGAACCACATCCAAACAGATCCGTAGTTTTTTAAAGTTTGCCGATCGCTAGTGAAAAAACACCACATTGCAAGGATTTATATATATTTTTACGGTAATAGAGTATTTTAAGTAACGCTAACCTAACATAACTAAACTTTCATTTTAGTTTCGATAACCTAACCACGTAACCTAACCTACCCTTCGAAAAAAAAAGAATTATTATTTACTACACTGATCAAACCTAACATAACATACCTACCTTTTACTTCGGTAAACTTCGAAACTGTTCGTGTTGTGGTTGTGACTTTCATCCCTGTGAACTTCAGGCTATCTCAGAATGTGGGCCAGAGAGCAAAGACGAAATTTAGTATGCTCCAAGTAAAAAATAAACACAGCTATGTGAATTGAAATTCATTTATTTCATCGCAGGCAGTTTTCACGCTCCAAACAACCCTTAATCGTTTAGACGTCAAAGCTTACCCCAAATGATCTTTGAATTTGTTTATTTTTGACATATTTTGTGTTCAGTCTAAGAGCTGTATATTTAAAGTAACTAAATTTTTTTAGAAAAACATACCATTACATACTTGAATTACATTCTCATTGGCATATAGGAGTTTTTACAAGCCCCGAAGAAAACGAAACCAATAAAAACATTACTATATCCAAATAACATCCAATCCAGCTGTAAGGTTAAAAATGGTACAGCATATGGAAAATAGACAATGACATGTGTAAAAGTGTTTGAAAATCATACTGGTACTATAAATAAACGCGAAATTGGCAGGTCTCTACTTATTGTGAAAATATTTAAAAAAAAATTCTATCATAACGAAAATGGTGTTAATTTTGAATCAAGTAAAGCTTTTTGTCTGAACTATCTAAAAGGAACTGATCTGAAATACTCATATGGTTACATTTTTTGCAAAATTTAATGAAGGAATAACAGTACGGGCAGAATTAATTTTTCACCTATTAGACCTAATTATGGGTAGTATATTTATCATTCTCAAAAACGTTCATTAATATATATTTGAATGGTGGCCTTTATTTCTCTCACCCGTTCTTTCTCTCTTTCTTTCTTTTTATCTCTCCTCCTGTCACTCCTCTCACACAGAGGTCTTTTTATAGGATCACCGAAAAAGAACAATAATTCAAGTTATTGAAGTTTATTCTATATTCTGTGGATGATAAAAATCGTTTTTACTTGCACTCCAACACGTGTTTCTGAAAATACGCCATCTGTCTGTGAAAGTCGTGTCGTTAGTACCCGAAAACTATGAATAACTTATGATAAGCTATAAACGTCACGCGCAGGACAATGGGGAACAATTTTTTTTTTGGCCATCTCATCTTTCCGGCATAGTTTTTTTTTCCCCGGCCCAACTCTTGTCACTCTGGAAAATAATGACAACAAATGAAGGCGAGCAGACCACAAGCCTGCGACTCGGACATCTATCAAAATTATCAACACCCAGCGGACAGCTGCAGAAAAATTATAAATATTTTTTTGATTTATTTTCTCAAAACCGTAGAGATGGCAGGTAAAACACAAAAAAAAATTTACAGGGAAAGACTGGACAAAAGAGATGACGTGATATTTAAAAAAAAATTTCATCGTATATGAATACAAATGGCCGTATGGTGGGGTATTTTTTTGGGAGGTCTGTGTGCGAAAAAGCAATGCCATGCTATGAAATGAATGCACTCTTCGTTTATTTTTCCGGCCATACTCTCCGTGACTGGCGAGAGGAAGAGAGGGGCCGAGAGAGAAGCGAAGCAGAAGGGCTACTTTTTTTTTTGCGCGCAGTGGGTTATGTGGTGATCCACCGCAGGGTAATGGCGGAGTGATTAAAACAAACGCGCCATCACGTGCGGGCGACAGTACGGTTGATGGTCGCCAGCCCGGTGGTAAAAGGGGAAAGTGTTAAGGGGGAAGGGGGGAGGTTGGTGTTTTTCGCGGTCCCCCAGGGAGGGGAGAGTACACAAACATATTGTGACACCTCTCTCTCTCCCACCCTCCCTATCACCGTCACACCTAGATGTCACACCCACTCATATGCGTATTGATGACCGGACAATTTTTCGTTGCTCTCCCGTCCGCCCCTTTTGACCCCCCGTACACAGACCTTTCGCCTCTCTGCGCGGTCGTTCCCCGTCCTTTTCTGCTCCTCGCGTGGAGGCAATTCCGACCGCTGCGGCGTTCCATTACCGGAGACGCGCGTCGCGTGTCACGCCGCACCTGAAGTCGCGCTGAAGTGGGTCTGCCTTTCAGCGGCGGCTCCTGACCGCTGAAGCCTGTATGGCGTTCAATTATCATTCTTTCTCCCCCCCCTCCTCCAAGGGGCTCTCTCCCCCTCGGTCATTCGTTAAACCGGACTGCGACGGGAAGTGACGACTGAAGTTGCTTTCGAAGTGACGGCGGTCAGGCGGCTGAAGTGACGGTAGATCTAAACGTCCCTAATACATCATTCCTCTCTCGTCGCGTCGCGAGTGATCGCTCACACACGCGCGGGCTCTGGAGCGAGTGGAAAACACGTCAGTCACGGTGATGACAAACACGCGTGCCACTCCAGTGTCTGGGCGAACGCTGAAGATGGTCGCGAGTAGGTGCCGAATTTTTCTGGCTATTTTGTTGGTTCTCGTAAGCCGATAGATCACATTTTAAGAAATTGTCTGGATCCAAACGAATATATTAAACCCAAAAATATACTACATTAAATTCGTGCAGCTAAAAAAAAAAAAATATTTTTAAAATTCAAAAGAAATCATGGAACATACATTTATAAACTAGCAAACTCGAAATTTTCAATCACAATTTCGTACAATTTATCAGAATAACCATTTTATAGTACAAAAAATATTTTTACCTAGGTACCAGCTGAAAGAAAACTCGTTTAATCTACATTTTAGATATAAAAATAGTAAATATATTACTATAAAATATCGTACCGTAAAAAATGTAACATAATAGAGATATGGATTCGCGGATATAATATGATTATGTGTGTCAACATAACCATTGTGTAACTATAGAAATACAGCTAAAGAATGAAACGCATCATGAATTTTCTAATCATTACTATTGTGATGAAAATATACAGAAAATCGTGTAATTATTTTTCGTAAAACAATATATTTTTATAAGAATAACATGCGAGAGTTGCTACGTACGAAAATAAATTCATGAACAAAATTTATCACCTTTGGCATTTTTTTTAAACCACAACAATCGTAGCTGATGCAGGAAAAAACAGCGCAGCAGTCCTGGATTCACCGGCTGGAGTAAGTACACCAGCTGTCTCAAGGCAACTGGCTTAGTGTGGGACTCGTTGAATGTGGCTGTGTATTCCAAACTTTACGCAAAATGTTTGTTTGATTTTCGAGACCAAAATTATTGATAAAAAAACTCTTTATTACTTAGAAAGATATTATAACTATTATTTCAAAACTTATATGCGTATCAATCAACTATAACTTAAATAGGATGGGCTATCCTTTCAGGGCATTTGAAGCATGTTATAGGCCTATATTTAGGTTCATACGATCCACCAAAATTGTTTACAGCTACAGAAAAAAAATATTTTTACCTTAAGATTATTTTCTCCTTACATTACAATATTCGAGAATACCGTTTAACTTATCTGACCTTCAAAAGCTTTATAAATCTTGGCTTATTGATTTAAACTTTGACCCCTAAGAGTTTTACAATTTCCTGTGTGGAAGCATGTACGTCTACGTGTCTACTGTTAGCGTACGCACCACAGCCATCCTTTGTGGAAGCAAACAAGTTTTGAAAGACTTCTTTAAGTAAATAATTGGCATCTCTTGGAGACGTCTGTTGGTCTATTGAATGTTGAAATTTTTTTCACGAAAAATACCTGCCTTTTAAGATAGCGTGTCTTCCACAAACATTTTTAACACTCATATCTGTTGTAATAAACACTACATCTCTATAGACAACATTGTTGCTTACGTCTTCAGAGGCGCTGAATCACAAAGCTTTTTATTACAAAACCGGGGGGGGGGGGGGGGGGGGGTGGATTTTACCAGGTAACTTTAAGGAGTGATTTTTGCTTTCATACTGTTGCAAGACCTAAAGGAAACGTGACCCGTAAAACTCTTGCGTATAATAATCATAACCCACTCTCACTTTTCATTTAATTAAAAGTCACAATATTTAGTAGGCTTTGTTTATATCGCGCTAAAGACAAACTGAACGAAAAGAGTTCGCACATGAGTGAAATCGTTTTCTATACAATGTGCGAACTCATTTATTTCCGTTTGTATTTGGCGCGATATAAACAAAGCCTACTAAATATTGCGAAATAACATAAGTAGTATGTAAATGGGCATACTAGATCAGGGTTCAGGGTGTGGATTGAGATTGTCGGTCCGCCATCTTGGATTCTGACGTCACGGCGGCCATCTTGGATGGTTGTGACCTTGACCTTTGACCTTGACCTTGAATTTGAGCCTCAAAATCCGCCAAAATTGGGCAAAATTTACCCAAAATTCTTCAAAAATCGCCAAAATTTCCATTTCTGTGGAAAAAAGTTCCGCCAAAAAATTTCAAAAAATTCCACAAATTAAAAATTTCTCTTTTCGAGGGAAAAATTTCCCGTTTCGAGGGAAAAATTCCCGTTTTTAGTCCTTAAAAATCCCAGCGGCTGAAAATTCCTAAAACTGGCTTAAGCATCCTTAACTCAAGCCTCAGTTAAGCCATTTCTAGGAATAAGGATACCATGACCGCCATCTTGGATTATGTCGCCACCGTTGCAATTTTAGTTACGGTCGCCATATTTAAAATCTTCATTTACTATCCGATTTTAATGAATTTTTTTTTAAAAATTATAAAAAAATTCAAATAATAAAATTTTAATAAAAAATATTTAAAAAGCATACATTAACGACACGAAGCTCGGAGTCCGCGGTTCGAACCCGGTGGGTGCAAAAAAAATTAAAAATGACGACAGATCCTTCCCCCTAGGTGGCTGCTGGCAGACTGACCCCCACCACTTTTACCAATGCACATATACCATCAGGTAGTATGACGTCATGTCCGCCATCTTGTCTTCGATGCTGGAAGCCAACATCATTGTATCGTCGGCTAGAGTGCGCTGACACCATGCTAGTTTAATTCTTACCCACTAGAGTGCAGTAATCATTTATTACTGTGACACCCGCCATCTTGTCATTTGGCCGCCATCTTGAAAATCCGTAATTATTTAGCTAGAAATTCGGGAAAAGTTCCAAAATTCATTAAATAAATCACTCATTAATTTACATATTGATTCGATCGATTCCCGTCCTCGGTTCGATACCCGATCGTTGCAATAATGTTTAATCTTATGTAAAAAAAATAATTTAAATAAACCATGTTCAACATTCGTAAAGAGACTCTAAATCCTCTACGACCACCATCCTATCAGACATCAAGACCACCATATTGGAAATGTGTAATTTTAATGCTAGAGATCCGGGAAAAAGTTCAGAAATCATTAAATAAATTTCCGATCAATATACTGATTAATTTGAGCGACTAATGTCCTTGGTACGATCTAGGATGATGCAAAAAAAAAATTAAATATAACATCAATTTAACATAAAAGTAACAGGTTCGAGGAATTAAACACCGCAAGTTCTTTTACAAACATAATATTTATTACATAATTTCTATTCTACTACAGGATCACTTACGAAAGCCAGCAATCTTATAATCATTTAGTTCCGCAGCGGTGTGAAATGACTAATTCTTAGCTCCAATCGGTTTATACTAGACAGAGTCCAGCCAGAACCTTTACAGACATAGTCCACCTCTTCTTGACAGAGTTTCTGGATACCGTTTTTAACAGTTTGCTTCACATCGTTATAACTGTAAATTACTGCAGCCGATGTCTTGAATGCACACTTCTTCACTTTGTCATCGAACGGATATGGCTTTCCATATATACAGTCCAACCACAAGTTATATTTCAAAGGTCCGTTTGTTGCTACATCATCAGTAAGCTGATTGATTATCTTCTGTCTGATATCGTCAAGAAAATTACAACTGTCCTTCGACTCACCGAACGTATTTAGATAATAGTAGTCTTTCAACGTTCCACGAAATGCAGACTGCGCCAAGTAGAAGCCATTTCGTTCACTTGTAATGCTCCGAACACAGTCTTAGGTTTAGTTCCATGTTCAGACGTCATAACAATCGGTTGCTGGGCATCTGTTTTTTTGGTTGTACACTTTCATGTCTCCAATCTAAAGCGAGGAGTCGAAATGTCGGCAGGTAGTTCAGCAGTAGGAGCACAGACTCCACCTTTACATTTTTTCGCATGATGTCGCAAACTATCGATTCGAGTAAACCATTCATGACAATCATCACATCGAAACTTTATACGAGAAGGATTCTTTTTGCATTTGCTCCGCTCATGTCTTCGTGCATCATGGAAAAATGCGAACGACGTATCACAGTAGCTGCAAGGATACCGTGCTGATGTAGACGAACCTTTCAGACCCGATCCAGATATGGACGTTGCAACAGTAGTACCATTTCCAGGCATACTCTTATGAACATCGATGCATCGCTGTTGCACCGAAACCTTTACTTTCTGCCGCACAGCAGGACCTTTACATGCCTTCATGTGCGTTTTCATATCATCTTTTCTGGCAAACTGCTTATGACATTTCTCACAAACAAACATTTTACGATATAGGTTCTTGACACATTCGCTCCTCTCGTGTCGCCGAGCATTGCTGTTGTTTGAGAAAATCTTGGCGCAGTAACAGCACCGATGTTCGCTAGTTGTCAAATCAGCATCCATTGAAGTCTCCATCGAGGTCGTATCGTCGATCGTCGTGGTTTCCTGCACATCCAGCTCAGTAGTCATTAAGCTATCTTCTGCTGGTGGTATCACATCTATTGAAATCTCCTCCAATGTTGACGTCGTCGTCGTTGCCAACGAGATCTGCTCTACCATTGTCGTCGCTGACGTCAAGGTTCCCGTAGACGATGGTACAACGTCCATCGAGTTCGACGTTAAAGTCGGTAAAGATGCCATCGAGTTCTCAAGAACAGGTAATTACGCGACTTATGCACCAGATGAAATAATCTAGGTGATCCTTACACCGTCGACGACAGTAACAAACTGAGCGACCTGCTGTCTAGGACTCGCTTATATACATGCACCGGATGGAATAATACGCTAGTCAAATCAAGAATCATTTACAATAATACTAGAGTCAAAACAACATTAAAAAAAAATAGAAGGACCATCAACGAAAAGGCAGCACATTTGGAAGCACCGACAACGAAAAGGCAGCACATTTGGAAGCACCGACAACGAAAAGGCAGCACATTTGGAAGCACCGACAACGAAAAGGCAGCACCGTCAACGATAAGGCAGCACATTTGGAAGCACCGACAACGAAAAGGCAGCACCGACAACGAAAAGGCAGCACATTTGGAAGCACCGACAACGAAAAGGCAGCACCGACAACGAAAAGGCAGCACATTTGGAAGCACCGACAAAGAAAAGGCCGCACCGACAACGAAAAGGCAGCACATTTGGAAGCACCGACAACGAAAAGGTCGCACCGCCAACGAAAAGGAAGCACATTTGGAAGCACCGACAACGAAAAGGTCGCACCGCCAACGAAAAGGAAGCACATTTGGAAGCACCGACAACGAAAAGGAAGCACCATCAACGAAAAGGCCGCACCGCCAACGAAAAGGAAGCACATTTGGAAGCACCGACAACGAAAAGGCAGCGCCGCCAACGAAAAGGAAGCACATTTGGAAGCACCGACAAAGAAAAGGCAGCACCGCCAATGAAAAGGAAGCACATTTGGAAGCACCGACAACGAAAAGGCAGCACCATCGACGAAAAGGAAGCACATTAATTTGTCATTGACTCCAATATTCATTGGCTCCAATATTCATTGGCTCCAATATTCATTAGCTCCAATATTCATTGGCTCCAATATTCATTGACTCCAATATCCATGAGCTCCAATATCAATTGGCTCGAATTGCTCCAAAAGGTTCCATCAGCCTTTTGGCTCCAACAGTTTTTTGGCTCCGATAGTCATTGGCTCCAATAGTCTTTGGCTACAATATTCATTGGCTCCAATAATCATTGACTGCAATATTCATTGGTTCCAATATTCATTGGCTCCAATATTCATTGGTTCCAATATTCAATGGCTCCAATATTCATTGACTCCATTATTCATTGGCTCCATCAGTCATTGACAACTACAGTCTTTTGGTCCCAAAAGTCTTTTGGCTCCAAATATATTAGGCTAGAATTCTTCGAGTCTAAGAGACTATGAGACCACATGGTTACAGAACTACGTGACTACGAATCTTCAAGTTTACGAGACTGCGAGGCTACAGAACTACGAAGCCTCTAGTACACAGGTTTACGTGACTGCGAGGATACAGGACTACCAGTCTGCATGAGTACTTGACTACGAAGCTACTCGTCTACAAGGCTACAATTACAGCATCTGTTTTCGTCAGAATTTTCTCTTTTGCTCCAACTGCACCACCAGCATTATGTTATAAGATTACAAGGCCGCTTGCTTACGTAGCTTCAAGTCTACGAGGATACTTGGATACGTAGCTTCAATTCTACGAGGTCCTAAGACTTCATGACTACGCGACTTCGAGCCATGAGGTTACGAGATTACGTGACTACGAATCTTCATGTTTACGAGACTGCGAGGCTACAGAGCTACGAAGCCTCTAGAAAACGAGTTTACGTGACTGCGTGGATACAGGAATACAAGTCTGCATGAGTTCTTGACTACGAAGCTACTCGTCTGCAAGGCTCCAATTGACACATCTGTCTTCGATGGAATTTTCTCTTTTGCTACATCTACACCATCAGCATTATGTTATAAGATTACAAAGCTACTTGCTTACGTAGCTTCAAGTCTACGAGGCTCCAATACATCATGACTACGAGACTACGAACCATGAGGTTACGAGACATGCGATTGCAAGTCTTCAAGGTTACGTCATCGCGAGGCTATAGGACTACGAAGCTTCCAGAACGCATGGTTACGAGAATGCATGACTAATTGACCGCATGGCTACGAAACTTTATGTCTCTAACTGACTACAATAGCACTATTCAGTGGTGAGAGTTAATTTATTTCATGCAAAGGTACTTGCTGCAAGCAGTTCCGCTTTTCAACATCAGATGACGTCATGTTTTGCTTGCAGGTAAAATAATATTTATTTATTTTATGCGGGATGCGGGTTGTTCACTATCGGTCGCATAAGAAGAATGGCATCGATAGTCTTCAAGGAGAAGGAAGTTCGTCCTTCCTGCTTCTCAGATTTCTCACGGTCCGCCATCTTGGATTGCGACGTCACGGCTGCCATCTTGGATGGGTGTGACTTTGACCTTTGACCGAAACCGCAGGAATGATCGCAAGCACACGGATTAACCATCATAATATTGATAAGAATAAACAGGAGCACACGGAGAAAACCATTATAATATTGGCAAGAATAATCAGGAGCACACGGAGAAAAACGACACATGTTTTCTTTGATATCATAAAATTACAGGAAAAAAAAATATTTAAAAATAAAAATAAATTAATAAAAAATAAATTAAAATAAAAACAAAAAATACATAAAATTCTGGCCTGTACTAGAACTCTATCTTTGCTCAACAATGATAAGTTTACAAGCTAGCAGAATCAGTTTATGTATTTTTTGTTTTTATTTTAATTTTTTTTATTAATTTATTTTTATTTTTAAATATTTTTTTTTTCCTGTAATTTTATGATATCAAAGAAAACATGTGTCGTTTTTCTCCGTGTGCTCCTGATTATTCTTGCCAATATTATGATGGTTTTCTCCGTGTGCTCCTGTTTATTCTTATCAATATTATGATGGTTAATCCGTGTGCTTGCGATCATTCCTGCGGTTTCGGTCAAAGGTCAAAGTCACACCCATCCAAGATGGCAGCCGTGACGTCGCAATCCAAGATGGCGGACCGTGAGAAATCTGAGAAGCAGGAAGGACGAACTTCCTTCTCCTTGAAGACTATCGATGCCATTATTCTTATGCGACCGATAGTGAACAACCCGCATCCCGCATAAAATAAATAAATATTATTTTACCTGCAAGCAAAACATGACGTCATCTGATGTTGAAAAGCGGAACTGCTTGCAGCAAGTACCTTTGCATGAAATAAATTAACTCTCACCACTGAATAGTGCTATTGTAGTCAGTTAGAGACATAAAGTTTCGTAGCCATGCGGTCAATTAGTCATGCATTCTCGTAACCATGCGTTCTGGAAGCTTCGTAGTCCTATAGCCTCGCGATGACGTAACCTTGAAGACTTGCAATCGCATGTCTCGTAACCTCATGGTTCGTAGTCTCGTAGTCATGATGTATTGGAGCCTCGTAGACTTGAAGCTACGTAAGCAAGTAGCTTTGTAATCTTATAACATAATGCTGATGGTGTAGATGTAGCAAAAGAGAAAATTCCATCGAAGACAGATGTGTCAATTGGAGCCTTGCAGACGAGTAGCTTCGTAGTCAAGAACTCATGCAGACTTGTATTCCTGTATCCACGCAGTCACGTAAACTCGTTTTCTAGAGGCTTCGTAGCTCTGTAGCCTCGCAGTCTCGTAAACATGAAGATTCGTAGTCACGTAATCTCGTAACCTCATGGCTCGAAGTCGCGTAGTCATGAAGTCTTAGGACCTCGTAGAATTGAAGCTACGTATCCAAGTATCCTCGTAGACTTGAAGCTACGTAAGCAAGCGGCCTTGTAATCTTATAACATAATGCTGGTGGTGCAGTTGGAGCAAAAGAGAAAATTCTGACGAAAACAGATGCTGTAATTGTAGCCTTGTAGACGAGTAGCTTCGTAGTCAAGTACTCATGCAGACTGGTAGTCCTGTATCCTCGCAGTCACGTAAACCTGTGTACTAGAGGCTTCGTAGTTCTGTAGCCTCGCAGTCTCGTAAACTTGAAGATTCGTAGTCACGTAGTTCTGTAACCATGTGGTCTCATAGTCTCTTAGACTCGAAGAATTCTAGCCTAATATATTTGGAGCCAAAAGACTTTTGGGACCAAAAGACTGTAGTTGTCAATGACTGATGGAGCCAATGAATATTGGAGTCAATGAATATTGGAGCCATTGAATATTGGAACCAATGAATATTGGAGCCAATGAATATTGGAATCAATGAATATTGCAGTCAATGATTATTGGAGCCAATGAATATTGTAGCCAAAGACTATTGGAGCCAATTACTATCGGAGCCAAAAAACTGTTGGAGCCAAAATGCTGATGGAACCTTTTGGAGCAATTCGAGCCAATTGATATTGGAGCTCATGGATATTGGAGTCAATGAATATTGGAGCCAATGAATATTGGAGCTAATGAATATTGGAGCCAATGAATATTGGAGTCAATGACAAATTAATGTGCTTCCTTTTCGTCGATGGTGCTGCCTTTTCGTTGTCGGTGCTTCCAAATGTGCTTCCTTTTCATTGGCGGTGCTGCCTTTTCTTTGTCGGTGCTTCCAAATGTGCTTCCTTTTCGTTGGCGGCGCTGCCTTTTCGTTGTCGGTGCTTCCAAATGTGCTTCCTTTTCGTTGGCGGTGCGGCCTTTTCGTTGATGGTGCTTCCTTTTCGTTGTCGGTGCTTCCAAATGTGCTTCCT
Source organism: Bacillus rossius redtenbacheri (assembly GCF_032445375.1). Lineage (NCBI taxonomy): Eukaryota > Metazoa > Arthropoda > Insecta > Phasmatodea > Bacillidae > Bacillus > Bacillus rossius. The sequence goes on along the minus strand of NC_086336.1, from coordinate 6,544,317 downwards.
TTTCGTTGGCGGTGCGACCTTTTCGTTGTCGGTGCTTCCAAATGTGCTTCTTTTTCGTTGGCGGTGCGGCCTTTTCGTTGTCGGTGCTTCCAAATGTGCTGCCTTTTCGTTGTCGGTGCGGCCTTTTCTTTGTCGGTGCTTCCAAATGTGCTGCCTTTTCGTTGTCGGTGCTGCCTTTTCGTTGTCGGTGCTTCCAAATGTGCTGCCTTTTCGTTGTCGGTGCTGCCTTTTCGTTGTCGGTGCTTCCAAATGTGCTGCCTTTTCGTTGTCGGTGCTTCCAAATGTGCTGCCTTTTCGTTGATGGTCCTTCTATTTTTTTTTAATGTTGTTTTGACTCTAGTATTATTGTAAATGATTCTTGATTTGACTAGCGTATTATTCCATCCGGTGCATGTATATAAGCGAGTCCTAGACAGCAGGTCGCTCAGTTTGTTACTGTCGTCGACGGTGTAAGGATCACCTAGATTATTTCATCTGGTGCATAAGTCGCGTAATTACCTGTTCTTGAGAACTCGATGGCATCTTTACCGACTTTAACGTCGAACTCGATGGACGTTGTACCATCGTCTACGGGAACCTTGACGTCAGCGACGACAATGGTAGAGCAGATCTCGTTGGCAACGACGACGACGTCAACATTGGAGGAGATTTCAATAGATGTGATACCACCAGCAGAAGATAGCTTAATGACTACTGAGCTGGATGTGCAGGAAACCACGACGATCGACGATACGACCTCGATGGAGACTTCAATGGATGCTGATTTGACAACTAGCGAACATCGGTGCTGTTACTGCGCCAAGATTTTCTCAAACAACAGCAATGCTCGGCGACACGAGAGGAGCGAATGTGTCAAGAACCTATATCGTAAAATGTTTGTTTGTGAGAAATGTCATAAGCAGTTTGCCAGAAAAGATGATATGAAAACGCACATGAAGGCATGTAAAGGTCCTGCTGTGCGGCAGAAAGTAAAGGTTTCGGTGCAACAGCGATGCATCGATGTTCATAAGAGTATGCCTGGAAATGGTACTACTGTTGCAACGTCCATATCTGGATCGGGTCTGAAAGGTTCGTCTACATCAGCACGGTATCCTTGCAGCTACTGTGATACGTCGTTCGCATTTTTCCATGATGCACGAAGACATGAGCGGAGCAAATGCAAAAAGAATCCTTCTCGTATAAAGTTTCGATGTGATGATTGTCATGAATGGTTTACTCGAATCGATAGTTTGCGACATCATGCGAAAAAATGTAAAGGTGGAGTCTGTGCTCCTACTGCTGAACTACCTGCCGACATTTCGACTCCTCGCTTTAGATTGGAGACATGAAAGTGTACAACCAAAAAAAACAGATGCCCAGCAACCGATTGTTATGACGTCTGAACATGGAACTAAACCTAAGACTGTGTTCGGAGCATTACAAGTGAACGAAATGGCTTCTACTTGGCGCAGTCTGCATTTCGTGGAACGTTGAAAGACTACTATTATCTAAATACGTTCGGTGAGTCGAAGGACAGTTGTAATTTTCTTGACGATATCAGACAGAAGATAATCAATCAGCTTACTGATGATGTAGCAACAAACGGACCTTTGAAATATAACTTGTGGTTGGACTGTATATATGGAAAGCCATATCCGTTCGATGACAAAGTGAAGAAGTGTGCATTCAAGACATCGGCTGCAGTAATTTACAGTTATAACGATGTGAAGCAAACTGTTAAAAACGGTATCCAGAAACTCTGTCAAGAAGAGGTGGACTATGTCTGTAAAGGTTCTGGCTGGACTCTGTCTAGTATAAACCGATTGGAGCTAAGAATTAGTCATTTCACACCGCTGCGGAACTAAATGATTATAAGATTGCTGGCTTTCGTAAGTGATCCTGTAGTAGAATAGAAATTATGTAATAAATATTATGTTTGTAAAAGAACTTGCGGTGTTTAATTCCTCGAACCTGTTACTTTTATGTTAAATTGATGTTATATTTAATTTTTTTTTGCATCATCCTAGATCGTACCAAGGACATTAGTCGCTCAAATTAATCAGTATATTGATCGGAAATTTATTTAATGATTTCTGAACTTTTTCCCGGATCTCTAGCATTAAAATTACACATTTCCAATATGGTGGTCTTGATGTCTGATAGGATGGTGGTCGTAGAGGATTTAGAGTCTCTTTACGAATGTTGAACATGGTTTATTTAAATTATTTTTTTTACATAAGATTAAACATTATTGCAACGATCGGGTATCGAACCGAGGACGGGAATCGATCGAATCAATATGTAAATTAATGAGTGATTTATTTAATGAATTTTGGAACTTTTCCCGAATTTCTAGCTAAATAATTACGGATTTTCAAGATGGCGGCCAAATGACAAGATGGCGGGTGTCACAGTAATAAATGATTACTGCACTCTAGTGGGTAAGAATTAAACTAGCATGGTGTCAGCGCACTCTAGCCGACGATACAATGATGTTGGCTTCCAGCATCGAAGACAAGATGGCGGACATGACGTCATACTACCTGATGGTATATGTGCATTGGTAAAAGTGGTGGGGGTCAGTCTGCCAGCAGCCACCTAGGGGGAAGGATCTGTCGTCATTTTTAATTTTTTTTGCACCCACCGGGTTCGAACCGCGGACTCCGAGCTTCGTGTCGTTAATGTATGCTTTTTAAATATTTTTTATTAAAATTTTATTATTTGAATTTTTTTATAATTTTTAAAAAAAAATTCATTAAAATCGGATAGTAAATGAAGATTTTAAAGATGGCGACCGTAACTAAAATTGCAACGGTGGCGACATAATCCAAGATGGCGGTCATGGTATCCTTATTCCTAGAAATGGCTTAACTGAGGCTTGAGTTAAGGATGCTTAAGCCAGTTTTAGGAATTTTCAGCCGCTGGGATTTTTAAGGACTAAAAACGGGAATTTTTCCCTCGAAACGGGAAATTTTTCCCTCGAAAAGAGAAATTTTTAATTTGTGGAATTTTTTGAAATTTTTTGGCGGAACTTTTTTCCACAGAAATGGAAATTTTGGCGATTTTTGAAGAATTTTGGGTAAATTTTGCCCAATTTTGGCGGATTTTGAGGATCAAATTCAAGGTCAAGGTCAAAGGTCAAGGTCACAACCATCCAAGATGGCCGCCGTGACGTCAGAATCCAAGATGGCGGACCGACAATCTCAATCCACACCCTGAACCCTGATCTAGTATGCCCATTTACATACTACTAACATAAATTTACAAAAATCTTATTTTGCAAATTGAATAATGGAATAATCTTATCAAATTAGTGTATTGTCATTGGTCCTCGATAAATCTACAAAGTTTGAATGAAATCTGGCGGTTTAAAGTGGGTCAAAATCGCACCCAAAGGAGTCAGTTGCAAACATAGCGGTGAAGCTAATATAAAGCGTGTAAAAACGTTTTAATTAACTAATTTATTATTGTAAGCAGGGCCTTGCTTCGCAGGCAGATGGTCCCGGTGATCAGTCAGTGTTAGTGGTGCGGCGCCGTGATAACTTCACCGCGATTCTCTCCCCCCCCCCCCCCCCCCCCCCTGAGCACTGTAGGGGTTGGGGGATGATGGGAGGGGGTGACAAACACGGGTGCCTCCTGCGAGCTCGCTATCGCTGTGCCCACGGCCGTAGCACTGGCTGACGGACCCTGGTGTATTTTTTATGAAAGAGGAGGGGGGGTGGTCATTTGTCCAGGCGTGCGGGCCGTGTCACGGGTATTAAAACACACGCCGCCACTCGCTAATTACACTCGGCGTATACCTGCAGCTCGCCGACGAACGCAATTTTTTTTTATTCAAGCCGTAATAGATACGCCTTTAGTTGTATTTTTTTTCATGCGAAAAGAAGAGGTGAAACAAGGTTAACGCAGTGGTGAAGACAGTGAGGACCCTGGGTTAGAATACTAGGCACGAACATTAAAATTTTTAGTTTTATTCTTTTTTTTTTTAAATGGTTTCACGAAACCATTTCAGACTAACAATAAGACGGTCCCTTACGATAGGTCATCACGTTTTCCTTCGCCAACATTCCAGTTACTTTTTTTTTTTTTTTTTTTTTTTGCGCGCTGTCTGTACTGGCCTTGCTGTCAACGAGAAGATGAGCACAATTTACAATTAAACGTATTAAAAAAAAAATAGAACAAAGGTATGTTTTGCCAATGATTGATTTGGATTTTGTCTTTATATGTGGGGTTTTTATCGAAAGTCTTCAGTGGACGCTCATGTCCCGACGATGGATGACAATGGTGCCGAGACACTGATATGACTAATGATTAGGGGCATGCAAATTTCGCGACAAGATTCCGAGACTAGCTGAAAGTTAAAACACTGTAGCATCATCTGTGTTTCTTAATTGGGTGAGTTTCTTTCAGGTCAATGTATATTTTTACAACACCAATCACCGTGAGTCAGTGCGGAAGCAAACAAGTCCTGATTGGCCCGGTCAAATAAGGCATTGACTTATCTCGCAGACGGCCGCCAATCACAGGGAAGAAACCACTGGTACGGGTATACTTCGTTGCAGTCTAATAGGCGCTCAGATTTATCCGCTAAAAATGCCTGCCCCTACTAATGATTAATGTGCGGCTAGTCGATGGCTAAGTGGTTTGTGGTCTACAATAACTTTGGCTCCTATCTATAAAGACGAACTTAAAGTTTAACTTCCATATTAAAATAAATTACGTAGATCCATGTAAAACTTACTAGATATCAGTAGTAAATTTTGTTGTAATGAGTTACTTATTTTCATTAACAATAAAGGCATCTTTGTTTTTCCATATTTTAATAATACATTTTCAAAAATAATTTATGAAAAGGTCAGGGATAATTTTTAAGCTAACAAATATTGCAAAATTAAAAAGAGATATTAATAATTTTTCTCACCGCAAATATGCATTCATTTCAAAAGCTATATTCTACCTAGGCTATAGGCAGCAACCAAACAGTTATTTTAATAATCCTGCTGTTACACTGTATACGTGCGACTTATTATGATAATGAAGTATTAGGTAGCAATTGCCCTATAACAGTTCTTTGTGTACGTTTAAATCTTCATTTTATTTTGCATTTTCCCCTCTTTTTTCAAACCCATTCGTTGCGAAGAGGAAATGAATAAATACGTTCTGACGTCAAAAATGGAAAACAGATATCTCGGTATTGAAATGCAACCAATTTGAAAGAGTTTAAATGTTTTGCTTGAAAATATGCAGTTAAAATAGAAATAATATTAAATAAAATTTCCATAAATGAGGTAACTGATGCAGTGTTACAAGTATACGGTTAATTCAGACGCTTAATATATAAAGAATACATATCAAGATACAAGTCATCTATCAGATATGACAAAGGTTAAGAAAAGTGCAAGAGTTTACGTCAAACGGTTGTGCGCAAAGATGTTTAAGATTTGGTTTCACAACCAAAGTTTGGTTATTCATTTTCATGTGATTTCTTTAGTTGGTTATTTATTTATTTTGTAATTTCTTCTACATGATGGCTTTTCCTGTAAGTTAGTGACGATAGCTTTATTTAATTCTATGTTTATATTTAAAAAATATCTAATAGCTGTTAACAGTCACACAAGTGCGCATAATTTACGTTGATTAAATTATTCATGCAATAGTGCATTTTAATTAAGTACAAGTTCTTGGACAAAATAATAACTGTGAGCTAACAACGACGAGACAGTCTCAACAATAACAGTAAATGAAGACTTGACAACAATATCTTGACAACGCAGCAAATTTTTATTTCTTATTTTGCACTTATGAATTTTTCCATAACAAACAGTGCAAAACTGCAATGGCGAATGCCCAATATTGTATAAAAATATTAATAACTTATTATTATCAACTGCGTGACTATATACCGTTCGAAAATAAAGATTAGTAAATATCTGGTAACACAATTTGCTATCAAACAACAAATGAAAGAGTGTTCTCGGAATGAATTTACAGGTATTTATCATTGAAAGGTTTGTGCAATGGGAGTGCATGACTTGATGTAAGATTTTGCACATACGCCATTGCTAATCACATGTATGTCTGTAGAAGAAAACTACAAAAAAACCAAAAAACCAAAACACAAATTAAGCAAAAAAATTGCTGTTGTCAACAGGATATAAACACCACATAATATTCCATAACAGGAATATGGTCGAAAAACAAACAAATTACAGATATCCCTAAAAAAAATGACAAGGAAATTAGGTAACAAACTTGACGTGTGAGCCTGAGATCTTATGGTCGGAGTTACCAGTTTTCGGTTTGCTGCAAGTTCTTTGCTACCGGTTCACTAAGAGTATTTTCTTTTTCTTTTTACTTTCGGTTGGGTACTGGTTGAGGCAATTCCCCATCGTGAAGCGAACCTGGAACTTAATAATTTTCACCTCTGAATCCCACACTCCCCTATATATATTTAATTTGAAGAACTCGCTTCACAAAATCGAGGACACAGCAGTATTTATGTTGTGCGCTTTTAAAGCAAGCGAAACAGTGGTTCTTTGCTTAGGAAATTTTTCATTATATTCTTTGTGTACATTCCTGTTTTTTTCCATCTTAAATTCATGTTATATCCGGCCGAAAACGTGGTCATATGGTAGGAAGGAATTTACCATGATTGGGAAAATCTCTTCAACATTCTTGACGTGCTGGAGCAATTTTAAAGAAACAAAATCTCAGCTTTCCAATCTGTGTGAATTTTTTTTTCTCTCGACATCCGTTACAAAAGCACCTCATTATTTCAACCTCAGAAGGGATTCTGGCATGGTTGAGCCAAAAAAAAAATTGGTTGTCTGTAAAGTCGGTTTACGGACGATTGCTTAACGTGACAACGTCATAACAAAACATTGATGAAATGATTACATACTTTATGAATAAAATTGAATCATTTTTATTTTAATAATAAACGAATAAATACTTGAAATTATACTAGTAATTAGATTTTTAAAATGCAAGAATAATTAACATTTATTGCCGAAATTGTTGTTGTAATAAGCAATGAAAACCACATTAACTTTTCACTTCACATTATAAACAGTCGACGAAACAGTTCCCGTGTAGATGACTTGTAATTAATTTTAAAAACTGGCGTTTAGCTATAAAGTTTAAATATAATTATGAAAAATTTTTCATATAAATAAACTGTAATCAAATATCTATCATCAATTATATGAATCGCCATAATTTTTTAGTCACTTGTAACATAACCTATTATTACTGCACTCGCTGACAGCGTAACGGAACACAGCGTAAAGGAACAATGAGCGTAACGGGACACAGCGTAACGTAACATTGTGCGTAACGGGACACTTTTTCGTGCGTGCAGCCGGAGTTCATCGATTTATTAGATGTTTATACATTAAAAACATCATAAACTGCCGATGATAACTTTAAATTTGTATTTTTTTTTTGCTCGTCCTCACAGCAATGATACACAAACACGTTGCTCGGGGTTTGCGTTTTTTTTTTTTTTTTTTAAGGACCTATAACAAGGGTCATGTTATACTTGCACAGCTGTCTAGAGATGTATGCCATCTGATCCTGGACGCGTGACAAAGTTAGAATTATTCTGGCAACCAAACGAGAAGGGAAAATAATCAGGCCTGTTTTCATTCAAAAGAGTGTACAAAGCACGGGGTTTGTTTTTATTAACAGCTTTTTCACAGATTAGAAGATTATTTTTTAGCTGAGTGTTTACTTCGGTTTTTACGTTTGGTCAGCGACAAACACGCAGAACAGTCTTCTGTCTTGGGGCTACCCAAAAAATATTAAATTTCGTCCGGAAAGTTTTTCGAAAGAAAGAGCTCGTTCCTTTAGTGTCATCAGATTCGTATTCATCACAGTACAGCTTACGCATGCTGTTTATTTTTTAAATACGACTGCATATAAACTCGTTTTGATTTTCGTCTACAGTAGTGACTTTCCAGACATTTAAACGTTTTGATAAACTGCGGCACGTCTTGCCGTCGACATGTAGATAGTAGATTTTTTTTTATGTATGTCTCATCCTCTGGACTTTTGCCAGTCACGAGGTTACGTTTTAAAACACATTGAGCTCAATTTTTGGAAAGCAGCAGCACTAAAAAAAAAATTCTGGCAAATTCTGATTTTCCTTCCGTCTTTTATCATAAAGTAGCACTAAGAGGAGACATTTGACTAACGTTCGTCACCAAACGAATTAGTTTCGTCGGTTTGGCGAGGTGAATCTCAAGATGAAATTGTCTTTGAGTACATGAAAAAAATATCTACTCAAAAGCGTTATTGTTCTGCTGGGGAACGAAACAGATTGCATTTCCTATAAGTAGGTACCTGCATAAATAAATTATTAATATTGACAGTTCAACTCTGTTTTATCGAAATTATTACGAGAGGAAACACAATCAACAAGAAAAAAGTAACAACTTATTACTAGAGACCTGCAAAATTCGCTGATTCATTCGGTGATAGGCTAGAATTCAAGCACATTTACCTCTTAGATAATTTGCTATTGGCTTACTGTTCATCTGGACAAATCTCAACCAGTTATAAACCCTCAACCAAAGAAGGATCGAATCACAGACAAACCAGCTGAGACGACTTACAAGTCGGCAGCCAATGAACTTGCGTTATTTGCCCAAGTGTACAGGGGTATGTACAGTCTGTTCTGAAGGCCATCGAAACCGTGAATTTTGCAGGTCTCTACTTATTACTAGAGACCCGTGAAATTCGCGGGTTCATTTCGTGCTATGCTAAAATTCAAATAATTATACCTAAGTTTTGCTTCTGTCATTGGTTCACTGTTAATCTGGAGGACTGAGGGCCAATTAGAGACCCTCACTCATAGAAGTGTCGAATCACAGACCACCCAGTCGAGACGACTCACAAGTCAGCAGCGAATTAACAGTTAGCATTTGCCCGAGTGTGTAGAGGATATTTGAGTCTATCCTGGAGGTCATTGAACCCGCGAATTTTACGGGTCTCTACTTATTACTAATCTTTGCAGTTTAGCACGATTTTTCTTCCAATTTTTCAGTTTTTTTCTTCTTCTTCCTAGGAAGTTATGTTTATTCCTCGGGATGGCTGTTCATCTTTGAAATCCTGCACCACTCAAACTCTTATTACAACACAATTTATAATAGTGGAAAGAAACCAGTCGACAACGAGCACATAATGCAACAGCCATAAACAGAACTGAACAGATAGATTTAAAATAAAACCTGTTTTTGACACAAAATTTCGACCGGATTGAGCTTGGTTATTTTGAAATCGAATTTTTTTAGCGGGATAGTATCGAATAAGACCAATCAGGTTAAGCAAAAAAAAAATTGAAAATGATGGACTGAGAAGGTTAATTTGCTCAGTTAGCAAAAACCTGCAAACTTTGATAAACAACAGTCATTTGACGAACTTTTGAAAGAACATAGCGCTTAACATAAACAATTTTTTTTTCAGTAGCGGATACCTGGATCTTCGTAAACCCACGTCAGGTTCAAACATAGATGCCTTATGTTGTGTTGTGTTGTAAACATGATAAACATGACCACGAAATGAAGAAAAGTAATTTTTTTTGTATACTTAAAGTTTGCTAATATTATGTTAATACTACACTATCATTCTTCTGAGTACGTCATATTCGGTCTAAGTAAGTTTAATATCCGTAATTTTAGGAAGATGTACATAATATTATGAAGACCTTCGGATAATATGTAACCAGTGTTCTTTTCATATTAAAGGTGAAAATAAATTTATGTTCACATTTAAACAAAGATATTATTATTCCTGCCATTAAAAAATTAACTTTTAATAGTTTTAGCCATTTTATTCTGAAATTTTTGGTGAAGTGTAGATTTAAACTACGTAGTAAACATTCTAGGTGGTTTTAATATAAATATAATAAAAGTTACGTTACACAGACCATAGTACTGTGCCACTATACTTGTTTAATAGTTTATTTCATCAGTCTTTTAAATTATATAAAAATAAGCATGGTTAGGAGGCGCCATACAACATTAACTATACCATACAACATTAACTATATATCTTCCCAAAATTGAAAACGTCACAATAATCCTTTCCGTGGGGTTCGAACATAGGAACTCACATCGAAAATGACGCGTGCACCAAATGTCACGGAGGTCAGCATATTGGCAGTCTTCTAATGTTCCTTTCTTTAACTGACTGAGATCTCTTTAGCTGAGGCGAAGTTTCCTCTTCGATCATTCATAGATACATCGCCAACTATATACAAGGGATGTAATTAGTTATGTTCCTCGGATACCTGTGAATTAATCACAGGTTGCGATTTTAATAACGTTTCCCTACACTCCAGTGAATGTTTTATCAAGTAGCCTAACATGGAATTTGTTTGTGTACATCTTTGCATAGAGGTTCTTTGATACAATATTGGCCACAAGCAGGGCGATGTGCTCATACGCACGCCTCCACACGGTGTCTTGGTGAGAAGAATGGTGCGTGTGTTGGTTAAATAGCTTTGGAATTTTGAGTATTCCAGTCAGATTCTTACATTTCTCTTCTCAATTTACTGTTATGTTTGAGATAATCTGTTGACGATAAAATTTTACACTTAAAAATTTCATATTATCTTAAAATTAAAAAAAAAGAATAGGTATTAGATCCTTTGACAAGAAATGAAAGAAAAAATAAATCACAATTGTTTGGCAGCAGATTGAAAAAAAGGGGAGGGAGTGAGAGAGTGTGTGTGTGAGAGAGAGAGAGAGAGAGAGAGAGAGAGAGAGAGAGAGAGGACAAAACATGATAATGGAAATTATTTCATTCCGCATGAATAAGTTACAAAAAAAAATTAAAATTTCAATTTAAAAAGCAACTATTTTTTTTGTTATCATTAGTTATCTAAATAAGAAATTTCCGATGTTAAAAAAGCTATGTTTCGCTGTATTGAAAGAAGAGGTATCATAACTTCATTTTTTTTTCTCTCGTATCCAATCAAGTCTTCTTGGCACCTTTAATAACGCGAGTCTTTATGCCTCGCCTCTCGTCGCGCGCACTACAATAGCCCGTGAGCTGTGTTCGACACATCCATCTCCGATCAGGACAGGTGCTGCCCCTCCACACAGCGGCGGCCACTTGCAGCGAGGCCCGTCATGGACGCTGGTCGTCAGGTCGTCGGCACGGACAGGCTGGAGCAAGCCTCCGTCCGACCGCCAATCACGGGACCCGCAGCCAATCATGTGCGCTGTCACTGTCACGGGGAAGGCGCCAGCAGTGCTGACAAAGTCTTAGGGCACAGGACACAGCCAACTGTCTGGTCAGCTGAGTGAGGTACGGGGCTGAGGCGGTGACTATGCTGGGTTGGTGGCCCCAGCCGCTGGTCATTGCCGAAGCTCCAATACCTTCCCGATCAAACAGAAGAGAGTGATCCCTAACAAATATGTTTTAAATAAGCTCTGGAATGTATTTAAAAGTATCTGGAATGTTACTCCCACCCTACCCTGATAGGGCGCACATGTGGTAGGGGAACGTGAGGATGCCGGCCGTAAGGTCGGAATATTCTGTCACTGCTAGCAGAGGTTTGGATAGGCCTCCTCCGGACCACGGGTTCACTGGGTGTTTTGAAGGGTCCCAGTGTGATGTGGGAAATCGGGGTAGGCGCCGGCAGTGCTGACAAAGTCTAAGGGCTAAGGACACAGCCAACTGTCAGGTTGTCTGAGTGAGGCAGGGGGCTAAGGTGATGACTATGCTGGGTTGCCATAGTCTGGTCATGCTGAAGCTCTAACACCTTCCTCATCAAAGGGGGAAGTAATCCCTTGGCATCTTTGTCTTAATATTACTTGTTCTGAAATGTATAAAAATTGATCTGTAGGCCGATTCCCAATCTACCCTTAAGGGCGCATATTTGAGAGGACTGGTGGAGGGTGCCGAAAATAGGTTGGAGCACAGATGTTACAAATTACAGTGAATTTGCAAACTTTCCGACGAAGAATTCACATTGAACCACGCCGTATTTCGATTTCCGAATGGTACGTTCCGTCCTTAGCAAAGGTGGACAAAAGTAAAGTGTTTTCACTGTGCACTTCACTAGTTTTTGAATGATTTTGTTAATGTATCAAGAATACCTATTATTTTGCATTCGTTTTCAAAGTAAATAAACTCAGTGTACGTAAATTTAAGGAGATACCTGGAATTTTATCGCATAATGGTTTGTAACCAACGTTCTTAGTTATTTAGGGGTGAAAATTTGAACCGTGTGACCTGTAAAATTTCCATCTGTCCGTAAGAAGCTTGTCAACTTCATACTTTTAACGGACGGACTGATGAAATTATAACCTGTTAATTAAACATACTTCAAATCATCTGATATAAAAAAATTATTTAAATACTTACATAATTATTTTTCTAATCAAGTTTGGACAAAATTTTAAGGCAGTGTTTTGAAACGAAAAACCTTCTGATTCACAGAAGTGAAATTAATTACGCGCGGTAACTCTAAAAATGTTGAAATAAATACCATACTGATGGTTATTGAGTTTGATGAGTTATAATTGCGTTTCTTACACGATTTGTCATCTGAGAAATTTTCTCTAAAATTTTAATTTTTCTCAACAGTTGGCAGCATGTAGAAGGGAAAATATGACTGAAGAACGGAGTGTTGTAACTCGCCCAGGGCTGACGGATGATCGGATGACGGATGATTGGATGACGGATGATCGGACGACGTACAGACGTCACGGGCTATTGTAATTTCGGCCTTAGCGAAAATGACGGATCATCGAACGACACTATTTGAAAATGTGAAATGTGGTACGAACAATGCTTGAAAACATGAAATGTGTTTGTAACTTCATGAAAACTATACAGTAGCGATAAAATATAAGAGAACTATAAAGACTTTCAGCGCAGTAACTCGACCTGGTGGCCAAGATCAACAACAAGAATCCACAAAAATAATTTATTCAAAGCAATCCTCTTGATTGGTACCGGATAACAGAAAATGTTATCAGGAAATCGTGTTTTGGCTTAATTTGAAAAAAAATTGAATTGACTCAATATATCTTCAAAATTTAACTTCCATGCTATAATATTTAAACATTCAAGCATTCATACATGATCGATGCTACCTGCTCGATCCTCGTGGACACAAGAAATAATTTACCGTATCAATGTTTTATTGGTGTATTTTATCGTAAGAAAATACACCAAGAGTAAACATTAAGTCACTCAAATATACAACAACATTTCCATTTTAGGAATGTTCAAAAACTACTACCTTAGTTCCCTTGCTTTATCCAGTATAGTTAGTCCAAGTGGTTACAGCTTCTGGCCGTATATTTACAACATGCTTGTTTATAGTGCTGAACGAGTCAGGAATTTTCCACGTATGAAAAATGTCATGCCTGGGTTCATCATAAATGGGTATTATTTTTGATTCTCATCTTCATACACTGTAAAAATATTTGTACTTTTGCAAGGAAAGTTCATGGAAACTCAGTTGCCAACGACATCACTTGTAAAATGGCAAAGGGGAGCTTTGTATCATTTGCAATTTTACCAAGATCTATCTGCCTTGCAGTTTTACAACTTATTATATTGTTGGCAACCGAGTTTCCAGGATTTTCCTTGTTAAAAGTATATTATTTTTTCTTACATTGAGATAAAGCAATGCGACTTATGTCGTAGTTTGTGCACATTCGTAAACTGTAAACTGTTGGTTATATATTTACGATAAATTTCACCAACGACAACATGGATCCGGTAAAATATTCTTTGTCTCTTTAAAGATCAAGCAGGAAGAAAGTTTGAATTTTAAAATATTTAAGCATAGAATTTAAATTTTGAAGTTACATGGAGTAATTTTTTTTAGATAGGCCTATGCCAAAACTCAATTTCCAGATGACTTGGAATTCTGACTTTTGAAAATAAGGACTGAGGCAGTTTATAACTAGCTGTGCCATCAAAATGTTTTTCGCTGTGTGCTCTAGCATTGTTTCTGTGATGGGAACCACTCAGATGTTAGTAACTGAAAATTCTGCAAACAGGTGTTTTGGTTCGTTAATCTTTGGCCTTTGCTATGAAACTGATATTAAATTGTGTAATTCAGTTTGAATACACTGATAGAACGATGATATTTAGTTACAGAATTACTGTAGAAATTCACTGACCCAAAGGATAGGTTTAAATAGAATTCAGTCAAATCACACTCATTGAAACTGGTTTCAACGTATTAAAACTTAGCCTTAATAATTCCTGACACAATGAAGCATTTTTTTTTAGAATAAGTGAATATTTATTATATTATTTTAATGTTTGAAGGGCAAAGAAAATAGGATTTAAAAAAAGTAAATTGCATACTGAACTTCGCGTATACATTCCGCAATAGGCTAAAATCCAACAAATATACCTTCGTACCGCTTCTGCGATTGGCCAACACTTTATCAGAAGAAATGTGAGCCAATGGGAAACCCTAAACCAAGAAAGTGAAGGATTACGGAAAACCTAGTTGAGAGGTTCCACGTGTCAGCAGCCTAAGAACAGGTGTCATTTTCGCAAGTATGTGAATGACTGTGGAATTTATCCTGGAGGTAAACGAACTCTCGAATTGTTTCGGTCCCTATAAATGACTGAAGTATAGAAACTCCAGCAAAACAATTGCAAAAAAAAAACAACAACATACAAGTTATAGTATGCAAACATTTCCATTCATTCGGCTCACACATGGACTGTAAAAATAAATTAATATTGTTAATAGTACAATGAAAATTGTATTGTTAACTAGTCACATTTATTTATTACCAGTGATTAGTAAACTATTATTATTATTATTTTTTCGTTCAGGGATGTCGTGACTGTATGTAAATAAACACCTAATTAACTAATTTACATTCGTAATGATTCCCTTCACGTAATAAGACCCGTATTATATAAATCATTTCGATTTTCACGTCGTTTGTCACGCAGACATTTTTTTTATCTCGCCCAAACCAGACGTTGTTTTTATTTTTGTTTGATCGCACGAACAAGGAAACTGGCGTCGAACGTGCCGGGAACAAACGTCTTAATCAGCGGAATCCTGGTCGCGGGCGCCCACTGGGCCATCCATCACGCGCGAGGTGAGCGCCTCCACCCAGGAAGACGCCCTGGCCACGGGGGTTAAATGGGGGAAGGTATGGGTGGGGGAGTACAACAAATTAATCATCTTCCCTTTAAAAGAACGACAAAATAATTATTTTCGCTCGTAATTCCATCTCGAGACTTGTTTGCCGCAGATATTCTCGCAGGCCTCCCCCCCTCCCCCCGTAGCAGCGACGCGATGCTGCTATTGGAGTGAACGCGGCGCGATCTTGTAATTGGGAACGGCGCCTAGAATGGGGCTCGGTTAGGGGTTGTTTCTGGGGGTTGCGGGGGTGGAGATTGGGATTGGGAGTGGCATCACAAGGCAGGGTGGGAAATTGGGGGGGGGGGGGGGGGAATCTGGGGGTCTTGGAAGGGGGGTGGAGTGGCGGATCGAAGATGCATTTTCAAGCTACAAATTAAATTCAGGCGGCAGACAAGGACGGAGGTAGGTTGACTGGTAATGTAATAGGGGTTCGGGTGAGGTGAAGAGGAAAAAGGTTCTTGTGGGTGGAGGGGGTGGGGGGTGGGAAGTGGATAGGGAAAGGATAAAGGAACGCCGTGATGTAGTTTGGGAACCAGAGTGTTTGAGTTTTCCTCACTTTGCATTATGGATTTAGCAAAGCTTTCTTCTCTGAAACACCACAGGGGTTTATTTTAATCAGCAGCTGCTCTGATTTACTCAGAGCTCAGGGAAAATAGCCTTTAAGAAATTTACATGTGTACGTTGCCACGAAATCGTGTTTAAAAGCGATTTGATTCCTGAAATCTAACTTGTGTTCGTCAACTGTAGCTCTGAAGTAAAATTTATCCCGAAAATACAAATAATAATTTTAAAATACACAAATACTAATCAAACATCCCAAAACTTACCATTTTCTTCGTAAAATCCTTATAGTAAGCCTATTCACCGACATTATAATATGGAATGAAAAAAATTCCCTTTCGGCACAGCCTACAGGCGTAGGCACATTTCGAAGTACTTATGTAGGCCTATTTATTCTGGAAATATTTTAAAAACTAATAAAAACTTATGGTATGTATTAATATCTTAATTTACATAACATATTTATATTCTACAAAATTACAAAAATTATAGATTAAATATTTACTCATTTTCCATGATGCGAAAATATTACAAATATTTTTAACCCAATGTATCCAGCATTCAATAATGTACAACGAATTTAATATTATATGCCAAATAAGGTAATAAATTAATTTAGTTTTAACTTTAAAACACTATTAATCATCCCTTACACTAATAACGTGGTCGTATAAAAATCTGCTGTGCACCAAGGTAAAAAAATATTAGGATGGTTTAAAAAAAATTCAAACGAATTTGATACCAAGCAATTTTTGAATTTTTTCAATATAAACCCCTGTTTTTAAGGTAATAATTTGTTTCATCAACAATTGTTTAAGCCAAAGTTTTTGATGAAGTCTATGAATTATACACTTAATTTATTGGATTTGATAGTATATCTATATAAAAATAGTAAAAATTACTTTTAACATTCTATCTTTTTTTCCCCACCCCTTGCAGTAATGATTTGTTTGGATATAAATTTATTTTAACAATACTTTGAATAAAAATTTAGAAAGTTAAAAAAAATAAAAACGTATTCGATAGTGGACATGGTAGAGAAGTTAAATTTATTTCCTTATTCCAACCTCTTGCAATAATGGTTTTTATTGCTACGATTTATAATGTGGGGAGAACTGGGTTCGTAAGGGATAGCCAAATAAAATTTTATTACAAGTTTATTAATTAATAGTATTTACATTACTAATAAATAATCATACTTAAAAATATCTAATAATTAGGGACCGGAAAAATTCGCGGATTCAATGACCTCTAGGATAGCCTCCATTATACTCTGCACTTCTCAAGTAAACACGCGTGTTCATTGGTCACTAAATTGCGAGTCGTCTCCACTGGGTAGCTTGTGATTCGACGCTTCTTTGGTCGATAGTCTCTCATTGGCCCAGAGAGCTCCAGTTAAACCGCGAGCCAATGGCAGAACCAGCAGAATTGTACACATGTTTGAATTTCAGCCTATCAAGAAATGAATCCGCCAATTTTCCGGTATCTACCAATCATCAATCACAAGCACTTAAAATGTGTATTCGAAAGTCACTCAATGTCTGTCAAGTTTCACAGTACGAACTCCTCACTGGAGCTAGGCTCGACAGTGGTTCGCCCCTCACCTCGCGCCTGTCCACACACAGTCTCGAGTCACTGAGACACACACTCGACCCCGTCGCTCCGCGTCGCGCCCCTCTCGAGGGGGTCTCTCACCCTCTTCGCCGATGTCGCTCCTCCCTTCACTCGCGGAACTCTCCGAACTCTTAGAACTATCGCGGGACTCCCGCGGAGGCCGGCGTCGCGGCTTATGTACTTGTGGTGCCCTTCTCGAACAGACAAGAGCGGCTGTGGCGAGTCGCGAAATTCCGCGCCGACCCGTGGGCCCGAAACATCGCGAATAGCGTCGCTTATTCACGCCACTTCATGCGGCGGTCTCTGTAGGCCCGGAATTCCCAGGCCGCTCAAGGTGATAATAGCCCGAGGTTGGACGATGCGTGGGTTACGATTGGGGAGGGGGGTAGCGACGACCCATGTAACCCGGCCAGGAGCGCGCGGCATGTCTTAGTCAGTGGACGGCACGTGACTCGGCGCGTGACGTCAGTGGCCGTGCGGGGCCGCCAGCCAGCTCCGAACCTGACACCGCGGTCTGGTCTCTCGCGTTTGTAACAGTATTATCAATAATTTTGACAGACAAATTTTCAGATAATTATTACAAGATTTATAAACAATTTGAAAGAATTTGATAAGGTGCCTACTAAGGGAGTTATAAATATAATATCATTCAATCCCTATTCATTCCATCCCTTGCTGTCATTATAGGTCGTATAAAAATTTATTTCAAACGAAATTTGTCCATAATAATTAAAGGTTTTACAATAAATTAGAACGAATATGATAGTGTATATGGTACGGAAATTGTGACTTTCTAAATTCCACCCTGGTTTCCTTCAACCCCCTGCAGCAATGTCTCATCTTATCAAAAAGTATTTACACAAAAGTTTTAGATAACAATTATATGATTTACAAACAATTTGAACGAATTCAATTCTATCCTTAATAATGGCATAATGAATGTTCTTTTCTTTAAATCATTGTTTTTTCCACCCTTTGCAGTTATGTTTGGTCGTATCAAAAACGTTTTTAGACAGCTTTTAAAAAAATGTTTTTGGTATTACTCCTATGAGTTATAATACTTTCAAAGGGTGTGATATTCGTCATGATATAGGATATATAGTAATTTTTGTGTTTTTCAAGAAATACATTAATTATTATTTCCCAACTAATTTTTTTCTAATAAAACTTATTTTTTTCTAAATAATTTTATGCATAAAGTATTACATTTTCGTATCTATAAGTTCTCAAATATTTCCGAAAAAAATCACCTTAAACTTTTAAGTTAGATAATAATTATCTAGGTTCACATAAGGTAGTTTTTATTATTAGGTATAATTCTATCTTTAAGAGGAACAAAACCAATACTTTTTTTATTTGCTTGTGTTAGGCATTTATATATGCCAAAAAAGGCAATGATATTACGACCCTAACGTTTACACAGTCAAATAGTGTCTTAACACATAGGAAGTCAGGGTGTAAACTGGACTGTAGGTAAAGGAAATAACTAAATAATTATACCATTAATGCAGTGAAGTCTATCACTGTTTATTGTGTTCATAGTATATTGTAGATAATGTAATGCTAATATAAATTAAATTAAGTTCTAAGAAAACCCATAAGATAACTTTCAATCTTCCTTTAAATAAATTAACGTGTGTAATATAACTGCTGTTAGTGTCTAAACACCATGTTTTAAGGCTATTTGATCTCCCATGTAGAAATATTTAAAACTGAGTTATGAAGTAATAGGTCATTGTATGCATTACCCACATGTAAAGCATTGATTAACCACCATGAAGCTAATAATCAGTAAATATTTTACTCGTGAAATTCTTTCTAATTTTACAAAAATATCTGATATCTTACATAATATACAAATATGAGGCCAAAATAAACATCAAAAATTACTAATTTGCAAGGCTTATTTATTGAAAAATCAGTGGGAACTGCAATAAAACATGAAGAAAGTCGTGAAATAGAAATACTCCAACATGTGTGTTGGACCTGGAAATTTGGAAAGGGAGGGGGTCTCATAAATTACGAAGCTTCCATTATTTTTGTAATTTTTTCTTCCCCAAGGTTTTAAAAAACTTAAGATATATCAATGGGCAATGTTTACAAAGTTTACATCAGTCCAATGTGGTATTTCAACAAATTTTAGTAGCTCAAAAAGCAAATAACGTTTCAATACGAGCATGTACGTACAACTTTAAATAACGCGGTAAATTTTTTTTCGATAATATCTTTGTATGTATGGGGTATTTATCGTAAAATTGAATTGAAGGATATCATTCGTAAATTAATTAAGATTCAGCTATACCAAAAAAAAAAAAGGCTAAAAAAAAGTGTTTCGGGATTTTGCAAAAAAAAAAAAAATAATAGTTGTATATACGCGATTCCATGCTAGGAATAAACCATAAATTGGCCTTTCAGGTTCAGAAAACCATTAAATAACACTTGCTGGAGTCATTGAACGGTTACAGTACTGATTGAGCTGAATCGCCGACACCGACACCTAGAGCCTCCAGCCACCGGGTGGCTCGCAAGGAACTCCCCCGCTGGAGGCCACACGGGGTGTCGGCGCGCGCGGGCGAGGTCCCTGGAAGGAAACAAGCTCCCCCGCGTCTCTCCGTCTTGGGTCTGCGCCGTCGGTGATGGATGGGCGTCGTGCGGGCGCGGACGTGATGGCGGGAGTGCTCTTAGGGAAGGGGGGGGGAATCCCCCCTTCCTCCTCCACCTCCTCCAGGCAACAACATGCCTGGCCGTGACGAAGACAAAGCGGCGCACAAAATGGCGCCGGCTACCGGGGAGCGGGCGCTCATCACTCAGCCCGAGAGGATGGGTTGAGAGGGGGGGGGCGGGGTAAGAGACCGACGGACGCCTGGCGTCCACTCGCTGGACCCGGTGCTATCCCCCCCCCCTGTCACCCCTTCTCACGCATGGCCCGTTCCTCTTTGGTCTCCGTCCTCTCTTTATGAGTCCCCTTGCGTGAGGCAGGTTGCGAAGGAACACCACTCACGTATTGCGATCCTTACCGTGGTGCGACTTCTGGAATATTCATGCTAATTATTGGTTTCATGGTCACTGGACTCCAATAACCACTGTTAACTCATACTGTAAGGTATGAATGAATCATTAAATGAATCATTAAAAAAAAACCTTAGATGAATTTCAAATGTTCCAAAATACGTAATCTTTAAAATATATATCCAAAAAGAAATTTTTGAAAAGTCTTTATCCAATCACTGTTTAATTACTTTTATTTCACAAAAATAAATTTTTATTGTCTTTTATGTGTTTAGCGAAACTGTGCCTTACTGTCTCGCAGCAACGCAATCTCCTCGACTGAACACGAAGCCACGCCCACACCAGAGGACAGCCCGTTCTCTCTTGTCTTCCTCTGTGGCGTGTAGCTTGTGCCAAATTTTACCAATTATCTACGCCTTCTGCTGTTGTGATTCTGTCAACAGTGTTTGTGAACAACTTCGTGTTGTTGCTCAGTGTTTGCCAGTTTGCAAACGATCATCATGTCAGGGACTTAACCGGGGAGAGATCTGTGGGGTACGGAAACTCCCTTCAATGATTTAAAATTTAAATTTAAAAAAATTAAATCAATTTGATTGAATTTAATAAAGGGGATTGTCTGTAAAGTCGGTTTATGGACGATAATTTTACGTGATAACGTCTTTTATAAACAGTTGACAAAACAGTTCACGTGTAGGTTGTGTGCTGCCGCTGTCTCTCTTCTACTCGGACGCATCGGCAGATGGAGTGGAAGAGAGATATATGCGTCACAAGCCGATCGTGCCTCTCTATCGCTTGTTCCGCGCTCTCGCTTGCACGCTCGGCTCAGGCGGAACGTGACAATGAGTCATGCTTTTTCGTGCGTGCAGCCGGCGTTCATAGATTTATAAGACGTTATCAGTAAACAAAAAATAGTGAAGACAGAATGGGAAAATTACAGCAAATTAGCTACATTAGGTTATAGAGGGCTTTATTTCTAAGAATTAGTGCAACCCTTATAGTGGGCTACAAAAAATGCACTTCATCATCTCGAACAACATGCCTCATAAAAGAAGCGGCAGGAGTCGTTTACAATAAGTCTGTATTTTATGCCTGTTTGCACACGTCTTTGTTGTAAGCATTTCTTTCATACATATATGACATTTGTGTTTCATGTGTTAATCAACATTAATATTTATGTATTTCTGAATTGTTATAACCAGAAAATCAAACAATTGACATTAAGAAAAACATTAAAAACAAACTAAAAATTAAAAGTTAAAATTTATTTTCTCAAGCAAAATCATTACTTATATTTCTTGGTGTAAACGCTGGACTTCTAAAATTCTACTGTTTCCTAAGATTTTAGTGTGACAAATTTATTTATAAACTAAAAAAAAATCATAAAAAGGTTTTAGTGGTTTTACCGGACCACTTCTTCACAAAATGATGACTACGACCTTGGTCTTGTGAAAGTTGAGAAATACGTACCACTACTTTTTATAACTGTTCCATTTTAGACAGTTTACATGACACATAGGTACTACATTTACTTCTTCCTTGGCTGCAACAACCTAGCGTATTCGAAAATTGTGAAATATGAAGAATGAAATGTATTTGATACCTGTCATGAATTATACTATACTATTGCTTATGATTGAAATAAACTTTTTCAATGACGAACTTCAATAAAAATAATAATGTTGTAATAATTTTTGTTTTAAAAGTAAAACATTGTACTCTTACGTATCTGGAGGGTTTCAGAGCTCGAAAAAGTACCACACGATTATTAAATTACTAAATTTTGAAACTTATATTTTGATCAGAACTTAATAAAATTACTATTTACATACTTCACTTGTCAGTAACTAGCTCTTTCGTTCATCCGAGCACTTCTGACCAACCACAGTCCCACCACTGTATCTACACTGACGCACTACTCACTTGCGTCAAATAACGATATTGAAAGGAGAGCTAACTCATACTTCATGTATGCCTTTAGGTCTTCATCAGTCAGCTTGCTGATTCTAATAATTTGGACCTCAAAGGGTCAATAATCGCAGTTTCCACTTGAACATTAAAATAAATCGGCGAGGGAGAACTGGAGGTCGTTTGGACAATTGGACGTCTTAAAAATGATGTCCACTATTTTCTTTCGTTGCTTGAATTCCTATTAAATAAGCACTGTATCAAGTGAATTCATTATGACGTACGACTTCTATTGCCATTGATATAATTTGATTTGACAGATAAAATTGAGGATATTCTGAAACCAACATGGAAATTTATCAATATCTATAGAATCTTAAAAACGTGGCTTCCCAAAATCCCCACTATGTTCACTAATACAAAAAAGTATTCCAGTGAACTCTTCAAGTGATAAAATAAATAATGAGTGGTAGTTAGCGCTAGAACCCATTTTCTAATCTCACTGTCTGTAATTTCTCACCCTCACGTCAAGACATCCATGCTTTCCATTCCACGAATTGAGATTTACTAACTTGTATTGTATGAATACACCCCGTCTAAAATATGTGCTCAGCATGTCTGTCTTGCACGAAGATGTGGGTTTTATTTGGAATCATTACAGAGGGTAATTTTACTATGTCCTGAAAGTTATTGGTTCGAAAATTCTACCAAATAAGTCTTCAAGGATTACTTCTATGAAACAGATTAATATAATGAATTTAGTAGGGAATTTTATAAAATTAATTTTTGCTTAAACTAACCGTTTACATATTAAGAAGAAATAAACCGAAAAAATGTGACATGTTTCACGCCCCTGCCGCTATATTTTACTCTTGATTCATCGGGACTTTTTAATAAATGAAAATTGTTTAAAAAATTTTTTAGATGAGGGATTTTATTTTGCCCTTCATTTACAGGAATAAACAGGAAACATCTCCACGTTTGTCACCTACGAAATTGAATCGTAGAATGTCTTGAGACAGGCGCTGTTAAGATTAGCACTTTAATTGAGGGGAAGATACCTCTGCAAGTGATTCCAGAGGAAAATTTTTTAAGTAGAACATTAATATATTAGGTAGCATAGGACAAGCGTGAGACTTGTTCTTCCTATGGTTTCTATCCTGCGCTCCCAAAGCAAATAAGCTCAAATTCTTCCATTTTTATTGTTATTTTTATTTGAATAAATAAAATTACATTATGAAACATAACATTAAAAATAATACAATTAAAAAAATTAGCAAACAAATTATTATTAAAGTTCTCAGGCTCCAAACACTCTTGCAAATGGGCCTCCCAAAAATTTTAAATATGTAAATAAAAAATAATTTTCTGAAATTTATTAAACAGTTTGATTAAAAACTTACATATAAAGTGAAAGTGCTTGTTTAGTGGCCTTCAAATAATTTGCCCATAAAACGGATTTACGTTCGCGTTAGAACTTTTCTTCAAACGCTAAGTAGTTACGAAAACTTTTAAAAAAGTTACTCCAAATTTTCTGGGCTTGAACATTAAATTACCCGAATGATCAGAAAGCCATTTTGTAAGAAAAGTCAGACGTATATTTATACTTCTCTTATGCAAAGCATAATTACTATGCATTGGGACGATTACACCAATAATAACTTAAGTTACACAAAAAGGTAACCACCTATTAAATTTGGGGGGAAAAATTCGAATTAAAACTGAGGGCGAAACAAAAATTGATGGTCAAACCTTTTGTAAAATTAAAGTGTGGTTTCTTTCACAGTAGTTTTGTAAATAAAAATTTGGTGTTTTAATTTCAAACAAATATATATATCCTCCGTTCAGTAGTCTATCACTGACTTTGGGTCCCATTACGGCAGGGATAATAATAACAAAATTGGTTGTCTGTAAAGTCGGTTTACGGACGATAGTTTAACGTGACAACGTCATAACAAAACATTGATGAAATGATTGCATACTTTTATATGAATAAAATTGAATCATTTTTATTGAATTATCACTATTTTGTATGGATACAAAGAAGGAGTGAAATGAAATCTACAATTTTATTGATAAATTTACTTTTATTTGCACTCATTTATTCAAATATGTTTATTACATTAATTAAGAGATTATTTTAACTATAACTTTTATACATGTTTGCTATTTAACTTCTTCCAATCTGTGTTATTCTGTTAAGGATATGACAATGATAGGAAAAGTAGGAAACGAAAGAGAGTGTTTCAAGTTTAATGTGCCTCGAAAAAGTCAAATCGATGGTTGTTCCAATCGAGTGGAAGAGAGATAGATGCGGTTCAAGCGTACAATGAGCGTAACGGGACAATGTGCGTTACGGGACTTTTTCGAGCTTACAGCCGGCGATCATGGATTTATTAGACGTTGTCACGTCAAAAAAGAGATATTCCTCAATTATGCCATAAAATTGTATCGGAGCGCAATAATTTATTTGTACGTAGCCCCGTCGACGTTCTCAGTGGCAGTGAACTTTTTCGCTCCATTGTAAAGATCGCGACAGTCACAGAAGGTCCACAGCCCGTGAACTCCAGGCCGCAGGTCCCACTCGTAGTCACAGTCCGGGAACCAAGCAATGGCGATCACTCACCTTCCGCGTCGCACGTCAGAGCCGGTGCACCAGACGACATCTGACGTCATCCTTTCTCCTCGTCGCTGGTCGCGGCGTTTGGGGAAGCCTTCTTTTCACAGACGAGAGAGCCAAACCCGAAGTTCCCCGAAGTTTACAGGATTTCACAGTATCTTTAATGTAGCTATCCTAACCAAATCAACCGTCCACAATGTTTTAAAGTATTTATAATGTAGCCAACCTAACCTAATTGACCATTATTAGTATCCTTTTTTCAACACCGCCATATTTATTTACAATGAACCAAAATAAACAACCGAAGATGCACGATCGGGCGTTTGGCTCTCTCGTCTGTGAAAAGATGGATTCCCCGGCGTTTGCGTGCAACAAAGCACGTTGCCAACTTGCCACTCATAAATCGAAAATTAACGGCTGACATTTATTTTTATTTCATGTAATAAAATTTTTTTTATGTTTCAGAATTATTAACATAAAAACTCCATATTAATTCTGAAATCTAAAAAGCTTAAGAATTTAATTTTATGAAAAACATTTACAAATACAAGAACAAGACTTCAAATATTTAGAAGTAAATTTAAAAAATTATAATTATAGGAAAATATAATTTAATTATAAATACTAATTTGGACATATATTCTAAGCAGTAGCCATCGGCCACAAAAACATGACAATAAGAAGAGCCATTTTAAAGCATTATAGCTGTTTATGGTAGTGAAGTAAGCTTGTATTTGCAAACCTTGGCGAAATGAGCCCTTACGATCGCGATCAAGAGAATCAACTCTTTTCCTGCAATATGTTAACTACCAACAGGCCAAAAATAATTAATTAAGTTAGACATTTCGTTGAGAGTTTTTACTGCAGGTTCCCATTCGAAACGATAACCTACATCTTTCACGCAGTTGTTAACGCCTCAACAATCCCGAATAAACATCATGTGGCAATCTTCTTCAAGGTACTCTTGCACCCAAATGTGGACAGTAAACGATATTGGAATCAGAATTTGAATTAGAGCACAATATCCTTGTTACATTATTTCCCACGATATTTATTCACAGTAAGATAGCGAATATGCTCTGAAACTGTCTAACATAAATAATTATTCCTACAGTAAAATATGTCAAGAGACTGTTTTGTACAGTATTTCTACGGAAAAATTTCGCAGAAACAGAAATTGCTTTCCACAATTCAGAATATCACTAAAGTTATTACTATTTTTGCTAATTGAAAGAGAAAAATTTCATAACAAAAAACTATGAAATTGTTTAAATATAACCTTATCTTGTTTAACAATAACAGTACGGTTAGCAGGACTTAGAAAAACTGTTTCATGAAATAAGTTATCCACTTACTACTGGCTAGTACAACTTAGCATTGGCTGATACTCGGATTTCAGAAAGAGCGGTGAGTCTTCGCTTTCTAATTTTTTAAAATATAAATAGGGAGGAGTCAATAGATTGATTGTTCAAGACGCCATTGTTTATACGATTCGTTAGAGTCTTCCACTCATAGTGTGATAATACTAGAGAAATTTATGGCTTAGCCAATCATTCTAAATCCCTGCCGTGAACATAAACAAAAAAAAATAACTAGTGTTTTGTAAAATAAACCAAATTCACTAGCAATCTTTGCTTATTAATTATGCATTTGTATACCAGTGGTGTTAATTAAGTACTAAATGACCCAGTGGCTAATTCTTTTGCAATACTAAATTTGCATATTCAATTATTTTCAGTTTTGCTAACGTGACAAATGTAATAAATTTTTAGCTTTCTCGTTGATAAAGTTGATTTTAACGAAAGTCAGTCCAATTTTTTTAATTTAAAAAAATATATTTTAATTAGAAAGTAATTCAAATATTCCAACTCATTTAGTCTCGTCATTAACGAATATTAACAGGAATCTACGAACAGGGCAAATTGGTGATATTTATAGTATTTATTTGTTTAGCCTTGCGCAGACAAATAAAAGAAAATGCTGACACAACGCAGAGCTCTCTGTGGCGGTCCATCGTGGAGTTCCGGGGCACCAGCATCCAGACTCAGCGATCCTGGACATTTCTTCTACCCTCCCCCCCCCCCCTTCCACGGGGCCCCGGAATGAGCGTCCCACACCCTCGCGCGCGGGGCTGATTAATGCCCCGCTAATCAATACTCGGAAAACATTCCAATTAAATTCCATTCCGCGCGGGCTGGCGCGACAATGCCCGGACGCCGTTGTTATGTGACGTCAAATCACGCATAGTTGCGGGGGCGCCCCGGGATTGGCCTCCCCTCCCCTTACCCGGCAACACCCCCCCCCCTTCTCTCTCTCTATCTCGGGCATCCGAGCCCCGAGGGCCGATGGCATTGTCCGCCCGCAGGCACGCGTGCCTGGCGCTAGGTGTTTGGGGGTGGGTGTCGGCCGTGTATTGAGGCTGGCGTGTACGCCAGGGGCTC
Organism: Bacillus rossius redtenbacheri; assembly: GCF_032445375.1. Lineage (NCBI taxonomy): Eukaryota > Metazoa > Arthropoda > Insecta > Phasmatodea > Bacillidae > Bacillus > Bacillus rossius. Next base: position 6,517,043 of record NC_086336.1, on the reverse strand, counting down.
GGTCCGGAATGCGCGCGGCGACGCAGACAGATGGACGACTCCGGTCGAGGTACATGTGTACTGCAGGGAGGGAGGAGAAACACACACACACACACACACAGAGAGAGAGCGAGAGGGGCTGGCATTGTGCACCCTGGTGTTCCGCGGGTTTGCGTGGCGATAAGGGGCGGGGTTAGCCTACTCAGCGATCACTCAGACCCGCCAGGAATGTTCAATTAAATTGCGCGCGTTTCACCCGTGGTGGTGGGTTCCGCCGGAAGTTGGCGAAGGGGGAAAAACAGCTTCGATCGTGATCGCGAAACAACCGCCGCCCGCCCCTTTCCCCCCCAAAAAAAACGTATTTTTTTTTAAACGCCATTCCCTCGCTTTAAACTTTCCCACGGGACACGTAAATAAAACACCTCCCCTTGGTGACGACGAGGGAAATTTGGTTTTACACTCGACGATAAGGGCGAATTTTCCACCAGGACTTTGTTTGATTTGATCTCTGGACTTGGCTATCATTCTGGTACCCATTTGTAAATTTTATTTTAATATTTTATTTTAATATTTCAAATATTTAAGGATTTGAAAAAAAATTTAAAAATAACTCAATAACTAAATAAAGCACGTAATTTAAACTAAAGGATAAATTTAATGGCTATGTCATTGATGTTTTTAAAAATTTTCCAATGTACTTTTCCAATAGAAATAATAGCAACGAAAACATAAAATGGACTTCATAATTGTTAGGCTATATATATACATATATAAGCAAGCTTTAGAATGCATTCTCATTCGCACAAGAAAAATTGAAAATAAGTTATCGCTATAAATTAATAACGCAAAATGGCCACCTTAATTCTTCTTCGTCAAAAAACAATTTTCAACATAAAGTAGTAATTTCGTATTTTTATAGAAATACTAGGAACCTTTAATTTTACAATACAGCCCTTAAAAAGATAACTTTGAAACATATTTTAAAATCACTCAATGAGTCGAGTATCTTTAAAGGATAGTAATCGAATGTTTACTGAATTCGATCTAAGTTAAATTATATTAGCTTTAAAACTGATATACTTTATGGAAATGTGCACTTGAAACACTATACAATAATACATTATTTTTAAATGTTCAATGTATTATACCACCAAACCAATTCCTTATTTTTTCGACATATATTTTTGGAGCTTCTGAGTTTGGTAAGTTGAATTTAATTATGCGTTGACTCGTCAGTTTTAAGAAACAACAGAAACTTGTTTGATTAAGATAAATAGACTTCTTAGGAAAACTAATTAATAATGTTTCAGTTCTGCTGTAAATGAACCATTTGGTAAATTACTAATTAGCTGTTAGTTAAGCTGATGTCACAATCATCATACCGAGAAAATATTTCAACATCTTTTTAGAAACACGGTAAAAAAATTAATAATGGAGGTAATGAGTAGGCGAATTCTACTTCTAGCCTAGCCCGTGTGTAGGTATAAATTAGGAGGCATGTTTTACATTATTTTTGTTTTGTACTTTTGTGCTCAGGTTGCTAAGAAAGTTCATGTTTTCTTGAAAATGATGGTTTTAATAACTTTTGCACAAATCCTGACGTCATAACACACTGCATTCAAATACAATCTTATAACAAATGTCTCAGTAAAGATAATTTAAATATTTGGCAACTTCTTAACTGAAATCTATAGTTTAACTTAAAAATATTTTTCAAGCTAAATCAACAGTTTCACTAACTACTTTTTTCCCGGGAAACCATTAACACGTTCATTCCATCTTTTGCAAGTAAAAGGTGTTTTTCATAATACTTTAGCATTTCATTCCGAAGATAAATTTCCGCAATGCATTAGTATTTTTACTTATGATAGGTATACCGATCAATTCATGCATCTAAAAAATTGAAAAAAGTATCTGTGTGCTTAAGTTGATGATATAAAATGATAGGAAGTGTCTCTGAATAGAACTGTATGGAAAGCAGCACTTTATGCCAACCCAATATCACGATGCACGCCATTGAATTTTTACGACGGTCAACAAGAAACCAAAGATTCACGATGCCAAAGAAAGAGAGAGAGAAAAAAAATTCAGTCATCGTAGAAACGAAACACGAAAATCCCTTCCTATTGACAGCTCAGCGCGACCTTTCGATTTGGGCAAAGAGATGTGCAAGGTGGGAGAAAAAACTTCCCATCCAGTCCGTTTTACGATGGAAAGCCACGCGTGACCCGAAACGATTTTTGATCTCCGCAGAAGGATTTCTTCCTCTCCTCGGAGAGCGGGGCGTCTGTTTGTTATTCCTCGCCGACGGCTACGACCCCCCCCCCCCCACCCCAAGACGCCGGCGCCGATACACGGTGTCGCGCGGGGGATAAGCCCCCAGACGTCGCGGCCGGGATTATCGCACGAATCGAACTCGGCTTCCGACGAGAAGGAAGTGCGAGGAGGGGAAAGCCGTTACGGAAGGAACAAGGCGAGAAGAGGTCGCAATTACTAGAGACCGGAAAAATTCGCTGACTCCTTTAGAGCCAGGCTGGAATCCAAAACTCGTTTAGCTTAACGCTGCATCGGTGATTAGACCGCAATTCACCTGAAGGACTCTTGAGCCAATGACAAACACTCAACAAAAGAAGTATCGAATCATAAGAATACGCAGTAAACAGGTGTCCCGAGTCGGTAGCCAATGACCAGGTGATAGTTGCCCGAGTACATAGAGAATCGTGGAGTCTATCCTAGTGGTCATTGAGACCGCGAATTTGTCCAGTCCCTAGCAATTACAGTCGGCGCGGTGTGCCAGGAATGCGTCACGACCAAGTGCCCCCCAAGTGTTTCGCGGACCCATTTGAAGATAATTGAATATCTCAACACTTGCATATCTTCGCGCCGTCTTCAAATGAGCCGCAGTTATGGTTTTAACACGTTCCGAGGCACCCGGTTTTAACCAATGAAAATGGAGACCTACAAAATTCGCTTTTTTTGGTTCCCATGATGTTTTTTCACCAATGTGTAAATTCAATGTATTTTTTTTTTGTAAATTTAACAGAAAACTAGTAAAATTACAGATTTTTTTTTAATACTTACATTTTCATGAAACAAACTGTATCGCTCCAAAAAAAGTGTTCACAGTAATACTCGGATTCTTACCCGGGAATTCATGCTGTGTGTTGTCCCAGTACCTCCAATAGTTAAAGTTATTTGTAAACCGTTCCATGAATAGCGTTCCAATATTGATTACGCAAATTAATAAGCATGATGAGACAAAATAAAGTTAAATTATTTAATATTCTATTATTTTTTCTGTGTTTTTATAAAAATTAGGTACGCTTCAATGAAACACAAATTAAAATATGAAATTAAACACCAAATTTTCGTACTAAATACTAGTATTATCTCGAAAAAAGTATTTCATAGATGAAAAAGAGCCATAGCCCTTTCTTGTGGAAAGTTACAATATGTTTCTTTTAGTTTTACAAACTATTTATTTGCAAATGGTTTCCAAAGGAATCTTTGGTAAAAGTACAGAACATTTTTTTTTGTGTTGGCTGCTTCCACATTTCACCTTGTCTCCGAGTCGCACATAATTCGGCCGGATGTTTTCCAAGGTTTTATTCCTTAGGGTGTTGTACTTAGAGCCTGTCAAAGAACCCACCATCCAGTGAACAGGGACGTTGAAGTGTAAGAACATGTGCATTCTTGACTGCGTCAAATAATAACGACAACCTTGCATATCTTTAGTTATGTGGCCAAAGAGAACCTAATTTAGCTATCACTCGTAATTTACACTGTTAGAAATTCAAATAAATTTACGAATTAGTTAACAAAGAATTTATGTCACATGATCGAAGAGATCTTCGTAATTTTAAATAACTGTTTCTTCTTAGAAATTCCGCTTTATATCAACTTCAAATTAGGTATTTTGGTATAAAAAGTTTAAATACACACGAAGAAGAAATAATTGTTTTTGCAGGATCCTTGATCAGTATTTGAATGTGTATCTTATATACCAAGATTATACTGGTCGATCCAAAAACATTTTATGTTCGAAAAAAAAACATAGAAATTTGACGTGTCCTGTATCTGCATGCTAACAGCGTTGAGTAAATTATTATTATTATTTAAATAAAATAGCCAACTGTGATTTAAATCCTGTCTTAAGCATTGCGCAAGAAAACAAACTAAGTTTGCAATATTTAGGTACTAAAAATGAAACGATGCACCTCTGGCCACTAATTGAAGTGCAGATGTCCAGGCGTTAAAGCACCATTTGCAAATTACTCAAAATTTGTGAAAAGGGTTTGCTTAATATTGACCTACTTAATACTCTCTTACAGAAGTTAATCCACAATGTTAAGTATTTATCATTGAGTTTTGCATAGTTAAAATCGCTAATGCAGGTGTTTCAAGGAAACATTTAGGTATGAAAAAATTATTTGGTAGTTACACAGTGTTTGCACGTAGTGTACAGATGTAAAGAGAACTTCCATATTTTATATTCAACATTAAATTTTTAGGGGCATCGCTCGAGGTACCGAAAAAAAAACGCGTTGCCGAGGTGAGGTCCGAACGTCAGTTCGATGGCTGACGCGTAGGGGCGAAGAGTTATGTGATTCCCGGGCCAGTGTCGCCCTTAGCGCTCCCGCGCTTTCAAAGCACGCGACCAAGCGGCACGTTTCGAAACCTGAACTTCGCATATCGATGTAGTCCACCTGGGATCCTTATATATCGATTCATCGCAGCATCGCTCGTCTGCTATGTGCAGTGACTGGCCTTCTATACGGGACGTGTTTCAATGCGTGTTCCAAGGAAGTCATCCCCTAGGGGTGTCGTCTTTCCGCACCCGGCGAAACGGTTGCGGCTGATGTGACCCTTCCAGCGGCAGATGACATCGACCGCGGCAATAACTACCGCCGCGCGGAAAGTACTCTGGAGCGATATTGTACGTCTTCCCCGTCTCGTACGGGCATGCGACCGTCTGGCGCAGTTCCTCCCCTGGCAGCCAAACACCGCTGGGGGTTTGGGGGAAGGGGAAGGGGGGTTGTTAATCAATCTGCAGCGCGCACCCAGCCGAGGAAATAACGTGGTAATATTCTGTCCTCCACCTCCTCTTCGACTCCCTCTTTGTGGGACAACACACGTGTACCCCTGGCAACACCCCCTGGCAGGCGGCGGCACATATTGCAGGCGCGCGACCGCGGGGGTGTCAAAATAACATTACTTCGCGATGCAAACCTCCATCCCAGCCCCTCAGGAGTGCAAGGGAACTCGGCAGAAGCTTATTACGAGATATTGCGGGCACAAGGCTGGATGTCAGAGGGGGTGGGAGCCCGGGGTGCCTGCCCCTCCCCCATTACCCTCCCAAAATGCACCCCGTTTTTATCTCCCGCCTTCCCACCCCTTTCCCATCGTCCTGTTACACCACGCCGAGGATGAAAAAAAAAAATATATATATACATACATATTCTCGAATTTCTCTTGGTTCAGCATGTCACGTTGCCTTGACAGCTACTTAATGGCATTTTGTGCCCTCTACGGAAAACCCTCTCGGCCACCCCCTCCTATGGAACATCCACTAGGGCCCTTCACTGTTTCCCCTCCCATCACCCCCCCACTTCATGCAACCTCCTCCCCCAACCCCCTCCCTCGCGGTCGAGTGACAAGCGGACCTGGACGGAGGAGTTATTAATGCGGGCGACGATGACAAATGACGAACCGTCTGCAGCAAAAGCAAGACTGATATCCCGCGCGGCGGATACACCAGCGTGCCACACCCCTCCCCCCTCACTCCCCCCACTCCCCCCCCCCCCCCCGCGTGACTGTGGCGCGGGAGTCCTCTCCGTGGCGGGCGGAGTGCAAGACTCGCCAATACCCACGACCTCTTAGTGAACCTCTGTTAAACAAGTTCACGCTCATCTTCGAAATCCCATCTTTGAAAAATTGTGTCTATATCTCCCGGAAACATTTTTTTAAACAATTTAAAATTTTAACCTTTTTGCTCTCTGGCTGGATATTTTAACTGATATTTGAATTTCTCTTAACAAAGTATGATTTTCTTTCCTGTAACTTTTTTTAAGATTAAATTTTTTTTACCTTATTTAAATTTTGATTAAAACATTTTTCGGTAATTTTTTTAATTTTAAGTAAGTATGTGTATTAAAAATGCTGAATATTGATAAAAACTACACTAATAACACTCAAACACGTGTTAGCTTTTGCGAGTGTTATATTTACTGTAAAATATATCATAATAATACTAATTATGTAATATAGCAAAAAATTAATAGAAGTTTAAAATTATCATCAATATAAATTAATATAATACTTCAAACAATTTTATCTTAACATTGGCCGTAATTTCTAAATCACTAAATTGGTTTATCTGTTCGCTAGCTCTATCAATTTAAAATTGGTCTTCGCTTAGACCGCAATGTTCGCACTAATAAACTATATGCACTTACTATTAATCAACACAAACGAATATTTGTTGTGGAAAACAACTGCTTAATTGTAAATAGATTTTGAGCTTTGTTTAAATAAATGATTTAGATTTAATATTCAGAAGATTCTTAAAAATAAAAGTATTTTTTCGTATGAATAATTTATTTGAAAGCTGTCATTTTAGTTTTATCAATCACGAAAAATCACACTTATTAAATTAGTATGTTAGTATACGTCATATAAGTCTACTCGATTTTTGATTATTTTGTTTATGATTTTTGTTGTGCTGCATTTTTTCTTTGCTTAGTGGTTAAAAAAGAGCTACGTTGTAATATTTAACAATAAAAAAATAAAATGCGTGTTGTTACTAAAAAAATGGTTTAGCGTAAGCTACAGCCGAGTGCAGAAAATTAATTAATGTGGTAAATTATAGTAGAGGTATATTATTATAAGACAGAAATATCCATGCAAGTGTATGAACTCTATCCCATTATCACTACCCACTCACCCACACAAACACATACACCAATAATAAAGTTAAACTTTCATGAATATTTAAAATGCGCTCTTAAATTATTATTATTTAAATTTGTACTCTAATTGGACTTTTTTTTGCTTTTTTTAAGGTACAATTAATGATGTTTTGAAGGAAAAAATGCTGATTTAAGGGGTTTGATAATCCAGGGATTGAATTATATGAATATTAAGTTGAAATCAGAACTGATGATTTGAAATTATATGTAATGCATCTTCACAGATTCAGGAAAAGATATCAGGTTAACTTAAATCGACCAGTTCAGTTCAAATAAAAGTGGTCGCTCGTTTGACGTAATAGAATTTTTGGAGAAGCGACTATAAACAAGACAATTATGATTAACATCAAACCGTGACAAATTTAGAAAACTTATGTAGCTTTATATTACGTACAATGACGTATCGGGCCGAGGATTCGTAAAATATATATGATACAATTGTTGCTAAAGGTTGTTAACTCTTATAAAACAGACATTACGATACTTTTAACCTTTCTGCTGTTTTATTATGTTAAAAACTTAAAAATTGGCATTCTAGGGACCTGCAATATTTGCGTAGTTTGCGGTTCCAGGATAGAATCCAAAAACGTGTACGTAATCAAGTCTACGTCGTGTGCTCATTGGCTGCTGCCACATTCCACCTTCTCTACGGGTCGCAACATGATTCGCTCAGATGAATTCTTAGGTGTTTTCCATTGGCTTCTAGTTTTTAAGGACGTGTCAATGACCATGAACGTTCAAGTGTATACAAACATTTGCATTCTAGGCTGTCGCCAAATAACCTCTCGAGTTGTACAGGTCTCTAGGCACTACTTTAGCAAAAGTGAAAAAAAAAAAGTAAAACCAATTCTTGGAGCCTGCAGTACGTCTCGAAATATATCAGTTGATCTCGAAAGTCTGGTCTGTTCAGAAATGGCCATTCTCTAGACGGAGTTTCGCAAATCTGGTGTTGCACTGCTTTGTTGTTTCTGCACCTCCAAGAAATACCTGTCATGGTTCGTACAATGAATCCCTTACAAACGCGCGACAAGTAAACATTGCGGGAAGAACAAGAGATGTGGATGCTCTCGGTACCAGAACGGCCCATGTGCCTCATAGCAACCAACGAGTAGAGTAGACGTCATTCGCCCTGTTAATCACGAGTAGCGCTCCTGCAAGTCAAATTCGCATCCTTTTAAATCTTTTTATCATAGAACAATGAAATTATATTATTCCCTTATTTTAGATTGTTTGTGAAATAATTAGAGACCGGAAAAATTCGCGAATTCATTTCGCGATAGGCTAAAATACAAATAGTTATACCTCAGTGCTGCCTCTGCTATTGGCTCACAACTCACCTGGATGACTCTGGGCCAATGAGAAACACCCGACCAAAGCTTTATCGAATCACAAGCTGCTACGTTGGGACGTCTCACAAGACAGCAGCCAATGAGTGGGTGACATTTGACCGAGTGTACGTAGAACTATGGAGTTCATCCTGCAGGTCATTGAACCCGCGAATTTTTCCGGTCCCTAGAAATAATATATTGGTTAACGTTTTTTTAAACGTATTGATTAGCAAAAGGAAGAAGAAAGTTTTTTTAGTTCTATGGATACATCTAACTTGTTGTCTAAAACACGAAATCTGTACAAGTTCAATTAAATTTACACCTAAAATTGTTTCGAAATTTGAATATTGAAACAAAACAACAAAAACAATTTATGGACGCAGAATGATACAAAATAATTGAAAAAAAGTTTATGAATAATATCCCCTTGATTTGACATTCTATAACTAGCTTGAAGAGAACATTCGTTTTGGCGAAATATTCTGAAAACCATCAACAAGTCGGCCTATTATGAATTTTTTTATCTGACCAGTAGTAGGTAGGATAATAGCCGGAGCTGGCACAGGCGCCAAGCGGTAGAGCTGGAGCTTTGGAGCCTGCTGATTGCTCTGACGTCACGGCAGCCATCTTGGACTCAAAAATTCCTCAAAATTACTCAAAAATTCTCGTTTTGTCACTTAATTCTGTGCATAAACGGGTACAAAAGCAGGATGTTTGGTTTTCAAAAGTATCAGGTACCCAGTCTCATTAACACTGGCTTAGTGTCGGAAATGTGAACGGTACCCAACCAATTACGACCAAATATTTTTTTAATAAAAGCCTTATACATATAAGTTTTAGAGTAATAATTAAAATTATTTTAAATGGCTTAATTTTAGATTTACAAATAAAGATTTATTGTATGTTATTTTTATTTAAGTAATATTTTGATCTCTGTTTAAATACACCAAATTTAGAATGGGAGGAATTTTTACAAGTAAGTATGAAAAAATAAAAATTATATAATTATTTATATATTATTTTTGAGTCATTGATAACTGTATGTACTTTTCTTATATACAAGTTAATAACTGGCATGCGTTGAAATGAATCCATCCCTTTTTTTTTTTAATTTGTCGATCTCTCTAGCTCTCTATATTTATCTCTCTATTTCTATTAATCTCCATCTCCATATCTCTTTACCAACATATATCTCTCTATATATCTATATATGTATATGTCAATTTATAGCAATAAAATATTTTATATCTATCTAAATTTTATCCTTATTTTTACCCATCACAGGTGTGACACAGGTACATATATAAAAATACGCGCGTATTCGAATACACTATTGTGTTCGAATTTCGAAGAAATCGGTGAAGAACTTCCGGGAATTTAAGATTTGTAACAAACGATTATTAATTTTTAATTTATTTAGATGAAGCACTTATTGTATTATGTATACTAAGTAGAGACCGGAAAAAATTCGCGGATTCATTTCACGATATGCTAGAACCCAAACAACAAACTGTATCTTTATATTTCTTTTGTGATTGGCTTCCAGTTTGCCTGAAGGACTTTGAACCAATGGAAAAACTTCAACAACAAAAGTATCGAATCGCAAGCGTCCCAGTTGACATGTGTCACGAGTCAATAGCCAATGAGCAAGTGGCATTTAACCTGAGTATGTAGGGGGTTGTGGAGTCTATACTAGAGGTAATCGAAAGAGCGAATTTTTCCAGTCTATGATAATAAGACACTATGGTATTATTATTTTTTTAAATCCGTTCGTGACGTCTGAAGGGCCGGTGGACATGGCCGGTTGTTGTCCTCGCCCGCCACAACAGAAGAAGCGGCGCCTCTGAAGGCGGCTCGCTGTTGTGGCGGGAGGTGTTCGATTCGCCACGGAAGACGCCCTCGGAACTTTTCTCCAGGGAAAGCGAGCCCGCTTGTGGCTTATGTCCCCCCGGGCGCTGCAGGGAAACAAAAGGCCAGACGACGCAATGCTTCGGGACTCCGGGACTGGACACTCTCTCCGCTCGTAAATCACAAGAGAGCTTCTTCCAGGTCGTCCTTGTTTACGTGCGAGCGATATTCGGCGGCCTTGCACGTCCGTCGGCCGTCATTCGCACCAGATCTCCGACGTGGCAGGAAAAAAAAATTGGTTGTCTGTAAAGTCGGCTTTACGGACGATAGTTTAACGTGACAACGTCATAACAAAATATTGATGAAATGATTGCATACTTTTATTAATAAAATTGAATCATTTTTATTGAATTATCAGTATTTAACTTCTTCCAATCTGTGTTATTCTGTTAAGCAGAGGACGATGATAGGAAAAGTAGGAAACGAATGGGAGTGTTTCAAGTTTAATGTGCCTCGAAAAAGTCAAACCGATGGTTGTTCCAATCAAGTGGAAGAGAGATAGATGCGGTGCAATCGTACAATGAGCGTAACGGGACAATGCGCGTAACGGGACACTTGTTCGTGCGTGCAGCCGGCGTTCATAGTTTTATTAGACGTTGTCACGTCAATAAAAAAATGTGAGCAAGTCTTTCAGTACCCGCCAGAGATGTGTAACATCTAACCTATCGGTAACGAGTAAATTAATTAGTTCTCATGCTGCAAATAAACATATATTATTTTGAAACTCGGACAAGAAATAAAACGTAGAATTGTTTACAATGTTCAACTAAATTTCTGGACGTGAATCACATGTAGTTTCCGCAACTGTCGCTAGAATACGCTGCCGGAGCAGCTACGTCGACTATCAATTCATTCTTATTGCAGCGCGAAGGTGTTAGGAATTTAATGAAGCAGCTTTGATAAAAGTGAAAGAAGAATTCAAAAATTATTAAATCTTGGACCTGATTTTCGAGAAGTAATTTTATTAACCATACTGCCCATCTTGTTGAAATTAAATAAAAAAAATATTCTATAAAGTTTCCTAAAGTTTCCCTTTGGCTTTGTGAACTTTGGTTCATTCCATCCATCACTCATGGAAGCACCGTTCCAAGAAACTTCATTTCAACTCACGAATTTACTCCTACCAAATGCCGTATACCGAGAGCTAAGAAGTTACCTATCCAAAAATGTCTCAGTTGCGTTTTTTAAGTTATAATTAGAGACCCGGAAATTTCGCGGATTCGTCTGGCCTCAGGGCCATAGGTGTGCTCCACCCATGTTAACTTTCCCATTGGTTGGTTTCTGAGCGAAAACAATACATGATTCGCTTACTTTTCTCCTTGCTGGGCATCGTTGGCTCGAGGTCGTAGAGAGGCGTGTCCAACAAATAACTGCAGTCCAATCATGAACACGGTGCGACTAAAGGAATTCGCGAAATTTCCGTATCTCTAGTTATAATTTTATTAGGTGCGTCGGAAAGGATGCTACGGAAATGAGAACTGCGTGCGTGCCATGCCGCGAAAATTTAAGTTGATTTACAGCGCGCATGCGCGTGTATGCAATATGCACTAGCCGACTACTTGTGGCGACACTACGTAAACATCGGGTGACTCTGAGCGAATCGGTGTGCCAAATAAACCATTAAGATCGCGTAACTATCCGGGAATACGTTTTGTAAATTTTAAATGTCACAAAAATAAATAGTAGTGACTTTATAAATACGTTATAATCATGGCATTACAACATTCATAAACCAAATGTATCCACAGACTAAAGAAGTGTCTCTTAAGATCAATGGTTAAATGTGTGGTTTAAACTTCAGGGCCTCAGGTTTCGATATGTGGCATTTATTTACTTTTTATGTGACTTATTTTTTCATTTAAAGACCATCTTTTTAGAAAATTATAAGTATTATTAGTTACTTCTAATTTGTTATTCAATTGTCATAATAGCTTTTAATACGAAGCTCCGTGGATTTGGTTATTGCGCACTAGGTAGTTAAAGTCTATAACCTTAATACTTTAACTATTTAGGAATAAATCACAACTGACGGGCATAATTATATTTTTAAAACGAAAGGATTGTCACTGTCTGCATTCTATTTAAAATAAACATTACCATTCTGCTTGTCCGCCCCTTAAAAATAAATATAAGTACATAATTCTCTTTGGAATTTTTTTACAGCTAACGTTGAAATTAAGAGAAATGTTGGGTTCCGTTTACATCTGATTTAGAAAAAACATTAAAGTTTGAAAATCTAAAAAAAAAGCTTTTATACTTGAATGAACTAAATTTTTTTTTAATATTAAGCTTTGTGTACAACAGCCGAATAATGCACCACAAATCTGTGTAACTAAAAGCATCGGGTGCTCTCTTCTTTCATTTGCGAAATGACTTTAACCTAAAAATTTCGTAATGACTATATACTTAAATTTTCGTATTGAATATATCTTTAAAATAGTAACAGAAAATATATTACAAATCATTTTGTTATAACTGAAAAAAAAAAAATAAAGACAAATTATATCAAGCACCCCACGCTAACAGTGCTTAAGATTCCTGGGAAACTTATTTTCACTGAGGTAATTTTATAAACACGGTACGTCAGTTAAAATTAACCACACATATAACACTGTGTCGAATCAAAGAATTACTTTCATTTTGGCTGTAGTACATTCCGAAAAATAACACAACAATTTTTATAGTTCTTTGCGTTTATCCGTACTAATATTATAAATGCGAAAGTATGTTTGTTGGTTTATCCCTCTTTCACGCAGCAACCGAGCAACGGATTGACATGATTTTTTTTTAAAGAGAATTTGTATGGGCTAGAAAGTGTCTTAGGCTACATTTTATCCTGGAAAAATGCACGGTTGCTGTGCTAAAATGGCTGAACGGATTTTTGCTATTTCATTGTTGAAGCTTTATTTATAGCCATAGTAGTAGTATATGAATGTATGTCCGGAAACAGGCGGCAGGCGGTGGTGCTGTGTGTCCGATCCGCCATCTTGGATTGTGACGTCACGGCGGCCATTTTTGACTCAAAATTCCTCAAAAATGACTCAAATTGTCTCAAAATTTCCCGTTTTAAATAAATTTCCCGTTTTCGAGGGAAAAATTCCCGTTTCGAGGGAAAATTTCCCGTTTTATTCTGTAAAAATCCCAGCAGCTAGAAATGTCCATATGTAGGCTTAAGCATCCATGTCTACAGCCTCAGATAAGCCTCATCATGGATTATGACGTTACCGTTGCAGTTTCTGTTACGCCCGCCATCTTGAAAATCCGCAATTTTTATGTTAGAAAATCAGGACAATTTTTAAAAATCATTAAAAAATTATTTAATCGAATAAATAATAAAAATCTTAAAAACCACTGTTGCAGTTATCGTTACGGTCGCCATCTTGGATTATATAAATGTTGCATATTTCGTTACGCCCGCCATATTGGTTGAGTATTTTGTCTTTGTTACACATTTCATAAATTCCGCCATATTGGATCCTATTAATGTTGCAATTATCGTTATGGTCGCCATCTTGAAATTTAGACACCATCTTGGAAATCCGTATTTTTTATGTTAGAAAATCGGTAAAAATTCCAAAATTCATCAAAAAATTAACTTCATAGAATTATGATTGATTATATCGATTCCCGTCCTTGGTTCGAAACCGGTGAGGGCAAAAATAAAAAAAAAGATCAGATCCTTCCTCCACAGAAGCCACCTACAGACTGACCTACCACCACCAATAACAAGGTATATATCGTCAGCTAGTATGACATCATGTCCGCCATCTTGTCTTTGTCCGCTGGAGACCCTCATATTGTTTTCGTCTGCTAGAGTGTGCTGGCGACATGTTGATATAATTTTCTGTTCACTATACCTTTAACCTCGTCTGTTGACCTTGAAATTTGTCATTGACCTTTAACTTTGACCTTGACCTTGAAATTTGACCTTGAACTTTGTCCTTGACCTTGAACTTTGACCTTGACCTTGAACTATGACCTTGACCTTGAAATTTGACCATGACCTTATTATTTGACTTTGCCTTGACGACCATCATGGATCCGTCATTTTATGTTCAGTACATGCTACCAAGAGCTACCACATGCTAGTGGTCATTGCCGCCATCATGTTTTCGTCTGCTGGAGGACACCATCATGTGTGTACTCGTCTTACCATCATTCTAGTTTTATTCTAACCTGCTACAGTGCAGTAATCATTTATTATTACTGAGGTGCCCGCCATCTTAAAATTTGGGAGCCATCTTGAAATCATGTAATTATTTAGCTAGAAAAGCAGGAAAAATTCCAAAAGTCTCTGATGAAATAAATTATTAATTTACAAATTAAATCGATGGATTCCTGTCCACGGTTCGATTCTTGACCAGTGACAGTTGTAACAAATTATTAAATAAAATTTATATTCTGTTTTCCATTACCTTTCGTGGAGTTTATTAATCATTCACTCTACGAAAAACAACTCAAGTCAATATACCTGACCAACGAATTAATACAGTGCCGATTATCCTATTATGAAAGTCTAATTTTTCAATAATCTGAATAACCTATAAGCCGTTTATGTACAAAGCCACACATATAGATCAATTGCCTTCAGTCCATGAGACCGAGTCATGTCATTATCAGACGTATAGGCTAGTCATTTCAGGACCGCATGACCTTCGTCGTTAGCTAATTATATTCAATTAATCCATCGTAACATTTTTATATATTCTAAAGGACCAAGTAACCTTGAAAAATATTTTACTAACACCAAGAGGTTTTAAAATTGTAAATATTCATTCACTACATTATGTACTACACGCAATCAACAAAAAGGAAGCACCGTCAACAAAAAGGCAGCACATTTGGAAGCACCGACAACGAAAAGGCAGCATCGCCAACGAAAAGGAAGCACATTTGGAAGCACCGACAACGAAAAGGCAGCACCGCCAACGAAAAGGCAGCACCGCCAGCGAAAAAGCAGCCCATTTGGAAGCACCGACAACTATAAGGCAGCACCGCCAACGAAAAGGAAGCACATTTGGAAGCACCGACAACTAAAAGGCAGCACCGCCAATGAAAAGGAAGTACATTTGGAAGCACCGACAACAAAAAGGCAGCACCGCCAACGAAAAGGCTGCACAGCCAACGAAAAAGCAGCTCATTTGGAAGCACCGACAACTATAAGGCAGCACCGCCAACGAAAAAGCAGCACATTTGGAAGCACCGACAACTAAAAGGCAGCACCGTCAACGAAAAGGCAGCACATTTGGAAGCACCACCAACGAAAAGGCAGCACCGCCAACGAAAAGGCTGCACAGCCAACGAAAAAGCAGCTCATTTGGAAGCACCGACAACTATAAGGCAGCACCGACAACGAAAAGGCAGCATCGCCAACGAAAAGGAAGCACATTTAGAAGCACCGACAACGAAAAGGCAGCAGCGCCAACGAAAAGGCAGCACCGCCAGCGAAAAAGCAGCTCATTTGGAAGCACCGCCAACAAAAAGGCTGCACAGCCAAAGAAAAAGCAGCTCATTTGGAAGCACCGACAACTATAAGGCAGCACCGCCAACGAAAAAGCAGCACATTTGGAAGCACCGACAACTAAAAGGCAGCACCGTCAACGAAAAGGCAGCACATTTGGAAGCACCACCAACGAAAAGACAGCACATTTGGAAGCACCGCCAACGAAAAGGCAGCACCATCGACGAAAAGGAAGCACATTTGGAAGCACAAGTTACGAGAACTAAGTTTTAGTTAGAAATCAGAATACAAGAAATAAAAACATTAGATTTTTATAATTAAAATTATTTATTTTATTTCTGTACATTATGCAAATGCAAGTAAAACAAGCCATAATTGTATGTAGCCAGCTTTCCTCAGTTCTTTGAGTATGAAGGATATTTCTTTGATGCACGAATAGTTTCCTGCACAAAGCGAGCCATGTAGAAGTCTTAGCCGGTCAACCAATATGTTTGGATCTTTCCATGATGTGTAATCAATCTCTTCTACCACCATTTTACTTGCTTGTTTATTATAAATATTATGATCTCTGGTGTATTCCGTTTTAACACCAACCTCAGGGTAACTTTCATTATCGAGATAGTGATCATCACAAGCTTGATCAGATTTATTTAATATATCTCGACGTTTCCATCGTTTCGGTTCAGGACACCGACACAGTCTTCGATCTTGCCTGCTTTAGCTGCTTCATCACAGTCTATGTCTTTGTCAACAGCCTCAGAGTCGCTGTAGCAATCACCGTAGAAGGCATCATCTTCACCCAGATTACCGTAAGAATTCGATGCCGATGATGTCGAAGTGTCTTCATCGTCTTCATGATTCCTTTTTAGGAGTCCATCATTTTTACAGAGTAGGAAATATCTACTTGAATTCGGCTGGAATGTATTCTCACTTTTCACGTTAAGGATTCTTCCATTGTCTTCATTCTTCCATAAATCAACATCATCCTTCATTTTAAGTTTTTTGTCGAGATCGGAAGAGCCGCGAACATAATCTCTCCCAAGACAAGGAAAATTATTGTCGTAATGCAAATCGCTCTTCCTTAGCCTAGTAGAGCCATCGTTGGCCTCTAGCTTGTACGCAGGCTTGGCGTTACAAGTTCTGTCATGTCTTTTTAAGCTCTCTCTCCGCGTAAACGACTTGCTACATCTAACACATCTTATCATATTACGTAGTGGATTTTTAACACAGTCATTCTTCTCATGTTGTCTTCCAATCTTTCTCAAGATAAATTCTTTGCTGCAAAACTTACACCTGTGTCCTTTCAATACAGCAACAGTCACCGAATCAGGATTCATATTAGTTACTGAGACTATTGTCAGATGCAAACTGAGTGAATTAAATTAGATACATTACTTAAATAGAATTTTCTAAATATTTCAACAGCAAGAATTAAGTTACCTCATACAAAAGAAATTGTTTCATGTGGTTTCGATTATGTGCATGACATGTCGCAAAGGTGTTGTGTTGAGTCATAATTTATTTAGTTCTTTTATGTGGTATGCGGGATGCTCACTAACGTTCGCAAAACAAGGATGGCTTCGCTAGTCATCAAGGAGAAGGAAGTTTGTCTTTCATGTTAATGCTTCTCAGCTGTCTCAAAGCATATTATTTGTCTGAGTAAAGTTATTATTTTTTAAATCCACCTGATAAAAATATTGTATGTTCTGATTTTTTGACAGAATTTCACTGATTAAATGTAACTCTGAATAGAAATGACATGACTCAGTAAGTAAAAAATTCTTCATGCAGAGATAGATCTCTCACAAATAATCAGGAGCACTCGGTGAAAACCATCAGATGTCTAGCCAGGAATAATCAGAAACACTTGGAGAAAGCCATAAATATAATATCAAGATTAATCAGAAGCACTCGGAGAAATCCATCAGATGTCTAGTTAGGTATAATCAGAAGCACACGGAGTAAACCGCCATAATATTGTCAAGAATAATCGGAAGCACACGGAGAAAACCACCACAAGTTTTCTTTGATATCATAAAAATACAGAAAAAAATATTTAATAAATAACAAAAAAGATTAATAAAAAATTTTAAATGACAAAATAAAATACAAAAATACATAAAATTCTGGCTTGTACTAGAACTATATCTTTGCTCAACAATGAGAAGTTCACAAGCTAGCAGAATCTGTTTATGTATTTTTGTATTTTATTTTGTCATTTAAAATTTTTTATTAATTTTTTTTGTTATTTATTAAATATTTTTTTCTGTATTTTTATGATATCAAAGAAAACTTGTGGTGGTTTTCTCCGTGTGCTTCCGATTATTCTTGTCAATATTATGGTGATTTTCTCCGTGTGCTTCCGATTATTATTGTTAATATTATGGTGGTTTTCTCCGTGTGCTCCTGATTATTCTTGACAATATTATGGTGGTTTTCTCCGTGAGCTTCCGATTATTCTTGACAATATTATGGCGGTTTACTCCGTGTGCTTCTGATTATACCTAACTAGACATCTGATGGATTTCTCCGAGTGCTTCTGATTAATCTTGATATTATATTGATGGCTTTCTCCAAGTGTTTCTGATTATTCCTGGCTAGACATCTGATAATTTTCACCGATTGCTCCTGATTATTTGTGAGAGATCTATCTCTGCATGAAGAATTTTTTACTTACTGAGTCATGTCATTTCTATTCAGAGTTACATTTAATCAGTGAAATTCTGTCAACAAATCAGAACATACAATATTTTTATCAGGTGGATTTAAAAAATAATAACTTTACTCAGACAAATAATATGCTTTGAGACAGCTGAGAAGCATTAACATGAAAGACAAACTTCCTTCTCCTTGATGACTAGCGAAGCCATCCTTGTTTTGCGAACGTTAGTGAGCATCCCGCATACCACATAAAAGAACTAAATAAATTATGACTCAACACAACACCTTTGCGACATGTCATGCACATAATCGAAACCACATGAAACAATTTCTTTTGTATGAGGTAACTTAATTCTTGCTGTTGAAATATTTAGAAAATTCTATTTAAGTAATGTATCTAATTTAATTCACTCAGTTTGCATCTGACAATAGTCTCAGTAACTAATATGAATCCTGATTCGGTGACTGTTGCTGTATTGAAAGGACACAGGTGTAAGTTTTGCAGCAAAGAATTTATCTTGAGAAAGAATGGAAGACAACATGAGAAGAATGACTGTGTTAAAAATCCACTACGTAATATGATAAGATGTGTTAGATGTAGCAAGTCGTTTACGCGGAGAGAGAGCTTAAAAAGACATGACAGAACTTGTAACGCCAAGCCTGCGTACAAGCTAGAGGCCAACGATGGCTCTACTAGGCTAAGGAAGAGCGATTTGCATTACGACAATAATTTTCCTTGTCTTGGGAGAGATTATGTTCGCGGCTCTTCCGATCTCGACAAAAAACTTAAATTGAAGGATGATGTTGATTTATGGAAGAATGAAGACAATGGAAGAATCCTTAACGTGAAAAGTGAGAATACATTCCAGCCGAATTCAAGTAGATATTTCCTACTCTGTAAAAATGATGGACTCCTAAAAAGGAATCATGAAGACGATGAAGACACTTCGACATCATCGGCATCGAATTCTTACGGTAATCTGGGTGAAGATGATGCCTTCTACGGTGATTGCTACAGCGACTCTGAGGCTGTTGACAAAGACATAGACTGTGATGAAGCAGCTAAAGCAGGCAAGATCGAAGACTGTGTCGGTGTCCTGAGACCGAAACGATGGAAACGTCAAGATATATTAAATAAATCTGATCAAGCTTGTGATGATCACTATCTCGATAATGAAAGTTACCCTGAGGTTGGTGTTAAAACGGAATACACCAGAGATCATAATATTTATAATAAACAAGCAAGTAAAATGGTGGTAGAAGAGATTGATTACACATCATGGAAAGATCCAAACATATTGGTTGACCGGCTAAGACTTCTACATGGCTCGCTTTGTGCAGGAAACTATTCGTGCATCAAAGAAATATCCTTCATACTCAAAGAACTGAGGAAAGCTGGCTACATACAATTATGGCTTGTTTTACTTGCATTTGCATAATGTACAGAAATAAAATAAATAATTTTAATTATAAAAATCTAATGTTTTTATTTCTTGTATTCTGATTTCTAACTAAAACTTAGTTCTCGTAACTTGTGCTTCCAAATGTGCTTCCTTTTCGTCGATGGTGCTGCCTCTTCGTTGGCGGTGCTTCCAAATGTGCTGTCTTTTCGTTGGCGGTGCTTCCAAATGTGCTGTCTTTTCGTTGACGGTGCTGCCTTTTAGTTGTCGGTGCTTCCAAATGTGCTGCTTTTTTGTTGGCGGTGCAGCCTTATAGTTGTCGGTGCTTCCAAATGAGCTGCTTTTTCTTTGGCTGTGCAGTCTTTTCGTTGGCGGTGCTGCCTTTTCGTTGTCGGTGCTTCCAAATGTGCTTCCTTTTCATTGGCGGTGCTGCCTTTTAGTTGTCGGTGCTTCCAAATGTGCTGCTTTTTCGTTGGCGGTGCTGCCTTTTCGTTGGCGGTGCTGCCTTTTCGTTGTTGGTGCTTCCAAATGTGCTTCCTTTTCGTTGGCGATGCTGCCTTTTCGTTGTCGGTGCTTCCAAATGTGCTGCCTTTTTGTTGACGGTGCTTCCTTTTTGTTGATTGCGTGTAGTACATAATGTAGTGATTGAATATTTACAGGTTTAAAACTTCTTGGTGTTAGTAAAATATTTTTCAAGGTAACTTGGTCCTTTAGAATGTATAAAAATGTTACGATGGATTAATTGAATATAATTAGCTAACGACGAAGGTCATGCGGTCCTGAAATGACTAGCCTATACGTCTGATAATGACATGATTCGGTCTTATGGACTGAAGGCAATTGATCTCTATGTGTGGCTTTGTACATGAACGGCTTATAGGTTATTCAGATTATTGAAAAATTAGACTTTCATAATAGGATAATCGGCACTGTATTAATTCGTTGGTCAGGTATATTGACTTGAGTTGATTTTCGTAGAGTGAATGATTAATAAATACCACGAAAGGTAATGGAAAACAGAATATAAAATTTATTTAATAATTTGTTACAACTGTCACTGGTTAAGAATCGAACCGTGAACAGGAATCCATCGATTTAATTTGTAAATTAATAATTGATTTCATTAGAGACTTTTGGAATTTTTCCTGCTTTTCTAGCTAAATAATTACATGATTTCAAGATGGCTCCCAAATTTTAAGATGGCGGGCACCTCAGTAATAATAAATGATTACTGCACTGTAGCAGGTTAGAATAAAACTAGCATGATGGTAAGACGAGTACACACATGATGGTGTCCTCCAGCAGACTAAAACATGATGGCGGCAATGACCACTAGCATGTGGTAGCTCCTGGTAGCATGTACTGAACATAAAATGACGGATCCATGATGGTCGTCAAGGTCAAAGTCAAATAACAAGGTCATGGTCAAATTTCAAGGTCAAGGTCAAAGTTCAAGGTCAAGGTCAAAGTTCAAGGTCAAGGACAAAGTTCAAGGTCAAATTTCAAGGTCAAGGTCAAAGTTAAAGGTCAATGACAAATTTCAAGGTCAACAGACGAGGTTAAAGGTATAGTGAACAGAAAATTATATCAACATGTCGCCAGCACACTCTAGCAGACGAAAACAATATGACGGTCTCCAGCGGACAAAGACAAGATGGCGGAAATGATGTCATACTAGCTGACGATATATACCTTGTTATTGGTGGTGGTAGGTCAGTCTGTAGGTGGCTTCTGTGGAGGAAGGATCTGATCGTTTTTTTTTATTTTTGCCCTCACCGGTTTCGAACCCAGGACGGGAATCGATATAATCAATCATAATTCTATTAAGTTAATTTTTTGATGAATTTTGGAATTTTTACCGATTTTCTAACATAAAAAATACGGATTTCCAAGATGGCGTCTAAATTTAAAGATAGCGACCATTACGATAATTGCAACATTAATAGGATCCAATATGGTGGAATTTATGAAATGTGTAACAAAGACAAAATACTCAACCAAGATGGCGGGCGTAACGAAATATGCAACATTTATATAATCAAAGATGGCGACCGTAACGATAACTGCAACAGTGGTTTGTAAGATTTTTATTATTTATTTGATTAAATAATTTTTTAATGATTTTTAAAAATTGTCCTGATTTTCTAACATAAAAATTGCGGATTTTCAAGATGGCGGGCGTAACGGAAACTGCAACGGTGACGTCATAATCCATGATGAGGCTTATCTGAGGCTGTAGACATGGATGCTTAAGCCTACATATGGACATTTCTAGCTGCTGGGATTTTTACGGAATAAAACGGGAAATTTTCCTTCGAAACGGGAATTTTTCCTTCGAAAACGGGAAATTTTTTCTTAAAACGGAAATTTTGAGTCATTTTGAGTCATTTTTGAGGAATTTTGAGTAAAAAATGGCCGCCGTGACGTCACAATTCAAGATGGCGAATCGGACACACAGCACCACCGCCTGCCGCCTGTTTCCGGACATACATTCATATACTACTCATAGTAACGGGATTTTGCATTGTAAATACCTTCTACATCTCTGTGGCAACGGCTTTTGCATCGAAACTGGCGTGCTCACGAGGATTGGGATGTATAATGAGCAGTGTGAATGTTTTATGCCTGTAGACTGCCGTACTTCAACTACGTGTGTGTATACATGTGTGTGTGTGGACTTTTCCTTATTTTCACATTAAAAGGTTTTTTTTAAAAGACGTCTGATTAGAATATTTTTAAAACTACTATCTTTAATAATTATATGCTTAAATTAAAATTAATAAATTAAATTATGACAATTATAGTTTATATCCAAGATTGAAAATTTTTTGGGCATAAAATTCAATAAAATCAAGAAAAATAAATTTCATTGTAAAGAATACCTTTATCCATAAAACAATTAAAAAAACTACAAGGAATTTAAATAGATAATGAAATTACTACAATCTGTGACTGGGATATAGTACTTCTCACAGAGACGCCCCTTAAATATGTTCGGATTGTGGTAAAATGTTGCGCAATATGAACATTTTCAACGTTTGATTGTAGTTAGTATAACGCTTTAATAAATCTAACTAAACAATACTTAGAATAACTCATTTACATATTTTAAAAATTTAATTACATAAAAATGAACATCTAGTCGATAAAATGCTTTTGAATTAAAGCACGTGACAGCTGGAGTTCTTTGCGAAAAACAGTGATTGCATTGAGGCCCAAAAAATGTGGCCATTTCGTTAGTGAATATTCCTTGGATTTTAACGAACGTTTGTTGTCTCAAATTCACAAATTTTTATTCTGAGCATTGCGTCGAGTGACACTTACCGGGGAAGTATAAACGGCTACATATAATGTCACGGCCACTCATCTCTTAAGGGCAACGTCAGGTCGGGATATATGTGTTTTTGTGAGTCGGGATTTTTAGCGCGACGCTCTTTGGTAAATCTAGTGCGGTATAGCGTCTAGGCGCAAGGCTCTGAACTGGCGCGCAGTCTTCTCGTCGTCACAGGATAACTGTAAAGTTTGAGCGGTGACCATAACATTATATGAAGGAGAAATGAAGGAAAAGGTTGTTATGCAAGGCCCTTAAGTGCTTTCAAGAAAATATGCCGGTTGTTTCACGACGACAAAATCACTCCTTTTTGCCATGTTCACTCTTCTAAACCCCAGTTCATAAACTAAATCCAAAAACTAAAGTAATATTCCGCCCTCGGCGAATTTTTAAATACTTTTCGTAAACTGGCCCCAGTCGGACATCTTGAGTGGTATTGAAATCGCGTTGTTTTTCCTGAAGCACTGCACACCGTGTGTGCGCCCGGGCAGACGGGGCCCTTAATATAATAGTAGATGCTGAAGAGCCAGGGGACGGACAGTACAGGCATTTTCGAGCACCTTCTCCAGGCAGCCAGGTCGCGCACGCGTCAGGCACTTGCGTCCACATAGGGCTGAAGAGTCGGGGGGCGGACAGTACAGGCAGCTTCGAGAACCTTCTCCAGGCAGCCAAGTCGCGCACGCGTCAGGCACTTGCGTCCACACAGGGCTGAAGAGCCGGGGGACGGACAGTACATGCAGCTTCGAGCACCTTCTCCAAGCAGCCAGGTCACGCACGCGCCAGGCACTTGCGCACACACAGGGCTGAAGAGCCGGGGGACGGACAGTACATGCAGCTTCGAGAACCTTCTCCAGGCAGCCAAGTCGCGCACGCGTCAGGCACTTGCGTCCACATGGGGCTGAAGAGCCGGGGGACGGACAGTACATGCAGCTTCGAGCACCTTCTCCAAGCAGCCAGGTCACGCACGCGCCAGGCACTTGCGCACACACAGGGCTGAAGAGCCGGGGGACGGACAGTACATGCAGCTTCGAGAACCTTCTCCAGGCAGCCAAGTCGCGCACGCGTCAGGCACTTGCGTCCACACAGGGCTGAAGAGCCGGGGGACGTACAGTACATGCAGCTTCGAGAACCTTCTCCAGGCAGCCAGGTCGCGCACGCTTCAGGCACTTGCGCACACACAGGGCTGAAGAGCCGATGGGCGTACTTTACAGGTGGCAGCGCGTCGTGTCTCCCGGCGCCCGACGTCTGGGCGTCTCGACGCCGCCTCATATGGCGAAAATATGTATGTGAGTGGTGGAGGGGTGGGGGGGGGGGTTTCCAACACCATCGCGCGCAGAGGATGCTGCGTCTGCGGCGTAGGAAGATGCGTGGCTGCAGGGGCTGGACTCCCCTCCGAAGAGGTTCCCTCCATCGCGGCGGATGTGATGGGGTCGGCGCAGGAAACACGCAGCGCCGAGGCATCCAGGGACGTCCTGCCCGGCCGCTTCTTTCTCCCGCCTGAAGCCTGAAGCCTGAAGCCTGCGCTCTCCCCAGCCTGGCGCCCCACTAGGGAGGAAGGAAAACGTCATTTATTTCTGCGGGCGGTGAAATACTGTGGCGGCAATTTCCTCTCGTTGCTTCTCAGTACTGCTGAGTCGCTGCAATACACACACGCACGCACACACACACACACACCTAGTGTGTGTATTTCTTCCGGGGGTGGATACACCAAAGTGCGAGCGAACATTGTTTCTTAATCACTCGATGCAAGTTCTGTTAAATTGTTTTATCCTACTTCCTACTAATTTATAAACGCGGAAGTATGGATGTTCGGCTGTTGGTGTGTTATTTACTCAATCACATCTTTAATACCGAACCGATTTGGATAAAATTTTGTAATTTAGCTAGCCCATATTATGGATTAACACATAGGATAGACATAATTATGAAACTTCACACCTAAGGGAGTGAAAATGGGATTAATTTGGAGGTAATATTTATGGCATCAAATATTCCGCATGAGTTTCCAAGTAGAGAAACAACTTTCAGACTCTTTTCTGGTTCATCCTCGCCATGTTTGTTCCAATGGTAAAATCTTACGCAGCCTATTTCAAATTTAACAGCAGTCATGTGTGGCCGCTGTACATTGTTTTATTCCGAACCTTAATCTTAATTTCGAAACATACTTCAATACCTTCTCTGTGGTATATTTTTAAAAACAATTTATGTTTTTTTCTGCCTTTATAAAGGTAAATATGTAATACTAACAGCTAAATATTCTTGAACTTTATATTTTTGATTCCAAGATATAATTTTTTATTTATAATGATTACCGTTATTCTTAATGTAAACATATACTTTGGATGTAAGATTGCTTTTAAAATTTCAGTATAATTATTTAATAGGGGCGCGCAAGATGCGTGCCCATGAAGCTTGGCAGTGGCGTACGCATGAGGAGGGACAGTGGGGTACCCACATGGAGAAGCAAGGGTGAACTTGAGTAGCGGGACAGTCACTCACTGACTGTTCATCTTATATTTAAATAAAATTTAATATTTTTAAATACCTACATAGGTAAGTACAGTCATTGCAAAGCACTGTTTATGTTTCACCCCATTCGTGCATAATCAGGAGTCCTAGAGTGTGGTATCTATAGCCTTCCATAGCAAAGCACGATAGCATAAGCAAGTATATTATAGAATATCATTTAAAAATCGTACTTAGCTAAATAGAATAATATAAATATTCAGTTGGAATTTTAATGTCACAATAAGACTGTTTTTACAAGATTTTATGTTATTTATTCTTCATTCGTAAAACTGTATTGCCAAGTAAATAATTGCTATTTCACATTTTTAAATGTTGTGTCCTTCGAACATAATAATTATTAAGCCAGCTTGTGCTGTAGAAGAGTAAATCGGTAAAATTGGGTAAGCTTATTTCTACAAATTTATCTTTGGGAGTTTGAAAGACGAGTTAGCTTTAGTTTCATATAGCATTAAAATGAAAAATATATTTTTCTCGTAGTTGAAACTCAAGTAAACAATGCTTGCGAATATTTATTTTGTGTGTTAAATCAGTTAAATAAGTTTAGAGGAATGTATTACATATTGTACGTCAACTTATCGTTCAGCAAGTGCTGAAAATTTAGGCCTATATACTACTAGCCGCAAGTACCCGTTTGTCTGGGATTTTTTGATCGTTATTTACAATTTTTTGTATAAATGACATGTTATAAAAACTTTTTTTTATCAAATTATTTTCTTTTTTTTACATAAAAATTTTACTTACTAAGAAAAAAAAACAAATATCTCACACATAATACATAATATATTATTTTTTAAAAAATATTGGTTTTATTTATAAATTATTTAGAGTACTTCAGCATATAAAATATTTTTAGTCATATTTTCGTATGGTATTAGCATATATTGGTTTTCTCTGCAACATGATATAGATAAGGCTACATATAATTAATTGTCCTTGGGAAAATAGTATTCTCTAAAATCTATTCCGACATACTTAAAAGTTTGTCCCTGCGCTTTATTTATGGTGACTATTTATGATTCCTTCACAGGAAAAAGTAACCTTTAAAACTAAATGGTAAATCTGTGCGTAGCATCGAAATGCGAGGTATTAGTGCCGTTTTCCCAACTGCTTGGCCAGTCAAAACTATAGCTACTATGACATTGTTTCTAAGAAATGTCACTTGAAGTCAGGTTCTATTAAATAAATAAGGTGTTATAAGGTTACGTAATAAAATAATTGACATGCAAATTTTCAATTTCAACATCAACCTTATATACCTGAGACTGGCTGATGATGGTGCTCTCTAAGAACAAACTTCAGAAACAAGGAAGTCAGTATCATAGTTGTGGCCTGCAGCGGAACAAAAAAAAGATGGTGGTCGTAACATAATCTAAGATTGTGGCTGTAACGAAAATATCTACGTTCTATAATTCAAGATGGCGACCGTAACGAAAAGTGCAACGATGACATCATACACGTCAATGATGGCGGGCGTAAGGTAAAGTGTAACGTACGGGTGTAGGGAATTCAATTTCAAGATGGCAACTGAGGTCAAAGTTTAAGGTAAAGTTCGAAGTCAATGGTCATGGTTATACAAAATGGTCGTCGTGACGTCACAATCCAATTTGACAGACACCCGCACCACCCCTCACCCTAAATTTTTGCTCGGAGTCTCTTTCCATACTATTATTATTAAAAACCGTAAAATGTTTTTATTATGAATATACAACTTAGTTGATTAAGCATTTTAATAGAACATTTAAGTAAACTTCCGTTAAACATATTTCTCTCTTTATTTGACGCGCAATTTTCCTCAATTTTTTTTGCATATATAGTCCATATTTGGTCGAAAGCCACTTCTAAATATGGAAATACTAAGTTTGTTCATTTGGTGCTTGTATTATTTATCATCTAAGAAAAGTAAACAACCATAGAAAAAAATTGCATTAGCATTGTCATCAAATATGAACATTATAGATTTAAACCTAATTAACTTCAGTGTATTTGCTTTCCAGACAGTCGTCATGTAATAGGAATTTTCTGTTGTTTTTTTCCAGTAAAAAAATCAATACTTATTGCATTATTTAACATCCACATGTCACGTGTATATATATAAGTATATATAAGTATATCAAATACACATTTAGAGCCTGCTGTTGGTGTGAATGGTAAAGAATAATTTTGGTTTCATCACCAAACATGAGACACGTTTCACTCGATCGCTGTTAAGTTGGTCATGCACCCGGTTTGTCGGGGATTTATGTTCAACAGAGGTACATTTAATAATTCTCACGCTTCCTTCTCACTCCTATCACTCACCGGACTGAACCATTGGCTCTCTTAAACACTCTGGATGCTTTTTAAAGTGGTATTAGGTTTCACCAGTCGTGCAATATCAAATATTTTAATACCTACTACTTATAACTAGAGACCGGAAAAATTCGCGGGTTCAACGACCTCCAGGATAGACTCCACTATACTCTACACACTCGGGTAAATGTCAACTGCTCAATGGCTGTTTACTTGTGAGTCGTCTCGACTGGGCGGCCTGTGATTCGACACTTCTACGAGTGAGGATCTCTAATTGGCCCTCAGTCCTCCAGATTAACAGTGAACCAACGGCAGAAGCAGCACTCAGGTATAATTATTTGTAGTGTAGCATTTCACGAAATGAATCCGCGAATTTTGCAGGTATCTACTTACAACAAAGCTTCTGTGCTAGAATTTTCTTGGTTTGATATGGCTCAGCCTTCACTACTTGTTGAAGTTAACATTTGTGAACTGCTGTGATCATCATGGTAGTTGTTGTCCCGCGCGAAATAAGTTTTTCCCTTTCGGCGCTGATGCGCTTACAGAGTAGAGTCTGTTAGTAATATGCGGTTTGCAACAAGGTACAGAAAATCTCTGGTTTTATTTACGTCTTCACGTGCCAAAACATTTGGGATAAATATTACAAGATTATAATCATTGGGGGAGGGGTGGAGAAATGGAAAAAAAAAATCTGAGAGGGCGGGGCCTAATCCTCCTTAATCGCGGTCGACGGTGGCGGATCCAAATTGAGACCGGCAATTTGAACTGCTCCCGGCCAGGTTAAAGACGTCGTGTTTTTTATTTTCTTTTTGCCTCGAATAGTTTTTGGGGAGGGGGGAAGATGGGGGAGTTCACGCAAACCGTCTCTCCGGACCCATTTCCATAACAGCCTGCAACACCGTCGCAAACAGCCCCTCCCCCCTTGCCGATCTCCGACAGGCGAGAACGCCTGCGCGCCGTATAAGCAACCCCCCCACCCCCTGGGTCACCGGACGAGGTAGTTATCTTAATAGACGCCGGCATCCAGGGCTCGGCGTCTCCCCGACTCCTGACGAGCGACTGTCGTGAGAGCGGCCAATCAGGCGACACGCCGCCACCAGCTTTCCCTCGGACGAGGATTTAACAACGTCTGCAAGGCTAACAGGATTGCAGGCGTGCGCTGCCCGTATTGGAGTGGAGTGAGGCCGATAGTCCCACTCTCTCCCCCTGAACTCCTTTCAGCTAATAACACCATTTAATTTCTGGCTTCTAGAGAGATTAAATTACTATTTTTTTTGTATTTACGAAACAGCAATTTCAAGGGAAAAAAATTGCAACAATCTGAAACATCACTTAATTTAATACAACTAAACTAGAATTCAGAGTATTTTTATGTTTTTCGGTGATGGATCAAATTATTAACAGATAACTATTACAAATTTTTGGATTGTAAAAACACGGAAATCGATGAACGGAAATGTGACACAAATATGGCGGACCCACGGCACTTGGAAAAAATTAGGGTACGTACGACACGTATTGGTGAGCCAAATGAAACTTTATGATAGTGAAACTACCCTGGATTATATTTGGTAAACTTAAATATTGTTACGATCGCGCTTGGCTGCAGTGCTGGCGTCGCCGCGCTCGTTCGGCCTGTCTGCGCCCCCTTCCACCCGCATCCTCTCCCTGGTATCTCGTGCCATACTATCTCGCTACATCCTGACCGTCGCAGCGCGCACCTGCCTCAGATCGGGTTACTTAAAAGAGGCCGCACTGCGGAATAAAAGGACTCAGACGCCTTTATCGGCGTTCTTAGAGCAGCCACCGCGTCCTTCGAGGACTCACGACGCGTTTCTGGGCATTTCGACGGCGAAGGTCGCGAGATATCTCGGAGACATGCCCGATTGTTCTGGACGGGAACCCAAGGGCTATATAAGGAGGTTGAGTCTGAGTCTGAGTGAGTGAGTTGGGAGTTCGGAGTGGGGAGTTCTCCCGCGGCGGAGTTTCCGGGCGATAGTGCCGCGGGTGCGGCAGAGTGGCGAAGTCCTTGGACGAAGGTTCCAGGGCAGGAAGTGAGTGAGTGGAGTCGGGAGTTTTCCCGCGGCGGAGTTTCCGGGCGATAGAGTCGCGGGTGCGGTGGAGTCCCGAGTGAAGTGGCGAGCGAGTCGTCGTGTGGGATCTCGGCGAAGGGTGTGACGGTGGCGGCGGTGTACGGCGACGGAGTCCTGCGGCGGAGACCCACGAGGGGTGCTGCGGCGAGAGTTGCGCCGGAAGTGCGGCCCAGCGAGGTGTGTGGAACGAGTGACTGGGGAATAGACATTTCTTTAAGTGTAGTTAATTATTTGCCATCTTAGAAGATTAATTGTAAGTGACAAGTAGTGGTAATAAATAAAACTGTGTGTAGTGAAATAAAATCTATTAATTGGGCTATCCTTTACGAACCCCCGCAGGAAAATCGTAACATTTTGGTGTCAGAAGTGGGATAGCCCTAATTAATAGATTTAGGATTCAGTTACAGTATTAGACTAAAAGTTAAGGATAGAATTTAGTTTACGATAATATAGTTAGTGTTTAGAACTTTAGTGAATTTGAAATTTTCTAGAGTTAGTTTGAGTATACTGTAGTCAGTGTTAGTTTTGAATGTTTTAGAGATATTGTTAGTTTAATAAGAAGGTTCGGCTAGTTTATTTAAAATTAAGAACAGTATTAGAAAAAAAATATTTAGGTTGTTTAATTAATAAATTCTTTAGAGAGAGATGGCTGCTGAAGAGTTAAATGTAGAAGATATCAGGAAGATAAGGGTTCTCCTGGAAGAAATGGTGAAGGGCATGAGGGCATGGAGAACCAGTATGAAGAACTCTGCGAAAGAAGTGATGAGTGAAAATAATGTGGGTAAGGACCATCATGAAGAAACGAAGAGCGGGTCAAACAATAGCCTAGAGGAAATGAAGAAGGATCGGAATGAAATGAAGAATGGCCAGGAATAAATTAAGAATGAAAAGAAGACCGAAATGAAGATAAACCTGGAAGAGAACAGCCAAGAGAAGACCAGCGAAGAGACCAGCCAAGAGGAGACCAGCCAAGAGGAGACCAGCCAAGAGAAGACCAGCCAAGAGAAGACCAGCCAAGAGAAGACCAGCGAAGAGAAGACCAGCGAAGAGAAGACCAGCCAAGAGGAGACCAGCCAAGAAGAGACCAGCCAAGAAGAGACCAGCCAAGAAGAGACCAGCCAAGAGGAGACCAGCCAAGAAGAGACCAGCCAAGAAGAGACCAGCCGAGAAGAGATGTACATGAGTCAAGAAGAGATAGAGAAGTGTAAAGAAGAAACGAAGGAAGACCAAGAACAGACACAGGAAGACCAAGAAGAGGTGAAGAAGAACCAAGAACAGGGGAAGAAAGACCGAGAAGAGAAAATGAGAACACAAAGAGTGAAGAAGATGGTGCAAGGAGTAACTGAGTGCAGTCCAGACGATATTCATAAGAACAAAGAGGGAATGAGGAACCAAGAAGAGACGAAGAAGAGCTGGGAAGAAATGCTTTGTGAACGAGTAGCTACGAGAGAACAAACAGAGAGAAAAAGGGAAGAAACAAGCGAACCATTGGGAGGCAACGAGCAATGCTCTCAAGAGTATCGGGTCCGTCCAAGGCAACGGTCGGCCTGTCTCGGGCAGCTGACTGAACGACATTGGGCATCAGCAACGCAGAAGTGTCACTGGGTGACGAGGGAAGCAACATCTACTGCGAGAGAGGGTTACCTGGTGAGACTGTACAGCCCGCGATGGAGAAAAGGCAGGAGGCCTAAACTTCGAGTAGCATGGGGACCTCCAGGAGGAGATGCATTACCTGTTCGGGACGAACAGGTTTAAGGAGGGGGCAATGTTACGATCGCGCTTGGCTGCAGTGCTGGCGTCGCCGCGCTCGTTCGGCCTGTCTGCGCCCCCTTCCACCTGCATCCTCTCCCTGGTATCTCGTGCCATACTATCTCGCTACATCCTGACCGTCGCAGCGCGCACCTGCCTCAGATCGGGTTACTTAAAAGAGGCCGCACTGCGGAATAAAAGGACTCAGACGCCTTTATCGGCGTTCTTAGAGCAGCCACCGCGTCCTTCGAGGACTCACGACGCGTTTCTGGGCATTTCGACGGCGAAGGTCGCGAGATATCTCGGAGACATGCCCGATTGTTCTGGACGGGAACCCAAGGGCTATATAAGGAGGTTGAGTCTGAGTCTGAGTGAGTGAGTTGGGAGTTCGGAGTGGGGAGTTCTCCCGCGGCGGAGTTTCCGGGCGATAGTGCCGCGGGTGCGGCAGAGTGGCGAAGTCCTTGGACGAAGGTTCCAGGGCAGGAAGTGAGTGAGTGGAGTCGGGAGTTTTCCCGCGGCGGAGTTCCGGGCGATAGAGTCGCGGGCGCGGTGGAGTCCCGAGTGAAGTGGCGAGCGAGTCGTCGTGTGGGATCTCGGCGAAGGGTGTGACGGTGGCGGCGGTGTACGGCGACGGAGTCCTGCGGCGGAGACCCACGAGGGGTGCTGCGGCGAGAGTTGCACCGGAAGTGCGGCCCAGCGAGGTGTGTGGAACGAGTGACTGGGGAATAGACATTTCTTTAAGTGTAGTTAATTATTTGCCATCTTAGAAGATTAATTGTAAGTGACAAGTAGTGGTAATAAATAAAACTGTGTGTAGTGAAATAAAATCTATTAATTGGGCTATCCTTTACGAACCCCCGCAGGAAAATCGTAACAATATTTATAGTAGAAAGTAACCATATGTTTAAAAAAACTAAATTTAAAACCGGCTCCTAGTAGTCCTGATGACGGAGTGGTATTTCACGTGTGTGTTAACCTCAAGGAAAATGGTTGACAGTTCGTCTGTGGAAACGTTTTTTTTAATAATATAAGAAATAATAATAAATTAATAAATAATGTTGATTCTGATCCATAAGGTTAATGTATGTTTGTACGAATTATCGACACACTGATTGCAGCCGTTTAAGCCAAATAATATCTATGAACATGTACTTAATGTTAAAATATATGTTTTTAAAAGTTTCAGGTTAATATTTTTGCAATGCCATAGAGGTACAACTTCTAACGTGTGCGGAAAATTAAAAATATTAACTGTTTTATGAATTTTGACAAGTTAAACAGTACTTTTATTAAATTTAGTGTCGAAAATCTACTCCCAAGGCCGGATATATTCAATGCAACACTTAGTTTTAAAAATACCTGAAATATAACGCTACGTATTTAATGCTATAGAGAACCAACGAAATGTTACATTTGTTTTCTTTGACGCCATGTTCACCCAACACAATTTTCCTAGCTAATAAAGTTTAGGTATTTTTATAGTTGATTTTATATTTTGTTATATCTATTCAAGTTTACAAAATGTATTCCAGGCTAGTTTCACTACCATTAAGTATACTTTGTGACAGCAATACTCTCAGTAGGATGCCCTAATGTTCACGAATCATGCATGTGTGCATGTTGCCACACGTGGGTCCGGCATCTTGATGATTTTGGCTCGTGACTACAGCAGTTTCTGCATGCATGCAATTGGACTTTTAACCTGTCAAATGTATATTGTTTAATGAGCGCTTGTTTCATTGCATTTCTGGTGCCTACAACAATTTTACTCCCAACGCGCCTAGAATTACGTATAACATCAGAAAAGGATGCAATGATGTTCCGGTCTAGCGGGAAATGTCACAAGTTCAGCGTTGAAGCATACCTATACATGGGACGCGTTTGGTACTCATGTTGTTTGGCTAGCCGTGAGAAATCAAAACTACCAGTTTGTTAAAATTAATTGTAATAAGGTTTTAAAAAGGGGAAAATTCTTACTGATTTTCCTTAAAATGAATAATTTTTATATATTTATTACGCTCGGCATTATTTAAAAGAATTCCTTGTTACATGTGGTGCACAAGTTTCGTATTATAAGAAAACACATGAATTTGTTTTAACCGAAGTTAGATTTTTACACATTAGAAGCAAGTATTGAACGACTCGATTATATTTTTTGGCGTGACAACGTCTAATAAATCGATGAACGCCGGCTGCACGCACGAAAAATTTTCCCACTACGGATGTCCCAGTAGGTACGGATGTGTCCTGTTTTTGTCATTGTACGCATGCGTGGCATCTCTCTTCCACTCGATTGGAACAACAATCGACTTGACTTTTCAATCATATTTTCGTCGTTTGAATGATTAATATCATGTAATTTAACGATCGTCCACCGATTAGCAGCCGACAATATATTTTTAATTTCCCGCCTACCAGTATAAGAAATAAATATGGCGGACTTCATACGTTTTTAAAACTCCCACAACACAAAACAAAATTTTTATAAATATATATGTAACATCTGAAACAATAATTTTCAATATGGCCTCGTGGCTGTGCGGTCAGCGTCGCTGAATCCAAAGGTTAACTATTCGAATCTCGGCAGATACGAATTTTTTTTTGTACTTGTAAAAATAAATACCGTGCGCGATACTTCAAAAGTAATAAATATATTTGGATAAATAAATGCAAATAAAAGTAAATTTATTAATTTAATTATACATTTCATTTCACTCCTTTGTATACATACAAAATAGTGGTAATTCAATAAAAATGATTCAATTTTATTCATAAAAGTATGCAGAGGTAGATTATATCATAAAAAAGATAGTAAAATAAAAACAATTCTTCCTCAAAGAATATAATATTTTTAATGCCCAAATGGTTTGGTTGCAAAAAACCTATTACGGCTCAGTCTCAGGCCGAATATGATATTTCCTTTTCTTCTGGATTAATCATTTCATCAATGTTTTGTTATGACGTTGTCACGTTAAACTATCGTCCGTAAACCGACTTTACAGACAACCAATTTTTTTTAAAATACATTTCCACTAGATCCCCTGCAAACTAATTAAACATAGGTATATATATATATATATATATATATATAATTTAAATTTTGGTAGTTCTGTGTAAAAGTGTAGAACCGGAAAAAATATATTGTCTAACAGATTTGAAATAAAAATAATGCCAACAAATAAATGATAATCCTCACTACACTTCTACGTTTATTCTCGGAACCATCACTGTTTGCAAATATACTGTGAGTACACTTACAGGTGTGTCAAAATGAAAGTGTAAACAACGGATAAGTGTTGAAAAAAGTAAAAAAAAAAAAAAAAAAAAAAAAACAATTTTTTTTTTATTTAAGTAGTGTAACAGGCTCATTTAAATGATTCCATTTGATTTGTTATTATAAATATATTAAAAATATCAGTGAATTTATTATATGTTATTATTAGAGACTTGAAGTTAA
Organism: Bacillus rossius redtenbacheri; assembly: GCF_032445375.1. Lineage (NCBI taxonomy): Eukaryota > Metazoa > Arthropoda > Insecta > Phasmatodea > Bacillidae > Bacillus > Bacillus rossius. Next base: position 6,481,890 of record NC_086336.1, on the reverse strand, counting down.
ATATTCAGTAATTAAAACTAAGCGCTAAAGCTTGGCCGAACGGAACTCTTATTAAGTAGTCCATCGTCAAGGGACGTCCTGCTAGTCTTCTCTAGAAGACCTCACTGTAGCTAGCGGCACCTGTCGGGGTGACTGACCCTTCTCTTTCTTTCCTCCTGGCCAGCGGGAAGCTGTACGTCAAGGCTACTGAAATATTGCATTAAAAACTTCATTCTAATATAGCACACAAATAATAATTCTAATGTCAGAAATTCATCCAGCAGTACATAAATGTAATCAATATAAAAATTCAAGATCCTTACATTCAAACACTGCCCACAAAATTAGATTCGGCTGCGGAGGCGGGGCCTAGTGTTTGTCCGAGGAGTGCTGATTGGTGGACCATGAGAGCTCTGGGTCACTGAACTGGCCTCCTCGATGGACGATGTGCAAAGAGGAAACATGAGTCTCGATACTGCCTCGAAGGCGCACTGACGTGTCCGGCCTTTCGAAGCGTTGTCACTGTTGAGTTTTTGATTCACTTCTGGGGCCGGAAGCGTAAACGACGATCCCAGGAGCTGCATATGCCTTCTGAGGGCTCGAGATTTTATGGTTATTGAAAGATAATTACGTCCTTGATTTACGATAGAAACCAATAGTAAGAGACCGGAAAAATTGGCGAATTCATTTCGCGATAGGCTAAAATACAAATAGTTATACCTCTGTTATTGGCTCACAACTCATCTGGATGACTCTGGGCCACTGAAAAACCCCCAACCGAAGCTTTATCGAATCACAGGCTGCTACGTTGGGACGTTTCACAAGACAGCAGCCAATGAGTGGGTGGCATTTGACCGAGTGTACGTAGAACTATGGAGTTCATCCTGGAGGTCATTTAACCCGCGAATTTTTCCAGTCCCTACCAATAGTAAATTAATAAGTAATATGTTTTATTATTCATAAATTGAAATTCAGTAGCCAAGTCATACGAGCGGCCATTTCTGGAATGAATTTATGTTTCATTTCTAATTCGCAACCAGTTTTATGATTGTTCTATGTCCTAGCCAGAGAATAATGATCAAAGGACTTAAATGCCAGCATTCCTAAGAAAATGGTGGGTTACAGTGGCTTAGATAAAGTATCTTTCAATGTATTACAAGGTTGATTTGAATTCTATAGTTGGCAACAATCTAAATTAATAACGGAAAAAATATATTCAACCAGCTGAACAGACTTTCAGCATACGTACAAATCAGTTTACAATATATTTAAGGGAGTTCGGTCAATATTAGTTACTGATATTTTTTTATCGCAGATGATGTGGTCTAAACATTGAAAATGTTAATCTTTCTTAACAAACCTCCAATTCTATCCGCTGCAGTTGTAATGTTTTACTTCATCAACCATTTCTTCCTGAAATAATTTTTGATTTTAAATTTTTTTGTCTTGGAAATTTTAATTTTTATATTATATTTTATTTAAAGATTTGTCTCTTAAACGCATAAAATAATTGCTACAGTGTTGAAGATTGGCTTTCGAAATCGACTATAAACTTGGCAATTGTATTACATACGCTCTTTCTTCCAAAGAGATAAGAACTTTATGTTATTTCAGACCAACAATCATTATATTTTTAACAAGTGCCCGATTCAAATACATTTTCCCCCCTAAAACATTGTGAAAATCTTTGCTAAACTTAAGTACATTTGATTTAGAATGCCGGTTTCTGTACACTCTCCATTACGACTTTACATATGCAGGCGTTGTTATCTTATACTTAAGGGGGTGCCTCCCATTTCAGGTCATGATTTTATATTTATATTAATCACTGATCAAATTCTAGACTATTTTCAATTGTTTAACTTTCACGAAATGAAAAATATATAGGTACAGCGCATTATTTTTGCATAATTAGCTGCCAAAGTTACATTTTTAACGTTTTTGGGTAGTACAAATAAGGAAAATTAAATTTATTGCAGGACTGAAACTTTTTAGGTTTAACAGTAATGCCACTGGCTACTTCATGATATGGTTTGCATTTCTATAAAAAAAAAAATTCATTTCATGTTTCTTGGCTGTCAAAATCGTAACAAATTTGAGAATTTTGAAATACCAGGTAAAATTAATTAATATTTTCTGAAAGATATTCAAACCATTTCTTGAATTAGTCAGTGGCATTGTAGTTAAACCTAAAAAATTTCAGTTCTGCAATAAATCAAATTCTCCTTATGTGTATAACCCAAAAACGGTAAAAATGTAAATTTGGCAGCTAATGATGCATAAAGTATGCGCTGTATATATTTTTCATTTTGTGAAAGTTAAACAATTGAAAAAGACTAAAAGTTTATCTGTAATTACTGTAAATATAAGATCTTGAACTAAAATGGGAGGCACCCCCTTAGATAATACGTTGCGTCTGTAGGTACGCATTTAGCGATGCGCGTGACAGATGACAGCTGTGTACGTTTCAGGTCACCTGGCGAGAAAATCTTTTATGACTTTGCTTTGAACATCTCCCGAAAGTCAAATGTTTCAATACTCATGCGGTAAATGATACTTATATCGCGAGGATTGTGAAATAAACGCGGGCATGCTATAAACACCCTTGGTGTTACAGACCGTTACCTTTAAAACAATAATCCGTCATAATCCGTAATCTTTCAGTATTTTCACTTTATAATTTCGGAATAAAATATGTAATCAACAAAAACAAAATCAGGGGATTGCATGTTAACAATAAAACTTTCTTAACACTTCAATATTGATGAGACATTCAACTCTGACTCATAAATGATTGTGTATATTAATTTTTTTTGTTTAAATGTGACTTACGTAATTTTAATACGTATGAAGTTGGCTAAAACATAACACAAATTATGCAACTACCTCGGTTTGTCAAATAATTTTCATACTGAGAAGAAAATCATTGTGAGAGAAGGGATTTCCGAATAATTACGCATTCCTTAGCTTTTATAATTAAAGAGTGCAACCTCTGGAATAACAATATGTGAAACATGTGTAGAGAAATTATGTTTGTTTGTATAATCGGTAGGTCCCGACTGGTGTTTCACGCTGCTTGCTGGTTGATGTAAACAATGCGTTCAGTAAAACTACATTTAGTTTTCCGTTTTAGTTTTCGTTGTTATTTTTGTTAAGTGACCAGCTTGTGACCACAGGGCCATGGTTTCCATTTTTTTTAAACTGGAACTATTCCCTTAAGAAATACGTAAGGTAAGATAATAAAATATTCCTATAACTTTACAAAAACCCACCCTGCGAAAGGCTGGTTTCAGTTTAAGAACAGTTTAAATAAGGTTTTTCATAAAGTGAAATAATTTTATTTAATGTAAAATCCCATAAAAACGTAATTATAATACAAGAAAAAGATTTTGTTTCGTTCGCTACAATACAATTTTTTTAAATGTAAATGCTGTATATTAATTTTTTTTAACAACGAGAAATTATTAATTAGAATTGGTTTGACCTACCAAAGAGTTTTTATAAGATTACACAATTATTTCGTTGTCCATATCAAATATTTGTTAGAGCACTGTAAGAAATTACAGTAAGCTTACGAAGTTAAATTAATGTGTTTTCCAGATATCTAAATCTTCATTAAAATTATACTGGGTTCCTTCTTATTAGTTCTGTGTTTTGTTGTAAGCGAGATTAACACGTACTTTGCTGGAAAGCAAATTTTGAAATGCTTTCCTAATAATACTCATAGATTATACTGTTGAGTTCATGTTCGAAGTAAGTTTAGGAAGGTGAAATGATTATTTTTCTCATAAAGAAGGTTATTCAGCGTATAGTTATACATAAATTCCTTTCCTTCTTAAGTTTCTGGTGGCTGCGAGCTCATCGCTGCTGGAGCCCACGTCTAATTAGAACAAGGAGTCTGGCCGAGGCATTGTTTCCCGTGTTTTCCGAAGCGTCGGCAGAAAAGACAAATTAGCCGGAGACAAAAGGTCTTCATCGACTACACGAGAAAGTGATCCATCTTCGTCCGCGGAGACTCCGCGTACCCCACGGTGGGAGAAGATGAGGGTTTTAACTGGATCCTGACTAGGAATAGGGGGGAGGGGGAGAGAATGGGAGATACCAGACGTGCCTGCATCGAGGTCCGATTGGTTCCCCTGAGACACTGGGCGCGGAGGTGGGGAGGGGAAGACCACGGCTATAGTCATCACTTCGCTTGATGTCTTCTTTTGTCCCGCCCGGGATATAAATAGCATCTGGCCGGAAACAAACAAACAAACAAGGGGAAAAAAACGGCGACTTGCGCGCGTCGACCTCAATCCATCACACGTGGACCCCGAGCCGAGCCGCGGCTACAGGATGGTTCGCAAAACACTGTACGCTAGGATTAATTGCAGTCGCAACTCTCACGCGAGTGTCTTGAACGTTTGTAATGGGGTTCCTTCATAACACTTCAGAAAATAATTGTTAAAATATAAAAGTAGACATTTGAAGTGCGTAATTTATTTTAAGTCAATGAAATTGCTTTCTTACTTTCTAAGAAAAATCTAATATTCATAAATGTTAGTTAAAATATTCATGTTGTCTAAGTATTTATTTATAACATTTTTTTTTCGTCTTCACCAACAGTAATACAAAAATCTATAAGAAACTAGTTTTCGAATTAGTTATTTAATTTAAAAGATCAGAATATTACAAATGAGTGCGTCTAAATATCAAAAATTAATAACTTTAATAATTTATTTTAAAATAATGAAGATTTTTGAGTTATTTATACCAGTGATTGTAAAATTTATGTAAGAAGTTGATTCAGAGAGACAGTAAAAAATTTTTGTTGAATATCTACGTCGCAAAAGTTGCAGAATAAGTTTTTACACAATTATTTAGAAAGATGCAAATAATATGACCATCTCACGAAGAAAAATATTTTGAATAAAAATGAAGACATCCCGTCGAGTTAAATACCTACACAATAAAGTTAAACTTACAAAGACATCAAAGCTGGAATCACTCAATGCCTATGCCCTCACCTAGAAATTGCGGCACATTTTCTTTTCATTACCTGAAGTTTTTGACCAGCCAGGTCATAGTTTAATTAGGTATTCCCTTCGGTAATCATGGAAATGAACATTTAGGACGAATTTCAAATATTTAAGTTTTTAAGGCTATAAGTTAGAAGCACTATTTTGTGATTGCACATTACTTGAGACTTATTAGGTATCTGATTTATTGTTGTAAGAATATTTCTTTACATTCTCATGTATTTGACAATATATCTAGGGATTATATATATTTTTTAAATTATCCAGATTACTATTAATCAACAATTATTTTATATAAAAGTCTCTTATGTGCTTTAAAAATATATTCAGATGCTTTAATTATTGCGCATATCACTAAAGAAAGAGTTCCTATACCCAAAGAAGTTATTTTATTTAAAGAACTTTTGCTTAATTTACCAATGATACCTTTTCTTCACTACGCAATAACAGTAACTTTCCTCACTGCTCGTAATTAAAAATTAGCCATTCTGCTTGTAAATATATCTTTTGTGGAGCTTCCTTCTTCAGATTTAATAATAATATTTTACAAAAATCCGATGTAGAACTCCTGAACTTACGACTTTGATATTCCTTCGCGTCCTGACTCGTTGCTTTTATTCATGTAACAAAAAGGGAAAGAAGACGAAAGAAAAGGAATAAAAAAATGAAGAAGCCGGGGTACCCCTAATCCATCTTCGTCCGCATTCAACGTATTTCTCATCCGACCCCCAAGAAAACTTCTGTAGGCCTCGGCTGTTCCACCGCGCGCCTCGCAACACTTGCGATATTAAGGGTCGGCGAGACCTCCATAGGAAAAACGATAGAAGCTGAGCGAGAGGGGAAAACAAAAGGAAGACGCAGAAAAAGCCGTGTCCGGACCTTTGCTCCCCTCTGATGATACCACGCATCCAACTTTCAACACCCGTAACTTGCCGCGGCAGAAAGAACTATAAGGAAAAGAAAGAAAGGGAGGAACAGGAAAAAACAGATACTGGGAATACCAGTCAAATGTGACACCAGGGGGATGAAAAGGCCTTCGAAAGCAAAAGCTCAGACGGGAAAGAGAATGGTGTAAAAAAAAAAATGCGAGAAAGGATCAAGTAGAACAGACACATCAAGAGTCGAGTGAAAAGAAGAAGGGTGGAGGAAGTGTACTTTCGAAGGGAGTTTGGGGGTTGAAACATTCCCTAAAACTTCCTGCTGGTTTTCTTGCAAGTTTGCCGGTCAAGGAGGCGGGCTTGGGGGTGAATTCGACCTCCCTCTCTCCCCTTTAACCCCCCCTGCAGAGTGATAAGAACTCTTGATGGATGAACGTGATAATGTGGCATCGTCAATCCACGTCCATACACGCGCCGTCTTTCTCTCGCCTCCCGACATCCGCTTTGCTCCATTTCCTCCCCCCCCCCCCTCGTTTCTCACAGGGTTGTACTTTCGTCTTTTTGAAATGACGTCACAAATCTGTCTTCCCCAGGGTGCATGGAGACCACCTATGGCTCTGAAAACATAATTCCCGCACCGGATGAATGGTTCAAATAGCAAACAAGTTATCGCCAAGTCTTTTCACGATGTTTTCGTAGAGAATTTTCTTTTAAAATCTTTGAGATATGAATAGCTTACTACCAAACTGTTTATGGCTTTTTAATGTTAATATGAAGATCGAAAAGCGCTTTATCCCCAATCCTATTTTCATATTTGCTTTGAAAAATGTCCTTTACTATTATTTTGACCAGCTGGCTTGGTAGATATGTGGGAAAAGAAGTTTCCTTAATGACAGGGTCGTAGCTTGGAGATTTTCTTAATAATTTATCATCAATATCAATATAATTATCACCATTACCATAATAAACAACATATTCATTACCATCTTTAAATTCAAAAAATTAGTAAATCTAATCTGCACTTTATAAAGGTTCTTGAGATTCCTGTAGACATCTGAGGTCACTCTAAAAAAAAGTTTGCTACACAGTAAAACTAAGTCAGATGTGTTTTTTTGTTTCCGCGCCTTATGCTTTCATCAAAAAATTACTACGTACATTAAACAATGTTGAAAATATTAAAAAAAATAGTGTAGTTACCCTCTCTCTATACCTACAATTAGAATAATTCTAAAAAAAAACTATGTTTAGTACGTTTTTTTGAAGACAATTAAAAAACAAAACTAACCAATTTAAGTTGAGTGCAATACCCTTACCTTCCTTAATACATTTTTAGTGTACACATTACTTTTCATCTCTTTTTAATTCAAAGTAAAAATAATTTATTTACAACAAAAACTTTCCTATCACATCTATTTTACTGTTTGTTGTATATAAATGAACACGAACTAAATTTTGTATGTGAATAATAACTATGCATGAAATATTTCGTAAAAGTACTTTTTTTAGAACAAGTTATCTATTGAGACAATGTTTCTTTACATATATTTAAATTTTATTTTTAGATATAAAATTAAGGTAACAAATATGACTTTAAAAGGCAAAATGAACGAAATTTTAATCATATATTTTGAAAGTTTTAACAATTAAAATTAAACGAAATTAAAATATTTACGAAATAGTGCATACAATTACAAGATTAAAATTACCTTAAAAATTTTGAGGTTTTGGAAGACCCGTTTTCCATTTGTAACTCCGTGTCCATCTCATTCCACCTCATTAACGCCTTCTTTAGGACTGCATAAACAGCTATGTCCGTCCATGTAGTCCCTGGCCTTGGCGGGACACCACATGGGATAGTTCATTTCTATATAAGACAAGTGATGGTTAAAAGTAAATGATTTTTAATAACATAATGATACGTAAAAGTAGCCATAAATATGTGATTATCTCGCTTATGGAAACATCATTAGATAAACTAAACTTATCTAAGTTATATGACAGCTCCTATTCTTCTGGTATCAATTTATTTATGACTATAAAACTATACTAACCTACAGTATACCAGAAACGTACGCATGAGTAAAAATATTTGGAATCATCCATGATATATAATAGGGATAGAGAAACGTTTTTCATGTAAACATCCACTGAGAAAAAGGTTTGTTTGTTTATATATGGCGAAACAAATATTTACTTGGAGGAACAAAATATTTTGTTAGCTTAACCAAACTCGGTAAGAAACAAAAATTATTTGTTACACCTTACCAAATATAGATTTGAGTTGACAACATCATTTTGTTGGGTAGACAGAATCTTTCCTACGGCAAAATATTTGTTTGAATTAACAAAATAAATTTATTTCGCCACATACAAACACATATTTTGTTGAGGCAAACAAACCTTTCTCTCAGTGTCAAAATAATGCATTTTTAGAGGTGGAAATAAGATTAAAACATTTTTATTTTCTTGATCTTTACTAAATTGCAAAAAACATCACTATTCACTATGCATTTGTATGTAAAATGAGTTTATTCTTAATGATTAAATACATAAAAAACTATTAAAGTTTTCTCGTATTATCCGTATGTGACTTAGCAGAGTTAACCGCTATGTGGCACGGCCTTATACACAACTTCTCAGACGGGGCCCGCTTTTGACTATACATATCACAATTATATATATATATATAAATAAATATATAACAGGAAAGTTTTTTTACTAGCGCAAATAGAAATATTTAAGTCAATTACAAATTATTGAACGGGTAGTGTTGCCAATAAACGAAATCATTCTTCTATAATTTAATGAAGGATTTGTGATATTTAACATTCAAAAATGCAATAATTGCGAAGTACAGCTATGATAAATATGTAACTTTTATTATAAAAATATTAGGTCTTCTAATCCAAAGCGCACCGTCGCTCATCCTCTGACAATGGTATTTTTCTGTCGCTGTAGCAAGAGGATGACGCAGCATCACTCCATCTCTCTCTTCCTCGGCACATCCTTTCATCCTCCTCGCGTCTCTCTTTTCCTTGCATTTCGCGGGAGGGGGTGGTTCCACTGCCATGTTGCCAGGTCGCCACCCCTCTAACCTCACCCCTACCCCCACCCCTTAGTCCTCACCCCCTCCCCCCCCCCCCTTTTCTCTTCTTCCGACCAACCCTGAGTGACTGGCAGAGTTTGTAATCCATCACTTCACGCCATACTGAGCACCCCTCCATCCCTCTGCGTCCTTCACTCCTCCCCGGCCGCTGTACCCCTGCATCTTCCTCTCTCTCTCTTTACCCTCTGCCATTCTCATTTTTCTCCAAAGACTGCTCCATCATTCTACGTCACAACCGCCCGCCTCTTTTTTTCCTCTTCCTCTCGCTCGGAACTAAAAGGACAAAATGAACCAAAAAAAAAAGAGAGGAAAATACGCAGTAGCCGCCCAAAATGTTGCTAATATCCGATTGTTTTCGTTGCTGATGAAAAGTAACTCTCCGCATATGAATGAAGCATCATTTGCCATAGATCAGTGTTTGTCTTTTATTTCCGATCAGACAATAAGGCCTACCCTTAATACAATAGCTACTCATCGAACTTATTTTATTTTCCTGTGGGTAGCCTACATGCCCTTTACAGTGGCAGATAAATATTTTTACAATAGGAGTCAAAATAATCGTAAAAACCTTTTATAACTTCTAAAGTAATGATTATCAAACCATTTTGATTTTAAAAATTACGATAGGTACATAATATCAATTAAAATTATTGTATATTGCAGATCATTCCTAATAACTTATTATAAATTACTTATTTAATAGAACACAAGTGTTAGTAGACAATAACAAAAAAAAATTGATTTTGAAAATGTTGTGAAAAATATTAAACTCGAACGTTCGTTAATATCGGTTTATGTAAAATAGTTTTCATAGTGTTTTCACTATAGTATTTAATTCACTGACGTTATTTACCTGATTAAGTTCCAAAATTTAAATGAAAATTATTATTCTTTTTAATGAATTTTTTTATTTTTGAGGGTTATATGAAATATGTCATTAAATGTATTTTAGTGTAAGTTTTTGTAAAAATTTTTAGATGAAATAAAATATAGCTTAACGAAATCACAAAAAAAAAAATTCAATAAATGATACCCATCTATTAACACAACTGAACTCATTTAGACAAACTAGAAAAAAATCTCTTAAAAAACCTTTCTTCGTAAAAATCATTAAAAAATTTAGAAATCAAATAATCCCACTAATATTATAAATGTGAAAGTATGGATGGATGGATGGATGGATGGATGGATGGATGGATGGATGTATGTATGTATGTATGTATGTATGTATGTATGTATGTATGTA